>NC_140579.1:352292081-354692081 GCF_964204655.1 Triturus cristatus
CGGGCTGTGTAGGGGGTCCTGCTGGGGCTGGTATTTAAGGCTTTAGGTGTGTTTAGTGGTGTTCAGGCAGTGTAGGGGGTCATGCTGGGGCTGGTGTTTCATGGTGTCGAGCAGTGCAGTGGTGTTTGGGAAGAGTAGGGGGTCGTGCTGGGGCCGGCATTTTTTAGGGTTTAGGGCAGTTCAGTGGTGTTAGGACAGTGTAGGGGGTCGTGCTGGGGTCGGTGTTTTTAGTGTTTAGGGCACGGCAGTGGTGTTCGGGCAGTGTAGGGGGTCGTGCTGAGGCTGGTGTTTCAGGGTGTAGTGCAGTGGTGTTCAGGCAGTGTAGGGGGTCGTGCTGGGGCGATGTTTCAGGGTGTAGGGCAGTGCAGTTGTGTTCGGGCAGTGTAGGGGGTCGTGCTGGGGTTGGTGTTTCAGTCTTTAGGGTAGTGCAGTGGTGTTCGAGAAGTGTGGGGGGTCATTCAGGGGCTGTGTTACAGGGTTTAGAGCAGTGCAGTGGTGTTCTGGCAGGTTAGGGAGTCGTGCTGGGGCTGGTATTTCAGGGTTTAGGGCAGTGCAGTGGTGTAAGTTCAGTGTAGGGGGTCGTGCTGGGGCTGGTGTTTCAGGGTTTAGGGCAGTGCAGTGTGTTTGTTCAGTGTAGGGTGTCGTGCTGGGGACGGTGTTTCAGGGTTTAGGGTAGTGCAGTGGTATTCGGGGAGTGTAGGGGGTCATGCTGGTGCCGGTGTTTCAGGGTTTATGGCAGTGCAGTGGTGTTTGGGGAGTGTAGGTTGTCGTGCTGTGGTTGGTGTTTCAGAGTTTAGGGCCGTGCAGTGGTGTTCGGGCAGTGTAGGGGGTCGTGCTGGGGCCGGTGTTTTAGGGTTTAGGGCAGTGCAGTCGTGTTCGGGGAGTGTAGTGGGTCATGCTGGTGCCGGTGTTTCAGGGTTTAGGGCAGTGCAGTGGTGTTCGAGGAGTGTAGGGGTCATGCTGTGGCTTGTGTTTCAGGGTTTAGGGCAGTGCTGTGGTGTTCGGGCAATGTAGGGGGTCGTGCTGGGGCCAGTGTTTCAGTGTGTAGGGCAGTGCAGTGGTGTTCGGGTAGTGTAGGGGGTCGTGCTGGGGCCAGAGTTTCCGGGTGTAGGGCAGTACAGTGGTATTCGGGCAGTGTTGGGGGTTGTGCTGGGGCTGGTGTATCAGGTTGTAGGACAGTGTAGTGGTGTTCGGGGAGTGTAGGGGGTCATGCTGTGGACGGTGTTTCAGGGTTTAGGGCAGTGCAGTGGTGTTCGGGCAGTGTAGGTGGTCATTCTGGGGCCAGTGTTTCAGGGTGTAGGGCAGTGTAGTGGTGTTCGGGCAGTGTAGGGGGTCGTGCTGGAGCCGGTGTTTCAGGGTGTAGGGCAGTGCAGTGGTGTTCGGGGAGTGTAGGACGTCGTGCTGGGGCCGGTGTTTCAGGGTGAAGGGCAGTGCAGTGGTGTTCGAGCAGTGTAGGGGGTTGTGCTGGGGCCGGTGTTTCAGGGTGTAGGGCAGTGTAGTGGTGTTCGGGCATTGTAGGGGGTCGTGCTGGGGCCGTTGTTTCAGGGTTTAGGGCAGTGCAGTGGTGTTCGGGGAGTGTAGGAGGTCATGCTGGGGCAGGTGTTTCAGAGTTCAGGGCAGTGCAGTGGTGTTCGAGCAGTGTAGGGGGTCGTGCTGAGGCCGGAGTTTCTGGGTGTAGGTCAGTGCAGTGGTGTTCGGGCAGTATTGGGGGTCGTGCTGGGGTTGGTGTTTCAGTCTTTAGGGTAGTGCAGTGGTGTTCGAGAAGTGTGGGGGGTCATTCAGGGGCTGTGTTTCAGGGTTTAGAGCAGTGCAGTGGTGTTCGGGCAGGTTAGGGGGTCGTGCTGGGGCTGGTGTTTCAGGGTTTAGGGCAGTGCAGTGGTGTAAGTTCAGTGTAGGGGGTCGTGCTGGGGCTGGTGTTTCAGGGTTTAGGGCAGTGCAGTGGTGTTCGTTCAGTGTAGGGTGTCGTGCTGGGGCCGGTGTTTCAGGGTTTAGGGTAGTGCAGTGGTATTCGGGGAGTGTAGGGGGTCATGCTGGTGCCGGTGTTTCAGGGTTTATGGCAGTGCAGTGGTGTTTGGGGAGTGTAGGTTGTCGTGCTGTGGTTGGTGTTTCAGGGTGTAGGTCAGTGCAGTGGTGTTCGGGCAGTATTGGGGGTCGTGCTGGGGTTGGTGTTTCAGTCTTTAGGGTAGTGCAGTGGTGTTCGAGAAGTGTGGGGGGTCATTCAGGGGCTGTGTTTCAGGGTTTAGAGCAGTGCAGTGGTGTTCGGGCAGGTTAGGGGGTCGTGCTGGGGCTGGTGTTTCAGGGTTTAGGGCAGTGCAGTGGTGTAAGTTCAGTGTAGGGGGTCGTGCTGGGGCTGGTGTTTCAGGGTTTAGGGCAGTGCAGTGGTGTTCGTTCAGTGTAGGGTGTCGTGCTGGGGCCGGTGTTTCAGGGTTTAGGGTAGTGCAGTGGTATTCGGGGAGTGTAGGGGGTCATGCTGGTGCCGGTGTTTCAGGGTTTATGGCAGTGCAGTGGTGTTTGGGGAGTGTAGGTTGTCGTGCTGTGGTTGGTGTTTCAGAGTTTAGGGCCGTGCAGTGGTGTTCGGGGAGTGTAGTGGGTCATGCTGGTGCCGGTGTTTCAGGGTTTAGGGCAGTGCAGTGGTGTTCGAGGAGTGTAGGGGTCATGCTGTGGCTTGTGTTTCAGGGTTTAGGGCAGTGCTGTGGTGTTCGGGCAATGTAGGGGGTCGTGCTGGGGCCGGTGTTTCAGGGTGTAAGGTCAGAGCAGTGGGGTTTGGGCAGTGCTGGTGGTCGTGCTGGGGCCGGTGTTTCAGGGTTTAGGGCAGTGCAGTGGTGTTCAGGCAGTGTAGGGGGTCGTGCTGGGGCCAGTGTTTCAGTGTGTAGGGCAGTGCAGTGGTGTTCGGGTAGTGTAGGGGGTCGTGCTGGGGCCAGAGTTTCCGGGTGTAGGGCAGTACAGTGGTATTCGGGCAGTGTTGGGGGTTGTGCTGGGGCTGGTGTATCAGGGTGTAGGACAGTGTAGTGGTGTTCGGGGAGTGTAGGGGGTCATGCTGTGGACGGTGTTTCAGGGTTTAGGGCAGTGCAGTGGTGTTCGGGCAGTGTAGGTTGTCATTCTGGGGCCAGTGTTTCAGGGTGTAGGGCAGTGTAGTGGTGTTCGGGCAGTGTAGGGGGTCGTGCTGGAGCTGGTGTTTCAGGGTGTAGGGCAGTGCAGTGGTGTTCGGGGAGTGTAGGGCGTCGTGCTGGGGCCGGTGTTTCAGGGTGAAGGGCAGTGCAGTGGTGTTCGAGCAGTGTAGGGGGTCGTGCTGGGGCCGGTGTTTCAGGGTATAGGGCAGTGTAGTGGTGTTCGGGCATTGTAGGGGGTCGTGCTGGGGCCGTTGTTTCAGGGTTTAGGGCAGTGCAGTGGTGTTCGGGGAGTGTAGGAGGTCATGCTGGGGCAGGTGTTTCAGGGTTTAGGGCAGTGCAGTGGTGTTCGGGAAGTGTAGGGGGTCATGCTGGGGACGGTGTTTCAGGGTGTAGGTCAGAGCAGTGGTGTTCTGGCAGTGTAGGGGGTCGTGCTGGGGCCGGTGTTTCAGAGTTCAGGGCAGTGCAGTGGTGTTCGAGCAGTGTAGGGGGTCGTGCTGAGGCCGGAGTTTCTGGGTGTAGGTCAGTGCAGTGGTGTTCGGGCAGTATTGGGGGTTGTGCTGGGGCCGGTGTTTCAGGGTGTAGGACAGTATAGTGGTGTTCGGGCAGTGAAGGGGTCGTGCTGGGGCAGGTGTTTCAGGGTGTAGGACAGTGTAGTGGTGTTCGGGCAGTGTAGGGGGTCGTGCTGGGGCCAGTGTTTCAGGGTGTAGGGCAGTGCAGTGGTGTTCGGGCAGTCTAGGGGGTCGTGCTGGGGCCAGAGTTTCCGGGTGTAGGGCAGTGCAGTGGTATTCGGGCAGTGTTGGTGGTTGTGCTGGGGATGGTGTATCAGGGTGTAGGACAGTTTAGTGGTGTTCAGGCAGTGTAGGGGGTCGTGCTGGGGCCGGTGTTTCAGGTTGTAGGTCAGTGCAGTGGTGTTCGGGCAGTGTAGGGGATCGTGCTGGGGCCGGTGTTTCAGGGTTTAGGGCAGTACAGTGGAGTTCGGGGAGTGTAGGGGGTCATGCTGGGGCCGGTGTTTCAGGGTTTAGGGCTGTTCAGTGGTGTTCGAGAAGCATAGGGGGTCGTGCTGGGTCCGGTATTTCAGGGTTTAGGGCAGAGCAGTGGGGATCAGGGATCGTAGGGGGTCTTGCTGGGGCCGGTGTTTCAGGGTTTAGGGCAGTGCAGTGCTGTTCGGGCAGAGTAGGGGGTTGTGCTGGGGGCGGTGTTTCAAGGTTTAGGGCCGAGCATTGGTGTTCAGGCAGTGTATCGGGTCGTGCTGGGGCCGGTGTTTCAGGGTTTAGGGCAGTGCACTGGTGTTCGGGGACTGTAGGGGGTCGTGCTGTGGCTGGTGTTTCAGGGTTTAGGGCAGTGCTGTGCTGTTCGAGGCAGTGTAGTGGGTCGTGCTGGGGCCGGTGTTTCAGGATGTAAGGTCAGAACAGTGGGGTTCGGGCAGTGCAATGGGTCATGCTGGGGCCGGTGTTTCAGGGTTTAGGGCAGTGCAGTGGTGTTTGGGCAGTGTAGGGGTTCGAGCTGGGGCTGGTGTTTCAGGGTGTAGTGCAGTGGTGTTCGGGCAGTGTAGGGGGTCATGCTGGGGCTGGTGTTTCAGGGTTTAGTGCAGTCTAGTTGTGTTCGGGCAGTGTAGGGGGTCATGCTGGGGCCGGTGTTTCAGGGTGTAGGGCAGTGCAGTGGTGTTTGGGCAGTGTAGGGGATCGTGCTGGGGCCGGTGTTCCAGGGTTTTGGGTGGTGCAGTGGTGTTCGGGGAGTGTAGGGGATCATGCTGGGGCCGGTGTTTCAGGGTTTAGTGAAGAGCAGTGGTGATCAGGGATCGTAGGGGGTCTTGCTGGGGCCGGTGTTTCAGGGTTTAGGGCAGTGCAGTGCTGTTCAGGCATAGTAGGGGGTTGTGTTGGGGGCGTTGTTTCAAGGTTTAGGGCCGAGCAGTGGTGTTCGGGCAGCGTATCGGGTCGTGCTCGGCCAATGTTTCAGGGTGTAGGGCAGTGCAGTGGTGTTCGGGAAGTAAAGGAGGTCGTCCTGGGGGTGATGTTTCAGGGTTTAGGGCAGTGAAGTGGTGTTCGGGAAGTGTGGGGGGTCGTGCAGGGGCTGTGTTTCAGGGTTTACTGCAGTGCAGCGGTGTTTGGGCAGTATGGGGGGTCGTGCAGGGGCTGGTGTTTCAGTGTTTAGGGCAGTGCAGTGGTATTCGGGCAGTGTTGGGGGTTGTGCTGGGGCTGGTGTTTCAGGGTGTAGGCCAGTGTAGTGGTGTTCGGGCAGTGTAGGAGGTCGTGCTGGGGCCGGTGTTTCAGGGTGTAGGGCAGTGCAGTGGTGTTCGGGCAGTGTAAGGGATCGTGCTGGGGGTAGTGTTTCAGGGTTTAGGGCAGTGAAGTGGTGTTCAGGAAGTGTGGGGGGTCGTGCAGGGGCTGTGTTTCAGGGTTTAGGGCAGTGCAGTGGTGTTCGGGCAGTGTATCGGGTCGTGCTGTGCCGGTGTTTCAGGGTGTAGGGCAGTGCAGTGGTGTTCGGGAACTAAAGGGGGTCGTGCTGGGGGTGGTGTTTCAGGGTTTAGGGCAGTGAAGTGGTGTTCAGGAAGTGTGGGGGGTCGTGCAGGGGCTGTGTTTCAGGGTTTACGGCAGTGCAGCGGTGTTTGGGCAGTATGGGGGGTCGTGCAGGGGCTGGTGTTTCAGTGTTTAGGTCAGTGCAGTGGTATTCGGGCAGTGTTGGGGGTTGTGCTGGGGATGGTGTATCAGGGTGTAGGACAGTGTAGTTGTGGTTGGGAAGTGTAGGGTGTCATGCTGGGGCCGGTGTTTCAGGGTTTAGGGCTGTGCAGTGGTGTCCGAGGAGCATAGGGGGTCGTGCTGGGGCCGGTATTTCAGGGTTTAGGGCAGAGCAGTGGTGATCAGGGATAGTAGGGGGTCTTGCTGGCGCCGGTGTTTCAGGGTGAAGAGAAGTGCAGTGGTGTTCGGGCAATGTAGGGGGTTGTGCTAGGGTTGGTGTTTCAGGGTGTAGGGCAGTGCAGTGGTTTAGGGCCGAGCAGTGGTTTTCGGGCAGTGTATCGGGTCGTGCTGGGGGGTGTTTCAGGGTGTAGGGCAGTGCAGTGTTGTTCGGGAAGTGTAGGGGGTCGTGGTGGGGGTGGTGTTTCAGGGATTAGGGCAGTGAAGTGGTGTTCAGGAAGTGTGTTGTGGGTCGTGCAGGGGCTGTGTTTCAGGGTTTAGGGCAGTGCAGTGGTGTTCGGGCAGTGTGGGGTGTCGTGCAGGGGCTGGTGTTTTAGGGTTTAGGGCAGTGCAGTGGTGTTCAGGCAGTGTGGGGGGTCATGCTGGGGCCGGTGTTTCAGGATTTAGGGCTGTGCTGTAGTGTTCGGGGAGTGTAGGGGGTCGTGCTGGGGCCGGTGTTTCAGGGTGAAAAGAAGTGCAGTGTTGATCGGGCAATGTAGGGGGTCATGCTAGGGCTGGTGTTTCAGGGTGTAGGGCAGTGCAGTGGTGTTCGGGCAGTGTAGGGGGTCATGCTGGGGCTGGTGTTTCATGGTTTAGGGCAGTGCAGTGGTGTTCGGGCAGTGTAGCGGGTCATTCTGGGGCTGGTGTTTCAGGGTTTAGGGCAGTGCACTGGTGTTCGTTCAGTGTAGGGGGTCATGCTGGGGCCGGTGTTTCAGGGTTTAGGGCAGTGCAGTGGTGTTCAGGGAGTTTAGCGGGTCGTGCTGGGGCCAGTGTTTTCAGGGTTTAGGGAAGGGCAGTGGTGTTCGGGCAGTGTAGGCGGTCATGCTGGGGCCGGTGATTCAGGGTGTAGGGCAGTGCAGTGGTGTTCGGGCAGTGTAGGGGGTCATGCTGGGGCTGCTGTTTCAGGGTTTAGTGCAGTGTAGTAGTTTTCGGGCAGTGTAGGGGGTCATGCTGGGGCCGGTGTTTCAGGGTGAAGGGCAGTGCAGTGGTGTTCGGGCAGTGTAGGGGATCGTGCTGGGGCCGGTGTTCCAGGGTTTAGGGCGGTGCAGTGGTGTTCGGGGAGTGTAGGGGGTCATGCTGGGGCCGGTGTTTCAGGGTTTAGGGCTGTGCAGTGGTGTTCGAGCAGTGTAGGGGGTCGTGCTGGGGCCGGTGTTTCAGGGTGTAGGGCAGTGCAGTGGTGTTCGGGCAGTGTAGGGGATCGTGCTGGGGCCGGTGTTCCAGGGTTTAGGGCGGTGCAGTGGTGTTCGAGGAGTGTAGGGGGTCATGCTGGGGCCGGTGTTTCAGGGTTTAGGGCTGTGCAGTGGTGTCCGAGGAGCATAGGGGGTCGTGCTGGGGCCGGTATTTCAGGGTTTAGGGCCGAGCAGTGGTGATCAGGGATCGTAGGGGGTCTTGCTGGCGCCGGTGTTTCAGGGTGAAGAGAAGTGCAGTGGTGTTCGGGCAATGTAGGGGGTTCTGCTAGGGTTGGTGTTTCAGGGTGTAGGGCAGTGCAGTGGTTTAGGGCCGAGCAGTGTGTAGTAATCAAGCCAGGATCCAGGATGTAGTTTCATGTAGTTTTATTGAGGTTGATTACAAGATGATAAATACAGCCCCACCAGGAGCAGCCTTCATGTGCTCAGCCCCCTCTCCAACTGTCCATTCCTACTCCCAACATTCCATGCAGCATCACACTGTGAGCATTCCACTGGCACATCTCAACCATAGCAAACCAGGATACTACACATACCAAACCAGGATACTACATATCCTCCTTTGTTCCAACAAAAACAAAAAAAACGCCAAAATCTAGAATGATAAGAGAGAAAAAAAAACGAAGCTAGACACAGAAACAAGAAGACCGGAAAGCACGAGAAAACAGAAGAAGAATAGACAGAAAGAAGGCGAGAGAGAGAATAACGCAAATAAAACCCACATTCCCTTCCAAGGAATACAACCGAACAAAGACACAAAAAAAAAATAGGGAAAAGATATAATGAAAGACATGAGAACGGAAAACGGAAAACGGAAAACACCCATCTTCACTTCCAAAGAATAAAAGAAGACAACATCCATTAATGACTGTCCCCTGCATAACCACTGGCCAGGTAGAAATACAAGAACACAGCTCACATCAGGAGAAAACAAGACGACAGAGAAAAAGCGGAAACCTAATGCTCACTCTTCCCTGACGACAGCAAGAAAAAGAAATAACAATGAATAGAATACAACTGGGCTACAGCGTAAAACCAAACTAAGACAATTGAAACACCCAGAGTAACACAACCCATGCACTGTGGCAAATTGAACCACACACCCTCCAAGGGTAACAACATTCGATTACGCATGGGCAACCTCGAGTGGAGGTATATGTGCACTAATTGAAAACAAAACAAATGCCAGCACTAAACACCTTAAGAAAGGTAACACGTGCACTACAGTGAAGGCAATAAAAAAATGATGTGATGTCCACCTACGGACGCACCTCGACTAGAGGTAAAAACAATTATGCACCAGATAATGGGGAAAAACCCCAAAACACACCTCCGGAGAGGTCAAGAATTTGTGCATTTGAACACGGGAGACACGTCCGTGCGACACACCTCAACTGGAGGTCAACTGGTATGCACATGAGCTAGGGACATAACCCTAAACACACCTCGCAGAGAGGTCCTTAGATTACTATGTGCGAATGGGACAAGAATCCACACCTAACATTGTATACATAAGACACTGTACACAGTAAAAGTTGTGAAAACAACCCGAGGAACAGACCTCGTGTGGGGAACAACATTGTGCACTTAGTGAAAGAAAAATAAATTGTGCACTAAACAAAACCAGAAAATATTAAGCACTGTACAAAAGGACGACGTTCATAAATACACCCCTTGTGGAGGTAGGAAACGTTGTGCACAGAACAGGAAACTAAGTGCCTGTAAAGAAAACCAAAGTTAACTTGAAAATTTAACACAAAGAAAAGATCTTACAGACCCATATAATTGTTAAATAAATTGCCTTCCCCAGACAAACGTGCTCAAAACAAACTTAAACAAAAATGCAGTCTCTAAAAACACTAAAAGATAACAGATCCAATGCTCAGTCAGCGACGTCGTACAGATGACATGAAAAGTCTCGAAATGGATTTTCCCCACCAGATGGCAGCGTAACACAGGTATAGAACACAGAAGCACTACAATGTCACAAAATGAATCTCCCCCCAGTTCAAGATCGACGATGCACTGGAACCACTATTCAAGTCAAAATATCCCAGTCGCTCTTCCACGTCGGTTCAGGTTTGAACAAGGCAAAAAAAAACTTTATTGTTCAAAAGTGAAAGAGGATTGAACAGGACAGAACGTGGTTGGCCAGTGAGATCGGGAATCAAGTCTCCTGCCTGGGATGCACAGAGCTTCAAGTTCCATCCAAAAGATGGCGGCACGCTTTCTCACGCTGTGCTGGGTGGCTCCCGCCATCAGCGTGCACCAAAACGACGGACTGAAGAATACAAGATCCGAAAGGGAGATGACGTGGGGAGTCAGAAGGAGCAGCGCGCGACGAAAAGAATAGACAGGTAAGCGTGTGCATTACATGGCTCGTGCACACCCACTTTGAATGACTACGGTGACAGTTGAACTGCCACATGTTGAGGGTGCAACTGGGGGCCAAAATACAAACAAAAATGAACTCACCCCAGATGTCACAAACATAGGCACAACTCGAATGGTTTAGAAACACCAAACCAAACGCACACCACTCTGGCCCTGTGTAGAAATGTCTGCGCAGAGAGAGAAGATGCAGGAACTTCCCACTTAGATTAGCGTGCAGCCACAACTCTCCAAAACTTCCAACCCGGTTAAAATGCACAAAACTTACGATCCCAGTGTGGGAAGGCAGAAGCAAAGGGAAGCTTGTATAAATGACGATAGTTTCATTTTCTGGATGCAGAGTTGAAAACCAAAGGTTGATAAGAAACTGTCACTGGACACATGTCATTTGTGTGAGGAAAGAGCTGGCAAAGACATTCTTGTTTCTTAAATATTGAGACGCTGAAGAGGCAACTGGAACAATACTTGAGTTTTTAAAATACCATAGACTGATATCAAACCACCAACCATGACGCTGGGTCAAAAAGAAATAACGCAGAAGCAGCGCCTTATACTTGTTGCGCAAACTTTGTTTTTGTGGTCATGAAACAAAACGTTGTCTCTCTTGAGGGCACAGCACAGCACCGGCTTACCCTGTCTTGAGGGAACAGCACTAAACGTTATAGAAAGTTAGGCTTACCCTCTCTTGAGGGCACAGCGCACAGCAGAGGCCTACCCTCTCTTGAGGGCACAGCAGAAACTTGAGCTGCAGCTTGAGACTGGAACTGGCACCGTAGCGTAGAGGGCGACTGTTGTAGAGGTCACTGGTGGGGCTATTGTGTGCCAGTTAGTTGAATAATCGCAGCTGTAGATACTTGAGTTTATTTAGCTTGAGAGTAGATACTGCAGACTTGACATAGACTTGAAGTTGAAGGTTACAGAGGTAGCAGACGCAGGTTCTTCAGTTCAAATCGTCGCCATAAAATTGTAGTAATCAAGCCAGGATCCAGGATGTAGTTTCATGTAGTTTTATTGAGGTTGATTACAAGATGATAAATACAGCCCCACCAGGAGCAGCCTTCATGTGCTCAGCCCCCTCTCCAACTGTCCATTCCAACTCCCAACATTCCATGCAGCATCACACTGTGAGCATTCCACTGGCACATCTCAACCATAGCAAACCAGGATACTACACATACCAAACCAGGATACTACACAGTGGTTTTCGGGCAGTGTATCGGGTCGTGCTGGGGGGGGTGTTTCAGGGTGTAGGGCAGTGCAGTGTTGTTCGGGAAGTGTAGGGGGTCGTGGTGGGGGTGGTGTTTCAGGGTTTAGGGCAGTGAAGTGGTGTTCAGGAAGTGTGGGGGGTCGTGCAGGGGCTGTGTTTCAGGGTTTAGGGCAGTGCAGTGGTGTTCGGGCAGTGTGGGGTGTCATGCAGGGGCTGGTGTTTTAGGGTTTAGGGCAGTGCAGTGGTGTTCAGGCAGTGTGGGGGGTAATGCTGGGGCCGGTGTTTCAGGGTTTAGGGCTGTGCTGTAGTGTTCGGGGAGTGTAGGGGGTCCTGCTGGGGCCGGTGTTTCAGGGTGAAAAGAAGTGCAGTGTTGATCGGGCAATGTAGGGGGTCATGCTAGGGCTGGTGTTTCAGGGTGTAGGGCAGTGCAGTGGTGTTCGGGCAGTGTAGGGGGTCATGCTGGGGCTGGTGTTTCATGGTTTAGGGCAGTGTAGTGGTGTTCGGGCAGTGTAGCGGGTCATTCTGGGGCTGGTGTTTCAGGGTTTAGGGCAGTGCACTGGTGTTCGTTCAGTGTAGGGGGTCATGCTGGGGCCGGTGTTTCAGGGTTTAGGGCAGTGCAGTGGTGTTCAGGGAGTTTAGCGGGTTGTGCTGGGGCCAGTGTTTTCAGGGTTTAGGGAAGGGCAGTGGTTATTGGGCAGTGTAGGGGTTCGTGCTGGGGCTAGTGTTTCAGGGTGTCGTGCAGTGGTGTTCGGGCAGTGTAGGGGATCATGCTGGGGCCGGTGTTTCAGGGTTTAGGGAAGGGCAGTGGTGTTCAGGCAGTGTAGGGGGTCATGCTAGGGCCGGTGATTCAGGGTGTAGGGCAGTGCAGTGGTGTTCGGGCAGTGTAGGGGGTCGTGCTGGGGCTGGTGTTTCATGGTTTAGGGCAGTGCAGTGGTGTTCGGGCAGTGTAGCGGGTCGTGCTGGGGCTGGTGTTTCAGGGTTTAGGGCATGCAGTGGTGTTTGTTCAGTGTAGGGGGCCGTGCTGGGGCCAGTGTTTCAGGGTTTAGGGCAGTGCAGTGGTGTTCAGGGAGTTTAGCGGGTCATGCTGGGGCCAGTGTTTTTATGGTTTTGGGCAGTTCAGTTGTGTTCGGGCAGCGTAGGGGGTCGTGCTGGGGCCGTTGTTGTTAGGGTTTAGGGCAGTGCAGTGGTGTTTGGGCAGTGTAGAGGTTCGTGCTGGGGCTAGTGTTTCAGGGTGTCGTGCAGAGGTGTTCGGGCAGTGTAGGGGGTCGTGCTGGGACTGGTGTTTCAGGGTTTAGTGCAGTGCAGTGGTGTTCGTTCAGTGTAGGGGGTCATGCTGGGGCCGGTGTTTCAGGGTTTAGGGCAGTGCAGTGGTGTTCGGGGAGTGTAGGGGGTCGTGCTGGGGCCTGTGTTTTTAGGGTTTAGGGCAGTTCAGTGGTGTTCGGGCAGTGTAGGGGGTCATGCTGGGGCCGGTGTTTTTAGGGTTTAGGGCAGTGTAGTGGTGTTCGGGAAGTGTAGGGGGTCCTGCTGGGGCATGTGTTTCTGGGTGTAGGGCAATGTTGTTCGGGCAGTGTAGGGGGTCATGCTGGGGGTGGTGTTTCAGTCTTTAGGGCAGTGCAGTGGTGTTCGGGAAGTGTGGGGGGTCATTCATGGGCTGTGTTTCAGGGTTTAGAGCACTGCAGTGGTGCTCGGTCAGTGTAGGGGGTCGTGCTGGGGCTGGTTTTTCAGGGTTTAGGGCAGTGCAGTGGTGTTCTTTCAGTGTAGGGGGTCGTGCTGGGGCCGGTGTTTCAGGATTTAGGGCAGTGCAGTGGTGTTCGGGGAGTGTAGGGGGTCGTGCTGGTGCCGGTGTTTCAGGGTTTAGGGCAGTGCAGTGGTGTTCGGGGAGTGTAGGGGGTCGTGCTGTGGCTGGTGTTTCAGGGTTTAGGGCAGTGCTGTGGTGTTCGGGCAGTGTAGGGGGTCGTGCTGGGGCCAGTGTTTCAGGGTGTAAGGTCAGAGCAGTGGTGTTCGGTGTAGGAGAGTAGGGTCTGCTATCCTATGGTCACCCCAAATTTTTGCTTTTTGCTTCACTGGTTTTTGACATATTGAGGCTGTGGGCCTGCCAATCAGACCCCCAGCCTGCTGTTCTCTCTACTAAATTAAAACTATGCACCCTAGGTGCATAACCAATTGGAAGTGGATCACCCTGTCAGCCCCTGTACCAGTGTACACTAGGTACCCAGGGCATTGGTGTACCCAAGGCCTGCCAGGGGCTGCAGCATGTATTATGCCACCCCAGGCTTGGCCTAACAATCTGACACAACTGGCTGATCACTCAGCTGGGGTAAGTTGGTGTAATCACCTCTTACTTAGGTGTAGTATACCTATACCTAACCTTAAATGGGACACCTGGTAACCTATGAGTCACTCCTATGGCAGGCCTTAACAATCCTGAAGGCAGAGTGCTTGGTTCCATGTGAGATGGTGCTCTGGCATGAGCTGAGCCTGTCTGCAGTGGTCGGAACAACTTCCTTCTACTGTTTCCAGATATCGCCATACCATATACTCTTAAGTGCATTATGAACCTCGCGGTTAAATGCTATCTTTGGTTTGGCTTTATCAAAACATGTCGAGTAAGGTGTCATACGAATTGGAATACTAACCCCTCGCCAATTCTGGCGACGGGGTTAGCATTCCACCCTTCTAGAGGGACACGACATGTACAGTGCCTGAAACCCGGGTAAAATCAGACATAGCCTCAGCTCCACAAAATGGATGCTGCCACCACAGACACAAGTCTGCCCTCCTGCTGCTGGGAGTCCTTCCAGCTTGGGAGGTGTGGACAAAGGGTTTCCTGCCAGGGGAGGTGCGAGCACCACCCCAGACAGGATTTTGTGTATTGGTCAGGTAGGGCTTGAAAGAAACCAGACATGCCTGTGGCTCACAAGGAGCCTCGGGGCATATGCCAGTTCAAACCGGTCCTGGGGCACACCAGTCCCGGGCCTGGGGCGAGCTGGACAAAGGATTGGGGGTGTAACCACCCCCCTTCCTGGTCCCACCCATAGGGAGGGACCTAGCAGGTAGTCCGGCCCCTAGAATCCGCTTAAAGGTAGGAGCTGTGTCCTAAGACTTCAGACATCCTGGAATCAACTTGAAACTAAGAAGAAGACGGGAACTTCGACGTTCTGCTGCACAGAAGACTGAAGAAAATCTCCCCTGTGGTCAGGGAGTGACCACCTTGCTAACGCAAGCACCATCCAGCGAATCAACGTCTGCTTTGCCGCCGCCTCCCGCCGGAGCCCGAGCCCAGAGACTGACAAGACCTGGACCTCCAGACCTCTCACCGCCCGATCCACAGTCCCTGCAAAGAAGAGACCCGTGGAGGCACCGAGACACGTGGAGCCAGCCATCTTGAAACGACCACGACAAGCTGACCAGTGCAACAACCGAGGCTCCCTCCAAGTTGTGCTTTGGGTCCTGAGAAGCCCAACCCTCGAGCAGCATCTGCACCAAAGGTGAGCCCTCCAGCATCTCCACGATCTGCGTGGGGCCCTTCTGCATTTTGCCACTCGACGCGCCTAACCGGTTGCTGGCCCGCTGGCTAGTGGCCATCTTGGCGACGAAATCTACGACAAACACCGCTGGTCTGGTTGCTCCAGACTGGCCCTTGCTCCCCTCCAAAGGAGCAATCCCTCTGACCTTGCTGGTCAGAACCAACAGCTGATTTCCGAATCCTTCTACAATTGCTTTTGCCAAGGCTTGTTTGCTTCAATCAAGTCGCCGACACCGCCGACAGCGAGAGCCTGCGTGGGACAGCTCGTGAGCCGACTCCTGGACGTCGTCGACCTTCAGGGACCACGTGGCTGCGGAGACAAGCTACCCCTCATCACCTGTTTGCACCCGACATCGCCTGGTACCCACCTGGTGCCACGCTGGTCACTGGCTAGTGACTGTGAACACTGTCCCCTCTGCTTACAGGTCTTCAACATCTCCGATCCACTCTTGGATCCACTGCATCTCTTCCCGACCGACCGCCTGCAGCATCTTTGTCCCAGGCTCAACGGAACAGATAGAAGAAACCCGACGCACTTCGAGGCCTATGCACCCGCTTCCTGTGGGTGAGGTAAAGCTGGTACTCCGGTGCCCATGTGTAGTAATACATCTCTAGTGCCTGTGTTCCAAATCTTAAGTTCCTAGGTCATCCGGAAGATTCCTTTTGCAGTAACTTTGTACTTTTTACGCACCCATTGAAACCTATGGGAGCACGCGTGTGACTATTTGCTCTGCACACGCCACCCGTGGACCTCCTGGTCACTAACTGACGTTAGCTCCTTGTAGGCCCAGCGATTCTAGAGGCCCTAGGCCTTTTCCCTTTTCTGTTCGTGGTACTTATACCACTATTTTAGTATATGGTTCGAGTGGCCACCAGGGCCTATCCATATAAAGTGCAACTTCTGTGTATTCTGTGATAATCTTGTTTGACGATTTGTGCTCCTGTGCTCATAAAGAGACTAGGGGTTACTTTGAGAAATAAATACATATATATTTTGAATATATATCTGTGTGGTGTCCTTTCATTGGTATAAAAGGGGGTTACTATTGGTAAAACAGCTTGCTTAACACGCATCACGAGTTTAGCCTCAAAGACTGCTTAGCCTACGCTACCACTAGGGCAGCTAGTCCAAAAAGGTTGACTTACAACCACACCATAAGGGTTGCTTGGCATGGTACAAGGTGGTCACTAGAACTAGTGAACAGCATATACCAGGCCAACTTCTCACATTGGTGAGCAGCGGTTGGATTTGAGCTTGCTGTGTTTTACCATTGTAATCTCTTGGTTACCAATTGAAAGATCACATAGGTACCTGTAGGTACATATAAAACAAGATTAGATATACATAAGTTCTACTGAACTTAGTTGTTGTAGAGCAAAGGGAGTAGCACACCCTGACTACAACTACTAGATAGGTTTAGTAGGTAAACCCAAGTGTAGGTAGATTGCAACACATCCACCCACACTTAAGAGCAATGGCCGGGGCAGAGGGGTCCACTGTACCCATCTCTGTTGAGAGTGACCCCCAGAGGGCACCATCCAGCTTTGCTACCCTTAATCAGAATGAGCTCAGGCATTTGGCAACTCTTAGAGGCCTTAAACAGCCCAAGAACCCAAACTCTGCTGAGCTCAGAGAGCTCTTACAGAATGATGAGAATCAGAGAGCACTCAAGAAAGCTTCCCAGTTAGCCCCCTTAGGGACAGGAACAGGAGGCCCCCCTTCTAAAGATGCCACTGAAGTACCCCTTCCCAATAGTCACCCCTTAGATGGGATGCCTACCACAGAGGATGAGAGTGAAAAGGATACTGACAGTAGTGAGGATGAAGGGAGAACTAGCCCAGTGCCAAGTGTTATACTTGGCCCAGCTAAACCAAGGCTATTGGGGACTGACAGTGGGTTCAACCCACTGGATCTCCCCAGTGGACTTAACACAGGGCTTGGAAGGCAAAGGAATCGCTCAGGTGACTCCAATGCTTCCCATGGCTCTAGAGGCTCTCAAGGTCACTCCAGGAAAAGGATGACCACCCCTCAGAGGAGGGAACATGAGGCCAGAATGCAGGAAGCCCAGCTGAGGATCAGGAAGCAGGAGCTAGAAGTAGCCCTGATGGAAGAAAAACTGAACAAGGCTAGGCAACCTAGAGAGAGTGGGTCTATACCCACTGGTGGCAGCATTGTCCCTAAGGACAAAGATAGGGTTTTCGATAATAGAAACCTGTCTAAGGTTGTGCCCCCCTACAAAAGTGGGGATGACATCCACAAGTGGATAACTGCTCTTGAGAGAGCCTGCAAAGTACAGCAGGTTCCTGAAGATCAGTGGGCAGCAATCCTCTGGCTCTCCTTTGAAGGAAGAGGCAGAGACAGACTCCTCACTGTTAGAGAAGAGGATGTCAGAAACTACAGAGTCCTGAAGAGTGTTCTAGTTGATGGGTTAGGCTTAACCACTGAGCAGTACAGGTTAATGTTCAGAGACACCCAAAAGACACAGACTCAGGACTGGTCTGAATACATTGAATGTGCCACTAAGGCTTTGGAGGGTTGGTTGCTGGGAAGTAAGGTATCTGATTTTACAGGATTGTATAATTTGATGATGAGAGAGCAGATTTTAAATAACTGTCAAAACCAGCAACTGCATCAACACTTGGTTGACTCTGATCTGACCTCTCCCCAAGAATTGGGAAAGAAGGCAGACAAATGGGTCAGAACCAGGGTTAAGCAAAAGAACCAGAACCAGGGCCAAGGGGGTGATCAGAAGAAAACAGACCAAAAGGGTGGAGATCAGAAACCTAAAGACCAGAAGTCTTCAACAGGGCCCCAAACTACTACTAAGGAGGGTGGGTCCCAACAGTCCAAAAAGAAGAAAGAAGGTCAGAAGAAACCCTGGTGCAATCATTGTAAAAATACAACTCACTGGACTAGTGATTGCAAAAAGGGTGGAGCCCCCAACACTGTTGCCCCTAAGGCACCTGCTCCCAGTACTACTGTTAGCAGTGTTGGTCCCCAGACAAAGGGTGTAGTGGGAATCACTATGGGAACTGAAGGAGATTCTGACTTAGACAGAACCCTTACACAGGCAGTCTTGATCTGTGATGGGGACATTGATTTGTCCCTGACTGTGAGCCCCAGTAACCTGGGCAAGTACAGACAGACTCCTTTAATTAATGACAAAGTGGCTCAAGCCTACAGGGACACATGTGCCAGTGTCACTATGGTGACACCAGGCTTTGTGGATCCTGGACAGTACATACCAGGTGAGAACTACCTGGTGACCAATGCCAGCAATGCCACTACTTCACATAGTGTGGCAGTTGTTAACTTCTCATGGGGAGGGGTAACTGGCCTCAAAAGGGTTGTGGTTAGTGCAGACCTCCCAGTAGAATGTTTGTTGGGCAATGACCTAGAGAGTTCTCTATGGTCAGAAGTGGAGTAGAGGACTCATGCAGAGATGTTAGGTATATCATCACATGTCCTTGCTGTGACCAGGTCACAGGCCAAAAAGTGCCTCACTGAACCACAGGTCTTGGATCCTGGAACAATGGACCAAGCACCTACCAAGAAGAAGAACAGGAGGGTCAAGGCTGTGCCTTCCCCCCTGCCTCAGAGTGATGATCAGCCTTCCCAGGAAGCTGATCTAGAGGACCCTGAAGGAACTGTCCCTGAAGAGCTTGAACCTGATCAGGTTGAGTTTCTGGGGACAGGGGGACCTTCAAGGGCTGACTTGAGGCAGGCTCAGTTATCCTGTCCCTCTCTTGAACCCCTCAGACAGCTGGCTGCTGCTGAGGCTGCTGGGAATGCTCAAGGTACCCATAAAGTGTATTGGGATGAAGGGCTCCTTTATTCAGAGGCTAGAGACCCCAAGCCTGGTGCAACCAGGAGGTTGGTCATACCTCTGCAATTTAGGGGCTTCCTTCTTACCTTGGCCCATGACATTCCTTTAGCAGGACACTTAGGCCAGAACAAGACTTGGGACAGGCTTGTCCCTCACTTTCACTGGCCTCATATGAATGAAGATACAAAGGAGTTTTGTCGCTCCTGTGTTACCTGCCAAGCCAGTGGCAAATCAGGTGGCACAACAAAGGCCCCCCTAATACCACTACCTGTGGTGGGGGTCCCCTTTGAAAGAGTGGGAATAGACATAGTGGGTCCCATGGATCCTCCCACTGCATCTGGACACAGATTTATACTGGTGGTAGTGGATCATGCCACCAGGTATCCAGAGGCAATTCCCCTTAGGACCACTACAGCTCCTGTTGTGGCCAGGGCCCTGCTGGGAGTATTCTCCAGAGTGGGGTTTCCTAAGGAGGTAGTATCTGACAGAGGTACCAACTTTATGTCAGGATACTTGACAGCTATGTGGAAGGAATGTGGTGTCAACTACAAGTTCACCACCCCTTATCACCCACAATGCAATGGGCTTGTTGAGAGATTCAACAAGACCCTAAAGGGTATGATCAAAGGATTACCTGAAAAGCTCAGGCGAAGATGGGATATCCTTCTACCCTGCCTTCTGTTTGCTTACAGAGAGGTCCCACAAAAAGGAGTTGGCTACAGCCCCTTTGAATTGTTGTTTGGGCACCCTGTGAGAGGCCCACTGTGTTTGGTGAAGGAAGGATGGGAGTTACCTCTCAAAAAGCCTAAGCTAGACATAGTGGACTATGTACTTGGTCTCCGCTCCAGGATGGCTGAGTATATGGAGAAGGCATCTAAAAACCTTGAGGCAAGCCAGGCCTTACAGAAAGCTTGGCATGACCAAAAGGCTGTCTTGGTTGAGTATCAGCCAGGACAGAAGGTATGGGTGTTGGAGCCGGTGGCCCCAGCAGCACTCCAAGACAAATGGTCTGGACCCCATACAATCCTGGAAAAGAAGGGAGAGGTCACCTACTTGGTCGACCTAGGAACTCCCAGGAGTCCCCACAGGGTACTCCATGTTAACAGGCTTAAAGCATATGTTGACAGGGCAGACATGGGCTTGCTCATGGCTACAGATGAGGGACAGGAGGAAGAGAGTGACCCTCTCCCAGACCTGTTGTCTCAGAACCCTGAAGATGGCTCAGTTGAAGGAGTGACCCTTGGAGGCAACCTCACTGCCCATCAGCAGACTGAATGTAGACAGGTTCTACAATCATTTTCACATATGTTTTCCTTGATACCTAGTCAAACTGACTGGTGTACCCATGTTGTGGACACTGGTGACAGTCTGCCTGTAAAGAACAAACTTTACAGACAACCTGACCACGTCAGGGACTGTATAAAGGCTGAGGTACATAAAATGCTGGAATTAGGTGTCATTGAACCCTCAGAGAGCCCCTGGGCTAGCCCAGTGGTTCTGGTCCCCAAACCTCACACCAAAGATGGCAAGAGAGAGATGAGGTTCTGTGTGGATTACAGAGGACTCAATGCTGTCACCAGGACAGATGCACACCCTATTCCAAGGGCAGATGAGCTCATAGACAAACTAGCTTCTGCAAAGTTTTTGAGCACATTTGACTTGACAGCTGGCTATTGGCAAATCAGGTTAGCTGAGGAGTCTAAGGCCAAAACAGCATTCTCAACCCCAGGTGGGCATTATCAGTTTGTGGTGATGCCCTTTGGTCTGAAGAATGCACCTGCCACCTTCCAAAGGCTGGTGAACCAAGTCCTTACTGGGTTGGATGACTTTTGCGCAGCATATCTTGATGACATTGCTGTCTTTAGTTCCACCTGGGAGGATCACCTGATCCACCTGAAGAAGGCTCTTGAGGCTCTGCAAAGGGCAGGCCTCACTATCAAGGCTACTAAGTGCCAGATAGGGCAGAGTAAGGTTGTGTATTTGGGCCACCTTGTAGGTGGGGGCCAAGTTCAACCACTGGAGAGTAAGATACAGTCCATCAAGGATTGGTCCCCTCCAACCACCCAGACTCAAGTTCGAGCTTTCTTGGGCTTGACTGGGTATTACAGGAAGTTTGTTAAGAACTATGGGTCCATTGTGACTCCTCTTAATGATCTGACATCCAAGAAGATGCCCAAAAAGGTTCAGTGGACAGTAAGCTGTCAAAAGGCATTTGATGACCTGAAGGAGGCCATGTGCTCTGCACCTATCCTGAAAAGTCCTGACTACTCCAAAGAGTTTATTGTCCAAACAGATGCTTCTGAGTTGGGTGTGGGAGCTGTGCTGTCACAACTTAATGTAGATGGTCAAGACCAACCCATTGCTTTTATTAGCAGAAGGTTGACCCCCAGAGAGAAGAATTGGTCAGCTATTGAGAGGGAGGCCTTTGCTGTGGTGTGGGCCCTGAAGAAGCTGAGGCCATACTTGTTTGGCACTCACTTCAAGATTCAGACCGACCATAAGCCCCTCTTGTGGCTAAATCAGATGAAGGGTGAAAACCCCAAACTGCTTAGGTGGTCCATTTCCCTACAGGGGATGGACTTTACAGTGGAGCACCGGCCAGGTACTGACCATGGGAATGCAGATGGTCTCTCCAGGTACTTCCACTTAGGACATGAAGACGAGACTGGTCAAGGCTAGTTTAATGTCCCAGCGTTTGGGGGGGGGTTGTGTAGGAGAGTAGGGTCTGCTATCCTATGGTCACCCCAAATTTTTGCTTTTTGCTTCACTGGTTTTTGACATATTGAGGCTGTGGGCCTGCCAATCAGACCCCCAGCCTGCTGTTCTCTCTACTAAATTAAAACTATGCACCCTAGGTGCATAACCAATTGGAAGTGGATCACCCTGTCAGCCCCTGTACCAGTGTACACTAGGTACCCAGGGCATTGGTGTACCCAAGGCCTGCCAGGGGCTGCAGCATGTATTATGCCACCCCAGGCTTGGCCTAACAATCTGACACAACTGGCTGATCACTCAGCTGGGGTAAGTTGGTGTAATCACCTCTTACTTAGGTGTAGTATACCTATACCTAACCTTAAATGGGACACCTGGTAACCTATGAGTCACTCCTATGGCAGGCCTTAACAATCCTGAAGGCAGAGTGCTTGGTTCCATGTGAGATGGTGCTCTGGCATGAGCTGAGCCTGTCTGCAGTGGTCGGAACAACTTCCTTCTACTGTTTCCAGATATCGCCATACCATATACTCTTAAGTGCATTATGAACCTCGCGGTTAAATGCTATCTTTGGTTTGGCTTTATCAAAACATGTCGAGTAAGGTGTCATACGAATTGGAATACTAACCCCTCGCCAATTCTGGCGACGGGGTTAGCATTCCACCCTTCTAGAGGGACACGACATGTACAGTGCCTGAAACCCGGGTAAAATCAGACATAGCCTCAGCTCCACAAAATGGATGCTGCCACCACAGACACAAGTCTGCCCTCCTGCTGCTGGGAGTCCTTCCAGCTTGGGAGGTGTGGACAAAGGGTTTCCTGCCAGGGGAGGTGCGAGCACCACCCCAGACAGGATTTTGTGTATTGGTCAGGTAGGGCTTGAAAGAAACCAGACATGCCTGTGGCTCACAAGGAGCCTCGGGGCATATGCCAGTTCAAACCGGTCCTGGGGCACACCAGTCCCGGGCCTGGGGCGAGCTGGACAAAGGATTGGGGGTGTAACCACCCCCCTTCCTGGTCCCACCCATAGGGAGGGACCTAGCAGGTAGTCCGGCCCCTAGAATCCGCTTAAAGGTAGGAGCTGTGTCCTAAGACTTCAGACATCCTGGAATCAACTTGAAACTAAGAAGAAGACGGGAACTTCGACGTTCTGCTGCACAGAAGACTGAAGAAAATCTCCCCTGTGGTCAGGGAGTGACCACCTTGCTAACGCAAGCACCATCCAGCGAATCAACGTCTGCTTTGCCGCCGCCTCCCGCCGGAGCCCGAGCCCAGAGACTGACAAGACCTGGACCTCCAGACCTCTCACCGCCCGATCCACAGTCCCTGCAAAGAAGAGACCCGTGGAGGCACCGAGACACGTGGAGCCAGCCATCTTGAAACGACCACGACAAGCTGACCAGTGCAACAACCGAGGCTCCCTCCAAGTTGTGCTTTGGGTCCTGAGAAGCCCAACCCTCGAGCAGCATCTGCACCAAAGGTGAGCCCTCCAGCATCTCCACGATCTGCGTGGGGCCCTTCTGCATTTTGCCACTCGACGCGCCTAACCGGTTGCTGGCCCGCTGGCTAGTGGCCATCTTGGCGACGAAATCTACGACAAACACCGCTGGTCTGGTTGCTCCAGACTGGCCCTTGCTCCCCTCCAAAGGAGCAATCCCTCTGACCTTGCTGGTCAGAACCAACAGCTGATTTCTGAATCCTTCTACAATTGCTTTTGCCAAGGCTTGTTTGCTTCAATCAAGTCGCCGACACCGCCGACAGCGAGAGCCTGCGTGGGACAGCTCGTGAGCCGACTCCTGGACGTCGTCGACCTTCAGGGACCACGTGGCTGCGGAGACAAGCTACCCCTCATCACCTGTTTGCACCCGACATCGCCTGGTACCCACCTGGTGCCACGCTGGTCACTGGCTAGTGACTGTGAACACTGTCCCCTCTGCTTACAGGTCTTCAACATCTCCGATCCACTCTTGGATCCACTGCATCTCTTCCCGACCGACCGCCTGCAGCATCTTTGTCCCAGGCTCAACGGAACAGATAGAAGAAACCCGACGCACTTTGAGGCCTATGCACCCGCTTCCTGTGGGTGAGGTAAAGCTGGTACTCCGGTGCCCATGTGTAGTAATACATCTCTAGTGCCTGTGTTCCAAATCTTAAGTTCCTAGGTCATCCGGAAGATTCCTTTTGCAGTAACTTTGTACTTTTTACGCACCCATTGAAACCTATGGGAGCACGCGTGTGACTATTTGCTCTGCACACGCCACCCGTGGACCTCCTGGTCACTAACTGACGTTAGCTCCTTGTAGGCCCAGCGATTCTAGAGGCCCTAGGCCTTTTCCCTTTTCTGTTCGTGGTACTTATACCACTATTTTAGTATATGGTTCGAGTGGCCACCAGGGCCTATCCATATAAAGTGCAACTTCTGTGTATTCTGTGATAATCTTGTTTGACGATTTGTGCTCCTGTGCTCATAAAGAGACTAGGGGTTACTTTGAGAAATAAATACATATATATTTTGAATATATATCTGTGTGGTGTCCTTTCATTGGTATAAAAGGGGGTTACTATTGGTAAAACAGCTTGCTTAACACGCATCACGAGTTTAGCCTCAAAGACTGCTTAGCCTACGCTACCACTAGGGCAGCTAGTCCAAAAAGGTTGACTTACAACCACACCATAAGGGTTGCTTGGCATGGTACAAGGTGGTCACTAGAACTAGTGAACAGCATATACCAGGCCAACTTCTCACATTCGGGCAGTGCAGGGGGGCATGCTGGGGCTGGTGTTTCAGGGTTTAGGGCAGTGCAGTGTTGTTCAGGCAGTATAGGGGGTCGTGCTGGGGCCAGTGTTTCAGGGTGTAGGGCAGTGCAGTGGTGTTTGGGTAGTGTAGAGGGTCGTGCTGAGGCCGGAGTTTCCGGGTGTAGGGCAGTGCAGTGGTGTTCGGGCAGTGTTGGGGGTCATGCTGGTGCCGGTGTTTCAGGGTGTAGGGCAGTGCAGTGGTGTTCGGGGACTGGAGGGGGGCCTTCTGTGGCTGGTGTTTCAGGGTTTAGGGCAGTGCTGTGCTGTTCGGGCAGTGTAGGGGGTCGTGCTGGGGCCGGTGTTTCAGGATGTAAGGTCAGAGCAGTGGGGTTCGGGCAGTGCAGGGGGTCATGCTGGGGCCAGTGTTTCAGGGTTTAGGGCAGTGCAGTGGTGTTTGGGCAGTGTAGGGGTTCGAGCTGGGGCTGGTGTTTCAGGGTGTAGTGCAGTGGTGTTCGGGCAGTGTAGGGGGTCATGCTGGGGCTGGTGTTTCAGGGTTTAGTGCAGTGTAGTGGTGTTCGGGCAGTGTAGGGGGTTGTGCTGGGCCCGGTGTTTCAGGGTGTAGGGCAGTGCAGTGGTGTTCGGGCAGTGTAGGGGATCGTGCTGGGGCCGGTGTTCCAGGGTTTAGGGCGGTGCAGTGGTGTTTGGGGAGTGTAGGGGATCATGCTGGGGCCGGTGTTTCAGGGTTTAGGGCTGTGCAGTGGTGTTTGGGCAGTATGGGGGGTTGTGCAGGGGCTGGTGTTTCAGTTTTTAGGGCAGTGCAGTGGTATTCGGGCAGTGTTGGGGGTTGTGCTGGGGATGGTGTATCAGGGTGTAGGACAGTGTAGTGGTGTTCGGGCAGTGTAGGGGGTCGTGCTGGGGCCGGTGTTTCAGGGTGTAGGGCAGTGCAGTGGTGTTCGGGCAGTGTAGGGGATCGTGCTGGGGCCGGTGTTTCAGGGTTTAGGGCAGTACAGTGGAGTTCAGGGAGTGTAGGGGGTCATACTGGGGCCGGTGTTTCAGGGTTTAGGGCTGTTCATTGGTGTTCGAGGAGCGTAGGGGGTCGTGCTGGGGCCGGTATTTCAGGGTTTAGGGCAGAGCAGTGGTGATCAGGGATTGTAGGGGGTCTTGCTGGGGCCGGTGTTTCAGGATTTAGGGCAGTGCAATGCTGTTCGGGCAGAGTAGGGGGTTGTGTTGGGGGCGGTGTTTCAAGGTTTAGGGCTGAGCAGTGGTGTTCAGGAAGTGTATCGGGTCGTGCTGGGGCCGGTGTTTCAGGGTGTAGGGCAGTGCAGTGCAGTGGTGTTCGGGAAGTGTAGGGGGTCGCGCTGGGGTGTGGTGTTTCAGGGTTTAGTGCAGTGAAGTTATGTTCGTGAAGTGTGGGGGGTCGTGCAGGGGCTGTGTTTCAGGTTTTAGGGCAGTGCAGCATTGTTCGGGCAGTATGGGGGGGCGTGCAGGGGCTGGTGTTTCAATGTTTAGGGCAGTGCAGTGGTATTCGGGCAGTGTTGGGGGTTGTGCTGGGGCTGGTGTTTCAGGGTGTAGGACAGTGTAGTGGTGTTCGGGCAGCATAGGAGGTCGTGCTGGGGCCAGTGTTTCAGGGTGTAGGGCAGTGCAGTGGTGTTCGGGCAGTGTAGGTTGTCGTGCTGGGGCCGGTGTTTCAGGGTTTAGGGCAGTGCAGTGGTGTTCGGGCAGTGTAGGGGGTCGTGCTGGGGCCAGTCTTTCAGGGTTTAGGGCAGTGCAGTGGTGTTCGGGGAGTGAGGGGGTCATGCTGGTGCCGGTGTTTCTGGGTCTAGGGCAGTGCAGTGGGGTTCGGGGATTGTAGGGGGTCGCGCTGTGGCTGGTGTTTCAGGGTTTAGGTCAGTGCTGTTGTGTTCGGGCAGTGTAGGGGGTTGTGCTGGGGCCGATGTTTCAGGGTTTAGGGCAGTGCAGTGGTGTTTGGGCAGTGTAGGGGTTCGAGCTGGGGCTGGTGTTTCAGGGTGTAGTGCAGTGGTGTTCGGGCAGTGTAGGGAGTCATGCTGGGGCTGCTGCTTCAGGGTTTTGTGCAGTATAGTGGTGTTCGGGCAGTGTAGGGGGTCATGCTGGGGCCGGTGTTTCAGGGTGTAGGGCAGTGCAGTGGTGTTCGGGCAGTGTAGGGGATCATGCTGGGGCCGGTGTTCCAGGGTTTAGGGTGGTGCAGTGGTGTTCGGGGAGTGTAGGGGGTCATGCTGGGGCCGGTGTTTCAGGGTTTAGGGCTGTGCAGTGGTGTTCGAGCAGTGTAGGGGGTCGTGCTGGGGCCAGTGTTTCAGGGTGTAGGGCAGTGCAGTGGTGTTCGGGCTGTGTAGGGGATCGTGCTGGGGCCGGTGTTCCAGGGTTTAGGGCGGTGCAGTGGTGTTCGAGGAGTGTAGGGGGTCATGCTGGGGCCGGTGTTTCAGGGTTTAGGGCTGTGCAGTGGTGTCCGAGGAGCATAGGGGGTCGTGCTGGGGCCGGTATTTCAGGGTTTAGGGCAGAGCAGTGGTGATCAGGGATCGTAGGGGGTCTTGCTGGCGCCGGTGTTTCAGGGTGAAGAGAAGTGCAGTGGTGTTCGGGCAATGTAGGGGGTTGTGCTAGGGTTGGTGTTTCAGGGTGTAGGGCAGTACAGTGGTTTAGGGCCGAGCAGTGGTTTTCGGGCAGTGTATCGGGTCGTGCTGGGGGGGTGTTTCAGGGTGTAGGGCAGTGCAGTGTTGTTCAGGAAGTGTAGGGGGTCGTGCTGGGGGTGGTGTTTCAGGGTTTAGGGCAGTGAAGTGGTGTTCAGGAAGTGTGGGGGGTCGTGCAGGGGCTGTGTTTCAGGGTTTAGGGCAGTGCAGTGGTGTTCGGGCAGTGTATCGGGTCGTGCTGGGCCGGTGTTTCAGGGTGTAGGGCAGTGCAGTGGTGTTCGGGAACTAAAGGGGGTCGTGCTGGGGGTGGTGTTTCAGGGTTTAGGGCAGTGAAGTGGTGTTCAGGAAGTGTGGGGGGTCGTGCAGGGGCTGTGTTTCAGGGTTTACGGCAGTGCAGCGGTGTTTGGGCAGTATGGGGGGTCGTGCAGGGGCTGGTGTTTCAGTGTTTAGGTCAGTGCAGTGGTATTCGGGCAGTGTTGGGGGTTGTGCTGGGGATGGTGTATCAGGGTGTAGGACAGTGTAGTGGTGTTTGGGCAGTGTAGGGGGTCGTGCTGGGGCCGGTGTTTCAGGGTGTAGGGCAGTGCAGTGGTGTTCGGGCAGTGTAGGGGATCGTGCTGGGGCCGGTGTTTCAGGGTTTAGGGCAGTACAGTGGAGTTCGGGGAGTGTAGGGGGTCATGCTGGGGCCGGTGTTTCAGGGTTTAGGGCTGTTCAGTGGTGTTCGAGGAGCGTAGGGGGTCGTGCTGGGGCCGGTATTTCAGGGTTTAGGGCAGAGCAGTGGTGATCAGGGATCGTAGGGGGTCTTGCTGGGGCCAGTGTTTCAGGGTGTAGGGCAGTGCAGTGGTGTTCGGGCAGTGTAGGTTGTTGTGCTGTGGCCGGTGTTTCAGGGTTTAGGGCAGTGCAGTGGTGTTCGGGCAGTGTAGGGGGTCGTGCTGGGGCCAGTCTTTCAGGGTTTAGGGCAGTGCAGTGGTGTTCGGGGAGTGTAGGGGGTCATGCTGGTGCCGGTATTTCTGGGTCTAGGGCAGTGCAGTGGGGTTCGGGGATTGTAGGGGGTCGTGCTGTGGCTGGTGTTTCAGGGTTTAGGTCAGTGCTGTGGTGTTCGGGCAGTGTAGGGGGTCGTGCTGGGGCCGGTGTTTCAGGGTTTAGGGCAGTGCAGTGGTGTTTGGGCTGTGTAGGGGTTCGAGCTGGGGCTGGTGTTTCAGGGTGTAGTGCAGTGGTGTTCGGGCAGTGTAGGGGGTCATGCTGGGGCTGCTGCTTCAGGGTTTAGTGCAGTGTAGTGGTGTTTGGGCAGTGTAGGGGGTCATGCTGGGGCCGGTGTTTCAGGGTGTAGGGCAGTGCAGTGGTGTTCGGGCAGTGTAGGGGATCGTGCTGGGGCCGGTGTTCCAGGGTTTAGGGCGGTGCAGTGGTGTTCGGGGAGTGTAGGGGGTCATGCTGGGGCCGGTGTTTCAGGGTTTAGGGCTGTGCAGTGGTGTTCGAGCAGTGTTGGGGGTTGTGCTAGGGTTGGTGTTTCAGGGTGTAGGGCAGTACAGTGGTTTAGGGCCGAGCAGTGGCTTTCGGGCAGTGTATCGGGTCGTGCTGGGGGGGGTGTTTCAGGGTGTAGGGCAGTGCAGTGTTGTTCAGGAAGTGTAGGGGGTCGTGCTGGGGTGGTGTTTCAGGGTTTAGGGCAGTGAAGTGGTGTTCAGGAAGTGTGGGGGGTCGTGCAGGGGCTGTGTTTCAGGGTTTAGGGCAGTGCAGTGGTGTTCGGGCAGTGTATCGGGTCGTGCTGGGCCGGTGTTTCAGGGTGTAGGGCCGTGCAGTGGTGTTCGGGAACTAAAGGGGGTTGTGCTGGGGGTGGTGTTTCAGGGTTTAGGGCAGTGAAGTGGTGTTCAGGAAGTGTGGGGGGTCGTGCAGGGGCTGTGTTTCAGGGTTTACGGCAGTGCAGCGGTGTTTGGGCAGTATGGGGGGTCGTGCAGGGGCTGGTGTTTCAGTGTTTAGGTCAGTGCAGTGGTAGTCGGGCAGTGTTGGGGGTTGTGCTGGGGATGGTGTATCAGGGTGTAGGACAGTGTAGTGGTGTTTGGGCAGTGTAGGGTGTCATGCTGGGGCCGGTGTTTCAGGGTTTAGGGCTGTGCAGTGGTGTCCGAGGAGCATAGGGGGTCGTGCTGGGGCCGGTATTTCAGGGTTTAGGGCAGAGCAGTGGTGATCAGGGATCGTAGGGGGTCTTGCTGGCGCCGGTGTTTCAGGGTGAAGAGAAGTGCAGTGGTGTTCGGGCAATGTAGGGGGTTGTGCTAGGGTTGGTGTTTCAGGGTGTAGGGCAGTGCAGTGGTTTAGGGCCGAGCAGTGGTTTTCGGGCAGTGTATCGGGTCGTGCTGGGGGGGGTGTTTCAGGGTGTAGGGCAGTGCAGTGTTGTTCGGGAAGTGTAGGGGGTCGTGGTGGGGGTGGGGTTTCAGGGTTTAGGGCAGTGAAGTGGTGTTCAGGAAGTGTGGGGGGTCGTGCAGGGGCTGTGTTTCAGGGTTTAGGGCAGTGCAGTGGTGTTCGGGCAGTGTGGGGTGTCGTGCAGGGGCTGGTGTTTTAGGGTTTAGGGCAGTGCAGTGGTGTTCAGGCAGTGTGGGGGGTCATGCTGGGGCCGGTGTGTCAGGGTTTAGGGCTGTGCTGTAGTGTTCGGGGAGTATAGGGGGTCGTGCTGGGGCCGGTGTTTCAGGGTGAAAAGAAGTGCAGTGTTGATCGGGCAATGTAGGGGGTCATGCTAGGGCTGGTGTTTCAGGGTGTAGGGCAGTGCAGTGGTGTTCGGGCAGTGTAGGGGGTCATGCTGGGGCTGGTGTTTCATGGTTTAGGGCAGTGCAGTGGTGTTCGGGCAGTGTAGCGGGTCATTCTGGGGCTGGTGTTTCAGGGTTTAGGGCAGTGCACTGGTGTTCGTTCAGTGTAGGGGGTCATGCTGGGGCCGGTGTTTCAGGGTTTAGGGCAGTGCAGTGGTGTTCAGGGAGTTTAGCGGGTCGTGCTGGGGCCAGTGTTTTCAGGGTTTAGGGAAGGGCAGTGGTGTTCGAGCAGTGTAGGGGGTCATGCTGGGGCCGGTGATTCAGGGTGTAGGGCAGTGCAGTGGTGTTCGGGCAGTGTAGGGGGTCATGCTGGGGCTGCTGCTTCAGGGTTTAGTGCAGTGTAGTGGTGTTCGGGCAGTGTAGGGGGTCATGCTGGGGCCGGTGTTTCAGGGTGTAGGGCAGTGCAGTGGTGTTTGGGCAGTGTAGGGGATCGTGCTGGGGCCGGTGTTCCAGGGTTTAGGGCGGTGCAGTGGTGTTCGGGGAGTGTAGGGGGTCATGCTGGGGCCGGTGTTTCAGGGTTTAGGGCTGTGCAGTGGTGTTCGAGCAGTGTAGGGGGTTGTGTTGGGGCCGGTGTTTCAGGGTGTAGGGCAGTGCAGTGGTGTTCGGGCAGTGTAGGGGATCGTGCTGGGGCCGGTGTTCCAGGGTTTAGGGCGGTGCAGTGGTGTTCGAGGAGTGTAGGGGGTCATGCTGGGGCCGGTGTTTCAGGGTTTAGGGCTGTGCAGTGGTGTCCGAGGAGCATAGGGGGTCGTGCTGGGGCCGGTATTTCAGGGTTTAGGGCAGAGCAGTGGTGATCAGGGATCGTAGGGGGTCTTGCTGGCGCCGGTGTTTCAGGGTGAAGAGAAGCGCAGTGGTGTTCGGGCAATGTAGGGGGTCGTGCTGGGGGGGGTGTTTCATGGTGTAGGGCAGTGCAGTGTTGTTCGGGAAGTGTAGGGGGTCGTGGTGGGGGTGGTGTTTCAGGGTTTAGGGCAGTGAAGTGGTGTTGAGGAAGTGTGGGGGGTCGTGCAGGGGCTGTGTTTCAGGGTTTAGGGCAGTGCAGTGGTGTTCGGGCAGTGTGGGGTGTCGTGCAGGGGCTGGTGTTTTAGGGTTTAGGGCAGTGCAGTGGTGTTCAGGCAGTGTGGGGGGTCATGCTGGGGCCGGTGTTTCAGGGTTTAGGGCTGTGCTGTAGTGTTCGGGGAGTGTAGGGGGTCGTGCTGGGGCCGGTGTTTCAGGGTGAAAAGAAGTGCAGTGTTGATCGGGCAATGTAGGGGGTCATGTTTCAGGGTGTAGGGCAGTGCAGTGGTGTTCGGGCAGTGTAGGGGGTCATGCTGGGGCTGGTGTTTCATGGTTTAGGACAGTGCAGTGGTGTTCGGGCAGTGTAGCGGGTCATTCTGGGGCTGGTGTTTCAGGGTTTAGGGCAGTGCACTGGTGTTCGTTCAGTGTAGGGGGTCATGCTGGGGCCGGTGTTTCAGGGTTTAGGGCAGTGCAGTGGTGTTCAGGGAGTTTAGCGGGTCGTGCTGGGGCCAGTGTTTTCAGGGTTTAGGGAAGGGCAGTGGTGTTCGGGCAGTGTAGGGGGTCATGCTGGGGCCGGTGATTCAGGGTGTAGGGCAGTGCAGTGGTGTTCGGGCAGTGTAGGGGGTCGTGCTGGGGCTGGTGTTTCATGGTTTAGGGCAGTGCAGTGGTGTTCGGGCAGTGTAGCGGGTCGTGCTGGGGCTGGAGTTTCAGGGTTTAGTGCATGCAGTGGTGTTCGTTCAGTGTAGGGGGCCGTGCTGGGGCCAGTGTTTCAGGGTTTAGGGCAGTGCAGTGGTGTTCAGGGAGTTTAGCGGGTCATGCTGGGGCAGTGTTTTTATGGTTTTGGGCAGTTCAGTTGTGTTCGGGCAGCGTAGGGGGTCGTGCTGGGGCCGTTGTTGTTAGGGTTTAGGGCAGTGCAGTGGTGTTTGGACAGTGTAGGGGTTCGTGCTGGGGCTAGTGTTTCAGGGTGTCGTGCAGAGGTGTTCGGGCAGTGTAGGGGGTCGTGCTGGGACTGGTGTTTCAGGGTTTAGTGCAGTGCAGTGGTGTTCGTTCAGTGTAGGGGGTCATGCTGGGGCCGGTGTTTCAGGGTTTAGGGCAGTGCAGTGGTGTTCGGGGAGTGTAGGGGGTCGTGCTGGGGCCTGTGTTTTTAGGGTTTAGGGCAGTTCAGTGGTGTTCCGGCAGTGTAGGGGGTCATGCTGGGGCCGGTGTTTTAGGGTTTAGGGCAGTGTAGTGGTGTTCGGGAAGTGTAGGGTGTCCTTCTGGGGCCGGTGTTTCTGGGTGTAGGGCAGTGTTGTTCGGGCAGTGTAGGGGGTCATGCTGGGGGTGGTGTTTCAGTCTTTAGGGCAGTGCAGTGGTGTTCGGGAAGTGTGGGGGGTCATTCATGGGCTGTGTTTTAGGGTTTAGAGCACTGCAGTGGTGCTCGGTCAGTGTAGGGGGTCGTGCTGGGGCTGGTGTTTCAGGGTTTAGGGCAGTGCAGTGGTGTTCTTTCAGTGTAGGGGGTTGTGCTGGGGCCGGTGTTTCAGGGTTTAGGGCAGTGCAGTGGTGTTCGGGGAGTGTAGGGGGTCGTGCTGGTGCCGGTGTTTCAGGGTTTAGGGCAGTGCAGTGGTGTTCGGGGAGTGTAGGGGGTCGTGCTGTGGCTGGTGTTTCAGGGTTTAGGGCAGTGCTGTGGTGTTCGGGCAGTGTAGGGGGTCGTGCTGGGGCCAGTGTTTCAGGGTGTAAGGTCAGAGCAGTGGTGTTCGGGCAGAGCAGGGGGGCATGCTGGGGCTGGTGTTTCAGGGTTTAGGGCAGTGCAGTGTTGTTCAGGCAGTATAGGGGGTCGTGCTGGGGCCAGTGTTTCAGGGTGTAGGGCAGTGCAGTGGTGTTTGGGCAGTGTAGGGGGTCGTGCTGAGGCCGGAGTTTCCGGGTGTAGGGCAGTGCAGTGGTGTTCGGGCAGTGTTGGGGGTCATGCTGGTGCCGGTGTTTCAGGGTGTAGGGCAGTGCAGTGGTGTTCGGGCTGTGTAGGGGATCATGCTGGGGCCGGTGTTCCAGGGTTTAGGGCGGTGCAGTGGTGTTCGAGGAGTGTAGGGGGTCATGCTGGGGCCGGTGTTTCAGGGTTTAGGGCTGTGCAGTGGTGTCCGAGGAGCATAGGGGGTCGTGCTGGGGCCGGTATTTCAGGGTTTAGGGCAGAGCAGTGGTGATCAGGGATCGTAGGGGGTCTTGCTGGCGCCGGTGTTTCAGGGTGAAGAGAAGTGCAGTGGTGTTCGGGCAATGTAGGGGGTTGTGCTAGGGTTGGTGTTTCAGGGTGTAGGGCAGTACAGTGGTTTAGGGCCGAGCAGTGGTTTTCGGGCAGTGTATCGGGTCGTGCTGGGGGGGGTGTTTCAGGGTGTAGGGCAGTGCAGTGTTGTTCAGGAAGTGTAGGGGGTCGTGCTGGGGGTGGTGTTTCAGGGTTTAGGGCAGTGAAGTGGTGTTCAGGAAGTGTGGGGGGTCATGCAGGGGCTGTGTTTCAGGGTTTAGGGCAGTGCAGTGGTGTTCGGGCAGTGTATCGGGTCGTGCTGGGCCGGTGTTTCAGGGTGTAGGGCAGTGCAGTGGTGTTCGGGAACTAAAAGGGGGTCGTGCTGGGGGTGGTGTTTCAGGGTTTAGGGCAGTGAAGTGGTGTTCAGGAAGTGTGGGGGGTCGTGCAGGGGCTGTGTTTCAGGGTTTACGGCAGTGCAGCGGTGTTTGGGCAGTATGGGGGGTCGTGCAGGGGCTGGTGTTTCAGTGTTTAGGTCAGTGCAGTGGTATTCGGGCAGTGTTGGGGGTTGTGCTGGGGATGGTGTATCAGGGTGTAGGACAGTGTAGTGGTGTTTGGGCAGTGTAGGGGATCGTGCTGGGGCCGGTGTTCCAGGGTTTAGGGCGGTGCAGTGGTGTTCGAGGAGTGTAGGGGGTCATGCTGGGGCCGGTGTTTCAGGGTTTAGGGCAGTGCAGTGGTGTTCGAGGAGTGTAGGGGATCGTGCTGGGGCCGGTGTTCCAGGGTTTAGGGCGGTGCAGTGGTGTTCGAGGAGTGTAGGGGATTGTGCTGGGGCCGGTGTTCCAGGGTTTAGGGCGGTGCAGTGGTGTTCGGGGAGTGTAGGGGGTCATGCTGGGGCCGGTGTTTCAGGGTTTAGGGCTGTGCAGTGGTGTTCGAGCAGTGTAGGGGGTCGTGCTGGGGCCGGTGTTTCAGGGTGTAGGGCAGTGCAGTGGTGTTCGGGCAGTGTAGGGGATCGTGCTGGGGCCGGTGTTCCAGGGTTTAGGGCGGTGCAGTGGTGTTCGAGGAGTGTAGGGGGTCATGCTGGGGCCGGTGTTCCAGGGTTTAGGGCGGTGCAGTGGTGTTCGAGGAGTGTAGGGGATCGTGCTGGGGCCGGTGTTCCAGGGTTTAGGGCGGTGCAGTGGTGTTCGAGGAGTGTAGGGGATCGTGCTGGGGCCGGTGTTCCAGGGTTTAGGGCGGTGCAGTGGTGTTCGGGAAGTGTAGGGGGTCATGCTGGGGCCGGTGTTTCAGGGTTTAGGGCTGTGCAGTGGTGTTCGAGCAGTGTAGGGGGTCATGCTGGGGCCGGTGTTTCACGGTGTAGGGCAGTGCAGTGGTGTTCGGGCAGTGTAGGGGATCGTGCTGGGGCCGGTGTTCCAGGGTTTAGGGCGGTGCAGTGGTGTTCGAGGAGTGTAGGGGGTCATGCTGGGGCCGGTGTTTCAGGGTTTAGGGCTGTGCAGTGGTGTTCGAGCAGTGTAGGGGGTCGTGCTGGGGCCGGTGTTTCAGGGTGTAGGGCAGTGCAGTGGTGTTCGGGCAGTGTAGGGGATCGTGCTGGGGCCGGTGTTCCAGGGTTTAGGGCAGTGCAGTGGTGTTCGAGGAGTGTAGGGGATCGTGCTGGGGCCGGTGTTTCAGGATTTAGGGCGGTGCAGTGGTGTTAGGGGAGTGTAGGGGGTCATGCTGGGGCCGGTGTTTCAGGGTTTAGGGCTGTGCAGTGGTGTTCGAGCAGTGTAGGGGGTCGTGCTGGGGCCGGTGTTTCAGGGTGTAGGGCAGTGCAGTGGTGTTCGGGCAGTGTAGGGGATCGTGCTGGGGCCGGTGTTCCAGGGTTTAGGGCGGTGCAGTGGTGTTCAAGGAGTGTAGGGGGTCATGCTGGGGCCGGTGTTTCAGGGTTTAGGGCAGTGCACTGGTGTTCGGGCAGTGTAGGGGGTCGTGCTGGGGCCAGTCTTTCAGGGTTTAGGGCAGTGCAGTGGGGTTCGGGGATTGTAGGGGGTCGTGCTGGGGCCAGTGTTTCAGGGTGTAGGGCAGTGCAGTGGTGTTCGGGCAGTGTAGGGGATCGTGCTGGGGCCCGTGTTTCAGGGTTTAGGGCAGTACAGTGGAGTTCGGGGAGTGTAGGGGGTCATGCTGGGGCCGGTGTTTCAGGGTTTAGTGCTGTTCAGTGGTGTTCGAGGAGCGTAGGGGGTCGTGCTGGGGACAGTATTTCAGGGTTTAGGGCAGAGCAGTGGTGATCAGGGATCGTAGGGGGTCTTGCTGGGGCCGGTGTTTCAAGATTTAGGGCAGTGCAATGCTGTTCGGGCAGAGTAGGGGGTTGTGTTCGGGGCGGTGTTTCAAGGTTTAGGGCTGAGCAGTGGTGTTCAGGAAGTGTATCGGGTCGTGCTGGGGCCGGTGTTTCAGGGTGTAGGGCAGTGCAGTGCAGGGGTGTTCGGGAAGTGTAGGGGGTCGCGCAGGGGGTGGTGTTTCAGGGTTTAGGGCAGTGAAGTTGTGTTCGTGAAGTGTGGGGGGTCGTGCAGGGGCTGTGTTTCAGGTTTTAGGGCAGTGCAGCATTGTTCGGGCAGTATGGGGGGCATGCAGGGGCTGGTGTTTCAGTGTTTAGGGCAGTGCAGTGGTATTCGGGCATTGTTGGGGGTTGTGCTGGGGCTGGTGTTTCAGGGTGTAGGACAGTGTAGTGGTGTTCGGGCAGCGTAGGAGGTCGTGCTGGGGCCAGTGTTTCAGGGTGTAGGGCAGTGCAGTGGTGTTCGGGCAGTGTAGGTTGTCGTGCTGGGGCCGGTGTTTCAGGGTTTAGGGCAGTGCAGTGGTGTTCGGGCAGTGTAGTGGGTCGTGCTGGGGCCAGTCTTTCAGGGTTTAGGGCAGTGCAGTGGTGTTCGGGGAGTGTAGGGGGTCATGCTGGTGCCGGTGTTTCTGGGTCTAGGGCAGTGCAGTGGGGTTCGGGGATTGTAGGGGGTCATGCTGTGGCTGGTGTTTCAGGGTTTAGGTCAGTGCTGTGGTGTTCGGGCAGTGTAGGGGGTCGTGCAGGGGCCGGTGTTTCAGGGATTAGGGCAGTGCAGTGGTGTTTGGGCAGTGTAGGGGTTCGAGCTGGGGCTGGTGTTTCAGGGTGTAGTGCAGTGGTGTTCGGGCAGTGTAGGGGGTCATGCTGGGGCTGCTGCTTCAGGGTTTAGTGCAGTGTAGTGGTGTTCGGGCAGTGTAGGGGGTCATGCTGGGGCCGGTGTTTCAGGGTGTAGGGCAGTGCAGTGGTGTTCGGGCAGTGTAGGGGATCGTGCTGGGGCCGGTGTTCCAGGGTTTAGGGCGGTGCAGTGGTGTTCGGGGAGTGTAGAGGGTCATGCTGGGGCCGGTGTTTCAGGGTTTAGGGCTGTGCAGTGGTGTTCGAGCAGTGTAGGGGGTCATGCTGGGGCCGGTGTTTCAGGGTGTAGGGCAGTGCAGTGGTGTTCGGGCAGTGTAGGGGATCGTGCTGGGGCCGGTGTTCCAGGGTTTAGGGCGGTGCAGTGGTGTTCGAGGAGTGTAGGGGGTCATACTGGGGCCGGTATTTCAGGGTTTAGTGCAGAGCAGTGGTGATCAGGGATCGTAGGGGGTCTTGCTGGCGCCGGTGTTTCAGGGTGAAGAGAAGTGCAGTGGTGTTCAGGCAATGTAGGGGGTTGTGCTAGGGTTGGTGTTTCAGGGTGTAGGGCAGTACAGTGGTTTGGGGCCGAGCAGTGGCTTTCGGGCAGTGTATCGGGTCGTGCTGGGGGGGGTGTTTCAGGGTGTAGGGCAGTGCAGTGTTGTTCAGGAAGTGTAGGGGGTCGTGCTGGGGGTGGTGTTTCAGGGTTTAGGGCAGTGAAGTGGTGTTCAGGAAGTGTGGGGGGTCGTGCAGGGGCTGTGTTTCAGGGTTTAGGGCAGTGCAGTGGTGTTCGGGCAGTGTATCGGGTCGTGCTGGGCCGGTGTTTCAGGGTGTAGGGCCGTGCAGTGGTGTTCGGGAACTAAAGGGGGTCGTGCTGGGGGTGGTGTTTCAGGGTTTAGGGCAGTGAAGTGGTGTTCAGGAAGTGTGGGGGGTCGTGCTGGGGCTGTGTTTCAGGGTTTACAGCAGTGCAGCGGTGTTTGGGCACTATGGGGGGTCGTGCAGGGGCTGGTGTTTCAGTGTTTAGGTCAGTGCAGTGGTATTCGGGCAGTGTTGGGGGTTGTGCTGGGGATGGTGTATCAGGGTGTAGGACAGTGTAGTGGTGTTTGGGCAGTGTAGGGTGTCATGCTGGGGCCGGTGTTTCAGGGTTTAGGGCTGTGCAGTGGTGTCCGAGGAGCATAGGGGGTCATGCTGGGGCCGGTATTTCAGGGTTTAGGGCAGAGCAGTGGTGATCAGGGATAGTAGGAGGTCTTGCTGGCGCCGGTGTTTCAGGGTGAAGAGAAGTGCAGTGGAGTTCGGGCAATGTAGGGGGTTGTGCTAGGGTTGGTGTTTCAGGGTGTAGGGCAGTGCAGTGGTTTAGGGCCGAGCAGTGGTTTTCGGGCAGTGTATCGGGTCGTGCTGGGGGGGTGTTTCAGGGTGTAGGCCAGTGCAGTGTTGTTCGGGAAGTGTAGGGGGTCGTGGTGGGGGTGGTGTTTCAGGGTTTAGGGCAGTGAAGTGGTGTTCAGGAAGTGTGGGGGGTCGTGCAGGGGCTGTGTTTCAGGGTTTAGGGCAGTGCAGTCGTGTTCGGGCAGTGTGGGGTGTCGTGCAGGGGCTGGTGTTTTAGGGTTTAGGGCAGTGCAGTGGTGTTCAGGCAGTGTGGGGGGTCATGCTGGGGCCAGTGTTTCAGGGTTTAGGGCTGTGCTGTAGTGTTCGGGGAGTGTAGGGGGTCGTGCTGGGGCCGGTGTTTCAGGGTGAAAAGAAGTGCAGTGTTGATCGGGCAATGTAGGGGGTCATGCTGGGGCTGGTGTTTCAGGGTGTAGGGCCGTGCAGTGGTGTTCGGGCAGTGTAGGGGGTCATGCTGGGGCTGGTGTTTCATGGTTTAGGGCAGTGCAGTGGTGTTCGGGCAGTGTAGCGGGTCATTCTGGGGCTGGTGTTTCAGGGTTTAGGGCAGTGCACTGGTGTTCGTTCAGTGTAGGGGGTCATGCTGGGGCCGGTGTTTCAGGGTTTAGGGCAGTGCAGTGGTGTTCAGGGAGTTTAGCGGGTCGTGCTGGGGCCAGTGTTTTCAGGGTTTAGGGAAGGGCAGTGGTGTTCGGGCAGTGTAGGGGGTCATGCTGGGGCCGGTGATTCAGGGTGTAGGGCAGTGCAGTGGTGTTCCGGCAGTGTAGGGGGTCATGCTGGGGCTGCTGCTTCAGGTTTTAGTGCAGTGTAGTGGTGTTCGGGCAGTGTAGGGGGTCATGCTGGGGCCGGTGTTTCAGGGTGTAGGGCAGTGCAGTGGTGTTCGGGCAGTGTAGGGGATCGTGCTGGGGCCGGTGTTCCAGGGTTTAGGGCGGTGCAGTGGTGTTCGGGGAGTGTAGGGGGTCATGCTGGGGCCGGTGTTTCAGGGTTTAGGGCTGTGCAGTGGTGTTCGAGCAGTGTAGGGGGTCGTGCTGGGGCCGGTGTTTCAGGGTGTAGGGCAGTGCAGTGGTGTTCGGGCAGTGTAGGGGATCGTGCTGGGGCCGGTGTTCCAGGGTTTAGGGCGGTGCAGTGGTGTTCGAGGAGTGTAGGGGGTCATGCTGGGGCCGGTGTTTCAGGGTTTAGGGCTGTGCAGTGGTGTCCGAGGAGCATAGGGGGTCGTGCTGGGGCCGGTATTTCAGGGTTTAGGGCAGAGCAGTGGTGATCAGGGATCGTAGGGGGTCTTGCTGGCGCCGGTGTTTCAGGGTGAAGAGAAGTGCAGTGGTGTTCGGGCAATGTAGGGGGTCGTGCTGGGGGGGTGTTTCATGGTGTAGGGCAGTGCAGTGTTGTTCGGGAAGTGTAGGGGGTCGTGGTGGGGGTGGTGTTTCAGGGTTTAGGGCAGTGAAGTGGTGTTCAGGAAGTGTGGGGGGTCGTGCAGGGGCTGTGTTTCAGGGTTTAGGGCAGTGCAGTGGTGTTCGGGCAGTGTGGGGTGTCGTGCAGGGACTGGTGTTTTAGGGTTTAGGGCAGTGCAGTGGTGTTCAGGCAGTGTGGGGGGTCATGCTGGGGCCGGTGTTTCAGGGTTTAGGGCTGTGCTGTAGTGTTCGGGGAGTGTAGGGGGTCGTGCTCGGGCCGGTGTTTCAGGGTGAAAAGAAGTGCAGTGTTGATCGGGCAATGTAGGGGGTCATGTTTCAGGGTGTAGGGCAGTGCAGTGGTGTTCGAGCAGTGTAGGGGGTCATGCTGGGGCTGGTGTTTCATGGTTTAGGGCAGTGCAGTGGTGTTCGGGCAGTGTAGCGGGTCATTCTGGGGCTGGTGTTTCAGGGTTTAGGGCAGTGCACTGGTGTTCGTTCAGTGTAGGGGGTCATGCTGGGGCCGGTGTTTCAGGGTTTAGGGCAGTGCAGTGGTGTTCAGGGAGTTTAGCGGGTCGTGCTGGGGCCAGTGTTTTCAGGGTTTAGGGAAGGGCAGTGGTGTTCGGGCAGTGTAGGGGGTCATGCTGGGGCCGGTGATTCAGGGTGTAGGGCAGTGCAGTGGTGTTCGGGGAGTGTAGGGGGTCGTGCTGGGGCGGGTGTTTCAGGGTGAAGAGAAGTGCAGTGGTGTTCGGGCAGTGTAGGGGGTCGTGCTGGGGCTGGTGTTTCATGGTTTAGGTGAGTGCAGTGGTGTTCGGGCAGTGTAGTGGGTCGTGCTGGGGCTGGAGTTTCAGGGTTTAGGGCAGTGGTGTTCAGGGAGTTTAGCGGGTCATGCTGGGGCCAGTGTTTTTATGGTTTTGGGCAGTTCAGTTGTGTTCGGGCAGCGTAGGGGGTCGTGCTGGGGCCGTTGTTGTGAGGGTTTAGGGCAGTGCAGTGGTGTTTGGGCAGTGTAGGGGTTCGTGCTGGGGCTAGTGTTTCAGGGTGTCGTGCAGTGGTGTTCGGGCAGTGTAGGGGGTCATGCTGGGGCCGGTGTTTCAGGGTTTAGGGAAGGGCAGTGGTGTTCAGGCAGTGTAGGGGGTCATGCTGGGGCCGGTGATTCAGGGTGTAGGGCAGTGCAGTGGTGTTCGGGCAGTGTAGGGAGTCGTGCTGGGGCCGGTGTTTCAGGGTTTAGGGCAGTGCAGTGGTGTTCGGGGAGTGTAGGGGGTCGTGCTGTGGCCTGTGTTTTTAGGGTTTAGGGCAGTTCAGTGGTGTTCGGGCAGTGTAGGGGGTCATGCTGGGGCCGGTGTTTTTAGGGTTTAGGGCAGTGTAGTGGTGTTCGGGAAGTGTAGGGGGTCTTGCTGGGGCCGGTGTTTCTGGGTGTAGGGCAGTGTTGTTCGGGCAGTGTAGGGGGTCATGCTGGGGGTGGTGTTTCAGTCTTTAGGGCAGTGCAGTGGTGTTCGGGAAGTGTGGGGGGTCATTCATGGGCTGTGTTTCAGGGTTTAGAGCACTGCAGTGGTGCTCGGTCAGTGTAGGGGGTCGTGCTGGGGCTGCTGTTTCAGGGTTTAGGGCAGTGCAGTGGTGTTCGGGGAGTGTAGGAGGTCGTGCTGGGGCCGGTGTTTCAGGGTTTAGGGCAGTGCAGTGGTGTTCGGGGAGTGTAGGGGGTGGTGCTGTGGCCGTTGTTTCAGGGTTTAGGGCAGTGCAGTGGTGTTCGGACAGTGTAGGGGGTCATGCTGGGGCCGGTGTTTCAGGGTGTAGGGCAGTGCAGTGATGTTCGGGCAGTGTAGGGGATCGTGCTGGGGCCGGTGTTCCAGGGTTTAGGGCGGTGCAGTGGTGTTCGGGGAGTGTAGGGGGTCATGCTGGGGCCGGTGTTTCAGGGTTTAGGGCTGTGCAGTGGTGTTCGAGCAGTGTAGGGGGTCGTGCTGGGGCCGGTGTTTCAGGGTGTAGGGCAGTGCAGTGGTGTTCGGGCAGTGTAGGGGATCGTGCTGGGGCCGGTGTTCCAGGGTTTAGGGCGGTGCAGTGGTGTTCGAGGAGTGTAGGGGGTCATGCTGGGGCCGGTGTTTCAGGGTTTGGGGCTGTGCAGTGGTGTCCGAGGAGCATAGGGGTTCGTGCTGGGGCCGGTATTTCAGGGTTTAGGGCAGAGCAGTGGTGATCAGGGATCGTAGGGGGTCTTGCTGGCGCCAGTGTTTCAGGGTGAAGAGAAGTGCAGTGGTGTTCAGGCAATGTAGGGGGTCGTGCTGGGGGGGGTGTTTCATGGTGTAGGGCAGTGCAGTGTTGTTCGGGAAGTGTAGGGGGTCGTGGTGGGGGTGGTGTTTCAGGGTTTAGGGCAGTGAAGTGGTGTTCAGGAAGTGTGGGGGGGTCGTGCAGGGGCTGTGTTTCAGGGTTTAGGGAGGTGCAGTGGTGTTCGGGCAGTGTGGGGTGTCGTGCAGGGGCTGGTGTTTTAGGGTTTAGGGCAGTGCAGTGGTGTTCAGGCAGTGTGGGGGGTCATGCTGGGGCCGGTGTTTCAGGGTTTAGGGCTGTGCTGTAGTGTTCGGGGAGTGTAGGGGGTCGTGCTGGGGCCGGTGTTTCAGGGCAAAAAGAAGTGCAGTGTTGATCGGGCAATGTAGGGGGTCATGCTAGGGCTGGTGTTTCAGGGTGTAGGGCAGTGCAGTGGTGTTCGGGCAGTGTAGGGGGTTATGCTGGGGCTGGTGTTTCATGGTTTAGGGCAGTGCAGTGGTGTTCGGGCAGTGTAGCGGGTCATTCTGGGGCTGGTGTTTCAGGGTTTAGGGCAGTGCACTGGTGTTCGTTCAGTGTAGGGGGTCATGCTGGGGCCGGTGTTTCAGGGTTTAGGGCAGTGCAGTGGTGTTCAGGGAGTTTAGCGGGTCGTGCTGGGGCCAGTGTTTTCAGGGTTTAGGGAAGGGCAGTGGTGTTCGGGCAGTGTAGGGGGTCATGCTGGGGCCGGTGATTCAGGGTGTAGGGCAGTGCAGTGGTGTTCGGGGAGTGTAGGGGGTCGTGCTGGGGCTGGTGTTTCATGGTTTAGGGTAGTGCAGTGGTGTTCGGGCAGTGTAGTGGGTTGTGCTGGGGCTGGAGTTTCAGGGTTTAGGGCATGCAGTGGTGTTCGTTCAGTGTAGGGGGTCGTGCTGGGTCCAGTGTTTCAGGGTTTAGGGCAGTGCAGTGGTGTTCAGGGAGTTTAGCGGGTCATGCTGGGGCCAGTGTTTTTATGGTTTTGGGCAGTTCAGTTGTGTTCGGGCAGCGTAGGGGGTCGTGCTGGGGCCGTTGTTGTGAGGGTTTAGGGCAGTGCAGTGGTGTTTGGGCAGTGTAGGGGTTCGTGCTGGGGCTAGTGTTTCAGGGTGTCGTGCAGTGGTGTTCGGGCAGTGTAGGGGGTCGTGCTGGGACTGGTGTTTCAGGGTTTAGTGCAGTGCAGTGGTGTTCGTTCAGTGTAGGGGGTCATGCTGGGGCCGGTGTTTCAGGGTTTAGGGCAGTGCAGTGGTGTTCGGGGAGTGTTGGGGGTCGTGCTGGGGCCTGTGTTTTTAGGGTTTAGGGCAGTTCAGTGGTGTTCGGGCAGTGTAGGGGGTCATGCTGGGGCCGGTGTTTTTAGGGTTTAGGGCAGTGTAGTGGTGTTCGGGAAGTATAGGGGGTCCTGCTGGGGCCGGTGTTTCTGGGTGTAGGGCAGTGTTGTTCGGGCAGTGAAGGGGGTCATGCTGGGGGTGGTGTTTCAGTCTTTAGGGCAGTGCAGTGGTGTTCGGGAAGTGTGGGGGGTCATTCATGGGCTGTGTTTCAGGGTTTAGAGCACTGCAGTGGTGCTCGGTCAGTGTAGGGGGTCGTGCTGGGGCTGGTGTTTCAGGGTTTAGGGCAGTGCAGTGGTGTTCTTTCAGTGTAGGGGGTCGTGCTGGGGCCGGTGTTTCAGGGTTTAGGGCAGTGCAGTGGTGTTCGGGGAGTGTAGGGGGTCGTGCTGGTGCCGGTGTTTCAGGGTTTAGGGCAGTGCAGTGGTGTTCGGGGAGTGTAGGGGGTCGTGCTGTGGCTGGTGTTTCAGGGTTTAGGGCAGTGCTGTGGTGTTCGGGCAGTGTAGGGGGTCGTGCTGGGGCCAGTGTTTCAGGGTGTATGGTCAGAGCAGTGGTGTTCGGGCAGTGCAGGGGGGCATGCTGGGGCTGGTGTTTCAGGGTTTAGGGCAGTGCAGTGTTGTTCAGGCAGTATAGGGGGTCGTGCTGGGGCCAGTGTTTCAGGGTGTAGGGCAGTGCAGTGGTGTTTGGGCAGTGTAGGGGGTCGTGCTGAGGCCGGAGTGTCCGGGTGTAGGGCAGTGCAGTGGTGTTCGGGCAGTGTTGGGGGTCATGCTGGTGCCGGTGTTTCAGGGTGTAGGGCAGTGCAGTAGTGTTCGGGGACTGAAGGGGGGCCTTCTGTGGCTGGTGTTTCAGGGTTTAGGGCAGTGCTGTGCTGTTCGGGCAGTGTAGGGGGTCGTGCTGGGGCCGGTGTTTAAGGATGTAAGGTCAGAGCAGTGGGGTTCGGGCAGTGCAGGGGGTCGTGCTGGGGCCGGTGTTTCAGGGTTTAGGGCAGTGCAGTGGTGTTTGGGCAGTGTAGGGGTTCGAGCTGGGGCTGGTGTTTCAGGGTGTAGTGCAGTGGTGTTCGGGCAGTGTAGGGGGTCATGCTGGGGCTGGTGTTTCAGGGTTTAGTGCAGTGTAGTGGTGTTCGGGCAGTGTAGGGGGTCGTGCTGGGCCCGGTGTTTCAGGGTGTAGGGCAGTGCAGTGGTGTTTGGGCAGTGTAGGGGATTGTGCTGGGGCCGGTGTTCCAGGGTTTAGGGCGGTGCAGTGGTGTTTGGGGAGTGTAGGGGATCATGCTGGGGCCGGTGTTTCAGGGTTTAGGGCTGTGCAGTGGTGTTTGGGCAGTATGGGGGGTTGTGCAGGGGCTGGTGTTTCAGTGTTTAGGGCAGTGCAGTGGTATTCGGGCAGTGTTGGGGGTTGGGCTGGGGATGGTGTATCAGGGTGTAGGACAGTGTAGTGGTGTTCGGGCAGTGTAGGGGGTCGTGCTGGGGCCGGTGTTTCAGGGTGTAGGGCAGTGCAGTGGTGTTCGGGCAGTGTAGGGGATCGTGCTGGGGCCGGTGTTTCAGGGTTTAGGGCAGTACAGTGGAGTTCAGGGAGTGTAGGGGGTCATGCTGGGGCCGGTGTTTCAGGGTTTAGGGCTGTTCATTGGTGTTCGAGGAGCGTAGGGGGTCGTGCTGGGGCCGGTATTTCAGGGTTTAGGGCAGAGCAGTGGTGATCAGGGATCGTAGGGGGTCTTGCTGGGGCCGGTGTTTCAGGATTTAGGGCAGTGCAATGAAGTTCGGGCAGAGTAGGGGGTTGTGTTGGGGGCGGTGTTTCAAGGTTTAGGGCCAAGCAGTGGTGTTCAGGAAGTGTATCGGGTCGTGCTGGGGCCGGTGTTTCAGGGTGTAGGGCAGTGCAGTGCAGTGCAGTGGTGTTCGGGAAGTGTAGGGGGTCGCGCTGGGGGTGGTGTTTCAGGGTTTAGGGCAGTGAAGTTATGTTCGTGAAGTGTGGGGGGTCGTGCAGGGGCTGTGTTTCAGGTTTTAGGGCAGTGCAGCATTGTTCGGGCAGTATGGGGGGGCATGCAGGGGCTGGTGTTTCAATGTTTAGGGCAGTGCAGTGGTATTCGGGCAGTGTTGGGGGTTGTGCTGGGGCTGGTGTTTCAGGGTGTAGGACAGTGTAGTGGTGTTCGGGCAGCATAGGAGGTCGTGCTGGGGCCAGTGTTTCAGAGTGTAGGGCAGTGCAGTGGTGTTCGGGCAGTGTAGGTTGTCGTGCTGGGGCCGGTGTTTCAGGGTTTAGGGCAGTGCAGTGGTGTTCGGGCAGTGTAGGGGGTCGTGCTGGGGCCAGTCTTTCAGGGTTTAGGGCAGTGCAGTGGTGTTCGGGGAGTGTAGGGGGTCATGCTGGTGCCGGTGTTTCTGGGTCTAGGGCAGTGCAGTGGGGTTCGGGGATTGTAGGGGGTCGTGCTGTGGCTGGTGTTTCAGGGTTTAGGTCAGTGCTGTGGTGTTCGGGCAGTGTAGGGGGTTGTGCTGGGGCCGGTGTTTCAGGGTTTAGGGCAGTGCAGTGGCGTTTGGGCAGTGTAGGGGTTCGAGCTGGGGCTGGTGTTTCATGGTGTAGTGCAGTGGTGTTCGGGCAGTGTAGGGGGTCATGCTGGGGCTGCTGCTTCAGGGTTTTGTGCAGTGTAGTGGTGTTCGGGCAGTGTAGGGGGTCATGCTGGGGCCGGTGTTTCAGGGTGTAGGGCAGTGCAGTGGTGTTCGGGCAGTGTAGGGGATCATGCTGGGGCCGGTGTTCCAGGGTTTAGGGCGGTGCAGTGGTGTTCGGGGAGTGTAGGGGGTCATGCTGGGGCCGGTGTTTCAGGGTTTAGGGCTGTGCAGTGGTGTTCGAGCAGTGTAGGGGGTCGTGCTGGGGCCGGTGTTTCAGGGTGTAGGGCAGTACATTGGTGTTCGGGCTGTGTAGGGGATCGTGCTGGGGCCGGTGTTCCAGGGTTTAGGGCGGTGCAGTGGTGTTCGAGGAGTGTAGGGGGTCATGCTGGGGCCGGTGATTCAGGGTTTAGGGCTGTGCAGTGGTGTCCGAGGAGCATAGGGGGTCGTGCTGGGGCCGGTATTTCAGGGTTTAGGGCAGAGCAGTGGTGATCAGGGATCGTAGGGGGTCTTGCTGGCGCCGGTGTTTCAGGGTGAAGAGAAGTGCAGTGGTGTTCGGGCAATGTAGGGGGTTGTGCTAGGGTTGGTGTTTCAGGGTGTAGGGCAGTACAGTGGTTTAGGGCCGAGCAGTGGTTTTCGGGCAGTGTATCGGGTCGTGCTGGGGGGGGTGTTTCAGGGTGTAGGGCAGTGCAGTGTTGTTCAGGAAGTGTAGGGGGTCGTGCTGGGGGTGGTGTTTCAGGGTTTAGGGCAGTGAAGTGGTGTTCAGGAAGTGTGGGGGGGTCGTGCAGGGGCTGTGTTTCAGGGTTTAGGGCAGTGCAGTGGTGTTCGGGCAGTGTATCGGGTCGTGCTGGGCCGGTGTTTCAGGGTGTAGGGCAGTGCAGTGGTGTTCGGGAACTAAAGGGGGTCGTGCTGGGGGTGGTGTTTCAGGGTTTAGGGCAGTGAAGTGGTGTTCAGGAAGTGTGGGGGGTCGTGCAGGGGCTGTGTTTCAGGGTTTACGGCAGTGCAGCGGTGTTTGGGCAGTATGGGGGGTCGTGCAGGGGCTTGTGTTTCAGTGTTTAGGTCAGTGCGGTGGTATTCGGGCAGTGTTGGGGGTTGTGCTGGGGATGGTGTATCAGGGTGTAGGACAGTGTAGTGGTGTTTGGGCAGTGTAGGGGGTCGTGCTGGGGCCGGTGTTTCAGGGTGTAGGGCAGTGCAGTGGTGTTCGGGCAGTGTAGGGGATCGTGCTGGGGCCGGTTTTTCAGGGTTTAGGGCAGTACAGTGGAGTTCGGGGAGTGTAGGGGGTCATGCTGGGGCCGGTGTTTCAGGGTTTAGTGCTGTTCAGTGGTGTTCGAGGAGCGTAGGGGGTCATGCTGGGGACGGTATTTCAGGGTTTAGGGCAGAGCAGTGGTGATCAGGGATCGTAGGGGGTCTTGCTGGGGCCGGTGTTTCAGGATTTAGGGCAGTGCAATGCTGTTCGGGCAGAGTAGGGGGTTGTGTTCGGGCAGTGTTTCAAGGTTTAGGGCTGAGCAGTGGTGTTCAGGAAGTGTATCGGGTTGTGCTGGGGCCGGTGTTTCAGGGTGTAGGGCAGTGCAGTGCAGGGGTGTTCGGGAAGTGTAGGGGGTCGCGCAGGGGGTGGTGTTTCAGGGTTTAGGGCAGTGAAGTTGTGTTCGTGAAGTGTGGGGGGTCGTGCAGGGGCTGTGTTTCAGGTTTTAGGGCAGTGCAGCATTGTTCGGGCAGTATGGGGGGCGTGCAGGGGCTGGTGTTTCAGTGTTTAGGGCAGTGCAGTGGTATTCGGGCAGTGTTGGGGGTTGTGCTGGGGCTGGTGTTTCAGGGTGTAGGACAGTGTAGTGGTGTTCGGGCAGCGTAGGAGGTCGTGCTGGGGCCAGTGTTTCAGGGTGTAGGGCAGTGCAGTGGTGTTCGGGCAGTGTAGGTTGTCATGCTGGGGCCGGTGTTTCAGGGTTTAGGGCAGTGCAGTGGTATTCGGGCAGTGTTGGGGGTTGTGCTGGGGCTGGTGTTTCAGGGTGTAGGACAGTGTAGTGGTGTTCGGGCAGCGTAGGAGGTCGTGCTGGGGCCAGTCTTTCAGGGTTTAGGGCAGTGCAGTGGTGTTCGGGGAGTGTAGGGGGTCATGCTGGTGCCGGTGTTTCTGGGTCTAGGGCAGTGCAGTGGGGTTCGGGGATTGTAGGGGGTCGTGCTGTGGCTGGTGTTTCAGGGTTTAGGTCAGTGCAGTGGTGTTCGGGCAGTGTAGGGGGTCGTGCTGGGGCCGGTGTTTCAGGGTTTAGGGCAGTGCAGTGGTGTTTGGGCAGTGTAATGGTTCGAGCTGGGGCTGGTGTTTCAGGGTGTAGTGCAGTGGTGTTCGGGCAGTGTAGGGGGTCATGCTGGGGCTGCTGCTTCAGGGTTTAGTGCAGTGTAGTGGTGTTCGTGCAGTGTAGGGGGTCATGCTGGGGCCGGTGTTTCAGGGTGTAGGGCAGTGCAGTGGTGTTCGGGCAGTGTAGGGGATCGTGCTGGGGCCGGTGTTCCAGGGTTTAGGGCGGTGCAGTGGTGTTCGGGGAGTGTAGGGGGTCATGCTGGGGCCGGTGTTTCAGGGTTTAGGGCTGTGCAGTGGTGTTCGAGCAGTGTAGGGGGTCGTGCTGGGGCCGGTGTTTCAGGGTGTAGGGCAGAGTAGTGGTGTTTGGACAGTGTAGGGTGTCATGCTGGGGCCGGTGTTTCAGGGTTTAGGGCTGTGCAGTGGTGTCCGAGGAGCATAGGGGGTCGTGCTGGGGCCGGTATTTCAGGGTTTAGGGCAGAGCAGTGGTGATCAGGGATAGTAGAGGGTCTTGCTGGTGCCGGTGTTTCAGGGTGAAGAGAAGTGCAGTGGTGTTCGGGCAATGTAGGGGGTTGTGCTAGGGTTGGTGTTTCAGGGTGTAGGGCAGTGCAGTGGTTTAGGGCCGAGCAGTGGTTTTCGGGCAGTGTATCGGGTCGTGCTGGGGGGGTGTTTCAGGGTGTAGGGCAGTGCAGTGTTGTTCGGGAAGTGTAGGGGGTCGTGGTGGGGGTGGTGTTTCAGGGTGTAGGGCAGTGCAGTGGTGTTCGGGCAGTGTAGGGGATCGTGCTGGGGCCGGTGTTCCAGGGTTTAGGGCGGTGCAGTGGTGTTCGGGGAGTGTAGGGGGTCATGCTGGGGCCGGTGTTTCAGGGTTTAGGGCTGTGCAGTGGTGTTCGAGCAGTGTAGGGGGTCGTGCTGGGGCCGGTGTTTCAGGGTGTAGGGCAGGGCAGTGGTGATCGGGCAGTGTAGGGGATCGTGCTGGGGCCGGTGTTCCAGGGTTTAGGGCGGTGCAGTGGTGTTCGAGGAGTGTAGGGGGTCATGCTGGGGCCGGTGTTTCAGGGTTTAGGGCTGTGCAGTGGTGTCCGAGGAGCATAGGGGGTCGTGCTGGGGCCGGTATTTCAGGGTTTAGGGCAGAGCAGTGGTGATCAGGGATCGTAGGGGGTCTTGCTGGCGCCGGTGTTTCAGGGTGAAGAGAAGTGCAGTGGTGTTCGGGCAATGTAGGGGGTCGTGCTGGGGGGGGTGTTTCATGGTGTAGGGCAGTGCAGTGTTGTTCGGGAAGTGTAGGGGGTCGTGGTGGGGGTGGTGTTTCAGGGTTTAGGGCAGTGAAGTGGTGTTCAGGAAGTGTGGGGGGTCGTGCAGGGGCTGTGTTTCAGGGTTTAGGGCAGTGCAGTGGTGTTCGGGCAGTGTGGGGTGTCGTGCAGGGGCTGTTGTTTTAGGGTTTAGGGCAGTGCAGTGGTGTTCAGGCAGTGTGGGGGGTCATGCTGGGGCCGGTGTTTCAGGGTTTAGGGCTGTGCTGTAGTGTTCGGGGAGTGTAGGGGGTCGTGCTGGGGCCGGTGTTTCAGGGTGAAACGAAGTGCAGTGTTGATCGGGCAATGTAGGGGGTCATGTTTCAGGGTGTAGGGCAGTGCAGTGGTGTTCGGGCAGTGTAGGGGGTCATGCTGGGGCTGGTGTTTCATGGTTTAGGGCAGTGCAGTGGTGTTCGGGCAGTGTAGCGGGTCATTCTGGGGCTGGTGTTTCAGGCTTTAGGGCAGTGCACTGGTGTTCGTTCAGTGTAGGGGGTCATGCTGGGCACCGGTGTTTCAGGGTTTAGGGCAGTGCAGTGGTGTTCAGGGAGTTTAGCGGGTCGTGCTGGGGCCAGTGTTTTCAGGGTTTAGGGAAGGGCAGTGGTGTTCGGGCAGTGTAGGGGGTCATGCTGGGGCCGGTGATTCAGGGTGTAAGGCAGTGCAGTGGTGTTCGGGGAGTGTAGGAGGTCGTGCTGGGGCCGGTGTTTCAGGGTGAAGAGAAGTGCAGTGGTGTTCGGACAGTGTAGGGGGTCGTGCTGGGGCTGGTGTTTCATGGTTTAGGGCAGTGCAGTGGTGTTCGGGCAGTGTAGTGGGTCGTGCTGGGGCTGGAGTTTCAGGGTTTAGGGCATGCAGTGGTGTTCGTTCAGTGTAGGGGGTCGTGCTGGGTCCAGTGTTTCGGGGTTTAGGGCAGTGCAGTGGTGTTCAGGGAGTTTACCGGGTCATGCTGGGGCCAGTGTTTTTATGGTTTTGGGCAGTTCAGTTGTGTTCGGGCAGCGTAGGGGGTCGTACTGGGGCCGTTGTTGTGAGGGTTTAGGGCAGTGCAGTGGTGTTTGGGCAGTGTAGGGGTTCGTGCTGGGGCTAGTGTTTCAGGGTGTCGTGCAGTGGTGTTCGGGCAGTGTAGGGGGTCATGCTGGGGCCGGTGTTTCAGGGTTTAGGGAAGGGCAGTGGTGTTCAGGCAGTGTAGGGGGTCATGCTGGGGCCGGTGATTCAGGGTGTAGGGCAGTGCATTGGTGTTCGGGCAGTGTAGGGGGTCGTGCTGGGGCTGGTGTTTCATGGTTTAGGGCAGTGCAGTGGTGTTCGGGCAGTGTAGCGGGTCGTGCTGGAGTTTCAGGGTTTAGGGCATGCAGTGGTGTTCGTTCAGTGTTGGGGGCCGTGCTGGGGCCAGTGTTTCAGGGTTTAGGGCAGTGCAGTGGTGTTCAGGGAGTTTAGCGGGTCATGCTGGGGCCAGTGTTTTTATGGTTTTGGGCAGTTCAGTTGTGTTCGGGCAGCGTAGGGGGTCGTGCTGGGGCCGTTGTTGTTAGGGTTTAGGGCAGTGCAGTGGTGTTTGGGCAGTGTAGGGGTTCGTGCTGGGGCTAGTGTTTCAGGGTGTCGTGCAGAGGTGTTCGGGCAGTGTAGGGGGTCGTGCTGGGACTGGTGTTTCAGGGTTTAGTGCAGTGCAGTGGTGTTCGTTCAGTGTAGGGGGTCATGCTGGGGCCGGTGTTTCAGGGTTTAGGGCAGTGCAGTGGTGTTCGGGGAGTGTAGGGGGTCGTGCTGGGGCCTGTGTTTTTAGGGTTTAGGGCAGTTCAGTGGTGTTAGGGCAGTGTAGGGGGTCATGCTGGGTCCGGTGTTTCTGGGTGTAGGGCAGTGTTGTTTGGGCAGTGTACGGGGTCATGCTGGGGGTGGTGTTTCAGTCTTTAGGGCAGTGCAGCGGTGTTTGGGAAGTGTGGGGGTCATTCATGGGCTGTGTTTCAGGGTTTAGAGCACTGCAGTGGTGCTCGGTCAGTGTAGGGGGTCGTGCTGGGGCTGGTGTTTCAGGGTTTAGGGCAGTGCAGTGGTGTTCGGGGAGTGTAGGAGGTCGTGCTGGGGCCGGTGTTTCAGGGTTTAGGGCAGTGCAGTGGTGTTTGGGGAGTGTAGGGGGTGGTGCTGTGGCCGGTGTTTCAGGGTTTAGGGCAGTGCAGTGGTGTTCGGACAGTGTAGGGGGTCATGCTGGGGCCGGTGTTTCAGGGTGTAGGGCAGTGCAGTGATGTTCGGGCTGTGTAGGGGATCGTGCTGGGGCCGGTGTTCCAGGGTTTAGGGCGGTGCAGTGGTGTTCGGGGAGTGTAGGGGGTCATGCTGGGGCCGGTGTTTCAGGGTTTAGGGCTGTGCAGTGGTGTTCGAGCAGTGTAGGGGGTCGTGCTGGGGCCGGTGTTTCAGGGTGTAGGGCAGTGCAGTGGTGTTCGGGCAGTGTAGGGGATCGTGCTGGGGCCGGTGTTCCAGGGTTTAGGGCAGTGCAGTGGTGTTCGAGGAGTGTAGGGGGTCATGCTGGGGCCGGTGTTTCAGGGTTTAGGGCTGTGCAGTGGTGTCCGAGGAGCATAGGGGGTCGTGCTGGGGCCGGTATTTCAGGGTTTAGGGCAGAGCAGTGGTGATCAGGGATCGTAGGGGGTCTTGCTGGCGCCAGTGTTTCAGGGTGAAGAGAAGTGCAGTGGTGTTCGGGCAATGTAGGGGGTCGTGCTGGGGGGGTGTTTCATGGTGTAGGGCAGTGCAGTGTTGTTCGGGAAGTGTAGGGGGTCGTGGTGGGGGTGGTGTTTCAGGGTTTAGGGCAGTGAAGTGGTGTTCAGGAAGTGTGGGGGGTCGTGCAGGGGCTGTGTTTCAGGGTTTAGGGCAGTGCAGTGGTGTTCGGGCAGTGTGGGTTGTCGTGCAGGGGCTGGTGTTTTAGGGTTTAGGGCAGTGCAGTGGTGTTCAGGCAGTGTGGGGGGTCCTGCTGGGGGCGGTGTTTCAGGGTTTAGGGCTGTGCTGTAGTGTTCGGGGAGTGTAGGGGGTCGTGCTGGGGCCGGTGTTTCAGGGTGAAAAGAAGTGCAGTGTTGATCGGGCAATGTAGGGGGTCATGCTAGGGCTGGTGTTTCAGGGTATAGGGCAGTGCAGTGGTGTTCGGGCAGTGTAGGGGGTCATGCTGGGGCTGGTGTTTCATGGTTTAGGGCAGTGCCGTGGTGTTCGGGCAGTGTAGCGGGTCATTCTGGGGCTGGTGTTTCAGGGTTTAGGGCAGTGCACTGGTGTTCGTTCAATGTAGGGGTTCATGCTGGGGCCGGTGTTTCAGGGTTTAGGGCAGTGCAGTGGTGTTCAGGGAGTTTAGCGGGTCGTGCTGGGGCCAGTGTTTTCAGGGTTTAGGGAAGGGCAGTGGTGTTCGGGCAGTGTAGGGGGTCATGCTGGGGCCGGTGATTCAGGGTGTAGGGCAGTGCAGTGGTGTTCGGGGAGTGTAGGGGGTCGTGCTGGGGCCGGTGTTTCAGGGTGAAGAGAAGTGCAGTGGTGTTAGGGCAGTGTAGGGGGTCGTGCTGGGGCTGGTGTTTCATGGTTTAGGGCAGTGCAGTGGTGTTCGGGCAGTGTAGTGGATCGTGCTGGGGCTGGAGTTTCAGGGTTTAGGGCATGCAGTGGTGTTCGTTCAGTGTAGGGGGTTGTGCTGGGTCCAGTGTTTCAGGGTTTAGGGCAGTGCAGTGGTGTTCAGGGAGTTTAGCGGGTCATGCTGGGGCCAGTGTTTTTATGGTTTTGGGCAGTTCATTTGTGTTCGAGCAGCATAGGGGGTCGTACTGGGGCCGTTGTTGTGAGGGTTTAGGGCAGTGCAGTGGTGTTTGGGCAGTGTAGGGGTTCGTGCTGGGGCTAGTGTTTCAGGGTGTCGTGCAGTGGTGTTCGGACAGTGTAGGGGGTCATGCTGGGGCCGGTGTTTCAGGGTTTAGGGAAGGGCAGTGGTGTTCAGGCACTGTAGGGGGTCATGCTGGGGCCGGTGATTCAGGGTGTAGGGCAGTGCAGTGGTGTTCGGGCAGTGTAGGGGGTCGTGCTGGGGCTGGTGTTTCATGGTTTAGGGCAGTGCAGTGGTGTTCGGGCAGTGTAGCGGGTCGTGCTGGGGCTGGAGTTTCAGGGTTTAGGGCATGCAGTGGTGTTCGTTCAGTGTAGGGGCCCGTGCTGGGGCCAGTGTTTCAGGGTTTAGGGCAGTGCAGTGGTGTTCAGGGAGTTTGGCGGGTCATGCTGGGGCCAGTGTTTTTATGGTTTTGGGCAGTTCAGTTGTGTTCGGGCAGCGTAGGAGGTCGTGCTGGGGCCGTTGTTGTTAGGGTTTAGGGCAGTGCAGTGGTGTTTGGGCAGTGTAGGGGTTCGTGCTGGGGCTAGTGTTTCAGGGTGTCGTGCAGAGGTGTTCGGGCAGTGTAGGGGGTCGTGCTGGGACTGGTGTTTCAGGGTTTAGTGCAGTGCAGTGGTGTTCGTTCAGTGTAGGGGGTCATGCTGAGGCCGGTGTTTCAGGGTTTAGGGCAGTGCAGTGGTGTTCGGGGAGTGTAGGGGGTCGTGCTGGGGCCTGTGTTTTTAGGGGTTAGGGCAGTCCAGTGGTGTTCGGGCAGTGTAGGGGGTCATGCTGGGGCCGGTGTTTTTAGGGTTTAGGGCAGTGTAGTGGTGTTCGGGAAGTGTAGGGGGTCTTGCTGGGGCCGGTGTTTCTGGGTGTAGGGCAGTGTTGTTCGGGCAGTGTAGGGGGTCATGCTGGGGGTGGTGTTTCAGTCTTTAGGGCAGTGCAGTGGTGTTCGGGAAGTGTGGGGGGTCATTCATGGGCTGTGTTTCAGGGTTTCGAGCACTGCAGTGGTGCTCGGTCAGTGTAGGGGGTCGTGCTGGGGCCGGTGTTTCAGGGTTTAGGGCAGTGCAGTGGTGTTCGGGGAGTGTAGGGGGTCGTGCTGGTGCCGGTGTTTCAGGGTTTAGGGCAGTGCAGTGGTGTTCGGGGAGTGTAGGGGGTCGTGCTGTGGCTGGTGTTTCAGGGTTTAGGGCAGTGCTGTGGTGTTTGGGCAGTGTAGGGGGTCGTGCTGGGGCCAGTGTTTCAGGGTGTAAGGTCAGAGCAGTGGTGTTCGGGCAGTGCAGGGGGGCATGCTGGGGCTGGTGTTTCAGGGTTTAGGGCAGTGCAGTGTTGTTCAGGCAGTATAGGGGGTCGTGCTGGGGCCAGTGTTTCAGGGTGTAGGGCAGTGCAGTGGTGTTTGGGCAGTGTAGGGGGTCGTGCTGAGGCCGGAGTTTCCGGGTGTAGGGCAGTGCAGTGGTGTTCGGGCAGTGTAGGGGGTCGTGCTGGGGCCGGTGTTTCAGGGTGTAGGGCAGTGCAGTGGTGTTCGGGCTGTGTAGGGGATCGTGCTGGGGCCGGTTTTCCAGGGTTTAGGGCGGTGCAGTGGTGTTCGAGGAGTGTAGGGGGTCATGCTGGGGCCGGTGTTTCAGGGTTTAGGGCTGTGCAGTGGTGTCCAAGGAGCATAGGGGGTCGTGCTGGGGCCGGTATTTCAGGGTTTAGGGCAGAGCAGTGGTGATCAGGGATCGTAGGGGGTCTTGCTGGCGCCGGTGTTTAAGGGTGAAGAGAAGTGCAGTGGTGTTCTGGCAATGTAGGGGGTTGTGCTAGGGTTGGTGTTTCAGGGTGTAGGGCAGTACAGTGGTTTAGGGCCGAGCAGTGGTGTTCGGGCAGTGCAGGGGGGCATGCTGGGGCTGGTGTTTCAGGGTTTAGGGCAGTGCAGTGTTGTTCAGGAAGTGTAGGGGGTCGTGCTGGGGGTGGTGTTTCAGGGTTTAGGGCAGTGAAGTGGTGTTTAGGAAGTGTGGGGGGTCGTGCAGGGGCTGTGTTTCAGGGTTTAGGGCAGTGCAGTGGTGTTTGGGCAGTGTATCGGGTCGTGCTGGGCCGGTGTTTCAGGGTGTAGGGCAGTGCAGTGGTGTTCGGGAACTAAAGGGGGTCGTGCTGGGGGTGGTGTTTCAGGGTTTAGGGCAGTGAAGTGGTGTTCAGGAAGTGTGGGGGGTCGTGCAGGGGCTGTGTTTCAGGGTTTACGGCAGTGCAGCGGTGTTTGGGCAGTATGGGGGGTCGTGCAGGGGCTGGTGTTTCAGTGTTTAGGTCAGTGCAGTGGTATTCGGGCAGTGTTGGGGGTTGTGCTGGGGATGGTGTATCAGGGTGTAGGACAGTGTAGTGGTGTTTGGGCAGTGTAGGGGGTCGTGCTGGGGCCGGTGTTTCAGGGTGTAGGGCAGTGCAGTGGTGTTCGGGCAGTGTAGGGGATCGTGCTGGGGCCAGTTTTTCAGGGTTTAGGGCAGTACAGTGGAGTTCGGGGAGTGTAGGGGGTCATGCTGGGGCCGGTGTTTCAGGGTTTAGGGCTGTTCAGTGGTGTTCGAGGAGCGTAGGGGGTCGTGCTGGGGACGGTATTTCAGGGTTTAGGGCAGAGCAGTGGTGATCAGGGATCGTAGGGGGTCTTGCTGGGGCCGGTGTTTCAGGATTTAGGGCAGTGCAATGCTGTTCGGGCAGAGTAGGGGGTTGTGTTCGGGGCGGTGTTTCAAGGTTTAGGGCTGAGCAGTGGTGTTCAGGAAGTGTATCGGGTCGTGTTGGGGCCGGTGTTTCAGGGTGTAGGGCAGTGCAGTGCAGGGGTGTTCGGGAAGTGTATGGGGTCGCGCAGGGGGTGGTGTTTCAGGGTTTAGGGCAGTGAAGTTGTGTTCGTGAAGTGTGGGGGGTCGTGCAGGGGCTGTGTTTCAGGTTTTAGGGCAGTGCAGCATTGTTCGGGCAGTATGGGGGGCGTGCAGGGGCTGGTGTTTCAGTGTTTAGGGCAGTGCAGTGGTATTCGGGCAGTGTTGGGGGTTGTGCTGGGGCTGGTGTTTCAGGGTGTAGGACAGTGTAGTGGTGTTCGGGCAGCGTAGGAGGTCGTGCTGGGGCCAGTGTTTCAGGGTGTAGGGCAGTGCAGTGGTGTTCGGGCAGTGTAGGTTGTCGTGCTGGGGCCGGTGTTTCATGGTTTAGGGCAGTGCAGTGGTGTTCGGGCAGTGTAGGGGGTTGTGCTGGGGCCAGTCTTTCAGGGTTTAGGGCAGTGCAGTGGTGTTCGGGGAGTGTAGGGGGTCATGCTGGTGCCGGTGTTTCTGGGTCTAGGGCAGTGCAGTGGGGTTCGGGGATTGTAGGGGGTCGTGCTGTGGCTGGTGTTTCAGGGTTTAGGTCAGTGCAGTGGTGTTCGGGCAGTGTAGGGGGACGTGCTGGGGCCGGTGTTACAGGGTTTAGGGCAGTGCAGTGGTGTTTGGGCAGTGTAGGGGTTCGAGCTGGGGCTGGTGTTTCAGGGTGTAGTGCAGTGGTGTTCGGGCAGTGTAGGGGGCCATGCTGGGGCTGCTGCTTCAGGGTTTAGTGCAGTGTAGTGGTGTTCGGGCAGTGTAGGGGGTCATGCTGGGGCCGGTGTTTCAGGGTGTAGGGCAGTGCAGTGGTGTTCGGGCAGTGTAGGGGATCGTGCTGGGGCCGGTGTTCCAGGGTTTAGGGCGGTGCAGTGGTGTTCGGGGAGTGTAGGGGGTCATGCTGGGGCCGGTGTTTCAGGGTTTAGGGCTGTGCAGTGGTGTTCGAGCAGTGTAGGGGGTCGTGCTGGGGCCGGTGTTTCAGGGTGTAGGGCAGAGCAGTGGTGTTCGGGCAGTGTAGGGGATCGTGCTGGGGCCGGTGTTGCAGGGTTTAGGGCGGTGCAGTGGTGTTCGAGGAGTGTAGGGGGTCATGCTGGGGCCGGTATTTCAGGGTTTAGGGCAGAGCAGTGGTGATCAGGGATCGTAGGGGGTCTTGCTGGCGCCGGTGTTTCAGGGTGAAGAGAAGTGCAGTGGTGTTCAGGCAATGTAGGGGGTTGTGCTAGGGTTGGTGTTTCAGGGTGTAGGGCAGTACAGTGGTTTAGGGCCGAGCAGTGGCTTTCGGGCAGTGTATCGGGTCGTGCTGAGGGGGGTGTTTCAGGGTGTAGGGCAGTGCAGTGTTGTTCAGGAAGTGTAGGGGGTCATGCTGGGGGTGGTGTTTCAGGGTTTAGGGCAGTGAAGTGGTGTTCAGGAAGTGTGGGGGGTCGTGCAGGGGCTGTGTTTCAGGGTTTAGGGCAGTGCAGTGGTGTTCGGGCAGTGTATCGGGTCGTGCTGGGCCGGTGTTTCAGGGTGTAGGGCAGTGCAGTAGTGTTCGGGAACTAAAGGGGGTCGTGCTGGGGGTGGTGTTTCAGGGTTTAGGGCAGTGAAGTGGTGTTCAGGAAGTGTGGGGGGTCGTGCAGGGGCTGTGTTTCAGGGTTTACAGCAGTGCAGCGGTGTTTGGGCAGTATGGGGGGTCGTGCAGGGGCTGGTGTTTCAGTGTTTAGGTCAGTGCAGTGGTATTCGGGCAGTGTTGGGGGTTGTGCTGGGGATGGTGTATCAGGGTGTAGGACAGTGTAGTGGTGTTTGGGCAGTGTAGGGGGTCGTGCTGGGGCCGGTGTTTCAGGGTGTAGGGCAGTGCAGTGGTGTTCGGGCAGTGTAGGGGATCGTGCTGGGGCCGGTTTTTCAGGGTTTAGGGCAGTACAGTGGAGTTCGGGGAGTGTAGGGGGTCATGCTGGGGCCGGTGTTTCAGGGTTTAGGGCTGTTCAGTGGTGTTCGAGGAGCGTAGGGGGTCGTGCTGGGGACGGTATTTCAGGGTTTAGGGCAGAGCAGTGGTGATCAGGGATCGTAGGGGGTCTTGCTGGGGCCGGTGTTTCAGGATTTAGGGCAGTGCAATGCTGTTCGGGCAGAGTAGGGGGTTGTGTTCGGGGCGGTGTTTCAAGGTTTAGGGCTGAGCAGTGGTGTTCAGGAAGTGTATCGGGTCGTGTTGGGGCCGGTGTTTCAGGGTGTAGGGCAGTGCAGTGCAGGGGTGTTCGGGAAGTGTAGGGGGTCGCGCAGGGGGTGGTGTTTCAGGGTTTAGGGCAGTGAAGTTGTGTTCGTGAAGTGTGGGGGGTCGTGCAGGGGCTGTGTTTCAGGTTTTAGGGCAGTGCAGCATTGTTCGGGCAGTATGGGGGGCGTGCAGGGGCTGGTGTTTCAGTGTTTAGGGCAGTGCAGTGGTATTCGGGCAGTGTTGGGGGTTGTGCTGGGGCTGGTGTTTCAGGGTGTAGGACAGTGTAGTGGTGTTCGGGCAGCGTAGGAGGTCGTGCTGGGGCCAGTGTTTCAGGGTGTAGGGCAGTGCAGTGGTGTTCGGGCAGTGTAGGTTGTCGTGCTGGGGCCGGTGTTTCACGGTTTAGGGCAGTGCAGTGGTGTTCGGGCAGTGTAGGGGGTCGTGCTGGGGCCAGTCTTTCAGGGTTTAGGGCAGTGCAGTGGTGTTCGGGGAGTGTAGGGGGTCATGCTGGTGCCGGTGTTTCTGGGTCTAGGGCAGTGCAGTGGGGTTCGGGGATTGTAGGGGGTCGAGCTGTGGCTGGTGTTTCAGGGTTTAGGTCAGTGCAGTGGTGTTCGGGCAGTGTAGGGGGTCGTGCTGGGGCCGGTGTTACAGGGTTTAGGGCAGTGCAGTGGTGTTTGGGCAGTGTATGGGTTCGAGCTGGGGCTGGTGTTTCAGGGTGTAGTGCAGTGGTGTTCGGGCAGTGTAGGGGGTCATGCTGGGGCTGCTGCTTCAGTGTTTAGTGCAGTGTAGTGGTGTTCGGGCAGTGTAGGGGGTCATGCTGGGGCCGGTGTTTCAGGGTGTAGGGCAGTGCAGTGGTGTTCGGGCAGTGTAGGGGATCGTGCTGGGGCCGGTGTTCCAGGGTTTAGGGCGGTGCAGTGGTGTTCGGGGAGTGTAGGGGGTCATGCTGGGGCCGGGTTTTCAGGGTTTAGGGCTGTGCAGTGGTGTTCGAGCAGTGTAGGGGGTCGTGCTGGGGCCGGTGTTTCAGGGTGTAGGGCAGAGCAGTGGTGTTCGGGCAGTGTAGGGGATCGTGCTGGGGCCCGTGTTGCAGGGTTTAGGGCGGTGCAGTGGTGTTCGAGGAGTGTAGGGGGTCATGCTGGGGCCGGTATTTCAGGGTTTAGGGCAGAGCAGTGGTGATCAGGTATCGTAGGGGGTCTTGCTGGCGCCGGTGTTTCAGGGTGAAGAGAAGTGCAGTGGTGTTCAGGCAATGTAGGGGGTTGTGCTAGGGTTGGTGTTTCAGGGTGTAGGGCAGTACAGTGGTTTAGGGCCGAGCAGTGGCTTTCGGGCAGTGTATCGGGTCGTGCTGAGGGGGGTGTTTCAGGTTTTAGGGCAGTGCAGCATTGTTCGGGCAGTATGGGGGGCGTGCAGGGGCTGGTGTTTCAGTGTTTAGGGCAGTGCAGTGGTATTCGGGCAGTGTTGGGGGTTGTGCTGGGGCTGGTGTTTCAGGGTGTAGGACAGTGTAGTGGTGTTCGGGCAGCGTAGGAGGTCGTGCTGGGGCCAGTGTTTCAGGGTGTAGGGCAGTGCAGTGGTGTTCGGGCAGTGTAGGTTGTCGTGCTGGGGCCGGTGTTTCATGGTTTAGGGCAGTGCAGTGGTGTTCGGGCAGTGTAGGGGGTCGTGCTGGGGCCAGTCTTTCAGGGTTTAGAGCAGTGCAGTGGTATTCGGGCAGTGTTGGGGGTTGTGCTGGGGATGGTGTATCAGGGTGTAGGACAGTGTAGTGGTGTTTGGGCAGTGTAGGGTGTCATGCTGGGGCCGGTGTTTCAGGGTTAAGGGCTGTGCAGTGGTGTCCGAGGAGCATAGGGGGTCGTGCTGGGGCCGGTATTTCAGGGTTTAGGGCAGAGCAGTGGTGATCAGGGATAGTAGGGGGTCTTGCTGGCGCCGGTGTTTCAGGGTGAAGAGAAGTGCAGTGATGTTCGGGCAATGTAGGGGGTTGTGCTAGGGTTGGTGTTTCAGGGTGTAGGGCAGTGCAGTGGTTTAGGGCCGAGCAGTGGTTTTCGGGCAGTGTATCGGGTCGTGCTGGGGGGGTGTTTCAGGGTGTAGGGCAGTGCAGTGTTGTTCGGGAAGTGTAGGGGGTCGTGGTGGGGGTGGTGTTTCAGGGTGTAGGGCAGTGCAGTGGTGTTCGGGCAGTGTAGGGGATCGTGCTGGGGCCGGTGTTCCAGGGTTTAGGGCGGTGCAGTGGTGTTCGGGGAGTGTAGGGGGTCATGCTGGGGCCGGTGTTTCAGGGTTTAGGGCTGTGCAGTGGTGTTCGAGCAGTGTAGGGGGTCGTGCTGGGGCCGGTGTTTCAGGGTGTAGGGCAGTGCAGTGGTGTTCGGGCAGTGTAGGGGATCGTGCTGGGGCCGGTGTTCCAGGGTTTAGGGCGGTGCAGTGGTGTTCGAGGAGTGTAGGGGGTCATGCTGGGGCCGGTGTTTCAGGGTTTAGGGCTGTGCAGTGGTGTCCGAGGAGCATAGGGGGTCGTGCTGGGGCCGGTATTTCAGGGTTTAGGGCAGAGCAGTGGTGATCAGGGATCGTAGGGGGTCTTGCTGGCGCCGGTGTTTAAGGGTGAAGAGAAGTGCAGTGGTGTTCGGGCAATGTAGGGGGTCGTGCTGGGGGGGGTGTTTCATGGTGTAGGGCAGTGCAGTGTTGTTCGGGAAGTGTAGGGGGTCGTGGTGGGGGTGGTGTTTCAGGGTTTAGGGCAGTGAAGTGGTGTTCAGGAAGTGTGGGGGGTCGTGCAGGGGCTGTGTTTCAGGGTTTAGGGCAGTGCAGTGGTGTTCGGGCAGTGTGGGGTGTCGTGCAGGGGCTGGTGTTTTAGGGTTTAGGGCAGTGCAGTGGTGTTCAGGCAGTGTGGGGGGTCATGCTGGGGCCGGTGTTTCAGGGTTCAGGGCTGTGCTGTAGTGTTTGGGGAGTGTAGGGGGTCGTGCTGGGGCCGGTGTTTCAGGGTGAAACGAAGTGCAGTGTTGATCGGGCAATGTAGGGGTCATGTTTCAGGGTGTAGGGCAGTGCAGTGGTGTTCGGGCAGTGTAGGGGGTCATGCTGGGGCTGGTGTTTCATGGTTTAGGGCAGTGCAGTGGTGTTCGGGCAGTGTAGCGGGTCATTCTGGGGCTGGTGTTTCAGGGTTTAGGGCAGTGCACTGGTGTTCTTTCAGTGTAGGGGGTCATGCTGGGGCCGGTGTTTCAGGGTTTAGGGCAGTGCAGTGGTGTTCAGGGAGTTTAGCGGGTCGTGCTGGGGCCAGTGTTTTCAGGGTTTAGGGAAGGGCAGTGGTGTTCGGGCAGTGTAGGGGGTCATGCTGGGGCCGGTGATTCAGGGTGTAGGGCAGTGCAGTGGTGTTTGGGGAGTGTAGGGGGTCGTGCTGGGGCCGGTGTTTCAGGGTGAAGAGAAGTGCAGTGGTGTTCGGGCAGTGTAGGGGGTCGTGCTGGGGCTGGTGTTTCATGGTTTAGGGCAGTGCAGTGGTGTTCGGGCAGTGTAGTGGGTCGTGCTGGGGCTGGAGTTTCAGGGTTTAGGGCATGCAGTGGTGTTCGTTCAGTGTAGGGGTCGTGCTGGGTCCAGTGTTTCGGGGTTTAGGGCAGTGCAGTGGTGTTCAGGGAGTTTAGCGGGTCATGTTGGGGCCAGTGTTTTTATGGTTTTGGGCAGTTCAGTTGTGTTCGGGCAGCGTAGGGGGTCGTACTGGGGCCGTTGTTGTGAGGGTTTAGGGCAGTGCAGTGGTGTTTGGGCAGTGTAGGGGTTCGTGCTGGGGCTAGTGTTTCAGGGTGTCGTGCAGTGGTGTTCGGGCAGTGTAGGGGGTCATGCTGGGGCCGGTGTTTCAGGGTTTAGGGAAGGGCAGTGGTGTTCAGGCAGTGTAGGGGGTCATGCTGGGGCCGGTGATTCAGGGTGTAGGGCAGTGCAGTGGTGTTCGGGCAGTGTAGGGGGTCGTGCTGGGGCTGGTGTTTCATGGTTTAGGGCAGTGCAGTGGTGTTCGGGCAGTGTAGCGGGTCGTGCTGGGGCTGGAGTTTCAGGGTTTAGGGCATGCAGTGGTGTTCGTTCAGTGTAGGGGGCCGTGCTGGGGCCAGTGTTTCAGGGTTTAGGGCAGTGCAGTGGTGTTCAGGGAGTTTAGCGGGTCATGCTGGGGCCAGTGTTTTTATGGTTTTGGGCAGTTCAGTTGTGTTCGGGCAGCATAGGGGGTCGTGCTGGGGCCGTTGTTGTTAGGGTTTAGGGCAGTACAGTGGTGTTTGGGCAGTGTAGGGGTTCGTGCTGGGGCTAGTGTTTCAGGGTGTCGTGCAGAGGTGTTCGGGCAGTGTAGGGGGTCGTGCTGGGACTGGTGTTTCAGGGTTTAGTGCAGTGCAGTGGTGTTCGTTCAGTGTAGGGGGTCATGCTGGGGCCGGTGTTTCAGGGTTTAGGGCAGTGCAGTGGTGTTCGGGGAGTGTAGGGGGTCGTGCTGGGGCCTGTGTTTTTAGGGTTTAGGGCAGTTCAGTGGTGTTCGGGCAGTGTAGGGGGTCATGCTGGGGCCGGTGTTTTTAGGGTTTAGGGCAGTGTAGTGGTGTTCGGGAAGTGTAGGGGGTCCTGCTGGGGCCGGTGTTTCTGGGTGTAGGGCAGTGTTGTTCGGGCAGTGTAGGGGGTCATGCTGGGGGTGGTGTTTCAGTCTTTAGGGCAGTGCAGTGGTGTTCGGGAAGTGTGGGGGGTCATTCATGGGCTGTGTTTCAGGGTTTAGAGCACTGCAGTGGTGCTCGGTCAGTGTAGGGGGTAGTGCTGGGGCTGGTGTTTCAGGGTTTAGGGCAGTGCAGTGGTGTTCGGGGAGTGTAGGGGGTCGTGCTGTGGCCGGTGTTTCAGGGTTTAGGGCAGTGCAGTGGTGTTCGGACAGTGTAGGGGGTCATGCTGGGGCCGGTGTTTCAGGGTGTAGGACAGTGCAGTGATGTTCGGGCAGTGTAGGGGATCGTGCTGGGGCCGGTGTTCCAGGGTTTAGGGCGGTGCAGTGGTTTTCGGGGAGTGTAGGGGGTCATGCTGGGGCCGGTGTTTCAGGGTTTAGGGCTGTGCAGTGGTGTTCGAGCAGTGTAGGGGGTCGTGCTGGGGCCGGTGTTTCAGGGTGTAGGGCAGTGCAGTGGTGTTCGGGCAGTGTAGGGGATCGTGCTGGGGCCGGTGTTCCAGGGTTTAGGGCGGTGCAGTGGTGTTCGAGGAGTGTAGGGGGTCATGCTGGGGCCGGTGTTTCAGGGTTTAGGGCTGTGCAGTGGTGTCCGAGGAGCATAGGGGGTCGTGCTGGGGCCGGTATTTCAGGGTTTAGGGCAGAGCAGTGGTGATCAGGGATCGTAGGGGGTCTTGCTGGCGCCAGTGTTTCAGGGTGAAGAGAAGTGCAGTGGTGTTCGGGCAATGTAGGGGGTCGTGCTGGGGGGGGTGTTTCATGGTGTAGGGCAGTGCAGTGTTGTTCGGGAAGTGTAGGGGGTCGTGGTGGGGGTGGTGTTTCAGGGTTTAGGGCAGTGAAGTGGTGTTCAGGAAGTGTGGGGGGTCGTGCAGGGGCTGTGTTTCACGGTTTAGGGCAGTGCAGTGGTGTTCGGGCAGTGTGGGGTGTCGTGCAGGGGCTGGTGTTTTAGGGTTTAGGGCAGTGCAGTTGTGTTCAGGCAGTGTGGGGGGTCATGCTGGGGCCGGTGTTTCAGGGTTTAGGGCTGTGCTGTAGTGTTCGGGGAGTGTAGGGGGTCGTTCTGGGGCCGGTGTTTCAGGGTGAAAAGAAGTGCAGTGTTGATCGGGCAATGTAGGGGGTCATGCTAGGGCTGGTGTTTCAGGGTGTAGGGCAGTGCAGTGGTGTTCGGGCAGTGTAGGGGGTCATGCTGGGGCTGGTGTTTCATGGTTTAGGGCAGTGCAGTGGTGTTCGGGCAGTGTAGCGGGTCATTCTGGGGCTGGTGTTTCAGGGTTTAGGGCAGTGCACTGGTGTTCGTTCAGTGTAGGGGGTCATGCTGGGGCCGGTGTTTCAGGGTTTAGGGCAGTGCAGTGGTGTTCAGGGAGTTTAGCGGGTCGTGCTGGGGCCAGTGTTTTCAGGGTTTAGGGAAGGAGAGTGGTGTTCGGGCAGTGTAGGGGGTCATGCTGGGGCCGGTGATTCAGGGTGTAGGGCAGTGCAGTGGTGTTCGGGGAGTGTAGGGGGTCGTGCTGGGGCCGGTGTTTCAGGGTTTAGGGCAGTGCAGTGGTGTTCGGGGAGTGTAGGGGGTCATGCTGGTGCCGGTGTTTCAGGGTGTAGGGCAGTGCAGTGATGTTCGGGCAGTGTAGGGGATCGTGCTGGGGCCGGTGTTCCAGGGTTTAGGGCGGTGCAGTGGTGTTCGGGGAGTGTAGGGGGTCATGCTGGGGCCGGTGTTTCAGGGTTTAGGGCTGTGCAGTGGTGTTCGAGCAGTGTAGGGGGTCGTGCTGGGGCCGGTGTTTCAGGGTGTAGGGCAGTGCAGTGGTGTTCGGGCAGTGTAGGGGATCGTGCTGGGGCCGGTGTTCCAGGGTTTAGGGCGGTGCAGTGGTGTTCGAGGAGTGTAGGGGGTCATGCTGGGGCCGGTGTTTCAGGGTTTAGGGCTGTGCAGTGGTGTCCGAGGAGCATAGGGGGTCGTGCTGGGGCCGGTATTTCAGGGTTTAGGGCAGAGCAGTGGTGATCAGGGATCGTAGGGGGTCTTGCTGGCGCCAGTGTTTCAGGGTGAAGAGAAGTGCAGTGGTGTTCGGGCAATGTAGGGGGTCGTGCTGGGGGGGGTGTTTCATGGTGTAGGGCAGTGCAGTGTTGTTCGGGAAGTGTAGGGGGTCGTGGTGGGGGTGGTGTTTCAGGGTTTAGGGCAGTGAAGTGGTGTTCAGGAAGTGTGGGGGGTCGTGCAGGGGCTGTGTTTCACGGTTTAGGGCAGTGCAGTGGTGTTCGGGCAGTGTGGGGTGTCGTGCAGGGGCTGGTGTTTTAGGGTTTAGGGCAGTGCAGTTGTGTTCAGGCAGTGTGGGGGGTCATGCTGGGGCCGGTGTTTCAGGGTTTAGGGCTGTGCTGTAGTGTTCGGGGAGTGTAGGGGGTCGTGCTGGAACCGGTGTTTCAGGGTGAAAAGAAGTGCAGTGTTGATCGGGCAATGTAGGGGGTCATGCTAGGGCTGGTGTTTCAGGGTGTAGGGCAGTGCAGTGGTGTTCGGGCAGTGTAGGGGGTCATGCTGGGGCTGCTGTTTCATGGTTTAGGGCAGTGCAGTGGTGTTCGGGCAGTGTAGCGGGTCATTCTGGGGCTGGTGTTTCAGGGTTTAGGGCAGTGCACTGGTGTTCGTTCAGTGTAGGGGGTCATGCTGGGGCCGGTGTTTCAGGGTTTAGGGCAGTGCAGTGGTGTTCAGGGAGTTTAGCGGGTCGTGCTGGGGCCAGTGTTTTCAGGGTTTAGGGAAGGGCAGTGGTGTTCGGGCAGTGTAGGGGGTCATGCTGGGGCTGGTGATTCAGGGTGTAGGGCAGTGCAGTGGTGTTCGGGGAGTGTAGGGGGTCGTGCTGGGGCCGGTGTTTCAGGGTGAAGAGAAGTGCAGTGGTGTTCGGGCAGTGTAGGGGGTCGTGCTGGGGCTGGTGTTTCATGGTTTAGGGTAGTGCAGTGGTGTTCGTTCAGTGTAGGGGTCGTGCTGGGGCAGGTGTTTTAGGGTTTAGGGCAGTGCAGTGGTGTTCGGGGAGTGTAGGGGGTCGTGCTGGGGCCGGTGTTTCAGGGTTTAGAGCAGTGCAGTGGTGTTCGTTCAGTGTAGGGGGTCATGCTGGGGCCGGTGTTTCAGGGTTTAGGGCAGTGCAGTGGTGTTCGGGGAGTGTAGGGGGTCGTGCTGGGGCCTGTGTTTTTAGGGTTTAGGGCAGTCCAGTGGTGTTCGGGCAGTGTAGGGGGTCATGCTGGGGCCGGTGTTTTTAGGGTTTAGGGCAGTGTAGTGGTGTTCGGGAAGTGTAGGGGGTCTTGCTGGGGCCGGTGTTTCTGGGTGTAGGGCAGTGTTGTTCGGGCAGTGTAGGGGGTCATGCTGGGGGTGGTGTTTCAGTCTGTAGGGCAGTGCAGTGGTGTTCGGGAAGTGTGGGGGGTCATTCATGGGCTGTGTTTCAGGGTTTAGAGCACTGCAGTGGTGCTCGGTCAGTGTAGGGGGTCGTGCTGGGGCCGGTGTTTCAGGGTTTAGGGCAGTGCAGTGGTGTTCGGGGAGTGTAGGGGGTCGTGCTGGTGCCGGTGTTTCAGGGTTTAGGGCAGTGCAGTGGTGTTCGGGGAGTGTAGGGGGTCGTGCTGTGGCTGGTGTTTCAGGGTTTAGGGCAGTGCTGTGGTGTTCGGGCAGTGTAGGGGGTCGTGCTGGGGCCAGTGTTTCAGGGTGTAAGGTCAGAGCAGTGGTGTTCGGGCAGTGCAGGGGGGCATGCTGGGGCTGGTGTTTCAGGGTTTAGGGCAGTGCAGTGTTGTTCAGGCAGTATAGGGGGTCGTGCTGGGGCCAGTGTTTCAGGGTGTAGGGCAGTGAGGTGGTGTTTGGGCAGTGTAGGGGGTCGTGCTGAGGCCGGAGTTTCCGGGTGTAGGGCAGTGCAGTGGTGTTCGGGCAGTGTTGGGGGTTGTGCTGGGGCTGGTGTTTCAGGGTTTAGGACAGTGTAGTGGTGTTCGGGCAGTGTAGGGGGTCGTGCTGGGGCTGGTGTTTCAGGGTGTAGGGCAGTGCAGTGGTGTTCAGGCAGTGTTGGGGTTTGTGCTGCCGTCGGTGGTTTAGGGATGTGCAGTGGTGTTCGGGGAGTGTAGGGAGTCATGCTGGGGCCGGTGTTTCAGGGTTTAGGGCTGTGCAGTGGTGTTCGGGCAGTGTATCGGGTCGTGCTGGGGCTGGTGTTTCAGGGTGTAGGGCAGTGCAGTGGTGTTCGGGAAGTGTAGGCGGTTGTGCTGGGCCCGGTGTTTTTGGGTGTAGGGCAGTGTTGTTCGGGCAGTGTAGGGGGTCGTGCTGGGGGTGGTGTTTCAGCATTTAGGGCAGTGCAGTGGTGTTCGGGAAGTGTGGGGGGTGGTGCAGGGGCTGTGTTTCTGGGTTTAGGGCAGTGCAGTGGTGTTTGTGCTAGAGCTGGTGTTTCAGGGTGTAGGGCAGTGCAGTGGTGTTCGGGCAGTGTATGGGGTCGTACTGGGGCTGGTGTTTCATGGTTTAGGGCAGTGCAGTGGTGTTCGGGCATTGTAGTGGGTCGTTCTGGGGCTTGTGTTTCAGGGTTTAGGGCAGTGCAGTGGTGTTCTTACAGTGTAGGGGGTCGTGCTGGGGCCGGTGTTTCAGGGTTTAGGGCAGTGCAGTGATGTTCAGGGAGTTCAGCGGGTCGTGCTGGGGCCAGTGTTTTTAGGGTTTTTGGCAGTTAAGTGGTGTTCGGGCAGTGTAGGGGGTCGTGCTGGGGCCGGTGTTTTTAGGGTTTAGGGCCGTGCAGTGGTGTTCGGGCAGTGTAGGGGTTCGGGCTGGGGCTGCTGTTTCAGGGTACAGTGCAGTGGTGTTCGGGCAGTGTAGGGGGTCGTGATGGGGCTGGTGTTTCAAGGGTTTAGGGCAGTGCAGTGGTGTTCGTTCAGTGTAGGGGTCGTGCTGGGGTAGGTGTTTTAAGGTTTAGGGCTGTGCAGTGGTGTTCGGGAAGTGCAGGGGGTTGTGATGGGGCCGGTGTTTCTAAGTGTAGGGCAGTGTTGTTCGGGCAGTGTAGGGGGTCGTCCTGTGGGGTGGTGTTTCAGTCTTTAGAGCACTGCAGTGGTGTTCGGGAAGTGTGGGGTGTCGTTCAGGGGCTGTGTTTCAGGGTTTAGAGCAGTGCAGTGGTGTTTGGGCAGTGTAGGGGGTCGTGCTGGGCCTGGTGTTTCAGTGTTTATGGCAGTGCAGTGGTTTAAGTTCAGAGTATGGGGTCGTACTGGGGCTGGTGTTTCAGGGTTTAGGGCAGTGCAGTGGTGTTCGTTCAGTGTAGGGGGTCGTGCTGGGGCTGGTGTTTCAGGGTTTAGGGCAGTGCAGTGGTGTTGGGGGAGTGTAGGGGGTCGTGCTCGTGCCGATGTTTCAGTATTTATGGCATTGCAGAGGTGTTCGGGGAGTGTAGGGGGTCATGCTGTGGCTGGTGTTTCAGGGTTTAGGGCATTGCTGTGGTGTTCGGGCAGTGTAGGGGGTCATGCTGGGGCCGGTGTTTCAGGGTGTAAAGTCAGAGCAGTGGTGTTCGGGCAGTGCCGGGGGTCATGCTGGGGCCAGTGTTTCAGGGTGTAGGGCAGTGCAGTGGTGTCCGGGCAGTGTTGGGGGTTGTGCTGGGGCTGGTGTTTCAGGGTGTAGGACAGTGTAGTGGTGTTCGGGCAGTGTAGGGGGTCGTGCTGGGGCCGGTGTTTCAGGGTGTAGGGCAGTGCAGTGGTGTTCGGGCAGTGTAGAGGCTCATGCTGCCACCGGTGTTTCAGGGTTTAGGGATGTGCAGTGGTGTTCGGGGAGTGTAGAGAGTCATGCTGGGGCCGGTGTTTCAGGGTTTAGGGCTGTGCAGTGGTGTTCGAGGAGCGTAAGGGCTCCTGCTGGGGCCAGTATTTCAGAGTTTAGGGCAGAAGAGTGGTGATCAGGGATCGTAGGGGGTCTTGCTGGGGCCGGTGTTTCAGGGTTTAGGGCAGTGCAGTGCTGTTCGGGCAGAGTAGGGGGTTGTGTTGGGGGCGGTGGTTCAAGGTTTATGGCCGAGCAGTGGTGTTCGGGCAGTGTATCGGGTCGTGCTGGGGCCGGTGTTTCAGGGTATAGGGCTGTGCAGTGGTGTTCAGGAAGTGTAGGCGGTTGTGCTGGGGCCGGTGTTTCTGGGTGTAGGGCAGTGTTGTTCGGGCAGTGTGGGGGGTCGTGCTGGGGGTGGTGTTTCAGCGTTTAGGGCAGTGCAGTGATGTTCGGGCATTATGGGGGGTGGTGCTGGGGCCGGTGTTTCAGGGATTAGGGCAGTGCTGTGGTGTTCGGGGAGTGTAGGGGGTCGTGCTGGGAACGGTGTTTCTGGGTGAAGAGAAGTGCAGTGGTGTTCGGGCAATGTAGGGATCATGCTAGGGCTGGTGTTTCAGGGTGTAGGGCAGTGCAGTGGTGTTTGCGCAGTGTAGGTGGTCGTGCTGGGGCTGGTGTTTTATGGTTTATGGCAGTGCAGTGGTGTTTGGGCATTGTAGCGGGTCGTTCTGGGGCTGGTGTTTCAGGGCTTAGTGCAGTACAGTGGTGTTCTTTCAGTGTATGGGGTTGTGCTGGGGCCGGTGTTTCAGGGTTTAGGGCAGTGCAGTGATGTTCAGGGAGTTCAGCGGGTCGTGCTGGGGCCAGTGTTTTAGGGTTTTGGGAAGTTCAGTGGTGTTCGGGCAGTGTAGGGGGTCGTGCAGGGGCCGGTGTTTTTAGGGTTTAGGGCAGTGCAGTGGTGTTTGGGCAGTGTAGGAGTTAATGCTGGGGCTGGTGTTTCAGAGTGTAGTGAGTGGTGTTAGGGCAGTGTAGGGGGTCGTGATGGGGCTGGTGTTTCAGGGTTTAGGGTAGTGCAGTGGTGTTCGTTCAGTGTAGGGGTCGTGCTGGGGCAGGTGTTTTAGGGTTTAGGGCTGTGCAGTGGTGTTCGGGAAGTGTAGGGGGTCATCCTTGGGGTGGTGTTTCAGTCTTTAGGGCAGTGCAGTGGTGTTCGGGAAGTGTGGGGGTCGTTCAGGGGCTGTGTTTCATTGTTTAGAGCAGTGCATTGGTGTTCGGGCAGTGTAGGGGGTCGTGCTGGGCCTGGTGTTTCAGGGTTTAGGGCAGTGCAGTGGTGTAAGTTCAGAGTAGGGGGTCGTACTGGGGCTGGTGTTTCAGGGTTTAGGGCAGTGCAGTGGTGTTTGTTCAGTGTAGGGGGTCATGCTGGGGCCGGTGTTTCAGGGTTTAGGGCAGTGCAGTGGTGTTGGGGGAGTGTAGGGGGTCGTGCTGGTGCCGATGTTTCAGGGTTTAGGGCAGTGCAGTGGTGTTCGGGGAGTGTAGGGGTTCATGCTGGGGCCGGTGTTTCAGGGTGTAAGGTCAGAGCAGTGGTGTTCGGGCAGTGCAGGGGGTCGTGCTGGGGCCGGTGTTTCAGGGTTTAGGGCAGTGCAGTGGTGTTCAGGCAGTGTAGGGGGTCGTGCTGGGGCCAGTGTTTCAGGGTGTAGGGCAGTGCAGTGGTGTTCGGGCATTGTAGGGGTTCGTGCTGGGGCCGGAGGTTCTGGGTGTAGGGCAGTGCAGTGGTGTTCGGGCAGTGAAGGGGGTTGTGCTGGGGCTGGTGTTTCAGGGTGTAGGACAGTGTAGTCGTGTTCGGGCAGTGTAGGGGGTCGTGCTGGGGCCGATGTTTCAGGGGGTAGGGCAGTGCAGTGGTGTTCGGGCAGTGTAGGGGATCATGCTGGGGCCGGTGTTTCAGGGTTTAGGGCAGTGCAGTGGTGTTCGGGGAGTGTAGGGGGTCGTGATGGTGCCGGTGTTTCAGGTTTTAAGTCAGAGCAGTGGTGATCAGGGATCGTAGGGGTCTTGCTGGGGCCGGTGTTTCAGGGTTTTGGGCAGTGCAGTGCTGTTCGGGCAGAGTACGGGGTTGTGTGGGGGGCGGTGCCTCATGGTTTAGGGCCGACCAGTGGTGTTCGGGCAGTGTAGCGGGTCGTGCTGGGGCCGGTGTTTCAGGGTTTAGGGCAGTGCAGTGGTGTTCGGGGAGTGTAGGGGGTCGTGCTGGGGCCTGTGTTTTTAGGGTTTAGGGCAGTTCAGTGGTGTTCGGGCAGTGTAGGGGGTCGTGCTGGGGCCAGTGTTTCAGGGTTTAGGGCAGTGCAGTGGTGTTCGGAAAGTGTAGGGGGTCGAGCTGAGGCCGATGTTTCAGGGTGTAGGTCAGAGCAGTGGTGTTCGGGCAGTGTAGGGGGTCATGCTGGGGCCGGTGTTTCAGGGTTTAGGGCAGTGCAGTGGTGTTCGGGCAGTGTAGGGGGTCGTGCTGGGGCTGGTGTTTCATGGTTTAGGGCAGTGCAGTGGTTTTCGGGCAGTGAAGCGGGTAGTGATGGGGCTGGTGTTTCAGGGTTTAGGGCAGTGCAGTGGTGTTCGTTCAGTGTAGGGGGTCGTGCTGGGGCTGGTGTTTCAGGGCTTAGGGCAGTGCAGTGGTGTTTGGGGAGTTTAGCGGGTCGTGCTGGGGCCAGTGTTTTTATGGTTTTGGGCAGTTCATTGGTGTTTGGGCAGTGTAGGGGGTCGTGCTGGGGCCAGTGTTTTTAGGGTTTGGGGCAGTGCAGTGGTGTTTGGGCAGTGTAGGGGTTCATGCTGGGGCTGGTGTTTCAGGGTGTACCGCAGTGGTGTTCGGGCAGTGTAGGGGGTCATGCTGGGGCAGTTTTTTCAGGGTTTAGGGCAGAGCAGTAGGGGGTCATGCTGGTGCCGGTGTTTCAGGGTTTAGGGCAGTGCAGTGGTGTTCGGGGAGTGTAGTGGGTCCGGTGTTTCAGGATGTAAGGTCAGAGCAGTGGGGTTCGAGCAGTGCAGGGGGTCATAATGGGGCCGGTGTTTCAGGGTTTAGGGCAGTGCAGTGGTGTTCAGGCAGTGTAGGGGGTCGTGCTGGGACCAGTGTTTCAGGGTGTAGGGCAGTGCGGTGGTGTTCGGGCAGTGTAGGGGGTCGTGCTGGGGCCAGAGTTTCCGGGTTTAGGGCAGTGCAGTGGTATTCGGGCAGTGTTGGGGGTTGTGCTGGGGATGGTGTATCAGGGCGTAGGACAGTGTAGTGGTGTTCAGGCAGTGTAGGGGGTCGTGCTGGGGCTGCTGCTTCAGGGTTTAGTGCAGTGTAGTGGTGTTCGGGCAGTGTAGGGGGTCATGCTGGGGCTGGTGTTTCAGGGTGTAGGGCAGTGCAGTGGTGTTCGGGGAGTGTAGGGGGTCGTGCTGGGGCCGGTGTTTCAGGGTGAAGAGAAGTGCAGTGGTGTTCGGGCAATGTAGGGGGTCATGCTAAGGCTGGTGTTTCAGGGTGTAGGGCAGTGCAGTGGTGTTCGAGCAGTGTAGGGGGTCGTGCTGGGGCCGGTGTTTCAGGGTTTAGGGCGGTGCAGTGGTGTTCGGGGAGTGTAGGGGGTCATGCTGGGGCCGGTGTTTCAGGGTTTAGGGCTGTGCAGTGGTGTTCGAGCAGTGTAGGGGGTCGTGCTGGGGCCGGTGTTTCAGGGTGTAGGGCAGTGCAGTGGTGTTCGGGCAATGTAGGGGATCGTGCTGGGGCCGGTGTTCTAGGGTTTAGGGCGGTGCAGTGGTGTTCGAGGAGTGTAGGGGGTCATGCTGGGGCAGGTGTTTCAGGGTTTAGGGCTGTGCAGTGGTGTCCGAGGAGCATAGGGGGTCGTGCTGGGGCCGGTATTTCAGGGTTTAGGGCAGAGCAGTGGTGATCAGGGATCGTAGGGGGTCTTGCTGGCGCCGGTGTTTCAGGGTGAAGAGAAGTGCAGTGGTGTTCGGGCAATGTAGGGGGTCGTGCTGGGGGGGTGTTTCATGGTGTAGGGCAGTGCAGTGTTGTTCGGGAAGTGTAGGGGGTCGTGGTGGGGGTGGTGTTTCAGGGTTTAGGGCAGTGAAGTGGTGTTCAGGAAGTGTGGGGGGTCGTGCAGGGGCTGTGTTTCAGGGTTTAGGGCAGTGCAGTGGTGTTCGGGAAGTGTAGGGGGTCATCCTTGGGGTGGTGTTTCAGTCTTTAGGGCAGTGCAGTGGTGTTCGGGAAGTGTGGGGGTCGTTCAGGGGCTGTGTTTCATTGTTTAGAGCAGTGCATTGGTGTTCGGGCAGTGTAGGGGGTCGTGCTGGGCCTGGTGTTTCAGGGTTTAGGGCAGTGCAGTGGTGTAAGTTCAGAGTAGGGGGTCGTACTGGGGCTGGTGTTTCAGGGTTTAGGGCAGTGCAGTGGTGTTTGTTCAGTGTAGGGGGTCATGCTGGGGCCGGTGTTTCAGGGTTTAGGGCAGTGCAGTGGTGTTGGGGGAGTGTAGGGGGTCGTGCTGGTGCCGATGTTTCAGGGTTTAGGGCAGTGCAGTGGTGTTCGGGGAGTGTAGGGGTTCATGCTGGGGCCGGTGTTTCAGGGTGTAAGGTCAGAGCAGTGGTGTTCGGGCAGTGCAGGGGGTCGTGCTGGGGCCGGTGTTTCAGGGTTTAGGGCAGTGCAGTGGTGTTCAGGCAGTGTAGGGGGTCGTGCTGGGGCCAGTGTTTCAGGGTGTAGGGCAGTGCAGTGGTGTTCGGGCATTGTAGGGGTTCGTGCTGGGGCCGGAGGTTCTGGGTGTAGGGCAGTGCAGTGGTGTTCGGGCAGTGAAGGGGGTTGTGCTGGGGCTGGTGTTTCAGGGTGTAGGACAGTGTAGTCGTGTTCGGGCAGTGTAGGGGGTCGTGCTGGGGCCGATGTTTCAGGGGGTAGGGCAGTGCAGTGGTGTTCGGGCAGTGTAGGGGATCATGCTGGGGCCGGTGTTTCAGGGTTTAGGGCAGTGCAGTGGTGTTCGGGGAGTGTAGGGGGTCGTGATGGTGCCGGTGTTTCAGGTTTTAAGTCAGAGCAGTGGTGATCAGGGATCGTAGGGGTCTTGCTGGGGCCGGTGTTTCAGGGTTTTGGGCAGTGCAGTGCTGTTCGGGCAGAGTACGGGGTTGTGTGGGGGGCGGTGCCTCATGGTTTAGGGCCGACCAGTGGTGTTCGGGCAGTGTAGCGGGTCGTGCTGGGGCCGGTGTTTCAGGGTTTAGGGCAGTGCAGTGGTGTTCGGGGAGTGTAGGGGGTCGTGCTGGGGCCTGTGTTTTTAGGGTTTAGGGCAGTTCAGTGGTGTTCGGGCAGTGTAGGGGGTCGTGCTGGGGCCAGTGTTTCAGGGTTTAGGGCAGTGCAGTGGTGTTCGGAAAGTGTAGGGGGTCGAGCTGAGGCCGATGTTTCAGGGTGTAGGTCAGAGCAGTGGTGTTCGGGCAGTGTAGGGGGTCATGCTGGGGCCGGTGTTTCAGGGTTTAGGGCAGTGCAGTGGTGTTCGGGCAGTGTAGGGGGTCGTGCTGGGGCTGGTGTTTCATGGTTTAGGGCAGTGCAGTGGTTTTTGGGCAGTGAAGCGGGTAGTGATGGGGCTGGTGTTTCAGGGTTTAGGGCAGTGCAGTGGTGTTCGTTCAGTGTAGGGGGTCGTGCTGGGGCTGGTGTTTCAGGGCTTAGGGCAGTGCAGTGGTGTTGGGGGAGTTTAGCGGGTCGTGCTGGGGCCAGTGTTTTTATGGTTTTGGGCAGTTCATTGGTGTTTGGGCAGTGTAGGGGGTCGTGCTGGGGCCAGTGTTTTTAGGGTTTGGGGCAGTGCAGTGGTGTTTGGGCAGTGTAGGGGTTCATGCTGGGGCTGGTGTTTCAGGGTGTACCGCAGTGGTGTTCGGGCAGTGTAGGGGGTCATGCTGGGGCAGTTTTTTCAGGGTTTAGGGCAGAGCAGTAGGGGGTCATGCTGGTGCCGGTGTTTCAGGGTTTAGGGCAGTGCAGTGGTGTTCGGGGAGTGTAGTGGGTCCGGTGTTTCAGGATGTAAGGTCAGAGCAGTGGGGTTCGAGCAGTGCAGGGGGTCATAATGGGGCCGGTGTTTCAGGGTTTAGGGCAGTGCAGTGGTGTTCAGGCAGTGTAGGGGGTCGTGCTGGGACCAGTGTTTCAGGGTGTAGGGCAGTGCGGTGGTGTTCGGGCAGTGTAGGGGGTCGTGCTGGGGCCAGAGTTTCCGGGTTTAGGGCAGTGCAGTGGTATTCGGGCAGTGTTGGGGGTTGTGCTGGGGATGGTGTATCAGGGCGTAGGACAGTGTAGTGGTGTTCAGGCAGTGTAGGGGGTCGTGCTGGGGCTGCTGCTTCAGGGTTTAGTGCAGTGTAGTGGTGTTCGGGCAGTGTAGGGGGTCATGCTGGGGCTGGTGTTTCAGGGTGTAGGGCAGTGCAGTGGTGTTCGGGGAGTGTAGGGGGTCGTGCTGGGGCCGGTGTTTCAGGGTGAAGAGAAGTGCAGTGGTGTTCGGGCAATGTAGGGGGTCATGCTAAGGCTGGTGTTTCAGGGTGTAGGGCAGTGCAGTGGTGTTCGAGCAGTGTAGGGGGTCGTGCTGGGGCCGGTGTTTCAGGGTTTAGGGCGGTGCAGTGGTGTTCGGGGAGTGTAGGGGGTCATGCTGGGGCCGGTGTTTCAGGGTTTAGGGCTGTGCAGTGGTGTTCGAGCAGTGTAGGGGGTCGTGCTGGGGCCGGTGTTTCAGGGTGTAGGGCAGTGCAGTGGTGTTCGGGCAATGTAGGGGATCGTGCTGGGGCCGGTGTTCTAGGGTTTAGGGCGGTGCAGTGGTGTTCGAGGAGTGTAGGGGGTCATGCTGGGGCAGGTGTTTCAGGGTTTAGGGCTGTGCAGTGGTGTCCGAGGAGCATAGGGGGTCGTGCTGGGGCCGGTATTTCAGGGTTTAGGGCAGAGCAGTGGTGATCAGGGATCGTAGGGGGTCTTGCTGGCGCCGGTGTTTCAGGGTGAAGAGAAGTGCAGTGGTGTTCGGGCAATGTAGGGGGTCGTGCTGGGGGGGTGTTTCATGGTGTAGGGCAGTGCAGTGTTGTTCGGGAAGTGTAGGGGGTCGTGGTGGGGGTGGTGTTTCAGGGTTTAGGGCAGTGAAGTGGTGTTCAGGAAGTGTGGGGGGTCGTGCAGGGGCTGTGTTTCAGGGTTTAGGGCAGTGCAGTGGTGTTCGGGCAGTGTGGGGTGTCGTGCAGGGGCTGGTGTTTTAGGGTTTAGGGCAGTGCAGTGGTGTTCAGGCAGTGTGGGGGGTCATGCTGGGGCCGGTGTTTCAGGGTTTAGGGCTGTGCTGTAGTGTTTGGGGAGTGTAGGGGGTCGTGCTGGGGCCGGTGTTTCAGGGTGAAAAGAAGTGCAGTGTTGATTGGGCAATGTAGGGGGTCATGCTAGGGCTGGTGTTTCAGGGTGTAGGGCAGTGCAGTGGTGTTCGGGCAGTGTAGGGGGTCATGCTGGGGCTGGTGTTTGATGGTTTAGGGCAGTGCAGTGGTGTTCGGGCAGTGTAGCGGGTTATTCTGGGGCTGGTGTTTCAGGGATTAGGGCAGTGCACTGGTGTTCGTTTAGTGTAGGGGGTCATGCTGGGGCTGGTGTTTCAGGGTTTAGGGCAGTGCAGTGGTGTTCAGGGAGTTTAGCGGGTTGTGCTGGGGCCAGTGTTTTCAGGGTTTAGGGAAGGGCAGTGGTGTTCGGGCAGTGTAGGGGGTCATGCTGGGGCCGGTGATTCAGGGTGTATGGCAGTGCAGTGGTGTTCGGGGAGTGTAGGGGGTCGTGCTGGGGCCGGTGTTTCAGGGTGAAGAGAAGTGCAGTGGTGTTCGGGCAGTGTAGGGGGTCGTGCTGGGTCTGGTGTTTCATGGTTTAGGGCAGTGCAGTGGTGTTCGGGCAGTGTAGTGGGTCGTGCTGGGGCTGGAGTTTCAGGGTTTAGGGCATGCAGTGGTGTTTGTTCAGTGTAGGGGGTCGTGCTGGGTCCAGTGTTTCAGGGTTTAGGGCAGTGCAGTGGTGTTCAGGGAGTTTAGCGGGTCATGCTGGGGCCAGTGTTTTTATGGTTTTGGGCAGTTCAGTTGTGTTCGGGCAGCGTAGGGGGTCGTACTGGGGCCGTTGTTGTGAGGGTTTAGCGCAGTGCAGTGGTGTTTGGGCAGTGTAGGGGTTCGTGCTGGGGCTAGTGTTTCAGGGTGTCGTGCAGTGGTGTTCGGGCAGTGTAGGGGGTCATGCTGGGGCCGGTGTTTCTGGGTTTAGGGAAGGGCAGTTGTGTTCAGGCAGTGTAGGGGGTCATGCTGGGGCCGGTGATTCAGGGTGTAGGGCAGTGCAAGGGTGTTCGGGCAGTGTAGGGGGTCGTGCTGGGGCTGGTGTTTCATGGTTTAGGGCAGTGCAGTGGTGTTCGGGCAGTGTAGCGGGTCGTGCTGGGGCTGGAGTTTCAGGGTTTAGGGCATGCAGTGGTGTTCGTTCAGTGTAGGGGGCCGTGCTGGGGCCAGTGTTTCAGGGTTTAGGGCAGTGCAGTGGTGTTCAGGGAGTTTAGCGGGTCATGCTGGGGCCAGTGTTTTTATGGTTTTGGGCAATTCAGTTGTGTTCGGGCAGCGTAGGGGGTCGTGCTGGGGCCGTTGTTGTTAGGGTTTAGGGCAGTGCAGTGGTGTTTGGGCAGTGTAGGGATTCGTGCTGGGGCTAGTGTTTCAGGGTGTCGTGCAGAGGTGTTCGGGCAGTGTAGGGGGTCGTGCTGGGACTGGTGTTTCAGGGTTTAGTGCAGTGCAGTGGTGTTCGTTCAGTGTAGGGGGTCATGCTGGGGCCGGTGTTTCAGGGTTTAGGGCAGTGCAGTGGTGTTCGGGGAGTGTAGGGGGTCGTGCTGGGGCCTGTGTTTTTAGGGTTTAGGGCAGTTCAGTGGTGTTCGGGCAGTGTAGGGGGTCATGCTGGGGCCGGTGTTTTTAGGGTTTAGGGCAGTGTAGTGGTGTTCGGGAAGTGTAGGGGGTCTTGCTGGGGCCGGTGTTTCTGGGTGTAGGGCAGTGTTGTTCGGGCAGTGTAGGGGGTCATGCTGGGGGTGGTGTTTCAGTCTTTAGGGCAGTGCAGTGGTGTTCGGGAAGTGTGGGGGGTCATTCATGGGCTGTGTTTCAGGGTTTGGAGCACTGCAGTGGTGCTCGATCAGTGTAGGGGGTCGTGCTGGGGCCGGTGTTTCAGGGTTTAGGGCAGTGCAGTGGTGTTCGGGGAGTGTAGGAGGTCGTGCTGGGGCCGGTGTTTCAGGGTTTAGGGCAGTGCAGTGGTGTTCGGGGAGTGTAGGGGGTGGTGCTGTGGCCGGTGTTTCAGGGTTTAGGGCAGTGCAGTGGTGTTCGGGCAGTGTAGGGGATCGTGCTGGGGCCGGTGTTCCAGGGTTTAGGGCGGTGCAGTGGTGTTCGGGGAGTGTAGGGGGTCATGCTGGGGCCGGTGTTTCAGGGTTTAGGGCTGTGCAGTGGTGTTCGAGCAGTGTAGGGGGTCGTGCTGGGGCCGGTGTTTCAGGGTGTAGGGCAGTGCAGTGGTGTTCGGGCAGTGTAGGGGATCGTGCTGGGGCCGGTGTTCCAGGGTTTAGGGCGGTGCAGTGGTGTTCGAGGAGTGTAGGGGGTCATGCTGGGGCCGGTGTTTCAGGGTTTATGGCTGTGCAGTGGTGTCCGAGGAGCATAGGGGGTCGTGCTGGGGCCGGTATTTCAGGGTTTAGGGCAGAGCAGGGGTGATCAGGGATCGTAGGGGGTCTTGCTGGCGCCGGTGTTTCAGGGTGAAGAGAAGTGCAGTGGTGTTCGGGCAATGTAGGGGGTCATGCTGGGGGGGTGTTTCATGGTGTAGGGCAGTGCAGTGTTGTTCGGGAAGTGTAGGGGGTCGTGGTAGGGGTGGTTTTTCAGGGTTTAGGGCAGTGAAGTGGTGTTCAGGAAGTGTGGGGGGTCGTGTAGGGGCTGTGTTTCAGGGTTTAGGGCAGTGCAGTCGTGTTCGGGCAGTGTGGGGTGTCGTGCAGGGGCTGGTGTTTTAGGGTTTAGGGCAGTGCAGTGGTGTTCAGGCAGTGTGGGGGGTCATGCTGGGGCCGGTGTTTCAGGGTTTAGGGCTGTGCTGTAGTGTTCGGGGAGTGTAGGGGGTCCTGCTGGGGCCGGTGTTTCAGGGTGAAAAGAAGTGCAGTGTTGATCGGGCAATGTAGGGGGTCATGCTAGGGCTGGTGTTTCAGGGTGTAGGGCAGTGCAGTGGTGTTCGGGCAGTGTAGGGGGTCATGCTGGGGCTGGTGTTTCATGGTTTAGGGCAGTGCAGTGGTGTTCGGGCAGTGTAGCGGGTCATTCTGGGGCTGGTGTTTCAGGGTTTAGGGCAGTGCACTGGTGTTTGTTCAGTGTAGGGGGTCATGCTGGGGCCGGTGTTTCAGGGTTTAGGGCAGTGCAGTGGTGTTCAGGGAGTTTAGCGGGTCGTGCTGGGGCCAGTGTTTTCAGGGTTTAGGGAAGGGCAGTGGTGTTCGGGCAGTGTAGGGGGTCATGCTGGGGCCGGTGATTCAGGGTGTAGGGCAGTGCAGTGGTGTTCGGGCAGTGTAGGGGATCGTGCTGGGGCTGGTGTTTCATGGTTTAGGGCAGTGCAGTGGTGTTCGGGCAGTGTAGTGGGTCGTGCTGGGGCTGGAGTTTCAGGGTTTAGGGCATGCAGTGGTGTTCGTTCAGTGTAGGGGGTCGTGCTGGGTCCAGTGTTTCAGGGTTTAGGGCAGTGCAGTGGTGTTCAGGGAGTTTAGCGGGTCATGCTGGGGCCAGTGTTTTTATGGTTTTGGGCAGTTCAGTTGTGTTCGGGCAGCGTAGGGGGTCGTACTGGGGCCGTTGTTGTGAGGGTTTAGGGCAGTGCAGTGGTGTTTGGGCAGTGTAGGGGTTTGTGCTGGGGCTAGTGTTTCAGGGTGTCGTGCAGTGGTGTTCGGGCAGTGTAGGGGGTCATGCTGGGGCCGGTGTTTCAGGGTTTAGGGAAGGGCAGTGGTGTTCAGGCAGTGTAGGGGGTCATGCTGGGGCCGGTGATTCAGGGTGTAGGGCAGTGCAGTGGTGTTCGGGCAGTGTAGGGGGTCGTGCTGGGGCTGGTGTTTCATGGTTTAGTGCAGTGCAGTGGTGTTCGGGCAGTGTAGCGTGCCGTGCTGGGGCTGGAGTTTCAGGGTTTAGGGCATGCAGTGGTGTTCGTTCAGTGTAGGGGGCCGTGCTGGGGCCAGTGTTTCAGGGTTTAGGGCAGTGCAGTGGAGTTCAGGGAGTTTAGCGGGTCATGCTGGGGCCAGTGTTTTTATGGTTTTGGGCAGTTCAGTTGTGTTCGGGCAGCGTAGGGGGTCGTGCTGGGGCCGTTGTTGTTAGGGTTTAGGGCAGTGCAGTGGTGTTTGGGCAGTGTGGGGGTTCGTGCTGGGGCTAGTGTTTCAGGGTGTCGTGCAGAGGTGTTCAGGCAGTGTAGGGGGTCGTGCTGGGACTGGTGTTTCAGGGTTTAGTGCAGTGGTGTTCGTTCAGTGTAGGGGGTCATGCTGGGGCCGGTGTTTCAGGGTTTTGGGCAGTGCAGTGGTGTTCGGGGAGTGTAGGGGGTCGTGCTGGGGCCTGTGTTTTTAGGGTTTAGGGCAGTTCAGTGGTGTTCGGGCAGTGTAGGGGGTCATGCTGAGGCCGGTGTTTTTAGGGTTTAGGGCAGTGTAGTGGTGTTCGGGAAGTGTAGGGGGTCTTGCTGGGGCCGGTGTTTCTGGGTGTAGGGCAGTGTTGTTCGGGCAGTGTAGGGGGTCATGCTGGGGGTGGTGTTTCAGTCTTTAGAGCAGTGCAGTGGTGTTCGGGAAGTGTGGGGGGTCATTCATGGGCTGTGTTTCAGGGTTTAGAGCACTGCAGTGGTGCTCGGTCAGTGTAGGGGGTCGTGCTGGGGCCGGTGTTTCAGGGTTTAGGGCAGTGCAGTGGTGTTCGGGGAGTGTAGGGGGTCGTGCTGGTGCCGGTGTTTCAGGGTTTAGGGCAGTGCAGTGGTGTTCGGGGAGTGTAGGGGGTCGTGCTGTGGCTGGTGTTTCAGGGTTTAGGGCAGTGCTGTGGTGTTCGGGCAGTGTAGGGGGTCGTGCTGGGGCCAGTGTTTCAGGGTGTAAGGTCAGAGCAGTGGTGTTCGGGCAGTGCAGGGGGGCATGCTGGGGCTGGTGTTTCAGGGTTTAGGGCAGTGCAGTGTTGTTCAGGCAGTATAGGGGGTCGTGCTGGGGCCAGTGTTTCAGGGTGTAGGGCAGTGCAGTGGTGTTTGGGCAGTGTAGGGGGTCGTGCTGAGGCCGGAGTTTCCGGGTGTAGGGCAGTGCAGTGGTGTTCGGGCAGTGTTGGGGGTTGTGCTGGGGCTGGTGTTTCAGGGTTTAGGACAGTGTAGTGGTGTTCGGGCAGTGTAGGGGGTCGTGCTGGGGCTGGTGTTTCAGGGTGTAGGGCAGTGCAGTGGTGTTCAGGCAGTGTTGGGGCTTGTGCTGCCGTCGGTGTTTCAGGGTTTAGGGATGTGCAGTGGTGTTCGGGGAGTGCAGGGAGTCATGCTGGGGCCGGTGTTTCAGGGTTTAGGGCTGTGCAGTGGTGTTCGGGCAGTGTATCAGGTCGTGCTGGGGCTGGTGTTTCAGGGTGTAGGGCAGTGCAGTGGTGTTCGGGAAGTGTAGGCGGTTGTGCTGGGCCCGGTGTTTTTGGGTGTAGGGCAGTGTTGTTCGGGCAGTGTAGGGGGTCGTGCTGGGGGTGGTGTTTCAGCGTTTAGGGCAGTGCAGTGGTGTTCGGGAAGTGTGGGGGGTGGTGCAGGGGCTGTGTTTCCGGGTTTAGGGCAGTGCAGTGGTGTTCGTGCTAGAGCTGGTGTTTCAGGGTGTAGGGCAGTGCAGTGGTGTTCGGGCAGTGTATGGGGTCGTACTGGGGCTGGTGTTTCATGGTTTAGGGCAGTGCAGTGGTGTTCGGGCATTGTAGTGGGTCGTTCTGGGGCTTGTGTTTCAGGGTTTAGGGCAGTGCAGTGGTGTTCTTACAGTGTAGGGGGTCGTGCTGGGGCCGGTGTTTCAGGGTTTAGGGCAGTGCAGTGATGTTCAGGGAGTTCAGTGGGTCATGCTGGGGCCAGTGTTTTTAGGGTTTTTGGCAGTTCAGTGGTGTTCGGGCAGTGTAGGGGGTCGTGCTGGGGCCGGTGTTTTTAGGGTTTAGGGCCGTGCAGTGGTGTTTGGGCAGTGTAGGGGTTTGGGCTGGGGCTGGTGTTTCAGGGTACAGTGCAGTGGTGTTCGGGCAGTGTAGGGGGTCGTGATGGGGCTGGTGTTTCAGGGTTTAGGGCAGTGCAGTGGTGTTCGTTCAGTGTAGGGGTCATGCTGGGTTAGGTGTTTTAGGGTTTAGGGCTGTGCAGTGGTGTTCGGGAAGTGCAGGGGGTTGTGATGGGGCCGGTGTTTCTAGGTGTAGGGCAGTGTTGTTCGGGCATTGTAGGGGGTCGTCCTGTGGGGTGGTGTTTCAGTCTTTAGAGCACTGCAGTGGTGTTCGGGAAGTGTGGGGTGTCGTTCAGGGGCTGTGTTTCAGGGTTTAGAGCAGTGCAGTGGTGTTTGGGCAGTGTAGGGGGTCGTGCTGGGCCTGGTGTTTCAGGGTTTATGGCAGTGCAGTGGTTTAAGTTCAGAGTATGGGGTCGTACTGGGGCTGGTGTTTCAGGGTTTAGGGCAGTGCAGTGGTGTTCGTTCAGTGTAGGGGGTCGTGCTGGGGCCGGTGTTTCAGGGTTTAGGGCAGTGCAGTGGTGTTGGGGGAGTGTAGGGGGTCGTGCTTGTGCCGATGTTTCAGTATTTATGGCATTGCAGAGGTGTTCGGGGAGTGTAGGAGGTCATGCTGTGGCTGGTGTTTCAGGGTTTAGGGCATTGCTGTGGTGTTCGGGCAGTGTAGGGGGTCATGCTGGGGCCGGTGTTTCAGGGTGTAAAGTCAGAGCAGTGGTGTTCGGGCAGTGCCGGGGGTCATGCTGGGGCCAGTGTTTCAGGGTGTAGGGCAGTGCAGTGGTGTCCGGGCAGTGTTGGGGGTTGTGCTGGGGCTGGTGTTTCAGGGTGTAGGACAGTGTAGTGGTGTTCGGGCAGTGTAGGGGGTCGTGCTGGGGCCGGTGTTTCAGGGTGTAGGGCAGTGCAGTGGTGTTCGGGCAGTGTAGAGGCTCATGCTGCCACCGGTGTTTCAGGGTTTAGGGATGTGCAGTGGTGTTCTGGGAGTGTAGAGAGTCATGCTGGGGCCGGTGTTTCAGGGTTTAGGGCTGTGCAGTGGTGTTCGAGGAGCGTAAGGGCTCCTGCTGGGGCCAGTATTTCAGAGTTTAGGGCAGAAGAGTGGTGATCAGGGATCGTAGGGGGTCTTGCTGGGGCCGGTGTTTCAGGGTTTAGGGCAGTGCAGTGCTGTTCGGGCAGAGTAGGGGGTTGTGTTGGGGGCGGTGGTTCAAGGTTTATGGCCGAGCAGTGGTGTTCGGGCAGTGTATCGGGTCGTGCTGGGGCCGGTGTTTCAGGGTATAGGGCTGTGCAGTGGTGTTCAGGAAGTGTAGGCGGTTGTGCTGGGGCCGGTGTTTCTGGGTGTAGGGCAGTGTTGTTCGGGCAGTGTGTGGGGTCGTGCTGGGGGTGGTGTTTCAGCGTTTAGGGCAGTGCAGTGGTGTTCGGGCATTATGGGTGGTGGTGCTGGGGCGGGTGTTTCAGGGATTAGGGCAGTCCTGTGGTGTTCGGGGAGTGTAGGGGGTCGTGCTGGGAACGGTGTTTCTGGGTGAAGAGAAGTGCAGTGGTGTTCGGGCAATGTAGGGATCATGCTAGGGCTGGTGTTTGAGGGTGTAGGGCAGTGCAGTGGTGTTCGCGCAGTGTAGGTGGTCGTGCTGGGGCTGGTGTTTTATGGTTTATGGCAGTGCAGTGGTGTTTGGGCATTGTAGCGGGTCGTTCTGGGGCTGGTGTTTCAGGGCTTAGGGCAGTACAGTGGTGTTCTTTCAGTGTAGGGGGTTGTGCTGGGGCCGGTGTTTCAGGGTTTAATGCAGTGCAGTGATGTTCAGGGAGTTCAGCGGGTCGTGCTGGGGCCAGTGTTTTTAGGGTTTAGGGCTGTGCAGTGGTGTTCGAGGAGCGTAGGGGGTCGTGCTGGGGCCGGTATTTCAGGGCTTAGGGCAGAGCAGTGGTGATCAGGCATCGTAACGGGTCATGCTCGGGCCGGTGTTTCAGGGTTTAGTGCAGTGCTGTTCGGGCAGTGTATCGGGTCGAGCTGGGGCCGGTGTTTCAGGGTTTAGGGCAGTGAAGTGGTGTTCGGGAAGTGTGGGGGGTCATGCAGGGGCTGTGTTTCAGGGTTTAGGGCAGTGCAGTGGTGTTCGGGCAGTATGGGGTGTCGTGCAGGGGCTGGTGTTTCAGGGTTTAGGGCAGTGCAGTGGTGTTCAGGCAGTGTGGGGGGTCGTGCTGGCGCCGGTGTTTCAGGGTTTAGGGCTTGTGCTGTGGTGTTCAGGGAGTGTAGGGGGTCGTGCTGGGGCCGGTGTTTCAGGGTGAAGCGCAGTGCAGTGGTGTTCGAGCAGTGTAGGGGGTCGTGCTGGGGCTGGTGTTTCAGGGTGTAGGGCAGAGCAGTGGTGTTCGTGCAGTGTAGGGGGTCGTACTGGGTCTGGTGTTTCATGGTTAAGGGCAGTGCAGTGGTGTTCGGGCAGTGTAGCGGGTCGTGCTGGGGCTGGTGTTTCAGGGTTTAGGGCAGTGCAGTGGTGTTCGATCAGTATAGGGGGTCGTGCTGGGGCCGGTGTTTCAGGGTTTAGGGCAGTGCAGTGGTGTTCAGGGAGTTTAGCGGGTCGTGCTGGGGCCAGTGTTTTCAGGGTTTAGGGCAGCGCTGTGGTGTTCGGGCAGTGTAGGGGTTCGTGCTGGGGCCGGTGTTTTTAGGGTTTAGGGCACTGCAGTGGTGTTTGGGCAGTGTAGGGGTTTGTGCTGGCGCTGGTGTTTCAGGGTGTAGTGCAGTGGTGTTCAAGCAGTGTCGGGGGTCGTGCTGGGGCTGGTGTTTCAGGGTTTAGTGAAGTGCAGTGGTGTTTGGTCAGTGTAGGGGGTCGTGCTGGGGCTGGTGTTTCAGGGTTTAGGGCAGTGCGGTGGTGTTCGGGGAGTGTAGGGGGTCGTGCTGGGGCCTGTGTTTTTAGGGTTTAGGGCAGTTCAGTGGTGTTCGGGCAGTTTAGGGGGTCAGGCTGGGGCCGGTGTTTTTAGGGTTTAGGGCAGTGTAGTGGTGTTCGGGAAGTGTAGGGGGTCGTGCTGGGGCCGGTGTTTCTGGGTGTAGGGCAGTGTTGTTCGGGCAGTGTAGGGGGTCATGCTGGTTGTGGTGTTTCAGTCTTTAAGGCAGTGCAGTGGTGTTCGGGAAGTGTGGGGGATCGTTCATGGGCTGTGTTTCAGTGTTTAGAGCACTGCAATGGTGCTCGGGCTGTGCAGGGGGTCGTGCTGGGGCTGGTGTTTCAGGGTTTAGGGCAGTGCAGTGGTGTAAGTTCAGTGTAGGGGGTCGTGCTGGGGCTGGTGTTTCAGGGTTTAGGGCAGTGCAGTGGTGTTCGTTCAGTGTAGGGGGTCGTGCTGGGGCCGGTGTTTCAGGGTTTAGGGCAGTGCAGTGGTGTTCGGGGAGTGTAGGGGGCCGTGCTGGTGCCGGTGTTTCAGGGTTTAGGGCAGTGCATTGGTGTAAGTTCAGTGTAGGGGGTCGTGCTGGGGCTGGTGTTTCAGGGTTTAGGGCAGTGCAGTGGTGTTCGTTCAGTGTAGGGGGTCGTGCTGGGGCCGGTGTTTCAGGGTTTAGGGCAGTGCAGTGGTGTTCGGGGAGTGTAGGGGGTCGTGCTGGTGCCGGTGTTTCAGGGTTTAGGGCAGTGCAATGGTGTTCGAGGAGTGTAGGGGTCGTGCTGTGGCTGGTGTTTCAGGGTTTAGGGCAGTACTGTGGTGTTCGGGCAGTGTATGGGGTCGTGCTGGGGCCGGTGTTTCAGGGTGGAAGGTCAGAGCAGTGGTGTTCGGGCAATGCAGGGGGTCATGCTGGGGCCGGTGTTTCAGGGTTTAGGGCAGTGCAGTGGTGTTCAGGCAGTGTAGGGGGTCATGCTGGGGACAGTGTTTCAGGGTGTAGGGCAGTGCAGTGGTGTTCCGGCAGTGTAGGGGGTCGTGCTGGGGCCGGAGTTTCCGGGTATAGGGCAGTGCAGTGGTGTTCGGGCAGTGTTGGGGGTTGTTCTGGGGCTGGTGTTTCAGGGTGTAGGACAGTGTCGTGGTGTTCGGGCAGTGTAGGGGGTCATGCTGGGGCCAGTGTTTCAGGGTGTAGGGCAGTGCAGTGGAGTTCAGGCAGTGTAGGGGCTCGTGCTGAGGCCCGTGTTTCAGGGTTTAGGGCAGTGCAGTGGTGTTCGGGGAGTGTAGGGGGTCATGCTGGGGACGGTGTTTCAGGGTTTAGGGCTGTGCAGTGGTTTTCAAGGAGCGTAGGGGCTCATGCTGGGGCCGGTATTTCAGGGTTTAGGGCAGAGCAGTGGTGATCAGGGATCGTAGGGGGTCTTGCTGGTGCTGGTGTTTCAGGGTTTAGGGCAGTGCAATGGTGTTGGGGCAAAGTAGGGGGTAGTGTTGGGGGCGGTGTTTCAAGGTTTAGGGCCGAGCAGTGGTGTTCGGGCAGTGTATCGGGTCGTGCTGGGGCCGGTGTTTCAGGGTATAGGGCAGTGCAGTGGTGTTCTGGAAGTGTAGGCGGTTGTGCTGGGGCCGGTGTTTCTGGGTGTAGGGCAGTGTTGTTCGGGCAGTGTAGGGGGTCATGCTGGGGGTGGTGTTTCAGGGTTTAGGGCAGTGCAGTGGTGTTCGGGAAGTGTGGGGGTGGTGCAGGAGCTGTGTTTCCGGGTTTAGGGCAGTGCAGTGGTGTTCGGGCATTATGGGGGGTCGTGCAGGGACTGGTGTTTCAGGGTTTAGGGCAGTGCAGTGGTGTTCAGGCAGTGTGGGGGGTTGTGCTGTGGCCGGTGTTTCAGGGTTTAGGGCAGTGCTGTGGTTTTCGGGGAGTGTAGGGGGTCGTGCTGGGGACGATGTTTCAGGGTGTAGGGCAGTGCAGTGGTGTTCGGGCAGTGTAGGGGGTCATGCTAGTGCTGGTGTTTCAGGGTGTAGGGCAGTGCAGTGGTGTTCGGGCAGTGTAGGGGGTGGTGCTGGGGCTGGTGTTTCATGGTTTAGGGCAGTGCAGTGGTGTTCGGGCATTGTAGCGGGTCGTGCTGGGGCTGGTGTTTCAGAGTTTAGGGCAGTGCAGTGGTGTTCTTTCTGTGTAGGGGGTCGTGCTGGGGCCGGTGTTTCAGGGTGTAGGGCAAGGCAGTGGTGTTTGGGCAGTGTAGGGGATCGTGCTGGGGCCGGTGTTTCAGGGTTTAGGGCAGTACAGTGGTGTTCGGGGAGTGTAGGGGGTCATGCTGGGGCCAGTGTTTCAGGGTTTAGGGCTGTGCAGTGGTGTTCGAGGAGCGTATGGGGTCGTGCTGGGGCCGGTATTTCAGGGCTTAGGGCAGAGCAGTGGTGATCAGGCATCGTAATAGGTCATTCTCGGGCCGGTGTTTCAGGGTTTAGGGCAGTGCAGTGCTGTTCGGGCAGTGTATCGGGTCGAGCTGGGGCCGGTGTTTCAGGGTTTAGGGCAGTGAAGTGGTGTTCGGGAAGTGTGGGGGGTCATGCAGGGGCTGTGTTTCAGGGTTTAGGGCAGTGCAGTGGTGTTCGGGCAGTATGGGGTGTCGTGCAGGGGCTGGTGTTTCAGGGTTTAGGGCAGTGCAGTGGTGTTCAGGTAGTGTGGGGGGTCGTGCTGGCGCCGGTGTTTCAGGGTTTAGGGCTTGTGCTGTGGTGTTCAGGGTGTGTAGGGGGTCGTGCTAGGGCCGGTGTTTCAGGGTGAAAAGAAGTGCAGTGGTGTTTGGGCAATGTAGGGGGTCATGCTAGGGCTGGTGTTTCAGGGTGTAGGGCAGAGCAGTGGTGTTCGTGCAGTGTAGGGGGTCGTGCTGGGGCTGGTGTTTCATGGTTAAGGGCAGTGCAGTGGTGTTCGGGCAGTGTAGCGGGTCGTGCTGGGGCCGGTGTTTCAGGGTTTAGGGCAGTGCAGTGATGTTCAGGGAGTTCAGTGGGTCATGCTGGGGCCAGTGTTTTTAGGGTTTTTGGCAGTTCAGTGGTGTTCGGGCAGTGTAGGGGGTCGTGCTGGGGCCGGTGTTTTTAGGGTATAGGGCCGTGCAGTGGTGTTTGGGCAGTGTAGGGGTTCGGGCTGGGGCTGGTGTTTCAGGGTACAGTGCAGTGGTGTTCGGGCAGTGTAGGGGGTCGTGATGGGGCTGGTGTTTCAGGGTTTAGGGCAGTGCAGTGGTGTTCGTTCAGTGTAGGGGTCATGCTGGGTTAGGTGTTTTAGGGTTTAGGGCTGTGCAGTGGTGTTCGGGAAGTGCAGGGGGTTGTGATGGGGCCGGTGTTTCTAGGTGTAGGGCAGTGTTGTTCGGGCAGTGTAGGGGGTCGTCCTGTGGGGTGGTGTTTCAGTCTTTAGAGCACTGCAGTGGTGTTCGGGAAGTGTGGGGTGTCGTTCAGGGGCTGTGTTTCAGGGTCTAGAGCAGTGCAGTGGTGTTTGGGCAGTGTAGGGGGTCGTGCTGGGCCTGGTGTTTCAGGGTTTATGGCAGTGCAGTGGTTTAAGTTCAGAGTATGGGGTCGTACTGGGGCTGGTGTTTCAGGGTTTAGGGCAGTGCAGTGGTGTTCGTTCAGTGTAGGGGGTCGTGCTGGGGCCGGTGTTTCAGGGTTTAGGGCAGTGCAGTGGTGTTGGGGGAGTGTAGGAGGTCGTGCTCATGCCGATGTTTCAGTATTTATGGCATTGCAGAGGTGTTCGGGGAGTGTAGGAGGTCATGCTGTGGCTGGTGTTTCAGGGTTTAGGGCATTGCTGTGGTGTTCGGGCAGTGTAGGGGGTCATGCTGGGGCCGGTGTTTCAGGGTGTAAAGTCAGAGCAGTGGTGTTCGGGCAGTGCCGGGGGTCATGCTGGGGCCAGTGTTTCAGGGTGCAGGGCAGTGCAGTGGTGTCCGGGCAGTGTTGGGGGTTGTGCTGGGGCTGGTGTTTCAGGGTGTAGGACAGTGTAGTGGTGTTCGGGCAGTGTAGGGGGTCGTGCTGGGGCCGGTGTTTCAGGGTGTAGGGCAGTGCAGTGGTGTTCGGGCAGTGTAGAGGCTCATGCTGCCACCGGTGTTTCAGGGTTTAGGGCAGTGCAGTGGTGTTCGATCAGTGTAGGGGGTCGTGCTGGGGCCGGTGTTTCAGGGTTTAGGGCAGCGCTGTGGTGTTCGGGCAGTGTAGGGGGTCATGCTGGGGCCGGTATTTCAGGGTTTAGGGCAGCGCTGTGGTGTTCGGGCAGTGTAGGGGGTCATGCTGGGGCCGGTGTTTCAGGGTTTAGGGCAGTAGAGTGGTGTTCAGGGAGTTTAGCGGGTCGTGCTGGGGCCAGTGTTTTTATGGTTTTGGGAAGTTCAGTGGTGTTCGGGCAGTGTAGGGGGTTATGCTGGGGCCGGTGTTTTTAGGGTTTAGGGCACTGCAGTGGTGTTTGGGCAGTGTAGGGGTTCGTGCTGGGGCTGGTGTTTCAGGGTGTAGTGCAGTGGTGTTCGGGCAGTGTCGGGGGTCGTGCTGGGGCCGGTGTTTCAGGGTTTAGGGCAGTGCAGTGGTGTTTGGGGAGAGTAGGGGGTCTTGCTGGGGCCTGTGTTTTTAGGGTTTAGGGCAGCTCAGTGGTGTTCGGGCAGTTTAGGGGGTCAGGCTGGGGCCGGTGTTTTTAGGGTTTAGGGCAGTGTAGTGGTGTTCGGGAAGTGTAGGGGGTCATGCTGGGGCCGGTGTTTCTGGGTGTAGGGCAGTGTTGTTCGGGCAATGTAGGGTGCCATGCTGGGGGTGGTGTTTCAGTCTTTAAGGCAGTGCAGTGGTATTCGGGAAGTGTTGGGGATCGTTCATGGGCTGTTTTTCAGTGTTTAGAGCACTGCAATGGTGCTCGGGCTGTGCAGGGGGTCGTGCTGGGGCTGGTGTTTCAGGGTTTAGGGCAGTGCAGTGGTGTAAGTTCAGTGTAGGGGGTCGTGCTGGGGCTGGTGTTTCAGGGTTTAGAGCAGTGCAGTGGTGTTCGTTCAGTGTAGGGGGTCGTGCTGGGGCCGGTGTTTCAGGGTTTAGGGCAGTGCAGTGGTGTTCGGGGAGTGTAGGGGGCCGTGCTGGTGCCGGTGTTTCAGGGTTTAGGGCAGTGCAGTGGTGTAAGTTCAGTGTAGGGGGTCGTGCTGGGGCTGGTGTTTCAGGGTTTAGGGCAGTGCAGTGGTGTTCGTTCAGTGTAGGGGGTCATGCTGGGGGGTGGTGTTTCAGTCTTTAGGGCAGTGCAATGGTGTTTGGGAAGTGTGGGGGATCGTTCATGGGCTGTGTTTCAGTGTTTAGAGCACTGCAGTGGTGCTCGGGCTGTGCAGGGGGTCGTGCTGGGGCTGGTGTTTCAGGGTTTAGGGCAATGCAGTGGTGTAAGTTCAGTGTAGGGGGTTGTGCTGGGGCTGGTGTTTCAGGGTTTAGGGCAGTGCAGTGGTGTTCGTTCAGTGTAGGGGGTCGTGCTGGGGCCGTTGTTTCAGGGTTTAGGGCAGTGCAGTGGTGTTTGGGGAGTGTAGGGGGTCATGCTGGTGCCGGTGTTTCAGGGTTTAGAGCAGTGCAATGGTGTTCGAGGAGTGTAGGGGTCATGCTGTGGCTGGTGTTTCAGGGTTTAGGGCAGTACTGTGGTGTTCGGGCAGTGTATGGGGTCGTGCTAGGGCCGGTGTTTCAGGGTGTAAGGTCAGAGCAGTGGTGTTCGGGCAGTGCAGTGGGTCATGCTGGGGCCGGTGTTTCAGGGTTTAGGGCAGTGCAGTGGTGTTCAGGCAGTGTAGGGGGTCGTGCTGGGGACAGTGTTTCAGGGTGTAGGGCAGTGCAGTGGTGTTCGGGCAGTGTATCGGGTCGTGCTGGGGCCGGTGTTTCAGGGTATAGGGCAGTGCAGTGGTGTTCGGGAAGTGTAGGCGGTTGTGCTGGGGCCGGTGTTTCTGGGTGTAGGGCAGTGTTGTTCGGGCAGTGTAGGGGGTCATGCTGGGGGTGGTGTTTCAGGGTTAGGGCAGTGCAGTGGTGTTCGGGAAGTGTGGGGGTGGTGCAGGAGCTGTGTTTCCGGGTTTAGGGCAGTGCAGTGGTGTTCGGGCATTATGGGGGGTCGTGCAGGGACTGGTGTTTCAGGGTTTAGGGCAGTGCAGTGGTGTTCAGGCAGTGTGGGGGGTTGTGCTGGGGCCTGTGTTTCAGGGTTTAGGGCAGTGCTGTGGTTTTCGGGGAGTGTAGGGGGTCGTGCTGGGGCCGGTGTTTCAGGGTGTAGGGCAGTGCAGTGGTGTTCGGGCAGTGTAGGGGGTCATGCTAGTGCTGGTGTTTTAGGGTGTAGGGCAGTGCAGTGGTGTTCGGGCAGTGTAGGGGGTGGTGCTGGGGCTGGTGTTTCATGGTTTAGGGCAGTGCAGTGGTGTTCGGGCATTGTAGCTGGTCGTGCTGGGGCTGGTGTTTCAGAGTTTAGGGCAGTGCAGTGGTGTTCTTTCTGTGTAGGGGCTCGTGCTGGGGCCGGTGTTTCAGGGTGTAGGGCAAGGCAGTGGTGTTTGGGCAGTGTAGGGGATCGTGCTGGGGCCGGTGTTTCAGGGTTTAGGGCAGTACAGTGGTGTTCGGGGAGTGTAGGGGGTCATGCTGGGGCCAGTGTTTCAGGGTTTAGGGCTGTGCAGTGGTGTTCGAGGAGCGTAGGGGGTCGTGCTGGGGCCGGTATTTCAGGGCTTAGGGCAGAGCAGTGGTGATCAGGCATCGTAACGGGTCATGCTCGGGCCGGTGTTTCAGGGTTTAGGGCAGTGCAGTGCTGTTCGGGCAGTGTATCGGGTCGAGCTGGGGCCGGTGTTTCAGGGTTTAGGGCAGTGAAGTGGTGTTCGGGAAGTGTGGGGGGTCATGCAGGGGCTGTGTTTCAGGGTTTAGGGCAGTGCAGTGGTGTTCAGGCAGTATGGGGTGTCGTGCAGGGGCTGGTGTTTCAGGGTTTAGGGCAGTGCAGTGGTGTTCAGGCAGTGTGGGGGGTCGTGCTGGCGCCGGTGTTTCAGGGTTTAGGGCTTGTGCTGTGGTGTTCAGGGAGTGTAGGGTGTCGTGCTGGGGCCGGTGTTTCAGGGTGAAAAGAAGTGCAGTGGTGTTTGGGCAATGTAGGGGGTCATGCTAGGGCTGGTGTTTCAGGGTGTAGGGCAGAGCAGTGGTGTTCGTGCAGTGTAGGGGGTCGTGCTGGGGCTGGTGTTTCATGTTTAAGGGCAGTGCAGTGGTGTTCGGGCAGTGTAGCGGGTCGTGCTGGGGCTGGTGTTTCAGGGTTTAGGGCAGTGCAGTGGTGTTCAGGCAGTGTGGGGGGTCGTGCTGGGGCTGGTGTTTCAGGGTTTAGGGCAGTGCAGTGGTGTTCAGGAGGTTTAGCGGGTCGTGCTGGGGCCAGTGTTTTCAGGGTTTAGGGCAGCGCTGTGGTGTTCGGGCAGTGTAGGGGGTCATGCTGGGGCCGGTGTTTCAGGGTTTAGGGCAGTGCAGTGGTGTTCAGGGAGTTTAGCGGGTCGTGCTGGGGCCAGTGTTTTTATGGTTTTGGGAAGTTCAGTGGTGTTCGGGCAGTGTAGGGGGTTATGCTGGGGCCGGTGTTTTTAGGGTTTAGGGCACTGCAGTGGTGTTTGGGCAGTGTAGGGGTTCGTGCTGGGGCTGGTGTTTTAGGGTGTAGTGCAGTGGTGTTCGGGCAGTGTCGGGGGTTGTGCTGGGGCCGGTGTTTCAGGGTTTAGGGCAGTGCAGTGGTGTTCGGGGAGAGTAGGGGGTCGTGCTGGGGCCTGTGTTTTTAGGGTTTAGGGCAGCTCAGTGGTGTTCGGGCAGTTTAGGGGGTCAGGCTGGGGCCGGTGTTTTTAGGGTTTAGGGCAGTGTAGTGGTGTTCGGGAAGTGTAAGGGGTCATGCTGGGGCCGGTGTTTCTGGGTGTAGGGCAGTGTTGTTCAGGCAGTGTAGGGTGTCATGCTGGGGGTGGTGTTTCAGTCTTTAAGGCAGTGCAGTGGTGTTCGGGAAGTGTTGGGGATCGTTCATGGGCTGTGTTTCAGTGTTTAGAGCACTGCAATGGTGCTCGGGCTGTGCAGGGGGTCGTGCTGGGGCTGGTGTTTCAGGGTTTAGGGCAGTACTGTGGTGTTCGGGCAGTGTATGGGGTCGTGCTAGTGTGGAAATATGGATTTTTCTGGTCAGTTATGTCCCCTATCTTGGACCCCAACGGTTCTATGTACATGTTACAAGTACATGTATGTTCCCTCCAGTTCCAGTTATGAAGACGCAAATACATGTGCGTCCACCGTCAACATGTCCTCTGTCAGATCCACCATGAATAGGCCGGATATTCCATTCCTAAGTACAAAAGGCCACCGGCTTTATATGGTTCACTTATGCCATTTTACAGTCCAAGCAAGTAGGCCCTGATTCTGTCATCAAAACTCTTCTTGCCTTCTGCCTCTGAAAGCTCCAGTCTGAGCCTGCATCTGTGACCATGAACTTTGTCTCATTCTCTACGCGGCTCATGAAGCCTGACATCAGCCTATTCTCTGCCAAGAACTGTATTTCACCTTCGAATTATCTGCTTCCCCCTCAGCCGATGCATTCCTGCCTAGTAGTTTAAGTAAACATTCTTCCAGCTACCAAGCAAAGGGCCCGGCTTCTCTGTCTTAATACAAGTAATTCATAGTCCTATCACCATGGAATATTTCTACCCCCTCGCATTTAGTGTAGACACTTAGACGCTTGTACACGCACGCACAGTCAGTATAGAATAGATTCTGTCCGAGAGTCCTTCCTTTGTGGATAACATAGTTCTTTAAACATAGGATGTTAGATATGATTTGGGATTAGGTTGACTTGACCCCCCAGACTTTTTGTCTCCACATGTAGAGCTAAATGTCAAGTCCCCTTCACCCCCTAGTTACACGTCAATCACACGTCATAATGCTGCGCGCGCATCTATGCCAAGTATTATCTTATAGATCCACCTATACATGACATCACAACCAATTATGTTCCTTTTTACTCCTTATTACACCCATTTTTTGGTTACGTAGATATATCGTCATTTTCCTTATCAATTGTTACGCCTACTGTATTCGCTTCATTGTAATGTATGTACTATAAAAGCCATTTCATGTCAATAATGTATGTACTTCACTTCCTGAACCTTCGTGGTGACGGAACTTGGAGCATCCGATTATAATCGAGTATTGGAATAAAGCCCATTCCGAACCTCTAATACCACGGATTCTGCCTCTCATTTTACTGAGCTATTTTATTATGTTTCTGTATCAAATTCAGTCCCGGTAAAGGAAAATTATTTACCACATGAATGGCGCCCGAACAGGGACACTTTCTCATCTCACGCGCCGGCGGTGAGTTGCAGGCCCGGTCTCCTGCCACAGCTGGACGGACAATAACGCGTACCAGCAGGATTTCCTGTATCTCCCTCCGGTCAAGCGGGGGCGACTGAGGCTGCGATCGACACCCAGACGAGGCGGTGAGAAGTGCGAAGTATCCCGACCAGAGCCTAGCTGAGAGAGCAAGATCCGAGGTATACAGAGGCCCACCAGTGTCTGAAGTCCCAAGTCGAGTCCAGTGTCCGACGAGTCGAGTCCAGTCCAGTCCGATTCAAGTTCAAGTTACCGAGGCCTTCCGTTTCCGAAGCTACCCGGTGAGTACCATTGCTGGGGAGGCATTTCTGACGTGCACATAGGTTGTGCCGGTCAAGACGGGTTTGGGTACACAAATCCGGTCTGCACTGTTTTAGCAGTGTATCTGTACTGTTTAGCAGTATATCAAGTATTCCGAAGTATCTAGTTATTGTCAAGAATTAAGCTTGGTGATTAGTTATGCAGACGATCATCATTGTTGTTTCAGTTAAAGGTTTAATGTCTAAATGTTAAATGTGTTTAAATACGTTCTGTATATTGTGGTATGAATGACTGTTCATTATCGTGTTTATTGTATCAAGTCTGTTCAAAATCAAGTATAAGGTCAGTTCTCAAATATGCCGTTCTTTTCGAAACTAAGACAGATCACTACAAGAAAAGGGGTACTCGAAGAGGCCGTTCCTATTCCTCCTAGGGACACCCCAGGGTACTTCATGTATCATAAACATGGCTTAGATGCCATATTATTTCTTGATTTATGGGTAGACTATACCAAGGAATTACCAGAAAGTCAGAGGTGGCCCACAGCGGGAACCTGGGATGCGGAATGCATCATAAAAGTAGAAGAAGAGTTATGGAAAAGAAAAGTCAGACAGTCACAGAAAGATGCCATTGAATTATGGCGTAAAGAATCACATAGACGAACAGAAAAAGCACGTAGACTGGAAGAGAAGAGTAAAGAGAATTCCAATAAAGTTCAAGAAAATCTATTAATTGAGGAAGGTATCCGAGTGAAATCAGAACAAGTAGACAGACAAAGAAATGCCCTTATGAATGGTATGTACCCCCTTCTGGCCGAAGGATTACCTAAGGCTACTCCAGAGATACCGAAAGACTTGCCAACCCCATTATTTCCAATAAAGGTACATCCAAGGGGGCATCCTAGAACCGCAGAAGATGTTTTTCTGTCCTCATATTTAGATGACGCAGCTCCCGAGTATGCTAATTCCGCCCCGCATAGACCGCATACCAGGGAGGTTCAACGCCAAGATCCAGTACCCGTATCGTTACAGCAACAAATTCTGACACAAGTTCCGGCAAGCACATCTGTTTCTGCATCCGCTCCTACAGCTACTTCTATAGCTGTGTCCACACCTGTAGTTGCTGTGTCACGTTCGACGAATCCTTTCACACCCGACACCCCAGATGGGGCCACGGGAGGTGCTACCAATATCTTTTCTACGCCGCCTAGAATAAATAAACTTACTTTTCAAGAGTCAGCACATTCACGTACACCCAAACTCATAAGTGCCCGTGCGCTGAAGGAACTTCTTATAGATTGCAGATATGACCCCGTGCCCGGTAAAGAGGACGAAATGACCCTAGCATCATTACGTATCAGACGAGCCGCAGTGTATTTAGGGAAGTTACCAGGAATGACTGCGCATCTAGATAATATATACCATTTTGTCCAAACAGGGCGAGATCCAGAATGTATTCACAGAGCTATGGAATACCAGAAAGTAGAGATACAGGGGGAACTGTTACGTTTCCTCATAAACTGTGTGATCAGAAATCAAGACCGACCGGGGGTAGACCCGGAAGCAATGCAAATTCTTACAAGATGGAGCCAGAATATATCAGAAGGGAGACATGATAAACAAAATTGTATAATAGCCATGTGCCGAAAGATCCGTAAAGAAATAGAACGCCTACACGAAGAGAGATTAGAGGTAGACGAGTTCGAACAAAGCGAGGAAGAAGGGTCAGGACCGCCCACAGGACAGTCAGAAACTATAGCCTATGTAGGTAAAAGAAGATCTTATAATAGTACGAGATGTCTTATTGACCCGATACGCCCGATATGTCCAGACAATAACAGGGGTTTCCCAACACCCATAGTCCATATAAGGTCTAACGAGCATTCGTTCCAAACAGCTGACAAACTACTCCGAGAACGAAGGGGTTATCATTTTCTCGATTCTATGGATGAACAAGATTTAGCCAGGGCAGCTGTCCATTGGGTGGACAGTCCCGGAAAATATAGTGATGATACAGTAGTACGCACATTTTTGAATCTCACCCCAGATGAACAGAGGTTAGCTGGGATTTATATGATTCAACAACTCATTATACTATATCGGAGTCAACATTCAGATCCTGGTCCCTTACCCGACATATTGACTGAATTACTCACGAATAGATGGAGAGGTTCAGGTACTAAATTAATTAAAGAAATTCTAGAATCAAGAAAGCAATATATTCTTTTTGTATGTTCAGAACATGTTTCATTGCCCGTCAAGGAAAGAACCACGTATCACATGGATAGACAGAATCCCTTACGAGAAGTGCACCCAATAAAGGGCGAGGACAACGAGTTCAAGCGCGTATTTGTATACACGCCCATATCGAAAATAGAATTGTTACAAATGAAGAAAGTGGTACCCAGTCATGACAAAGACCCAGCGGGTTTTCACCGAGAAATTAAAGACATGTTACTCATGGGGGAGTATACCTATCCCGACATTATGACAATACTGAAGGTATTGATGCCTGCTGGTATTTACGAAAAACTCAAGGAAAAAGAGTGGGAGGTAGGAGACCAAAAGATAGAATGGTCAGCATTAGAAGCAGAAGAAAAGGCCCGAACTGCAGGAGCAGGGCTTGGGGACAAAACTAAGGCATTACCAGGTTTACTAGTACAGGTACTGCCACGTTTATTAACTACGAAAAAGGAAGATTGGGGTACAATTTCAGCCTGTAAACAGAAGCAAGATGAAGACACTAGTGATTACTATGCCCGATTTGAAAAATGTTTTGGTATAAATAGTGGCATAAAAGCAAGCAGCGAATCATACCCACATCTGTTTGTAACAAAATTAGTCGAGAATGCCCTGCCCCAAGTAAAGAATAGAGTATTAAAATTCGAGAGTACCTGGCAAGGTAACACTCCATCACAAATGTTACAAATGTTACAGTATCATCACAATAGAATTAGAGAGGAACAAGAACATGAACACAGACGCATGAAAGACACAAAAATGAAAATGCTAGTTTCTCAGACAGTTCCAGCTGAAGGACATAAAAAGGGTATGACACATTCTGATTCAGCAGGACCTGTAAAAGGGACATGCAATTATTGCAAAAAGCCAGGTCATTATGTACACGATTGTCCAGTTTTAAAACATAATATCGCCATAGGTAAAACGCAAGAAAGATCACGGCCACTTAGACAAGATCAGAATGAACAAGGAGCTCTGCAGCATGCCCAGGCCATGCCAGCCGCACAACAGCCAATACAGTTCGTGCCAGCTGCACCAGCGTTGCCTGTTGCTGCCACACAGACAACAACACGACAAATGTATCAGACCGCACAGTATGAATATCCTGAGTACCAGCGTTACGCATGAACTAGCCTAGAGAGGGAAGTTGACTTACCCCTTATCGAGATACCAGTAGACCAAGAAGGACCTTATATACATAGTGAATTGTTAGGCCAAGACAGAAAATTTTTACTCGATACCGGGGCAAGTCGAACAACCATAAAACGTAGTGAAGTTCCAGGGGCACCCCTCTCAGGCTCACAAAATATTTCCCTTGGTTTTTCAGGAAAACCTATTGTCAATGAAGTGTCACAACCTCTGCCACTTACGATAGGACCTCTGACCCGAACTACAGATTTATTGCTTACTAAATCATGTCCAGAAAATCTATTAGGAATAAAAACGTTAAAAGCTCTAGGAGCCATAATATGTTGTTCTCCGGAAGGAGTAAGATTGTTTTTACGTGATTTTAAAGGTCACTATGTATCTAGAGACATGGATCCCCGACTGCAGACTTTACCGACACATCTATGGGCACAAGGCCCTACTGATGTTGGTTGCATGAATATTACACCATATCGAGTCACATTAAAGGCAGGAGTGGTGCTACCACGAATGCGACAATACAAGTTACCGCCAGATGCTGTAGTGGCTTTACTACAAATCATTGACGAGCTCATTACCCAAGGAGTAGTTGTAGAAACAGACTCCAATGTATGTAATTCCCCGATAATTCCGATTCTTAAACGAACAGATCCTAAGGCCCCGCCAGTATATCGACTGGTTATTGATCTGCGCGAGTTAAACAAATGCATTGTGCCACAATTCCCTGTGGTCCCAGATATCTCGTCATTACTGACAGCCATTGATTCCGAAGCAACATTCTTTACTGTAATCGATTTCAAGAATGCCTTTTTCAGCGTCCCAATAGATCCGGAAAGCCAATATTTATTCGGATTTAGTTTAAATGGACGTAGCTTCAAATTCTCACGCGCACCTCAAGGATTTACAGAAAGCCCCAGCATCTATAGCCAAGCACTGAAACGAGAACTTGACAGTATCCACATGCCAGTTAACACTGCTCTGCTTCAATACGTCGATGATCTGCTGATCACCGCCCGAAGCGAACCTGAATGTGAAAAAGCATCACTGACAGTTTTACAATTTCTAGCCGAAAAGGGGCACAAGGTGTCCCCTTCTAAGCTGCAATTCTGTGTCCAGCGAGTTATTTATCTTGGACACTCGCTGTCCAAGGAGGGAAGGCAGCTTACACCAGACCGCATTCAGTTAATAGCTAACATGCCAATACCCAAGACACAAAAGGAGGTGCGGGCTTTCATAGGCCTCACTTCATACTGTAGACAGTGGATCCCGCAATATGCATTTCTAGCAAAACCACTCATTCAGTTGACAACCCAGGAGGCAGCCACATCGACTGTTCTCCCTTGGACCCAGGAACATACGCAAGCTTTTGAAAGCCTAAAGAAAGCTTTATGTCAAGCACCTGTTTTAGCAACGCCATGTTACAGAAAACAGTTTACACTCTTTGTTACAGAACGCGAAGGTACTGCTTTGTCAGTACTCACACAGGAACAAGCAGGATCACACAAACCATGTGCTTATTTTTCTAGCACATTAGATCCCGTAGCTCAGGCTTTGCCTGCATGCCTGAAATCAGTAGCAGCGACAGCTTTAGCAATCAGACAAAGCGATGCCATAGTGTTAGGACATCCATTGACAGTTCAAGTACCACACACAGTAGAAGTCCTCGTGAATAGAACGCAAACACAACACTTGACTATAGCACGACTCACAGGGTACGAACTTACACTGTTTCAGCCACACATAGAAATCAGACGCTGTAACACATTGAATCCTGCCACACTTTTGCCAGTAACCGGAACAGACCCACTAGCCCATGACTGTATTGAAGTTATTACTATAACGACGAAACCTAGACAAGACTTGACAGATGTTCCACTGTCAGATCCAGACCTGACATTGTATGTAGATGGTTCATGTATGAGAACAAGTACAGGAGAGTTGGTGGCTGCTTACTCAGTCACAACAGATACTGAAGTCATTGAAACAAATCGTATAAATACTTTGTCAGCTCAAGCCGCAGAGCTTATTGCTCTGACACAAGCCTGTATTCAAGCCACAAGTAAAAGGGTCAACATATACACTGATTCACGATATGCATTCGGAGTTGTACATGACTTCGGCGTGCTGTGGCGAGAGAGAGGTTATTTAACTTCCCACGGTGCCCACATTCAGCACGGACCCCTCATTCATGCCTTATTAGATGCAATACATCTACCTACTGCAATATCAATTATGAAATGTAAGGCTCATACGAAGGTTACTGATATCATTTCTCAAGGCAATGATTTAGCGGACAGAACAGCTAAACAGACTGCTCAAACACAAACATCCGACATGACAAAGACAATAGTCCCGATGCCGACACATTGTATGACAGTTAAAGATCCTACTCTTGACGTAATTGACATACAGACACATGCTACACCAGACGAAATAAAGAAATGGACTGAATTAGGAGGGATCCAAACGGACCAAGGATGGATGACGAAGGAAAAGTCTGTATGGTTCCTTCCTGATTCAATGGTCCAAGTCATTATTAACACTATCCATAGTCCAGCGCATCTAGGAGAGAAAGCTATGCTAGACAGCATTCAACACATTTGGTTCAATAAACATTTACGAGCAGCAGCCAAACAAAAAGTCCGTACCTGTATGATCTGTTGCCAGTTCAACCCAGGAAAAAGCGTTCCCGTAGAACAGGGTGGATTTCATCCTCCTGATCACCCTTTTGAAGTCCTCCAGATGGATTATATCCAGATGGAACGATGTCGAGGATTCAAATATGTTCTCGTAGTTGTCTGCGCTCTGTCTCGTTGGACGGAGGCATACCCGGTTTCAGATTACACTGCCCCGACTACTGCCAAACAGTTAGTTCGAGAATTCTTCCCACGCTACGGTTTACCACGTGTTGTCTACTCAGATAACGGCCAGCCGTTCTCATCCGAATTAATGAAACATGTTTCACTTCTGCTAGGATATCAGTGGAAATTCCACTGTGTCCGACACCCCGAAGCAGCAGGTCTCGTAGAAAGACATAATCAGATACTGAAAATCAGACTGTCCAAAATATGCAGAGAGAAAGGTGTCGACTGGATAGTAGCATTACCAGTTGCACTCTTTTACATGAGAATGGTAGCACACTCTCGAACAGGACTATCCCCGTATGAGGTGATCTTCGGCAGACCACCAAATATGTGGGGGACGCCTGTACCACGCAAAATAACTGATATTGACTGTAATATGCTGACAGATTACTTGGCTTCCTTGATGTCTGCACTACAATCTTGTCGTTCACAGGTTGCTGCAGCATTTCCCGACAACACTGAGGTGAAACCCCATGACGTAGTTCCGGGTGATATTGTATTTGTGAGAAATTTCGACCGAAAGACTCAGCTGGAGCCCAGGTGGAAGACACCCAAGTTGGTTCTGCTGACCACAAGAACAGCCGTGAAGATTGAGGGCCGCAAGGGCTGGATTCATTCAAGTCATATCAAGAAATTTCATGGACTATCCTCGGATATAGACATTGTGCCCTGCACTCCCTCACAGACTGATTCAAAACTTCCTTTGGTGGAAAAAACTGAAAGCGAACTCTACAAAGTTAAGTTGAGGCCTAGAACGTCAGACGGTTTGATTGTTTAAGTCCTCTCCTAGGTGAAGCGGTTGAATCTGTCTCTGACATGTATCCTCTAGACCTGAATCATGGACAGTCGCGAAAAATGATGAAACGACAGGCGTATTGTAAATCACTGCGTAGCCATTGTATAGTGACATTATTAATTTTGTTTTCCTTAAGTCTTTTAATAATTATTACAAGTATGCTGTTGCACATATATTACCCTATTGCCAGAAATGTTCACAATGTTATTGCAGAACATTCTTTTAGTGACTTACCCCCGCATGAATTGTCCTATAGACTTGCGCTGCGCAATAACACTTTCATTAGTATGTTACATCATTCCCATCAGACTAGTAATGCAACTAATTGTTGGGTGTGTGGCCGACTCCCTCCCTATCAGAATTATGAAGGAGTCTTGCCTTTCTTTCCACATCCATTTACACATAATGGCTCCTGTGGAGCATGGTTTAGTTTAATCAATTCCATAGACTCAGACACAGCAGTTTACCAAGATCAGTGGGTATGGGGAAACCTGAACCTAGTTTTACTCAAGGTCTGCTATCCTGACAAGGAGGGTCGCCCCAAAGGAACAGGAACTGATCTAGAAAATGAAGTATATGGATTAGGTAATTTTACACCTAATCTCATGATTCTAAATGTCGTAACCGAAGTTGAACTAGTCTTACCCACCATGTCAGTATTCCCAGCAAAAGGTGAATTGTGTGTAAGAAAGGTTGGTTCCATACATATGGGCCATAGTCAATGCACTACTACAGTAGAATTCAGTGATCAAGGCAAATCTTCATTCAGAGCTTATCGCCACTCCTACTTTATATGTGGTCAGATTGCATATATGCGTCTACCTCTAGATTGGGATGGTACCTGCTACATTGCATTCCTTTTGCCACCTGTCTTCCTAGCTCCTCCTGATTATTATAGAAAAATTCATTTAGTACACAAGAGAGAGCGGAGAGATCTCCCAATTGTCGATTATACTGAGACGGCATGGGACAAGTATGTAGATTTCAATAAAGGCATCTTTCCCTATATAGGTACAGTTACCAATAGTAAGCTGATACGTAGATTAACTAGAACCCTTGAAGCAGTAGTGAATGAAACTATTTCCGCCTTAGGCAATTTAACAGAAGAGCAGTCTGCTATGCGGATTGTTGTGCTTCAAAATCGTCTTGTCCTCGACGTCATCCTGGCTGATAGGGGCGGAGCTTGTAGGGTCATCGGATCAAGCTGCTGCGTATTCATACCAGAGAATTCGCCATCTGTATATAAAGCTATAACTCGCCTTCACAAGATTGTAAGCCAGATACACCAGAATCCAGGCACCTGGACTTGGTCCAGTTGGTTTTGGAGTGTGATATCAGCCTGGGGATGGAGAGTTCTATCCTTCCTAGGCATTGGCCTTCTCATACTATTCAGTTGCTGTCTATGTCTACAATGTGGACCAGCGATTTGTGGTCTGTGTGCCACATCGTGTATTCCACCACCAAGATTTCATTCAAGACCCCGGAAGAAGAAAGAAGAACAAATGATGCTATATGAACAGATCAATGGATTAATGAAGACTGATATCTCTTAACCGGCAAGTAGGGGACAAGGAGGGAATGTGGAAATATGGATTTTTCTGGTCAGTTATGTCCCCTATCTTGGACCCCAACGGTTCTATGTACATGTTACAAGTACATGTATGTTCCCTCCAGTTCCAGTTATGAAGACGCAAATACATGTGCGTCCACCGTCAACATGTCCTCTGTCAGATCCACCATGAATAGGCCGGATATTCCATTCCTAAGTACAAAAGGCCACCGGCTTTATATGGTTCACTTATGCCATTTTACAGTCCAAGCAAGTAGGCCCTGATTCTGTCATCAAAACTCTTCTTGCCTTCTGCCTCTGAAAGCTCCAGTCTGAGCCTGCATCTGTGACCATGAACTTTGTCTCATTCTCTGCGCGGCTCATGAAGCCTGACATCAGCCTATTCTCTGCCAAGAACTGTATTTCACCTTCGAATTATCTGCTTCCCCCTCAGCCGATGCATTCCTGCCTAGTAGTTTAAGTAAACATTCTTCCAGCTACCAAGCAAAGGGCCCGGCTTCTCTGTCTTAATACAAGTAATTCATAGTCCTATCACCATGGAATATTTCTACCCCCTCGCATTTAGTGTAGACACTTAGACGCTTGTACACGCACGCACAGTCAGTATAGAATAGATTCTGTCCGAGAGTCCTTCCTTTGTGGATAACATAGTTCTTTAAACATAGGATGTTAGATATGATTTGGGATTAGGTTGACTTGACCCCCCAGACTTTTTGTCTCCACATGTAGAGCTAAATGTCAAGTCCCCTTCACCCCCTAGTTACACGTCAATCACACGTCATAATGCTGCGCGCGCATCTATGCCAAGTATGATCTTATAGATCCACCTATACATGACATCACAACCAATTATGTTCCTTTTTACTCCTTATTACACCCATTTTTTGGTTACGTAGATATATCGTCATTTTCCTTATCAATTGTTACGCCTACTGTATTCGCTTCATTGTAATGTATGTACTATAAAAGCCATTTCATGTCAATAATGTATGTACTTCACTTCCTGAACCTTCGTGGTGACGGAACTTGGAGCATCCGATTATAATCGAGTATTGGAATAAAGCCCATTCCGAACCTCTAATACCACGGATTCTGCCTCTCATTTTACTGAGCTATTTTATTATGTTTCTGTATCAAATTCAGTCCCGGTAAAGGAAAATTATTTACCACACTAGGGCCGGTGTTTCAGGGTGTAAGGTCAGAGCAGTGGTGTTCGGGCAGTGCAGTGGGTCATGCTGGGGCTGGTGTTTCAGGGTTTAGGGCAGTGCAGTGGTGTTCAGGCAGTGTAGGGGGTCGTGCTGGGGACAGTGTTTCAGGGTGTGGGGCAGTGCAGTGGTGTTCGGGCAGTGTAGGGGGTCGTGCTGGGGCCGTAGTTTCCGGGTATAGGGCAGTGCAGTGGTGTTCGGGCAGTGTTGGGGGTTGTTCTGGGGCTGGTGTTTCAGGGTGTAGGACAGAGTAGTGGTGTTCGGGCAGTGTAGGTTGCCGTGCTGGGGCTGGTGTTTCAGGGTGTAGGGCAGTGCAGTGGTGTTCGGGCAGTGTAGGTTGCCGTGCTGGGGCTGGTGTTTCAGGGTTTAGGGCAGTGCAGTGGTGTTCGGGCAGTGTAGGGTGTCGTGCTGGGGCCGGTGTTTCAGGGTGTAGGTCAGAGCAGTGGTGTTCGGGCAGTGTAGGGGGTCATGCTGGTTGTGGTGTTTCAGTCTTTAAGGCAGTGCAGTGGTGTTCGGGAAGTGTGGGGGATCGTTCATGGGCTGTGTTTCAGTGTTTAGAGCACTGCAATGGTGCTCGGGCTGTGCAGGGGGTCGTGCTGGGGCTGGTGTTTCAGGGTTTAGGGCAGTGCAGTGGTGTAAGTTCAGTGTAGGGTGTCGTGCTGGGGCTGGTGTTTCAGGGTTTAGGACAGTGCAGTGGTGTTCGTTCAGTGTAGGGGGTCATGCTGGGGCCGGTGTTTCAGGGTTTAGGGCAGTGCAGTGGTGTTCGGGGAGTGTAGGGGGTCATGCTGGTGCCGGTGTTTCAGGGTTTAGGGCAGTGCAGTGGTGTAAGTTCAGTGTAGGGGGTCGTGCTGGGGCTGGTGTTTCAGGGTTTAGGGCAGTGCAGTGGTGTTCGAGAAGCATAGGGGGTCGTGCTGGGGCCAGTGTTTCAGGGTTTAGGGCAGTGCAGTGCAGTGGTGTTTGGGAAGTGTAGGGGGTCGTGCCTTGGCCGGTGTTTCAGGGTGTAGGTCAGAGCAGTGGTGTTCGGGCAGTGTAGGGGGTCATGCTGGGGCCGGTGTTTCAGGGTTTAGGGCAGTGCAGTGCTGTTCGGGCAGAGTAGGGGGTTGTGTTGGGGGCGGTGTTTCAGGATTTAGGGCAGTGCAGTGGTGTAAGTTCAGTGTAGGGGGTCGTGCTGGGGCTGGTGTTTCAGGGTTTAGGGCAGAGCAGTGGTGTTCGTTCAGTGTAGGGGGTCGTGCTGGGGCCGGTGTTTCAGGGTTTAGGGCAGTGCAGTGGTGTTCGGGGAGTGTAGGGGGTCCTGCTGGTGCCGGTGTTTCAGGGTTTAGGGCAGTGCAGTGGTGTTTGGGGAGTGTAGGTTGCCGTGCTGTGGCTGGTGTTTCAGGGTTTAGGGCAGTGCAGTGGTGTTCGGGCAGTGTAGGGTGTCGTGCTGGGGCCGGTGTTTCAGGGTTTAGGGCAGTGCAGTGGTGTTCGGAGAGTGTAGGGGGTCATGCTGGTGCCGGTGTTTCAGGGTTTAGGGCAGTGCAGTGGTGTTCGGGGAGTGTAGGGGGTCGTGCTGTGGCTGGTGTTTCAGGGTTTAGCTCAGTGCAATGGTGTTCAGGCAGAGTAGGGGGTTGTGTTGGGGGCGGTGTTTCAAGGTTTAGGCCCGAGCAGTGGTGTTCGGGCAGTGTATCGGTTCGTGCTGGGGCCGGTGTTTCAGGGTATAGGGCAGTGCAGTTGTGTTCGGGAAGTGTAGGCGGTTGTGCTGGGGCCGGTGTTTCAGGGTGTAGGGCAGTGTTGTTCGGGATGTGTAGGGGGTCGTGCTGGGGGTGGTGTTTCAGGGTTTAGGGCAGTGCAGTGGTGTTCGGGAAGTATGGGGGGTGGTGCAGGGGCTGTGTTTCCAGGTTTAGGGCAGTGAAGTGGTGTTCGGGCATTATGGGGGGTCGTGCAGGGACTGGTGTTTCAGGGTTTAGGGCAGTGCAGTGGTGTTCAGGCAGTGTGGGGGGTCGTGCTGGGGCCAGTGTTTCAGGGTGAAGAGAAGTGCAGTGGTGTTCGGGCAATGTAGGGGGTCATGCTAGTGCTGGTGTTTCAGGGTGTAGGGCAGTGCAGTGGTGTTCGGGCAGTGTAGGGGGTGGGGCTGGGGCTGGGGCTGGTGTTTCATGGTTTAGGGCAGTGCAGTGGTGTTCGGGCATTGTAGCGGGTCGTGCTGGGGCTGGTGTTTCAGAGTTTAGGGCAGTGCAGTGGTGTTCGGGCATTGTAGCGGGTCGTGCTGGGGCTGGTGTTTCAGAGTTTAGGGCAGTGCAGTGGTGTTCTTTCTGTGTAGGGGGTCGTGCTGGGGCCGGTGTTTCAGGGTTTAGGTTAGTGCAGTGGTGTTCAGGGAGTTTAGCGGGTCATGCTGGGGCCAGTGTTTTTAGGGTTTAGGGCAGCACAGTGGTGTTTGGGCATTGTAGGGGGTCGTGCTGGGGCTGGTGGTTCAGGGTGTAGTGCAGTGGTGTTCGGGCAGTGTAGGGGGTCGTGATGGGGCTGGTGTTTCAGGGTTTAGGGCAGTGCAGTGGTGTTCGTTCAGTGTAGGGGGTCATGCTGGGGCCGGTGTTTCAGGGTTTAGGGCTGTGCAGTGGTGTTCGGGAAGTGTAGGGGGTCGTGATGGGGCCGGTGTTTCTGGGTGTAGGGCAGTGGTGTTCGGGCAGTGTAGGGGGTTGTGCTGGGGGTGGTGTTTCAGTCTTTAGGGCAGTGCAGTGGTGTTCGGGAACTGTGGGGGGTCATTCAGGGGCTGTGTTTCAGGGTTTAGAGAAGTGCAGTGGTGTTTGGGCAGTGTAGGGGGTCGTGCTGGGGCTATTGTTTCAGGGTTTAGGGCAGTGCAGTGCAGTGGTGTAAGTTCAGTGTAGGGGGTCATGCTGGGGCGGGTGTTTCAGGGTTTAGGGCAGTGCAGTGGTGTTCGTTCAGTGTAGAGGGTCATGCTGGGGCCAGTATTTCAGGGTTTAGGGCAGTGCAGTGGTGTTCAGGGAGTGTAGGGGGTCATGCTGGGGCCGGTGTTTTTAGGGTTTTGGGCACTTCAGTGGTGTTCGGGCAGTGTAGGGGGTCGTGCTAGGGCCGTGTTTTTAGGGTTTATGGCAGTGCAGTGGTGTTCGGGAAGTGTAGGGGGTCGTGCTGGGGCCGGTGTTTCTGAGTGTAGGGCAGTGTTGTTCGGGCAGTGTAGGGGGTCGTGCTAGGGGTGGTGTTTCAGTCTTTAGGGCAGTGCAGTTGTATTCGGTAAGTGTGGGGGGTCATTCAGGGGCTGTGTTTCAGGGTTTAGAGCAGTGCAGTGGTGTTCGGGCAGTGTAGGGGGTCGTGATGGGGTTGGTGTTTCAGGATTTAGGGCAGTGCAGTGGTGTAAGTTCAGTGTAGGTTGCTGTGCTGGGGCTGGTGTTTCAGGGTTTAGGGCAGTGCAGTGGTGTTCGGGCAGTGTAGGGTGTCGTGCTGGGGCCGGTGTTTCAGGGTGTAGGTCAGAGCAGTGGTGTTCGGGCAGTGTAGGGGGTCATGCTGGTTGTGGTGTTTCAGTCTTTAAGGCAGTGCAGTGGTGTTCGGGAAGTGTGGGGGATCGTTCATGGGCTGTGTTTCAGTGTTTAGAGCACTGCAATGGTGCTCGGGCTGTGCAGGGGGTCGTGCTGGGGCTGGTGTTTCAGGGTTTAGGGCAGTGCAGTGGTGTAAGTTCAGTGTAGGGTGTCGTGCTGGGGCTGGTGTTTCAGGGTTTAGGACAGTGCAGTGGTGTTCGTTCAGTGTAGGGGGTCATGCTGGGGCCGGTGTTTCAGGGTTTAGGGCAGTGCAGTGGTGTTCGGGGAGTGTAGGGGGTCATGCTGGTGCCGGTGTTTCAGGGTTTAGGGCAGTGCAGTGGTGTAAGTTCAGTGTAGGGGGTCGTGCTGGGGCTGGTGTTTCAGGGTTTAGGGCAGTGCAGTGGTGTTCGAGAAGCATAGGGGGTCGTGCTGGGGCCAGTGTTTCAGGGTTTAGGGCAGTGCAGTGCAGTGGTGTTTGGGAAGTGTAGGGGGTCGTGCCTTGGCCGGTGTTTCAGGGTGTAGGTCAGAGCAGTGGTGTTCGGGCAGTGTAGGGGGTCATGCTGGGGCCGGTGTTTCAGGGTTTAGGGCAGTGCAGTGCTGTTCGGGCAGAGTAGGGGGTTGTGTTGGGGGCGGTGTTTCAGGATTTAGGGCAGTGCAGTGGTGTAAGTTCAGTGTAGGGGGTCGTGCTGGGGCTGGTGTTTCAGGGTTTAGGGCAGAGCAGTGGTGTTCGTTCAGTGTAGGGGGTCGTGCTGGGGCCGGTGTTTCAGGGTTTAGGGCAGTGCAGTGGTGTTCGGGGAGTGTAGGGGGTCCTGCTGGTGCCGGTGTTTCAGGGTTTAGGGCAGTGCAGTGGTGTTTGGGGAGTGTAGGTTGCCGTGCTGTGGCTGGTGTTTCAGGGTTTAGGGCAGTGCAGTGGTGTTCGGGCAGTGTAGGGTGTGGTGCTGGGGCCGGTGTTTCAGGGTTTAGGGCAGTGCAGTGGTGTTCGGAGAGTGTAGGGGGTCATGCTGGTGCCGGTGTTTCAGGGTTTAGGGCAGTGCAGTGGTGTTCGGGGAGTGTAGGGGGTCGTGCTGTGGCTGTTGTTTCATGGTTTAGGGCTGTGCTGTGGTGTTCGGGCAGTGTAGGGGGTCATTTTGGGGCCGGTGTTTCAGGGTTTAGGGCAGTGCAGTGGTGTTCAGGCAGTGTAGGGGGTCTTGCTGGGGCCAGTGTTTCAGGGTGTAGGGCAGTGCAGTGGTGTTCGGGCAGTGTAGGGGGTCGTGCTGGAGCCAGAGTTTCCGGGTGTAGGGCAATGCAGTGGTATTCGAGCAGTGTTGGGGGTTGTGCTGGGGCTGGTGTATCAGCGTGTTGGACAGTGTAGTGGTGTTCGGGCAGTGTAGGGGGTCGTGCTGGGGCCGGTGTTTCAGGGTTTAGGGCAGTGCAGTGGTGTTCGGAGAGTGTAGGGGGTTATGCTGGTGCCGGTGTTTCAGGGTTTAGGGCAGTGCAGTGGTGTTCGGGGAGTGTAGGGGGTCACGTGTGGCTGTTGTTTCATGGTTTAGGGCAGTGCAGTGGTGTTCGGGCAGTGTAGGGGGTCTTGCTGGGGCCAGTGTTTCAGGGTGTAGGGCAGTGCAGTGGTGTTCGGGCAGTGTAGGGGGTCGTGCTGGAGCCAGAGTTTCCGGGTGTAGGGCAGTGCAGTGGTATTCGAGCAGTGTTGGGGGTTGTGCTGGGGCTGGTGTATCAGGGTGTTGGACAGTGTAGTGGTGTTCGGGCAGTGTAGGGGGTCGTGCTGGTGCCGGTGTTCAGGGTTTAGGGCAGTACAGTAGTGTTCGGGGAGTGTAGGGGGTCATGCTGGGGCCAGTGTTTCAGGGTTTAGGGCTGTGCAGTGGTGTTCGAGGAGCGTAGGGGGTCGTGCTGGGGCAGATATTTTAGGGTTTAGGGCAGAGCAGTTGTGATCAGGGATCGTAGGGGTTTTGCTGGGGCCGGTGTTTCAAAATTTAGGGCAGTGCAGTGCTGTTCGTGCAGAGTAGGGGGTTGTGTTAGGGGCGGTGTTTCAAGGTTTAGGGCCGAGCTGTGGTGTTCGGGCAGTGTATCGGGTCGTGCTGGGGCCGGTGTTTCAGGGTGTAAGGCAGTGCAGTGGTGTTCGGGAAGTGTAGGGGGTCGTGCTGGGGGTGGTGTTTCAGGGTTTAGGGCAGTGAAGTGGTTTTCGGGAAGTGTGGGGGGGCGTACAGGGGCTGGTGTTTCAGTGTTTAGGGCAGTGCAGTGGTATTCGGGCAGTGTTGGGGGTTGTGCTGGGGCTGGTGTTTCAGGGTTTAGGGCTGTGCAGTGGTGTTCGAGGAGCATAGGGGGTCGTGCTGGGGCCAGTGTTTCAGGGTTTAGGGCAGTGCAGTGCAGTGGTGTTTGGGAAGTGTAGGGGGTCGTGCCTTGGCCGGTGTTTCAGGGTGTAGGTCAGAGCAGTGGTGTTCGGGCAGTGTAGGGGGTCGTGCTGGGGCCGGTGTTTCAGGGTTTAGGGCAGTGCAGTGCTGTTCGGGCAGAGTAGGGGGTTGTGTTGGGGGCGGTGTTTCAAGGTTTAGGGCCGAGCAGTGGTGTTCGGGCAGTGTATCGGGTCGTGCTGGGGCCGGTGTTTCTGGCTGTAGGGCAGTGCAGTGGTGTTCGGGAAGTGTAAGGGGTCATGCTGGGGGTGGTGTTTCAGGGTTTAGGGCAGTGAAGTGGTGTTCGGGAAGTGTGGGGGGTTGTGCAGGGGCTGTGTTTGAGGGTTTAGGGCAGTGCAGCGGTGTTCGAGGAGCATAGGGGGTCGTGCTTGGCCCGGTGTTTCAGTCTTTAAGGCAGTGCAGTGGTGTTCGGGAAGTGTGGGGGATCGTTCATGGGCTGTGTTTCAGTGTTTAGAGCACTGAAATGGTGCTCGGGCTGTGCAGGGGGTCGTGCTGGGGCTGGTGTTTCAGGGTTTAGGGCAGTGCAGTGGTGTAAGTTCAGTGTAGGGTGTCGTGCTGGGGCTGGTGTTTCAGGGTTTAGGACAGTGCAGTGGTGTTCGTTCAGTGTAGGGGGTCATGCTGGGGCTGGTGTTTCAGGGTTTAGGGCAGTGCAGTGGTGTTCGGGGATTGTAGGGGGTCATGCTGGTGCCGGTGTTTCAGGGTTTAGGGCAGTGCAGTGGTGTAAGTTCAGTGTAGGGGGTCGTGCTGGGGCTGGTGTTTCAGGGTTTAGGGTAGTGCAGTGGTGTTCGAGGAGCATAGGGGGTCGTGCTGGGGCCAGTGTTTCAGGGTTTAGGGCAGTGCAGTGCAGTGGTGTTTGGGAAGTGTAGGGGGTCGTGCCTTGGCCGGTGTTTCAGGGTGTAGGTCAGAGCAGGGGTGTTCGGGCAGTGTAGGGGGTCGTGCTGGGGCCGGTGTTTCAGGGTTTAGGGCAGTGCAGTGCTGTTCGGGCAGAGTAGGGGGTTGTGTTGGGGGCGGTGTTTCAGGATTTAGGGCAGTGCAGTGGTGTAAGTTCAGTGTAGGGGTCGTGCTGGGGCTGGTGTTTCAGGGTTTAGGGCAGAGCAGTGGTGTTCGTTCAGTGTAGGGGGTCGTGCTGGGGCCGGTGTTTCAGGGTTTAGTGCAGTGCAGTGGTGTTCGGGGAGTGTAGGGGGTCCTGCTGGTGCCGGTGTTTCAGGGTTTAGGGCAGTGCAGTGGTGTTTGGGGAGTGTAGGTTGCCGTGCTGTGGCTGGTGTTTCAGGGTTTAGGGCAGTGCAGTGGTGTTCGGGCAGTGTAGGGTGTCGTGCTGGGGCCGGTGTTTCAGGGTTTAGGGCAGTGCAGTGGTGTTCGGAGAGTGTAGGGGGTCATGCTGGTGCCGGTGTTTCAGGGTTTAGGGCAGTGCAGTGGTGTTCGGGCAGTGTAGGGGGTCATTTTGGGGCCGGTGTTTCAGGGTTTAGGGCAGTGCAGTGGTGTTCAGGCAGTGTAGAGGGTCTTGCTGGGGCCAGTGTTTCAGGGTGTAGGGCAGTGCAGTGGTGTTCGGGCAGTGTAGGGGGTCGTGCTGGAGCCAGAGTTTCCGGGTGTAGGGCAGTGCAGTGGTATTCGAGCAGTGTTGGGGGTTGTGCTGGGGCTGGTGTATCAGGGTGTTGGACAGTGTAGTGGTGTTTGGGCAGTGTAGGGGGTCGTGCTGGTGCCGGTGTTCAGGGTTTAGGGCAGTACAGTGGTGTTCGGGGAGTGTAGGGGGTCATGCTGGGGCCAGTGTTTCAGGGTCTAGGACTGTGCAGTGGTGTTCGAGGAGCGTAGGGGGTCGTGCTGGGGCAGATATTTCAGGGTTTAGGGCAGAGCAGTTGTGATCAGCGATCGTAGGGGGTCTTGCTGGGGCCGGTGTTTCAGGGTTTAGGGCAGTGCAGTGCTGTTCGTGCAGAGTAGGGGCTTGTGTTAGGGGCGGTGTTTCAAGGTTTAGGGCCGAGCTGTGGTGTTCGAGCAGTGTATCGGGTCGTGCTGGGGCCGGTGTTTCAGGGTGTAAGGCAGTGCAGTGGTGTTCGGGAAGTGTAGGGGGTCGTGCTGGGGGTGGTGGGGCAGTGAAGTGGTTTTCGGGAAGTGTGGGGGGATGTGCAGGGGCTGTGTTTCAGGGTTTAGGGCAGTGCAGCGGTGTTCGGGCAGTATGGGGGGGCGTACAGGGGCTGGTGTTTCAGTGTTTAGGGCAGTGCAGTGGTATTCGGGCAGTGTTGGGGGTTGTGCTGGGGCTGGTGTTTCAGGGTTTAGGGCTGTGCAGTGGTGTTCGAGGAGCATAGGGGGTCGTGCTGGGGCCAGTGTTTCAGGGTTTAGGGCAGTGCAGTGCAGTGGTGTTTGGGAAGTGTAGGGGGTCGTGCCTTGGCCGGTGTTTCAGGGTGTAGGTCAGAGCAGTGGTGTTCGGGCAGTGTAGGGGGTCGTGCTGGGGCCGGTGTTTCAGGGTTTAGGGCAGTGCAGTGCTGTTCGGGCAGAGTAGGGGGTTGTGTTGGGGGCGGTGTTTCAAGGTTTAGGGCCGAGCAGTTGTGTTCGGGCAGTGTATCGGGTCGTGCTGGGGACGGTGTTTCAGGCTGTAGGGCAGTGCAGTGGTGTTCGGGAAGTGTAAGGGGTCGTGCTGGGGGTGGTGTTTCAGGGTTTAGGGCAGTGAAGTGGTGTTCGGGAAGTGTGGGGGGTTGTGCAGGGGCTGTGTTTCAGGGTTTAGGGCAGTGCAGCGGTGTTCGAGGAGCATAGGGGGTCGTGCTTGGGCCGGTGTTTCAGGGTATAGGGCAGTGCAGTGGTGTTCGGGAAGTGTAGGGGTCGTGCTGGGGCCGGTGTTTCAGGGTGTAGGTCAGAGCAGTGGTGTTCGGGCAGTGTAGGGAGTCGTGCTGGGGCCGGTGTTTCAGGGTTTAGGGCAGTGCAGTGGTGTTCGGGCAGTGTAGGGGGTCATGCTGGGGCCGGTGTTTCAGGGTGTAGGGCAGTGCAGTGGTGTTCGGGGAGTGTAGGGGGTCATGCTGGGGCCGGTGTTTCAGGGTTTAGGGCAGTGCAGTGGTGTTCGGGGAGTTTAGCGGGTCGTGCTGGGGCCAGTATTTTTATGGTTTCGGGCAGTTCAGTGGTGTTCGAGCAGTGTAGGGGGTCGTGCTGGGGCCGGTGTCTTTAGGGTTTTGGGCAGTGCAGTGGTGTTCGGGCATTGTAGGGTGTCGTGCTGGGGCTGGTGTTTCAGGGTTTAGTGCAGTGCAGTGGTGTTCGTTCAGTGTAGGGGGTCGTGCTGGGGCCGGTGTTTCAGGGTTTAGTGCAGTGCAGTGGCGTTCGGGAAGTGTAGGGGGTCGTGCTGGGGCCTGTGTTTTTAGGGTTTAGGGCAGTTCAGTGGTGTTTGGGCAGTTTAGGGGGTCAGGCTGGGGCCGGTGTTTTTAGGGTTTAGGGCAGTGTAGTGGTGTTCGGGAAGTGTAGGGAGTCGTGCTGGGGCCGGTGTTTCTGGCTGTAGGGCAGTGTTGTTCGGGCAGTGTAGGGGGTCATGCTGGGGGTGGTGTTTCAGTCTTTAAGGCAGTGCAGTGGTGTTCGGGAAGTGTGGGGGATCGTTCATGGGCTGTGTTTCAGTGTTTAGAGCACTGCAATGGTGCTCGGGCTGTGCAGGGGGTCGTGCTGGGGCTGGTGTTTCAGGGTTTAGGGCAGTGCAGTGGTGTAAGTTCAGTGTAGGGGGTCGTGCTGGGGCTGGTGTTTCAGGGTTTAGGGCAGTGTAGTGGTGTTCGTTCAGTGTAGGGGGTCATGCTGGGGCCGGTGTTTCAGGGTTTAGGGCAGTGCAGTGGTGTTCGGGGAGTGTAGGGGGTCGTGCTGGTGCCGGTGTTTCAGGGTTTAAGGCAGTGCAGTGGTGTTTGGGGAGTGTAGGTTGCCGTGCTGTGGCTGGTGTTTCAGGGTTTAGGGCAGTGCAGTGGTGTTCGGGCAGTGTAGGGTGTCGTGCTGGGGCCGGTGTTTCAGGGTTTAGGGCAGTGCAGTGGTGTTCGGAGAGTGTAGGGGGTCATGCTGGTGCCGGTGTTTCAGGGTTTAGGGCAGTGCAGTGGTGTTCGGGGAGTGTAGGGGGTCGTGCTGTGGCTGTTGTTTCATGGTTTAGGGCTGTGCTGTGGTGTTCGGGCAGTGTAGGGGGTCATTTTGGGGCCGGTGTTTCAGGGTTTAGGGCAGTGCAGTGGTGTTCAGGCAGTGTAGAGGGTCTTGCTGGGGCCAGTGTTTCAGGGTGTAGGGCAGTGCAGTGGTGTTCGGGCAGTGTAGGGGGTCGTGCTGGAGCCAGAGTTTCCGGGTGTAGGGCAGTGCAGTGGTATTCGAGCAGTGTTGGGGGTTGTGCTGGGGCTGGTGTATCAGGGTGTTGGACAGTGTAGTGGTGTTCGGGCAGTGTAGGGGGTCGTGCTGGTGCCGGTGTTCAGGGTTTAGGGCAGTACAGTGGTGTTCGGGGAGTGTAGGGGGTCATGCTGGGGCCAGTGTTTCAGGGTCTAGGGCTGTGCAGTGGTGTTCGAGGAGCGTAGGGGGTCGTGCTGGGGCAGATATTTCAGGGTTTAGGGCAGAGCAGTTGTGATCAGCGATCGTAGGGGGTCTTGCTGGGGCCGGTGTTTCAGGGTTTAGGGCAGTGCAGTGCTGTTCGTGCAGAGTAGGGACTTGTGTTAGGGGCGGTGTTTCAAGGTTTAGGGCCGAGCTGTGGTGTTCGGGCAGTGTATCGGGTCGTGCTGGGTCCGGTGTTTCAGGGTGTAAGGCAGTGCAGTGGTGTTCGGGAAGTGTAGGGGGTCGTGCTGGGGGTGGTGGGGCAGTGAAGTGGTTTTCGGGAAGTGTGGGGGGATGTGCAGGGGCTGTGTTTCAGGGTTTAGGGCAGTGCAGCGGTGTTCGGGCAGTATGGGGGGGCGTACAGGGGCTGGTGTTTCAGTGTTTAGGGCAGTGCAGTGGTATTCGGGCAGTGTTGGGGGTTGTGCTGGGGCTGGTGTTTCAGGGTTTAGGGCTGTGCAGTGGTGTTCGAGGAGCATAGGGGGTCGTGCTGGGGCCAGTGTTTCAGGGTTTAGGGCAGTGCAGTGCAGTGGTGTTTGGGAAGTGTAGGGGGTCGTGCCTTGGCCGGTGTTTCAGGGTTTAGGGCAGTGCAGTGCTGTTCGGGCAGAGTAGGGGGTTGTGTTGGGGGCGGTGTTTCAAGGTTTAGGGCCGAGCAGTGGTGTTCGGGCAGTGTATCGGGTCGTGCTGGGGCCGGTGTTTCAGGCTGTAGGGCAGTGCAGTGGTGTTCGGGAAGTGTAAGGGGTCGTGCTGGGGGTGGTGTTTCAGGGTTTAGGGCAGTGAAGTGGTGTTCGGGAAGTGTGGGGGGTTGTGCAGGGGCTGTGTTTCAGGGTTTAGGGCAGTGCAGCGGTGTTCGAGGAGCATAGGGGGTCGTGCTTGGGCCGGTGTTTCAGGGTATAGGGCAGTGCAGTGGTGTTCGGGAAGTGTAGGGGTCGTGCTGGGGCCGGTGTTTCAGGGTGTAGGTCAGAGCAGTGGTGTTCGGGCAGTGTAGGGAGTCGTGCTGGGGCCGGTGTTTCAGGGTTTAGGGCAGTGCAGTGGTGTTCGGGCAGTGTAGGGGGTCATGCTGGGGCCGGTGTTTCAGGGTGTAGGGCAGTGCAGTGGTGTTCGGGGAGTGTAGGGGGTCATGCTGGGGCCGGTGTTTCAGGGTTTAGGGCAGTGCAGTGGTGTTCGGGGAGTTTAGCGGGTCGTGCTGGGGCCAGTATTTTTATGGTTTCGGGCAGTTCAGTGGTGTTCGAGCAGTGTAGGGGGTCGTGCTGGGGCCGTTGTCTTTAGGGTTTTGGGCAGTGCAGTGGTGTTCGGGCAGTGTAGGGTGTCGTGCTGGGGCTGGTGTTTCAGGGTTTAGTGCAGTGCAGTGGTGTTCGTTCAGTGTAGGGGGTCGTGCTGGGGCCGGTGTTTCAGGGTTTAGTGCAGTGCAGTGGTGTTCGGGGAGTGTAGGGGGTCGTGCTGGGGCCTGTGTTTTTAGGGTTTAGGGCAGTTCAGTGGTGTTTGGGCAGTTTAGGGGGTCAGGCTGGGGCCGGTGTTTTTAGGGTTTAGGGCAGTGTAGTGGTGTTCGGGAAGTGTAGGGAGTCGTGCTGGGGCCGGTGTTTCTGGCTGTAGGGCAGTGTTGTTCGGGCAGTGTAGGGGGTCATGCTGGGGGTGGTGTTTCAGTCTTTAAGGCAGTGCAGTGGTGTTCGGGAAGTGTGGGGGATCGTTCAAGGGCTGTGTTTCAGTGTTTAGAGCACTGCAATGGTGCTCGGGCTGTGCAGGGGGTCGTGCTAGGGCTGGTGTTTCAGGGTTTAGGGCAGTGCAGTGGTGTAAGTTCAGTGTAGGGGGTCGTGCTGGGGCTGGTGTTTCAGGGTTTAGGGCTGTGTAGTGGTGTTCGTTCAGTGTAGGGGGTCATGCTGGGGCCGGTGTTTCAGGGTTTAGGGCAGTGCGGTGGTGTTCGGGGAGTGTAGGGGGTCGTGCTGGTGCCGGTGTTTCAGGGTTTAGGGCAGTGCAGTGGTGTAAGTTCAGTGTAGGGGGTCGTGCTGGGGCTGTTGTTTCAGGGTTTTGGGCAGTGCAGTGGTGTTCGAGGAGCATAGGGGGTCGTGCTGGGGCCAGTGTTTCAGGGTTTAGGGCAGTGCAGTGCAGTGGTGTTTGGGAAGGGTAGGGGGTCGTGCCTTGGCCGGTGTTTCAGGGTGTAGGTCAGAGCAGTGGTGTTCGGGCAGTGTAGGGGGTCGTGCTGGGGCCGGTGTTTCAGGGTTTAGGGCAGTGCAGTGCTGTTCGGGCAGAGTAGGGGGTAGTGTTGGGGGCGGTGTTTCAAGGTTTAGGGCCGAGCAGTGGTGTTCGGGCAGTGTATCGGGTCGTGCTGGGGCCGGTGTTTCAGAGTTTAGGGCTGTGCAGTGGTGTTCGAGGAGCATAGGGGGTCGTGCTTGGGCCGGTGTGTCAGGGTATAAGGCAGTGCAGTGGTGTTCGGGAAGTGTAGGGGGTCGTGCTGGGGCCGGTGTTTCAGGGTGTAGGGCAGTGCAGTTGTGTTCGGGGAGTGTAGGGGGTCATGCTGGGGCCGGTGTTTCAGGGTTTAGGGCAGTGCAGTGGTGTTCGGGGAGTTTAGCGGGTCGTGCTGGGGCCAGTGTTTTTATGGTTTTGGGCAGTTCAGTGGTGTTCGAGCAGTGTAGGGGGTCGTGCTGGGGCTGGTGTCTTTAGGGTTTTGGGCAGTGCAGTGGTGTTCGGGCAGTGTAGGGGGTCGTGCTGGGGCCGGTGTTTCAGGGTTTAGGGCAGAGCAGTGGTGTTCGGGGAGTGTAGGGGGTCGTGCTGGGGCCTGTGTTTTTAGGGTTTAGGGCAGTTCAGTGGTGTTCGGGCAGTTTAGGGGTCAGGCTGGGGCCGGTGTTTTTAGGGTTTAGGGCAGTGTAGTGGTGTTCGGGAAGTGTAGGGGGTCGTGCTGGGGCCGGTGTTTCTGGCTATAGGGCAGTGTTGTTCGGGCAGTGTAGGGGGTCATGCTGGGGGTGGTGTTTCAGTCTTTAAGGCAGTGCAGTGGTGTTCGGGAAGTGTGGGGGATCGTTCATGGGCTGTGTTTCAGTGTTTAGAGCACTGCAATGGTGCTCGGGCTGTGCAGGGGGTCGTGCTGGGGCTGGTGTTTCAGGGTTTAGGGCAGTGCAGTGGTGTAAGTTCAGTGTAGGGGGTCGTGCTGGGGCTGGTATTTCAGGGTTTAGGGCAGTGCAGTGGTGTTCGTTCAGTGTAGGGGGTCGTGCTGGGGCCGGTGTTTCAGGGTTTAGGGCAGTGCAGTGGTGTTCGGGGAGTGCAGGGGGTCGTGCTGGTGCCGGTGTTTCAGGGTTTAGGGCAGTGCAGTGGTGTAAGTTCAGTGTAGGGGGTTGTGCTGGGGCTGGTGTTTCAGGGTTTAGGGCAGTGCAGTGGTGTTCGTTCAGTGTAGGGGGTCATGCTGGGGGTGGTGTTTCAGTCTTTAGGGCAGTGCAGTGGTGTTCGGGAAGTGTGGGGGATCGTTCATGGGCTGTGTTTCAGTGTTTAGAGCACTGCAGTGGTGCTCGGGCTGTGCAGGGGGTCGTGCTGGGGCTGGTGTTTCAGGGTTTAGGGCAGTGCAGTGGAGTAAGTTCAGTGTAGCGGGTTGTACTGGGGCTGGTGTTTCAGGGTTTAGGGCAGTGCAGTGGTGTTCGTTCAGTGTAGGGGGTCTTGCTGGGGCCGGTGTTTCAGGGTTTAGGGCAGTGCAGTGGTGTTTGGGGAGTGTAGGGGGTCGTGCTGGTGCCGGTGTTTCAGGGTTTAGGGCAGTGCAATGGTGTTCGAGGAGTGTAGGGGTCGTGCTGTGGCTGGTGTTTCAGGGTTTAGGGCAGTACTGTGGTGTTCCGGCAGTGTATGGGGTCGTGCTGGGGCCGGTGTTTCAGGGTGTAAGGTCATAGCAGTGGTGTTCGGGCAGTGCAGGGGGTCATGCTGGGGCCGGTGTTTCAGGGTTTAGGGCAGTGCAGTGGTGTTCAGGCAGTGTAGGGGGTCGTGCTGGGGACAGTGTTTCAGGGTGTAGGGCGGTGCAGTGGTGTTCGGGCAGTGTAGGGGGTCGTGCTGGGGGCGGAGTTTCCGGGTATAGGGCAGTGCAGTGGTGTTCGGGCAGTGTTGGGGGTTGTTCTGGGGCTGGTGTTTCAGGGTGTAGGACAGAGTAGTGGTGTTCGGGCAGTTTAGGGGGTCATGCTGGGGCCAGTGTTTCAGGGTGTAGGGCAGTGCAGTGGTGTTCAGGCAGTGTAGGGGCTCGTGCTGGGGCCCGTGTTTCAGGGTTTAGGGCAGTGCAGTGGTGTTCGGGGAGTGTAGGGGGTCATGCTGGGGACGGTGTTTCAGGAATTAGGGCTGTGCAGTGGTGTTCAAGGAGCGTAGGGGCTCGTGCTGGGGCCGGTATTTCAGGGTTTAGGGCAGAGCAGTGGTAATCAGGGATCGTAGGGGGTCTTGCTGGTGCTGGTGTTTCAGGGTTTAGGGCAGTGCAATGGTGTTCGGGCAGAGTAGGGGGTTGTGTTGGGGGCGGTGTTTCAAGGTTTAGGGCCGAGCAGTGGTGTTCGGGCAGTGTATCGGGTCGTGCTGGGGCCGGTGTTTCAGGGTATAGGGCAGTGCAGTGGTGTTCGGGAAGTGTAGGCGGTTGTACTGGTGCCGGTGTTTCAGGGTTTAGGGCAGTGCAGTGGTGTAAGTTCAGTGTAGGGGGTTGTGCTGGGGCTGGTGTTTCAGGGTTTAGGGCAGTGCAGTGGTGTTCGTTCAGTGTAGGGGGTCATGCTGGGGGTGGTGTTTCAGTCTTTAGGGCAGTGCAGTGGTGTTCGGGAAGTGTGGGGGATCGTTCATGGGCTGTGTTTCAGTGTTTAGAGCACTGCAGTGGTGCTCGGGCTGTGCAGGGGGTCGTGCTGGGGCTGGTGTTTCAGGGTTTAGGGCAGTGCAGTGGTGTAAGTTCAGTGTAGCGGGTTGTACTGGGGCTGGTGTTTCAGGGTTTAGGGCAGTGCAGTGGTGTTCGTTCAGTGTAGGGGGTCTTGCTGGGGCCGGTGTTTCAGGGTTTAGGGCAGTGCAGTGGTGTTTGGGGAGTGTAGGGGGTCGTGCTGGTGCCGGTGTTTCAGGGTTTAGGGCAGTGCAATGGTGTTCGAGGAGTGTAGGGGTCGTGCTGTGGCTGGTGTTTCAGTGTTTAGGGCAGTACTGTGGTGTTCCGGCAGTGTATGGGGTCGTGCTGGGGCCGGTGTTTCAGGGTGTAAGGTCATAGCAGTGGTGTTCGGGCAGTGCAGGGGGTCATGCTGGGGCCGGTGTTTCAGGGTTTAGGGCAGTGCAGTGGTGTTCAGGCAGTGTAGGGGGTCGTGCTGGGGACAGTGTTTCAGGGTGTAGGGCGGTGCAGTGGTGTTCGGGCAGTGTAGGGGGTCGTGCTGGGGCCGGAGTTTCCGGGTATAGGGCAGTGCAGTGGTGTTCGGGCAGTGTTGGGGGTTGTTCTGGGGCTGGTGTTTCAGGGTGTAGGACAGAGTAGTGGTGTTCGGGCAGTTTAGGGGGTCATGCTGGGGCCAGTGTTTCAGGGTGTAGGGCAGTGCAGTGGTGTTCAGGCAGTGTAGGGGCTCGTGCTGGGGCCCGTGTTTCAGGGTTTAGGGCAGTGCAGTGGTGTTCGGGGAGTGTAGGGGGTCATGCTGGGGACGGTGTTTCAGGAATTAGGGCTGTGCAGTGGTGTTCAAGGAGCGTAGGGGCACGTGCTGGGGCCGGTATTTCAGGGTTTAGGGCAGAGCAGTGGTAATCAGGGATCGTAGGGGGTCTTGCTGGTGCTGGTGTTTCAGGGTTTAGGGCAGTGCAATGGTGTTCGGGCAGAGTAGGGGGTTGTGTTGGGGGCGGTGTTTCAAGGTTTAGGGCCGAGCAGTGGTGTTCGGGCAGTGTATCGGGTCGTGCTGGGGCCGGTGTTTCAGGGTATAGGGCAGTGCAGTGGTGTTCGGGAAGTGTAGGCGGTTGTACTGGGGCCGGTGTTTCAGGGTGTAGGGCAGTGTTGTTCGGGCAGTGTAGGGGGTCGTGCTGGGGGTGGTGTATCAGGGTTTAGGGCAGTGCAGTGGTGTTCGGGAAGTGTGGGGGGTGGTGCAGGGGCTGTGTTTCCAGGTTTAGGGCAGTGAAGTGGTGTTCGGGCATTATGGGGGGTCGTGCAGGGACTGGTGTTTCAGGGTTTAGGGCAGTGCAGTGGTGTTCAGGCAGTGTGGGGGGTCGTGCTGAGGCCGGTGTTTCAGGGTTTAGGGCAGTACTGTGGTTTTCGGGGAGTGTAGGGGGTCGTGCTGAGGACAGTGTTTCAGGGTGAAGAGAAGTGCAGTGGTGTTTGGGGAGTGTAGGTTGCCGTGCTGTGGCTGGTGTTTCAGGGTTTAGGGCAGTGCAGTGGTGTTCGGGCAGTGTAGGGTGTCGTGCTGGGGCCGGTGTTTCAGGGTTTAGGGCAGTGCAGTGGTGTTCGGAGAGTGTAGGGGGTCATGCTGGTGCCGGTGTTTCAGGGTTTAGGGCAGTGCAGTGGTGTTCGGGGAGTGTAGAGGGTCTTGCTGGGGCCAGTGTTTCAGGGTGTAGGGCAGTGCAGTGGTGTTCGGGCAGTGTAGGGGGTCGTGCTGGAGCCAGAGTTTCCGGGTGTAGGGCAGTGCAGTGGTATTCGAGCAGTGTTGGGGGTTGTGCTGGGGCTGGTGTATCAGGGTGTTGGACAGTGTAGTGGTGTTCGGGCAGTGTAGGGGGTCGTGCTGGTGCCGGTGTTCAGGGTTTAGGGCAGTACAGTGGTGTTCGGGGAGTGTAGGGGGTCATGCTGGGGCCAGTGTTTCAGGGTCTAGGGCTGTGCAGTGGTGTTCGAGGAGCGTAGGGGGTCGTGCTGGGGCAGATATTTCAGGGTTTAGGGCAGAGCAGTTGTGATCAGCGATCGTAGGGGGTCTTGCTGGGGCCGGTGTTTCAGGGTTTAGGGCAGTGCAGTGCTGTTCGTGCAGAGTAGGGACTTGTGTTAGGGGCGGTGTTTCAAGGTTTAGGGCCGAGCTGTGGTGTTCGGGCAGTGTATCGGGTCGTGCTGGGTCCGGTGTTTCAGGGTGTAAGGCAGTGCAGTGGTGTTCGGGAAGTGTAGGGGGTCGTGCTGGGGGTGGTGGGGCAGTGAAGTGGTTTTCGGGAAGTGTGGGGGGATGTGCAGGGGCTGTGTTTCAGGGTTTAGGGCAGTGCAGCGGTGTTCGGGCAGTATGGGGGGGCGTACAGGGGCTGGTGTTTCAGTGTTTAGGGCAGTGCAGTGGTATTCGGGCAGTGTTGGGGGTTGTGCTGGGGCTGGTGTTTCAGGGTTTAGGGCTGTGCAGTGGTGTTCGAGGAGCATAGGGGGTCGTGCTGGGGCCAGTGTTTCAGGGTTTAGGGCAGTGCAGTGCAGTGGTGTTTGGGAAGTGTAGGGGGTCGTGCCTTGGCCGGTGTTTCAGGGTGTAGGTCAGAGCAGTGGTGTTCGGGCAGTGTAGGGGGTCGTGCTGGGGCCGGTGTTTCAGGGTTTAGGGCAGTGCAGTGCTGTTCGGGCAGAGTAGGGGGTTGTGTTGGGGGCGGTGTTTCAAGGTTTAGGGCCGAGCAGTGGTGTTCGGGCAGTGTATCGGGTCGTGCTGGGGCCGGTGTTTCAGGCTGTAGGGCAGTGCAGTGGTGTTCGGGAAGTGTAAGGGGTCGTGCTGGGGGTGGTGTTTCAGGGTTTAGGGCAGTGAAGTGGTGTTCGGGAAGTGTGGGGGGTTGTGCAGGGGCTGTGTTTCAGGGTTTAGGGCAGTGCAGCGGTGTTCGAGGAGCATAGGGGGTCGTGCTTGGGCCGGTGTTTCAGGGTATAGGGCAGTGCAGTGGTGTTCGGGAAGTGTAGGGGTCGTGCTGGGGCCGGTGTTTCAGGGTGTAGGTCAGAGCAGTGGTGTTCGGGCAGTGTAGGGAGTCGTGCTGGGGCCGGTGTTTCAGGGTTTAGGGCAGTGCAGTGGTGTTCGGGCAGTGTAGGGGGTCATGCTGGGGCCGGTGTTTCAGGGTGTAGGGCAGTGCAGTGGTGTTCGGGGAGTGTAGGAGGTCATGCTGGGGCCGGTGTTTCAGGGTTTAGGGCAGTGCAGTGGTGTTCGGGGAGTTTAGCGGGTCGTGCTGGGGTCAGTATTTTTATGGTTTCGGGCAGTTCAGTGGTGTTCGAGCAGTGTAGGGGGTTGTGCTGGGGCCGTTGTCTTTAGGGTTTTGGGCAGTGCAGTGGTGTTCGGGCAGTGTAGGGTGTCGTGCTGGGGCTGGTGTTTCAGGGTTTAGTGCAGTGCAGTGGTGTTCGTTCAGTGTAGGGGGTCGTGCTGGGGCCGGTGTTTCAGGGTTTAGTGCAGTGCAGTGGTGTTCGGGGAGTGTAGGGGGTCGTGCTGGGGCCTGTGTTTTTAGGGTTTAGGGCAGTTCAGTGGTGTTTGGGCAGTTTAGGGGGTCAGGCTGGGGCCGGTGTTTTTAGGGTTTAGGGCAGTGTAGTGGTGTTCGGGAAGTGTAGGGAGTCGTGCTGGGGCCGGTGTTTCTGGCTGTAGGGCAGTGTTGTTCGGGCAGTGTAGGGGGTCATGCTGGGGGTGGTGTTTCAGTCTTTAAGGCAGTGCAGTGGTGTTCGGGAAGTGTGGGGGATCGTTCAAGGGCTGTGTTTCAGTGTTTAGAGCACTGCAATGGTGCTCGGGCTGTGCAGGGGGTCGTGCTAGGGCTGGTGTTTCAGGGTTTAGGGCAGTGCAGTGGTGTAAGTTCAGTGTAGGGGGTCGTGCTGGGGCTGGTGTTTCAGGGTTTAGGGCTGTGTAGTGGTGTTCGTTCAGTGTAGGGGGTCATGCTGGGGCCGGTGTTTCAGGGTTTAGGGCAGTGCGGTGGTGTTCGGGGAGTGTAGGGGGTCGTGCTGGTGCCGGTGTTTCAGGGTTTAGGGCAGTGCAGTGGTGTAAGTTCAGTGTAGGGGGTCGTGCTGGGGCTGTTGTTTCAGGGTTTTGGGCAGTGCAGTGGTGTTCGAGGAGCATAGGGGGTCGTGCTGGGGCCAGTGTTTCAGGGTTTAGGGCAGTGCAGTGCAGTGGTGTTTGGGAAGGGTAGGGGGTCGTGCCTTGGCCGGTGTTTCAGGGTGTAGGTCAGAGCAGTGGTGTTCGGGCAGTGTAGGGGGTCGTGCTGGGGCCGGTGTTTCAGGGTTTAGGGCAGTGCAGTGCTGTTCGGGCAGAGTAGGGGGTAGTGTTGGGGGCGGTGTTTCAAGGTTTAGGGCCAAACAGTGGTGTTCGGGCAGTGTATCGGGTCGTGCTGGGGCCGGTGTTTCAGAGTTTAGGGCTGTGCAGTGGTGTTCGAGGAGCATAGGGGGTCGTGCTTGGGCCGGTGTGTCAGGGTATAAGGCAGTGCAGTGGTGTTCGGGAAGTGTAGGGGGTCGTGCTGGGGCCGGTGTTTCAGGGTGTAGGGCAGTGCAATTGTGTTCGGGGAGTGTAGGGGGTCATGCTGGGGCCGGTGTTTCAGGGTTTAGGGCAGTGCAGTGGTGTTCGGGGAGTTTAGCGGGTCGTGCTGGGGCCAGTGTTTTTATGGTTTTGGGCAGTTCAGTGGTGTTCGAGCAGTGTAGGGGGTCGTGCTGGGGCTGGTGTCTTTAGGGTTTTGGGCAGTGCAGTGGTGTTCGGGCAGTGTAGGGGGTCGTGCTGGGGCCGGTGTTTCAGGGTTTAGGGCAGAGCAGTGGTGTTCGGGGAGTGTAGGGGGTCGTGCTGGGGCCTGTGTTTTTAGGGTTTAGGGCAGTTCAGTGGTGTTCGGGCAGTTTAGGGGTCAGGCTGGGGCCGGTGTTTTTAGGGTTTAGGGCAGTGTAGTGGTGTTCGGGAAGTGTAGGGGGTCGTGCTGGGGCCGGTGTTTCTGGCTATAGGGCAGTGTTGTTCGGGCAGTGTAGGGGGTCATGCTGGGGGTGGTGTTTCAGTCTTTAAGGCGGTGCAGTGGTGTTCGGGAAGTGTGGGGGATCGTTCATGGGCTGTGTTTCAGTGTTAAGAGCACTGCAATGGTGCTCGGGCTGTGCAGGGGGTCGTGCTGGGGCTGGTGTTTCAGGGTTTAGGGCAGTGCAGTGGTGTAAGTTCAGTGTAGGGGGTCGTGCTGGGGCTGGTATTTCAGGGTTTAGGGCAGTGCAGTGGTGTTCGTTCAGTGTAGGGGGTCGTGCTGGGGCCGGTGTTTCAGGGTTTAGGGCAGTGCAGTGGTGTTCGGGGAGTGCAGGGGGTCGTGCTGGTGCCGGTGTTTCAGGGTTTAGGGCAGTGCAGTGGTGTAAGTTCAGTGTAGGGGGTTGTGCTGGGGCTGGTGTTTCAGGGTTTAGGGCAGTGCAGTGGTGTTCGTTCAGTGTAGGGGGTCATGCTGGGGGTGGTGTTTCAGTCTTTAGGGCAGTGCAGTGGTGTTCGGGAAGTGTGGGGGATCGTTCATGGGCTGTGTTTCAGTGTTTAGAGCACTGCAGTGGTGCTCGGGCTGTGCAGGGGGTCGTGCTGGGGCTGGTGTTTCAGGGTTTAGGGCAGTGCAGTGGTGTAAGTTCAGTGTAGCGGGTTGTACTGGGGCTGGTGTTTCAGGGTTTAGGGCAGTGCAGTGGTGTTCGTTCAGTGTAGGGGGTCTTGCTGGGGCCGGTGTTTCAGGGTTTAGGGCAGTGCAGTGGTGTTTGGGGAGTGTAGGGGGTCGTGCTGGTGCCGGTGTTTCAGGGTTTAGGGCAGTGCAATGGTGTTCGAGGAGTGTAGGGGTCGTGCTGTGGCTGGTGTTTCAGGGTTTAGGGCAGTACTGTGGTGTTCCGGCAGTGTATGGGGTCGTGCTGGGGCCGGTGTTTCAGGGTGTAAGGTCATAGCAGTGGTGTTCGGGCAGTGCAGGGGGTCATGCTGGGGCCGGTGTTTCAGGGTTTAGGGCAGTGCAGTGGTGTTCAGGCAGTGTAGGGGGTCGTGCTGGGGACAGTGTTTCAGGGTGTAGGGCGGTGCAGTGGTGTTCGGGCAGTGTAGGGGGTCGTGCTGGGGCCGGAGTTTCCGGGTATAGGGCAGTGCAGTGGTGTTCGGGCAGTGTTGGGGGTTGTTCTGGGGCTGGTGTTTCAGGGTGTAGGACAGAGTAGTGGTGTTCGGGCAGTTTAGGGGGTCATGCTGGGGCCAGTGTTTCAGGGTGTAGGGCAGTGCAGTGGTGTTCAGGCAGTGTAGGGGCTCGTGCTGGGGCCCGTGTTTCAGGGTTTAGGGCAGTGCAGTGGTGTTCGGGGAGTGTAGGGGGTCATGCTGGGGACGGTGTTTCAGGAATTAGGGCTGTGCAGTGGTGTTCAAGGAGCGTAGGGGCTCGTGCTGGGGCCGGTATTTCAGGGTTTAGGGCAGAGCAGTGGTAATCGGGGATCGTAGGGGGTCTTGCTGGTGCTGGTGTTTCAGGGTTTAGGGCAGTGCAATGGTGTTCGGGCAGAGTAGGGGGTTGTGTTGGGGGCGGTGTTTCAAGGTTTAGGGCCGAGCAGTGGTGTTCGGGCAGTGTATCGGGTCGTGCTGGGGCCGGTGTTTCAGGGTATAGGGCAGTGCAGTGGTGTTCGGGAAGTGTAGGCGGTTGTACTGGTGCCGGTGTTTCAGGGTTTAGGGCAGTGCAGTGGTGTAAGTTCAGTGTAGGGGGTTGTGCTGGGGCTGTTGTTTCAGGGTTTAGGGCAGTGCAGTGGTGTTCGTTCAGTGTAGGGGGTCATGCTGGGGGTGGTGTTTCAGTCTTTAGGGCAGTGCAGTGGTGTTCGGGAAGTGTGGGGGATCGTTCATGGGCTGTGTTTCAGTGTTTAGAGCACTGCAGTGGTGCTCGGGCTGTGCAGGGGGTCGTGCTGGGGCTGGTGTTTCAGGGTTTAGGGCAGTGCAGTGGTGTAAGTTCAGTGTAGCGGGTTGTACTGGGGCTGGTGTTTCAGGGTTTAGGGCAGTGCAGTGGTGTTCGTTCAGTGTAGGGGGTCTTGCTGGGGCCGGTGTTTCAGGGTTTAGGGCAGTGCAGTGGTGTTTGGGGAGTGTAGGGGGTCGTGCTGGTGCCGGTGTTTCAGGGTTTAGGGCAGTGCAATGGTGTTCGAGGAGTGTAGGGGTCGTGCTGTGGCTGGTGTTTCAGGGTTTAGGGCAGTACTGTGGTGTTCCGGCAGTGTATGGGGTCGTGCTGGGGCCGGTGTTTCAGGGTGTAAGGTCATAGCAGTGGTGTTCGGGCAGTGCAGGGGGTCATGCTGGGGCCGGTGTTTCAGGGTTTAGGGCAGTGCAGTGGTGTTCAGGCAGTGTAGGGGGTCGTGCTGGGGACAGTGTTTCAGGGTGTAGGGCGGTGCAGTGGTGTTCGGGCAGTGTAGGGGGTCGTGCTGGGGCCGGAGTTTCCGGGTATAGGGCAGTGCAGTGGTGTTCGGGCAGTGTTGGGGGTTGTTCTGGGGCTGGTGTTTCAGGGTGTAGGACAGAGTAGTGGTGTTCGGGCAGTTTAGGGGGTCATGCTGGGGCCAGTGTTTCAGGGTGTAGGGCAGTGCAGTGGTGTTCAGGCAGTGTAGGGGTTCGTGCTGGGGCCCGTGTTTCAGGGTTTAGGGCAGTGCAGTGGTGTTCGGGGAGTGTAGGGGGTCATGCTGGGGACGGTGTTTCAGGAATTAGGGCTGTGCAGTGGTGTTCAAGGAGCGTAGGGGCTCGTGCTGGGGCCGGTATTTCAGGGTTTAGGGCAGAGCAGTGGTAATCAGGGATCGTAGGGGGTCTTGCTGGTGCTGGTGTTTCAGGGTTTAGGGCAGTGCAATGGTGTTCGGGCAGAGTAGGGGGTTGTGTTGGGGGCGGTGTTTCAAGGTTTAGGGCCGAGCAGTGGTGTTCGGGCAGTGTATCGGGTCGTGCTGGGGCCGGTGTTTCAGGGTATAGGGCAGTGCAGTGGTGTTCGGGAAGTGTAGGCGGTTGTACTGGGGCCGGTGTTTCAGGGTGTAGGGCAGTGTTGTTCGGGCAGTGTAGGGGGTCGTGCTGGGGGTGGTGTATCAGGGTTTAGGGCAGTGCAGTGGTGTTCGGGAAGTGTGGGGGGTGGTGCAGGGGCTGTGTTTCCAGGTTTAGGGCAGTGAAGTGGTGTTCGGGGAGTGTAGGGGGTCATGCTGGGGACGGTGTTTCAGGAATTAGGGCTGTGCAGTGGTGTTCAAGGAGCGTAGGGGCTCGTGCTGGGGCCGGTATTTCAGGGTTTAGGGCAGAGCAGTGGTAATCAGGGATCGTAGGGGGTCTTGCTGGTGCTGGTGTTTCAGGGTTTAGGGCAGTGCAATGGTGTTCGGGCAGAGTAGGGGGTTGTGTTGGGGGCGGTGTTTCAAGGTTTAGGGCCGAGCAGTGGTGTTCGGGCAGTGTATCGGGTCGTGCTGGGGCCGGTGTTTCAGGGTATAGGGCAGTGCAGTGGTGTTCGGGAAGTGTAGGCGGTTGTACTGGTGCCGGTGTTTCAGGGTTTAGGGCAGTGCAGTGGTGTAAGTTCAGTGTAGGGGGTTGTGCTGGGGCTGTTGTTTCAGGGTTTAGGGCAGTGCAGTGGTGTTCGTTCAGTGTAGGGGGTCATGCTGGGGGTGGTGTTTCAGTCTTTAGGGCAGAGCAGTGGTGTTCGGGAAGTGTGGGGGATCGTTCATGGGCTGTGTTTCAGTGTTTAGAGCACTGCAGTGGTGTTCGGGAAGTGTAGGCGGTTGTACTGGGGCCGGTGTTTCAGGGTGTAGGGCAGTGTTGTTCGGGCAGTGTAGGGGGTCGTGCTGGGGGTGGTGTATCAGGGTTTAGGGCAGTGCAGTGGTGTTCGGGAAGTGTGGGGGGTGGTGCAGGGGCTGTGTTTCCAGGTTTAGGGCAGTGAAGTGGTGTTCGGGGAGTGTAGGGGGGTCGTGCAGGGACTGGTGTTTCAGGGTTTAGGGCAGTGCAGTGGTGTTCAGGCAGTGTGGGGGGTCGTGCTGAGGCCGGTGTTTCAGGGTTTAGGGCAGTACTGTGGTTTTCGGGGAGTGTAGGGGGTCGTGCTGAGGACAGTGTTTCAGGGTGAAGAGAAGTGCAGTGGTGTTCGGGAAATGTAGGGGGTCATGCTAGTGCTGTTGTTTCAGGGTGTAGGGCAGTGCAGTGGTGTTTGGGCAGTGTAGGGGTTCGAGCTGGGGCTGGTGTTTCAGGGTGTAGTGCAGTGGTGTTCGGGCAGTGTAGGGGGTCATGCTGGGGCTGGTGTTTCAGGGTTTAGTGCAGTGTAGTGGTGTTCGAGCAGTGTAGGGGGTCTTGCTGAGGCCGATGTTCCAGGGTTTAGGGCAGTGCAGTGGTGTTCGGGGAGTGTTTGCGGTGATGCTGGGGCCGGTGTTTCAGGGTGTAGGGCAGTGCATTGGTGTTCGGGGAGTGTAGGGCGTCGTGCTGGGGCATGTGTTTAAGGGTGAAGGGCAGTGCAGTGGTGATCGAGCAGTGTAGGGGGTCGTGCTGGGGCCGTTGTTTCAGGGTTTAGGGCAGTGCAGTGGTGTTCGGGGAGTGTAGGGGCTCATGCTGGGGCAGGTGTTTCAGTGTTAAGGGCAGTGCATTGGTGTTCGGGAGGGTAGGGGTCATGCTGGCACCGGTGTTTCAGGGTTTAGGGCAGTGCAGTGGTGTTTGGGAAGTGTAGGGGGTTGTGCTAGGGCCGGTGTTTCAGGGTGTAGTTAAGAGCAGTGGTGTTTAGGCAGTGTAGGGGGTCATGCTGGGGCCGGTGTTTCAGGGTTTAGGGCAGTGCAGTGGTGTTAGGGCAGTGTAGGGGGTCGTACTGGGGCCAGAGTTTCTGGGTGTAGGTCAGTGCAGTGGTGTTCGGGCTGTGTTGGGGGTTGTGCTGAGGCCGGTGTTTCAGGATGTAGAACAGTATAGTGGTGTTCGGGCAGTGAAGGGGTCGTGCTGGGGCCGATGTTTCAGGGTGTAGGGCAGTGCAGTGGTGTTCGGGCAGTGTTGGGGATCGTGCTGGGGCCCGTGTTTCAGGGTATAGGGCTGTGCAGTGCTGTTTGGGGAGCGTAGCGGGTCGTGCTGGGGCTGGTATTTCAGGGTTTAGGGCAGAGCAGTGGTGTTCAGGGATCATAGGGGGTCTTGCGGGGGCCGGTGTTTCAGGGTTTAGGGCAGTGCAGTGGTGTTCGGGCAGAGTAGGGGGTCGTCTTGGGGGCGTTGTTTCAAGGTTTATGGCCGAGCAGTGGTGTTCGGGAAGAGTAGGGGGTCGTGCTGGGGGTATTTTTTCAGTCGTTAGGGCAGTGCAGTGGTGTTCGGGAAGTGTGGGGGGTCGTTTAGGGGTTGTGTTTCAGGGTTTAGAGCAGTGCAGTGGTGTTCGGGCAGTGTAGGGGGTCCTGCTGGGGCTGGTGTTTCTGGGTTTAGGGCAGTGCAGTGGTGTAAGTTCAGTGTAGGGGGTCGTGCTGGGGCTGTTGTTTCAGAGTTTAGGGCAGTGCAGTGATGTTCGTTCAGTGTAGGGGGTCGTGCTGGGGCCGGTGTTTCAGGGTTTAGGGCAGTGCAGTGGTGTTTGGGCAGTGTAGGGGTTTGAGCTGGGGCTGGTGTTTCAGGGAGTAGTGCAGTGGTGTTCGGTCAGTGTAGGGGGTCATGCTGGGGCTGGTGTTTCAGGGTTTAGTGCAGTGTAGTGGTGTTCGGGCAGTGTAGGGGGTCTTGCTGGGGCTGATGTTCCAGGGTTTAGGGCGGCGCAGTGGTGTTCGGGGAGTGTAGGGGGTCATGCTGGGGCCAGTGTTTCAGGGTGTAGGGCAGTGCATTGGTGTTCGGGGAGTGTAGGGCGTCGTGCTGGGGCAGGTGTTTAAGGGTGAAGGGCAGTGCAGTGGTGATTGAGCAGTGTAGGGGGTCATGCTGGGGCCGGTGTTTCAGGGTGTAGGGCAGTGTAGTGTTGTTCGGGCAGTGTAGGGGGTTGTCCTGGGGCCGTTGTTTCAGGGTTTAGGGCAGTGCAGTGGTGTTCGGGGAGTGTTGGGGATCGTGCTGGGGTCGGTGTTTCAGGGTTTAGGGCAGTGCAGTGGTGTTCGGGGAGCATAGGGGGTCATGCTGGGGCCCGTGTTTCAGGGTATAGGGCTGTGCAGTGGTGTTTGGGGAGCGTAGGGGGTCGTGCTGGGGCAGGTGTTTCAGGGTTTAGGGCAGTGCATTGGTGTTCGGGAGGGTAGGGGTCATGCTGGCACCGGTGTTTCAGGGTTTAGGGCAGTGCAGTGGTGTTCGGGCAGTGTAGGGGGTCGTGCTGGGGCCAGAGTTTCTGGGTGTAGGTCAGTGCAGTGGTTTTCGGGCAGTGTTGGGGGTTGTGCTGAGGCCGGTGTTTCAGGATGTAGAACAGCATAGTGGTGTTCGGGCAGTGAAGGGGTCGTGCTGGGGCCGATGTTTCAGGGTGTAGGGCAGTGCAGTGGTGTTCGGGCAGTGTTGGGGATCGTGCTGGGGTCGGTGTTTCAGGGTTTAGGGCAGTGCAGTGGTGTTCGGGGAGCGTAGGGGGTCATGCTGGGGCCCGTGTTTCAGGGTATAGGGCTGTGCAGTGGTGTTCGGGGAGCGTAGGGGGTCGTGCTGGGGCTGGTATTTCAGGGTTTAGGGCAGAGCAGTGGTGTTCAGAGATCATAGGGGGTCTTGCTGGGGCCGGTGTTTCAGGGTTTAGGGCAGCGCAGTGGTGTTCGGGTAGAGTAGGGGGTCGTCTTGGGGGCGGTGTTTCAAGGTTTATGGCCGAGCAGTGGTGTTCGGGAAGAGTAGGGGGTCGTGCTGGGGGTATTTTTTCAGGTTTTGAGCTGAGCAGTGGTGTCTGGGCAGTGTATTGGGTCGTGCTGTGGGTGGTGTTTCCGGGTTTGGGGTACTGCAGTGGTGTTTGGACAGTGTGGGGGGTCATGCTGGGGCTGGTGTTTCAGGGTTTAGGGCAGTGCAGTGGGGTTCGGGCAGTGTAGGGTGTCGTGCTGGGACTGATGTTTCATGGTTTAGTGCAGTGGTGTTTGGACAGTGTAGGGGGTCGTGCTGGGGCTGGTGTTTCAGGGTTTAGGGCAGTGCAGTGGTGTTCGGGCTGTGTAGGAGGTCCTGCTGGGACTGATGTTTAAGGCTTTAGGGGAGTGTAGTGGTGTTCAGGGAGTGTAGGGGGTCATGCTGGGGCTGGTGTTTCATGGTGTCGGGCAGTGCAGTGGTGTTTGGGAAGAGTAGGGGGTCGGGCTGGGGCGGTGTTTTTTAGGGTTTAGGGCAGTTCAGTGGTGTTCGGGCAGTGTAGGGGGTCGTGCTGGGCCGGTGTTTTTAGGGTTTAGGGCAGGGCAGTGGTGTTCGGGCAGTGTAGGGGTCGTGCTGGGGCGATGTTTCAGGGTGTAGGGCAGTGCAGTGGTGTTTGGGAACAGTAGGGGGTCGTGCTGGGGCCGGTGTTTCTGTGTTTAGGGCAGTGTAGTGTTGTTCGGGCAGTGTAGGGGGTCGTGCTGGGGGTGGTGTTTCAGGATTTAGGGCAGTGCAGTGGTGTTCGGGGAGTGTAGGAGGTCGTGCTGGGGCCGGTGTTTCAGGGTTATGGTAGTGCAGTGGTGTTTGGGGAATGTAGGGGTCGTGCTGGTGCCAGTGTTTCAGGGTTTAGGGCAGTGCAGTGGTGTTCGGGGAGTGTAGGGGGTGGTGCTGTGGCCGGTGTTTCAGGGTTTAGGGCAGTGCAGTGGTAATCGATCAGTGTAGTGGGTCGTGCTGGGGCCGGTGTTTCAGGGTTTAGGGCAGTGCAGTGGTGTTTGGGGAGGGTAGGGGGTCGTGGTGGGGCCAGTGTTTTTAGGGTTTAGGGCAGTTCAGTGGTGTTTGGACAGTGTAGGGGGTCGTGCTGGGGCCGGTGTTTTTAGGGTTTAGGGCAGTGCAGTGGTGTTTGGGCAGTGTAGGGGGTCGTGCTGGGGCAGGTGTTTCAGGGTGTAGTGCAGTGGTGTTCGGGCAGTGTAGGGGGTTGTGCTGGGGTATGTGTTTCAGGGTTTAGGGCACTGCAGTGGTGTTCGTTCAGTATAGGGGGTCGTGCTGGGGCCGGTGTTTCAGGGTTTAGGGAATTGCAGTGGTGTTCGGGGAGTGTAGGGGGTGGTGCTGTGGCCGGTGTTTCAGGGTTTAGGGCAGTGCAGTGATGTTCGTGCAGTGTAGGGGGTCGTTCTGGGGCTGGTGTTTCAGGGTGTAGGGCAGTGCAGTGGTGTTCGGGCAGTGTAGGGGGTCGTGCTGGTGCCGGTGTTTCAGGGTTTATCACAGTGCTGTTTTGTTCGGGAAGTATAGGGGGATGTGCTGTGGCCGGTGTTCCAGGGTTTAGGGCAGTGCAGTGGTGTTTGGGCAGTGTAGGGGGTCATACTGGGGCTGGTGTTTCATGGTGTAGGGCAGTGCAGTGGTGTTCGGGGAGTGTAGGGGGTCGTGCTGGGGCCAGTGTTTCAGGGTTTAGGGCAGTGCAGTGGTGTTTGTTCAGTGTAGGGGTTCGTGCTGGGGCCGGTGTTTCAGGGTTTAGGGCAATGCAGTGGTGTTCAGGGAGTTTTGTGGGTCATGCTGGGGCCAGTGTTTTTAGGGTTTTGGGCAGTTCAGTGGTGTTCTGGCAGTGTAGGGGGTCATGCTGGGGCCAGAGTTTCTGGGTGTAGGTCAGTGCAGTGGTGTTCGGGCAGTGTTTGGGGTGAGGCTGGGGCCGGTGTTTCAGGGTGTAGGGCAGTGCATTGGTGTTCGGGGAGTGTAGGGCGTCGTGCTGGGGCAGGTGTTTAAGGGTGAAGGGCAGTGCAGTGGTGATCGAGCAGTGTAGGGGGTCGTGCTGGGGCCAGTGTTTCAGGTTGTAGGGCAGTGTAGTGGTATTCGGGCAGTGTAGAGGGTCGTGCTGGGGCCGTTGTTTCAGGGTTTAGGGCAGTGCAGTGGTGTTCGGGGAGTGTAGGGGCTCATGCTGGGGCAGGTGTTTCAGGGTTTAGGGCAGTGCATTGGTGGTCGGGAGGGTAGGGGTCATGCTGGCACCGGTGTTTCAGGGTTTAGGGCAGTGCAGTGGTGTTCGGGAAGTGTAGGGGGTCGTGCTAGGGCCGGTGTTTCAGGGTGTAGTTAAGAGCAGTGGTGTTTAGGCAGTGTAGGGGGTCATGCTGGGGCCGGTGTTTTAGGGTTTAGGGCAGTGCAGTGGTGTTCGGGCAGTGTAGGGGGTCGTGCTGGGGCCAGAGTTTCTGGGTGTAGGTCAGTGCAGTGGTGTTCGGGCAGTGTTGGTGGTTGTGCTGAGGCCGGTGTTTCAGGATGTAGAACAGTATAGTGCTGTTCGGGCAGTGAAGGGGTCGTGCTGGGGCCGATGTTTCAGGGTGTAGCGCAGTGCAGTGGTGTTCGGGCAGTGTAGGGGGTCTTGCTGGGGCCGATGTTCCAGGGTTTAGGGCGGCGCAGTGGTGTTCGGGGAGTGTAGGGGGTCATGCTGGGGCCAGTGTTTCAGGGTGTAGGGCAGTGCATTGGTGTTCGGGGAGTGTAGGGCGTCGTGCTGGGGCAGGTGTTTAAGGGTGAAGGGCAGTGCAGTGGTGATCGAGCAGTGTAGGGGGTCGTGCTGGGGCCGGTGTTTCAGGGTGTAGGACAGTGTAGTGATGTTCGGGCAGTGTAGGGGGTTGTCCTGGGGCCGTTGTTTCAGGGTTTAGGGCAGTGCAGTGGTGTTCGGGGAGTGTTGGGGATGGTGCTGGGGTCGGTGTTTCAGGGTTTAGGGCAGTGCAGTGGTGTTCGGGGAGCGTAGGGGGTCATGCTGGGGCCCGTGTTTCAGGGTATAGGGCTGTGCAGTGGTGTTCGGGGAGCATAGGGGGTCGTGCTGGGGCAGGTGTTTCAGGGTTTAGGGCAGTGCATTGGTGTTCGGGAAGGTAGGGGTCATGCTGGCACCGGTGTTTCAGGGTTTAGGGCAGTGCAGTGGTGTTCGGGAAGTGTAGGGGGTCATGCTGGGGCCGGTGTTTCAGGGTTTAGGGCAGTGCAGTGGTGTTCGGGCAGTGTAGGGGGTCGTGCTGGGGCCAGAGTTTCTGGGTGTAGGTCAGTGCAGTGGTGTTCGGGCAGTGTTGGGGGTTGTGCTGAGGCCGGTGTTTCAGGATGTAGAACAGTATAGTGGTGTTCGGGCAGTGAAGGGGTCGTGCTGGGGCCGATGTTTCAGGGTGTAGGGCAGTGCAGTGGTGTTCGGGCAGTGTTGGGGATCGTGCTGGGGTCGGTGTTTCAGGGTTCAGGGCAGTGCAGTGGTGTTCGGGGAGCGTAGGGGGTCATGCTGGGGCCCGTGTTTCAGGGTATAGGGCTGTGCAGTGGTGTTCGGGGAGCGTAGGGGGTCGTGCTGGGGCTGGTATTTCAGGGTTTAGGGCAGAGCAGTGGTGTTCAGGGATCATAGGGGGTCTTGCTGGGGCCGGTGTTTCAGGGTTTAGGGCAGTGCAGTGGTGTTCGGGCAGAGTAGGGGGTCGTCTTGGGGGCGGTGTTTCAAGGTTTATGGCCGAGCAGTGGTGTTCGGGAAGAGTAGGGGGTCGTGCTGGGGGTATTTTTTCAGGTTTTGAGCTGAGCAGTGGTGTCTGGGCAGTGTATTGGGTCGTGCTGTGGGTGGTGTTTCCGGGTTTGGGGTACTGCAGTGGTGTTTGGACAGTGTGGGGGGTCATGCTGGGGCTGGTGTTTCAGGGTTTAGGGCAGTGCAGTGGGGTTCGGGCAGTGTAGGGTGTTGTGCTGGGACTGATGTTTCATGGTTTAGTGCAGTGGTGTTTGGACAGTGTGGGGGGTCATGCTGGGGCTGGTGTTTCATGGTGTAGGGCAGTGCAGTGGTGTTCGGGGAGTGTAGGGGGTCGTGCTGGGGCCAGTGTTTCAGGGTTTAGGGCAGTGCAGTGGTGTTTGTTCAGTGTAGGGGTTCGTGCTGGGGCCGGTGTTTCAGGGTTTAGGGCAATGCAGTGGTGTTCAGGGAGTTTTGTGGGTCATGCTGGGGCCAGTGTTTTTAGGGTTTTGGGCAGTTCAGTGGTGTTCTGGCAGTGTAGGGGGTCATGCTGGGGCCAGAGTTTCTGGGTGTAGGTCAGTGCAGTGGTGTTCGGGCAGTGTTTGGGGTGATGCTGGGGCCGGTGTTTCAGGGTGTAGGGCAGTGCATTGGTGTTCGGGGAGTGTAGGGCGTCGTGCTGGGGCAGGTGTTTAAGGGTGAAGGGCAGTGCAGTGGTGATCGAGCAGTGTAGGGGGTCGTGCTGGGGCCAGTGTTTCAGGGTGTAGGGCAGTGTAGTGGTATTCGGGCAGTGTAGAGGGTCGTGCTGGGGCCGTTGTTTCAGGGTTCAGGGCAGTGCAGTGGTGTTCGGGGAGTGTAGGGGCTCATGCTGGGGCAGGTGTTTCAGGGTTTAGGGCAGTGTAGTGGTATTCGGGCAGTGTAGAGGGTCGTGCTGGGGCCGTTGTTTCAGGGTTTAGGGCAGTGCAGTGGTGTTCGGGCAGTGTTTGGGGTGATGCTGGGGCCGGTGTTTCAGGGTGTAGGGCAGTGCATTGGTGTTCGGGGAGTGTAGGGCGTCGTGCGGGGGCAGGTGTTTAAGGGTGAAGGGCAGTGCAGTGGTGATCGAGCAGTGTAGGGGGTCGTGCTGGGGCCAGTGTTTCAGGGTGTAGGGCAGTGTAGTGGTATTCGGGCAGTGTAGAGGGTCGTGCTGGGGCCGTTGTTTCAGGGTTTAGGGCAGTGCATTGGTGTTCGGGAGGGTAGGGGTCATGCTGGCACCAGTGTTTCAGGGTTTAGGGCAGTGCAGTGGTGTTCGGGAAGTGTAGGGGGTCGTGCTAGGGCCGGTGTTTCAGGGTGTAGTTAAGAGCAGTGGTGTTTAGGCAGTGTAGGGGGTCATGCTGGGGCCGGTGTTTTAGGGTTTAGGGCAGTGCAGTGGTGTTCGGGCAGTGTAGGGGGTCGTGCTGGGGCCAGAGTTTCTGGGTGTAGGTCAGTGCAGTGGTGTTCGGGCAGTGTTGGGGGTTGTGCTGAGGCCGGTGTTTCAGGATGTAGAACAGTATAGTGGTGTTCGGGCAGTGAAGGGGTCGTGCTGGGGCCGATGTTTCAGGGTGTAGCGCAGTGCAGTGGTGTTCGGGCAGTGTAGGGGGTCTTGCTGGGGCCGATGTTCCAGGGTTTAGGGCGGCGCAGTGCTGTTCGGGGAGTGTAGGGGGTCATGCTGGGGCCAGTGTTTCAGGGTGTAGGGCAGTGCATTGGTGTTCGGGGAGTGTAGGGCGTCGTGCTGGGGCAGGTGTTTAAGGGTGAAAGGCAGTGCAGTGATGATCGAGCAGTGTAGGGGGTCGTTCTGGGGCCGGTGTTTCAGGGTGTAGGACAGTGTAGTGTTGTTCGGGCAGTGTAGGGGGTTGTCCTGGGGCCGTTGTTTCAGGGTTTAGGGCAGTGCAGTGGTGTTCGGGGAGTGTTGGGGATCGTGCTGGGGTCGGTGTTTCAGGGTTTAGGGCAGTGCAGTGGTGTTCGGGGAGCGTAGGGGGTCATGCTGGGGCCCGTGTTTCAGGGTATAGGGCTGTGCAGTGGTGTTCGGGGAGCATAGGGGGTCATGCTGGGGCAGGTGTTTCAGGGTTTAGGGCAGTGCATTGGTGTTCGGGAGGGTAGGGGTCATGCTGGCACTGGTGTTTCAGGGTTTAGGGCAGTGCAGTGGTGTTCGGGAAGTGTAGGGGGTCGTGCTGGGGCCGGTGTTTCAGGGTGTAGTTCAGAGCAGTGGTGTTTAGGCAGTGTAGGGGGTCATGCTGGGGCCGGTGTTTCAGGGTTTAGGGCAGTGCAGTGGTGTTCGGGCAGTGTAGGGGGTCGTGCTGGGGCCAGAGTTTCTGGGTGTAGGTCAGTGCAGTGGTGTTCGGGCAGTGTTGGGGGTTGTGCTGAGGCCGGTGTTTCAGGATGTAGAACAGTATAGTGGTGTTCGGGCAGTGAAGGGGTCGTGCTGGGGCCGATGTTTCAGGGTGTAGGGCAGTGCAGTGGTGTTCGGGCAGTGTTGGGGATCGTGCTGGGGTCGGTGTTTCAGGGTTCAGGGCAGTGCAGTGGTGTTCGGGGAGCGTAGGGGGTCATGCTGGGGCCCGTGTTTCAGGGTATAGGGGTGTGCAGTGGTGTTCGGGGAGCGTAGGGGGTCGTGCTGGGGCTGGTATTTCAGGGTTTAGGGCAGAGCAGTGGTGTTCAGGGATCATAGGGGGTCTTGCTGGGGCCGGTGTTTCAGGGTTTAGGGCAGTGCAGTGGTGTTCGGGCAGAGTAGGGGGTCGTCTTGGGGGCGGTGTTTCAAGGTTTATGGCCGAGCAGTGGTGTTCGGTAAGAGTAGGGGGTCGTGCTGGGGGTATTTTTTCAGGTTTTGAGCTGAGCAGTGGTGTCTGGGCAGTGTATTGGGTCGTGCTGTGGGTGGTGTTTCCGGGTTTGGGGTACTGCAGTGGTGTTTGGACAGTGTGGGGGGTCATGCTGGGGCTGGTGTTTCAGTTTTTAGGGCAGTGCAGTGGGGTTCGGGCAGTGTAGGGTGTCGTGCTGGGACTGATGTTTCATGGTTTAGTGCAGTGGTGTTTGGACAGTGTAGGGGGTCGTGCTGGGGCTGGTGTTTCAGGGTTTAGGGCAGTGCAGTGGTGTTCGGGCTGTGTAGGAGGTCCTGCTGGGACTGATGTTTAAGGCTTTAGGGGAGTGTAGTGGTGTTCAGGGAGTGTAGGGGGTCATGCTGGGGCTGGTGTTTCATGGTGTCGGGCAGTGCAGTGGTGTTTGGGAAGAGTAGGGGGTCGGGCTGGGGCGGTGTTTTTTAGGGTTTAGGGCAGTTCAGTGGTGTTCGGGCAGTGTAGGGGGTCGTGCTGGGCCGGTGTTTTTAGGGTTTAGGGCAGGGCAGTGGTGTTCGGGCAGTGTAGGGGTCATGCTGGGGCGATGTTTCAGGGTGTAGGGCAGTGCAGTGGTGTTTGGGAACAGTAGGGGGTCGTGCTGGGGCCGGTGTTTCTGTGTTTAGGGCAGTGTAGTGTTGTTCGGGCAGTGTAGGGGGTCGTGCTGGGGGTGGTGTTTCAGGATTTAGGGCAGTGCAGTGGTGTTCGGGGAGTGTAGGAGGTCGTGCTGGGGCCGGTGTTTCAGGGTTATGGCAGTGCAGTGGTGTTTGGGGAATGTAGGGGTCGTGCTGGTGCCGGTGTTTCAGGGTTTAGGGCAGTGCAGTGGTGTTCGGGGAGTGTAGGGGGTGGTGCTGTGGCCGGTGTTTCAGGGTTTAGGGCAGTGCAGTGGTAATCGATCAGTGTAGTGGGTCGTGCTGGGGCCGGTGTTTCAGGGTTTAGGGCAGTGCAGTGGTGTTTGGGGAGGGTAGGGGGTCGTGGTGGGGCCAGTGTTTTTAGGGTTTAGGGCAGTTCAGTGGTGTTTGGACAGTGTAGGGGGTCGTGCTGGGGCCGGTGTTTTTAGGGTTTAGGGCAGTGCAGTGGTGTTTGGGCAGTGTAGGGGGTCGTGCTGGGGCAGGTGTTTCAGGGTGTAGTGCAGTGGTGTTCGGGCAGTGTAGGGGGTTGTGCTGGGGCATGTGATTCAGGGTTTAGGGCACTGCAGTGGTGTTCGTTCAGTATAGGGGGTCGTGCTGGGGCCGGTGTTTCAGGGTTTAGGGAATTGCAGTGGTGTTCGGGGAGTGTAGGGGGTCGTGCTGTGGCCGGTGTTTCAGGGTTTAGGGCAGTGCAGTGATGTTCGTGCAGTGTAGGGGGTCGTTCTGGGGCTGGTGTTGCAGGGTGTAGGGCAGTGCAGTGGTGTTCGGGCAGTGTAGGGGGTCGTGCTGGTGCCGGTGTTTCAGGGTTTATCACAGTGCTGTTTTGTTCGGGAAGTGTAGGGGGATGTGCTGTGGCCGGTGTTCCAGGGTTTAGGGCAGTGCAGTGGTGTTCGGGCAGTATAGGGGGTCATGCTGGGGCTGGTGTTTCATGGTGTAGGGCAGTGCAGTGGTGTTCGGGGAGTGTAGGGGGTCGTGCTGGGGCCAGTGTTTCAGGGTTTAGGGCAGTGCAGTGGTGTTTGTTCAGTGCAGGGGTTCGTGCTGGGGCCGGTGTTTCAGGGTTTAGGGCAATGCAGTGGTGTTCAGGGAGTTTTGTGGGTCATGCTGGGGCCAGTGTTTTTAGGGTTTTGGGCAGTTCAGTGGTGCTCTGGCAGTGTAGGGGGTCATGCTGGGGCCGGTGCTTTAGGGTTTAGGGCAGTGCAGTGGTGTTCGGGCAGTGTAGGGGGTCGTGCTGGGGCCAGAGTTTCTGGGTGTAGGTCAGTGCAGTGGTGTTCGGGCAGTGTTGGGGGTTGTGCTGAGGCCGGTGTTTCAGGATGTAGAACAGTATAGTGGTGTTCGGGCAGTGAAGGGGTCGTGCTGGGGCCGATGTTTCAGGGTGTAGCGCAGTGCAGTGGTGTTCGGGCAGTGTAGGGGGTCTTGCTGGGGCCGATGTTCCAGGGTTTAGGGCGGCGCAGTGGTGTTCGGGGAGTGTAGGGGGTCATGCTGGGGCCAGTGTTTCAGGGTGTAGGGCAGTGCATTGGTGTTCGGGGAGTGTAGGGCGTCGTGCTGGGGCAGGTGTTTAAGGGTGAAAGGCAGTGCAGTGATGATCGAGCAGTGTAGGGGGTCGTTCTGGGGCCGGTGTTTCAGGGTGTAGGACAGTGTAGTGTTGTTCGGGCAGTGTAGGGGGTTGTCCTGGGGCCGTTGTTTCAGGGTTTAGGGCAGTGCAGTGGTGTTCGGGGAGTGTTGGGGATCGTGCTGGGGTCGGTGTTTCAGGGTTTAGGGCAGTGCAGTGGTGTTCGGGCAGTGTAGGGGGTCGTGCTGGGGCCAGAGTTTCTGGGTGTAGGTCAGTGCAGTGGTGTTCGGGCAGTGTTGGGGGTTGTGCTGAGGCCGGTGTTTCAGGATGTAGAACAGTATAGTGGTGTTCGGGCAGTGAAGGGGTCGTGCTGGGGCCGATGTTTCAGGGTGTAGGGCAGTGCAGTGGTGTTCGGGCAGTGTTGGGGATCGTGCTGGGGTCGGTGTTTCAGGGTTCAGGGCAGTGCAGTGGTGTTCGGGGAGCGTAGGGGGTCATGCTGGGGCCCGTGTTTCAGGGTATAGGGGTGTGCAGTGGTGTTCGGGGAGCGTAGGGGGTCGTGCTGGGGCTGGTATTTCAGGGTTTAGGGCAGAGCAGTGGTGTTCAGGGATCATAGGGGGTCTTGCTGGGGCCGGTGTTTCAGGGTTTAGGGCAGTGCAGTGGTGTTCGGGCAGAGTAGGGGGTCGTCTTGGGGGCGGTGTTTCAAGGTTTATGGCCGAGCAGTGGTGTTCGGTAAGAGTAGGGGGTCGTGCTGGGGGTATTTTTTCAGGTTTTGAGCTGAGCAGTGGTGTCTGGGCAGTGTATTGGGTCGTGCTGTGGGTGGTGTTTCCGGGTTTGGGGTACTGCAGTGGTGTTTGGACAGTGTGGGGGGTCATGCTGGGGCTGGTGTTTCAGTTTTTAGGGCAGTGCAGTGGGGTTCGGGCAGTGTAGGGTGTCGTGCTGGGACTGATGTTTCATGGTTTAGTGCAGTGGTGTTTGGACAGTGTAGGGGGTCGTGCTGGGGCTGGTGTTTCAGGGTTTAGGGCAGTGCAGTGGTGTTCGGGCTGTGTAGGAGGTCCTGCTGGGACTGATGTTTAAGGCTTTAGGGGAGTGTAGTGGTGTTCAGGGAGTGTAGGGGGTCATGCTGGGGCTGGTGTTTCATGGTGTCGGGCAGTGCAGTGGTGTTTGGGAAGAGTAGGGGGTCGGGCTGGGGCGGTGTTTTTTAGGGTTTAGGGCAGTTCAGTGGTGTTCGGGCAGTGTAGGGGGTCGTGCTGGGCCGGTGTTTTTAGGGTTTAGGGCAGGGCAGTGGTGTTCGGGCAGTGTAGGGGTCATGCTGGGGCGATGTTTCAGGGTGTAGGGCAGTGCAGTGGTGTTTGGGAACAGTAGGGGGTCGTGCTGGGGCCGGTGTTTCTGTGTTTAGGGCAGTGTAGTGTTGTTCGGGCAGTGTAGGGGGTCGTGCTGGGGGTGGTGTTTCAGGATTTAGGGCAGTGCAGTGGTGTTCGGGGAGTGTAGGAGGTCGTGCTGGGGCCGGTGTTTCAGGGTTATGGCAGTGCAGTGGTGTTTGGGGAATGTAGGGGTCGTGCTGGTGCCGGTGTTTCAGGGTTTAGGGCAGTGCAGTGGTGTTCGGGGAGTGTAGGGGGTGGTGCTGTGGCCGGTGTTTCAGGGTTTAGGGCAGTGCAGTGGTAATCGATCAGTGTAGTGGGTCGTGCTGGGGCCGGTGTTTCAGGGTTTAGGGCAGTGCAGTGGTGTTTGGGGAGGGTAGGGGGTCGTGGTGGGGCCAGTGTTTTTAGGGTTTAGGGCAGTTCAGTGGTGTTTGGACAGTGTAGGGGGTCGTGCTGGGGCCGGTGTTTTTAGGGTTTAGGGCAGTGCAGTGGTGTTTGGGCAGTGTAGGGGGTCGTGCTGGGGCAGGTGTTTCAGGGTGTAGTGCAGTGGTGTTCGGGCAGTGTAGGGGGTTGTGCTGGGGCATGTGTTTCAGGGTTTAGGGCACTGCAGTGGTGTTCGTTCAGTATAGGGGGTCGTGCTGGGGCCGGTGTTTCAGGGTTTAGGGAATTGCAGTGGTGTTCGGGGAGTGTAGGGGGTCGTGCTGTGGCCGGTGTTTCAGGGTTTAGGGCAGTGCAGTGATGTTCGTGCAGTGTAGGGGGTCGTTCTGGGGCTGGTGTTGCAGGGTGTAGGGCAGTGCAGTGGTGTTCGGGCAGTGTAGGGGGTCGTGCTGGTGCCGGTGTTTCAGGGTTTATCACAGTGCTGTTTTGTTCGGGAAGTGTAGGGGGATGTGCTGTGGCCGGTGTTCCAGGGTTTAGGGCAGTGCAGTGGTGTTCGGGCAGTATAGGGGGTCATGCTGGGGCTGGTGTTTCATGGTGTAGGGCAGTGCAGTGGTGTTCGGGGAGTGTAGGGGGTCGTGCTGGGGCCAGTGTTTCAGGGTTTAGGGCAGTGCAGTGGTGTTTGTTCAGTGCAGGGGTTCGTGCTGGGGCCGGTGTTTCAGGGTTTAGGGCAATGCAGTGGTGTTCAGGGAGTTTTGTGGGTCATGCTGGGGCCAGTGTTTTTAGGGTTTTGGGCAGTTCAGTGGTGCTCTGGCAGTGTAGGGGGTCATGCTGGGGCCGGTGTTTTAGGGTTTAGGGCAGTGCAGTGGTGTTCGGGCAGTGTAGGGGGTCGTGCTGGGGCCAGAGTTTCTGGGTGTAGGTCAGTGCAGTGGTGTTCGGGCAGTGTTGGGGGTTGTGCTGAGGCCGGTGTTTCAGGATGTAGAACAGTATAGTGGTGTTCGGGCAGTGAAGGGGTCGTGCTGGGGCCGATGTTTCAGGGTGTAGCGCAGTGCAGTGGTGTTCGGGCAGTGTAGGGGGTCTTGCTGGGGCCGATGTTCCAGGGTTTAGGGCGGCGCAGTGGTGTTCGGGGAGAGTAGGGGGTCATGCTGGGGCCAGTGTTTCAGGGTGTAGGGCAGTGCATTGGTGTTCGGGGAGTGTAGGGCGTCGTGCTGGGGCAGGTGTTTAAGGGTGAAAGGCAGTGCAGTGATGATCGAGCAGTGTAGGGGGTCGTTCTGGGGCCGGTGTTTCAGGGTGTAGGACAGTGTAGTGTTGTTCGGGCAGTGTAGGGGGTTGTCCTGGGGCCGTTGTTTCAGGGTTTAGGGCAGTGCAGTGGTGTTCGGGGAGTGTTGGGGATCGTGCTGGGGTCGGTGTTTCAGGGTTTAGGGCAGTGCAGTGGTGTTCGGGGAGCGTAGGGGGTCATGCTGGGGCCCGTGTTTCAGGGTATAGGGCTGTGCAGTGGTGTTCGGGGAGCATAGGGGGTCATGCTGGGGCAGGTGTTTCAGGGTTTAGGGCAGTGCATTGGTGTTCGGGGAGGGTAGGGGGTCGTGGTGGGGCCAGTGTTTTTAGGGTTTAGGGCAGTTCAGTGGTGTTTGGACAGTGTAGGGGGTCGTGCTGGGGCCGGTGTTTTTAGGGTTTAGGGCAGTGCAGTGGTGTTTGGGCAGTGTAGGGGGTCGTGCTGGGGCAGGTGTTTCAGGGTGTAGTGCAGTGGTGTTCGGGCAGTGTAGGGGGTTGTGCTGGGGCATGTGTTTCAGGGTTTAGGGCACTGCAGTGGTGTTCGTTCAGTATAGGGGGTCGTGCTGGGGCCGGTGTTTCAGGGTTTAGGGAATTGCAGTGGTGTTCGGGGAGTGTAGGGGGTCGTGCTGTGGCCGGTGTTTCAGGGTTTATGGCAGTGCAGTGATGTTCGTGCAGTGTAGGGGGTCGTTCTGGGGCTGGTGTTGCAGGGTGTAGGGCAGTGCAGTGGTGTTCGGGCAGTGTAGGGGGTCGTGCTGGTGCCGGTGTTTCAGGGTTTATCACAGTGCTGTTTTGTTCGGGAAGTGTAGGGGGATGTGCTGTGGCCGGTGTTCCAGGGTTTAGGGCAGTGCAGTGGTGTTCGGGCAGTATAGGGGGTCATGCTGGGGCTGGTGTTTCATGGTGTAGGGCAGTGCAGTGGTGTTCGGGGAGTGTAGGGGGTCGTGCTGGGGCCAGTGTTTCAGGGTTTAGGGCAGTGCAGTGGTGTTTGTTCAGTGTAGGGGTTCGTGCTGGGGCCGGTGTTTCAGGGTTTAGGGCAATGCAGTGGTGTTCAGGGAGTTTTGTGGGTCATGCTGGGGCCAGTGTTTTTAGGGTTTTGGGCAGTTCAGTGGTGCTCTGGCAGTGTAGGGGGTCATGCTGGGGCCGGTGTTTTAGGGTTTAGGGCAGTGCAGTGGTGTTCGGGCAGTGTAGGGGGTCGTGCTGGGGCCAGAGTTTCTGGGTGTAGGTCAGTGCAGTGGTGTTCGGGCAGTGTTGGGGGTTGTGCTGAGGCCGGTGTTTCAGGATGTAGAACAGTATAGTGGTGTTCGGGCAGTGAAGGGGTCGTGCTGGGGCCGATGTTTCAGGGTGTAGCGCAGTGCAGTGGTGTTCGGGCAGTGTAGGGGGTCTTGCTGGGGCCGATGTTCCAGGGTTTAGGGCGGCGCAGTGCTGTTCGGGGAGTGTAGGGGGTCATGCTGGGGCCAGTGTTTCAGGGTGTAGGGCAGTGCATTGGTGTTCGGGGAGTGTAGGGCGTCGTGCTGGGGCAGGTGTTTAAGGGTGAAAGGCAGTGCAGTGATGATCGAGCAGTGTAGGGGGTCGTTCTGGGGCCGGTGTTTCAGGGTGTAGGACAGTGTAGTGTTGTTCGGGCAGTGTAGGGGGTTGTCCTGGGGCCGTTGTTTCAGGGTTTAGGGCAGTGCAGTGGTGTTCGGGGAGTGTTGGGGATCGTGCTGGGGTCGGTGTTTCAGGGTTTAGGGCAGTGCAGTGGTGTTCGGGGAGCGTAGGGGGTCATGCTGGGGCCCGTGTTTCAGGGTATAGGGCTGTGCAGTGGTGTTCGGGGAGCATAGGGGGTCATGCTGGGGCAGGTGTTTCAGGGTTTAGGGCAGTGCATTGGTGTTCGGGAGGGTAGGGGTCATGCTGGCACTGGTGTTTCAGGGTTTAGGGCAGTGCAGTGGTGTTCGGGAAGTGTAGGGGGTCGTGCTGGGGCTGGTGTTTCAGGGTGTAGTTCAGAGCAGTGGTGTTTAGGCAGTGTAGGGGGTCATGCTGGGGCCGGTGTTTCAGGGTTTAGGGCAGTGCAGTGGTGTTCGGGCAGTGTAGGGGGTCGTGCTGGGGCCAGAGTTTCTGGGTGTAGGTCAGTGCAGTGGTGTTCGGGCAGTGTTGGGGGTTGTGCTGAGGCCGGTGTTTCAGGATGTAGAACAGTATAGTGGTGTTCGGGCAGTGAAGGGGTCGTGCTGGGGCCGATGTTTCAGGGTGTAGGGCAGTGCAGTGGTGTTCGGGCAGTGTTGGGGATCGTGCTGGGGTCGGTGTTTCAGGGTTCAGGGCAGTGCAGTGGTGTTCGGGGAGCGTAGGGGGTCATGCTGGGGCCCGTGTTTCAGGGTATAGGGCTGTGCAGTGGTGTTCGGGGAGCGTAGGGGGTCGTGCTGGGGCTGGTTTTTCAGGGTTTAGGGCAGAGCAGTGGTGTTCAGGGATCATAGGGGGTCTTGCTGGGGCCGGTGTTTCAGGGTTTAGGGCAGTGCAGTGGTGTTCGGGCAGAGTAGGGGGTCGTCTTGGGGGCGGTGTTTCAAGGTTTATGGCCGAGCAGTGGTGTTCGGTAAGAGTAGGGGGTCGTGCTGGGGGTATTTTTTCAGGTTTTGAGCTGAGCAGTGGTGTCTGGGCAGAGTATTGGGTCGTGCTGTGGGTGGTGTTTCCGGGTTTGGGGTACTGCAGTGGTGTTTGGACAGTGTGGGGGGTCATGCTGGGGCTGGTGTTTCAGTTTTTAGGGCAGTGCAGTGGGGTTCGGGCAGTGTAGGGTGTCGTGCTGGGACTGATGTTTCATGGTTTAGTGCAGTGGTGTTTGGACAGTGTAGGGGGTCGTGCTGGGGCTGGTGTTTCAGGGTTTAGGGCAGTGCAGTGGTGTTCGGGCTGTGTAGGAGGTCCTGCTGGGACTGATGTTTAAGGCTTTAGGGGAGTGTAGTGGTGTTCAGGGAGTGTAGGGGGTCATGCTGGGGCTGGTGTTTCATGGTGTCGGGCAGTGCAGTGGTGTTTGGGAAGAGTAGGGGGTCGGGCTGGGGCGGTGTTTTTTAGGGTTTAGGGCAGTTCAGTGGTGTTCGGGCAGTGTAGGGGGTCGTGCTGGGCCGGTGTTTTTAGGGTTTAGGGCAGGGCAGTGGTGTTCGGGCAGTGTAGGGGTCGTGCTGGGGCGATGTTTCAGGGTGTAGGGCAGTGCAGTGGTGTTTGGGAACAGTAGGGGGTCGTGCTGGGGCCGGTGTTTCTGTGTTTAGGGCAGTGTAGTGTTGTTCGGGCAGTGTAGGGGGTCGTGCTGGGGGTGGTGTTTCAGGATTTAGGGCAGTGCAGTGGTGTTCGGGGAGTGTAGGAGGTCGTGCTGGGGCCGGTGTTTCAGGGTTATGGTAGTGCAGTGGTGTTTGGGGAATGTAGGGGTCGTGCTGGTGCCGGTGTTTCAGGGTTTAGGGCAGTGCAGTGGTGTTCAGGGAGTGTAGGGGGTGGTGCTGTGGCCGGTGTTTCAGGGTTTAGGGCAGTGCAGTGGTAATCGATCAGTGTAGTGGGTCGTGCTGGGGCCGGTGTTTCAGGGTTTAGGGCAGTGCAGTGGTGTTTGGGGAGGGTAGGGGGTCGTGGTGGGGCCAGTGTTTTTAGGGTTTAGGGCAGTTCAGTGGTGTTTGGACAGTGTAGGGGGTCGTGCTGGGGCCGGTGTTTTTAGGGTTTAGGGCAGTGCAGTGGTGTTTGGGCAGTGTAGGGGGTCGTGCTGGGGCAGGTGTTTCAGGGTGTAGTGCAGTGGTGTTCGGGCAGTGTAGGGGGTTGTGCTGGGGCATGTGTTTCAGGGTTTAGGGCACTGCAGTGGTGTTCGTTCAGTATAGGGGGTCGTGCTGGGGCCGGTGTTTCAGGGTTTAGGGAATTGCAGTGGTGTTCGGGGAGTGTAGGGGGTCGTGCTGTGGCCGGTGTTTCAGGGTTTAGGGCAGTGCAGTGATGTTCGTGCAGTGTAGGGGGTCGTTCTGGGGCTGGTGTTGCAGGGTGTAGGGCAGTGCAGTGGTGTTCGGGCAGTGTAGGGGGTCGTGCTGGTGCCGGTGTTTCAGGGTTTATCACAGTGCTGTTTTGTTCGGGAAGTGTAGGGGGATGTGCTGTGGCCGGTGTTCCAGGGTTTAGGGCAGTGCAGTGGTGTTCGGGCAGTATAGGGGGTCATGCTGGGGCTGGTGTTTCATGGTGTAGGGCAGTGCAGTGGTGTTCGGGGAGTGTAGGGGGTCGTGCTGGGGCCAGTGTTTCAGGGTTTAGGGCAGTGCAGTGGTGTTTGTTCAGTGTAGGGGTTCGTGCTGGGGCCGGTGTTTCAGGGTTTAGGGCAATGCAGTGGTGTTCAGGGAGTTTTGTGGGTCATGCTGGGGCCAGTGTTTTTAGGGTTTTGGGCAGTTCAGTGGTGCTCTGGCAGTGTAGGGGGTCATGCTGGGGCCAGAGTTTCTGGGTGTAGGTCAGTGCAGTGGTGTTCGGGCAGTGTTTGGGGTGATGCTGGAGCCGGTGTTTCAGGGTGTAGGGCAGTGCATTGGTGTTCGGGGAGTGTAGGGCGTCGTGCTGGGGCAGGTGTTTAAGGGTGAAGGGCAGTGCAGTGGTGATCGAGCAGTGTAGGGGGTCGTGCTGGGGCCAGTGTTTCAGGGTGTAGGGCAGTGTAGTGGTATTCGGGCAGTGTAGAGGGTCGTGCTGGGGCCGTTGTTTCAGGGTTTAGGGCAGTGCAGTGGTGTTCGGGGAGTGTAGGGGCTCATGCTGGGGCAGGTGTTTATGGGTTTAGGGCAGTGCATTGGTGTTCGGGAGGGTAGGGGTCATGCTGGCACCGGTGTTTCAGGGTTTAGGGCAGTGCAGTGGTGTTCGGGAAGTGTAGGGGGCGTGCTAGGGCCGGTGTTTCAGGGTGTAGTTAAGAGCAGTGGTGTTTAGGCAGTGTAGGGGGTCATGCTAGGGCCGGTGTTTTAGGGTTTAGGGCAGTGCAGTGGTGTTCGGGCAGTGTAGGGGGTCGTGCTGGGGCCAGAGTTTCTGGGTGTAGGTCAGTGCAGTGGTGTTCGGGCAGTGTTGGGGGTTGTGCTGAGGACGGTGTTTCAGGATGTAGAACAGTATAGTGGTGTTCGGGCAGTGAAGGGGTCGTGCTGCGGCCGATGTTTCAGGGTGTAGCGCAGTGCAGTGGTGTTCGGGCAGTGTTGGGGATCGTGCTGGGGTCGGTGTTTCAGGGTTTAGGGCAGTGCAGTGGTGTTCGGGGAGCGTAGGGGGTCGTGCTGGGGCCTGTGTTTCAGGGTATAGGGCTGTGCAGTGGTGTTTGGGGAGCGTAGGGGGTCGTGCTGGGGCTGGTATTTCAGGGTTTAGGGCAGAGCAGTGGTATTCAGGGATCATAGGGGGTCTTGCTGGGGCTGGTGTTTCAGGGTTTAGGACAGTGCAGTGGTGTTCGGGCAGAGTACGGGGTCGTCTTGGGGGCGGTGTTTCAAGGTTTATGGCCGAGCAGTGGTGTTCGGGAAGAGTAGGGGGTCGTGCTGGGGGTATTTTTTCAGTCGTTAGGGCAGTGCAGTGGTGTTCGGGAAGTGTGGGGGGTCGTTTAGGGGTTGTGTTTCAGGGTTTAGAGCAGTGCAGTGGTGTTCGGGCAGTGTAGGGGGTCCTGCTGGGGCTGGTGTTTCTGGGTTTAGGGCAGTGCAGTGGTGTAAGTTCAGTGTAGGGGGTCGGGCTGGGGCTGTTGTTTCAGAGTTTAGGGCAGTGCAGTGATGTTCGTTCAGTGTAGGGGGTCGTGCTGGGGCCGGTGTTTCAGGGTTTAGGGCAGTGCAGTGGAGTTTGGGCAGTGTAGGGGTTTGAGCTGGGGCTGGTGTTTCAGGGTGTAGTGCAGTGGTGTTCGGGCAGTGTAGGGGGTCATGCTGGGGCTGGTGTTTCAGGGTTTAGTGCAGTGTAGTGGTGTTCGGGCAGTGTAGGGGGTCTTGCTGGGGCCGATGTTCCAGGGTTTAGGGCGGCGCAGTGGTTTTCGGGGAGTGTAGGGGGTCATGCTGGGGCCAGAGTTTCAGGGTGTAGGGCAGTGCATTGGTGTTCGGGGAGTGTAGGGCGTCGTGCTGGGGCAGGTGTTTAACGGTGAAGGGCAGTGCAGTGGTGAACGAGCAGTGTAGGGGGTCGTGCTGGGGCCGGTGTTTCAGGGTGTAGGGCAGTGTAGTGTTGTTCGGGCAGTGTAGGGGGTCGTGCTGGGGCCGTTGTTTCAGGGTTTAGGGCAGTGCAGTGGTGTTCGGGGAGTGTTGGGGATCGTGCTGGGGTCGGTGTTTCAGGGTTTAGGGCAGTGCAGTGGTGTTCGGGGAGCGTAGGGGATCATGCTGGGGCTCGTGTTTCAGGGTATAGGGCTGTGCAGTGGTGTTGGGGGAGCGTAGGGGGTCGTGCTGGGGCTGGTGTTTCATGGTTTAGGGCAGTGCAGTGGTGTTCGGGCAGTGTAGCGGGTCGTGCTGGGGCTGGAGTTTCAGGGTTTAGGGCATGCAGTGGTGTTCGTTCAGTGTAGGGGGTCGTGCTGGGTCCAGTGTTTCAGGGTTTAGGGCAGTGCAGTGGTATTCAGGGAGTTTAGCGGGTCATGCTGGGGCCAGTGTTTTTATGGTTTTGGGCAGTTCAGTTGTGTTCGTGCAGCGTAGGGGGTCGTGCTGGGGCTGTTGTCGTTAGGGTTTAGGGCAGTGCAGTGGTGTTTGGGCAGTGTAGGGGTTCGTGCTGGGGCTGGGGCTAGTGTTTCAGGGTGTCGTGCAGTGGTGTTCGGGCAGTGTAGGGGGTCTTGCTGGGGCCGATGTTCCAGGGTTTAGGGCGGCGCAGTGGTTTTCGGGGAGTGTAGGGGGTCATGCTGGGGCCAGAGTTTCAGGGTGTAGGGCAGTGCATTGGTGTTCGGGGAGTGTAGGGCGTCGTGCTGGGGCAGGTGTTTAACGGTGAAGGGCAGTGCAGTGGTGAACGAGCAGTGTAGGGGGTCGTGCTGGGGCCGGTGTTTCAGGGTGTAGGGCAGTGTAGTGTTGTTCGGGCAGTGTAGGGGGTCGTGCTGGGGCCGTTGTTTCAGGGTTTAGGGCAGTGCAGTGGTGTTCGGGGAGTGTTGGGGATCGTGCTGGGGTCGGTGTTTCAGGGTTTAGGGCAGTGTAGTGTTGTTCGGGCAGTGTAGGGGGTCGTGCTGGGGCCGTTGTTTCAGGGTTTAGGGCAGTGCAGTGGTGTTCGGGGAGTGTTGGGGATCGTGCTGGGGTCGGTGTTTCAGGGTTTAGGGCAGTGCAGTGGTGTTCGGGGAGCGTAGGGGATCATGCTGGGGCCCGTGTTTCAGGGTATAGGGCTGTGCAGTGGTGTTCGGGGAGCGTAGGGGGTCGTGCTGGGGCAGGTGTTTCAGGATTTAGGGCAGTGCAGTGGTGTTCGGGAAGTGTAGGGGTTCGTGCTGGGGCCGGTGTTTCAGGGTGTAGTTCAGAGCAGTGGTGTTTAGGCAGTGTAGGGGGTCATGCTGGGGCCGGTGTTTCAGGGTTTAGGGCAGAGCAGTGGTGTTCGGGGAGCGTAGGGGGTCATGCTGGGGCCCGTGTTTCAGGGTATAGGGCTGTGCAGTGGTGTTCGGGGAGCGTAGGGGGTCGTGCTGGGGCTGGTATTTCAGGGTTTAGGACAGTGCAGTGGTGTTCGGGCAGAGTAGGGGGTCGTCTTGGGGGCGGTGTTTCAAGGTTTATGGCCGAGCAGTGGTGTTCGGGAAGAGTAGGGGGTCGTGCTGGGGGTATTTTTTCAGTCGTTAGGGCAGTGCAGTGGTGTTCGGGAAGTGTGGGGGGTCGTTTAGGGGTTGTGTTTCAGGGTTTAGAGCAGTGCAGTGGTGTTCGGGCAGTGTAGGGGGTCCTGCTGGGGCTGGTGTTTCTGGGTTTAGGGCAGTGCAGTGGTGTAAGTTCAGTGTAGGGGGTCGTGCTGGGGCTGTTGTTTCAGAGTTTAGGGAAGTGCAGTGATGTTCGTTCAGTGTAGGGGGTCGTGCTGGGGCCGGTGTTTCAGGGTTTAGGGCAGTGCAGTGGTGTTTGGGCAGTGTAGGGGTTTGAGCTGGGGCTGGTGTTTCAGGGTGTAGTGCAGTGGTGTTCGGTCAGTGTAGGGGGTCATGCTGGGGCTGGTGTTTCAGGGTTTAGTGCAGTGTAGTGGTGTTCGGGCAGTGTAGGGGGTCTTGCTGGGGCCGATGTTCCAGGGTTTAGGGCGGCGCAGTGGTGTTCGGGGAGTGTAGGGGGTCATGCTGGGGCCAGTGTTTCAGGGTGTAGGGCAGTGCATTGGTGTTCGGGGAGTGTAGGGCGTCGTGCTGGGGCAGGTGTTTAAGGGTGAAGGGCAGTGCAGTGGTGAACGAGCAGTGTAGGGGGTCGTGCTGGGGCCGGTGTTTCAGGGTGTAGGGCAGTGTAGTGTTGTTCGGGCAGTGTAGGGGGTCGTGCTGGGGCCGTTGTTTCAGGGTTTAGGGCAGTGCAGTGGTGTTCGGGGAGTGTTGGGGATCGTGCTGGGGTCGGTGTTTCAGGGTTTAGGGCAGTGCAGTGGTGTTCGGGGAGCGTAGGGGATCATGCTGGGGCCTGTGTTTCAGGGTATAGGGCTGTGCAGTGGTGTTCGGGGAGCGTAGGGGGTCGTGCTGGGGCAGGTGTTTCAGGATTTAGGGCAGTGCATTGGTGTTCGGGAGGGTAGGGGTCATGCTGGCACCGGTGTTTCAGGGTTTAGGGCAGTGCAGTGGTGTTCGGGAAGTGTAGGGGTTCGTGCTGGGGCTGGTGTTTCAGGGTGTAGTTCAGAGCAGTGGTGTTTAGGCAGTGTAGGAGGTCATGCTGGGGCCGGTGTTTCAGGGTTTAGGGCAGAGCAGTGGTGTTCGGGCAGTGTAGGGGGTCATGCTGGGGCCAGAGTTTCTGGGTGTAGGTCAGTGCAGTGGTGTTCGGGCAGTGTTGGGGGTTGTGCTGATGCCGGTGTTTCAGGATGTAGAACAGTATAGTGGTGTTCGGGCAGTGAAGGGGTCGTGCTGGGGCCGATGTTTCAGGGTGTAGGGCAGTGCAGTGGTGTTCGGGCAGTGTTGGGGATCGTGCTGGGGTCGGTGTTTCAGGGTTTAGGGCAGTGCAGTGGTTTTCGGGGAGCGTAGGGGGTCATGCTGGGGCCCGTGTTTCAGGGTATAGGGCTGTGCAGTGGTGTTCGGGGAGCGTAGGGGGTCGTGCTGGGGCTGGTATTTCAGGGTTTAGGGCAGTGCAGTGGTGTTCAGGCAGAGTAGGGGGTCGTCTTGGGGGCGGTGTTTCAAGGTTTATGGCCGAGCAGTGGTATTCGGGAAGAGTAGGGGGTCGTGCTGGGGGTATTTTTTCAGGTTTTGGGCTGAGCAGTGGTGTTCGGGCAGTGTATTGGGTCGTGCTGTGGGTTGTGTTTCCGGGTTTGGGGTACAGCAGTGGTGTTTGGACAGTGTGGGGGGTCATGCTGGGGCTGGTGTTTCAGGGTTTAGGGCAGTGCAGTGGGGTTCGGGCAGTGTAGGGGGTCGTGCTGGGACTGATGTTTCATGGTTTAGTGCAGTGGTTTTTGGACAGTGTAGGGGGTCGTGCTGGGGCTGGTGTTTCAGGGTTTAGGGCAGTGCAGTGGTGTTCGGGCTGTGTAGGAGGTCCTGCTGGGACTGATGTTTAAGGCTTTAGGGGAGTGTAGTGGTGTTCAGGCAGTGTAGGGGGTCATGCTGGGGCTGGTGTTTCATGGTGTCGGGCAGTGCAGTGGTGTTTGGGAAGAGTAGGGGGTCGGGCTGGGGCGGTGTTTTTTAGGGTTTAGGGCAGTTCAGTGGTGTTCGGGCAGTGTAGGGGGTCGTGCTGGGCCGGTGTTTTTAGGGTTTAGGTCTGGGCAGTGGTGTTCGGGCAGTGTAGGGGTCGTGCTGGGGCGATGTTTCAGGGTGTAGGGCAGTGCAGTGGTGTTTGGGAACAGTAGGGGGTCGTGCTGGGGCCGGTGTTTCTGTGTGTAGGGCAGTGTAGTGTTGTTCGGGCAGTGTAGGGGGTCGTGCTGGGGGTGGTGTTTCAGGGTTTAGGGCAGTGCAGTGGTGTTCGCGGAGTGTAGGAGGTTGTGCTGGGGCCGGTGTTTCAGGGTTATGGCAGTGCAGTGGTGTTCGGGGAGTGTAGGGGGTGGTGCTGTGGCCGGTGTTTCAGGGTTTAGGGCAGTGCAGTGGTAATCGTTCAGTGTAGTGGGTCGTGCTGGGGCCGGTGTTTCAGGGGAATCACTGACACAATATCGAAAGACAAAAAATCGACCTACAAATATATCGATACAAAATAATCGATCACATTATTATCGACATCATATACTTATTTAAAACATTACAAAAATATCGAACACACAATTTCGAACTACATAAATATAGGTACACAAAATATCGGCAACACAAATATCGAAATCCTAAAATATCGATGCTCAATAATATACATATACTTCATAACAAAATATCGTAAACTAAAATATCGACCACTAAAATATCTCCATTTTACTAATATCGACTATATAACATTTAATGAAAACCTAAAATCAAACTACATAAACACCAAATAATGTCTTTTATCTCTACACAAAATTATTATTAAACAATTATATATTTACTACATTTAAAAATGGATTTAAATAATTAACTCTTTACTAAAACATTATTAACAACATTCCTACATTAAACAACTATATTATTAAATTATACTTTATCAATTCATGCATCCAATACATAATATAATGTTTAGAAAAATACATATAGAATAATACACCACAAAACCACTAATTAGCGTTTTCCTTATTAGGAAACTAACTACCAGAAAAAAAAAAAAAAAATTCGAACTAACCAATAAAAACACTCCGAATTCAAACTGACCAATAAAACACATATTACAACATCCAAAGCACTATAAAAAGAAGTTCAACTTCATTCACAGTCCAAAACCAAAAAAACGAAATTGAATGAAGAGGAAAATCGACTGGATTGCAACTACAGATATAAGAAAATCAACATACAGGAAATGTTTAAAACTATCAAAAGTAAGTTAACTATATTATTCTCATGAAGACTCAAATAGAATAAATTGTAATTACAATATACATACACTATAAATAAATTAATGTCTTCTTTCTATTTCATGTTTTCACTACAGGAAACTCCAAAAGAAACTAAGAAAATACAGAACAGCACCAAAAAAGATACAACTAAAAAGTAAGTATTTCACAACCAAAAATCAACTAATAGATTAAAATACCACCCTAATTAAATCCCAATTGCAAATCCCCTAACCATTCCCTATAAAAATATAGAAACAATTATTACAACACATTTCCTTTTCTTTTCCAGACAAAGAAAATACTAGAGGAAAATCCCACAAATAAAGAATCAGGAGCATTCTACTCAAACACATCAAAACCAACTTTGTAAGTATATAGTAACTAAGGTGCCAATTCCGATCCGGTAAAAAAATTCCCCGTCCGACTCGTATCCGGATTTTTTTCCGTCCGAATCGTCAAAGTAGCGTACAAACTGCCAAGTACGATTCGAACGGAAAAAAGTCCATACGAATCGCATTGGGAAGATTTCCCCACACGTCCTCGGGTCGGGAAAAGTCACCGACACGTCCCCGGGCGAGAAACCCACCGTGCGGAAAAATAAAGTCCGACTGCGCAAGTACGATCCCTCCCGTCCTCCCCATTTCACAACCGTACGCAAAAAACACCGTCCGAACCGAACTCCCATAGCAACCATGGAGACATGTGCCCGCATACGCGCCGAACACCCCACCACCCCCCGCCCGCGTATGTACGCCCCGAACCCCCACCCGTGTATGTACGCACCAAACACCCACCCGTGTATGTACGCACCAAACCCCCACCCCAGCCGTGTATGTACGCACCGAACCACCAGCCGTGTATGTACGCACCAAACCCCCACCCCAGCCGTGTATGTACGCACCGAACCACCAGCCGTGTATGTACGCACCAAACACCCACCCGTGTATGTACGCCCCCGAATCCCCCCCCCAGCCGTGTATGTACGCACCGAACCACCAGCCGTGTATGTACGCACCAAACCCCCCCCCCAGCCGTGTATGTACGCACCGAACCACCACACGGCTGGGGTGGGGGTTTGGTGCGTACATACACGGCTGGTGGTTCGGTGCGTACATACACGGCTGGGGGGGGGGTTTGGTGCGTACATACACGGGTGGGCGTTTGGTGCGTACATACACGGGTGGTGGTTTGGTGCGTACATACACGGCTGGGGTGGTGGTTTGGTGCGTACATACACGGGTGGTGGTTTGGTGCGTACATACACGGCTGGGGTGGGGGTTCGGTCCGTACATACACGGGTGGGGGTTCGGGGCGTACATACCAGGGTGGGGTGGGGGTTCGGGGCGTACATACACGGGTGGCGCTTGGGTGCGTACATACACGGGTGGCGGTTCGGGGCGTACATACACGGGTGGGGGTTCGGGGCGTACATACACGGGTGGGGGTTCGGGGCGTACATACACGAGTGGGGGTTCGGGGCGTACATGCACGGGTGGGGGTACGGGCCGTACTTCCACGGGTGGGGGTACGGTCCGTACATACCCCTGCCCACGCTCTGCGTGCCTGGGTACGGGCCGTACCCATGCCTTTGGTGTGTGGGTACGGTGCGTCCCACCATTGTTGCGGGCCGTGGGGTCCGCACCGTACACAGGCCTTGGGGGCGTGGCTACGGGTCGTACCACGCGTACCCCTACATGACCCCAGCAATGCTGGTACGAGCTGTACCAAGGCCTTTCTGACGTGGGTACGGGCCGTACCGCTATTGTTGGAGTGACGTAGGGGGACGCGTGGTACGTTCCGTACCCACGCTCTTGCGGCCTGGGTAGGGTACGTACCGGTTCGCGTGACCATCCACTTCCGTTGTGGCGGACGCTTGCGTTGCTGGCCTTGCCCCCACCCCCTGGAAGTGACCAGGCCCTGATGGTCAGGTATGTCCAGGCCATGTGTGATTTGGTACCATGTGTTGGTGTTGTGTGTCCTGCCCCTGCCCCCCCCTTTGCCCCTGGTTGTTGTGCTGACCTTCTGCGGCGTCTGCGTCGGTTCCTGTACGCCAGGTGGACTGCTAGGAGGGCAGGGATGGCACGTAGGTTCGGGTCCATGTCTGTTCGTCGCGTCCAGCTGCTCCTTGCGTGTGTCGTCCTGATTTCCCGGCAGTTTTTGGCAGCCGGTAAATATTTTCCGTGCGGGATGACGTCGGTTCGAATCGTACTTCCTGGTTCGTGAAACGTAGGCTGGATGCGTACCGACGTCACGTCGGCTCCTTTCAGGATCGGAATTGTGTTTAGTTTCTGTTCGGTCGGTGTTTTGTTCGAATCGTACGGAAATGGTGTTTCCGTATGATTCGTACTTGCATTTTCGGATGGATTTCGCACCGGGTACGAGTCGGACGGAGAAAAGGCTCCGTCCGACGGTTCGTACCCGGTTTTTACCGGATCGGAATTGGCACCTAAATCTTGTTTTTTTCTACTGAAAATTAATATAACATCATATATAATAACTATAATATATATTTTTCATAGATAAAGCTACATCAAAATGACTGAAGGAGCTGAATTCATAACAAGCCAGAAGGGAAAAATGTTACTATGCTATATGGGGTACACTTACACACAGGAAAAAGTGTATGGTTTAAAAGTTAACTGGAAATGCACTAAATACTACTCTAATAAGTGCTATGGGCGTGCTACAACACGACAAACAACAGTACTATACACTAGAGAACATAACCACCCACCAAACATTACTGAAATCGAAGTCAGATCTGCTTTAGAAACTATAAAGGAAGCTAGCACAAGTTCTCAAAAACCTACCAGTGTAATTTTAAAAGAGCAGCTTCCCAAAATTCCTAAAACTGCTACTACACAAATGCCATCTGTAACTTCACTCAAAAGAACTATTGCACGTACTAAAAAAACCACTACTACTTCAACCCCAATTCCTCACACATACAGTGAAGTTATTCTAAGTCCAGAACAAAGTATAACTTTCAACAAAGAACCATTTGTCATTTTTGATAATAAAAACAATGACAAAAGAATAATAATATTTGGAACAGCTAATAATCTCTGTAAACTACAAGAATCACATAACTGGATGATGGATGGGACTTTTACCATATGTCCCAAACCATTTTTCCAACTATATACAATACATGTCATATATCACAATTGCAATATACCATTAATTTACACATTATTACCAAACAAACATAACTCCACATACACTGAACTATTAAATATAATAAAACAAAAAACAAATGACTTTTCCCCACAAAAAATAATCCTAGATTTTGAACATGCAATGATTAATTCTATATTAAAAACACACCCCCATACCTCCATACAAGGCTGTTACTATCATTTTAATCAATGCCTATGGAGACACATACAAAAATCAGCCCTAAGCATTGAATATGCAACTAATTCATCTTTTGCATATCAAATAAAAAAACTCATAGCACTAGCTTATGTACCTGACACAGACGTAACAGAACATTACAACATTTTAATAGACAGCGCCTTCTACAAACAAAATGAAGAAAAACTAAGTTCACTATTGGACTATTTCGAAGATACATGGGTCGGCAGACTACATAGATCTGGCCACAGAAGAAACCCTAAATTCTTAATTCCCTGGTGGAACGTATACAGAAGCACCTTAAATGGAGAATCCAAAACTAATAACGCAGTTGAAGGATGGCATAACGCCTTCCTACAATCAACAGGCAGAACAAAACCAACACTAGAAAGATTTATATCATGCCTACAAAAAGAACAGAGTTATCAAGAGTTCCGAATGGAACAATCCATAACTCAGCTAACTCCAAAAACCTCAAAACAAACTAAACAAATGTATAAATATCTAGAGCAACAAGTAAAATTGTACCCTACTACCAAAGGCCTAGAATACCTAAACATCATAGCTAAAACACTTCTTTAAAGTACAAATACAAATAAATGACTAATTACCCATTTTCAATAATATCAAACACATAAAATATATGTATCTTATTACAAAAATAATTACTGTGTGTAACATATTTATACATATTGTCAAAAATATATTAACACACATTAATAATATTTGTAATAAAATAAAAATGAACAATAATATTAAACAATACCCACCCACAAGAAATAATAATAAATTAACTTACCACGTTTATTCCAAAGTCTGAAAAATCCATTTCCTGCTTACACAATCCAAACATTAAAAAAAATGTTCCCAAAAAAAAATGCAAAAATACAACTGGCGATTAAATCCATAAGCCATTCACCAAATATCCTTCGTAAATCCATGAAAAACCCGAAAATAGCTAAAAATATTAAAAAACGATCCATGAAAACCGAAACATTTAAAGTAGTGTAAAAACCATATTGTTCAATAAAACGAACACACACTTCTTTAAAAAAAAAAAAGAGTCCATCCGAAACGAATAACCTAGAAAAGAAATAGTCAAAACAAAGCAACTGACATTCCCACCCACATAAAACAACACATAAACACGTACTAACAATAATACTAGATTTAAAACACTTCTAAATATACATTAAACACCTTAAACCTAACTTTCGAAACATGCCTACACATCGTTAAAAACACATAAAAACACAACACGCAACTCTAACACATAACATTTCCAAATATAACTAATATATGTACAGCTACACTAAACATTATCTAACTAGGCTCAAAAGTAAATTTAAAACCATCTAAAACACATAAAACAAACCTTACCTTTCACGACGCGAAGTAACTCCCAACCGCGAGCTTCCCTTCAAACCAAATGACCCAAAACAACATTACCCGGTTACAAAATAGAGTGTCCAAAACATAATAAAACATTTAACTATACTAAAAAGCCCTAAATAAATCAGGTAAAACAGTAAATTCACACACAAATATTTTATATTATTTAGTAAAAATATACCTATTTTTTTAATTTACCTACAAATTGTCAACAAATGTTCCTAATTTGTAAAATTATATTAATAAATATTTTAAAATTTAAAATATTTATTATTATAATTGCTAAAAAGATAATACTACAGAACAATGTATGAAAAATTGTTAAATTATTTTTGCATAAATGCTAAAATTTTATTTATGTTAAAAAGATGTTTGTTTCGAAAACATTGTAAAAATAATTAATATTAATATTTTACATATTAATATTAATTAAAAAGGTATAACATGTTTGTACTACAAATATTAAAATGTTTATATATGAAAATATTTGTTAAAAGTTTTGTATAAAGATTTACAAAACCTATTGCTATGTTAATTTTAATTTAAAACACTACATTGTACAACATTATTAATAATCTTTATAATTTACTTAAAAATGTTTGAAAATATACTTAATGTACATAAAATTTGTTCTGACCTATATTCAATATGTTTGAATGTAATTACAATGTAAATAATACTATTTCTGAATGATCTTACTCAAATGAATAAACAATAACAAATTTAAAAAACTACAATAAAAACCATGTTCTTGTCTTATGAATTGTGTTTCTCTGATTATTAATATTAATCTTCTATTATGAATATTTAACATATAGAATAATTATTTTATAAAAAATTACAAATCAATCAATATTATAAAATTACAGAATGCCATTACCCATTATTCCAATACAAAATATTCATATATTTTTCCTAATAATAATATTAAATATTCCAAACATATCAAATTAAAAGGTTACATGTATATATTATCCTAAACTATAAATATAGAATTAATTACTACAAATCCAATATATAAAAATACAATACAAATAATATTCACTTAAATATATTTTTATAACTACTATATCAATGTAATTTAATTAAATTAAATACCAGACAGATTAGAGTAGTTGCTGGACACTGACCATAAACAATTTACTATTCCCACTCCACTCTATAATAAATAAAAGTAGATGCTTGACACTGACCATAAATAATTTACTATTCCCACTCCAGTCTATAATAAATTAGAGTAGGTGCTGGACACTAACCATAAATAATTTACTATTCCCACTCCAGTATATAAAAAATTAGAGTAGGTGCTGGACAGTGACCATAAATAATTTACTATTCCCACTCCAGTCTATAATAAATTAGAGTAGGTGCTGGACACTAACCATAAATAATTTACTATTCCCACTCCAGTCTATAATAAATTAGAGTAGGTGCTGGACACTGACCATAAATAATTTACTATTCCCACTCCAGTCTATAATAAATTAGAGTAGGTGCTGGACACTAACCATAAATAATTTACTATTCCCACTCCAGTATATAAAAAATTAGAGTAGGTGCTGGACAGTGACCATAAATAATTTACTATTCCCACTCCAGTCTATAATAAATTAGAGTAGGTGCTGGACACTAACCATAAATAATTTACTATTCCCACTCCAGTCTATAATAAATTAGAGTAGGTGCTGGACACTGACCATAAATAATTTACTATTCCCACTCCAGTCTATAAAAAATTAGAGTAGGTGCTGGACAGTGACCATCAATAATTTACTATTCCCACTCCAGTCTATAATAAAATAGAGTAGGTGCTGGACACTAACCAGAAAAAATTTACTATTCCCACTCCAGTCTATAATAAATTAGAGTATGTGCTGGACACTGACCATAAATAATTTACTATTCCCACTCCAGTCTATAAAAAATTAGAGTAGGTGCTGGACAGTGACCATAAATAATTTACTATTCCCACTCCAGTCTATAATAAATTAGAGTAGGTGCTGGACACTGACCATAACTAATTTACTATTCCCACTCCAGTCTATAATAAATTAGAGTAGGTGCTGGACAGTGACCATAAATAATTTACTATTCCCACTCCAGTCTATAAAAAATTACAGTAGGTGCTGGACAGTGACCATAAATAATTTACTATTCCCACTCCAGTCTATAATAAATTAGAGTAGGTGCTGGACAGTGACCATAAATAATTTACTATTCCCACTCCAGTCTATAAAAAATTACAGTAGGTGCTGGACAGTGACCATAAATAATTTACTATTCCCACTCCAGTCTATAATAAATTAGAGTAGGTGCTGGACAGTGACCATAAATAATTTACTATTCCCACTCCAGTCTATAAAAAATTACAGTAGGTGCTGGACAGTGACCATAAATAATTTACTATTCCCACTCCAGTCTATAAAAAATTACAGTAGGTGCTGGACAGTGACCATAAATAATTTACTATTCCCACTCCAATCTATATTGAATTAGGATTACTATATATGTTAGATTTTTTCAAACAATTACTAATTTGTAAACACTACCCACCCTTATCCCCTATAAATCCTACATCACTCTTATTAAATGAATTATCTTCTTAAAATTGTTAAATGTTAATTAAAATAACATTTCTAAATGGAAATAATTTTTTATGAATAATAAAATTTTGATATATTTATAAAACACTCCCCACCCTTATCCCCTATAACCCCAAAATACCACTTATGAAATATTTTTCATTATTAAAAATATTAAAATTTACTTTTATTAAGAAATTAGAACTTTGCATTATATTTTTCAAAAATAAAATATTACATATATTTTGAATGCACTCCCCACCCTTATCCCCTATAACCCCCAATTCCCACTTATGAAATTTATTGTATTAGTAATTTATTTAATTTTAATTTTTAAACCCAAAAATTAAATTTCTATTTTTTTTTTATAAAATATTAAATATTTCTCAAAAACACTCCCCACCCTTATCCCCTATAACCCCAAAATCCCACTTATTAAATGTATTTTATTAGTAAAATGTTTAATTGTAAATTTTAATACAAAATTTTAAATTTAAATTTTTTTGAATTCAATATTAAATAATAAATATATATCTAAAACACTCCCCAGCCTTATCCCCTTTAACCCCAAAATCCCACGTATTACATTTATTTTCTTATAACAATTTTCACATTTAAAATTTTAAAACGAATTTGAAATGTTTTTATTTCTAAATATAATATTTCAAAATTTATATCATAAATTATTAAATTTTATTACTAAAATTTTTAATTTTAAATTTTCATACCAAATTTGAAATTTTTTTTTTTAATTTAATATTAAATATTAAATATATATCTAATACACTCCCCACCCTTATCCCCTATAACCCCAAAATCCCACTGATTACATTTATTTTATTATTACAATTTTCACATTTAAAATTTAAAAACACATTTGAATTTGTTTTTTTTTTTTTAAATATAATATTTCTAAATTTATATCCTAAAATATTAAATTTAATATTTATTTCCAAAACACTCCCCACCCTTAACCCCTATATACACAACATCCCACTAACAATATTTTTTTTCATTATTAAAATTTAAATATTACTATTTTGTTCAAAATTTAAATTCAAATTATACAAATATTTATTAAAATATTTTATTTCTAATATATATTTTTAAAACACTCCCCACCCTTATCCCCTATAAACCCAACATCCCGCTCCTAACATTATATATCCAAATTTAAAAAATTATATTAATAATAGTTAAATAATTATATCCTAAAATATTAAATATAATATTTATTTCCAAAATACTCCCCACCCTTAACCCCTATATACACAACATCCCACTAAAAAATTTTTTTTTCACAATTAAATTTTAAATAATTGAATTTTGTTCAAAATTTAAATTTAAATTCTACAAAAATTTATTAAAATATTTTATTTCAAATATATTTTTTTAAAACACTCCCCACCCTTATCCCCTATAAACCCAACATCCCGCTCCTAAAATTATATATCAAAATTTAAAAAATTATATTAATAGAAAGAAAATTGTTATTTTTAATACACTTAAATAAACATTTGCTGACACTTCTAAACAATAATTTTTTACAAATCACAAAGTGACTTAATACTATACTTTTTCGATATTTTTACTACACGATATTATGTCTTTCGATATACTATACCTCGATATTTTACTACACATCACAATCTCGACATTTTTTACATCGATATTGTTGACAGAGATATATTGTTCCATCGATATTTTGACTTCGATATTTCTGTATATCGATATTACATTTCCGATATTTTGTCTACTCACCGTTTCAGGGTTTAGGGCAGTGCAGTGGTGTTTGGGGAGGGTAGGGGGTCGTGCTGGGGCCAGTGTTTTTAGCGTTTAGGGCAGTTCAGTGGTGTTTGGACAGTGTAGGGGGTCGTGCTGGGGCCGGTGTTTTTAGGGTTTAGGGCAGTGCAGTGGTGTTTGGGCAGTGTAGGGGGTCGTGCTGGGGCAGGTGTTTCAGGGTGTAGTGCAGTGGTGTTCGAGCAGTGTAGGGGGTTGTGCTGGGGCCGGTGTTTCAGGGTTTAGGGCACTGCAGTGGTGTTCGTTCAGTATAGGGGGTCGTGCTGGGGCCGGTGTTTCAGGGTTTAGGGAATTGGAGTGGTGTTCGGGGAGTGTAGGGGGTCGTGCTCTGGCCAGTGTTTCAGGGTTTAGGGCAGTGCAGTGATGTTCGTGCAGTGTAGGGGGTCGTTCTGGGGCTGGTGTTTCAGGGTGTAGGGCAGAGCAGTGGAATTCAGGGATCATAGGGGGTCTTGCTGGGGCCGGTGTTTCAGGGTTTAGGACAGTGCAGTGGTGTTCGGGCAGAGTAGGGGGTCGTCTTGGGGGCGGTGTTTCAAGGTTTATGGCCGAGCAGTGGTGTTCGGGAAGAGTAGGGGGTCGTGCTGGGGGTATTTTTTCAGTCGTTAGGGCAGTGCAGTGGTGTTCGGGAAGTGTGGGGGGTCGTTTAGGGGTTGTGTTTCAGGGTTTAGAGCAGTGCAGTGGTGTTCGGGCAGTGTAGGGGGTCCTGCTGGGGCTGGTGTTTCTGGGTTTAGGGCAGTGCAGTGGTGTAAGTTCAGTGTAGGGGGTCGTGCTGGGGCTGTTGTTTCAGAGTTTAGGGCAGTGCAGTGATGTTCGTTCAGTGTAGGGGGTCGTGCTGGGGCCGGTGTTTCAGGGTTTAGGGCAGTGCAGTGGTGTTTGGGCAGTGTAGGGGTTTGAGCTGGGGCTGGTGTTTCAGGGTGTAGTGCAGTGGTGTTCGGTCAGTGTAGGGGGTCATGCTGGGGCTGGTGTTTCAGGGTTTAGTGCAGTGTAGTGGTGTTCGGGCAGTGTAGGGGGTCTTGCTGGGGCCGATGTTCCAGGGTTTAGGGCAGCGCAGTGGTGTTCGGGGAGTGTAGGGGGTCATGCTGGGGCCAGTGTTTCAGGGTGTAGGGCAGTGCATTGGTGTTCGGGGAGTGTAGGGTGTCGTGCTGGGGCAGGTGTTTAAGGGTGAAGGGCAGTGCAGTGGTGAACGAGCAGTGTAGGGGGTCGTGCTGCGGCCGGTGTTTCAGGGTGTAGGGCAGTGTAGTGTTGTTCGGGCAGTGTAGGGGGTCGTGCTGGGGCCGTTGTTTCAGGGTTTAGGGCAGTGCAGTGGTGTTCGGGGAGTGTTGGGGATCGTGCTGGGGTCGGTGTTTCAGGGTTTAGGGCAGTGCAGTGGTGTTCGGGGAGCGTAGGGGATCATGCTGGGGCCCGTGTTTCAGGGTATAGGGCTGTGCAGTGGTGTTCGGGGAGCGTAGGGGGTCGTGCTGGGGCAGGTGTTTCAGGATTTAGGGCAGTGCATTGGTGTTCGGGAGGGTAGGGGTCATGCTGGCACCGGTGTTTCAGGGTTTAGGGCAGTGCAGTGGTGTTCGGGAAGTGTAGGGGTTCGTGCTGGGGCTGGTGTTTCAGGGTGTAGTTCAGAGCAGTGGTGTTTAGGCAGTGTAGGAGGTCATGCTGGGGCCGGTGTTTCAGGGTTTAGGGCAGAGCAGTGGTGTTCGGGCAGTGTAGGGGGTCATGCTGGGGCCAGAGTTTCTGGGTGTAGGTGTGAGAAGTTGGCCTGGTATATGATGCTCACTAGTTAAAGTGATCACCTTGTACCATGCCAAGCAACCCTTATGGTGTGGTTGTAAGTCAACCTTTTCGGACTAGCTGCCCTAGTGGTAGCGTAGGCTAAGCAGTCTTTGAGGCTAAACTCGTGAAGCGTGTTAAGCCAGCTGTTTTACCAAATGCAACCCCCTTTTATACCAATGAAAGGACACCACACAGATATATATTCAAAATATATATGTATTTATTTATCAAAGTTACCCCTAGTCTCTTTATGAGCACAGGAGCACAAATCGTCAAACAAGATTATCACAGAATACACAGAAGTTGCACTTTATATGGGTAGGCCCTGGTGGCCACTCAAACCATATACTAAAATAGTGGTATAAGTACCACGAACAGAAAAGGGAAAAGGCCTAGGGCCTCTAGAATCGCTGGGCCTACAAGGAGCTAACGTCAGTTAGTGACCAGGAGGTCCACGGGTGGCGTGTGCAGAGCAAATAGTCACACGCGGGCTCCCATAGGTTTCAATGGGTGCGTAAAAAGTACAAAGTTACTGCAAAAGGAATCTTCCGGATGACCTAGGAACTTAAGATTTGGAACACAGGCACTAGAGATGTATTACTACACATGGGCACCGGAGTACCAGCTTTACCTCACCCACAGGAAGCGGGTGCATAGGCCTCAAAGTGCGTCGGGTTTCTTCTATCTGTTCCGTTGAGCCTGGGACAAAGATGCTGCAGGCGGTCGGTCGGGAAGAGATGCAGTGGATCCAAGAGTGGATCGGAGATGTTGAAGACCTGTAAGCAGAGGGGACAGTGTTCACAGTCACTAGCCAGTGACCAGCGTGGCACCAGGTGGGTACCAGGCGATGTCGGGTGCAAACAGGTGATGAGGGGTAGCTTGTCTCCGCAGCCACGTGGTCCCTGAAGGTCGACGACGTCCAGGAGTCGGCTCACGAGCTGTCCCACGCAGGCTCTCGCTGTCGGCGGTGTCGGCGACTTGATCGAAGCAAACAAGCCTTGGCAAAAGCAATTGCAGGAGGATTCGGAAATCAGCTGTTGGTTCTGACCAGCAAGGTCAGAGGGATTGCTCCTTTGGAGGGGAGCAAGGGCCAGTCTGGAGCAACCAGACCAGCGGTGTTTGTCGTAGATTTCGTCGCCAAGATGGCCACTAGCCAGCGGGCCAGCAACCGGTTAGGCGCGTCGAGTGGCAAAATGCAGAAGGGCCCCACGCAGATCGTGGAGATGCTGGAGGGCTCACCTTTGGTGCAGATGCTGCTCGAGGGTTGGGCTTCTCAGGACCCAAAGCACAACTTGGAGGGGGCCTCGGTTGTTGCACTGGTCAGCTTGTCGTAGTCGTTCCAAGATGGCTGGCTCCACGTGTCTCGGTGCCTCCACGGGTCTCCTCTTTGCAGGGACTGTGGATCGGGCGGTGAGAGGTCTGGAGGTCCAGGTCTCGTCAGTCTCTGGGCTCGGGCTCCGGCGGGAGGCGGCGGCAAAGCAGACGTTGATTCGCTGGATGGTGCTTGCGTTAGCAAGGTGGTCACTCCCTGACCACAGGGGAGATTTTCTTCAGTCTTCTGTGCAGCAGAATGTCGAAGTTCCCGTCTTCTTCTTAGTTTCAAGTTGATTCCAGGATGTCTGAAGTCTTAGGACACAGCTCCTACCTTTAAGCGGATTCTAGGGGCCGGACTACCTGCTAGGTCCCTCCCTAAGGGTGGGACCAGGAAGGGGGGTGGTTACACCCCCAATCCTTTGTCCAGCTCGCCCCAGGCCCGGGACTGGTGTGCCCCAGGACCGGTTTGAACTGGCATATGCACCGAGGCTCCTTGTGAGCCACAGGCATGTCTGGTTTCTTTCAAGCCCTACCTGACCAATACACAAAATCCTGTCTGGGGTGGTGCACGCACCTCCCCTGGCAGGAAACCCTTTGTCCACACCTCCCAAGCTGGAAGGACTCCCAGCAGCAGGAGGGCAGACTTGTGTCTGTGGTGGCAGCATCCATTTTGTGGAGCTGAGGCTATGTCTGATTTTACCCGGGTTTCAGGTACTGTACATGTCGTGTCCCTCTAGAAGGGTGGAATGCTAACCCCGTCGCCAGAATTGGCGAGGGGTTAGTATTCCAATTCGTATGACACCTTACTCGACATGTTTTGATAAAGCCAAACCAAAGATAGCATTTAACCGCGAGGTTCATAATGCACTTAAGAGTATATGGTATGACGATATCTGGAAACAGTAGAAGGAAGTTGTTCCGACCACTGTAGACAGGCTCAGCTCATGCCAGAGCACCATCTCACATGGAACCAAGCACTCTGCCTTCAGGATTGTTAAGGCCTGCTATAGGAGTGACTTATAGGTTACCAGGTGTCCCATTTAAGGTTAGGTATAGGTATACTACACCTAAGTAAGAGGTGATTACACCAACTTACCCCAGCTGAGTGATCAGCCAGTTGTGTCAAATCGTTAGGCCAAGCCTGGGGTGGCATAATACATGCTGCAGCCCTTGGCAGGCCTTGGGTACACCAATGCCCTGGGTACCTAGTGTACACTGGTACAGGGGCTGACAGGGTGATCCACTTCCAATTGGTTATGCACCTAGGGTGCATAGTTTTAGTTTAGTAGAGAGAACAGCAGGCTGGGGGTCTGATTGGCAGGCCCACAGCCTCAATATGTCAAAAACCAGTGAAGCAAAAAGCAAAAATTTGGGGTGACCATAGGATAGCAGACCCTACTCTCCTACACAACCCCCCCCCAAACGCTGGGACATTAAACTAGCCTTGACCAGTCTCGTCTTCATGTCCTAAGTGGAAGTACCTGGAGAGACCATCTGCATTCCCATGGTCAGTACCTGGCCGGTGCTCCACTGTAAAGTCCATCCCCTGTAGGGAAATGGACCACCTAAGCAGTTTGGGGTTTTCACCCTTCATCTGATTTAGCCACAAGAGGGGCTTATGGTCGGTCTGAATCTTGAAGTGAGTGCCAAACAAGTATGGCCTCAGCTTCTTCAGGGCCCACACCACAGCAAAGGCCTCCCTCTCAATAGCTGACCAATTCTTCTCTCTGGGGGTCAACCTTCTGCTAATAAAAGCAATGGGTTGGTCTTGACCATCTACATTAAGTTGTGACAGCACAGCTCCCACACCCAACTCAGAAGCATCTGTTTGGACAATAAACTCTTTGGAGTAGTCAGGACTTTTCAGGATAGGTGCAGAGCACATGGCCTCCTTCAGGTCATCAAATGCCTTTTGACAGCTTACTGTCCACTGAACCTTTTTGGGCATCTTCTTGGATGTCAGATCATTAAGAGGAGTCACAATGGACCCATAGTTCTTAACAAACTTCCTGTAATACCCAGTCAAGCCCAAGAAAGCTCGAACTTGAGTCTGGGTGGTTGGAGGGGACCAGTCCTTGATGGATTGTATCTTACTCTCCAGTGGTTGAACTTGGCCTCCACCTACAAGGTGGCCCAAATATACAACCTTACTCTGCCCTATCTGGCACTTAGTAGCCTTGATAGTGAGGCCTGCCCTTTGCAGAGCCTCAAGAGCCTTCTTCAGGTGGATCAGGTGATCCTCCCAGGTGGAACTAAAGACAGCAATGTCATCAAGATATGCTGCACAAAAGTCATCCAACCCAGTAAGGACTTGGTTCACCAGCCTTTGGAAGGTGGCAGGTGCATTCTTCAGACCAAAGGGCATCACCACAAACTGATAATGCCCACCTGGGGTTGAGAATGCTGTTTTGGCCTTAGACTCCTCAGCTAATCTGATTTGCCAATAGCCAGCTGTTAAGTCAAATGTGCTCAAAAACTTTGCAGAAGCTAGTTTGTCTATGAGCTCATCTGCCCTTGGAATAGGGTGTGCATCTGTCCTGGTGACAGCATTGAGTCCTCTGTAATCCACACAGAACCTCATCTCTCTCTTGCCATCTTTGGTGTGAGGTTTGGGGACCAGAACCACTGGGCTAGCCCAGGGGCTCTCTGAGGGTTCAATGACACCTAATTCCAGCATTTTATGTACCTCAGCCTTTATACAGTCCCTGACGTGGTCAGGTTGTCTGTAAAGTTTGTTCTTTACAGGCAGACTGTCACCAGTGTCCACAACATGGGTACACCAGTCAGTTTGACTAGGTATCAAGGAAAACATATGTGAAAATGATTGTAGAACCTGTCTACATTCAGTCTGCTGATGGGCAGTGAGGTTGCCTCCAAGGGTCACTCCTTCAACTGAGCCATCTTCAGGGTTCTGAGACAACAGGTCTGGGAGAGGGTCACTCTCTTCCTCCTGTCCCTCATCTGTAGCCATGAGCAAGCCCATGTCTGCCCTGTCAACATATGCTTTAAGCCTGTTAACATGGAGTACCCTGTGGGGACTCCTGGGAGTTCCTAGGTCCACCAAGTAGGTGACCTCTCCCTTCTTTTCCAGGATTGTATGGGGTCCAGACCATTTGTCTTGGAGTGCTGCTGGGGCCACTGGCTCCAACACCCATACCTTCTGTCCTGGCTGATACTCAACCAAGACAGCCTTTTGGTCATGCCAAGCTTTCTGTAAGGCCTGGCTTGCCTCAAGGTTTTTAGATGCCTTCTCCATATACTCAGCCATCCTGGAGCGGAGACCAAGTACATAGTCCACTATGTCTAGCTTAGGCTTTTTGAGAGGTAACTCCCAGCCTTCCTTCACCAAACACAGTGGGCCTCTCACAGGGTGCCCAAACAACAATTCAAAGGGGCTGTAGCCAACTCCTTTTTGTGGGACCTCTCTGTAAGCAAACAGAAGGCAGGGTAGAAGGATATCCCATCTTCGCCTGAGCTTTTCAGGTAATCCTTTGATCATACCCTTTAGGGTCTTGTTGAATCTCTCAACAAGCCCATTGCATTGTGGGTGATAAGGGGTGGTGAACTTGTAGTTGACACCACATTCCTTCCACATAGCTGTCAAGTATCCTGACATAAAGTTGGTACCTCTGTCAGATACTACCTCCTTAGGAAACCCCACTCTGGAGAATACTCCCAGCAGGGCCCTGGCCACAACAGGTGCTGTAGTGGTCCTAAGGGGAATTGCCTCTGGATACCTGGTGGCATGATCCACTACCACCAGTATAAATCTGTGCCCAGATGCAGTGGGAGGATCCATGGGACCCACTATGTCTATTCCCACTCTTTCAAAGGGAACCCCCACCACAGGTAGTGGTATCAGGGGGGCCTTTGTTGTGCCACCTGATTTGCCACTGGCTTGGCAGGTAACACAGGAGCGACAAAACTCCTTTGTATCTTCATTCATATGAGGCCAGTGAAAGTGAGGGACAAGTCTGTCCCAGGTCTTGTTCTGGCCTAGGTGTCCTGCTAAAGGAATATCATGGGCCAAGGTAAGAAGGAAGCCCCTAAATTGCAGAGGTATAACCAACCTCCTGGTTGCACCAGGCTTGGGGTCTCTAGCCTCTGAATAAAGGAGCCCTTCATCCCAATACACTTTATGGGTACCTTGAGCATTCCCAGCAGCCTCAGCAGCAGCCAGCTGTCTGAGGGGTTCAAGAGAGGGACAGGATAACTGAGCCTGCCTCAAGTCAGCCCTTGAAGGTCCCCCTGTCCCCAGAAACTCAACCTGATCAGGTTCAAGCTCTTCAGGGACAGTTCCTTCAGGGTCCTCTAGATCAGCTTCCTGGGAAGGCTGATCATCACTCTGAGGCAGGGGGGAAGGCACAGCCTTGACCCTCCTGTTCTTCTTCTTGGTAGGTGCTTGGTCCATTGTTCCAGGATCCAAGACCTGAGGTTCAGTGAGGCACTTTTTGGCCTGTGACCTGGTCACAGCAAGGACATGTGATGATATACCTAACATCTCTGCATGAGTCCTGTACTCCACTTCTGACCATAGAGAACTCTCTAGGTCATTGCCCAACAAACATTCTACTGGGAGGTCTGCACTAACCACAACCCTTTTGAGGCCAGTTACCCCTCCCCATGAGAAGTTAACAACTGCCACACTATGTGAAGTAGTGGCATTGCTGGCATTGGTCACCAGGTAGTTCTCACCTGGTATGTACTGTCCAGGATCCACAAAGCCTGGTGTCACCATAGTGACACTGGCACATGTGTCCCTGTAGGCTTGAGCCACTTTGTCATTAATTAAAGGAGTCTGTCTGTACTTGCCCAGGTTACTGGGGCTCACAGTCAGGGACAAATCAATGTCCCCATCACAGATCAAGACTGCCTGTGTAAGGGTTCTGTCTAAGTCAGAATCTCCTTCAGTTCCCATAGTGATTCCCACTACACCCTTTGTCTGGGGACCAACACTGCTAACAGTAGTACTGGGAGCAGGTGCCTTAGGGGCAACAGTGTTGGGGGCTCCACCCTTTTTGCAATCACTAGTCCAGTGAGTTGTATTTTTACAATGATTGCACCAGGGTTTCTTCTGACCTTCTTTCTTCTTCTTGGACTGTTGGGACCCACCCTCCTTAGCAGTAGTTTGGGGCCCTGTTGAAGACTTCTGGTCTTTAGGTTTCTGATCTCCACCCTTTTGGTCTGTTTTCTTCTGATCACCCCCTTGGCCCTGGTTCTGGTTCTTTTGCTTAACCCTGGTTCTGACCCATTTGTCTGCCTTCTTTCCCAATTCTTGGGGAGAGGTCAGATCAGAGTCAACCAAGTGTTGATGCAGTTGCTGGTTTTGACAGTTATTTAAAATCTGTTCTCTCATCATCAAATTATACAATCCTGTAAAATCAGATACCTTACTTCCCAGCAACCAACCCTCCAAAGCCTTAGTGGCACATTCAATGTATTCAGACCAGTCCTGAGTCTGTGTCTTTTGGGTGTCTCTGAACATTAACCTGTACTGCTCAGTGGTTAAGCCTAACCCATCAACTAGAACACTCTTCAGGACTCTGTAGTTTCTGACATCCTCTTCTCTAACAGTGAGGAGTCTGTCTCTGCCTCTTCCTTCAAAGGAGAGCCAGAGGATTGCTGCCCACTGATCTTCAGGAACCTGCTGTACTTTGCAGGCTCTCTCAAGAGCAGTTATCCACTTGTGGATGTCATCCCCACTTTTGTAGGGGGGCACAACCTTAGACAGGTTTCTATTGTCGAAAACCCTATCTTTGTCCTTAGGGACAATGCTGCCACCAGTGGGTATAGACCCACTCTCTTTATGCTGTCTAGCCTTGCTAAGTTTCTCTTCCATCAGGGCTACTTCTAGCTCCTGCTTCCTGATCCTCAGCTGGGCCTCTTGCATCTTGGCCTCATGTTCCCTCCTCTGAGGGGTGGTCATCCTTCTCCTGGAGTGACCTTGAGAGCCTCTAGAGCCATGGGAAGCATTGGAGTCACCTGAGCGATTCCTTTGCCTTCCAAGCCCTGTGTTAAGTCCACTGGGGAGATCCAGTGGGTTGAACCCACTGTCAGTCCCCAATAGCCTTGGTTTAGCTGGGCCAAGTATAATACTTGGCACTGGGCTAGTTCTCCCTTCATCCTCACTACTGTCAGTATCCTTTTCACTCTCATCCTCTGTGGTAGGCATCCCATCTAAGGGGTGACTATTGGGAAGGGGTACTTCAGTGGCATCTTTAGAAGGGGGGCCTCCTGTTCCTGTCCCTAAGGGGGCTAACTGGGAAGCTTTCTTGAGTGCTCTCTGATTCTCATCATTCTGTAAGAGCTCTCTGAGCTCAGCAGAGTTTGGGTTCTTGGGCTGTTTAAGGCCTCTAAGAGTTGCCAAATGCCTGAGCTCATTCTGATTAAGGGTAGCATAGATGGATGGTGCCCTCGGGGGGTCACTCTCAACAGAGATGGGTACAGTGGACCCCTCTGCCCCAGCCATTGCTCTTAAGTGTGGGTGGATGTGTTGCAATCTACCTACACTTGGGTTTACCTACTAAACCTATCTAGTAGTTGTAGTCAGGGTGTGCTACTCCCTTTGCTCTACAACAACTAAGTTCAGTAGAACTTAAGTATATCTAATCTTGTTTTATATGTACCTACAGGTACCTATGTGATCTTTCAATTGGTAACCAAGAGATTACAATGGTAAAACACAGCAAGCTCAAATCCAACCGCTGCTCACCAATGTGAGAAGTTGGCCTGGTATATGATGCTCACTAGTTAAAGTGATCACCTTGTACCATGCCAAGCAACCCTTATGGTGTGGTTGTAAGTCAACCTTTTCGGACTAGCTGCCCTAGTGGTAGCGTAGGCTAAGCAGTCTTTGAGGCTAAACTCGTGAAGCGTGTTAAGCCAGCTGTTTTACCAAATGCAACCCCTTTTATACCAATGAAAGGACACCACACAGATATATATTCAAAATATATATGTATTTATTTATCAAAGTTACCCCTAGTCTCTTTATGAGCACAGGAGCACAAATCGTCAAACAAGATTATCACAGAATACACAGAAGTTGCACTTTATATGGGTAGGCCCTGGTGGCCACTCAAACCATATACTAAAATAGTGGTATAAGTACCACGAACAGAAAAGGGAAAAGGCCTAGGGCCTCTAGAATCGCTGGGCCTACAAGGAGCTAACGTCAGTTAGTGACCAGGAGGTCCACGGGTGGCGTGTGCAGAGCAAATAGTCACACGCGGGCTCCCATAGGTTTCAATGGGTGCGTAAAAGTACAAAGTTACTGCAAAAGGAATCTTCCGGATGACCTAGGAACTTAAGATTTGGAACACAGGCACTAGAGATGTATTACTACACATGGGCCACCGGAGTACCAGCTTTACCTCACCCACAGGAAGCGGGTGCATAGGCCTCAAAGTGCGTCGGGTTTCTTCTATCTGTTCCGTTGAGCCTGGGACAAAGATGCTGCAGGCGGTCGGTCGGGAAGAGATGCAGTGGATCCAAGAGTGGATCGGAGATGTTGAAGACTGTAAGCAGAGGGGACAGTGTTCACAGTCACTAGCCAGTGACCAGCGTGGCACCAGGTGGGTACCAGGCGATGTCGGGTGCAAACAGGTGATGAGGGGTAGCTTGTCTCCGCAGCCACGTGGTCCCTGAAGGTCGACCGCGTCCAGGAGTCGGCTCACGAGCTGTCCCACGCAGGCTCTCGCTGTCGGCGGTGTCGGCGACTTGGATCGAAGCAAACAAGCCTTGGCAAAAGCAATTGCAGGAGGATTCGGAAATCAGCTGTTGGTTCTGACCAGCAAGGTCAGAGGGATTGCTCCTTTGGAGGGGAGCAAGGGCCAGTCTGAGCAACAGACCAGCGGTGTTTGTCGTAGATTTCGTCGCCAAGATGGCCACTAGCCAGCGGGCCAGCAACGGTAGGGCGGTCGAGTGGCAAAATGCAGAAGGGCCCACGCAGATCGTGGAGATGCTGGAGGCTCACCTTGGTGCAGATGCTGCTCGAGGGTTGGGCTTCTCAGGACCCAAAGCACAACTTGGAGGGGCCTCGGTTGTTGCACTGGTCAGCTTGTCGTAGTCGTTCCAAGATGGCTGGCTCCACGTGTCTCGGTGCCTCCACGGGTCTCCTCTTTGCAGGGACTGTGGATCGGGCGGTGAGAGGTCTGGAGGTCCAGGTCTCGTCAGTCTCTGGGCTCGGGCTCCGGCGGGCGGCGGCGCAAAGCAGACGTTGATTCGCTGGATGGTGCTTGCGTTAGCAAGGTGGTCACTCCCTGACCACAGGGGAGATTTTCTTCAGTCTTCTGTGCAGCAGAATGTCGAAGTTCCCGTCTTCTTCTTAGTTTCAAGTTGATTCCAGGATGTCTGAAGTCTTAGGACACAGCTCCTACCTTTAAGCGGATTCTAGGGCCGGACTACCTGCTAGGTCCCTCCCTAAGGGTGGGACCAGGAAGGGGGGTGTTACACCCCCAATCCTTTGTCCAGCTCGCCCCAGGCCCGGGACTGGTGTGCCCCAGGACCGGTTTGAACTGGCATATGCACCGAGGCTCCTTGTGAGCCACAGGCATGTCTGGTTTCTTTCAAGCCCTACCTGACCAATACACAAAATCCTGTCCTGGGGTGGTGCACGCACCTCCCTGGCAGGAAACCCTTTGTCCACACCTCCCAAGCTGGAAGGACTCCCAGCAGCAGGAGGGCAGACTTGTGTCTGTGGTGGCAGCATCCATTTTGTGGAGCTGAGGCTATGTCTGATTTTACCCCGGGTTTCAGGTACTGTACATGTCGTGTCCCTTAGAAGGGTGAATGCTAACCCCGTCGCCAGAATTGGCGAGGGGTTAGTATTCCAATTCGTATGACACCTTACTCGACATGTTTTGATAAAGCCAAACCAAAGATAGCATTTAACCGCGAGGTCATAATGCACTTAAGAGTATATGGTATGACGATATCTGGAAACAGTAGAAGGAAGTTGTTCCGACCACTGTAGACAGGCTCAGCTCATGCCAGAGCACCATCTCACATGGAACCAAGCACTCTGCCTTCAGGATTGTTAAGGCCTGCTATAGGAGTGACTTATAGGTTACCAGGTGTCCCATTAAGGTTAGGTATAGGTATACTACACCTAAGTAAGAGGTGATTACACCAACTTACCCCAGCTGAGTGATCAGCCAGTTGTGTCAAATCGTTAGGCCAAGCCTGGGGTGGCATTATACATGCTGCAGCCCTTGGCAGGCCTTGGGTACACCAATGCCCTGGGTACCTAGTGTAACACTGGTACAGGGGCTGACAGGGTGATCCACTTCCAATTGGTTATGCACCTAGGGTGCATAGTTTTTAGTTTAGTAGAGAGAACAGCAGGCTGGGGGTCTGATTGGCAGGCCACAGCCTCAATATGTCAAAACCAGTGAAGCAAAAAGCAAAATTTGGGTGACCAAAAATTTGGGGTGACCATAGGATAGCAGACCCTACTCTCCTACAGTAGGTCAGTGCAGTGGTGTTCGGGCAGTGTTGGGGGTTGTGCTGAGGCCGGTGTTTCAGGATGTAGAACAGTATAGTGGTGTTCGGGCAGTGAAGGGGTCGTGCTGGGGCCGATGTTTCAGGGTGTAGGGCAGTGCAGTGGTGTTCGGGCAGTGTTGGGGATCGTGCTGGGGTCGGTGTTTCAGGGTTTAGGGCAGTGCAGTGGTTTTCGGGGAGCGTAGGGGGTCATGCTGGGGCCCGTGTTTCAGGGTATAGGGCTGTGCAGTGGTGTTCGGGGAGCGTAGGGGGTCGTGCTGGGGCTGGTATTTCAGGGTTTAGGGCAGTGCAGTGGTGTTCAGGCAGAGTAGGGGGTCGTCTTGGGGGCGGTGTTTCAAGGTTTATGGCCGAGCAGTGGTATTCGGGAAGAGTAGGGGGTCGTGCTGGGGGTATTTTTTCAGGTTTTGGGCTGAGCAGTGGTGTTCGGGCAGTGTATTGGGTCGTGCTGTGGGTTGTGTTTCCGGGTTTGGGGTGCAGCAGTGGTGTTTGGACAGTGTGTGGGGTCATGCTGGGGCTGGTGTTTCAGGGTTTAGGGCAGTGCAGTGGGGTTCGGGCAGTGTAGGGGGTCGTGCTGGGACTGATGTTTCATGGTTTAGTGCAGTGGTTTTTGGACAGTGTAGGGGGTCATGCTGGGGCTGGTGTTTCAGGGTTTAGGGCAGTGCAGTGGTGTTCGGGCTGTGTAGGAGGTCCTGCTGGGACTGATGTTTAAGGCTTTAGGGGAGTGTAGTGGTGTTCAGGCAGTGTAGGGGGTCATGCTGGGGCTGGTGTTTCATGGTGTCGGGCAGTGCAGTGGTGTTTGGGAAGAGTAGGGGGTCGGGCTGGGGCGGTGTTTTTTAGGGTTTAGGGCAGTTCAGTGGTGTTCGGGCAGTGTAGGGGGTCGTGCTGGGCCGGTGTTTTTAGGGTTTAGGTCTGGGCAGTGGTGTTCGGGCAGTGTAGGGGTCGTGCTGGGGCGATGTTTCAGGGTGTAGGGCAGTGCAGTGGTGTTTGGGAACAGTAGGGGGTCGTGCTGGGGCCGGTGTTTCTGTGTGTAGGGCAGTGTAGTGTTGTTCGGGCAGTGTAGGGGGTCGTGCTGGGGGTGGTGTTTCAGGGTTTAGGGCAGTGCAGTGGTGTTCGCGGAGTGTAGGAGGTTGTGCTGGGGCCGGTGTTTCAGGGTTATGGCAGTGCAGTGGTGTTCGGGGAGTGTAGGGGGTGGTGCTGTGGCCGGTGTTTCAGGGTTTAGGGCAGTGCAGTGGTAATCGTTCAGTGTAGTGGGTCGTGCTGGGGCCGGTGTTTCAGGGTTTAGGGCAGTTCAGTGGTGTTTGGACAGTGTAGGGGGTCGTGCTGGGGCAGGTGTTTCAGGGTGTAGTGCAGTGGTGTTCGAGCAGTGTAGGGGGTTGTGCTGGGGCCGGTGTTTCAGGGTTTAGGGAATTGCAGTGGTGTTCGGGGAGTGTAGGGGGTCGTGCTGTGGCCAGTGTTTCAGGGTTTAGGGCACTGCAGGGGTGTTTGGGGAGGGTAGGGGGTCGTGCTGGGGCCAGTGTTTTTAGGGTTTAGGGCAGTTCAGTGGTGTTTGGACAGTGTAGGGGGTCGTGCTGGGGCCGGTGTTTTTAGGGTTTAGGGCAGTGCAGTGGTGTTTGGGCAGTGTAGGGGGTCGTGCTGGGGCAGGTGTTTCAGGGTGTAGTGCAGTGGTGTTCGAGCAGTGTAGGGGGTTGTGCTGGGGCCGGTGTTTCAGGGTTTAGGGAATTGCAGTGGTGTTCGGGGAGTGTAGGGGGTCGTGCTGTGGCCAGTGTTTCAGGGTTTAGGGCACTGCAGTGGTGTTCGTTCAGTATAGGGGGTCGTGCTGGGGTCGGTGTTTCAGGGTTTAGGGAATTGCAGTGGTGTTCGGGGAGTGTAGGGGGTCGTGCTCTGGCCAGTGCTTCAGGGTTTAGGGCAGTGCAGTGATGTTCGTGCAGTGTAGGGGGTCGTTCTGGGGCTGGTGTTTCAGGGTGTAGGGCAGTGCAGTGGTGTTCGGGCAGTGTAGGGGGTCGTGCTGGTGCCGGTGTTTCAGGGTTTATCGCAGTGCTGTTTTGTTCGGGAAGTGTAGGGGGATGTGCTGTGGCCGGTGTTCCAGGGTTTAGGGCAGTGCAGTGGTGTTCGGGCAGTGTAGGGGGTCATGCTGGGGCTGTTGTTTCATGGTGTAGGGCAGTGCAGTGGTGTTCGGGGAGAGTAGGGGGTCGTGCTGGGGCCAGTGTTTCAGGGTTTAGGGCAGTGCAGTGGTGTTTGTTCAGTGTAGGGGATCGTGCTGGGGCCGGTGTTTCAGGGTTTAGAGCAGTGCAGTGGTGTTCAGGGAGTTTTGTGGGTCATGCTGGGGCCAGTGTTTTTAGGGTTTTGGGCAGTTCAGTGGTGTTCTGGCAGTGTAGGGTGTCATGCTGGGGACGGTGTTTTTAGGGTTTAGGGCAGTGCAGTGTTGTTTGGGCAGTGTAGGGGTTCGTGCTGGGGGCGGTGTTTCTGGGTGTAGGGCAGTGCAGTGGTGTTTGTTCAGTGTAGGGGTTCGTGCTGGGGCCGGTGTTTCAGGGTTTAGGGCAGTGCAGTGGTGTTTGGGCAGTGTAGGGGTTTGTGCTGGGGCCGGTGTTTCAGGGTGAAGAGAAGTGCAGTGGTGTTCGGGCAATGTAGGGTGTCATCCTAGGGCTGGTGTTTCAGGGTGTAGGGCAGTGCAGTGGTTTTCGGGCAGTGTAGGGGGTCATGCTGGGGCTGTTGTTTTATGGTTTAGGGCAGTGCAGTGGTGTTCGGGCAGTGTAGCGGGTTGTGCTGGGGCTGGTGTTTCAGGGTTTAGGGCAGTGCAGTGGTGTTCGTTCAGTGTAGGTGATCGTGCTGGGGCCGGTGTTTCAGGGTTTAGGGCAGTGCAGTGGTGTTCAGGGAGTTTAGCGGGTCGTGCTGGGGCCAGTGTTTTTATGGTTTTGGGCAGTTCAGTGGTGTTCGGGCAGTGTAGGGGGTTATGCTGGGGCCAGTGTTTTTAGGGTTTAGGGCACTGCAGTGGTGTTTGGGCAGTGTAGGGGTTCGTGCTGGGGCTGGTGTTTCAGGGTGTAGTGCAGTGGTGTTCGGGCAGTGTAGGGGGTCGTGCTGGGGCTGGTGTTTCAGGGTTTAGTGCAGTGCAGTGGTGTTCGTTCAGTGTAGGGGGTCGTGCTGGGGCCGGTGTTTCAGGGTTTAGGGCAGTGCAGTGGTGTTCGGGGAGTGTAGGGGGTCGTGCTGGGGCCGGTGTTTCTGGGTGTAGGGCAGTGTTGTTCGGGCAGTGTAGGGGGTCATGCTGAGGGTGGTGTTTCAGTCTTTAGGGCAGTGCAGTGGTGTTCGGGAAGTGTGGGGGATAGTTCATGGGCTGTGTTTCAGTGTTTAGAGCACTGCAGTGGTGCTTGGGCTGTGCAGGGGGTCGTGCTGGGGCTGGTGTTTCAGGGTTTAGGGCAGTGCAGTGGTGTTCGTTCAGTGTAGGGGGTCGTGCTGGGGCCGGTGTTTCAGGGTTTAGGGCAGTGCAGTGGTGTTCGGGGAGTGTAGGGGGTTGTGCTGGTGCCGCTGTTTCAGGGTTTAGGGCAGTGCAGTGGTGTAAGTTCAGTGTAGGGGGTTGTGCTGGGGCTGGTGTTTCAGGGTTTAGGGCAGTGCAGTGGTGTTTGTTCAGTGTAGGGGGTCATGCTGGGGGTGGTGTTTCAGTCTTTAGGGCAGTGCAGTGGTGTTCAGGAAGTGTGGGGGACCGTTCATGGGCTGTGTTTCACTGCAGTGGTGCTCGGGCTGTGCAGGGGTCGTGCTGGGGCTGGTGTTTCAGGGTTTAGGGCAGTGCAGTGGTGTAAGTTCAGTGTAGGGGTCGTGCTGGGGCTGGTGTTTCAGGGTTTAGGGCAGTGCAGTGGTGTTCGTTCAGTGTAGGGGGTTGTGCTGGGGCGGTGTTTCAGGGTTTAGGGCAGTGCAGTGGTGTTCGGGGAGTGTAGGGGGTCGTGCTGGTGCCGGTGTTTCAGGGTTTAGGGCAGTGCAATGGTGTTCGAGGAGTGTAGGGGTCGTGCTGTGGCTGGTGTTTCAGGGTTTAGGGCAGTACTGTGGTGTTCGGGCAGTGTATGGGGTCGTGCTGGGGCCGGTGTTTCAGGGTGTAAGGTCAGAGCAGTGGTGTTCGGGCAGTGTAGGGAGGGGGTCATGCTGGGGCCGGTGTTTCAGGGTTTAGGGCAGTGCAGTGGTGTTCAGGCAGTGTAGGGGGTCCTGCTGGGGACAGTGTTTCAGGGTGTAGGGCAGTGCAGTGGTGTTCGGGCAGTGTAGGGGTCGTGCTGGGGCCGGAGTTTCCGGGTATAGGGCAGTGCAGTGGTGTTTGGGAAGTGTTGGGGTTTGTTCTGGGGCTGGTGTTTCAGGGTGTAGGACAGTGTAGTGGTGTTCGGGCAGTGTAGGGGGTCATGCTGGGGCCAGTGTTTCAGGATGTAGGACAGTGCAGTGGTGTTCTGGCAGTGTAGGGGCTCGTGCTGGGCCCGTGTTTCAGGGTTTAGGGCAGTGCAGTGGTGTTCGGGGAGTGTAGGGGGTCATGCTGGGGACGGTGTTTCAGGGTTTAGGGCTGTGCAGGGGTGTTCAAGGAGCGTAGGGGCTCGTGCTGGGGCCGGTATTTCAGGGTTTAGGGCAGAGCAGTGGTGATCAGGGATCGTAGGGGGTCTTGCTGGTGCTGGTGTTTCAGGGTTTAGGGCAGTGCAATGTTGTTCGGGCAGAGTAGGGGGTTGTGTTGGGGGCGGTGTTTCAAGGTTTAGGTCCGAGCAGTGGTGTTCGGGCAGTGTATCGGGTCGTGCTGGGGCCGGTGTTTCAGGGTATAGGGCAGTGCAGTGGTGTTCGGGAAGTGTAGGCGGTTGTGCTGGGGCCGGTGTTTCTGGGTGTAGGGCAGTGTTGTTCGGGCAGTGTAGGGGGTCGTGCTGGGGGTGGTGTTTCATGGTTTAGGGCAGTGCAGTGGTGTTTGGGAAGTGTGGGGGGTGGTGCAGGGGCTGTGTTTCCGGGTTTAGGGCAGTGCAGTGGTGTTCGGTCATTATGGGGGGTCGTGCAGGGACTGGTGTTTCAGGGTTTAGGGCAGTGCAGTGGTGTTCAGGCAGTGTGGGGGGTCGTGCTGGGGCCGGTGTTTCAGGGTTTAGGACAGTGCAGTGGTGTTTGGTCAGTGTATTGGTTCGTGCTGGGGCTGGTGTTTCAGGGTGTAGTGCAGTGGTGTTCGGGGAGTGTAGGGGGTCGTGATGGGGCTGGTGTTTTAGGGTTTAGGGCAGTGCAGTGGTGTTCGTTCAGTGTAGGGTTTCATGCTGGGGCCGGTGTTTCAGGGTTTAGGGCTGTGCAGTCGTGTTCGGGAAGTGTAGGGGGTCGTGATGGTGCCGGTGTTTCTGGGTGTAGGGCAGTGTTGTTTGGGCAGTGTAGGGGGTCGTGCTGGGGGTGGTTTTTCAGTCTTTAGGGCAGTGCAGTGGTGTTCGGGAACTGTGGGGGGTCATTCAGAGGCTGTGTTTCAGGCTTTAGAGCAGTGCAGTGGTGTTCAGGCAGTGTAGGGGGTCGTGCTGGGGCTGGTGTTTCAGGGTTTAGGGCAGTGCAGTGGTGTTCGTTCAGTGTAGGGTTTCATGCTGTGGCCGGTGTTTCAGGGTTTAGGGCTGTGCAGTCGTGTTCGGGAAGTGTAGGGGGTCGTGATGGTGCCGGTGTTTCTGGGTGTAGGGCAGTGTTGTTTGGGCAGTGTAGGGGGTCGTGCTGGGGGTGGTTTTTCAGTCTTTAGGGCAGTGCAGTGGTGTTCGGGAACTGTGGGGGGTCATTCAGGAGCTGTGTTTCAGGGTTTAGAGAAGTGCAGTGGTGTTTGGGCAGTGTAGGGGGTCGTGCTGGGGCTGGTGTTTCAGGGTATAGGGCAGTGCAGTGGTGTAAGTTCAGTGTAGGGGGTCATGCTGGGGCTGGTGTTTCAGGGTTTAGGGCAGTGCAGTGGTGTTCGTTCAGTCTAGGGGGTCGTGCTGGTGCCGATGTTTCAGGGTTTAGGGCAGTGCAGTGGTGTTCGGGGAGTGTAGGGGTTCATGCTGGGGCCGGTGTTTCAGGGTTTAGGGCAGTGCAGTGGTGTTGGGGGAGTATAGGGGGTCGTGCTGGTGCCGATGTTTCAGGGTTTAGGGCAGTGCAGTGGTGTTCAGGGAGTATAGGGGGTCATGCTGGGGCCGGTGTTTAAGGGTTTAGGGCTGTGCAGTGGTGTTCGAGGAGCATAGGGGGTAGTACTGGGGCCGGTGTTTCAGGGTTTAGGGCAGTGCAGTGGTGTTCGGGAAGTGTAGGGGGTCATGCTGGGGCCGGTGTTTCAGGGTGTAGGTCAGAGCAGTGGTGTTCGGGCAGTGTAGGTGGTCGTACTGGGGCCGGTGTTTCAGGGTTTAGGGCAGTACAGTGGTGTTCGGGCAGTGTAGGGGGTCATGCTGGGGCCGGTGTTTCAGGGTGTAGGGCAGTGCAGTGGGGTTCGGGGAGTGTTGGGGGTCGTCCCGGGGCTGGTGCTTCAGGGTGAAGAGAAGTGCAGTGGTGTTAAGGGCAATGTAGGGGGTCAAGCTAGGGCTGGTGCTTCAGGGTGTAGGGAAGTACAGTGGTGTTCGGGCAGTGTAGGGGGTCATGCTGGGGCCGGTGTTTCAGGGTGTAGGGCAGTGCAGTGGGGTTCGGGGAGTGTTGGGGGTTGTCCCGGGGCTGGTGCTTCAGGGTGAAGAGAAGTGCAGTGGTGTTAAGGGCAATGTAGGGGGTCGTGCTAGGGCTGGTGTTTCAGGGTTTAGGGCAGTGTAGTGGTGTTCGTTCAGTGTAGGGGGTTGTGCTGGGGCCGGAGTTTCAGGGTTTAGGGCAGTGCAGTGGTGTTCAGGGAGTTTAGGGGTCATGCTGGGGCCAGTGTTTTTATGGTTTTGGGCAGTTCAGTGGTGTTCGGGCAGTGTAGGGGGGTCGTGCTGGGGCCGGTGTTTTTAGGGTTTTGGGCAGTGCAGTGGTGTTTGGGCAGTGTAGGGGTTTGTGCTGGGGCTAGTGTTTCAGGGTGTAGTGTAGTGGTGTTCGGGCAGTGTAGGGGGTCATGCTGGGGCTGGCTTTCAGGGTTTAGGGCAGTGCAGTGGTGTTCGTTCAGTGTAGGGAGCTGTGCTGGGGCCAGTGTTTCAGGGTTTAGGGCAGTGCAGTGGTGTTCGGGGAGTGTAGGGGGTCGTGCTGGGGCCGGTGTTTTTAGGGTTTAGGGCAGTTCAGTGGTGTTCTGGCAGTGTAGGGGGTCGTGCTGGGGCCGTGTTTTTAGGGTTTAGGACAGTGCAGTGGTGTTCGGGAAGTGTAGGGGGTCGTGCTGGGGCCGGTGTTTCTGGGTGTAGGGCAGTGTTGTTTGGGCAGTGTAGGGGGTCGTGCTAGAGGTGGTGTTTCAGTCTTTGGGGCAGTGCAGTGGTGTTCGGCAAGTGTGGGGGATCATTCAGGGGCTGTGTTTCAGGGTTTAGAGCAGTGCAGTGGTGTTCGGGCAGTGTAGGGGGTCGTGCTGGGGTTGGTGTTTCAGGATTTAGGGCAGTGCAGTGGTGTAAGTTCATTGTAGGGGGTCATGCTGGGGCTGGTGTTTCAGGGTTTAGGGCAGAGCAGTGGTGTTCGTTCAGTGTAGGGGGTCGTGCTGGGGCCGGTGTTTTAGGGTTTCGGGCAGTGCAGTGGTGTTCGGGGAGTGTAGGGGGTCGTGCTGGTGCCGGTGTTTCAGGGTTTAGGGCAGTGCAGTGGTGTTCGGTGAGTGTAGGGGGTCGTGCTGTGGCTGGTGTTTCATAGTTTAGGGCTGTGCTGTGGTGTTCGGGCAGTGTAGTGGGTTTTGCTGGGGCCAGTGTTTCAGGGTGTAGGGCAGTGCAGTGGTGTTCGGGCAGTGTAGGCGGTCGTGCTGGGGCCAGAGTTTCCGGGTGTAGGGCAGTGCAGTGGTATTCGGGCAGTGTTGGGGTTTGTGCTGGGGTTGGTGTATCAGGGTGTAGGACAGTGTAGTGGTGTTCGGGCAGTGTAGGGGGTCGTGCTGGGGCCGGTGTTTTAGGGTGTAGGGCAGTGCAGTGGTGTTCGGGCAGTGTAGGGGATCGTGCTGGGGCCAGTGTTTCAGGGTTTAGGGCAGTACAGTGGTGTTCGGGGAGTGTAGGGGGTCATGCTGGGGCCGGTGTTTCAGGGTTTAGGGCTGTGCAGTGGTGTTCGAGGAGCGTAGGGGGTCTTGCTGGGGCCGATATTTCTGGGTTTAGGGCAGAGCAGTTGTGATCAGGGATCGTAGGGGGTCTTGCTGGGGCCGGTGTTTCAGGGTTTAGGGCAGTGCAGTGCTGTTCGTGCAGAGTAGGGGGTTGTGTTGGGGGCAGTGTTTCAAGGTTTAGGGCCGAGCCGTGGTGTTCGGGCAGTGTATCGGGTCGTGCTGGGGCCGGTGTTTCAGGGTGTAAGGCAGTGCAGTGGTGTTCGGAAAGTGTAGGGGGTCGTGCTGGGGGTGGTGTTTCAGGGTTTAGGGCAGTGAAGTGGTGTTCGGGAAGTGTGGGGGGTTGTGCAGGGGCTTTGTTTCAGGGTTTCGGGCAGTGCAGCGGTGTTCGCGCAGTATGGGGGGGCGTGCAGAGGCTGGTGTTTCAGTGTTTAGGGCTGTGCAGTGGTGTTCGAGGAGCATAGGGGGTCGTGCTGGGGCCAGTGTTTCAGGGTTTAGGGCAGTGCAGTGGTGTTTGGGAAGTGTAGGGGGTAGTGCCTTGGCCTGTGTTTCAGGGTGTAGGTCAGAGCAGTGGTGTTCGGGCAGTGTAGGGTGTCGTGCTGAGGCCGGTGTTTCAGGGTTTAGGGCAGTGCAGTGCTGTTCGGGCAGAGTAGGGGGTTGTGTTGGGGGCGGTGTTTCAAGGTTTATGGCCGAGCAGTGGTGTTCGGGCAGTGTATCGGGTCGCGCTGGGGCCGGTGTTTCAGGGTGTATGGCAGTGCAGTGGTGTTTGGGAAGTGTAGGGGGTCATGCTGGGGGTGGTGTTTCAGGGTTTAGGGCAGTGAAGTGGTGTTTGGGAAGTGTGGGGGGTTGTGCAGGGGCTATGTTTCAGGGTTTAGGGCAGTGCAGCGGTGTTCGGGCAGTATGGGGGGGCGTGCAGGGGCTGGTGTTTCAGTGTTTAGGGCAGTGCAGTGGTATTCGGGCAGTGTTGGGGGTTGTGCTGGGGCTGGTGTTTCAGGGTTTAGGACTGTGCAGTGGTGTTCGAGGAGCAGAGGGGGTCGTGCTGGGGCCGGTGTTTCAGGGTTTAGTGCAGTGCAGTGGTGTTCGGGAAGTGTAGGGGGTCATGCTGGGGCCGGTTTTTCAGGGTGTAGGGCAGTGCAGTCGTGTTCGGGGAGTGTAGGGGGTCGTGCTGGGTGTCGGTGTTCCAGGGTGTAGGGCAGTGCAGTGGTGTTCGGGCAGTGTAGCGGGTCGTGCTGGGGCTGGTGTTTCAGGGTTTAGGGCAGTGCAGTGGTGTTCGTTCAGTGTAGGGGGTCGTGCTGGGGCAGGTGTTTCAGGGTTTATGGCAGTGCAGTGGTGTTCAGGGAGTTTAGCGGGTCGTGCTGAGGCCAGTGTTTTTTTGTTTTTGGGCAGTTCAGTAGTGTTCGGGCAGTGTAAGGTGTCGTGCTGGGGCCTGTGTTTTTAGGGTTTTGGGCAGTGCAGTGGTGTTTGGGCAGTGTATGGGTTCGAGCTGGGTCTGGTGTTTCAGGGTGTAGTGCAGTGGTATTCGGGCAGTGTTGGGGGTTGTGCTGGGGCTGGTGTTTCAGGGTTTAGGGCTGTGCAGTGGTGTTCGAGGAGCATAGGGGGACGTGCTGGGGCCAGTGTTTCACGGTTTAGGGCAGTGCAGTGGTGTTCGGGCAGTGTAGGGGGTCGTGCTGGGGCCGGTGTTTCAGGGTTTAGGGCAGTGCAGTGCTGTTCGGGCAGAGTAGGGGGTTGTGTTGGGGGTGGTGTTTCAAGGTTTAGGGCCGAGCAGTGGTGTTCGGGCAGTGTATCGGGTCGCGCTGGGGCCGGTGTTTCAGGGTGTAGGGCAGTGCAGTGGAGTTCGGGAAGTGTAGGGGGTCGTGCTGGGGGTGGTGTTTCAGGGTTTAGGGCAGTGAAGTGAATGAAACAAATCTTATACAGCGCTACTAAGCCCAATGGGCGTCAAGTGGTGTTCGGGAAGTGTGGGGGGTTGTGCAGGGGCTGTGTTTCAGGGTTTAGGACAGTGCAGCGGTGTTCGGGCAGTATGGGGGGGCGTGCAGGGGCTGGTGTTTCAGGGTTTAGGGCTGTGCAGTGGTGTTCGAGGAGCATAGGGGGTCGTGCTGGGGCCGGTGTTTCAGGGTGTAGGTCAGAGCAGTGGTGTTTGGGCAGTGTAGGGGGTCATGCTGGGCAGTGTAGGGGGTCGTGCTGGGGCCGGTGTTTCAGGGTTTACGGCAGTGCAGTGGTGTTGGGGCAGTGTAGGGGGTCGTGCTGGGGCCGGTGTTTCAGGGTGTAGGGCAGTGCAGTGGTGTTCGGGGAGTGTAGGGGGTTGTGCTGGGGCCGGTGTTTCAGGGTGTAGGGCAGTGCAGTGGTGTTCGGGCAGTGTAGGGGGTCGTGCTGGGGCCGATGTTTCTGGGTGTAGGGCAGCGGTGTTCGGGCAGTATGGGGGGGCGTGCAGGGGCTGGTGTTTCAGTGTTTAGGGCAGTGCAGTGGTATTCGGGCAGTGTTGGGGGTTGTGCTGGGGCTGGTGTTTCAGGGTTTAGGGCTGTGCAGTGGTGTTCGAGGAGCATAGGGGGTCGTGCTGGGGCCGGTGTTTCAGGGTGTAGGTCAGAGCAGTGGTGTTTGGGCAGTGTAGGGGGTCATGCTGGGCAGTGTAGGGGGTCGTGCTGGGGCCGGTGTTTCAGGGTGTAGGGCAGTGCAGTGGTGTTCGGGGAGTGTAGGGGGTCGTGCTGGGGCTGGTGTTTCAGGGTGTAGGGCAGTGCAGTGGTGTTCGGGCAGTGTAGGGGGTCGTGCTGGGGCCGATGTTTCTGGGTGTAGGGCAGTGTTGTTTGGGCAGTGTAGGGGGTCGTCCTGGGGCCGGTGTTTCAGGGTTTAGGGCAGTGCAGTGGTGTTTGTTCAGTGTAGGGGGTCGTGCTGGGGCCGGTGTTTCAGGGTTTAGGGCAGTGCAGTGGTGTTCAGGGAGTTTAGCGGGACGTGCTGAGGCCAGTGTTTTTATGGTTTTGGGCAGTTCAGTGGTGTTCGGGCAGTGTAGGGGGTCGTGCTGGGGCTGGTGTTTTTAGGGTTTTGGGCAGTGCAGTGGTGTTTGGGCAGTGTAGGGGTTCGTGCAGGGGCTGGTGTTTCAGGGTGTAGAGCAGTGGTGTTCGGGCAGTGTAGGGGGTCGTGCTGGGGCTGTTTTTTAAGGGTTTAGGGCAGTGCAGTGGTGTTCGTTCAGTGTAGGGGACGTGCTGGTGCCTGTGTTTCAGGGTTTAGGTCAGTGCAGTGGTGTTCGGGGAGTGTAGGGGGTCGTGCTGGGGCCGGTTTTTTTAGGGTTTAGGGCAGTTCAGTGGTGTTCGGGCAGTGAAGGGGGTCGTGCTGGGGCCGGTGTTTTTAGGGTTTAGGGCAGTGCAGTGGTGTGCGGGAAGTGTAGGGGGTTGTGCTGGGGCCGATGTTTCTGGGTGTAGGGCAGTGTTTTTCGGGCAGTGTAGGGGGTCGTGCTGGGGCCGGTGTTTCAGGGTGTAGGGCAGTTCAGTGGTGTTCGGACAGTGTAGAGGGTCATGCTGGTGCCGGTGTTTCAGGGTTTAGATCAGTGCAGTGGTGTTCGGGGAGTGTAGGGGGTCGTGCTGTGGCTGGTGTTTCAGGGTTTAGGGCAGTGCAGTGGTGTTCGGGCAGTGTAGGGGGTCGTGCTGGGGCCGGTGTTTCAGGGTTTAGGGCAGTGCAGTGGTTTTCGGACAGTGTAGAGGGTCATGCTGGTGCCGGTGTTTCAGGGTTTAGAGCAGTGCAGTGGTGTTCGGGGAGTGTAGGGGGTCGTGCTGTGGCTGGTGTTTCAGGGTTTAGAGCAGTGAAGTGGTGTTCGGGAAGTGTGGGGGGTCGTGCAAGGGCTGGTGTTTCAGTTTTTAGGGCAGTGCAGTGGTATTCGGGCAGTGTAGGGGGTTGTGCTGGGGCTGGTGTTTCAGTGTGTAGGACAGTGTAGTGGTGTTCGGGCAGTGTAGGAGGTCGTGCTGGGGCCGGTGTTTCAGGGTGTAGGGCAGTGCACTGGTGTTCGGGAAGTGTAGGGGATCGTGCTGGGGCCGGTGTTTCAGGGTTTAGGGCAGTGCAATGGTGTTCGGGGAGTGTAGGGGGTCATGCTGGGGCCCGTGTTTAAGGGTTTAGGGCTGTGCAGTGGTGTTCGAGGAGCATAGGGGGTCGTGCTGGAGATGGTGTTTCAGGGTTTAGGGCAGTGCAGTGGTGTTTGGGAAGTGTAGGGGGTCATGCTGGGGCCGGTGTTTCAGGGTGTAGGTCAGAGCAGTGGTGTTCAGGCAGTGTAGGGGGTCATACTGGGGCCGGTGTTTCAGGGCTTAGGGCAGTGCAGTGGTGTTTGGGCAGTGTAGGGGGTCATGCTGGGGCCGGTGTTTCAGGGTGTAGGGCAGTGCAGTGGTGTTCAGGGAGTGTAGGGGGTCGTGCTGGGGCCGGTGTTTCAGGGTGAAGAGAAGTGCAGTGGTGTTCGGACAATGTATGGGGTCGTGCTAGGGCTGGTGTTTCAGGGTGTAGGGCAGTGCAGTGGTGTTCGGGCAGTGTAGTGGGTCATGCTGGGGCTGGTGTTTCAGGGTTTAGGGCAGTGCAGTGGTGTTCAGGGAGTTTAGCGGTCGTGCTGGGGCCAGTGTTTTTATGGTTTTGGGCAACTCAGTGGTGTTCGGGCAGTGTAGGGGGTCGTGCTGGGGCCGGTGTTTTTAGGGTTTTGGGCAGTGCTTTTGTGTTTGGGCAGTGTAGGGCTTTGTGCTGGGGCTGGTGTTTCAGGGTGTAGTGCAGTGGTGTTCGGGCAGTGTAGGGGGTCGTTCTGGGGCTGGTTTTCAGGGTTTAGGGCAGTGCAGTGGTGTACGTTCAGTGTAGGGGGTCGTGCTGGGGCCAGTGTTTCAGGGTTTAGGGCAGTGCAGTGGTGTTCGGGGAGAGTAGGGGCTCGTGCTGGGGCCGGTGTTTCAGGGTTTAGGGCAGTGCAGTGGTGTTCGGGCAGTGTAGGGGGTCATGCTGGGGCCAGTGTTTCAGGGTGTAGGGCAGTGCAGTGGTGTTCGGGGAGTGTTGGGGGTCGTGCTGGGGCCGGTGTTTCAGGGTGAAGAGAAGTGCAGTGGTGTTCGGGCAATGTAGGGGGTCGTGCTAGAGCTGGTGTTTCCGGGTGTAGGGCAGTGCAGTGGTGTTCGGGCAGTGTAGGGGGTCGTGCTGGGGCTGGTGTTTCCTGGTTTAGGGCAGTGCAGTGGTGTTCGGGCAGTGTAGTCGGTCGTGATGGGGCTGGTGTTTCAGGGTTTAGGGCAGTGTAGTGGTGTTCGTTCAGTGTAGGGGGTTGTGCTGGGGCCGGTGTTTCAGGGTTTAGGGCAGTGCAGTGGTGTTCAGGGAGTTTAGCAGTCGTGCTGGGGCCAGTATTTTTATGGTTTTGGGCAGTTCAGTGGTGTTCAGGCAGTGTAGGGGGTTGTGCTGGGGCCGGTGTTTTTAGGGTTTTGGGCAGTGCAGTGGTGTTTGGGCGGTGTAGGGGTTTGTGCTGGGGCTGGTGTTTCAGGGTGTAGTGCAGTGGTGTTCGGGCAGTGTAGGGGGTCGTGCTGGGGCTGGCTTTCAGGGTTTAGGGCAGTGCAGTGGTGTTCGATAAGTGTAGGGGGTCGTGCTGGGGCCTGTGTTTCAGGGTTTAGGGCAGTGCAGTGGTGTTTGGGGAGTGTAGGGGGTCGTGCTGGTGCCGGTGTTTTTAGGGTTTAGGGCAGTTCAGTGGTGTTCGGGCAGTGTAGGGGGTCATGCTGGGGCTGTGTTTTTAGGGTTTAGGGCAGTGCAGTGGTGTTCGGGAAGTGTAGGGGGTCGTGCTGGAGCCGGTGTTTCTGGGTGTAGGGCCGTGTTGTTCGGGCAGTGTAGGGGGTCATGCTAGGGGTGGTGTTTCAGTCTTTGGGGCAGTGCAGTGGTGTTCGGTAAGTGTGGGGGGTCATTCAGGGGCTGTGTTTCAGGGTTTAGAGCAGTGCAGTGGTGTTCGGGCAGTGTAGGGGGTCGTGCTGTAGTTGGTGTTTCAGGATTCAGGGCAGTGCAGTGGTGTAAGTTCAGTGTAGTGGGTCGTGCTGGGGCTGGTGTTTCAGGGTTTAGGGCAGAGCAGTGGTGTTCGTTCAGTGTAGGGTGTCGTGCTGGGGCCGGTGTTTCAGGGTTTAGGGCAGTGCAGTGGTGTTCGGAGAGTGTAGGGGGTCATGCTGGTGCCGGTGTTTCAGGGTTTAGGGCAGTGCAGCGGTGTTCGGGGAGTGTAGGGGGTCGTGCTGTGGCTGGTGTTTCATGGTTTAGGGCTGTGCTGTGGTGTTCAGGCAGTGTAGGGGGTCGTGCTGGTGCAGGTGTTTCAGGGTTTAGGGCAGTGCAGTGTTGTTCGGGGAGTGTAGGGGGTTGTGCTGTGGCCGGTGTTTCAGGGTTTAGGGCAGTGCAGTGGTGTTCGGGCAGTGTAGGGGGTCTTGCTGGGGCCAGTGTTTCAGGGTGTAGGGCAGTGCAGTGGTGTTCGGGCAGTGTAGGGGGTCGTGCTGGGGCCAGAGTTTCCGGGTGTAGGGCACTGCAGTGGTGTTCGGGCAGTGTAGGGGATCGTGCTGGGGCTGGTGTTTCAGGGTTTAGGGCAGTACAGTGGTGTTCGGGGATCGTAGGGGGTCTTGCTGGGGCCGGTGTTTCAGGGTTTAGGGCAGTGCAGTGCTGTTCGTGCAGAGTAGGGGGTTGTGTTGGGGGCGGTGTTTCAAGGTTTAGGGCCGAGCCGTGGTGTTCGGGCAGTGTATCGGGTCGTGCTGGGGCCGGTTTTTCAGGGTGTAAGGCAGTGCAGTGGTGTTTGGAAAGTGTAGGGGGTCGTGCTGGGGGTGGTGTTTCAGGGTTTAGGGCAGTAAAGTGGTGTTCGGGAAGTGTGGGGGGTTGTGCAGGGGCTGTGTTTCAGGGTTTAGGGCAGTGCAGCGGTGTTCGGGCAGTATGGGGGGGCGTGCAGGGGCTGGTGTTTCAGTGTTTAGGGCAGTGCAGTGGTATTCGGGCAGTGTTGGGGGTTGGGGTTGTGCTGGGGGTGGTGTTTCAGGATTTAGGGCAGTGAAGTGGTGTTCGGGAAGTGTGGGGGGTTGTGCAGGGGCTGTGTTTCAGGGTTTAGGGCAGTGCAGTGGTGTTCGTTCAGTGTAGGGTGTCGTGCTGGGGCCGGTGTTTCAGGGTTTAGGGCAGTGCAGTGGGGTTCAGGGAGTTTAGCGGGTCGTGCTGAGGCCAGTGTTTTTATGGTTTTGGGCAGTTCAGTGGTGTTCGGGCAGTGTAGGGGGTCGTGCTGGGGCTGGTGTTTTTAGGGTTTTGGGCAGTGCAGTGGTGTTTGGGCAGTGTAGGGGTTCGTGCTGGGGCTGGTGTTTCAGGGTGTAGTGCAGTGGTGTTCGTGCACTGTAGGGGGTTGTGCTGCGGCTGTTTTTTAACGGTTTAGGGCAGTGCAGTGGTGTTCGTTCAGTGTAGGGGGTCGTGCTGGAGCCTGTGTTTCAGGGTTTGGGGCAGTGCAGTGGTATTTGGGCAGTGTTGGGGGTTGTGCTGGGGCTGGTGTTTCAGGGTTTAGGGCTGTGCAGTGGTGTTCGAGGAGCATAGGGGGTCATGCTGGGGCCAGTGTTTCAGGGTTTAGGGCAGTGCAGTGGTGTTTGGGCAGTGTAGGGGGTCGTGCTGGGACCAGTGTTTTTATGGTTTTGGGCAGTTCAGTGGTGTTTGGGCAGTGTACGGGGTCGTGCTGGGGCTGGTGTTTTTAGGGTTTTGGGCAGTGCAGTGGTGTTTGGGCAGTCTAGGGGTTCGTGCTGGGGCTGGTGTTTTAGGGTGTAGTGCAGTGGTATTCGGGCAGTGTTGGGGGTTGTGCTGGGGCTGGTGTTTCAGGGTTTAGGGCTGTGCAGTGGTGTTTGAGGAGCATAGGGGGTCATGCTGGGGCCAGTGTTTCAGGGTTTAGGGCAGTGCAGTGGTGTTCGGGAAGTGTAGGGGGTCGTGCCTTGGCCTGTGTTTCAGGGTGTAGGTCAGAGCAGTGGTGTTCGGGCAGTGTAGGGGGTCGTGCTGGGGCCGGTGTTTCAGGGTTTAGGGCAGTACAGTGCTGTTCGGGCAGAGTAGGGGGTTGTGTTGGGGACGGTGTTTCAAGGTTTAGGGCCGAGCAGTGGTGTTCGGGCAGTGTATCGGGTCGTGCTGGGGCCAGTGTTTCAGGGTGTAGGGCAGTGCAGTGGTGTTCGGGAAGTGTAGGGGGTCGTGCTGGGGGTGGTGTTTCAGGGTTTAGGGCAGTGAAGTGGTGTTCGGGAAGTGTGGGGGGTTGTGCAGGGGCTGTGTTTCAGGGTTTAGGGCAGTGCAGCGGTGTTCGGGCAGTATGGGGGGCGTGCAGGGGCTGGTGTTTCAGTGTTTAGGGCAGTGCAGTGGTATTCGGGCAGTGTTGAGGGTTGTGCTGGGGCTGGTGTTTCAGGGTTTAGGGCTGTGCAGTGGTGTTCGAGGAGCATAGGGGGTCGTGCTGGGGCCGGTGTTTCAGGGCTTAGGGCAGTGCAGTGGTGTTCGGGAAGTGTAGGGGGTCGTTCTGGGGCCGGTGTTTCAGGGTGTAGGTCAGAGCAGTGGTGTTTGGGCAGTGTAGGGGGTCGTGCTGGGGCTGGTGTTTCAAGGTTTAGGGCAGTGCAGTGGTGTTTGGGCAGTGTAGGGGCTCGTGCTGGGGCCGGTGTTTCAGGGTGTAGGGCAGTGCAGTGGTGTTCGGGAAGTGTAGGGGGTCGTGCTGGGGCCGGTGTTTCAGGGTGTAGGGCAGTGCAGTGGTGTTCGGGCAGTGTAGCGGGTCGTGTTTGGGCTGGTGTTTCAGGGTTTAGGGCAGTACAGTGGTGTTCGTTCAGTGTAGGGGGTCGTGCTGGGGCCGGTGTTTCAGGGTTTAGGGCAGTGCAGTGGTGTTCAGGGAATTTAGCGGGTCGTGCTGAGGCCAGTGTTTTTGTGGTTTTGGGCAGTTCAGTGGTGTTCGGGCAGTGTAGGGGGTCGTGCTGGGGCTGGTGTTTTTAGGGTTTTGGGCAGTGCAGTGGTGTTTGGGCAGTGTAGGGGTTCGTGCTGGGGCTGGTGTTTCAGGGTGTAGTGCAGTGGTGTTTGGGCACTGTAGGGGGTCGTGCTGGGGCTGTTTTTTAATGGTTTGGGGCAGTGCAGTGGTGTTCGTTCAGTGTAGGGGGTCGTGCTGGAGCCTGTGTTTCAGGGTTTAGGGCAGTGCAGTGGTGTTCGGGGAGTGTAGGGGGTCGTGCTGGGGCCGGTGTTTTTAGGGTTTAGGGCAGTGCAGTGGTGTTCGGGCAGTGTAGGGGGTCGTGCTGGGGCTGGTGTTTCAGGGTATAGGGCAGTGCAGTGGTGTTCGTTCAGTGTAGGGGGTCGTGCTGGGGCCGGTGTTTCAGGGTTTAGGGCAGTGCAGTGGTGTTCGAGGAGTGTAGGGGGTCGTGCTGGTGCCGGTGTTTCAGGGTTTAGCGCAGTGCAGTGGTTTTCGGACAGTGTAGAGGGTCATGCTGGTGCCGGTGTTTCAGGGTTTAGAGCAGTGCAGTGGTGTTCGGGGAGTGTAGGGGGTCGTGCTGTGGCTGGTGTTTCAGGGTTTAGGGCAGTGCAGTGGTGTTCGGGCAGTGTAGGGGGTCGTGCTGGGGCCGGTGTTTCAGGGTTTAGGGCAGTGCAGTGGTTTTCGGACAGTGTAGAGGGTCATGCTGGTGCCGGTGTTTCAGGGTTTAGAGCAGTGCAGTGGTGTTCGGGGAGTGTAGGGGGTCGTGCTGTGGCTGGTGTTTCAGTGTTTAGGGCAGTGCTGTGGTGTTCGGGAAGTGTAGGGGGTCATGCTGGGGGTGGTGTTTCAGGGTTTAGGGCAGTGAAGTGGTGTTCGTGAAGTGTGGGGAGTCGTGCAAGGGCTGGTGTTTCAGTTTTTAGGGCAGTGCAGTGGTATTCGGGCAGTGTTGGGGGTTGTGCTGGGGCTGGTGTTTCAGGGTGTAGGACAGTGTAGTGGTGTTCGGGCAATGTAGGAGGTCGTGCTGGGGCCGGTGTTTCAGGGTGTAAGGCAGTGCAGTGGTGTTCGGGAAGTGTAGGGGATCGTACTGGGGCTGGTGTTTCAGGGTGTAGGGCAGTGCAATGGTGTTCGGGGAGTGTAGGGGGTCATGCTGGGGCCCGTGTTTCAGGGTGAAGAGAAGTGCAGTGGTGTTCGGGCAATGTAGGGGGTCGTGCTAGGGCTGGTGTTTCAGGGTGTAGGGCAGTGCAGTTGTGTTCGGGCAGTGTAGGGGGTCGTTGTGGGGCTGGTGTTTCCTGGTTTAGGGCAGTGCAGTGGTGTTCGGGCAGTGTAGTGGGTCGTGATGGGGCTTTTGTTTCAGGGTTTAGGGCAGTGTAGTGGTGTTCGTTCAGTGTAGGGGGTTGTGCTGGGGCCGGTGTTTCAGGGTTTAGGGCAGTGCAGCGGTGTTCAGGGAGTTTAGCAGTCGTGCTGGGGCCAGTATTTTTATGGTTTTGGGCAGTTCAGTGGTGTTCGGGCAGTGTAGGGGGTCGTGCTGGGGCCGGTGTTTTTAGGGTTTTGGGCAGTGCAGTGGTGTTTTGGCGGTGTAGGGGTTTGTGCTGGGGCTGGTGTTTCAGGGTGTAGTGCAGTGGTGTTCGGGCAGTGTAGGGGTCGTGCTGGGGCCAGTGTTTCAGGGTTTAGGGCAGTGCAGTGGTGTTTGGGGAGTGTAGGGGGTCGTGCTGGGGCCGGTGTTTTTAGGGTTTAGGGCAGTTCAGTGGTGTTCGGGCAGTGTAGGGGGTCATGCTGGGGCTGTGTTTTTAGGGTTTAGGGCAGTGCAGTGGTGTTCGGGAAGTGTAGGGGGTCGTGCTGGAGCCGGTGTTTCTGGGTGTAGGGCCGTGTTGTTCGGGCAGTGTAGGGGGTCATGCTAGGGGTGGTGTTTCAGTCTTTGGGGCAGTGCAGTGGTGTTCGATAAGTGTGGGGGGTCATTCAGGGGCTGTGTTTCAGGGTTTAGAGCAGTGCAGTGGTGTTCGGGCAGTGTAGGGGGTCGTGCTGGGGCTGGTGTTTCAGGGTTTAGGGCAGAGCAGTGGTGTTCGTTCAGTGTAGGGTGTCGTGCTGGGGCCGGTGTTTCAGGGTTTAGGGCAGTGCAGTGTTGTTCGGGGAGTGTAGGGGGTTGTGCTGTGGCCGGTGTTTCAGGGTTTAGGGCAGTGCAGTGGTTTTCGGGCAGTGTAGGGGGTCTTGCTGGGGCCAGTGTTTCAGGGTGTAGGGCAGTGCAGTGGTGTTCGGGCAGTGTAGGGGGTCGTGCTGGGGCCAGAGTTTCCGGGTGTAGGGCACTGCAGTGGTGTTCGGGCAGTGTAGGGGATCGTGCTGGGGCCGGTGTTTCAGGGTTTAGGGCAGTACAGTGGTGTTCGATGATCGTAGGGGGTCTTGCTGGGGCCGGTGTTTCAGGGTTTAGGGCAGTGCAGTGCTGTTCGTGCTGAGTAGGGGGTTGTGTTGGGGGCGGTGTTTCAAGGTTTAGGGCCGAGCCGTGGTGTTCGGGCAGTGTATCGGGTCGTGCTGGGGCCGGTTTTTCAGGGTGTAAGGCAGTGCAGTGGTGTTTGGAAAGTGTAGGGGGTCGTGCTGGGGGTGGTGTTTTAGGGTTTAGGGCAGTGAAGTGGTGTTCGGGAAGTGTGGGGGGTTGTGCAGGGGCTGTGTTTCAGGGTTTAGGGCAGTGCAGCGGTGTTCGGGCAGTATGGGGGGGCGTGCAGGGGCTGGTGTTTCAGTGTTTAGGGCAGTGCAGTGGTATTCGGGCAGTGTTGGGGGTTGGGGTCGTGCTGGGGGTGGTGTTTCAGGGTTTAGGGCAGTGAAGTGGTGTTCGTTCAGTGTAGGGGGTCGTGCTGGGGCCGGTGTTTCAGGGTTTAGGGCAGTGCAGTGGTGTTCAGGGAGTTTAGTGGGTCGTGCTGAGGCCAGTGTTTTTATGGTTTTGGGCAGTTCAGTGGTGTTCGGGCAGTGTAGGGGGTCGTGCTGGGGCTGGTGTTTTTAGGGTTTTGGGCAGTGCAGTGGTGTTTGGGCAGTGTAGGGGTTCGTGCAGGGGCTGGTGTTTCATGGTTTAGGGCTGTGCTATGGTGTTCAGGCAGTGTAGGGGGTCGTGCTGGTGCAGGTGTTTCAGGGTTTAGGGCAGTGCAGTGTTGTTCGGGGAGTGTAGGGGGTTGAGCTGTGGCTGGTGTTTCAGGGTTTAGGGCAGTGCAGTGGTGTTCGGGCAGTGTAGGGGGTCTTGCTGGGGCCAGTGTTTCAGGGTGTAGGGCAGTGCAGTGGTGTACGGGCAGTGTAGGGGGTCGTGCTGGGGCCAGAGTTTCCGGGTGTAGGGCACTGCAGTGGTGTTCGGGCAGTGTAGGGGATCGTGCTGGGGCCGGTGTTTCAGGGTTTAGGGCAGTGCAGTGCTGTTCGTGCAGAGTAGGGGGTTGTGTTGGGGGCGGTGTTTCAAGGTTTAGGGCCGAGCCATGGTGTTCGGGCAGTGTATCGGGTCGTGCTGGGGCCGGTTTTTCAGGGTGTAAGGCAGTGCAGTGGTGTTTGGAAAGTGTAGGGGGTCGTGCTGGGGGTGGTGTTTCAGGGTTTAGGGCAGTACAGTGGTGTTCGGGGATCGTAGGGGGTCTTGATGGGGCCGGTGTTTCAGGGTTTAGGGCAGTGCAGTGCTGTTCGTGCAGAGTAGGGGGTTGTGTTGGGGGCGGTGTTTCAAGGTTTAGGGCCGAGCCGTGGTGTTCGGGCAGTGTATCGGGTCGTGCTGGGGCCGGTTTTTCAGGGTGTAAGGCAGTGCAGTGGTGTTTGGAAAGTGTAGGGGGTCGTGCTGGGGGTGGTGTTTCAGGGTTTAGGGCAGTGAAGTGGTGTTCGGAAAGTGTGGGGGGTTGTGCAGGGGCTGTGTTTCAGGGTTTAGGGCAGTGCAGCGGTGTTCGGGCAGTATGGGGGGCGTGCAGGGGCTGGTGTTTCAGTGTTTAGGGCAGTGCAGTGGTATTCGGGCAGTGTTGGGGGTTGGGGTCGTGCTGGGGGTGGTGTTTCAGGGTTTAGGGCAGTGAAGTGGTGTTCGGGAAGTGTGGGGGGTTGTGCAGGGGCTGTGTTTTAGGGTTTAGGACAGTGCAGTGGTGTTCGTTCAGTGTAGGGGGTCGTGCTGGGGCCGGTGTTTCAGGGTTTAGGGCAGTGCAGTGGTGTTCAGGGAGTTTAGCGGGTCGTGCTGAGGCCAGTGTTTTTATGGTTTTGGGCAGTTCAGTGATGTTCGGGCAGTGTAGGGGGTCGTGCTGGGGCTGGTGTTTTTAGGGTTTTGGGCAGTGCAGTGGTGTTTGGGCTGTGTAGGGGTTCGTGCTGGGGCTGGTGTTTCAGGGTGTAGTGCAGTGGTGTTCGTGCACTGTAGGGGGTCGTGCTGCAGCTGTTTTTTAACGGTTTAGGGCAGTGCAGTGGTGTTCGTTCAGTGTAGGGGGTCGTGCTGGAGCCTGTGTTTCAGGGTTTAGGGCAGTGCAGTGGTATTCGGGCAGTGTTGGGGGTTGTGCTGGGGCTGGTGTTTCAGGGTTTAGGGCTGTGCAGTGGTGTTCGAGGAGCATAGGGGGTCGTGCTGGGGCCAGTGTTTCAGGGTTTAGGGCAGTGCAGTGGTGTTTGGGCAGTGTAGGGGGTCGTGCTGGGACCAGTGTTTTTATGGTTTTGGGCAGTTCAGTGGTGTTTGGGCAGTGTAAGGGGTCGTGCTGGGGCTGGTGTTTTTAGGGTTTTGGGCAGTGCAGTGGTGTTTGGGCAGTGTAGGGGTTCGTGCTGGGGCTGGTGTTTTAGGGTGTAGTGCAGTGGTATTCGGGCAGTGTTGGGGGTTGTGCTGGGGCTGGTGTTTCAGGGTTTAGGGCTGTGCAATGGTGTTCGAGGAGCATAGGGGGTCATGCTGGGGCCAGTGTTTCAGGGTTTAGGGCAGTGCAGTGGTGTTCGGAAAGTGTAGGGGGTCGTGCCTTGGCCTGTGTTTCAGGGTGTAGGTCAGAGCAGTGGTGTTCGGGCAGTGTAGGGGGTCGTGCTGGGGCCGGTGTTTCAGGGTTTAGGGCAGTACAGTGCTGTTCGGGCAGAGTAGGGGGTTGTGTTGGGGATGGTGTTTCAAGGTTTAGGGCCGAGCAGTGGTGTTCGGGCAGTGTATCGGGTCGCGCTGGGGCCAGTGTTTCAGGGTGTAGGGCAGTGCAGTGGTGTTCGGGAAGTGTAGGGGGTCGTGCTGGGGGTGGTGTTTCAGGGTTTAGGGCAGTGAAGTGGTGTTCGGGAAGTGTGGGGGGTTGTGCAGGGGCTGTGTTTCAGGGTTCAGGGCAGTGCAGCGGTGTTCGGGCAGTATGGGGGGCGTGCAGGGGCTGGTGTTTCAGTGTTTAGGGCAGTGCAGTGGTATTCGGGCAGTGTTGAGGGTTGTGCTGGGGCTGGTGTTTCAGGGTTTAGGGCTGTGCAGTGGTGTTCGAGGAGCATAGGGGGTCGTGCTGAGGCCGGTGTTTCAGGGCTTAGGGCAGTGCAGTGGTGTTCAGGAAGTGTAGGGGGTCGTGCTGGGGCCGGTGTTTCAGGGTGTAGGTCAGAGCAGTGGTGTTTGGGCAGTGTAGGGGGTCGTGCTGGGGCTGGTGTTTCAGGGTTTAGGGCAGTGCAGTGGTGTTTGGGCAGTGTAGGGGCTCGTGCTGGGGCTGGTGTTTCAGGGTTTAGGGCAGTGCAGTGGTGTTTGGGCAGTGTAGGGGCTCGTGCTGGGGCCGGTGTTTCAGGGTGTAGGGCAGTGCAGTGGTGTTCAGGAAGTGTAGGGGGTCGTGCTGGGGCCGGTGTTTCAGGGTGTAGGGCAGTGCAGTGGTGTTCGGGCAGAGTAGCGGGTCGTGTTGGGGCTTGTGTTTCAGGGTTTAGGGCAGTACAGTGGTGTTCGTTCAGTGTAGGGGGTCGTGCTGGGGCCGGTGTTTCAGGGTTTAGGGCAGTGCAGTGGTGTTCAGGGAATTTAGCGGGTCGTGCTGAGGCCAGTGTTTTTGTGGTTTTGGGCAGTTCAGTGGTGTTCGGGCAGTGTAGGGGATCATGCTGGGGCTGGTGTTTTTAGGGTTTTGGGCAGTGCAGTGGTGTTTGGGCAGTGTAGGGGTGAGTGCTGGGGCTGGTGTTTCAGGGTGTAGTGCAGTGGTGTTCGGGCACTGTAGGGGGTCATGCTGGGGCTGTTTTTTAATGGTTTGGGGCAGTGCAGTCGTGTTCGTTCAGTGTAGGGGGTTGTGCTGGAGCCTGTGTTTCAGGGTTTAGGGCAGTGCAGTGGTGTTCGGGGAGTGTAGGGGGTCGTGCTGGGGCCGGTGTTTTTAGGGTTTAGGGCAGTGCAGTGGTGTTCGGGCAGTGTAGGGGGTCGTGCTGGGGCTGGTGTTTCAGGGTATAGGGCAGTGCAGTGGTGTTCGTTCAGTGTAGGGGGTCGTGCTGGGGCCGGTGTTTCAGGGTTTAGGGCAGTGCAGTGGTGTTTGGGGAGTGTAGGGGGTCGTGCTGGTGCCGGTGTTTCAGGGTTTAGCGCAGTGCAGTGGTTTTCGGACAGTGTAGAGGGTCACGCTGGTGCCGGTGTTTCAGGGTTTAGAGCAGTGCAGTGGTGTTCGGGGAGTGTAGGGGGTCGTGCTGTGGCTGGTGTTTCAGGGTTTAGGGCAGTGCAGTGGTGTTCGGGCAGTGTAGGGGGTCGTGCTGGGGCCGGTGTTTCAGGGTTTAGGGCAGTGCAGTGGTTTTCGGACAGTGTAGAGGGTCATGCTGGTGCCGGTGTTTCAGGGTTTAGAGCAGTGCAGTGGTGTTCGGGGAGTGTAGGGGGTCGTGCTGTGGCTGGTGTTTCAGTGTTTAGGGCAGTGCTGTGGTGTTCGGGAAGTGTGGGGAGTCGTGCAAGAGCTGGTGTTTCAGTTTTTAGGGCAGTGCAGTGGTGTTCGGGCAGTGTTGGGGGTTGTGCTGGGGCTGGTGTTTCAGGGTGTAGGACAGTGTAGTGGTGTTCGGGCAGTGTAGGAGGTCGTGCTGGGGCCGGTGTTTCAGGGTGTAGGGCAGTGCAGTGGTGTTCGGGAAGTGTAGGGGATCGTGCTGGGGCTGGTGTTTCAGGGTGTAGGGCAGTGCAATGGTGTTTGGGGAGTGTAGGGGGTCATGCTGGGGCCCGTGTTTAAGGGTTTAGGGCTGTGCAGTGGTGTTCGAGGATCATAGGGGGTCGTGCTGGGGACGGTGTTTCAGGGTTTAGGGCAGTGCAGTGGTGTTCGGGAAGTGTAGGGGGTCATGCTGGGGCCGGTGTTTCAGGGTGTAGGTCAGAGCAGTGGTGTTCGGGCAGTGTAGGGGGTTGTACTGGGGCCGGTGTTTCAGGGTTTAGGGCAATGCAGTGGTGTTTGGGCAGTGTAGGGGTCATGCTGGGGCCGGTGTTTCAGGGTGTAGGCTAGTGCAGTGGTGTTCGGGGAGTGTAGGGGGTCGTGCTATGGCCGGTGTTTCAGGGTGAAGAGAAGTGCAGTGGTGTTCGGACAATGTAGGGGGTCGTGCTAGGGCTGGTGTTTCAGGGTGTAGGGCAGTGCAGTGGTCTTCGGGCAGTGTAGGGGTCATGCTGGGGCTGGTGTTTCCTGGTTTAGGGCAGTGCAGTGGTGTTCGGGCAGTGTAGTGGGTCATGCTGGGGCTGGTGTTTCAGCGTTTATGGCAGTGTAGTGGTGTTCGTTCAGTGTAGGGGGTCGTGCTGGGTCCGGTGTTTCAGGGTTTAGGGCTGTGCAGTGGTGTTCGAGGAGCATAGGGGGTCGTGCTGGGGCCGGTGTTTCAGGGTTTAGGGCAGTGCAGTGGTGTTCGTTCACTGTAGGGGGTCGTGCTGGGGCCGGTGTTTCAGGGTTTAGGGCAGTGCAGTGGTGTTCAGGGAGTTTAGCGGGTCGTGCTGAGGCCAGTGTTTTTATGGTTTTGGGCAGTTCAGTGGTGTTCGGGCAGTGTAGGGGGTCGTGCTGGGGCTGGTGTTTTTAGGGTTTTGGGCAGTGCAGTGGTGTTTGGGCAGTGTAGGGGTTCGTGCTGGGGCTGGTGTTTCAGGGTGTAGTGCAGTGGTGTTCGGGCAGTGTAGGGGGTCATGCTAGGGCTGTTTTTTAAGGGTTTAGGGCAGTGCATTGGTGTTCGTTCAGTGTAGGGGGTCGTGCTGGAGCCTGTGTTTCAGGGTGTAGGGCAGTGCAGTGGTGTTCGGGGAGTGTAGGGGGTCGTGCTGGGGCCGGTGTTTTTAGGGTTTAGGGCAGTGCAGTGGTGTTCGGGCAGTGTAGGGGGTCGTGCTGGGGCTGGTGTTTCAGGGTATAGGGCAGTGCAGTGGTGTTCGTTCAGTGTAGGGGGTCGTGCTGGGGCCGGTGTTTCAGGGTTTAGGGCAGTGCAGTGGTGTTCGGGGAGTGTAGGGGGTCGTGCTGGTGCCGGTGATTCAGGGTTTAGCGCAGTGCAGTGGTGTTCGGGCAGTGTAGGGGGTCGTGCTGGGGCCGGTGTTTCAGGGTTTAGGGCAGTGCAGTGGTTTTCGGGCAGTGTAGAGGGTCATGCTGGTGCCGGTGTTTCAGGGTTTAGAGCAGTGCAGTGGTGTTCGGGGAGTGTAGGGGGTCGTGCTGTGGCTGGTGTTTCAGGGTTTAGGGCAGTGCAGTGGTGTTCGGGCAGTGTAGGGGGTCGTGCTGGGGCCGGTGTTTCAGGGTTTAGGGCAGTGCAGTGGTTTTCGGACAGTGTAGAGGGTCATGCTGGTGCTGGTGTTTCAGGGTTTAGAGCAGTGCAGTGGTGTTCGGGGAGTGTAGGGGGTCGTGCTGTGGCTGGTGTTTCAGGGTTTAGGGCAGTGCTGTGGTGTTCGGGAAGTGTAGGGGGTCGTGCTGGGGGTGGTGTTTCAGGGTTTAGGGCAGTGAAGTGGTGTTCGGGAAGTGTGGGGAGTCGTGCAAGGGCTGGTGTTTCAGTTTTTAGGGCAGTGCAGTGGTATTCGGGCAGTGTTGGGGTTGTGCTGGGGCTGGTGTTTCAGGGTGTAGGACAGTGTAGTGGTGTTCGGGCAGTGTAGGAGGTCGTTCTGGGGCCGGTGTTTCAGGGTGTAGGGCAGTGCAGTGGTGTTCGGGAAGTGTAGGGGATCGTGCTGGGGCTGGTGTTTCAGGGTTTAGGGCAGTGCAATGGTGTTCAGGGAGTGTAGGGGGTCATGCTGGGGCCCGTGTTTAAGGGTTTAGGGCTGTGCAGTGGTGTTCGAGGAGCATAGGGGGTCGTGCTGGGGACGGTGTTTCAGGGTTTAGGGCAGTGCAGTGGTGTTCGGGAAGTGTAGGGGGTCATGCTGGGGCCAGTGTTTCAGGGTGTAGGTCAGAGCAGTGGTGTTCGGGCAGTGTAGGGGGTCGTACTGTGGCCGGTGTTTCAGGGTTTAGGGCAGTGCAGTGGTGTTTGGGCAGTGTAGGGGGTCATGCTGGGGCCGGTGTTTCAGGGTGTAGGGCAGTGCAGTGGTGTTCGGGGAGTGTAGGGGGTCGTGCTAGGGCCGGTGTTTCAGGGTGAAGAGAAGTGCAGTGGTGTTCGGACAATGTAGGGGGTCGTGCTAGGGCTGGTGTTTCAGGGTATAGGGCAGTGCAGTGGTGTTCGGGCAGTGTAGGGGGTCGTGCTGGGGCTGGTGTTTCCTGGTTTAGGGCAGTCCAGTGGTGTTCGGGCAGTGTAGTGGGGCATGCTGGGGCTGGTGTTTCAGGGTTTAGGGCAGTGTAGTGGTGTTCGTTCAGTGTAGGGGGTCGTGCTGGGTCCGGTGTTTCAGGGTTTAGGGCAGTGCAGTGGTGTTCAGGGAGTTTAGCGGTCGTGCTGGGGCCAGTGTTTTTATGGTTTTGGGCAGTTCAGTGGCGTTCGGGCAGTGTAGGGGTTCGTCCTGGGGCCGTTGTTTTTAGGATTTTGGGCAGTGCTTTGGTGTTTGGGCAGTGTAGGGGTTTGTGCTGGGGCTGGTGTTTCAGGGTGTAGTGCAGTGGTGTTCGGGCAGTGTAGGGGGTCATGCTGGCGCTGGCTTTCAGGGTTTAGGGCAGTGCAGTGGTGTTCGTTCAGTGTAGGGGGTCGTGCTGGGGCCAGTGTTTCAGGGTTTAGGGCAGTGCAGTGGTGTTCAGGGAGAGTAGGGGGTCGTGCTGGGGCCGGTGTTTCAGGGTTTAGGGCAGTGCAGTGGTGTTCGGGCAGTGTAGGGGGTCATGCTGGGGCAGGTGTTTCAGGGTGTAGGGCAGTGCAGTGGTGTTCGGGGAGTGTTGGGGGTCATGCTGGGGCCGGTGTTTCAGGGTGAAGAGAAGTGCAGTGGTGTTCGTTCAGTGTAGGGGGTCGTGCTGGGGCCAGTGTTTCAGGGTTTAGGGCAGTGCAGTGGTGTTCAGGAAGTGTAGGGGGTCGTGCTGGGGCCGGTGTTTCAGGGTGTAGGGCAGTGCAGTGGTGTTCGGGCAGAGTAGCGGGTCGTGTTGGGGCTTGTGTTTCAGGGTTTAGGGCAGTACAGTGGTGTTCGTTCAGTGTAGGGGGTCGTGCTGGGGCCGGTGTTTCAGGGTTTAGGGCAGTGCAGTGGTGTTCAGGGAATTTAGCGGGTCGTGCTGAGGCCAGTGTTTTTGTGGTTTTGGGCAGTTCAGTGGTGTTCGGGCAGTGTAGGGGATCATGCTGGGGCTGGTGTTTTTAGGGTTTTGGGCAGTGCAGTGGTGTTTGGGCAGTGTAGGGGTGAGTGCTGGGGCTGGTGTTTCAGGGTGTAGTGCAGTGGTGTTCGGGCACTGTAGGGGGTCATGCTGGGGCTGTTTTTTAATGGTTAGGGGCAGTGCAGTCGTGTTCGTTCAGTGTAGGGGGTTGTGCTGGAGCCTGTGTTTCAGGGTTTAGGGCAGTGCAGTGGTGTTCGGGGAGTGTAGGGGGTCGTGCTGGGGCCGGTGTTTTTAGGGTTTAGGGCAGTGCAGTGGTGTTCGGGCAGTGTAGGGGGTCGTGCTGGGGCTGGTGTTTCAGGGTATAGGGCAGTGCAGTGGTGTTCGTTCAGTGTAGGGGGTCGTGCTGGGGCCGGTGTTTCAGGGTTTAGGGCAGTGCAGTGGTGTTTGGGGAGTGTAGGGGGTCGTGCTGGTGCCGGTGTTTCAGGGTTTAGCGCAGTGCAGTGGTTTTCGGACAGTGTAGAGGGTCACGCTGGTGCCGGTGTTTCAGGGTTTAGAGCAGTGCAGTGGTGTTCGGGGAGTGTAGGGGGTCGTGCTGTGGCTGGTGTTTCAGGGTTTATGGCAGTGCAGTGGTGTTCGGGCAGTGTAGGGGGTCGTGCTGGGGCCGGTGTTTCAGGGTTTAGGGCAGTGCAGTGGTTTTCGGACAATGTAGAGGGTCATGCTGGTGCCGGTGTTTCAGGGTTTAGAGCAGTGCAGTGGTGTTCGGGGAGTGTAGGGGGTCGTGCTGTGGCTGGTGTTTCAGTGTTTAGGGCAGTGCTGTGGTGTTCGGGAAGTGTGGGGAGTCGTGCAAGAGCTGGTGTTTCAGTTTTTAGGGCAGTGCAGTGGTGTTCGGGCAGTGTTGGGGGTTGTGCTGGGGCTGGTGTTTCAGGGTGTAGGACAGTGTAGTGGTGTTCGGGCAGTGTAGGAGGTCGTGCTGGGGCCGGTGTTTCAGGGTGTAGGGCAGTGCAGTGGTGTTCGGGAAGTGTAGGGGATCGTGCTGGGGCTGGTGTTTCAGGGTGTAGGGCAGTGCAATGGTGTTTGGGGAGTGTAGGGGGTCATGCTGGGGCCCGTGTTTAAGGGTTTAGGGCTGTGCAATGGTGTTCGAGGAGCATAGGGGGTCGTGCTGGGGACGGTGTTTCAGGGTTTAGGGCAGTGCAGTGGTGTTCGGGAAGTGTAGGGGGTCATGCTGGGGCCGGTGTTTCAGGGTGTAGGTCAGAGCAGTGGTGTTCGGGCAGTGTAGGGGGTTGTACTGGGGCCGGTGTTTCAGGGTTTAGGGCAATGCAGTGGTGTTTGGGCAGTGTAGGGGGTCATGCTGGGGCCGGTGTTTCAGGGTGTAGGCTAGTGCAGTGGTGTTCGGGGAGTGTAGGGGGTCGTGCTATGGCCGGTGTTTCAGGGTGAAGAGAAGTGCAGTGGTGTTCGGACAATGTAGGGGGTCGTGCTAGGGCTGGTGTTTCAGGGTGTAGGGCAGTGCAGTGGTGTTCGGGCAGTGTAGGGGTCATGCTGGGGCTGGTGTTTCCTGGTTTAGGGCAGTGCAGTGGTGTTCGGGCAGTGTAGTGGGTCATGCTGGGGCTGGTGTTTCAGCGTTTAGGGCAGTGTAGTGGTGTTCGTTCAGTGTAGGGGGTCGTGCTGGGTCCGGTGTTTCAGGGTTTAGGGCAGTGCAGTGGTGTTCAGGGAGTTTAGCGGTCGTGCTGGGGCCAGTGTTTTTATGGTTTTGGGCAGTTCAGTGGTGTTCGGGCAGTGTAGGGGGTCGTGCTGGGGCCGGTGTTTTTAGGGTTTTGGGCAGTGCTTTGGAGTTTGGGCAGTGTAGGTGTTTGTGCTGGGGCTGGTGTTTCAGGGTGTAGTGCAGTGGTGTTCGGGCAGTGTAGGGGGTCGTGCTGGGGCTGGCTTTCAGGGTTTAGGGCAGTGCAGTGGTGTTCGTTCAGTGTAGGGGGTCGTGCTGGGGCCAGTGTTTCAGGGTTTAGGGCAGTGCAGTGGTGTTCTGGGAGAGTAGGGGGTCGTGCTGGGGCCGGTGTTTTAGGGTTTAGGGCAGTGCAGTGGTGTTCGGGCAGTGTAGGGGGTCATGCTGGGGCCGGTGTTTCAGGGTGTAGGGCAGTGCAGTGGTGTTAGGGGAGTGTTGGGGGTCGTGCTGGGGCCGGTGTTTCAGGGTGAAGAGAAGTGCAGTGGTGTTCGGGCAATGTAGGGGGTTGTGCTAGGGCTGGTGTTTCAGGGTTTAGGGCAGTGCAGTGGTGTTCGGGGAGTGTAGGGGGTCGTGATGGGGCCGGTGTTTCAGGGTGTAGGGAAGTGCAGTGGTGTTCGGGGAGTGTTGGGGGTCGTGCTGGGGCCGGTGTTTCAGGGTGTAGGGCAGTGCAGTGGTGTTCGGGCAGTGTAGGGGGTCGTGCTGGGGCTGGTGTTTCAGGATTTAGGGCAGTGCAATGGTGTTCGGGGAGTGTAGGGGGTCGTACTGGGGCTGGTGTTTCAGGGTTTAGGGCAGTGCAGTGGTGTTCGTTCAGTGTAGGGGGTCGTTCTGGGGCCGGTGTTTCAGGGTTTAGGGCAGTGCAGTGGTGTTCAGGGAGTTTAGCGGTCGTGCTGGGGCCAGTGTTTTTATGGTTTTGGGCAGTTCAGTGGTGTTCGGGCAGTGTAAGGGGTCGTGCTGGGGCTGGTGTTTTTAGGGTTTTGGGCAGTGCAGTGGTGTTTGGGCAGTGTAGGGGTTCGTGCTGGGGCTGGTGTTTTAGGGTGTAGTGCAGTGGTATTCGGGCAGTGTTGGGGGTTGTGCTGGGGCTGGTGTTTCAGAGTTTAGGGCTGTGCAGTGGTGTTCGAGGAGCATAGGGGGTCGTGCTGGGGCCAGTGTTTCAGGGTTTAGGGCAGTGCAGTGGTGTTTGGGAAGTGTAGGGGGTCGTGCCTTGGCCTGTGTTTCAGGGTGTAGGTCAGAGCAGTGGTGTTCGGGCAGTGTAGGGGATCGTGCTGGGGCCGGTGTTTCAGGGTTTAGGGCAGTGCAGTGCTGTTCGGGCAGAGTAGGGGGTTGTGTTGGGGGCGGTGTTTCAAGGTTTAGGGCCGAGCAGTAGTGTTCGGGCAGAGTATCGGGTCGCGCTGGGGCCAGTGTTTCAGGGTGTAGGGCAGTGCAGTGGTGTTCGGGAAGTGTAGGGGGTCGTGCTGGGGGTGGTGTTTCAGGGTTTAGGGCAGTGAAGTGCTGTTCGGGAAGTGTGGGGGGTTGTGCAGGGGCTGTGTTTCAGGGTTTAGGGCAGTGCAGCGGTGTTCGGGCAGTATGGGGGGGCGTGCAGGGGCTGGTGTTTCAGTGTTTAGGGCAGTGCAGTGGTATTCGGGCAGTGTTGGGGGTTGTGCTGGGGCTGGTGTTTCAGGGTTTAGGTCTGTGCAGTGGTGTTCGAGGAGCATAGGGGGTCGTGCTGGGGCCGGTATTTCAGGGTTTAGGGCAGTGCAGTGGTGTTCGTTCACTGTAGGGGGTCGTGCTGGGGCCGGTGTTTCAGGGTTTAGGGCAGTGCAGTGGTGTTCAGGGAGTTTAGCGGGTCGTGCTGAGGCCAGTGTTTTTATGGTTTTGGGCAGTTCAGTGGTGTTCGGGCAGTGTAGGGGGTCGTGCTGGGGCTGGTGTTTTTAGGGTTTTGGGCAGTGCAGTGGTGTTTGGGCAGTGTAGGGGTTCGTGCTGGGGCTGGTGTTTCAGGGTGTAGTGCAGTGGTGTTCGGGCAGTGTAGGGGGTCATGCTAGGGCTGTTTTTTAAGGGTTTAGGGCAGTGCATTGGTGTTCGTTCAGTGTAGGGGGTCGTGCTGGAGCCTGTGTTTCAGGGTGTAGGGCAGTGCAGTGGTGTTCGGGGAGTGTAGGGGGTCGTGCTGGGGCCGGTGTTTTTAGGGTTTAGGGCAGTGCAGTGGTGTTCGGGCAGTGTAGGGGGTCGTGCTGGGGCTGGTGTTTCAGGGTATAGGGCCGTGCAGTGGTGTTCGTTCAGTGTAGGGGGTCGTGCTGGGGCCGGTGTTTCAGGGTTTAGGGCAGTGCAGTGGTGTTCGGGGAGTGTAGGGGGTCGTGCTGGTGCCGGTGATTCAGGGTTTAGCGCAGTGCAGTGGTGTTCGGGCAGTGTAGGAGGTCGTGCTGGGGCCGGTGTTTCAGGGTTTAGGGCAGTGCAGTGGTTTTCGGGCAGTGTAGAGGGTCATGCTGGTGCCGGTGTTTCAGGGTTTAGAGCAGTGCAGTGGTGTTCGGGGAGTGTAGGGGGTCGTGCTGTGGCTGGTGTTTCAGGGTTTAGGGCAGTGCAGTGGTGTTCGGGCAGTGTAGGGGGTCGTGCTGGGGCCGGTGTTTCAGGGTTTAGGGCAGTGCAGTGGTTTTCGGACAGTGTAGAGGGTCATGCTGGTGCTGGTGTTTCAGGGTTTAGAGCAGTGCAGTGGTGTTCGGGGAGTGTAGGGGGTCGTGCTGTGGCTGGTGTTTCAGGGTTTATGGCAGTGCTGTGGTGTTCGGGAAGTGTAGGGGGTCGTGCTGGGGGTGGTGTTTCAGGGTTTAGGGCAGTGAAGTGGTGTTCGGGAAGTGTGGGGAGTCGTGCAAGGGCTGGTGTTTCAGTTTTTAGGGCAGTGCAGTGGTATTCGGGCAGTGTTGGGGGTTGTGCTGGGGCTGGTGTTTCAGGGTGTAGGACAGTGTAGTGGTGTTCGGGCAGTGTAGGAGGTCGTTCTGGGGCCGGTGTTTCAGGGTGTAGGGCAGTGCAGTGGTGTTCGGGAAGTGTAGGGGATCGTGCTGGGGCTGGTGTTTCAGGGTTTAGGGCAGTGCAATGGTGTTCAGGGAGTGTAGGGGGTCATGCTGGGGCCCGTGTTTAAGGGTTTAGGGCTGTGCAGTGGTGTTCGAGGAGCATAGGGGGTCGTGCTGGGGACGGTGTTTCAGGGTTTAGGGCAGTGCAGTGGTGTTCGGGAAGTGTAGGGGGTCATGCTGGGGCCAGTGTTTCAGGGTGTAGGTCAGAGCAGTGGTGTTCGGGCAGTGTAGGGGGTCGTACTGTGGCCGGTGTTTCAGGGTTTAGGGCAGTGCAGTGGTGTTTGGGCAGTGTAGGGGGTCATGCTGGGGCCGGTGTTTCAGGGTGTAGGGCAGTGCAGTGGTGTTCGGGGAGTGTAGGGGGTCGTGCTAGGGCCGGTGTTTCAGGGTGAAGAGAAGTGCAGTGGTGTTCGGACAATGTAGGGGGTCATGCTAGGGCTGGTGTTTCAGGGTATAGGGCAGTGCAGTGGTGTTCGGGCAGTGTAGGGGGTCGTGCTGGGGCTGGTGTTTCCTGGTTTAGGGCAGTGCAGTGGTGTTCGGGCAGTGTAGTGGGGCATGCTGGGGCTGGTGTTTCAGGGTTTAGGGCAGTGGAGTGGTGTTCGTTCAGTGTAGGGGGTCGTGCTGGATCCGGTGTTTCAGAGTTTAGGGCAGTGCAGTGGTGTTCAGGGAGTTTAGCGGTCGTGCTGGGGCCAGTGTTTTTATGGTTTTGGGCAGTTCAGTGGCGTTCGGGCAGTGTAGGGGTTCGTCCTGGGGCCGTTGTTTTTAGGATTTTGGGCAGTGCTTTGGTGTTTGGGCAGTGTAGGGGTTTGTGCTGGGGCTGGTGTTTCAGGGTGTAGTGCAGTGGTGTTCGGGCAGTGTAGGGGGTCATGCTGGGGCTGGCTTTCAGGGTTTAGGGCAGTGCAGTGGTGTTCGTTCAGTGTAGGGGGTCGTGCTGGGGCCAGTGTTTCAGGGTTTAGGGCAGTGCAGTGGTGTTCAGGGAGAGTAGGGGGTCGTGCTGGGGCCGGTGTTTCAGGGTTTAGGACAGTGCAGTGGTGTTCGGGCAGTGTAGGGGGTCATGCTGGGGCAGGTGTTTCAGGGTGTAGGGCAGTGCAGTGGTGTTCGGGGAGTGTTGGGGGTCATGCTGGGGCCGGTGTTTCAGGGTGAAGAGAAGTGCAGTGGTGTTCGGGCAATATAGGGGGTTGTGCTAGGGCTGGTGTTTCAGGGTGTAGGGCAGTGCAGTGGTGTACGGGCAGTATAGGGGGTCGTGCTGGGGCTGGTGTTTCCTGGTTTAGGGCAGTGCAGTGGTGTTCGGGCAGTGTAGTGGGTCGTGATGGGGCTGGTGTTTCAGGGTTTAGGGCAGTGTAGTGGTGTTCGTTCAGTGTAGGTGGTCGTGCTGGGGCCGGTGTTTCAGGGTTTAGGGCAGTGCAGTGGTGTTCAGGGAGTTTAGCGGTCGTGCTGGGGCCAGTATTTTTATAGTTTTGGGCAGTTCAGTGGTGTTCGGGCAGTATAGGGGGTCGTGCTGGGGCCGGTGTTTTTAGGGTTTTGGGCAGTGCAGTGGTGTTTGGGCAGTGTAGGGGTTTGTGCTGGGGCTGGTGTTTCAGGGTGTAGTGCAGTGGTGTTCGGGCAGCGTAGGGGTCGAGCTGGGGCTGGCTTTCAGGGTTTAGGGCAGTGCAGTGGTGTTCGTTCAGTGTAGGGGTCGTGCTGGGGACAGTGTTTCAGGGTTTAGGGCAGTGCAGTGGTGTTCGGGGAGTGTAGGGGGTCATGCTGGGGCCGGTATTTTTAGGGTTTAGGGCAGTTCAGTGGTGTTCGGGCAGTGTAGGGGGTCATGCTGGGGCCGGTGTTTCAGGGTTTAGGGCAGTGCAGTGGTTTTCGGACAGTGTAGAGGGTCATGCTGGTGCCGGTGTTTCAGGGTTTAGAGCAGTGCAGTGGTGTTCGGGGAGTGTAGGGGGTCGTGCTGTGGCTGGTGTTTCAGGGTTTAGGGCAGTGCAGTGGTGTTCGGGCAGTGTAGGGGGTCGTGCTGGGGCCGGTGTTTCAGGGTTTAGGGCAGTGCAGTGGTTTTCGGACAGTGTAGAGGGTCATGCTGGTGCCGGTGTTTCAGGGTTTAGAGCAGTGCAGTGGTGTTCGGGGAGTGTAGGGGGTCGTGCTGTGGCTGGTGTTTCAGGGTTTAGGGCAGTGCTGTGGTGTTCGGGAAGTGTAGGGGGTCGTGCTGGGGGTGGTGTTTCAGGGTTTAGGGCAGTGAAGTGGTGTTCGGGAAGTGTAGGGGATCGTGCAAGGGCTGGTGTTTCAGTTTTTAGGGCAGTGCAGTGGTATTCGGGCAGTGTTGGGGGTTGTGCTGGGGCTGGTGTTTCAGGGTGTAGGACAGTGTAGTGGTGTTCGGGCAGTGTAGGAGGTCATGCTGGGGCCGGTGTTTCAGGGTGTAGGGCAGTGCAGTGGTGTTCGGGAAGTGTAGGGGATCGTGCTGGGGCTGGTGTTTCAGGGTTTAGGGCAGTACAATGGTGTTCGGGGAGTGTAGGGGGTCGTGCTGGGGACGGTGTTTCAGGGTTTAGGGCAGTGCAGTGGTGTTCGGGAAGTGTAGGGGGTCATGCTGGGGCCGGTGTTTCAGGGTTTAGGGCAGTGCAGTGGTGTTCAGGGAGTTTAGCGGTCGTGCTGGGGCCAGTATTTTTATAGTTTTGGGCAGTTCAGTGGTGTTCGGGCAGTATAGGGGGTCGTGCTGGGGCCGGTGTTTTTAGGGTTTTGGGCAGTGCAGTGGTGTTTGGGCAGTGTAGGGGTTTGTGCTGGGGCTGGTGTTTCAGGGTGTAGTGCAGTGGTGTTCGGGCAGTGTAGGGGTCAAGCTGGGGCTGGCTTTCAGGGTTTAGGGCAGTGCAGTGGTGTTCGTTCAGTGTAGGGGTCGTGCTGGGGACAGTGTTTCAGGGTTTAGGGCAGTGCAGTGGTGTTCGGGGAGTGTAGGGGGTCATGCTGGGGCCGGTATTTTTAGGGTTTAGGGCAGTTCAGTGGTGTTCGGGCAGTGTAGGGGGTCATGCTGGGGCCGGTGTTTCAGGGTTTAGGGCAGTGCAGTGGTTTTCGGACAGTGTAGAGGGTCATGCTGGTGCCGGTGTTTCAGGGTTTAGAGCAGTGCAGTGGTGTTCGGGGAGTGTAGGGGGTCGTGCTGTGGCTGGTGTTTCAGGGTTTAGGGCAGTGCAGTGGTGTTCGGGCAGTGTAGGGGGTCGTGCTGGGGCCGGTGTTTCAGGGTTTAGGGCAGTGCAGTGGTTTTCGGACAGTGTAGAGGGTCATGCTGGTGCCGGTGTTTCAGGGTTTAGAGCAGTGCAGTGGTGTTCGGGGAGTGTAGGGGGTCGTGCTGTGGCTGGTGTTTCAGGGTTTAGGGCAGTGCTGTGGTGTTCGGGAAGTGTAGGGGGTCGTGCTGGGGGTGGTGTTTCAGGGTTTAGGGCAGTGAAGTGGTGTTCGGGAAGTGTAGGGGATCGTGCAAGGGCTGGTGTTTGTTTTTAGGGCAGTGCAGTGGTATTCGGGCAGTGTTGGGGGTTGTGCTGGGGCTGGTGTTTCAGGGTGTAGGACAGTGTAGTGGTGTTCGGGCAGTGTAGGAGGTCATGCTGGGGCCGGTGTTTCAGGGTGTAGGGCAGTGCAGTGGTGTTCGGGAAGTGTAGGGGATCGTGCTGGGGCTGGTGTTTCAGGGTTTAGGGCAGTGCAATGGTGTTCGGGGAGTGTAGGGGGTCGTGCTGGGGACGGTGTTTCAGGGTTTAGGGCAGTGCAGTGGTGTTCGGGAAGTGTAGGGGGTCATGCTGGGGCCAGTGTTTCAGGGTGTAGGTCAGAGCAGTGGTGTTCGGGCAGTGTAGGGGGTCGTACTGTGGCCGGTGTTTCAGGGTTTAGGGCAGTGCAGTGGTGTTTGGGCAGTGTAGGGGGTCATGCTGGGGCCGGTGTTTCAGGGTGTAGGGCAGTGCAGTGGTGTTCGGGGAGTGTAGGGGGTCGTGCTAGGGCCGGTGTTTCAGGGTGAAGAGAAGTGCAGTGGTGTTCGGACAATGTAGGGGGTCGTGCTAGGGCTGGTGTTTCAGGGTATAGGGCAGTGCAGTGGTGTTCGGGCAGTGTAGGGGGTCGTGCTGGGGCTGGTGTTTCCTGGTTTAGGGCAGTGCAGTGGTGTTCGGGCAGTGTAGTGGGTCATGCTGGGGCTGGTGTTTCAGGGTTTAGGGCAGTGTGGTGGTGTTCGTTCAGTGTAGGGGGTCGTGCTGGGTCCGGGGTTTCAGGGTTTAGGGCAGTGCAGTGGTGTTCAGGGAGTTTAGCGGTCGTGCTGGGGCCAGTGTTTTTATGGTTTTGGGCAGTTCAGTGGCGTTCGGGCAGTGTAGGGGTTCGTCCTGGGGCCGTTGTTTTTAGGATTTTGGGCAGTGCTTTGGTGTTTGGGCAGTGTAGGGGTTTGTGCTGGGGCTGGTGTTTCAGGGTGTAGTGCAGTGGTGTTCGGGCAGTGTAGGGGGTCATGCTGGGGCTGGCTTTCAGGGTTTAGGGCAGTGCATTGGTGTTCGTTCAGTGTAGGGGGTCGTGCTGGGGCCAGTGTTTCAGGGTTTAGGGCAGTGCAGTGGTGGTCAGGGAGAGTAGGGGGTCGTGCTGGGGCCGGTGTTTCAGGGTTTAGGGCAGTGCAGTGGTGTTCGGGCAGTGTAGGGGGTCATGCTGGGGCAGGTGTTTCAGGGTTTAGGGCAGTGCAGTGGTGTTCGGGGAGTGTGGGGGTTCGTGCTGGAGCTGGTGTTTCAGGGTTTAGGGCAGTGCAGTGGTGTTCGGGGAGTGTAGGGGGTCGTGCTGGTGCCGGTGTTTCAGGGTTTAGGGCAGTGCAGTGGTGTTTGGAGAGTGTAGGTTGTCGTGCTGTGGCTGGTGTTTCAGGGTTTAGGGCAGTGCAGTGGTGTTCGGGCAGTGTAGGGTGTCGTGCTGGGGCCGGTGTTTCGGGTTTAGGGCAGTGCAGTGGTGTTCTGAGAGTGTAGGGGGTCGTGCTGGTGCCGGTGTTTCAGGGTTTAGGGCAGTGCAGTGGTGTTCGGGGAGTGTAGGGGGTCGTGCTGTGGCTGGTGTTTCATGGTTTAGGGCTGTGCTGTGGTGTTCAGGCAGTGTAGGGAGTCCTGCTAGTGCAGGTGTTTCAGGGTTTAGGGCAGTGCAGTGTTGTTCGGGGAGTGTAGGGGGTTGTGCTATGGCCGGTGTTTCAGGATTTAGGGCAGTGCAGTGGTGTTCGGGCAGTGTAGGGGGTCTTGCGGGGGCCAGTGTTTCAGGGTGTAGGGCAGTGCAGTGGTGTTCAGGGAGAGTAGGGGGTCGTGCTGGGGCCGGTGTTTCAGGGTTTAGGGCAGTGCAGTGGTGTTCGGGCAGTTTAGGGGGTCATGCTGGGGCAGGTGTTTCAGGGTGTAGGGCAGTGCAGTGGTGTTCGGGGAGTGTTGGGGGTCATGCTGGGGCCGGTGTTTCAGGGTGAAGAGAAGTGCAGTGGTGTTAGGGCAATGTACGGGGTTGTGCTAGGGCTGGTGTTTCAGGGTGTAGGGCAGTGCAGTGGTGTACGGGCAGTATAGGGGGTCGTGCTGGGGGCTGGTGTTTCCTGGTTTAGGGCAGTGCAGTGGTGTTCGGGCAGTGTAGTGGGTCGTGATGGGGCTGGTGTTTCAGGGTTTAGGGCAGTGTAGTGGTGTTCGTTCAGTGTAGGGGGTCGTGCTGGGGCCGGTGTTTCAGGGTTTAGGGCAGTGCAGTGGTGTTCAGGGAGTTTAGCGGTCGTGCTGGGGCCAGTATTTTTATGGTTTTGGGCAGTTCAGTGGTGTTCGGGCAGTGTAGGGGGTCGTGCTGGGGCCGGTGTTTTTAGGGTTTTGGGCAGTGCAGTGGTGTTTGGGCAGTGTAGGGGTTTGTGCTGGGGCTGGTGTTTCAGGGTGTAGTGCAGTGGTGTTCGGGCAGTGTAGGGGGTCGAGCTGGGGCTGGCTTTCAGGGTTTAGGGCAGTGCAGTGGTGTTCGTTCAGTGTAGGGGGTCGTGCTGGGGACAGTGTTTCAGTGTTTAGGGCAGTGCAGTGGTGTTCGGGGAGTGTAGGGGGTCATGCTGGGGCCGGTGTTTTTAGGGTTTAGGGCAGTTCAGTGGTGTTCGGGCAGTGTAGGGGGTCATGCTGGGGCCGTGTTTTTAGGGTTTAGGGCAGTGCAGTGGTGTTCGGGAAGTGTAGGGGGTTGTGCTGGGGACGGTGTTTCTGGGTGTAGGGCAGTGTTGTTCGGGCAGTGTAGGGGTCATGCTAGGGGTGGTGTTTCAGTCTTTGGGGCAGTGCAGTGGTGTTCGGTAAGTGTGGGGGGTCATTCAGGGGCTGTGTTTCAGGGTTTAGAGCAGTGCAGTGGTGTTCGGGCAGTGTAGGGGGTCGTGCTGGAGTTGGTGTTTCAGGATTTAGGGCAGTGCAGTGGTGTAAGTTCAGTGTAGGGGGTCGTGCTGGGGCTGGTGTTTCAGGGTTTAGGGCAGAGCAGTGGTGTTCGTTCAGTGTAGGGGGTCGTGCTGGGGCCAGTGTTTCAGGGTTTAGGGCAGTGCAGTGGTGTTCGGGGAGTGTAGGTTGTCGTGCTGTGGCTGGTGTTTCAGGGTTTAGGGCAGTGCAGTGGTGTTCGGGCAGTGTAGGGTGTCGTGCTGGGGCCGGTGTTTCGGGTTTAGGGCAGTGCAGTGGTGTTCGGAGAGTGTAGGGGGTCGTGCTGGTGCCGGTGTTTCAGAGTTTAGGGCAGTGCAGTGGTGTTCAGGGAGTGTAGGGGGTCGTGCTGGTGCAGGAGTTTCAGGGTTTAGGGCAGTGCAGTGTTGTTGGGGGAGTGTAGGGGGTTGTGCTGTGGCCGGTGTTTCAGGATTTAGGGCAGTGCAGTGGTGTTCGGGCAGTGTAGGGGGTCTTGCTGGGGCCAGTGTTTCAGGGTGTAGGGCAGTGCAGTGGTGTTCGGGCAGTGTAGGGGGTCGTGCTGGGGCCAGAGTTTCTGGGTGTAGGGCAGTGCAGTGGTATTCGGGCAGTGTTAGGGGTTGTTCTGGGGTTGGTGTATCAGGGTGTAAGACAGTGTAGTGGTGTTCGGGCAGTGTAGGGGGTCGTGCTGGGGCCGGTGTTTCAGGGTGTAGGGCAGTACAGTGGTGTTCGGCAGTGTAGGGTATCGTGCTGGGGCCGGTGTTTCAGGGTTTAGGGCAGTACAGTGGTGTTCGGGGAGTGTAGGGGGTCATGCTGGGGCCGGTGTTTCAGGGTTTAGGGCTGTGCAGTGGTGTTCGAGGAGCGTAGGGGGTCGTGCTGGGGCCGGTGTTTTTAGGGTTTAGGGCAGTGCAGTGGTGTTCGGGAAGTGTAGGGGGTCGTGCTGGGGCCGGTGTTTCTGGGTGTAGGGCAGTGTTGTTCGGGCAGTGTAGGGGACATGCTAGGGGTGGTGTTTCAGTCTTTGGGGCAGTGCAGTGGTGTTCGGTAAGTGTGGGGGGTCATTCAGGGGCTGTGTTTCAGGGTTTAGAGCAGTGCAGTGGTGTTCGGGCAGTGTAGGGGGTCGTGCTGGGGCTGGTGTTTCAGGGTTTAGGGCAGAGCAGTGGTGTTCGGGCAGTGTAGGGGGTCGTGCTGGGGCCGGTGATTCAGGGTTTAGGACAGTGCAGTGGTGTTCGGGCAGTGTAGGGGGTCGTGCTGGGGCCGGTGTTTCAGGGTGAAGAGAAGTGCAGTGGTGTTCGGGCAATGTAGGGGGTCTTGCTAGGGATGGTCGTTTCAGGGTCTAGGGCAGTGCAGTGGTGTTCGGGCAGTGTAGGGGGTCGTGCTGGGGCTGGTGTTTCATGGTTTAGGGCAGTGGTGTTCGGGCAGTGTAGCGGGTCGTGCTGGGGCTGGTGTTTCAGGGTTTAGGGCAGTGCAGTTATGTTCGTTCAGTGTAGGGGGTCGTGCTAGGGCTGGTGTTTCAGGGTTTAGGGCAGTGCAGTGGTGTTCGGGGAGTTTAGCGGGTCGTGCTGGGGCCAGTGTTTTTATGGTTTTGGGCAGTTCAGTGGTGTTCGGGCAGTGTAGGGGGTCGTGCTGGGGCAGGTATTTCAGGGTGTAGGGCAGTGCAGTGGTGTTTGGGAAGTGTGGGGGGTCATGCAGGGGCTGTGTTTCAGGGTTTAGGGCAGTGCAGCATTGTTCGGGCAGTATTGGGGGGCGTGCAGGGGCTGGTGTTTCAGTGTTTCAGTGTTTAGGGCAGTGCAGTGGTATTCGGGCAGTGTTGGGGGTTGTGCTGGGGCTGGTGTTTCAGGGTGTAGGACAGCGTAGTGGTGTTCGGGCAATGTAGGAGGTTGTGCTGGGGCCGGTGTTTCAGGGTGTAGGGCAGTGCAGTGGTGTTCGGGCAGTGTAGGGGATCGTTCTGGGGCCGGTGTTTCAGGGTTTAGGGCAGTGCAGTGGTGTTCGGGGAGTGTTTTGGGCGGTCATGCTGGGGCCGGTGTTTCAGGGTTTAGGGCTGTGCAGTGTGTTCGAGGAGCACAGGGGGTCGTGCTGGGGCCGGTGTTTCAGGGTTTAGGCAGTGAAGTGGTGTTCGGGAAGTGCATGGGGTCATGCTGGGGCCGGTGTTTCAGGGTGTAGGTCAGTGCAGTGGTGTTCGGGCAGTGTAGGGGGTCATGCTGGGGCCGGTGTTTCAGGGTGTAGTGCAGTTCAGTGTTGTTCGGGGAGTGTAGGGGGTCGTGCTGGGGCCGGTGTTTTTATGGTTTTGCGCAGTTCAGTGGTGTTCGGGTAGTGTAGGGGGTCGTGCTGGGGACGGTGTTTTTAGGGTTTTGGGCAGTGCAGTGGTGTTTGGGCAGTGTAGGGGTTCGTGCTGGGGCTGGTGTTTCAGGGTGTAGTGCAGTGTAGGGGTGGGCAGAATTCGCGTAATCGCGTTACGCAAATCTCCGCGAAACGGTAAAAAATCTCCGCGAACACGCAGAAATTCCGCGAACACGCGGAATTGCTTGTTCGCGATACTTTTTTCCTGTTCGCGATCGCTGTTTGCGTGCTTGGGGTGAAATATCTCGCGAACACGCATATTGAGAACGCGAACAAGCAAAAAATTTCGCGAAATCGCGGAACGCAGATTTTTGGGCAATTTCGCGTTCTCCGCGGAACGCGAAATTACCCAAATTCCGCAAATTCCGCGAACGGAACGGAATTTACCGCCCAGGCCTAGTGCAGTGGTGTTCGGGCAGTGTAGGTGGTCGTGCTGGGGCTGGTGTTTCAGGGTTTAGTGCAGTGCAGTGGTGATCGTTCAGTGTAGGGGGCCGTGCTGGGGCCGATGTTTCAGGGTTTAGGGCATTGCAGTGGTGTTCGGGCATTGTAGGGGGTCGTGCTGGGGCCAGTGTTTTTAGGGTTTAGGGCAGTGCAGTGATGTTCGGGAAGTGTAGGGGGTTCGTGCTGGGGCTGGTGTTTCTGGGTGTAGGGCAGTGTTGTTCGGGCAGTGTAGGGGGTCATGCTGGGGGTGGTGTTTCAGTCTTTAGGGCAGGGAAGTGTGGGGGTTCGTTCAGGGGTTGTGTTTCAGGGTTTAGAGCAGTGCAGTGGTGTTCGGGCAGTGTAGGGGGTCGTGCTGGGGCTGGTGATTCTGGGTTTAGGGCAGTGCAGTGGTGTAAGTTCAGTGTAGGGGTCGTGCTGGGGTTGTTGTTTCAGAGTTTAGGGCAGTGCAGTGGTGTTCGTTCAGTGTAGGGGGTCGTGCTGGGGCCGGTGTTTCAGGGTTTAGGGCAGTGCAGTGGAGTTTCAGCAGTGTAGGGTTTGAGCTGGGGCTGGTGTTTCAGGGTGTAGTACAGTGGTGTTCGGGCAGTGTAGGGGGTCATGCTGGGGATGGTGTTTCAGGGTTTAGTGAAGTGTAGTGGTGTTTGGGCAGTGTAGGGGGTCTTGCTGGGGCCGGTGTTTCAGGGTGTAGGGCACTGCAGTGGTGTTCGGGGAGTTTAGGGGGTCATGCTGGTGCCGGTGTTTCAGGGTTTAGGGCTGTGCTGTAGTGTTCGGGGAGTGTAGGGGGTCATGCTAGGGCTGGTGTTTCAGGGTGTAGGGCAGTGCAGTGGTGTTCGGGCAGTGTAGGGGGTCATGCTGGGGCTGGTGTTTCATGGTTTAGGGCAGTGCAGTGGTGTTCGGGCAGTGTAGCGGGTCATTCTGGGGATGGTGTTTCAGGGTTTAGGGCAGTGCACTGGTGTTCGTTCAGTGTAGGGGGTCATGCTGGGGCTGGTGTTTCAGGGTTTAGGTCAGTGCAGTGGTGTTGAGGGAGTTTAGCGGGTCGTGCTGGGGCCAGTGTTTTCAGGGTTTAGGGAAGGGCAGTGGTGTTCGGGCAGTGTAGGGGGTCGTGCTGGGGCCGGTGTTTCAGGGTGAAGAGAAGTGCAGTGGTGTTCGGGCAATGTAGGGGGTCATGCTAAGGCTGGTGTTTCAGGGTGTAGGGCAGTGCAGTGGTGTTCGGGCAGTGTAGGGGGTCGTGCTGGGGCTGGTGTTTCATGGTTTAGGGCAGTGCAGTGGTTTTCGGGCAGTGTAGCGGGTCGTGATGGGGCTGGTGTTTCAGGGCTTAGGGCAGTGCAGTGGTGTTCGTTCAGTGTAGGGGGTCGTGCTGGGGCCGGTGTTTTTAGGGTTTGGGGCAGTGCAGTGGTGTCTGGGCAGTGTAGGGGTTCGTGCTGGGGCTGGTGTTTCAGGGTGTAGTGCAGTGGTGTTCGGGCAGTGTAGGGGGTCATGCTGGGGCTGTTTTTTCAGTGTTTAGGGCAGAGCAGTAGGGGGTCATGCTGGTGCCGGTGTTTCAGGGTTTAGGGCAGTGCAGTGGTGTTCGGGGAGTGTAGTGGGTCGTGCGGGGGCCGGTGTTTCAGGATATAAGGTCAGAGCAGTGCGGTTCGAGCAGTGCAGGGGGTCGTAATGGGGCCGGTGTTTCAGGTTTTAGGGCAGTGCAGTTGTGTTCAGGCAGTGTAGGGGGTCGTGCTGGGACCAGTGTTTCAGGGTGTAGGGCAGTGCAGTGGTGTTCGGGCAGTGTAGGGGGTCGTGCTGGGGACAGAGTTTCCGGGTGTAGGGCAGTGCAGTGGTATTCGGGCAGTGTTGGGGGTTGTGCTGGGGATGGTGTATCAGGGCGTAGGACAGTGTAGTGGTGTTCAGGCAGTGTAGGGGGTCGTGCTGGGGCCGGTGTTTCAGGGTGTAGGTCAGTGCATTGGTGTTCGGGCAGTGTAGGGGATCGTGCTGGGGCCGGTGTTTCAGGGTTTAGGGCAGTACAGTGGAGTTCGGGGAGTGTAGGGGGTCATGCTGGGGCCGGTGTTTCAGGGTTTAGGGCTGTTCCGTGGTGTTCGAGGATTATAGGGGGTCGTGCTGGGGCCGGTATTTCAGGGTTTAGGGCAGAGCAGTGGTGATCAGGGATCGAAGGGGGTCTTGCTGGGGCCGGTGTTTCAGGGTTTAGGGCAGTGCAGTGCTGTTCGGGCAGAGTAGGGGGTTTTGTTGGGGGCGGTGTTTCAAGGTTTAGGGCCGAGCATTGGTGTTCAGGCAGTGTATCGGGTCGTGCTGGGGCTGGTGTTTCAGGGTTTAGGGCAGTGCAGTGGTAATCGTTCAGTGTAGTGGGTCGTGCTAGGGCCGGTGTTTCAGGGTTTAGGGCAGTGCAGTGGTGTTCGGGAAGTGTAGGGGGTCGCGCTGGGGGTGGTGTTTCAGGGCTTAGGGCAGTGAAGTTGTGTTCGGGAAGTGTGGGGGGTCGTGCGGGGGCTGTGTTTCAGGTTTTAGGGCAGTGCAGCGTTGTTCGGGCAGTATGGGGGGCGTGCAGGGGCTGGTGTTTCAGTGTTTAGGGCAGTGCAGTGGTATTCGGGCAGTGTTGGGGGTTGTGCTGGGGCTGGTGTTTCAGGGTGTAGGACAGTGTAGTGGTGTTCGGGCAGTGTAGGAGGTCGTGCTTGGGCCGGTGTTTCAGGGTGTAGGGCAGTGCAGTGGTGTTCGGGCAGTGTAGGTTGTCGTGCTGGGGCCGGTGTTTCAGGGTCTAAGGCAGTACAGTGCTGTTCGGGCAGTGTAGGGGGTCGTGCTGGGGCCAGTGTTTCAGGGTATAGGGCAGTGCAGTGGTGTTCCGGGAGTGTAGGGGGTCATGCTGGTGCCGGTGTTTCTGGGTGTAGGGCAGTGCAGTGGTGTTCGGGGACTCTAGGGGGTCGTGCTGTGGCTGGTGATTCAGGGTTTAGGGCAGTGCTGTGCTGTTCGGGCAGTGTAGGGGGTCGTGCTGGGGCCGGTGTTTCAGGATGTAAGGTCAGAGCAGTGGGGTTTGGGCAGTGCAGGGGGTCGTGCTGGAGCCGGTGTTTCAGGGTTTAGGGCAGTGCAGTGGTGTTTGGGCAGTGGAGGGGTTCGAGCTGGGGCTGGTGTTTCAGGGTGTAGTGCAGTGGTGTTCGGGCAGTGTAGGGGGTCATGCTGGGGCTGGTGTTTCAGGGTTTAGTGCAGTGTAGTGGTGTTCGGGCAGTGTAGGGGGTCGTGCTGGGGCCGGTGTTTCAGGGTGTAGGGCAGTGCAGTGGTGTTCGGGCAGTGTAGGGGATCGTGCTGGGGCCTGTGTTCCAGGGTTTAGGGCGGTGCAGTGGTGTTCGGGGAGTGTAGGGGATCATGCTGGGGCCGGTGTTTCAGGGTTTAAGGCTGTGCAGTGGTGTTCGAACAGCGTAGGGGGTCGTGCTGGGGCCGGTATTTCAGGGTTTAGTGCAGAGCAGTGGTGATCAGGTATCGTAGGGGGTCTTTCTGGGGCCGGTGTTTCAGGGTTTAGGGCAGTGCAGTGCTGTTCGGGCAGAGTAGGGGGTTGTGTTGGGGGCGTTGTTTCAAGGTTTAGGGTCGAGCAGTGGTGTTCGGGCAGTGTATCGGGTCATGCTGGGCCGGTGTTTCACGGTGTAGGGCAGTGCAGTGGTGTTTGGGAACTAAGGGGGTCGTGCTGGGGTGGTGTTTCAGGGTTTAGGGCAGTGAAGTGGTGTTCAGGAAGTGTGGGGGGTCATGCAGGGGCTGTTTTTCAGGGTTTACGGCAGTGCAGCGGTGTTTGGGCAGTATGGGGGTCATGCAGGGGCTGGTGTTTCAGTGTTTAGGGCAGTGCAGTGGTATTCGGGCAGTGTTGGGGGTTGTGCTGGGGATGGTGTATCAGGGTGTAGGACAGTGTAGTGGTGTTCGGGCAGTGTAGGGGGTTGTGCTGGGGCCGGTGTTTCAGGGTGTAGGGCAGTGCAGTGGTGTTCGGGCAGTGTAGGGGATTGTGCTGGGGCCGGTGTTTCAGGGTTTAGGGCAGTACAGTGGAGTTCGGGGAGTGTAGGGGGTCATGCTGGGGCCGGTGTTTCAGGGTTTAGGGCTGTTCAGTGGTGTTCGAGGAGCGTAGGGGGTCGTGCTGGGGCCTGTATTTCAGAGTTTAGGGCAGAGCAGTGGTGATCAGGGATCGTAGGGGGTCTTGCTGGGGCTGGTGTTTCAGGGTTTAGGGCAGTGCAATGCTGTTCGGGCAGAGTAGGGGGTTGTGTTGGGGGCGGTGTTTCAAGGTTTAGGGCCGAGCAGTGGTGTTCGGGAAGTGTAGGGGGTCATGCAGGGGCTGTGTTTCAGGTTTTAGGGCAGTGCAGCATTGTTCGGGCAGTATTGGGGGCGTGCAGGGGCTGGTGTTTCAGTGTTTAGGGCACTGCAGTGATATTCGGGCAGTGTTGGGGGTTGTGCTGGGGCTGGTGTTTCGGGGTGTAGGACAGTGTAGTGGTGTTCGGGCAGCGTAGGAGGTCGTGCTGGGGCCGGTGTTTCAGGGTGTAGGGCAGTGCAGTGGTGTTCGGGCAGTGTAGGTTGTCGTGCTGGGGCCGGTGTTTCAGGGTTTAGGGCAGTGCAGTGGTGTTCGGGGAGTGTAGGGGGTCATGCTGGTGCCGGTGTTTCTGGGTCTAGGGCAGTGCAGTGGGGTTCGGGCATTGTAGGGGGTCGTGCTGCGGCTGGTGTTTCAGGGTTTAGGTCAGTGCTGTGGTGTTCGAGCAGTGTAGGGGGTCGTGCTGGGGCCGGTGTTTCAGGGTTTAGGGCAGTGCAGTGGTGTTTGGGCAGTGTAGGGGTTCGAGTTGGGGCTGGTGTTTCAGGGTGTACTGCAGTGGTGTTCGGGCAGTGTAGCGGGTCATGCTGGGGCTGCTGCTTCAGGGTTTAGTGCAGTGTAGTGGTGTTCGGGCAGTGTAGGGGGTCATGCTGGGGCCGGTGTTTCAGGGTGTAGGGCAGTGCAGTGGTGTTCGGGCAGTGTAGGGGATCATGCTGGGGCCGGTGTTCCAGGGTTTAGGGCGGTGCAGTGGTGTTCGGGGAGTGTAGGGGGTCATGCTGGGGCCGGTGTTTCAGGGTTTAGGGCTGTGCAGTGGTGTTCGGGCAATGTAGGGGGTTGTGCTAGGGTTGGTGTTTCAGGGTGTAGGGCAGTGCAGTGGTTTAGGGCCGAGCAGTGGTTTTCCGGCAGTGTATCGGGTCGTGCTGGGGGGGTGTTTCAGGGTGTAGGGCAGTGCAGTGTTGTTCGGGAAGTGTAGGGGGTCGTGCTGGGGGTGGTGTTTCAGGGTTTAGGGCAGTGAAGTGGTGTTCAGGAAGTGTGGGGGGTCGTGCAGGGGCTGTGTTTCAGGGTTTAGGGCAGTGCAGTGGTGTGCGGGCAGTGTGGGGTGTCGTGCAGGGGCTGGTGTTTTAGGGTTTAGGTCTGTGCTGTAGTGTTCGGGGAGTGTAGGGGGTCATGCTGGGGCCGGTGTTTCAGGGTGAAAAGAAGTGCAGTGCTGTTCGGGCAATGTAGGGGGTCATGCTAGGGCTGGTGTTTCAGGGTGTAGGGCAGTGCAGTGGTGTTCGGGCAGTGTAGGGGGTCATGCTGGGGCTGGTGTTTCATGGTTTAGGGCAGTGCAGTGGTGTTCGGGCAGTGTAGCGGGTCATTCTGGGGATAGTGTTTCAGGGTTTAGGGCAGTGCACTGGTGTTCGTTCAGTGTAGGGGGTCATGCTGGGGCCGGTGTTTCAGGGTTTAGGGCAGTGCAGTGGTGTTCAGGGAGTTTAGCGGGTCGTGCTGGGGCCAGTGTTTTCAGGGTGAAGAGAAGTGCAGTGCTGTTCGTTCAGTGTAGGGGGTCATGCTGGGGCCGGTGTTTCAGGGTTTAGGGCAGTGCAGTGGTGTTCGGGGAGTGTAGGGGGTCGTGCTGGGGCCGGTGTTTCAGGGTAAAGAGAAGTGCAGTGGTGTTCGGGCAGTGTAGGGGGTCGTGCTGGGGCTGGTGTTTCATGGTTTAGGGCAGTGCAGTGGTGTTCGGGCAGTGTAGCGGGTCGTGCTGGGGCTGGAGTTTCAGGGTTTAGGGCATGCAGTGGTGTTCGTTCAGTGTAGGGGTTCGTGCTGGGTCCAGTGTTTCAGGGTTTAGGGCAGTGCAGTGGTATTCAGGGAGTTTAGCGGGTCATGCTGGGGCCAGTGTTTTTATGGTTTTGGGCAGTTCAGTTGTGTTCGTGCAGCGTAGGGGGTCGTGCTGGGGCTGTTGTCGTTAGGGTTTAGGGCAGTGCAGTGGTGTTTGGGCAGTGTAGGGGTTCGTGCTGGGGCTAGTGTTTCAGGGTGTCGTGCAGTGGTGTTCGGGCAGTGTAGGGGGTCGTGCTGGGACTGGTGTTTCAGGGTTTAGTGCAGTGGTGTTCGTTCAGTGTAGGGGGTCATGCTGGGGCCGGGGTTTCAGGGTTTAGGGAAGGGCAGTGGTGTTCGGGCAGTGTAGGGGGTCATGCTGGGGCCGGTGATTCAGGGTGTAGGGCAGTGCAGTGGTGTTCGGGGAGTGTAGGGGGTCGTGCTGGGGCCGGTGTTCCAGGGTGAAGAGAAGTACAGTGGTGTTCGGGCAGTGTAAGGGGTCGTGCTGGGGCTGGTGTTTTATGGTTTAGGGCAGTGCAGTGGTGTTCGGGCAGTGTAGCGGGTCGTGCCGGGGCTGGAGTTTCAGGGTTTAGGGCATGCAGTGGTGCTCGTTTAGTGTAGGGGGTCGTGCTGGGGCCAGTGTTTCAGGTTTTAGGGCAGTGCAGTTGTGTTCAGGCAGTGTAGGGGGTCGTGCTGGGACCAGTGTTTCAGGGTGTAGGGCAGTGCAGTGGTGTTCGGGCAGTGTAGGGGGTCGTGCTGGGGACAGAGTTTCCGGGTGTAGGGCAGTGCAGTGGTATTCGGGCAGTGTTGGGGGTTGTGCTGGGGATGGTGTATCAGGGCTTAGGACAGTGTAGTGGTGTTCAGGCAGTGTAGGGGGTCGTGCTGGGGCCGGTGTTTCAGGGTGTAGGTCAGTGCATTGGTGTTCGGGCAGTGTAGGGGATCGTGCTGGGGCCGGTGTTTCAGGGTTTAGGGCAGTACAGTGGAGTTCGGGGAGTGTAGGGGGTCATGCTGGGGCCGGTGTTTCAGGGTTTAGGGCTGTTCCGTGGTGTTCGAGGATTATAGGGGGTCGTGCTGGGGCCGGTATTTCAGGGTTTAGGGCAGAGCAGTGGTGATCAGGGATCGAAGGGGGTCTTGCTGGGGCCGGTGTTTCAGGGTTTAGGGCAGTGCAGTGCTGTTCGGGCAGAGTAGGGGGTTTTGTTGGGGGCGGTGTTTCAAGGTTTAGGGCCGAGCATTGGTGTTCAGGCAGTGTATCGGGTCGTGCTGGGGCTGGTGTTTCAGGGTTTAGGGCAGTGCAGTGGTAATCGTTCATTGTAGTGGGTCGTGCTAGGGCCGGTGTTTCAGGGTTTAGGGCAGTGCAGTGGTGTTCGGGAAGTGTAGGGGGTCGCGCTGGGGGTGGTGTTTCAGGGCTTAGGGCAGTGAAGTTGTGTTCGGGAAGTGTGGGGGGTCGTGCGGGGGCTGTGTTTCAGGTTTTAGGGCAGTGCAGCGTTGTTCGGGCAGTATGGGGGGCGTGCAGGGGCTGGTGTTTCAGTGTTTAGGGCATGCAGTGGTGTTAGTTTAGTGTAGGGGGTCGTGCTGGGGCCAGTGTTTCAGGTTTTAGGGCAGTGCAGTTGTGTTCAGGCAGTGTAGGGGGTCGTGCTGGGACCAGTGTTTCAGGGTGTAGGGCAGTGCAGTGGTGTTCGGGCAGTGTAGGGGGTCATGCTGGGGCTGGTGTTTCATGGTTTAGGGCAGTGCAGTGGTGTTCGGGCAGTGTAGCGGGTCATTCTGGGGATGGTGTTTCAGGATGTAAGGTCAGAGCAGTGGGGTTTGGGCAGTGCAGGGGGTCGTGCTGGAGCCGGTGTTTCAGGGTCTAAGGCAGTACAGTGCTGTTCGGGCAGTGTAGGGGGTCGTGCTGGGGCCAGTGTTTCAGGGTATAGGGCAGTGCAGTGGTGTTCCGGGAGTGTAGGGGGTCATGCTGGTGCCGGTGTTTCAGGGTGTAGGGCAGTGCAGTGGTGTTCGGGGACTGTAGGGGGTCGTGCTGTGGCTGGTGATTCAGGGTTTAGGGCAGTGCTGTGCTGTTCGGGCAGTGTAGGGGGTCGTGCTGGGGCCGGTGTTTCAGGATGTAAGGTCAGAGCAGTGGGGTTTGGGCAGTGCAGGGGGTCGTGCTGGAGCCGGTGTTTCAGGGTTTAGGGCAGTGCAGTGGTGTTTGGGCAGTGGAGGGGTTCGAGCTGGGGCTGGTGTTTCAGGGTGTAGTGCAGTGGTGTTCGGGCAGTGTAGGGGGTCATGCTGGGGCTGGTGTTTCAGGGTTTAGTGCAGTGTAGTGGTGTTCGGGCAGTGTAGGGGGTCGTGCTGGGGCCGGTGTTTCAGGGTGTAGGGCAGTGCAGTGGTGTTCGGGCAGTGTAGGGGGTCATGCTGGGGCTGGTGTTTCAGGGTTTAGTGCAGTGTAGTGGTGTTCGGGCAGTGTAGGGGGTCGTGCTGGGGCCTGTGTTCCAGGGTTTAGGGCGGTGCAGTGGTGTTCGGGGAGTGTAGGGGATCATGCTGGGGCCGGTGTTTCAGGGTTTAAGGCTGTGCAGTGGTGTTCGAACAGCGTAGGGGGTCGTGCTGGGGCCGGTATTTCAGGGTTTAGTGCAGAGCAGTGGTGATCAGGTATCGTAGGGGGTCTTTCTGGGGCCGGTGTTTCAGGGTTTAGGGCAGTGCAGTGCTGTTCGGGCAGAGTAGGGGGTTGTGTTGGGGGCGTTGTTTCAAGGTTTAGGGTCGAGCAGTGGTGTTCGGGCAGTGTATCGGGTCGTGCTGGGCCGGTGTTTCACGGTGTAGGGCAGTGCAGTGGTGTTTGGGAACTAAGGGGGTCGTGCTGGGGTGGTGTTTCAGGGTTTAGGGCAGTGAAGTGGTGTTCAGGAAGTGTGGGGGGTCATGCAGGGGCTGTTTTTCAGGGTTTACGGCAGTGCAGCGGTGTTTGGGCAGTATGGGGGTCATGCAGGGGCTGGTGTTTCAGTGTTTAGGGCAGTGCAGTGGTATTCGGGCAGTGTTGGGGGTTGTGCTGGGGATGGTGTATCAGGGTGTAGGACAGTGTAGTGGTGTTCGGGCAGTGTAGGGGGTTGTGCTGGGGCCGGTGTTTCAGGGTGTAGGGCAGTGCAGTGGTGTTCGGGCAGTGTAGGGGATTGTGCTGGGGCCGGTGTTTCAGGGTTTAGGGCAGTACAGTGGAGTTCGGGGAGTGTAGGGGGTCATGCTGGGGCCGGTGTTTCAGGGTTTAGGGCTGTTCAGTGGTGTTCGAGGAGCGTAGGGGGTCGTGCTGGGGCCTGTATTTCAGAGTTTAGGGCAGAGCAGTGGTGATCAGGGATCGTAGGGGGTCTTGCTGGGGCTGGTGTTTCAGGGTTTAGGGCAGTGCAATGCTGTTCGGGCAGAGTAGGGGGTTGTGTTGGGGGCGGTGTTTCAAGGTTTAGGGCCGAGCAGTGGTGTTCGGGAAGTGTAGGGGGTCATGCAGGGGCTGTGTTTCAGGTTTTAGGGCAGTGCAGCATTGTTCGGGCAGTATTGGGGGCGTGCAGGGGCTGGTGTTTCAGTGTTTAGGGCACTGCAGTGATATTCGGGCAGTGTTGGGGGTTGTGCTGGGGCTGGTGTTTCGGGGTGTAGGACAGTGTAGTGGTGTTCGGGCAGCGTAGGAGGTCGTGCTGGGGCCGGTGTTTCAGGGTGTAGGGCAGTGCTGTGGTGTTCGGGCAGTGTAGGTTGTCGTGCTGGGGCCGGTGTTTCAGGGTTTAGGGCAGTGCAGTGGTGTTCGGGAAGTGTAGGGGGTCATGCTGGTGCCGGTGTTTCTGGGTCTAGGGCAGTGCAGTGGGGTTCGGGCATTGTAGGGGGTCGTGCTGCGGCTGGTGTTTCAGGGTTTAGGTCAGTGCTGTGGTGTTCGAGCAGTGTAGGGGGTCGTGCTGGGGCCGGTGTTTCAGGGTTTAGGGCAGTGCAGTGGTGTTTGGGCAGTGTAGGGGTTCGAGTTGGGGCTGGTGTTTCAGGGTGTACTGCAGTGGTGTTCGGGCAGTGTAGCGGGTCATGCTGGGGCTGCTGCTTCAGGGTTTAGTGCAGTGTAGTGGTGTTCGGGCAGTGTAGGGGGTCATGCTGGGGCCGGTGTTTCAGGGTGTAGGGCAGTGCAGTGGTGTTCGGGCAGTGTAGGGGATCATGCTGGGGCCGGTGTTCCAGGGTTTAGGGCGGTGCAGTGGTGTTCGGGGAGTGTAGGGGGTCATGCTGGGGCCGGTGTTTCAGGGTTTAGGGCTGTGCAGTGGTGTTCGAGCAGTGTAGGGGGTCGTGCTGGGGCCGGTATTTCAGGGTTTAGGGCAGAGCAGTGGTGATCAGGGATCGTAGGGGGTCTTGCTGGCACCGGTGTTTCAGGGTGAAGAGAAGTGCAGTGGTGTTCGGGCAATGTAGGGGGTTGTGCTAGGGTTGGTGTTTCAGGGTGTAGGGCAGTGCAGTGGTTTAGGGCCGAGCAGTGGTTTTCGGGCAGTGTATCGGGTCGTGCTGGGGGGGTGTTTCAGGGTGTAGGGCAGTGCAGTGTTGTTCGGGAAGTGTAGGGGGTCGTGCTGGGGGTGGTGTTTCAGGGTTTAGGGCAGTGAAGTGGTGTTCAGGAAGTGTGGGGGGTCGTGCAGGGGCTGTGTTTCAGGGTTTAGGGCAGTGCAGTGGTGTGCGGGCAGTGTGGGGTGTCGTGCAGGGGCTGGTGTTTTAGGGTTTAGGTCTGTGCTGTAGTGTTCGGGGAGTGTAGGGGGTCATGCTGGGGCCGGTGTTTCAGGGTGAAAAGAAGTGCAGTGCTGTTCGGGCAATGTAGGGGGTCATGCTAGGGCTGGTGTTTCAGGGTGTAGGGCAGTGCAGTGGTGTTCGGGCAGTGTAGGGGGTCATGCTGGGGCTGGTGTTTCATGGTTTAGGGCAGTGCAGTGGTGTTCGGGCAGTGTAGCGGGTCATTCTGGGGATGGTGTTTCAGGGTTTAGGGCAGTGCACTGGTGTTCGTTCAGTGTAGGGGGTCATGCTGGGGCCGGTGTTTCAGGGTTTAGGGCAGTGCAGTGGTGTTCAGGGAGTTTAGCGGGTCGTGCTGGGGCCAGTGTTTTCAGGGTGAAGAGAAGTGCAGTGCTGTTCGTTCAGTGTAGGGGGTCATGCTGGGGCCGGTGTTTCAGGGTTTAGGGCAGTGCAGTGGTGTTCGGGGAGTGTAGGGGGTCGTGCTGGGGCCGGTGTTTCAGGGTAAAGAGAAGTGCAGTGGTGTTCGGGCAGTGTAGGGGGTCGTGCTGGGGCTGGTGTTTCATGGTTTAGGGCAGTGCAGTGGTGTTCGGGCAGTGTAGCGGGTCGTGCTGGGGCTGGAGTTTCAGGGTTTAGGGCATGCAGTGGTGTTCGTTCAGTGTAGGGGGTCGTGCTGGGTCCAGTGTTTCAGGGTTTAGGGCAGTGCAGTGGTATTCAGGGAGTTTAGCGGGTCATGCTGGGGCCAGTGTTTTTATGGTTTTGGGCAGTTCAGTTGTGTTCGTGCAGCGTAGGGGGTCGTGCTGGGGCTGTTGTCGTTAGGGTTTAGGGCAGTGCAGTGGTGTTTGGGCAGTGTAGGGGTTCGTGCTGGGGCTAGTGTTTCAGGGTGTCGTGCAGTGGTGTTCGGGCAGTGTAGGGGGTCGTGCTGGGACTGGTGTTTCAGGGTTTAGTGCAGTGGTGTTCGTTCAGTGTAGGGGGTCATGCTGGGGCCGGGGTTTCAGGGTTTAGGGAAGGGCAGTGGTGTTCGGGCAGTGTAGGGGGTCATGCTGGGGCCGGTGATTCAGGGTGTAGGGCAGTGCAGTGGTGTTCGGGGAGTGTAGGGGGTCGTGCTGGGGCCGGTGTTCCAGGGTGAAGAGAAGTACAGTGGTGTTCGGGCAGTGTAAGGGGTCGTGCTGGGGCTGGTGTTTTATGGTTTAGGGCAGTGCAGTGGTGTTCGGGCAGTGTAGCGGGTCGTGCCGGGGCTGGAGTTTCAGGGTTTAGGGCATGCAGTGGTGTTCGTTTAGTGTAGGGGGTCGTGCTGGGGCCAGTGTTTCAGGGTTTAGGGCAGTGCAGTGGTGTTCAGGGAGTTTATCGGGTTATGCTGGGGCCAGTGCTTTCATGGTTTTGGGCAGTTCAGTTGTGTTCGGGCAGCGTAGGGGGTCGTGCTGGGGCTGTTGTTGTTAGGGTTTAGGGCAGTGCAGTGGTATTTGGGCAGTGTTGGGGTTCGTGCTGGGGCTAGTGTTTCAGGGTGTCGTGCAGTGGTGTTCGGGCAGTGTAGGGGGTCGTGCTGGGACTGGTGTTTCAGGGTTTAGTGCAGTGCAGTGGTGTTCGTTCAGTGTAGGGGGTCATGCTGGGGCCGGTGTTTCAGGGTTTAGGGCAGTGCAGTGGTGTTCGGGGAGTGTAGGGGGTCATGCTGGGGCCTGTGTTTTTAGAGATTAGGGCAGTTCAGTGGTGTTCGGGCAGTGTTGGGGGTCTTGCTGGGGCCGGTGTTTCTGGGTGTAGGGCAGTGTTGTTCGGGCAGTGTAGGGGGTCATGCTGGGGGTGGTGTTTCAGTCTTTAGGGCAGTGCAGTGGTGTTCGGGAAGTGTGGGGGGTCATTCATGGGCTGTGTTTCAGGGTTTAGAGCACTGCAGTGGTGCTCGGGCAGTGTAGGGGGTCGTGCTGGGGCTGGTGTTTCAGGGTTTAGGGCAGTGCAGTGGTGTAAGTTCAGTGTAGGGGATCGTGCTGGGGCTGGTGTTTCAGGGTTTAGGGCAGTGCAGTGGTGTTCTTTCAGTGTAGTGGGTCGTGCTGGGGCCGGTGTTTCAGGGTTTAGGGCAGTGCAGTGGTGTTCGGGGAGTGTAGGGGGTCGTGCTGGTGCCGGAGTTTCAGGGTTTAGGGCAGTGCAGTGGTGTTTGGGGAGTGTAGGGGGTCGTGCTGTGGCTGGTGTTTCAGGGTTTAGGGCAGTGCTGTGGTGTTCGGGCAGTGTAGGGGGTCGTGCTGGGGCCAGTGTTTCAGGGTTTAAGGTCAGAGCAGTGGTGTTCGGGCACTGCAGAGGGTCATGCTGGGGCTGGTGTTTCAGGGTTTAGGGCAGTGCAGTGGTGTTCAGGCAGTGTAGGGGGTGGTGCTGGGGCCAGTGTTTCAGGGTGTAGGGCAGTGCAGTGGTGTTTGGGCAGTGTAGGGGGTTTTGCTGAGGCCGGAGTTTCTGGGTGTAGGGCAGTGCAGTGGTGTTCGGGCAGTGTTGGGGGTTGTGCTGGGGCTGGTGTTTCAGGGTTTAGGACAGTGTAGTGGTGTTCGGGCAGTGTTGGGGGTCTTGCTGGGGACGGTGTTTCAGGGTGTAGGGCAGTGCAGTGGTGTTCGGGAAGTGTAGGCGGTTGTGCTGGGCCCGGTGTTTTTGGTTGTAGGGCAGTGTTGTTCGGGCAGTGTAGGGGGTCGTGCTGGGGGTGGTGTTTCAGGGTTTAGGGCAGTGCAGTGGTGTTCGGGAAGTGTGGGGGGTGGTGCAGAGGCTGTGTTTCCGGGTTTAGGGCAGTGCAGTGGTGTTCGACAATTATGGGGGGTCATGCTAGAGCTGGTGTTTCAGGGTGTAGGGCAGTGCAGTGGTGTTCGGGGAGTGTAGGGGGTCATGCTGGTGCCGGTGTTTCTGGGTCTAGGGCAGTGCAGTGGGGTTCGGGCATTGTAGGGGGTCGTGCTGCGGCTGGTGTTTCAGGGTTTAGGTCAGTGCAGTGGTGTTCGGGCAGTGTAGGGGGTCGTGCTGGGGCCAGTGTTTCAGGGTTTAGGGCAGTGCAGTGGTGTTCGGGAAGTGTAGGCGGTTGTGCTGGGCCCGGTGTTTTTGGTTGTAGGGCAGTGTTGTTCGGGCAGTGTAGGGGGTCGTGCTGGGGGTGGTGTTTCAGGGTTTAGGGCAGTGCAGTGGTGTTCGGGAAGTGTGGGGGGTGGTGCAGGGGCTGTGTTTCCGGGTTTAGGGCAGTGCAGTGGTGTTCGACAATTATGGGGGGTCATGCTAGAGCTGGTGTTTCAGGGTGTAGGGCAGTGCAGTGGTGTTCGGGGAGTGTAGGGGGTCATGCTGGTGCCGGTGTTTCTGGGTCTAGGGCAGTGCAGTGGGGTTCGGGCATTGTAGGGGGTCGTGCTGCGGCTGGTGTTTCAGGGTTTAGGTCAGTGCAGTGGTGTTCGGGCAGTGTAGGGGGTCGTGCTGGGGCCAGTGTTTCAGGGTTTAGGGCAGTGCAGTGGTGTTTGGGCAGTGTAGGGGTTCGAGCTGGGGCTGGTGTTTCAGGGTGTAGTGCAGTGGTGTTCGGGCAGTGTAGGGGTTCATGCTGGGGCTGCTGCTTCAGGGTTTAGTGCAGTGTAGTGGTGTTCGGGCAGTGTAGGGGGTCATGCTGGGGCCGGTGTTTCAGGGTGTAGGGCAGTGCAGTGGTGTTCGGGCAGTGTAGGGGATCGTGCTGGGGCCGGTGTTCCAGGGTTTAGGGCGGTGCAGTATTGTTCGGGGAGTGTAGGGGGTCATGCTGGGGCCGGTGTTTCAGGGTTTAGGGCTGTGCAGTGGTGTTCGAGCAGTGTAGGGGGTCGTGCTGGGGCCGGTATTTCAGGGTTTAGGGCAGAGCAGTGGTGATCAGGGATCGTAGGGGGTCTTGCTGGCGCCGGTGTTTCAGGGTGAAGAGAAGTGCAGTGGTGTTCGGGCAATGTAGGGGGTTGTGCTAGGGTTGGTGTTTCAGGGTGTAGGGCAGTGCAGTGGTTTAGGGCCGAGCAGCGGTTTTCGGGCAGTGTATCGGGTTGTGCTGGGGGGGTGTTTCAGGGTGTAGGGCAGTGCAGTGTTGTTCGGGAAGTGTATCGGATTGTGCTGGGGGGGTGTTTTAGGGTTTAGGGCAGTGCAGTGGTGTTCGGGCAGTGTGGGGTGTCGTGCAGGGGCTGGTGTATTAGGGTTTAGGGCTGTGCTGTAGTGTTCGGGGAGTGTAGGGGGTCATGCTGGGGCCGGTGTTTCAGGGTGAAAAGAAGTGCAGTGCTGTTCGGGCAATGTAGGGGGTCATGCTAGGGCTGGTGTTTCAGGGTGTAGGGCAGTGCAGTGGTGTTCGGGCAGTGTAGGGGGTCATGCTGGGGCTGGTGTTTCATGGTTTAGGGCAGTGCAGTGGTGTTCGGGCAGTGTAGCGGGTCATTCTGGGGATGGTGTTTCAGGGTTTAGGGCAGTGCACTGGTGTTCGTTCAGTGTAGGGGGTCATGCTGGGGCTGGTGTTTCAGGGTTTAGGTCAGTGCAGTGGTGTTCAGGGAGTTTAGCGGGTCGTGCTGGGGCCAGTGTTTTCAGGGTTTAGGGAAGGGCAGTGGTGTTCGGGCAGTGTAGGGGGTCGTGCTGGGGCCGGTGTTTCAGGGTGAAGAGAAGTGCAGTGGTGTTCGGGCAATGTAGGGGGTCATGCTAAGGCTGGTGTTTCAGGGTGTAGGGCAGTGCAGTGGTGTTCGGGCAGTGTAGGGGGTCGTGCTGGGGCTGGTGTTTCATGGTTTAGGGCAGTGCAGTGGTTTTCGGGCAGTGTAGCGGGTCGTGATGGGGCTGGTGTTTCAGGGCTTAGGGCAGTGCAGTGGTGTTCGTTCAGTGTAGGGGGTCGTGCTGGGGCCGGTGTTTTTAGGGTTTGGGGCAGTGCAGTGGTGTCTGGGCAGTGTAGGGGTTCGTGCTGGGGCTGGTGTTTCAGGGTGTAGTGCAGTGGTGTTCGGGCAGTGTAGGGGGTCATGCTGGGGCTGTTTTTTCAGTGTTTAGGGCAGAGCAGTAGGGGGTCATGCTGGTGCCGGTGTTTCAGGGTTTAGGGCAGTGCAGTGGTGTTCGGGGAGTGTAGTGGGTCGTGCGGGGGCCGGTGTTTCAGGATGTAAGGTCAGAGCAGTGGGGTTCGAGCAGTGCAGGGGGTCGTAATGGGGCCGGTGTTTCAGGTTTTAGGGCAGTGCAGTGGTGTTCAGGCAGTGTAGGGGGTCGTGCTGGGACCAGTGTTTCAGGGTGTAGGGCAGTGCAGTGGTGTTCGGGCAGTATAGGGGGTCGTGCTGGGGACAGAGTTTCCGGGTGTAGGGCAGTGCAGTGGTATTCGGGCAGTGTTGGGGGTTGTGCTGGGGATGGTGTATCAGGGCGTAGGACAGTGTAGTGGTGTTCAGGCAGTGTAGGGGGTCGTGCTGGGGCCGGTGTTTCAGGGTGTAGGTCAGTGCATTGGTGTTCGGGCAGTGTAGGGGATCGTGCTGGGGCCGGTGTTTCAGGGTTTAGGGCAGTACAGTGGAGTTCGGGGAGTGTAGGGGGTCATGCTGGGGCCGGTGTTTCAGGGTTTAGGGCTGTTCCGTGGTGTTCGAGGATTATAGGGGGTCGTGCTGGGGCCGGTATTTCAGGGTTTAGGGCAGAGCAGTGGTGATCAGGGATCGAAGGGGGTCTTGCTGGGGCCGGTGTTTCAGGGTTTAGGGCAGTGCAGTGCTGTTCGGGCAGAGTAGGGGGTTTTGTTGGGGGCGGTGCTTCAAGGTTTAGGGCCGAGCATTGGTGTTCAGGCAGTGTATCGGGTCGTGCTGGGGCTGGTGTTTCAGGGTTTAGGGCAGTGCAGTGGTAATCGTTCAGTGTAGTGGGTCGTGCTGGGGCCGGTGTTTCAGGGTTTAGGGCAGTGCAGTGGTGTTCGGGAAGTGTAGGGGGTCGCGCTGGGGGTGGTGTTTCAGGGCTTAGGGCAGTGAAGTTGTGTTCGGGAAGTGTGGGGGGTCGTGCAGGGGCTGTGTTTCAGGTTTTAGGGCAGTGCAGCGTTGTTCGGGCAGTATGGGGGGCGTGCAGGGGCTGGTGTTTCAGTGTTTAGGGCAGTGCAGTGGTATTCGGGCAGTGTTGGGGGTTGTGCTGGGGCTGGTGTTTCAGGGTGTAGGACAGTGTAGTGGTGTTCGGGCAGTGTAGGAGGTCGTGCTTGGCCCAGTGTTTCAGGGTGTAGGGCAGTGCAGTGGTGTTCGGGCAGTGTAGGTTGTCGTGCTGGGGCCGGTGTTTCAGGGTCTAAGGCAGTACAGTGCTGTTCGGGCAGTGTAGGGGGTCGTGCTGGGGCCAGTGTTTCAGGGTATAGGGCAGTGCAGTGGTGTTCCGGGAGTGTAGGGGGTCATGCTGGTGCCGGTGTTTCAGGGTGTAGGGCAGTGCAGTGGTGTTCGGGGACTGTAGGGGGTCGTGCTGTGGCTGGTGATTCAGGGTTTAGGGCAGTGCTGTGCTGTTCGGGCAGTGTAGGGGGTCGTGCTGGGGCCGGTGTTTTAGGATGTAAGGTCAGAGCAGTGGGGTTTGGGCAGTGCAGGGGGTCGTGCTGGAGCCGGTGTTTCAGGGTTTAGGGCAGTGCAGTGGTGTTTGGGCAGTGGAGGGGTTCGAGCTGGGGCTGGTGTTTCAGGTTGTAGTGCAGTGGTGTTCGGGCAGTGTAGGGGGTCATGCTGGGGCTGGTGTTTCAGGGTTTAGTGTAGTGTAGTGGTGTTCGGGCAGTGTAGGGGGTCGTGCTGGGGCCGGTGTTTCAGGGTGTAGGGCAGTGCAGTGGTGTTCGGGCAGTGTAGGGGATCGTGCTGGGGCCTGTGTTCCAGGGTTTAGGGCGGTGCAGTGGTGTTCGGGGAGTGTAGGGGATCATGCTGGGGCCGGTGTTTCAGGGTTTAAGGCTGTGCAGTGGTGTTCGAACAGCGTAGGGGGTCGTGCTGGGGCCGGTATTTCAGGGTTTAGTGCAGAGCAGTGGTGATCAGGTATCGTAGGGGGTCTTTCTGGGGCCGGTGTTTCAGGGTTTAGGGCAGTGCAGTGCTGTTCGGGCAGAGTAGGGGGTTGTGTTGGGGGCGTTGTTTCAAGGTTTAGGGTCGAGCAGTGGTGTTCGGGCAGTGTATCGGGTCGTGCTGGGCCGGTGTTTCACGGTGTAGGGCAGTGCAGTGGTGTTTGGGAACTAAGGGGGTCGTGCTGGGGGTGGTGTTTCAGGGTTTAGGGCAGTGAAGTGGTGTTCAGGAAGTGTGGGGGGTCATGCAGGGGCTGTTTTTCAGGGTTTACGGCAGTGCAGCGGTGTTTGGGCAGTATGGGGGGTCATGCAGGGGCTGGTGTTTCAGTGTTTAGGGCAGTGCAGTGGTATTCGGGCAGTGTTGGGGGTTGTGCTGGGGATGATGTATCAGGGTGTAGGACAGTGTAGTGGTGTTCGGGCAGTGTAGGGGGTTGTGCTGGGGCCGGTGTTTCAGGTTGTAGGGCAGTGCAGTGGTGTTCGGGCAGTGTAGGGGATTGTGCTGGGGCCGGTGTTTCAGGGTTTAGGGCAGTACAGTGGAGTTCGGGGAGTGTAGGGGGTCATGCTGGGGCCGGTGTTTCAGGGTTTAGGGCTGTTCAGTGGTGTTCGAGGAGCGTAGGGGGTCGTGCTGGGGCCTGTATTTCAGAGTTTAGGGCAGAGCAGTGGTGATCAGGGATCGTAGGGGGTCTTGCTGGGGCTGGTGTTTCAGGGTTTAGGGCAGTGCAATGCTGTTCGGGCAGAGTAGGGGGTTGTGTTGGGGGCGGTGTTTCAAGGTTTAGGGCCGAGCAGTGGTGTTCAGGAAGTGTTTCGGGTCGTGCTGGGGCCGGTGTTTCAGGGTGTAGGGCAGTGCAGTGGTGTTCGGGAAGTGTAGGGGGTCATGCAGGGGCTGTGTTTCAGGTTTTAGGGCAGTGCAGCATTGTTCGGGCAGTATTGGGGGCGTGCAGGGGCTGGTGTTTCAGTGTTTAGGGCACTGCAGTGATATTCGGGCAGTGTTGGGGGTTGTGCTGGGGCTGGTGTTTCGGGGTGTAGGACAGTGTAGTGGTGTTCGGGCAGCGTCGGAGGTCGTGCTGGGGCCGGTGTTTCAGGGTGTAGGGCAGTGCAGTGGTGTTCGGGCAGTGTAGGTTGTCGTGCTGGGGCCGGTGTTTCAGGGTTTAGGGCAGTGCAGTGGTGTTCGGGGAGTGTAGGGGGTCATGCTGGTGCCGGTGTTTCTGGGTCTAGGGCAGTGCAGTGGGGTTCGGGCATTGTAGGGGGTCGTGCTGCGGCTGGTGTTTCAGGGTTTAGGTCAGTGCTGTGGTGTTCGAGCAGTGTAGGGGGTCGTGCTGGGGCCGGTGTTTCAGGGTTTAGGGCAGTGCAGTGGTGTTTGGGCAGTGTAGGGGTTCGAGTTGGGGCTGGTGTTTCAGGGTGTACTGCAGTGGTGTTCGGGCAGTGTAGCGGGTCATGCTGGGGCTGCTGCTTCAGGGTTTAGTGCAGTGTAGTGGTGTTCGGGCAGTGTAGGGGGTCATGCTGGGGCCGGTGTTTCAGGGTGTAGGGCAGTGCAGTGGTGTTCGGGCAGTGTAGGGGATCATGCTGGGGCCGGTGTTCCAGGGTTTAGGGCGGTGCAGTGGTGTTCGGGGAGTGTAGGGGGTCATGCTGGGGCCGGTGTTTCAGGGTTTAGGGCTGTGCAGTGGTGTTCGAGCAGTGTAGGGGGTCGTGCTGGGGCCGGTATTTCAGGGTTTAGGGCAGAGCAGTGGTGATCAGGGATCGTAGGGGGTCTTGCTGGCACCGGTGTTTCAGGGTGAAGAGAAGTGCAGTGGTGTTCGGGCAATGTAGGGGGTTGTGCTAGGGTTGGTGTTTCAGGGTGTAGGGCAGTGCAGTGGTTTAGGGCCGAGCAGTGGTTTTCGGGCAGTGTATCGGGTCGTGCTGGGGGGGTGTTTCAGGGTGTAGGGCAGTGCAGTGTTGTTCGGGAAGTGTAGGGGGTCGTGCTGGGGGTGGTGTTTCAGGGTTTAGGGCAGTGAAGTGGTGTTCAGGAAGTGTGGGGGGTCGTGCAGGGTCTGTGTTTCAGGGTTTAGGGCAGTGCAGTGGTGTTCGGGCAGTGTGGGGTGTCGTGCAGGGGCTGGTGTTTTAGGGTTTAGGTCTGTGCTGTAGTGTTCGGGGAGTGTAGGGGGTCATGCTGGGGCCGGTGTTTCAGGGTGAAAAGAAGTGCAGTGCTGTTCGGGCAATGTAGGGGGTCATGCTAGGGCTGGTGTTTCAGGGTGTAGGGCAGTGCAGTGGTGTTCGGGCAGTGTAGGGGGTCATGCTGGGGCTGGTGTTTCATGGTTTAGGGCAGTGCAGTGGTGTTCGGGCAGTGTAGCGGGTCATTCTGGGGATGGTGTTTCAGGGTTTAGGGCAGTGCACTGGTGTTCGTTCAGTGTAGGGGGTCATGCTGGGGCCGGTGTTTCAGGGTTTAGGGCAGTGCAGTGGTGTTCAGGGAGTTTAGCGGGTCGTGCTGGGGCCAGTGTTTTCAGGGTGAAGAGAAGTGCAGTGCTGTTCGTTCAGTGTAGGGGGTCATGCTGGGGCCGGTGTTTCAGGGTTTAGGGCAGTGCAGTGGTGTTCGGGGAGTGTAGGGGGTCGTGCTGGGGCCAGTGTTTCAGGGTAAAGAGAAGTGCAGTGGTGTTCGGGCAGTGTAGGGGGTCGTGCTGGGGCTGGTGTTTCATGGTTTAGGGCAGTGCAGTGGTGTTCGGGCAGTGTAGCGGGTCGTGCTGGGGCTGGAGTTTCAGGGTTTAGGGCATGCAGTGGTGTTCGTTCAGTGTAGGGGGTCGTGCTGGGTCCAGTGTTTCAGGGTTTAGGGCAGTGCAGTGGTATTCAGGGAGTTTAGCGGGTCATGCTGGGGCCAGTGTTTTTATGGTTTTGGGCAGTTCAGTTGTGTTCGGGCAGCGTAGGGGGTCGTGCTGGGGCTGTTGTCATTAGGGTTTAGGGCAGTGCAGTGGTGTTTGGGCAGTGTAGGGGTTCGTGCTGGGGCTAGTGTTTCAGGGTGTCGTGCAGTGGTGTTCGGGCAGTGTAGGGGGTCGTGCTGGGACTGGTGTTTCAGGGTTTAGTGCAGTGGTGTTCGTTCAGTGTAGGGGGTCATGCTGGGGCCGGTGTTTCAGGGTTTAGGGAAGGGCAGTGGTGTTCGGGCAGTGTAGGGGGTCATGCTGGGGCCGGTGATTCAGGGTGTAGGGCAGTGCAGTGGTGTTCGGGGAGTGTAGGGGGTCGTGCTGGGGCCGGTGTTCCAGGGTGAAGAGAAGTACAGTGGTGTTCGGGCAGTGTAAGGGGTCGTGCTGGGGCTGTTGTGTCATGGTTTAGGGCAGTGCAGTGGTGTTCGGGCAGTGTAGCGGGTCGTGCCGGGGCTGGAGTTTCAGGGTTTAGGGCATGCAGTGGTGTTCGTTTAGTGTAGGGGGTCGTGCTGGGGCCAGTGTTTCAGGGTTTAGGGCAGTGCAGTGGTGTTCAGGGAGTTTATCGGGTCATGCTGGGGCCAGTGCTTTCATGGTTTTGGGCAGTTCAGTTGTGTTCGGGCAGCGTAGGGGGTCGTGCTGGGGCTGTTGTTGTTAGGGTTTAGGGCAGTGCAGTGGTATTTGGGCAGTGTTGGGGTTCGTGCTGGGGCTAGTGTTTCAGGGTGTCGTGCAGTGGTGTTCGGGCAGTGTAGGGGGTCGTGCTGGGACTGGTGTTTCAGGGTTTAGTGCAGTGCAGTGGTGTTCGTTCAGTGTAGGGGGTCATGCTGGGGCCGGTGTTTCAGGGTTTAGGGCAGTGCAGTGGTGTTCGGGGAGTGTAGGGGGTCATGCTGGGGCCTGTGTTTTTAGAGATTAGGGCAGTTCAGTGGTGTTCGGGCAGTGTTGGGGGTCTTGCTGGGGCCGGTGTTTCTGGGTGTAGGGCAGTGTTGTTCGGGCAGTGTAGGGGGTCATGCTGGGGGTGGTGTTTCAGTCTTTAGGGCAGTGCAGTGGTGTTCGGGAAGTGTGGGGGGTCATTCATGGGCTGTGTTTCAGGGTTTAGAGCACTGCAGTGGTGCTCGGGCAGTGTAGGGGGTCGTGCTGGGGCTGGTGTTTCAGGGTTTAGGGCAGTGCAGTGGTGTAAGTTCAGTGTAGGGGATCGTGCTGGGGCTGGTGTTTCAGGGTTTAGGGCAGTGCAGTGGTGTTCTTTCAGTGTAGTGGGTCGTGCTGGGGCCGGTGTTTCAGGGTTTAGGGCAGTGCAGTGGTGTTCGGGGAGTGTAGGGGGTCGTGCTGGTGCCGGAGTTTCAGGGTTTAGGGCAGTGCAGTGGTGTTTGGGGAGTGTAGGGGGTCGTGCTGTGGCTGGTGTTTCAGGGTTTAGGGCAGTGCTGTGGTGTTCGGGCAGTGTAGGGGGTCGTGCTGGGGCCAGTGTTTCAGGGTTTAAGGTCAGAGCAGTGGTGTTCGGGCACTGCAGAGGGTCATGCTGGGGCTGGTGTTTCAGGGTTTAGGGCAGTGCAGTGGTGTTCAGGCAGTGTAGGGGGTGGTGCTGGGGCCAGTGTTTCAGGGTGTAGGGCAGTGCAGTGGTGTTTGGGCAGTGTAGGGGGTTTTGCTGAGGCCGGAGTTTCTGGGTGTAGGGCAGTGCAGTGGTGTTCGGGCAGTGTTGGGGGTTGTGCTGGGGCTGGTGTTTCAGGGTTTAGGACAGTGTAGTGGTGTTCGGGCAGTGTTGGGGGTCTTGCTGGGGACGGTGTTTCAGGGTGTAGGGCAGTGCAGTGGTGTTCGGGAAGTGTAGGCGGTTGTGCTGGGCCCGGTGTTTTTGGTTGTAGGGCAGTGTTGTTCGGGCAGTGTAGGGGGTCGTGCTGGGGGTGGTGTTTCAGGGTTTAGGGCAGTGCAGTGGTGTTCGGGAAGTGTGGGGGGTGGTGCAGAGGCTGTGTTTCCGGGTTTAGGGCAGTGCAGTGGTGTTCGACAATTATGGGGGGTCATGCTAGAGCTGGTGTTTCAGGGTGTAGGGCAGTGCAGTGGTGTTCGGGGAGTGTAGGGGGTCATGCTGGTGCCGGTGTTTCTGGGTCTAGGGCAGTGCAGTGGGGTTCGGGCATTGTAGGGGGTCGTGCTGCGGCTGGTGTTTCAGGGTTTAGGTCAGTGCAGTGGTGTTCGGGCAGTGTAGGGGGTCGTGCTGGGGCCAGTGTTTCAGGGTTTAGGGCAGTGCAGTGGTGTTCGGGAAGTGTAGGCGGTTGTGCTGGGCCCGGTGTTTTTGGTTGTAGGGCAGTGTTGTTCGGGCAGTGTAGGGGGTCGTGCTGGGGGTGGTGTTTCAGGGTTTAGGGCAGTGCAGTGGTGTTCGGGAAGTGTGGGGGGTGGTGCAGGGGCTGTGTTTCCGGGTTTAGGGCAGTGCAGTGGTGTTCGACAATTATGGGGGGTCATGCTAGAGCTGGTGTTTCAGGGTGTAGGGCAGTGCAGTGGTGTTCGGGGAGTGTAGGGGGTCATGCTGGTGCCGGTGTTTCTGGGTCTAGGGCAGTGCAGTGGGGTTCGGGCATTGTAGGGGGTCGTGCTGCGGCTGGTGTTTCAGGGTTTAGGTCAGTGCAGTGGTGTTCGGGCAGTGTAGGGGGTCGTGCTGGGGCCAGTGTTTCAGGGTTTAGGGCAGTGCAGTGGTGTTTGGGCAGTGTAGGGGTTCGAGCTGGGGCTGGTGTTTCAGGGTGTAGTGCAGTGGTGTTCGGGCAGTGTAGGGGTTCATGCTGGGGCTGCTGCTTCAGGGTTTAGTGCAGTGTAGTGGTGTTCGGGCAGTGTAGGGGGTCATGCTGGGGCCGGTGTTTCAGGGTGTAGGGCAGTGCAGTGGTGTTCGGGCAGTGTAGGGGATCGTGCTGGGGCCGGTGTTCCAGGGTTTAGGGCGGTGCAGTATTGTTCGGGGAGTGTAGGGGGTCATGCTGGGGCCGGTGTTTCAGGGTTTAGGGCTGTGCAGTGGTGTTCGAGCAGTGTAGGGGGTCGTGCTGGGGCCGGTATTTCAGGGTTTAGGGCAGAGCAGTGGTGATCAGGGATCGTAGGGGGTCTTGCTGGCGCCGGTGTTTCAGGGTGAAGAGAAGTGCAGTGGTGTTCGGGCAATGTAGGGGGTTGTGCTAGGGTTGGTGTTTCAGGGTGTAGGGCAGTGCAGTGGTTTAGGGCCGAGCAGCGGTTTTCGGGCAGTGTATCGGGTTGTGCTGGGGGGGTGTTTCAGGGTGTAGGGCAGTGCAGTGTTGTTCGGGAAGTGTATCGGATTGTGCTGGGGGGGTGTTTTAGGGTTTAGGGCAGTGCAGTGGTGTTCGGGCAGTGTGGGGTGTCGTGCAGGGGCTGGTGTATTAGGGTTTAGGGCTGTGCTGTAGTGTTCGGGGAGTGTAGGGGGTCATGCTGGGGCCGGTGTTTCAGGGTGAAAAGAAGTGCAGTGCTGTTCGGGCAATGTAGGGGGTCATGCTAGGGCTGGTGTTTCAGGGTGTAGGGCAGTGCAGTGGTGTTCGGGCAGTGTAGGGGGTCATGCTGGGGCTGGTGTTTCATGGTTTAGGGCAGTGCAGTGGTGTTCGGGCAGTGTAGCGGGTCATTCTGGGGATGGTGTTTCAGGGTTTAGGGCAGTGCACTGGTGTTCGTTCAGTGTAGGGGGTCATGCTGGGGCTGGTGTTTCAGGGTTTAGGTCAGTGCAGTGGTGTTCAGGGAGTTTAGCGGGTCGTGCTGGGGCCAGTGTTTTCAGGGTTTAGGGAAGGGCAGTGGTGTTCGGGCAGTGTAGGGGGTCGTGCTGGGGCCGGTGTTTCAGGGTGAAGAGAAGTGCAGTGGTGTTCGGGCAATGTAGGGGGTCATGCTAAGGCTGGTGTTTCAGGGTGTAGGGCAGTGCAGTGGTGTTCGGGCAGTGTAGGGGGTCGTGCTGGGGCTGGTGTTTCATGGTTTAGGGCAGTGCAGTGGTTTTCGGGCAGTGTAGCGGGTCGTGATGGGGCTGGTGTTTCAGGGCTTAGGGCAGTGCAGTGGTGTTCGTTCAGTGTAGGGGGTCGTGCTGGGGCCGGTGTTTTTAGGGTTTGGGGCAGTGCAGTGGTGTCTGGGCAGTGTAGGGGTTCGTGCTGGGGCTGGTGTTTCAGGGTGTAGTGCAGTGGTGTTCGGGCAGTGTAGGGGGTCATGCTGGGGCTGTTTTTTCAGTGTTTAGGGCAGAGCAGTAGGGGGTCATGCTGGTGCCGGTGTTTCAGGGTTTAGGGCAGTGCAGTGGTGTTCGGGGAGTGTAGTGGGTCGTGCGGGGGCCGGTGTTTCAGGATGTAAGGTCAGAGCAGTGGGGTTCGAGCAGTGCAGGGGGTCGTAATGGGGCCGGTGTTTCAGGTTTTAGGGCAGTGCAGTGGTGTTCAGGCAGTGTAGGGGGTCGTGCTGGGACCAGTGTTTCAGGGTGTAGGGCAGTGCAGTGGTGTTCGGGCAGTATAGGGGGTCGTGCTGGGGACAGAGTTTCCGGGTGTAGGGCAGTGCAGTGGTATTCGGGCAGTGTTGGGGGTTGTGCTGGGGATGGTGTATCAGGGCGTAGGACAGTGTAGTGGTGTTCAGGCAGTGTAGGGGGTCGTGCTGGGGCCGGTGTTTCAGGGTGTAGGTCAGTGCATTGGTGTTCGGGCAGTGTAGGGGATCGTGCTGGGGCCGGTGTTTCAGGGTTTAGGGCAGTACAGTGGAGTTCGGGGAGTGTAGGGGGTCATGCTGGGGCCGGTGTTTCAGGGTTTAGGGCTGTTCCGTGGTGTTCGAGGATTATAGGGGGTCGTGCTGGGGCCGGTATTTCAGGGTTTAGGGCAGAGCAGTGGTGATCAGGGATCGAAGGGGGTCTTGCTGGGGCCGGTGTTTCAGGGTTTAGGGCAGTGCAGTGCTGTTCGGGCAGAGTAGGGGGTTTTGTTGGGGGCGGTGTTTCAAGGTTTAGGGCCGAGCATTGGTGTTCAGGCAGTGTATCGGGTCGTGCTGGGGCTGGTGTTTCAGGGTTTAGGGCAGTGCAGTGGTAATCGTTCAGTGTAGTGGGTCGTGCTGGGGCCGGTGTTTCAGGGTTTAGGGCAGTGCAGTGGTGTTCGGGAAGTGTAGGGGGTCGCGCTGGGGGTGGTGTTTCAGGGCTTAGGGCAGTGAAGTTGTGTTCGGGAAGTGTGGGGGGTCGTGCAGGGGCTGTGTTTCAGGTTTTAGGGCAGTGCAGCGTTGTTCGGGCAGTATGGGGGGCGTGCAGGGGCTGGTGTTTCAGTGTTTAGGGCAGTGCAGTGGTATTCGGGCAGTGTTGGGGGTTGTGCTGGGGCTGGTGTTTCAGGGTGTAGGACAGTGTAGTGGTGTTCGGGCAGTGTAGGAGGTCGTGCTTGGCCCAGTGTTTCAGGGTGTAGGGCAGTGCAGTGGTGTTCGGGCAGTGTAGGTTGTCGTGCTGGGGCCGGTGTTTCAGGGTCTAAGGCAGTACAGTGCTGTTCGGGCAGTGTAGGGGGTCGTGCTGGGGCCAGTGTTTCAGGGTATAGGGCAGTGCAGTGGTGTTCCGGGAGTGTAGGGGGTCATGCTGGTGCCGGTGTTTCAGGGTGTAGGGCAGTGCAGTGGTGTTCGGGGACTGTAGGGGGTCGTGCTGTGGCTGGTGATTCAGGGTTTAGGGCAGTGCTGTGCTGTTCGGGCAGTGTAGGGGGTCGTGCTGGGGCCGGTGTTTTAGGATGTAAGGTCAGAGCAGTGGGGTTTGGGCAGTGCAGGGGGTCGTGCTGGAGCCGGTGTTTCAGGGTTTAGGGCAGTGCAGTGGTGTTTGGGCAGTGGAGGGGTTCGAGCTGGGGCTGGTGTTTCAGGTTGTAGTGCAGTGGTGTTCGGGCAGTGTAGGGGGTCATGCTGGGGCTGGTGTTTCAGGGTTTAGTGTAGTGTAGTGGTGTTCGGGCAGTGTAGGGGGTCGTGCTGGGGCCGGTGTTTCAGGGTGTAGGGCAGTGCAGTGGTGTTCGGGCAGTGTAGGGGATCGTGCTGGGGCCTGTGTTCCAGGGTTTAGGGCGGTGCAGTGGTGTTCGGGGAGTGTAGGGGATCATGCTGGGGCCGGTGTTTCAGGGTTTAAGGCTGTGCAGTGGTGTTCGAACAGCGTAGGGGGTCGTGCTGGGGCCGGTATTTCAGGGTTTAGTGCAGAGCAGTGGTGATCAGGTATCGTAGGGGGTCTTTCTGGGGCCGGTGTTTCAGGGTTTAGGGCAGTGCAGTGCTGTTCGGGCAGAGTAGGGGGTTGTGTTGGGGGCGTTGTTTCAAGGTTTAGGGTCGAGCAGTGGTGTTCGGGCAGTGTATCGGGTCGTGCTGGGCCGGTGTTTCACGGTGTAGGGCAGTGCAGTGGTGTTTGGGAACTAAGGGGGTCGTGCTGGGGGTGGTGTTTCAGGGTTTAGGGCAGTGAAGTGGTGTTCAGGAAGTGTGGGGGGTCATGCAGGGGCTGTTTTTCAGGGTTTACGGCAGTGCAGCGGTGTTTGGGCAGTATGGGGGGTCATGCAGGGGCTGGTGTTTCAGTGTTTAGGGCAGTGCAGTGGTATTCGGGCAGTGTTGGGGGTTGTGCTGGGGATGGTGTATCAGGGTGTAGGACAGTGTAGTGGTGTTCGGGCAGTGTAGGGGGTTGTGCTGGGGCCGGTGTTTCAGGTTGTAGGGCAGTGCAGTGGTGTTCGGGCAGTGTAGGGGATTGTGCTGGGGCCGGTGTTTCAGGGTTTAGGGCAGTACAGTGGAGTTCGGGGAGTGTAGGGGGTCATGCTGGGGCCGGTGTTTCAGGGTTTAGGGCTGTTCAGTGGTGTTCGAGGAGCGTAGGGGGTCGTGCTGGGGCCTGTATTTCAGAGTTTAGGGCAGAGCAGTGGTGATCAGGGATCGTAGGGGGTCTTGCTGGGGCTGGTGTTTCAGGGTTTAGGGCAGTGCAATGCTGTTCGGGCAGAGTAGGGGGTTGTGTTGGGGGCGGTGTTTCAAGGTTTAGGGCCGAGCAGTGGTGTTCAGGAAGTGTTTCGGGTCGTGCTGGGGCCGGTGTTTCAGGGTGTAGGGCAGTGCAGTGGTGTTCGGGAAGTGTAGGGGGTCATGCAGGGGCTGTGTTTCAGGTTTTAGGGCAGTGCAGCATTGTTCGGGCAGTATTGGGGGCGTGCAGGGGCTGGTGTTTCAGTGTTTAGGGCACTGCAGTGATATTCGGGCAGTGTTGGGGGTTGTGCTGGGGCTGGTGTTTCGGGGTGTAGGACAGTGTAGTGGTGTTCGGGCAGCGTCGGAGGTCGTGCTGGGGCCGGTGTTTCAGGGTGTAGGGCAGTGCAGTGGTGTTCGGGCAGTGTAGGTTGTCGTGCTGGGGCCGGTGTTTCAGGGTTTAGGGCAGTGCAGTGGTGTTCGGGGAGTGTAGGGGGTCATGCTGGTGCCGGTGTTTCTGGGTCTAGGGCAGTGCAGTGGGGTTCGGGCATTGTAGGGGGTCGTGCTGCGGCTGGTGTTTCAGGGTTTAGGTCAGTGCTGTGGTGTTCGAGCAGTGTAGGGGGTCGTGCTGGGGCCGGTGTTTCAGGGTTTAGGGCAGTGCAGTGGTGTTTGGGCAGTGTAGGGGTTCGAGTTGGGGCTGGTGTTTCAGGGTGTACTGCAGTGGTGTTCGGGCAGTGTAGCGGGTCATGCTGGGGCTGCTGCTTCAGGGTTTAGTGCAGTGTAGTGGTGTTCGGGCAGTGTAGGGGGTCATGCTGGGGCCGGTGTTTCAGGGTGTAGGGCAGTGCAGTGGTGTTCGGGCAGTGTAGGGGATCATGCTGGGGCCGGTGTTCCAGGGTTTAGGGCGGTGCAGTGGTGTTCGGGGAGTGTAGGGGGTCATGCTGGGGCCGGTGTTTCAGGGTTTAGGGCTGTGCAGTGGTGTTCGAGCAGTGTAGGGGGTCGTGCTGGGGCCGGTATTTCAGGGTTTAGGGCAGAGCAGTGGTGATCAGGGATCGTAGGGGGTCTTGCTGGCACCGGTGTTTCAGGGTGAAGAGAAGTGCAGTGGTGTTCGGGCAATGTAGGGGGTTGTGCTAGGGTTGGTGTTTCAGGGTGTAGGGCAGTGCAGTGGTTTAGGGCCGAGCAGTGGTTTTCGGGCAGTGTATCGGGTCGTGCTGGGGGGGTGTTTCAGGGTGTAGGGCAGTGCAGTGTTGTTCGGGAAGTGTAGGGGGTCGTGCTGGGGGTGGTGTTTCAGGGTTTAGGGCAGTGAAGTGGTGTTCAGGAAGTGTGGGGGGTCGTGCAGGGGCTGTGTTTCAGGGTTTAGGGCAGTGCAGTGGTGTTCGGGCAGTGTGGGGTGTCGTGCAGGGGCTGGTGTTTTAGGGTTTAGGTCTGTGCTGTAGTGTTCGGGGAGTGTAGGGGGTCATGCTGGGGCCGGTGTTTCAGGGTGAAAAGAAGTGCAGTGCTGTTCGGGCAATGTAGGGGGTCATGCTAGGGCTGGTGTTTCAGGGTGTAGGGCAGTGCAGTGGTGTTCGGGCAGTGTAGGGGGTCATGCTGGGGCTGGTGTTTCATGGTTTAGGGCAGTGCAGTGGTGTTCGGGCAGTGTAGCGGGTCATTCTGGGGATGGTGTTTCAGGGTTTAGGGCAGTGCACTGGTGTTCGTTCAGTGTAGGGGGTCATGCTGGGGCCGGTGTTTCAGGGTTTAGGGCAGTGCAGTGGTGTTCAGGGAGTTTAGCGGGTCGTGCTGGGGCCAGTGTTTTCAGGGTGAAGAGAAGTGCAGTGCTGTTCGTTCAGTGTAGGGGGTCATGCTGGGGCCGGTGTTTCAGGGTTTAGGGCAGTGCAGTGGTGTTCGGGGAGTGTAGGGGGTCGTGCTGGGGCCAGTGTTTCAGGGTAAAGAGAAGTGCAGTGGTGTTCGGGCAGTGTAGGGGGTCGTGCTGGGGCTGGTGTTTCATGGTTTAGGGCAGTGCAGTGGTGTTCGGGCAGTGTAGCGGGTCGTGCTGGGGCTGGAGTTTCAGGGTTTAGGGCATGCAGTGGTGTTCGTTCAGTGTAGGGGGTCGTGCTGGGTCCAGTGTTTCAGGGTTTAGGGCAGTGCAGTGGTATTCAGGGAGTTTAGCGGGTCATGCTGGGGCCAGTGTTTTTATGGTTTTGGGCAGTTCAGTTGTGTTCGGGCAGCGTAGGGGGTCGTGCTGGGGCTGTTGTCATTAGGGTTTAGGGCAGTGCAGTGGTGTTTGGGCAGTGTAGGGGTTCGTGCTGGGGCTAGTGTTTCAGGGTGTCGTGCAGTGGTGTTCGGGCAGTGTAGGGGGTCGTGCTGGGACTGGTGTTTCAGGGTTTAGTGCAGTGGTGTTCGTTCAGTGTAGGGGGTCATGCTGGGGCCGGTGTTTCAGGGTTTAGGGAAGGGCAGTGGTGTTCGGGCAGTGTAGGGGGTCATGCTGGGGCCGGTGATTCAGGGTGTAGGGCAGTGCAGTGGTGTTCGGGGAGTGTAGGGGGTCATGCTGGGGCCGGTGTTCCAGGGTGAAGAGAAGTACAGTGGTGTTCGGGCAGTGTAAGGGGTCGTGCTGGGGCTGGTGTTTCATGGTTTAGGGCAGTGCAGTGGTGTTCGGGCAGTGTAGCGGGTCGTGCCGGGGCTGGAGTTTCAGGGTTTAGGGCATGCAGTGGTGTTCGTTTAGTGTAGGGGGTCGTGCTGGGGCCAGTGTTTCAGGGTTTAGGGCAGTGCAGTGGTGTTCAGGGAGTTTATCGGGTCATGCTGGGGCCAGTGCTTTCATGGTTTTGGGCAGTTCAGTTGTGTTCGGGCAGCGTAGGGGGTCGTGCTGGGGCTGTTGTTGTTAGGGTTTAGGGCAGTGCAGTGGTATTTGGGCAGTGTTGGGGTTCGTGCTGGGGCTAGTGTTTCAGGGTGTCGTGCAGTGGTGTTCGGGCAGTGTAGGGGGTCGTGCTGGGACTGGTGTTTCAGGGTTTAGTGCAGTGCAGTGGTGTTCGTTCAGTGTAGGGGGTCATGCTGGGGCCGGTGTTTCAGGGTTTAGGGCAGTGCAGTGGTGTTCGGGGAGTGTAGGGGGTCATGCTGGGGCCTGTGTTTTTAGAGATTAGGGCAGTTCAGTGGTGTTCGGGCAGTGTTGGGGGTCTTGCTGGGGCCGGTGTTTCTGGGTGTAGGGCAGTGTTGTTCGGGCAGTGTAGGGGGTCATGCTGGGGGTGGTGTTTCAGTCTTTAGGGCAGTGCAGTGGTGTTCGGGAAGTGTGGGGGGTCATTCATGGGCTGTGTTTCAGGGTTTAGAGCACTGCAGTGGTGCTCGGGCAGTGTAGGGGGTCGTGCTGGGGCTGGTGTTTCAGGGTTTAGGGCAGTGCAGTGGTGTAAGTTCAGTGTAGGGGATCGTGCTGGGGCTGGTGTTTCAGGGTTTAGGGCAGTGCAGTGGTGTTCTTTCAGTGTAGTGGGTCGTGCTGGGGCCGGTGTTTCAGGGTTTAGGGCAGTGCAGTGGTGTTCGGGGAGTGTAGGGGGTCGTGCTGGTGCCCGAGTTTCAGGGTTTAGGGCAGTACAGTGGTGTTTGGGGAGTGTAGGGGGTCGTGCTGTGGCTGGTGTTTCAGGGTTTAGGGCAGTGCTGTGGTGTTCGGGCAGTGTAGGGGGTCGTGCTGGGGCCAGTGTTTCAGGGTTTAAGGTCAGAGCAGTGGTGTTCGGGCACTGCAGAGGGTCATGCTGGGGCTGGTGTTTCAGGGTTTAGGGCAGTGCAGTGGTGTTCAGGCAGTGTAGGGGGTCGTGCTAGGGCCAGTGTTTCAGGGTGTAGGGCAGTGCAGTGGTGTTTGGGCAGTGTAGGGGGTCGTGCTGAGGCCGGAGTTTCTGGGTGTAGGGCAGTGCAGTGGTGTTCGGGCAGTGTTGGGGGTTGTGCTGGGGCTGGTGTTTCAGGGTTTAGGACAGTGTAGTGGTGTTCGGGCAGTGTAGGGGGTCTTGCTGGGGACGGTGTTTCAGGGTGTAGGGCAGTGCAGTGGTGTTCGGGAAGTGTAGGCGGTTGTGCTGGGCCCGGTGTTTTTGGTTGTAGGGCAGTGTTGTTCGGGCAGTGTAGGGGGTCGTGCTGGGGGTGGTGTTTCAGGGTTTAGGGCAGTGCAGTGGTGTTCGGGAAGTGTGGGGGGTGGTGCAGGGGCTGTGTTTCCGGGTTTAGGGCAGTGCAGTGGTGTTCGACAATTATGGGGGGTCATGCTAGAGCTGGTGTTTCAGGGTGTAGGGCAGTGCAGTGGTGTTCGGGGAGTGTAGGGGGTCATGCTGGTGCCGGTGTTTCTGGGTCTAGGGCAGTGCAGTGGGGTTCGGGCATTGTAGGGGGTCGTGCTGCGGCTGGTGTTTCAGGGTTTAGGTCAGTGCAGTGGTGTTCGGGCAGTGTAGGGGGTCGTGCTGGGGCCAGTGTTTCAGGGTTTAGGGCAGTGCAGTGGTGTTTGGGCAGTGTAGGGGTTCGAGCTGGGGCTGGTGTGTCAGGGTGTAGTGCAGTGGTGTTCGGGCAGTGTAGGGGGTCATGCTGGGGCTGTTGCTTCAGGGTTTAGTGCAGTGTAGTGGTGTTCGGGCAATGTAGGGGGTTGTGCTAGGGTTGGTGTTTCAGGGTGTAGGGCAGTGCAGTGGTTTAGGGCCGAGCAGCGGTTTTCGGGCAGTGTATCGGGTTGTGCTGGGGGGGTGTTTCAGGGTGTAGGGCAGTGCAGTGTTGTTCGGGAAGTATATCGGGTTGTGCTGGTGGGGTGTTTCAGGGTTTAGGGCAGTGCAGTGGTGTTCGGGCAGTGTGGGGTGTCGTGCAGGGGCTGGTGTTTTAGGGTTTAGGGCTGTGCTGTAGTGTTCGGGGAGTGTAGGGGGTCATGCTGGGGCCGGTGTTTCAGGGTGAAAAGAAGTGCAGTGCTGTTCGGGCAATGTAGGGGGTCATGCTAGGGCTGGTGTTTCAGGGTGTAGGGCAGTGCAGTGGTGTTCGGGCAGTGTAGGGGGTCATGCTGGGGCTGGTGTTTCATGGTTTAGGGCAGTGCAGTGGTGTTCGGGCAGTGTAGCGGGTCATTCTGGGGATGGTGTTTCAGGGTTTAGGGCAGTGCACTGGTGTTCGTTCAGTGTAGGGGGTCATGCTGGGGCTGGTGTTTCAGGGTTTAGGTCAGTGCAGTGGTGTTCAGGGAGTTTAGCGGGTCGTGCTGGGGCCAGTGTTTTCAGGGTTTAGGGAAGGGCAGTGGTGTTCGGGCAGTGTAGGGGGTCGTGCTGGGGCCGGTGATTCAGGGTGTAGGGCAGTGCAGTGGTGTTCGGGGAGTGTAGGGGGTCGTGCTGGGGCCGGTGTTTCAGGGTGTAGGGCAGTGCAGTGGTGTTCGTGCAGTGTAGCGGGTCGTGCTGGGGCTGGTGTTTCAGGGTGTAGGGCAGTGCAGTGGTGTTCGGGCAGTGTACGGGGTCATGCTGGGGCTGGTGTTTCATGGTTTAGGGCAGTGCAGTGGTGTTCGGGCAGTGTAGCGGGTCATTCTGGGGATGGTGTTTCAGGGTTTAGGGCAGTGCACTGGTGTTCGTTCAGTGTAGGGGGTCATGCTGGGGCTGGTGTTTCAGGGTTTAGGTCAGTGCAGTGGTGTTCAGGGAGTTTAGCGGGTCGTGCTGGGGCCAGTGTTTTCAGGGTTTAGGGAAGTGCAGTGGTGTTCGGGCAGTGTAGGGGGTCGTGCTGGGGCCGGTGATTCAGGGTGTAGGGCAGTGCAGTGGTGTTCGGGGAGTGTAGGGGGTCGTGCTGGGGCCGGTGTTTCAGGGTGTAGGGCAGTGCAGTGGTGTTCGTGCAGTGTAGCGGGTCGTGCTGGGGCTGGAGTTTCAGGGTTTAGGGCATGCAGTGGTGTTCGTTCAGTGTAGGGGGTCGTGCTGGGTCCAGTGTTTCAGGGTTTAGGGCAGTGCAGTGGTATTCAGGGAGTTTAGCGGGTCATGCTGGGGCCAGTGTTTTTATGGTTTTGGGCAGTTCAGTTGTGTTCGGGCAGCGTAAGGGGTCGTGCTGGGGCCGTTGTCGTTAGGGTTTAGGGCAGTGCAGTGGTGTTTGGGCAGTGTAGGGGTTCGTGCTGGGGCTAGTGTTTCAGGGTGTCGTGCAGTGGTGTTCGGGCAGTGTAGGGGGTCGTGCTGGGACTGGTGTTTCAGGGTTTAGTGCAGTGCAGTGGTGTTCGTTCAGTGTAGGGGGTCATGCTGGGGCCGGTGTTTCAGGGTTTAGGGAAGGGCAGTGGTGTTCGGGCAGTGTAGGGGGTCATGCTGGGGCCGGTGATTCAGGGTGTAGGGCAGTGCAGTGGTGTTCGGGGAGTGTAGGGGGTCGTGCTGGGGCCGGTGTTTCAGGGTGAAGAGAAGTACAGTGGTGTTCGGGCAGTGTAAGGGGTCGTGCTGGGGCTGGTGTTTCATGGTTTAGGGCAGTGCAATGGTGTTCGGGCAGTGTAGCGGGTCGTGCCGGGGCTGGAGTTTCAGGGTTTAGGGCATGCAGTGGTGTTCGTTCAGTGTAGGGGGTCGTGCTGGGGCCAGTGTTTCAGGGTTTAGGGCAGTGCAGTGGTGTTCAGGGAGTTTATCGGGTCATGCTGGGGCCAGTGTTTTCATGGTTTTGGGCAGTTCAGTTGTGTTCGGGCAGCGTAGGGGGTCGTGCTGGGGCTGTTGTTGTTAGGGTTTAGGGCAGTGCAGTGGTATTTGGGCAGTGTAGGGGTTCGTGCTGGGGCTAGTGTTTCAGGGTGTCGTGCAGTGGTGTTCGGGCAGTGTAGGGGGTCGTGCTGGGACTGGTGTTTCAGGGTTTAGTGCAGTGCAGTGGTGTTCGTTCAGTGTAGGGGGTCATGCTGGGGCCGGTGTTTCAGGGTTTAGGGCAGTGCAGTGGTGTTCGGGGAGTATAGGGGGTCGTGCTGGGGCCTGTGTTTTTAGGGTTTAGGGCAGTTCAGTGGTGTTCGGGCAGTGTTGGGGGTCTTGCTGGGGCTGGTGTTTCTGGGTGTAGGGCAGAGTTGTTCGGGCAGTGTAGGGGGTCATGCTGGGGGTGGTGTTTCAGTCTTCAGGGCAGTGCAGTGGTGTTCGGGAAGTGAGGGGGGTCATTCATGGGCTGTGTTTTAGGGTTTAGAGCACTGCAGTGGTGCTCGGGCAGTGTAGGGGGTCGTGCTGGGGCTGGTGTTTCAGGGTTTAGGGCAGTGCAGTGGTGTAAGTTCAGTGTAGGGGATCGTGCTGGGGCTGGTGTTTCAGGGTTTAGGGCAGTGCAGTGGTGTTCTTTCAGTGTAGGGGGTCGTGCTGGGGCCGGTGTTTCAGGGTTTAGGGCAGTGCAGTGGTGTTCGGGGAGTGTAGGGGGTCGTGCTGGTGCCGGAGTTTCAGGGTTTAGGGCAGTGCAGTGGTGTTTGGGGAGTGTAGGGGGTCGTGCTGTGGCTGGTGTTTCAGGGTTTAGGGCAGTGCTGTGGTGTTCGGGCAGTGTAGGGGGTCGTGCTGGGGCCAGTGTTTCAGGGTGTAAGGTCAGGGCAGTGGTGTTCGGGCACTGCAGAGGGTCATGCTGGGGCTGGTGTTTCACGGTTTAGGGCAGTGCAGTGGTGTTCAGGCAGTGTAGGGGGTCGTGCTGGGGCCAGTGTTTCAGGGTGTAGGGCAGTGCAGTGGTGTTTGGGCAGTGTAGGGGGTCGTGCTGAGGCCGGAGTTTCTGGTTGTAGGGCAGTGCAGTGGTGTTCGGGCAGTGTTGGGGGTTGTGCTGGGGCTGGTGTTTCAGGGTTTAGGACAGTGTAGTGGTGTTCGGGCAGTGTAGGGGGTCATGCTGGGGCCGGTGTTTCAGGGTGTAGGGCAGTGCAGTGGTGTTCTGGCAGTGTAGGGGCTCGTGCTGCCGTCGGTGTTTCAGGGTTTAGGGATGTGCAGTGGTGTTCGGGGAGTGTAGCAAGTCATGCTGGGGCCGGTGTTTCAGGGTTTAGGGCTGTGCAGTGGTGTTCGAGGAGCGTAGGGGCTCCTGCTGGGGCCGGTATTTCAGGGTTTAGGGCAGAAGAGTGGTGATCAGGGATCGTAGGGGGTCTTGCTGGGGACGGTGTTTCAGGGTGTAGGGCAGTGCAGTGGTGTTCGAGAAGTGTAGGCGGTTGTGCTGGGCCCGGTGTTTTTGGTTGTAGGGCAGTGTTGTTCGGGCAGTGTAGGGGGTCGCGCTGGGGGTGGTGTTTCAGGGTTTAGGGCAGTGCAGTGGTGTTCGGGAAGTGTGGGGGGTGGTGCAGGGGCTGTGTTTCCGGGTTTAGGGCAGTGCAGTGGTGTTCGGCAATTATGGGGGGTCATGCTAGAGCTGGTGTTTCAGGGTGTAGGGCAGTGCAGTGGTGTTCGGGCAGTGTATGGGGTCATACTGGGGCTGGTGTTTCATGGTTTAGGGCAGTGCAGTGGTGTTCGGGCATTGTAGTGGGTCGTTCTGGGGCTTGTGTTTCAGGGTTTGGGGCAGTGCAGTGGTGTTCTTTCAGTGTAGGGGGTCGTGCTGGGGCCGGTGTTTCAGGGTTTAGGGCAGTGCAGTGATGTTCAGGGAGTTCAGCGGGTTGTGCTGGGGCCAGTGTTTTTAGGGTTTTTGGCAGTTCAGTGGTGTTCGGGCAGTGTAGAGGGTCGTGCTGGGGCCGGTGTTTTTAGGGTTTAGGGCAGTGCAGTGGTGTTTGGGCAGTGTAGGGGTTCGTGCTGGGGCTGGTGTTTCAGGGTGTAGTGCAGTGGTGTTCGGGCAGTGTAGGGGGTCGTGATGGGGATGGTGTTTCAGGGTTTAGGGCAGTGCAGTGGTGTTCGTTAAGTGTAGGGGTCATGCTGGGGCAGGTGTTTTAGGGTTTAGGGCTGTGCAGTGGTGTTCGGGAAGTGTAGGGGGTTGTGATGGGGCCGGTGTTTCTGGGTGTAGGGCAGTGTTGTTCGGGCAGTGTGGGGTGTCGTCCTGTGGGGTGGTGTTTCAGTCTTTAGGGCAGTGCAGTGGTGTTCGGGAAGTGTGGGGTGTCGTTCAGGGGCTGTGTTTCAGGGTTTAGAGCAGTGCAGTGGTGTTTGGGCAGTGTAGGGGGTCGTGCTGGGCCTGGTGTTTCAGGGTTTAGGGCAGTGCAGTGGTTTAAGTTCAGAGTAGGGGGTCTTACTGGGGCTGGTGTTTCGTGGTTTAGGGCAGTGCAGTGGTGTTCGTTCAGTGTAGGGGGTCGTGCTGGGGCCGGTGTTTCAGGGTTTAGGGCAGTGCAGTGGTGTTGGGGGAGTGTAGGGGGTCGTGCTGGTGCCGATGTTTCAGGATTTAGGGCAGTGAAGAGGTGTTCGGGGAGTGTAGGGGGTCATGCTGGGGCTGGTGTTTCAGGGTGTAAAGTCAGAGCAGTGGTGTTCGGGCAGTGCTGGGGATCATGCTGGGGCCAGTGTTGCAGGGTGTAGGGCAGTGCAGTGGTGTTCGGGCAGTGTTGGGGGTTGTGCTGGGGCTGGTGTTTCAGGGTGTAGGACAGTGTAGTGCTGTTCGGGCAGTGTAGGGGGTCGTGCTGGGGCCGGTGTTCCAGGGTGTAGGGCAGTGCAGTGGTGTTCGGGCAGTGTAGGGGCTCATGCTGCCACCGGTGTTTCAGGGTTTAGGGATGTGCAGTGGTGTTCGGGGAGTGTAGGGAGTCATGCTGGGGCCGGTGTTTCAGGGTTTAGGGCTGTGCAGTGGTGTTTGAGGAGCGTAAGGGCTCCTGTTGGGGCCAGTATTTCAGAGTTTAGGGCAGAAGAGTGGTGATCAGGGATCGTAGGGGGTCTTGCTGGGGCCGGTGTTTCAGGGTTTAGGGCAGTGCAGTGCTGTTCGGGCAGAGTAGGGGGTTGTGTTGGGGGCGGTGTTTCAAGGTTTATGGCCGAGCAGTGGTGTTCGGGCAGTGTATCGGGTCGTGCTGGGGCTGGTGTTTCAGGGTATAGGGCTGTGCAGTGGTGTTCAGGAAGTGTAGGCGGTTGTGCTGGGGCCGGTGTTTCTGGGTGTAGAGCAGTGTTGTTCGGGCAGTGAGGGGGCCGTGCTGGGGGTGGTGTTTCAGTGTTTAGGGCAGTGCAGTGGTGTTTGGGAAGTGTGGGGGGTGGTGCAGGGGCTGTGTTTCCGGGTTTAGGGCAGTGCAGTGGTGTTCGGGCATTATGGGGGGTGGTGCTGGGGCCGGTGTTTCAGGGTTTAGGGCAGTGCTGTGGTGTTCGGGGAGTGTAGGGGGTCGTGCTGGGAACGGTGTCTCAGGGTGAAGAGAAGTGCAGTGGTGTTCGGGCAATGTAGGGGTCATGCTAGGGCTGGTGTTTCAGGGTGTAGGGCAGTGCTGTGGTGTTCGGGGAGTGTAAGGGGTCGTGCTGGGAACGGTGTTTCAGGGTGAAGAGAAGTGCAGTGGTGTTCGGGCAATGTAGGGGTCATGCTAGGGCTGGTGTTTCAGGGTGTAGGGCAGTGCAGTGGTGTTCGGGCAGTGTAGGTGGTCGTGCTGGGGCTGGTGTTTCATGGTTTATGGCAGTGCAGTGGTGATTGGGCATTGTAGCGGGTGGTTCTGTGGCTGGTGTTTCAGGGCTTAGGGCAGTACAGTGGTGTACTTTCAGTGTAGGGGGTTGTGCTGGGGCCGGTGTTTCAGGGTTTAGGGCAGTGCAGTGATGTTCAGGGAGTTCAGCGGGTCGTGCTGGGGCCAGTGTTTTTAGGGTTTTGGGCAGTTCAGTGGTGTTCGGGCAGTGTAGGGGGTCGTGCAGGGGCCGGTGTTTTTAGGGTTTTGGGCAGTTCAGTGGTGTTCGGGCAGTGTAAGAGTTCATGCTGGGGCTGGTGTTTCAGGGTGTAGTGAGTGGTGTTAGGGCAGTGTAGGGGGTCGTGATGGGGTTGGTGTTTCAGGGTTTAGGGTAGTGCAGTGGTGTTCGTTCAGTGTAGGGGGTCGTGCTGGGGTAGGTGTTTTAGGGTTTAGGGCTGTGCAGTGGTGTTCGGGAAGTGTAGGGGGTGGTGATGGGGCCGGTGTTTCTGGGTGTAGGGCAGTGTTGTTCGGGCAGTGTAGGGGGTCATCCTGGGGGTGGTGTTTCAGTCTTTAGGGCAGTGCAGTGGTGTTCGGGAAGTGTGGGGGTCGTTCAGGGGCTGTGTTTCAGGGTTTAGAGCAGTGCATTGGTGTTCGGGCAGTGTAGGGGGTTGTGATGGGCCTGGTGTTTCAGGGTTTAGGGCAGTGCAGTGGTGTAAGTTCAGAGTAGGGGGTCATACTGGGGCTGGTGTTTCAGTGTTTAGGGCAGTGCAGTGGTGTTCGTTCAGTGTAGGGGGTCGTGCTGGGGCCGGTGTTTCAGGGTGTAAGGTCAGAGCAGTGGTGTTCGGGCAGTGCAGGGGGTCGTGCTGGGGCCGGTGTTTCAGGGTTTAGGGCAGTGCAGTGGTGTTCAGGCAGTGTAGGGGGTCGTGCTGGGGCCAGTGTTTCAGGGTGTAGGATAGTGTAGTCGTGTTCGGGCAGTGTAGGGGGTCGTGCTGGGGCCGATGTTTCAGGGGGTAGGGCAGTGCAGTGGTGTTCGGGCAGTGTAGGGGATCATGCTAGGGCCGGTGTTTCAGGGTTTAGGGCAGTGCAGTGGTGTTCGGGGAGTGTAGGGGGTCATGATGGGGCCGGAGTTTCAGGGTTTAGGACTGTGCAGCGGTGTTCGGGGAGCATAGGGGGTCGTGCTGGGGCCGGTATATCAGGTTTTAGGTCAGAGCAGTGGTGATCAGGGATCGTAGGGGGTCTTTACTGGGGCCGGTGTTTCAGAGTTTTGGGCAGTGCAGTGCTGTTCGGGCAGAGTACGGGGTTGTGTGGGGGCGGTGCTTCATGGTTTAGGGCCGGGCAGTGGTGTTCGGGCAGTGTAGCGGGTCGTGCTGGGGCCGGTGTTTCAGGGTGTAGGGCAGTGCAGTGGTGTTCGGGAAGTGTAGGGGTTGTGCTGGGGCCGGTGTTTCTGGGTGTAGGGCAGTGTTCTTCGGGCAGAGTAGGGGGTCGTGCTGGGGGTGGTGTTTCAGGGTTTAGGGTAGTGCAGTGGTTTAGGGCCGAGCAGTGGTTTTCGGGCAGTGTATCGGGTCGTGCTGGGGGGGGTGTTTCAGGGTGTAGGGAAGTGCAGTGTTGTTCGGAAAGTGTAGGGGGTCGTGCTGGGGGTGGTGTTTCAGGGTTTAGAGCAGTGAAGTGGTGTTCAGGAAGTGTGGGGGGTCATGCAGGGGCTGTGTTTCAGGGTTTAGGGCAGTGCAGTGGTGTTCAGGCAGTGTGGGGTGTCGTGCAGGGGCTGGTGTTTTAGGGTTTAGGGCAGTGCAGTGGTGTTCAGGCAGTGTGGGGGGTCATGCTGGGGCCGGTGTTTCAGGGTTTAGGGCTGTGCTATAGTGTTCGGGGAGTGTAGGGGGTCGTGCGGGGGCCGGTGTTTCAGGGTGAAAAGAAGTGCAGTGTTGTTCGGGCAATGTAGGGGGTCATGCTAGGGCTGGTGTTTCAGGGAGTAGGGCAGTGCAGTGGTGTTCGGGCAGTGTAGGGGGTCATGCTGGGGCTGGTGTTTCATGGTTTAGGGCAGTGCAGTGGTGTTCGGGCAGTGTAGCGGGTCATTCTGGGGCTGGTGTTTCAAGGTTTAGGGCAGTGCACTGGTGTTCGTTCAGTGTAGGGGGTCATGCTGGGGCCGGTGTTTCAGGGTTTAGGGCAGTGCAGTGGTGTTCAGGGAGTTTAGCGGGTCGTGCTGGGGCCAGTGTTTTCAGGGTTTAGGGAAGGGCAGTGGTGTTTGGGCAGTGTAGGGAGTCATGCTGGGGCCGGTGATTCAGGGTGTAGGGCAGTGCAGTTGTGTTCGGGGAGTGTAGGGGGTCGTGCTGGGGCCGGTGTTTCAGGGTGAAGAGAAGTGCAGTGGTGTTCAGGCAGTGTGAGGGGTCGTGCTGGGGCTGGTGTTTCATGGTTTAGGGCAGTGCAGCAGGGTTCGGGCGGTGTAGCGGGTCATGCTGGGGCTGGAGTTTCAGGGTTTAGGGCATGCAGTGGTGTTCGTTCAGTGTAGGGGGTCGTGCTGGGGCCAGTGTTTCAGGGTTTAGGGCAGTGCAGTGATGTTCAGGGAGTTTAGCGTGTCATGCTGGGGCCAGTGTTTTTATGGTTTTGGGCAGTTCAGTTGTGTTCGGGCAGCGTAGGGGGTCGTGCTGGGGCTAGTGTTTCAGGGTGTCGTGCAGTGGTGTTCGGGCAGTGTAGGGGGTCGTGCTGGGACTGGTGTTTCAGGGTTTAGTGCAGTGCTGTGGTGTTCGTTCAGTGTAGGGGGTCATGCTGTGGCCGGTGTTTCAGGGTTTAGGGCAGGGCAGTGGTGTTCGGGCAGTGCAGGGGGTCGTGCTGGGGCCGGTGTTTCAGGGTGTAGGGCAGTGCAGTGGTGTTCGGGAATATAGGGGTTGTGCTGGGGCCGGTGTTTCTGGGTGTAGGGCAGTGTTCTTCGGGCAGAGTAGGGGGTCGTGCTGGGGGTGGTGTTTCAGGGTTTAGGGCATTGCAGTGGTTTAGGGCCGAGCAGTGGTTTTCGGGCAGTGTATCGGGTCGTGCTGGGGGGGGTGTTTCAGGGGGTAGGGCAGTGCAGTGTTGTTCGGGAAGTGTAGGGGGTCGTGCTGGGGGTGGTGTTTCAGGGTTTAGAGCAGTGAAGTGGTTTTCAGGAAGTGTGGGGGGTCATGCAGGGGCTGTGTTTCAGGGTTTAGGGCAGAGTGGTGTTCGGGCAGTGTGGGGTGTCATGCTGGGGCTGGTGTTTTAGGGTTTAGGACAGTGCAGTGGTGTTCAGGCAGTGTGGGGGGTCATGCTGGGGCCGGTGTTTCAGGGTTTAGGGCTGTGCTATAGTGTTCGGGAGTGTAGGGGGTCGTGCTGGGGCCGGTGTTTCAGGGTGAAAAGAAGTGCAGTGTTGTTCGGGCAATGTAGGGGGTCATGCTAGGGCTGGTGTTTCAGGGTGTAGGGCAGTGCAGTGGTGTTCGGGCAGTGTAGGGGTCATGCTGGGGCTGGTGTTTCATGGTTTAGGGCAGTGCAGTGGTGTTCGGGCAGTGTAGCGGGTCATTCTGGGGCTGGTGTTTCAAGGTTTAGGGCAGTGCACTGGTGTTCGTTCAGTGTAGGGGGTCATGCTGGGGCCGGTGTTTCAGGGTTTAGGGCAGTGCAGTGGTGTTCAGGGAGTTTAGCGGGTCGTGCTGGGGCCAGTGTTTTCAGGGTTTAGGGAAGGGCAGTGGTGTTCGGGCAGTGTAGGGGGTCATGCTGGGGCCGGTGATTCAGGGTGTAGGGCAGTGCAGTGGTGTTCGGGGAGTGTAGGGGGTCGTGCTGGGGCCGGTGTTTCAGGGTGAAGAGAAGTGCAGTGGTGTTCAGGCAGTGTGAGGGGTCGTGCTGGGGCTGGTGTTTCATGGTTTAGGGCAGTGCAGTGGTGTTCGGGCAGTGTAGCGGGTCGTGCTGGGGCTGGAGTTTCAGGGTTTAGGGCATGCAGTGGTGTTCGTTCAGTGTAGGGGATCATGCTGGGGCCAGTGTTTCAGGGTTTAGGGCAGTGCAGTGGTGTTCAGGGAGTTTAGCGTGTCATGCTGGGGCCAGTGTTTTTATGGATTTGGGCAGTTCAGTTGTGTTCGGGCAGCGTAGGGGGCCGTTGTTGTTAGGGTTTAGGGCAGTGCAGTGGTGTTTGGGCAGTGTAGGGGTTCGTGCTGGGGCTAGTGTTTCAGGGTGTCGTGCAGTGGTGTTCGGGCAGTGTAGGCGGTCGTGCTGGGACTGGTGTTTCAGGGTTTAGTGCAGTGCTGTGGTGTTCGTTCAGTGTAGGGGGTCATGCTGTGGCCGGTGTTTCAGGGTTTAGGGAAGGGCAGTGGTGTTCGGGCAGTGTAGGGGGTCATGCTGGGGCCGGTGATTCAGGGTGTAGGGCTTTGCAGTGGTGTTCGGGGAGTGTAGGGGGTCGTGCTGGGGCCGGTGTTTCAGGGTGAAGAGAAGTGCAGTGGTGTTCGGGCAGTATAGGGGTTCGTGCTGGGGCTGGTGTTTCATGGTTTAGGGCAGTGCAGTGGTGTTTGGGCAGTGTAGCGGGTCGTGCTGGGGCTGGAGTTTCAGGGTTTAGTGCAGTGCAGTGGTGTTCGTTCAGTGTAGGGGGTCATGCTGGGGCCGGTGTTTCAGGGTTTAGGGCCTTGCAGTGGTGTTCGGGGAGTGTAGGGGGTCATGCTGGGGCCTGTGTTTTTAGGGTTTAGGGCAGTTCAGTGGTGTTCAGGCAGTGTAGGGGGTCATGCTGGGGCCGGTGTTTTTAGGGTTTAGGGCAGTGTAGTGGTGTTCGGGAAGTGTAGGGGGTCTTGCTGGGGCCGGTGTTTCTGGGTGTAGGGCAGTGTTGTTCGGGCAGTGTAGGGGGTCATGCTGGGGGTGGTGTTTCAGTCTTTAGGGCAGTGCAGTGGTGTTCGGGAAGTGTGGGGGGTCATTCATGGGCTGTGTTTCAGGGTTTAGAGCACTGCAGTGGTGCTCGGGCAGTGTAGGGGGTCGTGCTGGGGCTGGTGTTTCAGGGTTTATGTTAGAAATGGGATTTCTGGTTGGCTAGGGCTTGTGCCAAAGCCAGGCAGAAACCACCACTCTAGTCAGGGCAAGGAAGTTACACGCCAAAGATAACCCCTGCTCACCCCCTTGGTAGCTTGGCACGAGCAGTCAGGCTTATCCCGGAGGCGATGTGTAAAGCGTTTGCGCTCGCACCCAGCGACAACACCCAAGGCCCACCACAAAAGAAACTCCACACAAGGTATTATATAACAAGCATTTACAATGCAATGGTCTCGGCATTGGTAAAGTTAGAGCTATTGGCATTGCTCTTGACATTGTTTTTGTTTATGTTTTTGTTTTTAAAACATTTAAAGAAACGGCATTGTCATGAGCAATGCCGATAGCTCTAACTTTAACAATGCCAAGACCGTTGCATTGTAAATGTTTTTTTTTGTTTATGTTTTTAAAACATTTAAAGAAACGGCATTGTTATTTACAATGTCAATAGCTTAATCACTCTCAAAAGCGAGATTTATTATGCGAGCATTATTTGGGAAGTTTGGCAAATCCATAAATATGAGGAAAACGCTGCAGCATTGCAAAATGCCAGTTGCCCAGACTAATATGCATGATTAGTATTTGGATCCCATGCCCATTCCTTCTTTGTCGTCTCTGCTGAAACTGCTGCCTGAAGTGTCAAATTTTATTAATACTAAACAAAAATCGCACTACCGTGCCAGGGCCAGACTTGGCGTTGATAATGATTGTTTGAAAAGGGAACTTTGAAAGGATACGAACTTGACCAATTCTGGTTTCAAAATATAAGAGAACACTGTAGAGGCATGCGTCTACCGACTGTTATATATAATTTGAGATATATTTCTTAATCTGTCGAGTTCAGCCACTGCATGATTATATTGTTGTCTCTTTTTGAAACTCATGAGCAGTAACATTGTCGTGGTGTCACTAGGGCTTCAAGTGGATGCTTTCTCAATATTATATACAAGCCACAGTTACTGCTAATTTATCTTATGCAACTAACAACGATTGACAAAGCCAATAGTCCTAACTTGTTGTAGGTATCATGTTACTTGCTGTATCATTATGCCTGGATGCAATGACAAAAGAGACAGCAAAAGGTGAGGAGGGCAGACAGGTGAGGGGGGCAGGCTGAGGACAGTTAGTGACTAGGGCAGGCAGAACCAGGGCAGATGTGAGGAGTTAAGAGGTGGGCATAATGAAGCCAAACAGGTGTGCAGGAGAGGAAGAGGTTAGGGCAGGGTTGAGGGAAGTGAGAGGTAGGCAGAGAGAAGGCAAACAAGTGTGTGACATAGGGAGAGGCAAGGTCAGACAAAGGCGAGGACAGGCAGGTGAGAGCTCCAGAGGGCAGAACAGGTGGGCACAGTAAGAGCACGAAGGTGACGGCAGCCTGGGAGTGGGCACCGCGAGGGTAAAAGTGGGGACATGCAGAGGCAAGGACACAGGTGACGCCAGTCTTAGGTGGGCACACGGTAAGAGGACGCACCCCAGGCGAGGACCCTCAAAGGTGGGGACATACATAGGACAGGGCAGAGGTTAGGACAGGGCAGACAGAGGTCAGCGCAACGAGGGCAGACAGGTAAGACCGACCAGAGGTGAGAACAAATGCGGCACTGGCATGTATGGGCGCGGATGCCACCATGCCATGCTGCACTGGGGATCACGCCGAGGAACTTACCAGGACCAGTCAGGGAGGTCGGGCAGTGCCCAGCTCCGAAAAGCCAGGGCCTCGTGGGGGGTGCGAAGGGTGTGTGTCTGTCCGCAGCCCCCGGGCTTCCTGGGGTGTTTACACACAAGGCGCAGTGTGCGCCCAACTGACTCAAACTTCATCACAAGTAAAGCCCAGAGGGGTGTCCGCTTTCAGCCATGATCAGCCCAGAAACTAGAGCCGACGGGGTCCCGCCCCAAAGCCAGCAGAGGGGCAGCATGGGGGGCAAGGCAACACGGGACAAGAAGAGGGGCTCCAGGAAGAAGAGGAGGAGCCGATATAAAGAGAGAAAGAGGGGATGGGGGGGGGGGGGGTCAGAGGGTGGCGAGGTAGGGAGGAGGAAACGTGGGCGGGATTTAGGAGAAGGAAATAGGGGAGAAAGAGGATTGGATGGGAGACGGTGAGGGCAGAGGATGGGGACATGCAGGAAGGATAATAAACGAGGGGAAAGAGACTTGAGTAAGGGAAGAGAAAAGGAGGAGGCGGGAAGTAGAATAGAAGAGAGATGGGAGGATAGAGTTGACGTTGAAATAGAAGGAGAGGCGAGGCGGAAGAAAAAGAGGAAGCAGGGTCAAGGGGAGAAGGGGCAGTGACGTAACATAAGCCCACACAGACAGGGGTCCCCCTCCAGCCCTGGCAGGCCCCTGGAAAGAGAGCTCCCCCACCATGTACCTTGCAGGGGACCAGGCGGGCAAAAAACGCAACAAAAGCCTCGTTAACGAGTAAATGGTCTTTTAAAGACCTGTGAAGTACTCGGGTCCGGCTGCAATTAGACGGACGCCAGCCCGCGAGGCTCTCTCAGCCGGGCTGATACACATGACGGGGGGGGGAGGGGGGGCTGAAGCCCGGTGAGGCCAATGGGTGTTGCGCGCCTGCAGGGGACCCACCCTCAAGTTTAGTTACGCCACTGGAGGGGGGGGAAGGGAGATTGGGGGTGGGTAGAGAAACTCTGGTTGCGGGTTATTGTGGGAAGCAGGCCTGGTGAACACTGCTGCGCTGGGGATACAGTCATACATACCATGTGTGCGGTTTATTTTACTCTGGCAAAGCTTATTCGGACTTCAATCCTTCTGAAGTCGGGGACTCGGGTACTGTTACAACGGGTAATGGCAAGTACTAGGAACGCAGGTCATTTACAGTGCTTCAAGATGCATAGGTCTTGTGGTTTAAATTATTGTATCATTTGTGAGACCAACTGGAAAGTCTCCACAGCTTTTTAGAACGGTTCACGGCTGCTATGATTTTCTGACACGAAGGGGGAGCGGACGAGCACACGACTGGATTTAGTGGGTCCCTTTTCTAAATCGACGGATGAGTCTCTGAAGTAGGCTGTACCATGTCCTTTTCGAGAGTGACGCGGCGGGCAGCCTGGAGGTTAACAGCATCAAACAAGGAGATCAGGTGAGGGAGCAACGCCGGGACACCACCGCCTTTCTCCGAGGCAGAGCAGAAATGCCTCGGAGAAAGGCAGCGTCCTTTTCGGATTCGGGGGCGTGTTTTGCTGTTGTCTCCTCCATGAGACTTTTCGCAAAAAACACGCCCCCGATCCGAAAAGGACGGGGCCTAAATGGAGTGACTGACCTCTTCTCCAGTGGCTGGCCAGCATTCAAGAGGCCAGCCAATGGAGAACAGGGGAGAAGAGGGGTGGGTGCAAGCCCCTCTTCTCCAAGTCATTAATTCTCGCGAGCGAGACTGCGCAAGCGCAGCCTTCGCTAGCCGAGACCTAAAAATAGCCTTTGTATTACCAAAACACATTAGATAAGAACACACACTTTACAATGTGCCAACAGGCACAGGCAGAGTTTACAAGGGATTATATGTACAGGGGACAGGGCCACATGGACCACTGTCAGGAATTAGCACTTTGTAGAAATTAGCACTTAGAACATAGGAATAATACTTTAGAACATAGCACATACAATCACTGTAGCACTAAAATAGAACATGTAGCACACAACCAGTAACTACTGGTAACAGGTAAGTACCACCTACGCAACCCTAACCACCTTAGGAAAATGTCACGCAGGGAACTAGGATCTCACTAGCACCACCTGTACTAGGAGTAAACAAACACCTAAGTATCACAATACCTGTAGGGGTCTAAGCACATTACACATGATGCATCGCAACACATTCAGAGGTGTAGGGAAGGAAAACACATGATGCATAACATACATTCAGCGGTGTAAGGACAAGGCACATGACGCATAAAACACATTCAGAGGTGCAGGAAAGGAAAACACATGATGCATAAAAACACATTCAGCGGTGTAAGAATAAGGCACATGACGCATAAAAACACATTAGAGTCCAGGTCGCGCCAGAACCTAAACGTAGCAGCTGCCCACTACTTGCTGGGCAGCTGGGGACAAGAACAGGGCCTAAACGCTGCAGCTGGCACTAAGTGCTGCGCAGCTGGGGGAGGCAAATAGTAGGCATGGGCTCTCACTAGCCCCTGAAATAATATCCACAACGTTGGAGCCACCTAGGCTCGAGAAACATGTCCCCCATGGAGCACACGGGCTCCTGAAATCAATATGCGCCAAACGTGGGAGCCATCTCTGGGCTCTACACACATCATGTCCCCAAGAACTACAGTGGCCCGCTACGGCGGCGCCACTGCTAACACTGGCCCTCTCGTTGGAGCCTCAGGGCTCTATAACAATTATGCCCCTGGTTGGAGCGCACTCGCGCTCTAAAAGCAACACTGCCCCAATCATTGGAGCGGCCCACTGCCATGTGGGGGCCGCTCTGGCAGGAAGCACCGGCACTGGTGCCTCGGTCCCCCCCCCTTCGCCCCCTGCCCTCGTTACTCACCGGCAGGGGCGAAGGCTGGACTGGACTCCTCTCGCGGCGCGGGGCTTCCCTCACTCCTGGGAGCCCCGCGCTGCAGTCTTCACCCGGGACTTCACTTCCTCGGCTCGCAGAGGTGGGGTGGGCTCCCGCCCTCCGTGAAGGAGTCCGCCTCGTCACACCACGCTTTACCCGGTCCCCCATCTCGGGACCGGGACTCTGCAGATGGAGCCTGCGAGGCTCCGGGACTTCCTCTCCCAGAAATGGCGGCACTTCCGCTTCCGTCCAGCGGCCCCGCCCACAACCAGGCGGGCCGCGGGCTCAGCGGCAATTTTGAATGCGGCTCGGGCCGCGGCGGTGAAATGCTCCGGCGGCACTTTCTCCTGATCGAACGCGGGGTGGGCTCCCGCATTTAAATATAATTAAAAGGCGGCCATGTGGGGTAGGCACCCACTATTCAAGACACAAGGCGGGGTGGCCATAACGCGGCCACATTAACAAGAACGCGGGGTGGGCACCCGCTCCAACAGCATCACTGGGGGACTTCCTCGCACTGGGATTCCCTCCGACAAGGGGCAGCGGCACAGCGCTGCGCAGCCCACGCTCCTGGAATAAATAAAGCGCTCTCCCTTAGGACCAGAAAAGCACCTTGCTGCAAGGAAAATAAAGCGCTCCCAGGGCGCTAGGCCAGCATCAAGCCTTGGCAAGGTAAAAGGAAAGTCACAAGGGTCCAGAAGGTCCTGAAGGCATCCAGGGGGCAAGGTAGGGCCCAGGGGCCAGCACACAGGGCCCTCCAGCAGGGAGGTAGCCCCCATGGCGGTCCCTCCTGGGCCCCACCAGCAGCAAACCCCCCTCTGTCAGGATCCAAAGGAGAAAATTTTGTAAGGGGACACAGCCCCTTTTTATACACAGGTTCCTTTGTTTCCAAAGGTGCAGGGGAGGGGCGAACCAGATGCAACTGGTTCTTGAGCACTTTGTTTTGCTCAGCCCCTCTCCCTATTCACAGGACAGGCCAGGGTCATCAGTCGCACCACAGGGGGCGGAGCCAGCATTGTGTGGGGAAAACCCAGCCCTATTCAGGACCCAGGTGTACTCCTCCCACCCATCTAGCTGCTGATCTCCCTATTCACCACTGGGTGACTCCTCCTGACTCTGGGGATTCCCTAGCCCGTCACCTGACCTCAGCCAGTCAATCACCAGACAAGGCACTCATTTCACACTGCACACAGATGTGCCCACTTCTAGAAGTGGCACTTCCACACTAGATACATGCACGCCGCACACATCATCGCGCAGCATTTTATCACACAGTCCGTACATACCAAACTCGCACCTGCACTCCCCACGCATCAGGAACTACCAGGGACACATACATTCCCCCATGCATTCCTATGGGAGGGCAGGTCAGTCTCACTAAATCCTACACAGAGCCCTAAAACCACTAACACCAGGTCACAATAAAAAGCAAAAAGTTCAGGGGTGACCCTGCCAGAAGGGCCAAGTCCAACAGTTTAGGGCAGTGCAGTGGTGTAAGTTCAGTGTAGGGGATCGTGCTGGGGCTGGTGTTTCAGGGTTTAGGGCAGTGCAGTGGTGTTCTTTCAGTGTAGGGGGTTGTGCTGGGGCCGGTGTTTCAGGGTTTAGGGCAGTGCAGTGGTGTTCGGGGAGTGTAGGGGGTCATGCTGGTGCCGGTGTTTCAGGGTTTAGGGCAGTGCAGTGGTGTTCGGGGAGTGTAGGGGGTCGTGCTGTGGCTGGTGTTTCAGGGTTTAGGGCAGTGCTGTGGTGTTCGGGCAGTGTAGGGGGTCGTGCTGGGGCCAGTGTTTCAGGGTGTAAGGTCAGAGCAGTGGTGTTCTTTCAGTGTAGGGGGTTGTGCTGGGGCCGGTGGTTTAGGGCAGTGCAGTGGTGTTCGGGGAGTGTAGGGGGTCATGCTGGTGCCGGTGTTTCAGGGTTTAGGGCAGTGCAGTGGTGTTCGGGGAGTGTAGGGGGTCGTGCTGTGGCTGGTGTTTCAGGGTTTAGGGCAGTGCTGTGGTGTTCGGGCAGTGTAGGGGGTCGTGCTGGGGCCAGTGTTTCAGGGTGTAAGGTCAGAGCAGTGGTGTTTGGGCAGTGCAGGGGGTCATGCTGGGGCTGGTGTTTCAGGGTTTAGGGCAGTGCAGTGGTGTTCAGGCAGTGTAGGGGATCGTGCTGGGGCCAGTGTTTCAGGGTGTAGGGCAGTGCAGTGGTGTTTGGGCAGTGTAGGGGGTCGTGCTGAGGCCGGAGTTTCCGGGTGTAGGACAGTGCAGTGGTGTTCGGGCAGTGTTGGGGGTTGTGCTGGGGCTGGTGTTTCAGGGTTTAGAATTAAAAAAATCAATAGGAGAGTGGATCACTAGTCCCAAGAGAACCAGGGTGTGTGGAGGCAGTATAAGGTGCTGTAAAAAACCCTCAATCACGTTATCCAGAGATCGATGTCAGCGGTATATTTTCATTCTCCGCTTCGTTATGTGTAACGTGACAGCATCATCATTGGGTTTTGCTGTAATGCTTTCTCCACCTGGAGAACATACCACTGGTTATATTGGTAGTGATCGTAGATAAAAAAGGAGAGTGAATTTCAGTGAAGTGATTAGTGGTGAAAAAGAATATTATTAAAAGCCCACAGAGCCAGTAAAAAATCTTTAATTGTACTGGATGTAGGGAAATTTTGTAGATCTTTAGTGTGCACTTAGGGGTGAGTTAGGACCCTGTGCATTCTAAAAAAGTGTCCATAAAAAGGTCGACATGTTTCAGCCCTACTTATGCCCCGAGGGGTCAAACGGGCTTTCTTCAGGACCTAAGTAGTGAAAAACTAAAGATCTACAAAATTTCCCTACATCCAGTACAATTAAAGATTTTTTACTGGCTCTGTGGGCTTTTAATAATATTCTTTTTCACCACTAATCACTTCACTGAAATGCACGACCCCCTACACTCCCCTGGATAACGTGATTGAGGGTTTTTTACAGCACCTTATACTGCCTCCACACACCCTGGTTCTCTTGGGGCTAGTGATCCACTCTCCTATTGATTTTTTGAATTCTTGAGACAAGGAAGCCGAGTGGATCAGAAGCTCTTCCTCCTCCCTCCTGTTTGATTATTATAAGTTTCAATGTTTAGGACAGTTTAGTGGTGTTCGGGCAGTGTAGGGGGTCGTGCTGGGGCCGGTGTTTCAGGGTGTAGGGCAGTGCAGTGGTGTTCAGGCAGTGTAGGGGCTCGTGCTGCCGTCGGTGTTTCAGGGTTTAGGGATGTGCAGTGGTGTTCGGGGAGTGTAGGGAGTCATGCTGGGGTCGGTGTTTCAAGGTTTAGGGCTGTGCAGTGGTGTTCAAGGAGCGTAGGGGCTCCTGCTGGGGCCGGTATTTCAGGGTTAAGGGCAGAAGAGTGGTGATCAGGGATCGTAGGGGGTCTTGCTGGGGACGGTGTTTCAGGGTTTAGGGCAGTGCAGTGCTGTTCGGGCAGTGTATCGGGTCGTGCTGGGGCTGGTGTTTCAGGGTGTAGGGCAGTGCAGTGGTGTTCGGGAAGTGTAGGCGGTTGTGCTGGGCCCGGTGTTTTTGGGTGTAGGGCAGTGTTGTTCGGGCAGTGTAGGGGGTCGTGCTAGGGGTGGTGTTTCAGCGTTTAGGGCAGTGCAGTGGTGTTCGGGAAGTGTGGGGGGTGGTGCAGGGGCTGTGCTTCCGGGTTTAGGGCAGTGCAGTGGTGTTCGGCAATTATGGGGGTCATGCTAGAGCTGGTGTTTCAGGGTGTAGGGCAGTGCAGTGGTGTTCGGGCAGTGTAGGGGGTTGTGCTGGGGCTGGTGTTTCATGGTTTAGGGCAGTGCAGTGGTGTTCGGGCATTGTAGTGGGTCGTTCTGGGGCTTGTGTTTCAGGGTTTAGGGCAGTGCAGTGGTGTTCTTTCAGTGTAGGGGGTCGTGCTGGGGCCGGTGTTTCAGGGTTTAGGGCAGTGCAGTGATGTTCAGTGAGTTCAGCGGGTTGTGCTGGGGCCAGTGTTTTTAGGGTTTTTGGCAGTTCAGTGGTGTTCGGGCAGTGTAGGGGGTCGTGCTGGGGCCGGTGTTTTTAGGGTTTAGGGCAGTGCAGTGGTGTTTGGGCAGTGTAGGGGTTCGTGCTGGGGCTGGTGTTTCAGGGTGTAGTGCAGTGGTGTTCGGGCAGTGTAGGGGGTCGTGATGGGGCTGGTGTTTCAGGGTTTAGGGCAGTGCAGTGGTGTTCGTTCGGTGTAGGGGTCGTGCTGGGGCAGGTGTTTTAGGGTTTAGGGCTGTGCAGTGGTATTCGGGAAGTGTAGGGGGTTGTGATGGGGCCGGTGTTTCTGGGTGTAGGGCAGTGTTGTTCGGGCAGTGTAGGGGGTCGTCCTGGGGGTGGTGTTTCAGTCTTTAGGGTAGTGCAGTGGTGTTCGGGAAGTGTGGGGTGTCGTTCAGGGGCTGTGTTTCAGGGTTTAGAGCAGTGCAGTGGTGTTTGGGCAGTGTAGGGGGTCGTGCTGGGCCTGGTGTTTCAGGGTTTAGGGCAGTGCAGTGGTTTAAGTTCAGAGTAGGGGGTCATACTGGGGCTGGTGTTTCAGGGTTTAGGGCAGTGTAGTGGTGTTGGGGGAGTGTAGGGGGTCGTGCTGGTGCAGATGTTTCAGGATTTAGGGCAGTGCAGAGGTGTTCGGGGAGTGTAGGGGGTCATGCTGTGGCTGGTGTTTCAGGGTTTAGGGCAGTGCTGTGGTGTTCGGGCAGTGTAGGGGGTCATGCTGGGGCCGGTGTTTCAGGGTGTAAAGTCAGAGCAGTGGTGTTCGGGCAGTGCCGGGGGTCATGCTGGGGCCAGTGTTTCAGGGTGTAGGGCAGTGCAGTGGTGTTCGGGCAGTGTTGGGGGTTGTGCTGGGGCTGGTGTTTCAGGGTGTAGGACAGTGTAGTGGTGTTCGGGCAGTGTAGGGGGTCGTGCTGGGGCCGGTGTTTCAGGGTGTAGGGCAGTGCAGTGGTGTTCGGGCAGTGTAGGGGCTCATGCTGCCACCGGTGTTTCAGGGTTTAGGGATGTGCAGTGGTGTTCGGGGAGTGTAGGGAGTCATGCTGGGGCCGGTGTTTCAGGGTTTAGGGTTGTGCAGTGCTGTTCGAGGAGCGTAAGGGCTCCTGCTGGGGCCAGTATTTCAGGGTTTATGGCCGAGCAGTGGTGTTCGGGCAGTGTATCGGGTCGTGCTGGGGCTGGTGTTTCAGGGTATAGGGCTGTGCAGTGGTGTTCAGGAAGTGTAGGCGGTTGTGCTGGGGCCGGTGTTTCTGGGTGTAGGGCAGTGTTGTTCGGGCAGTGTAGGGGGTCGTGCTGGGGGTGGTGTTTCAGCGTATAGGGCAGTGCAGTGGTGTTTGGGAAGTGTGGGGGGTGGTGCAGGGGCTGTGTTTCCGGGTTTAGGGCAGTGCTGTGGTGTTCGGGGAGTGTAGGGGGTCGTGCTGGGAACGGTGTTTCAGGGTGAAGAGAAGTGCAGTGGTGTTCGGGCAATGTAGGGGTCATGCTAGGGCTGGTGTTTCAGGGTGTAGGGCAGTGCAGTGGTGTTCGGGCAGTGTAGGTGGTCGTGCTGGGGCTGGTGTTTCATGGTTTATGGCAGTGCAGGGGTGTTTGGGCATTGTAGCGGGTCGTTCTGGGGCTGGTGTTTCGGGGCTTAGGGCAGTACAGTGGTGTTCTTTCAGTGTAGGGGGTTGTGCTCGGGCCGGTGTTTCAGGGTTTAGGGCAGTGCAGTGATGTTCAGGGAGTTCAGCGGGTCATGCTGGGGCCAGTGTTTTTAGGGTTTTGGGCAGTTCAGTGGTGTTCGGGCAGTGTAGGGGGTCGTGCAGGGGCTGGTGTTTTTAGGGTTTAGGGCAGTGCAGTGGTGTTTGGGCAGTGTAGGAGTTCATGCTGGGGCTGGTGTTTCAGGGTGTAGTGAGTGGTGTTAGGGCAGTGTAGGGGGTCGTGATGGGGCTGGTGTTTCAGGGTTTAGGGTAGTGCAGTGGTGTTCGTTCAGTGTAGGGGGTCGTGCTGGGGCAGGTGTTTTAGGGTTTAGGGCTGTGCAGTGGTGTTCGGGAAGTGTAGGGGGTGGTGATGGGGCCGATGTTTCTGGGTGTAGGGCAGTGTTGTTCGGGCAGTGTAGGGGGTCATCCTGGGGGTGGTGTTTCAGTCTTTAGGGCAGTGCAGTGGTGTTCGGGAAGTGTGGGGGTCGTTCAGGGGCTGTGTTTCAGGGTTTAGAGCAGTGCATTGGTGTTCGGGCAGTGTAGGGGGTCGTGCTGGGCCTGGTGTTTCAGGGTTTAGGGCAGTGCAGTGGTGTAAGTTCAGAGTAGGGGGTCGTACTGGGGCTGGTGTTTCAGGGTTTAGGGCAGTGCAGTGGTGTTCGTTCAGTGTAGGGGGTCGTGCTGGGGCCGGTGTTTCAGGGTTTAGGGCAGTGCAGTGGTGTTGGGGGAGTGTAGGGGGTCGTGCTGGTGCCGATGTTTCAGGGTTTAGGGCAGTGCAGTGGTGTTCGGGGAGTGTAGGGGTTCATGCTGGGGCCGGTGTTTCAGGGTGTAAGGTCAGAGCAGTGGTGTTCGGGCAGTGCAGGGGGTCGTGCTGGGGCCGGTGTTTCAGGGTTTAGGGCAGTGCAGTGGTGTTCAGGCAGTGTAGGTGGTCGTGCTGGGGCCAGTGTTTCAGGGTGTAGGGCAGTGCAGTGGTGTTCGGGCATTGTAGGGGTTCGTGCTGGGGCCGGAGTTTCCGGGTGTAGGGCAGTGCAGTTGTGTTCCGGCAGTGAAGGGGGTTGTGCTGGGGCTGGTGTTTCAGGGTGTAGGACAGTGTAGTCGTGTTCGGGCAGTGTAGGGGGTCGTGCTGGGGCCGATGTTTCAGGGGGTAGGGCAGTGCAGTGGTGTTCGGGCAGTTTAGGGGATCATGCTGAGGCCGGTGTTTCAGGGTTTAGGGCAGTGCAGTGGTGTTCGGGGAGTGTAGGGGGTCATGATGGGGCCGGTGTTTCAGGGTTTAGGACTGTGCAGCGGTGTTCGGAGAGCATAGGGGGTCGTGCTGGGGCCGGTATTTCAGGTTTTAGGTCAGAGCAGTAGTGATCAGGGATCGTTGGGGGTCTTGCTGGGGCCGGTGTTTCAGGGTTTTGGGCAGTGCAGTGCTGTTCGGGCAGAGTACGGGGTTGTGTGGGGGGCGGTACTTCATGGTTTAGGGCCGAGCAGTGGTGTTCGGGCAGTGTAGCGGGTCATGCTGGGGCCGGTGTTTCAGGCTGTAGGGCAGTGCAGTGGTGTTTGGGTAGTGTAGGGGGTCGTGCTGGGGCCGGTGTTTCAGGGTGTAGGGCAGTGCAGTGGTGTTCGGGAAGTGTGGGGGGGTCGTGCAGGGGCTGCTGTTTGAGGGTGTAGGGCAGTGCAGTGGTGTTTGGGTAGTGTAGGGGGTCGGGCTGGGGCCGGTGTTTCAGGGTGTAGGGCAGTGCAGTGGTGTTCGGGAAGTGTAGGGGTTGTGCTGGGGCCGGTGTTTCTGGGTGTAGGGCAGTGTTGTTCGGGCAGAGTAGGGGGTCATGCTGGGGGTGGTGTTTTAGGGTTTAGGGCAGTGCAGTGGTGTTCAGGAAGTGTGGGTGGTCATGCAGGGGCTGTGTTTCAGGGTTTAGGGCAGTGCAGTGGTGTTCGGGCAGTGTGGAGGGGTTGTGCAGGGGCTGCTGTTTCAGGGTTTAGGGCAGTGCAGTGGTGTTCAGGCAGTGTGGGGGGTCGTGCTGGGGCCGGTGTTTCAGGGTTTGGGGTAGTGCTGTGGTGTTTGGGGAGTGTAGGGGTAGTGCTGGTGCCAGTGTTTCAGGGTTTAGAGCAGTGCAGTGGTGTTCGGGGAGTATAGGGGGTCGTGCTGGGGCAGGTGTTTCAGGGATTAGGGCAGTGCAGTGGTGTTCGGGGAGTGTAGGGGGTCGTGCTGGTGCCGGTGTTTCAGAGTTTAGGGCAGTGCAGTGGTGTTCGGAGAGTGTAGGAGGTCGTGCTGTGGCCGGTGTTTCAGGGTTTAGGGCAGTGCAGTGGTGTTCGGGCAGTGTAGGGGGTCCTTCTGTGGCCGGTGTTTCAGGGTGTAGGGCAGTGCATTGGTGTCCGGGCAGTGTAGTGGGTCGTGCTGGGGCCGGTGTTTCAGGGTGTATGGCAGTGCAGTGGTGTTCGGGGAGAGTAGGGCGTCGTGCTGGGGCAGGTGTTTCAGGGAGAAGGGCAGTGCAGTGGTGTTCGAGCAGTGTAGGGGGTCGTGCTGGGGCCGGTGTTTCAGGGTGTAGGGCAGTGTAGTGGTGTTCGGGTAGTGTAGGGGGTCGTGCTGGGGCTCTTGTTTCAGGGTTTAGGGCAGTGCATTGGTGTTCGGGGAGTGTAGGGGGTTATGCTGGGGCAGGTGTTTCAGGGTTTAGGGCAGTGCATTGGTGTTCAAGGAGGGTAGGGGGTTGAGCTGGGGCCGGTATTTTAGGGTTTAGGGCAGTGCAGTGGTGTTCGGGAAGTGTAGGGGGTCGTGCTGGGGCCGGTGTTTCAGGGTGTAGGTCAGAGCAGTGATGTTCGGGCAGTGTTGGGGGTTGTGCTGGTCCGGTGTTTCAGGGTGTAGGACAGTATAGTGGTGTTCGGGCAGTGAAAGGGTCGTGCTGGGGCCGGTGTTTCAGGGTGTAGGGCAGTGGAGTGGTGTTCGGGCAGTTTTGGGGATCGTGCTGGGGTCGGTGTTTCAGGGTTTAGGGCAGTGCAGTGTTGTTCGGGGAGTGTAGGGGTTCATGCTGGGGCCGGTGTTTCAGGGTTCAGGGCTGTGCAGTGGTGTTCAGGGAGCATAGGGGGTCGTGCTGGGGCCAGTATTTTAGGGTTTAGGGCAGAGTAGTGGTTTTCAGGGATCATAGGGGATCTTGCTGGGGCCGGTGCTTCAGGGTTTAGGGCAGTGCAGTGGTGTTAGGGCAGAGTAGGGGGTCATGCTGGGGGCGGTGTTTCAAGGTTTATGTCCGAGCAGTGGTGTTCGGGAAGAGTAGGGGGTCGTGCTGGGGGTACTTTTTCAGGGTTTAGGGCCGAGCAGTGGTGTCCGGGCAGTGTATTGGGTCGTGCTGGGGGTGGTGTTTCAGGGTTTGGGGTAGTGCAGTGGTGTTTGGACAGTGTGGGGGTCGTGCTGGGGCTGGTGTTTCAGGGTTTACGGCAGTGGTGTTTGGGCAGTGTAGGGGGTCGTGCTGGGGCTGGTGTTTCAGGGTTTAGGGCAGTGCAGTGGTGTTCAGGCAGTGTAGGGGGTCATGCTAGGGCTGGTGTTTCATGGTGTCGGGCAGTGCAGTGGTGTTTGGGAAGAGTAGAGGGTCGTGCTGGGGCCGGTGTTTTTTAGGGTTTAGGGCAGTTCAGTGTTGTTCGGGCAGTGTAGGAGGTCATTCTGGGGCTGGTGTTTTTAGGGTTTAGGGCAGGGCAGTGGTGTTCGGGCAGTGTAGGGGGTCGTGCTGGGGTTGGTGTTTCAGGGTGTAGTGCAGTGGTGTTCAGGCAGTGCAGGGGGTCGTGCTGGGGCAGTGTTTCAGGGTGTAGGGCAGTGCAGTGGTGTTTGGGAAGAGTAGAGGGTCGTGCTGGGGCCGGTGTTTCTGTGTGTAGGGCAGTGTAGTGTTGTTCGGGCAGTGTAGGGGGTCGTGCTGGGGGTGGTGTTTCAGGGTTTTGAGCAGTGCAGTGGTGTTTGGGGAGTGTAGGAGGTCGTGCTGGGCCGGTGTTTCTGGATTTAGGACAGTGCAGTGGTGTTCGGGGAATGTAGGGGGTCGTGCTGGTGCCGGTGTTTCAGGGTTTAGGGCAGTGCAGTGGTGTTCGGGGAGTGTAGGGGGTGGTGCTGTGGCCAGTGTTTCAGGGGTAAGGGCAGTGCAGTGGTGTTCGGACAGTGTAGGGGGTCATGCTGGGGCCGGTTTTTCAGGGTGTAGGGCAGTGCAGTGGTGTTCAGGGAGTGTAGGGGGTCATGCTGGGGCCGGTGTTTCAGGGTGAAGGGAAGTGCAGTGGTGTTCGGGCATAATAGGGGGTCTAGCTAAGGCTGGTGTTTCAGGGTGTAGGGCAGTGCAGTGATGTTCAGGCAGTGTAGCGGGTCGTGCTGGGGCTGGTGTTTTAGGGTTTAGGGCAGTGCAGTGGTAATCGTTCAGTGTAGTGGGTCGTGCTGGGGCCGGTGTTTCAGGGTTTAGGGCAGTGCAGTGGTGTTCGGGGAGTGTAGGGGGTCGTGCTGGGGCCAGTGTTTTTAGGGTTTAGGGCAGTTCAGTGGTGTTTGGGCAGTGTAGGGGGTTGTGCTGGGGCCGGTGTTTTTAGGGTTTAGGGCAGTGCAGTGGTGTTTGGGCAGTGTAGGGGGTCGTGCTGGGGCCGGTGTTTCAGGGTGTATGGTCAGAGCAGTGGTGTTCGGGCAGTGCAGGGGGTCATGCTGGGGCTGGTGTTTCAGGTTTCAGGGCAGTGCAGTGGTGTTCAGGCAGTGTAGGGGGTCGTGCTAGGGCCAGTGTTTCAGGGTGTAGGGCAGTGCAGTGGTGTTTGGGAAGTGTAGGGGGTCGTGCTGGGGCCGGAGTTTCCGGGTGTAAGGCAGTGCAGTGGTGTTCGGGCAGTGTTGGGGGTTGTGCTGGGGCTGGTGTTTCAGGGTTTAGGACAGTGTAGTGGTGTTCTGGCAGTGTAGGGGGTCGTGCTAGGGCCGTTGTTTCAGGGTGTAGGGCAGTGCAGTTGTGTTCGGGCAGTATAGGGGCTCGTGCTGCCGCCGGTGTTTCAGGGTTTAGGGATGTGCAGTGGTGTTCGGGGAGTGTAGGGAGTCATGCTGGGGCCGGTGTTTCAGGGTTTAGGGCTGTGCAGTGGTGTTCGAGGAGCGTTGGGGCTCCTGCTGGGGCCGGTATTTCAGGGTTTAGGGCAGAAGAGTGGTGATCAGGGATCGTAGGGGGTCTTGCTGGGGACGGTGTTTCAGGGTTTTGGGCAGTGCAGTGCTGTTCGGGCAGAGTAGGGGGTTGTGTTGGAGGCGGTGTTTCAAGGTTTATGGCCGAGCAGTGGTGTTTGGGCAGTGTATCGGGTCGTGCTGGGGCCGGTGTTTCAGGGTGTAGGGCAGTGCAGTGGTATTCGGGAATTGTAGGCGGTTGTGCTGGGGCCGGTGTTTTTGGCTGTAGGGCAGTGTTGTTCGGGCAGTGTAGGGGGTCGTGCTGGGGGTGGTGTTTCAGCGTTTAGGGCAGTGCAGTGGTGTTCGGGGAGTGTAGGCGGTCGTGCTGGGGCCAGTGTTTTTAGGGTTTAGGGCAGTTCAGTGGTGTTTGGGCAGTGTAGGGGGTTGTGCTGGGGCCGGTGTTTTTAGGGTTTAGGGCAGTGCAGTGGTGTTTGGGCAGTGTAGGGGGTCGTGCTGGGGCCGGTGTTTCAGGGTGTATGGTCAGAGCAGTGGTGTTCGGGCAGTGCAGGGGGTCATGCTGGGGCTGGTGTTTCAGGTTTTAGGGCAGTGCAGTGGTGTTCAGGCAGTGTAGGGGGTCGTGCTGGGGCCAGTGTTTCAGGGTGTAGGGCAGTGCAGTGGTGTTTGGGAAGTGTAGGGGGTCGTGCTGGGGCCGGAATTTCCGGGTGTAGGGCAGTGCAGTGGTGTTCGGGCAGTGTTGGGGGTTGTGCTGGGGCTGGTTTTTCAGGGTTTAGGACAGTGTAGTGGTGTTCTGGCAGTGTAGGGGGTCGTGCTAGGGCCGTTGTTTCAGGGTGTAGGGCAGTGCAGTTGTGTTCGGGCAGTATAGGGGCTCGTGCTGCCGCCGGTGTTTCAGGGTTTAGGGATGTGCAGTGGTGTTCGGGGAGTGTAGGGAGTCATGCTGGGGCCGGTGTTTCAGGGTTTAGGGCTGTGCAGTGGTGTTTTGAGGAGCGTTGGGGCTCCTGCTGGGGCCGGTATTTCAGGGTTTAGGGCAGAAGAGTGGTGATCAGGGATCATAGGGGGTCTTGCTGGGGACGGTGTTTCAGGGTTTCGGGCAGTGCAGTGCTGTTCGGGCAGAGTAGGGGGTTGTGTTGGGGGCAGTGTTTCAAGGTTTATGGCCGAGCAGTGGTGTTTGGGCAGTGTATCGGGTCGTGCTGGGGCCGGTGTTTCAGGGTGTAGGGCAGTGCAGTGGTGTTCGGGAAGTGTAGGTGGTTGTGCTGGGGCCGGTGTTTTTGGCTGTAGGGCAGTGTTGTTCGGGCAGTGTAGGGGGTCGTGCTGTGGGTGGTGTTTCAGCGTTTAGGGCAGTGCAGTGGTGTTCGGGAAGTGTTGGGGTGGTGCAGGGGCTCTGTTTCCGGGTTTAGGGCAGTGCAGTGGTGTTCGGCCATTATGGGGGGTCATGCTAGAGCTGTTGTTTCAGGGTGTAGGGCAGTGCAGTGGTGTTCGGGCAGTGTAGGGGGTCGTGCTGGGGCTGGTGTTTCATGGTTTAGGGCAGTGCAGTGGTGTTCGGGCATTGTAGTGGGTCATTCTGGGGCTTGTGTTTCAGGGTTTAGGGCAGTGCAGTGGTGTTCTTTCAGTGTAGGGGGTCGTGCTGGGGCCGGTGTTTCCGGGTGTAGGGCAGTGCAGTGGTGTTCGGGCAGTGAAGGGGGTTGTGCTGGGGCTGGTGTTTCAGGGTGTAGGACAGTGTAGTCGTGTTCGAGCAGTGTAAGGGGTCGTGCTGGGGCCAGTGTTTCAGGGGGTAGGGCAGTGCAGTGGTGTTCGGGCAGTGTAGGGGATCATGCTGGGGCCGGTGTTTCAGGGTTTAGGGCAGTGCAGTGGTGTTCGGGGAGTGTAGGGGGTCATGATGGGGCCGGTATTTCAGGTTTTAGGTCAGAGCAGTGGTGATCAGGGATCGTAGGGGGTCTTGCTGGGGCCGATGTTTCAGGGTTTTGGGCAGTGCAGTGCTGTTCGGGCAGAGTAGGGGGCTGTGTGGGGGGCGGTGCTTCAAGGTTTACAGCTGAGCAGTGGTGTTCGGGCAGTGTAGCGGGTCGTGCTGGGGCCGGTGTTTCAGGGTGTAGGGCAGTGCAGTGGTGTTCGGGAAGTGTAGGGGGTTGTGCTGGGGCCGGTGTTTCTGGGTGTAGGGCAGTGTTGTTCGGGCAGAGTAGGGGGTCGTGCTGGGGGTGGTGTTTCAGGGTTTATGGCAGTGCAGTGGTGTTCGGGAAGTGTGGGTGGTCATGCAGGGGCTGTGTTTGAGGGTTTAGGGCAGTGCAGTGGTGTTCGGGCGGTGTGGGGGGTCATGCAGGCGCAGCTGTTTCAGGGTTTAGGGCAGTGCAGTGGTGTTCAGGTAGTGTGGTTGGTCGTGCTGGGGCCGGTGTTTCAGGGTTTAGGGCAGTGCTGTGGTGTTTGGGGAGTGTAGTGGATAGTGCTGGGGCCGGTGTTTCAGGGTTTAGAGCAGTGCAGTGGTGTTCGGGAAGTATAGGGGGTCGTGCTGGGGCCGGTGTTTCAGGGCTTAGGGCAGTGCAGTGGTGTTCGGAGAGTGTAGGGGGTCGTGCTGGTGCCGGTGTTTCAGAGTTTAGGGCAGTGCAGTGGTGTTCGGGGAGTGTAGGGGGTCGTGCTGTGGCCGGTGTTTCAGGGTTTAGGGCAGTGCAGTGGTGTTCGGGCAGTGTAGGGGGTCCTTCTGGAGCCGGTGTTTCAGGGTGTAGGGCAGTGCAGTGGTGTTCGGGCAGTGTAGTGGGTCGTGCTGGGGCCGGTGTTTCAGGGTGTATGGCAGTGCAGTGGTGTTCGGGGAGAGTAGGGCGTCGTGCTGGGGCCGGTGTTTCAGGGTGAAGGGCAGTGCAGTGGTGTTTGAGCAGTGTAGGGGGTCGTGCTGGGGCCGGTGTTTCAGGGTGTAGGGCAGTGTAGTGGTGTTCTTGCAGTGTAGGGGGTCGTGCAGGGGCTCTTGTTTCCGGGTTTAGGGCAATGCAGTGGTGTTCGGGGAGTGTAGGGGGTCATGCTGGGGCAGGTGTTTCAGGGTTTAGGGCAGTGCATTGGTGTTCAGGGAGGGTAGGGGGTTGAGCTGGGGCCGGTGTTTCAGGGTTCAGGGCAGTGCAATGGTGTTCGGGCAGTGTAGGGGGTCGTGCTGGGGCCGGAGTTTCTGGGTGTAGGTCAGTGCAGTGATGTTCGGGCAGCGTTGGGGGTTGTGCTGGGTCTGGTGTTTCAGGGTGTAGGACAGTATAGTGGTGTTCGGGCAGTGAAGGGGTCGTGCTGGGGCCGGAGTTTCAGGGTGTAGGGCAGTGCAGTGGTGTTCGGGCAGTGTTGGGGATCGTGCTGGGGTCGGTGTTTCAGGGTTTAGGGCAGTGCAGTGGTGTTCGGGGAGTGTGGGGGTTCATGCTGGGGCCAGTGTTTCACGGTTTAGGGCTGTGCAGTGGTGTTCGGTGGGAGCATAGGGGGTCGTGCTGGGGCCGGTATTTTAGGGTTTAGGGCAGAGCAGTGGTTTTCAGGGAAAATAGGGGGTCTTGCTGGGGTCGGTGTTTCAGGGTTTAGGGCAGTGCAGTGGGCGTTCTTTCAGTGTAGGGGGTCGTGCTGGGGCCGGTGTTTCCGGGTGTAGGGCAGTGCAGTGGTGTTCGGGCAGTGAAGGGGGTTGTGCTGGGGATGGTGTTTCAGGGTGTAGGTCAGAGCAGTGGTGTTCGGGCAGTGTAGGGGGTTGTGCTGGGGCCGGTGTTTCAGGGTTTAGGGCAGTGCAGTGGTATTCGGGCAGTGTAGGGGGTCGTGCTGGGGCCGGAGTTTCTGGGTTTAGGGCAGTGCAGTGGTGTTCGGGGAGTGTGGGGGGGTCATGATGGGGCCGGTATTTCAGGTTTTAGGTCAGAGCAGTGGTGATCAGGGATCGTAGGGGGTCTTGCTGGGGCCGGTGTTTGAGGGGGTTTTGGGCAGTGCAGTGCTGTTCGGGCAGAGTAGGGGGCTGTGTGGGGGCGGTGCTTCAAGGTTTAGAGCCGAGCAGTGGTGTTCGGGCAGTGTAGCGGGTCGTGCTGGGGCCGGTGTTTCAGGGTGTAGGGCAGTGCAGTGGTGTTCGGGAAGTGTAGGGGGTTGTGCTGGGGCCGGTGTTTCTGGGTGTAGGGCAGTGTTGTTCGGGCAGAGTAGGGGGTCGTGCTGGGGGTGGTGTTTCAGGGTTTAGGGCAGTGCAGTGGTGTTCGGGAAGTGTGGGTGGTCATGCAGGGGCTGTGTTTCAGGGTTTAGGGCAGTGCAGTGGTGTTCGGGCAGTGTGGGGGGTCGTGCAGGGGCTGCTGTTTCAGGGTTTAGGGCAGTGCAGTGGTGTTCAGGCAGTGTGGGGGGTCGTGCTGGGGCCGGTGTTTCAGGGTTTAGGGCAGTGCTGTGGTGTTTGGGAAGTGTAGTGGTAGTGCTGGGTCCGGTGTTTCAGGGTTTAGAGCAGTGCAGTGGTGTTCGGGAAGTATAGGGGGTCGTGCTGGGGCCTGTGTTTCAGGGCTTAGGGCAGTGCAGTGGTGTTTGGGGAGTGTAAGGGTTCGTGCTGGTGCCGGTGTTTCAGAGTTTAGGGCAGTGCAGTGGTGTTCGTGGAGTGTAGGGGGTCGTGCTGTGGCCGGTGTTTCAGGGTTTAGGGCAGTGCAGTGGTGTTCGGGCACTGTAGGGGGTCCTTCTGGAGCCGGTGTTTCAGGGTGTAGGGCAGTGCAGTGGTGTTCGGGCAGTGTAGTGGGTCGCGCTGGGGCCAGTGTTTCAGGGTGTATGGCAGTGCAGTGGTGTTCGGGGAGAGTAGGGCGTCGTGCTGGGGCCGGTGTTTCAGGGTGAAGGGCAGTGCAGTGGTGTTCGAGCAGTGTAGGGGGTCGTGCTGGGGCCGGTGTTTCAGGGTGTAGGGCAGTGTAGTTGTGTTCTTGTAGTGTAGGGGTTCGTGCTGGGGGTGGTGTTTCAGGGTTTAGGGCAGTGCAGTGGTGTTCGGGAAGTGTGGGTGGTCATGCAGGGGCTGTGTTTCAGGGTTTAGGGCAGTGCAGTGGTGTTCGGGCAGTGTGGGGGGTCGTGCAGGGGCTGCTGTTTCAGGGTTTAGGGCAGTGCAGTGGTGTTCAGGCAGTGTGGGGGGTCGTGCTGGGGCCGGTGTTTCAGGGTTTAGGGCAGTGCTGTGGTGTTTGGGGAGTGTAGTGGTAGTGCTGGGGCCGGTGTTTCAGGGTTTAGAGCAGTGCAGTGGTGTTCGGTGGGAGCATAGGGGGTCGTGCTGGGGCCGGTATTTTAGGGTTTAGGGCAGAGCAGTGGTTTTCAGGGAAAATAGGGGGTCTTGCTGGGGTCGGTGTTTCAGGGTTTAGGGCAGTGCAGTGGTGTTCGGGGAGTGTAGGGGGTGGTGCTGTGGCCAGTGTTTCAGGGGTAAGGGCAGTGCAGTGGTGTTCGGACAGTGTAGGGGGTCATGCTGGGGCCGGTGTTTCAGGGTGTAGGGCAGTGCAGTGGTGTTCAGGGAGTGTAGGGGGTCATGCTGGGGCCGGTGTTTCAGGGTGAAGGGAAGTGCAGTGGTGTTCGGGCATAATAGGGGGTCTAGCTAAGGCTGGTGTTTCAGGGTGTAGGGCAGTGCAGTGATGTTCAGGCAGTGTAGCGGGTCGTGCTGGGGCTGGTGTTTTAGGGTTTAGGGCAGTGCAGTGGTAATCGTTCAGTGTAGTGGGTCGTGCTGGGGCCGGTGTTTCAGGGTTTAGGGCAGTGCAGTGGTGTTCGGGGAGTGTAGGGGGTCGTGCTGGGGCCAGTGTTTTTAGGGTTTAGGGCAGTTCAGTGGTGTTTGGGCAGTGTAGGGGGTTGTGCTGGGGCCGGTGTTTTTAGGGTTTAGGGCAGTGCAGTGGTGTTTGGGCAGTGTAGGGGGTCGTGCTGGGGCCGGTGTTTCAGGGTGTATGGTCAGAGCAGTGGTGTTCGGGCAGTGCAGGGGGTCATGCTGGGGCTGGTGTTTCAGGTTTTAGGGCAGTGCAGTGGTGTACAGGCAGTGTAGGGGGTCGTGCTGGGGCCAGTGTTTCAGGGTGTAGGGCAGTGCAGTGGTGTTTGGGAAGTGTAGGGGGTCATGCTGGGGCCGGAGTTTCCGGGTGTAGGGCAGTGCAGTGGTGTTCGGGCAGTGTTGGGGGTTGTGCTGGGGCTGGTGTTTCAGGGTTTAGGACAGTGTAGTGGTGTTCTGGCAGTGTAGGGGGTCGTGCTAGGGCCGTTGTTTCAGGGTGTAGGGGAGTGCAGTTGTGTTCGGGCAGTATAGGGGCTCGTGCTGCCGCCGGTGTTTCAGGGTTTAGGGATGTGCAGTGGTGTTCGGGGAGTGTAGGGAGTCATGCTGGGGCCGGTGTTTCAGGGTTTAGGGCTGTGCAGTGGTGTTCGAGGAGCGTTGGGGCTCCTGCTGGGGCCGGTATTTCAGGGTTTAGGGCAGAAGAGTGGTGATCAGGGATCGTAGGGGGTCTTGCTGGGGACGGTGTTTCAGGGTTTTGGGCAGTGCAGTGCTGTTCGGGCAGAGTAGGGGGTTGTGTTGGGGGCGGTGTTTCAAGGTTTATGGCCGAGCAGTGGTGTTTGGGCAGTGTATCGGGTCGTGCTGGGGCCGGTGTTTCAGGGTGTAGGGCAGTGCAGTGGTGTTCGGGAAGTGTAGGCGGTTGTGCTGGGGCCGGTGTTTTTGGCTGTAGGGCAGTGTTGTTCGGGCAGTGTAGGGGGTCGTGCTGGGGGTGGTGTTTCAGCGTTTAGGGCAGTGCAGTGGTGTTCGGGGAGTGTAGGGGGTCGTGCTGGGGCTGGTGTTTTTAGGGTTTAGGGCAGTGCAGTGGTGTTTGGGCAGTGTAGGGGGTCGTGCTGGGGCCGGTGTTTCAGGGTGTATGGTCAGAGCAGTGGTGTTCGGGCAGTGCAGGGGGTCATGCTGGGGCTGGTGTTTCAGGTTTTAGGGCAGTGCAGTGGTGTTCAGGCAGTGTAGGGGGTCGTGCTGGGGCCGGAATTTCCGGGTGTAGGGCAGTGCAGTGGTGTTCGGGCAGTGTTGGGGGTTGTGCTGGGGCTGGTTTTTCAGGGTTTAGGACAGTGTAGTGGTGTTCTGGCAGTGTAGGGGGTCGTGCTAGGGCCGTTGTTTCAGGGTGTAGGGCAGTGCAGTTGTGTTCGGGCAGTATAGGGGCTCGTGCTGCCGCCGGTGTTTCAGGGTTTAGGGATGTGCAGTGGTGTTCGGGGAGTGTAGGGAGTCATGCTGGGGCCGGTGTTTCAGGGTTTAGGGCTGTGCAGTGGTGTTTTGAGGAGCGTTGGGGCTCCTGCTGGGGCCGGTATTTCAGGGTTTAGGGCAGAAGAGTGGTGATCAGGGATCATAGGGGGTCTTGCTGGGGACGGTGTTTCAGGGTTTCGGGCAGTGCAGTGCTGTTCGGGCAGAGTAGGGGGTTGTGTTGGGGGCAGTGTTTCAAGGTTTATGGCCGAGCAGTGGTGTTTGGGCAGTGTATCGGGTCGTGCTGGGGCCGGTGTTTCAGGGTGTAGGGCAGTGCAGTGGTGTTCGGGAAGTGTAGGTGGTTGTGCTGGGGCCGGTGTTTTTGGCTGTAGGGCAGTGTTGTTCGGGCAGTGTAGGGGGTCGTGCTGGGGGTGGTGTTTCAGCGTTTAGGGCAGTGCAGTGGTGTTCGGGAAGTGTTGGGGTGGTGCAGGGGCTCTGTTTCCGGGTTTAGGGCAGTGCAGTGGTGTTCGGCCATTATGGGGGGTCATGCTAGAGCTGTTGTTTCAGGGTGTAGGGCAGTGCAGTGGTGTTCGGGCAGTGTAGGGGGTCGTGCTGGGGCTGGTGTTTCATGGTTTAGGGCAGTGCAGTGGTGTTCGGGCATTGTAGTGGGTCATTCTGGGGCTTGTGTTTCAGGGTTTAGGGCAGTGCAGTGGTGTTCTTTCAGTGTAGGGGGTCGTGCTGGGGCCGGTGTTTCCGGGTGTAGGGCAGTGCAGTGGTGTTCGGGCAGTGAAGGGGGTTGTGCTGGGGCTGGTGTTTCAGGGTGTAGGACAGTGTAGTCGTGTTCGAGCAGTGTAAGGGGTCGTGCTGGGGCCAGTGTTTCAGGGGGTAGGGCAGTGCAGTGGTGTTCGGGCAGTGTAGGGGATCATGCTGGGGCCGGTGTTTCAGGGTTTAGGGCAGTGCAGTGGTGTTCGGGGAGTGTAGGGGGTCATGATGGGGCCGGTATTTCAGGTTTTAGGTCAGAGCAGTGGTGATCAGGGATCGTAGGGGGTCTTGCTGGGGCCGGTGTTTCAGGGTTTTGGGCAGTGCAGTGCTGTTCGGGCAGAGTAGGGGGCTGTGTGGGGGGTGGTGCTTCAAGGTTTACAGCTGAGCAGTGGTGTTCGGGCAGTGTAGCGGGTCGTGCTGGGGCCGGTGTTTCAGGGTGTAGGGCAGTGCAGTGGTGTTCGGGAAGTGTAGGGGGTTGTGCTGGGGCCGGTGTTTCTGGGTGTAGGGCAGTGTTGTTCGGGCAGAGTAGGGGGTCGTGCTGGGGGTGGTGTTTCAGGGTTTATGGCAGTGCAGTGGTGTTCGGGAAGTGTGGGTGGTCATGCAGGGGCTGTGTTTGAGGGTTTAGGGCAGTGCAGTGGTGTTCGGGCGGTGTGGGGGGTCGTGCAGGGGCAGCTGTTTCAGGGTTTAGGGCAGTGCAGTGGTGTTCAGGTAGTGTGGTTGGTCGTGCTGGGGCCGGTGTTTCAGGGTTTAGGGCAGTGCTGTGGTGTTTGGGGAGTGTAGTGGATAGTGCTGGGGCCGGTGTTTCAGGGTTTAGAGCAGTGCAGTGGTGTTCGGGAAGTATAGGGGGTCGTGCTGGGGCCGGTGTTTCAGGGCTTAGGGCAGTGCAGTGGTGTTCGGAGAGGGTACGGGGTCGTGCTGGTGCCGGTGTTTCAGAGTTTAGGGCAGTGCAGTGGTGTTCGGGGAGTGTAGGGGGTCCTGCTGTGGCCGGTGTTTCAGGGTTTAGGGCAGTGCAGTGGTGTTCGGGCAGTGTAGGGGGTCCTTCTGGAGCCGGTGTTTCAGGGTGTAGGGCAGTGCAGTGGTGTTCGGGTAGTGTAGTGGGTCGTGCTGGGGCCGGTGTTTCAGGGTGTATGGCAGTGCAGTGGTGTTCGGGGAGAGTAGGGCGTCGTGCTGGGGCCGGTGTTTCAGGGTGAAGGGCAGTGCAGTGGTGTTTGAGCAGTGTAGGGGGTCGTGCTGGGGCCGGTGTTTCAGGGTGTAGGGCAGTGTAGTGGTGTTCTTGCAGTGTAGGGGGTCGTGCAGGGGCTCTTGTTTCAGGGTTTAGGGCAGTGCAGTGGTGTTCGGGGAGTGTAGGGGGTCATGCTGGGGCAGGTGTTTCAGGGTTTAGGGCAGTGCATTGGTGTTCAGGGAGGGTAGGGGGTTGAGCTGGGGCCGGTGTTTCAGGGTTTAGGGCAGTGCAATGGTGTTCGGGCAGTGTAGGGGGTCGTGCTGGGGCCGGAGTTTCTGGGTGTAGGTCAGTGCAGTGATGTTCGGGCAGCGTTGGGGGTTGTGCTGGGTCTGGTGTTTCAGGGTGTAGGACAGTATAGTGGTGTTCGGGCAGTGAAGGGGTCGTGCTGGGGCCGGAGTTTCAGGGTGTAGGGCAGTGCAGTGGTGTTCGGGCAGTGTTGGGGATCGTGCTGGGGTCGGTGTTTCAGGGTTTAGGGCAGTGCAGTGGTGTTCGGGGAGTGTGGGGGTTCATGCTGGGGCCGGTGTTTCACGGTTTAGGGCTGTGCAGTGGTGTTCGGTGGGAGCATATGGGGTCGTGCTGGGGCCGGTATTTTAGGGTTTAGGGCAGAGCAGTGGTTTTCAGGGAAAATAGGGGGTCTTGCTGGGGTCGGTGTTTCAGGGTTTAGGGCAGTGCAGTGGTGTTCTTTCAGTGTAGGGGGTCGTGCTGGGGCCGGTGTTTCCGGGTGTAGGGCAGTGCAGTGGTGTTCGGGCAGTGAAGGGGGTTGTGCTGGGGATGGTGTTTCAGGGTGTAGGTCAGAGCAGTGGTGTTCGGGCAGTGTAGGGGGTTGTGCTGGGGCCGGTGTTTCAGGGTTTAGGGCAGTGCAGTGGTATTCGGGCAGTGTAGGGGGTCGTGCTGGGGCCGGAGTTTCTGGGTTTAGGGCAGTGCAGTGGTGTTCGGGGAGTGTGGGGGGGTCATGATGGGGCCGGTATTTCAGGTTTTAGGTCAGAGCAGTGGTGATCAGGGATCATAGGGGGTCTTGCTGGGGCCGGTGTTTGAGGGGGTTTTGGGCAGTGCAGTGCTGTTCGGGCAGAGTAGGGGGCTGTGTGGGGGCGGTGCTTCAAGGTTTAGAGCCGAGCAGTGGTGTTCGGGCAGTGTAGCGGGTCGTGCTGGGGCCGGTGTTTCAGGGTGTAGGGCAGTGCAGTGGTGTTCGGGAAGTGTAGGGGGTTGTGCTGGGGCCGGTGTTTCTGGGCGTAGGGCAGTGTTGTTCGGGCAGAGTAGGGGGTCGTGCTGGGGGTGGTGTTTCAGGGTTTAGGGCAGTGCAGTGGTGTTCGGGAAGTGTGGGTGGTCATGCAGGGGCTGTGTTTCAGGGTTTAGGGCAGTGCAGTGGTGTTCGGGCAGTGTGGGGGGTCGTGCAGGGGCTGCTGTTTCAGGGTTTAGGGCAGTGCAGTGGTGTTCAGGCAGTGTGGGGGGTCGTGCTGGGGCCGGTGTTTCAGGGTTTAGGGCAGTGCTGTGGTGTTTGGGAAGTGTAGTGGTAGTGCTGGGTCCGGTGTTTCAGGGTTTAGAGCAGTGCAGTGGTATTCGGGAAGTATAGGGGGTCGTGCTGGGGCCTGTGTTTCAGGGCTTAGGGCAGTGCAGTGGTGTTTGGGGAGTGTAAGGGTTCGTGCTGGTGCCGGTGTTTCAGAGTTTAGGGCAGTGCAGTGGTGTTCGTGGAGTGTAGGGGGTCGTGCTGTGGCCGGTGTTTCAGGGTTTAGGGCAGTGCAGTGGTGTTCGGGCACTGTAGGGGGTCCTTCTGGAGCCGGTGTTTCAGGGTGTAGGGCAGTGCAGTGGTGTTCGGGCAGTGTAGTGGGTCGCGCTGGGGCCAGTGTTTCAGGGTGTATGGCAGTGCAGTGGTGTTCGGGGAGAGTAGGGCTTCGTGCTGGGGCCGGTGTTTCAGGGTGAAGGGCAGTGCAGTGGTGTTCGAGCAGTGTAGGGGGTCGTGCTGGGGCCGGTGTTTCAGGGTGTAGGGCAGTGTAGTTGTGTTCTTGCAGTGTAGGGGGTCGTGCTGGGGGTGGTGTTTCAGGGTTTAGGGCAGTGCAGTGGTGTTCGGGAAGTGTGGGTGGTCATGCAGGGGCTGTGTTTCAGGGTTTAGGGCAGTGCAGTGGTGTTCGGGCAGTGTGGGGGGTCGTGCAGGGGCTGCTGTTTCAGGGTTTAGGGCAGTGCAGTGGTGTTCAGGCAGTGTGGGGGGTCGTGCTGGGGCCGGTGTTTCAGGGTTTAGGGCAGTGCTGTGGTGTTTGGGGAGTGTAGTGGTAGTGCTGGGGCCGGTGTTTCAGGGTTTAGAGCAGTGCAGTGGTGTTCGGGAAGTATAGGGGGTCGTGCTGGGGCCTGTGTTTCAGGGCTTAGGGCAGTGCAGTGGTGTTTGGGGAGTGTAAGGGGTCGTGCTGGTGCCGGTGTTTCAGAGTTTAGGGCAGTGCAGTGGTGTTCGGGGAGTGTAGGGGGTCGTGCTGTGGCCGGTGTTTCAGGGTTTAGGGCAGTGCAGTGGTGTTCGGGCAGTGTAGGGGGTCCTTCTGGAGCCGGTGTTTCAGGGTGTAGGGCAGTGCAGTGGTGTTCGGGCAGTGTAGTGGGTCGCGCTGGGGCCGGTGTTTCAGGGTGTATGGCAGTGCAGTGGTGTTCGGGGAGAGTAGGGCGTCGTGCTGGGACCGGTGTTTCAGGGTGAAGGGCAGTGCAGTGGTGTTCGAGCAGTGTAGGGGGTCGTGCTGGGGCCGGTGTTTCAGGGTGTAGGGCAGTGTAGTGGTGTTCTTGCAGTGTAGGGGGTCGTGCTGGGGTTCTTGTTTCAGGGTTTAGGGCAGTGCAGTGGTGTTCGGGGAGTGTAGGCGGTCATGCTGGGGCAGGTGTTTCAGGGTTTAGGGCAGTGCATTGGTGTTCAGGGAGGGTAGAGGGTCGAGCTGGGGCCGGTGTTTCAGGGTTTAGGGCAGTGCAGTGGTGTTCGGGAAGTGTAGGGGGTCGTGCTGGGGCCGGTGTTACAGGGTCCCTCTGGGCCGGTCACACCACCATGCACCGCGCACTCTCCCCATGGGTGTGCCCAGGCTGCCCCGATCCCGCCGCTGCCCGCAGCTGTGCTCCTGACCACCTGTGTGGTCTCAGCCTCCGTAGCGCACCGCCGCTTTCTCCTGCTGACTGTTTGTTTTCCCCCCTGTTGCCCGTTTCGTGACCTGTTTCCTGTGATTTGCGGTTTGTTTCCCCTCTGATTGTTGCTGTATCCTCTGTTGCCCTTTCTGTGCCCAGCCTTTGTCCTCTTATTTGTTGCCCGCTGTTTTCCCTTGCTGTGCCCCCGCCGCGTTTCCCGCCACCTCCCTGCTCCCCGCCGCTGCTCCCCTGCGGCCCCGCCCCCTTCCACCTAGGACCCTTCCCATTCGCCGCCCCGCTCCCACCTTCCAGCTGCTCCTCCCTCGCTCCGCCCCCCCCACTCTCCTCATATGGCAGAGTGGCAAACGCGTAGCGTTGACGCGCAGCGGGCGCGCCCTAAGCGCGCCGAAGGTGCGCCAAAGGTAAGCCCGTCTGCGCCCGTCCGCGCCTGGACCGCGCCCAGCGCCCGAACCCCTGGCCCCCGCAGACACCAGCCCCCCCGCCGGACATACAACACCACCGAACTCAACGCACTCAACACCGGCCGAACCCCGGGATGCTACCGAGCCACCCCGAGACGAACCCACGGACCCTTCAGCTGCCACTCCTGCAAGTTCACCTGCATCCGTACCTGCACCGCACCCGCCAAGCCGAGCACCAGCAGCAACCACCTGAAGTGCATCCTGCTCAACACTCGCTCCGTCCACAGACACGCCGTCGAACTCTGGAACCTCCTCGACACCACATCCCCAGATGTCGCATTCCTCACGGAAACCTGGATGAACGCCTCCTCAGCACCCGACATCGCCATCCCGGACGGATACAAGATCACCCGGAGGGACCGCAGCAACCAAACTGGAGGAGGCATCGCCATCGTCCACAGGAACACCATCCGCATCACGACCAACACCAACGACACCCTGACAACCGCCGAACACCTGCACTTCCAGATCCACACCAACCCGAAGACCACCCTCAGAGGCACCCTCATCTACAGACCCCCGGGACCCCGCACACAATTCAGCGAAGACATCGTCGACTTCATCACCCCGCACGCCCTCCCCTCCGCTGACTACATCCTCCTCGGGGACCTCAACTTCCACCTGGAGAACAACAACGACCGCAATACCACCACCCTGCTGGACAACCTCGCCAATCTCGGTCTCAAGCAGCTGTTGACCACCCCCACCCACTACGCCGGACACACACTCGACCCCGTCTTCTCATCCAGCAAGGACATTGTCTTCAGCCACGCTACTGGACTCCACTGGACGGACCACAGCTGCATCCACTTCAGTTTCAAAAGAACAACGGTCCACCACCACCAGCAACAGGTTGCACGCAGAAGCTGGAACAAGATCACAGCCGACCAGCTCGCCGCATCCCTGAGCCAGCACCCCCCCACCAGCTCAGCGAACCCCAGCCAGGCCGCCGACAACCTCACGAAGTGGATCAGCAGCTGCGCAGACGACCTCGCCCCATTGAGGACTCCACCTAGCAGACCCGGCAGCAAGAAAGCACCCTGGTTCACCGACGAACTCAAGAGCTCCAAGAAGAACTGCCGAGCCCTCGAGAGAACCTGGCGCAGAGACCCTACACCAGACAACATGACCACCCTCAATCTCGCCACCCGAAAACACCATCAACTGATCCATGCCACCAAGAAAACTGCATTCAAGGAACGACTGGACAACAACGCACACAACAGCAAGGAACTCTTCAACATCGTTAAAGAGCTCTCCAACCCCAACGCCGGAAACAACGACATCACCCCATCTCAAGACCTCTGCAACTCCCTCGCCTCCTACTTCCACAACAAGATCGCTGACATTCACAACAGCTTCAGCACACAACCAACGCTCCCCACAACCGCACCTACGCTCCCCACCACCACCCTACGCGCCTGGACCCCGATCAGCACCGAAGACACCATCCGCACGATGAACACCATCCACTCTGGATCTCCAACCGACCCCTGCCCCCACCACGTCTTCAACAAGGCCGACGCTGTCATCGCACCCCACCTGCGGGACATCATCAACACCTCCTTCGACACCGCTACCTTCCCTGAGAGCTGGAAGCACGCCGAACTCAGCGCTCTACTCAAGAAACCGTCAGCGGACCCCACCGAACTCAAAAACTACCGCCCCATCTCGCTCCTCCCGTTTCCGGCCAAAGTCATCGAGAAGAACGTCAACAAGCAGCTGGCCGCCTTCTTCGAGACGAATGGATCCCTCGACCTCTCGCAGTCTGGCTTCCGGGCCAACCACAGCACCGAGACCGCCCTCATCGCTGCCACCGATGACATCCGAGCCCGGCTCGACAACGGAGAAACAGCGGCCCTCATCCTCCTGGACCTCTCCGCGGCATTCGACACTGTCTGCCACCGCACCCTAGTGCAGCGCCTCAGCAACATCGGAATCCAGGAGAAGGCACTGGAGTGTATCATCTCCTTCCTCGCCGGAAGGACACAGAGAGTCCGCCTTCCACCGTTCAGATCAGAAGCCACCGAAGTCATCTGCGGCGTCCCTCAGGGCTCCTCGCTCAGCCCCACCCTCTTCAATGTCTACATGAGCCCCCTTGCGGCCATCGCACGCCAACACAACCTCAACATTATCTCCTACGCCGACGACACTCAGCTGATCCTCTCCCTCACCAACGACCCCGCCACCGCCAGAGCCAACCTACATGAAGGGATGAAAGACGTAGCCGAGTGGATGATGACCAGCCGCCTGAAACTGAACACAGACAAGACGAAAGTTCTCATCCTGGGCTCCTCTCCCTCCGCCTGGGACGACTCCTGGTGGCCCCCGCCCTGGGCAGCGCACCCAAACCGACAGACCACGCACGCAACCTGGGCTTCATCTTGGATTCCTCCCTCTCCATGACCAGACAAGTCAACGCCGTCTCCTCGTCTTGCTTCAATATCCTGCGCATGCTACGCAAGATCTTCCGGTGGATCCCCACCGAGACCAGGAAGACGGTCACTCAGGCCCTCGTCACCAGCCGACTGGACTACGGCAACGCCCTCTACGCCGGAACCACCGCCAAGCTCCAGAAGAGACTCCAGCGGATCCAGAACGCCTCAGCAAGACTCATCCTCGACATCCCCCGACACAGCCACATCTCCGGACACCTGAGAGACCTGCACTGGCTCCCGGTCAACAAGAGAATCACCTTCCGTCTCCTCACCCACGCTCACAAAGCCCTACACAACCAAGGCCCAAGATACCTCAACAGCCGCCTCAACTTGTACACTCCCACCCGCCAGCTTCGATCGACCAGCCACGCCCTCGCCGCCGTCCCCCGCATCCGAAGAGCCACAACAGGAGGAAGGTCCTTCTCCTACCTGGCCGTCAAGACTTGGAACTCCCTCCCGACCCACCTCCGCCTGACCCAAGACTACCTCGCCTTCAGGAAGCAGCTCAAGAAGACCTGGCTGTTCGAGCAGTAGCGGACCCCCCCTCCCCAGCGCCTTGAGACCCTCCGGGTGAGTAGTGCGCTATATAAATGCTTTGATTGATTGATTGATTGATTGATTGAGGGTGTAGGTCAGAGCAGTGGTGTTCGGGCAGCGTAGGGGGTTGTGCTGGGGCCGGTGTTTCAGGGTTTAGGGGAGTGCAGTGGTGTTCGGGCAGTGTAGGGGGTTGTGCTGGGGCCGGAGTTTCTGGGTGTAGGTCAGTGCAGTGATGTTCGGGCAGTGTTGGGGGTTGTGCTGGGTCTGGTGTTTCAGGGTGTAGGACAGTATAGTGGTGTTCGGGCAGTGAAGGGGTCGTGCTGGGGCCGGTGTTTCAGGGTGTAGGGCAGTGCAGTGGTGTTTGGGCAGTGTTGGGGATCGTGCTGGGGTCGGTGTTTCGGGGTTTAGGGCTGTGCAGTGGTGTTCGGGGAGCGTAGGGGGTCGTGCTGGGGGCGGTATTTTAGGGTTTAGGGCAGAGCAGTGGTTTTCAGGGAAAATAGGGGGTCTTGCTGGGGCCGGTGTTTCAGGGTTTAGGGCAGTGCAGTGGTGTTCTTTCAGTGTAGGGGGTCGTGCTGGGGCCGGTGTTCCCGGGTGTAGGGCAGTGCAGTGGTGTTCGGGCAGTGAAGGGGGTTGTGCTGGGGCTGGTGTTTCAGGGTGTAGGTCAGAGCAGTGGTGTTCAGGCAGTGAAGGGGTCGTGCTGGGGCCGGTGTTTCATGGTGTAGGGCAGTGCAGTGGTGTTCGGGCAGTGTTGGGGATCATGCTGGGCTCGCTGTTTCAGGGTTTAGGGCAGTGCAGTGGTGTTCGGGGAGTCTAGGGGGTCTTGCTGGGGCCGGTGTTTTAGGGTTTATGGCTGTGCAGTGGTGTTCGGGGAGCGTAGGGGGTCGTGCTGGAGCCGGTATTTCAGGGTTTAGGGCAGAGCAGTGGTGTTCAGAGATCATAGGGGGTCTTGTTGGGGCCGGTGTTTCAGGGTTTAGGGCAGTGCAGTGTTGTTCGGGCAGAGTAGGGGGTCGTGTTGGGGGTGGTGTTTCAAGGTTTATGGCCGAGCAGTGGTGTTCGGAAGAGTAGGGGTCGTGCTGGGGGTATTTTTTCAGGGTTTAGGGCCGAGCAGTGGTGTCCGGGCAGTGTATTGGGTCGTGCTGGGGTTGGTGTTTCAGGGTTTGGGGTAGTGCAGTGGTGTTTGGACAGTGTGGGGGGTAGTGCTGGGGCTGGTGTTTCAGGGTTTAGGGCAGTGCAGTGGGGTTCGGGCAGTGTAGGGGGTCGTGCTGGGACTGATGTTTCAGGGTTTAGTGCAGTGGTGTTTGGGCAGTGTAGGGGGTCATGCTGGGGCTGGTGTTTCAGCGTTTAGGGCAGTGCAGTGGTGTTCGGGCTGTGTAGGGGGTCCTGCTGGGGCTGGTATTTAAGGCTTTAGGGGTGTTTAGTGGTGTTCAGGCAGTGTAGGGGGTCATGCTGGGGCTGGTGTTTCATGGTGTCGAGCAGTGCAGTGGTGTTTGGGAAGAGTAGGGGGTCGTGCTGGGGCCGGCATTTTTTAGGGTTTAGGGCAGTTCAGTGGTGTTAGGACAGTGTAGGGGGTTGTGCTGGGGTCGGTGTTTTTAGTGTTTAGGGCACGGCAGTGGTGTTCGGGCAGTGTAGGGGGTCGTGCTGGGGCTGGTGTTTCAGGGTGTAGTGCAGTGGTGTTCAGGCAGTGTAGGGGGTCGTGCTGGGGCGATGTTTCAGGGTGTAGGGCAGTGCAGTTGTGTTCGGGCAGTGTAGGGGGTCGTGCTGGGGTTGGTGTTTCAGTCTTTAGGGTAGTGCAGTGGTGTTCGAGAAGTGTGGGGGGTCATTCAGGGGCTGTGTTTCAGGGTTTAGAGCAGTGCAGTGGTGTTCGGGCAGGTTAGGGGGTCGTGCTGGGGCTGGTGTTTCAGGGTTTAGGGCAGTGCAGTGGTGTAAGTTCAGTGTAGGGGGTCGTGCTGGGGCTGGTGTTTCAGGGTTTAGGGCAGTGCAGTGGTGTTTGTTCAGTGTAGGGTGTCGTGCTGGGGCCAGTGTTTCAGGGTTTAGGGTAGTGCAGTGGTATTTGGGGAGTGTAGGGGGTCATGCTGGTGCCGGTGTTTCAGGGTTTATGGCAGTGCAGTGGTGTTTGGGGAGTGTAGGTTGTCGTGCTGTGGTTGGTGTTTCAGAGTTTAGGGCCGTGCAGTGGTGTTCGGGCAGTGTAGGGGGTCGTGCTGGGGCCGGTGTTTTAGGGTTTAGGGCAGTGCAGTGGTGTTCGGGGAGTGTAGTGGGTCATGCTGGTGCCGGTGTTTCAGGGTTTAGGGCAGTGCAGTGGTGTTCGAGGAGTATAGGGGTCATGCTGTGGCTTGTGTTTCAGGGTTTAGGGCAGTGCTGTGGTGTTCGGGCAATGTAGGGGGTCGTGCTGGGGCCGGTGTTTCAGGGTGTAAGGTCAGAGCAGTGGGGTTTGGGCAGTGCTGGTGGTCGTGCTGGGGCCGGTGTTTCAGGGTTTAGGGCAGTGCAGTGGTGTTCAGGCAGTGTAGGGGGTCGTGCTGGGGCCAGTGTTTCAGTGTGTAGGGCAGTGCAGTGGTGTTCGGGTAGTGTAGGGGGTCGTGCTGGGGCCAGAGTTTCCGGGTGTAGGGCAGTACAGTGGTATTCGGGCAGTGTTGGGGGTTGTGCTGGGGCTGGTGTATCAGGGTGTAGGACAGTGTAGTGGTGTTCGGGGAGTGTAGGGGGTCATGCTGTGGACGGTGTTTCAGGGTTTAGGGCAGTGCAGTGGTGTTCGGGCATTGTAGGTGGTCATTCTGGGGCCAGTGTTTCAGGGTGTAGGGCAGTGTAGTGGTGTTCGGGCAGTGTAGGGGGTCGTGCTGGAGCCGGTGTTTCAGGGTGTAGGGCAGTGCAGTGGTGTTCGGGGAGTGTAGGACGTCGTGCTGGGGCCGGTGTTTCAGGGTGAAGGGCAGTGCAGTGGTGTTCGAGCAGTGTAGGGGGTCGTGCTGGGGCCGGTGTTTCAGGGTGTAGGGCAGTGTAGTGGTGTTCGGGCATTGTAGGGGGTCGTGCTGGGGCCGTTGTTTCAGGGTTTAGGGCAGTGCAGTGGTGTTCGGGGAGTGTAGGAGGTCATGCTGGGGCAGGTGTTTCAGGGTTTAGGGCAGTGCAGTGGTGTTCGGGAAGTGTACGGGGTCGTGCTGGGGACGGTGTGTCAGGGTGTAGGTCAGAGCAGTGGTGTTCTGGCAGTGTAGGGGGTCGTGCTGGGGCCGGTGTTTCAGAGTTCAGGGCAGTGCAGTGGTGTTCGAGAAGTGTAGGGGGTCGTGCTGAGGCCGGAGTTTCTGGGTGTAGGTCAGTGCAGTGGTGTTCGGGCAGTATTGGGGGTCGTGCTGGGGTTGGTGTTTCAGTCTTTAGGGTAGTGCAGTGGTGTTCGAGAAGTGTGGGGGGTCATTCAGGGGCTGTGTTTCAGGGTTTAGAGCAGTGCAGTGGTGTTCGGGCAGGTTAGGGGGTCGTGCTGGGGCTGGTGTTTCAGGGTTTAGGGCAGTGCAGTGGTGTAAGTTCAGTGTAGGGGGTCGTGCTGGGGCTGGTGTTTCAGGGTTTAGGGCAGTGCAGTGGTGTTCGTTCAGTGTAGGGTGTCGTGCTGGGGCCGGTGTTTCAGGGTTTAGGGTAGTGCAGTGGTATTCGGGGAGTGTAGGGGGTCATGCTGGTGCCGGTGTTTCAGAGTTTATGGCAGTGCAGTGGTGTTTGGGGAGTGTAGGTTGTCGTGCTGTGGTTGGTGTTTCAGAGTTTAGGGCCGTGCAGTGGTGTTCGGGCAGTGTAGGGGGTCGTGCTGGGGCCGGTGTTTCAGGGTTTAGGGCAGTGCAGTGGTGTTCGGGGAGTGTAGTGGGTCATGCTGGTGCCGGTGTTTCAGGGTTTAGGGCAGTGCAGTGGTGTTCGAGGAGTGTAGGGGTCATGCTGTGGCTTGTGTTTCAGGGTTTAGGGCAGTGCTGTGGTGTTCGGGCAATGTAGGGGGTCGTGCTGGGGCCGGTGTTTCAGGGAGTAACGTCAGAGCAGTGGGGTTTGGGCAGTGCTGGTGGTCGTGCTGGGGCCGGTGTTTCAGGGTTTAGGGCAGTGCAGTGGTGTTCAGGCAGTGTAGGGGGTCGTGCTGGGGCCAGTGTTTCAGTGTGTAGGGCAGTGCAGTGGTGTTCGGGTAGTGTAGGGGGTCGAGCTGGGGCCAGAGTTTCCGGGTGTAGGGCAGTACAGTGGTATTCGGGCAGTGTTGGGGGTTGTGCTGGGGCTGGTGTATCAGGGTGTAGGACAGTGTAGTGGTGTTCGGGGAGTGTAGGGGGTCATGCTGTGGACGGTGTTTCAGGGTTTAGGGCAGTGCAGTGGTGTTCGGGCAGTGTAGGTGGTCATTCTGGGGCCAGTGTTTCAGGGTGTAGGGCAGTGTAGTGGTGTTCGGGCAGTGTAGGGGGTCGTGCTGGAGCTGGTGTTTCAGGGTGTAGGGCAGTGCAGTGGTGTTCGGGGAGTGTAGGGCGTCGTGCTGGGGCCGGTGTTTCAGGGTGAAGGGCAGTGCAGTGGTGTTCGAGCAGTGTAGGGGGTCGTGCTGGGGCCGGTGTTTCAGGGTATAGGGCAGTGTAGTGGTGTTCGGGCATTGTAGGGGGTCGTGCTGGGGCCGTTGTTTCAGGGTTTAGGGCAGTGCAGTGGTGTTTGGGGAGTGTAGGAGGTCATGCTGGGGCAGGTGTTTCAGGGTTTAGGGCAGTGCAGTGGTGTTCGGGAAGTGTAGGGGGTCATGCTGGGGACGGTGTTTCAGGGTGTAGGTCAGAGCAGTGGTGTTCTGGCAGTGTAGGGGGTCGTGCTGGGGCCGGTGTTTCAGAGTTCAGGGCAGTGCAGTGGTGTTCGAGCAGTGTAGGGGGTCGTGCTGAGGCCGGAGTTTCGGGGTGTAGGTCAGTGCAGTGGTGTTCGGGCAGTATTGGGGGTTGTGCTGGGGCCGGTGTTTCAGGCTGTAGGACAGTATAGTGGTGTTCGGGCAGTGAAGGGGTCGTGCTGGGGCAGGTGTTTCAGGGTGTAGGACAGTGTAGTGGTGTTCGGGCAGTGTTGGGGATCGTGCTGGGGTCGGTTTTTCAGGGTTTAGGGCAGTGCAGTGGTGTTCGGGCAGTGTAGGGGGTCGTGCTGGGGCCAGTGTTTCAGGGTGTAGGGCAGTGCAGTGGTGTTCGGGCAGTGTTGGGGGTCGTGCTGGGGCCAGAGTTTCCGGGTGTAGGGCAGTGCAGTGGTATTCGGGCAGTGTTGGTGGTTGTGCTGGGGATGGTGTATCAGGGCGTAGGACAGTTTAGTGGTGTTCAGGCAGTGTAGGGGGTCGTGCTGGGGCCGGTGTTTCAGGTTGTAGGTCAGTGCAGTGGTGTTCGGGCAGTGTAGGGGATCGTGCTGGGGCCGGTGTTTCAGGGTTTAGGGCAGTACAGTGGAGTTCGGGGAGTGTAGGGGGTCATGCTGGGGCCGGTGTTTCAGGGTTTAGGGCTGTTCAGTGGTGTTCGAGAAGCATAGGGGGTCGTGCTGGGTCCGGTATTTCAGGGTTTAGGGCAGAGCAGTGGTGATCAGGGATCGTAGGGGGTCTTGCTGGGGCCGGTGTTTCAGGGTTTAGGGCAGTGCAGTGCTGTTCGGGCAGAGTAGGGGGTTGTGTTGGGGGCGGTGTTTCAAGGTTTAGGGCCGAGCATTGGTGTTCAGGCAGTGTATCGGGTCGTGCTGGGGCCGGTGTTTCAGGGTTTAGGGCAGTGCACTGGTGTTCGGGGACTGTAGGGGGTCGTGCTGTGGCTGGTGTTTCAGGGTTTAGGGCAGTGCTGTGCTGTTCGAGGCAGTGTAGTGGGTCGTGCTGGGGCCGGTGTTTCAGGATGTAAGGTCAGAACAGTGGGGTTCGGGCAGTGCAATGGGTCATGCTGGGGCCGGTGTTTCAGGGTTTAGGACAGTGCAGTGGTGTTTGGGCAGTGTAGGGGTTCGAGCTGGGGCTGGTGTTTCAGGGTGTAGTGCAGTGGTGTTCGGGCAGTGTAGGGGGTCATGCTGGGGCTGGTGTTTCAGGGTTTAGTGCAGTCTAGTTGTGTTCGGGCAGTGTAGGGGGTCGTGCTGGGGCCGGTGTTTCAGGGTTTAGGGCAGTGCAGTGGTGTTCGGGGAGTGTAGTGGGTCATGCTGGTGCCGGTGTTTCAGGGTTTAGGGCAGTGCAGTGGTGTTCGAGGAGTGTAGGGGTCATGCTGTGGCTTGTGTTTCAGGGTTTAGGGCAGTGCAGTGGTGTTCGGGCAGTGTAGGGGATCGTGCTGGGGCCGGTGTTCCAGGGTTTTGGGTGGTGCAGTGGTGTTCGGGGAGTGTAGGGGATCATGCTGGGGCCGGTGTTTCAGGGTTTAGTGAAGAGCAGTGGTGATCAGGGATCGTAGGGGGTCTTGCTGGGGCCGGTGTTTCAGGGTTTAGGGCAGTGCAGTGCTGTTCAGGCACAGTAGGGGGTTGTGTTGGGGGCGTTGTTTCAAGGTTTAGGGCCGAGCAGTGGTGTTCGGGCAGCGTATCGGGTCGTGCTCGGCCAATGTTTCAGGGTGTAGGGCAGTGCAGTGGTGTTCGGGAAGTAAAGGGGGTCGTCCTGGGGGTGATGTTTCAGGGTTTAGGGCAGTGAAGTGGTGTTCGGGAAGTGTGGGGGGTCGTGCAGGGGCTGTGTTTCAGGGTTTACGGCAGTGCAGCGGTGTTTGGGCAGTATGGGGGGTCGTGCAGGGGCTGGTGTTTCAGTGTTTAGGGCAGTGCAGTGGTATTCGGGCAGTGTTGGGGGTTGTGCTGGGGCTGGTGTTTCAGGGTGTAGGCCAGTGTAGTGGTGTTCGGGCAGTGTAGGAGGTCGTGCTGGGGCCGGTGTTTCAGGGTGTAGGGCAGTGCAGTGGTGTTCGGGCAGTGTAAGGGATCGTGCTGGGGGTGGTGTTTCAGGGTTTAGGGCAGTGAAGTGGTGTTCAGGAAGTGTGGGGGGTCGTGCAGGGGCTGTGTTTCAGGGTTTAGGGCAGTGCAGTGGTGTTCGGGCAGTGTATCGGGTCGTGCTGTGCCGGTGTTTCAGGGTGTAGGGCAGTGCAGTGGTGTTCGGGAACTAAAGGGGGTCGTGCTGGGGGTGGTGTTTCAGGGTTTAGGGCAGTGAAGTGGTGTTCAGGAAGTGTGGGGGGTCATGCAGGGGCTGTGTTTCAGGGTTTACGGCAGTGCAGCGGTGTTTGGGCAGTATGGGGGGTCGTGCAGGGGCTGGTGTTTCAGTGTTTAGGTCAGTGCAGTGGTATTCGGGCAGTGTTGGGGGTTGTGCTGGGGATGGTGTATCAGGGTGTAGGACAGTGTAGTTGTGGTTGGGCAGTGTAGGGTGTCATGCTGGGGCCGGTGTTTCAGGGTTTAGGGCTGTGCAGTGCTGTCCGAGGAGCATAGGGGGTCGTGCTGGGGCCGGTATTTCAGGGTTTAGGGCAGAGCAGTGGTGATTAGGGATAGTAGGGGGTCTTGCTGGCGCCGGTGTTTCAGGGTGAAGAGAAGTGCAGTGGTGTTCGGGCAATGTAGGGGGTTGTGCTAGGGTTGGTGTTTCAGGGTGTAGGGCAGTGCAGTGGTTTAGGGCCGAGCAGTGGTTTTCGGGCAGTGTATCGGGTCGTGCTGGGGGGTGTTTCAGGGTGTAGGGCAGTGCAGTGTTGTTCGGGAAGTGTAGGGGGTCGTGGTGGGGGTGGTGTTTCAGGGATTAGGGCAGTGAAGTGGTGTTCAGGAAGTGTGTTGTGGGTCGTGCAGGGGCTGTGTTTCAGGGTTTAGGGCAGTGCAGTGGTGTTCGGGCAGTGTGGGGTGTCGTGCAGGGGCTGGTGTTTTAGGGTTTAGGGCAGTGCAGTGGTGTTCAGGCAGTGTGGGGGGTCATGCTGGGGCCGGTGTTTCAGGATTTAGGGCTGTGCTGTAGTGTTCGGGGAGTGTAGGGGGTCGTGCTGGGGCCGGTGTTTCAGGGTGAAAAGAAGTGCAGTGTTGATCGGGCAATGTAGGGGGTCATGCTAGGGCTGGTGTTTCAGGGTGTAGGGCAGTGCAGTGGTGTTCGGGCAGTGTAGGGGGTCATGCTGGGGCTGGTGTTTCATGGTTTAGGGCAGTGCAGTGGTGTTCGGGCAGTGTAGCGGGTCATTCTGGGGCTGGTGTTTCAGGGTTTAGGGCAGTGCACTGGTGTTCGTTCAGTGTAGGGGGTCATGCTGGGGCCGGTGTTTCAGGGTTTAGGGCAGTGCAGTGGTGTTCGGGCAGTGTAGGCGGTCATGCTGGGGCCGGTGATTCAGGGTGTAGGGCAGTGCAGTGGTGTTCGGGCAGTGTAGGGGGTCATGCTGGGGCTGCTGTTTCAGGGTTTAGTGCAGTGTAGTAGTTTTCGGGCAGTGTAGGGGGTCATGCTGGGGCCGGTGTTTCAGGGTGAAGGGCAGTGCAGTGGTGTTCGGGCAGTGTAGGGGATCGTGCTGGGGCCGGTGTTCCAGGGTTTAGGGCGGTGCAGTGGTGTTCGGGGAGTGTAGGGGGTCATGCTGGGGCCGGTGTTTCAGGGTTTAGGGCTGTGCAGTGGTGTTCGAGCAGTGTAGGGGGTCGTGCTGGGGCCGGTGTTTCAGGGTGTAGGGCAGTGCAGTGGTGTTCGGGCAGTGTAGGGGATCGTGCTGGGGCCGGTGTTCCAGGGTTTAGGGCGGTGCAGTGGTGTTCGAGGAGTGTAGGGGGTCATGCTGGGGCCGGTGTTTCAGGGTTTAGGGCTGTGCAGTGGTGTCCGAGGAGCATAGGGGGTCGTGCTGGGGCCGGTATTTCAGGGTTTAGGGCCGAGCAGTGGTGATCAGGGATCGTAGGGGGTCTTGCTGGCACCGGTGTTTTAGGGTGAAGAGAAGTGCAGTGGTGTTCGGGCAATGTAGGGGGTTCTGCTAGGGTTGGTGTTTCAGGGTGTAGGGCAGTGCAGTGGTTTAGGGCCGAGCAGTGTGTAGTAATCAAGCCAGGATCCAGGATGTAGTTTCATGTAGTTTTATTGAGGTTGATTACAAGATGATAAATACAGCCCCACCAGGAGCAGCCTTCATGTGCTCAGCCCCCTCTCCAACTGTCCATTCCTACTCCCAACATTCCATGCAGCATCACACTGTGAGCATTCCACTGGCACATCTCAACCATAGCAAACCAGGATACTACACATACCAAACCAGGATACTACATATCCTCCTTTGTTCCAACAAAAACAAAAAAAACGCCAAAATCTAGAATGATAAGAGAGAAAAAAAAACGAAGCTAGACACAGAAACAAGAAGACCGGAAAGCACGAGAAAACAGAAGAAGAATAGACAGAAAGAAGGCGAGAGAGAGAATAACGCAAATAAAACCCACATTCCCTTCCAAGGAATACAACCGAACAAAGACACAAAAAAAAAATAGGGAAAAGATATAATGAAAGACATGAGAACGGAAAACGGAAAACGGAAAACACCCATCTTCACTTCCAAAGAATAAAAGAAGACAACATCCATTAATGACTGTCCCCTGCATAACCACTGGCCAGGTAGAAATACAAGAACACAGCTCACATCAGGAGAAAACAAGACGACAGAGAAAAAGCGGAAACCTAATGCTCACTCTTCCCTGACGACAGCAAGAAAAAGAAATAACAATGAATAGAATACAACTGGGCTACAGCGTAAAACCAAACTAAGACAATTGAAACACCCAGAGTAACACAACCCATGCACTGTGGCAAATTGAACCACACACCCTCCAAGGGTAACAACATTCGATTACGCATGGGCAACCTCGAGTGGAGGTATATGTGCACTAATTGAAAACAAAACAAATGCCAGCACTAAACACCTTAAGAAAGGTAACACGTGCACTACAGTGAAGGCAATAAAAAAATGATGTGATGTCCACCTACGGACGCACCTCGACTAGAGGTAAAAACAATTATGCACCAGATAATGGGGAAAAACCCCAAAACACACCTCCGGAGAGGTCAAGAATTTGTGCATTTGAACACGGGAGACACGTCCGTGCGACACACCTCAACTGGAGGTCAACTGGTATGCACATGAGCTAGGGACATAACCCTAAACACACCTCGCAGAGAGGTCCTTAGATTACTATGTGCGAATGGGACAAGAATCCACACCTAACATTGTATACATAAGACACTGTACACAGTAAAAGTTGTGAAAACAACCCGAGGAACAGACCTCGTGTGGGGAACAACATTGTGCACTTAGTGAAAGAAAAATAAATTGTGCACTAAACAAAACCAGAAAATATTAAGCACTGTACAAAAGGACGACGTTCATAAATACACCCCTTGTGGAGGTAGGAAACGTTGTGCACAGAACAGGAAACTAAGTGCCTGTAAAGAAAACCAAAGTTAACTTGAAAATTTAACACAAAGAAAAGATCTTACAGACCCATATAATTGTTAAATAAATTGCCTTCCCCAGACAAACGTGCTCAAAACAAACTTAAACAAAAATTCAGTCTCTAAAAACACTAAAAGATAACAGATCCAATGCTCAGTCAGCGACGTCGTACAGATGACATGAAAAGTCTCGAAATGGATTTTCCCCACCAGATGGCAGCGTAACACAGGTATAGAACACAGAAGCACTACAATGTCACAAAATGAATCTCCCCCCAGTTCAAGATCGACGATGCACTGGAACCACTATTCAAGTCAAAATATCCCAGTCGCTCTTCCACGTCGGTTCAGGTTTGAACAAGGCAAAAAAAAACTTTATTGTTCAAAAGTGAAAGAGGATTGAACAGGACAGAACGTGGTTGGCCAGTGAGATCGGGAATCAAGTCTCCTGCCTGGGATGCACAGAGCTTCAAGTTCCATCCAAAAGATGGCGGCACGCTTTCTCACGCTGTGCTGGGTGGCTCCCGCCATCAGCGTGCACCAAAACGACGGACTGAAGAATACAAGATCCGAAAGGGAGATGACGTGGGGAGTCAGAAGGAGCAGCGCGCGACGAAAAGAATAGACAGGTAAGCGTGTGCATTACATGGCTCGTGCACACCCACTTTGAATGACTACGGTGACAGTTGAACTGCCACATGTTGAGGGTGCAACTGGGGGCCAAAATACAAACAAAAATGAACTCACCCCAGATGTCACAAACATAGGCACAACTCGAATGGTTTAGAAACATCAAACCAAACGCACACCACTCTGGCCCTGTGTAGAAATGTCTGCGCAGAGAGAGAAGATGCAGGAACTTCCCACTTAGATTAGCGTGCAGCCACAACTCTCCAAAACTTCCAACCCGGTTAAAATGCACAAAACTTACGATCCCAGTGTGGGAAGGCAGAAGCAAAGGGAAGCTTGTTTAAATGACGATAGTTTCATTTTCTGGATGCAGAGTTGAAAACCAAAGGTTGATAAGAAACTGTCACTGGACACATGTCATTTGTGTGAGGAAAGAGCTGGCAAAGACATTCTTGTTTCTTAAATATTGAGACGCTGAAGAGGCAACTGGAACAATACTTGAGTTTTTAAAATACCATAGACTGATATCAAACCACCAACCATGACGCTGGGTCAAAAAGAAATAACGCAGAAGCAGCGCCTTATACTTGTTGCGCAAACTTTGTTTTTGTGGTCATGAAACAAAACGTTGTCTCTCTTGAGGGCACAGCACAGCACCGGCTTACCCTGTCTTGAGGGAACAGCACTAAACGTTATAGAAAGTTAGGCTTACCCTCTCCTGAGGGCACAGCGCACAGCAGAGGCCTACCCTCTCTTGAGGGCACAGCAGAAACTTGAGCTGCAGCTTGAGACTGGAACTGGCACCGTAGCGTAGAGGGCGACTGTTGTAGAGGTCACTGGTGGGGCTATTGTGTGCCAGTTAGTTGAATAATCGCAGCTGTAGATACTTGAGTTTATTTAGCTTGAGAGTAGATACTGCAGACTTGACATAGACTTGAAGTTGAAGGTTACAGAGGTAGCAGACGCAGGTTCTTCAGTTCAAATCGTCGCCATAAAATTGTAGTAATCAAGCCAGGATCCAGGATGTAGTTTCATGTAGTTTTATTGAGGTTGATTACAAGATGATAAATACAGCCCCACCAGGAGCAGCCTTCATGTGCTCAGCCCCCTCTCCAACTGTCCATTCCAACTCCCAACATTCCATGCAGCATCACACTGTGAGCATTCCACTGGCACATCTCAACCATAGCAAACCAGGATACTACACATACCAAACCAGGATACTACACAGTGGTTTTCAAGCAGTGTATCGGGTCGTGCTGGGGGGGGTGTTTCAGGGTGTAGGGCAGTGCAGTGTTGTTCGGGAAGTGTAGGGGGTCGTGGTGGGGGTGGTGTTTCAGGGTTTAGGGCAGTGAAGTGGTGTTCAGGAAGTGTGGGGGGTCGTGCAGGGGCTGTGTTTCAGGGTTTAGGGCAGTGCAGTGGTGTTCGGGCAGAGTGGGGTGTCATGCAGGGGCTGGTGTTTTAGGGTTTAGGGCAGTGCAGTGGTGTTCAGGCAGTGTGGGGGGTCATGCTGGGGCCGGTGTTTCAGGGTTTAGGGCTGTGCTGTAGTGTTCGGGGAGTGTAGGGGGTCCTGCTGGGGCCGGTGTTTCAGGGTGAAAAGAAGTGCAGTGTTGATCGGGCAATGTAGGGGGTCATGCTAGGGCTGGTGTTTCAGGGTGTAGGGCAGTGCAGTGGTGTTCGGGCAGTGTAGGGGGTCATGCTGGGGCTGGTGTTTCATGGTTTAGGGCAGTGTAGTGGTGTTCGGGCAGTGTAGCGGGTCATTCTGGGGCTGGTGTTTCAGGGTTTAGGGCAGTGCACTGGTGTTCGTTCAGTGTAGGGGGTCATGCTGGGGCCGGTGTTTCAGGGTTTAGGGCAGTGCACTGGTGTTCAGGGAGTTTAGCGGGTTGTGCTGGGGCCAGTGTTTTCAGGGTTTAGGGAAGGGCAGTGGTGTTTGGGCAGTGTAGGGGTTCGTGCTGGGGCTAGTGTTTCAGGGTGTCGTGCAGTGGTGTTCGGGCAGTGTAGGGGATCATGCTGGGGCCGGTGTTTCAGGGTTTAGGGAAGGGCAGTGGTGTTCAGGCAGTGTAGGGGGTCATGCTGGGGCCAGTGATTCAGGGTGTAGGGCAGTGCAGTGGTGTTCGGGCAGTGTAGGGGGTCATGCTGGGGCTGGTGTTTCATGGTTTAGGGCAGTGCAGTGGTGTTCGGGCAGTGTAGCGGGTCGTGCTGGGGCTGGAGTTTCAGGGTTTCGGGCATGCAGTGGTGTTCGTTCAGTGTAGGGGGCCGTGCTGGGGCCAGTGTTTCAGGGTTTAGGGCAGTGCAGTGGTGTTCAGGGAGTTTAGCGGGTCATGCTGGGGCCAGTGTTTTTATGGTTTTGGGCAGTTCAGTTGTGTTCGGGCAGCGTAGGGGGTCGTGCTGGGGCCGTTGTTGTTAGGGTTTAGGGCAGTGCAGTGGTGTTTGGGCAGTGTAGAGGTTCGTGCTGGGGCTAGTGTTTCAGGGTGTCGTGCAGAGGTGTTCGGGCAGTGTAGGGGGTCGTGCTGGGACTGGTGTTTCAGGGTTTAGTGCAGTGCAGTGGTGTTCGTTCAGTGTAGGGGGTCATGCTGGGGCCGGTGTTTCAGGGTTTAGGGCAGTGCAGTGGTGTTCGGGGAGTGTAGGGGGTCGTGCTGGGGCCTGTGTTTTTAGGGTTTAGGGCAGTTCAGTGGTGTTCGGGCAGTGTAGGGGGTCATGCTGGGGCCGGTGTTTTTAGGGTTTAGGGCAGTGTAGTGGTGTTCGGGAAGTGTAGGGGGTCCTGCTGGGGCCGGTGTTTCTGGGTGTAGGGCAGTGTTGTTCGGGCAGTGTAGGGGGTCATGCTGGGGGTGGTGTTTCAGTCTTTAGGGCAGTGCAGTGGTGTTCGGGAAGTGTGGGGGGTCATTCATGGGCTGTGTTTCAGGGTTTAGAGCACTGCAGTGGTGCTCGGTCAGTGTAGGGGGTCGTGCTGGGGCTGGTTTTTCAGGGTTTAGGGCAGTGCAGTGGTGTTCTTTCAGTGTAGGGGGTCGTGCTGGGGCCGGTGTTTCAGGATTTAGGGCAGTGCAGTGGTGTTCGGGGAGTGTAGGGGGTCGTGCTGGTGCCGGTGTTTCAGGGTTTAGGGCAGTGCAGTGGTGTTCGGGGAGTGTAGGGGGTCGTGCTGTGGCTGGTGTTTCAGGGTTTAGGGCAGTGCTGTGGTGTTCGGGCAGTGTAGGGGGTCGTGCTGGGGCCAGTGTTTCAGGGTGTAAGGTCAGAGCAGTGGTGTTCGGGCAGTGCAGGGGGGCATGCTGGGGCTGGTGTTTCAGGGTTTAGGGCAGTGCAGTGTTGTTCAGGCAGTATAGGGGGTCGTGCTGGGGCCAGTGTTTCAGGGTGTAGGGCAGTGCAGTGGTGTTTGGGTAGTGTAGGGGGTCGTGCTGAGGCCGGAGTTTCCGGGTGTAGGGCAGTGCAGTGGTGTTCGGGCAGTGTTGGGGGTCATGCTGGTGCCGGTGTTTCCGGGTGTAGGGCAGTGCAGTGGTGTTCGGGCAGTGTTGGGGGTCGTGCTGGGGCCAGTGTTTCAGGGTGTAGGGCAGTGCAGTGGTGTTTGGGTAGTGTAGGGGGTCGTGCTGGGGCCAGTGTTTCAGGGTTTAGGGCAGTGCTGTGCTGTTCGGGCAGTGTAGGGGGTCGTGCTGGGGCCGGTGTTTCAGGATGTAAGGTCAGAGCAGTGGGGTTCGGGCAGTGCAGGGGGTCATGCTGGGGCCGGTGTTTCAGGGTTTAGGGCAGTGCAGTGGTGTTTGGGCAGTGTAGGGGTTCGAGCTGGGGCTGGTGTTTCAGGGTGTAGTGCAGTGGTGTTCGGGCAGTGTAGGGGGTCATGCTGGGGCTGGTGTTTCAGGGTTTAGTGCAGTGTAGTGGTGTTCGGGCAGTGTAGGGGGTTGTGCTGGGCCCGGTGTTTCAGGGTGTAGGGCAGTGCAGTGGTGTTCGGGCAGTGTAGGGGATCGTGCTGGGGCCGGTGTTCCAGGGTTTAGGGCGGTGCAGTGGTGTTTGGGGAGTGTAGGGGATCATGCTGGGGCCGGTGTTTCAGGGTTTAGGGCTGTGCAGTGGTGTTTGGGCAGTATGGGGGGTTGTGCAGGGGCTGGTGTTTCAGTGTTTAGGGCAGTGCAGTGGTATTCGGGCAGTGTTGGGGGTTGTGCTGGGGATGGTGTATCAGGGTGTAGGACAGTGTAGTGGTGTTCGGGCAGTGTAGGGGGTCGTGCTGGGGCCGGTGTTTCAGGGTGTAGGGCAGTGCAGTGGTGTTCGGGCAGTGTAGGGGATCGTGCTGGGGCCGGTGTTTCAGGGTTTAGGGCAGTACAGTGGAGTTCAGGGAGTGTAGGGGGTCATACTGGGGCCGGTGTTTCAGGGTTTAGGGCTGTTCATTGGTGTTCGAGGAGCGTAGGGGGTCGTGCTGGGGCCGGTATTTCAGGGTTTAGGGCAGAGCAGTGGTGATCAGGGATTGTAGGGGGTCTTGCTGGGGCCGGTGTTTCAGGATTTAGGGCAGTGCAATGCTGTTCGGGCAGAGTAGGGGGTTGTGTTGGGGGCGGTGTTTCAAGGTTTAGGGCCGAGCAGTGGTGTTCAGGAAGTGTATCGGGTCGTGCTGGGGCCGGTGTTTCAGGGTGTAGGGCAGTGCAGTGCAGTGGTGTTCGGGAAGTGTAGGGGGTAGCGCTGGGGGTGGTGTTTCAGGGTTTAGTGCAGTGAAGTTATGTTCGTGAAGTGTGGGGGGTCGTGCAGGGGCTGTGTTTCAGGTTTTAGGGCAGTGCAGCATTGTTCGGGCAGTATGGGGGGCGTGCAGGGGCTGGTGTTTCAATGTTTAGGGCAGTGCAGTGGTATTCGGGCAGTGTTGGGGGTTGTGCTGGGGCTGGTGTTTCATGGTTTATGGCAGTGCAGTGGTGATTGGGCATTGTAGCGGGTGGTTCTGTGGCTGGTGTTTCAGGGTTTAGTGCAGTGCAGTGGTGTTCGTTCAGTGTAGGGGGTCATGCTGGGGCCGGTGTTTCAGGGTTTAGGGCAGTGCAGTGGTGTTCGGGGAGTGTAGGGGGTCGTGCTGGGGCCTGTGTTTTTAGGGTTTAGGGCAGTTCAGTGGTGTTCGGGCAGTGTAGGGGGTCATGCTGGGGCCGGTGTTTTTAGGGTTTAGGGCAGTGTAGTGGTGTTCGGGAAGTGTAGGGGGTCCTGCTGGGGCCGGTGTTTCTGGGTGTAGGGCAGTGTTGTTCGGGCAGTGTAGGGGGTCATGCTGGGGGTGGTGTTTCAGTCTTTAGGGCAGTGCAGTGGTGTTCGGGAAGTGTGGGGGGTCATTCATGGGCTGTGTTTCAGGGTTTAGAGCACTGCAGTGGTGCTCGGTCAGTGTAGGGGGTCGTGCTGGGGCTGGTTTTTCAGGGTTTAGGGCAGTGCAGTGGTGTTCTTTCAGTGTAGGGGGTCGTGCTGGGGCCGGTGTTTCAGGATTTAGGGCAGTGCAGTGGTGTTCGGGGAGTGTAGGGGGTCGTGCTGGTGCCGGTGTTTCAGGGTTTAGGGCAGTGCAGTGGTGTTCGGGGAGTGTAGGGGGTCGTGCTGTGGCTGGTGTTTCAGGGTTTAGGGCAGTGCTGTGGTGTTCGGGCAGTGTAGGGGGTCGTGCTGGGGCCAGTGTTTCAGGGTGTAAGGTCAGAGCAGTGGTGTTCGGGCAGTGCAGGGGGGCATGCTGGGGCTGGTGTTTCAGGGTTTAGGGCAGTGCAGTGTTGTTCAGGCAGTATAGGGGGTCGTGCTGGGGCCAGTGTTTCAGGGTGTAGGGCAGTGCAGTGGTGTTTGGGTAGTGTAGGGGGTCGTGCTGAGGCCGGAGTTTCCGGGTGTAGGGCAGTGCAGTGGTGTTCGGGCAGTGTTGGGGGTCATGCTGGTGCCGGTGTTTCCGGGTGTAGGGCAGTGCAGTGGTGTTCGGGCAGTGTTGGGGGTCGTGCTGGGGCCAGTGTTTCAGGGTGTAGGGCAGTGCAGTGGTGTTTGGGTAGTGTAGGGGGTCGTGCTGGGGCCAGTGTTTCAGGGTTTAGGGCAGTGCTGTGCTGTTCGGGCAGTGTAGGGGGTCGTGCTGGGGCCGGTGTTTCAGGATGTAAGGTCAGAGCAGTGGGGTTCGGGCAGTGCAGGGGGTCATGCTGGGGCCGGTGTTTCAGGGTTTAGGGCAGTGCAGTGGTGTTTGGGCAGTGTAGGGGTTCGAGCTGGGGCTGGTGTTTCAGGGTGTAGTGCAGTGGTGTTCGGGCAGTGTAGGGGGTCATGCTGGGGCTGGTGTTTCAGGGTTTAGTGCAGTGTAGTGGTGTTCGGGCAGTGTAGGGGGTTGTGCTGGGCCCGGTGTTTCAGGGTGTAGGGCAGTGCAGTGGTGTTCGGGCAGTGTAGGGGATCGTGCTGGGGCCGGTGTTCCAGGGTTTAGGGCGGTGCAGTGGTGTTTGGGGAGTGTAGGGGATCATGCTGGGGCCGGTGTTTCAGGGTTTAGGGCTGTGCAGTGGTGTTTGGGCAGTATGGGGGGTTGTGCAGGGGCTGGTGTTTCAGTGTTTAGGGCAGTGCAGTGGTATTCGGGCAGTGTTGGGGGTTGTGCTGGGGATGGTGTATCAGGGTGTAGGACAGTGTAGTGGTGTTCGGGCAGTGTAGGGGGTCGTGCTGGGGCCGGTGTTTCAGGGTGTAGGGCAGTGCAGTGGTGTTCGGGCAGTGTAGGGGATCGTGCTGGGGCCGGTGTTTCAGGGTTTAGGGCAGTACAGTGGAGTTCAGGGAGTGTAGGGGGTCATACTGGGGCCGGTGTTTCAGGGTTTAGGGCTGTTCATTGGTGTTCGAGGAGCGTAGGGGGTCGTGCTGGGGCCGGTATTTCAGGGTTTAGGGCAGAGCAGTGGTGATCAGGGATTGTAGGGGGTCTTGCTGGGGCCGGTGTTTCAGGATTTAGGGCAGTGCAATGCTGTTCGGGCAGAGTAGGGGGTTGTGTTGGGGGCGGTGTTTCAAGGTTTAGGGCCGAGCAGTGGTGTTCAGGAAGTGTATCGGGTCGTGCTGGGGCCGGTGTTTCAGGGTGTAGGGCAGTGCAGTGCAGTGGTGTTCGGGAAGTGTAGGGGGTCGCGCTGGGGGTGGTGTTTCAGGGTTTAGTGCAGTGAAGTTATGTTCGTGAAGTGTGGGGGGTCGTGCAGGGGCTGTGTTTCAGGTTTTAGGGCAGTGCAGCATTGTTCGGGCAGTATGGGGGGCGTGCAGGGGCTGGTGTTTCAATGTTTAGGGCAGTGCAGTGGTATTCGGGCAGTGTTGGGGGTTGTGCTGGGGCTGGTGTTTCAGGGTGTAGGACAGTGTAGTGGTGTTCGGGCAGCATAGGAGGTCGTGCTGGGGCCAGTGTTTCAGGGTGTAGGGCAGTGCAGTGGTGTTCGGGCAGTGTAGGTTGTCGTGCTGGGGCCGGTGTTTCAGGGTTTAGGGCAGTGCAGTGGTGTTCGGGCAGTGCAGGGGGTCGTGCTGGGGCCAGTCTTTCAGGGTTTAGGGCAGTGCAGTGGTGTTCGGGGAGTGAGGGGGTCATGCTGGTGCCGGTGTTTCTGGGTCTAGGGCAGTGCAGTGGGGTTCGGGGATTGTAGGGGGTCGCGCTGTGGCTGGTGTTTCAGGGTTTAGGTCAGTGCTGTGGTGTTCGGGCAGTGTAGGGGGTTGTGCTGGGGCCGGTGTTTCAGGGTTTAGGGCAGTGCAGTGGTGTTTGGGCAGTGTAGGGGTTCGAGCTGGGGCTGGTGTTTCAGGGTGTAGTGCAGTGGTGTTCGGGCAGTGTAGGGAGTCATGCTGGGGCTGCTGCTTCAGGGTTTTGTGCAGTATAGTGGTGTTCGGGCAGTGTAGGGGGTCATGCTGGGGCCGGTGTTTCAGGGTGTAGGGCAGTGCAGTGGTGTTCGGGCAGTGTAGGGGATCATGCTGGGGCCGGTGTTCCAGGGTTTAGGGTGGTGCAGTGGTGTTCGGGGAGTGTAGGGGGTCATGCTGGGGCCGGTGTTTCAGGGTTTAGGGCTGTGCAGTGGTGTTCAAGCAGTGTAGGGGGTCGTGCTGGGGCCAGTGTTTCAGGGTGTAGGGCAGTGCAGTGGTGTTCGGGCTGTGTAGGGGATCGTGCTGGGGCCGGTGTTCAAGGGTTTAGGGCGGTGCAGTGGTGTTCGAGGAGTGTAGGGGGTCATGCTGGGGCCGGTGTTTCAGGGTTTAGGGCTGTGCAGTGGTGTCCGAGGAGCATAGTGGGTCGTGCTGGGGCCGGTATTTCAGGGTTTAGGGCAGAGCAGTGGTGATCAGGGATCGTAGGGGGTCTTGCTGGCGCCGGTGTTTCAGGGTGAAGAGAAGTGCAGTGGTGTTCGGGCAATGTAGGGGGTTGTGCTAGGGTTGGTGTTTCAGGGTGTAGGGCAGTACAGTGGTTTAGGGCCGAGCAGTGGTTTTCGGGCAGTGTATCGGGTCGTGCTGGGGGGGTGTTTCAGGGTGTAGGGCAGTGCAGTGTTGTTCAGGAAGTGTAGGGGGTCGTGCTGGGGGTGGTGTTTCAGGGTTTAGGGCAGTGAAGTGGTGTTCAGGAAGTGTGGGGGGTCGTGCAGGGGCTGTGTTTCAGGGTTTAGGGCAGTGCAGTGGTGTTCGGGCAGTGTATCGGGTCGTGCTGGGCCGGTGTTTCAGGGTGTAGGGCAGTGCAGTGGTGTTCGGGAACTAAAGGGGGTCGTGCTGGGGGTGGTGTTTCAGGGTTTAGGGCAGTGAAGTGGTGTTCAGGAAGTGTGGGGGGTCGTGCAGGGGCTGTGTTTCAGGGTTTACGGCAGTGCAGCGGTGTTTGGGCAGTATGGGGGGTCGTGCAGGGGCTGGTGTTTCAGTGTTTAGGTCAGTGCAGTGGTATTCGGGCAGTGTTGGGGGTTGTGCTGGGGATGGTGTATCAGGGTGTAGGACAGTGTAGTGGTGTTTGGGCAGTGTAGGGGGTCGTGCTGGGGCCGGTGTTTCAGGGTGTAGGGCAGTGCAGTGGTGTTCGGGCAGTGTAGGGGATCGTGCTGGGGCCGGTGTTTCAGGGTTTAGGGCAGTACAGTGGAGTTCGGGGAGTGTAGGGGGTCATGCTGGGGCCGGTGTTTCAGGGTTTAGGGCTGTTCAGTGGTGTTCGAGGAGCGTAGGGGGTCGTGCTGGGGCCGGTATTTCAGGGTTTAGGGCAGAGCAGTGGTGATCAGGGATCGTAGGGGGTCTTGCTGGGGCCGGTGTTTCAGGATTTAGGGCAGTGCAATGCTGTTCGGGCAGAGTAGGGGGTTGTGTTCGGGGCAGTGTTTCAAGGTTTAGGGCCGAGCAGTGGTGTTCAGGAAGTGTATCGGGTCGTGCTGGGGCCGGTGTTTCAGGGTGTAGGGCAGTGCAGTGCAGGGGTGTTCGGGAAGTGTAGGGGGTCGCGCAGGGGGTGGTGTTTCAGGGTTTAGGGCAGTGAAGTTGTGTTCGTGAAGTGTGGGGGGTCGTGCAGGGGCTGTGTTTCAGGTTTTAGGGCAGTGCAGCATTGTTCGGGCAGTATGGGGGGCGTGCAGGGGCTGGTGTTTCAGTGTTTAGGGCAGTGCAGTGGTATTCGGGCAGTGTTGAGGGTTGTGCTGGGGCTGGTGTTTCAGGGTGTAGGACAGTGTAGTGGTGTTCGGGCAGCGTAGGAGGTCGTGCTGGGGCCAGTGTTTCAGGGTGTAGGGCAGTGCAGTGGTGTTCGGGCAGTGTAGGTTGTTGTGCTGTGGCCGGTGTTTCAGGGTTTAGGGCAGTGCAGTGGTGTTCGGGCAGTGTAGGGGGTCGTGCTGGGGCCAGTCTTTCAGGGTTTAGGGCAGTGCAGTGGTGTTCGGGGAGTGTAGGGGGTCATGCTGGTGCCGGTATTTCTGGGTCTAGGGCAGTGCAGTGGGGTTCGGGGATTGTAGGGGGTCGTGCTGTGGCTGGTGTTTCAGGGTTTAGGTCAGTGCTGTGGTGTTCCGGCAGTGTAGGGGGTCGTGCTGGGGCCGGTGTTTCAGGGTTTAGGGCAGTGCAGTGGTGTTTGGGCAGTGTAGGGGTTCGAGCTGGGGCTGGTGTTTCAGGGTGTAGTGCAGTGGTGTTCGGGCAGTGTAGGGGGTCATGCTGGGGCTGCTGCTTCAGGGTTTAGTGCAGTGTAGTGGTGTTTGGGCAGTGTAGGGGGTCATGCTGGGGCCGGTGTTTCAGGGTGTAGGGCAGTGCAGTGGTGTTCGGGCAGTGTAGGGGATCGTGCTGGGGCCGGTGTTCCAGGGTTTAGGGCGGTGCAGTGGTGTTCGGGGAGTGTAGGGGGTCATGCTGGGGCCGGTGTTTCAGGGTTTAGGGCTGTGCAGTGGTGTTCGAGCAGTGTTGGGGGTTGTGCTAGGGTTGGTGTTTCAGGGTGTAGGGCAGTACAGTCGTTTAGGGCCAAGCAGTGGCTTTCGGGCAGTGTATCGGGTCGTGCTGGGGGGGGTGTTTCAGGGTGTAGGGCAGTGCAGTGTTGTTCAGGAAGTGTAGGGGGTCGTGCTGGGGGTGGTGTTTCAGGGTTTAGGGCAGTGAAGTGGTGTTCAGGAAGTGTGGGGGGTCGTGCAGGGGCTGTGTTTCAGGGTTTAGGGCAGTGCAGTGGTGTTCGGGCAGTGTATCGGGTCGTGCTGGGCCGGTGTTTCAGGGTGTAGGGCCGTGCAGTGGTGTTCGGGAACTAAAGGGGGTTGTGCTGGGGGTGGTGTTTCAGGGTTTAGGGCAGTGAAGTGGTGTTCAGGAAGTGTGGGGGGTCGTGCAGGGGCTGTGTTTCAGGGTTTACGGCAGTGCAGCGGTGTTTGGGCAGTATGGGGGGTCGTGCAGGGGCTGGTGTTTCAGTGTTTAGGTCAGTGCAGTGGTATTCGGGCAGTGTTGGGGATTGTGCTGGGGATGGTGTATCAGGGTGTAGGACAGTGTAGTGGTGTTTGGGCAGTGTAGGGTGTCATGCTGGGGCCGGTGTTTCAGGGTTTAGGGCTGTGCAGTGGTGTCCGAGGAGCATAGGGGGTCGTGCTGGGGCCGGTATTTCAGGGTTTAGGGCAGAGCAGTGGTGATCAGGGATCGTAGGGGGTCTTGCTGGCGCCGGTGTTTCAGGGTGAAGAGAAGTGCAGTGGTGTTCGGGCAATGTAGGGGGTTGTGCTAGGGTTGGTGTTTCAGGGTGTAGGGCAGTGCAGTGGTTTAGGGCCGAGCAGTGGTTTTCGGGCAGTGTATCGGGTCGTGCTGAGGGGGTGTTTCAGGGTGTAGGGCAGTGCAGTGTTGTTCGGGAAGTGTAGGGGGTCGTGGTGGGGGTGGTGTTTCAGGGTTTAGGGCAGTGAAGTGGTGTTCAGGAAGTGTGGGGGGTCGTGCAGGGGCTGTGTTTCGGGGTTTAGGGCAGTGCAGTGGTGTTCGGGCAGTGTGGGGTGTCGTGCAGGGGCTGGTGTTTTAGGGTTTAGGGCAGTGCAGTGGTGTTCAGGCAGTGTGGGGGGTCATGCTGGGGCCGGTGTTTCAGGGTTTAGGGCTGTGCTGTAGTGTTCGGGGAGTATAGGGGGTCGTGCTGGGGCCGGTGTTTCAGGGTGAAAAGAAGTGCAGTGTTGATCGGGCAATGTAGGGGGTCATGCTAGGGCTGGCGTTTCAGGGTGTAGGGCAGTGCAGTGGTGTTCGGGCAGTGTAGGGGGTCATGCTGGGGCTGGTGTTTCATGGTTTAGGGCAGTGCAGTGGTGTTCGGGCAGTGTAGCGGGTCATTCTGGGGCTGGTGTTTCAGGGTTTAGGGCAGTGCACTGGTGTTCGTTCAGTGTAGGGGGTCATGCTGGGGCCGGTGTTTCAGGGTTTAGGGCAGTGCAGTGGTTTTCAGGGAGTTTAGCGGGTCGTGCTGGGGCCAGTGTTTTCAGGGTTTAGGGAAGGGCAGTGGTGTTCGGGCAGTGGTGTTCGGGCAGTGTAGGGGGTCATGCTGGGGCCGGTGATTCAGGGTGTAGGGCAGTGCAGTGGTGTTCGGGCAGTGTAGGGGGTCATGCTGGGGCTGCTGCTTCAGGGTTTATTGCAGTGTAGTGGTGTTCGGGCAGTGTAGGGGGTCATGCTGGTGCCGGTGTTTCAGGGTGTAGGGCAGTGCAGTGGTGTTCGGGCAGTGTAGGGGATCGTGCTGGGGCCGGTGTTCCAGGGTTTAGGGCAGTGCAGTGGTGTTCGGGGAGTGTAGGGGGTCATGCTGGGGCCGGTGTTTCAGGGTTTAGGGCTGTGCAGTGGTGTTCGAGCAGTGTAGGGGGTCGTGCTGGGGCCGGTGTTTCAGGGTGTAGGGCAGTGCAGTGGTGTTCGGGCAGTGTAGGGGATCGTGCTGGGGCCGGTGTTCCAGGGTTTAGGGCGGTGCAGTGGTGTTCGAGGAGTGTAGGGGGTCATGCTGGGGCCGGTGTTTCAGGGTTTAGGGCTGTGCAGTGGTGTCCGAGGAGCATAGGGGGTCGTGCTGGGGCCGGTATTTCAGGGTTTAGGGCAGAGCAGTGGTGATCAGGGATCGTAGGGGGTCTTGCTGGCGCCGGTGTTTCAGGGTGAAGCGAAGTGCAGTGGTGTTCGGGCAATTTAGGGGGTCGTGCTGGGGGGGGTGTTTCATGGTGTAGGGCAGTGCAGTGTTGTTCGGGAAGTGTAGGGGGTCGTGGTGGGGGTGGTGTTTCAGGGTTTAGGGCAGTGAAGTGGTGTTGAGGAAGTGTGGGGGGTCGTGCAGGGGCTGTGTTTCAGGGTTTAGGGCAGTGCAGTGGTGTTCGGGCAGTGTGGGGTGTCGTGCAGGGGCTGGTGTTTTAGGGTTTAGGGCAGTGCAGTGGTGTTCAGGCAGTGTGGGGGGTCATGCTGGGGCCGGTGTTTCAGGGTTTAGGGCTGTGCTGTAGTGTTCGGGGAGTGTAGGGGGTCGTGCTGGGGCCGGTGTTTCAGGGTGAAAAGAAGTGCAGTGTTGATCGGGCAATGTAGGGGGTCATGTTTCAGGGTGTAGGGCAGTGCAGTGGTGTTCGGGCAGTGTAGGGGGTCATGCTGGGGCTGGTGTTTCATGGTTTAGGGCAGTGCAGTGGTGTTCGGGCAGTGTAGCGGGTCATTCTGGGGCTGGTGTTTCAGGGTTTAGGGCAGTGCACTGGTGTTCGTTCAGTGTAGGGGGTCATGCTGGGGCCGGTGTTTCCGGGTTTAGGGCAGTGCAGTGGTGTTCAGGGAGTTTAGCGGGTCGTGCTGGGGCCAGTGTTTTCAGGGTTTAGGGAAGGGCAGTGATGTTCGGGCAGTGTAGGGGGTCATGCTGGGGCCGGTGATTCAGGGTGTAGGGCAGTGCAGTGGTGTTCGGGCAGTGTAGGGGGTCGTGCTGGGGATGGTGTTTCATGGTTTAGGGCAGTGCAGTGGTGTTCGGGCAGTGTAGCGGGTCGTGCTGGGGCTGGAGTTTCAGGGTTTAGGGCATGCAGTGGTGTTCGTTCAGTGTAGGGGGCCGTGCTGGGGCCAGTGTTTCAGGGTTTAGGGCAGTGCAGTGGTGTTCAGGGAGTTTAGCGGGTCATGCTGGGGCAGTGTTTTTATGGTTTTGGGCAGTTCAGTGGTGTTCGGGCAGTGTAGGGGGTCATGCTGGGGCCGGTGTTTTTAGGGTTTAGGGCAGTGTAGTGGTGTTCGGGAAGTGTAGGGTGTCCTTCTGGGGCCGGTGTTTCTGGGTGTAGGGCAGTGTTGTTCGGGCAGTGTAGGGGGTCATGCTGGGGGTGGTGTTTCAGTCTTTAGGGCAGTGCAGTGGTGTTCGGGAAGTGTGGGGGGTCATTCATGGGCTGTGTTTCAGGGTTTAGAGCACTGCAGTGGTGCTCGGTCAGTGTAGGGGGTCGTGCTGGGGCTGGTGTTTCAGGGTTTAGGGCAGTGCAGTGGTGTTCGGGGAGTGTAGGGGGTCGTGCTGGTGCCGGTGTTTCAGGGTTTAGGGCAGTGCAGTGGTGTTCGGGGAGTGTAGGGGGTCGTGCTGTGGCTGGTGTTTCAGGGTTTAGGGCAGTGCTGTGGTGTTCGGGCAGTGTAGGGGGTCGTGCTGGGGCCAGTGTTTCAGGGTGTAAGGTCAGAGCAGTGGTGTTCGGGCAGTGCAGGGGGGCATGCTGGGGCTGGTGTTTCAGGGTTTAGGGCAGTGCAGTGTTGTTCAGGCAGTATAGGGGGTCGTGCTGGGGCCAGTGTTTCAGGGTGTAGGGCAGTGCAGTGGTGTTTGGGCAGTGTAGGGGGTCGTGCTGAGGCCGGAGTTTCCGGGTGTAGGGCAGTGCAGTGGTGTTCGGGCAGTGTTGGGGGTCATGCTGGTGCCGGTGTTTCAGGGTGTAGGGCAGTGCAGTGGTGTTCGGGCTGTGTAGGGGATCGTGCTGGGGCCGGTGTTCCAGGGTTTAGGGCGGTGCAGTGGTGTTCGAGGAGTGTAGGGGGTCATGCTGGGGCCGGTGTTTCAGGGTTTAGGGCTGTGCAGTGGTGTCCGAGGAGCATAGGGGGTCGTGCTGGGGCCGGTATTTCAGGGTTTAGGGCAGAGCAGTGGTGATCAGGGATCGTAGGGGGTCTTGCTGGCGCCGGTGTTTCAGGGTGAAGAGAAGTGCAGTGGTGTTCGGGCAATGTAGGGGGTTGTGCTAGGGTTGGTGTTTCAGGGTGTAGGGCAGTACAGTGGTTTAGGGCCGAGCAGTGGTTTTCGGGCAGTGTATCAGGTCGTGCTGGGGGGGGTGTTTCAGGGTGTAGGGCAGTGCAGTGTTGTTCAGGAAGTGTAGGGGGTCGTGCTGGGGGTGGTGTTTCAGGGTTTAGGGCAGTGCAGTGGTGTTCGGGCAGTGTAGCGGGTCGTGCTGGGGCTGGAGTTTCAGGGTTTAGGGCATGCAGTGGTGTTCGTTCAGTGTAGGGGGCCGTGCTGGGGCCAGTGTTTCAGGGTTTAGGGCAGTGCAGTGGTGTTCAGGGAGTTTAGCGGGTCATGCTGGGGCAGTGTTTTTATGGTTTTGGGCAGTTCAGTTGTGTTCGGGCAGCGTAGGGGGTCGTGCTGGGGCCGTTGTTGTTAGGGTTTAGGGCAGTGCAGTGGTGTTTGGACAGTGTAGGGGTTCGTGCTGGGGCTAGTGTTTCAGGGTGTCGTGCAGAGGTGTTCGGGCAGTGTAGGGGGTCGTGCTGGGACTGGTGTTTCAGGGTTTAGTGCAGTGCAGTGGTGTTCGTTCAGTGTAGGGGGTCATGCTGAGGCCGGTTTTTCAGGGTTTAGGGCAGTGCAGTGGTGTTCGGGGAGTATAGGGGGTCGTGCTGGGGCCTGTGTTTTTAGGGTTTAGGGCAGTTCAGTGGTGTTCCGGCAGTGTAGGGGGTCATGCTGGGGCCGGTGTTTTAGGGTTTAGGGCAGTGTAGTGGTGTTCGGGAAGTGTAGGGTGTCCTTCTGGGGCCGGTGTTTCTGGGTGTAGGGCAGTGTTGTTCGGGCAGTGTAGGGGGTCATGCTGGGGGTGGTGTTTCAGTCTTTAGGGCAGTGCAGTGGTGTTCGGGAAGTGTGGGGGGTCATTCATGGGCTGTGTTTCAGGGTTTAGAGCACTGCAGTGGTGCTCGGTCAGTGTAGGGGGTCGTGCTGGGGCTGGTGTTTCAGGGTTTAGGGCAGTGCAGTGGTGTTCTTTCAGTGTAGGGGGTCGTGCTGGGGCCGGTGTTTCAGGGTTTAGGGCAGTGCAGTGGTGTTCGGGGAGTGTAGGGGGTCGTGCTGGTGCCGGTGTTTCAGGGTTTAGGGCAGTGCAGTGGTGTTCGGGGAGTGTAGGGGGTCGTGCTGTGGCTGGTGTTTCAGGGTTTAGGGCAGTGCTGTGGTGTTCGGGCAGTGTAGGGGGTCGTGCTGGGGCCAGTGTTTCAGGGTGTAAGGTCAGAGCAGTGGTGTTCGGGCAGTGCAGGGGGGCATGCTGGGGCTGGTGTTTCAGGGTTTAGGGCAGTGCAGTGCTGTTCAGGCAGTATAGGGGGTCGTGCTGGGGCCAGTGTTTCAGGGTGTAGGGCAGTGCAGTGGTGTTTGGGCAGTGTAGGGGGTCGTGCTGAGGCCGGAGTTCCCGGGTGTAGGGCAGTGCAGTGGTGTTCGGGCAGTGTTGGGGGTCATGCTGGTGCCGGTGTTTCAGGGTGTAGGGCAGTGCAGTGGTGTTAGGGCTGTGTAGGGGATCGTGCTGGGGCCGGTGTTCCAGGGTTTAGGGCGGTGCAGTGGTGTTCGAGGAGTGTAGGGGGTCATGCTGGGGCCGGTGTTTCAGGGTTTAGGGCTGTGCAGTGGTGTCCGAGGAGCATAGGGGGTCGTGCTGGGGCCGGTATTTCAGGGTTTAGGGCAGAGCAGTGGTGATCAGGGATCGTAGGGGGTCTTGCTGGCGCCGGTGTTTCAGGGTGAAGAGAAGTGCAGTGGTGTTCGGGCAATGTAGGGGGTTGTGCTAGGGTTGGTGTTTCAGGGTGTAGGGCAGTACAGTGGTTTAGGGCCGAGCAGTGGTTTTCGGGCAGTGTATCGGGTCGTGCTGGGGGGGGTGTTTCAGGGTGTAGGGCAGTGCAGTGTTGTTCAGGAAGTATAGGGGGTCGTGCTGGGGGTGGTGTTTCAGGGTTTAGGGCAGTGAAGTGGTGTTCAGGAAGTGTGGGGGGTCATGCAGGGGCTGTGTTTCAGGGTTTAGGGCAGTGCAGTGGTGTTCGGGCAGTGTATCGGGTCGTGCTGGGCCGGTGTTTCAGGGTGTAGGGCAGTGCAGTGGTGTTCGGGAACTAAAGGGGGTCGTGCTGGGGGTGGTGTTTCAGGGTTTAGGGCAGTGAAGTGGTGTTCAGGAAGTGTGGGGGGTCGTGCAGGGGCTGTGTTTCAGGGTTTACGGCAGTGCAGCGGTGTTTGGGCAGTATGGGGGGTCGTGCAGGGGCTGGTGTTTCAGTGTTTAGGTCAGTGCAGTGGTATTCGGGCAGTGTTGGGGGTTGTGCTGGGGATGGTGTATCAGGGTGTAGGACAGTGTAGTGGTGTTTGGGCAGTGTAGGGGATCGTGCTGGGGCCGGTGTTCCAGGGTTTAGGGCAGTGCAGTGGTGTTCGAGGAGTGTAGGGGGTCATGCTGGGGCCGGTGTTTCAGGGTTTAGGGCAGTGCAGTGGTGTTCGAGGAGTGTAGGGGATCGTGCTGGGGCCGGTGTTCCAGGGTTTAGGGCGGTGCAGTGGTGTTCGAGGAGTGTAGGGGATTGTGCTGGGGCCGGTGTTCCAGGGTTTAGGGCGGTGCAGTGGTGTTCGGGGAGTGTAGGGGGTCATGCTGGGGCCGGTGTTTCAGGGTTTAGGGCTGTGCAGTGGTGTTCGAGCAGTGTAGGGGGTCGTGCTGGGGCCGGTGTTTCAGGGTGTAGGGCAGTGCAGTGGTGTTCGGGCAGTGTAGGGGATCATGCTGGGGCCGGTGTTCCAGGGTTTAGGGCGGTGCAGTGGTGTTCGAGGAGTGTAGGGGGTCATGCTGGGGCCGGTGTTCCAGGGTTTAGGGCGGTGCAGTGGTGTTCGAGGAGTGTAGGGGATCGTGCTGGGGCCGGTGTTCCAGGGTTTAGGGCGGTGCAGTGGTGTTCGAGGAGTGTAGGGGATCGTGCTGGGGCCGGTGTTCCAGGGTTTAGGGCGGTGCAGTGGTGTTCGGGGAGTGTAGGGGGTCATGCTGGGGCTGGTGTTTCAGGGTTTAGGGCTGTGCAGTGGTGTTCGAGCAGTGTAGGGGGTCATGCTGGGGCCGGTGTTTCACGGTGTAGGGCAGTGCAGTGGTGTTCGGGCAGTGTAGGGGATCGTGCTGGGGCCAGTGTTCCAGGGTTTAGGGCGGTGCAGTGGTGTTCGAGGAGTGTAGGGGGTCATGCTGGGGCCGGTGTTTCAGGGTTTAGGGCTGTGCAGTGGTGTTCGAGCAGTGTAGGGGGTCGTGCTGGGGCCGGTGTTTCAGGGTGTAGGGCAGTGCAGTGGTGTTCGGGCAGTGTAGGGGATCGTGCTGGGGCCGGTGTTCCAGGGTTTAGGGCGGTGCAGTGGTGTTCGAGGAGTGTAGGGGATCGTGCTGGGGCCGGTGTTTCAGGATTTAGGGCGGTGCAGTGGTGTTCGGGGAGTGTAGGGGGTCATGCTGGGGCCGGTGTTTCAGGGTTTAGGGCTGTGCAGTGGTGTTCGAGCAGTGTAGGGGGTCGTGCTGGGGCCGGTGTTTCAGGGTGTAGGGCAGTGCAGTGGTGTTCGGGCAGTGTAGGGGATCGTGCTGGGGCCGGTGTTCCAGGGTTTAGGGCGGTGCAGTGGTGTTCAAGGAGTGTAGGGGGTCATGCTGGGGCCAGTGTTTCAGGGTTTAGGGCAGTGCACTGTTGTTCGGGCAGTGTAGGGGGTCGTGCTGGGGCCAGTCTTTCAGGGTTTAGGGCAGTGCAGTGGGGTTCGGGGATTGTAGGGGGTCGTGCTGGGGCCGGTGTTTCAGGGTGTAGGGCAGTGCAGTGGTGTTCGGGCAGTGTAGGGGATCGTGCTGGGGCCCGTGTTTCAGGGTTTAGGGCAGTACAGTGGAGTTCGGGGAGTGTAGGGGGTCATGCTGGGGCCGGTGTTTCAGGGTTTAGTGCTGTTCAGTGGTGTTCGAGGAGCGTAGGGGTCGTGCTGGGGACGGTATTTCAGGGTTTAGGGCAGAGCAGTGGTGATCAGGGATCGTAGGGGGTCTTGCTGGGGCCGGTGTTTCAAGATTTAGGGCAGTGCAATGCTGTTCGGGCAGAGTAGGGGGTTGTGTTCGGGGCGGTGTTTCAAGGTTTAGGGCTGAGCAGTGGTGTTCAGGAAGTGTATCGGGTCGTGCTGGGGCCGGTGTTTCAGGGTGTAGGGCAGTGCAGTGCAGGGGTGTTCGGGAAGTGTAGGGGGTCGCGCAGGGGGTGGTGTTTCAGGGTTTAGGGCAGTGAAGTTGTGTTCGTGAAGTGTGGGGGGTCGTGCAGGGGCTGTGTTTCAGGTTTTAGGGCAGTGCAGCATTGTTCGGGCAGTATGGGGGGCGTGCAGGGGCTGGTGTTTCAGTGTTTAGGGCAGTGCAGTGGTATTCGGGCATTGTTGGGGGTTGTGCTGGGGCTGGTGTTTCAGGGTGTAGGACAGTGTAGTGGTGTTCGGGCAGCGTAGGAGGTCGTGCTGGGGCCAGTGTTTCAGGGTGTAGGGCAGTGCAGTGGTGTTCGGGCAGTGTAGGTTGTCGTGCTGGGGCCGGTGTTTCAGGGTTTAGGGCAGTGCAGTGGTGTTCGGGCAGTGTAGGGGGTCGTGCTGGGGCCAGTCTTTCAGGGTTTAGGGCAGTGCAGTGGTGTTCGGGGAGTGTAGGGGGTCATGCTGGTGCCGGTGTTTCTGGGTCTAGGGCAGTGCAGTGGGGTTCGGGGATTGTAGGGGGTCATGCTGTGGCTGGTGTTTCAGGGTTTAGGTCAGTGCTGTGGTGTTCGGGCAGTGTAGGGGGTCATGCAGGGGCCGGTGTTTCAGGGTTTAGGGCAGTGCAGTGGTGTTTGGGCAGTGTAGGGGTTCGAGCTGGGGCTGGTGTTTCAGGGTGTAGTGCAGTGGTGTTCGGGCAGTGTAGGGGGTCATGCTGGGGCTGCTGCTTCAGGGTTTAGTGCAGTGTAGTGGTGTTCGGGCAGTGTAGGGGGTCATGCTGGGGCCGGTGTTTCAGGGTGTAGGGCAGTGCAGTGGTGTTCGGGCAGTGTAGGGGATCGTGCTGGGGCCGGTGTTCCAGGGTTTAGGGCGGTGCAGTGGTGTTCGGGGAGTGTAGAGGGTCATGCTGGGGCCGGTGTTTCAGGGTTTAGGGCTGTGCAGTGGTGTTCGAGCAGTGTAGGGGGTCGTGCTGGGGCCGGTGTTTCAGGGTGTAGGGCAGTGCAGTGGTGTTCGGGCAGTGTAGGGGGTCATGCTGGGGCCGGTATTTCAGGGTTTAGGGCAGAGCAGTGGTGATCAGGGATCGTAGGGGGTCTTGCTGGCGCCGGTGTTTCAGGGTGAAGAGAAGTGCAGTGGTGTTCAGGCAATGTAGGGGGTTGTGCTAGGGTTGGTGTTTCAGGGTGTAGGGCAGTACAGTGGTTTGGGGCCGAGCAGTGGCTTTCGGGCAGTGTATCGGGTCGTGCTGGGGGGGGTGTTTCAGGGTGTAGGGCAGTGCAGTGTTGTTCAGGAAGTGTAGGGGGTCGTGCTGGGGGTGGTGTTTCAGGGTTTAGGGCAGTGAAGTGGTGTTCAGGAAGTGTGGGGGGTCGTGCAGGGGCTGTGTTTCAGGGTTTAGGGCAGTGCAGTGGTGTTCGGGCAGTGTATCGGGTCGTGCTGGGCCGGTGTTTCAGGGTGTAGGGCCGTGCAGTGGTGTTCGGGAACTAAAGGGGGTCGTGCTGGGGGTGGTGTTTCAGGGTTTAGGGCAGTGAAGTGGTGTTCAGGAAGTGTGGGGGGTCGTGCAGGGGCTGTGTTTCAGGGTTTACAGCAGTGCAGCGGTGTTTGGGCACTATGGGGGGTCGTGCAGGGGCTGGTGTTTCAGTGTTTAGGTCAGTGCAGTGGTATTCGGGCAGTGTTGGGGGTTGTGCTGGGGATGGTGTATCAGGGTGTAGGACAGTGTAGTGGTGTTTGGGCAGTGTAGGGTGTCATGCTGGGGCCGGTGTTTCAGGGTTTAGGGCTGTGCAGTGGTGTCCGAGGAGCATAGGGGGTCATGCTGGGGCCGGTATTTCAGGGTTTAGGGCAGAGCAGTGGTGATCAGGGATAGTAGGAGGTCTTGGGTGAAGAGAAGTGCAGTGGTGTTCGGGCAATGTAGGGGGTTGTGCTAGGGTTGGTGTTTCAGGGTGTAGGGCAGTGCAGTGGTTTAGGGCCGAGCAGTGGTTTTCGGGCAGTGTATCGGGTCGTGCTGGGGGGGGTGTTTCAGGGTGTAGGCCAGTGCAGTGTTGTTCGGGAAGTGTAGGGGGTCGTGGTGGGGGTGGTGTTTCAGGGTTTAGGGCAGTGAAGTGGTGTTCAGGAAGTGTGGGGGGTCGTGCAGGGGCTGTGTTTCAGGGTTTAGGGCAGTGCAGTGGTGTTCGGGCAGTGTGGGGTGTCGTGCAGGGGCTGGTGTTTTAGGGTTTAGGGCAGTGCAGTGGTGTTCAGGCAGTGTGGGGGGTCATGCTGGGGCCGGTGTTTCAGGGTTTAGGGCTGTGCTGTAGTGTTCGGGGAGTGTAGGGGGTCGTGCTGGGGCCGGTGTTTCAGGGTGAAAAGAAGTGCAGTGTTGATCGGGCAATGTAGGGGGTCATGCTAGGGCTGGTGTTTCAGGGTGTAGGGCCGTGCAGTGGTGTTCGGGCAGTGTAGGGGGTCATGCTGGGGCTGGTGTTTCATGGTTTAGGGCAGTGCAGTGGTGTTCGGGCAGTGTAGCGGGTCATTCTGGGGCTGGTGTTTCAGGGTTTAGGGCAGTGCACTGGTGTTCGTTCAGTGTAGGGGGTCATGCTGGGGCCGGTGTTTCAGGGTTTAGGGCAGTGCAGTGGTGTTCAGGGAGTTTAGCGGGTCGTGCTGGGGCCAGTGTTTTCAGGGTTTAGGGAAGGGCAGTGGTGTTCGGGCAGTGTAGGGGGTCATGTTGGGGCCGGTGATTCAGGGTATAGGGCAGTGCAGTGGTGTTCCGGCAGTGTAGGGGGTCATGCTGGGGCTGCTGCTTCAGGTTTTAGTGCAGTGTAGTGGTGTTCGGGCAGTGTAGGGGGTCATGCTGGGGCCGGTGTTTCAGGGTTTAGGGCAGTGCAGTGGTGTTCGGGCAGTGTAGGGGATCGTGCTGGGGCCGGTGTTTCAGGGTGTAGGGCAGTGCAGTGGTGTTCGGGCAGTGTAGGGGATCGTGCTGGGGCCGGTGTTCCAGGGTTTAGGGCGGTGCAGTGGTGTTCGAGGAGTGTAGGGGGTCATGCTGGGGCAGGTGTTTCAGGGTTTAGGGCTGTGCAGTGGTGTCCGAGGAGCATAGGGGGTCGTGCTGGGGCCGGTATTTCAGGGTTTAGGGCAGAGCAGTGGTGATCAGGGATCGTAGGGGGTCTTGCTGGCGCCGGTGTTTCAGGGTGAAGAGAAGTGCAGTGGTGTTCGGGCAATGTAGGGGGTCGTGCTGGGGGGGTGTTTCATGGTGTAGGGCAGTGCAGTGTTGTTCGGGAAGTGTAGGGGGTCGTGGTGGGGGTGGTGTTTCAGGGTTTAGGGCAGTGAAGTGGTGTTCAGGAAGTGTGGGGGGTCGTGCAGGGGCTGTGTTTCAGGGTTTAGGGCAGTGCAGTGGTGTTCGGGCAGTGTGGGGTGTCGTGCAGGGACTGGTGTTTTAGGGTTTAGGGCAGTGCAGTGGTGTTCAGGCAGTGTGGGGGGTCATGCTGGGGCCGGTGTTTCAGGGTTTAGGGCTGTGCTGTAGTGTTCGGGGAGTGTAGGGGGTCGTGCTCGGGCCGGTGTTTCAGGGTGAAAAGAAGTGCAGTGTTGATCGGGCAATGTAGGGGGTCATGTTTCAGGGTGTAGGGCAGTGCAGTGGTGTTCGAGCAGTGTAGGGGGTCATGCTGGGGCTGGTGTTTCATGGTTTAGGGCAGTGCAGTGGTGTTCGGGCAGTGTAGCGGGTCATTCTGGGGCTGGTGTTTCAGGGTTTAGGGCAGTGCACTGGTGTTCGTTCAGTGTAGGGGGTCATGCTGGGGCCGGTGTTTCAGGGTTTAGGGCAGTGCAGTGGTGTTCAGGGAGTTTAGCGGGTCGTGCTGGGGCCAGTGTTTTCAGGGTTTAGGGAAGGGCAGTGGTGTTCGGGCAGTGTAGGGGGTCATGCTGGGGCCGGTGATTCAGGGTGTAGGGCAGTGCAGTGGTGTTCGGGGAGTGTAGGGGGTCGTGCTGGGGCCGGTGTTTCAGGGTGAAGAGAAGTGCAGTGGTGTTCGGGCAGTGTAGGGGGTCGTGCTGGGGCTGGTGTTTCATGGTTTAGGGCAGTGCAGTGGTGTTCGGGCAGTGTAGTGGGTCGTGCTGGGGCTGGAGTTTCAGGGTTTAGGGCATGCAGTGGTGTTCGTTCAGTGTAGGGGGTCGTGCTGGGTCCAGTGTTTCAGGGTTTAGTGCAGTGGTGTTCAGGGAGTTTAGCGGGTCATGCTGGGGCCAGTGTTTTTATGGTTTTGGGCAGTTCAGTTGTGTTCGGGCAGCGTAGGGGGTCGTACTGGGGCCGTTGTTGTGAGGGTTTAGGGCAGTGCAGTGGTGTTTGGGCAGTGTAGGGGTTCGTGCTGGGGCTAGTGTTTCAGGGTGTCGTGCAGTGGTGTTCGGGCAGTGTAGGGGGTCATGCTGGGGCTGGTGTTTCAGGGTTTAGGGAAGGACAGTGGTGTTCAGGCAGTGTAGGGGGTCATGCTGGGGCCGGTGATTCAGGGTGTAGGGCAGTGCAGTGGTGTTCGGGCAGTGTAGGGAGTCGTGCTGGGGCCGGTGTTTCAGGGTTTAGGGCAGTGCAGTGGTGTTCGGGGAGTGTAGGGGGTCGTGCTGTGGCCTGTGTTTTTAGGGTTTAGGGCAGTTCAGTGGTGTTCGGGCAGTGTAGGGGGTCATGCTGGGGCCGGTGTTTTTAGGGTTTAGGGCAGTGTAGTGGTGTTCGGGAAGTGTAGGGGGTCTTGCTGGGGCCGGTGTTTCTGGGTGTAGGGCAGTGTTGTTCGGGCAGTGTAGGGGGTCATGCTGGGGGTGGTGTTTCAGTCTTTAGGGCAGTGCAGTGGTGTTCGGGAAGTGTGGGGGGTCATTCATGGGCTGTGTTTCAGGGTTTAGAGCACTGCAGTGGTGCTCGGTCAGTGTAGGGGGTCGTGCTGGGGCTGCTGTTTCAGGGTTTAGGGCAGTGCAGTGGTGTTCGGGGAGTGTAGGAGGTCGTGCTGGGGCCGGTGTTTCAGGGTTTAGGGCAGTGCAGTGGTGTTCGGGGAGTGTAGGGGGTGGTGCTGTGGCCGTTGTTTCAGGGTTTAGGGCAGTGCAGTGGTGTTCGGACAGTGTAGGGGGTCATGCTGGGGCCGGTGTTTCAGGGTGTAGGGCAGTGCAGTGATGTTCGGGGAGTGTAGGGGGTCATGCTGGGGCCGGTGTTTCAGGGTTTAGGGCTGTGCAGTGGTGTTCGAGCAGTGTAGGGGGTCGTGCTGGGGCCGGTGTTTCAGGGTGTAGGGCAGTGCAGTGGTGTTCGGGCAGTGTAGGGGATCGTGCTGGGGCCGGTGTTCCAGGGTTTAGGGCGTTGCAGTGGTGTTCGAGGAGTGTAGGGGGTCATGCTGGGGCCGGTGTTTCAGGGTTTAGGGCTGTGCAGTGGTGTCCGAGGAGCATAGGGGGTCGTGCTGGGGCCGGTATTTCAGGGTTTAGGGCAGAGCAGTGGTGATCAGGGATCGTAGGGGGTCTTGCTGGCGCCAGTGTTTCAGGGTGAAGAGAAGTGCAGTGGTGTTCGGGCAATGTAGGGGGTCGTGCTGGGGGGGGTGTTTCATGGTGTAGGGCAGTGCAGTGTTGTTCGGGAAGTGTAGGGGGTCGTGGTGGGGGTGGTGTTTCAGGGTTTAGGGCAGTGAAGTGGTGTTCAGGAAGTGTGGGGGGGTCGTGCAGGGGCTGTGTTTCAGGGTTTAGGGAGGTGCAGTGGTGTTCGGGCAGTGTGGGGTGTCGTGCAGGGGCTGGTGTTTTAGGGTTTAGGGCAGTGCAGTGGTGTTCAGGCAGTGTGGGGGGTCATGCTGGGGCCGGTGTTTCAGGGTTTAGGGCTGTGCTGTAGTGTTCGGGGAGTGTAGGGGGTCGTGCTGGGGCCGGTGTTTCAGGGCGAAAAGAAGTGCAGTGTTGATCGGGCAATGTAGGGGGTCATGCTAGGGCTGGTGTTTCAGGGTGTAGGGCAGTGCAGTGGTGTTCGGGCAGTGTAGGGGGTTATGCTGGGGCTGGTGTTTCATGGTTTAGGGCAGTGCAGTGGTGTTCGGGCAGTGTAGCGGGTCATTCTGGGGCTGGTGTTTCAGGGTTTAGGGCAGTGCACTGGTGTTCGTTCAGTGTAGGGGGTCATGCTGGGGCCGGTGTTTCAGGGTTTAGGGCAGTGCAGTGGTGTTCAGGGAGTTTAGCGGGTCGTGCTGGGGCCAGTGTTTTCAGGGTTTAGGGAAGGGCAGTGGTGTTCGGGCAGTGTAGGGGGTCATGCTGGGGCCGGTGATTCAGGGTGTAGGGCAGTGCAGTGGTGTTCGGGGAGTGTAGGGGGTCGTGCTGGGGCTGGTGTTTCATGGTTTAGGGTAGTGCAGTGGTGTTCGGGCAGTGTAGTGGGTCGTGCTGGGGCTGGAGTTTCAGGGTTTAGGGCATGCAGTGGTGTTCGTTCAGTGTAGGGGGTCGTGCTGGGTCCAGTGTTTCAGGGTTTAGGGCAGTGCAGTGGTGTTCAGGGAGTTTAGAGGGTCATGCTGGGGCCAGTGTTTTTATGGTTTTGGGCAGTTCAGTTGTGTTCGGGCAGCGTAGGGGGTCGTGCTGGGGCCGTTGTTGTGAGGGTTTAGGGCAGTGCAGTGGTGTTTGGGCAGTGTAGGGGTTCGTGCTGGGGCTAGTGTTTCAGGGTGTCGTGCAGTGGTGTTCGGGCAGTGTAGGGGGTCATGCTGGGGCCGGTGTTTCAGGGTTTAGGGAAGGGCAGTGGTGTTCAGACAGTGTAGGGGGTCATGCTAGGGCCGGTGATTCAGGGTGTAGGGCAGTGCAGTGGTGTTCGGGCAGTGTAGGGGGTCGTGCTGGGGCTGGTGTTTCATGGTTTAGGGCAGTGCAGTGGTGTTCGGGCAGTGTAGCGGGTCGTGCTGGGGCTGGAGTTTCAGGGTTTAGGGCATGCAGTGGTGTTCGTTCAGTGTAGGGGGCCGTGCTGGGGCCAGTGTTTCAGGGTTTAGGGCAGTGCAGTGGTGTTCAGGGAGTTTAGCGGGTCATGCTGGGGCCAGTGTTTTTATGGTTTTGGGCAGTTCAGTTGTGTTCGGGCAGCGTAGGGCGTCGTGCTGGGGCCGTTGTTGTTAGGGTTTAGGGCAGTGCAGTGGTGTTTGGGCAGTGTAGGGGTTCGTGCTGGGGCTAGTGTTTCAGGGTGTCGTGCAGAGGTGTTCGGGCAGTGTAGGGGGTCGTGCTGGGACTGGTGTTTCAGGGTTTAGTGCAGTGCAGTGGTGTTCGTTCAGTGTAGGGGGTCATGCTGGGGCCGGTGTTTCAGGGTTTAGGGCAGTGCAGTGGTGTTCGGGGAGTGTTGGGGTCGTGCTGGGGCCTGTGTTTTTAGGGTTTAGGGCAGTTCAGTGGTGTTCGGGCAGTGTAGGGGGTCATGCTGGGGCCGGTGTTTTTAGGGTTTAGGGCAGTGTAGTGGTGTTCGGGAAGTATAGGGGGTCCTGCTGGGGCCGGTGTTTCTGGGTGTAGGGCAGTGTTGTTCGGGCAGTGTAGGGGTGATGCTGGGGGTAGTGTTTCAGTCTTTAGGGCAGTGCAGTGGTGTTCAGGAAGTGTGGGGGGTCATTCATGGGCTGTGTTTCAGGGTTTAGAGCACTGCAGTGGTGCTCGGTCAGTGTAGGGGGTCGTGCTGGGGCTGGTGTTTCAGGGTTTAGGGCAGTGCAGTGGTGTTCTTTCAGTGTAGGGGGTCGTGCTGGGGCCGGTGTTTCAGGGTTTAGGGCAGTGCAGTGGTGTTCGGGGAGTGTAGGGGGTCGTGCTGGTGCCGGTGTTTCAGGGTTTAGGGCAGTGCAGTGGTGTTCGGGGAGTGTAGGGGGTCGTGCTGTGGCTGGTGTTTCAGGGTTTAGGGCAGTGCTGTGGTGTTCGGGCAGTGTAGGGGGTCGTGATGGGGCCAGTGTTTCAGGGTGTATGGTCAGAGCAGTGGTGTTCGGGCAGTGCAGGGGGGCATGCTGGGGCTGGTGTTTCAGGGTTTAGGGCAGTGCAGTGTTGTTCAGGCAGTATAGGGGGTCGTGCTGGGGCCAGTGTTTCAGGGTGTAGGGCAGTGCAGTGGTGTTTGGGCAGTGTAGGGGGTCCTGCTGAGGCCGGAGTGTCCGGGTGTAGGGCAGTGCAGTGGTGTTCGGGCAGTGTTGGGGGTCATGCTGGTGCCGGTGTTTCAGGGTGTAGGGCAGTGCAGTGGTGTTCGGGGACTGAAGGGGGGCCTTCTGTGGCTGGTGTTTCAGGGTTTAGGGCAGTGCTGTGCTGTTCTGGCAGTGTAGGGGGTCGAGCTGGGGCCGGTGTTTCAGGGTTTAGGGCAGTGCAGTGGTGTTTGGGCAGTGTAGGGGTTCGAGCTGGGGCTGGTGTTTCAGGGTGTAGTGCAGTGGTGTTCGGGCAGTGTAGGGGGTCATGCTGGGGCTGGTGTTTCAGGGTTTAGTGCAGTGTAGTGGTGTTCGGGCAGTGTAGGGGGTCGTGCTGGGCCCGGTGTTTCAGGGTGTAGGGCAGTGCAGTGGTGTTTGGGCAGTGTAGGGGATCGTGCTGGGGCCGGTGTTCCAGGGTTTAGGGCGGTGCAGTGGTGTTTGGGGAGTGTAGGGGATCATGCTGGGGCCGGTGTTTCAGGGTTTAGGGCTGTGCAGTGGTGTTTGGGCAGTATGGGGGGTTGTGCAGGGGCTGGTGTTTCAGTGTTTAGGGCAGTGCAGTGGTATTCGGGCAGTGTTGGGGGTTGGGCTGGGGATGGTGTATCAGGGTGTAGGGCAGTGCAGTGGTGTTCGGGCAGTGTAGGGGATCGTGCTGGGGCCGGTGTTTCAGGGTTTAGGGCAGTACAGTGGAGTTCAGGGAGTGTAGGGGGTCACGCTGGGGCTGGTGTTTCAGGGTTTAGGGCTGTTCATTGGTGTTCGAGGAGCGTAGGGGGTCGTGCTGGGGCCGGTATTTCAGGGTTTAGGGCAGAGCAGTGGTGATCAGGGATCGTAGGGGGTCTTGCTGGGGCCGGTGTTTCAGGATTTAGGGCAGTGCAATGCTGTTCGGGCAGAGTAGGGGGTTGTGTTTCAAGGTTTAGGGCCAAGCAGTGGTGTTCAGGAAGTGTATCGGGTCGTGCTGGGGCCGGTGTTTCAGGGTGTAGGGCAGTGCAGTGGTGTTCGGGAAGTGTAGGGGGTCGCGCTGGGGGTGGTGTTTCAGGGTTTAGGGCAGTGAAGATATGTTCGTGAAGTGTGGGGGGTCGTGCAGGGGCTGTGTTTCAGGTTTTAGGGCAGTGCAGCATTGTTCGGGCAGTATGGGGGGGCATGCAGGGGCTGGTGTTTCAATGTTTAGGGCAGTGCAGTGGTATTCGGGCAGTGTTGGGGGTTGTGCTGGGGCTGGTGTTTCAGGGTGTAGGACAGTGTAGTGGTGTTCGGGCAGCATAGGAGGTCGTGCTGGGGCCAGTGTTTCAGAGTGTAGGGCAGTGCAGTGGTGTTCGGGCAGTGTAGGTTGTCGTGCTGGGGCCGGTGTTTCAGGGTTTAGGGCAGTGCAGTGGTGTTCGGGGAGTGTAGGGGGTCATGCTGGTGCCGGTGTTTCTGGGTCTAGGGTAGTGCAGTGGGGTTCGGGGATTGTAGGGGGTCGTGCTGTGGCTGGTGTTTCAGGGTTTAGGTCAGTGCTGTGGTGTTAGGGCAGTGTAGGGGGTTGTGCTGGGGCCGGTGTTTCAGGGTTTAGGGCAGTGCAGTGGTGTTTGGGCAGTGTAGGGGTTCGAGCTGGGGCTGGTGTTTCATGGTGTAGTGCAGTGGTGTTCGGGCAGTGTAGGGGGTCATGCTGGGGCTGCTGCTTCAGGGTTTTGTGCAGTGTAGTGGTGTTCGGGCAGTGTAGGGGGTCATGCTGGGGCCAGTGTTTCAGGGTGTAGGGCAGTGCAGTGGTGTTCGGGCAGTGTAGGGGATCATGCTGGGGCCGGTGTTCCAGGGTTTAGGGCGGTGCAGTGGTGTTCGGGGAGTGTAGGGGGTCATGCTGGGGCCGGTGTTTCAGGGTTTAGGGCTGTGCAGTGGTGTTCGAGCAGTGTAGGGGGTCGTGCTGGGGCCGGTGTTTCAGGGTGTAGGGCAGTACATTGGTGTTCGGGCTGTGTAGGGGATCGTGCTGGGGCCGGTGTTCCAGGGTTTAGGGCGGTGCAGTGGTGTTCGAGGAGTGTAGGGGGTCATGCTGGGGCCGGTGTTTCAGGGTTTAGGGCTGTGCAGTGGTGTCCGAGGAGCATAGGGGGTCGTGCTGGGGCCGGTATTTCAGGGTTTAGGGCAGAGCAGTGGTGATCAGGGATCGTAGGGGGTCTTGCTGGCGCCGGTGTTTCAGGGTGAAGAGAAGTGCAGTGGTGTTCGGGCAATGTAGGGGGTTGTGCTAGGGTTGGTGTTTCAGGGTGTAGGGCAGTACAGTGGTTTAGGGCCGAGCAGTGGTTTTCGGGCAGTGTATCGGGTCGTGCTGGGGGGGGGTGTTTCAGGGTGTAGGGCAGTGCAGTGTTGTTCAGGAAGTGTAGGGGGTCGTGCTGGGGGTGGTGTTTCAGGGTTTAGGGCAGTGAAGTGGTGTTCAGGACGTGTGGGGGGGTCGTGCAGGGGCTGTGTTTCAGGGTTTAGGGCAGTGCAGTGGTGTTCGGGCAGTGTATCGGGTCGTGCTGGGCCGGTGTTTCAGGGTGTAGGGCAGTGCAGTGGTGTTCGGGAACTAAAGGGGGTCGTGCTGGGGGTGGTGTTTCAGGGTTTAGGGCAGTGAAGTGGTGTTCAGGAAGTGTGGGGGGTCGTGCAGGGGCTGTGTTTCAGGGTTTACGGCAGTGCAGCGGTGTTTGGGCAGTATGGGGGGTCGTGCAGGGGCTTGTGTTTCAGTGTTTAGGTCAGTGCAGTGGTATTCGGGCAGTGTTGGGGGTTGTGCTGGGGATGGTGTATCAGGGTGTAGGACAGTGTAGTGGTGTTTGGGCAGTGTAGGGGGTCGTGCTGGGGCCGGTGTTTCAGGGTGTAGGGCAGTGCAGTGGTGTTCGGGCAGTGTAGGGGATCGTGCTGGGGCCGGTTTTTCAGGGTTTAGGGCAGTACAGTGGAGTTCGGGGAGTGTAGGGGGTCATGCTGGGGCCGGTGTTTCAGGGTTTAGTGCTGTTCAGTGGTGTTCGAGGAGCGTAGGGGGTCGTGCTGGGGACGGTATTTCAGGGTTTAGGGCAGAGCAGTGGTGATCAGGGATCGTAGGGGGTCTTGCTGGGGCCGGTGTTTCAGGATTTAGGGCAGTGCAATGCTGTTCGGGCAGAGTAGGGGGTTGTGTTCGGGGCGGTGTTTCAAGGTTTAGGGCTGAGCAGTGGTGTTCAGGAAGTGTATCGGGTCGTGCTGGGGCTGGTGTTTCAGGGTGTAGGGCAGTGCAGTGCAGGGGTGTTCAGGAAGTGTTGGGGGTCGCGCAGGGGGTGGTGTTTCAGGGTTTAGGGCAGTGAAGTTGTGTTCGTGAAGTGTGGGGGGTCGTGCAGGGGCTGTGTTTCAGGTTTTAGGGCAGTGCAGCATTGTTCGGGCAGTATGGGGGGCGTGCAGGGGCTGGTGTTTCAGTGTTTAGGGCAGTGCAGTGGTATTCGGGCAGTGTTGGGGGTTGTGCTGGGGCTGGTGTTTCAGGGTTTAGGGCAGTGCAGTGGTGTTCGGGCAGTGTAGGGGGTCGTGCTGGGGCCAGTCTTTCAGGGTTTAGGGCAGTGCAGTGGTGTTCGGGGAGTGTAGGGGGTCATGCTGGTGCCGGTGTTTCTGGGTCTAGGGCAGTGCAGTGGGGTTCGGGGATTGTAGGGGGTCGTGCTGTGGCTGGTGTTTCAGGGTTTAGGTCAGTGCAGTGGTGTTCGGGCAGTGTAGGGGGTCGTGCTGGGGCCGGTGTTTCAGGGTTTAGGGCAGTGCAGTGGTGTTTGGGCAGTGTAGGGGTTCGAGCTTGGGCTGGTGTTTCAGGGTGTAGTGCAGTGGTGTTCGGGCAGTGTAGGGGGTCATGCTGGGGCTGCTGCTTCAGGGTTTAGTGCAGTGTAGTGGTGTTCGGGCAGTGTAGGGGGTCATGCTGGGGCCGGTGTTTCAGGGTGTAGGGCAGTGCAGTGGTGTTCGGGCAGTGTAGGGGATCGTGCTGGGGCCGGTGTTCCAGGGTTTAGGGTGGTGCAGTGGTGTTCGGGGAGTGTAGGGGGTCATGCTGGGGCCGGTGTTTCAGGGTTTAGGGCTGTGCAGTGGTGTTCGAGCAGTGTAGGGGGTCGTGCTGGGGCTGGTGTTTCAGGGTGTAGGGCAGTGTAGTGGTGTTTGGGCAGTGTAGGGTGTCATGCTGGGGCCGGTGTTTCAGGGTTTAGGGCTGTGCAGTGGTGTCCGAGGAGCATAGGGGGTCGTGCTGGGGCCGGTATTTCAGGGTTTAGGGCAGAGCAGTGGTGATCAGGGATAGTAGGGGGTCTTGCTGGTGCCGGTGTTTCAGGGTGAAGAGAAGTGCAGTGGTGTTCGGGCAATGTAGGGGGTTGTGCTAGGGTTGGTGTTTCAGGGTGTAGGGCAGTGCAGTGGTTTAGGGCCGAGCAGTGGTTTTCGGGCAGTGTATCGGGTCGTGCTGGGGGGGGGTTTCAGGGTGTAGGGCAGTGCAGTGTTGTTCGGGAAGTGTAGGGGGTCGTGGTGGGGGTGGTGTTTCAGGGTGTAGGGCAGTGCAGTGGTGTTCGGGCAGTGTAGGGGATCGTGCTTTGGCCGGTGTTCCAGGGTTTAGGGCGGTGCAGTGGTGTTCGGGGAGTGTAGGGGGTCATGCTGGGGCCGGTGTTTCAGGGTTTAGGGCTGTGCAGTGGTGTTCGAGCAGTGTAGGGGGTCGTGCTGGGGCCGGTGTTTCAGGGTGTAGGGCAGGGCAGTGGTGTTCGGGCAGTGTAGGGGATCGTGCTGGGGCCGGTGTTCCAGGGTTTAGGGCGGTGCAGTGGTGTTCGAGGAGTGTAGGGGGTCATGCTGGGGCCGGTGTTTCAGGGTTTAGGGCTGTGCAGTGGTGTCCGAGGAGCATAGGGGGTCGTGCTGGGGCCCGTATTTCAGGGTTTAGGGCAGAGCAGTGGTGATCAGGGATCGTAGGGGGTCTTGCTGGCGCCGGTGTTTCAGGGTGAAGAGAAGTGCAGTGGTGTTCGGGCAATGTAGGGGGTCGTGCTGGGGGGGGTGTTTCATGGTGTAGGGCAGTGCAGTGTTGTTCGGGAAGTGTAGGGGGTCGTGGTGGGGGTGGTGTTTCAGGGTTTAGGGCAGTGAAGTGGTGTTCAGGAAGTGTGGGGGGTCATGCAGGGGCTGTGTTTCAGGGTTTAGGGCAGTGCAGTGGTGTTCGGGCAGTGTGGGGTGTCGTGCAGGGGCTGGTGTTTTAGGGTTTAGGGCAGTGCACTGGTGTTCAGGCAGTGTGGGGGGTCATGCTGGGGCCGGTGTTTCAGGGTTTAGGGCTGTGCTGTAGTGTTCGGGGAGTGTAGGGGGTCGTGCTGGGGCCGGTGTTTCAGGGTGAAACGAAGTGCAGTGTTGATCGGGCAATGTAGGGGGTCATGTTTCAGGGTGTAGGGCAGTGCAGTGGTGTTCGGGCAGTGTAGGGGGTCATGCTGGGGCTGGTGTTTCATGGTTTAGGGCAGTGCAGTGGTGTTCGTTCAGTGTAGGGGGTCATGCTGGGCACCGGTGTTTCAGGGTTTAGGGCAGTGCAGTGGTGTTCAGGGAGTTTAGCGGGTCGTGCTGGGGCCAGTGTTTTCAGGGTTTAGGGAAGGGCAGTGGTGTTCGGGCAGTGTAGGGGGTCATGCTGGGGCCGGTGATTCAGGGTGTAAGGCAGTGCAGTGGTGTTCGGGGAGTGTAGGAGGTCGTGCTGGGGCCGGTGTTTCAGGGTGAAGAGAAGTGCAGTGGTGTTCGGACAGTGTAGGGGGTCGTGCTGGGGCTGGTGTTTCATGGTTTAGGGCAGTGCAGTGGTGTTCGGGCAGTGTAGTGGGTCGTGCTGGGGCTGGAGTTTCAGGGTTTAGGGCATGCAGTGGTGTTCGTTCAGTGTAGGGGGTCGTGCTGGGTCCAGTGTTTCGGGGTTTAGGGCAGTGCAGTGGTGTTCAGGGAGTTTAGCGGGTCATGCTGGGGCCAGTGTTTTTATGGTTTTGGGCAGTTCAGTTGTGTTCGGGCAGCGTAGGGGGTCGTACTGGGGCCGTTGTTGTGAGGGTTTAGGGCAGTGCAGTGGTGTTTGGGCAGTGTAGGGGTTCGTGCTGGGGCTAGTGTTTCAGGGTGTCGTGCAGTGGTGTTCGGGCAGTGTAGGGGGTCATGCTGGGGCCGGTGTTTCAGGGTTTAGGGAAGGGCAGTGGTGTTCAGGCAGTGTAGGGGGTCATGCTGGGGCCGGTGATTCAGGGTGTAGGGCAGTGCAGTGGTGTTCGGGCAGTGTAGCGGGTCGTGCTGGGGCTGGAGTTTCAGGGTTTAGGGCATGCAGTGGTGTTCGTTCAGTGTAGGGGGCCGTGCTGGGGCCAGTGTTTCAGGGTTTAGGGCAGTGCAGTGGTGTTCAGGGAGTTTAGCGGGTCATGCTGGGGCCAGTGTTTTTATGGTTTTGGGCAGTTCAGTTGTGTTCGGGCAGCGTAGGGGGTCGTGCTGGGGCCGTTGTTGTTAGGGTTTAGGGCAGTGCAGTGGTGTTTGGGCAGTGTAGGGGTTCGTGCTGGGGCTAGTGTTTCAGGGTGTCGTGCAGAGGTGTTCGGGCAGTGTAGGGGGTCGTGCTGGGACTGGTGTTTCAGGGTTTAGTGCAGTGCAGTGGTGTTCGTTCAGTGTAGGGGGTCATGCTGGGGCCGGTGTTTCAGGGTTTAGGGCAGTGCAGTGGTGTTCGGGGAGTGTAGGGGGTCGTGCTGGGGCCTGTGTTTTTAGGGTTTAGGGCAGTTCAGTGGTGTTAGGGCAGTGTAGGGGGTCATGCTGGGTCCGGTGTTTCTGGGTGTAGGGCAGTGTTGTTTGGGCAGTGTAGGGGGTCATGCTGGGGGTGGTGTTTCAGTCTTTAGGGCAGTGCAGTGGTGTTTGGGAAGTGTGGGGGTCATTCATGGGCTGTGTTTCAGGGTTTAGAGCACTGCAGTGGTGCTCGGTCAGTGTAGGGGGTCGTGCTGGGGCTGGTGTTTCAGGGTTTAGGGCAGTGCAGTGGTGTTCGGGGAGTGTAGGAGGTCGTGCTGGGGCCGGTGTTTCAGGGTTTAGGGCAGTGCAGTGGTGTTCGGGGAGTGTAGGGGGTGGTGCTGTGGCCGGTGTTTCAGGGTTTAGGGCAGTGCAGTGGTGTTCGGACAGTGTAGGGGGTCATGCTGGGGCCGGTGTTTCAGGGTGTAGGGCAGTGCAGTGATGTTCGGGCTGTGTAGGGGATCGTGCTGGGGCCGGTGTTCCAGGGTTTAGGGCGGTGCAGTGGTGTTCGGGGAGTGTAGGGGGTCATGCTGGGGCCGGTGTTTCAGGGTTTAGGGCTGTGCAGTGGTGTTTGAGCAGTGTAGGGGGTCGTGCTGGGGCCGGTGTTTCAGGGTGTAGGGCAGTGCAGTGGTGTTCGGGCAGTGTAGGGGATCGTGCTGGGGCCGGTGTTTCAGGGTTTAGGGCGGTGCAGTGGTGTTCAAGGAGTGTAGGGGGTCATGCTGGGGCCGGTGTTTCAGGGTTTAGGGCTGTGCAGTGGTGTCCGAGGAGCATAGGGGGTCGTGCTGGGGCCGGTATTTCAGGGTTTAGGGCAGAGCAGTGGTGATCAGGGATCGTAGGGGGTCTTGCTGGCGCCAGTGTTTCAGGGTGAAGAGAAGTGCAGTGGTGTTCGGGCAATGTAGGGGGTCGTGCTGGGGGGGGTGTTTCATGGTGTAGGGCAGTGCAGTGTTGTTCGGGAGGTGTAGGGGGTCGTGGTGGGGGTGGTGTTTCAGGGTTTAGGGCAGTGAAGTGGTGTTCAGGAAGTGTGGGGGGTCGTGCAGGGGCTGTGTTTCAGGGTTTAGGGCAGTGCAGTGGTGTTCGGGCAGTGTGGGTTGTCGTGCAGGGGCTGGTGTTTTAGGGTTTAGGGCAGTGCAGTGGTGTTCAGGCAGTGTGGGGGGTCATGCTGGGGGCGGTGTTTCAGGGTTTAGGGCTGTGCTGTAGTGTTCGGGGAGTGTAGGGGGTCATGCTAGGGCTGGTGTTTCAGGGTATAGGGCAGTGCAGTGGTGTTCGGGCAGTGTAGGGGGTCATGCTGGGGCTGGTGTTTCATGGTTTAGGGCAGTGCCGTGGTGTTCGGGCAGTGTAGCGGGTCATTCTGGGGCTGGTGTTTCAGGGTTTAGGGCAGTGCACTGGTGTTCGTTCAATGTAGGGGGTCATGCTGGGGCCGGTGTTTCAGGGTTTAGGGCAGTGCAGTGGTGTTCAGGGAGTTTAGCGGGTCGTGCTGGGGCCAGTGTTTTCAGGGTTTAGGGAAGGGCAGTGGTGTTCGGGCAGTGTAGGGGGTCATGCTGGGGCCGGTGATTCAGGGTGTAGGGCAGTGCAGTGGTGTTCGGGGAGTGTAGGGGGTCGTGCTGGGGCCGGTGTTTCAGGGTGAAGAGAAGTGCAGTGGTGTTAGGGCAGTGTAGGGGGTCGTGCTGGGGCTGGTGTTTCATGGTTTAGGGCAGTGCAGTGGTGTTCGGGCAGTGTAGTGGATCGTGCTGGGGCTGGAGTTTCAGGGTTTAGGGCATGCAGTGGTGTTCGTTCAGTGTAGGGAGTCGTGCTGGGTCCAGTGTTTCAGGGTTTAGGGCAGTGCAGTGGTGTTCAGGGAGTTTAGCGGGTCATGCTGGGGCCAGTGTTTTTATGGTTTTGGGCAGTTCAGTTGTGTTCGGGCAGCGTAGGGGGTCGTACTGGGGCCGTTGTTGTGAGGGTTTAGGGCAGTGCAGTGGTGTTTGGGCAGTGTAGGGGTTCGTGCTGGGGCTAGTGTTTCAGGGTGTCGTGCAGTGGTGTTCGGACAGTGTAGGGGGTCATGCTGGGGCCGGTGTTTCAGGGTTTAGGGAAGGGCAGTGGTGTTCAGGCAGTGTAGGGGGTCATGCTGGGGCCGTTGTTGTGAGGGTTTAGGGCAGTGCAGTGGTGTTTGGGCAGTGTAGGGGTTCGTGCTGGGGCTAGTGTTTCAGGGTGTCGTGCAGTGGTGTTCGGGGAGTGTAGGGGGTCATGCTGGGGCCGGTGATTCAGGGTGTAGGGCAGTGCAGTGGTGTTCGGGCAGTGTAGGGGGTCGTGCTGGGGCTGGTGTTTCATGGTTTAGGGCAGTGCAGTGGTGTTCGGGCAGTGTAGCGGGTCGTGCTGGGGCTGGAGTTTCAGGGTTTAGGGCATGCAGTGGTGTTCGTTCAGTGTAGGGGCCCGTGCTGGGGCCAGTGTTTCAGGGTTTAGGGCAGTGCAGTGGTGTTCAGGGAGTTTAGCGGGTCATGCTGGGGCCAGTGTTTTTATGGTTTTGGGCAGTTCAGTTGTGTTCGGGCAGCGTAGGAGGTCGTGCTGGGGCCGTTGTTGTTAGGGTTTAGGGCAGTGCAGTGGTGTTTGGGCAGTGTAGGGGTTCGTGCTGGGGCTAGTGTTTCAGGGTGTCGTGCAGAGGTGTTCGGGCAGTGTAGGGGGTCGTGCTGGGACTGGTGTTTCAGGGTTTAGTGCAGTGCAGTGGTGTTCGTTCAGTGTAGGGGGTCATGCTGAGGCCGGTGTTTCAGGGTTTAGGGCAGTGCAGTGGTGTTCGGGGAGTGTAGGGGGTCGTGCTGGGGCCTGTGTTTTTAGGGGTTAGGGCAGTCCAGTGGTGTTCGGGCAGTGTAGGGGGTCATGCTGGGGCCGGTGTTTTTAGGGTTTAGGGCAGTGTAGTGGTGTTCGGGAAGTGTAGGGGGTCTTGCTGGGGCCGGTGTTTCTGGGTGTAGGGCAGTGTTGTTCGGGCAGTGTAGGGGGTCATGCTGGGGGTGGTGTTTCAGTCTTTAGGGCAGTGCAGTGGTGTTCGGGAAGTGTGGGGGGTCATTCATGGGCTGTGTTTCAGGGTTTAGAGCACTGCAGTGGTGCTCGGTCAGTGTAGGGGGTCGTGCTGGGGCCGGTGTTTCAGGGTTTAGGGCAGTGCAGTGGTGTTCGGGGAGTGTAGGGGGTCGTGCTGGTGCCGGTGTTTCAGGGTTTAGGGCAGTGCAGTGGTGTTCGGGGAGTGTAGGGGGTCATGCTGTGGCTGGTGTTTCAGGGTTTAGGGCAGTGCTGTGGTGTTCGGGCAGTGTAGGGGGTCGTGCTGGGGCCAGTGTTTCAGGGTGTAAGGTCAGAGCAGTGGTGTTCGGGCAGTGCAGGGGGGCATGCTGGGGCTGGTGTTTCAGGGTTTAGGGCAGTGCAGTGTTGTTCAGGCAGTATAGGGGGTCGTGCTGGGGCCAGTGTTTCAGGGTGTAGGGCAGTGCAGTGGTGTTTGGGCAGTGTAGGGGGTCGTGCTGAGGCCGGAGTTTCCGGGTGTAGGGCAGTGCAGTGGTGTTCGGGCAGTGTAGGGGGTCGTGCTGGGGCCGGTGTTTCAGGGTGTTGGGCAGTGCAGTGGTGTTCGGGCTGTGTAGGGGATCGTGCTGGGGCCGGTTTTCCAGGGTTTAGGGCGGTGCAGTGGTGTTCGAGGAGTGTAGGGGGTCATGCTGGGGCCGGTGTTTCAGGGTTTAGGGCTGTTCAGTGGTGTTCGAGGAGCGTAGGGGGTCGTGCTGGGAACGGTATTTCAGGGTTTAGGGCAGAGCAGTGGTGATCAGGGATCGTAGGGGGTCTTGCTAGGGCCGGTGTTTCAGGATTTAGGGCAGTGCAATGCTGTTCGGGCAGAGTAGGGGGTTGTGTTCGGGGCGGTGTTTCAAGGTTTAGGGCTGAGCAGTGGTGTTCAGGAAGTGTATCGGGTTGTGTTGGGGCCGGTGTTTCAGGGTGTAGGGCAGTGCAGTGCAGGGGTGTTCGGGAAGTGTATGGGGTCGCGCAGGGTGTGGTGTTTCAGGGTTTAGGGCAGTGAAGTTGTGTTCGTGAAGTGTGGGGGGTCGTGCAGGGGCTGTGTTTCAGGTTTTAGGGCAGTGCAGCATTGTTCGGGCAGTATGGGGGGCGTGCAGGGGCTGGTGTTTCAGTGTTTAGGGCAGTGCAGTGGTATTCGGGCAGTGTTGGGGGTTGTGCTGGGGCTGGTGTTTCAGGGTGTAGGACAGTGTAGTGGTGTTCGGGCAGCGTAGGAGGTCGTGCTGGGGCCAGTGTTTCAGGGTGTAGGGCAGTGCAGTGGTGTTCGGGCAGTGTAGGTTGTCGTGCTGGGGCCGGTGTTTCACGGTTTAGGGCAGTGCAGTGGTGTTCGGGCAGTGTAGGGGGACGTGCTGGGGCCAGTCTTTCAGGGTTTAGGGCAGTGCAGTGGTGTTCGGGGAGTGTAGGGGGTCATGCTGGTGCCGGTGTTTCTGGGTCTAGGGCAGTGCAGTGGGGTTCGGGGATTGTAGGGGGTCATGCTGTGGCTGGTGTTTCAGGGTTTAGGTCAGTGCAGTGGTGTTCGGGCAGTGTAGGGGGTCGTGCTGGGGCCGGTGTTACAGGGTTTAGGGCAGTGCAGTGGTGTTTGGGCAGTGTAGGGGTTCGAGCTGGGGCTGGTGTTTCAGGGTGTAGTGCAGTGGTGTTCGGGCAGTGTAGGGGGTCATGCTGGGGCTGCTGCTTCAGGGTTTAGTGCAGTGTAGTGGTGTTCGGGCAGTGTAGGGGGTCATGCTGGGGCCGGTGTTTCAGGGTGTAGGGCAGTGCAGAGGTGTTCGGGCAGTGTAGGGGATCGTGCTGGGGCCGGTGTTCCAGGGTTTAGGGCGGTGCAGTGGTGTTCGGGGAGTGTAGGGGGTCATGCTGGGGCCGGTGTTTCAGGGTTTAGGGCTGTGCAGTGGTGTTCGAGCAGTGTAGGGGGTCGTGCTGGGGCCGGTGTTTCAGGGTGTAGGGCAGAGCAGTGGTGTTCGGGCAGTGTAGGGGATCGTGCTGGGGCCGGTGTTGCAGGGTTTAGGGCGGTGCAGTGGTGTTCGAGGAGTGTAGGGGGTCATGCTGGGGCCGGTATTTCAGGGTTTAGGGCAGAGCAGTGGTGATCAGGGATCGTAGGGGGTCTTGCTGGCGCCGGTGTTTCAGGGTGAAGAGAAGTGCAGTGGTGTTCAGGCAATGTAGGGGGTTGTGCTAGGGTTGGTGTTTCAGGGTGTAGGGCAGTACAGTGGTTTAGGGCCGAGCAGTGGCTTTCGGGCAGTGTATCGGGTCGTGCTGAGGGGGGTGTTTCAGGGTGTAGGGCAGTGCAGTGTTGTTCAGGAAGTGTAGGGGGTCATGCTGGGGGTGGTGTTTCAGGGTTTAGGGCAGTGAAGTGGTGTTCAGGAAGTGTGGGGGGTCGTGCAGGGGCTGTGTTTCAGGGTTTAGGGCAGTGCAGTGGTGTTCGGGCAGTGTATCGGGTCGTGCTGGGCCGGTGTTTCAGGGTGTAGGGCAGTGCAGTGGTGTTCGGGAACTAAAGGGGGTCGTGCTGGGGGTGGTGTTTCAGGGTTTAGGGCAGTGAAGTGGTGTTCAGGAAGTGTGGGGGGTCATGCTGGGGCTGGTGTTTCAGTGTTTAGGTCAGTGCAGTGGTATTCGGGCAGTGTTGGGGGTTGTGCTGGGGATGGTGTATCAGGGTGTAGGACAGTGTAGTGGTGTTTGGGCAGTGTAGGGGGTCGTGCTGGGGCCGGTGTTTCAGGGTGTAGGGCAGTGCAGTGGTGTTCGGGCAGTGTAGGGGATCGTGCTGGGGCCGGTTTTTCAGGGTTTAGGGCAGTACAGTGGAGTTCGGGGAGTGTAGGGGGTCATGCTGGGGCCGGTGTTTCAGGGTTTAGGGCTGTTCAGTGGTGTTCGAGGAGCGTAGGGGGTCGTGCTGGGGACGGTATTTCAGGGTTTAGGGCAGAGCAGTGGTGATCAGGGATCGTAGGGGGTCTTGCTGGGGCCGGTGTTTCAGGATTTAGGGCAGTGCAATGCTGTTCGGGCAGAGTAGGGGGTTGTGTTCGGGGCGGTGTTTCAAGGTTTAGGGCTGAGCAGTGGTGTTCAGGAAGTGTATCGGGTCGTGTTGGGGCCGGTGTTTCAGGGTGTAGGGCAGTGCAGTGCAGGGGTGTTCGGGAAGTGTAGGGGGTCGCGCAGGGGGTGGTGTTTCAGGGTTTAGGGCAGTGAAGTTGTGTTCGTGAAGTGTGGGGGGTCGTGCAGGGGCTGTGTTTCAGGTTTTAGGGCAGTGCAGCATTGTTCGGGCAGTATGGGGGGCGTGCAGGGGCTGGTGTTTCAGTGTTTAGGGCAGTGCAGTGGTATTCGGGCAGTGTTGGGGGTTGTGCTGGGGCTGGTGTTTCAGGGTGTAGGACAGTGTAGTGGTGTTCGGGCAGCGTAGGAGGTCGTGCTGGGGCCAGTGTTTCAGGGTGTAGGGCAGTGCAGTGGTGTTCGGGCAGTGTAGGTTGTCGTGCTGGGGCCGGTGTTTCACGGTTTAGGGCAGTGCAGTGGTGTTCGGGCAGTGTAGGGGGTCGTGCTGGGGCCAGTCTTTCAGGGTTTAGGGCAGTGCAGTGGTGTTCGGGGAGTGTAGGGGGTCATGCTGGTGCCGGTGTTTCTGGGTCTAGGGCAGTGCAGTGGGGTTCGGGGATTGTAGGGGGTCGTGCTGTGGCTGGTGTTTCAGGGTTTAGGTCAGTGCAGTGGTGTTCGGGCAGTGTAGGGGGTCGTGCTGGGGCCGGTGTTACAGGGTTTAGGGCAGTGCAGTGGTGTTTGGGCAGTGTATGGGTTCGAGCTGGGGCTGGTGTTTCAGGGTGTAGTGCAGTGGTGTTCGGGCAGTGTAGGGGGTCATGCTGGGGCTGCTGCTTCAGTGTTTAGTGCAGTGTAGTGGTGTTCGGGCAGTGTAGGGGGTCATGCTGGGGCCGGTGTTTCAGGGTGTAGGGCAGTGCAGTGGTGTTCGGGCAGTGTAGGTGATCGTGCTGGGGCCGGTGTTCCAGGGTTTAGGGCGGTGCAGTGGTGTTCGGGGAGTGTAGGGGGTCATGCTGGGGCCGGTGTTTCAGGGTTTAGGGCTGTGCAGTGGTGTTCGAGCAGTGTAGGGGGTCGTGCTGGGGCCGGTGTTTCAGGGTGTAGGGCAGAGCAGTGGTGTTCGGGCAGTGTAGGGGATCGTGCTGGGGCCCGTGTTGCAGGGTTTAGGGCAGTGCAGTGGTGTTCGAGGAGTGTAGGGGGTCATGCTGGGGCCGGTATTTCAGGGTTTAGGGCAGAGCAGTGGTGATCAGGGATCGTAGGGGGTCTTGCTGGCGCCGGTGTTTCAGGGTGAAGAGAAGTGCAGTGGTGTTCAGGCAATGTAGGGGGTTGTGCTAGGGTTGGTGTTTCAGGGTGTAGGGCAGTACAGTGGTTTAGGGCCGAGCAGTGGCTTTCGGGCAGTGTATCGGGTCGTGCTGAGGGGGGTGTTTCAGGGTGTAGGGCAGTGCAGTGTTGTTCAGGAAGTGTAGGGGGTCATGCTGGGGGTGGTGTTTCAGGGTTTAGGGCAGTGAAGTGGTGTTCAGGAAGTGTGGGGGGTCGTGCAGGGGCTGTGTTTCAGGGTTTAGGGCAGTGCAGTGGTGTTCGGGCAGTGTATCGGGTCGTGCTGGGCCGGTGTTTCAGGGTGTAGGGCCGTGCAGTGGTGTTCGGGAACTAAAGGGGGTCGTGCTGGGGGTGGTGTTTCAGGGTTTAGGGCAGTGAAGTGGTGTTCAGGAAGTGTGGGGGGTCGTGCAGGGGCTGTGTTTCAGGGTTTACGGCAGTGCAGCGGTGTTTGGGCAGTATGGGGGGTCGTGCAGGGGCTGGTGTTTCAGTGTTTAGGTCAGTGCAGTGGTATTCGGGCAGTGTTGGGGGTTGTGCTGGGGATGGTGTATCAGGGTGTAGGACAGTGTAGTGGTGTTTGGGCAGTGTAGGGTGTCATGCTGGGGCCGGTGTTTCAGGGTTAAGGGCTGTGCAGTGGTGTCCGAGGAGCATAGGGGGTCGTGCTGGGGCCGGTATTTCAGGGTTTAGGGCAGAGCAGTGGTGATCAGGGATAGTAGGGGGTCTTGCTGGCGCCGGTGTTTCAGGGTGAAGAGAAGTGCAGTGGTGTTCGGGCAATGTAGGGGGTTGTGCTAGGGTTGGTGTTTCAGGGTGTAGGGCAGTGCAGTGGTTTAGGGCCGAGCAGTGGTTTTCGGGCAGTGTATCGGGTCGTGCTGGGGGGGTGTTTCAGGGTGTAGGGCAGTGCAGTGTTGTTCGGGAAGTGTAGGGGGTCATGGTGGGGGTGGTGTTTCAGGGTGTAGGGCAGTGCAGTGGTGTTCGGGCAGTGTAGGGGATCGTGCTGGGGCCGGTGTTCCAGGGTTTAGGGCGGTGCAGTGGTGTTCGGGGAGTGTAGGGGGTCATGCTGGGGCCGGTGTTTCAGGGTTTAGGGCTGTGCAGTGGTGTTCGAGCAGTGTAGGGGGTCGTGCTGGGGCCGGTGTTTCAGGGTGTAGGGCAGTGCAGTGGTGTTCGGGCAGTGTAGGGGATCGTGCTGGGGCCGGTGTTCCAGGGTTTAGGGCGGTGCAGTGGTGTTCGAGGAGTGTAGGGGGTCATGCTGGGGCCGGTGTTTCAGGGTTTAGGGCTGTGCAGTGGTGTCCGAGGAGCATAGGTGGTCATGCTGGGGCCGGTATTTCAGGGTTTAGGGCAGAGCAGTGGTGATCAGGGATCGTAGGGGGTCTTGCTGGCGCCAGTGTTTAAGGGTGAAGAGAAGTGCAGTGGTGTTCGGGCAATGTAGGGGGTCGTGCTGGGGGGGTGTTTCATGGTGTAGGGCAGTGCAGTGTTGTTCGGGAAGTGTAGGGGGTCATGGTGGGGGTGGTGTTTCAGGGTTTAGGGCAGTGAAGTGGTGTTCAGGAAGTGTGGGGGGTCGTGCAGGGGCTGTGTTTCAGGGTTTAGGGCAGTGCAGTGGTGTTCGGGCAGTGTGGGGTGTCGTGCAGGGGCTGGTGTTTTAGGGTTTAGGGCAGTGCAGTGGTGTTCAGGCAGTGTGGGGGGTCATGCTGGGGCCGGTGTTTCAGGGTTTAGGGCTGTGCTGTAGTGTTCGGGGAGTGTAGGGGGTCGTGCTGAAGCCGGTGTTTCAGGGTGAAACGAAGTGCAGTGTTGATCGGGCAATGTAGGGGGTCATGTTTCAGGGTGTAGGGCAGTGCAGTGGTGTTCGGGCAGTGTAGGGGGTCATGCTGGGGCTGGTGTTTCATGGTTTAGGGCAGTGCAGTGGTGTTCGGGCAGTGTAGCGGGTCATTCTGGGGCTGGTGTTTCAGGGTTTAGGGCAGTGCACTGGTGTTCTTTCAGTGTAGGGGGTCATGCTGGGGCCGGTGTTTCAGGGTTTAGGGCAGTGCAGTGGTGTTCAGGGAGTTTAGCGGGTCGTGCTGGGGCCAGTGTTTTCAGGGTTTAGGGAAGGGCAGTGGTGTTCGGGCAGTGTAGGGGGTCATGCTGGGGCCGGTGATTCAGGGTGTAGGGCAGTGCAGTGGTGTTTGGGGAGTGTAGGGGGTCGTGCTGGGGCCGGTGTTTCAGGGTGAAGAGAAGTGCAGTGGTGTTCGGGCAGTGTAGGGGGTCGTGCTGGGGCTGGTGTTTCATGGTTTAGGGCAGTGCAGTGGTGTTCGGGCAGTGTAGTGGGTCGTGCTGGGGCTGGAGTTTCAGGGTTTAGGGCATGCAGTGGTGTTCGTTCAGTGTAGGGGGTCGTGCTGGGTCCAGTGTTTCGGGGTTTAGGGCAGTGCAGTGGTGTTCAGGGAGTTTAGCGGGTCATGCTGGGGCCAGTGTTTTTATGGTTTTGGGCAGTTCAGTTGTGTTCGGGCAGCGTAGGGGGTCGTACTGGGGCCGTTGTTGTGAGGGTTTAGGGCAGTGCAGTGGTGTTTGGGCAGTGTAGGGGTTCGTGCTGGGGCTAGTGTTTCAGGGTGTCGTGCAGTGGTGTTCGGGCAGTGTAGGGGGTCATGCTGGGGCCGGTGTTTCAGGGTTTAGGGAAGGGCAGTGGTGTTCAGGCAGTGTAGGGGGTCATGCTGGGGCCGGTGATTCAGGGTGTAGGGCAGTGCAGTGGTGTTCGGGCAGTGTAGGGGGTCGTGCTGGGGCTGGTGTTTCATGGTTTAGGGCAGTGCAGTGGTGTTCGGGCAGTGTAGCGGGTCGTGCTGGGGCTGGAGTTTCAGGGTTTAGGGCATGCAGTGGTGTTCGTTCAGTGTAGGGGGCCGTGCTGGGGCCAGTGTTTCAGGGTTTAGGGCAGTGCAGTGGTGTTCAGGGAGTTTAGCGGGTCATGCTGGGGCCAGTGTTTTTATGGTTTTGGGCAGTTCAGTTGTGTTCGGGCAGCATAGGGGGTCGTGCTGGGTCCGTTGTTGTTAGGGTTTAGGGCAGTGCAGTGGTGTTTGGGCAGTGTAGGGGTTCGTGCTGGGGCTAGTGTTTCAGGGTGTCGTGCAGAGGTGTTCGGGCAGTGTAGGGGGTCGTGCTGGGACTGGTGTTTCAGGGTTTAGTGCAGTGCAGTGGTGTACGTTCAGTGTAGGGGGTCATGCTGGGGCCGGTGTTTCAGGGTTTAGGGCAGTGCAGTGGTGTTCGGGGAGTGTAGGGGGTCGTGCTGGGGCCTGTGTTTTTAGGGTTTAGGGCAGTTCAGTGGTGTTCGGGCAGTGTAGGGGGTCATGCTGGGGCAGGTGTTTTTAGGGTTTAGGGCAGTGTAGTGGTGTTCGGGAAGTGTAGGGGGTCCTGCTGGGGCCGGTGTTTCTGGGTGTAGGGCAGTGTTGTTCGGGCAGTGTAGGGGGTCATGCTGGGGGTGGTGTTTCAGTCTTTAGGGCAGTGCAGTGGTGTTCGGGAAGTGTGGGGGGTCATTCATGGGCTGTGTTTCAGGGTTTAGAGCACTGCAGTGGTGCTCGGTCAGTGTAGGGGGTAGTGCTGGTGCTGGTGTTTCAGGGTTTAGGGCAGTGCAGTGGTGTTCGGGGAGTGTAGGGGGTGGTGCTGTGGCCGGTGTTTCAGGGTTTAGGGCAGTGCAGTGGTGTTCGGACAGTGTAGGGGGTCATGCTGGGGCCGGTGTTTCAGGGTGTAGGGCAGTGCAGTGATGTTCGGGCAGTGTAGGGGATCGTGCTGGGGCCGGTGTTCCAGGGTTTAGGGCGGTGCAGTGGTGTTCGGGGAGTGTAGGGGGTCATGCTGGGGCCGGTGTTTCAGGGTTTAGGGCTGTGCAGTGGTGTTCGAGCAGTGTAGGGGGTCGTGCTGGGGCCGGTGTTTCAGGGTGTAGGGCAGTGCAGTGGTGTTCGGGCAGTGTAGGGGATCGTGCTGGGGCCGGTGTTCCAGGGTTTAGGGCGGTGCAGTGGTGTTCGAGGAGTGTAGGGGGTCATGCTGGGGCCGGTGATTCAGGGTGTAGGGCAGTGCAGTGGTGTTTGGGGAGTGTAGGGGGTCGTGCTGGGGCCGGTGTTTCAGGGTGAAGAGAAGTGCAGTGGTGTTCGGGCAGTGTAGGGGGTCGTGCTGGGGCTGGTGTTTCATGGTTTAGGGCAGTGCAGTGGTGTTCGGGCAGTGTAGTGGGTCGTGCTGGGGCTGGAGTTTCAGGGTTTAGGGCATGCAGTGGTGTTCGTTCAGTGTAGGGGGTCGTGCTGGGTCCAGTGTTTCGGGGTTTAGGGCAGTGCAGTGGTGTTCAGGGAGTTTAGCGGGTCATGCTGGGGCCAGTGTTTTTATGGTTTTGGGCAGTTCAGTTGTGTTCGGGCAGCGTAGGGGGTCGTACTGGGGCCGTTGTTGTGAGGGTTTAGGGCAGTGCAGTGGTGTTTGGGCAGTGTAGGGGTTCGTGCTGGGGCTAGTGTTTCAGGGTGTCGTGCAGTGGTGTTCGGGCAGTGTAGGGGGTCATGCTGGGGCCGGTGTTTCAGGGTTTAGGGAAGGGCAGTGGTGTTCAGGCAGTGTAGGGGGTCATGCTGGGGCCGGTGATTCAGGGTGTAGGGCAGTGCAGTGGTGTTCGGGCAGTGTAGGGGGTCGTGCTGGGGCTGGTGTTTCATGGTTTAGGGCAGTGCAGTGGTGTTCGGGCAGTGTAGCGGGTCGTGCTGGGGCTGGAGTTTCAGGGTTTAGGGCATGCAGTGGTGTTCGTTCAGTGTAGGGGGCCGTGCTGGGGCCAGTGTTTCAGGGTTTAGGGCAGTGCAGTGGTGTTCAGGGAGTTTAGCGGGTCATGCTGGGGCCAGTGTTTTTATGGTTTTGGGCAGTTCAGTTGTGTTCGGGCAGCATAGGGGGTCGTGCTGGGTCCGTTGTTGTTAGGGTTTAGGGCAGTGCAGTGGTGTTTGGGCAGTGTAGGGGTTCGTGCTGGGGCTAGTGTTTCAGGGTGTCGTGCAGAGGTGTTCGGGCAGTGTAGGGGGTCGTGCTGGGACTGGTGTTTCAGGGTTTAGTGCAGTGCAGTGGTGTTCGTTCAGTGTAGGGGGTCATGCTGGGGCCGGTGTTTCAGGGTTTAGGGCAGTGCAGTGGTGTTCGGGGAGTGTAGGGGGTCGTGCTGGGGCCTGTGTTTTTAGGGTTTAGGGCAGTTCAGTGGTGTTCGGGCAGTGTAGGGGGTCATGCTGGGGCCGGTGTTTTTAGGGTTTAGGGCAGTGTAGTGGTGTTCGGGAAGTGTAGGGGGTCCTGCTGGGGCCGGTGTTTCTGGGTGTAGGGCAGTGTTGTTCGGGCAGTGTAGGGGGTCATGCTGGGGGTGGTGTTTCAGTCTTTAGGGCAGTGCAGTGGTGTTCGGGAAGTGTGGGGGGTCATTCATGGGCTGTGTTTCAGGGTTTAGAGCACTGCAGTGGTGCTCGGTCAGTGTAGGGGTAGTGCTGGGGCTGGTGTTTCAGGGTTTAGGGCAGTGCAGTGGTGTTCGGGGAGTGTAGGGGGTGGTGCTGTGGCCGGTGTTTCAGGGTTTAGGGCAGTGCAGTGGTGTTCGGACAGTGTAGGGGGTCATGCTGGGGCCGGTGTTTCAGGGTGTAGGGCAGTGCAGTGATGTTCGGGCAGTGTAGGGGATCGTGCTGGGGCCGGTGTTCCAGGGTTTAGGGCGGTGCAGTGGTGTTCGGGGAGTGTAGGGGGTCATGCTGGGGCCGGTGTTTCAGGGTTTAGGGCTGTGCAGTGGTGTTCGAGCAGTGTAGGGGGTCGTGCTGGGGCCGGTGTTTCAGGGTGTAGGGCAGTGCAGTGGTGTTCGGGCAGTGTAGGGGATCGTGCTGGGGCCGGTGTTCCAGGGTTTAGGGCGGTGCAGTGGTGTTCGAGGAGTGTAGGGGGTCATGCTGGGGCCGGTGTTTCAGGGTTTAGGGCTGTGCAGTGGTGTCCGAGGAGCATAGGGGGTCGTGCTGGGGCCGGTATTTCAGGGTTTAGGGCAGAGCAGTGGTGATCAGGGATCGTAGGGGGTCTTGCTGGCGCCAGTGTTTCAGGGTGAAGAGAAGTGCAGTGGTGTTCGGGCAATGTAGGGGGTCGTGCTGGGGGGGGTGTTTCATGGTGTAGGGCAGTGCAGTGTTGTTCGGGAAGTGTAGGGGGTCGTGGTGGGGGTGGTGTTTCAGGGTTTAGGGCAGTGAAGTGGTGTTCAGGAAGTGTGGGGGGTCGTGCAGGGGCTGTGTTTCACGGTTTAGGGCAGTGCAGTGGTGTTCGGGCAGTGTGGGGTGTCGTGCAGGGGCTGGTGTTTTAGGGTTTAGGGCAGTGCAGTTGTGTTCAGGCAGTGTGGGGGGTCATGCTGGGGCCGGTGTTTCAGGGTTTAGGGCTGTGCTGTAGTGTTCGGGGAGTGTAGGGGGTCGTGCTGGGGCCGGTGTTTCAGGGTGAAAAGAAGTGCAGTGTTGATCGGGCAATGTAGGGGGTCATGCTAGGGCTGGTGTTTCAGGGTGTAGGGCAGTGCAGTGGTGTTCGGGCAGTGTAGGGGGTCATGCTGGGGCTGGTGTTTCATGGTTTAGGGCAGTGCAGTGGTGTTCGGGCAGTGTAGCGGGTCATTCTGGGGCTGGTGTTTCAGGGTTTAGGGCAGTGCACTGGTGTTCGTTCAGTGTAGGGGGTCATGCTGGGGCCGGTGTTTCAGGGTTTAGGGCAGTGCAGTGGTGTTCAGGGAGTTTAGCGGGTCGTGCTGGGGCCAGTGTTTTCAGGGTTTAGGGAAGGGCAGTGGTGTTCGGCCAGTGTAGGGGGTCATGCTGGGGCCGGTGATTCAGGGTGTAGGGCAGTGCAGTGGTGTTCGGGGAGTGTAGGGGGTCGTGCTGGGGCCGGTGTTTCAGGGTTTAGGGCAGTGCAGTGGTGTTCGGACAGTGTAGGGGGTCATGCTGGGGCCGGTGTTTCAGGGTGTAGGGCAGTGCAGTGATGTTCGGGCAGTGTAGGGGATCGTGCTGGGGCCGGTGTTCCAGGGTTTAGGGCGGTGCAGTGGTGTTCGGGGAGTGTAGGGGGTCATGCTGGGGCCGGTGTTTCAGGGTTTAGGGCTGTGCAGTGGTGTTCGAGCAGTGTAGGGGGTCGTGCTGGGGCCGGTGTTTCAGGGTGTAGGGCAGTGCAGTGGTGTTCGGGCAGTGTAGGGGATCGTGCTGGGGCCGGTGTTCCAGGGTTTAGGGCGGTGCAGTGGTGTTCGAGGAGTGTAGGGGGTCATGCTGGGGCCGGTGTTTCAGGGTTTAGGGCTGTGCAGTGGTGTCCGAGGAGCATAGGGGGTCGTGCTGGGGCCGGTATTTCAGGGTTTAGGGCAGAGCAGTGGTGATCAGGGATCGTAGGGGGTCTTGCTGGCGCCAGTGTTTCAGGGTGAAGAGAAGTGCAGTGGTGTTCGGGCAATGTAGGGGGTCGTGCTGGGGGGGGTGTTTCATGGTGTAGGGCAGTGCAGTGTTGTTCGGGAAGTGTAGGGGGTCGTGGTGGGGGTGGTGTTTCAGGGTTTAGGGCAGTGAAGTGGTGTTCAGGAAGTGTGGGGGGTCGTGCAGGGGCTGTGTTTCATGGTTTAGGGCAGTGCAGTGGTGTTCGGGCAGTGTGGGGTGTCGTGCAGGGGCTGGTGTTTTAGGGTTTAGGGCAGTGCAGTTGTGTTCAGGCAGTGTGGGGGGTCATGCTGGGGCCGGTGTTTCAGGGTTTAGGGCTGTGCTGTAGTGTTCGGGGAGTGTAGGGGGTCGTGCTGGGGCCGGTGTTTCAGGGTGAAAAGAAGTGCAGTGTTGATTGGGCAATGTAGGGGGTCATGCTAGGGCTGGTGTTTCAGGGTGTAGGGCAGTGCAGTGGTGTTCGGGCAGTGTAGGGGGTCATGCTGGGGCTGGTGTTTCATGGTTTAGGGCAGTGCAGTGGTGTTCGGGCAGTGTAGCGGGTCATTCTGGGGCTGGTGTTTCAGGGTTTAGGGCAGTGCACTGGTGTTGGTTCAGTGTAGGGGGTCATGCTGGGGCCGGTGTTTCAGGGTTTAGGGCAGTGCAGTGGTGTTCAGGGAGTTTAGCGGGTCGTGCTGGGGCCAGTGTTTTCAGGGTTTAGGGAAGGGCAGTGGTGTTCGGGCAGTGTAGGGGGTCATGCTGGGGCCGGTGATTCAGGGTGTAGGGCAGTGCAGTGGTGTTCGGGGAGTGTAGGGGGTCGTGCTGGGGCCGGTGTTTCAGGGTGAAGAGAAGTGCAGTGGTGTTCGGGCAGTGTAGGGGGTCGTGCTGGGGCTGGTGTTTCATGGTTTAGGGTAGTGCAGTGGTGTTCGTTCAGTGTAGGGGTCGTGCTGGGGCAGGTGTTTTAGGGTTTAGGGCAGTGCAGTGGTGTTCGGGGAGTGTAGGGGGTCGTGCTGGGGCCGGTGTTTCAGGGTTTAGAGCAGTGCAGTGGTGTTCGTTCAGTGTAGGGGGTCATGCTGGGGCCGGTGTTTCAGGGTTTAGGGCAGTGCAGTGGTGTTCGGGGAGTGTAGGGGGTCGTGCTGGGGCCTGTGTTTTTAGGGTTTAGGGCAGTCCAGTGGTGTTCGGGCAGTGTAGGGGGTCATGCTGGGGCCGGTGTTTTTAGGGTTTAGGGCAGTGTAGTGGTGTTCGGGAAGTGTAGGGGGTCTTGCTGGGGCCGGTGTTTCTGGGTGTAGGGCAGTGTTGTTCGGGCAGTGTAGGGGGTCATGCTGGGGGTGGTGTTTCAGTCTGTAGGGCAGTGCAGTGGTGTTCGGGAAGTGTGGGGGGTCATTCATGGGCTGTGTTTCAGGGTTTAGAGCACTGCAGTGGTGCTCGGTCAGTGTAGGGGGTCGTGCTGGGGCCGGTGTTTCAGGGTTTAGGGCAGTGCAGTGGTGTTCGGGGAGTGTAGGGGGTCGTGCTGGTGTCGGTGTTTCAGGGTTTAGGGCAGTGCAGTGGTGTTCTGGGAGTGTAGGGGGTCGTGCTGTGGCTGGCGTTTCAGGGTTTAGGGCAGTGCTGGGGTGTTCGGGCAGTGTAGGGGGTCGTGCTGGGGCCAGTGTTTCAGGGTGTAAGGTCAGAGCAGTGGTGTTCGGGCAGTGCAGGGGGGCATGCTGGGGCTGGTGTTTCAGGGTTTAGGGCAGTGCAGTGTTGTTCAGGCAGTATAGGGGGTCGTGCTGGGGCCAGTGTTTCAGGGTGTAGGGCAGTGCAGTGGTGTTTGGGCAGTGTAGGGGGTCGTGCTGAGGCCGGAGTTTCCGGGTGTAGGGCAGTGCAGTGGTGTTCGGGCAGTGTTGGGGGTTGTGCTGGGGCTGGTGTTTCAGGGTTTAGGACAGTGTAGTGGTGTTCGGGCAGTGTAGGGGGTCGTGCTGGGGCTGGTGTTTCAGGGTGTAGGGCAGTGCAGTGGTGTTCAGGCAGTGTTGGGGTTTGTGCTGCCGTCGGTGGTTTAGGGATGTGCAGTGGTGTTCGGGGAGTGTAGGGAGTCATGCTGGGGCCGGTGTTTCAGGGTTTAGGGCTGTGCAGTGGTGTTCAGGCAGTGTATCGGGTCGTGCTGGGGCTGGTGTTTCAGGGTGTAGGGCAGTGCAGTGGTGTTCGGGAAGTGTAGGCGGTTGTGCTGGGCCCGGTGTTTTTGGGTGTAGGGCAGTGTTGTTCGGGCAGTGTAGGGGGTCGTGCTGGGGGTGGTGTTTCAGCCTTTAGGGCAGTGCAGTGGTGTTCGGGAAGTGTGGGGGGTGGTGCAGGGGCTGTGTTTCTGGGTTTAGGGCAGTGCAGTGGTGTTTGTGCTAGAGCTGGTGTTTCAGGGTGTAGGGCAGTGCAGTGGTGTTCGGGCAGTGTATGGGGTCGTACTGGGGCTGGTGTTTCATGGTTTAGGGCAGTGCAGTGGTGTTCGGGCATTGTAGTGGGTCGTTCTGGGGCTTGTGTTTCAGGGTTCAGGGCAGTGCAGTGGTGTTCGGGCAGTGTATGGGGTCGTACTGGGGCTGGTGTTTCATGGTTTAGGGCAGTGCAGTGGTGTTCGGGCATTGTAGTGGGTCGTTCTGGGGCTTGTGTTTCAGGGTTTAGGGCAGTGCAGTGATGTTCAGGGAGTTCAGCGGGTCGTGCTGGGGCCAGTGTTTTTAGGGTTTTTGGCAGTTCAGTGGTGTTCGGGCAGTGTAGGGGGTCGTGCTGGGGCCGGTGTTTTTAGGGTTTAGGGCCGTGCAGTGGTGTTCGGGCAGTGTAGGGGTTCGGGCTGGGGCTGGTGTTTCAGGGTACAGTGCAGTGGTGTTCGGGCAGTGTAGGGGGTCGTGATGTGGCTGGTGTTTCAAGGGTTTAGGGCAGTGCAGTGGTGTTCGTTCAGTGTAGGGGTCGTGCTGGGGTAGGTGTTTTAGGGTTTAGGGCTGTGCAGTGGTGTTCGGGAAGTGCAGGGGGTTGTGATGGGGCCGGTGTTTCTAAGTGTAGGGCAGTGTTGTTCGGGCAGTGTAGGGGGTCGTCCTGTGGGGTGGTGTTTCAGTCTTTAGAGCACTGCAGTGGTGTTCGGGAAGTGTGGGGTGTCGTTCAGGGGCTGTGTTTCAGGGTTTAGAGCAATGCAGTGGTGTTTGGGCAGTGTAGGGGGTCGTGCTGGGCCTGGTGTTTCAGTGTTTATGGCAGTGCAGTGGTTTAAGTTCAGAGTATGGGGTCGTACTGGGGCTGGTGTTTCAGGGTTTAGGGCAGTGCAGTGGTGCTCGTTCAGTGTAGGGGGTCGTGCTGGGGCTGGTGTTTCAGGGTTTAGGGCAGTGCAGTGGTGTTGGGGGAGTGTAGGGGGTCGTGCTCGTGCCGATGTTTCAGTATTTATGGCATTGCAGAGGTGTTCGGGGAGTGTAGGGGGTCATGCTGTGGCTGGTGTTTCAGGGTTTAGGGCATTGCTGTGGTGTTCGGGCAGTGTAGGGGGTCATGCTGGGGCCGGTGTTTCAGGGTGTAAAGTCAGAGCAGTGGTGTTCGGGCAGTGCCGGGGGTCATGCTGGGGCCAGTGTTTCAGGGTGTAGGGCAGTGCAGTGGTGTCCGGGCAGTGTTGGGGGTTGTGCTGGGGCTGGTGTTTCAGGGTGTAGGACAGTGTAGTGGTGTTCGGGCAGTGTAGGGGGTCGTGCTGGGGCCGGTGTTTCAGGGTGTAGGGCAGTGCAGTGGTGTTCGGGCAGTGTAGAGGCTCATGCTGCCACCGGTGTTTCAGGGTTTAGGGATGTGCAGTGGTGTTCGGGGAGTGTAGAGAGTCATGCTGGGGCCGGTGTTTCAGGGTTTAGGGCTGTGCAGTGGTGTTCGAGGAGCGTAAGGGCTCCTGCTGGGGCCAGTATTTCAGAGTTTAGGGCAGAAGAGTGGTGATCAGGGATCGTAGGGGGTCTTGCTGGGGCCGGTGTTTCAGGGTTTAGGGCAGTGCAGTGCTGTTCGGGCAGAGTAGGGGGTTGTGTTGGGGGCGGTGGTTCAAGGTTTATGGCCGAGCAGTGGTGTTCGGGCAGTGTATCGGGTCGTGCTGGGGCCGGTGTTTCAGGGTATAGGGCTGTGCAGTGGTGTTCAGGAAGTGTAGGCGGTTGTGCTGGGGCCGGTGTTTCTGGGTGTAGGGCAGTGTTGTTCGGGCAGTGTGGGGGGTCATGCTGGGGGTGGTGTTTCAGCGTTTAGGGCAGTGCAGTGATGTTCGGGCATTATGGGGGGTGGTGCTGGGGCCGGTGTTTCAGGGATTAGGGCAGTGCTGTGGTGTTCGGGGAGTGTAGGGGGTCGTGCTGGGAACGGTGTTTCTGGGTGAAGAGAAGTGCAGTGGTGTTCGGGCAATGTAGGGATCATGCTAGGGCTGGTGTTTCAGGGTGTAGGGCAGTGCAGTGGTGTTTGCGCAGTGTAGGTGGTCGTGCTGGGGCTGGTGTTTTATGGTTTATGGCAGTGCAGTGGTGTTTGGGCATTGTAGCGGGTCGTTCTGGGGCTGGTGTTTCAGGGCTTAGTGCAGTACAGTGGTGTTCTTTCAGTGTAGGGGGTTGTGCTGGGGCCGGTGTTTCAGGGTTTAGGGCAGTGCAGTGATGTTCAGGGAGTTCAGCGGGTCGTGCTGGGGCCAGTGTTTTAGGGTTTTGGGCAGTTCAGTGGTGTTCGGGCAGTGTAGGGGGTCGTGCAGGGGCCGGTGTTTTTAGGGTTTAGGGCAGTGCAGTGGTGTTTGGGCAGTGTAGGAGTTCATGCTGGGGCTGGTGTTTTAGGGTTTAGGGCTGTGCAGTGGTGTTCGGGAAGTGTAGGGGGTCATCCTTGGGGTGGTGTTTCAGTCTTTAGGGCAGTGCAGTGGTGTTCGGGAAGTGTGGGGGTCGTTCAGGGGCTGTGTTTCATTGTTTAGAGCAGTGCATTGGTGTTCGGGCAGTGTAGGGGGTCGTGCTGGGCCTGGTGTTTCAGGGTTTAGGGCAGTGCAGTGGTGTAAGTTCAGAGTAGGGGGTCGTACTGGGGCTGGTGTTTCAGGGTTTAGGGCAGTGCAGTGGTGTTCGTTCAGTGTAGGGGGTCATGCTTGGGGCCGGTGTTTCAGGGTTTAGGGCAGTGCAGTGGTGTTGGGGGAGTGTAGGGGGTCGTGCTGGTGCCGATGTTTCAGGGTTTAGGGCAGTGCAGTGGTGTTCGGGGAGTGTAGGGGTTTATGCTGGGGCCGGTGTTTCAGGGTGTAAGGTCAGAGCAGTGGTGTTCGGGCAGTGCAGGGGGTCGTGCTGGGGCCGGTGTTTCAGGGTTTAGGGCAGTGCAGTGGTGTTCAGGCAGTGTAGGGGGTCGTGCTGGGGCCAGTGTTTCAGGGTGTAGGGCAGTGCAGTGGTGTTCGGGCATTGTAGGGGTTCGTGCTGGGGCCGGAGGTTCTGGGTGTAGGGCAGTGCAGTGGTGTTCGGGCAGTGAAGGGGGTTGTGCTGGGGCTGGTGTTTCAGGGTGTAGGACAGTGTAGTCGTGTTCGGGCAGTGTAGGGGGTCGTGCTGGGGCCGATGTTTCAGGGGGTAGGGCAGTGCAGTGGTGTTCGGGCAGTGTAGGGGATCATGCTGGGGCCGGTGTTTCAGGGTTTAGGGCAGTGCAGTGGTGTTCGGGGAGTGTAGGGGGTCGTGATGGTGCCGGTGTTTCAGGTTTTAAGTCAGAGCAGTGGTGATCAGGGATCGTAGGGGTCTTGCTGGGGCCGGTGTTTCAGGGTTTTGGGCAGTGCAGTGCTGTTCGGGCAGAGTACGGGGTTGTGTGGGGGGTGGTGCCTCATGGTTTAGGGCCGAGCAGTGGTGTTCGGGCAGTGTAGCGGGTCGTGCTGGGGCCGGTGTTTCAGGGTTTAGGGCAGTGCAGTGGTGTTCGGGGAGTGTAGGGGGTCGTGCTGGGGCCTGTGTTTTTAGGGTTTAGGGCAGTTCAGTGGTGTTCGGGCAGTGTAGGGGGTCGTGCTGGGGCCAGTGTTTCAGGGTTTAGGGCAGTGCAGTGGTGTTCGGAAAGTGTAGGGGGTCGAGCTGAGGCCGATGTTTCAGGGTGTAGGTCAGAGCAGTGGTGTTCGGGCAGTGTAGGGGGTCATGCTGGGGCCGGTGTTTCAGGGTTTAGGGCAGTGCAGTGGTGTTCGGGCAGTGTAGGGGGTCGTGCTGGGGCTGGTGTTTCATGGTTTAGGGCAGTGCAGTGGTTTTCGGGCAGTGAAGCGGGTCGTGATGGGGCTGGTGTTTCAGGGTTTAGGGCAGTGCAGTGGTGTTCGTTCAGTGTAGGGGGTCGTGCTGGGGCTGGTGTTTCAGGGCTTAGGGCAGTGCAGTGGTGTTTGGGGAGTTTAGCGGGTCGTGCTGGGGCCAGTGTTTTTATGGTTTTGGGCAGTTCATTGGTGTTTGGGCAGTGTAGGGGGTCGTGCTGGGGCCGGTGTTTTTAGGGTTTGGGGCAGTGCAGTGGTGTTTGGGCAGTGTAGGGGTTCATGCTGGGGCTGGTGTTTCAGGGTGTACCGCAGTGGTGTTCGGGTAGTGTAGGGGGTCATGCTGGGGCAGTTTTTTCAGGGTTTAGGGCAGAGCAGTAGGGGGTCATGCTGGTGCCGGTGTTTCAGGGTTTAGGGCAGTGCAGTGGTGTTCGGGGAGTGTAGTGGGTCCGGTGTTTCAGGATGTAAGGTCAGAGCAGTGGGGTTCGAGCAGTGCAGGGGGTCATAATGGGGCCGGTGTTTCAGGGTTTAGGGCAGTGCAGTGGTGTTCAGGCAGTGTAGGGGGTCGTGCTGGGACCAGTGTTTCCGGGTGTAGGGCAGTGCAGTGGTATTCGGGCAGTGTTGGGGGTTGTGCTGGGGATGGTGTATCAGGGCGTAGGACAGTGTAGTGGTGTTCAGGCAGTGTAGGGGGTCGTGCTGGGGCTGCTGCTTCAGGGTTTAGTGCAGTGTAGTGGTGTTCGGGCAGTGTAGGGGGTCATGCTAAGGCTGGTGTTTCAGGGTGTAGGACAGTGCAGTGGTGTTTGAGCAGTGTAGGGGGTCATGCTGGGGCCGGTGTTTCAGGGTTTAGGGCGGTGCAGTGGTGTTCGGGGAGTGTAGGGGGTCATGCTGGGGCCGGTGTTTCAGGGTTTAGGGCTGTGCAGTGGTGTTCGAGCAGTGTAGGGGGTCGTGCTGGGGCCGGTGTTTCAGGGTGTAGGGCAGTGCAGTGGTGTTCGGGCAGTGTAGGGGATCGTGCTGGGGCCGGTGTTCCAGGGTTTAGGGCGGTGCAGTGGTGTTCGAGGAGTGTAGGGGGTCATGCTGGGGCCGGTGTTTCAGGGTTTAGGGCTGTGCAGTGGTGTCCGAGGAGCATAGGGGGTCGTGCTGGGGCCGGTATTTCAGGGTTTAGGGCAGAGCAGTGGTGATCAGGGATTGTAGGGGGTCTTGCTGGCGCCGGTGTTTCAGGGTGAAGAGAAGTGCAGTGGTGTTCGGGCAATGTAGGGGGTCGTGCTGGGGGGGTGTTTCATGGTGTAGGGCAGTGCAGTGTTGTTCGGGAAGTGTAGGGGGTCGTGGTGGGGGTGGTGTTTCAGGGTTTAGGGCAGTGAAGTGGTGTTCAGGAAGTGTGGGGGGCCGTGCAGGGGCTGTGTTTCAGGGTTTAGGGCAGTGCAGTGGTGTTCGGGCAGTGTGGGGTGTCGTGCAGGGGCTGGTGTTTTAGGGTTTAGGGCAGTGCAGTGGTGTTCAGGCAGTGTGGGGGGTCATGCTGGGGCCGGTGTTTCAGGGTTTAGGGCTGTGCTGTAGTGTTCGGGGAGTGTAGGGGGTCGTGCTGGGGCCGGTGTTTCAGGGTGAAAAGAAGTGCAGTGTTGATTGGGCAATGTAGGGGGTCATGCTAGGGCTGGTGTTTCAGGGTGTAGGGCAGTACAGTGGTGTTCGGGCAGTGTAGGGGGTCATGCTGGGGCTGGTGTTTCATGGTTTAGGGCAGTGCAGTGGTGTTCGGGCAGTGTAGCGGGTTATTCTGGGGCTGGTGTTTCAGGGTTTAGGGCAGTGCACTGGTGTTCGTTCAGTGTAGGGGGTCATGCTGGGGCCGGTGTTTCGGGGTTTAGGGCAGTGCAGTGGTGTTCAGGGAGTTTAGCGGGTCGTGCTGGGGCCAGTGTTTTCAGGGTTTAGGGAAGGGCAGTGGTGTTCGGGCAGTGTAGGGGGTCATGCTGGGGCCGGTGATTCAGGGTGTAGGGCCGTGCAGTGGTGTTCGGGGAGTGTAGGGGGTCGTGCTGGGGCCGGTGTTTCAGGGTGAAGAGAAGTGCAGTGGTGTTCGGGCAGTGTAGGGGGTCGTGCTGGGACTGGTGTTTCATGGTTTAGGGCAGTTCAGTTGTGTTCGGGCAGCGTAGGGGGTCGTACTGGGGCCGTTGTTGTGAGGGTTTAGGGCAGTGCAGTGGTGTTTGGGCAGTGTAGGGGTTCGTGCTGGGGCTAGTGTTTCAGGGTGTCGTGCAGTGGTGTTCGGGCAGTGTAGGGGGTCATGCTGGGGCCGGTGTTTCTGGGTTTAGGGAAGGGCAGTGGTGTTCAGGCAGTGTAGGGGGTCATGCTGGGGCCGGTGATTCAGGGTGTAGGGCAGTGCAAGGGTGTTCGGGCAGTGTAGGGGGTCGTGCTGGGGCTGGTGTTTCATGGTTTAGGGCAGTGCAGTGGTGTTCGGGCAGTGTAGCGGGTCGTGCTGGGGCTGGAGTTTCAGGGTTTAGGGCATGCAGTGGTGTTCGTTCAGTGTAGGGGGCCGTGCTGGGGCCAGTGTTTCAGGGTTTAGGGCAGTGCAGTGGTGTTCAGGGAGTTTAGCGGGTCATGCTTGGGCCAGTGTTTTTATGGTTTTGGGCAGTTCAGTTGTGTTCGGGCAGCGTAGGGGGTCGTGCTGGGGCCGTTGTTGTTAGGGTTTAGGGCAGTGCAGTGGTGTTTGGGCAGTGTAGGGATTCGTGCTGGGGCTAGTGTTTCAGGGTGTCGTGCAGAGGTGTTCGGGCAGTGTAGGGGGTCGTGCTGGGACTGGTGTTTCAGGGTTTAGTGCAGTGCAGTGGTGTTCGTTCAGTGTAGGGGGTCATGCTGGGGCCGGTGTTTCAGGGTTTAGGGCAGTGCAGTGGTGTTCGGGGAGTGTAGGGGGTCGTGCTGGGGCCTGTGTTTTTAGGGTTTAGGGCAGTTCAGTGGTGTTCGGGCAGTGTAGGGGGTCATGCTGGGGCCGGTGTTTTTAGGGTTTAGGGCAGTGTAGTGGTGTTCGGGAAGTGTAGGGGGTCTTGCTGGGGCCGGTGTTTCTGGGTGTAGGGCAGTGTTGTTCGGGCAGTGTAGGGGGTCATGCTGGGGGTGGTGTTTCAGTCTTTAGGGCAGTGCAGTGGTGTTCGGGAAGTGTGGGGGGTCATTCATGGGCTGTGTTTCAGGGTTTGGAGCACTGCAGTGGTGCTCGGTCAGTGTAGGGGGTCGTGCTGGGGCCGGTGTTTCAGGGTTTAGGGCAGTGCAGTGGTGTTCGGGGAGTGTAGGAGGTCGTGCTGGGGCCGGTGTTTCAGGGTTTAGGGCAGTGCAGTGGTGTTCGGGGAGTGTAGGGGGTGGTGCTGTGGCCGGTGTTTCAGGGTTTAGGGCAGTGCAGTGGTGTTCGGGCAGTGTAGGGGATCGTGCTGGGGCCGGTGTTCCAGGGTTTAGGGCGGTGCAGTGGTGTTCGGGGAGTGTAGGGGGTCATGCTGGGGCCGGTGTTTCAGGGTTTAGGGCTGTGCAGTGGTGTTCGAGCAGTGTAGGGGGTCGTGCTGGGGCCGGTGTTTCAGGGTGTAGGGCAGTGCAGTGGTGTTCGGGCAGTGTAGGGGATCGTGCTGGGGCCGGTGTTCCAGGGTTTAGGGCGGTGCAGTGGTGTTCAAGGAGTGTAGGGGGTCATGCTGGGGCCGGTGTTTCAGGGTTTATGGCTGTGCAGTGGTGTCCGAGGAGCATAGGGGGTCGTGCTGGGGCCGGTATTTCAGGGTTTAGGGCAGAGCAGTGGTGATCAGGGATCGTAGGGGGTCTTGCTGGCGCCAGTGTTTCAGGGTGAAGAGAAGTGCAGTGGTGTTCGGGCAATGTAGGGGGTCGTGCTGGGGGGGGTGTTTCATGGTGTAGGGCAGTGCAGTGTTGTTTGGGAAGTGTAGGGGGTCGTGGTAGGGGTGGTGTTTCAGGGTTTAGGGCAGTGAAGTGGTGTTCAGGAAGTGTGGGGGGTCATGTAGGGGCTGTGTTTCAGGGTTTAGGGCAGTGCAGTGGTGTTCGGGCAGTGTGGGGTGTCGTGCAGGGGCTGGTGTTTTAGGGTTTAGGGCAGTGCAGTGGTGTTCAGGCAGTGTGGGGGGTCATGCTGGGGCCGGTGTTTCAGGGTTTAGGGCTCTGCTGTAGTGTTCGGGGAGTGTAGGGGGTCGTGCTGGGGCCGGTGTTTCAGGGTGAAAAGAAGTGCAGTGTTGATCGGGCAATGTAGGGGGTCATGCTAGGGCTGGTGTTTCAGGGTGTAGGGCAGTGCAGTGGTGTTCGGGCAGTGTAGGGGGTCATGCTGGGGCTGGTGTTTCATGGTTTAGGGCAGTGCAGTGGTGTTCGGGCAGTGTAGCGGGTCATTCTGGGGCTGGTGTTTCAGGGTTTAGGGCAGTGCACTGGTGTTTGTTCAGTGTAGGGGGTCATGCTGGGGCCGGTGTTTCAGGGTTTAGGGCAGTGCAGTGGTGTTCAGGGAGTTTAGCGGGTCGTGCTGGGGCCAGTGTTTTCAGGGTTTAGGGAAGGGCAGTGGTGTTCGGGCAGTGTAGGGGGTCATGCTGGGGCCGGTGATTCAGGGTGTAGGGCAGTGCAGTGGTGTTCGGGGAGTGTAGGGGGTCGTGCTGGGGCCGGTGTTTCAGGGTGAAGAGAAGTGCAGTGGTGTTCGGGCAGTGTAGGGGATCGTGCTGGGGCTGGTGTTTCATGGTTTAGGGCAGTGCAGTGGTGTTCGGGCAGTGTAGTGGGTCGTGCTGGGGCTGGAGTTTCAGGGTTTAGGGCATGCAGTGGTGTTCGTTCAGTGTAGGGGGTCGTGCTGGGTCCAGTGTTTCAGGGTTTAGGGCAGTGCAGTGGTGTTCAGGGAGTTTAGCGGGTCATGCTGGGGCCAGTGTTTTTATGGTTTTGGGCAGTTCAGTTGTGTTCGGGCAGCGTAGGGGGTCGTACTGGGGCCGTTGTTGTGAGGGTTTAGGGCAGTGCAGTGGTGTTTGGGCAGTGTAGGGGTTCGTGCTGGGGCTAGTGTTTCAGGGTGTCGTGCAGTGGTGTTCGGGCAGTGTAGGGGGTCATGCTGGGGCCGGTGTTTCAGGGTTTAGGGAAGGGCAGTGGTGTTCAGGCAGTGTAGGGGGTCATGCTGGGGCCGGTGATTCAGGGTGTAGGGCAGTGCAGTGGTGTTCGGGCAGTGTAGGGGGTCGTGCTGGGGCTGGTGTTTCATGGTTTAGTGCAGTGCAGTGGTGTTCGGGCAGTGTAGCGGGCCGTGCTGGGGCTGGAGTTTCAGGGTTTAGGGCATGCAGTGGTGTTCGTTCAGTGTAGGGGGCCGTGCTGGGGCCAGTGTTTCAGGGTTTAGGGCAGTGCAGTGGAGTTCAGGGAGTTTAGCGGGTCATGCTGGGGCCAGTGTTTTTATGGTTTTGGGCAGTTCAGTTGTGTTCGGGCAGCGTAGGGGGTCGTGCTGGGGCCGTTGTTGTTAGGGTTTAGGGCAGTGCAGTGGTGTTTGGGCAGTGTGGGGGTTCGTGCTGGGGCTAGTGTTTCAGGGTGTCGTGCAGAGGTGTTCAGGCAGTGTAGGGGGTCGTGCTGGGACTGGTGTTTCAGGGTTTAGTGCAGTGGTGTTCGTTCAGTGTAGGGGGTCATGCTGGGGCCGGTGTTTCAGGGTTTTGGGCAGTGCAGTGGTGTTCGGGGAGTGTAGGGGGTCGTGCTGGGGCCTGTGTTTTTAGGGTTTAGGGCAGTTCAGTGGTGTTCGGGCAGTGTAGGGGGTCATGCTGAGGCCGGTGTTTTTAGGGTTTAGGGCAGTGTAGTGGTGTTCGGGAAGTGTAGGGGGTCTTGCTGGGGCCGGTGTTTCTGGGTGTAGGGCAGTGTTGTTCGGGCAGTGTAGGGGGTCATGCTGGGGGTGGTGTTTCAGTCTTTAGATCAGTGCAGTGGTGTTCGGGAAGTGTGGGGGGTCATTCATGGGCTGTGTTTCAGGGTTTCGAGCACTGCAGTGGTGCTCGGTCAGTGTAGGGGGTCGTGCTGGGGCCGGTGTTTCAGGGTTTAGGGCAGTGCAGTGGTGTTCGGGGAGTGTAGGGGGTCGTGCTGGTGCCGGTGTTTCAGGGTTTAGGGCAGTGCAGTGGTGTTCGGGGAGTGTAGGGGGTCGTGCTGTGGCTGGTGTTTCAGGGTTTAGGGCAGTGCTGTGGTGTTCGGGCAGTGTAGGGGGTCGTGCTGGGGCCAGTGTTTCAGGGTGTAAGGTCAGAGCAGTGGTGTTCGGGCAGTGCAGGGGGGCATGCTGGGGCTGGTGTTTCAGGGTTTAGGGCAGTGCAGTGTTGTTCAGGCAGTATAGGGGGTCGTGCTGGGGCCAGTGTTTCAGGGTGTAGGGCAGTGCAGTGGTGTTTGGGCAGTGTAGGGGGTCGTGCTGAGGCCGGAGTTTCCGGGTGTAGGGCAGTGCAGTGGTGTTCGGGCAGTGTTGGGGGTTGTGCTGGGGCTGGTTTTTCAGGGTTTAGGACAGTGTAGTGGTGTTCGGGCAGTGTAGGGGGTCGTGCTGGGGCTGGTGTTTCAGGGTGTAGGGCAGTGCAGTGGTGTTCAGGCAGTGTTGGGGCTTGTGCTGCCGTCGGTGTTTCAGGGTTTAGGGATGTGCAGTGGTGTTCGGGGAGTGTAGGGAGTCATGCTGGGGCCGGTGTTTCAGGGTTTAGGGCTGTGCAGTGGTGTTCGGGCAGTGTATCAGGTCGTGCTGGGGCTGGTGTTTCAGGGTGTAGGGCAGTGCAGTGGTGTTCGGGAAGTGTAGGCGGTTGTGCTGGGCCCGGTGTTTTTGGGTGTAGGGCAGTGTTGTTCGGGCAGTGTAGGGGGTCGTGCTGGGGGTGGTGTTTCAGGGTTTAGGGCAGTGCAGTGGTGTTCGGGAAGTGTGGGGGGTGGTGCAGGGGCTGTGTTTCCGGGTTTAGGGCAGTGCAGTGGTGTTCGTGCTAGAGCTGGTGTTTCAGGGTGTAGGGCAGTGCAGTGGTGTTCGGGCAGTGTATGGGGTCGTACTGGGGCTGGTGTTTCATGGTTTAGGGCAGTGCAGTGGTGTTCGGGCATTGTAGTGGGTCGTTCTGGGGCTTGTGTTTCAGGGTTTAGGGCAGTGCAGTGGTGTTCTTACAGTGTAGGGGGTCGTGCTGGGGCCGGTGTTTCAGGGTTTAGGGCAGTGCAGTGATGTTCAGGGAGTTCAGTGGGTCATGCTGGGGCCAGTGTTTTTAGGGTTTTTGGCAGTTCAGTGGTGTTCGGGCAGTGTAGGGGGTCGTGCTGGGGCCGGTGTTTTTAGGGTTTAGGGCCGTGCAGTGGTGTTTGGGCAGTGTAGGGGTTCGGGCTGGGGCTGGTGTTTCAGGGTACAGTGCAGTGGTGTTCGGGCAGTGTAGGGGGTCGTGATGGGGCTGGTGTTTCAGGGTTTAGGGCAGTGCAGTGGTGTTCGTTCAGTGTAGGGGTCATGCTGGGTTAGGTGTTTTAGGGTTTAGGGCTGTGCAGTGGTGTTCGGGAAGTGCAGGGGGTTGTGATGGGGCCGGTGTTTCTAGGTGTAGGGCAGTGTTGTTCGGGCATTGTAGGGGGTCGTCCTGTGGGGTGGTGTTTCAGTCTTTAGAGCACTGCAGTGGTGTTCGGGAAGTGTGGGGTGTCGTTCAGGGGCTGTGTTTCAGGGTTTAGAGCAGTGCAGTGGTGTTTGGGCAGTGTAGGGGGTCGTGCTGGGCCTGGTGTTTCAGGGTTTATGGCAGTGCAGTGGTTTAAGTTCAGAGTATGGGGTCGTACTGGGGCTGGTGTTTCAGGGTTTAGGGCAGTGCAGTGGTGTTCGTTCAGTGTAGGGGGTCGTGCTGGGGCCGGTGTTTCAGGGTTTAGGGCAGTGCAGTGGTGTTGGGGGAGTGTAGGGGGTCGTGCTCGTGCCGATGTTTCAGTATTTATGGCATTGCAGAGGTGTTCGGGGAGTGTAGGAGGTCATGCTGTGGCTGGTGTTTCAGGGTTTAGGGCATTGCTGTGGTGTTCGGGCAGTGTAGGGGGTCATGCTGGGGCCGGTGTTTCAGGGTGTAAAGTCAGAGCAGTGGTGTTCGGGCAGTGCCGGGGGTCATGCTGGGGCCAGTGTTTCAGGGTGTAGGGCAGTGCAGTGGTGTCCGGGCAGTGTTGGGGGTTGTGCTGGGGCTGGTGTTTCAGGGTGTAGGACAGTGTAGTGGTGTTCGGGCAGTGTAGGGGGTCGTGCTGGGGCCGGTGTTTCAGGGTGTAGGGCAGTGCAGTGGTGTTCGGGCAGTGTAGAGGCTCATGCTGCCACCGGTGTTTCAGGGTTTAGGGATGTGCAGTGGTGTTCTGGGAGTGTAGAGAGTCATGCTGGGGCCGGTGTTTCAGGGTTTAGGGCTGTGCAGTGGTGTTCGAGGAGCGTAAGGGCTCCTGCTGGGGCCAGTATTTCAGAGTTTAGGGCAGAAGAGTGGTGATCAGGGATCGTAGGGGGTCTTGCTGGGGCCGGTGTTTCAGGGTTTAGGGCAGTGCAGTGCTGTTCGGGCAGAGTAGGGGGTTGTGTTGGGGGCGGTGGTTCAAGGTTTATGGCCGAGCAGTGGTGTTCGGGCAGTGTATCGGGTCGTGCTGGGGCCGGTGTTTCAGGGTATAGGGCTGTGCAGTGGTGTTCAGGAAGTGTAGGCGGTTGTGCTGGGGCCGGTGTTTCTGGGTGTAGGGCAGTGTTGTTCGGGCAGTGTGGGGGGTCGTGCTGGGGGTGGTGTTTCAGCGTTTAGGGCAGTGCAGTGGTGTTCGGGCATTATGGGTGGTGGTGCTGGGGCGGGTGTTTCAGGGATTAGGGCAGTCCTGTGGTGTTCGGGGAGTGTAGGGGGTCGTGCTGGGAACGGTGTTTCTGGGTGAAGAGAAGTGCAGTGGTGTTCGGGCAATGTAGGGATCATGCTAGGGCTGGTGTTTCAGGGTGTAGGGCAGTGCAGTGGTGTTCGCGCAGTGTAGGTGGTCGTGCTGGGGCTGGTGTTTTATGGTTTATGGCAGTGCAGTGGTGTTTGGGCATTGTAGCGGGTCGTTCTGGGGCTGGTGTTTCAGGGCTTAGGGCAGTACAGTGGTGTTCTTTCAGTGTAGGGGGTTGTGCTGGGGCCGGTGTTTCAGGGTTTAATGCAGTGCAGTGATGTTCAGGGAGTTCAGCGGGTCGTGCTGGGGCCAGTGTTTTTAGGGTTTAGGGCTGTGCAGTGGTGTTCGAGGAGCGTAGGGGGTCGTGCTGGGGCCGGTATTTCAGGGCTTAGGGCAGAGCAGTGGTGATCAGGCATCGTAACGGGTCATGCTCGGGCCGGTGTTTCAGGGTTTAGTGCAGTGCTGTTCGGGCAGTGTATCGGGTCGAGCTGGGGCCGGTGTTTCAGGGTTTAGGGCAGTGAAGTGGTGTTCGGGAAGTGTGGGGGGTCATGCAGGGGCTGTGTTTCAGGGTTTAGGGCAGTGCAGTGGTGTTCGGGCAGTATGGGGTGTCGTGCAGAGGCTGGTGTTTCAGGGTTTAGGGCAGTGCAGTGGTGTTCAGGCAGTGTGGGGGGTCGTGCTGGCGCCGGTGTTTCAGGGTTTAGGGCTTGTGCTGTGGTGTTCAGGGAGTGTAGGGGGTCGTGCTGGGGCCGGTGTTTCAGGGTGAAAAGAAGTGCAGTGGTGTTTGGGCAATGTAGGGGGTCATGCTAGGGCTGGTGTTTCAGGGTGTAGGGCAGAGCAGTGGTGTTCGTGCAGTGTAGGGGGTCGTGCTGTGTCTGGTGTTTCATGGTTAAGGGCAGTGCAGTGGTGTTCGGGCAGTGTAGCGGGTCGTGCTGGGGCTGGTGTTTCAGGGTTTAGGGCAGTGCAGTGGTGTTCGATCAGTATAGGGGGTCGTGCTGGGGCCGGTGTTTCAGGGTTTAGGGCAGTGCAGTGGTGTTCAGGGAGTTTAGCGGGTCGTGCTGGGGCCAGTGTTTTCAGGGTTTAGGGCAGCGCTGTGGTGTTCGGGCAGTGTAGGGGGTCATGCTGGGGCCGGTGTTTCAGGGTTTAGGGCAGTGCAGTGGTGTTCAGGGAGTTTAGCGGGTCGTGCTGGGGCCAGTGTTTTTATGGTTTTGGGAAGTTCAGTGGTGTTCGGGCAGTGTAGGGGTTCGTGCTGGGGCCGGTGTTTTTAGGGTTTAGGGCACTGCAGTGGTGTTTGGGCAGTGTAGGGGTTCGTGCTGGGGCTGGTGTTTCAGGGTGTAGTGCAGTGGTGTTCGGGCAGTGTCGGGGGTCGTGCTGGGGCTGGTGTTTCAGGGTTTAGTGCAGTGCAGTGGTGTTCGGTCAGTGTAGGGGGTCGTGCTGGGGCTGGTGTTTCAGGGTTTAGGGCAGTGCGGTGGTGTTCGGGGAGTGTAGGGGGTCGTGCTGGGGCCTGTGTTTTTAGGGTTTAGGGCAGTTCAGTGGTGTTCGGGCAGTTTAGGGGGTCAGGCTGGGGCCGGTGTTTTTAGGGTTTAGGGCAGTGTAGTGGTGTTCGGGAAGTGTAGGGGGTCGTGCTGGGGCCGGTGTTTCTGGGTGTAGGGCAGTGTTGTTCGGGCAGTGTAGGGGGTCATGCTGGTTGTGGTGTTTCAGTCTTTAAGGCAGTGCAGTGGTGTTCGGGAAGTGTGGGGGATCGTTCATGGGCTGTGTTTCAGTGTTTAGAGCACTGCAATGGTGCTCGGGCTGTGCAGGGGGTCGTGCTGGGGCTGGTGTTTCAGGGTTTAGGGCAGTGCAGTGGTGTTCGTTCAGTGTAGGGGGTCGTGCTGGGGCCGGTGTTTCAGGGTTTAGGGCAGTGCAGTGGTGTTCGGGGAGTGTAGGGGGCCGTGCTGGTGCCGGTGTTTCAGGGTTTAGGGCAGTGCAGTGGTGTAAGTTCAGTGTAGGGGGTCGTGCTGGGGCTGGTGTTTCAGGGTTTAGGGCAGTGCAGTGGTGTTTGTTCAGTGTAGGGGGTCGTGCTGGGGCCGATGTTTCAGGGTTTAGGGCAGTGCAGTGGTGTTCGGGGAGTGTAGGGGGTCGTGCTGGTGCCGGTGTTTCAGGGTTTAGGGCAGTGCAATGGTGTTCGAGGAGTGTAGGGGTCGTGCTGTGGCTGGTGTTTCAGGGTTTAGGGCAGTACTGTGGTGTTCGGGCAGTGTATGGGGTCGTGCTGGGGCCGGTGTTTCAGGGTGGAAGATCAGAGCAGTGGTGTTCGGGCAATGCAGGGGGTCATGCTGGGGCCGGTGTTTCAGGGTTTAGGGCAGTGCAGTGGTGTTCAGGCAGTGTAGGGGGTCGTGCTGGGGACAGTGTTTCAGGGTGTAGGGCAGTGCAGTGGTGTTCCGGCAGTGTAGGGGGTCGTGCTGGGGCCGGAGTTTCCGGGTATAGGGCAGTGCAGTGGTGTTCGGGCAGTGTTGGGGGTTGTTCTGGGGCTGGTGTTTCAGGGTGTAGGACAGTGTCGTGGTGTTCGGGCAGTGTAGGGGGTCATGCTGGGGCCAGTGTTTCAGGGTGTAGGGCAGTGCAGTGGAGTTCAGGCAGTGTAGGGGCTCGTGCTGAGGCCCGTGTTTCAGGGTTTAGGGCAGTGCAGTGGTGTTCGGGGAGTGTAGGGGGTCATGCTGGGGACGGTGTTTCAGGGTTTAGGGCTGTGCAGTGGTTTTCAAGGAGCGTAGGGGCTCGTGCTGGGGCCGGTATTTCAGGGTTTAGGGCAGAGCAGTGGTGATCAGGGATCGTAGGGGGTCTTGCTGGTGCTGGTGTTTCAGGGTTTAGGGCAGTGCAATGGTGTTGGGGAAAAGTAGGGGGTAGTGTTGGGGGCGGTGTTTCAAGGTTTAGGGCCGAGCAGTGGTGTTCGGGCAGTGTATCGGGTCGTGCTGGGGCCGGTGTTTCAGGGTATAGGGCAGTGCAGTGGTGTTCTGGAAGTGTAGGCGGTTGTGCTGGGGCCGGTGTTTCTGGGTGTAGGGCAGTGTTGTTCGGGCAGTGTAGGGGGTCATGCTGGGGGTGGTGTTTCAGGGTTTAGGGCAGTGCAGTGGTGTTCGGGAAGTGTGGGGGTGGTGCAGGAGCTGTGTTTCCGGGTTTAGGGCAGTGCAGTGGTGTTCGGACATTATGGGGGGTCGTGCAGGGACTGGTGTTTCAGGGTTTAGGGCAGTGCAGTGGTGTTCAGGCAGTGTGGGGTGTTGTGCTGGGGCCGGTGTTTCAGGGTTTAGGGCAGTGCTGTGGTTTTCGGGGAGTGTAGGGGGGCGTGCTGGGGACGATGTTTCAGGGTGTAGAGCAGTGCAGTGGTGTTCGGGCAGTGTAGGGGGTCATGCTAGTGCTGGTGTTTCAGGGTGTAGGGCAGTGCAGTGGTGTTCGGGCAGTGTAGGGGGTGGTGCTGGGGCTGGTGTTTCATGGTTTAGGGCAGTGCAGTGGTGTTCGGGCATTGTAGCGGGTCGTGCTGGGGCTGGTGTTTCAGAGTTTAGGGCAGTGCAGTGGTGTTCTTTCTGTGTAGGGGGTCGTGCTGGGGCCGGTGTTTCAGGGTGTAGGGCAAGGCAGTGGTGTTTGGGCAGTGTAGGGGATCGTGCTGGGGCCGGTGTTTCAGGGTTTAGGGCAGTACAGTGGTGTTCGGGGAGAGTAGGGGGTCATGCTGGGGCCAGTGTTTCAGGGTTTAGGGCTGTGCAGTGGTGTTCGAGGAGCGTAGGGGGTCGTGCTGGGGCCGGTATTTCAGGGCTTAGGGCAGAGCAGTGGTGATCAGGCATCGTAATGGGTCATGCTCGGGCCGGTGTTTCAGGGTTTAGGGCAGTGCAGTGCTGTTCGGGCAGTGTATCGGGTCGAGCTGGGGCCGGTGTTTCAGGGTTTAGGGCAGTGAAGTGGTGTTCGGGAAGTGTGGGGGGTCATGCAGGGGCTGTGTTTCAGGGTTTAGGGCAGTGCAGTGGTGTTCGGGCAGTATGGGGTGTCGTGCAGGGGCTGGTGTTTCAGGGTTTAGGGCAGTGCAGTGGTGTTCAGGCAGTGTGGGGGGTCGTGCTGGCGCCGGTGTTTCAGGGTTTAGGGCTTGTGCTGTGGTGTTCAGGGTGTGTAGGGGGTCGTGCTGGGGCCGGTGTTTCAGGGTGAAAAGAAGTGCAGTGGTGTTTGGGCAATGTAGGGGGTCATGCTAGGGCTGGTGTTTCAGGGTGTAGGGCAGAGCAGTGGTGTTCGTGCAGTGTAGGGGGTCGTGCTGGGGCTGGTGTTTCATGGTTAAGGGCAGTGCAGTGGTGTTCGGGCAGTGTAGCGGGTCGTGCTGGGGCCGGTGTTTCAGGGTTTAGGGCAGTGCAGTGGTGTAAGTTCAGTGTAGGGGGTCGTGCTGGGGCTGGTGTTTTTAGGGTTTAGGGCCGTGCAGTGGTGTTTGGGCAGTGTAGGGGTTCGGGCTGGGGCTGGTGTTTCAGGGTACAGTGCAGTGGTGTTCGGGCAGTGTAGGGGGTCGTGATGGGGCTGGTGTTTCAGGGTTTAGGGCAGTGCAGTGGTGTTCGTTCAGTGTAGGGGTCATGCTGGGTTAGGTGTTTTAGGGTTTAGGGCTGTGCAGTGGTGTTCGGGAAGTGCAGGGGGTTGTGATGGGGCCGGTGTTTCTAGGTGTAGGGCAGTGTTGTTCGGGCAGTGTAGGGGGTCGTCCTGTGGGGTGGTGTTTCAGTCTTTAGAGCACTGCAGTGGTGTTCGGGAAGTGTGGGGTGTCGTTCAGGGGCTGTGTTTCAGGGTTTAGAGCAGTGCAGTGGTGTTTGGGCAGTGTAGGGGGTCGTGCTGGGCCTGGTGTTTCAGGGTTTATGGCAGTGCAGTGATTTAAGTTCAGAGTATGGGGTCGTACTGGGGCTGGTGTTTCAGGGTTTAGGGCAGTGCAGTGGTGTTCGTTCAGTGTAGGGGGTCGTGCTGGGGCCGGTGTTTCAGGGTTTAGGGCAGTGCAGTGGTGTTGGGGGAGTGTAGGGGGTCGTGCTTGTGCCGATGTTTCAGTATTTATGGCATTGCAGAGGTGTTTGGGGAGTGTAGGAGGTCATGCTGTGGCTGGTGTTTCAGGGTTTAGGGCATTGCTGTGGTGTTCGGGCAGTGTAGGGGGTCATGCTGGGGCCGGTGTTTCAGGGTGTAAAGTCAGAGCAGTGGTGTTCGGGCAGTGCCGGGGGTCATGCTGGGGCCAGTGTTTCAGGGTGTAGGGCAGTGCAGTGGTGTCCGGGCAGTGTTGGGGGTTGTGCTGGGGCTGGTGTTTCAGGGTGTAGGACAGTGTAGTGGTGTTCGGGCAGTGTAGGGGGTCGTGCTGGGGCCGGTGTTTCAGGGTGTAGGGCAGTGCAGTGGTGTTCGGGCAGTGTAGAGGCTCATGCTGCCACCGGTGTTTCAGGGTTTAGGGATGTGCAGTGGTGTTCTGGGAGTGTAGAGAGTCATGCTGGGGCCGGTGTTTCAGGGTTTAGGGCTGTGCAGTGGTGTTCGAGGAGCGTAAGGGCTCCTGCTGGGGCCAGTATTTCAGAGTTTAGGGCAGAAGAGTGGTGATCAGGGATCGTAGGGGGTCTTGCTGGGGCCGGTGTTTCAGGGTTTAGGGCAGTGCAGTGCTGTTCGGGCAGAGTAGGGGGTTGTGTTGGGGGCGGTGGTTCAAGGTTTATGGCCGAGCAGTGGTGTTGGAGCAGTGTATCGGGTCGTGCTGGGGCCGGTGTTTCAGGGTATAGGGCTGTGCAGTGGTGTTCAGGAAGTGTAGGCGGTTGTGCTGGGGCCGGTGTTTCTGGGTGTAGGGCAGTGTTGTTCGGGCAGTGTGGGGGGTCGTGCTGGGGGTGGTGTTTCAGCATTTAGGGCAGTGCAGTGGTGTTCGGGCATTATGGGTGGTGGTGCTGGGGCCGGTGTTTCAGGGATTAGGGCAGTGCTGTGGTGTTCGGGGAGTGTAGGGGGTCGTGCTGGGAACGGTGTTTCTGGGTGAAGAGAAGTGCAGTGGTGTTCGGGCAATGTAGGGATCATGCTAGGGCTGGTGTTTCAGGGTGTAGGGCAGTGCAGTGGTGTTCGCGCAGTGTAGGTGGTCGTGCTGGGGCTGGTGTTTTATGGTTTATGGCAGTGCAGTGGTGTTTGGGCATTGTAGCGGGTCGTTCTGGGGCTGGTGTTTCAGGGCTTAGGGCAGTACAGTGGTGTTCTTTCAGTGTAGGGGGTTGTGCTGGGGCCGGTGTTTCAGGGTTTAGGGCAGTGCAGTGATGTTCAGGGAGTTCAGCGGGTCGTGCTGGGGCCAGTGTTTTTAGGGTTTAGGGCTGTGCAGTGGTGTTCGAGGAGCGTAGGGGGTCGTGCTGGGGCCGGTATTTCAGGGCTTAGGGCAGAGCAGTGGTGATCAGGCATCGTAACGGGTCATGCTCGGGCCGGTGTTTCAGGGTTTAGTGCAGTGCTGTTCGGGCAGTGTATCGGGTCGAGCTGGGGCCGGTGTTTCAGGGTTTAGGGCAGTGAAGTGGTGTTCGGGAAGTGTGGGGGGTCATGCAGGGGCTGTGTTTCAGGGTTTAGGGCAGTGCAGTGGTGTTCGGGCAGTATGGGGTGTCGTGCAGGGGCTGGTGTTTCAGGGTTTAGGGCAGTGCAGTGGTGTTCAGGCAGTGTGGGGGGTCGTGCTGGCGCCGGTGTTTCAGGGTTTAGGGCTTGTGCTGTGGTGTTCAGGGAGTGTAGGGGGTCGTGCTGGGGCCGGTGTTTCAGGGTGAAAAGAAGTGCAGTGGTGTTTGGGCAATGTAGGGGGTCATGCTAGGGCTGGTGTTTCAGGGTGTAGGGCAGAGCAGTGGTGTTCGTGCAGTGTAGGGGGTCGTGCTGGGTCTGGTGTTTCATGGTTAAGGGCAGTGCAGTGGTGTTCGGGCAGTGTAGCGGGTCGTGCTGGGGCTGGTGTTTCAGGGTTTAGGGCAGTGCAGTGGTGTTCGATCAGTATAGGGGGTCGTGCTGGGGCCGGTGTTTCAGGAATTAGGGCAGTGCAGTGGTGTTCAGGGAGTTTAGCGGGTCGTGTTGGGGCCAGTGTTTTCAGGGTTTAGAGCAGCGCTGTGGTGTTCGGGCAGTGTAGGGGGTCATGCTGGGGCCGGTGTTTCAGGGTTTAGGGCAGTGCAGTGGTGTTCAGGGAGTTTAGCGGGTCGTGCTGGGGCCAGTGTTTTTATGGTTTTGGGAAGTTCAGTGGTGTTCGGGCAGTGTAGGGGTTCGTGCTGGGGCCAGTGTTTTTAGGGTTTAGGGCACTGCAGTGGTGTTTGGGCAGTGTAGGGGTTCGTGCTAGGGCTGGTGTTTCAGGGTGTAGTGCAGTGGTGTTCGGGCAGTGTCGGGGGTCGTGCTGGGGCTGGTGTTTCAGGGTTTAGTGCAGTGCAGTGGTGTTCGGTCAGTGTAGGGGGTCGTGCTGGGGCTGGTGTTTCAGGGTTTAGGGCAGTGCGGTGGTGTTCGGGGAGTGTAGGGGGTCGTGCTGGGGCCTGTGTTTTTAGGGTTTAGGGCAGTTCAGTGGTGTTCGGGCAGTTTAGGGGGTCAGGCTGGGGCCGGTGTTTTTAGGGTTTAGGGCAGTGTAGTGGTGTTCGGGAAGTGTAGGGGGTCGTGCTGGGGCCGGTGTTTCTGGGTGTAGGGCAGTGTTGTTCGGGCAGTGTAGGGGGTCATGCTGGTTGTGGTGTTTCAGTCTTTAAGGCAGTGCAGTGGTGTTCGGGAAGTGTGGGGGATCGTTCATGGGCTGTGTTTCAGTGTTTAGAGCACTGCAATGGTGCTCGGGCTGTGCAGGGGGTCGTGCTGGGGCTGGTGTTTCAGGGTTTAGGGCAGTGCAGTGGTGTAAGTTCAGTGTAGGGGGTCGTGCTGGGGCTGGTGTTTCAGGGTTTAGGGCAGTGCAGTGGTGTTCGTTCAGTGTAGGGGGTCGTGCTGGGGCCGGTGTTTCAGGGTTTAGGGCAGTGCAGTGGTGTTCGGGGAGTGTAGGGGGCCGTGCTGGTGCCGGTGTTTCAGGGTTTAGGGCAGTGCAGTGGTGTAAGTTCAGTGTAGGGGGTCGTGCTGGGGCTGGTGTTTCAGGGTTTAGGGCAGTGCAGTGGTGTTCGTTCAGTGTAGGGGGTCGTGCTGGGGCCGGTGTTTCAGGGTTTAGGGCAGTGCAGTGGTGTTCGGGGAGTGTAGGGGGTCGTGCTGGTGCCGGTGTTTCAGGGTTTAGGGCAGTGCAATGGTGTTCGAGGAGTGTAGGGGTCGTGCTGTGGCTGGTGTTTCAGGGTTTAGGGCAGTACTGTGGTGTTCGGGCAGTGTATGGGGTCGTGCTGGGGCCGGTGTTTCAGGGTGGAAGGTCAGAGCAGTGGTGTTCGGGCAATGCAGGGGGTCATGCTGGGGCCGGTGTTTCAGGGTTTAGGGCAGTGCAGTGGTGTTCAGGCAGTGTAGGGGGTCGTGCTGGGGACAGTGTTTCAGGGTGTAGGGCAGTGCAGTGGTGTTCCGGCAGTGTAGGGGGTCGTGCTGGGGCCGGAGTTTCCGGGTATAGGGCAGTGCAGTGGTGTTCGGGCAGTGTTGGGGGTTGTTCTGGGGCTGGTGTTTCAGGGTGTAGGACAGTGTCGTGGTGTTCGGGCAGTGTAGGGGGTCATGCTGGGGCCAGTGTTTCAGGGTGTAGGGCAGTGCAGTGGAGTTCAGGGAGTGTAGGGGGTCATGCTGGGGACGGTGTTTCAGGGTTTAGGGCTGTGCAGTGGTTTTCAAGGAGCGTAGGGGCTCGTGCTGGGGCCGGTATTTCAGGGTTTAGGGCAGAGCAGTGGTGATCAGGGATCGTAGGGGGTCTTGCTGGTGCTGGTGTTTCAGGGTTTAGGGCAGTGCAATGGTGTTGGGGCAAAGTAGGGGGTAGTGTTGGGGGCGGTGTTTCAAGGTTTAGGGCCGAGCAGTCGTGTTCGGGCAGTGTATCGGGTCATGCTGGGGCCGGTGTTTCAGGGTATAGGGCAGTGCAGTGGTGTTCTGGAAGTGTAGGCGGTTGTGCTGGGGCCGGTGTTTCTGGGTGTAGGGCAGTGTTGTTCGGGCAGTGTAGGGGGTCATGCTGGGGGTGGTGTTTCAGGGTTTAGGGCAGTGCAGTGGTGTTCGGGAAGTGTGGGGGTGGTGCAGGAGCTGTGTTTCCGGGTTTAGGCCAGTGCAGTGGTGTTCGGGCATTATGGGGGGTCGTGCAGGGACTGGTGTTTCAGGGTTTAGGGCAGTGCAGTGGTGTTCAGGCAGTGTGGGGGGTTGTGCTGGGGCCGGTGTTTCAGGGTTTAGGGCAGTGCTGTGGTTTTTGGGGAGTGTAGGGGGTCGTGCTGGGGACGATGTTTCAGGGTGTAGGGCAGTGCAGTGGTGTTCGGGCAGTGTAGGGGGTCATGCTAGTGCTGGTGTTTCAGGGTGTAGGGCAGTGCAGTGGTGTTCGGGCAGTGTAGGGGGTGGTGCTGGGGCTGGTGTTTCATGGTTTAGGGCAGTGCAGTGGTGTTCGGGCATTGTAGCGGGTCGTGCTGGGGCTGGTGTTTCAGAGTTTAGGGCAGTGCAGTGGTGTTCTTTCTGTGTAGGGGGTCGTGCTGGGGCCGGTGTTTCAGGGTGTAGGGCAAGGCAGTGGTGTTTGGGCAGTGTAGGGGATCGTGCTGGGGCCGGTGTTTCAGGGTTTAGGGCAGGACAGTGGTGTTCGGGGAGTGTAGGGGGTCATGCTGGGGCCAGTGTTTCAGGGTTTAGGGCTGTGCAGTGGTGTTCGAGGAGCGTAGGGGGTCGTGCTGGGGCCGGTATTTCAGGGCTTAGGGCAGAGCAGTGGTGATCAGGCATCGTAATGGTTCATGCTCGGGCCGGTGTTTCAGGGTTTAGGGCAGTGCAGTGCTGTTCGGGCAGTGTATCGGGTCGAGCTGGGGCCGGTGTTTCAGGGTTTAGGGCAGTGAACTGGTGTTCGGGAAGTGTGGGGGGTCATGCAGGGGCTGTGTTTCAGGGTTTAGGGCAGTGCAGTGGTGTTCGGGCAGTATGGGGTGTCGTGCAGGGGCTGGTGTTTCAGGGTTTAGGGCAGTGCAGTGGTGTTCAGGCAGTGTGGGGGGTCGTGCTGGTGCCGGTGTTTCAGGGTTTAGGGCTTGTGCTGTGGTGTTCAGGGTGTGTAGGGGGTCGTGCTGGGGCCGGTGTTTCAGGGTGAAAAGAAGTGCAGTGGTGTTTGGGCAATGTAGGGGGTCATGCTAGGGCTGGTGTTTCAGGGTGTAGGGCAGAGCAGTGGTGTTCGTGCAGTGTAGGGGGTCGTGCTGGGGCTGCTGTTTCATGGTTAAGGGCAGTGCAGTGGTGTTCGGGCAGTGTAGCGGGTCGTGCTGGGGCTGGTGTTTCAGGGTTTAGGGCAGTGCAGTGGTGTTCGATCAGTGTAGTGGGTCGTGCTGGGGCCGGTGTTTCAGGGTTTAGGGCAGCGCTGTGGTGTTCGGGCAGTGTAGGGGGTCATGCTGGGGCCGGTATTTCAGGGTTTAGGGCAGCGCTGTGGTGTTCGGGCAGTGTAGGGGGTCATGCTGGGGCCGGTGTTTCAGGGTTTAGGGCAGTAGAGTGGTGTTCAGGGAGTTTAGCGGGTCGTGCTGGGGCCAGTGTTTTTATGGTTTTGGGAAGTTCAGTGGTGTTCGGGCAGTGTAGGGGGTTATGCTGGGGCCGGTGTTTTTAGGGTTTAGGGCACTGCAGTGGTGTTTGGGCAGTGTAGGGGTTCGTGCTGGGGCTGGTGTTTCAGGGTGTAGTGCAGTGGTGTTCGGGCAGTGTCGGGGGTCGTGCTGGGGCCGGTGTTTCAGGGTTTAGGGCAGTGCAGTGGTGTTTGGGGAGAGTAGGGGGTCGTGCTGGGGCCTGTGTTTTTAGGGTTTAGGGCAGCTCAGTGGTGTTCGGGCAGTTTAGGGGGTCAGGCTGGGGCCGGTGTTTTTAGGGTTTAGGGCAGTGTAGTGGTGTTCGGGAAGTGTAGGGGGTCATGCTGGGGCCGGTGTTTCTGGGTGTAGGGCAGTGTTGTTCGGGCAATGTAGGGTGCCATGCTGGGGGTGGTGTTTCAGTCTTTAAGGCAGTGCAGTGGTGTTCGGGAAGTGTTGGGGATCGTTCATGGGCTGTGTTTCAGTGTTTAGAGCACTGCAATGGTGCTCGGGCTGTGCAGGGGGTCGTGCTGGGGCTGGTGTTTCAGGGTTTAGGGCAGTGCAGTGGTGTAAGTTCAGTGTAGGGGGTCGTGCTGGGGCTGGTGTTTCAGGGTTTAGAGCAGTGCAGTGGTGTTCGTTCAGTGTAGGGGGTCGTGCTGGGGCCGGTGTTTCAGGGTTTAGGGCAGTGCAGTGGTGTTCGGGGAGTATAGGGGGTCGTGCTGGTGCCGGTGTTTCAGGGTTTAGGGCAGTGCAGTGGTGTAAGTTCAGTGTAGGGGGTCGTGCTGGGGCTGGTGTTTCAGGGTTTAGGGCAGTGCAGTGGTGTTCGTTCAGTGTAGGGGGTCATGCTGGGGGGTGGTGTTTCAGTCTTTAGGGCAGTGCAATGGTGTTCGGGAAGTGTGGGGGATCGTTCATGGGCTGTGTTTCAGTGTTTAGAGCACTGCAGTGGTGCTCGGGCTGTGCAGGGGGTCGTGCTGGGGCTGGTGTTTCAGGGTTTAGGGCAATGCAGTGGTGTAAGTTCAGTGTAGGGGGTTGTGCTGGGGCTGGTGTTTCAGGGTTTAGGGCAGTGCAGTGGTGTTCGTTCAGTGTAGGGGGTCGTGCTGGGGCCGTTGTTTCAGGGTTTAGGGCAGTGCAGTGGTGTTTGGGGAGTGTAGGGGGTCATGCTGGTGCCGGTGTTTCAGGGTTTAGAGCAGTGCAATATTGTTCGAGGAGTGTAGGGGTCGTGCTGTGGCTGGTGTTTCAGGGTTTAGGGCAGTACTGTGGTGTTCGGGCAGTGTATGGGGTCGTGCTAGGGCCGGTGTTTCAGGGTGTAAGGTCAGAGCAGTGGTGTTCGGGCAGTGCAGTGGGTCATGCTGGGGCCGGTGTTTCAGGGTTTAGGGCAGTGCAGTGGTGTTCAGGCAGTGTAGGGGGTCGTGCTGGGGACAGTGTTTCAGGGTGTAGGGCAGTGCAGTGGTGTTCGGGCAGTGTATCGGGTCGTGCTGGGGCCGGTGTTTCAGGGTATAGGGCAGTGCAGTGGTGTTCGGGAAGTGTAGGCGGTTGTGCTGGGGCCGGTGTTTCTGGGTGTAGGGCAGTGTTGTTCGGGCAGTGTAGGGGGTCATGCTGGGGGTGGTGTTTCAGGGTTAGGGCAGTGCAGTGGTGTTCGGGAAGTGTGGGGGTGGTGCAGGAGCTGTGTTTCCGGGTTTAGGGCAGTGCAGTGGTGTTCGGGCATTATGGGGGGTCGTGCAGGGACTGGTGTTTCAGGGTTTAGGGCAGTGCTGTGGTTTTCGGGGAGTGTAGGGGGTCATGCTGGGGACGGTGTTTCAGGGTGTAGGGCAGTGCAGTGGTGTTCGGGCAGTGTAGGGGGTCATGCTAGTGCTGGTGTTTCAGGGTGTAGGGCAGTGCAGTGGTGTTCGGGCAGTGTAGGGGGTGGTGCTGGGGCTGGTGTTTCATGGTTTAGGGCAGTGCAGTGGTGTTCGGGCATTGTAGCTGGTCGTGCTGGGGCTGGTGTTTCAGAGTTTAGGGCAGTGCAGTGGTGTTCTTTCTGTGTAGGGGGTCGTGCTGGGGCCGGTGTTTCAGGGTGTAGGGCAAGGCAGTGGTGTTTGGGCAGTGTAGGGGATCGTGCTGGGGCCGGTGTTTCAGGGTTTAGGGCAGTACAGTGGTGTTCGGGGAGTGTAGGGGGTCATGCTGGGGCCAGTGTTTCAGGGTTTAGGGCTGTGCAGTGGTGTTCGAGGAGCGTAGGGGGTCGTGCTGGGGCCGGAATTTCAGGGCTTAGGGCAGAGCAGTGGTGATCAGGCATCGTAACGGGTCATGCTCGGGCCGGTGTTTCAGGGTTTAGGGCAGTGCAGTGCTGTTCGGGCAGTGTATCGGGTCGAGCTGGGGCCGGTGTTTCAGGGTTTAGGGCAGTGAAGTGGTGTTCGGGAAGTGTGGGGGGTCATGCAGGGGCTGTGTTTCAGGGTTTAGGGCAGTGCAGTGGTGTTCAGGCAGTATGGGGTGTCGTGCAGGGGCTGGTGTTTCAGGGTTTAGGGCAGTGCAGTGGTTTTCAGGCAGTGTGGGGGGTCGTGCTGGCGCCGGTGTTTCAGGGTTTAGGGCTTGTGCTGTGGTGTTCAGGGAGTGTAGGGTGTCGTGCTGGGGCCGGTGTTTCAGGGTGAAAAGAAGTGCAGTGGTGTTTGGGCAATGTAGGGGGTCATGCTAGGGCTGGTGTTTCAGGGTGTAGGGCAGAGCAGTGGTGTTCGTGCAGTGTAGGGGGTCGTGCTGGGGCTGGTGTTTCATGGTTAAGGGCAGTGCAGTGGTGTTCGGGCAGTGTAGCGGGTCGTGCTGGGGCTGGTGTTTCAGGGTTTAGGGCAGTGCAGTGGTGTTCAGGCAGTGTGGGGGGTCGTGCTGGGGCTGGTGTTTCAGGGTTTAGGGCAGTGCAGTGGTGTTCAGGAGGTTTAGCGGGTCGTGCTGGGGCCAGTGTTTTCAGGGTTTAGGGCAGCGCTGTGGTGTTCGGGCAGTGTAGGGGGTCATGCTGGGGCCGGTGTTTCAGGGTTTAGGGCAGTGCAGTGGTGTTCAGGGAGTTTAGCGGGTCGTGCTGGGGCCAGTGTTTTTATGGTTTTGGGAAGTTCAGTGGTGTTCGGGCAGTGTAGGGGGTTATGCTGGGGCCGGTGTTTTTAGGGTTTAGGGCACTGCAGTGGTGTTTGGGCAGTGTAGGGGTTCGTGCTGGGGCTGGTGTTTTAGGGTGTAGTGCAGTGGTGTTCGGGCAGTGTCGGGGGTCGTGCTGGGGCCGGTGTTTCAGGGTTTAGGGCAGTGCAGTGGTGTTCGGGGAGAGTAGGGGGTCGTGCTGGGGCCTGTGTTTTTAGGGTTTAGGGCAGCTCAGTGGTGTTCGGGCAGTTTAGGGGGTCAGGCTGGGGCCGGTGTTTTTAGGGTTTAGGGCAGTGTAGTGGTGTTCGGGAAGTGTAGGGGGTCATGCTGGGGCCGGTGTTTCTGGGTGTAGGGCAGTGTTGTTCGGGCAGTGTAGGGTGTCATGCTGGGGGTGGTGTTTCAGTCTTTAAGGCAGTGCAGTGGTGTTCGGGAAGTGTTGGGGATCGTTCATGGGCTGTGTTTCAGTGTTTAGAGCACTGCAATGGTGCTCGGGCTGTGCAGGGGGTCGTGCTGGGGCTGGTGTTTCAGGGTTTAGGGCAGTACTGTGGTGTTCGGGCAGTGTATGGGGTCGTGCTAGGGCCGGTGTTTCAGGGTGTAAGGTCAGAGCAGTGGTGTTCGGGCAGTGCAGTGGGTCATGCTGGGGCCGGTGTTTCAGGGTTTAGGGCAGTGCAGTGGTGTTCAGGCAGTATAGGGGGTCGTGCTGGGGACAGTGTTTCAGGGTGTGGGGCAGTGCAGTGGTGTTCGGGCAGTGTAGGGGGTCGTGCTGGGGCCGGAGTTTCCGGGTATAGGGCAGTGCAGTGGTGTTCGGGCAGTGTTGGGGGTTGTTCTGGGGCTGGTGTTTCAGGGTGTAGGACAGAGTAGTGGTGTTCGGGCAGTTTAGGGGGTCATGCTGGGGCCAGTGTTTCAGGGTGTAGGGCAGTGCAGTGGTGTTCAGGCAGTGTAGGGGCTCGTGCTGGGGCCCGTGTTTCAGGGTTTAGGGCAGTGCAGTGGTGTTCGGGGAGTGTAGGGGGTCATGCTGGGGACGGTGTTTCAGGGTTTAGGGCTGTGCAGTGGTGTTCAAGGAGCGTAGGGGCTCGTGCTGGGGCCGGTATTTCAGGGTTTAGGGCAGATCAGTGGTGATCAGGGATCGTAGGGGGTCTTGCTGGTGCTGGTGTTTCAGGGTTTAGCTCAGTGCAATGGTGTTCAGGCAGAGTAGGGGGTTGTGTTGGGGGCGGTGTTTCAAGGTTTAGGCCCGAGCAGTGGTGTTCGGGCAGTGTATCGGTTCGTGCTGGGGCCGGTGTTTCAGGGTATAGGGCAGTGCAGTGGTGTTCGGGAAGTGTAGGCGGTTGTGCTGGGGCCGGTGTTTCAGGGTGTAGGGCAGTGTTGTTCGGGCTGTGTAGGGGGTCGTGCTGGGGGTGGTGTTTCAGGGTTTAGGGCAGTGCAGTGGTGTTCGGGAAGTATGGGGGGTGGTGCAGGGGCTGTGTTTCCAGGTTTAGGGCAGTGAAGTGGTGTTCGGGCATTATGGGGGGTCGTGCAGGGACTGGTGTTTCAGGGTTTAGGGCAGTGCAGTGGTGTTCAGGCAGTGTGGGGGGTCGTGCTGGGGCCAGTGTTTCAGGGTGAAGAGAAGTGCAGTGGTGTTCGGGCAATGTAGGGGGTCATGCTAGTGCTGGTGTTTCAGGGTGTAGGGCAGTGCAGTGGTGTTCGGGCAGTGTAGGGGGTGGGGCTGGGGCTGGTGTTTCATGGTTTAGGGCAGTGCAGTGGTGTTCGGGCATTGTAGTGGGTCGTGCTGGGGCTGGTGTTTCAGAGTTTAGGGCAGTGCAGTGGTGTTCGGGCATTGTAGCGGGTCGTGCTGGGGCTGGTGTTTCAGAGTTTAGGGCAGTGCAGTGGTGTTCTTTCTGTGTAGGGGGTCGTGCTGGGGCCGGTGTTTCAGGGTTTAGGTTAGTGCAGTGGTGTTCAGGGAGTTTAGCGGGTCATGGTGGGGCCAGTGTTTTTAGGGTTTAGGGCAGCGCAGTGGTGTTTGGGCAGTGTAGGGGGTCGTGCTGGGGCTGGTGGTTCAGGGTGTAGTGCAGTGGTGTTCGGGCAGTGTAGGGGGTCGTGATGGGGCTGGTGTTTCAGGGTTTAGGGCAGTGCAGTGGTGTTCGTTCAGTGTAGGGGGTCATGCTGGGGCCGGTGTTTCAGGGTTTAGGGCTGTGCAGTGGTGTTCGGGAAGTGTAGGGGGTCGTGATGGGGCCGGTGTTTCTGGGTGTAGGGCAGTGGTGTTCGGGCAGTGTAGGGGGTTGTGCTGGGGGTGGTGTTTCAGTCTTTAGGGCAGTGCAGTGGTGTTCGGGAACTGTGGGGGGTCATTCAGGGGCTGTGTTTCAGGGTTTAGAGAAGTGCAGTGGTGTTTGGGCAGTGTAGGGGGTCGTGCTGGGGCTATTGTTTCAGGGTTTAGGGCAGTGCAGTGCAGTGGTGTAAGTTCAGTGTAGGGGGTCATGCTGGGGCGGGTGTTTCAGGGTTTAGGGCAGTGCAGTGGTGTTCGTTCAGTGTAGAGGGTCATGCTGGGGCCAGTATTTCAGGGTTTAGGGCAGTGCAGTGGTGTTCGGGGAGTGTAGGGGGTCATGCTGGGGCCGGTGTTTTTAGGGTTTTGGGCACTTCAGTGGTGTTCGGGCAGTGTAGGGGGTCGTGCTAGGGCCGTGTTTTTAGGGTTTATGGCAGTGCAGTGGTGTTCGGGAAGTGTAGGGGGTCGTGCTGGGGCCGGAGTTTCTGAGTGTAGGGCAGTGTTGTTCGGGCAGTGTAGGGGGTCGTGCTAGGGGTGGTGTTTCAGTCTTTAGGGCAGTGCAGTTGTATTCGGTAAGTGTGGGGGGTCATTCAGGGGCTGTGTTTCAGGGTTTAGAGCAGTGCAGTGGTGTTCGGGCAGTGTAGGGGGTCGTGATGGGGTTGGTGTTTCAGGATTTAGGGCAGTGCAGTGGTGTAAGTTCAGTGTAGGTTGCCGTACTGGGGCTGGTGTTTCAGGGTTTAGGGCAGTGCAGTGGTGTTCGGGCAGTGTAGGGTGTCGTGCTGGGGCCGGTGTTTCAGGGTGTAGGTCAGAGCAGTGGTGTTCGGGCAGTGTAGGGGGTCGTGCTGGGGCCGGTGTTTGAGGGTTTAGGGCAGTGCAGCGGTGTTCGAGGAGCATAGGGAGTCGTGCTTGGCCCGGTGTTTCAGTCTTTAAGGCAGTGCAGTGGTGTTCGGGAAGTGTGGGGGATCGTTCATGGGCTGTGTTTCAGTGTTTAGAGCACTGCAATGGTGCTCGGGCTGTGCAGGGGGTCGTGCTGGGGCTGGTGTTTCAGGGTTTAGGGCAGTGCAGTGGTGTAAGTTCAGTGTAGGGTGTCGTGCTGGGGCTGGTGTTTCAGGGTTTAGGACAGTGCAGTGGTGTTCGTTCAGTGTAGGGGGTCATGCTGGGGCCGGTGTTTCAGGGTTTAGGGCAGTGCAGTGGTGTTCGGGGAGTGTAGGGGGTCATGCTGGTGCCGGTGTTTCAGGGTTTAGGGCAGTGCAGTGGTGTAAGTTCAGTGTAGGGGGTCGTGCTGGGGCTGGTGTTTCAGGGTTTAGGGCAGTGCAGTGGTGTTCGAGGAGCATAGGGGGTCGTGCTGGGGCCAGTGTTTCAGGGTTTAGGGCAGTGCAGTGCAGTGGTGTTTGGGAAGTGTAGGGGGTCGTGCCTTGGCCGGTGTTTCAGGGTGTAGGTCAGAGCAGTGGTGTTCGGGCAGTGTAGGGGGTCATGCTGGGGCCGGTGTTTCAGGGTTTAGGGCAGTGCAGTGCTGTTCGGGCAGAGTAGGGGGTTGTGTTGGGGGCGGTGTTTCAGGATTTAGGGCAGTGCAGTGGTGTAAGTTCAGTGTAGGGGGTCGTGCTGGGGCTGGTGTTTCAGGGTTTAGGGCAGTGCAGTGGTGTTTGGGGAGTGTAGGTTGCCGTGCTGTGGCTGGTGTTTCAGGGTTTAGGGCAGTGCAGTGGTGTTCGGGCAGTGTAGGGTGTCGTGCTGGGGCCGGTGTTTCAGGGTTTAGGGCAGTGCAGTGGTGTTCGGAGAGTGTAGGGGGTCATGCTGGTGCCGGTGTTTCAGGGTTTAGGGCAGTGCAGTGGTGTTCTGGGAGTGTAGGGGGTCGTGCTGTGGCTGTTGTTTCATGGTTTAGGGCTGTGCTGTGGTGTTCGGGCAGTGTAGGGGGTCATTTTGGGGCCGGTGTTTCAGGGTTTAGGGCAGTGCAGTGGTGTTCAGGCAGTGTAGGGGGTCTTGCTGGGGCCAGTGTTTCAGGGTGTAGGGCAGTGCAGTGGTGTTCGGGCAGTGTAGGGGGTCGTGCTGGAGCCAGAGTTTCCGGGTGTAGGGCAATGCAGTGGTATTCGAGCAGTGTTGGGGGTTGTGCTGGGGCTGGTGTATCAGCGTGTTGGACAGTGTAGTGGTGTTCGGGCAGTGTAGGGGGTCGTGCTGGGGCCGGTGTTTCAGGGTTTAGGGCAGTGCAGTGGTGTTCGGAGAGTGTAGGGGGTCATGCTGGTGCCGGTGTTTCAGGGTTTAGGGCAGTGCAGTGGTGTTCGGGGAGTGTAGGGGGTCATGCTGTGGCTGTTGTTTCATGGTTTAGGGCAGTGCAGTGGTGTTCGGGCAGTGTAGGGGGTCGTGCTGGAGCCAGAGTTTCCGGGTGTAGGGCAGTGCAGTGGTATTCGAGCAGTGTTGGGGGTTGTGCTGGGGCTGGTGTATCAGGGTGTTGGACAGTGTAGTGGTGTTCGGGCAGTGTAGGGGGTCGTGCTGGTGCCGGTGTTCAGGGTTTAGGGCAGTACAGTGGTGTTCGGGGAGTGTAGGGGGTCATGCTGGGGCCAGTGTTTCAGGGTTTAGGGCTGTGCAGTGGTGTTCGAGGAGCGTAGGGGGTCGTGCTGGGGCAGATATTTCAGGGTTTAGGGCAGAGCAGTTGTGATCAGGGATCGTAGGGGTTTTGCTGGGGCCGGTGTTTCAGGATTTAGGGCAGTGCAGTGCTGTTCGTGCAGAGTAGGGGGTTGTGTTAGGGGCGGTGTTTCAAGGTTTAGGGCCGAGCTGTGGTGTTCGGGCAGTGTATCGGGTTGTGCTGGGGCCGGTGTTTCAGGGTGTAAGGCAGTGCAGTGGTGTTCGGGAAGTGTAGGGGGTCGTGCTGGGGGTGGTGTTTCAGGGTTTAGGGCAGTGAAGTGGTTTTCGGGAAGTGTGGGGGGTTGTGCAGGGGCTGTGTTTCAGGGTTTAGGGCAGTGCAGCTGTGTTCGGGCAGTATGGGGGGGCGTACAGGGGCTGGTGTTTCAGTGTTTAGGGCAGTGCAGTGGTATTCGGGCAGTGTTGGGGGTTGTGCTGGGGCTGGTGTTTCAGGGTTTAGGGCTGTGCAGTGGTGTTCGAGGAGCATAGGGGGTCGTGCTGGGGCCAGTGTTTCAGGGTTTAGGGCAGTGCAGTGCAGTGGTGTTTGGGAAGTGTAGGGGGTCGTGCCTTGGCCGGTGTTTCAGGGTGTAGGTCAGAGCAGTGGTGTTCGGGCAGTGTAGGGGGTCGTGCTGGGGCCGGTGTTTCAGGGTTTAGGGCAGTGCAGTGCTGTTCGGGCAGAGTAGGGGGTTGTGTTGGGGGCGGTGTTTCAAGGTTTAGGGCCGAGCAGTGGTGTTCGGGCAGTGTATCGGGTCGTGCTGGGGCCGGTGTTTCAGGCTGTAGGGCAGTGCAGTGGTGTTCGGGAAGTGTAAGGGGTCGTGCTGGGGGTGGTGTTTCAGGGTTTAGGGCAGTGAAGTGGTGTTCGGGAAGTGTGGGGGGTTGTGCAGGGACTGTGTTTGAGGGTTTAGGGCAGTGCAGCGGTGTTCGAGGAGCATAGGGGGTCGTGCTTGGCCCGGTGTTTCAGTCTTTAAGGCAGTGCAGTGGTGTTCGGGAAGTGTGGGGGATCGTTCATGGGCTGTGTTTCAGTGTTTAGAGCACTGCAATGGTGCTCGGGCTGTGCAGGGGGTCGTGCTGGGGCTGGTGTTTCAGGGTTTAGGGCAGTGCAGTGGTGTAAGTTCAGTGTAGGGTGTCGTGCTGGGGCTGGTGTTTCAGGGTTTAGGACAGTGCAGTGGTGTTCGTTCAGTGTAGAGGGTCATGCTGGGGCTGGTGTTTCAGGGTTTAGGGCAGTGCAGTGGTGTTCGGGGAGTGTAGGGGGTCATGCTGGTGCCGGTGTTTCAGGGTTTAGGGCAGTGCAGTGGTGTAAGTTCAGTGTAGGGGGTCGTGCTGGGGCTGGTGTTTCAGGGTTTAGGGTAGTGCAGTGGTGTTCGAGGAGCATAGGGGGTCGTGCTGGGGCCAGTGTTTCAGGGTTTAGGGCAGTGCAGTGCAGTGGTGTTTGGGAAGTGTAGGGGGTCGTGCCTTGGCCGGTGTTTCAGGGTGTAGGTCAGAGCAGGGGTGTTTGGGCAGTGTAGGGGGTCGTGCTGGGGCCGGTGTTTCAGGGTTTAGGGCAGTGCAGTGCTGTTCGGGCAGAGTAGGGGGTTGTGTTGGGGGCGGTGTTTCAGGATTTAGGGCAGTGCAGTGGTGTAAGTTCAGTGTAGGGGGTCGTGCTGGGGCTGGTGTTTCAGGGTTTAGGGCAGAGCAGTGGTGTTCGTTCAGTGTAGGGGGTCGTGCTGGGGCCGGTGTTTCAGGGTTTAGTGCAGTGCAGTGGTGTTCGGGGAGTGTAGGGGGTCCTGCTGGTGCCGGTGTTTCAGAGTTTAGGGCAGTGCAGTGGTGTTTGGGGAGTGTAGGTTGCCGTGCTGTGGCTGGTGTTTCAGGGTTTAGGGCAGTGCAGTGGTGTTCGGGCAGTGTAGGGTGTCGTGCTGGGGCCGGTGTTTCAGGGTTTAGGGCAGTGCAGTGGTGTTCGGAGAGTGTAGGGGGTCATGCTGGTGCCGGTGTTTCAGGGTTTAGGGCAGTGCAGTGGTGTTCGGGGAGTGTAGGGGGTCATGCTGTGGCTGTTGTTTCATGGTTTAGGGCTGTGCTGTGGTGTTCGGGCAGTGTAGGGGGTCATTTTGGGGCCGGTGTTTCAGGGTTTAGGGCAGTGCAGTGGTGTTCAGGCAGTGTAGAGGGTCTTGCTGGGGCCAGTGTTTCAGGGTGTAGGGCAGTGCAGTGGTGTTCGGGCAGTGTAGGGGGTCGTGCTGGAGCCAGAGTTTCCGGGTGTAGGGCAGTGCAGTGGTATTCGAGCAGTGTTGGGGGTTGTGCTGGGGCTGGTGTATCAGGGTGTTGGACAGTGTAGTGGTGTTTGGGCAGTGTAGGGGGTCGTGCTGGTGCCGGTGTTCAGGGTTTAGGGCAGTACAGTGGTGTTCGGGGAGTGTAGGGGGTCATGCTGGGGCCAGTGTTTCAGGGTCTAGGGCTGTGCAGTGGTGTTCGAGGAGCGTAGGGGGTCGTGCTGGGGCAGATATTTCAGGGTTTAGGGCAGAGCAGTTGTGATCAGCGATCGTAGGGGGTCTTGCTGGGGCCGGTGTTTCAGGGTTTAGGGCAGTGCAGTGCTGTTCGTGCAGAGTAGGGGCTTGTGTTAGGGGCGGTGTTTCAAGGTTTAGGGCCGAGCTGTGGTGTTCGGGCAGTGTATCGGGTCGTGCTGGGGCCGGTGTTTCAGGGTGTAAGGCAGTGCAGTGGTGTTCGGGAAGTGTAGGGGGTCGTGCTGGGGGTGGTGGGGCAGTGAAGTGGTTTTCGGGAAGTGTGGGGGGATGTGCAGGGGCTGTGTTTCAGGGTTTAGGGCAGTGCAGCGGTGTTCGGGCAGTATGGGGGGGCGTACAGGGGCTGGTGTTTCAGTGTTTAGGGCAGTGAAGTGGTATTCGGGCAGTGTTGGGGGTTGTGCTGGGGCTGGTGTTTCAGGGTTTAGGGCTGTGCAGTGGTGTTCGAGGAGCATAGGGGGTCGTGCTGGGGCCAGTGTTTCAGGGTTTAGGGCAGTGCAGTGCAGTGGTGTTTGGGAAGTGTAGGGGGTCGTGCCTTGGCCGGTGTTTCAGGGTTTAGGGCCGAGCAGTGGTGTTCGGGCAGTGTATCGGGTCGTGCTGGGGCCGGTGTTTCAGGCTGTAGGGCAGTGCAGTGGTGTTCGGGAAGTGTAAGGGGTCGTGCTGGGGGTGGTGTTTCAGGGTTTAGGGCAGTGAAGTGGTGTTCGGGAAGTGTGGGGGGTTGTGCAGGGGCTGTGTTTCAGGGTTTAGGGCAGTGCAGCGGTGTTCGAGGAGCATAGGGGGTCGTGCTTGGGCCGGTGTTTCAGGGTATAGGGCAGTGCAGTGGTGTTCGGGAAGTGTAGGGGTCGTGCTGGGGCCGGTGTTTCAGGGTGTAGGTCAGAGCAGTGGTGTTCGGGCAGTGTAGGGAGTCGTGCTGGGGCCGGTGTTTCAGGGTTTAGGGCAGTGCAGTGGTGTTCGGGCAGTGTAGGGGGTCATGCTGGGGCTGGTGTTTCAGGGTGTAGGGCAGTGCAGTGGTGTTTGGGGAGTGTAGGGGGTCATGCTGGGGCCGGTGTTTCAGGGTTTAGGGCAGTGCAGTGGTGTTCGGGGAGTTTAGCGGGTCGTGCTGGGGCCAGTATTTTTATGGTTTCGGGCAGTTCAGTGGTGTTCGAGCAGTGTAGGGGGTCGTGCTGGGGCCGGTGTCTTTAGGGTTTTGGGCAGTGCAGTGGTGTTCGGGCATTGTAGGGTGTCGTGCTGGGGCTGGTGTTTCAGGGTTTAGTGCAGTGCAGTGGTGTTCGTTCAGTGTAGGGGGTCGTGCTGGGGCCGGTGTTTCAGGGTTTAGTGCAGTGCAGTGGTGTTCGGGAAGTGTAGGGGGTCGTGCTGGGGCCTGTGTTTTTAGGGTTTAGGGCAGTTCAGTGGTGTTTGGGCAGTTTAGGGGGTCAGGCTGGGGCCGGTGTTTTTAGGGTTTAGGGCAGTGTAGTGGTGTTCGGGAAGTGTAGGGAGTCGTGCTGGGGCCGGTGTTTCTGGCTGTAGGGCAGTGTTGTTCGGGCAGTGTAGGGGGTCATGCTGGGGATGGTGTTTCAGTCTTTAAGGCAGTGCAGTGGTGTTCGGGAAGTGTGGGGGATCGTTCATGGGCTGTGTTTCAGTGTTTAGAGCACTGCAATGGTGCTCGGGCTGTGCAGGGGGTCGTGCTGGGGCTGGTGTTTCAGGGTTTAGGGCAGTGCAGTGGTGTAAGTTCAGTGTAGGGGGTCGTGCTGGGGCTGGTGTTTCAGGGTTTAGGGCAGTGTAGTGGTGTTCGTTCAGTGTAGGGGGTCATGCTGGGGCCGGTGTTTCAGGGTTTAGGGCAGTGCAGTGGTGTTCGGGGAGTGTAGGGGGTCGTGCTGGTGCCGGTGTTTCAGGGTTTAGGGCAGTGCAGTGGTGTTTGGGGAGTGTAGGTTGCCGTGCTGTGGCTGGTGTTTCAGGGTTTAGGGCAGTGCAGTGGTGTTCGGGCAGTGTAGGGTGTCGTGCTGGGGCCGGTGTTTCAGGGTTTAGGGCAGTGTAGTGGTGTTCGGAGAGTGTAGGGGGTCATGCTGGTGCCGGTGTTTCAGGGTTTAGGGCAGTGCAGTGGTGTTCGGGGAGTGTAGGGGGTCGTGCTGTGGCTGTTGTTTCATGGTTTAGGGCTGTGCTGTGGTGTTCGGGCAGTGTAGGGGGTCATTTTGGGGCCGGTGTTTCAGGGTTTAGGGCAGTGCAGTGGTGTTCAGGCAGTGTAGAGGGTCTTGCTGGGGCCAGTGTTTCAGGGTGTAGGGCAGTGCAGTGGTGTTCGGGCAGTGTAGGGGGTCGTGCTGGAGCCAGAGTTTCCGGGTGTAGGGCAGTGCAGTGGTATTCGAGCAGTGTTGGGGGTTGTGCTGGGGCTGGTGTATCAGGGTGTTGGACAGTGTAGTGGTGTTCGGGCAGTGTAGGGGGTCGTGCTGGTGCCGGTGTTCAGGGTTTAGGGCAGTACAGTGGTGTTCGGGGAGTGTAGGGGGTCATGCTGGGGCCAGTGTTTCAGGGTCTAGGGCTGTGCAGTGGTGTTCGAGGAGCGTAGGGGGTCGTGCTGGGGCAGATATTTCAGGGTTTAGGGCAGAGCAGTTGTGATCAGCGATCGTAGGGGGTCTTGCTGGGGCCGGTGTTTCAGGGTTTAGGGCAGTGCAGTGCTGTTCGTGCAGAGTAGGGACTTGTGTTAGGGGCGGTGTTTCAAGGTTTAGGGCCGAGCTGTGGTGTTCGGGCAGTGTATCGGGTCGTGCTGGGGCCGGTGTTTCAGGGTGTAAGGCAGTGCAGTGGTGTTCGGGAAGTGTAGGGGGTCGTGCTGGGGGTGGTGGGGCAGTGAAGTGGTTTTCGGGAAGTGTGGGGGGATGTGCAGGGGCTGTGTTTCAGGGTTTAGGGCAGTGCAGCGGTGTTCGGGCAGTATGGGGGGGCGTACAGGGGCTGGTGTTTCAGTGTTTAGGGCAGTGCAGTGGTATTCGGGCAGTGTTGGGGGTTGTGCTGGGGCTGGTGTTTCAGGGTTTAGGGCTGTGCAGTGGTGTTCGAGGAGCATAGGGGGTCGTGCTGGGGCCAGTGTTTCAGGGTTTAGGGCAGTGCAGTGCAGTGGTGTTTGGGAAGTGTAGGGGGTCGTGCCTTGGCCGGTGTTTCAGGGTGTAGGTCAGAGCAGTGGTGTTCGGGCAGTGTAGGGGGTCGTGCTGGGGCCGGTGTTTCAGGGTTTAGGGCAGTGCAGTGCTGTTCGGGCAGTGTAGGGGGTTGTGTTGGGGGCGGTGTTTCAAGGTTTAGGGCCGAGCAGTGGTGTTCGGGCAGTGTATCGGGTCGTGCTGGGGCCGGTGTTTCAGGCTGTAGGGCAGTGCAGTGGTGTTCGGGAAGTGTAAGGGGTCGTGCTGGGGGTGGTGTTTCAGGGTTTAGGGCAGTGAAGTGGTGTTCGGGAAGTGTGGGGGGTTGTGCAGGGGCTGTGTTTCAGGGTTTAGGGCAGTGCAGCGGTGTTCGAGGAGCATAGGGGGTCGTGCTTGGGCCGGTGTTTCAGGGTATAGGGCAGTGCAGTGGTGTTCGGGAAGTGTAGGGGTCGTGCTGGGGCCGGTGTTTCAGGGTGTAGGTCAGAGCAGTGGTGTTCGGGCAGTGTAGGGAGTCGTGCTGGGGCCGGTGTTTCAGGGTTTAGGGCAGTGCAGTGGTGTTCGGGCAGTGTAGGGGGTCATGCTGGGGCCGGTGTTTCAGGGTGTAGGGCAGTGCAGTGGTGTTCGGGGAGTGTAGGGGGTCATGCTGGGGCCGGTGTTTCAGGGTTTAGGGCAGTGCAGTGGTGTTCGGGGAGTTTAGCGGGTCGTGCTGGGGCCAGTATTTTTATGGTTTCGGGCAGTTCAGTGGTGTTCGAGCAGTGTAGGGGGTCGTGCTGGGGCCGTTGTCTTTAGGGTTTTGGGCAGTGCAGTGGTGTTCGGGCAGTGTAGGGTGTCGTGCTGGGGCTGGTGTTTCAGGGTTTAGTGCAGTGCAGTGGTGTTCGTTCAGTGTAGGGGGTCGTGCTGGGGCCGGTGTTTCAGGGTTTAGTGCAGTGCATTGGTGTTCGGGGAGTGTAGGGGGTCGTGCTGGGGCCTGTGTTTTTAGGGTTTAGGGCAGTTCAGTGGTGTTTGGGCAGTTTAGGGGGTCAGGCTGGGGCCGGTGTTTTTAGGGTTTAGGGCAGTGTAGTGGTGTTCGGGAAGTGTAGGGAGTCGTGCTGGGGCCGGTGTTTCTGGCTGTAGGGCAGTGTTGTTCGGGCAGTGTAGGGGGTCATGCTGGGGGTGGTGTTTCAGTCTTTAAGGCAGTGCAGTGGTGTTCGGGAAGTGTGGGGGATCGTTCATGGGCTGTGTTTCAGTGTTTAGAGCACTGCAATGGTGCTCGGGCTGTGCAGGGGGTCGTGCTAGGGCTGGTGTTTCAGGGTTTAGGGCAGTGCAGTGGTGTAAGTTCAGTGTAGGGGGTCGTGCTGGGGCTGGTGTTTCAGGGTTTAGGGCTGTGTAGTGGTGTTCGTTCAGTGTAGGGGGTCATGCTGGGGCCGGTGTTTCAGGGTTTAGGGCAGTGCGGTGGTGTTCGGGGAGTGTAGGGGGTCGTGCTGGTGCCGGTGTTTCAGGGTTTAGGGCAGTGCAGTGGTGTAAGTTCAGTGTAGGGGGTCGTGCTGGGGCTGTTGTTTCAGGGTTTTGGGCAGTGCAGTGGTGTTCGAGGAGCATAGGGGGTCGTGCTGGGGCCAGTGTTTCAGGGTTTAGGGCAGTGCAGTGCAGTGGTGTTTGGGAAGGGTAGGGGGTCGTGCCTTGGCCGGTGTTTCAGGGTGTAGGTCAGAGCAGTGGTGTTCGGGCAGTGTAGGGGGTCGTGCTGGGGCCGGTGTTTCAGGGTTTAGGGCAGTGCAGTGCTGTTCGGGCAGAGTAGGGGGTAGTGTTGGGGGCGGTGTTTCAAGGTTTAGGGCCGAGCAGTGGTGTTCGGGCAGTGTATCGGGTCGTGCTGGGGCCGGTGTTTCAGAGTTTAGGGCTGTGCAGTGGTGTTCGAGGAGCATAGGGGGTCGTGCTTGGGCCGGTGTTTCAGGGTATAAGGCAGTGCAGTGGTGTTCGGGAAGTGTAGGGGGTCGTGCTGGGGCCGGTGTTTCAGGGTTTAGGGCAGTGCAGTGGTGTTCGGGCAGTGTAGGGGGTCATGCTGGGGCCGGTGGTTCAGGGTGTAGGGCAGTGCAGTTGTGTTCGGGGAGTGTAGGGGGTCATGCTGGGGCCGGTGTTTCAGGGTTTAGGGCAGTGCAGTGGTGTTCGGGGAGTTTAGCGGGTCATGCTGGGGCCAGTGTTTTTATGGTTTTGGGCAGTTCAGTGGTGTTCGAGCAGTGTAGGGGGTCGTGCTGGGGCCGGTGTCTTTAGGGTTTTGGGCAGTGCAGTGGTGTTCGGGCAGTGTAGGGGGTCGTGCTGGGGCCGGTGTTTCAGGGTTTAGGGCAGAGCAGTGGTGTTCGGGGAGTGTAGGGGGTCGTGCTGGAGCCTGTGTTTTTAGGGTTTAGGGCAGTTCAGTGGTGTTCGGGCAGTTTAGGGGTCAGGCTGGGGCCGGTGTTTTTAGGGTTTAGGGCAGTGTAGTGGTGTTCGGGAAGTGTAGGGGGTCGTGCTGGGGCCGGTGTTTCTGGCTATAGGGCAGTGTTGTTCGGGCAGTGTAGGGGGTCATGCTGGGGGTGGTGTTTCAGTCTTTAAGGCAGTGCAGTGGTGTTCGGGAAGTGTGGGGGATCGTTATGGGCTGTGTTTCAGTGTTTAGAGCACTGCAATGGTGCTCGGGCTGTGCAGGGGGTCGTGCTGGGGCTGGTGTTTCAGGGTTTAGGGCAGTGCAGTGGTGTAAGTTCAGTGTAGGGGGTCGTGCTGGGGCTGGTATTTCAGGGTTTAGGGCAGTGCAGTGGTGTTCGTTCAGTGTAGGGGGTCGTGCTGGGGCCGGTGTTTCAGGGTTTAGGGCAGTGCAGTGGTGTTCGGGGAGTGCAGGGGGTCGTGCTGGTGCCGGTGTTTCAGGGTTTAGGGCAGTGCAGTGGTGTAAGTTCAGTGTAGGGGGTTGTGCTGGGGCTGGTGTTTCAGGGTTTAGGGCAGTGCAGTGGTGTTCGTTCAGTGTAGGGGGTCATGCTGGGGGTGGTGTTTCAGTCTTTAGGGCAGTGCAGTGGTGTTCGGGAAGTGTGGGGGATCGTTCATGGGCTGTGTTTCAGTGTTTAGAGCACTGCAGTGGTGCTCGGGCTGTGCAGGGGGTCGTGCTGGGGCTGGTGTTTCAGGGTTTAGGGCAGTGCAGTGGTGTAAGTTCAGTGTAGCGGGTTGTACTGGGGCTGGTGTTTCAGGGTTTAGGGCAGTGCAGTGGTGTTCGTTCAGTGTAGGGGGTCGTGCAGGGACTGGTGTTTCAGGGTTTAGGGCAGTGCAGTGGTGTTCAGGCAGTGTGGGGGGTCGTGCTGAGGCCGGTGTTTCAGGGTTTAGGGCAGTACTGTGGTTTTCGGGGAGTGTAGGGGGTCGTGCTGAGGACAGTGTTTCAGGGTGAAGAGAAGTGCAGTGGTGTTCGGGAAATGTAGGGGGTCATGCTAGTGCTGTTGTTTCAGGGTGTAGGGCAGTGCAGTGGTGTTTGGGCAGTGTAGGGGTTTGAGCTGGGGCTGGTGTTTCAGGGTGTAGTGCAGTGGTGTTCGGGCAGTGTAGGGGGTCATGCTGGGGCTGGTGTTTCAGGGTTTAGTGCAGTGTAGTGGTGTTCGAGCAGTGTAGGGGGTCTTGCTGGGGCCGATGTTCCAGGGTTTAGGGCAGTGCAGTGGTGTTCGGGGAGTGTTTGCGGTGATGCTGGGGCCGGTGTTTCAGGGTGTAGGGCAGTGCATTGGTGTTCGGGGAGTGTAGGGCGTCGTGCTGGGGCAGGTGTTTAAGGGTGAAGGGCAGTGCAGTGGTGATCGAGCAGTGTAGGGGGTCGTGCTGGGGCCGGAGTTTCAGGGTGTAGGGCAGTGTAGTGGTATTCGGGCAGTGTAGGGGGTCGTGCTGGGGCCGTTGTTTCAGGGTTTAGGGCAGTGCAGTGGTGTTCGGGGAGTGTAGGGGCTCATGCTGGGGCAGGTGTTTCAGGGTTAAGGGCAGTGCATTGGTGTTCGGGAGGGTAGGGGTCATGCTGGCACCGGTGTTTCAGGGTTTAGGGCAGTGCAGTGGTGTTTGGGAAGTGTAGGGGGTTGTGCTAGGGCCGGTGTTTCAGGGTGTAGTTAAGAGCAGTGGTGTTTAGGCAGTGTAGGGGGTCATGCTGGGGCCGGTGTTTCAGGGTTTAGGGCAGTGCAGTGGTGTTAGGGCAGTGTAGGGGGTCGTACTGGGGCCAGAGTTTCTGGGTGTAGGTCAGTGCAGTGGTGTTCGGGCTGTGTTGGGGGTTGTGCTGAGGCCGGTGTTTCAGGATGTAGAACAGTATAGTGGTGTTCGGGCAGTGAAGGGGTCGTGCTGGGGCCGATGTTTCAGGGTGTAGGGCAGTGCAGTGGTGTTCGGGCAGTGTTGGGGATCGTGCTGGGGCCCGTGTTTCAGGGTATAGGGCTGTGCAGTGCTGTTTGGGGAGCGTAGCGGGTCGTGCTGGGGCTGGTATTTCAGGGTTTAGGGCAGAGCAGTGGTGTTCAGGGATCATAGGGGGTCTTGCGGGGGCCGGTGTTTCAGGGTTTAGGGCAGTGCAGTGGTGTTCGGGCAGAGTAGGGGGTCGTCTTGGGGGCGTTGTTTCAAGGTTTATGGCCGAGCAGTGGTGTTCGGGAAGAGTAGGGGGTCGTGCTGGGGGTATTTTTTCAGTCGTTAGGGCAGTGCAGTGGTGTTCGGGAAGTGTGGGGGGTCGTTTAGGGGTTGTGTTTCAGGGTTTAGAGCAGTGCAGTGTTGTTCGGGCAGTGTAGGGGTCCTGCTGGGGCTGGTGTTTCTGGGTTTAGGGCAGTGCAGTGGTGTAAGTTCAGTGTAGGGGGTCGTGCTGGGGCTGTTGTTTCAGAGTTTAGGGCAGTGCAGTGATGTTCGTTCAGTGTAGGGGGTCGTGCTGGGGCCGGTGTTTCAGGGTTTAGGGCAGTGCAGTGGTGTTTGGGCAGTGTAGGGGTTTGAGCTGGGGCTGGTGTTTCAGGGAGTAGTGCAGTGGTGTTCGGTCAGTGTAGGGGGTCATGCTGGGGCTGGTGTTTCAGGGTTTAGTGCAGTGTAGTGGTGTTCGGGCAGTGTAGGGGGTCTTGCTGGGGCTGATGTTCCAGGGTTTAGGGCGGCGCAGTGGTGTTCGGGGAGTGTAGGGGGTCATGCTGGGGCCAGTGTTTCAGGGTGTAGGGCAGTGCATTGGTGTTCGGGGAGTGTAGGGCGTCGTGCTGGGGCAGGTGTTTAAGGGTGAAGGGCAGTGCAGTGGTGATCGAGCAGTGTAGGGGGTCGTGCTGGGGCCGGTGTTTCAGGGTGTAGGGCAGTGTAGTGTTGTTCGGGCAGTGTAGGGGGTTGTCCTGGGGCCGTTGTTTCAGGGTTTAGGGCAGTGCAGTGGTGTTCGGGGAGTGTTGGGGATCGTGCTGGGGTCGGTGTTTCAGGGTTTAGGGTAGTGCAGTGGTATTCGGGGAGCATAGGGGGTCATGCTGGGGCCCGTGTTTCAGGGTATAGGGCTGTGCAGTGGTGTTTGGGGAGCGTAGGGGGTCGTGCTGGGGCAGGTGTTTCAGGGTTTAGGGCAGTGCATTGGTGTTCGGGAGGGTAGGGGTCATGCTGGCACCGGTGTTTCAGGGTTTAGGGCAGTGCAGTGGTGTTCGGGCAGTGTAGGGGGTCGTGCTGGGGCCAGAGTTTCTGGGTGTAGGTCAGTGCAGTGGTTTTCGGGCAGTGTTGGGGGTTGTGCTGAGGCCGGTGTTTCAGGATGTAGAACAGCATAGTGGTGTTCGGGCAGTGAAGGGGTCGTGCTGGGGCCGATGTTTCAGGGTGTAGGGCAGTGCAGTGGTGTTCGGGCAGTGTTAGGGATCGTGCTGGGGTCGGTGTTTCAGGGTTTAGGGCAGTGCAGTGGTGTTCGGGGAGCGTAGGGGGTCATGCTGGGGCCCGTGTTTCAGGGTATAGGGCTGTGCAGTGGTGTTCGGGGAGCGTAGGGGGTCGTGCTGGGGCTGGTATTTCAGGGTTTAGGGCAGAGCAGTGGTGTTCAGAGATCATAGGGGGTCTTGCTGGGGCCGGTGTTTCAGGGTTTACGGCAGCGCAGTGGTGTTCGGGTAGAGTAGGGGGTCGTCTTGGGGGCGGTGTTTCAAGGTTTATGGCCGAGCAGTGGTGTTCGGGAAGAGTAGGGGGTCGTGCTGGGGGTATTTTTTCAGGTTTTGAGCTGAGCAGTGGTGTCTGGGCAGTGTATTGGGTCGTGCTGTGGGTGGTGTTTCCGGGTTTGGGGTACTGCAGTGGTGTTTGGACAGTGTGGGGGGTCATGCTGGGGCTGGTGTTTCAGGGTTTAGGGCAGTGCAGTGGGGTTCGGGCAGTGTAGGGTGTCGTGCTGGGACTGATGTTTCATTGTTTAGTGCAGTGGTGTTTGGACAGTGTAGGGGGTCATGCTGGGGCTGGTGTTTCAGGGTTTAGGGCAGTGCAGTGGTGTTCGGGCTGTGTAAGAGGTCCTGCTGGGACTGATGTTTAAGGCTTTAGGGGAGTGTAGTGGTGTTCAGGGAGTGTAGGGGGTCATGCTGGGGCCGGTGTTTCATGGTGTCGGGCAGTGCAGTGGTGTTTGGGAAGAGTAGGGGGTCGGGCTGGGGCGGTGTTTTTTAGGGTTTAGGGCAGTTCAGTGGTGTTCGGGCAGTGTAGGGGGTCGTGCTGGGCCGGTGTTTTTAGGGTTTAGGGCAGGGCAGTGGTGTTCGGGCAGTGTAGGGGTCGTGCTGGGGCGATGTTTCAGGGTGTAGGGCAGTGCAGTGGTGTTTGGGAACAGTAGGGGGTCGTGCTGGGGCCGGTGTTTCTGTGTTTAGGGCAGTGTAGTGTTGTTCGGGCAGTGTAGGGGGTCGTGCTGGGGGTGGTGTTTCAGGATTTAGGGCAGTGCAGTGGTGTTCGGGGAGTGTAGGAGGTCGTGCTGGGGCCGGTGTTTCAGGGTTATGGTAGTGCAGTGGTGTTTGGGGAATATAGGGGTCGTGCTGGTGCCAGTGTTTCAGGGTTTAGGGCAGTGCAGTGGTGTTCGGGGAGTGTAGGGGGTGGTGCTGTGGCCGGTGTTTCAGGGTTTAGGGCAGTGCAGTGGTAATCGATCAGTGTAGTGGGTCGTGCTGGGGCCGGTGTTTCAGGGTTTAGGGCAGTGCAGTGGTGTTTGGGGAGGGTAGGGGGTCGTGGTGGGGCCAGTGTTTTTAGGGTTTAGGGCAGTTCAGTGGTGTTTGGACAGTGTAGGGGGTCGTGCTGGGGCCGGTGTTTTTAGGGTTTAGGGCAGTGCAGTGGTGTTTGGACAGTGTAGGGGGTCGTGCTGGGGCAGGTGTTTCAGGGTGTAGTGCAGTGGTGTTCGGGCAGTGTAGGGGGTTGTGCTGGGGCATGTGTTTCAGGGTTTAGGGCACTGCAGTGGTGTTCGTTCAGTATAGGGGGTCGTGCTGGGGCCGGTGTTTCAGGGTTTAGGGAATTGCAGTGGTGTTCGGGGAGTGTAGGGGGTGGTGCTGTGGCCGGTGTTTCAGGGTTTAGGGCAGTGCAGTGATGTTCGTGCAGTGTAGGGGGTCGTTCTGGGGCTGGTGTTTCAGGGTGTAGGGCAGTGCAGTGGTGTTCGGGCAGTGTAGGGGGTCGTGCTGGTGCCGGTGTTTCAGGGTTTATCACAGTGCTGTTTTGTTCGGGAAGTGTAGGGGGATGTGCTGTGGCCGGTGTTCCAGGGTTTAGGGCAGTGCAGTGGTGTTTGGGCAGTGTAGGGGGTCATACTGGGGCTGGTGTTTCATGGTGTAGGGCAGTGCATTGGTGTTCGGGGAGTGTAGGGGGTCGTGCTGGGGCCAGTGTTTCAGGGTTTAGGGCAGTGCAGTGGTGTTTGTTCAGTGTAGGGGTTCGTGCTGGGGCCGGTGTTTCAGGGTTTAGGGCAATGCAGTGGTGTTCAGGGAGTTTTGTGGGTCATGCTGGGGCCAGTGTTTTTAGGGTTTTGGGCAGTTCAGTGGTGTTCTGGCAGTGTAGGGGGTCATGCTGGGGCCAGAGTTTCTGGGTGTAGGTCAGTGCAGTGGTGTTCGGGCAGTGTTTGGGGTGAGGCTGGGGCCGGTGTTTCAGGGTGTAGGGCAGTGCATTGGTGTTCGGGGAGTGTAGGGCGTCGTGCTGGGGCAGGTGTTTAAGGGTGAAGGGCAGTGCAGTGGTGATCAAGCAGTGTAGGGGGTCGTGCTGGGGCCAGTGTTTCAGGTTGTAGGGCAGTGTAGTGGTATTCGGGCAGTGTAGAGGGTCGTGCTGGGGCCGTTGTTTCAGGGTTTAGGGCAGTGCAGTGGTGTTCGGGGAGTGTAGGGGCTCATGCTGGGGCAGGTGTTTCAGGGTTTAGGGCAGTGCATTGGTGTTCGGGAGGGTAGGGGTCATGCTGGCACCGGTGTTTCAGGGTTTAGGGCAGTGCAGTGGTGTTCGGGAAGTGTAGGGGGTCGTGCTAGGGCCGGTGTTTCAGGGTGTAGTTAAGAGCAGTGGTGTTTAGGCAGTGTAGGGGGTCATGCTGGGGCCGGTGTTTTAGGGTTTAGGGCAGTGCAGTGGTGTTCGGGCAGTGTAGGGGGTCGTGCTGGGGCCAGAGTTTCTGGGTGTAGGTCAGTGCAGTGGTGTTCGGGCAGTGTTGGGGGTTGTGCTGAGGCCGGTGTTTAAGGATGTAGAACAGTATAGTGCTGTTCGGGCAGTGAAGGGGTCGTGCTGGGGCCGATGTTTCAGGGTGTAGCGCAGTGCAGTGGTGTTCGGGCAGTGTAGGGGGTCTTGCTGGGGCCGATGTTCCAGGGTTTAGGGCGGCGCAGTGGTGTTCGGGGAGTGTAGGGGGTCATGCTGGGGCCAGTGTTTCAGGGTGTAGGGCAGTGCATTGGTGTTCGGGGAGTGTAGGGCGTCGTGCTGGGGCAGGTGTTTAAGGGTGAAGGGCAGTGCAGTGGTGATCGAGCAGTGTAGGGGGTCGTGCTGAGGCCGGTGTTTCAGGGTGTAGGACAGTGTAGTGTTGTTCGGGCAGTGTAGGGGGTTGTCCTGGGGCCGTTGTTTCAGGGTTTAGGGCAGTGCAGTGGTGTTCGGGGAGTGTTGGGGATCGTGCTGGGGTCGGTGTTTCAGGGTTTAGGGCAGTGCAGTGGTGTTCGGGGAGCGTAGGGGGTCATGCTGGGGCCCGTGTTTCAGGGTATAGGGCTGTGCAGTGGTGTTCGGGAGCGTAGGGGGTCGTACTGGGGCCAGTGTTTCAGGGTTTAGGGCAGTGCAGTGGTGTTTGTTCAGTGTAGGGGTTCGTGCTGGGGCCGGTGTTTCAGGGTTTAGGGCAATGCAGTGGTGTTCAGGGAGTTTTGTGGGTCATGCTGGGGCCAGTGTTTTTAGGGTTTTGGGCAGTTCAGTGGTGTTCTGGCAGTGTAGGGGGTCATGCTGGGGCCAGAGTTTCTGGGTGTAGGTCAGTGCAGTGGTGTTCGGGCAGTGTTTGGGGTGATGCTGGGGCCGGTGTTTCAGGGTGTAGGCAGTGCATTGGTGTTCGGGGAGTGTAGGGCGTCGTGCTGGGGCAGGTGTTTAAGGGTGAAGGGCAGTGCAGTGGTGATCGAGCAGTGTAGGGGGTCGTGCTGGGGCCAGTGTTTCAGGGTGTAGGGCAGTGTAGTGGTATTCGGGCAGTGTAGAGGGTCGTGCTGGGGCCGTTGTTTCAGGGTTTAGGGCAGTGCAGTGGTGTTCGGGGAGTGTAGGGGCTCATGCTGGGGCAGGTGTTTCAGGGTTTAGGGCAGTGTAGTGGTATTCGGGCAGTGTAGAGGGTCGTGCTGGGGCCGTTGTTTCAGGGTTTAGGGCAGTGCAGTGGTGTTCGGGCAGTATTTGGGGTGATGCTGGGGCCGGTGTTTCAGGGTGTAGGGCAGTGCATTGGTGTTCGGGGAGTGTAGGGCGTCGTGCTGGGGCAGGTGTTTAAGTTTGAAGGGCAGTGCAGTGGTGATCGAGCAGTGTAGGGGGTCGTGCTGGGGCCAGTGTTTCAGGGTGTAGGGCAGTGTAGTGGTATTCGGGCAGTGTAGAGGGTCGTGCTGGGGCCGTTGTTTCAGGGTTTAGGGCAGTGCATTGGTGTTCGGGAGGGTAGGGGTCATGCTGGCACCAGTGTTTCAGGGTTTAGGGCAGTGCAGTGGTGTTCGGGAAGTGTAGGGGGTCGTGCTAGGGCCGGTGTTTCAGGGTGTAGTTAAGAGCAGTGGTGTTTAGGCAGTGTAGGGGGTCATGCTGGGGCCGGTGTTTTAGGGTTTAGGGCAGTGCAGTGGTGTTCGGGCAGTGTAGGGGGTCGTGCTGGGGCCAGAGTTTCTGGGTGTAGGTCAGTGCAGTGGTGTTCGGGCAGTGTTGGGGGTTGTGCTGAGGCCGGTGTTTCAGGATGTAGAACAGTATAGTGGTGTTCGGGCAGTGAAGGGGTCGTGCTGGGGCCGATGTTTCAGGGTGTAGCGCAGTGCAGTGGTGTTCGGGCAGTGTAGGGGGTCTTGCTGGGGCCGATGTTCCAGGGTTTAGGGCGGCGCAGTGGTGTTCGGGGAGTGTAGGGGGTCATGCTGGGGCCAGTGTTTCAGGGTGTAGGGCAGTGCATTGGTGTTCGGGGAGTGTAGGGCGTCGTGCTGGGGCAGGTGTTTAAGGGTGAAGGGCAGTGCAGTGATGATCGAGCAGTGTAGGGGGTCGTTCTGGGGCCGGTGTTTCAGGGTGTAGGACAGTGTAGTGTTGTTCGGGCAGTGTAGGGGGTTGTCCTGGGGCCGTTGTTTCAGGGTTTAGGGCAGTGCAGTGGTGTTCGGGGAGTGTTGGGGATCGTGCTGGGGTCGGTGTTTCAGGGTTTAGGGCAGTGCAGTGGTGTTCGGGGAGCGTAGGGGGTCATGCTGGGGCCCGTGTTTCAGGGTATAGGGCTGTGCAGTGGTGTTCGGGGAGCGTAGGGGGTCATGCTGGGGCAGGTGTTTCAGGGTTTAGGGCAGTGCATTGGTGTTCGGGAGGGTAGGGGTCATGCTGGCACCGGTGTTTCAGGGTTTAGGGCAGTGCAGTGGTGTTCGGGAAGTGTAGGGGGTCGTGCTGGGGCCGGTGTTTCAGGGTGTAGTTCAGAGCAGTGGTGTTTAGGCAGTGTAGGGGGTCATGCTGGGGCCGGTGTTTCAGGGTTTAGGGCAGTGCAGTGGTGTTCGGGCAGTGTAGGGGGTCGTGCTGGGGCCAGAGTTTCTGGGTGTAGGTCAGTGCAGTGGTGTTCGGGCAGTGTTGGGGGTTGTGCTGAGGCCGGTGTTTCAGGATGTAGAACAGTATAGTGGTGTTCGGGCAGTGAAGGGGTCGTGCTGGGGCTGATGTTTCAGGGTGTAGGGCAGTGCAGTGGTGTTCGGGCAGTGTTGGGGATCGTGCTGGGGTCGGTGTTTCAGGGTTCAGGGCAGTGCAGTGGTGTTCGGGGAGCGTAGGGGGTCATGCTGGGGCCCGTGTTTCAGGGTATAGGGCTGTGCAGTGGTGTTCGGGGAGCGTAGGGGGTCGTGCTGGGGCTGGTATTTCAGGGTTTAGGGCAGAGCAGTGGTGTTCAGGGATCATAGGGGGTCTTGCTGGGGCCGGTGTTTCAGGGTTTAGGGCAGTGCAGTGGTGTTCGGGCAGAGTAGGGGGTCGTCTTGGGGGCGGTGTTTCAAGGTTTATGGCCGAGCAGTGGTGTTCGGTAAGAGTAGGGGGTCGTGCTGGGGGTATTTTTTCAGGTTTTGAGCTGAGCAGTGGTGTCTGGGCAGTGTATTGGGTCGTGCTGTGGGTGGTGTTTCCGGGTTTGGGGTACTGCAGTGGTGTTTGGACAGTGTGGGGGGTCATGCTGGGGCTGGTGTTTCAGTTTTTAGGGCAGTGCAGTGGGGTTCGGGCAGTGTAGGGTGTCGTGCTGGGACTGATGTTTCATGGTTTAGTGCAGTGGTGTTTGGACAGTGTAGGGGGTCGTGCTGGGGCTGGTGTTTCAGGGTTTAGGGCAGTGCAGTGGTGTTCGGGCTGTGTAGGAGGTCCTGCTGGGACTGATGTTTAAGGCTTTAGGGGAGTGTAGTGGTGTTCAGGGAGTGTAGGGGGTCATGCTGGGGCTGGTGTTTCATGGTGTCGGGCAGTGCAGTGGTGTTTGGGAAGAGTAGGGGGTCGGGCTGGGGCGGTGTTTTTTAGGGTTTAGGGCAGTTCAGTGGTGTTCGGGCAGTGTAGGGGGTCGTGCTGGGCCGGTGTTTTTAGGGTTTAGGGCAGGGCAGTGGTGTTCGGGCAGTGTAGGGGTCGTGCTGGGGCGATGTTTCAGGGTGTAGGGCAGTGCAGTGGTGTTTGGGAACAGTAGGGGGTCGTGCTGGGGCCGGTGTTTCTGTGTTTAGGGCAGTGTAGTGTTGTTCGGGCAGTGTAGGGGGTCGTGCTGGGGGTGGTGTTTCAGGATTTAGGGCAGTGCAGTGGTGTTCGGGGAGTGTAGGAGGTCGTGCTGGGGCCGGTGTTTCAGGGTTATGGTAGTGCAGTGGTGTTTGGGGAATGTAGGGGTCGTGCTGGTGCCTGTGTTTCAGGGTTTAGGGCAGTGCAGTGGTGTTCGGGGAGTGTAGGGGGTGGTGCTGTGGCCGGTGTTTCAGGGTTTAGGGCAGTGCAGTGGTAATCGATCAGTGTAGTGGGTCGTGCTGGGGCCGGTGTTTCAGGGTTTAGGGCAGTGCAGTGGTGTTTGGGGAGGGTAGGGGGTCGTGGTGGGGCCAGTGTTTTTAGGGTTTAGGGCAGTTCAGTGGTGTTTGGACAGTGTAGGGGGTCGTGCTGGGGCCGGTGTTTTTAGGGTTTAGGGCAGTGCAGTGGTGTTTGGGCAGTGTAGGGGGTCGTGCTGGGGCAGGTGTTTCAGGGTGTAGTGCAGTGGTGTTCGGGCAGTGTAGGGGGTTGTGCTGGGGCATGTGTTTCAGGGTTTAGGGCACTGCAGTGGTGTTCGTTCAGTATAGGGGGTCGTGCTGGGGCCGGTGTTTCAGGGTTTAGGGAATTGCAGTGGTGTTCGGGGAGTGTAGGGGGTCGTGCTGTGGCCGGTGTTTCAGGGTTTAGGGTAGGCCTGGGCGAAGCACTACGCTACGCTCGCGTAGTTTGCGAAGTTCGCGCTACTTCGCACTACGCGAACTGCACGTAGCACAGTGCGAACACGCGTAGCGTAGTGTTGCGTAGTGCTGCGGTCATTTTTTGCTTGCTCGCGGTCCTCAACGTCAAGTTGGCGACCGCGAGCAAGCAAAATGACATCCTGGCGAGACTTTTTCCTTGTTCGCGATCGCGAGCATGGAAAATAAACCTCCCGGCGAGATTCCCAACGCGAGAAGGTCAGGTTTCTCATTGCGAGGGGTCGCGTATGCTCGCGACCGCTCGCGATGAGAAACTACCAGTTCGCGTTGAGAAAGCTGCAGCTCGAGGAAAAATCTACTCGAGCAGCAGAAAACTACAGCTCGCACTGTGCAAGATGCCATTTTCAATGATTGCACAGTGCCGGTTGCTTGTCCGCACTGTGCAATCATTGAAAACAACATCTTGCACAGTGCGAACATGTTACTTCGCAGTTCGCGAAGTGCTACGCGTAGCTCGCGTAGTGCGAACTTCACTTTGCGTAGCTTCGCGAAGTGCTACTTCGCGAACTACGCCCACCCTTAGTTTAGGGCAGTGCAGTGATGTTCGTGCAGTGTAGGGGGTCGTTCTGGGGCTGGTGTTGCAGGGTGTAGGGCAGTGCAGTGGTGTTCGGGCAGTGTAGGGGGTCGTGCTGGTGCCGGTGTTTCAGGGTTTATCACAGTGCTGTTTTGTTCGGGAAGTGTAGGGGGATGTGCTGTGGCCGGTGTTCCAGGGTTTAGGGCAGTGCAGTGGTGTTCGGGCAGTGTAGGGGGTCATGCTGGGGCTGGTGTTTCATGGTGTAGGGCAGTGCAGTGGTGTTCGGGGAGTGTAGGGGGTCGTGCTGGGGCCAGTGTTTCAGGGTTTAGGGCAGTGCAGTGGTGTTTGTTCAGTGTAGGGGTTCGTGCTGGGGCCGGTGTTTCAGGGTTTAGGGCAATGCAGTGGTGTTCAGGGAGTTTTGTGGGTCATGCTGGGGCCAGTGTTTTTAGGGTTTTGGGCAGTTCAGTGGTGCTCTGGCAGTGTAGGGGGTCATGCTGGGACCAGAGTTTCTGGGTGTAGGTCAGTGCAGTGGTGTTCGGGCAGTGTTTGGGGTGATGCTGGGGCCGGTGTTTCAGGGTGTAGGGCAGTGCATTGGTGTTCGGGGAGTGTAGGGCGTCGTGCTGGGGCAGGTGTTTAAGGGTGAAGGGCAGTGCAGTGGTGATCGAGCAGTGTAGGGGGTCGTGCTGGGGCCAGTGTTTCAGGGTGTAGGGCAGTGTAGTGGTATTCGGGCAGTGTAGAGGGTCGTGCTGGGGCCGTTGTTTCAGGGTTTAGGGCAGTGCAGTGGTGTTCGGGGAGTGTAGGGGCTCATACTGGGGCAGGTGTTTATGGGTTTAGGGCAGTGCATTGGTGTTCGGGAGGGTAGGGGTCATGCTGGCACCGGTGTTTCAGGGTTTAGGGCAGTGCAGTGGTGTTCGGGAAGTGTAGGGGGTCGTGCTAGGGCCGGTGTTTCAGGGTGTACTTAAGAGCAGTGGTGTTTAGGCAGTGTAGGGGGTCATGCTAGGGCCGGTGTTTTAGGGTTTAGGGCAGTGCAGTGGTGTTCGGGCAGTGTAGGGGGTTGTGCTGGGGCCAGAGTTTCTGGGTGTAGGTCAGTGCAGTGGTGTTCGGGCAGTGTTGGGGGTTGTGCTGAGGACGGTGTTTCAGGATGTAGAACAGTATAGTGGTGTTCGGGCAGTGAAGGGGTCGTGCTGCGGCCGATGTTTCAGGGTGTAGCGCAGTGCAGTGGTGTTCGGGCAGTGTTGGGGATCGTGCTGGGGTCGGTGTTTCAGGGTTTAGGGCAGTGCAGTGGTGTTCGGGGAGCGTAGGGGGTCGTGCTGGGGCCTGTGTTTCAGGGTATAGGGCTGTGCAGTGGTGTTTGGGGAGCGTAGGGGGTCGTGCTGGGGCTGGTATTTCAGGGTTTAGGGCAGAGCAGTGGTATTCAGGGATCATAGGGGGTCTTGCTGGGGCTGGTGTTTCAGGGTTTAGGACAGTGCAGTGGTGTTCGGGCAGAGTAGGGGGTCGTCTTGGGGGCGGTGTTTCAAGGTTTATGGCCGAGCAGTGGTGTTCGGGAAGAGTAGGGGGTCGTGCTGGGGGTATTTTTTCAGTCGTTAGGGCAGTGCAGTGGTGTTCGGGAAGTGTGGGGGGTCGTTTAGGGGTTGTGTTTCAGGGTTTAGAGCAGTGCAGTGGTGTTCGGGCAGTGTAGGGGGTCCTGCTGGGGCTGGTGTTTCTGGGTTTAGGGCAGTGCAGTGGTGTAAGTTCAGTGTAGGGGGTCGTGCAGGGGCTGTTGTTTCAGAGTTTAGGGCAGTGCAGTGATGTTCGTTCAGTGTAGGGGGTCGTGCTGGGGCCGGTGTTTCAGGGTTTAGGGCAGTGCAGTGGTGTTTGGGCAGTGTAGGGGTTTGAGCTGGGGCTGGTGTTTCAGGGTGTAGTGCAGTGGTGTTCGGGCAGTGTAGGGGGTCATGCTGGGGGTGGTGTTTCAAGGTATAGGGCAGTGGTGATCGGGCAGTGTAGGGGGTCTTTCTCGGGATGGTGTTTCAGGGTTTAGGGCAGTGCATTGGTTTTCGGACAGTGTAGGGCATCGTGCTGGGGCTGGTGTTTCAGGGTTTAGTGCAGTGTAGTGGTGTTCGGGCAGTGTAGGGGGTCTTGCTGGGGCCGATGTTCCAGGGTTTAGGGCGGCGCAGTGGTTTTCGGGGAGTGTAGGGGGTCATGCTGGGGCCAGAGTTTCAGGGTGTAGGGCAGTGCATTGGTGTTCGGGGAGTGTAGGGCGTCGTGCTGGGGCAGGTGTTTAAGGGTGAAGGGCAGTGCAGTGGTGAACGAGCAGTGTAGGGGGTCGTGCTGGGGCCGGTGTTTCAGGGTGTAGGGCAGTGTAGTGTTGTTCGGGCAGTGTAGGGGGTCGTGCTGGGGCCGTTGTTTCAGGGTTTAGGGCAGTGCAGTGGTGTTCGGGGAGTGTTGGGGATCGTGCTGGGGTCGGTGTTTCAGGGTTTAGGGCAGTGCAGTGGTGTTCGGGGAGCGTAGGGGATCATGCTGGGGCTCGTGTTTCAGGGTATAGGGCTGTGCAGTGGTGTTCGGGGAGCGTAGGGGGTCGTGCTGGGGCAGGTGTTTCAGGATTTAGGGCAGTGCAGTGGTGTTCGGGAAGTGTAGGGGTTCGTGCTGGGGCCGGTGTTTCAGGGTGTAGTTCAGAGCAGTGGTGTTTAGGCAGTGTAGGGGGTCATGCTGGGGCCGGTGTTTCAGGGTTTAGGGCAGAGCAGTGGTGTTCGGGCAGTGTAGGGGGTCGTGCTGGGGCCAGAGTTTCTGGGTGTAGGTCAGTGCAGTGGTGTTCGGGCAGTGTTGGGGGTTGTGCTGAGGCCGGTGTTTCAGGATGTAGAACAGTATAGTGGTGTTCGGGCAGTGAAGGGGTCGTGCTGGGGCCGATGTTTCAGGGTGTAGGGCAGTGCAGTGGTGTTCGGGCAGTGTTGGGGATCGTGCTGGGGTCGGTGTTTCAGGGTTCAGGGCAGTGCAGTGGTGTTCGGGGAGCGTAGGGGGTCATGCTGGGGCCCGTGTTTCAGGGTATAGGGCTGTGCAGTGGTGTTCGGGGAGCGTAGGGGGTCGTGCTGGGGCTGGTATTTCAGGGTTTAGGGCAGAGCAGTGGTGTTCAGGGATCATAGGGGGTCTTGCTGGGGCCGGTGTTTCAGGGTTTAGGGCAGTGCAGTGGTGTGCGGGCAGAGTAGGGGGTCGTCTTGGGGGCGGTGTTTCAAGGTTTATGGCCGAGCAGTGGTGTTCGGGAAGAGTAGGGGGTCGTGCTGGGGGTATTTTTTCAGGTTTTGAGCTGAGCAGTGGTGTCTGGGCAGTGTATTGGGTCGTGCTGTGGGTGGTGTTTCCGGGTTTGGGGTACTGCAGTGGTGTTTGGACAGTGTGGGGGGTCATGCTGGGGCTGGTGTTTCAGGGTTTAGGGCAGTGCAGTGGGGTTCGGGCAGTGTAGGGTGTCGTGCTGGGACTGATGTTTCATGGTTTAGTGCAGTGGTGTTTGGACAGTGTAGGGGGTCGTGCTGGGGCTGGTGTTTCAGGGTTTAGGGCAGTGCAGTGGTGTTCGGGCTGTGTAGGAGGTCCTGCTGGGACTGATGTTTAAGGCTTTAGGGGAGTGTAGTGGTGTTCAGGGAGTGTAGGGGGTCATGCTGGGGCTGGTGTTTCATGGTGTCGGGCAGTGCAGTGGTGTTTGGGAAGAGTAGGGGGTCGGGCTGGGGCGGTGTTTTTTAGGGTTTAGGGCAGTTCAGTGGTGTTCGGGCAGTGTAGGGGGTCGTGCTGGGCCGGTGTTTTTAGGGTTTAGGGCAGGGCAGTGGTGTTCGGGCAGTGTAGGGGTCGTGCTGGGGCGATGTTTCAGGGTGTAGGGCAGTGCAGTGGTGCTTGGGAACAGTAGGGGGTCGTGCTGGGGCCGGTGTTTCTGTGTTTAGGGCAGTGTAGTGTTGTTCGGGCAGTGTAGGGGGTCGTGCTGGGGGTGGTGTTTCAGGATTTAGGGCAGTGCAGTGGTGTTCGGGGAGTGTAGGAGGTCGTGCTGGGGCCGGTGTTTCAGGGTTATGGTAGTGCAGTGGTGTTTGGGGAATGTAGGGGTCGGGCTGGTGCCGGTGTTTCAGGGTTTAGGGCAGTGCAGTGGTGTTCGGGGAGTGTAGGGGGTGGTGCTGTGGCCGGTGTTTCAGGGTTTAGGGCAGTGCAGTGGTAATCGATCAGTGTAGTGGGTCGTGCTGGGGCCGGTGTTTCAGGGTTTAGGGCAGTGCAGTGGTGTTTGGGGAGGGTAGGGGGTCATGGTGGGGCCAGTGTTTTTAGGGTTTAGGGCAGTTCAGTGGTGTTTGGACAGTGTAGGGGGTCGTGCTGGGGCCGGTGTTTTTAGGGTTTAGGGCAGTGCAGTGGTGTTTGGGCAGTGTAGGGGGTCGTGCTGGGGCAGGTGTTTCAGGGTGTAGTGCAGTGGTGTTTGGGCAGTGTAGGGGGTTGTGCTGGGGCATGTGTTTCAGGGTTTAGGGCACTGCAGTGGTGTTCGTTCAGTATAGGGGGTCGTGCTGGGGCCGGTGTTTCAGGGTTTAGGGAATTGCAGTGGTGTTCGGGGAGTGTAGGGGGTCGTGCTGTGGCCGGTGTTTCAGGGTTTAGGGCAGTGCAGTGATGTTCGTGCAGTGTAGGGGGTCGTTCTGGGGCTGGTGTTTCAGGGTGTAGGGCAGTGCAGTGGTGTTCGGGCAGTGTAGGGGGTCGTGCTGGTGCCGGTGTTTCAGGGTTTATCACAGTGCTGTTTTGTTCGGGAAGTGTAGGGGGATGTGCTGTGGCCGGTGTTCCAGGGTTTAGGGCAGTGCAGTGGTGTTCGGGCAGTGTAGGGGGTCATGCTGGGGCTGGTGTTTCATGGTGTAGGGCAGTGCAGTGGTGTTCGGGGAGTGTAGGGGGTCGTGCTGGGGCCAGTGTTTCAGGGTTTAGGGCAGTGCAGTGGTGTTTGTTCAGTGTAGGGGTTCGTGCTGGGGCCAGTGTTTCAGGGTTTAGGGCAATGCAGTGGTGTTCAGGGAGTTTTGTGGGTCATGCTGGGGCCAGTGTTTTTAGGGTTTTGGGCAGTTCAGTGGTGTTCTGGCAGTGTAGGGGGTCATGCTGGGGCCAGAGTTTCTGGGTGTAGGTCAGTGCAGTGGTGTTCGGGCAGTGTTTGGGGTGATGCTGGGGCCGGTGTTTCAGGGTGTAGGGCAGTGCATTGGTGTTCGGGGAGTGTAGGGCGTCGTGCTGGGGCAGGTGTTTAAGGGTGAAGGGCAGTGCAGTGGTGATCGAGCAGTGTAGGGGGTCGTGCTGGGGCCAGTGTTTCAGGGTGTAGGGCAGTGTAGTGGTATTCGGGCAGTGTAGAGGGTCGTGCTGGGGCCGTTGTTTCAGGGTTTAGGGCAGTGCAGTGGTGTTCGGGGAGTGTAGGGGCTCATGCTGGGGCAGGTGTTTCAGGGTTTAGGGCAGTGCATTGGTGTTTGGGAGGGTAGGGGTCATGCTGGCACCGGTGTTTCAGGGTTTAGGGCAGTGCAGTGGTGTTCGGGAAGTGTAGGGGGTCGTGCTAGGGCCGGTGTTTCAGGGTGTAGTTAAGAGCAGTGGTGTTTAGGCAGTGTAGGGGGTCATGCTAGGGCCAGTGTTTTAGGGTTTAGGGCAGTGCAGTGGTGTTCGGGCAGTGTAGGGGGTCGTGCTGGGGCCAGAGTTTCTGGGTGTAGGTCAGTGCAGTGGTGTTCGGGCAGTGTTGGGGGTTGTGCTGAGGACGGTGTTTCAGGATGTAGAACAGTATAGTGGTGTTCGGGCAGTGAAGGGGTCGTGCTGCGGCCGATGTTTCAGGGTGTAGCGCAGTGCAGTGGTGTTCGGGCAGTGTTGGGGATCGTGCTGGGGTCGGTGTTTCAGGGTTTAGGGCAGTGCAGTGGTGTTCTGGGAGCGTAGGGGGTCGTGCTGGGGCCTGTGTTTCAGGGTATAGGGCTGTGCAGTGGTGTTTGGGGAGCGTAGGGGGTCGTGCTGGGGCTGGTATTTCAGGGTTTAGGGCAGAGCAGTGGTATTCAGGGATCATAGGGGGTCTTGCTGGGGCCGGTGTTTCAGGGTTTAGGACAGTGCAGTGGTGTTCGGGCAGAGTAGGGGGTCGTCTTGGGGGTATTTTTTCAGTCGTTAGGGCAGTGCAGTGGTGTTCGGGAAGTGTGGGGGGTCGTTTAGGGGTTGTGTTTCAGGGTTTAGAGCAGTGCAGTGGTGTTCGGGCAGTGTAGGGGGTCCTGCTGGGGCTGGTGTTTCTGGGTTTAGGGCAGTGCAGTGGTGTAAGTTCAGTGTAGGGGGTCGTGCTGGGGCTGTTGTTTCAGAGTTTAGGGCAGTGCAGTGATGTTCGTTCAGTGTAGGGGGTCGTGCTGGGGCCGGTGTTTCAGGGTTTAGGGCAGTGCAGTGGTGTTTGGGCAGTGTAGGGGTTTGAGCTGGGGCTGGTGTTTCAGGGTGTAGTGCAGTGGTGTTCGGTCAGTGTAGGGGGTCATGCTGGGGCTGGTGTTTCAGGGTTTAGTGCAGTGTAGTGGTGTTCGGGCAGTGTAGGGGGTCTTGCTGGGGCTGATGTTCCAGGGTTTAGGGCGGCGCAGTGGTGTTCGGGGAGTGTAGGGGGTCATGCTGGGGCCAGTGTTTCAGGGTGTAGGGCAGTGCATTGGTGTTCGGGGAGTGTAGGGCGTCGTGCTGGGGCAGGTGTTTAAGGGTGAAGGGCAGTGCAGTGGTGAACGAGCAGTGTAGGGGGTCGTGCTGGGGCCGGTGTTTCAGGGTGTAGGGCAGTGTAGTGTTGTTCGGGCAGAGTAGGGGGTCGTGCTGGGGCCGTTGTTTCAGGGTTTAGGGCAGTGCAGTGGTGTTCGGGGAGTGTTGGGGATCGTGCTGGGGTCGGTGTTTCAGGGTTTAGGGCAGTGCAGTGGTGTTCGGGGAGCGTAGGGGATCATGCTGGGGCCCGTGTTTCAGGGTATAGGGCTGTGCAGTGGTGTTCGGGGAGCGTAGGGGGTCGTGCTGGGGCAGGTGTTTCAGGATTTAGGGCAGTGCATTGGTGTTCGGGAGGGTAGGGGTCATGCTGGCACCGGTGTTTCAGGGTTTAGGGCAGTGCAGTGGTGTTCGGGAAGTGTAGGGGTTCGTGCTGGGGCTGGTGTTTCAGGGTTTAGGGCAGAGCAGTGGTGTTCGGGCAGTGTAGGGGGTCATGCTGGGGCCAGAGTTTCTGGGTGTAGGTCAGTGCAGTGGTGTTCGGGCAGTGTTGGGAGTTGTGCTGATGCCGGTGTTTCAGGATGTAGAACAGTATAGTGGTGTTCGGGCAGTGAAGGGGTCGTGCTGGGGCCAATGTTTCAGGGTGTAGGGCAGTGCAGTGGTGTTCGGGCAGTGTTGGGGATCGTGCTGGGGTCGGTGTTTCAGGGTTTAGGGCAGTGCAGTGGTTTTCGGGGAGCGTAGGGGGTCATGCTGGGGCCCGTGTTTCAGGGTATAGGGCTGTGCAGTGGTGTTCGGGGAGCGTAGGGGGTCGTGCTGGGGCTGGTATTTCAGGGTTTAGGGCAGTGCAGTGGTGTTCAGGCAGAGTAGGGGGTCGTCTTGGGGGCGGTGTTTCAAGGTTTATGGCCGAGCAGTGGTATTCGGGAAGAGTAGGGGGTCGTGCTGGGGGTATTTTTTCAGGTTTTGGGCTGAGCAGTGGTGTTCGGGCAGTGTATTGGGTCGTGCTGTGGGTTGTGTTTCCGGGTTTGGGGTACAGCAGTGGTGTTTGGACAGTGTGGGGGGTCATGCTGGGGCTGGTGTTTCAGGGTTTAGGGCAGTGCAGTGGGGTTCGGGCAGTGTAGGGGGTCGTGCTGGGACTGATGTTTCATGGTTTAGTGCAGTGGTTTTTGGACAGTGTAGGGGGTCGTGCTGGGGCTGGTGTTTCAGGGTTTAGGGCAGTGCAGTGGTGTTCGGGCTGTGTAGGAGGTCCTGCTGGGACTGATGTTTAAGGCTTTAGGGGAGTGTAGTGGTGTTCAGGCAGTGTAGGGGGTCATGCTGGGGCTGGTGTTTCATGGTGTCGGGCAGTGCAGTGGTGTTTGGGAAGAGTAGGGGGTCGGGCTGGGGCGGTGTTTTTTAGGGTTTAGGGCAGTTCAGGTGTGTTCGGGCAGTGTAGGGGGTCGTGCTGGGCCGGTGTTTTTAGGGTTTAGGTCTGGGCAGTGGTGTTCGGGCAGTGTAGGGGTCGTGCTGGGGCGATGTTTCAGGGTGTAGGGCAGTGCAGTGGTGTTTGGGAACAGTAGGGGGTCGTGCTGGGGCCGGTGTTTCTGTGTGTAGGGCAGTGTAGTGTTGTTCGGGCAGTGTAGGGGGTCGTGCTGGGGGTGGTGTTTCAGGGTTTAGGGCAGTGCAGTGGTGTTCGGGGAGTGTAGGGGGATGTGCTGGGGCCGGTGTTTCAGGATTATGGCAGTGCAGTGGTGTTCGGGGAGTGTAGGGGGTGGTGCTGTGGCCGGTGTTTCAGGGTTTAGGGCAGTGCAGTGGTAATCGTTCAGTGTAGTGGGTCGTGCTGGGGCCGGTGTTTCAGGGTTTAGGGCAGTGCAGTGGTGTTTGGGGAGGGTAGGGGGTCGTGCTGGGGCCAGTGTTTTTAGCATTTAGGGCAGTTCAGTGGTGTTTGGACAGTGTAGGGGGTCGTGCTGGGGCCGGTGTTTTTAGGGTTTAGGGCAGTGCAGTGGTGTTTGGGCAGTGTAGGGGGTCGTGCTGGGGCAGGTGTTTCAGGGTGTAGTGCAGTGGTGTTCGAGCAGTGTAGGGGGTTGTGCTGGGGCCGGTGTTTCAGGGTTTAGGGAATTGCAGTGGTGTTCGGGGAGTGTAGGGGGTCGTGCTGTGGCCAGTGTTTCAGGGTTTAGGGCACTGCAGTGGTGTTCGTTCAGTATAGGGGGTCGTGCTGGGGCCGGTGTTTCAGGGTTTAGGGAATTGCAGTGGTGTTCGGGGAGTGTAGGGGGTCGTGCTCTGGCCAGTGTTTCAGGGTTTAGGGCAGTGCAGTGATGTTCGTGCAGTGTAGGGGGTCGTTCTGGGGCTGGTGTTTCAGGGTGTAGGGCAGAGCAGTGGAATTCAGGGATCATAGGGGGTCTTGCTGGGGCCGGTGTTTCAGGGTTTAGGACAGTGCAGTGGTGTTCGGGCAGAGTAGTGGGTCGTCTTGGGGGCGGTGTTTCAAGGTTTATGGCCGAGCAGTGGTGTTCGGGAAGAGTAGGGGGTCGTGCTGGGGGTATTTTTTCAGTCGTTAGGGCAGTGCAGTGGTGTTCGGGAAGTGTGGGGGGTCGTTTAGGGGTTGTGTTTCAGGGTTTAGAGCAGTGCAGTGGTGTTCGGGCAGTGTAGGGGGTCCTGCTGGGGCTGGTGTTTCTGGGTTTAGGGCAGTGCAGTGGTGTAAGTTCAGTGTAGGGGGTCGTGCTGGGGCTGTTGTTTCAGAGTTTAGGGCAGTGCAGTGATGTTCGTTCAGTGTAGGGGGTCGTGCTGGGGCCGGTGTTTCAGGGTTTAGGGCAGTGCAGTGGTGTTTGGGCAGTGTAGGGGTTTGAGCTGGGGCTGGTGTTTCAGGGTGTAGTGCAGTGGTGTTCGGTCAGTGTAGGGGGTCATGCTGGGGCTGGTGTTTAAGGGTTTAGTGCAGTGTAGTGGTGTTCGGGCAGTGTAGGGGGTCTTGCTGGGGCCGATGTTCCAGGGTTTAGGGCGGCGCAGTGGTGTTCGGGGAGTGTAGGGGGTCATGCTGGGGCCAGTGTTTCAGGGTGTAGGGCAGTGCATTGGTGTTCGGGGAGTGTAGGGCGTCGTGCTGGGGCAGGTGTTTAAGGGTGAAGGGCAGTGCAGTGGTGAACGAGCAGTGTAGGGGGTCGTGCTGGGGCCGGTGTTTCAGGGTGTAGGGCAGTGTAGTGTTGTTCGGGCAGTGTAGGGGGTCGTGCTGGGGCCGTTGTTTCAGGGTTTAGGGCAGTGCAGTGGTGTTCGGGGAGTGTTGGGGATCGTGCTGGGGTCGGTGTTTCAGGGTTTAGGGCAGTGCAGTGGTGTTCGGGGAGCGTAGGGGATCATGCTGGGGCCCGTGTTTCAGGGTATAGGGCTGTGCAGTGGTGTTCGGGGAGCGTAGGGGGTTGTGCTGGGGCAGGTGTTTCAGGATTTAGGGCAGTGCATTGGTGTTCGGGAGGGTAGGGGTCATGCTGGCACCGGTGTTTCAGGGTTTAGGGCAGTGCAGTGGTGTTCGGGAAGTGTAGGGGTTCGTGCTGGGGCTGGTGTTTCAGGGTGTAGTTCAGAGCAGTGGTGTTTAGGCAGTGTAGGAGGTCATGCTGGGGCCGGTGTTTCAGGGTTTAGGGCAGAGCAGTGGTGTTCGGGCAGTGTAGGGGGTCATGCTGGGGCCAGAGTTTCTGGGTGTAGGTCAGTGCAGTGGTGTTCGGGCAGTGTTGGGGGTTGTGCTGAGGCCGGTGTTTCAGGATGTAGAACAGTATAGTGGTGTTCGGGCAGTGAAGGGGTCGTGCTGGGGCCGATGTTTCAGGGTGTAGGGCAGTGCAGTGGTGTTCGGGCAGTGTTGGGGATCGTGCTGGGGCTGGTATTTCAGGGTTTAGGGCAGTGCAGTGGTGTTCAGGCAGAGTAGGGGGTCGTCTTGGGGGCGGTGTTTCAAGGTTTATGGCCGAGCAGTGGTATTCGGGAAGAGTAGGGGGTCGTGCTGGGGGTATTTTTTCAGGTTTTGGGCTGAGCAGTGGTGTTCGGGCAGTGTATTGGGTCGTGCTGTGGGTTGTGTTTCCGGGTTTGGGGTGCAGCAGTGGTGTTTGGACAGTGTGTGGGGTCATGCTGGGGCTGGTGTTTCAGGGTTTAGGGCAGTGCAGTGGGGTTCGGGCAGTGTAGGGGGTCGTGCTGGGACTGATGTTTCATGGTTTAGTGCAGTGGTGTTTAGGCAGTGTAGGAGGTCATGCTGGGGCCGGTGTTTCAGGGTTTAGGGCAGTGCAGTGGTTTTCGGGGAGCGTAGGGGGTCATGCTGGGGCCCGTGTTTCAGGGTATAGGGCTGTGCAGTGGTGTTCGGGGAGCGTAGGGGGTCGTGCTGGGGCTGGTATTTCAGGGTTTAGGGCAGTGCAGTGGTGTTCAGGCAGAGTAGGGGGTCGTCTTGGGGGCGGTGTTTCAAGGTTTATGGCCGAGCAGTGGTATTCGGGAAGAGTAGGGGGTCGTGCTGGGGGTATTTTTTCAGGTTTTGGGCTGAGCAGTGGTGTTCGGGCAGTGTATTGGGTCGTGCTGTGGGTTGTGTTTCCGGGTTTGGGGTGCAGCAGTGGTGTTTGGACAGTGTGTGGGGTCATGCTGGGGCTGGTGTTTCAGGGTTTAGGGCAGTGCAGTGGGGTTCGGGCAGTGTAGGGGGTCGTGCTGGGACTGATGTTTCATGGTTTAGTGCAGTGGTTTTTGGACAGTGTAGGGGGTCGTGCTGGGGCTGGTGTTTCAGGGTTTAGGGCAGTGCAGTGGTGTTCGGGCTGTGTAGGAGGTCCTGCTGGGACTGATGTTTAAGGCTTTAGGGGAGTGTAGTGGTGTTCAGGCAGTGTAGGGGGTCATGCTGGGGCTGGTGTTTCATGGTGTCGGGCAGTGCAGTGGTGTTTGGGAAGAGTAGGGGGTCGGGCTGGGGCGGTGTTTTTTAGGGTTTAGGGCAGTTCAGTGGTGTTTGGGCAGTGTAGGGGGTCGTGCTGGGCCGGTGTTTTTAGGGTTTAGGTCTGGGCAGTGGTGTTCGGGCAGTGTAGGGGTCGTGCTGGGGCGATGTTTCAGGGTGTAGGGCAGTGCAGTGGTGTTTGGGAACAGTAGGGGGTCGTGCTGGGGCCGGTGTTTCTGTGTGTAGGGCAGTGTAGTGTTGTTCGGGCAGTGTAGGGGGTCGTGCTGGGGGTGGTGTTTCAGGGTTTAGGGCAGTGCAGTGGTGTTCGCGGAGTGTAGGAGGTTGTGCTGGGGCCGGTGTTTCAGGGTTATGGCAGTGCAGTGGTGTTCGGGGAGTGTAGGGGGTGGTGCTGTGGCCGGTGTTTCAGGGTTTAGGGCAGTGCAGTGGTAATCGTTCAGTGTAGTGGGTCGTGCTGGGGCCGGTGTTTCAGGGTTTAGGGCAGTTCAGTGATGTTTGGACAGTGTAGGGGGTCGTGCTGGGGCAGGTGTTTCAGGGTGTAGTGCAGTGGTGTTCGAGCAGTGTAGGGGGTTGTGCTGGGGCCGGTGTTTCAGGGTTTAGGGAATTGCAGTGGTGTTCGGGGAGTGTAGGGGGTCGTGCTGTGGCCAGTGTTTCAGGGTTTAGGGCACTGCAGTGGTGTTTGGGGAGGGTAGGGGGTCGTGCTGGGGCCAGTGTTTTTAGGGTTTAGGGCAGTTCAGTGGTGTTTGGACAGTGTAGGGGGTCGTGCTGGGGCCGGTGTTTTTAGGGTTTAGGGCAGTGCAGTGGTGTTTGGGCAGTGTAGGGGGTCGTGCTGGGGCAGGTGTTTCAGGGTGTAGTGCAGTGGTGTTCGAGCAGTGTAGGGGGTTGTGCTGGGGCCGGTGTTTCAGGGTTTAGGGAATTGCAGTGGTGTTCGGGGAGTGTAGGGGGTCGTGCTGTGGCCAGTGTTTCAGGGTTTAGGGCACTGCAGTGGTGTTCGTTCAGTATAGGGGGTCGTGCTGGGGCCGGTGTTTCAGGGTTTAGGGAATTGCAGTGGTGTTCGGGGAGTGTAGGGGGTCGTGCTCTGGCCAGTGTTTCAGGGTTTAGGGCAGTGCAGTGATGTTCGTGCAGTGTAGGGGGTCGTTCTGGGGCTGGTGTTTCAGGGTGTAGGGCAGTGCAGTGGTGTTCGGGCAGTGTAGGGGGTCGTGCTGGTGCCGGTGTTTCAGGGTTTATCGCAGTGCTGTTTTGTTCGGGAAGTGTAGGGGGATGTGCTGTGGCCGGTGTTCCAGGGTTTAGGGCAGTGCAGTGGTGTTCGGGCAGTGTAGGGGGTCATGCTGGGGCTGGTGTTTCATGGTGTAGGGCAGTGCAGTGATGTCCGGGGAGTGTAGGGGGTCGTGCTGGGGCCAGTGTTTCAGGGTTTAGGGCAGTGCAGTGGTGTTTGTTCAGTGTAGGGGATCGTGCTGGGGCCGGTGTTTCAGGGTTTAGGGCAGTGCAGTGGTGTTCAGGGAGTTTTGTGGGTCATGCTGGGGCCAGTGTTTTTAGGGTTTTGGGCAGTTCAGTGGTGTTCTGGCAGTGTAGGGTGTCTTGCTGGGGACGGTGTTTTTAGGGTTTAGGGCAGTGCAGTGTTGTTTGGGCAGTGTAGGGGTTCGTGCTGGGGCCGGTGTTTCAGGGTTTAGGGCAGTGCAGTGGTGTTTGGGCAGTGTAGGGGTTTGTGCTGGGGCCGGTGTTTCTGGGTGTAGGGCAGTGCAGTGGTGTTTGTTCAGTGTAGGGGTTCGTGCTGGGGCCGGTGTTTCAGGGTTTAGGGCAGTGCAGTGGTGTTTGGGCAGTGTAGGGGTTTGTGCTGGGGCCGGTGTTTCAGGGTGAAGAGAAGTGCAGTGGTGTTCGGGCAATGTAGGGTGTCATCCTAGGGCTGGTGTTTCAGGGTGTAGGGCAGTGCAGTGGTTTTCGGGCAGTGTAGGGGGTCATGCTGGGGCTGTTGTTTTATGGTTTAGGGCAGTGCAGTGGTGTTCGGGCAGTTTAGCGGGTTGTGCTGGGGCTGGTGTTTCAGGGTTTAGGGCAGTGCAGTGGTGTTCGTTCAGTGTAGGTGATCGTGCTGGGGCCGGTGTTTCAGGGTTTAGGGCAGTGCAGTGGTGTTCAGGGAGTTTAGCGGGTCGTGCTGGGGCCAGTGTTTTTATGGTTTTGGGCAGTTCAGTGGTGTTCGGGCAGTGTAGGGGGTTATGCTGGGGCCAGTGTTTTTAGGGTTTAGGGCACTGCAGTGGTGTTTGGGCAGTGTAGGGGTTCGTGCTGGGGCTGGTGTTTCAGGGTGTAGTGCAGTGGTGTTCGGGCAGTGTAGGGGGTCGTGCTGGGGCTGGTGTTTCAGGGTTTAGTGCAGTGCAGTGGTGTTCGTTCAGTGTAGGGGGTCGTGCTGGGGCCGGTGTTTCAGGGTTTAGGGCAGTGCAGTGGTGTTCGGGGAGTGTAGGGGGTCGTGCTGGGGCCTGTGTTTTTAGGGTTTAGGGCAGTTCAGTGGTGTTCGGGCAGTTTAGGGGGTCAGGCTGGGGCCGGTGTTTTTAGGGTTTAGGGCAGTGTAGTGGTGTTCGGGAAGTGTAGGGGGCCGTGCTGGGGCCTGTGTTTCTGGGTGTAGGGCAGTGTTGTTCGGGCAGTGTAGGGGGTCATGCTGAGGGTGGTGTTTCAGTCTTTAGGGCAGTGCAGTGGTGTTCGGGAAGTGTGGGGGATAGTTCATGGGCTGTGTTTCAGTGTTTTGAGCACTGCAGTGGTGCTTGGGCTGTGCAGGGGGTCGTGCTGGGGCTGGTGTTTCAGGGTTTAGGGCAGTGCAGTGGTGTTCGTTCAGTGTAGGGGGTCGTGCTGGGGCCGGTGTTTCAGGGTTTAGGGCAGTGCAGTGGTGTTCGGGGAGTGTAGGGGGTTGTGCTGGTGCCGCTGTTTCAGGGTTTAGGGCAGTGCAGTGGTGTAAGTTCAGTGTAGGGGGTTGTGCTGGGGCTGGTGTTTCAGGGTTTAGGGCAGTGCAGTGGTGTTTGTTCAGTGTAGGGGGTCATGCTGGGGGTGGTGTTTCAGTCTTTAGGGCAGTGCAGTGGTGTTCAGGAAGTGTGGGGGACCGTTCATGGGCTGTGTTTCACTGCAGTGGTGCTCGGGCTGTGCAGGGGTCGTGCTGGGGCTGGTGTTTCAGGGTTTAGGGCAGTGCAGTGGTGTAAGTTCAGTGTAGGGGTCGTGCTGGGGCTGGTGTTTCAGGGTTTAGGGCAGTGCAGTGGTGTTCGTTCAGTGTAGGGGGTCGTGCTGGGGCCGGTGTTTCAGGGTTTAGGGCAGTGCAGTGGTGTTCGGGGAGTGTAGGGGGTCGTGCTGGTGCCGGTGTTTCAGGGTTTAGGGCAGTGCAATGGTGTTCGAGGAGTGTAGGGGTCGTGCTGTGGCTGGTGTTTCAGGGTTTAGGGCAGTACTGTGGTGTTCGGGCAGTGTATGGGGTCGTGCTGGGGCCGGTGTTTCAGGGTGAAGGTCAGAGCAGTGGTGTTCGGGCAGTGTAGGGAGGGGGTCATGCTGGGGCCGGTGTTTCAGGGTTTAGGGCAGTGCAGTGGTGTTCAGGCAGTGTAGGGGGTCCTGCTGGGGACAGTGTTTCAGGGTGTAGGGCAGTGCAGTGGTGTTCGGGCAGTGTAGGGGTCGTGCTGGGGCCGGAGTTTCCGGGTATAGGGCAGTGCAGTGGTGTTTGGGAAGTGTTGGGGTTTGTTCTGGGGCTGGTGTTTCAGGGTGTAGGACAGTGTAGTGGTGTTCGGGCAGTGTAGGGGGTCATGCTGGGGCCAGTGTTTCAGGGTGTAGGACAGTGCAGTGGTGTTCAGGCAGTGTAGGGGCTCGTGCTGGGCCCGTGTTTCAGGGTTTAGGGCAGTGCAGTGGTGTTCGGGGAGTGTAGGGGGTCATGCTGGGGATGGTGTTTCAGGGTTTAGGGCTGTGCAGGGGTGTTCAAGGAGCGTAGGGGCTCGTGCTGGGGCCGGTATTTCAGGGTTTAGGGCAGAGCAGTGGTGATCAGGGATCGTAGGGGGTCTTGCTGGTGCTGGTGTTTCAGGGTTTAGGGCAGTGCAATGTTGTTCGGGCAGAGTAGGGGGTTGTGTTGGGGGCGGTGTTTCAAGGTTTAGGGCCGAGCAGTGGTGTTCGGGCAGTGTATCGGGTCGTGCTGGGGCCGGTGTTTCAGGGTATAGGGCAGTGCAGTGGTGTTCGGGAAGTGTAGGCGGTTGTGCTGGGGCCGGTGTTTCTGGGTGTAGGGCAGTGTTGTTCGGGCAGTGTAGGGGGTCGTGCTGGGGGTGGTGTTTCATGGTTTAGGGCAGTGCAGTGGTGTTTGGGAAGTGTGGGGGGTGGTGCAGGGGCTGTGTTTCCGGGTTTAGGGCAGTGCAGTGGTGTTCGGTCATTATGGGGGGTCGTGCAGGGACTGGTGTTTCAGGGTTTAGGGCAGTGCAGTGGTGTTCAGGCAGTGTGGGGGGTCGTGCTGGGGCCGGTGTTTCAGGGTTTAGGACAGTGCAGTGGTGTTTGGTCAGTTTATTGGTTCGTGCTGGGGCTGGTGTTTCAGGGTGTAGTGCAGTGGTGTTCGGGGAGTGTAGGGGGTCGTGATGGGGCTGGTGTTTCAGGGTTTAGGGCAGTGCAGTGGTGTTCAGGAAGTGTGGGGGGTCATTCAGAGGCTGTGTTTCAGGCTTTAGAGCAGTGCAGTGGTGTTCAGGCAGTGTAGGTGGTCGTGCTGGGGCTGGTGTTTCAGGGTTTAGGGCAGTGCAGTGGTGTTCGTTCAGTGTAGGGTTTCATGCTGGGGCCGGTGTTTCAGGGTTTAGGGCTGTGCAGTCGTGTTCGGGAAGTGTAGGGGGTCGTGATGGTGCCGGTGTTTCTGGGTGTAGGGCAGTGTTGTTTGGGCAGTGTAGGGGGTCGTGCTGGGGGTGGTTTTTCAGTCTTTAGGGCAGTGCAGTGGTGTTCGGGAACTGTGGGGGGTCATTCAGGAGCTGTGTTTCAGGGTTTAGAGAAGTGCAGTGGTGTTTGGGCAGTGTAGGGGGTCGTGCTGGGGCTGGTGTTTCAGGGTATAGGGCAGTGCAGTGGTGTAAGTTCAGTGTAGGGGGTCATGCTGGGGCTGGTGTTTCAGGGTTTAGGGCAGTGCAGTGGTGTTCGTTCAGTCTAGGGGGTCGTGCTGGTGCCGATGTTTCAGGGTTTAGGGCAGTGCAGTGGTGTTCGGGGAGTGTAGGGGTTCATGCTGGGGCCGGTGTTTCAGGGTTTAGGGCAGTGCAGTGGTGTTGGGGGAGTATAGGGGGTCGTGCTGGTGCCGATGTTTCAGGGTTTAGGGCAGTGCAGTGGTGTTCAGGGAGTATAGGGGGTCATGCTGGGGCCGGTGTTTAAGGGTTTAGGGCTGTGCAGTGGTGTTCGAGGAGCATAGGGGGTAGTACTGGGGCCGGTGTTTCAGGGTTTAGGGCAGTGCAGTGGTGTTCGGGAAGTGTAGGGGGTCATGCTGGGGCCGGTGTTTCAGGGTGTAGGTCAGAGCAGTGGTGTTCGGGCAGTGTAGGTGGTCGTACTGGGGCCGGTGTTTCAGGGTTTAGGGCAGTACAGTGGTGTTCGGGCAGTGTAGGGGGTCATGCTGGGGCCGGTGTTTCAGGGTGTAGGGCAGTGCAGTGGGGTTCGGGGAGTGTTGGGGGTCGTCCCGGGGCTGGTGCTTCAGGGTGAAGAGAAGTGCAGTGGTGTTAAGGGCAATGTAGGTGGTCGTGCTAGGGCTGGTGCTTCAGGGTGTAGGGAAGTACAGTGGTGTTCGGGCAGTGTAGGGGGTCATGCTGGGGCCGGTGTTTCAGGGTGTAGGGCAGTGCAGTGGGGTTCGGGGAGTGTTGGGGGTCGTCCCGGGGCTGGTGCTTCAGGGTGAAGAGAAGTGCAGTGGTGTTAAGGGCAATGTAGGGGGTCGTGCTAGGGCTGGTGTTTCAGGGTTTAGGGCAGTGTAGTGGTGTTCGTTCAGTGTAGGGGGTTGTGCTGGGGCCGGTGTTTCAGGGTTTAGGGCAGTGCAGTGGTGTTCAGGGAGTTTAGGGGTCATGCTGGGGCCAGTGTTTTTATGGTTTTGGGCAGTTCAGTGGTGTTCGGGCAGTGTAGGGGGTCGTGCTGGGGCCGGTGTTTTTAGGGTTTTGGGCAGTGCAGTGGTGTTTGGGCAGTGTAGGGGTTTGTGCTGGGGCTAGTGTTTCAGGGTGTAGTGTAGTGGTGTTCGGGCAGTGTAGGGGGTCATGCTGGGGCTGGCTTTCAGGGTTTAGGGCAGTGCAGTGGTGTTCGTTCAGTGTAGGGAGCTGTGCTGGGGCCAGTGTTTCAGGGTTTAGGGCAGTGCAGTGGTGTTCGGGGAGTGTAGGGGGTCGTGCTGGGGCCGGTGTTTTTAGGGTTTAGGGCAGTTCAGTGGTGTTCGGGCAGTGTAGGGGGTCGTGCTGGGGCCGTGTTTTTAGGGTTTAGGACAGTGCAGTGGTGTTCGGGAAGCGTAGGGGGTCGTGCTGGGGCCGGTGTTTCTGGGTGTAGGGCAGTGTTGTTTGGGCAGTGTAGGGGTCATGCTAGAGGTGGTGTTTCAGTCTTTGGGGCAGTGCAGTGGTGTTCGGCAAGTGTGGGGGATCATTCAGGGGCTGTGTTTCAGGGTTTAGAGCAGTGCAGTGGTGTTCGGGCAGTGTAGGGGGTCGTGCTGGGGTTGGTGTTTCAGGATTTAGGGCAGTGCAGTGGTGTTAGTTCATTGTAGGGGGTCATGCTGGGGCTGGTGTTTCAGGGTTTAGGGCAGAGCAGTGGTGTTCGTTCAGTGTAGGGGGTCGTGCTGGGGCCGGTGTTTTAGGGTTTAGGGCAGTGCAGTGGTGTTCGGCGAGTGTAGGGGGTCGTGCTGGTGCCGGTGTTTCAGGGTTTAGGGCAGTGCAGTGGTGTTCGGTGAGTGTAGGGGGTCATGCTGTGGCTGGTGTTTCATAGTTTAGGGCTGTGCTGTGGTGTTCGGGCAGTGTAGTGGGTTTTGCTGGGGCCAGTGTTTCAGGGTGTAGGGCAGTGCAGTGGTGTTCGGGCAGTGTAGGCGGTCGTGCTGGGGCCAGAGTTTCCGGGTGTAGGGCAGTGCAGTGGTATTCGGGCAGTGTTGGGGTTTGTGCTGGGGTTGGTGTATCAGGGTGTAGGACAGTGTAGTGGTGTTCGGGCAGTGTAGGGGGTCGTGCTGGGGCCGGTGTTTTAGGGTGTAGGGCAGTGCAGTGGTGTTCGGGCAGTGTAGGGGATCGTGCTGGGGCCAGTGTTTCAGGGTTTAGGGCAGTACAGTGGTGTTCGGTGAGTGTAGGGGGTCATGCTGGGGCCGGTGTTTCAGGGTTTAGGGCTGTGCAGTGGTGTTCGAGGAGTGTAGGGGGTCTTGCTGGGGCCGATATTTCTGGGTTTAGGGCAGAGCAGTTGTGATCAGGGATCGTAGGGGGTCTTGCTGGGGCCGGTGTTTCAGGGTTTAGGGCAGTGCAGTGCTGTTCGTGCAGAGTAGGGGGTTGTGTTGGGGGCAGTGTTTCAAGGTTTAGGGCCGAGCCGTGGTGTTCGGGCAGTGTATCGGGTCGTGCTGGGGCCGGTGTTTCAGGGTGTAAGGCAGTGCAGTGGTGTTCGGAAAGTGTAGGGGGTCGTGCTGGGGGTGGTGTTTCAGGGTTTAGGGCAGTGAAGTGGTGTTCGGGAAGTGTGGGGGGTTGTGCAGGGGCTTTGTTTCAGGGTTTCGGGCAGTGCAGCGGTGTTCGCGCAGTATGGGGGGGCGTGCAGAGGCTGGTGTTTCAGTGTTTAGGGCTGTGCAGTGGTGTTCGAGGAGCATAGGGGGTCGTGCTGGGGCCAGTGTTTCAGGGTTTAGGGCAGTGCAGTGGTGTTTGGGAAGTGTAGGGGGTAGTGCCTTGGCCTGTGTTTCAGGGTGTAGGTCAGAGCAGTGGTGTTCGGGCAGTGTAGGGGGTCGTGCTGAGGCCGGTGTTTCAGGGTTTAGGGCAGTGCAGTGCTGTTCGGGCAGAGTAGGGGGTTGTGTTGGGGGCGGTGTTTCAAGGTTTATGGCCGAGCAGTGGTGTTCGGGCAGAGTATCGGGTCGCGCTGGGGCCGGTGTTTCAGGGTGTATGGCAGTGCAGTGGTGTTTGGGAAGTGTAGGGGGTCATGCTGGGGGTGGTGTTTCAGGGTTTAGGGCAGTGAAGTGGTGTTTGGGAAGTGTGGGGGGTTGTGCAGGGGCTATGTTTCAGGGTTTAGGGCAGTGCAGCGGTGTTCGGGCAGTATGGGGGGGCGTGCAGGGGCTGGTGTTTCAGTGTTTAGGGCAGTGCAGTGGTATTCGGGCAGTGTTGGGGGTTGTGCTGGGGCTGGTGTTTCAGGGTTTAGGACTGTGCAGTGGTGTTCGAGGAGCATAGGGGGTCGTGCTGGGGCCGGTGTTTCAGGGTTTAGTGCAGTGCAGTGGTGTTCGGGAAGTGTAGGGGGTCATGCTGGGGCCGGTTTTTCAGGGTGTAGGGCAGTGCAGTGGTGTTCGGGGAGTGTAGGGGGTCGTGCTGGGGCCGGTGTTCCAGGGTGTAGGGCAGTGCAGTGGTGTTCGGGCAGTGTAGCGGGTCGTGCTGGGGCTGGTGTTTTAGGGTTTAGGGCAGTGCAGTGGTGTTCGTTCAGTGTAGGGGGTCGTGCTGGGGCAGGTGTTTCAGGGTTTATGGCAGTGCAGTGGTGTTCAGGGAGTTTAGCGGGTCGTGCTGAGGCCAGTGTTTTTTTGTTTTTGGGCAGTTCAGTAGTGTTCGGGCAGTGTAAGGGGTCGTGCTGGGGCCTGTGTTTTTAGGGTTTTGGGCAGTGCAGTGGTGTTTGGGCAGTGTATGGGTTCGAGCTGGGTCTGGTGTTTCAGGGTGTAGTGCAGTGGTATTCGGGCAGTGTTGGGGGTTGTGCTGGGGCTGGTGTTTCAGGGTTTAGGGCTGTGCAGTGGTGTTCGAGGAGCATAGGGGGACGTGCTGGGGCCAGTGTTTCACGGTTTAGGGCAGTGCAGTGGTGTTCGGGCAGTGTAGGGGGTCGTGCTGGGGCCGGTGTTTCAGGGTTTAGGGCAGTGCAGTGCTGTTCGGGCAGAGTAGGGGGTTGTGTTGGGGGTGGTGTTTCAAGGTTTAGGGCCGAGCAGTGGTGTTCGGGCAGTGTATCGGGTCGCGCTGGGGCCGGTGTTTCAGGGTGTAGGGCAGTGCAGTGGAGTTCGGGAAGTGTAGGGGGTCGTGCTGGGGGTGGTGTTTCAGGGTTTAGGGCAGTGAAGTGAATGAAACAAATCTTATACAGCGCTACTAAGCCCAATGGGCGTCAAGTGGTGTTCGGGAAGTGTGGGGGGTTGTGCAGGGGCTGTGTTTCAGGGTTTAGGACAGTGCAGCGGTGTTCGGGCAGTATGGGGGGGCGTGCAGGGGCTGGTGTTTCAGGGTTTATGGCTGTGCAGTGGTGTTCGAGGAGCATAGGGGGTCGTGCTGGGGCCGGTGTTTCAGGGTGTAGGTCAGAGCAGTGGTGTTTGGGCAGTGTAGGGGGTCATGCTGGGCAGTGTAGGGGGTCGTGCTGGGGCCGGTGTTTCAGGGTTTACGGCAGTGCAGTGGTGTTGGGGCAGTGTAGGGGGTCGTGCTGGGGCCGGTGTTTCAGGGTGTAGGGCAGTGCAGTGGTGTTCGGGGAGTGTAGGGGGTCGTGCTGGGGCCGGTGTTTCAGGGTGTAGGGCAGTGCAGTGGTGTTCGGGCAGTGTAGGGGGTCGTGCTGGGGCCGATGTTTCTGGGTGTAGGGCAGCGGTGTTCGGGCAGTATGGGGGGGCGTGCAGGGGCTGGTGTTTCAGTGTTTAGGGCAGTGCAGTGGTATTCGGGCAGTGTTGGGGGTTGTGCTGGGGCTGGTGTTTCAGGGTTTAGGGCTGTGCAGTGGTGTTCGAGGAGCATAGGGGGTCGTGCTGGGGCCGGTGTTTCAGGGTGTAGGTCAGAGCAGTGGTGTTTGGGCAGTGTAGGGGGTCATGCTGGGCAGTGTAGGGGGTCGTGCTGGGGCCGGTGTTTCAGGGTGTAGGGCAGTGCAGTGGTGTTCGGGGAGTGTAGGGGGTCGTGCTGGGGCCGGTGTTTCAGGGTGTAGGGCAGTGCAGTGGTGTTCGGGCAGTGTAGGGGGTCGTGCTGGGGCCGATGTTTCTGGGTGTAGGGCAGTGTTGTTTGGGCAGTGTAGGGGGTCGTCCTGGGGCCGGTGTTTCAGGGTTTAGGGCAGTGCAGTGGTGTTTGTTCAGTGTAGGGGGTCGTGCTGGGGCCGGTGTTTCAGGGTTTAGGGCAGTGCAGTGGTGTTCAGGGAGTTTAGCGGGACGTGCTGAGGCCAGTGTTTTTATGGTTTTGGGCAGTTCAGTGGTGTTCGGGCAGTGTAGGGGGTCGTGCTGGGGCTGGTGTTTTTAGGGTTTTGGGCAGTGCAGTGGTGTTTGGGCAGTGTAGGGGTTCGTGCAGGGGCTGGTGTTTCAGGGTGTAGTGCAGTGATGTTTGGGCAGTGTAGGGGGTCGTGCTGGGGCTGTTTTTTAAGGGTTTAGGGCAGTGCAGTGGTGTTCGTTCAGTGTAGGGGTCGTGCTGGTGCCTGTGTTTCAGGGTTTAGGTCAGTGCAGTGGTGTTCGGGGAGTGTAGGGGGTCGTGCTGGGGCCGGTTTTTTTAGGGTTTAGGGCAGTTCAGTGGTGTTCGGGCAGTGAAGGGGGTCGTGCTGGGGCCGGTGTTTTTAGGGTTTAGGGCAGTGCAGTGGTGTGCGGGAAGTGTAGGGGGTTGTGCTGGGGCCGATGTTTCTGGGTGTAGGGCAGTGTTGTTCGGGCAGTGTAGGGGGTCGTGCTGGGGCCGGTGTTTCAGGGTGTAGGGCAGTTCAGTGGTGTTCGGACAGTGTAGAGGGTCATGCTGGTGCCGGTGTTTCAGGGTTTAGATCAGTGCAGTGGTGTTCGGGGAGTGTAGGGGGTCGTGCTGTGGCTGGTGTTTCAGGGTTTAGGGCAGTGCAGTGGTGTTCGGGCAGTGTAGGGGGTCGTGCTGGGGCCGGTGTTTCAGGGTTTAGGGCAGTGCAGTGGTTTTCGGACAGTGTAGAGGGTCATGCTGGTGCCGGTGTTTCAGGGTTTAGAGCAGTGCAGTGGTGTTCGGGGAGTGTAGGGGGTCGTGCTGTGGCTGGTGTTTCAGGGTTTAGAGCAGTGAAGTGGTGTTCGGGAAGTGTGGGGGGTCGTGCAAGGGCTGGTGTTTCAGTTTTTAGGGCAGTGCAGTGGTATTCGGGCAGTGTAGGGGGTTGTGCTGGGGCTGGTGTTTCAGTGTGTAGGACAGTGTAGTGGTGTTCGGGCAGTGTAGGAGGTCGTGCTGGGGCCGGTGTTTCAGGGTGTAGGGCAGTGCACTGGTGTTCGGGAAGTGTAGGGGATCGTGCTGGGGCCGGTGTTTCAGGGTTTAGGGCAGTGCAATGGTGTTCGGGGAGTGTAGGGGGTCATGCTGGGGCCCGTGTTTAAGGGTTTAGGGCTGTGCAGTGGTGTTCGAGGAGCATAGGGGGTCGTGCTGGAGATGGTGTTTCAGGGTTTAGGGCAGTGCAGTGGTGTTTGGGAAGTGTAGGGGATCATGCTGGGGCCGGTGTTTCAGGGTGTAGGTCAGAGCAGTGGTGTTCAGGCAGTGTAGGGGGTCATACTGGGGCCGGTGTTTCAGGGCTTAGGGCAGTGCAGTGGTGTTTGGGCAGTGTAGGGGGTCATGCTGGGGCCGGTGTTTCAGGGTGTAGGGCAGTGCAGTGGTGTTCAGGGAGTGTAGGGGGTCGTGCTGGGGCCGGTGTTTCAGGGTGAAGAGAAGTGCAGTGGTGTTCGGACAATGTATGGGGTCGTGCTAGGGCTGGTGTTTCAGGGTGTAGGGCAGTGCAGTGGTGTTCGGGCAGTGTAGTGGGTCATGCTGGGGCTGGTGTTTCAGGGTTTAGGGCAGTGTAGTGGTGTGCGTTCAGTGTAGGGGGTCGTGCTGGGTCCGGTGTTTCAGGGTTTAGGGCAGTGCAGTGGTGTTCAGGGAGTTTAGCGGTCGTGCTGGGGCCAGTGTTTTTATGGTTTTGGGCAACTCAGTGGTGTTCGGGCAGTGTAGGGGGTCGTGCTGGGGCCGGTGTTTTTAGGGTTTTGGGCAGTGCTTTTGTGTGTGGGCAGTGTAGGGCTTTGTGCTGGGGCTGGTGTTTCAGGGTGTAGTGCAGTGGTGTTCGGGCAGTGTAGGGGGTCGTTCTGGGGCTGGTTTTCAGGGTTTAGGGCAGTGCAGTGGTGTACGTTCAGTGTAGGGGGTCGTGCTGGGGCCAGTGTTTCAGGGTTTAGGGCAGTGCAGTGGTGTTTGGGGAGAGTAGGGGCTCGTGCTGGGGCCGGTGTTTCAGGGTTTAGGGCAGTGCAGTGGTGTTCGGGCAGTGTAGGGGGTCATGCTGGGGCCAGTGTTTCAGGGTGTAGGGCAGTGCAGTGGTGTTCGGGGAGTGTTGGGGGTCATGCTGGGGCAGGTGTTTCAGGGTGAAGAGAAGTGCAGTGGTGTTCGGGCAATGTAGGGGGTCGTGCTAGGGCTGGTGTTTCAGGGTGTAGGGCAGTGCAGTGGTGTTCGGGCAGTGTAGGGGGTCGTGCTGGGGCTGGTGTTTCCTGGTTTAGGGCAGTGCAGTGGTGTTCGGGCAGTGTAGTCGGTCGTGATGGGGCTGGTGTTTCAGGGTTTAGGGCAGTGTAGTGGTGTTCGTTCAGTGTAGGGGGTTGTGCTGGGGCCGGTGTTTCAGGGTTTAGGGCAGTGCAGTGGTGTTCAGGGAGTTTAGCAGTCGTGCTGGGGCCAGTATTTTTATGGTTTTGGGCAGTTCAGTGGTGTTCGGGCAGTGTAGGGGGTTGTGCTGGGGCCGGTGTTTTTAGGGTTTTGGGCAGTGCAGTGGTGTTTGGGCGGTGTAGGGGTTTGTGCTGGGGCTGGTGTTTCAGGGTGTAGTGCAGTGGTGTTCGGGCAGTGTAGGGGGTCGTGCTGGGGCTGGCTTTCAGGGTTTAGGGCAGTGCAGTGGTGTTCGATAAGTGTAGGGGGTCATGCTGGGGCCAGTGTTTCAGGGTTTAGGGCAGTGCAGTGGTGTTTGGGGAGTGTAGGGGGTCGTGCTGGTGCCGGTGTTTTTAGGGTTTAGGGCAGTTCAGTGGTGTTCGGGCAGTGTAGGGGGTCATGCTGGGGCTGTGTTTTTAGGGTTTAGGGCAGTGCAGTGGTGTTCGGGAAGTGTAGGGGGTCGTGCTGGAGCCGGTGTTTCTGGGTGTAGGGCCGTGTTGTTCGGGCAGTGTAGGGGGTCATGTAGGGGTGGTGTTTCAGTCTTTGGGGCAGTGCAGTGGTGTTCGGTAAGTGTGGGGGGTCATTCAGGGGCTGTGTTTCAGGGTTTAGAGCAGTGCAGTGGTGTTCGGGCAGTGTAGGGGGTCGTGCTGTAGTTGGTGTTTCAGGATTCAGGGCAGTGCAGTGGTGTAAGTTCAGTGTAGTGGGTCGTGCTGGGGCTGGTGTTTCAGGGTTTAGGGCAGAGCAGTGGTGTTCGTTCAGTGTAGGGTGTCGTGCTGGGGCCGGTGTTTCAGGGTTTAGGGCAGTGCAGTGGTGTTCGGAGAGTGTAGGGGGTCATGCTGGTGCCGGTGTTTTAGGGTTTAGGGCAGTGCAGCAGTGTTCGGGGAGTGTAGGGGGTCGTGCTGTGGCTGGTGTTTCATGGTTTAGGGCTGTGCTGTGGTGTTCAGGCAGTGTAGGGGGTCGTGCTGGTGCAGGTGTTTCAGGGTTTAGGGCAGTGCAGTGTTGTTCGGGGAGTGTAGGGGGTTGTGCTGTGGCCGGTGTTTCAGGGTTTAGGGCAGTGCAGTGGTGTTCGGGCAGTGTAGGGGGTCTTGCTGGGGCCAGTGTTTCAGGGTGTAGGGCAGTGCAGTGGTGTTCGGGCAGTGTAGGGGGTCGTGCTGGGGCCAGAGTTTCCGGGTGTAGGGCACTGCAGTGGTGTTCGGGCAGTGTAGGGGATCGTGCTGGGGCCGGTGTTTCAGGGTTTAGGGCAGTACAGTGGTGTTCGGGGATCGTAGGGGGTCTTGCTGGGGCCGGTGTTTCAGGGTTTAGGGCAGTGCAGTGCTGTTCGGGCAGAGTAGGGGGTTGTGTTGGGGGCGGTGTTTCAAGGTTTAGGGCCGAGCCGTGGTGTTCGGGCAGTGTATCAGGTCGTGCTGGGGCCGGTTTTTCAGGGTGTAAGGCAGTGCAGTGGTGTTTGGAAAGTGTAGGGGGTCGTGCTGGGGGTGGTGTTTCAGGGTTTAGGGCAGTAAAGTGGTGTTCGGGAAGTGTGGGGGGTTGTGCAGGGGCTGTGTTTCAGGGTTTAGGGCAGTGCAGCGGTGTTCGGGCAGTATGGGGGGGCGTGCAGGGGCTGGTGTTTCAGTGTTTAGGGCAGTGCAGTGGTATTCGGGCAGTGTTGGGGGTTGGGGTTGTGCTGGGGGTGGTGTTTCAGGATTTAGGGCAGTGAAGTGGTGTTCGGGAAGTGTGGGGGGTTGTGCAGGGGCTGTGTTTCAGGGTTTAGGGCAGTGCAGTGGTGTTCGTTCAGTGTAGGGTGTCGTGCTGGGGCCGGTGTTTCAGGGTTTAGGGCAGTGCAGTGGGGTTCAGGGAGTTTAGCGGGTCGTGCTGAGGCCAGTGTTTTTATGGTTTTGGGCAGTTCAGTGGTGTTCGGGCAGTGTAGGGGGTCGTGCTGGGGCTGGTGTTTTTAGGGTTTTGGGCAGTGCAGTGGTGTTTGGGCAGTGTAGGGGTTCGTGCTGGGGCTGGTGTTTCAGGGTGTAGTGCAGTGGTGTTTGTGCACTGTAGGGGGTCGTGCTGCGGCTGTTTTTTAACGGTTTAGGGCAGTGCAGTGGTGTTCGTTCAGTGTAGGGGGTCGTGCTAGAGCCTGTGTTTCAGGGTTTAGGGCAGTGCAGTGGTATTTGGGCAGTGTTGGGGGTTGTGCTGGGGCTGGTGTTTCAGGGTTTAGGGCTGTGCAGTGGTGTTCGAGGAGCATAGGGGGTCATGCTGGGGCCAGTGTTTCAGGGTTTAGGGCAGTGCAGTGGTGTTTGGGCAGTGTAGGGGGTCGTGCTGGGACCAGTGTTTTTATGGTTTTGGGCAGTTCAGTGGTGTTTGGGCAGTGTAAGGGGTCGTGCTGGGGCTGGTGTTTTTAGGGTTTTGGGCAGTGCAGTGGTGTTTGGGCAGTGTAGGGGTTCGTGCTGGGGCTGGTGTTTTAGGGTGTAGTGCAGTGGTATTCGGGCAGTGTTGGGGGTTGTGCTGGGGCTGGTGTTTCAGGGTTTAGGGCTGTGCAGTGGTGTTCGAGGAGCATAGGGGGTCATGCTGGGGCCAGTGTTTCAGGGTTTAGGGCAGTGCAGTGGTGTTAGGGAAGTGTAGGGGGTCGTGCCTTGGCCTGTGTTTCAGGGTGTAGGTCAGAGCAGTGGTGTTCGGGCAGTGTAGGGGGTCGTGCTGGGGCCGGTGTTTCAGGGTTTAGGGCAGTACAGTGCTGTTCGGGCAGAGTAGGGGGTTGTGTTGGGGACGGTGTTTCAAGGTTTAGGGCCGAGCAGTGGTGTTCGGGCAGTGTATCGGGTCGCGCTGGGGCCAGTGTTTCAGGGTGTAGGGCAGTGCAGTGGTGTTCGGGAAGTGTAGGGGGTCGTGCTGGGGGTGGTGTTTCAGGGTTTAGGGCAGTGAAGTGGTGTTCGGGAAGTGTGGGGGGTTGTGCAGGGGCTGTGTTTCAGGGTTTAGGGCAGTGCAGTGGTATTCGGGCAGTGTTGAGGGTTGTGCTGGGGCTGGTGTTTCAGGGTTTAGGGCTGTGCAGTGGTGTTCGAGGAGCATAGGGGGTCGTGCTGGGGCCGGTGTTTCAGGGCTTAGGGCAGTGCAGTGGTGTTCGGGAAGTGTAGGGGGTCGTTCTGGGGCCGGTGTTTCAGGGTGTAGGTCAGAGCAGTGGTGTTTGGGCAGTGTAGGGGGTCGTGCTGGGGCTGGTGTTTCAAGGTTTAGGGCAGTGCAGTGGTGTTTGGGCAGTGTAGGGGCTCGTGCTGGGGCCGGTGTTTCAGGGTGTAGGGCAGTGCAGTGGTGTTCGGGAAGTGTAGGGGGTCGTGCTGGGGCCGGTGTTTCAGGGTGTAGGGCAGTGCAGTGGTGTTCGGGCAGTGTAGCGGGTCGTGTTGGGGCTGGTGTTTCAGTGTTTAGGGCAGTACAGTGGTGTTCGTTCAGTGTAGGGGGTCGTGCTGGGGCCGGTGTTTCAGGGTTTAGGGCAGTGCAGTGGTGTTCAGGGAATTTAGCGGGTCGTACTGAGGCCAGTGTTTTTGTGGTTTTGGGCAGTTCAGTGGTGTTCGGGCAGTGTAGGGGGTCGTGCTGGGGCTGGTGTTTTTAGGGTTTTGGGCAGTGCAGTGGTGTTTCGGCAGTGTAGGGGTTCGTGCTGGGGCTGGTGTTTCAGGGTGTAGTGCAGTGGTGTTCGGGCACTGTAGGGGGTCGTGCTGGGGCTGTTTTGCAATGGTTTGGGGCAGTGCAGTGGTGTTCGTTCAGTGTAGGGGGTCGTGCTGGAGCCTGTGTTTCAGGGTTTAGGGCAGTGCAGTGGTGTTCGGGGAGTGTAGGGGGTCGTGCTGGGGCCGGTGTTTTTAGGGTTTAGGGCAGTGCAGTGGTGTTCGGGCAGTGTAGGGGGTCGTGCTGGGGCTGGTGTTTCAAGGTATAGGGCAGTGCAGTGGTGTTCGTTCAGTGTAGGGGGTCGTGCTGGGGCCGGTGTTTCAGGGTTTAGGGCAGTGCAGTGGTGTTCGAGGAGTGTAGGGGGTCGTGCTGGTGCCGGTGTTTCAGGGTTTAGCGCAGTGCAGTGGTTTTCGGACAGTGTAGAGGGTCATGCTGGTGCCGGTTTTCAGGGTTTAGAGCAGTGCAGTGGTGTTCGGGGAGTGTAGGGGGTCGTGCTGTGGCTGGTGTTTCAGGGTTTAGGGCAGTGCAGTGGTGTTCGGGCAGTGTAGGGGGTCGTGCTGGGGCCGGTGTTTCAGGGTTTAGGGCAGTGCAGTGGTTTTCGGACAGTGTAGAGGGTCATGCTGGTGCCGGTGTTTCAGGGTTTAGAGCAGTGCAGTGGTGTTCGGGGAGAGTAGGGGGTCGTGCTGTGGCTGGTGTTTCAGTGTTTAGGGCAGTGCTGTGGTGTTCGGGAAGTGTAGGGGGTCATGCTGGGGGTGGTGTTTCAGGGTTTAGGGCAGTGAAGTGGTGTTCGTGAAGTGTGGGGAGTCGTGCAAGGGCTGGTGTTTCAGTTTTTAGGGCAGTGCAGTGGTATTCGGGCAGTGTTGGGGCTTGTGCTGGGGCTGGTGTTTCAGGGTGTAGGACAGTGTAGTGGTGTTCGGGCAGTGTAGGAGGTCGTGCTGGGGCCGGTGTTTCAGGGTGTAAGGCAGTGCAGTGGTGTTCGGGAAGTGTAGGGGATCGTACTGGGGCTGGTGTTTCAGGGTGTAGGGCAGTGCAATGGTGTTCGGGGAGTGTAGGGGGTCATGCTGGGGCCCGTGTTTCAGGGTGAAGAGAAGTGCAGTGGTGTTCGGGCAATGTAGGGGGTCGTGCTAGGGCTTGTGTTTCAGGGTGTAGGGCAGTGCAGTTGTGTTCGGGCAGTGTAGGGGGTCGTTGTGGGGCTGGTGTTTCCTGGTTTAGGGCAGTGCAGTGGTGTTCGGGCAGTGTAGTGGGTCGTGATGGGGCTTTTGTTTTAGGGTTTAGGGCAGTGTAGTGGTGTTCGTTCAGTGTAGGGGGTTGTGCTGGGGCCGGTGTTTCAGGGTTTAGGGCAGTGCAGTGGTGTTCAGGGAGTTTAGCAGTCGTGCTGGGGCCAGTATTTTTATGGTTTTGGGCAGTTCAGTGGTGTTCGGGCAGTGTAGGGGGTCGTGCTGGGGCCGGTGTTTTTAGGGTTTTGGGCAGTGCAGTGGTGTTTTGGCGGTGGAGGGGTTTGTGCTGGGGCTGGTGTTTCAGGGTTTAGGGCAGTGCAGTGGTGTTTGGGGAGTGTAGGGGGTCGTGCTGGGGCCGGTGTTTTTAGGGTTTAGGGCAGTTCAGTGGTGTTCGGGCAGTGTAGGGGGTCATGCTGGGGCTGTGTTTTTAGGGTTTAGGGCAGTGCAGTGGTGTTCGGGAAGTGTAGGGGGTCGTGCTGGAGCCGGTGTTTCTGGGTGTAGGGCCGTGTTGTTTGGGCAGTGTAGGGGGTCATGCTAGGGGTGGTGTTTCAGTCTTTGGGGCAGTGCAGTGGTGTTCGATAAGTGTGGGGGGTCATTCAGGGGCTGTGTTTCAGGGTTTAGAGCAGTGCAGTGGTGTTCGGGCAGTGTAGGGGGTCGTGCTGGGGCTGGTGTTTCAGGGTTTAGGGCAGAGCAGTGGTGTTCGTTCAGTGTAGGGTGTCGTGCTGGGGCCGGTGTTTCAGGGTTTAGGGCAGTGCAGTGTTGTTCGGGGAGTGTAGGGGGTTGTGCTGTGGCCGGTGTTTCAGGGTTTAGGGCAGTGTAGTGGTTTTCGGGCAGTGTAGGGGGTCTTGCTGGGGCCAGTGTTTCAGGGTGTAGGGCAGTGCAGTGGTGTTCGGGCAGTGTAGGGGGTCGTGCTGGGGCCAGAGTTTCCGGGTGTAGGGCACTGCAGTGGTGTTCGGGCAGTGTAGGGGATCGTGCTGGGGCCGGTGTTTCAGGGTTTAGGGCAGTACAGTGGTGTTCGATGATCGTAGGGGGTCTTGCTGGGGCCGGTGTTTCAGGGTTTAGGGCAGTGCAGTGCTGTTCGTGCTGAGTAGGGGGTTGTGTTGGGGGCGGTGTTTCAAGGTTTAGGGCCGAGCCGTGGTGTTCGGGCAGTGTATCGGGTCGTGCTGGGGCCGGTTTTTCAGGGTGTAAGGCAGTGCAGTGGTGTTTGGAAAGTGTAGGGGGTCGTGCTGGGGGTGGTGTTTTAGGGTTTAGGGCAGTGAAGTGGTGTTCGGGAAGTGTGGGGGGTTGTGCAGGGGCTGTGTTTCAGGGTTTAGGGCAGTGCAGCGGTGTTCGGGTAGTATGGGGGGGCGTGCAGGGGCTGGTGTTTCAGTGTTTAGGGCAGTGCAGTGGTATTCGGGCAGTGTTGGGGGTTGGGGTCGTGCTGGGGGTGGTGTTTCAGGGTTTAGGGCAGTGAAGTGGTGTTCGTTCAGTGTAGGGGGTCGTGCTGGGGCCGGTGTTTCAGGGTTTAGGGCAGTGCAGTGGTGTTCAGGGAGTTTAGTGGGTCGTGCTGAGGCCAGTGTTTTTATGGTTTTGGGCAGTTCAGTGGTGTTTGGGCAGTGTAGGGGTTCGTGCAGGGGCTGGTGTTTCATGGTTTAGGGCTGTGCTATGGTGTTCAGGCAGTGTAGGGGGTCGTGCTGGTGCAGGTGTTTCAGGGTTTAGGGCAGTGCAGTGTTGTTCGGGGAGTGTAGGGGGTTGAGCTGTGGCTGGTGTTTCAGGGTTTAGGGCAGTGCAGTGGTGTTCGGGCAGTGTAGGGGGTCTTGCTGGGGCCAGTGTTTCAGGGTGTAGGGCAGTGCAGTGGTGTACGGGCAGTGTAGGGGGTCGTGCTGGGGCCAGAGTTTCCGGGTGTAGGGCACTGCAGTGGTGTTCGGGCAGTGTAGGGGATCGTGCTGGGGCCGGTGTTTCAGGGTTTAGGGCAGTGCAGTGCTGTTCGTGCAGAGTAGGGGGTTGTGTTGGGGGCGGTGTTTCAAGGTTTAGGGCCGAGCCATGGTGTTCGGGCAGTGTATCGGGTCGTGCTGGGGCCGGTTTTTCAGGGTGTAAGGCAGTGCAGTGGTGTTTGGAAAGTGTAGGGGGTCGTGCTGGGGGTGGTGTTTCAGGGTTTAGGGCAGTACAGTGGTGTTCGGGGATCGTAGGGGGTCTTGATGGGGCCGGTGTTTCAGGGTTTAGGGCAGTGCAGTGCTGTTCGTGCAGAGTAGGGGGTTGTGTTTGGGGCGGTGTTTCAAGGTTTAGGGCCGAGCCGTGGTGTTCGGGCAGTGTATCGGGTCGTGCTGGGGCCGGTTTTTCAGGGTGTAAGGCAGTGCAGTGGTGTTTGGAAAGTGTAGGGGGTCGTGCTGGGGGTGGTGTTTCAGGGTTTAGGGCAGTGAAGTGGTGTTCGGGAAGTGTGGGGGGTTGTGCAGGGGCTGTGTTTCAGGGTTTAGGGCAGTGCAGCGGTGTTCGGGCAGCATGGGGGGCGTGCAGGGGCTGGTGTTTCAGTGTTTAGGGCAGTGCAGTGGTATTCGGGCAGTGTTGGGGGTTGGGGTCGTGCTGGGGGTGGTGTTTCAGGGTTTAGGGCAGTGAAGTGGTGTTCGGGAAGTGTGGGGGGTTGTGCAGGGGCTGTGTTTTAGGGTTTAGGGCAGTGCAGTGGTGTTCGTTCAGTGTAGGGGGTCGTGCTGGGGCCGGTGTTTCAGGGTTTAGGGCAGTGCAGTGCTGTTCGTGCAGAGTAGGGGGTTGTGTTGGGGGCGGTGTTTCAAGGTTTAGGGCCGAGCCGTGGTGTTCGGGCAGTGTATCGGGTCGTGCTGGGGCCGGTTTTTCAGGGTGTAAGGCAGTGCAGTGGTGTTTGGAAAGTGTAGGGGGTCGTGCTGGGGGTGGTGTTTCAGGGTTTAGGGCAGTGAAGTGGTGTTCGGGAAGTGTGGGGGGTTGTGCAGGGGCTGTGTTTCAGGGTTTAGGGCAGTGCAGCGGTGTTCGGGCAGTATGGGGGGCGTGCAGGGGCTGGTGTTTCAGTGTTTAGGGCAGTGCAGTGGTATTCGGGCAGTGTTGGGGGTTGGGGTCGTGCTGGGGGTGGTGTTTCAGGGTTTAGGGCAGTGAAGTGGTGTTTGGGAAGTGTGGGGGGTTGTGCAGGGGCTGTGTTTTAGGGTTTAGGGCAGTGCAGTGGTGTTCGTTCAGTGTAGGGGGTCATGCTGGGGCCGGTGTTTCAGGGTTTAGGGCAGTGCAGTGGTGTTCAGGGAGTTTAGCGGGTCGTGCTGAGGCCAGTGTTTTTATGGTTTTGGGCAGTTCAGTGGTGTTCGGGCAGTGTAGGGGGTCGTGCTGGGGCTGGTGTTTTTAGGGTTTTGGGCAGTGCAGTGGTGTTTGGGCTGTGTAGGGGTTCGTGCTGGGACTGGTGTTTCAGGGTGTAGTGCAGTGGTGTTCGTGCACTGTAGGGGGTCGTGCTGCAGCTGTTTTTTAACGGTTTAGGGCAGTGCAGTGGTGTTCGTTCAGTGTAGGGGGTCGTGCTGGAGCCTGTGTTTCAGGGTTTAGGGCAGTGCAGTGGTATTCGGGCAGTGTTGGGGGTTGTGCTGGGGCTGGTGTTTCAGGGTTTAGGGCTGTGCAGTGGTGTTCGAGGAGCATAGGGGGTCGTGCTGGGGCCAGTGTTTCAGGGTTTAGGGCAGTGCAGTGGTGTTTGGGCAGTGTAGGGGGTCGTGCTGGGACCAGTGTTTTTATGGTTTTGGGCAGTTCAGTGGTGTTTGGGCAGTGTAAGGGGTCGTGCTGGGGCTGGTGTTTTTAGGGTTTTGGGCAGTGCAGTGGTGTTTGGGCAGTGTAGGGGTTCGTGCTGGGGCTGGTGTTTTAGGGTGTAGTGCAGTGGTATTCCTGCAGTGTTGGGGGTTGTGCTGGGGCTGGTGTTTCAGGGTTTAGGGCTGTGCAATGGTGTTCGAGGAGCATAGGGGGTCATGCTGGGGCCAGTGTTTCAGGGTTTAGGGCAGTGCAGTGGTGTTCGGAAAGTGTAGGGGGTCGTGCCTTGGCCTGTGTTTCAGGGTGTAGGTCAGAGCAGTGGTGTTCGGGCAGTGTAGGGGGTCGTGCTGGGGCCGGTGTTTCAGGGTTTAGGGCAGTACAGTGCTGTTCGGGCAGAGTAGGGGGTTGTGTTGGGGATGGTGTTTCAAGGTTTAGGGCCGAGCAGTGGTGTTCGGGCAGTGTATCGGGTCGCGCTGGGGCCAGTGTTTCAGGGTGTAGGGCAGTGCAGTGGTGTTCGGGAAGTGTAGGGGGTCGTGCTGGGGGTGGTGTTTCAGGGTTTAGGGCAGTGAAGTGGTGTTCGGGAAGTGTGGGGGGTTGTGCAGGGGCTGTGTTTCAGGGTTCAGGGCAGTGCAGCGGTGTTCGGGCAGTATGGGGGGCGTGCAGGGGCTGGTGTTTCAGTGTTTAGGGCAGTGCAGTGGTATTCGGGCAGTGTTGAGGGTTGTGCTGGGGCTGGTGTTTCAAGGTTTAGGGCTGTGCAGTGGTGTTCGAGGAGCATAGGGGGTCGTGCTGGGGCCGGTGTTTCAGGGCTTAGGGCAGTGCAGTGGTGTTCAGGAAGTGTAGGGGGTCGTGCTGGGGCCGGTGTTTCAGGGTGTAGGTCAGAGCAGTGGTGTTTGGGCAGTGTAGGGGGTCGTGCTGGGGCTGGTGTTTCAGGGTTTAGGGCAGTGCAGTGGTGTTTGGGCAGTGTAGGGGCTCGTGCTGGGGCCGGTGTTTCAGGGTGTAGGGCAGTGCAGTGGTGTTCAGGAAGTGTAGGGGGTCATGCTGGGGCCGGTGTTTCAGGGTGTAGGGCAGTGCAGTGGTGTTCGGGCAGTGTAGCGGGTCGTGTTGGGGCTTGTGTTTCAGGGTTTAGGGCAGTACAGTGGTGTTCGTTCAGTGTAGGGGGTCGTGCTGGGGCCGGTGTTTCAGGGTTTAGGGCAGTGCAGTGGTGTTCAGGGAATTTAGCGGGTCGTGCTGAGGCCAGTGTTTTTGTGGTTTTGGGCAGTTCAGTGGTGTTCGGGCAGTGTAGGGGATCATGCTGGGGCTGGTGTTTTTAGGGTTTTGGGCAGTGCAGTGGTGTTTGGGCAGTGTAGGGGTGAGTGCTGGGGCTGGTGTTTCAGGGTGTAGTGCAGTGGTGTTCGGGCACTGTAGGGGGTCATGCTGGGGCTGTTTTTTAATGGTTTGGGGCAGTGCAGTCGTGTTCGTTCAGTGTAGGGGGTTGTGCTGGAGCCTGTGTTTCAGGGTTTAGGGCAGTGCAGTGGTGTTCGGGGAGTGTAGGGGGTCGTGCTGGGGCCGGTGTTTTTAGGGTTTAGGGCAGTGCAGTGGTGTTCGGGCAGTGTAGGGGGTCGTGCTGGGGCTGGTGTTTCAGGGTATAGGGCAGTGCAGTGGTGTTCGTTCAGTGTAGGGGGTCGTGCTGGGGCCGGTGTTTCAGGGTTTAGGGCAGTGCAGTGGTGTTTGAGGAGTGTAGGGGGTCGTGCTGGTGCCGGTGTTTCAGGGTTTAGCGCAGTGCAGTGGTTTTCGGACAGTGTAGAGGGTCACGCTGGTGCCGGTGTTTCAGGGTTTAGAGCAGTGCAGTGGTGTTCGGGGAGTGTAGGGGGTCGTGCTGTGGCTGGTGTTACAGGGTTTAGGGCAGTGCAGTGGTGTTCGGGCAGTGTAGGGGGTCGTGCTGGGGCCGGTGTTTCAGGGTTTAGGGCAGTGCAGTGGTTTTCGGACAGTGTAGAGGGTCATGCTGGTGCCGGTGTTTCAGGGTTTAGAGCAGTGCAGTGGTGTTCGGGGAGTGTAGGGGGTCGTGCTGTGGCTGGTGTTTCAGTGTTTAGGGCAGTGCTGTGGTGTTCGGGAAGTGTGGGGAGTCGTGCAAGAGCTGGTGTTTCAGTTTTTAGGGCAGTGCAGTGGTGTTCGGGCAGTGTTGGGGGTTGTGCTGGGGCTGGTGTTTCAGGGTGTAGGACAGTGTAGTGGTGTTCGGGCAGTGTAGGAGGTCGTGCTGGGGCCGGTGTTTCAGGGTGTAGGGCAGTGCAGTGGTGTTCGGGAAGTGTAGGGGATCGTGCTGGGGCTGGTGTTTCAGGGTGTAGGGCAGTGCAATGGTGTTTGGGGAGTGTAGGGGGTCATGCTGGGGCCCGTGTTTAAGGGTTTAGGGCTGTGCAGTGGTGTTCGAGGAGCATAGGGGGTCGTGCTGGGGACGGTGTTTCAGGGTTTAGGGCAGTGCAGTGGTGTTCAGGAAGTGTAGGGGGTCATGCTGGGGCCGGTGTTTCAGGGTGTAGGTCAGAGCAGTGGTGTTCGGGCAGTGTAGGGGGTCGTGCTGGGGCTGGTGTTTCAGGGTTTAGGGCAGTGCAGTGGTGTTCGGGCAGTGTAGTGGGTCGTGCTGGGGATGGTGTTTCAGGCTTTAGGGGAGTGCACTGGTCTTCAGGCAGTGTAGGGGGTCGTGCTGGGGCTGGTGTTTCATGGTTTATGGCAGTGCAGTGGTGTTCGGGTAGTGTAGCGCGTCGTGCTGGGGCTGGTGTTTCTGGATTTAGGGCAATGCAGTGGTGTTCGTTCAGTGTAGGGGATCGTGCTGGGGGTGGTGTTTCAGGGTTTAGGGCAGTGGTGTTCAGGGAGTATAGGGGTTCTTGCTGGGGTTGGTGTTTCAGGGTTTAGGGCAGTGCAGTGGAGTGGAGTTCGGGCAGTGTGGTTGGTCCTGCAGGGGCTGGTGTTTCAGGGTTTAGGACAGTGCAGTGGTGTTCAGGCAGTGTAGATGGTCATACTGGGGCCAGTGTTTCATGGTTTAGGGCAATGCAGTGGTGATTGGGGAGTGTAGGGTGTCATGCGGGGGCAGGTGTTTCAGGGTTTAGTGCAGTTCTGTGGTGTTTGGGGAGTGTAGGGGTCGTGCTGGGGCTGGTGTTTCAGGGTTTAGGGCAGTACAGTGGTGTTCGGACAGTGTAGGGGGTTGTCCTGGGGTCGATGTTTCAGGGTTTAGGGCAGTGCAGTGGTGTTCGGGTAGTGTAGGGGGTCGTACTGGGGCTAGTTTTTCAGAGTTTAGGGCAGTGCAGTGATGTTCGGGCAGTGTGAAGGGTCGTGCTGGAGCTGGTGTTTTAGGGTTTAGAGCAGTGCAGTGGTGTTCGGGCAGTGTATGGGTCGTGTTGGGGCTGGTGTTTTAGGGTTTAGGGCAGTGCAGTGGTGTTCGGGCAGTGTAGGGGGTCGTGCAGGGGGTGGTGTTTTAGGGTTTAGGGCAGTGCAGTGGTGTTCGGGCCGTGTAGGGGGTTGTGCAGGGGGGTTGTTTAAGGATTTAAGGCAGTACAGTGGTGTTCGGTCAGTGTGGGGGGTCTTGCTGGGTGTCTTGCTGGGGGTGGTTTTTCAGGGTTTAGTGCAGTGGTGTTCAGGCTGTGTAGGGGGTCTTGCTGGGGGTGGTGTTTCAGGATTTAGGGCAGTGCAGTGGTGTTTGGGTTGTGTGGGGGGTCATGCTGGGGTTGGTGTTTCAGGGTTTAGTGCAGTGGTGTTCGGGCAGTGTAGGGGGTCTTGCTGGGGGTGGTGTTTCAGCATTTAGGGGAGTGCAGTGGTGTTCGGGTAGTGTGTGGGTTCGTGCTGGGGGGGTGGGGTTTCAGGGTTTAGGGCAGTGCAGTGGTGTTGGGGCAGTGTGGGGGGTCATGCTGGGGCTGGTGTTTCAGGGTTTAGGGCAGTGCAGTGGTGTTCGGGAAGTTTAGGGGACGTGCTGGGGCTGGTGTTTCAGGGTTTAGGGCAGTGCAGTGATGTTCAGGCAGTGTAGGGGGTCGTGCTGTTGCTGGTGTTTCAGGGTTTAGGGCAGTGCAGTGGTGTTCGGGCAGTGTAGGGGGTCGTGCTCGGACTGGTGTTTCAGGGTTTAGGGCAGTGTAGTGGTGTTTGGGCAGTGTAGGGGTTCATGCTGGGGCTGGTGTTTTAGGGTTTAGTGCAGTGGAGATTAGGCAGTGTAGGGGATCTTGCTGGGGGTGGTGTTTCAGGGTTCAGGTCAGTGCAGTGTTGTTCGGGCAGTGTGGGTGGTCGTGCTGGGGCTGGTGTTTCAGGGTTCAGGGCAGTGCAGTGGTGTTCGTGCAGTGTAGGGGGTCTTGCTGGGGGTGGTGTTTCAGGGTTTAGTGCAGTGGTGTTCAGGCAGTGTAGGGGGTCTTGCTGGGGGTGGTGTTTCAGGGTTTAGGGCAGTACAGTGGTGTTCGGATGCTGTGGGGGGTCGTGCTGGGGGCTGGTGTTCCAAGGTTTAGGGCAGTGCAGTGATGTTCGGGCAGTGTAGTGGGACGTGCTGGGGCTGGTGTTTCAGGCTTTAGGGGAGTGCAGTGGTCTTCAGGCAGTGTAGGGGGTCGTGCTGGGGCTGTTGTTTCATGGTTTAGGGCAGTGCAGTGGTGTTCGGGCAGTGTAGCGCGTCGTGCTGGGGCTGGTGTTTCTGGGTTTAGGGCAGTGCAGTGGTGTTCGATTGGTGTAGGGGGTCGTGCTGGGGGTGTTGTTTCAGGGTTTAGGGCTGTGGTGTTCAGGCAGTGTATGGGTTGTTGCTGGGGTTGGTGTTTCAGGGTTTAGGGCAGTGCAGTGGAGTTCGGGCAGTGTGGTTGATCCTGCAGGGGCTGGTGTTTCAGGGTTTAGGGCAGTGCAGTGGTATTTGGGCACTGTGGGGGTCGTGCTGGGGCTGGTGTTTCAGGGTTTAGGACAGTGCAGTGGTGTTCAGGCAGTGTAGGGTGTCTTGCTGGGGCCAGTTTTTCATGGTTTAGGGCAGTGCAGTGGTGATTGGGGAGTGTAGGGTGTCATGCTGGGGCCGGTGTTTCAGGGTTTAGTGCAGTGCTGTGGTGTTTGGGGAGTGTAGGGGTCGTGCTGGGGCTGATGTTTCAGGGTTTAGGGCAGTACAGTGGTGGTCAGGCAGTGTAGGGGATTGTGCTGGAGTCGATGTTTCAGGGTTTAGGACAGTGCAGTGGTGTTCGGGTAGCGTAGGGGGTTGTGCTGGTGTTTCAGGGTTTAGGGCAGTGCAGTGGAGTTCGGGCAGTGTAGGGTGTCATGCTGTGGCTGGTGTTTCAGGGATTAGGGCAGTGCAGTGGTGTTTGGGCATTGTAAGGGGTTATGCTGGGGCTGGTGTTTTAGAGTTTAGGGCAGTGCAGTGGTGTTCTGGCAGTGTAGGGGGTCATGCTGGGGCTGGTGTTTCAGGGTTTAGGGCAGTGAAGTTGTGTTTGGGCAGTGTAGGGGTCATGCTGGGGCTGGTGTTTCAGGGTTTAGGGCAGTGCAGTGGTGTTTGGGTAGCGTAGGGGGTTGTGCTGATGTTTCAGGGTTTAGGGCAGTGCAGTGGTGTTTGGGCAGTGTAGGGGTCATGCTGGGGCTGGTGTTTCAGGGTTTAGGGCAGTGCAGTGGTGTTCGGGCAGTGTAGGGGGTCGAGCAGGGGGTGGTGTTTCATAGTTTAGGGCAGGGCAGTGGTGTCCGGGTAGTGTAGGGGGTCGTGCAGGGGGTGGGGCTTCAGGATTTAGGGCAGTGCAGTGGTGTTTGGGCAATGTAGGGGGTTTTGCTGGGGGTGGTGTTTGAGGGTTTAGTGCAGTGGTGTTCAGGCAGTGTAGGGGGTCTTGCTGGGGGTGGTGTTTCAGGGTTTAGGGCAGTGCAGTGGTGTTTGGATGGTGTGAGGGGTTGTGCTGGGAGCTGGTGTTTCAGGGTTTCGGGCAGTGCAGTGGTGATTGGGCAGTGTGGGGGGTCATGCTGGGGCTGGTGTTTCAGGGTTTAGGGCAGTGCAGTGGTATTCAGGCAGTGTGCGGGGTCATGCTGGGGCTGGTGTTTCATGGTGTAGGGCAGTGCAGTGGTGTTCGGGCACTGTAGGGGGTCATGCTGGGGATGGTGTTTCAGGGTTTGGTGCAGTGCAGTGGTGTTCGGGCAGTGTAGGGGGTCGTTCTGGGGCTGGTGTTTCAGGGTTTAGAGCAGTGCAGTGGAGTTCAGGCAGTGTAGTGGGTTGTGCTGGGGCTGGTGTTTCAGGGTTCAGGGCAGTGCAATGGTGTTCGGGCAATGTAGGGGGTCTTGCTGGGGGTGGTGTTTCAGGGTTTAGTGCAGTGGTGTTCAGGCAGTGTAGGGCGTCTTGCTGGGGGTGGTGTTTCAGGGTTTAGGGCAGTGCAGTGGTGTTTGGATGGTGTGGGGGGTCATGCTGGGGGCTGGTGTTTCAAGGTTTAGGGCAGTGCAGTGGTGTTTGGGCAGTGTAGGGGGTCATGCTGGGGCTTGTGTTTCAGGTTTTAGGGCAGTGCAGTGGTATTCAGGCAGTGTAGGGGGTTGTGCTGGGGCTGGTGTTTCAGGGTTTAGAGCAGTGCAGTGGTATTCAGGCAGTGTAGGGGGTCGTGCTGGGGATGGTGTTTCAGGGTTTAGGGCAGTGCAGTGGTGTTCGGGCAGTGTAGTGGTGTTGGACTTGGCCCTTCTGGCAGGTTCACCCCTAAAACTTTTTGCTTTTAATTGTGACCTGGTGTAAGTAATTTTTGGTTTCTGCGCACTTTACCACTGTGTCCCAGGGTAAAGGGTGTGCATGTAGTGAGGTTGGCCTGCCCTCCCATAGGAATGCATGGGGGAATGTATGTGTCCCTGGTAGTTCCTGATGCATGGGGAGTGCAGGTGCGAGTTTGGTATGTGCGGACTCGTGTGATTAAATGCTGCGCGATGATGTGTGCGGCGTTACTGTAGCTAGTGTGGAAGTGCCACTTCTAAACGCTGGCATAAATGTGCAGTGACTGCCTGTCGCGTGATTGGCTGGCTGAGGTCATGTGATGGGCTAGGGAATCCCCAGAGTCAGGAGGAGTCACAGGGAGATCAGCAGCCAGATGGGGGGGGAGGAGTACACCTAGGACCTGAATAGGGCTGGGCTTTCTCCACACAATGCTGGCTCCGCCCCCTGTGGTGCGACTGATGACCCTGGCCTGCTCTCTAAATAGGGAGAGGGGCTGAGCAAAACAAAGTGCTCAGGAACCAGTTGTAACTGGTTCGCCCCTTCCCTGCACCTTGAGACAAAGGTGAACCTGTGTATAAAAGGGGGCTGTGACCCCAAGTAAAATGTTCTCTCTTCCAGGATCCTGCCTGAGGGGGCTGCGGCTGTTGCTGGGCCAGAGGACCGCCACTTAGACTACCTCCCTGCCTGGAGGCCCAGTGAGCTGGCTCTGGGCCCAGCCTTGCCTCCCCCCCCTGCCTTGCTGCATACAGAGGAGAACTTTGCTGGACTTTTTTTATCCTCCCCTAAGCGCTGGGAGCGCTTTATTTGTATCTCTAAGCGCCTGGAAGCGCTTTTATTTGGGACCCCAACACACGAAGGTCTAAAACAGGGCTGTGTTTTAGCCCCCACTCTTTTCAATCTCTTTCTTGCTGACCTTACTATGGCAATTGACTCAGCAGATAGTCATCCCGCCACTTGGTTAACAACCCAATCTACTACTTACAATACGCGGATGACATTGTGTTGTTGAGTAAAACCCCAATCGGTTTACAAAGAGCCATTAACAAACTAACATCATACTTGGAAAAGGAAAGTTTGGAATTAAACAAAGAAAAAACAAAAGTGGTCCGGTTGGTTGATCCGAAGAAATTAAAATACAAATGGACGGCACAAGGGATAACAGTAAAAGAACAAGAGAATTACAAATATTTGGGCCTAATAATCGCAAAAGGAGGTATTCACAATGATCATAAAACAGCTTTAAAAACAAAGGCACAATCCCTTATTTTTGCCCATCGCTCCATAAAAGGTAAAATGGACTGTCCCAATTATAGCCACCAATTCAAAGTGATGGCAGCTCAGATAATGCCGACCCTATCCTACGGCTTGGTAACATGGTGTGGGAAGGAGGCTGTACTTTTAAACACCTTACAGACCAAAATTTATAAAGCAGTCTTTAATCTGCCAAAATCTGCATCAGCCGCACAAGTCAGGCTTGAATTTGGTCTGCAAAACCAGAAATATCGGAGTATGAGCAGTTTTGTGAAACTCTGTCATAAACTTCGATCTGCTCACTCAGAAACACTGGATTGGCTAAGCTGGGAGGAAATAAAACAACGTGGGGAATCTGAAAAGCTGAATATTTGGGGTCAATATCTGAAACAATGTGTGGAAATGCTGGAGTTGGAATCAGTCTGGAAATCAGGGTCTGATAAGGCCATGTTAAGTAAACTAGCCAATGCGGCGGCAAAAAGGAAATCGTTTACGGAGGATAAAGAGACATTGGTAAAACGTCGGCATGGTTGGACCATCATGAACTCTTTTACACCTTCAAAACCATTGCCCTACCTAGCATCCCACTTTAACGCACACCTTAAAAAGGTATTTACAGCGTATCGGATGGGGATACATGTCTCAAAAGATCTACTACCATCTTGGAAACCGCCGCATCAGACGAAACAATGCCGCCTTTGAGGGTATCATACAGAAACCTTGGTTCATCTTTTTTGTATATGCCTGGCCCTGACAAACCAGAGACGACTTTTATTGAAACCTATTTTTAACGTGTTAAACATTCGATCTTGCAGACAGGCAGTCACATGTTGGCTCAGTGGCTCCCCATAATTTTAGCTTGCCGTGGAGTCAAATTCCTAGAAGAAGCAATAAAACTCCTTTCTTAACCCCTGGACAGTATAAGTACATCTCCTGAATGTAAAGAGTATTTAGCCCCAGTATTAACTTTTTTTAAATGAAAAAAGTTTTATTCATTGTAATTGTAATTACCATGTGAATTTTTGTAATAGTTTTAATTAATTATGCAAATAAAAGTTTCATTCATTCATTATTTGGGACCCCAACGTCGAGGAGCGCTTTACTTGGTGCTTTGCTGAAGCCTCCAGCGCATGGAAGCGCTGGACTTGCCTTTAGCGCTGAGAGCGCTTTCACTTTTACCCTTAGCGCTAGGAGCGCTGTATTTCTGAAAGCCGGTGCCCACCCGGCATTTGCCCCCGTTCTTGGCCGATCCTGAAGTCCCCTGGCAGGTGCCCACCCTGCCAGGGACATTGCCGCCCATATTGAGTGCCACCTCGATTTATTGCATTTTAAAAGAGCCGGTGCCCACCCGCATTTGCCCGCAAACCGCGCAGAATCGCCCCTCCGGCGCCCGACCAGGAAGTCAGGCAGGCCGGGGGCGGGCCTCCGGGACAACCGGAACCGGAAGTAGGAGGGCGGGAGCCTACCCCGCCTCCCACCAAAGACTCGCGGCTGGTTTAAGCCCCAGAGCAGGCAGGAACCTACCCTGCGCCCCGGTGCACTCGCCCGGAGAGGCTCCAGGGCCCCCCACAGTTGTTTCAGAGCCTGCGAGGCTCAGGGGGCCATTTCCACGATCTCGAGTCCCCAGAGGAGGGGGACTCCAACGAAGAGGCATCACCTTGTTTAGAGCCGGAGAGGCTCAGGGTATTTGTTGATTGAGAGCCCAGAGAGGCTCACCCGTGGTAATTGCCCCACCTTCTGCTCAGAGCCCAGTGGGGCTCAGGGGGCCACGAGTGTTGTGTATTCAGAGCCCTGGAAGGCTCCAACGATGGCCCCAGCATTCCCAGCTGCCCAGCACTTAGTGGGCAGCTGCCACGTTTAGGCCCCCCCTGACATTGGGACACAGGGCGTCCTAGCCCCCTACGAGGCCAGTTGGCCTAGGGACTGCCGCAGGTGGTGGCTAATGTGAGTTTTGCACTATTGTTCCTAACCTACACCTCTGAATGTGTTGTGATGCATCATGTGTAATGTGCTTCTACCCCTACAGGTATTGTGATACTTAGGTGGTTGTTTTTCTCCTGGTACAGGTGGTGCTAGTGAGGTCCTGGTTCCCTGCGCAATATTCTCCTACGGTGGTTAGGGTTGCGTAGGTGGTACTTACCTGTTACCAGTGGTTACTGGTTGTGCGCTACATGTTCTAATTAGTGCTACAGTGATTGTATGTGCTATGTTCTAAAGTATTATTCCTACAAAGTGTTATTCCTACAAAGTGCTAGTTCTAAAAGTGCTGATTCCTGACAGTGGTCCAGGTGGCCCTGTCTTGTACATATCCCCTGTAAATTCTGCCCGTGCCTGTTGGCACATTGTAAAGTGTGTATTTATTATCTAATGTGTTTGGTATAATACAAAGGCTATTTTTATATAATACCTTGTGTGGAGTTTCTTTTGTGGTGGGCCTTGGGTGTTGTTGCTGGGTGCGCGCGCAAACGCTTTACACATTGCCTCCGGGATAAGCCTGACTGCTCGTGCCAAGCTACCAAGGGGGTGAGCAGGGGTTATCTTTGGCGTGTAACTCCCCAGCCCTGACTAGAGTGGTGGTTTCTGCCTGGCTTTGGCGCAAGCCCTAGCCAACCAGAAATCCCATTTCTAACATTGGTGATCAGCGGTGGGATTAGGACTTGCGTTTGCACTGTACCGCAGCAGCAACTGGCTGCACTACAAAACTCTACATTTTGGATAATCACATTTAGGGGATTATTGTTTTTGAAGTTCCATTATTTCTTCTCCTGAAGGTATCATTGTGTAATTGTGTCCAGTACATTTGTCCCCCGCCCTGCGCCCAGAGTTTGGTACCTGTGTCACGTGTGGTCAGGTTGAGCAATCAGGGGTGGTAGAAACTGCCTTACCAGTCCGAGGGGGGGGTTGTGTGTGGATGAATGGTGTGTGGCACTAGACAGTGAGTGTGAGTTCTCTGGGATAGAGAGCTTGCTGAATCCTTTGTGAATTGTGTACTCCTGTGTTAAGCTCAGACCCCTAGGTTCCCTGTGTAATCTTTTCTCAAGAACGTCCGCCAAAATGGAGCCAGCTTTTAATTTCACTGGTCTGTTTACATACAGTATGTTGGAGTTGGTCAGGTTCTGTGAAGAGAGAGACATAGAGGTGGGTGAGTCAGATACCCAGTCCAAACTGAGGGACAACCTGATCCTATGGCAAAAGGATGAATGGGAACGTGAGCGCAGTGAGGAAGATAGGGCCCGGGCCACACGCCAAGAGGGTGGTGGGTCTAAGGGGAGCCCTGAGGAATCTGAAGATGAGGAAGAAGATGACCTGACAGGGACGCCAGTAGATAGTGAAGACCCCATAGATAGGGAGTCCCTTGATGGGTACAGTGTCAGGAGCAGCACCCCATCCCTTTCCCTGTCCCCAGAGGAGTGGGTAGATAGGAGGGAAGAAAGGGAGCATCAGCTGGCGCTGGAGAAACTCAGGTTAGAGCATGCCAAGGCGATAGCGCAGCTGAATGTGGAGGAGAAAAAGTTTGAGACCGAGAGGGTCTTAGCTCAGAAACAGATGGCGGAGGCTGAGAGGGCCTTCGCCAGGGAGAAATTGGCTCTGGAGGGTAAGTTATCCCCTGAGCGCAGTTGTAGTTGTCTGGATTCCCCGGGGAGGGTAGAGTCCAGTGGTGGCAGCGATATAGAGTCCAGTGCAGGACGTCCCATTCCCGATTCCCCGAGTATGGTACCTGTTTCCCAAGAGGAGGAGTACCGGTTGAAGTTCAGGAACAGCAGGAAGCAGCTGTCTCACCGGTCGTGGGGGTTTTTTGTGGATGATTGTCATGATGCACTGGTGGAGTGGCTGGCGTTTAACCCGGAACAGGATTTGGATGGAGCGCTCAAAATGATTACCAAAGAGCAGATGCTCAGTAGTTGTTATCCAGGGTTGCGCCAACACCTGTTGAGGTATGACTCTTGTTGTCCTTGGGAACTTGCAGAGAAAGCAGAACGATGGGAAAGAGCCCAAGGTTCTGATGAGGAATGGGAGAGTACTTCTAACAGTAGTGACTCAAGTAGCTTCCAGTCCAGTATTGGGGAAGAGGCTCAGAGTAGCCCAGCTAGGTCCCAGAGTAGTGAGGAGGGTGTAGGGGCTCATGTCCTATCTCAGTGGAGTAGGAGTGAGTGGGTGACTTCGAGTCCCCAGAGGCCCGAAACCCAGTCTCAGAACCTGGATGGTTTCTTCAGGGAACACCAGGTTGGGGGCCTAGGCTGTCCTGTGAGTCCTTTTGAGGAAGGTCTCCTAGTGAGTAGAGGACCTGGAGCGCCTGTAAACAGAACTCCTGTGGTTCTAGAGTCTGGCAGTACAGCTCCGGTAGGGAGGGTACAGAAATCCAGCGAGAGGAGTGGCATGGGGCTGTGTTCCCCGGTGGAGGAGCCAGTGGGTCAGGGACCAGCCGGGAGGGCTGAGTCTCCTAGAGGTGACCATGGTGACCACACGTCTGTCCTGGGGCTTCTTCGCGCACTGTCAGGTGACAGGAGGCGGGAGACCTGCGCCAGGCAGACTGTCACGCAACATATGAGGCATATGTTACTCTCGGGGGGATGGTGTGTAGGTCCCCAGAAGTCCTGGAGTGCCAGGCAAGTACTCAGCCACAGGGTTTAGACCCATGGTTGGGAGGCCAGGTTCAGGATCAGCCTGACCTGAAGGGTAGGACGACTGTAACCAGTGTCCTGACCGGTTCGTCTTCCAGAGGTACCGCCCCAGTTGGTAGGGAGCAGGACTCTGGAAGGGGGTGCAGAGGGAGGGAGTCCTCGCCTCTGACCCCGGTGCAACCTGAGGGGTTAAACCCTAGGTTGGAAGACCAGTTCTCAGGAAGAGGTCCTGAGCTGGTGAGTGAATTGCGTTATGAGGGTGCCTCTCAGAGGAAGAGAGGATGGAACCCTAGAAGAAGAGGTAGAGGGAGGAGAGCCTCGCCCGTGACTTTTGGTCAGCTTGAAGGTACCGACCCAAGGCTGGAGGATCAGTGGCAGTTTAGAACTGCCCTGATGAGGGGTAGAGTGGAGAACGGTTGCTATGTGCCAGGGGTTACCACTCCCCACTCTGTGGTTAGGCAGGGACCAGTGGTATCTGGGTGGCCTAGGGCCTGGTCCTGGCCGCGGACAGCTGAGTACCAGTGGGGTAGCCCAGTTGGTCCGCCGATTTTTTTCAGAAGGAACCACGTGAGTGTAGAGTGGCGTAAAACCGGAGAGTGTCCCTGTCGTTGCCGGCCTGCGTCCGTGTTTTATCGCCCCAAGCAGGGAAGACCATCACGGTGGTGATTGGTCTGCCCTGCGTTTTGGCTGGAAGGGGGATGTGTTGGACTTGGCCCTTCTGGCAGGTTCACCCCTAAAACTTTTTGCTTTTAATTGTGAACTGGTGTAAGTAATTTTTGGTTTCTGCGCACTTTACCACTGTGTCCCAGGGTAAAGTGCGTGCGTGTAGTGAGGTTGGCCTGCCCTCCTATAGGAATGCATGGGGAAATGTATGTGTCCCTGGTAGTTCCTGATGCATGGGGAGTGCAGGTGTGAGTTCGGTATGTGCGGACTCGTGTGATTAAATGCTGCACGATGATGTGTGCGGCGTTACTGTAGCTAGTGTGGAAGTGCCACTTCTAGACGCTGGCATAAATGTGAAGTGACTGCCTGTCGCGTGATTGGCTGGCTAAGGTCATGTGATGGGCTAGGGAATCCCCAGAGTAAGGAGGAGTCACCCAGTGGTGAATGGGGAGATCAGCAGCCAGATGGGGGGGGGGGGGGGAGTACACCTAGGACCCGAGCTGGGCTTTCCCCACACAATGCTGGCTCCGCCCCTTGTGGTGCGACAGATGACCCTGGCCTGCTCTCTAAATAGGGAGAGGGGCTGAGCAAAACAAAGTGCTCAGGAACCAGTTGTAACTGGTTCGCCCCTTCCCTGCACCTTGAGACAAAGGTGAACCTGTGTATAAAAGGGGGCTGTGACCCCAAGTAAAATGTTCTCTCTTCCAGGATCCTGCCTGAGGGGGCTGCGGCTGTTGCTGGGCCAGAGGACCGCCACTTGGACTACCTCCCTGCCTGGAGGCCCAGTGAGCTGGCTCTGGGCCCAGCCTTGCCCCCCTCCTGCCTTGCTGCATACAGAGGAGAACTTTGCTGGTCTTTTTTTATTCTCCCCTAAGCGCTGGGAGCGCTTTATTTGTATCTCTAAGCACCTGGAAGCGCTTTTATTTGGGACCCCAGCGTCGAGGAGCGCTTTACTTGGTGCTTTGCTGAAGCCTCCAGCGCCTGGAAGCGCTGGACTTGCCTTTAGCGCTGAGAGCGCTTTCACTTTTACCCTTAGCGCTAGGAACGCTGTATTTCTGAAAGCCGGTGCCCACCCGGCATTTGCCCCGTTCTTGGCCGATCCTGAAGTCCCCTGGCAGGTGCCCACCCTGCCAGGGACATTGCTGCCCATATCGAGTGCCCACCTCGATTTATTGCATTTTAAAAGAGCCGGTGCCCACCCGGCATTTGCCTGCAAATCGCGCAGAATCGCCCCTCCGGCGCCCGACCTGGAAGTCAGGCAAGCCGGGTGCGGGCCTCCGGGACAACCGGAACTGGAAGTAGGAGGGCGGGAGCCTACCCCGCCTCCCACCGAAGACTCGCGGCTGGTTTAAGCCCCGGAGCAGGCAGGAGCCTACCCTGCGCCCCGGTGCACTCGCCCGGAGAGGCTCCAGGGCCCCCCACAGTTGTTTCAGAGCCTGCGAGGCTCAGGGGGCCATTTCCACGATCTCGAGTCCCCAGAGGAGGGGGACTCCAACGAAGAGGCATCACCTTGTTTAGAGCCGGAGAGGCTCAGGGAATTTGTTGATTGAGAGCCCAGAGAGGCTCACCCGTGGTAATTGCCCCACCTTCTGCTCAGAGCCCAGTGGGGCTCAGGGGGCCACAAGTGTTGTGTATTCAGAGCCCTGGAAGGCTCCAACGTTGGCCCCAGCATCTTCCCAGCTGCCCAGCACTTAGTGGGCAGCTGCCCCGTTTAGGCCCCCCCCTGACATTGGGACACAGGGCGTCCTAGCCCCCTACGAGGCCAGTTGGCCTAGGGACTGCCACAGGTGGTGGCTAATGTGAGTTTTGCGCTATTGTTCCTAACCTACACCTCTGAATGTGTTGTGATGCATCATGTGTAATGTGCTTCTACCCCTACAGGTATTGTGATACTTAGGTGGTTGTTTTTCTCCTGGTACAGGTGGTGCTAGTGAGGTCCTGGTTCCCTGCGCAATATTCTCCTAAGGTGGTTAGGGTTGCGTAGGTGGTACTTACCTGTTACCAGTGGTTACTGGTTGTGCGCTACATTTTCTAACTGGTGCTACAGTGATTGTATGTGCTATTTTCTAAAGTACTATTCCTACAAAGTGTTATTCCTACAAAGTGTTATTCATACAAAGTGCTAGTTCTAAAAGTGCTGATTCCTGACAGTGGTCCAGGTGGCCCTGTCTTGTAAATATCCCCTGTAAATTCTGCCCGTGCCTGTTGGCACATTGTAAAAAGTGTATTTATTATCTAATGTGTTTGGTATAATACAAAGGCTATTTTTATATAATACCTTGTGTGGAGTTTCTTTTGTGGTGGGCCTTGGGTGTTGTTGCTGGGTGCGCGCGCAAACGCTTTACACATTGCCTCCGGGATAAGCCTGACTGCTCGTGCCAAGCTACCAAGGGGGTGAGCAAGGGTTATCTTTGGCGTGTAACTCCCCAGCCCTGACTAGAGTGGTGGTTTCAACCTGGCTTTGGCGCAAGCCCTAGTCAACCAGAAATCCCATTTCAAACAAGTGGGTCATGCTGCGGCTGGTGTTTCAGGCTTTAGGGGAGTGCAGTGGTCTTCAGGCAGTGTAGGGGGTCATGCTGGGGCTGGTGTTTCATGGTTTAGGGCAGTGCAGTGGTGTTCGGGTAGTGTAGCGCGTCGTGCTGGGGCTGGTGTTTCTGGGTTTAGGGCAGTGCAGTGGTGTTCGTTCAGTGTAGGGGGTCGTGCTGGGGGTGTTGTTTCAGGGTTTAGGGCAGTGGTGTTCAGGGAGTGTAGGGGTTCTTGCTGGGGTTGGTTTTTCAGGGTTTAGGGCAGTGCAGTGGAGTGGAGTTCGGGCAGTGTGGTTGGTCCTGCAGGGGCTGGTGTTTCAGGGTTTAGGGCAGTGCAGTGGTGTTTGGGCACTGTGGGGGTCGTGCTGGGGCTGGTGTTTCAGGGTTTAGGACAGTGCAGTGGTGTTCAGGCAGTGTAGGTGGTCGTGCTGGGGCCAGTGTTTCATGGTTTAGGGCAGTGCAGTGGTCATTGGGGAGTGTAGGGTGTCATGAGGGGGCCGGTCTTTCAGGGTTTAGTGCAGTTCTGTGGTGTTTGGGGAGAGTAGGGGGTCATGCTGGGGCTGGTGTTTCAGGGTTTAGGGCAGTACAGTGGTGTTCGGACAGTGTAGGGGGTTGTGCTGGGGTCGATGTTTCAGGGTTTAGGGCAGTGCAGTGGTGTTCGGGTAGTGTAGGGGGTCGTACTGGGGCTGGTGTTTTAGGGTTTGGAGCAGTGCAGTGGTGTTCGGGCAGTGTGTGGTCGTGTTGGGGCTGGTGTTTTAGGGTTTAGGGCAGTGCAGTGGTGTTCGGGCAGTGTAGGGGGTCTTGCTGGGGGTGGTGTTTCAGGATTTAGGGCAGTGCAGTGGTGTTTGGGTTATGTGGGGGGTCTTGCTGGGGGTGGTGTTTCAGGGTTTAGTGCAGTGGTGTTCAGGCAGTGTAGGGGGTCTTGCTGGGGGTGGTGTTTCAGGATTTAGGGCAGTGCAGTGGTGTTTGGGTTGTGTGGGGGGTCGTGCTGGGGTTGGTGTTTCAGGGTTTAGTGCAGTGGTGTTCGGGCAGTGTAGGGGGTCTTGCTGGGGGGGGTGTTTCAGCGTTTAGGGGAGTGCAGTGGTGTTCGGGTAGTGTGTGGGTTTGTGCTGGGGGGGTGGGGTTTGAGGGTTTAGGGCAGTGCAGTGGTGTTTGGGCAGTGTGGGGGGTCATGCTGGGGCTGGTGTTTCAGGGTTTAGGGCAGTGCAGTGGTGTTCGGGCAGTTTAGGGGTCGTGCTGGGGCTAGTGTTTCAGGATTTAGGGCAGTGCAGTGGTGTTCAGGCAGTATAGGGGGTCGTGCTGGGGCTGTTGGTTTAGGGCAGTGCAGTGGTGTTTGGGCAGTGTAGGGGGTCGTGCTCGGGCTGGTGTTTCAGGGTTTAGGGCAGTGTAGTGGTGTTCGGGCAGTGTAGGGGGTCATGCTTGGGCTGGTGTTTTAGGGTTTAGTGCAGTGGAGATTGGGCAGTGTAGGGGATCTTGCTGGGGGTGGTGTTTCAGGGTTTAGGGCAGTGCAGTGTTGTTCAGGCAGTGTGGGTGGTCGTGCTGGGGCTGGTGTTTCAGGGTTCAGGGCAGTGCAATGGTGTTCGGGCAATGTAGGGGGTCTTGCTGGGGGTGGTGTTTCAGGGTTTAGTGCAGTGGTGTTCAGGCGGTGTAGGGGGTCTTGCTGGGGGTGTTGTTTCAGGGTTTAGTGCAGTGGTGTTCAGACGGTGTAGGGGGTCTTGCTGGGGGTGGTGTTTCAGGGTTTAGGTCAGTGCAGTGGTGTTCTGATGGTGTGGGGGTTGGTGCTGGGGGCTGGTGTTTCAAGGTTTAGGGCAGTGCAGTGGTATTCAGGCAGTGTAGGGGTCATGCTTGGGCTGGTGTTTCAGGGTTTAGGGCAGTGGAGTGGTGTTCGGGCACTGTAGGGGGTCGTGCTGGGGCTGGTGTTTCAGGGTTTAGGGCAGTGCAGTGGTGTTCGGGCAGTGTAGTAGGTCGTGCTGTGGCTGGTGTTTCAGGATTTAGGGGAGTGCAGTGGTGTTCAGGCAGTGTAGGGGGTTGTGCTGGGGCTGGTGTTTCATGGTTTAGGGCAGTGCAGTGGTGTTCGGGCAGTGTAGCGGGTCGTGCTGGGGCTGCTGTTTCAGGGTTTAGGGCAGTGCAGTGATGTTAGTTTAGTGTAGGGGTTGTGCGGGGGTCTGGTGTTTCAATGTTTAGGGCAGGGCAGTGGTGTTCGTTCAGTGTAGGGGGTCGTGCTGGGGGTGTTGTTTCAGGGTTTGGGGCAGTGGTGTTTGGGGAGTGTAGGGGGTATTGTTGGGGGTGGTGTTTCAGGGTTTAGGGCAGTGGTGTTCGGGGAGAGTAGGGGGTCTTGCTGGGGGTGGTGTTTCAGGGTTTAGTGCAGTGGTGTTTGCGGAGTGTAGGGGGTCTTGTAGGGGTTGGTATTTCAGGGTTTAGGGGAGTGCAGTGGTGTTCGGGTACTGTGGGGGGTCGTGTTGGGGGGGTGGTGTTTCAGGGTTTAGGGCAGTGCAGTTGTGTTCGGGCAGTGTAGGGAGTCATGCTGGGGGTGGTGTTTCAGAGTTTAGGGCAGTGCAGTGGTGTTCGGGCAGTGTAGGGTGTCATATAGGGGGTGGTGTTTCAGGATGTAGGGCAGTGATGTGGTGTTTGAGCAATGAAAGGGGGTCTTGCTGGGGGTGGTGTTTTAGGGTTTAAGGCAGTGAAGTGGTGTTTGGGCAGTGTAGGGGATGTGCTGGGACTTGTGTTTCAGGGTTTAGGGCAGTGCAGTGGTGTTCGGGCAGTGTAGGGTTCGAGCAGGGGGTGGTGTTTCAGAATTTAGGGCAGGGCAGTGGTGTCCGGGCAGTGTAGGGGGTCATACAGGGGGTGGTGTTTCAGGATGTAGGGCAGTGATGTAGTGTTTGAGCAATGAAAGGGGGTCTTGCTGGGGGTGGTGTTTCAGGGTTTAGTGCAGTGGTGTTCAGGTGGTGAGGGGTCTTGCTGGGGGTGGTGTTTCAGGGTTTAGGGCAGTGCAGTGGTGTTTGGACGGTGTGGGGGGTCGTACTGGGGGCTTGTATTTCAGGGTTTAGGGTAGTGCAGCGGTGTTTGGGCAGTGTGGGGGTCATGCTTGGGCTGGTGTTTCAGGTTTTAGGGCAGTGCAGTGGTATTCAGGCAGTGTAGGGGGTAATGCTTGGGCTGGTGTTTCAGGGTTTAGGGCAGTGGAGTGGTGTTCGGGCACTGTAGGGGGTCGTGCTGGGGCTGGTGTTTCAGGGTTTAGGGCAGTGCAGTGGTGTTCGGGCAGTGTAGTGGGTCGTGCTGTGGCTGGTGTTTCAGGATTTAGGGGAGTGCAGTGGTGTTCAGGCAGTGTAGGGGGTTGTGCTGGGGCTGGTGTTTCATGGTTTAGGGCAGTGCAGTGGTGTTCGGGCAGTGTAGCGGGTCGTGCTGGTGCTGCTGTTTCAGGGTTTAGGGCAGTGCAGTGATGTTAGTTTAGTGTAGGATTTGTGCGTGGGTCTGGTGTTTCAAGGTTTAGGGCAGGGCAGTGGTGTTCGTTCAGTGTAGGGGGTCTTGCTGGGGGTGTTGTTTCAGGGTTTGGGGCAGTGGTGTTTGGGGAGTGTAGGGGGTATTGTTGGGGGTGGTGTTTCAGGGTTTAGGGCAGTGGTGTTCGGGGAGAGTAGGGGGTCTTGCTGGGGGTGGTGTTTCAGGGTTTAGTGCAGTGGTGTTTGCGGAGTGTAGGGGGTCTTGTAGGGGTTGGTATTTCAGGGTTTAGGGGAGTGCAGTGGTGTTCGGGTACTGTGGGGGGTCGTGTTGGGGGGGTGGTGTTTCAGGGTTTAGGGCAGTGCAGTTGTGTTCGGGCAGTGTAGGGAGTCATGCTGGGGGTGGTGTTTCAGAGTTTAGGGCAGTGCAGTGGTGTTCGGGCAGTGTGGGGGCTCATGCTGGGGATGGTGTTTCAGGGTTTAGGGCATTGCAGTGGTGTTTGGACAGTGTAGGGGGTCATGCTGGGGCTGGTGTTTCAGGGTTTAGGGCACTGCAGTGGTGCTCGGGCAGTGTAGGGAGTCATGCTGGGGCTGGTGTTTCAGGATTTAGGGGTGTGCAGTGGTGTTCAGGCAGTGTAGGCGTTTGTCCTGGGGCTGGTGTTTCATGGTTTAGCACAGTGCAGTGGTGTTCATGCAGTGTAGCGGGTCGTGCTGGGGCTGGTGTTTCAGGGTTTAGGGCAGTGCAGTAGTGTTCGTTCAGTTTAGGGGGTCATGCTGGGGCCGGTGTTTCAGGGTTTAGGGCAGTGCAGTGGTGTTCGTTCAGTGTAGGGGGTTGTGCTGTGGGTGGTGTTTCAGGGTTTAGGGCAGTGGTGTTCGGGGAGTGTAGGTGGTATTGCTGGGGGTGGTGTTTCAGGGTTTAGGGCAGTGGTGTTTGGGCAGTGTAGGGGGTAGTGCAGGGGGTGGTGTTTCAGGGTTTAGGACAGGATCCGTGGTGTTCGGGCAGTGTAGGGGGTTGTGCAGGGGATGGTGTTTCAGGGTTTATGGCATTGCAGTGGTGTTTGGGCAGTGTGGGTGGTTGTGCAGGGGCTGGTGTTTCAGGGTGTAGCGCAGTGCAGTGGTGTTTGGGCAGTGTAGGGGGTCATGCCGAGGACGGAGTTTGAGGGTGTAGGGCAGTGCAGTGGTGTTCGGGCAGTGTAGGGGGTCGTGCTGGGGTTGGTGTTTCAGGGTGTAGGGCAGTGCACTGGTGTTCGCGGAGTGTAGGGGGTCATGCTGCGGCCGGTGTTTCAGGGTTCAGGCCAGTGCAGTGGTGTAGGCGGAGTGTAGTGGTTCATGCAGGGGCCGGTGTTTCAGGGTGTAGGGCAGTGCAGTGGTGTTTGGGAAGTGTTGGGGGTCGTGCTGGGGACGGTGTTTCAGGATTTAGGGCAGAGCAGTGGTGTTCGGGGAGTGTAGGGGGTCGTGCTGGGGCCTGTGTTTCAGGGTGTAGGGCAGAGCAATGGTGTTCAGGCAGTGTAGGCAGTCGTGCAGGGGGGTGTTACAGGATTTAGGGCAGTGCAGTGTTGTTTGGGCAGTGTGTGGGGTCTTGCTGGGGGTGGTGTTTCAGGGTCTAGTGCAGTGGTGTTCTGGCAGTGTAGGGGGTCTTGCAGGGGGTGGTGTTTCAGGGTTTAGGGAAGTGCAGTGGTGTTCTGGTAGTGTGGGGGGTCGTGTTGGGGAGGTGGTGTTTCAGGGTTTAGGGCAGTGCAGTGGTGTTTGGGCAGTGAGGGGGGTCGTGCTGGGGCTGGTGTTTCAGGGTTTAGGGCAGAGCAGTGGTGTTCTGGTAGTGTATGGGGTCATGCTGGAGCTGGTGTTTCAGGGTTCAGGGCAGTGCAGTGGTGATCGCGGAAAGTAGGGGGTCCTGCTGGGGGTGGTGTTTCAGAGTTTAGGGCAGTGGTGTTTGGGGAGTGTAGGGGGTCTTGCTGGGGGTGGTGTTTCAGAGTTTAGGGCAGTGGTGTTCGGGGATTGTAGGGGGTCTTACTGAGGATGGTGTTTCAGGGTGTAGGGCAGTGCAGTGGTGTTCGGGCAGTGTAGGGGTGGTGCTGGGGCTGGTGTTTCAGGGTTTAGGGCAGTGCAGTGGTGCTCGGGCAGTGTAGGGGGTCGTGCTGGGGCTGGTGTTTCATGGTTTAGGGCAGAGCAGTCGTGTTAGGCCAGTGTAGGGGGTCGTGCTGAGGCTGGTGTTTCAGGGTTCAGGGCAGTGCAGTTTTGATCGGGGAATGTAGAGGGTCTTGCTGGGGGTGGTGTTTCAGAGTTTAGGGCAGTGGTGTTTGGGGAGTGTAGGGGGTCTTGCTGGGGGTGGTATTTCAGAGTTTAGGGCAGTGGTGTTCGGGGATTTTAGGGGGTCTTGCTGAGGCTGGTGTTTGGGCAGTGTGGGTGGTTGTGCAGGGGCTGGTGTTTCAGTGTTTTGGGCAGTGCAGTGGTGTTCAGGCAGTGTGAGGAGTCATGCTAGGGCCGGTGTTTCAGGGTGTAGGGCAGTGCAGTGGTGTTCGGGGAGTGTAGGGGGTAGTGCTGGTGCCGGTGTTTCAGGGTGTAGGGCAGTGCAGTGGTGTTCGGGCAGTGTAGGGGGTTTTGCTGGGGCCGGTGTTTAAGGGTTTAGGTCAGTGAAGTGGTGTTGGCGGAGTGTAGGGGGTCGTGCAGGGGCCGGTGTTTCAGGGTGTAGGATAGTGCAGTGGTGTTCAGGGTGTGTTGGGGGTCGTGCTGGGGCCGGTGTTTCAGGGTTTAGGGCAGAGCAGTGGTGTTCGGGGAGTGCAGGGGATAGTGCTGGGGCCTGTCTTTCAGGGTGTAGGGCAGAGCAAGGGTGTTCATGCAGTGTAGGGTGTCGAGTTGGGGCAAGTGTTTCAGGGTGTAGGGCAATGCAGTGGTGTTCGGGCAGTGTAGGGGGTCATGCTGGGGCCGGTGTTTCAGGGTGTAGGGCAGTGCAGTGGTGTTCGGGCAGTGTAGGGGATATTGCTGGGGCCAGTGTTTCAGGGCTTAGGGCGCTGCTGTGGTGTTCGGAGAGCGTAGGTGGTCGTGCCTGGGCTGGTGTTTCAGGGTTTAGGGCAGTGCAGTGGTGTTCGGGCAGTGTAGAGGGTCGTGCTGGGGTCGGTGCTTAAGGGTGTAGGGCAGTGTAGTGGTGTTCAGGCAGTGTAGGGTGTTGTGTTTTGGCAGGTGTTTCAGGGTGTAGGGCAGTGCAGTAGTGTTCGGGCAGTGTAGGGGGTCATGCTGGGGCCGGTGTGTCGGGGTTTAGGGCAGTGCAGTGGTGTTCGGGCAGTGTAGGGGGTCTTGCTGGGGGTGGTGTTTCAGGGTTTAGGGCAGTGCAGTGGTGTTAGTTTAGTGTAGGATTTGTGCGTGGGTCTGGTGTTTCAAGGTTTAGGGCAGGGCAGTGGTGTTTGTTCAGTGTAGGGGGTCTTGCTGGGGGTGTTGTTTCAGGGTTTGGGGCAGTGGTGTTTGGGGAGTGTAGGGGGTCTTGCTGGAGGTGGTGTTTCAGAGTTTAGGGCAGTGGTGTTTGGGGAGTGTAGGGGGTGTTGCTGGGTGTGGTGTTTCAGGGTTTAGGGCAGTGGTGATCGGTGATTGTAGGGGGTCTTGCTGGGGCTGGTGTTTCAGTTTGTAGGGCAGTGCAGTGGTGTTTGGGCAGTGTGGGTGGTCGAGCAGGGGCTGGTGTTTCAGTGTTTAGGGCAGTGCAGTGATGTTTAGGCAGTGGGGAGTCGTGCTGGGGCTGGTGCTTCAGGGTTTAGGGCAGTGCAGTGGTGTTCGGGCAGTATAGGGGGTCATGCTGGGGCCGGTGTTTCAGGGTTTAGGGCAGTGCAGTGGTGTTCGGGAGTGTATGGGGTCGTGCTGGGGCTGGTGTTTCAGGGTTTAGGGCGGAGCAGTGGTGTTCGGGCAGTGTAGGGGGTCGTGCTGGGGCCGGTGTTTCAGGGTGTAGGTCAGTGCAGTGGTGTTCGGGCAGTGTAGGGGGTCGTGGTGGGGCCAGTGTTTCAGGGTGTAGGGTAGTGCAGTGGTGTTCGGGCAGTATAGAGGGTCATGCTGGGGCCGGTGTTTCAGGGCTTAGGGCAGTGCAGTGGTGTTCGGGCAGTGTATGGGGTCGTTCTGGGGCCGGTCTTTCAGGGTATAGGGCAGTGCAGTGGTGTTTGGGCAGCGTAGGGGGCCGTACTTGGTTAGGTGTTTCAGGGTGTAGGGCAGTGCAGTGGTGTTCGTGGAGTGTAGGGGGTCGTGCTGGGGCCGGTGTTTCAGGGTTTAGGGCAGTGCAGTGGTGTTCACGGAGTGTAGGGGGTCATGCAGGGGCCGGTGTTTCAGGGTGTAGGGCAGTGTAGTGGTGTTCGGAGAATGTAGGGGGTCGTGCTGTGGCCGGTGTTTTAGGGTTTAGGGCAGAGCACTGGTGTTCAGGGAGTGTAGGGGGTCGTGCTGGGGCCGGTGTTTCAGAGTGTAGGGCAGAGCAATGGTGTTCGGGCAGTGTAGGGGGTGGTGATGGGGCAGGTGTTTCAGGGTGTAGGGCAGTACAGTGGTGTTCGGGCAATGTAGGGGGTCGTGCTGGAGCCAGAGTTTCAGAGGGCAGGGCAGTGCAGTGGTGTTCGGGCAGTGTAGCGGGTCATGCTGGGGCCGGTGTTTCAGGGTGTAGGTCAGTGCAGTGGTTTTCGGGCATTGTAGGGGGTCATGCTGGGGCCGGTGTTTCAGGGTGTTGGGCAGTGTAGTGGTGTTCGGGAAGTGTATGGGGTCGTGCTGGGGCCGGTTTTTCAGTGTTCAGGGCAGTGCAGTGGTGTTCGTGGAGTGTAGAGGGTCGTGCTGGGGCCTGTGTTTCAGGGTGTAGGGCAGAGCAATGGTGTTCAGGCTCTGTAGGGGGTCGTGTTAGGGCAGGTGTTTCAGGGTATAGGGCAGTGCAGTGGTGTTTGGGCAGCGTAGGGGGTCGTGCTGGGGCCGGTGTTTCAGGGTTTAGGGCAGTGCAGTGGTGTTCGTGGAGAGTAGGGGGTCGTGCAATGGCTGGTGTTTCAGGGTTTAGGGTAGTGCACTGTTGTTAGGGCAGAGTAGGGGGTCATGCTGGGTGTATTGTTTGTGGTTTAGGGCAGTTCAGTGGTGTTATGGCAGTGTAGGGGGTCTTGCTGGGGGTGGTGTTTCAGGGTTTAGGGCAGTGCAGTGATGTTTGGGCACTGTAGGGGGTTGTGCTGGAGCTGGTGTTACAGGGTTTAGGGCAGTGCAGTGGTGCTCAGGCATTGTAGGGGGTCGTGCTGGTGCTGGTGTTTCAGGGTTTAGGGCAGTGTAGTGGTGTTCGGGTAGAGTAGGGGGACGTGCTGGCAGTGGTATTTCAGAGTTTAGGGCAGAGCAGTGGTGTTCGGGCAGTGTAGGGGGAAGTGCTGGGGTTGGTGTTTCAGGGTTTAGGGCAGAGCAGTGGTGTTCGGGCAGTGTAGGGGGTCATGCTGGGGGTGGTGTTTCAGGGTTTAGGGCAGTGCAGTGGTTTTCGGGCAGTGTAGGGGGTCGTGCTGGGGCTGGTGTTTCAGGGTTTAGGGCACTGCAGTGGTGTTGGGGCACTGTGGGTGGTATTGCTGGGGTGGTGTTGCGGGGTTTAGGGCAGTGGTGTTCGGGCAGTGTGGGGGGTCTTGCTGGGGGTGGTGTTGCAGGGTTTGGGGCAGAGCAGGGGTGTTCGGGCAGTGTGGGGGTCTTGCTGGGGGTGGTGTTGCAGGGTTTAGGGCAATGGTGTTCAGGCAGTGTGGGGGGTCTTGCTGGGGGTGGTGTTTCAGGGTTTAGGGCAGTGCAGTGGTGTTCGGGCACTGTGGGGGGTATTGCTGGGGGTGGTGTTGCGGGGTTTAGGGCAATGGTGTTCGGGCAGTGTGGGGGGGCTTGCTGGGGATGGTGTTGCAGGGTTTGGGGCAGAGCAGTGGTGTTTGGGCAGTGTGGGGGTCTTGCTGGGGGTGGTGTTGCAGGGTTTAGGGCAGTGGTGTTCAGGCAGTGTGGGGGGTCTTGCTGGGGGTGGTGTTTCAGGGTGTAGGGCAGTGCAGTGGTGTTCGTGGAGTGTAGGGGGTCATGCTGGGGCCGGTGTTTCGGGGTTTAGGGCAGTGCAGTGGTGTTCACGGAATGTAGGGGGTCATGCAGGGGCCGGTGTTTCAGAGTGTAGGGCAGAGCAATGGTGTTCGGGCAGTGTAGGGGGTGGTGATGGGGGGGTGTTTCAGGGTGTAGGGCAGTACAGTGGTGTTCGGGCAGTGTAGGGGGTTGTGCTGGAGCCAGAGTTTCAGAGGGCAGGGCAGTGCAGTGGTGTTCGGGCAGTGTAGGGGGTCGTGCTGGGAATGGTGTTTTAGGGTTTAGGGCAGTGCAGTGGTGTTCGGGCAGTGTAGGGGTCATGCTGGGGGTGGTGTTTTAGGGTTTAGGGCAATGCAGTGGTGTTCGGGCAGTGTAGGGGGTCGTGCTGGAGGTAGTGTTTCAGGGTTTAGGGCAATGCAGTGGTGTTTGGGCAGTGTAGGGGGTCATGCAGGGGGTGGTGTTTCAGGGTTTAGGACAGGGCCGTGGTGTTCGGGCAGTGTAGGGGGTTGTGCAGGGGATGGTGTTTCAGGGTTTAGGGCAGTGCAGTGGTTTTCGGGCAGTGTAGGGGGTCGTGCTGGGGTGGTGTTTCAAGGTTTAAGGCAGAGCAGTCGTCTTTGGGCAGAGTAGGGGGTCGTGCTGGGGGTGGTGTTTCAGGGTTTAGGGTAGAGCAGTGGAGTTCGCGCAGTGTAGTGGGTCATGCTGGGGGTGCTGTTGCAGGGTTTAGGGCAGAGCAGGGGTGTTCGGGCAGTGTAGGGGTCATGCTGGGGGTGGTGTTTCAGTGTTTAGGGCAATGCAGTGGTGTTCGGGCAGTGTAGGGGGTCGTGCTGGAGCGAGAGTTTCAGAGGGCAGGGCAGTGCAGTGGTGTTCGGGCAGTGTAGGGGGTCATGCTGGGGCTGGTGTTTCAGGGTGTAGGTCAGTGCAGTGGTGTTCGGGCAGTGTAGGGGGTCATGCTGGGGCTGGTGTTTCAGGGTGTAGGTCAGTGCAGTGGTTTTCGGGCAGTGTAGGGGGTCATGCTGGGGCCAGTGTTTCAGGGTATTGAGCAGTGTAGTGGTGTTCGGGCAGTGTAGGGGGTTGTGCAGGGGATGGTGTTTCAGGATTTAGGGCAGTGCAGTGGTGTTCGGGCAGTGTAGGGGGTCGTGCTGGGGTAGTGTTTCAAGGTTTAAGGCAGAGCAGTCATCTTCGGGCAGAGTAGGGGGTCTTGCTGGGGGTGGTGTTTCAGGGTTTAGGGTAGAGCAGTGGAGTTCGCGCAGTGTAGTGGGTCGTGCTGGGGCTGCTGTTGCAGGGTTTAGGGCAGAGCAGGGGTGTTCGGGCAGTGTGGGGGGTCTTGCTGGGGTGGTGTTGCGGGGTTTAGGGCAGTGGTGTTCGGGCAGTGTGGGGGGTCTTGCTGGGGGTCGTGTTTCAGGGTTTAGGGCAGTGCAGTGGTTCTCGGGCACTGTGGGGGGTCTTGCTGGGGCTTTTGTTTCAGTGTTTAGGGCAGTGGTGTTCGGGCAGTGTGGGGATTTTTGCTGAGGGTGGTGTTTTAGTGTTTAGGACAGTGCAGTGGTGTTCCGGCAGTGTAGGGGATCTTGCTGGGGGTGGTGTTTCAGGGTTTAGGGCAGTGGTGTTCGGGCAGTGTAGGGGGTCATGCTGGGGTTGATGTTTCATGGTTTAGGACAGTGCATTGGTGATCAGGAAGTATAGGGGGTCATGCTTTGGCTGGTGTTTCAGGGTTTAGGGCAATGCAGTGGTGTTCGGGCATTGTAGGTGGTCATGCTGGGGTTGGTGTTTCATGGTTTAGGGCAGTGCAGTGGTGTTCTGGCAGTGTGGCGGGTTGTGCGGTCTGGTGTTTCAGGGTTTAGGGCAGTGCAGTGCTGTTCGTGCAATGTAGTGGGTCGTGCAGGAAGTGGTGTTTCAGGGTTTAGGGCAGAACAGTGGTGTTCGGGCAGTGTAGGTGGTCGTGCAGGGGGTGGTGCTTCAGGGTTTAGGGCATTGCACTGGTGTTCGGGTAGTGTTGGGTGTCTTGCTGGGGGTTGTTTTTCAGGGTATAGAGCAGTGGTGTTTGGGCAGAGTAGGATGTCTTGCTGGGGGTTGGTGTTTCAGGGTTTAGAGCAGTGCAGTTGTGTTCAGGCAGTATAGGGGGGTGTGCTGGCGGTGGTTCAGGGTTTAGGGTAGTGCAGTGGTGTTCTAGCAGTGTGGGGGGTTGTGCAGGGGTGGTGTTTCAGGGTTTAGGGAAGTGTTGTGGAGTTCGGGTAGTGTAGGGGCTCGTGCTGGGGGTGGTGTTCCAGGGTTTAGGGCAGTGCAGTGGTGTTTGGGCAGTGTAGTGGGTCGTGCTGGGGCTGGTGTTTCAGGGTTTAGGGCAGTGCAGTGGTGCTCAGGCATTGTAGGGGGTCGTGCTTGTGCTGGTTTTTCAGGGTTTAGGGCAGTGCAGTTGTGTTCCGGTAGAGTAGGGGGACATGCTGGCAGTGGTATTTCAGAGTTTAGGGCAGAGCAGTGGTGTTCGGGCAGTGTAGGGGGATGTGCTGGGGTTGGTGTTTCAGGGTTTAGGGCAGAGCAGTGGTGTTCGGGCAGTGTAGGGGGTCATGCTGGGGGTGGTGTTTCAGGGTTTAGGGCAGTGCAGAGGTTTTCGGGCAGTGTAGGGGGTCGTGCTGGGGCTGGTGTTTCAGGGTTTAGGGCAGTGCAGTGGTGTTCGGGCACTGTGGGGGGTATTGCTGGGGGTGGTGTTGCGGGGTTTAGGGCAGTGGTGTTCGGGCAGTGTGGGGGGTCTTGCTGGGGGTGGTGTTGCACGGTTTGGGGCAGAGCAGGGGTGTTCGGGCAGTGTGGGGGTCTTGCTGGGGGTGGTGTTGCAGGGTTTAGGGCAGTGGTGTTCAGGCAGTGTGGGGGGTCTTGCTGGGGGTGGTGTTTCAGGGTGTAGGGCAGTGCAGTGGTGTTCGTGGAGTGTAGCTGGTCGTGCTGGGGCCGGTGTTTCAGGGTTTAGGGCAGTGCAGTGGTGTTCACGGAGTGTAGGGGGTCATGCAGGGGCCGGTGTTTCAGGGTGTAGGGCAGTGTAGTGGTGTTCGGGGAGTGTAGGGGGTCATGCTGGGGCCGGTGTTTTAGGGTTTAGGGCAGAGCACTGGTGTTCGGGGAGTGTAGGGGGTCATGCTGGGGCCGGTGTTTCAGAGTGTAGGGCAGAGCAATGGTGTTCGGGCAGTGTAGGGGTCGTGCTGGGGCCGGTGTTTCACGGTGTAGGTCAGTGCAGTGGTTTTCGGGCAGTGTAGGGGGTCATGCTGGGGCCGGTGTTTCAGGGAGTTGGGCAGTGCAGTGGTGTTCGCGGAGTGTAGAGGGTCATACTGGGGCCTGTGTTTCAGGGTGTAGGGCAGTGCAGTGGTGTTTGGGCAGTGTAGGGGGTCATGCTGGGACCGGTGTGTCAGGGTTTAGGGCAGTGCAGTGGTGTTCGTGGAGCGTAGGGGGTCGTGCAAGGGCTGGTGTTTCAGGGTTTAGGGTAGTGCACTGTTGTTCGGGCAAAGTAGGGGGTCATGCTGGGTGTATTGTTTGTGGTTTAGGGCAGTGCAGTGGTGTTCGGGCAGTGTAGGGGGTCTTGCTGGGGGTGGTGTTTCAGGGTTTAGGGCAGTGCAGTGGTGTTCAAGCAGTGTAGGGGATCGTGCTGGTGCTTCAGGGTTTAGGGCAGTGCAGTGGTGTTCGGGCAGTGTAGGGGGTCGTGCTGGGTGTGATGTTACACGTTTTAGGGCAGTGCAGTGGTGTTTGGGTAGTGTAATGGGTTGTGCTGGGACTGGTGTTTTAGGGTTTAGGGCAGTGCAGGGTTGTTCGGGCAGTGTAGGGGGCCGTGCTGGGGATGGTGTCTTAGGGTTTTAGGGCAGTGCAGTGTTGTTCGGGTAGTGAAGGGGGCCGTGCTGGGAATGGTGTTTTAGGGTTTAGGGCAGTGCAGTGGTGTTCGGGCAGTGTAGGGGTCATGCTGGGGGTGGTGTTTTAGGGTTTAGGGCAATGCAGTGGTGTTCGGGCAGTGTATTGGGTCGTGCTGGAGCTAGTGTTTCAGCGTTTAGGGCAATGCAGTGGTGTTTGGGCAGTGTAGGGGGTCATGCAGGGGGTGGTGTTTCAGGGTTTAGGACAGGGCCGTGGTGTTCGGGCAGTGTAGAGGGTTGTGCAGGGGATGGTTGTTCAGGGTTTAGGGCAGTGCAGTGGTATTCGGGCAGTGTAGGGGGTCGTGCTGGGGTGGTGTTTCAAGGTTTAAGGCAGAGCAGTCGTCTTCGGGCAAAGTAGGGGGTCGTGCTGGGGGTGGTGTTTCAGGGTTTAGGGTAGAGCAGTGGAGTTCGCGCAGTGTAGTGGGTCGTGCTGGGGGTGCTGTTGCAGGGTTTAGGGCAGAGCAGGGGTGTTCGGGCAGTGTGGGGGGTCTTGCTGGGGGTGGTGTTGTGGGGTTTAGGGCAGTGGTGTTTGGGCAGTGTAGGGGGTCTTGCTGGGGGTTGTGTTTCAGTTTTTAGGGCAGTGCAGTGGTGTTCGGGCACTGTGGGGGTTTTGCTCGGGCTGGTGTTTCAGGGTTTAGGGCAGTGGTGTTCGGGCAATGTGGTTTTTTTTGCTGAGGGTGGTGTTTCAGTGTTTAGGACAGTGCAGTGGTGTTCTGGCAGTGTAGGGGATCTTGCTGGGGGTGGTGTTTCAGGGTTTAGGGCAGTGGTGTTCAGGCAGTGTAGGGGGTCGTGCTGGGGCTGGTGTTTCAGGTTTTAGGGCAGTGCAGTGGTGGTTGAGCAGTGTAGGAGGTCATGCTTTGGCTGGTGTTCGGACAGTATAGGGGGTCATGCTTTGGCTGGTGTTTCAGGGTTTAGGGCAATGCAGTGGTGTTCGGGCATTGTAGGGGGTCATGCTGGGGTTGGTGTTTCAGGGTTTAGGGCAGTGCAGTGGTGTTCGTGCAATGTATGGGGTCGTGCAGGGAGTGGTGTTTCACGGTTTAGGGCAGAACAGTGGTGTTCGGGCAGTGTAGGGGGTCGTGCAGGGGTGGTGCTTCAGGGTTTAGGGCATTGCACTGGTGTTCGGGTAGTGTTGGGTGTCTTGCTGGGGGTTGTTTTACAGGGTATAGAGCAGTGGTGTTTGGGCAGAGTAGGATGTATTGCTGGGGGGTGGTGTTTCAGGGTTTAGGGCAGTGCAGTTCTGGCAGTGTGGTGGGTTGTGCGGGGGTGGTGTTTCATGGTTTAGGGAAGTGTAGTGGAGTTCGGGTAATGTAGGGTCTCATGCTGGGGGTGACGTTCCAGGGTTTAGGGCAGTTCAGTGGTGTTTGGGCAGTGTAGGGGGTCGTGCTGGGGCTGGTGTTTCAGGGTTTAGGGCAGTGCAGTGGTGCTCAGGCATTGTAGGGGGTAATGCTGGTGCTGGTGTTTCAGGGTTTAGGGCAGTGCAGTGGTGTTCGGGTAGAGTAGGGGGATGTTCTGTCAGTGGTATTTCAGAGTTTAGGGCAGAGCAGTGGTGTTTGGGCAGATTAGGGGGACGTGCTGGGGTTGGTGTTTCAGGGTTTAGGGCAGAGCAGTGGTGTTCGGGCAGTGTAGGGGGTCATGCTGGGGCTGGTGTTTCAGGGTTTAGGGCAGTGCAGTGCTGTATGTGCAATGTAGTGGGTCGTGCAGGAAGTGGTGTTTCAGGGTTTAGGGCAGAACAGTGGTGTTCGGGCAGTGTAGGTGGTCGTGCAGGGGGTGGTGCTTCAGGGTTTAGGGCATTGCACTGGTGTTCGGGTAGTGTTGGGTGTCTTGCTGGGGGTTGTTTTTCAGGGTATAGAGCAGTGGTGTTTGGGCAGAGTAGGATGTCTTGCTGGGGGTTGGTGTTTCAGGGTTTAGAGCAGTGCAGTTGTGTTCAGGCAGTATAGGGGGGTGTGCTGGCGGTGGTTCAGGGTGTAGGGTAGTGCAGTGGTGTTCTAGCAGTGTGGGGGGTTGTGCAGGGGTGGTGTTTCAGGGTTTAGGGAAGTGTTGTGGAGTTTGGGTAGTGTAGGGGCTCGTGCTGGGGGTGGTGTTCCAGGGTTTAGGGCAGTGCAGTGGTGTTTGGGCAGTGTAGGGGGTCGTGCTGGGGCTGGTGTTTCAGGGTTTAGGGCAGTGCAGTGGTGCTCAGGCATTGTAGGGGGTCGTGCTTGTGCTGGTTTTTCAGGGTTTAGGGCAGTGCAGTGGTGTTCCGGTAGAGTAGGGGGACATGCTGGCAGTGGTATTTCAGAGTTTAGGGCAGAGCAGTGGTGTTCGGGCAGTGTAGGGGGATGTGCTGGGGTTGGTGTTTCAGGGTTTAGGGCAGAGCAGCGGTGTTCGGGCAGTGTAGGGGGTCATGCTGGGGGGGGTGTTTCAGGGTTTAGGGCAGTGCAGAGGTTTTCGGGCAGTGTAGGGGGTCGTGCTGGGGCTGGTGTTTCAGGGTTTAGGGCAGTGCAGTGGTGTTCGGGCACTGTGGGGGGTATTGCTGGGGGTGGTGTTGCGGGGTTTAGGGCAGTGGTGTTCGGGCAGTGTGGGGGGTCTTGCTGGGGGTGGTGTTGCACAGTTTGGGGCAGAGCAGGGGTGTTCGGGCAGTGTGGGGGTCTTGCTGGGGGTGGTGTTGCAGGGTTTAGGGCAGTGGTGTTCAGGCAGTGTGGGGGGTCTTGCTGGGGGTGGTGTTTCAGGGTGTAGGGCAGTGCAGTGGTGTTCGGGGAGTGTAGGGGGTCGTGCTGGGGCCGGTGTTTTAGGGTTTAGGGCAGAGCACTGGTGTTCGGGGAGTGTAGGGGGTCGTGCTGGGGCCGGTGTTTCAGAGTGTAGGGCAGAGCAATGGTGTTCGGGCAGTGTAGGGGTCGTGCTGGGGCCGGTGTTTCATGGTGTAGGTCAGTGCAGTGGTTTTCGGGCAGTGTAGGGGGTCATGCTGGGGCCGGTGTTTCAGGGAGTTGGGCAGTGCAGTGGTGTTCGCGGAGTGTAGAGGGTCGTGCTGGGGCCTGTGTTTCAGGGTTTAGGGCAGTGCACTGGTGTTCGGGGAGCGTAGGGGGTCGTGCTAGGGCTGGTGTTTCAGGGTTTAAGGCAGTGCAGTGGTGTTCGTGGAGCGTAGGGGGTCGTGCAAGGGCTGGTGTTTCAGGGTTTAGGGTAGTGCACTGTTGTTCGGGCAGAGTAGGGGGTCATGCTGGGTGTATTGTTTGTGGTTTAGGGCAGTGCAGTGGTGTTCGGGCAGTGTAGGGGGTCTTGCTGGGGGTGGTGTTTCAGGGTTTAGGGCAGTGCAGTGGTGTTCAAGCAGTGTAGGGGATCGTGCTGGTGCTTCAGGGTTTAGGGCAGTGCAGTGGTGTTCGGGCAGTGTAGGGGGTCGTGCTGGGTGTGATGTTACACGTTTTAGGGCAGTGCAGTGGTGTTTGGGTAGTGTAATGGGTTGTGCTGGGACTGGTGTTTTAGGGTTTAGGGCAGTGCAGGGTTGTTCGGGCAGTGTAGGGGGCCGTGCTGGGGATGGTGTTTTAGGGTTTTAGGGCAGTGCAGTGTTGTTCGGGTAGTGAAGGGGGCCGTGCTGGGAATGGTGTTTTAGGGTTTAGGGCAGTGCAGTGGTGTTCGGGCAGTGTAGGGGTCATGCTGGGGGTGGTGTTTTAGGGTTTAGGGCAATGCAGTGGTGTTCGGGCAGTGTATTGGGTCGTGCTGGAGCTAGTGTTTCAGGGTTTAGGGCAATGCAGTGGTGTTTGGGCAGTGTAGGGGGTCATGCAGGGGGTGGTGTTTCAGGGTTTAGGACAGGGCCGTGGTGTTCGGGCAAGGTAGAGGGTTGTGCAGGGGATGGTTGTTCAGGGTTTAGGGCAGTGCAGTGGTGTTCGGGCAGTGTAGGGGGTCGTGCTGGGGTGGTGTTTCAAGGTTTAAGGCAGAGCAGTCGTCTTCGGGCAAAGTAGGGGGTCGTGCTGGGGGTGGTGTTTCAGGGTTTAGGGTAGAGCAGTGGAGTTCGCGCAGTGTAGTGGGTCGTGCTGGGGGTGCTGTTGCAGGGTTTAGGGCAGAGCAGGGGTGTTCGGGCAGTGTGGGGGGTCTTTCTCGGGGTGGTGTTGTGGGGTTTAGGGCAGTGGTGTTTGGGCAGTGTGGGGGGTCTTGCTGGGGGTCGTGTTTCAGTTTTTAGGGCAGTGCAGTGGTTTTCGGGCACTGTGGGGGTTTTGCTCGGGCTGGTGTTTCAGGGTTTAGGGCAGTGGTGTTCGGGCAATGTGTTTTTTTTGCTGAGGGTGGTGTTTCAGTGTTTAGGACAGTGCAGTGGTGTTCTGGCAGTGTAGGGGATCATGCTGGGGGTGGTGTTTCAGGGTTTAGGGCAGTGGTGTTCAGGCAGTGTAGGGGGTCGTGCTGGGGCTGGTGTTTCAGGTTTTAGGGCAGTGCAGTGGTGGTTGAGCAGTGTAGGAGGTCATGCTTTGGCTGGTGTTCGGACAGTATAGGGGGTCATGCTTTGGCTGGTGTTTCAGGGTTTAGGGCAATGCAGTGGTGTTCGGGCATTGTAGGGGGTCATGCTGGGGTTGGTGTTTCAGGGTTTAGGGCAGTGCAGTGGTGTTCGTGCAATGTAGGGGGTCATGCAGGGAGTGGTGTTTCAGGGTTTAGGGCAGAACAGTGGTGTTCGGGCAGTGTAGGGGGTCATGCAGGGGTGGTGCTTCAGGGTTTAGGGCATTGCACTGGTGTTCGGGTAGTGTTGGGTGTCTTGCTGGGGGTTGTTTTACAGGGTATAGAGCAGTGGTGTTTGGGCAGAGTAGGATGTCTTGCTGGGGGGTGGTGTTTCAGGGTTTAGGGCAGTGCAGTTCTGGCAGTGTGGGGGGTTGTGCGGGGTGGTGTTTCATGGTTTAGGGAAGTGTAGTGGAGTTCGGGTAATGTAGGGGCTCATGCTGGGGGTGACGTTCCAGGGTTTAGGGCAGTGCAGTGGTGTTTGGGCAGTGTAGGGGATCTTGCTTGGGGTGGTGTTTCAGGGTTTAGGGCAGTGGTGTTCGGGCAGTGTAGGGGGTCATGCTGGAGTTGATGTTTCATGGTTTAGGACAGTGCATTGGTGATCAGGAAGTATAGGGGGTCATGCTTTGGCTGGTGTTTCAGGGTTTAGGGCAATGCAGTGGTGTTCGGGCATTGTAGGGGGTCATGCTGGGGTTGGTGTTTCAGGGTTTAGGGCAGTGCAGTGCTGTTCGTGCAATGTAGTGGGTCGTGCAGGAAGTGGTGTTTCAGGGTTTAGGGCAGAACAGTGGTGTTCGGGCAGTGTAGGTGGTCGTGCAGGGGGTGGTGCTTCAGGGTTTAGGGCATTGCACTGGTGTTCGGGTAGAGTTGGGTGTCTTGCTGGGGGTTGTTTTTCAGGGTATAGAGCAGTGGTGTTTGGGCAGAGTAGGATGTCTTGCTGGGGGTTGGTGTTTCAGGGTTTAGAGCAGTGCAGTTGTGTTCAGGCAGTATAGGGGGTGTGCTGGCGGTGGTTCAGGGTTTAGGGTAGTGCAGTGGTGTTCTAGCAGTGTGGGGGGTTGTGCAGGGGTGGTGTTTCAGGGTTTAGGGAAGTGTTGTGGAGTTCGGGTAGTGTAGGGGCTCGTGCTGGGGGTGGTGTTCCAGGGTTTAGGGCAGTGCAGTGGTGTTTGGGCAGTGTAGTGGGTCGTGCTGGGGCTGGTGTTTCAGGGTTTAGGGCAGTGCAGTGGTGCTCAGGCATTGTAGGGGGTCGTGCTTGTGCTGGTTTTTCAGGGTTTAGGGCAGTGCAGTGGTGTTCCGGTAGAGTAGGGGGACATGCTGGCAGTGGTATTTCAGAGTTTAGGGCAGAGCAGTGGTGTTCGGGCAGTGTAGGGGGATGTGCTGGGGTTGGTGTTTCAGGGTTTAGGGCAGAGCAGTGGTGTTCGGGCAGTGTAGGGGGTCATGCTGGGGGTGGTGTTTCAGGGTTTAGGGCAGTGCAGAGGTTTTCGGGCAGTGTAGGGGGTCGTGCTGGGGCTGGTGTTTCAGGGTTTAGGGCAGTGCAGTGGTGTTCGGGCACTGTGGGGGGTATTGCTGGGGGTGGTGTTGCAGGGTTTAGGGCAGTGGTGTTCGGGCAGTGTGGGGGGTCTTGCTGGGGGTGGTGTTGCACGGTTTGGGGCAGAGCAGGGGTGTTCGGGCAGTGTGGGGGTCTTGCTGGGGGTGGTGTTGCAGGGTTTAGGGCAGTGCAGTGGTGTTCGGGCACTGTGGGGGGTATTGCTGGGGATGGTGTTGCGGGGTTTAGGGCAGTGGTGTTCGGGCAGTGTGGGGGGTCTTGCTGGGGGTGGTGTTGCACGGTTTGGGGCAGAGCAGGGGTGTTCGGGCAGTGTGGGGGTCTTGCTGGGGGTGGTGTTGCAGGGTTTAGGGCAGTGGTGTTCAGGCAGTGTGGGGGGTCTTGCTGGGGGTGGTGTTTCAGGGTGTAGGGCAGTGCAGTGGTGTTCGTGGAGTGTAGCTGGTCGTGCTGGGACTGGTGTTTTAGGGTTTAGGGCAGTGCAGGGTTGTTCGGGCAGTGTAGGGGGCCGTGCTGGAGATGGTGTTTTAGGGTTTTAGGGCAGTGCAGTGTTGTTCAGGTAGTGAAGGGGGCCGTGCTGGGAATGGTGTTTTAGGGTTTTGGGCAGTGCAGTGGTGTTCGGGCAGTGTAGGGGTCATGCTGGGGGTGGTGTTTTAGGGTTTAGGGCAATGCAGTGGTGTTCGGGCAGTGTATTGGGTCGTGCTGGAGCTAGTGTTTCAGCGTTTAGGGCAATGCAGTGGTGTTTGGGCAGTGTAGGGGGTCATGCAGGGGGTGGTGTTTCAGGGTTTAGGACAGGGCCATGGTGTTCGGGCAGTGTAGAGGGTTGTGCAGGGGATGGTTGTTCAGGGTTTAGGGCAGTGCAGTGGTGTTCGGGCAGTGTAGGGGGTCGTGCTGGGGTGGTGTTTCAAGGTTTAAGGCAGAGCAGTCATCTTCGGGCAAAGTAGGGGGTCGTGCTGGGGGTGGTGTTTCAGGGTTTAGGGTAGAGCAGTGGAGTTCGCGCAGTGTAGTGGGTCGTGCTGGGGGTGCTGTTGCAGGGTTTAGGGCAGAGCAGGGGTGTTCGGGCAGTGTGGGGGGTCTTGCTGGGGGTGGTGTTGTGGGGTTTAGGGCAGTGGTGTTTGGGCAGTGTGGGGGGTCTTGCTGGGGGTCGTGTTTCAGTTTTTAGGGCAGTGCAGTGGTGTTCGGGCACTCTGGGGGGGATTTGCTCGGGCTGGTGTTTCAGGGTTTAGGGCAGTGGTGTTCGGGCAATGTGTTTTTTTTTGCTGAGGGTGGTGTTTCAGTGTTTAGGACAGTGCAGTGGTGTTCTGGCAGTGTAGGGGATCTTGCTGGGGGTGGTGTTTCAGGGTTTAGGGCAGTGGTGTTCAGGCAGTGTAGGGGGTCGTGCTGGGGCTGGTGTTTCAGGTTTTAGGGCAGTGCAGTGGTGGTTGAGCAGTGTAGGAGGTCATGCTTTGGCTGGTGTTCGGACAGTATAGGGGGTCATGCTTTGGCTGGTGTTTCAGGGTTTAGGGCAATGCAGTGGTGTTCGGGCATTGTAGGGGGTCATGCTGGGGTTGGTGTTTCAGGGTTTAGGGCAGTGCAGTGGTGTTCGTGCAATGTATGGGGTCATGCAGGGAGTGGTGTTTCAGGGTTTAGGGCAGAACAGTGGTGTTCGGGCAGTGTAGGGGGTCGTGCAGGGGTGGTGCTTTAGGGTTTAGGGCATTGCACTGGTGTTCGGGTAGTGTTGGGTGTCTTGCTGGGGGTTGTTTTACAGGGTATAGAGCAGTGGTGTTTGGGCAGAGTAGGATGTATTGCTGGGGGGTGGTGTTTCAGGGTTTAGGGCAGTGCAGTTCTGGCAGTGTGGTGGGTTGTGCGGGGGTGGTGTTTCATGGTTTAGGGAAGTGTAGTGGAGTTCGGGTAATGTAGGGTCTCATGCTGGGGGTGACGTTCCAGGGTTTAGGGCAGTGCAGTGGTGTTTGGGCAGTGTAGGGGGTCGTGCTGGGGCTGGTGTTTCAGGGTTTATGGCAGTGCAGTGGTGCTCAGGCATTGTAGGGGGTAATGCTGGTGCTGGTGTTTCAGGGTTTAGGGCAGTGCAGTGGTGTTCGGGTAGAGTAGGGGGATGTTCTGGCAGTGGTATTTCAGAGTTTAGGGCAGAGCAGTGGTGTTTGGGCAGATTAGGGGGTCATGCTGGGGGGGGTGTTTCAGGGTTTAGGGCAGTGCAGAGGTTTTCGGGCAGTGTAGGGGGTCGTGCTAGGGCTGGTGTTTCAGGGTTTAGGGCAGTGCAGTGGTGTTCGGGCACTGTGGGGGGTATTGCTGGGGGTGGTGTTGCGGGGTTTAGGGCAGTGGTGTTCGGGCAGTGTGGGGGGTCTTGCTAGGGGTGGTGTTGCACGGTTTGGGGCAGAGCAGGGGTGTTCGGGCAGTGTGGGGGTCTTGCTGGGGGTGGTGTTGCAGGGTTTAGGGCAGTGGTGTTCAGGCAGTGTGGGGGGTCTTGCTGGGGGTGGTGTTTCAGGGTGTAGGGCAGTGCAGTGGTGTTCGGGGAGTGTAGGGGGTCGTGCTGGGGCCGGTGTTTTAGGGTTTAGGGCAGAGCACTGGTGTTCGGGGAGTGTAGGGGGTCGTGCTGGGGCCGGTGTTTCAGAGTGTAGGGCAGAGCAATGGTGTTCGGGCAGTGTAGGGGTCGTGCTGGGGCCGGTGTTTCACGGTGTAGGTCAGTGCAGTGGTTTTCGGGCAGTGTAGGGGGTCATGCTGGGGCCGGTGTTTCAGGGAGTTGGGCAGTGCAGTGGTGTTCGCGGAGTGTAGAGGGTCGTGCTGGGGCCTGTGTTTCAGGGTTTAGGGCAGTGCAGTGGTAATCGGGGAGCGTAGGGGGTCGTGCTAGGGCTGGTGTTTCAGGGTTTAAGGCAGTGCAGTGGTGTTCGTGGAGCGTAGGGGGTCGTGCAAGGGCTGGTGTTTCAGGGTTTAGGGTAGTGCACTGTTGTTCGGGCAGAGTAGGGGGTCATGCTGGGTGTATTGTTTGTGGTTTAGGGCAGTGCAGTGGTGTTCGGGCAGTGTAGGGGGTCTTGCTGGGGGTGGTGATTCAGGGTTTAGGGCAGTGCAGTGGTGTTCAAGCAGTGTAGGGGATCGTGCTGGTGCTTCAGGGTTTAGGGCAGTGCAGTGGTGTTCGGGCAGTGTAGGGGGTCGTGCTGGGTGTGATGTTACACGTTTTAGGGCAGTGCAGTGGTGTTTGGGTAGTGTAATGGGTTGTGCTGGGACTGGTGTTTTAGGGTTTAGGGCAGTGCAGGGTTGTTCGGGCAGTGTAGGGGGCCGTGCTGGGGATGGTGTTTTAGGGTTTTAGGGCAGTGCAGTGTTGTTCGGGTAGTGAAGGGGGCCGTGCTGGGAATGGTGTTTTAGGGTTTAGGGCAGTGCAGTGGTGTTCGGGCAGTGTAGGGGTCATGCTGGGGGTGGTGTTTTAGGGTTTAGGGCAATGCAGTGGTGTTCGGGCAGTGTATTGGGTCGTGCTGGAGCTAGTGTTTCAGGGTTTAGGGCAATGCAGTGGTGTTTGGGCAGTGTAGGGGGTCATGCAGGGGGTGGTGTTTCAGGGTTTAGGACAGGGCCGTGGTGTTCGGGCAGTGTAGAGGGTTGTGCAGGGGATGGTTGTTCAGGGTTTAGGGCAGTGCAGTGGTGGTCGGGCAGTGTAGGGGGTCGTGCTGGGGTGGTGTTTCAAGGTTTAAGGCAGAGCAGTCGTCTTCGGGCAAAGTAGGGGGTCGTGCTGGGGGTGGTGTTTCAGGGTTTAGGGTAGAGCAGTGGAGTTCGCGCAGTGTAGTGGGTCGTGCTGGGGGTGCTGTTGCAGGGTTTAGGGCAGAGCAGGGGTGTTCGGGCAGTGTGGGGGGTCTTGCTGGGGGTGGTGTTGTGGGGTTTAGGGCAGTGGTGTTTGGGCAGTGTGGGGGGTCTTGCTGGGGGTCGTGTTTCAGTTTTTAGGGCAGTGCAGTGGTGTTCGGGCACTGTGGGGGTTTTGCTCGGGCTGGTGTTTCAGGGTTTAGGGCAGTGGTGTTCGGGCAATGTGGTTTTTTTGCTGAGGGTGGTGTTTCAGTGTTTAGGACAGTGCAGTGGTGTTCTGGCAGTGTAGGGGATCTTGCTGGGGGTGGTGTTTCAGGGTTTAGGGCAGTGGTGTTCAGGCAGTGTAGGGGGTCGTGCTGGGGCTGGTGTTTCAGGTTTTAGGGCAGTGCAGTGGTGGTTGAGCAGTGTAGGAGGTCATGCTTTGGCTGGTGTTCGGACAGTATAGGGGGTCATGCTTTGGCTGGTGTTTCAGGGTTTAGGGCAATGCAGTGGTGTTCGGGCATTGTAGGGGGTCATGCTGGGGTTGGTGTTTCAGGGTTTAGGGCAGTGCAGTGGTGTTCGTGCAATGTAGGGGGTCATGCAGGGAGTGGTGTTTCAGGGTTTAGGGCAGAACAGTGGTGTTCGGGCAGTGTAGGGGGTCATGCAGGGGTGGTGCTTCAGGGATTAGGGCATTGCACTGGTGTTCGGGTAGTGTTGGGTGTCTTGCTGGGGGTTGTTTTACAGGGTATAGAGCAGTGGTGTTTGGGCAGAGTGGGATGTCTTGCTGGGGGGTGGTGTTTCAGGGTTTAGGGCAGTGCAGTTCTGGCAGTGTGGGGGGTTGTGCGGGGGTGGTGTTTCATGGTTTAGGGAAGTGTAGTGGAGTTCGGGTAATGTAGGGGCTCATGCTGGGGGTGACGTTCCAGGGTTTAGGGCAGTGCAGTGGTGTTTGGGCAGTGTAGGGGGTCGTGCTGGGGCTGGTGTTTCAGGGTTTAGGGCAGTGCAGTGGTGCTCAGGCATTGTAGGGGGTAATGCGGGTGCTGGTGTTTCAGGGTTTAGGGCAGTGCAGTGGTGTTCGGGTAGAGTAGGGGGATGTTCTGGCAGTGGTATTTCAGAGTGTAGGGCAGAGCAGTGGTGTTTGGGCAGATTAGGGGGACGTGCTGGGGTTGGTGTTTCAGGGTTTAGGGCAGAGCAGTGGTGTTCGGGCAGTGTAGGGGGTCATGCTGGGGCTGGTGTTTCAGGGTTTAGGGCAGTGCAGTGCTGTTCGTGCAATGTAGTGGGTCGTGCAGGAAGTGGTGTTTCAGGGTTTAGGGCAGAACAGTGGTGTTCGGGCAGTGTAGGTGGTCGTGCAGGGGGTGGTGCTTCAGGGTTTAGGGCATTGCACTGGTGTTCGGGTAGTGTTGGGTGTCTTGCTGGGGGTTGTTTTTCAGGGTATAGAGCAGTGGTGTTTGGGCAGAGTAGGATGTCTTGCTGGGGGTTGGTGTTTCAGGGTTTAGAGCAGTGCAGTTGTGTTCAGGCAGTATAGGGGGGTGTGCTGGCGGTGGTTCAGGGTTTAGGGTAGTGCAGTGGTGTTCTAGCAGTGTGGGGGGTTGTGCAGGGGTGGTGTTTCAGGGTTTAGGGAAGTGTTGTGGAGTTCGGGTAGTGTAGGGGCTCGTGCTGGGGGTGGTGTTCCAGGGTTTAGGGCAGTGCAGTGGTGTTTGGGCAGTGTAGGGGGTCGTGCTGGGGCTGGTGTTTCAGGGTTTAGGGCAGTGCAGTGGTGCTCAGGCATTGTAGGGGGTCGTGCTTGTGCTGGTTTTTCAGGGTTTAGGGCAGTGCAGTGGTGTTCCGGTAGAGTAGGGGGACATGCTGGCAGTGGTATTTCAGAGTTTAGGGCAGAGCAGTGGTGTTCGGGCAGTGTAGGGGGATGTGCTGGGGTTGGTGTTTCAGGGTTTAGGGCAGAGCAGTGGTGTTTGGGCAGTGTAGGGGGTCATGCTGGGGGGGGTGTTTCAGGGTTTAGGGCAGTGCAGAGGTTTTCGGGCAGTGTAGGGGGTCGTGCTAGGGCTGGTGTTTCAGGGTTTAGGGCAGTGCAGTGGTGTTCGGGCACTGTGGGGGGTATTGCTGGGGGTGGTGTTGCGGGGTTTAGGGCAGTGGTGTTCGGGCAGTGTGGGGGGTCTTGCTAGGGGTGGTGTTGCACGGTTTGGGGCAGAGCAGGGGTGTTCGGGCAGTGTGGGGGTCTTGCTGGGGGTGGTGTTGCAGGGTTTAGGGCAGTGGTGTTCAGGCAGTGTGGGGGGTCTTGCTGGGGGTGGTGTTTCAGGGTGTAGGGCAGTGCAGTGGTGTTCGGGGAGTGTAGGGGGTCGTGCTGGGGCCGGTGTTTTAGGGTTTAGGGCAGAGCACTGGTGTTCGGGGAGTGTAGGGGGTCGTGCTGGGGCCGGTGTTTCAGAGTGTAGGGCAGAGCAATGGTGTTCGGGCAGTGTAGGGGTCGTGCTGGGGCCGGTGTTTCACGGTGTAGGTCAGTGCAGTGGTTTTCGGGCAGTGTAGGGGGTCATGCTGGGGCCGGTGTTTCAGGGAGTTGGGCAGTGCAGTGGTGTTCGCGGAGTGTAGAGGGTCGTGCTGGGGCCTGTGTTTCAGGGTTTAGGGCAGTGCAGTGGTAATCGGGGAGCGTAGGGGGTCGTGCTAGGGCTGGTGTTTCAGGGTTTAAGGCAGTGCAGTGGTGTTCGTGGAGCGTAGGGGGTCGTGCAAGGGCTGGTGTTTCAGGGTTTAGGGTAGTGCACTGTTGTTCGGGCAGAGTAGGGGGTCATGCTGGGTGTATTGTTTGTGGTTTAGGGCAGTGCAGTGGTGTTCGGGCAGTGTAGGGGGTCTTGCTGGGGGTGGTGATTCAGGGTTTAGGGCAGTGCAGTGGTGTTCAAGCAGTGTAGGGGATCGTGCTGGTGCTTCAGGGTTTAGGGCAGTGCAGTGGTGTTCGGGCAGTGTAGGGGGTCGTGCTGGGTGTGATGTTACACGTTTTAGGGCAGTGCAGTGGTGTTTGGGTAGTGTAATGGGTTGTGCTGGGACTGGTGTTTTAGGGTTTAGGGCAGTGCAGGGTTGTTCGGGCAGTGTAGGGGGCCGTGCTGGGGATGGTGTTTTAGGGTTTTAGGGCAGTGCAGTGTTGTTCGGGTAGTGAAGGGGGCCGTGCTGGGAATGGTGTTTTAGGGTTTAGGGCAGTGCAGTGGTGTTCGGGCAGTGTAGGGGTCATGCTGGGGGTGGTGTTTTAGGGTTTAGGGCAATGCAGTGGTGTTCGGGCAGTGTATTGGGTCGTGCTGGAGCTAGTGTTTCAGGGTTTAGGGCAATGCAGTGGTGTTTGGGCAGTGTAGGGGGTCATGCAGGGGGTGGTGTTTCAGGGTTTAGGACAGGGCCGTGGTGTTCGGGCAGTGTAGAGGGTTGTGCAGGGGATGGTTGTTCAGGGTTTAGGGCAGTGCAGTGGTGGTCGGGCAGTGTAGGGGGTCGTGCTGGGGTGGTGTTTCAAGGTTTAAGGCAGAGCAGTCGTCTTCGGGCAAAGTAGGGGGTCGTGCTGGGGGTGGTGTTTCAGGGTTTAGGGTAGAGCAGTGGAGTTCGCGCAGTGTAGTGGGTCGTGCTGGGGGTGCTGTTGCAGGGTTTAGGGCAGAGCAGGGGTGTTCGGGCAGTGTGGGGGGTCTTGCTGGGGGTGGTGTTGTGGGGTTTAGGGCAGTGGTGTTTGGGCAGTGTGGGGGGTCTTGCTGGGGGTCGTGTTTCAGTTTTTAGGGCAGTGCAGTGGTGTTCGGGCACTGTGGGGGTTTTGCTCGGGCTGGTGTTTCAGGGTTTAGGGCAGTGGTGTTCGGGCAATGTGGTTTTTTTGCTGAGGGTGGTGTTTCAGTGTTTAGGACAGTGCAGTGGTGTTCTGGCAGTGTAGGGGATCTTGCTGGGGGTGGTGTTTCAGGGTTTAGGGCAGTGGTGTTCAGGCAGTGTAGGGGGTCGTGCTGGGGCTGGTGTTTCAGGTTTTAGGGCAGTGCAGTGGTGGTTGAGCAGTGTAGGAGGTCATGCTTTGGCTGGTGTTCGGACAGTATAGGGGGTCATGCTTTGGCTGGTGTTTCAGGGTTTAGGGCAATGCAGTGGTGTTCGGGCATTGTAGGGGGTCATGCTGGGGTTGGTGTTTCAGGGTTTAGGGCAGTGCAGTGGTGTTCGTGCAATGTAGGGGGTCATGCAGGGAGTGGTGTTTCAGGGTTTAGGGCAGAACAGTGGTGTTCGGGCAGTGTAGGGGGTCATGCAGGGGTGGTGCTTCAGGGATTAGGGCATTGCACTGGTGTTCGGGTAGTGTTGGGTGTCTTGCTGGGGGTTGTTTTACAGGGTATAGAGCAGTGGTGTTTGGGCAGAGTAGGATGTCTTGCTGGGGGGTGGTGTTTCAGGGTTTAGGGCAGTGCAGTTCTGGCAGTGTGGGGGGTTGTGCGGGGGTGGTGTTTCATGGTTTAGGGAAGTGTAGTGGAGTTCGGGTAATGTAGGGGCTCATGCTGGGGGTGACGTTCCAGGGTTTAGGGCAGTGCAGTGGTGTTTGGGCAGTGTAGGGGGTCGTGCTGGGGCTGGTGTTTCAGGGTTTAGGGCAGTGCAGTGGTGCTCAGGCATTGTAGGGGGTCGTGCTTGTGCTGGTTTTTCAGGGTTTAGGGCAGTGCAGTGGTGTTCCGGTAGAGTAGGGGGACATGCTGGCAGTGGTATTTCAGAGTTTAGGGCAGAGCAGTGGTGTTCGGGCAGTGTAGGGGGATGTGCTGGGGTTGGTGTTTCAGGGTTTAGGGCAGAGCAGTGGTGTTTGGGCAGTGTAGGGGGTCATGCTGGGGGGGGTGTTTCAGGGTTTAGGGCAGTGCAGAGGTTTTCGGGCAGTGTAGGGGGTCGTGCTAGGGCTGGTGTTTCAGGGTTTAGGGCAGTGCAGTGGTGTTCGGGCACTGTGGGGGGTATTGCTGGGGGTGGTGTTGCGGGGTTTAGGGCAGTGGTGTTCGGGCAGTGTGGGGGGTCTTGCTAGGGGTGGTGTTGCACGGTTTGGGGCAGAGCAGGGGTGTTCGGGCAGTGTGGGGGTCTTGCTGGGGGTGGTGTTGCAGGGTTTAGGGCAGTGGTGTTCAGGCAGTGTGGGGGGTCTTGCTGGGGGTGGTGTTTCAGGGTGTAGGGCAGTGCAGTGGTGTTCGGGGAGTGTAGGGGGTCGTGCTGGGGCCGGTGTTTTAGGGTTTAGGGCAGAGCACTGGTGTTCGGGGAGTGTAGGGGGTCGTGCTGGGGCCGGTGTTTCAGAGTGTAGGGCAGAGCAATGGTGTTCGGGCAGTGTAGGGGTCGTGCTGGGGCCGGTGTTTCACGGTGTAGGTCAGTGCAGTGGTTTTCGGGCAGTGTAGGGGGTCATGCTGGGGCCGGTGTTTCAGGGAGTTGGGCAGTGCAGTGGTGTTCGCGGAGTGTAGAGGGTCGTGCTGGGGCCTGTGTTTCAGGGTTTAGGGCAGTGCAGTGGTAATCGGGGAGCGTAGGGGGTCGTGCTAGGGCTGGTGTTTCAGGGTTTAAGGCAGTGCAGTGGTGTTCGTGGAGCGTAGGGGGTCGTGCAAGGGCTGGTGTTTCAGGGTTTAGGGTAGTGCACTGTTGTTCGGGCAGAGTAGGGGGTCATGCTGGGTGTATTGTTTGTGGTTTAGGGCAGTGCAGTGGTGTTCGGGCAGTGTAGGGGGTCTTGCTGGGGGTGGTGATTCAGGGTTTAGGGCAGTGCAGTGGTGTTCAAGCAGTGTAGGGGATCGTGCTGGTGCTTCAGGGTTTAGGGCAGTGCAGTGGTGTTCGGGCAGTGTAGGGGGTCGTGCTGGGTGTGATGTTACACGTTTTAGGGCAGTGCAGTGGTGTTTGGGTAGTGTAATGGGTTGTGCTGGGACTGGTGTTTTAGGGTTTAGGGCAGTGCAGGGTTGTTCGGGCAGTGTAGGGGGCCGTGCTGGGGATGGTGTTTTAGGGTTTTAGGGCAGTGCAGTGTTGTTCGGGTAGTGAAGGGGGCCGTGCTGGGAATGGTGTTTTAGGGTTTAGGGCAGTGCAGTGGTGTTCGGGCAGTGTAGGGGTCATGCTGGGGGTGGTGTTTTAGGGTTTAGGGCAATGCAGTGGTGTTCGGGCAGTGTATTGGGTCGTGCTGGAGCTAGTGTTTCAGGGTTTAGGGCAATGCAGTGGTGTTTGGGCAGTGTAGGGGGTCATGCAGGGGGTGGTGTTTCAGGGTTTAGGACAGGGCCGTGGTGTTCGGGCAGTGTAGAGGGTTGTGCAGGGGATGGTTGTTCAGGGTTTAGGGCAGTGCAGTGGTGGTCGGGCAGTGTAGGGGGTCGTGCTGGGGTGGTGTTTCAAGGTTTAAGGCAGAGCAGTCGTCTTCGGGCAAAGTAGGGGGTCGTGCTGGGGGTGGTGTTTCAGGGTTTAGGGTAGAGCAGTGGAGTTCGCGCAGTGTAGTGGGTCGTGCTGGGGGTGCTGTTGCAGGGTTTAGGGCAGAGCAGGGGTGTTCGGGCAGTGTGGGGGGTCTTGCTGGGGGTGGTGTTGTGGGGTTTAGGGCAGTGGTGTTTGGGCAGTGTGGGGGGTCTTGCTGGGGGTCGTGTTTCAGTTTTTAGGGCAGTGCAGTGGTGTTCGGGCACTGTGGGGGTTTTGCTCGGGCTGGTGTTTCAGGGTTTAGGGCAGTGGTGTTCGGGCAATGTGGTTTTTTTGCTGAGGGTGGTGTTTCAGTGTTTAGGACAGTGCAGTGGTGTTCTGGCAGTGTAGGGGATCTTGCTGGGGGTGGTGTTTCAGGGTTTAGGGCAGTGGTGTTCAGGCAGTGTAGGGGGTCGTGCTGGGGCTGGTGTTTCAGGTTTTAGGGCAGTGCAGTGGTGGTTGAGCAGTGTAGGAGGTCATGCTTTGGCTGGTGTTCGGACAGTATAGGGGGTCATGCTTTGGCTGGTGTTTCAGGGTTTAGGGCAATGCAGTGGTGTTCGGGCATTGTAGGGGGTCATGCTGGGGTTGGTGTTTCAGGGTTTAGGGCAGTGCAGTGGTGTTCGTGCAATGTAGGGGGTCATGCAGGGAGTGGTGTTTCAGGGTTTAGGGCAGAACAGTGGTGTTCGGGCAGTGTAGGGGGTCATGCAGGGGTGGTGCTTCAGGGATTAGGGCATTGCACTGGTGTTCGGGTAGTGTTGGGTGTCTTGCTGGGGGTTGTTTTACAGGGTATAGAGCAGTGGTGTTTGGGCAGAGTGGGATGTCTTGCTGGGGGGTGGTGTTTCAGGGTTTAGGGCAGTGCAGTTCTGGCAGTGTGGGGGGTTGTGCGGGGGTGGTGTTTCATGGTTTAGGGAAGTGTAGTGGAGTTCGGGTAATGTAGGGGCTCATGCTGGGGGTGACGTTCCAGGGTTTAGGGCAGTGCAGTGGTGTTTGGGCAGTGTAGGGGGTCGTGCTGGGGCTGGTGTTTCAGGGTTTAGGGCAGTGCAGTGGTGCTCAGGCATTGTAGGGGGTAATGCGGGTGCTGGTGTTTCAGGGTTTAGGGCAGTGCAGTGGTGTTCGGGTAGAGTAGGGGGATGTTCTGGCAGTGGTATTTCAGAGTGTAGGGCAGAGCAGTGGTGTTTGGGCAGATTAGGGGGACGTGCTGGGGTTGGTGTTTCAGGGTTTAGGGCAGAGCAGTGGTGTTCGGGCAGTGTAGGGGGTCATGCTGGGGCTGGTGTTTCAGGGTTTAGGGCAGTGCAGTGCTGTTCGTGCAATGTAGTGGGTCGTGCAGGAAGTGGTGTTTCAGGGTTTAGGGCAGAACAGTGGTGTTCGGGCAGTGTAGGTGGTCGTGCAGGGGGTGGTGCTTCAGGGTTTAGGGCATTGCACTGGTGTTCGGGTAGTGTTGGGTGTCTTGCTGGGGGTTGTTTTTCAGGGTATAGAGCAGTGGTGTTTGGGCAGAGTAGGATGTCTTGCTGGGGGTTGGTGTTTCAGGGTTTAGAGCAGTGCAGTTGTGTTCAGGCAGTATAGGGGGGTGTGCTGGCGGTGGTTCAGGGTTTAGGGTAGTGCAGTGGTGTTCTAGCAGTGTGGGGGGTTGTGCAGGGGTGGTGTTTCAGGGTTTAGGGAAGTGTTGTGGAGTTCGGGTAGTGTAGGGGCTCGTGCTGGGGGTGGTGTTCCAGGGTTTAGGGCAGTGCAGTGGTGTTTGGGCAGTGTAGGGGGTCGTGCTGGGGCTGGTGTTTCAGGGTTTAGGGCAGTGCAGTGGTGCTCAGGCATTGTAGGGGGTCGTGCTTGTGCTGGTTTTTCAGGGTTTAGGGCAGTGCAGTGGTGTTCCGGTAGAGTAGGGGGACATGCTGGCAGTGGTATTTCAGAGTTTAGGGCAGAGCAGTGGTGTTCGGGCAGTGTAGGGGGATGTGCTGGGGTTGGTGTTTCAGGGTTTAGGGCAGAGCAGTGGTGTTTGGGCAGTGTAGGGGGTCATGCTGGGGGGGGTGTTTCAGGGTTTAGGGCAGTGCAGAGGTTTTCGGGCAGTGTAGGGGGTCGTGCTAGGGCTGGTGTTTCAGGGTTTAGGGCAGTGCAGTGGTGTTCGGGCACTGTGGGGGGTATTGCTGGGGGTGGTGTTGCGGGGTTTAGGGCAGTGGTGTTCGGGCAGTGTGGGGGGTCTTGCTAGGGGTGGTGTTGCACGGTTTGGGGCAGAGCAGGGGTGTTCGGGCAGTGTGGGGGTCTTGCTGGGGGTGGTGTTGCAGGGTTTAGGGCAGTGGTGTTCAGGCAGTGTGGGGGGTCTTGCTGGGGGTGGTGTTTCAGGGTGTAGGGCAGTGCAGTGGTGTTCGGGGAGTGTAGGGGGTCGTGCTGGGGCCGGTGTTTTAGGGTTTAGGGCAGAGCACTGGTGTTCGGGGAGTGTAGGGGGTCGTGCTGGGGCCGGTGTTTCAGAGTGTAGGGCAGAGCAATGGTGTTCGGGCAGTGTAGGGGTCGTGCTGGGGCCGGTGTTTCACGGTGTAGGTCAGTGCAGTGGTTTTCGGGCAGTGTAGGGGGTCATGCTGGGGCCGGTGTTTCAGGGAGTTGGGCAGTGCAGTGGTGTTCGCGGAGTGTAGAGGGTCGTGCTGGGGCCTGTGTTTCAGGGTTTAGGGCAGTGCAGTGGTAATCGGGGAGCGTAGGGGGTCGTGCTAGGGCTGGTGTTTCAGGGTTTAAGGCAGTGCAGTGGTGTTCGTGGAGCGTAGGGGGTCGTGCAAGGGCTGGTGTTTCAGGGTTTAGGGTAGTGCACTGTTGTTCGGGCAGAGTAGGGGGTCATGCTGGGTGTATTGTTTGTGGTTTAGGGCAGTGCAGTGGTGTTCGGGCAGTGTAGGGGGTCTTGCTGGGGGTGGTGATTCAGGGTTTAGGGCAGTGCAGTGGTGTTCAAGCAGTGTAGGGGATCGTGCTGGTGCTTCAGGGTTTAGGGCAGTGCAGTGGTGTTCGGGCAGTGTAGGGGGTCGTGCTGGGTGTGATGTTACACGTTTTAGGGCAGTGCAGTGGTGTTTGGGTAGTGTAATGGGTTGTGCTGGGACTGGTGTTTTAGGGTTTAGGGCAGTGCAGGGTTGTTCGGGCAGTGTAGGGGGCCGTGCTGGGGATGGTGTTTTAGGGTTTTAGGGCAGTGCAGTGTTGTTCGGGTAGTGAAGGGGGCCGTGCTGGGAATGGTGTTTTAGGGTTTAGGGCAGTGCAGTGGTGTTCGGGCAGTGTAGGGGTCATGCTGGGGGTGGTGTTTTAGGGTTTAGGGCAATGCAGTGGTGTTCGGGCAGTGTATTGGGTCGTGCTGGAGCTAGTGTTTCAGGGTTTAGGGCAATGCAGTGGTGTTTGGGCAGTGTAGGGGGTCATGCAGGGGGTGGTGTTTCAGGGTTTAGGACAGGGCCGTGGTGTTCGGGCAGTGTAGAGGGTTGTGCAGGGGATGGTTGTTCAGGGTTTAGGGCAGTGCAGTGGTGGTCGGGCAGTGTAGGGGGTCGTGCTGGGGTGGTGTTTCAAGGTTTAAGGCAGAGCAGTCGTCTTCGGGCAAAGTAGGGGGTCGTGCTGGGGGTGGTGTTTCAGGGTTTAGGGTAGAGCAGTGGAGTTCGCGCAGTGTAGTGGGTCGTGCTGGGGGTGCTGTTGCAGGGTTTAGGGCAGAGCAGGGGTGTTCGGGCAGTGTGGGGGGTCTTGCTGGGGGTGGTGTTGTGGGGTTTAGGGCAGTGGTGTTTGGGCAGTGTGGGGGGTCTTGCTGGGGGTCGTGTTTCAGTTTTTAGGGCAGTGCAGTGGTGTTCGGGCACTGTGGGGGTTTTGCTCGGGCTGGTGTTTCAGGGTTTAGGGCAGTGGTGTTCGGGCAATGTGGTTTTTTTGCTGAGGGTGGTGTTTCAGTGTTTAGGACAGTGCAGTGGTGTTCTGGCAGTGTAGGGGATCTTGCTGGGGGTGGTGTTTCAGGGTTTAGGGCAGTGGTGTTCAGGCAGTGTAGGGGGTCGTGCTGGGGCTGGTGTTTCAGGTTTTAGGGCAGTGCAGTGGTGGTTGAGCAGTGTAGGAGGTCATGCTTTGGCTGGTGTTCGGACAGTATAGGGGGTCATGCTTTGGCTGGTGTTTCAGGGTTTAGGGCAATGCAGTGGTGTTCGGGCATTGTAGGGGGTCATGCTGGGGTTGGTGTTTCAGGGTTTAGGGCAGTGCAGTGGTGTTCGTGCAATGTAGGGGGTCATGCAGGGAGTGGTGTTTCAGGGTTTAGGGCAGAACAGTGGTGTTCGGGCAGTGTAGGGGGTCATGCAGGGGTGGTGCTTCAGGGATTAGGGCATTGCACTGGTGTTCGGGTAGTGTTGGGTGTCTTGCTGGGGGTTGTTTTACAGGGTATAGAGCAGTGGTGTTTGGGCAGAGTAGGATGTCTTGCTGGGGGGTGGTGTTTCAGGGTTTAGGGCAGTGCAGTTCTGGCAGTGTGGGGGGTTGTGCGGGGGTGGTGTTTCATGGTTTAGGGAAGTGTAGTGGAGTTCGGGTAATGTAGGGGCTCATGCTGGGGGTGACGTTCCAGGGTTTAGGGCAGTGCAGTGGTGTTTGGGCAGTGTAGGGGGTCGTGCTGGGGCTGGTGTTTCAGGGTTTAGGGCAGTGCAGTGGTGCTCAGGCATTGTAGGGGGTCGTGCTTGTGCTGGTTTTTCAGGGTTTAGGGCAGTGCAGTGGTGTTCCGGTAGAGTAGGGGGACATGCTGGCAGTGGTATTTCAGAGTTTAGGGCAGAGCAGTGGTGTTCGGGCAGTGTAGGGGGATGTGCTGGGGTTGGTGTTTCAGGGTTTAGGGCAGAGCAGTGGTGTTTGGGCAGTGTAGGGGGTCATGCTGGGGGGGGTGTTTCAGGGTTTAGGGCAGTGCAGAGGTTTTCGGGCAGTGTAGGGGGTCGTGCTAGGGCTGGTGTTTCAGGGTTTAGGGCAGTGCAGTGGTGTTCGGGCACTGTGGGGGGTATTGCTGGGGGTGGTGTTGCGGGGTTTAGGGCAGTGGTGTTCGGGCAGTGTGGGGGTCTTGCTAGGGGTGGTGTTGCACGGTTTGGGGCAGAGCAGGGGTGTTCGGGCAGTGTGGGGGTCTTGCTGGGGGTGGTGTTGCAGGGTTTAGGGCAGTGGTGTTCAGGCAGTGTGGGGGGTCTTGCTGGGGGTGGTGCTTCAGGGTGTAGGGCAGTGCAGTGGTGTTCGGGGAGTGTAGGGGGTCGTGCTGGGGCCGGTGTTTTAGGGTTTAGGGCAGAGCACTGGTGTTCGGGGAGTGTAGGGGGTCGTGCTGGGGCCGGTGTTTCAGAGTGTAGGGCAGAGCAATGGTGTTCGGGCAGTGTAGGGGTCGTGCTGGGGCCGGTGTTTCACGGTGTAGGTCAGTGCAGTGGTTTTCGGGCAGTGTAGGGGGTCATGCTGGGGCCGGTGTTTTAGGGAGTTGGGCAGTGCAGTGGTGTTCGCGGAGTGTAGAGGGTCGTGCTGGGGCCTGTGTTTCAGGGTTTAGGGCAGTGCAGTGGTAATCGGGGAGCGTAGGGGGTCGTGCTAGGGCTGGTGTTTCAGGGTTTAAGGCAGTGCAGTGGTGTTCATGGAGCGTAGGGGGTCGTGCAAGGGCTGGTGTTTCAGGGTTTAGGGTAGTGCACTGTTGTTCGGGCAGAGTAGGGGGTCATGCTGGGTGTATTGTTTGTGGTTTAGGGCAGTGCAGTGGTGTTCGGGCAGTGTAGGGGGTCTTGCTGGGGGTGGTGATTCAGGGTTTAGGGCAGTGCAGTGGTGTTCAAGCAGTGTAGGGGATCGTGCTGGTGCTTCAGGGTTTAGGGCAGTGCAGTGGTGTTCGGGCAGTGTAGGGGGTCGTGCTGGGTGTGATGTTACACGTTTTAGGGCAGTGCAGTGGTGTTTGGGTAGTGTAATGGGTTGTGCTGGGACTGGTGTTTTAGGGTTTAGGGCAGTGCAGGGTTGTTCGGGCAGTGTAGGGGGCCGTGCTGGGGATGGTGTTTTAGGGTTTTAGGGCAGTGCAGTGTTGTTCGGGTAGTGAAGGGGGCCGTGCTGGGAATGGTGTTTTAGGGTTTAGGGCAGTGCAGTGGTGTTCGGGCAGTGTAGGGGTCATGCTGGGGGTGGTGTTTTAGGGTTTAGGGCAATGCAGTGGTGTTCGGGCAGTGTATTGGGTCGTGCTGGAGCTAGTGTTTCAGGGTTTAGGGCAATGCAGTGGTGTTTGGGCAGTGTAGGGGGTCATGCAGGGGGTGGTGTTTCAGGGTTTAGGACAGGGCCGTGGTGTTCGGGCAGTGTAGAGGGTTGTGCAGGGGATGGTTGTTCAGGGTTTAGGGCAGTGCAGTGGTGGTCGGGCAGTGTAGGGGGTCGTGCTGGGGTGGTGTTTCAAGGTTTAAGGCAGAGCAGTCGTCTTCGGGCAAAGTAGGGGGTCGTGCTGGGGGTGGTGTTTCAGGGTTTAGGGTAGAGCAGTGGAGTTCGCGCAGTGTAGTGGGTCGTGCTGGGGGTGCTGTTGCAGGGTTTAGGGCAGAGCAGGGGTGTTCGGGCAGTGTGGGGGGTCTTGCTGGGGGTGGTGTTGTGGGGTTTAGGGCAGTGGTGTTTGGGCAGTGTGGGGGGTCTTGCTGGGGGTCGTGTTTCAGTTTTTAGGGCAGTGCAGTGGTGTTCGGGCACTGTGGGGGTTTTGCTCGGGCTGGTGTTTCAGGGTTTAGGGCAGTGGTGTTCGGGCAATGTGGTTTTTTTGCTGAGGGTGGTGTTTCAGTGTTTAGGACAGTGCAGTGGTGTTCTGGCAGTGTAGGGGATCTTGCTGGGGGTGGTGTTTCAGGGTTTAGGGCAGTGGTGTTCAGGCAGTGTAGGGGGTCATGCTGGGGCTGGTGTTTCAGGTTTTAGGGCAGTGCAGTGGTGGTTGAGCAGTGTAGGAGGTCATGCTTTGGCTGGTGTTCGGACAGTATAGGGGGTCATGCTTTGGCTGGTGTTTCAGGGTTTAGGGCAATGCAGTGGTGTTCGGGCATTGTAGGGGGTCATGCTGGGGTTGGTGTTTCAGGGTTTAGGGCAGTGCAGTGGTGTTCGTGCAATGTAGGGGGTCATGCAGGGAGTGGTGTTTCAGGGTTTAGGGCAGAACAGTGGTGTTCGGGCAGTGTAGGGGGTCATGCAGGGGTGGTGCTTCAGGGATTAGGGCATTGCACTGGTGTTCGGGTAGTGTTGGGTGTCTTGCTGGGGGTTGTTTTACAGGGTATAGAGCAGTGGTGTTTGGGCAGAGTAGGATGTCTTGCTGGGGGGTGGTGTTTCAGGGTTTAGGGCAGTGCAGTTCTGGCAGTGTGGGGGGTTGTGCGGGGGTGGTGTTTCATGGTTTAGGGAAGTGTAGTGGAGTTCGGGTAATGTAGGGGCTCATGCTGGGGGTGACGTTCCAGGGTTTAGGGCAGTGCAGTGGTGTTTGGGCAGTGTAGGGGGTCGTGCTGGGGCTGGTGTTTCAGGGTTTAGGGCAGTGCAGTGGTGCTCAGGCATTGTAGGGGGTCGTGCTTGTGCTGGTTTTTCAGGGTTTAGGGCAGTGCAGTGGTGTTCCGGTAGAGTAGGGGGACATGCTGGCAGTGGTATTTCAGAGTTTAGGGCAGAGCAGTGGTGTTCGGGCAGTGTAGGGGGATGTGCTGGGGTTGGTGTTTCAGGGTTTAGGGCAGAGCAGTGGTGTTTGGGCAGTGTAGGGGGTCATGCTGGGGGGGGTGTTTCAGGGTTTAGGGCAGTGCAGAGGTTTTCGGGCAGTGTAGGGGGTCGTGCTAGGGCTGGTGTTTCAGGGTTTAGGGCAGTGCAGTGGTGTTCGGGCACTGTGGGGGGTATTGCTGGGGGTGGTGTTGCGGGGTTTAGGGCAGTGGTGTTCGGGCAGTGTGGGGGGTCTTGCTAGGGGTGGTGTTGCACGGTTTGGGGCAGAGCAGGGGTGTTCGGGCAGTGTGGGGGTCTTGCTGGGGGTGGTGTTGCAGGGTTTAGGGCAGTGGTGTTCAGGCAGTGTGGGGGGTCTTGCTGGGGGTGGTGTTTCAGGGTGTAGGGCAGTGCAGTGGTGTTCGGGGAGTGTAGGGGGTCATGCTGGGGCCGGTGTTTTAGGGTTTAGGGCAGAGCACTGGTGTTCGGGGAGTGTAGGGGGTCGTGCTGGGGCCGGTGTTTCAGAGTGTAGGGCAGAGCAATGGTGTTCGGGCAGTGTAGGGGTCGTGCTGGGGCCGGTGTTTCACGGTGTAGGTCAGTGCAGTGGTTTTCGGGCAGTGTAGGGGGTCATGCTGGGGCCGGTGTTTCAGGGAGTTGGGCAGTGCAGTGGTGTTCGCGGAGTGTAGAGGGTCGTGCTGGGGCCTGTGTTTCAGGGTTTAGGGCAGTGCAGTGGTAATCGGGGAGCGTAGGGGGTCGTGCTAGGGCTGGTGTTTCAGGGTTTAAGGCAGTGCAGTGGTGTTCGTGGAGCGTAGGGGGTCGTGCAAGGGCTGGTGTTTCAGGGTTTAGGGTAGTGCACTGTTGTTCGGGCAGAGTAGGGGGTCATGCTGGGTGTATTGTTTGTGGTTTACGGCAGTGCAGTGGTGTTCGGGCAGTGTAGGGGGTCTTGCTGGGGGTGGTGATTCAGGGTTTAGGGCAGTGCAGTGGTGTTCAAGCAGTGTAGGGGATCGTGCTGGTGCTTCAGGGTTTAGGGCAGTGCAGTGGTGTTCGGGCAGTGTAGGGGGTCGTGCTGGGTGTGATGTTACACGTTTTAGGGCAGTGCAGTGGTGTTTGGGTAGTGTAATGGGTTGTGCTGGGACTGGTGTTTTAGGGTTTAGGGCAGTGCAGGGTTGTTCGGGCAGTGTAGGGGGCCGTGCTGGGGATGGTGTTTTAGGGTTTTAGGGCAGTGCAGTGTTGTTCGGGTAGTGAAGGGGGCCGTGCTGGGAATGGTGTTTTAGGGTTTAGGGCAGTGCAGTGGTGTTCGGGCAGTGTAGGGGTCATGCTGGGGGTGGTGTTTTAGGGTTTAGGGCAATGCAGTGGTGTTCGGGCAGTGTATTGGGTCGTGCTGGAGCTAGTGTTTCAGGGTTTAGGGCAATGCAGTGGTGTTTGGGCAGTGTAGGGGGTCATGCAGGGGGTGGTGTTTCAGGGTTTAGGACAGGGCCGTGGTGTTCGGGCAGTGTAGAGGGTTGTGCAGGGGATGGTTGTTCAGGGTTTAGGGCAGTGCAGTGGTGGTCGGGCAGTGTAGGGGGTCGTGCTGGGGTGGTGTTTCAAGGTTTAAGGCAGAGCAGTCGTCTTCGGGCAAAGTAGGGGGTCGTGCTGGGGGTGGTGTTTCAGGGTTTAGGGTAGAGCAGTGGAGTTCGCGCAGTGTAGTGGGTCGTGCTGGGGGTGCTGTTGCAGGGTTTAGGGCAGAGCAGGGGTGTTCGGGCAGTGTGGGGGGTCTTGCTGGGGGTGGTGTTGTGGGGTTTAGGGCAGTGGTGTTTGGGCAGTGTGGGGGGTCTTGCTGGGGGTCGTGTTTCAGTTTTTAGGGCAGTGCAGTGGTGTTCGGGCACTGTGGGGGTTTTGCTCGGGCTGGTGTTTCAGGGTTTAGGGCAGTGGTGTTCGGGCAATGTGGTTTTTTTGCTGAGGGTGGTGTTTCAGTGTTTAGGACAGTGCAGTGGTGTTCTGGCAGTGTAGGGGATCTTGCTGGGGGTGGTGTTTCAGGGTTTAGGGCAGTGGTGTTCAGGCAGTGTAGGGGGTCGTGCTGGGGCTGGTGTTTCAGGTTTTAGGGCAGTGCAGTGGTGGTTGAGCAGTGTAGGAGGTCATGCTTTGGCTGGTGTTCGGACAGTATAGGGGGTCATGCTTTGGCTGGTGTTTCAGGGTTTAGGGCAATGCAGTGGTGTTCGGGCATTGTAGGGGGTCATGCTGGGGTTGGTGTTTCAGGGTTTAGGGCAGTGCAGTGGTGTTCGTGCAATGTAGGGGGTCATGCAGGGAGTGGTGTTTCAGGGTTTAGGGCAGAACAGTGGTGTTCGGGCAGTGTAGGGGGTCATGCAGGGGTGGTGCTTCAGGGATTAGGGCATTGCACTGGTGTTCGGGTAGTGTTGGGTGTCTTGCTGGGGGTTGTTTTACAGGGTATAGAGCAGTGGTGTTTGGGCAGAGTGGGATGTCTTGCTGGGGGGTGGTGTTTCAGGGTTTAGGGCAGTGCAGTTCTGGCAGTGTGGGGGGTTGTGCGGGGGTGGTGTTTCATGGTTTAGGGAAGTGTAGTGGAGTTCGGGTAATGTAGGGGCTCATGCTGGGGGTGACGTTCCAGGGTTTAGGGCAGTGCAGTGGTGTTTGGGCAGTGTAGGGGGTCGTGCTGGGGCTGGTGTTTCAGGGTTTAGGGCAGTGCAGTGGTGCTCAGGCATTGTAGGGGGTAATGCGGGTGCTGGTGTTTCAGGGTTTAGGGCAGTGCAGTGGTGTTCGGGTAGAGTAGGGGGATGTTCTGGCAGTGGTATTTCAGAGTGTAGGGCAGAGCAGTGGTGTTTGGGCAGATTAGGGGGACGTGCTGGGGTTGGTGTTTCAGGGTTTAGGGCAGAGCAGTGGTGTTCGGGCAGTGTAGGGGGTCATGCTGGGGCTGGTGTTTCAGGGTTTAGGGCAGTGCAGTGCTGTTCGTGCAATGTAGTGGGTCGTGCAGGAAGTGGTGTTTCAGGGTTTAGGGCAGAACAGTGGTGTTCGGGCAGTGTAGGTGGTCGTGCAGGGGGTGGTGCTTCAGGGTTTAGGGCATTGCACTGGTGTTCGGGTAGTGTTGGGTGTCTTGCTGGGGGTTGTTTTTCAGGGTATAGAGCAGTGGTGTTTGGGCAGAGTAGGATGTCTTGCTGGGGGTTGGTGTTTCAGGGTTTAGAGCAGTGCAGTTGTGTTCAGGCAGTATAGGGGGGTGCTGGCGGTGGTTCAGGGTTTAGGGTAGTGCAGTGGTGTTCTAGCAGTGTGGGGGGTTGTGCAGGGGTGGTGTTTCAGGGTTTAGGGAAGTGTTGTGGAGTTCGGGTAGTGTAGGGGCTCGTGCTGGGGGTGGTGTTCCAGGGTTTAGGGCAGTGCAGTGGTGTTTGGGCAGTGTAGGGGGTCGTGCTGGGGCTGGTGTTTCAGGGTTTAGGGCAGTGCAGTGGTGCTCAGGCATTGTAGGGGGTCGTGCTTGTGCTGGTTTTACAGGGTTTAGGGCAGTGCAGTGGTGTTCCGGTAGAGTAGGGGGACATGCTGGCAGTGGTATTTCAGAGTTTAGGGCAGAGCAGTGGTGTTCGGGCAGTGTAGGGGGATGTGCTGGGGTTGGTGTTTCAGGGTTTAGGGCAGAGCAGTGGTGTTTGGGCAGTGTAGGGGGTCATGCTGGGGGTGGTGTTTCAGGGTTTAGGGCAGTGCAGAGGTTTTTGGGCAGTGTAGGGGGTCGTGCTGGGGCTGGTATTTCAGGGTTTAGGGCAGTGCAGTGGTGTTCGGGCACTGTGGGGGGTATTGCTGGGGGTGGTGTTGCGGGGTTTAGGGCAGTGGTGTTCGGGCAGTGTAGGGGGTCTTGCTGGGGGTGGTGTTGCACGGTTTGGGGCAGAGCAGGGGTGTTCGGGCAGTGTGGGGGTCTTGCTGGGGGTGGTGTTGCAGGGTTTAGGGCAGTGGTGTTCAGGCAGTGTGGGGGGTCTTGCTGGGGGTGGTGTTTCAGGGTGTAGGGCAGTGCAGTGGTGTTCGTGGAGTGTAGCTGGTCGTGCTGGGGCCGGTGTTTCAGGGTTTAGGGCAGTGCAGTGGTGTTCACGGAGTGTAGGGGGTCATGCAGGGGCCGGTGTTTCAGGGTGTAGGGCAGTGTAGTGGTGTTCGGGGAGTGTAGGGGGTCGTGCTGGGGCCAGTGTTTTAGGGTTTAGGGCAGAGCACTGGAGTTCGGGGAGTGTAGGGGGTCGTGCTGGGGCCGGTGTTTCAGAGTGTAGGGCAGAGCAATGGTGTTCGGGCAGTGTAGGGGTCGTGCTGGGGCCGGTGTTTCACGGTGTAGGTCAGTGCAGTGGTTTTCGGGCAGTGTAGGGGGTCATGCTGGGGCCTGTGTTTCAGGGAGTTGGGCAGTGCAGTGGTGTTCGCGGAGTGTAGAGGGTCGTGCTGGGGCCTGTGTTTCAGGGTGTAGGGCAGAGCAATTGTGTTCAGGCTGTGTAGGGGGTCGTGTTGGGGCAGGTGTTTCAGGGTGTAGGGCAGTGCAGTGGTGTTTGGGCAGTGTAGGGGGTCATGCTGGGACCGGTGTGTCAGGGTTTAGGGCAGTGCAGTGGTGTTCGGGGAGCGTAGGGGGTCGTGCTAGGGCCGGTGTTTCAAGGTTTAGGGCAGTGCAGTGGTGTTCGTGGAGCGTAGGGGGTCGTGCAAGGGCTGGTGTTTCAGGGTTTAGGGTAGTGCACTGTTGTTCGGGCAGTGTAGGGGGTCTTGCTGGGGGTGGTGTTTCAGGGTTTAGGGCAGTGCAGTGGTGTTCAAGCAGTGTAGGGGATCGTACTGGTGCTTCAGGGTTTAGGGCAGTGCAGTGGTGTTCGGGCAGTGTAGGGGGTCGTGCTGGGTGTGATGTTACACGTTTTAGGGCAGTGCAGTGGTGTTTGGGTAGTGTAATGGGTTGTGCTGGGACTGGTGTTTTAGGGTTTAGGTCAGTGCAGGGTTGTTCGGGCAGTGTAGGGGGCCGTGCTGGGGATGGTGTTTAGGGTTTTAGGGCAGTGCAGTGTTGTTCGGTGTGAGAAGTTGGCCTGGTATATGCTGTTCACTAGTTCTAGTGACCACCTTGTACCATGCCAAGCAACCCTTATGGTGTGGTTGTAAGTCAACCTTTTTGGACTAGCTGCCCTAGTGGTAGCGTAGGCTAAGCAGTCTTTGAGGCTAAACTCGTGATGCGTGTTAAGCAAGCTGTTTTACCAATAGTAACCCCCTTTTATACCAATGAAAGGACACCACACAGACATATATTCAAAATATATATGTATTTATTTCTCAAAGTAACCCCTAGTCTCTTTATGAGCACAGGAGCACAAATCGTCAAACAAGATTATCACAGAATACACAGAAGTTGCACGTTATATGGATAGGCCCTGGTGGCCACTCAAACCATATACTAAAATAGTGGTATAAGTACCACGAACAGAAAAGGGAAAAGGCCTAGGGCCTCTAGAATCGCTGGGCCTACAAGGAGCTAACGTCAGTTAGTGACCAGGAGGTCCACGGGTGGCGTGTGCAGAGCAAATAGTCACACGCGTGCTCCCATAGGTTTCAATGGGTGCGTAAAAAGTACAAAGTTACTGCAAAAGGAATCTTCCGGATGACCTAGGAACTTAAGATTTGGAACACAGGCACTAGAGATGTATTACTACACATGGGCACCGGAGTACCAGCTTTACCTCACCCACAGGAAGCGGGTGCATAGGCCTCAAAGTGCGTCGGGTTTCTTCTATCTGTTCCGTTGAGCCTGGGACAAAGATGCTGCAGGCGGTCGGTCGGGAAGAGATGCAGTGGATCCAAGAGTGGATCGGAGATGTTGAAGACCTGTAAGCAGAGGGGACAGTGTTCACAGTCACTAGCCAGTGACCAGCGTGGCACCAGGTGGGTACCAGGCGATGTCGGGTGCAAACAGGTGATGAGGGGTAGCTTGTCTCCGCAGCCACGTGGTCCCTGAAGGTCGACGACGTCCAGGAGTCGGCTCACGAGCTGTCCCACGCAGGCTCTCGCTGTCGGCGGTGTCGGCGACTTGATCGAAGCAAACAAGCCTTGGCAAAAGCAATTGCAGGAGGATTCGGAAATCAGCTGTTGGTTCTGACCAGCAAGGTCAGAGGGATTGCTCCTTTGGAGGGGAGCAAGGGCCAGTCTGGAGCAACCAGACCAGCGGTGTTTGTCGTAGATTTCGTCGCCAAGATGGCCACTAGCCAGCGGGCCAGCAACCGGTTAGGCGCGTCGAGTGGCAAAATGCAGAAGGGCCCCACGCAGATCGTGGAGATGCTGGAGGGCTCACCTTTGGTGCAGATGCTGCTCGAGGGTTGGGCTTCTCAGGACCCAAAGCACAACTTGGAGGGAGCCTCGGTTGTTGCACTGGTCAGCTTGTCGTAGTCGTTCCAAGATGGCTGGCTCCACGTGTCTCGGTGCCTCCACGGGTCTCCTCTTTTCAGGGACTGTGGATCGGGCGGTGAGAGGTCTGGAGGTCCAGGTCTTGTCAGTCTCTGGGCTCGGGCTCCGGCGGGAGGCGGCGGCAAAGCAGACGGTGATTCGCTGGATGGTGCTTGCGTTAGCAAGGTGGTCACTCCCTGACCACAGGGGAGATTTTCTTCAGTCTTCTGTGCAGCAGAATGTCGAAGTTCCCGTCTTCTTCTTAGTTTCAAGTTGATTCCAGGATGTCTGAAGTCTTAGGACACAGCTCCTACCTTTATTCGGATTCTAGGGGCCGGACTACCTGCTAGGTCCCTCCCTATGGGTGGGACCAGGAAGGGGGGTGGTTACACCCCCAATCCTTTGTCCAGCTCGCCCCAGGCCCGGGACTGGTGTGCCCCAGGACCGGTTTGAACTGGCATATGCACCGAGGCTCCTTGTGAGCCACAGGCATGTCTGGTTTCTTTCAAGCCCTACCTGACCAATACACAAAATCCTGTCTGGGGTGGTGCACGCACCTCCCCTGGCAGGAAACCCTTTGTCCACACCTCCCAAGCTGGAAGGACTCCCAGCAGCAGGAGGGCAGACTTGTGTCTGTGGTGGCAGCATCCATTTTGTGGAGCTGAGGCTATGTCTGATTTTACCCGGGTTTCAGGTACTGTACATGTCGTGTCCCTCTAGAAGGGTGGAATGCTAACCCCGTCACCAGAATTGGCGAGGGGTTAGTATTCCAATTCGTATGACACCTTACTCGACATGTTTTGATAAAGCCAAACCAAAGCTAGCATTTAACCGCGAGGTTCATAATGCACTTAAGAGTATATGGTATGACGATATCTGGAAACAGTAGAAGGAAGTTGTTCCGACCACTGCAGACAGGCTCAGCTCATGCCAGAGCACCATCTCACATGGAACCAAGCACTCTGCCTTCAGGATTGTTAAGGCCTGCCATAGGAGTGACTTATAGGTTACCAGGTGTCCCATTTAAGGTTAGGTATAGGTATACTACACCTAAGTAAGAGGTGATTACACCAACTTACCCCAGCTGAGTGATCAGCCAGTTGTGTCAAATTGTTAGGCCAAGCCTGGGGTGGCATAATACATGCTGCAGCCCTTGGCAGGCCTTGGGTACACCAATGCCCTGGGTACCTAGTGTACACTGGTACAGGGGCTGACAGGGTGATCCACTTCCAATTGGTTATGCACCTAGGGTGCATAGTTTTAATTTAGTAGAGAGAACAGCAGGCTGGGGGTCTGATTGGCAGGCCCACAGCCTCAATATGTCAAAAACCAGTGAAGCAAAAAGCAAAAATTTGGGGTGACCATAGGATAGCAGACCCTACTCTCCTACACAACCCCCCCCCAAACGCTGGGACATTAAACTAGCCTTGACCAGTCTCGTCTTCATGTCCTAAGTGGAAGTACCTGGAGAGACCATCTGCATTCCCATGGTCAGTACCTGGCCGGTGCTCCACTGTAAAGTCCATCCCCTGTAGGGAAATGGACCACCTAAGCAGTTTGGGGTTTTCACCCTTCATCTGATTTAGCCACAAGAGGGGCTTATGGTCGGTCTGAATCTTGAAGTGAGTGCCAAACAAGTATGGCCTCAGCTTCTTCAGGGCCCACACCACAGCAAAGGCCTCCCTCTCAATAGCTGACCAATTCTTCTCTCTGGGGGTCAACCTTCTGCTAATAAAAGCAATGGGTTGGTCTTGACCATCTACATTAAGTTGTGACAGCACAGCTCCCACACCCAACTCAGAAGCATCTGTTTGGACAATAAACTCTTTGGAGTAGTCAGGACTTTTCAGGATAGGTGCAGAGCACATGGCCTCCTTCAGGTCATCAAATGCCTTTTGACAGCTTACTGTCCACTGAACCTTTTTGGGCATCTTCTTGGATGTCAGATCATTAATAGGAGTCACAATGGACCCATAGTTCTTAACAAACTTCCTGTAGTACCCAGTCAAGCCCAAGAAAGCTCGAACTTGAGTCTGGGTGGTTGGAGGGGACCAGTCCTTGATGGATTGTATCTTACTCTCCAGTGGTTGAACTTGGCCTCCACCTACAAGGTGGCCCAAATATACAACCTTACTCTGCCCTATCTGGCACTTAGTAGCCTTGATAGTGAGGCCTGCCCTTTGCAGAGCCCCAAGAGCCTTCTTCAGGTGGATCAGGTGATCCTCCCAGGTGGAGCTAAAGACAGCAATGTCATCAAGATATGCTGCGCAAAAGTCATCCAACCCAGTAAGGACTTGGTTCACCAGCCTTTGGAAGGTGGAAGGTGCATTCTTCAGACCAAAGGGCATCACCACAAACTGGTAGTGCCCACCTGGGGTTGAGAATGCTGTTTTGGCCTTAGACTCCTCAGCTAATCTGATTTGCCAATAGCCAGCTGTTAAGTCAAATGTGCTCAAAAACTTTGCAGAAGCTAGTTTGTCTATGAGCTCATCTGCCCTTGGAATAGGGTGTGCATCTGTCCTGGTGACAGCATTGAGTCCTCTGTAATCCACACAGAACCTCATCTCTCTCTTGCCATCTTTGGTGTGAGGTTTGGGGACCAGAACCACTGGGCTAGCCCAGGGGCTCTCTGAGGGTTCAATGACACCTAATTCCAGCATTTTATGTACCTCAGCCTTTATACAGTCCCTGACGTGGTCAGGTTGTCTGTAAAGTTTGTTCTTTACAGGCAGACTGTCACCAGTGTCCACAACATGGGTACACCAGTCAGTTTGGCTAGGTATCAAGGAAAACATATGTGAAAATGATTGTAGAACCTGTCTACATTCAGTCTGCTGATGGGCAGTGAGGTTGCCTCCAAGGGTCACTCCTTCAACTGAGCCATCTTCAGGGTTCTGAGACAACAGGTCTGGGAGAGGGTCACTCTCTTCCTCCTGTCCCTCATCTGTAGCCATGAGCAAGCCCATGTCTGCCCTGTCAACATATGCTTTAAGCCTGTTAACATGGAGTACCCTGTGGGGACTCCTGGGAGTTCCTAGGTCGACCAAGTAGGTGACCTCTCCCTTCTTTTCCAGGATTGTATGGGGTCCAGACCATTTGTCTTGGAGTGCTGCTGGGGCCACTGGCTCCAACACCCATACCTTCTGTCCTGGCTGAAACTCAACCAAGACAGCCTTTTGGTCATGCCAAGCTTTCTGTAAGGCCTGGCTTGCCTCAAGGTTTTTGGATGCCTTCTCCATATACTCAGCCATCCTGGAGCGGAGACCAAGTACATAGTCCACTATGTCTAGCTTAGGCTTTTTGAGAGGTAACTCCCAGCCTTCCTTCACCAAACACAGTGGGCCTCTCACAGGGTGCCCAAACAACAATTCAAAGGGGCTGTAGCCAACTCCTTTTTGTGGGACCTCTCTGTAAGCAAACAGAAGGCAGGGTAGAAGGATGTCCCATCTTCGCCTGAGCTTTTCAGGTAATCCTTTGATCATACCCTTTAGGGTCTTGTTGAATCTCTCAACAAGCCCATTGCATTGTGGGTGATAAGGGGTGGTGAACTTGTAGTTGACACCACATTCCTTCCACATAGCTGTTAAGTATCCTGACATAAAGTTGGTACCTCTGTCAGATACTACCTCCTTAGGAAACCCCACTCTGGAGAATACTCCCAGCAGGGCCCTGGCCACAACAGGGGCTGTAGTGGTCCTAAGGGGAATTGCCTCTGGATACCTGGTGGCATGATCCACTACCACCAGTATAAATCTGTGCCCAGATGCAGTGGGAGGATCCATGGGACCCACTATGTCTATTCCCACTCTTTCAAAGGGAACCCCCACCACAGGTAGTGGTATCAGGGGGGCCTTTGTTGTGCCACCTGATTTGCCACTGGCTTGGCAGGTAACACAGGAGCGACAAAACTCCTTTGTATCTTCATTCATATGAGGCCAGTGAAAGTGAGGGACAAGTCTGTCCCAGGTCTTGTTCTGGCCTAGGTGTCCTGCTAAAGGAATATCATGGGCCAAGGTAAGAAGGAAGCCCCTAAATTGCAGAGGTATAACCAACCTCCTGGTTGCACCAGGCTTGGGGTCTCTAGCCTCTGAATAAAGGAGCCCTTCATCCCAATACACTTTATGGGTACCTTGAGCATTCCCAGCAGCCTCAGCAGCAGCCAGCTGTCTGAGGGGTTCAAGAGAGGGACAGGATAACTGAGCCTGCCTCAAGTCAGCCCTTGAAGGTCCCCCTGTCCCCAGAAACTCAACCTGGTCAGGTTCAAGCTCTTCAGGGACAGTTCCTTCAGGGTCTTCTAGATCAGCTTCCTGGGAAGGCTGATCATCACTCTGAGGCAGGGGGGAAGGCACAGCCTTGACCCTCCTGTTCTTCTTCTTGGTAGGTGCTTGGTCCATTGTTCCAGGATCCAAGACCTGTGGTTCAGTGAGGCACTTTTTGGCCTGTGACCTGGTCACAGCAAGGACATGTGATGATATACCTAACATCTCTGCATGAGTCCTGTACTCCACTTCTGACCATAGAGAACTCTCTAGGTCATTGCCCAACAAACATTCTACTGGGAGGTCTGCACTAACCACAACCCTTTTGAGGCCAGTTACCCCTCCCCATGAGAAGTTAACAGCTGCCACACTATGTGAAGTAGTGGCATTGCTGGCATTGGTCACCAGGTAGTTCTCACCTGGTATGTACTGTCCAGGGTCCACAAAGCCTGGTGTCACCATAGTGACACTGGCACATGTGTCCCTGTAGGCTTGAGCCACTTTGTCATTAATTAAAGGAGTCTGTCTGTACTTGCCCAGGTTACTGGGGCTCACAGTCAGGGACAAATCAATGTCCCCATCACAGATCAAGACTGCCTGTGTCAGGGTTCTGTCTAAGTCAGAATCTCCTTCAGTTCCCATAGTGATTCCCACTACACCCTTTGTCTGGGGACCAACACTGCTAACAGTAGTACTGGGAGCAGGTGCCTTAGGGGCAACAGTGTTGGGGGCTCCACCCTTTTTGCAATCACTAGTCCAGTGAGTTGTATTCTTGCAATGATTGCACCAGGGTTTCTTTTGACCTTCTTTCTTCTTTTTGGACTGTTGGGACCCACCCTCCTTAGTAGTAGTTTGGGGCCCTGTTGAAGACTTCTGGTCTTTAGGTTTCTGATCTCCACCCTTTTGGTCTGTTTTCTTCTGATCACCCCCTTGGCCCTGGTTCTGGTTCTTTTGCTTAACCCTGGTTCTGACCCATTTGTCTGCCTTCTTTCCCAATTCTTGGGGAGAGGTCAGATCAGAGTCAACCAAGTGTTGATGCAGTTGCTGGTTTTGACAGTTATTTAAAATCTGTTCTCTCATCATCAAATTATACAATCCTGTAAAATCAGATACCTTACTTCCCAGCAACCAACCCTCCAAAGCCTTAGTGGCACATTCAATGTATTCAGACCAGTCCTGAGTCTGTGTCTTTTGGGTGTCTCTGAACATTAACCTGTACTGCTCAGTGGTTAAGCCTAACCCATCAACTAGAACACTCTTCAGGACTCTGTAGTTTCTGACATCCTCTTCTCTAACAGTGAGGAGTCTGTCTCTGCCTCTTCCTTCAAAGGAGAGCCAGAGGATTGCTGCCCACTGATCTTCAGGAACCTGCTGTACTTTGCAGGCTCTCTCAAGAGCAGTTATCCACTTGTGGATGTCATCCCCACTTTTGTAGGGGGGCACAACCTTAGACAGGTTTCTATTGTCGAAAACCCTATCTTTGTCCTTAGGGACAATGCTGCCACCAGTGGGTATAGACCCACTCTCTTTATGCTGTCTAGCCTTGCTAAGTTTCTCTTCCATCAGGGCTACTTCTAGCTCCTGCTTCCTGATCCTCAGCTGAGCCTCTTGCATCTTGGCCTCATGTTCCCTCCTCTGAGGGGTGGTCATCCTTCTCCTGGAGTGACCTTGAGAGCCTCTAGAGCCATGGGAAGCATTGGAGTCACCTGAGCGATTCCTTTGCCTTCCAAGCCCTGTGTTAAGTCCACTGGGGAGATCCAGTGGGTTGAACCCACTGTCAGTCCCCAATAGCCTTGGTTTAGCTGGGCCAAGTATAATACTTGGCACTGGGCTAGTTCTCCCTTCATCCTCACTACTGTCAGTATCCTTTTCACTCTCATCCTCTGTGGTAGGCATCCCATCTAAGGGGTGACTATTGGAACTGGGTACCTCTGTAGTATCTTCAGAAGGGGGGCCTCCGGTTCCTGACCCTAAGGGGGCTAACTGGGAAGCTTTCTTGAGTGCTCTCTGATTCTCATCATTCTGTAAGAGCTCTCTGAGCTTAGCAGAGTTTGGGTTCTTGGGCTGTTTAAGGCCTCTAAGAGTTGCCAAATGCCTGAGCTCATTCTGATTAAGGGTAGCAAAGCGGGATGGTGCCCTCTGGGGGTCACTCTCAACAGAGATGGGTACAGTGGACCCCTCTGCCCCGGCCATTGCTCTTAAGTGTGGGTGGATGTGTTGCAATCTACCTACACTTGGGTTTACCTACTAAACCTATCTAGTAGTTGTAGTCAGGGTGTGCTACTCCCTTTGCTCTACAACAACTAAGTTCAGTAGAACTTAAGTATATCTAATCTTGTTTTATATGTACCTACAGGTACCTATGTGATCTTTCAATTGGTAACCAAGAGATTACAATGGTAAAACACAGCAAGCTCAAATCCAACCGCTGCTCACCAATGTGAGAAGTTGGCCTGGTATATGCTGTTCACTAGTTCTAGTGACCACCTTGTACCATGCCAAGCAACCCTTATGGTGTGGTTGTAAGTCAACCTTTTTGGACTAGCTGCCCTAGTGGTAGCGTAGGCTAAGCAGTCTTTGAGGCTAAACTCGTGATGCGTGTTAAGCAAGCTGTTTTACCAATAGTAACCCCCTTTTATACCAATGAAAGGACACCACACAGACATATATTCAAAATATATATGTATTTATTTCTCAAAGTAACCCCTAGTCTCTTTATGAGCACAGGAGCACAAATCGTCAAACAAGATTATCACAGAATACACAGAAGTTGCACGTTATATGGATAGGCCCTGGTGGCCACTCAAACCATATACTAAAATAGTGGTATAAGTACCACGAACAGAAAAGGGAAAAGGCCTAGGGCCTCTAGAATCGCTGGGCCTACAAGGAGCTAACGTCAGTTAGTGACCAGGAGGTCCACGGGTGGCGTGTGCAGAGCAAATAGTCACACGCGTGCTCCCATAGGTTTCAATGGGTGCGTAAAAAGTACAAAGTTACTGCAAAAGGAATCTTCCGGATGACCTAGGAACTTAAGATTTGGAACACAGGCACTAGAGATGTATTACTACACATGGGCACCGGAGTACCAGCTTTACCTCACCCACAGGAAGCGGGTGCATAGGCCTCAAAGTGCGTCGGGTTTCTTCTATCTGTTCCGTTGAGCCTGGGACAAAGATGCTGCAGGCGGTCGGTCGGGAAGAGATGCAGTGGATCCAAGAGTGGATCGGAGATGTTGAAGACCTGTAAGCAGAGGGGACAGTGTTCACAGTCACTAGCCAGTGACCAGCGTGGCACCAGGTGGGTACCAGGCGATGTCGGGTGCAAACAGGTGATGAGGGGTAGCTTGTCTCCGCAGCCACGTGGTCCCTGAAGGTCGACGACGTCCAGGAGTCGGCTCACGAGCTGTCCCACGCAGGCTCTCGCTGTCGGCGGTGTCGGCGACTTGATCGAAGCAAACAAGCCTTGGCAAAAGCAATTGCAGGAGGATTCGGAAATCAGCTGTTGGTTCTGACCAGCAAGGTCAGAGGGATTGCTCCTTTGGAGGGGAGCAAGGGCCAGTCTGGAGCAACCAGACCAGCGGTGTTTGTCGTAGATTTCGTCGCCAAGATGGCCACTAGCCAGCGGGCCAGCAACCGGTTAGGCGCGTCGAGTGGCAAAATGCAGAAGGGCCCCACGCAGATCGTGGAGATGCTGGAGGGCTCACCTTTGGTGCAGATGCTGCTCGAGGGTTGGGCTTCTCAGGACCCAAAGCACAACTTGGAGGGAGCCTCGGTTGTTGCACTGGTCAGCTTGTCGTAGTCGTTCCAAGATGGCTGGCTCCACGTGTCTCGGTGCCTCCACGGGTCTCCTCTTTTCAGGGACTGTGGATCGGGCGGTGAGAGGTCTGGAGGTCCAGGTCTTGTCAGTCTCTGGGCTCGGGCTCCGGCGGGAGGCGGCGGCAAAGCAGACGGTGATTCGCTGGATGGTGCTTGCGTTAGCAAGGTGGTCACTCCCTGACCACAGGGGAGATTTTCTTCAGTCTTCTGTGCAGCAGAATGTCGAAGTTCCCGTCTTCTTCTTAGTTTCAAGTTGATTCCAGGATGTCTGAAGTCTTAGGACACAGCTCCTACCTTTATTCGGATTCTAGGGGCCGGACTACCTGCTAGGTCCCTCCCTATGGGTGGGACCAGGAAGGGGGGTGGTTACACCCCCAATCCTTTGTCCAGCTCGCCCCAGGCCCGGGACTGGTGTGCCCCAGGACCGGTTTGAACTGGCATATGCACCGAGGCTCCTTGTGAGCCACAGGCATGTCTGGTTTCTTTCAAGCCCTACCTGACCAATACACAAAATCCTGTCTGGGGTGGTGCACGCACCTCCCCTGGCAGGAAACCCTTTGTCCACACCTCCCAAGCTGGAAGGACTCCCAGCAGCAGGAGGGCAGACTTGTGTCTGTGGTGGCAGCATCCATTTTGTGGAGCTGAGGCTATGTCTGATTTTACCCGGGTTTCAGGTACTGTACATGTCGTGTCCCTCTAGAAGGGTGGAATGCTAACCCCGTCACCAGAATTGGCGAGGGGTTAGTATTCCAATTCGTATGACACCTTACTCGACATGTTTTGATAAAGCCAAACCAAAGCTAGCATTTAACCGCGAGGTTCATAATGCACTTAAGAGTATATGGTATGACGATATCTGGAAACAGTAGAAGGAAGTTGTTCCGACCACTGCAGACAGGCTCAGCTCATGCCAGAGCACCATCTCACATGGAACCAAGCACTCTGCCTTCAGGATTGTTAAGGCCTGCCATAGGAGTGACTTATAGGTTACCAGGTGTCCCATTTAAGGTTAGGTATAGGTATACTACACCTAAGTAAGAGGTGATTACACCAACTTACCCCAGCTGAGTGATCAGCCAGTTGTGTCAAATTGTTAGGCCAAGCCTGGGGTGGCATAATACATGCTGCAGCCCTTGGCAGGCCTTGGGTACACCAATGCCCTGGGTACCTAGTGTACACTGGTACAGGGGCTGACAGGGTGATCCACTTCCAATTGGTTATGCACCTAGGGTGCATAGTTTTAATTTAGTAGAGAGAACAGCAGGCTGGGGGTCTGATTGGCAGGCCCACAGCCTCAATATGTCAAAAACCAGTGAAGCAAAAAGCAAAAATTTGGGGTGACCATAGGATAGCAGACCCTACTCTCCTACATTCGGGTAGTGAAGGGGGCCGTGCTGGGAATGGTGTTTTAGGGTTTAGGGCAGTGCAGTGGTGTTCGGGCAGTGTAGGGGTCATGCTGGGGGTGGTGTTTTAGGGTTTAGGGCAATGCAGTGGTGTTCGGGCAGTGTATTGGGTCGTGCTGGAGCTAGTGTTTCAGGGTTTAGGGCAATGCAGTGGTGTTTGGGCAGTGTAGGGGGTCATGCAGGGGGTGGTGTTTCAGGGTTTAGGACAGGGCCGTGGTGTTCGGGCAGTGTAGAGGGTTGTGCAGGGGATGGTTGTTCAGGGTTTAGGGCAGTGCAGTGGTGTTCGGGCAGTGTAGGGGGTCGTGCTGGGGTGGTGTTTCAAGGTTTAAGGCAGAGCAGTCGTCTTCGGGCAGAGTAGGGGGTCGTGCTGGGGGTGGTGTTTCAGGGTTTAGGGTAGAGCAGTGGAGTTCGCGCAGTGTAGTGGGTCGTGCTGGGGGTGCTGTTGCAGGGTTTAGGGCAGAGCAGGGGTGTTCGGGCAGTGTGGGGGGTCTTGCTGGGGGTGGTGTTGTGGGGTTTAGGGCAGTGGTGTTTGGGCAGTGTGGGGGGTCTTGCTGGGGGTCGTGTTTCAGGGTTTAGGGCAGTGCAGTGGTGTTCGGGCACTGTGGGGGTTTTGCTCGGGCTGGTGTTTCAGGGTTTAGGGCAGTGGTGTTCGGGCAATGTGTTTTTTTTTGCTGAGGGTGGTGTTTCAGTGTTTAGGACAGTGCAGTGGTGTTCTGGCAGTGTAGGGGATCTTGCTGGGGGTGGTGTTTCAGGGTGTAGGGCAGTGCAGTGGTGTTCGTGGAGTGTAGCTGGTCGTGCTGGGACTGGTGTTTTAGGGTTTAGGGCAGTGCAGGGTTGTTCGGGCAGTGTAGGGGGCCGTGCTGGAGATGGTGTTTTAGGGTTTTAGGGCAGTGCAGTGTTGTTCAGGTAGTGAAGGGGGCCGTGCTGGGAATGGTGTTTTAGGGTTTTGGGCAGTGCAGTGGTGTTCGGGCAGTGTAGGGGTCATGCTGGGGGTGGTGTTTTAGGGTTTAGGGCAATGCAGTGGTGTTCGGGCAGTGTATTGGGTCGTGCTGGAGCTAGTGTTTCAGCGTTTAGGGCAATGCAGTGGTGTTTGGGCAGTGTAGGGGGTCATGCAGGGGGTGGTGTTTCAGGGTTTAGGACAGGGCCATGGTGTTCGGGCAGTGTAGAGGGTTGTGCAGGGGATGGTTGTTCAGGGTTTAGGGCAGTGCAGTGGTGTTCGGGCAGTGTAGGGGGTCGTGCTGGGGTGGTGTTTCAAGGTTTAAGGCAGAGCAGTCATCTTCGGGCAAAGTAGGGGGTCGTGCTTGGGGTGGTGTTTCAGTGTTTAGGACAGTGCAGTGGTGTTCTGGCAGTGTAGGGGATCTTGCTGGGGGTGGTGTTTCAGGGTTTAGGGCAGTAGTGTTCAGGCAGTGTAGGGGGTCGTGCTGGGGCTGGTGTTTCAGGTTTTAGGGCAGTGCAGTGGTGGTTGAGCAGTGTAGGAGGTCATGCTTTGGCTGGTGTTCGGACAGTATAGGGGGTCATGCTTTGGCTGGTGTTTCAGGGTTTAGGGAAATGCAGTGGTGTTCGGGCATTGTAGGGGGTCATGCTGGGGTTGGTGTTTCAGGGTTTAGGGCAGTGCAGTGGTGTTCGTGCAATGTAGGGGGTCGTGCACGGAGTGGTGTTTCAGGGTTTTGGGCAGAACAGTGGTGTTCGGGCAGTGTAGGGGGTCGTGCAGGGGTGGTGCTTCAGGGTTTAGGGCATTGCACTGGTGTTCGGGTAGTGTTGGGTGTCTTGCTGGGGGTTGTTTTACAGGGTATAGAGCAGTGGTGTTTGGGCAGAGTAGGATGTCTTGCTGGGGGGTGGTGTTTCAGGGTTTAGGGCAGTGCAGTTCTGGCAGTGTGGGGGGTTGTGCGGGGGTGGTGTTTCATGGTTTAGGGAAGTGTAGTGGAGTTCGGGTAATGTAGGGGCTCATGCTGGGGGTGACGTTCCAGGGTTTAGGGCAGTGCAGTGGTGTTTGGGCAGTGTAGGGGGTCGTGCTTGGGCTGGTGTTTCAGGGTTTAGGGCAGTGCAGTGGTGCTCAGGCATTGTAGGGGGTAATGCTGGTGCTGGTGTTTCAGGGTTTAGGGCAGTGCAGTGGTGTTCGGGTAGAGTAGGGGGATGTTCTGGCAGTGGTATTTCAGAGTTTAGGGCAGAGCAGTGGTGTTTGGGCAGATTAGGGGGACGTGCTGGGGTTGGTGTTTCAGGGTTGAGGGCAGAGCAGTGGTGTTCGGGCAGTGTAGGGGGTCATGCTGGGGCTGGTGTTTCAGGGTTTAGGGCAGTGCAGTGGTGTTCGGGCACTGTGGGGGGCATTGCTGGGGGTGGTGTTGTGGGGTTTAGGGCAGTGGTGTTCGGGCAGTGTGGGGGTCTTGCTGGGGGTGGGGTTGCAGGGTTTAGGGCAGTGGTGTTCATGCAGTGTCGGGGGTCTTGTTGGCGGTGGTGTTTCAGGGTTTAGGGCAGTGCAGTGCTGTTCAGGCACTGTGGGGGGTCTTGCTGGGGCTGGTGTTTCAGGGTTTAGGGCAGTGGTGTTCGGGCAGTGTGGGAGGTTTTGCTGAGGGTTCTGTTTCAGAGTTTAGGACAGTGCAGTGGTGTTCAGACAGTGTAGGGGATATTGCTGGGGGTGGTGTTTCAGAGTTTGGGGCAGTGGTGTTCGAGCAGTGTAGGAGGTTGTGCTGGGGCTGGTGTCTCAGTTTTTAGGGCAGTGCAGTGGTGGTCGAGCAGTGTAGGAGGTCATGCTGGGGCTGGTGTTTCAGGGTTTAGGACAGTGCAGTGTTGTTCAGGAAGTGTAGGGGGTCGTGCTTTGGCTGGTGTTTCAGGGTTTAGGGCAATGCAGTGGTGTTCGGGCAGTGTAGAGGGTCATGCTGGGGCTGTTGTTTCAGGGTTTAAAGCAGTGCAGTGGTGTTCGTGCAGTGTGGCGGGTCATGCTGGCTGGTGTTTCAGGGTTTAGGGCAGTACAGTGGTGTTCGGGCTGTGTAGGGGATCGTGCTGGAGCTGGTGTTTCAGGGTTTAGGGCAGTGCAGTGGTGTTCGGGCAGTGTAGGGGGTCATGTTGGGGCTGCGGTTCCAGGGTTTTGGGCAGAGCAGTGGTCTTCGGGCAGTGTAGGGGGTCTTGCTGGGGGTGGTGTTTCAGGGTTTAGGGCAGTGCAGTGGTGTTTGTGCAGTTTAGGGGGTCGTGCAGGGGGTGGTGTTTCAGTGTTTAGGGCAGGGCAGTGGTGTTTGGGCAGTGTAGGGGGTGGTGTTTCAGGGTTTAGGGCAGTGCACTGGTGTTCGGGTAGTGTTGGGGGTGTTGCTGGGGTTATGTTTCAGGGTATAGAGCAGTGGTGTTTGGGCAGTGTAGGGGGTCTTGCTGGTGTTTTTTTTCAGGGTTTAGGGCAGTGCAGTGGTGCTCGGGCGGTATAGGGGGACGTGCTGCCGGTGGTGTTTCAGTGTTTAGGGCAGTGCAGTCGTGTTCGGGCAGTTAGGGGGATTGTGCGGGTGGTGTTTCAGGGTTTAGGGAAGTGCAGTGGTGTTTGGGCAGTGTAGGGGCTCGTGCTGGGGCTGGTGTTTCAGGGTTGAGGGCAGTGCAGTTGTGTTTGGGCAGTGTAGGGGGTTGTGCTGGGGATGGTCTTTCAGGGTTCAGGGCAGTGCAGTGGTGTTTGGGCAGGGTAGGGGGTCGTGCTGGGTCTGGTGTTTCAGGGTATAGGGCAGAGCAGTCGTGTTCGGGCAGTGTAGAGGGTCGTGCTGGGTCTGGTGTTTCAGGGTGTAGGGCAGTGCAGTCGTGTTCGGGCAGTTAGGGGGATTGTGCGGGTGGTGTTTCAGGGTTTAGGGAAGTGCAGTGGTGTTTGGGCAGTGTAGGGGCTCGTGCTGGGGCTGGTGTTTCAGGGTTGAGGGCAGTGCAGTTGTGTTTGGGCAGTGTAGGGGGTTGTGCTGGGGATGGTCTTTCAGGGTTCAGGGCAGTGCAGTGGTGTTTGGGCAGGGTAGGGGGTGGTGCTGGGTCTGGTGTTTCAGGGTATAGGGCAGAGCAGTGGTGTTCGGGCAGTGTAGAGGGTCGTGCTGGGTCTGGTGTTTCAGGGTGTAGGGCAGTGCAGTGGTGTTCGGGCAGTGTAGGGGGTCATGCTGTTAAAGATTACAGGGATCTGTTAGCATGAGCTGAAAGCCATTTTGTACTTGGCAGCCATTTTAGTTAGCTATGTGCTGGCCATTTGCTGTTTCCCTCTTCCAGAGCCTTGCACATGCTTCGAAAGGCCTAGCTAGTAGAATGCATCTGCTCCTAGTACAGAACTGTCAGGCTGTTCTAACTGATGTCAGTAACTTATTACTCCTCCTACTTGTTGACTGTGCATTTACTGTATGACCATCTCTGTGTGTAACTCTTCTCATGTGTACTTGTACCGCCTTCTTTTGAGCCCCTGTGTGGGTATATAAGGCCCCTGTTCTCTGTACTCCTTAGAATGCCTCCCACAGTGACTTGAGATTACGGTGTGACGCAATCTCCCTCATCTGAGGTTAAAAAAAAAGATGTCTTTTATATTACAGCTTCTGTGCCAATCACTTCATTGTTGGTTTAAAAGGACCAAGTGTATCAGTGAAGCCCCCAAGAATGTTTTTGATTTCTTCAGTGATGGGGCTGGTGTTTCAGGGTATAGGGAAGTGCAGTGGTGTTCGGGCAGTATAGGGGATCGTGCTGGGACTGGTGTTTCAGTGTTTAGGGCAGTGCAGTGGTGTTCGGGCAGGGTAGGGGGTCGTGCTGTGGCTGGTGTTTCAGGGTTTAGGGCAGTGTAGTGGTGTTCGGGGAGTGTATGGAGTCGTGCTGGGGCTGGTGTTTCAGGGTTTAGGGCAGTGCAGTGGTGTTCGGGGAGTATAGGGGGTCGTGCTGGGGCTGGTGTTTCAGGGTTAGGGCATTGCAGTGGTGTTCGGGCAGAGTAGAGGGTCATGCTGGGGCTGGTTTTTCAGGGTTTAGGGCAGTGCAGTGGTGTTCGTGCAGAGTAGTGGGTCATGCTGGGGGTGGTGTTGCAGGGTTTAGGGAAGAGCAGTGGTGTTCGGGCAGTGCAGTGGGTCGTGCTGGTGGTGGTGTTGCAGGGTTTAGGGCAGTGCGGGGTCTTGCTGGGGGTGGTGTTTCAGGGTTTAGGGCAGTGCAGTGGTGTTCGGGCAGTGTGGGGGGTCTTGCTGGGGGTGGTGTTTCAGGGTTTAGGGCAGTGCAGTGGTGTTCGGGCAGTGTGGGGGTTGTGCTGGGGCTGGTGTTTCAGGGTTTAGGGCAGTGCAGTGGAGTTCGGGAAGTGTAGGGGGTCGTGCTGGGGCTGGTGTTTCAGGCATTAGGGCAGTGCAGTGGTGTTCGGGCAGAGTAGGGGGTTGTGCTGGAGCTGGTGTTTCAGGGTGTAGGGCAGTGCAGTAGTGTTTGGGCAGTGTAGGGGGTCGTACTGGGGGTGGTGTTTCAGGGTTTAGGGCAGAGCAGTGGTGTTCGGGCAGAGTAGGGGGTTGTGCTGGGGGTGGTGTTTCAGGGTTAGGGCAGAGCAGTGGAGTTCGGGCAGTGAAGTGGGTCATGCTGTGGGTGGTGTTGCAGGGTTTAGGGCAGAGCAGGGGTGTTCGGGTAGTGTGGGGGGTCTTGCTGGGGGTGGTGTTGCGGGGTTTAGGGCAGAGCAGTGGTGTAAGGGGAGAGTAGGGGGTCATGCTGGGGGTTGTGTTTCAGGGTTTAGGGCAGTGCAGTGGTGTTCGGGGAGTGAGGGGGTAGGATTGGGGCTGGTGTTTCAGGAATTGGGGCAGTGCAGTGGTGTTCCGGCAGAGTAGAGGGTCATGCTGGGGCTGGTGTTTCACGGTTTAGGGCAGTGCAGTGGAGTTCGGGCAGTGTAGTGGGTCGTGCTGGGGGTGGTGTTGCAGGGTTTAGGGCAGTGCTGGGTCTTGCTGTGGGTGGTGTTTCAGGGTTTAGGTCAGTGCAGTGGTGCTTGGGCAGTGTGGGGGTCTTGCTGGGGGTGGTGTTTCAGGGTTTAGAGCAGTGCAGTGGTGTTCTGGCACTGTGGTTGGTCGTGCAGGGGCTGGTGTTTCAGGGTTTAGGGCAGTGCAGTGGTGTTCCGGGAGTGTTGGGGTTGTGCTGGGGCTGGTGCTTCAGGGATTAGGGCAGTGCAGTGTTGTTCGGGGAGTGTAGGGGGTCGTGCTGTGGCCTGTGTTTCAGGGTCTAGGGCAGTGCAGTGGTGTTCTGGCAGTGTATGGGGTCATGCTGGGGCCGGTGTTTCAGGGTGTAGGGCAGTGCAGTGGTGTTCAGGGAGTGTAGGGGGTCGTGCAGGGGCCGGTGTTTTAGGATGAAGAGAAGTGCAGTGGTGTTCGGGCAGTGTAGCGGGTCGTGCTGGGGCTGGTGTTTCAGGGTTTAGGGCAGTGCAGTGGCATTCGTTCAGTGTAGGGTTTCGTGCTGGGGCCGGGGTTTCAGGGTTTAGGGCAGTGCAGTGGTGTTCAGGAAGTTTAGCGGGTTGTGCTGGGGTCAGTTTTTTTAGGGTTTAGGGCAGTTCAGTGGTGTTCGGGCAGTGTAGGGGTCGTGCTGGGGCCGGTGTTTCAGGGTTTAGGGCTGTGCAGTGGTGTTCGGTGAGCATAGGGGGTCGTGCTGGGGCCGGTATTTCAGGGTTTAGGGCAGAGCAGTGGCATTCAGGGATCGTAGGGGGTCTTGCTGGGGCCGGTGTTTCAGGGTTTAGGGCAGTGCAGTGGTGTTCGGGTAGAGTAGGGGTTCGTGTTGGGGGCGGTGTTTCAAGGTTTATGGCTGAGCAGTGGTGTTCGGGAAGAGTAGGGGGTAGTGCTGGGGGTATTTTTTCAGTGCTTAGGGCCGAGCAGTGGTGTCCGGGCAATGTAGTGGGTCGTGCTGGGGGTGGTGTTTCAGGGTTTGGGGTAGTGCAGTGGTGTTTAGACAGTGTGGGGGGTCGTGCTGGGGCTGGTGTTTCAGGGATTAGGGCAGTGCAGCGGGGTTCGAGCAGTGTAGGGGGTCGTGCTCGGGCTGATGTTTCAGGGTTTAGTGCAGTGGTGTTTGGGCAGTGTAGGGGGTCATGCTGTGGCTGGTGTTTCAGCGTGTAGGGCAGTGCAGTGGTGTTCGGGCAGTGTAGGGGGTCCTGCTAGGGCTGGTGTTTCAGGCTTTAGGGGAGTGCAGTGGTGTTCAGGCAGTGTAGGGGGTCGTGCTGGGGCTGGTGTTTCATGGTGTAGGGCAGTTGGTGGTGTTTGGGAAGAGTAGGGGGTCGTGCTGGGGCCGGTGTTTTTAGGTTTTAGGGCAGTGGTGTTCGGGAAGTGTAGGGGGTTGTGCTGGGGTGGTGTTTCAGGGTGTAGGGCAGTGCAGTGGTGTTCGGGGAGTGTAGGGGGCCGTGCTGTGGATGGTGTTTCAGGGTTTAGGGCAGTGCAGTGGTGTTCGTGCAGTGTAGGGGGTCGTTCTGGGGCCGGTGTTTCAGGGTGTAGGGCAGTGCAGTGGTGTTCGGGCAGTGTAGGGGGTCGTGCTGGTGCCGGTGTTTCAGGGATTAGGGCAGTGCAGTGTTGTTCGGGGAGTGTAGGGGGTCGTGCTGTGGCCTGTGTTTCAGGGTCTAGGGCAGTGCAGTGGTGTTCGGGCAGTGTAGGGGGTCATGCTGGGGCTGGTGTTTCAGGGTGTAGGGCAGTGCAGTAGTGTTCGGGGAGTGTAGGGGGTCGTGCAGGGGTCGGTGTTTTAGGATGAAGAGAAGTGCAGTGGTGTTCGGGCAGTGTAGCGGGTCGTGCTGGGGCTGGTGTTTCAGGGTTTAGGGCAGTGCAGTGGCGTTCGTTCAGTGTAGGGTTTCGTGCTGGGGCCGGGGTTTCAGGGTTTAGGGCAGTGCAGTGGTGTTCAGGAAGTTTAGCGGGTCGTGCTGGGGTCAGTTTTTTTAGGGTTTAGGGCAGTTCAGTGGTGTTCGGGCAGTGTAGGGGTCATGCTGGGGCCGGTGTTTCAGGGTTTAGGGCTGTGCAGTGGTGTTCGGTGAGCATAGGGGGTCGTGATGGGGCCGGTATTTCAGGGTTTAGAGCAGAGCAGTGGCGTTCAGGGATCGTAGGGGGTCTTGCTGGGGCCGGTGTTTCAGGGTTTAGGGCAGTGCAGTGGTGTTCGGGCAGAGTAGGGGTTCGTGTTGGGGGCGGTGTTTCAAGGTTTATGGCCGAGCAGTGGTGTTCGGGAAGAGTAGGGGGTAGTGCTGGGGGTATTTTTTCAGTGCTTAGGGCCGAGCAGTGGTGTCCGGGCAGTGTAGTGGGTCGTGCTGGGGGTGGTGTTTCAGGGTTTGGGGTAGTGCTGTGGTGTTTGGACAGTGTGGGGGTCGTGCTGGGGCTGGTGTTTCAGGGATTAGGGCAGTGCAGCGGGGTTCGGGCAGTGTAGGAGGTCGTGCTCGGGCTGATGTTTCAGGGTTTAGTGCAGTGGTGTTTGGGCAGTGTAGGGGGTCATGCTGTGGCTGGTGTTTCAGCGTGTAGGGCAGTGCAGTGGTGTTCGGGCAGTGTAGGGGGTCCTGCTGGGGCTGGTGTTTCAGGCTTTAGGGGAGTGCAGTGGTGTTCAGGCAGTGTAGGGGGTCATGCTGGGGCTGGTGTTTCATGGTGTAGGGCAGTGCAGTGGTGTTTGGGAAGAGTAGGGGGTCGTGCTGGGCCGGTGTTTTTAGGTTTTAGGGCAGTGGTGTTCGGGAAGTGTAGGGGGTTGTGCTGGGTTGGTGTTTCAGGGTGTAGGGCAGTGCAGTGGTGTTTGGGAAGAGTAGGGGGTCGTGCTGGGGCCGGTGTTTCTGGGTGTAGGGCAGTGTAGTGTTGTTCGGGCAGTGTAGGGGGTTGTGCTGGGGGTGGTGTTTCAGGCTTTAGAGCAGTGCTGTGGTGTTCGGTGAGTGTAGGAGGTCGTGCTGGGGCCGGTGTTTCATGGTTTTGGGCAGTGCAGTGGTGTTCGTGCAGTGTAGGGGGTCGTTCTGGGGCCGGTGTTTCAGGGTGTAGGGCAGTGCAGTGGTGTTCGGGCAGTGTAGGGGGTCGTACTGGTGCCGGTGTTTCAGGGTTTAGGGCAGTGCAGTGTTGATTGGGGAGTGTAGGGGTTGTGCTGTGGCCGGTGTTTCAGGGTCTAGGGCAGTGCAGTGGTGTTCGGGCAGTGTAGAGGTCATGCTGGGGTCGGTGTTTCAGGGTGTAGGGCAGTGCAGTGGTGTTCGGGCAGTGTAGGGGGTTGTGCTGGGGTGGTGTTTCAGGGTGTAGGGCAGTGCAGTGGTGTTTGTGAAGAGTAGGGGGTCGTGCTGGGGCCAGTGTTTCTGGGTGTAGGGCAGTGTAGTGTTGTTCGGGCAGTGTAGGGGTTGTGCTGGGGGTGGTGTTTCAGGCTTTAGAGCAGTGCTGTGGTGTTCGGTGAGTGTAGGAGGTCGTGCTGGGGCCGGTGTTTCAGGGTTTAGGGCAGTGCAGTGGTGTTCGTGCAGTGTAGGGGGTCGTTCTGGTTCTGGTATTTCAGGGTGTAGGGCAGTGCAGTGGTGTTCGGGCAGTGTAGGGGGTTGTGCTGGTGCCGGTGTTTCAGGGATTAGGGCAGTGCAGTGTTCGGGGCGTGTAGGGGGTTGTGCTGTGGCCGGTGTTTCAGGGTCTAGGGCAGTGCAGTGGTGTTCTGGCAGTGTAGGGGTCATGCTGGGGCCGGTGTTTCAGGGTGTAGGGTAGTGCAGTGGTGTTCAGGGAGTTTAGCGGGTCGTGCTGGGGCCAGTGTTTTTAGGGTTTTGGGCTGATCAGTGGTGTTCGGGCAGTGTAGGGGGTTGTGCTGGGGCCGGTGTTTCAGGGTTTACAGCAGTGCAGTGGTGATCGGGCAGTGTAGGGGGTTGTGCTGGTGCTGGTGTTTCAGGGATTAGGGCACTGCAGTGGTGTTCGGGAGTGTAGGGGGTCGTGCTGTGGCCAGTGTTTCAGGGTTTAGGACAGTGCAGTGGTGTTCGGGCAGTGTAGGGGGTCGTTCTGGGGCCGGTGTTTCAGGGTGTAGGGCAGTGCAGTGGTGTTCGGGCAGTGTAGGGAATCGTGCTGGGACCAGTGTTTCAGGGTGTAGGGTAGTGCAGTGGTGTTCGGGGAGTGTAGGGTGTCGTGCTGGGGCCGGTGTTTCAGGGTGAAGAGCAGTGCAATGGTGTTCGAGCAGTGTAGGGGGTCGTGCTGGGGCCGGTGTTTCAGGGTGTAGGGCAGTGCAGTGGTGTTCGGGCAGTGTAGGGGGTTGTGCTGGGGTGGTGTTTCAGGGTGTAGGGCAGTGCAGTGGTGTTTGGGAAGAGTAGGGGGTCGTGCTGGGGCCAGTGTTTCTGGGTGTAGGGCAGTGTAGTGTTGTTCGGGCAGTGTAGGGGGTTGTGCTGGGGGTGGTGTTTCAGGCTTTAGAGCAGTGCTGTGGTGTTCGGGCAGTGTATGGGGTCGTGCTGGTGCCGGTGTTTCAGGGATTAGGGCAGTGCAGTGTTGTTCGGGGAGTGTAGGGGGTCGTGCTGTGGCCGGTGTTTCAGGGTCTAGGGCAGTGCAGTGATGTTCTGGCAGTGTAGGGGGTCATGCTGGGGCCGGTGTTTCAGGGTGTAGGGCAGTGCAGTGGTGTTCGGGGAGTGTAGGGGGTCGTGCAGGGGCCGGTGTTTTAGGGTGAAGAGAAGTGCAGTGGTGTTCGGGCAGTGTAGCGGGTCGTGCTGGGGCTGGTGTTTCAGGGCTTAGGGCAGTGCAGTGGTGTTCGTTCAGTGTAGGGTTTCGTGCTGGGGCCGGGGTTTCAGGGTTTAGGGCAATGCAGTGGTGTTCAGGGAGTTTAGCGGGTCGTGCTAGGGCCAGTGTTTTTAGGGTTTTGGGCTGTTCAGTGGTGTTCGGGCAGTGTAGGGGGTTGTGCTGGGGCCGGTGTTTCAGGGTTTAGAGCAGTGCAGTGGTGTTCGGGGAGTGTAGGGGGTTGTGCTGGTGCTGGTGTTTCAGGGATTAGGGCACTGCAGTGGTGTTCGGGAGTTTAGGGGGTCGTGCTGTGGCCAGTGTTTCAGGGTTTAGGGCAGTGCAGTGGTGTTCGGGCAGTGTAGGGGGTCGTTCTGGGGCCGGTGTTTCAGGGTGTAGGGCAGTGCAGTGGTGTTCGGGCAGTGTAGGGAATCGTGCTGGGGCCAGTGTTTCAGGGTGTAGGGTAGTGCAGTGGTGTTCGGGGAGTGTAGAGGTCATGCTGGGGCTGTTGTTTCAGGGTTTAGGGCAGTGCAGTGGTGTTCGTTCAGTGTAGGGGGTCGTGCTGGGGCCGGTGTTTGAGGGTTTAGAGCAGTGCAGTTGTGTTCGGGGAGTGTAGGGGGTCGTGCTGTGGACGGTGTTTCAGGGTTTAGGGCAGTGCAGTGGTGTTCGTGCAGTGTAGGGGGTCGTTCTGGTTCTGGTATTTCAGGGAGTAGGGTATTGCAGTGGTGTTCGGGGAGTGTAGGGTGTCGTGCTGGGGCCGGTGTTTTAGGGTGAAGGGCAGTGCAATGGTGTTCGAGCAGTGTAGGGGGTCGTGCTGGGGCCGGTGTTTCAGGGTGTAGGGCAGTGCAGTGGTGTTCGGGCAGTGTAGGGGGTTGTGCTGGGGTGATGTTTCAGGGTGTAGGGCAGTGCAGTGGTGTTTGGGAAGAGTAGGGGGTCGTGCTGGGGCCGGTGTTTCTGGGTGTAGGGCAGTGTAGTGTTGTTCGGGCAGTGTAGGGGTTGTGCTGGGGGTGGTGTTTCAGGCTTTAGAGCAGTGCTGTGGTGTTCGGTGAGTGTAGGAGGTCGTGCTGGGGCCGGTGTTTCAGGGTTTAGGGCAGTGCAGTGGTGTTCGTGCAGTGTAGGGGGTCGTTCTGGTTCAGGTATTTCAGGGTGTAGGGCAGTGCAGTGGTGTTCGGGCAGTGTAGGGGGTCGTGCTGGTGCCGGTTTTTCAGGGATTAGGGCAGTGCAGTGTTTGGGGAGTGTAGGGGGTCATGCTGTGGCCGGTGTTTCAGGGTCTAGGGCAGTGCAGTGGTGTTCTGGCAGTGTAGGGGGTCATGCTGGGGCCGGTGTTTCAGGGTGTAGGGTAGTGCAGTGGTGTTCGGGGAGTGTAGGGGGTCGTGCAGGGGCCGGTGTTTTAGGGTGAAGAGAAGTGCAGTGGTGTTCGGGCTGTGTAGCGGGTTGTGCTGGGGCTGGTGTTTCAGGGCTTAGGGCAGTGCAGTGGTGTTCGTTCAGTGTAGGGTTTCGTGCTGGGGCCGGGGTTTCAGGGTTTAGGGCAATGCAGTGGTGTTCAGGGAGTTTAGCGGGTCGTGCTGGTGCCAGTGTTTTTAGGGTTTTGGGCTGTTCAGTGGTGTTCGGGCAGTGTAGGGGGTTGTGCTGGGGCCGGTGTTTCAGGGTTTAGAGCAGTGCAGTGGTGTTCGGGCAGTGTAGGGGGTTGTGCTGGTGCTGGTGTTTCAGGGATTAGGGCACTGCAGTGGTGTTCGGGAGTGTAGGGGGTCGTGCTGTGGCCAGTCTTTCAGGGTTTAGGGCAGTGCAGTGGTGTTCGGGCAGTGTAGGGGGTCGTTCTGGGGCCGGTGTTTCAGGGTGTAGGGCAGTGCAGTGGTGTTCGGGCAGTGTAGGGAATCGTGCTGGGGCCAGTGTTTCAGGGTGTAGGGTAGTGCAGTGGTGTTCGGGGAGTGTAGGGTGTCGTGCTGGGGCCGGTGTTTCAGGGTGAAGGGCAGTGCAATGGTGTTCGAGCAGTGTAGGGGGTCGTGCTGGGGCCGGTGTTTCAGGGTGTAGGGCAGTGCAGTGGCGTTCGGGCAGTGTAGGGGGTTGTGCAGGGGTGGTGTTTCAGGGTGTAGGGCAGTGCAGTGGTGTTTGGGAAGAGTAGGGGGTCGTGCTGGGGCCGGTGTTTCTGGGTGTAGGGCAGTGTAGTGTTGTTCAGGCAGTGTAGGGGGTTGTGCTGGGGGTGGTGTTTCAGGCTTTAGAGCAGTGCTGTGGTGTTCGGTGAGTGTAGGAGGTCGTGCTGGGGCCGGTGTTTCAGGGTTTAGGGCAGTGCAGTGGTGTTCATGCAGTGTAGGGGGCCGTTCTGGGGCCGGTGTTTCAGGGTGTAGGGCAGTGCAGTGGTGTTCGGGCAGTGTAGGGGGTCGTGCTGGTGCCGGTGTTTCAGGGTTTAGGGCAGTGCAGTGTTGTTCGGGGAATGTAGGGGTTGTGCTGTTTCCGGTGTTTCAGGGTCTAGGGCAGTGCAGTGGTGTTCGGGCAGTGTAGAGGTCATGCTGGGGCTGTTGTTTCAGGGTTTAGGGCAGTGCAGTGGTGTTCGTTCAGTGTAGGGGGTCGTGCTGGGGCCGGTGTTTGAGGGTTTAGAGCAGTGCAGTTGTGTTCGGGGAGTGTAGGGGGTCATGCTGTGGACGGTGTTTCAGGGTTTAGGGCAGTGCAGTGGTTTTCGGGCAGTGTAGGGGGTCGTTCTGGGGCCAGTGTTTCAGGGTGTAGGGCAGTGCAGTGGTGTTCGGTGAGCATAGGGGGTCGTGCTGGGGCCGGTATTTCAGGGTTTAGGGCTGTGCAGTGGTGTTCGGTGAGCATAGGGGGTCGTGCTGGGGCCGGTATTTCAGGGTTTAGTGCAGAGCAGTGGCGTTCAGGGATCGTAGGGGGTCTTGCTGGGGCCGGTGTTTCAGGGTTTAGGGCAGTGCAGTGGTGTTCGGGCAGAGTAGGGGTTCGTGTTGGGGGCTGTGTTTCAAGGTTTATGGCCGAGCAGTGGTGTTCGGGAAGAGTAGGGGGTAGTGCTGGGGGTATTTTTTCAGTGCTTAGGGCCGAACAGTGGTGTCCGGGCAGTGTAGTGGGTCGTGCTGGGGGTGGTGTTTCAGGGTTTGGGGTAGTGCAGTGGTGTTTGGACAGTGTGGGGGGTCGTGCTGGGGCTGGTGTTTCAGGGATTAGGGCAGTGCAGCGGGGTTCGGGCAGTGTGGGGGGTCGTGCTTGGGCTGATGTTTCAGCGTTTAGTGCAGTGGTGTTTGGGCAGTGTAGGGGGTCATGCTGTGGCTGGTGTTTCAGCGTGTAGGGCAGTGCAGTGGTGTTCGGGCAGTGTAGGGGGTCCTGCTGGGGCTGGTGTTTCAGGCTTTAGGGGAGTGCAGTGGTGTTCAGGCAGTGTAGGGGGTCATGCTGGGGCTGGTGTTTCATGGTGTAGGGTAGTGCAGTGGTGTTTGGGAAGAGTAGGGGGTCGTGCTGGGGCCGGTGTTTTTAGGTTTTAGGGCAGTGGTGTTCGGGAAGTGTAGGGGGTTGTGCTGGGGTGGTGTTTCAGGGTGTAGGGCAGTGCAGTGGTGTTTGGGAAGAGTAGGGGGTCGTGCTGGGGCCGGTGTTTCTGGGTGTAGGGCAGTGTAGTGTTGTTCGGGCAGTGTAGGGGGTTGTGCTGGGGGTGGTGTTTCAGGCTTTAGAGCAGTGCTGTGGTGTTCGGTGAGTGTAGGAGGTCGTGCTGGGGCCAGTGTTTCATGGTTTTGGGCAGTGCAGTGGTGTTCGTGCAGTGTAGGGGGTCGTTCTGGGGCCGGTGTTTCAGGGTGTAGGGCAGTGCAGTGGTGTTCGGGCAGTGTAGGGGGTCGTACTGGTGCCGATGTTTCAGGGTTTAGGGCAGTGCAGTGGTGTTCGGGCAGTGTAGAGGTCATGCTGGGGCTGTTGTTTCAGGGTTTAGGGCAGTGCAGTGGTGTTCGTTCAGTGTAGGGGGTCATGCTGGGGCCAGTGTTTCAGGGTTTAGAGCAGTGCAGTTGAGTTCGGGGAGTGTAGGGGGGTCGTGCTGTGGACGGTGTTTCAGAGTTTAGGGCCGTGCAGTGGTGTTCGTGCAGTGTAGGGGGTCGTTCTGGTTCTGGTATTTCAGGGTGTAGGGCAGTGCAGTGGTGTTCGGGCAGTGTAGGGGGTCGTGCTGGTGCCGGTGTTTCAGGGATTAGGGCAGTGCAGTGTTGTTCGGGGAGTCTAGGGGGTCGTGCTGTGGCCGGTGTTTCAGGGTCTAGGGCAGTGCAGTGGTGTTCTGGCAGTGTAGGGGGTCATGCTGGGGCCGGTGTTTCAGGGTGTAGGGCAGTGCAGTGGTGTTCGGGGAGTGTAGGGGGTCGTGCAGGGGCCGGTGTTTTAGGGTGAAGAGAAGTGCAGTGGTGTTCGGGCAGTGTAGCGGGTCGTGCTGGGGCTGGTGTTTCAGGGCTTAGGGCAGTGCAGTGGTGTTCGTACAGTGTAGGGTTTCGTGCTGGGGCCGGGGTTTCAGGGTTTAGGGCAATGCAGTGGTGTTCAGGGAGTTTAGCGGGTCGTTCTGGGGCCAGTGTTTTTCGGGTTTTGGGCTGTTCAGTGGTGTTCGGGCAGTGTAGGGGGTTGTGCTGGGGCCGGTGTTTCAGGGTTTAGAGCAGTGCAGTGGTGTTCGGGGAGTGTAGGGGGTTGTGCTGGTGCTGGTGTTTCAGGGATTAGGGCACTGCAGTGGTGTTCGGGAGTGTAGGGGGTCGTGCTGTGGCCAGTGTTTCAGGGTTTAGAGCAGTGCAGTGGTGTTCGGGCAGTGTACGGGGTCGTTCTGGGGCCGGTGTTTCAGGGTGTAGGGCAGTGCAGTGGTGTTCGGGGAGTGTAGAGGTCATGCTGGGGCTGTTGTTTCAGGGTTTAGGGCAGTGCAGTGGTGTTCGTTCAGTGTAGGGGGTCGTGCTGGGGCCGGTGTTTGAGGGTTTAGAGCAGTGCAGTTGTGTTCGGGGAGTGTAGGGGGTCGTGCTGTGGACGGTGTTTCAGGGTTTAGGGCAGTGCAGTGGTGTTCGTGCAGTGTAGGGGGTCGTTCTGGTTCTGGTATTTCAGGGAGTAGGGTATTGCAGTGGTGTTCGGGGAGTGTAGGGTGTCGTGCTGGGGCCGGTGTTTCAGGGTGAAGGGCAGTGCAATGGTGTTTGAGCAGTGTAGGGGGTCGTGCTGGGGCCGGTGTTTCAGCGTGTAGGGCAGTGCAGTGGTGTTCGGGCAGTGTAGGGGGTCCTGCTGGGGCTGGTGTTTCAGGCTTTAGGGGAGTGCAGTGGTGTTCAGGCAGTGTAGGGGGTCATGCTGGGGCTGGTGTTTCATGGTGTAGGGTAGTGCAGTGGTGTTTGGGAAGAGTAGGGGGTCGTGCTGGGGCCGGTGTTTTTAGGTTTTAGGGCAGTGGTGTTCGGGAAGTGTAGGGGGTTGTGCTGGGGTGGTGTTTCAGGGTGTAGGGCAGTGCAGTGGTGTTTGGGAAGAGTAGGGGGTCGTGCTGGGGCCGGTGTTTCTGGGTGTAGGGCAGTGTAGTGTTGTTCGGGCAGTGTAGGGGGTTGTGCTGGGGGTGGTGTTTCAGGCTTTAGAGCAGTGCTGTGGTGTTCGGTGAGTGTAGGAGGTCGTGCTGGGGCCAGTGTTTCATGGTTTTGGGCAGTGCAGTGGTGTTCGTGCAGTGTAGGGGGTCGTTCTGGGGCCGGTGTTTCAGGGTGTAGGGCAGTGCAGTGGTGTTCGGGCAGTGTAGGGGGTCGTACTGGTGCCGATGTTTCAGGGTTTAGGGCAGTGCAGTGGTGTTCAGGCAGTGTAGAGGTCATGCTGGGGCTGTTGTTTCAGGGTTTAGGGCAGTGCAGTGGTGTTCGTTCAGTGTAGGGGGTCATGCTGGGGCCAGTGTTTCAGGGTTTAGAGCAGTGCAGTTGAGTTCGGGGAGTGTAGGGGGGTCGTGCTGTGGACGGTGTTTCAGAGTTTAGGGCCGTGCAGTGGTGTTCGTGCAGTGTAGGGGGTCGTTCTGGTTCTGGTATTTCAGGGTGTAGGGCAGTGCAGTGGTGTTCGGGCAGTGTAGGGGGTCGTGCTGGTGCCGGTGTTTCAGGGATTAGGGCAGTGCAGTGTTGTTCGGGGAGTCTAGGGGGTCGTGCTGTGGCCGGTGTTTCAGGGTCTAGGGCAGTGCAGTGGTGTTCTGGCAGTGTAGGGGGTCATGCTGGGGCCGGTGTTTCAGGGTGTAGGGCAGTGCAGTGGTGTTCGGGGAGTGTAGGGGGTCGTGCAGGGGCCGGTGTTTTAGGGTGAAGAGAAGTGCAGTGGTGTTCGGGCAGTGTAGCGGGTCGTGCTGGGGCTGGTGTTTCAGGGCTTAGGGCAGTGCAGTGGTGTTCGTACAGTGTAGGGTTTCGTGCTGGGGCCGGGGTTTCAGGGTTTAGGGCAATGCAGTGGTGTTCAGGGAGTTTAGCGGGTCGTTCTGGGGCCAGTGTTTTTCGGGTTTTGGGCTGTTCAGTGGTGTTCGGGCAGTGTAGGGGGTTGTGCTGGGGCCGGTGTTTCAGGGTTTAGAGCAGTGCAGTGGTGTTCGGGGAGTGTAGGGGGTTGTGCTGGTGCTGGTGTTTCAGGGATTAGGGCACTGCAGTGGTGTTCGGGAGTGTAGGGGGTCGTGCTGTGGCCAGTGTTTCAGGGTTTAGAGCAGTGCAGTGGTGTTCGGGCAGTGTACGGGGTCGTTCTGGGGCCGGTGTTTCAGGGTGTAGGGCAGTGCAGTGGTGTTCAGGCAGTGTAGGGAATCGTGCTGGGGCCAGTGTTTCAGGGTGTAGGGTAGTGCAGTGGTGTTCGGGGAGTGTAGAGGTCATGCTGGGGCTGTTGTTTCAGGGTTTAGGGCAGTGCAGTGGTGTTCGTTCAGTGTAGGGGGTCGTGCTGGGGCCGGTGTTTGAGGGTTTAGAGCAGTGCAGTTGTGTTCGGGGAGTGTAGGGGGTCGTGCTGTGGACGGTGTTTCAGGGTTTAGGGCAGTGCAGTGGTGTTCGTGCAGTGTAGGGGGTCGTTCTGGTTCTGGTATTTCAGGGAGTAGGGTATTGCAGTGGTGTTCGGGGAGTGTAGGGTGTCGTGCTGGGGCCGGTGTTTCAGGGTGAAGGGCAGTGCAATGGTGTTTGAGCAGTGTAGGGGGTCGTGCTGGGGCCGGTGTTTCAGCGTGTAGGGCAGTGCAGTGGTGTTCGGGCAGTGTAGGGGGTTGTGCTGGGGTGGTGTTTCAGGGTGTAGGGCAGTGCAGTGGTGTTTGGGAAGAGTAGGGGGTCGTGCTGGGGCCGGTGTTTCTGGGTGTAGGGCAGTGTAGTGTTGTTCGGGCAGTGTAGGGGTTGTGCTGGGGGTGGTGTTTCAGGCTTTAGAGCAGTGCTGTGGTGTTCAGTGAGTGTAGGAGGTCGTGCTGGGGCCGGTGTTTCAGGGTTTAGGGCAGTGCAGTGGTGTTCGTGCAGTGTAGGGGGCCGTTCTGGGGCCGGTGTTTCAGGGTGTAGGGCAGTGCAGTGGTGTTCGGGCAGGGTAGGGGGTCGTGCTGGTGCCGGTGTTTCAGGGTTTAGGGCAGTGCAGTGTTGTTCGGGGAGTGTAGGGTTTGTGCTGGGGGTGGTGTTTCAGAGTTTGGGGCAGTGCAGTGGTGTTCGGGCAGTGTAGAGGTCATGCTGGGGCTGTTGTTTCAGGGTTTAGGGCAGTGCAGTGGTGTTCGTTCAGTGTAGGGGGTCGTGCTGGGGCCGGTGTTTGAGGGTTTAGAGCAGTGCAGTTGTGTTCGGGGAGTGTAGGGGGTCGTGCTGTGGATGGTGTTTCAGGGTTTAGGGCAGTGCAGTGGTGTTCGTGCAGTGTAGGGGGTCGTTCTGGTTCTGGTATTTCAGGGTGTAGGGCAGTGCAGTGGTGTTCGGGCAGTGTAGGGGGTCGTGCTGGTGCCGGTGTTTCAGGGATTAGGGCAGTGCAGTGTTGTTCGGGGAGTGTAGGGGGTCGTGCTGTGGCCGGTGTTTCAGGGTCTAGGGCAGTGCAGTGGTGTTCTGGCAGTGTAGGGGGTCATGCTGGGGCCGGTGTTTCAGGGTGTAGGGCAGTGCAGTGGTGTTCGGGGAGTGTAGGGGGTCGTGCAGGGGCCGGTGTTTTAGAGTGAAGAGAAGTGCAGTGGTGTTCGGGCAGTGTAGCGGGTCGTGCTGGGGCTGGTGTTTCAGGGTTTAGGGCAGTGCAGTGGTGTTCGTTCAGTGTAGGGTTCCGTGCTGGGGCTGGGGTTTCAGGGTTTAGGCCAATGCAGTGGTGTTCAGGGAGTTTAGCAGGTCGTGCTGGGGCCAGTGTTCTTAGGGTTTTGGGCTGTTCAGTGGTGTTCGGGCAGTGTAGGGGGTTGTGCTGGGGCAGGTGTTTCAGGGTTTAGAGCAGTGCAGTGGTGTTCGGGGAGTGTAGGGGGTTGTGCTGGTGCTGGTGTTTCAGGGATTAGGGCACTGCAGTGGTGTTCAGGGAGTGTAGGGGTTGTGCTGTGGCCAGTGTTTCAGGGTTTAGGGCAGTGCAGTGGTGTTCGGGCAGTGTAGGGGGTAGTTCTGGGGCCGGTGTTACAGGGTGTAGGGCAGTGCATTGGTGTTCGGGCAGTGTAGGGAATCGTGCTGGGGCAGTGTTTCAGGGTGTAGGGTAGTGCAGTGGTGTTCGGGGAGTGTAGGGTGTCGTGCTGGGACCGGTGTTTCAGGGTGAAGGGCAGTGCAGTGGTGTTCGAGCAGTGTAGGGGGTCGTGCTGGGGCCGGTGTTTCAGGGTGTAGGGCAGTGCAGTGGTGTTGGGGCAGTGTAGGGGTCGTGCTGGGGCCGTTGTTTCAGGGTTTAGGGCAGTGCAGTGGTATTCAGAGAGTGTAGGAGGTCATGCTGCGGCAGGTGTTCCAGGGCTTAGGGCAGTGCATTGGTGTTTGCGGAGTGTCGGGGGTCTTGTGGGGCCGGTGTTTCAGGGTTTAGGGCAGTGCAGTAGTGTTCGGGCAGTGTAGGGGGCCGTGCTGGGGCCGGTGTTTCAGGGTGTAGGTCAGAGCAGTGGTCTTCGGGCAGTGTAGAGGGTTGTGCTGGGGCCGGTGTTTCAGGGTTTAGGGCAGTGCTGTGGTGTTCGGGCAGTGTAGGGGGTTGTGCTGGGGCCGGTGTTTCAGGGTGTATCGGGCAGTGCAGTTGTGTCCGGTCAGTGTTGGGGGTTGTGCTGGGGCCGGTGTTTCAGGGTCTAGGGCAGTGTAGTGGTGTTCGGGCAGTGTAGAGGTCATGCTGGGGCTGTTGTTTCAGGGTTTAGGGCAGTGCAGTGGTGTTCGTTCAGTGTAGGGGGTCGTGCTGGGGCCGGTGTTTGAGGGTTTAGAGCAGTGCAGTTGTGTTCGGGGAGTGTAGGGGGTCGTGCTGTGGACGGTGTTTCAGGGTTTAGGGCAGTGCAGTGGTGTTCGTGCAGTGTAGGGGGTCGTTCTGGTTCTGGTATTTCATGGTGTAGGGCAGTGCAGTGGTGTTCGGGCAGTGTAGGGGGTCGTGCTGGTGCCGGTGTTTCAGGGATTAGGGCAGTGCAGTGTTGTTCGGGGAGTGTAGGGGGTCGTGCTGTGGCCGGTGTTTCGGGGTCTAGGGCAGTGCAGTGGTGTTCTGGCAGTGTAGGGGTCATGCTGGGGCCGGTGTTTCAGGGTGTAGGGCAGTGCAGTGGTGTTCGGGGAGTATAGGGGGTCGTGCAGGGGCCGGTGTTTTAGGGTGAATAGAAGTGCAGTGGTGTTCGGGCAGTGTAGCGGTTCGTGCTGGGGCTGGTGTTTCAGGGTTTAGGGCAGTGCAGTGGTGTTCGTTCAGTGTAGGGTTTCGTGCTCGGGCCGGGGATTCAGAGTTTAGGGCAATGCAGTGGTGTTCAGGGAGTTTAGCGGGTCGTGCTGGGGCCAGTGTTTTTAGGGTTTTGAGCTGTACAGTGGTGTTCGGGCAGTGTAGGGGGTTGTGCTGGGGCTGGTGTTTCAGGGTTTAGAGCAGTGCAGTGGTGTTCGGGGAGTGTAGGGGGTTGTGCTGGTGCTGGTGTTTCAGGGATTAGGGCACTGCAGTGGTGTTCAGGGAGTGTAGGGGGTCGTGCTGTGGCCAGTGTTTCAGGGTTTAGGGCAGTGCAGTGGTGTTCGGGCAGTGTAGGGGGTCGTTCTGGGGCCGGTGTTACAGGGTGTAGGGCAGTGCATTGGTGTTCGGGCAGTGTAGGGAATCGTGCTGGGGCTGGAGTTTCCGGGTGTATGGGCAGTGCAGTTGTGTCCGGTCAGTGTTGGGGGTTGTGCTGGGGCCGGTGTTTTAGGGTGTAGGACAGTGTAGTGGTGTTCGGGCAGTGAAGAGGTCGTGCTGGGGCCGGTATTTCAGGGTGTAGGGCAGTGTAGGGGATCGTGCTGCGGTCGGTGTTTCAGGGTTTAGGGCAGTGCAGTGGTGTTCGGGGAGTGTAGGGGTCGTGCTGGGGCTGGTGTTTCAGGGATTAGGGCTGTGCAGTGGTGTTCGGTGAGCGTAGGGGGTCGTGCTGGGGCCGGTATTTCAGGGTTTAGGGCAGAGCAGTGGTGTTCAGGGATCGTAGGGGGTCTTGCTGGGGCCGGTGTTTCAGGGTTAAGGGCAGTGCAGTGGTGTTCAGGCAGAGTAGGGGTTCATGTTGTTGGGCCGGGTTTCAAGGTTTATGGCTGAGCAGTGGTGTTCGGGAAGAGTAGGGGGTCGTGCTGGGGGTATTTTTTCAGTGTTTAGTGCCGAGCAGTGGTGTCCGGGCAGTGTAGTGGGTCGTGCTGGGAGTGGTGTTTCAGGGTTTGGGGTAGTGCAGTGGTGTTTGGACAGTGTGGGGGGGTCGTGCTGGGGCTGGTGTTTCAGGGTTAAGGGCAGTGCAGTGGGGTTTGGGCAGTGTAGGGGGTCGTGCTGGGGCTGATGTTTCAGGGTTTAGTGCAGTGGTGTTTGGGCAGTGTAGGGGGTCGTGCTGGGGCTGGTGTTTCAGGGTGTAGGGCAGTGCAGTGGTGTTCGGGCAGTGTAGGGAGTCCTGCTGTGGCTGGTGTTTCAGGCTTTAGGGGAGTGCAGTGGTGTTCAGGCAGTGTAGGGGGTCATGCTGGGGCTGGTGTTTCATGGTGTAGGGCAGTGCAGTGGTGCTTGGGAAGAGTAGGGGGTCGTGCTGGGGCCGTTGTTTTTTGGGTTTAGGGCAGTTCAGTGGTGTTCGGGCAGTGTAGGCAGTCGTGCTGGGGCCGGTGTTTTTAGGGTTGAGGGCAGTGCAGTGGTGTTCGGGCAGTGTAGGGGGTCGTGCTGGGACTGGTGTTTCAGGGTATAGTGCAGTGGTGTTCGGGCAGTGTAGGGGGTTGTGCTGGGGTGGTGTTTCAGGGTGTAGGGCAGTGCAGTGGTGTTTGGGAAGAGTAGGGGGTTGTGCTGGGGCCGGTGTTTCTGGGTATACAGCAGTGTAGTGTTGTTCGGGCAGTGTAGGGGGTCGTGCTGGGGGTGGTGTTTCAGGGTTTAGAGCAGTGCAGTGGTGTTCAGGGAGTGTAGGAGGTCGTGCAGGGGCCGGTGTTTCAGGATTTAGGGCATTGCAGTGGTGTTCGGGGAGTGTAGGGGGTCGTGCTGTGGCCGGTGTTTCAGGGTGTAGGGCAGTGCAGTGGTGTTCGGGCAGTGTAGGGGTCGTGCTGGGGCTGGTGTTTCATTGTTTAGGGCAGTGCAGTGGTGTTCGGGCAAAGTAGAGGGTCGTGCTGGGGCTGGTGTTTCAGGGTTTAGGGCAGTGCAGTGGTGATCGTTCAGTGTAGTGGGTCATGCTGGGGCCGGTGTTTCAGGGTTTAGGGCAGTGCAGTGGTGTTCGTGGAGTATAGGGGGTCATGCTGGGACCAGTGTTTTTAGGGTTTAGGGCAGTCCAATGGTGTTCGTACAGTGTAGGGGGTCGTGCTGGGGCTGGTGTTTCAGGATGTAGTGCAGTGGCGTTCGGGCAGTGTAGGGGGTCGTGCTGGGGCTGGTGTTTCAGGGAGTAGGGCAGTGCAGTGGTGGTCGGGCAGTGTAGAAGGTCGTGCTGGTGCCGGTGTTTCAGGGTTTAGGGCAGTGCAGTTTTGTTCGAGGAGTGTAGGGGGTCGTGCTGTGGCCGGTGTTTCAGTGTTTAGGGCAGTGCAGTGGTGTTCAGGCAGTGTAGGGGGTCATGCTGGTGCCGGTGTTTCAGGGTGTAGGGCAGTGCAGTGGAGTTCGGGGAGTGTAGGGGGTCGTGCTGGGGCCGGTATTTCAGGGTGAAGAGAAGTGTAGTGGTGTTAGGGCAATGTAGGGGATCGTGCTGTGGACAGTGTTTTTAGGGTTTAGGGCAGTTCAGTGGTGTTCTGGCAGTGTAGGGTGCATGCTGGGGCCAGTGTTGTTAGGGTTTAGGGCAGTGCAGTGGTGTTCAGGAAGTGTAGGGGGAATTGCTGGGGCTGGTGTTTCTGGTGAAGGGCAGTGTTGTTCGAGCAGTGTAGGGGGTCATGCTGGGGGTTGTGTTTCAGTCTTTAGGGCAGTGCAGTGGTGTTCGGGAAGTGTAGGGGGTCGTGCTGGGGCTGGTGTTTCAGGGTTTAGGGCAGTGCAGTGGTGTAAGTTCAGTGTAGGGGGTCGTGCTGGGGCTGGGGTTTCAGGGTTTAGGGCAGTGCAGTGGTGTTCAATCGGTGTAGGGGTTCGTGCTTGGGCCGGTGTTTCAGGGTTTAGGGCAGTGCAGTGGTGTTCGGGGAGTGTAGGGGGTCGTGCTGGTGCCGGTGTTTCAGGGTTTAGGGCAGTGCAGTGTTGTTCGGGGAGTGTAGGGGGTCGTGCTGTGGCTAGTGTTTCAGGGTTTAGGGCAGTGTTGTGGTGTTCGGGCAGTGTAGGGGGTTGTGCTGGGGCCGGTGTTTCAGGGTGTAAGGTCAGAGCAGTGGTGTTCGGGAAGTGCAGGGGGTCGTGCTGGGGCCGGTGTTTCAGGGTGAAGAGAAGTGTAGTGGTGTTCGGGCAATGTAGGCGGTCGTGCTAGGGCTGGTGTTTTAGGGTGTAGGGCAGTGCAGAGGTGTTCGGGCAGTGTAGGGGGTCATGCTGGGGCCAGTGTTTTTAGGGTTTAGGGCAGTTCAGTGGTGTTCTGGCAGTGTAGGGGGTCGTGCTGGGGCCAGTGTTTTTAGGGTTTAGGGCAGTGCAGTGGTGTTCGGGAAGTGTAGGGGGTCGTGCTGGGGCCGGTGTTTCTGGTGAAGGGCAGTGTTGTTCGAGCAGTGTAGGGGGTCATGCTGGGGGTTGTGTTTCAGTCTTTAGGGCAGTGCAGTGGTGTTCGGGAAGTGTTGGGGGTCATTCAGGGGCTGTGTTTCAGGGTTTAGAGCAGTGCAGTGGTGTTCGGGCAGTGTAGGGGGTCGTGCTGGGGCTAGTGTTTCAGGGTTTAGGGCAGTGCAGTGGTGTAAGTTCAGTGTAGGGGGTCGTGCTGGGGCTGGTGTTTCAGGGTTTAGGGCAGTGCAGTTGTGTTCGTTCAGTGTAGGGGCACGTGCTTGGGCCGGTGTTTCAGGGTTTAGGGCAGTGCACTGGTGTTCGGGCAGTGTAGGGGTTCGTGCTGGTGCCGGTGTTTCAGGATTTAGGGCAGTGCAGTGTTGTTCGGGGAGTGTAGGGGGTCGTGCTGTGGCTAGTGTTTCAGGGTTTAGGGCAGTGCTGTGGTGTTCGGGCAGTGTAGGGGGTTGTGCTGGGGCCGGTGTTTCAGGGTGTAAGGTCAGAGCAGTGGTGTTCGAGCAGTGCAGGGGGTCGTGGTGGGGCCAGTGTTTCAGGGTGAAGAGAAGTGTAGTGGTGTTCGGGCAATGTAGGGGGTCGTGCTAGGGCTGGTGTTTTAGGGTGTAGGGCAGTGCAGAGGTGTTCGGGCAGTGTAGGGGGTCATGCTGGGGCCAGTGTTTTTAGGGTTTAGGGCAGTTCAGTGGTGTTCTGGCAGTGTAGGGGGTCGTGCTGGGGACAGTGTTTTTAGGGTTTAGGGCAGTGCAGTGGTGTTCGGGAAGTGTAGGGGGTCGTGCTGGGGCCGGTGTTTCTGGTGAAGGGCAGTGTTGTTCGAGCAGTGTATGGGGTCATGCTGGGGGTTGTGTTTCAGTCTTTAGGGCAGTGCAGTGGTGTTCGGGAAGTGTTGGGGGTCATTCAGGGGCTGTGTTTCAGGGTTTAGAGCAGTGCAGTGGTGTTCGGGCAGTGTAGGGGGTCGTGCTGGGGCTAGTGTTTCAGGGTTTAGGGCAGTGCAGTGGTGTAAGTTCAGTGTAGGGGGTCGTGCTGGGGCTGGTGTTTCAGGGTTTAGGGCAGTGCTGTGGTGTTCGGGCAGTGTAGGGGGTTGTGCTGGGGCCGGTGTTTCAGGGTGTAAGGTCAGAGCAGTGGTGTTCGAGCAGTGCAGGGGGTCATGGTGGGGCCAGTGTTTCAGGGTGAAGAGAAGTGTAGTGGTGTTTGGGCAATGTAGGGGGTCGTGCTAGGGCTGGTGTTTTAGGGTGTAGGGCAGTGCAGAGGTGTTCGGGCACTGTAGGGGGTCGTGCTGGGGCCAGTGTTTTTAGGGTTTAGGGCAGTGCAGTGGTGTTCGGGAAGTGTAGGGGGTCATGCTGGGGCCGGTGTTTCTGGTGAAGGGCGGTGTTGTTCGAGCAGTGTAGGGGGTCATGCTGGGGGTTGTGTTTCAGTCTTTAGGGCAGTGCAGTGGTGTTCGGGAAGTGTGGGGGGTCATTCAGGGGCTGTGTTTCAGGGTTTAGAGCAGTGCAGTGGTGTTCGGGCAGTGTAGGGGGTCGTGCTGGGGCTGGTGTTTCAGCGTTTAGGGCAGTGCAGTGGTGTTCGTTCAGTGTAGGGGGTCGTGCTTGGGCCGGTGTTTCAGGGTTTAGGGCAGTGCAGTGGTGTTCGGGGAGTGTAGGGTGTCGTGCTGGTGCCGGTGTTTCAGGGTTTAAGGCAGTGCAGTGTTGTTCGGGGAGTGTAGGGGGTCGTGCTGTGGCTAGTGTTTAGGGTTTAGGGCAGTGCTGTGGTGTTCGGGCAATGTAGGGGGTTGTGCTTGGGCCGGTGTTTCAGGTTGTAAGGTCAGAGCAGTGGTGTTCAGGCAGTGCAGGGGGTCGTGCTGGGGCCGGTGTTTCAGGGTTTAGAGCAGTGCAGTGGTGTTCGGGGAGTATAGGGGGTCGTGCTGGGGCCGGTGTTTCAGGGTTTAAGGCAGTGCAGTGGTGTTCGGGAGTGTAGGGGGTCATCCTGGTGCCGGGGTTTCAGGGTTTAGGGCAGTGCAGTGGTGTTCGGGGAGTGTAGGGGGTCGTGCTGGTGCTGGTGTTTCAGGGTTTAGGGCAGTGCAGTGGTGTTCAGGGAGTGTAGGGGGTCGTGCAGGGGCCGGTGTTTCAGGGTGTAGGGCAGTGCAGTGCTGTTCGGGCAGTGTAGGGGGTTGTGCTGGGGCCATTGTTTCAGGGTTTAGGGCAGTGTAGTGGTGTTCAGAGAGTGTAGGGGGTCATGCTGCGGCAGGTGTTTCAGGGTTTAGGGCTGTGCATTGGTGTTTGGGGAGAGTAGGGGGTCTTGCTGGGGCCGGTGTTTCAGGGTTTAGGGCAGTGCAGTGGTGTTCGGGTAGTAAAGGGGGCCGTGCTGGGGCTGGTGTTTCAGGGTGTAGGTCAGAGCAGTGGTGTTCGGGCAGTGTAGAGGGTTGTGCTGGGGCCGGTGTTTCAGGGTTTAGGGCAGTGCTGTGGTGTTCGGGCAGTGTAGGGGGTCGTGCTGGGGCCGGTGTTTCAGGGTGTAGGGCAGTGCAGTGGTGTTCGCGCAGTGTAGCGGGTCGTGCTGGGGCTGGAGTTTCCTGGTGTAGGGGCAGTGCAGTTGTGTTCGGGCAGTGTAGACGGTTGTGCTGGGGCTGGTGTTTCAGGGTTTAGGGCAGTGCTGTGGTGTTCGGGCAGTGTAGGGGGTCGTGCTGGGGCCGGTGTTTCAGGGTGTAGGGCAGTGCAATCGTGTTCGTACAGTGTAGGGGGTCGTGCTGGGGCCAGTGTTATTAGGGTTTAGGGCAGTGCAGAGCAGTGGTATTTGGGCAGTGTAGGGGGTCGTGCTGGGGCTGGTGTTTCAGGGTGTAGTGCAGTGGCGTTCGGGCAGTGTAGGGGGTCGTGCTGGGGCTGGTGTTTCAGGGTGTAGGGCAGTGCAGTGGTGGTCGGGCAGTGTAGGAGGTCGTGCTGGTGCCGGTGTTTCAGGGTTTAGGGCAGTGCAGTGTTGTTCGGGGAGTGTAGGGGGTCGTGCTGTGGCCGGTGTTTCAGTGTTTAGGGCATTTCAGTGGTGTTCGGGCAGTGTAGGGGGTCATGCTGGTGCCGGTGTTTCAGGGTGTAGGGCAGTGCAGTGGAGTTCGGGGAGTGTAGGGGGTTGTGCTGGGCCCGGTGTTTCAGGGTGAAGAGAAGTGTAGTGGTGTTCGGGCAGTGTAGGGGGTCGTGCTAGGGCTGGTGTTTTAGGGTGTAGGGCAGTGCAGAGCTGTTCGGGCAGTGTAGGGGGTCGTGCTGGGGCCAGTGTTTTTAGGGTTTAGGGCAGTGCAGTGGTGTTCGTTCAGTGTAGGGGGTCGTGCTTGGGCCGGTGTTTCAGGGTTTAGGGCAGTGCAGTGGTGTTCGGGGAGTGTAGGGTGTCGTGCTGGTGCCGGTGTTTCAGGGTTTAAGGCAGTGCAGTGTTGTTCGGGGAGTGTAGGGGGTCGTGCTGTGGCTAGTGTTTAGGGTTTAGGGCAGTGCTGTGGTGTTCGGGCAATGTAGGGGGTTGTGCTTGGGCCGGTGTTTCAGGTTGTAAGGTCAGAGCAGTGGTGTTCAGGCAGTGCAGGGGGTCGTGCTGGGGCCGGTGTTTCAGGGTTTAGAGCAGTGCAGTGGTGTTCGGGGAGTATAGGGGGTCGTGCTGGGGCCGGTGTTTCAGGGTTTAAGGCAGTGCAGTGGTGTTCGGGAGTGTAGGGGGTCATCCTGGTGCCGGGGTTTCAGGGTTTAGGGCAGTGCAGTGGTGTTCGGGGAGTGTAGGGGGTCGTGCTGGTGCTGGTGTTTCAGGGTTTAGGGCAGTGCAGTGGTGTTCAGGGAGTGTAGGGGGTCGTGCAGGGGCCGGTGTTTCAGGGTGTAGGGCAGTGCAGTGCTGTTCGGGCAGTGTAGGGGGTTGTGCTGGGGCCATTGTTTCAGGGTTTAGGGCAGTGTAGTGGTGTTCAGAGAGTGTAGGGGGTCATGCTGCGGCAGGTGTTTCAGGGTTTAGGGCTGTGCATTGGTGTTTGGGGAGAGTAGGGGGTCTTGCTGGGGCCGGTGTTTCAGGGTTTAGGGCAGTGCAGTGGTGTTCGGGTAGTAAAGGGGGCCGTGCTGGGGCTGGTGTTTCAGGGTGTAGGTCAGAGCAGTGGTGTTCGGGCAGTGTAGAGGGTTGTGCTGGGGCCGGTGTTTCAGGGTTTAGGGCAGTGCTGTGGTGTTCGGGCAGTGTAGGGGGTCGTGCTGGGGCCGGTGTTTCAGGGTGTAGGGCAGTGCAGTGGTGTTCGCGCAGTGTAGCGGGTCGTGCTGGGGCTGGAGTTTCCTGGTGTAGGGGCAGTGCAGTTGTGTTCGGGCAGTGTAGACGGTTGTGCTGGGGCTGGTGTTTCAGGGTTTAGGGCAGTGCTGTGGTGTTCGGGCAGTGTAGGGGGTCGTGCTGGGGCCGGTGTTTCAGGGTGTAGGGCAGTGCAATCGTGTTCGTACAGTGTAGGGGGTCGTGCTGGGGCCAGTGTTATTAGGGTTTAGGGCAGTGCAGAGCAGTGGTATTTGGGCAGTGTAGGGGGTCGTGCTGGGGCTGGTGTTTCAGGGTGTAGTGCAGTGGCGTTCGGGCAGTGTAGGGGGTCGTGCTGGGGCTGGTGTTTCAGGGTGTAGGGCAGTGCAGTGGTGGTCGGGCAGTGTAGGAGGTCGTGCTGGTGCCGGTGTTTCAGGGTTTAGGGCAGTGCAGTGTTGTTCGGGGAGTGTAGGGGGTCGTGCTGTGGCCGGTGTTTCAGTGTTTAGGGCATTTCAGTGGTGTTCGGGCAGTGTAGGGGGTCATGCTGGTGCCGGTGTTTCAGGGTGTAGGGCAGTGCAGTGGAGTTCGGGGAGTGTAGGGGGTTGTGCTGGGCCCGGTGTTTCAGGGTGAAGAGAAGTGTAGTGGTGTTCGGGCAGTGTAGGGGGTCGTGCTAGGGCTGGTGTTTTAGGGTGTAGGGCAGTGCAGAGCTGTTCGGGCAGTGTAGGGGGTCGTGCTGGGGCCAGTGTTTTTAGGGTTTAGGGCAGTTCAGTGGTGTTCTGGCAGTGTAGGGGGTCGTGCTGGGGCCAGTGTTTTTAGGGTTTAGGGCAGTGCAGTGGTGTTCGGGAAGTGTAGGGGGTCGTGCTGGGGCCGGTGTTTCTGGTGAAGGGCAGTGTTGTTCGAGCAGTGTACGGGGTCATGCTGGGGGTTGTGTTTCAGTCTATAGGGCAGTGCAGTGGTGTTCGGGAAGTGTGGGGTTCATTCAGGGGCTGTGTTTCAGGGTTTAGAGCAGTGCAGTGGTGTTCGGGCAGTGTAGGGGGTCGTGCTTGGGCCGGTGTTTCAGGGTTTAGGGCAGTGCACTGGTGTTCGGGGAGTGTAGGGGGTCGTTCTGGTGCCGGTGTTTCAGGGTTTAGGGCAGTGCAGTGTTGTTCTGGGAGTGTAGGGGGTCGTGCTGTGGCTAGTGTTTCAGGGTTTAGGGCAGTGCTGTGGTGTTCGGGCAGTGTAGGGGGTTGTGCTGGGGCCGGTGTTTCAGGGTGTAAGGTCAGAGCAGTGGTGTTCGGGCAGTGCAGGGGGTCGTGGTGGGGCCGGTGTTTCAGGGTGAAGAGAAGTGTAGTGGTGTTCGGGCAATGTAGGGGGTCGTGCTAGGGCTGGTGTTTTAGGGTGTAGGGCAGTGCAGAGGTGTTCGGGCAGTGTAGGGGGTCATGCTGGGGCCAGTGTTTTTAGGGTTAAGGCAGTTCAGTGGTGTTCTGTCAGTGTAGGGGGTCGTGCTGGGGCCAGTGTTTTTAGGGTTTAGGGCAGTGCAGTGGTGTTCGGGCAGTGTAGAGGTCATGCTGGGGCTGTTGTTTCAGGGTTTAGGGCAGTGCAGTGGTGTTCGTTCAGTGTAGGGGGTCGTGCTGGGGCCGGTGTTTGAGGGTTTAGAGCAGTGCAGTTGTGTTCGGGGAGTGTAGGGGGTCGTGCTGTGGACGGTGTTTCAGGGTTTAGGGCAGTGCAGTGGTGTTCGTGCAGTGTAGGGGGTCGTTCTGGTTCTGGTATTTCAGGGTGTAGGGCAGTGCAGTGGTGTTCGGGCAGTGTAGGGGGTCGTGCTGGTGCCGGTGTTTCAGGGATTAGGGCAGTGCAGTGTTGTTCTGGGAGTGTAGGGGGTCGTGCTGTGGCCGGTGTTTCAGGGTCTAGGGCAGTGCAGTGGTGTTCTGGCAGTGTAGGGGGTCATGCTGGGGCCGGTGTTTCAGGGTGTAGGGCAGTGCAGTGGTGTTCGGGGAGTGTAGGGGGTCGTGCAGGGGCCGGTGTTTTAGAGTGAAGAGAAGTGCAGTGGTGTTCGGGCAGTGTAGCGGGTCGTGCTGGGGCTGGTGTTTCAGGGTTTAGGGCAGTGCAGTGGTGTTCGTTCAGTGTAGGGTTTCGTGCTGGGGCTGGGGTTTCAGGGTTTAGGCCAATGCAGTGGTGTTCAGGGAGTTTAGCGGGTCGTGCTGGGGCCAGTGTTCTTAGGGTTTTGGGCTGTTCAGTGGTGTTCGGGCAGTGTAGGGGGTTGTGCTGGGGCAGGTGTTTCAGGGTTTAGAGCAGTGCAGTGGTGTTCGGGGAGTGTAGGGGGTTGTGCTGGTGCTGGTGTTTCAGGGATTAGGGCACTGCAGTGGTGTTCAGGGAGTGTAGGGGGTCGTGCTGTGGCCAGTGTTTCAGGGCTTAGGGCAGTGCAGTGGTGTTCGGGCAGTGTAGGGGGTCGTTCTGGGGCCGGTGTTACAGGGTGTAGGGCAGTGCATTGGTGTTCGGGCAGTGTAGGGAATCGTGCTGGGGCAGTGTTTCAGGGTGTAGGGTAGTGCAGTGGTGTTCGGGGAGTGTAGGGTGTCGTGCTGGGGCCGGTGTTTCAGGGTGAAGGGCAGTGCAGTGGTGTTCGAGCAGTGTAGGGGGTCGTGCTGGGGCCGGTGTTTCAGGGTGTAGGGCAGTGCAGTGGTGTTAGGGCAGTGTAGGGGTCGTGCTGGGGCCGTTGTTTCAGGGTTTAGGGCAGTGCAGTAGTGTTCGGGCAGTGTAGGGGGCCGTGCTGGGGCCGGTGTTTCAGGGTGTAGGTCAGAGCAGTGGTCTTCGGGCAGTGTAGAGGGTTGTGCTGGGGCCGGTGTTTCAGGGTTTAGGGCAGTGCTGTGGTGTTCGGGCAGTGTAGGGGGTTGTGCTGGGGCCGGTGTTTCAGGGTGTATGGCAGTGCAGTGGTGTTCGGGCAGTGTAGAGGGTTGTGCTGGGGCTGGAGTTTCCGGGTGTATCGGGCAGTGCAGTTGTGTCCGGTCAGTGTTGGGGGTTGTGCTGGGGCCGGTGTTTCAGGGTCTAGGGCAGTGCAGTGGTGTTCGGGCAGTGTAGAGGTCATGCTGGGGCTGTTGTTTCAGGGTTTAGGGCAGTGCAGTGGTGTTCGTTCAGTGTAGGGGGTCGTGCTGGGGCCGGTGTTTGAGGGTTTAGAGCAGTGCAGTTGTGTTCGGGGAGTGTAGGGGGTCGTGCTGTGGACGGTGTTTCAGGGTTTAGGGCACTGCAGTGGTGTTCGTGCAGTGTAGGGGGTCGTTCTGGTTCTGGTATTTCAGGGTGTAGGGCAGTGCAGTGGTGTTCGGGCAGTGTAGGGGGTCGTGCTGGTGCCGGTGTTTCAGGGATTAGGGCAGTGCAGTGTTGTTCGGGGAGTGTAGGGGGTCGTGCTGTGGCCGGTGTTTCGGGGTCTAGGGCAGTGCAGTGGTGTTCTGGCAGTGTAGGGGTCATGCTGGGGCCGGTGTTTCAGGGTGTAGGGCAGTGCAGTGGTGTTCGGGGAGTGTAGGGGGTCGTGCAGGGGCCAGTGTTTTAGGGTGAATAGAAGTGCAGTGGTGTTCTGGCAGTGTAGCGGGTCGTGCTGGGGCTGGTGTTTCAGGGTTTAGGGCAGTGCAGTGGTGTTCGTTCAGTGTAGGGTTTCGTGCTCGGGCCAGGGGTTTCAGGGTTTAGGGCAATGCAGTGGTGTTCAGGGAGTTTAGCGGGTCGTGCTGGGGCCAGTGTTTTTAGGGTTTTGGGCTGTACAGTGGTGTTCGGGCAGTGTAGGGGGTTGTGCTGGGGCCGGTGTTTCAGGGTTTAGAGCAGTGCAGTGGTGTTCGGGGAGTGTAGGGGGTTGTGCTGGTGCTGGTGTTTCAGGGATTAGGGCACTGCAGTGGTGTTCAGGGAGTGTAGGGGGTCGTGCTGTGGCCAGTGTTTCAGGCATTAGGGCAGTGCAGTGGTGTTCGGGCAGTGTAGGGGGTCGTTCTGGGGCCGGTGTTACAGGGTGTAGGGCAGTGCATTGGTGTTCGGGCAGTGTAGGGAATCGTGCTGGGGCTGGAGTTTCCGGGTGTATGGGCAGTGCAGTTGTGTCCGGTCAGTGTTGGGGGTTGTGCTGGGGCTGGTGTTTCAGGGTGTAGGGCAGTGTAGGGGATCGTGCTGCGGTCGGTGTTTCAGGGTTTAGGGCAGTGCAGTGGTGTTCGGGGAGTGTAGGACCCGTGCTGGGGCTGGTGTTTCAGGGATTAGGGCTGTGCAGTGGTGTTCGGTGAGCGTAGGGGGTCGTGCTGGGGCTGGTATTTCAGGGTTTAGGGCAGAGCAGTGGTGTTCAGGGATCGTAGGGGGTCTTGCTGGGGCCGGTGTTTCAGGGTTAAGGGCAGTGCAGTGGTGTTCAGGCAGAGTAGGGGTTCGTGTTGTGGGCCGGGTTTCAAGGTTTATGGCTGAGCAGTGGTGTTCGGGAAGAGTAGGGGGTCGTGCTGGGGGTATTTTTTCAGTGTTTAGTGCCGAGCAGTGGTGTCCGGGCAGTGTAGTGGGTCGTGCTGGGAGTGGTGTTTCATGGATTGGGGTAGTGCAGTGGTGTTTGGACAGTGTGGGGGGTCGTGCTGGGGCTGGTGTTTCAGGGTTAAGGGCAGTGCAGTGGGGTTCGGGCAGTGTAGGGGGTCGTGCTGGGGCTGATGTTTCAGGGTTTAGTGCAGTGGTGTTTGGGCAGTGTAGGGGGTCGTGCTGGGGCTGGTGTTTCAGGGTGTAGGGCAGTGCAGTGGTGTTCGGGCAGTGTAGGGAGTCCTGCTGTGGCTGGTGTTTCAGGCTTTAGGGGAGTGCAGTGGTGTTCAGGCAGTGTAGGGGGTCATGCTGGGGCTGGTGTTTCATGGTGTAGGGCAGTGCAGTGGTGCTTGGGAAGAGTAGGGGGTCGTGCTGGGGCCGTTGTTTTTTGGGTTTATGGCAGTTCAGTGGTGTTCGGGCAGTGTAGGCAGTCGTGCTGGGGCCGGTGTTTTTAGGGTTGAGGGCAGTGCAGTGGTGTTCGGGCAGTGTAGGGGGTCGTGCTGGGACTGGTGTTTCAGGGTGTAGTGCAGTGGTGTTCGGGCAGTGTAGGGGGTTGTGCTGGGGTGGTGTTTCAGGGTGTAGGGCAGTGCAGTGGTGTTTGGGAAGAGTAGGGGGTTGTGCTGGGGCCGGTGTTTCTGGGTATACAGCAGTGTAGTGTTGTTCGGGCAGTGTAGGGGGTCGTGCTGGGGGTGGTGTTTCAGGGTTTAGAGCAGTGCAGTGGTGTTCAGGGAGTGTAGGAGGTCATGCAGGGGCCGGTGTTTCAGGATTTAGGGCATTGCAGGGGTGTTCGGGGAGTGTAGGGGGTCATGCTGGTGACAGCGTTTCTGGGTTTAGGGCAGTGCAGTGGTGTTCGGAGAGTGTAGGGGGTCGTGCTGTGGCTGGTGTTTCAGGGTGTAGGGCAGTGCAGTGGTGTTCGGGCAGTGTAGGGGGTCATGCTGGGACCAGTGTTTTTAGGGTTTAGGGCAGTCCAATGGTGTTCGTACAGTGTAGGGGGTCGTGCTGGGGCTGGTGTTTCAGGATGTAGTGCGGTGGCGTTCGGGCAGTGTAGGGGGTCGTGCTGGGGCTGGTGTTTCAGGGAGTAGGGCAGTGCAGTGGTGGTCGGGCAGTGTAGAAGGTCGTGCTGGTGCCGGTGTTTCAGGGTTTAGGGCAGTGCAGTGTTGTTCGAGGAGTGTAGGGGGTCGTGCTGTGGCCGGTGTTTCAGTGTTTAGGGCAGTGCAGTGGTGTTCAGGCAGTGTAGGGGGTCATGCTGGTGCCGGTGTTTCAGGGTGTCGGGCAGTGCAGTGGAGTTCGGGGAGTGTAGGGGGTCGTGCTGGGGCCGGTATTTCAGGGTGAAGAGAAGTGTAGTGGTGTTAGGGCAATGTAGGGGGTCGTGCTGGGGCCAGTGTTTTTAGGGTTTAGGGCAGTTCAGTGGTGTTCTGGCAGTGTAGGGGGCATGCTGGGGCCAGTGTTTTTAGGGTTTAGGGCAGTGCAGTGGTGTTTGGGAAGTGTAGGGGGAATTGCTGGGGCTGGTGTTTCTGGTGAAGGGCAGTGTTGTTCGAGCAGTGTAGGGGGTCATGCTGGGGGTTGTGTTTCAGTCTTTAGGGCAGTGCAGTGGTGTTCGGGAAGTGTGGGGGGTCATTCAGGGGCTGTGTTTCAGGGTTCAGAGCAGTGCAGTGGTGTTCGGGCAGTGTAGGGGGTCGTGCTGGGGCCAGTGTTTCAGGCATTAGGGCAGTGCAGTGGTGTTCGGGCAGTGTAGGGGGTCGTTCTGGGGCCGGTGTTACAGGGTGTAGGGCAGTGCATTGGTGTTCGGGCAGTGTAGGGAATCGTGCTGGGGCTGGAGTTTCCGGGTGTATGGGCAGTGCAGTTGTGTCCGGTCAGTGTTGGGGGTTGTGCTGGGGCTGGTGTTTCAGGGTGTAGGGCAGTGTAGGGGATCGTGCTGCGGTCGGTGTTTCAGGGTTTAGGGCAGTGCAGTGGTGTTCGGGGAGTGTAGGGGACGTGCTGGGGCTGGTGTTTCAGGGATTAGGGCTGTGCAGTGGTGTTCGGTGAGCGTAGGGGGTCGTGCTGGGGCTGGTATTTCAGGGTTTAGGGCAGAGCAGTGGTGTTCAGGGATCGTAGGGGGTCTTGCTGGGGCCGGTGTTTCAGGGTTAAGGGCAGTGCAGTGGTGTTCAGGCAGAGTAGGGGTTCGTGTTGTGGGCCGGGTTTCAAGGTTTATGGCTGAGCAGTGGTGTTCGGGAAGAGTAGGGGGTCATGCTGGGGGTATTTTTTCAGTGTTAAGTGCCGAGCAGTGGTGTCCGGGCAGTGTAGTGGGTCGTGCTGGGAGTGGTGTTTCAGGGTTTGGGGTAGTGCAGTGGTGTTTGGACAGTGTGGGGGGTCGTGCTGGGGCTGGTGTTTCAGGGTTAAGGGCAGTGCAGTGGGGTTCGGGCAGTGTAGGGGGTCGTGCTGGGGCTGATGTTTCAGGGTTTAGTGCAGTGGTGTTTGGGCAGTGTAGGGGGTCGTGCTGGGGCTGGTGTTTCAGGGTGTAGGGCAGTGCAGTGGTGTTCGGGCAGTGTAGGGAGTCCTGCTGTGGCTGGTGTTTCAGGCTTTAGGGGAGTGCAGTGGTGTTCAGGCAGTGTAGGGGGTCATGCTGGGGCTGGTGTTTCATGGTGTAGGGCAGTGCAGTGGTGCTTGGGAAGAGTAGGGGGTCGTGCTGGGGCCGTTGTTTTTTGGGTTTAGGGCAGTTCAGTGGTGTTCGGGCAGTGTAGGCAGTCGTGCTGGGGCCGGTGTTTTTAGGGTTGAGGGCAGTGCAGTGGTGTTCGGGCAGTGTAGGGGGTCGTGCTGGGACTGGTGTTTCAGGGTGTAGTGCAGTGGTGTTCTGGCAGTGTAGGGGGTTGTGCTGGGGTGGTGTTTCAGGGTGTAGGGCAGTGCAGTGGTGTTTGGGAAGAGTAGGGGGTTGTGCTGGGGCCGGTGTTTCTGGGTATACAGCAGTGTAGTGTTGTTCGGGCAGTGTAGGGGGTCGTGCTGGGGGTGGTGTTTCAGGGTTTAGAGCAGTGCAGTGGTGTTCAGGGAGTGTAGGAGGTCATGCAGGGGCCGGTGTTTCAGGATTTAGGGCATTGCAGGGGTGTTCGGGGAGTGTAGGGGGTCATGCTGGTGACAGCGTTTCTGGGTTTAGGGCAGTGCAGTGGTGTTCGGAGAGTGTAGGGGGTCGTGCTGTGGCCGGTGTTTCAGGGTGTAGGGCAGTGCAGTGGTGTTCGGGCAGTGTAGGGGGTCATGCTGGGACCAGTGTTTTTAGGGTTTAGGGCAGTCCAATGGTGTTCGTACAGTGTAGGGGGTCGTGCTGGGGCTGGTGTTTCAGGATGTAGTGCGGTGGCGTTCGGGCAGTGTAGGGGGTCGTGCTGGGGCTGGTGTTTCAGGGAGTAGGGCAGTGCAGTGGTGGTCGGGCAGTGTAGAAGGTCGTGCTGGTGCCGGTGTTTCAGGGTTTAGGGCAGTGCAGTGTTGTTCGAGGAGTGTAGGGGGTCGTGCTGTGGCCGGTGTTTCAGTGTTTAGGGCAGTGCAGTGGTGTTCAGGCAGTGTAGGGGGTCATGCTGGTGCCGGTGTTTCAGGGTGTAGGGCAGTGCAGTGGAGTTCGGGGAGTGTAGGGGGTCGTGCTGGGGCCGGTATTTCAGGGTGAAGAGAAGTGTAGTGGTGTTAGGGCAATGTAGGGGGTCGTGCTGGGGCCAGTGTTTTTAGGGTTTAGGGCAGTTCAGTGGTGTTCTGGCAGTGTAGGGGGCATGCTGGGGCCAGTGTTTTTAGGGTTTAGGGCAGTGCAGTGGTGTTCGGGAAGTGTAGGGGGAATTGCTGCGGCTGGTGTTTCTGGTGAAGGGCAGTGTTGTTCGAGCAGTGTAGGGGGTCATGCTGGGGGTTGTGTTTCAGTCTTTAGGGCAGTGCAGTGGTGTTCGGGAAGTGTGGGGGGTCATTCAGGGGCTGTGTTTCAGGGTTCAGAGCAGTGCAGTGGTGTTCGGGCAGTGTAGGGGGTCGTGCTGGGGCTGGTGTTTCAGGGTTTAGGGCAGTGCAGTGGTGTAAGTTCAGAGTAGGGGGTCGTGCTGGGGCTGGTGTTTCAGGGTTTAGGGCAGTGCAGTGGTGTTCATTCGGTGTAGGGGTTCGTGCTTGGGCCGGTGTTTCAGGGTTTAGGGCAGTGCAGTTTTGTTCGGGGAGTGTAGGGGGTCGTGCTGGTGCCGGTGTTTCAGGGTTTAGGGCAGTGCAGTGTTGTTCGGGGAGTGTAGGGGGTCGTGCTGTGGCTAGTGTTTCAGGGTTTAGGGCAGTGTTGTGGTGTTCGGGCAGTGTAGGGGGTTGTGCTGGGGCCGGTGTTTCAGGGTGTAAGGTCAGAGCAGTGGTGTTCGGGCAGTGCAGGGGGTCGTGCTGGGGCCGGTGTTTCAGGGTGAAGAGAAGTGTAGTGGTGTTCGGGCAATGTAGGCGGTCGTGCTAGGGCTGGTGTTTTAGGGTGTAGGGCAGTGCAGAGGTGTTCGGGCAGTGTAGGGGGTCATGCTGGGGCCAGTGTTTTTAGGGTTTAGGGCAGTTCAGTGGTGTTCTGGCAGTGTAGGGGGTCGTGCTGGGGCCAGTGTTTTTAGGGTTTAGGGCAGTGCAGTGGTGTTCGGAAAGTGTAGGGGGTCGTGCTGGGGCCGGTGTTTCTGGTGAAGGGCAGTGTTGTTCGAGCAGTGTAGGGGGTCATGCTGGGGGTTGTGTTTCAGTCTTTAGGGCAGTGCAGTGGTGTTCGGGAAGTGTTGGGGGTCATTCAGGGGCTGTGTTTCAGGGTTTAGAGCAGTGCAGTGGTGTTCGCGCAGTGTAGGGGGTCGTGCTGGGGCTAGTGTTTCAGGGTTTAGGGCAGTGCAGTGGTGTAAGTTCAGTGTAGGGGGTCGTGCTGGGGCTGGTGTTTCAGGGTTTAGGGCAGTGCACTGGTGTTCGGGGAGTGTAGGGGGTCGTGCTGGTGCCGGTGTTTCAGGATTTAGGGCAGTGCAGTGTTGTTCGGGGAGTGTAGGGGGTCGTGCTGTGGCTAGTGTTTCAGGGTTTAGGGCAGTGCTGTGGTGTTCGGGCAGTGTAGGGGGTTGTGCTGGGGCCGGTGTTTCAGGGTGTAAGGTCAGAGCAGTGGTGTTCGAGCAGTGCAGGGGGTCGTGGTGGGGCCAGTGTTTCAGGGTGAAGAGAAGTGTAGTGGTGTTCGGGCAATGTAGGGGGTCGTGCTAGGGCTGGTATTTTAGGGTGTAGGGCAGTGCAGAGGTGTTCGGGCACTGTAGGGGGTCATGCTGGGGCCAGTGTTTTTAGGGTTTAGGGCAGTTCAGTGGTGTTCTGGCAGTGTAGGGGGTCGTGCTGGGGCCAGTGTTTTTAGGGTTTAGGGCAGTGTAGTGGTGTTCGGGAAGTGTAGGGGGTCATGCTGGGGCCGGTGTTTCTGGTGAAGGGCGGTGTTGTTCGAGCAGTGTAGGGGGTCATGCTGGGGGTTGTGTTTCAGTCTTTAGGGCAGTGCAGTGGTGTTCGGGAAGTGTGGGGGGTCATTCAGGGGCTGTGTTTCAGGGTTTAGAGCAGTGCAGTGGTGTTCGGGCAGTGTAGGGGGTCGTGCTGGGGCTGGTGTTTCAGGGTTTAGGGCAGTGCAGTGGTGTTCGTTCAGTGTAGGGGGTCGTGCTTGGGCCGGTGTTTCAGGGTTTAGGGCAGTGCAGTGGTGTTCGGGGAGTGTAGGGGGTCGTGCTGGTGCCGGTGTTTCAGGGTTTAAGTAAGTGCAGTGTTGTTCGGGGAGTGTAGGGGGTCGTGCTGTGGCTAGTGTTTCAGGGTTTAGGGCAGTGCTGTGGTGTTCGGGCAATGTAGGGGGTTGTGCTTGGGCCGGTGTTTCAGGTTGTAAGGTCAGAGCAGTGGTGTTCGGGCAGTGCAGGGGGTCGTGCTGGGGCCGGTGTTTCAGGGTTTAAAGCAGTGCAGTGGTGTTCGGGGAGTATAGGGGGTCGTGCTGGGGCCGGTGTTTCAGGGTTTAAGGCAGTGCAGTGGTGTTCGGGAGTGTAGGGGGTCATCCTGGTGCCGGGGTTTCAGGGTTTAGGGCAGTGCAGTGGTGTTCGGGGAGTGTAGGGGGTCGTGCTGCTGCCGGTGTTTCAGGGTTTAGGGCAGTGCAGTGTTGTTCGGGGAGTGTAAGGGGGTCGTGCTGTGGCTAGTGTTTCAGGGTTTAGGGCAGTGTTGTGGTGTTCGGGCAGTGTAGGGGGTTGTGCTGGGGCCGGTGTTTCAGGGTGTAAGGTCAGAGCAGTGGTGTTCGGGCAGTGCAGGGGGTCGTGCTGGGGCCGGTGTTTCAGGGTGAAGAGAAGTGTAGTGGTGTTCGGGCAATGTAGGCGGTCGTGCTAGGGCTGGTATTTTAGGGTGTAGGGCAGTGCAGAGGTGTTCGGGCAGTGTAGGGGGTCATGCTGGGGCCAGTGTTTTTAGGGTTTAGGGCAGTTCAGTGGTGTTCTGGCAGTGTAGGGGGTCGTGCTGGGGCCAGTGTTTTTAGGGTTTAGGGCAGTGCAGTGGTGTTCGGGAAGTGTAGGGGGTCGTGCTGGGGCCGGTGTTTCTGGTGAAGGGCAGTGTTGTTCGAGCAGTGTAGGGGGTCATGCTGGGGGTTGTGTTTCAGTCTTTAGGGCAGTGCAGTGGTGTTCGGGAAGTGTTGGGGGTCATTCAGGGGCTGTGTTTCAGGGTTTAGAGCAGTGCAGTGGTGTTCGGGCAGTGTAGGGGGTCGTGCTGGGGCTAGTGTTTCAGGGTTTAGGGCAGTGCAGTGGTGTAAGTTCAGTGTAGGGGGTCGTGCTGGGGCTGGTGTTTCAGGGTTTAGGGAAGTGCAGTTGTGTTCGTTCAGTGTAGGGGCACGTGCTTGGGCCGGTGTTTCAGGGTTTAGGGCAGTGCACTGGTGTTCGGGGAGTGTAGGGGGTCGTGCTGGTGCCGGTGTTTCAGGATTTAGGGCAGTGCAGTGTTGTTCGGGGAGTGTAGGGGGTCGTGCTGTGGCTAGTGTTTCAGGGTTTAGGGCAGTGCTGTGGTGTTCGGGCAGTGTAGGGGGTTGTGCTGGGGCCGGTGTTTCAGGGTGTAAGGTCAGAGCAGTGGTGTTCGAGCAGTGCAGGGGGTCGTGGTGGGGCCAGTGTTTCAGGGTGAAGAGAAGTGTAGTGGTGTTCGGGCAATGTAGGGGGTCGTGCTAGGGCTGGTATTTTAGGGTGTAGGGCAGTGCAGAGGTGTTCGGGCACTGTAGGGGGTCATGCTGGGGCCAGTGTTTTTAGGGTTTAGGGCAGTTCAGTGGTGTTCTGGCAGTGTAGGGGGTCGTGCTGGGGCCAGTGTTTTTAGGGTTTAGGGCAGTGTAGTGGTGTTCGGGAAGTGTAGGGGGTCATGCTGGGGCCGGTGTTTCTGGTGAAGGGCGGTGTTGTTCGAGCAGTGTAGGGGGTCATGCTGGGGGTTGTGTTTCAGTCTTTAGGGCAGTGCAGTGGTGTTCGGGAAGTGTGGGGGGTCATTCAGGGGCTGTGTTTCAGGGTTTAGAGCAGTGCAGTGGTGTTCGGGCAGTGTAGGGGGTCGTGCTGGGGCTGGTGTTTCAGGGTTTAGGGCAGTGCAGTGGTGTTCGTTCAGTGTAGGGGGTCGTGCTTGGGCCGGTGTTTCAGGGTTTAGGGCAGTGCAGTGGTGTTCGGGGAGTGTAGGGGGTCGTGCTGGTGCCGGTGTTTCAGGGTTTAAGTAAGTGCAGTGTTGTTCGGGGAGTGTAGGGGGTCGTGCTGTGGCTAGTGTTTCAGGGTTTAGGGCAGTGCTGTGGTGTTCGGGCAATGTAGGGGGTTGTGCTTGGGCCGGTGTTTCAGGTTGTAAGGTCAGAGCAGTGGTGTTCGGGCAGTGCAGGGGGTCGTGCTGGGGAGGGTGTTTCAGGGTTTAAAGCAGTGCAGTCGTGTTTGGGGAGTATAGGGGGTCGTGCTGGGGCCGGTGTTTCAGGGTTTAAGGCAGTGCAGTGGTGTTCGGGAGTGTAGGGGGTCATCCTGGTGCCGGGGTTTCAGGGTTTAGGGCAGTGCAGTGGTGTTCGGGGAGTGTAGGGGGTCGTGCTGGTGCCGGTGTTTCAGGGTTTAGGGCAGTGCAGTGGTGTTCAGGGAGTGTAGGGGGTCGTGCAGGGGCCGGTGTTTCAGGGTGTAGGGCAGTGCAGTGCTGTTCGGGCAGTGTAGGGGGTTGTGCTGGGGCCATTGTTTCAGGGTTTAGAGCAGTGCAGTGGTGTTCGGAGAGTGTAGGGGGTCATGCTGCGGCAGGTGTTTCAGGGTTTAGGGCAGTGCATTGGTGTTTGGGGAGAGTAGGGGGCTTGCTGGGGCCGGTGTTTCAGGGTTTAGGCCAGTGCAGTGGTGTTCGGGTAGTAAAGGGGGCCGTGCTGGGGCCGGTGTTTCAGGGTGTCGGTCAGAGCAGTGGTGTTCGGGCAGTGTAGAGGGTTGTGCTGGGGCCGGTGTTTCAGGGTTTAGGGCAGTGCTGTGGTTTTCGGGCAGTGTAGGGGGTCGTGCTGGGGCTGGTGTTTCAGGGTGTAGGGCAGTGCAGTGGTGTTCGCGCAGTGTAGGGGGTCGTGCTGGGGCTGGAGTTTCCGGGTGTAGGGGCAGTGCAGTTGTGTTCGGACAGTGTAGACGGTTGTGCTGGGGCCGGTGTTTCAGGGTTTAGGGCAGTGCTGTGGTGTTCGGGCAGTGTAGGGGGTCGTGCTGGGGCCGGTGTTTCAGGGTGTAGGGCAGTGCAGTGGTGTTCGTACAGTGTAGGGGGTCGTGCTGGGGCCAGTGTTATTAGGGTTTAGGGCAGTGCAGAGCAGTGGTATTTGGGCAGTGTAGGGGGTCGTGCTGGGGCTGGTGTTTCAGGGTGTAGTGCAGTGGCGTTCGGGCAGTGTAGGGGGTCGTGCTGGGGCTGGTGTTTCAGGGTGTAGGGCAGTGCAGTGGTGGTCGGGCAGTGTAGGAGGTCGTGCTGGTGCCGGTGTTTCAGGGTTTAGGGCAGTGCAGTGTTGTTCGGGGAGTGTAGGGGGTCGTGCTGTGGCCGGTGTTTCAGTGTTTAGGGCATTTCAGTGGTGTTCGGGCAGTGTAGGGGGTCATGCTGGTGCCGGTGTTTCAGGGTGTAGGGCAGTGCAGTGGAGTTCGGGGAGTGTAGGGGGTCGTGCTGGGGCCGGTGTTTCAGGGTGAAGAGAAGTGTAGTGGTGTTCGGGCAATGTAGGGGGTCGAGCTAGGGCTGGTGTTTTAGGGTGTAGGGCAGTGCAGAGCTGTTCGGGCAGTGTAGGGGGTCGTGCTGGGGCCAGTGTTTTTAGGGTTTAGGGCAGTTCAGTGGTGTTCTGGCAGTGTTTGGGGTCGTGCTGGGGCCAGTGTTTTTAGGGTTTAGGGCAGTGCAGTGATGTTCGGGAAGTGTAGGGGGTCGTGCTGGGGCCGGTGTTTCTGGTGAAGGGCAGTGTTGTTTGAGCAGTGTACGGGGTCATGCTGGGGGTTGTGTTTCAGTGTTTAGGGCATTTCAGTGGTGTTCGGGCAGTGTAGGCGGTCGTGCTGGGGCTGGTGTTTCAGGGTTTAGGGCAGTGCAGTGGTGTTCGTTCAGTGTAGGGGGTCGTGCTTGGGCCGGTGTTTCAGGGTTTAGGGCAGTGCACTGGTGTTCGGGGAGTGTAGGGGGTCGTTCTGGTGCCGGCGTTTCAGGGTTTAGGGCAGTGCAGTGTTGTTCGGGGAGTGTAGGGGGTCGTGCTGTGGCTAGTGTTTCAGGGTTTAGGGCAGTGCTGTGGTGTTCGGGCAGTGTAGGGGGTTGTGCTGGGGCCGGTGTTTCAGGGTGTAAGGTCAGAGCAGTGGTGTTCGGGCAGTGCAGGGGGTCGTGGTGGGGCCGGTGTTTCAGGTTGAAGAGAAGTGTAGTGGTGTTCGGGCAATGTAGGGGGTCGTGCTAGGGCTGGTGTTTTAGGGTGTAGGGCAGTGCAGAGGTGTTCGGGCAGTGTAGGGGGTCATGCTGGGGCCAGTGTTTTTAGGGTTTAGGGCAGTTCAGTGGTGTTATGGCAGTGTAGGGGGTCGTGCTGGGGCCAGTGTTTTTAGGGTTTAGGGCAGTGCAGTGGTGTTCAGGGAGTGTAGGAGGTCGTGCAGGGGCAGGTGTTTCAGGATTTAGGGCATTGCAGTGGTGTTCGGGGAGTGTAGGGGGTCATGCTGGTGACGGCGTTTCTGGGTTTAGGGCAGTGCAGTGGTGTTCAGAGAGTCTAGGGGTTCGTGCTGTGGCCGGTGTTTCAGGGTGAACGGAAGTGCAGTGGTGTTCGGGCAATGTAGGGGGTCGTGCTAGGGCTGGTGTTTCAGGGTGTAGGGCAGTGCAGTGGTGTTCGGGCAGTGTAGGGGTCGTGCTGGGGCTGGTGTTTCATTGTTTAGGGCAGTGCAGTGGTGTTCGGGCAAAGTAGCGGGTCGTGCTGGGGCTGGTGTTTCAGGGTTTAGGGCAGTGCAGTGGTGATCGTTCAGTGTAGTGGGTCATGCTGGGGCCGGTGTTTCAGGGTTTAGGGCAGTGCAGTGGTGTTCGTGGAGTGTAGGGGGTCATGCTGGGACCAGTGTTTTTAGGGTTTAGGGCAGTCCAATGGTGTTCGTACAGTGTAGGGGGTCATGCTGGGGCTGGTGTTTCAGGATGTAGTGCAGTGGCGTTTGGGCAGTGTAGGGGGTCGTGCTGGGGCCGGTATTTCAGGGTGAAGAGAAGTGTAGTGGTGTTAGGGCAATGTAGGGGGTCGTGCTGGGGCCAGTGTTTTTAGGGTTTAGGGCAGTTCAGTGGTGTTCTGGCAGTGTAGGGGGCATGCTGGGGCCAGTGTTTTTAGGGTTTAGGGCAGTGCAGTGGTGTTCGGGAAGTGTAGGGGGAATTGCTGGGGCTGGTGTTTCTGGTGAAGGGCAGTGTTGTTCGAGCAGTGTAGGGGGTCATGCTGGGGGTTGTGTTTCAGTCTTTAGGGCAGTGTAGTGGTGTTCGGGAAGTGTGGGGGGTCATTCAGGGGCTGTGTTTCAGGGTTCAGAGCAGTTCAGTGGTGTTCCGGCAGTGTAGGGGGTCGTGCTGGGGCTGGTGTTTCAGGGTTTAGGGCAGTGCAGTGGTGTACGGGGAGTGTAGGGAGTCGTGCTGGTGCCGGTGTTTCAGGGTTTAGGGCAGTGCAGTGGTGTTCGTTCGGTGTAGGGGGTCGTGCTTGGGCCGGTGTTTCAGGGTTTAGGGCAGTGCAGTGGTGTTCGGGGAGTGTAGGGGGTCGTGCTGGTGCCGGTGTTTCAGGGTTTAGGGCAGTGCAGTGTTGTTCGGGGAGTGTAGGGGGTCGTGCTGGGACCGGTGTTTCAGGGTGTAAGGTCAGAGCAGTGGTGTTCGAGCAGTGCAGGGGGTCGTGCTGGGGCCGGTGTTTCAGGGTGAAGAGAAGTGTAGTGGTGTTCGGGCAATGTAGGGGGTCATGCTGGGGCCAGTGTTTTTAGGGGTTAGGGCAGTTCAGTGGTGTTCTGGCAGTGTAGGGGGTCGTGCTGGGGCCAGTGTTTTTAGGGTTTAGGGCAGTGCAGTGGTGTTCTGGAAGTGTAGGGGGTCGTGCTGGGGCCGGTGTTTCTGGTGAAGGGCAGTGTTGTTCGAGCAGTGTAGGGGGTCATGCTGGGGGTTGTGTTTCAGTCTTTAGGGCAGTGCAGTGGTGTTCGGGAAGTGTGGGGGGTCATTCAGGGGCTGTGTTTCAGGGTTTAGAGCAGTGCAGTGGTGTTCGGGCAGTGTAGGGGGTCGTGCTGGGGCTGGTGTTTCAGGGTTTAGGGCAGTGCAGTGGTGTAAGTTCAGTGTAGGGGGTCGTGCTGGGGCTGGTGTTTCAGGGTTTAGGGCAGTGCAGTTGTGTTCGTTCAGTGTAGGGGCACGTGCTTGGGCCGGTGTTTCAGGGTTTAGGGCAGTGCACTGGTGTTCGGGGAGTGTAGGGGGTCGTGCTGGTGCCGGTGTTTCAGGATTTAGGGCAGTGCAGTGTCGTTCGGGGAGTTTAGGGGGTCGTGCTGTGGCTAGTGTTTCAGGGTTTAGGGCAGTGCTGTGGTGTTCGGGCAGTGTAGGGGGTTGTGCTGGGGCCGGTGTTTCAGGGTGTAAGGTCAGAGCAGTGGTGTTCGAGCAGTGCAGGGGGTCGTGGTGGGGCCAGTGTTTCAGGGTGAAGAGAAGTGTAGTGGTGTTCGGGCAATGTAGGGGGTCGTGCTAGGGCTGGTGTTTTAGGGTGTAGGGCAGTGCAGAGGTGTTCGGGCACTACAGGGGGTCATGCTGGGGCCAGTGTTTTTAGGGTTTAGGGCAGTGTAGTGGTGTTCGGGAAGTGTAGGGGGTCGTGCTGGGGCCGGTGTTTCTGGTGAAGGGCGGTGTTGTTCGAGCAGTGTAGGGGGTCATGCTGGGGGTTGTGTTTCAGTCTTTAGGGCAGTGCAGTGGTGTTCGGGAAGTGTGGGGGGTCATTCAGGGGCTGTGTTTCAGGGTTTAGAGCAGTGCAGTGGTGTTCGGGCAGTGTAGGGGGTCGTGCTGGGGCTGGTGTTTCAGGGTTTAGGGCAGTGCAGTGGTGTAAGTTCAGTGTAGGGGGTCGTGCTGGGGCTGGTGTTTCAGGGTTTAGGGCAGTGCAGTTGTGCTCGTTCAGTGTAGGGGCACGTGCTTGGGCCGGTGTTTCAGGGTGTAGGGCAGTGCACTGGTGTTCGGGGAGTGTAGGGGGTCGTGCTGGTGCCGGTGTTTCAGGATTTAGGGCAGTGCAGTGTCGTTCGAGGAGTGTAGGGGGTCGTGCTGTGGCTAGTGTTTCAGGGTTTAGGGCAGTGCTGTGGTGTTCGGGCAGTGTAGGGGGTTGTGCTGGGGCCTGTGTTTCAGGGTGTAAGGTCAGAGCAGTGGTGTTCGAGCAGTGCAGGGGGTCGTGGTGGGGCCAGTGTTTCAGGGTGAAGAGAAGTCTAGTGGTGTTCGGGCAATGTAGGGGGTCATGCTAGGGCTGGTGTTTTAGGGTGTAGGGCAGTGCAGAGGTGTTCGGGCACTGTAGGGGGTCATGCTGGGGCCAGTGTTTTTAGGGTTTAGGGCGGTTCAGTGGTGTTCTGGCAGTGTAGGGGGTCGTGCTGGGGCCAGTGTTTTTAGGGTTTAGGGCAGTGTAGTGGTGTTCGGGAAGTGTAGGGGGTCGTGCTGGGGCCGGTGTTTCTGGTGAAGGGCGGTGTTGTTCGAGCAGTGTAGGGGGTCATGCTGGGGGTTGTGTTTCAGTCTTTAGGGCAGTGCAGTGGTGTTCGGGAAGTGTGGGGGGTCATTCAGGGGCTGTGTTTCAGGGTTTAGAGCAGTGCAGTGGTGTTCGGGCAGTGTAGGGGGTCGTGCTGGGGCTGGTGTTTCAGGGTTTAGGGCAATGCAGTGGTGTAAGTTCAGTGTAGGGGGTCGTGCTGGGGCTGGTGTTTCAGGGTTTAGGGCAGTGCAGTGGTGTTCGTTCAGTGTAGGGGGTCGTGCTTGGGCCGGTGTTTCAGGGTTTAGGGCAGTGCAGTGGTGTTCGGGGAGTGTAGGGGGTAGTGCTGGTGCCGGTGTTTCAGGGTTTAAGGCAGTGCAGTGTTGTTCGGGGAGTGTAGGGGGTTGTGCTGTGGCTAGTGTTTCAGGGTTTAGGGCAGTGCTGTGGTGTTCGGGCAATGTAGGGGGTTGTGCTTGGGCCGGTGTTTCAGGTTGTAAGGTCAGAGCAGTGTAGTTCGGGCCGTGCAGGGGGTCGTGCTGGGGCCGGTCTTTCAGGGTATAGAGCAGTGCAGTGGTGTTCCGGGAGTATAGGGGGTCGTGCTGGGGCCGGTGTTTCAGGGTTTAAGGCAGTGCAGTGGTGTTCGGGAGTGTAGGGGGTCATCCTGGTGCCGGGGTTTCAGGGTTTAGGGCAGTGCAGTGGTGTTCGGGGAGTGTAGGGGGTCGTGCTGGTGCCGGTGTTTCAGGGTTTAGGGCAGTGCAGTGGTGTTCAGAGAGCGTAGGGGGTCATGCAGGTGCCGGTGTTTCAGGGTGTAGGGCAGTGCAGTGGTGTTCGGGCAGTGTAGGGGGTCGTGCTGGGGCCATTGTTTTAGGGTTTAGGGCAGTGCAGTGGTGTTCAGAGAGTGTAGGGGGTCATGCTGCGGCAGGTGTTTCAGGGTTTAGGGCAGTGCATTGGTGTTTGGGGAGAGTAGGGGGTCTTGCTGGGGCCGGTGTTTCAGGGTTTAGGGCAGTGCAGTGGTGTTCGGGTAGTATAGGGGGCCGTGCTGGGGCCGGTGTTTCAGGGTGTAGGTCAGAGCAGTGGTGTTCGGGCAGTGTAGAGGGTTGTGCTGGGGCCGGTGTTTCAGGGTTTAGGGCAGTGCTGTGGTGTTCGGGCAGTGTAGGGGGTCGTGCTGGGGCCGGTGTTTCAGGGTGTAGGGCAGTGCAGTGGTGTTCGCGCAGTGTAGGGGGTCGTGCTGGGGCTGGAGTTTCCGGGTGTAGGGGCAGTGCAGTTGTGTTCGGGCAGTGTAGACGGTTGTGCTGGGGCCGGTGTTTCAGGGTTTAGGGCAGTGCTGTGGTGTTCGGGCTGTGTAGGGGGTCGTGCTGGGGCCGGTGTTTCAGGGTGTAGGGCAGTGCAGTGGTGTTCGTACAGTGTAGGGGGTCGTGCTGGGGCCAGTGTTATTAGGGTTTAGGGCAGTGCAGAGCAGTGGTATTTGGGCAGTGTAGGGGGTCGTGCTGGGGCTGGTATTTCAGGGTGTAGTGCAGTGGCGTTCGGGCAGTGTAGGGGGTCGTGCTGGGGCTGGTGTTTCAGGGTGTAGGGCAGTGCAGTGGTGGTCGGGCAGTGTAGGAGGTCGTGCTGGTGCCAGTGTTTCAGGGTTTAGGGCAGTGCAGTGTTGTTCGGGGAGTGTAGGGGGTCGTGCTGTGGCCTGTGTTTCAGTGTTTAGGGCATTTCAGTGGTGTTCGGGCAGTGTAGGGGGTCATGCTGGTGCCGGTGTTTCAGGGTGTAGGGCAGTGCAGTGGAGTTCGGGGAGTGTAGGGTGTCGTGCTGGGGCCGGTGTTTCAGGGTGAAGAGAACTGTAGTGGTGTTCGGGCAATGTAGGGGGTCGTGCTAGGGCTGGTGTTTTAGGGTGTAGGGCAGTGCAGAGCTGTTCGGGCACTGTAGGGGGCCATGCTGGGGCCAGTGTTTTTAGGGTTTAGGGCAGTTCAGTGGTGTTCTGGCAGTGTAGGGGGTCGTGCTGGGGCCAGTGTTTTTAGGGTTTAGGGCAGTGTAGTGGTGTTCGGGAAGTGTAGGGGGTCCTGCTGGGGCCGGTGTTTCTGGTGAAGGGCGGTGTTGTTCGAGCAGTGTAGGGGGTCATGCTGGGGGTTGTGTTTCAGTCTTTAGGGCAGTGCAGTGGTGTTCGGGAAGTGTGGGGGGTCGTGCTGGAGCTGGTGTTTCAGGGTTTAGGGCAGTGCAGTGGTGTAAGTTCAGTGTAGGGGGTCGTGCTGGGGCTGGTGTTTCAGGGTTTAGGGCAGTGCAGTTGTGTTCGTTCAGTGTAGGGGCACGTGCTTGGGCCGGTGTTTCAGGGTTTAGGGCAGTGCACTGGTGTTCGGGGAGTGTAGGGGGTCGTGCTGGTGCCAGTGTTTCAGGATTTAGGGCAGTGCAGTGTCGTTCGGGGAGTGTAGGGGGTCGTGCTGTGGCTAGTGTTTCAGGGTTTAGGGCAGTGCTGTGGTGTTCGGGCAGTGTAGGGGGTTGTGCTGGGGCCGGTGTTTCAGGGTGTAAGGTCAGAGCAGTGGTGTTCGAGCAGTGCAGGGGGTCGTGGTGGGGCCAGTGTTTCAGGGTGAAGAGAAGTGTAGTGGTGTTCGGGCAATGTAGGGGGTCGTGCTAGGGCTGGTGTTTTAGGGTGTAGGGCAGTGCAGAGGTGTTCGGGCACTGTAGGGGGTCATGCTGGGGCCAGTGTTTTTAGGGTTTAGGGCAGTGTAGTGGTGTTCGGGAAGTGTAGGGGGTCGTGCTGGGTCCGGTGTTTCTGGTGAAGGGCGGTGTTGTTCGAGCAGTGTAGGGGGTCATGCTGGGGGTTGTGTTTCAGTCTTTAGGGCAGTGCAGTGGTGTTCGGGAAGTGTGGGGGGTCATTCAGGGGCTGTGTTTCAGGGTTTAGAGCAGTGCAGTGGTGTTCGTTCAGTGTAGGGGGTCGTGCTTGGGCCGGTGTTTCAGGGTTTAGGGCAGTGCAGTGGTGTTCGGGAGTGTAGGGGGTCATCCTGGTGCCGGGGTTTCAGGGTTTAGGGCAGTGCAGTGGTGTTCGGGGAGGGTAGGGGGTCGTGCTGGTGCCGGTGTTTCAGGGTTTAGGGCAGTGCAGTGGTGTTCAGGGAGTGTAGGGGGTCGTGCAGGGGCCGGTGTTTCAGGGTGTAGGGCAGTGCAGTGGTGTTCGGGCAGTGTAGTGGGTCGTGCTGGGGCCATTGTTTCAGGGTTTAGGGCAGTGCAGTGGTGTTCAGAGAGTGTAGGGGGTCATGCTGCGGCAGGTGTTTCAGGGTTTAGGGCAGTGCATTGGTGTTTGGGGAGAGTAGGGAGTCTTGCTGGGGCATGTGTTTCAGGGTTTAGGGCAGTGCAGTGGTGTTCGGGTAGTATAGGGGGCCGTGCTGGGGCCGGTGTTTCAGGGTGTAGGTCAGAGCAGTGGTGTTCGGGCAGTGTAGAGGGTTGTGCTGGGGCCGGTGTTTCAGGGTTTAGGGCAGTGCTGTGGTGTTCGGGCAGTGTAGGGGGTCGTGCTGGGGCCGGTGTTTCAGGGTGTAGGGCAGTGCAGTGGTGTTCGCGCAGTGTAGGGGGTCGTGCTGGGGCTGGAGTTTCCGGGTGTAGGGGCAGTGCAGTTGTGTTCGGGCAGTGTAGACGGTTGTGCTGGGGCCGGTGTTTCAGGGTTTAGGGCAGTGCTGTGGTGTTCGGGCTGTGTAGGGGGTCGTGCTGGGGCCGGTGTTTCAGGGTGTAGGGCAGTGCAGTGGTGTTCGTACAGTGTAGGGGGTCGTGTTGGGGCCAGTGTTATTAGGGTTTAGGGCAGTGCAGAGCAGTGGTATTTGGGCAGTGTAGGGGGTTGTGCTGGGGCTGGTGTTTCAGGGTGTAGTGCAGTGGCGTTCGGGCAGTGTAGGGGGTCGTGCTGGGGCTGGTGTTTCAGGGTGTAGGGCAGTGCAGTGGTGGTCGGGCAGTGTAGGAGGTCGTGCTGGTGCCGGTGTTTCAGGGTTTAGGACAGTGCAGTGTTGTTCGGGGAGTGTAGGGGGTCGTGCTGTGGCCGGTGTTTCAGTGTTTAGGGCATTTCAGTGGTGTTCGGGCAGTGTAGGGGGTCCTGCTGGTGCCGGTGTTTCAGGGTGTAGGGCAGTGCAGTGGAGTTCGGGGAGTGTAGGGGGTCGTGCTGGGGCCGGTGTTTCAGGGTGAAGAGAAGTGTAGTGGTGTTCGGGCAATGTAGGGGGTCGTGCTAGGGCTGGTGTTTTAGGGTGTAGGGCAGTGCAGAGCTGTTCGGGCAGTGTAGGGGGTCGTGCTGGGACCAGTGTTTGTAGGGTTTAGGGCAGTTCAGTGGTGTTCTGGCAGTGTAGGGGGTCATGCTGGGGCCAGTGTTTTTAGGGTTTAGGGCAGTGCAGTGGTGTTTGGGAAGTGTAGGGGGTCGTGCTGGGGCCGGTGTTTCTGGTGAAGGGTAGTGTTGTTCGAGCAGTGTACGGGGTCATGCTGGGGGTTGTGTTTCAGTCTTTAGGGCAGTGCAGTGGTGTTCGGGAAGTGTAGGGGGTTGTGCTGGGGTGGTGTTTCAGGGTGTAGGGCAGTGCAGTGGTGTTTGGGAAGAGTAGGGGGTCATGCTGGGGCCGGTGTTTCTGGGTGTAGGGCAGTGTAGTGTTGTTCGGGCAGTGTAGGGGGTCGTGCCGGGGGTGGTGTTTCAGGGTTTAGAGCAGGGCAGTGGTGTTCGGGGAGTGTAGGGGGTCATGCTGGGGCCGTTGTTTCAGGGTGTAGGGCAGTGCAGTGGTGTTCGGGCAGTGTACGGGTCATGCTGGGGCTGGTGTTTCATTGTTTAGGGCAGTGCAGTGGCGTTTGGGCAAAGTAGCGGGTCGTGCTGGGGCTGGTGTTTCAGGGTTTAGGGCAGTGCAGTGGTGTACGGGGAGTGTAGGGGGTCGTGCTGGTGCCGGTGTTTCAGGGTTTAGGGCAGTGCAGTGGTGTTCGTTCGGTGTAGGGGGTCGTGCTTGGGCCGGTGTTTCAGGGTTTAGGGCAGTGCAGTGGTGTTCGGGGAGTGTAGGGGGTCGTGCTGGTGCCGGTGTTTCAGGGTTTAGGGCAGTGCAGTGTTGTTCGGGGAGTGTAGGGGGTCGTGCTGGGACCGGTGTTTCAGGGTGTAAGGTCAGAGCAGTGGTGTTCGAGCAGTGCAGGGGGTCGTGCTGGGGCCGGTGTTTCAGGGTGAAGAGAAGTGTAGTGGTGTTCGGGCAATGTAGGGGGTCATGCTGGGGCCAGTGTTTTTAGGGGTTAGGGCAGTTCAGTGGTGTTCTGGCAGTGTAGGGGGTCGTGCTGGGGCCAGTGTTTTTAGGGTTTAGGGCAGTGCAGTGGTGTTCTGGAAGTGTAGGGGGTCGTGCTGGGGCCGGTGTTTCTGGTGAAGGGCAGTGTTGTTCGAGCAGTGTAGGGGGTCATGCTGGGGGTTGTGTTTCAGTCTTTAGGGCAGTGCAGTGGTGTTCGGGAAGTGTGGGGGGTCATTCAGGGGCTGTGTTTCAGGGTTTAGAGCAGTGCAGTGGTGTTCGGGCAGTGTAGGGGGTCGTGCTGGGGCTGGTGTTTCAGGGTTTAGGGCAGTGCAGTGGTGTTCGTTCAGTGTAGGGGGTCGTGCTTGGACCGGTGTTTCAGGGTTTAGGGCAGTGCACTGGTGTTCGGGGAGTGTAGGGGGTCGTTCTGGTGCCGGTGTTTCAGGGTTTAGGGCAGTGCAGTGTTGTTCGGGGAGTGTAGGGGGTCGTGCTGTGGCTAGTGTTTCAGGGTTTAGGGCAGTGCTGTGGTGTTCGGGCAGTGTAGGGGGTTGTGCTGGGGCCAGTGTTTCAGGGTGTAAGGTCAGAGCAGAGGTATTCAGGCAGTGCAGGGGGTCGTGGTGGGGCCGGTGTTTCAGGGTGAAGAGAAGTGTAGTGGTGTTCGGGCAATGTAGGGGGTCGTGCTAGGGCTGGTGTTTTAGGGTGTAGGGCAGTGCAGAGGTGTTCGGGCAGTGTAGGGGGTCATGCTGGGGCCAGTGTTTTTAGGGTTTAGGGCAGTTCAGTGGTGTTCTGGCAGTGTAGGGGGTCGTGCTGGGGCCAGTGTTTTTAGTGTTTAGGGCAGTGCAGCGGTGTTCGGGAAGTGTAGGGTGTCATGCTGGGGCCGGTGTTTCTGGTGAAGGGCAGTGTTGTTCGAGCAGTGTAGGGGGTCATGCTGGGGGTTGTGTTTCAGTCTTTAGGGCAGTGCAGTGGTGTTCGGGAAGTGTGGGGGGTCATTCAGGGGCTGTGTTTCAGGGTTTAGAGCAGTGCAGTGGTGTTCGGGCAGTGTAGGGGGTCGTGCTGGGGCTGGTGTTTCAGGGTTTAGGGCAATGCAGTGGTGTAAGTTCAGTGTAGGGTGTCGTGCTGGGGCTGGTGTTTCAGGGTTTAGGGCAGTGCAGTGGTGTTCGTTCAGTGTAGGGGGTCGTACTTGGGCCGGTGTTTCAGGGTTTAGGGCAGTGCAGTGGTGTTCGGGAGTGTAGGGGGTCGTGCTGGTGCCGGTGTTTCAGGGTTTAAGGCGGTGCAGTGTTGTTCGGGGAGTGTAGGGGGTCGTGCTGTGGCTAGTGTTTCAGGGTTTAGGGCAGTGCTGTGGTGTTCGGGAAGTGTAGGGGGTTGTGCTGGGGCCGGTGTTTCAGGGTGTAAGGTCAGAGCAGTGGTGTTCGGCCACAGCACGACCCCATGCACTGCCTGAACACCACTGCTCTGACCTTACAACCTGAAACACCGGCCCCAGCACAACCCCCTACACTGCCCGAACACCACAGCACTGCCCTAAACCCTGAAACACTAGCCACAGCACGACCCCCTACACTCCCCGAACACCACTGCACTGCTCTAAACCCTGAAACACCGGCCCCAGCACGAACCCCTGCACTGCCCGGTGTTTCAGGGTTTAGAGCAGTGCAGTGGTGTTCGGGGAGTATAGGGGGTCGTGCTGGGGCCGGTGTTTCAGGGTTTAGGGCAGTGCAGTGGTGTTCGGGAGTGTAGGGGGTCGTCCTGGTGCCGGGGTTTCAGGGTTTAGGGCAGTGCAGTGGTGTTCGGGGAGTGTAGGGGGTCGTGCTGGTGCCGGTGTTTCAGGGTTTAGGGCAGTGCAGTGGTGTTCGGGGAGTGTAGGGGGTCGTGCTGGGGCCGGTGTTTTAGGGTGTAGGGCAGTGCAGTGGTGTTCGGGCTGTGTAGGGGGTCGTGCTGGGGCCATTGTTTCAGGGTTTAGGGCAGTGCAGTAGTGTACAGAGAGTGTAGGGGGTCATGCTGTGGCAGGTGTTTCAGGGTTTAGGGCAGTGCATTGGTGTTTGGGGAGAGTAGGGGGTCTTGCTGGGGCCGGTGTTTCAGGGTTTAGGGCAGTGCAGTGGTGTTCGGGCAGTATAGGGGGCCGTGTTTGGGCCGGTGTTTCAGGGTGTAGGTCAGAGCAGTGGTGTTCGGGCAGTGTAGAGGGTTCTGCTGGGGCCGGTGTTTCAGGGTTTAGGGCAGTGCTGTGGTGTTCGGGCAGTGTAGGGGGTCGTGCTGGGGCCGGTGTTTCAGGGTGTAGGGCAGTGCAGTGGTGTTCGCGCAGTGTAGGGGGTCGTGCTGGGGCTGGAGTTTCCGGGTGTAGGGGCAGTGCAGTTGTGTTCGGTCAGTATTGGGGGTTGTGCTGGGGCCGGTGTTTCAGGGTGTAGGACAGTGTAGTGGTGTTCGGGCAGTGAAGAGGTCGTGCTGGGGCCGGTATTTCAGGGTGTAGGGCAGTGCAGTAGTGTTCGGGCAGTGTAGGGGATCATGCTGCGGTCGGTGTTTCAGGGTTTAGGGCAGTGCAGTGGTGTTCGGGGAATGTAGGGGTCGTACTGGGGCCGGTGTTTCAGGGTTTAGGGCTGTGCAGTGGTGTTCGGTGAGCGTAGTGGGCCATGCTGGGGCCGGTATTTCAGGGTTTAGGGCAGAGCAGTGGTGTTCAGGGATCGTACGGGGTCTTGCTGGGGCCGGTGTTTCAGGGTTTAGGGCAGTGCAGTGGTGTTCAGGCAGAGTAGGGGTTCGTGTTGGGGGCGGTGTTTCAAGGTTTATGGCTGAGCAGTGGTGTTCGGCAAGAGTAGGGGGTCGTGCTGGGTGTATTTTTTCAGTGTTTAGGGCCGAGCAGTGGTGTTCGGGCAGTGTAGTGGGTTGTGCTAGGAGTGGTGTTTCAAGGTTTGGGGTAGTGCAGTGGTGTTTGGACAGTGTGGGGGTTTGTGCTGGGGCTGGTGTTTCAGGGTTAAGGGCAGTGTAGCGGGGTTCGGGCAGTGTAGGGGTCGTGCTGGGGCTGATGTTTCAGGGTTTAGTGCAGTGGTGTTTGGGCAGTGTAGGGGGTCGTGTTGGGGCTGGTGTTTCAGGGTGTAGGGCAGTGCAGTGGTGTTCGGGCAGTGTAGGGGGTCCTGCTGGGGCTGGTGTTTCAGGCTTTAGGGGAGTGCAGTGGTGTTCAGGCAGTGTAGGGGGTCATGCTGGGGCTGGTGTTTCATGGTGTAGGGCAGTGCAGTGGTATTTGGAAAGAGTAGGGGGTCGTGCTGGGGCCGTTGTTTTTTGGGTTTAGGGCAGTTCAGTGGTGTTCGGGCAGTGTAGGGGGTCGTGCTGGGGCCGGTGTTTTTAGGGTTTAAGGCAGTTCAGTGGTGTTCGGGCAGTGTAGGGGGTCGTGCTGGGGCTTCAGGGTGTAGTGCAGTGGTGTTCTGGCAGGTTAGGTGGTTGTGCTGGGGTGGCGTTTCAGGGTGTAGGGCAGTGCAGTGGTGTTTGGGAAGAGTAGGGGGTCGTGCTGGGGCCGGTGTTTCTGGGTGTAGGGCAGTGTAGTGTTGTTCGGGCAGTGTAGGGGGTCGTGCCGGGGGTGGTGTTTCAGGGTTTAGAGCAGGGCAGTGGTGTTCAGGGAGTGTAGGAGGTCGTGCCGGGGCCGGTGTTTCAGGATTTAGGGCAGTGCAGTGGTGTTCGGGGAGTGTAGGGGGTCATGCTGGTGACGGTGTTTCTGGGTTTAGGGCAGTGCAGTGGTGTTCGGAGAGTGTAGGGGGTCGTGCTGTGGCCGGTGTTTCAGGGTGTAGGGCAGTGCAGTGGTGTTCGGGGAGTGTAGGGGGTCATGCTGGGGCCGGTGTTTCAAGGTGAACGGAAGTGCAGTGGTGTTCGGGCAATGTAGGGGGTCGCGCTAGGGCTGGTGTTTCAGTGTGTAGGGCAGTGCGGTGGTGTTCGGGCAGTGTACGGGTCGTGATGGGGCTGGTGTTTCATTGTTTAGGGCAGTGCAGTGGCGTTTGGGCAAAGTAGCGGGTCGTGCTGGTGCTGGTGTTTCAGGGTTTAGGGCAGTGCAGTGGTGATCGTTCAGTGTAGGGGGTCGTGCTGGGGCCGGTGTTATTAGGGTTTAGGGGAGTGCACTGGTGTTCGGGGAGTGTAGGGGGTCGTGCTGGGGCCGGTGTTTTAGGGTGTAGGGCAGTGCAGTGGTGTTCGGGCAGTGTAGGGGGTCGTGCTGGGGCGATTGTTTCAGGGTTTAGGGCAGTGCAGTAGTGTTCAGAGAGTGTAGGGGGTCATGCTGTGGCAGGTGTTTCAGGGTTTAGGGCAGTGCATTGTTGTTTGGGGAGAGTAGGGGGTCTTGCTGGGGCCGGTGTTTCAGGGTTTAGGGCAGTGCAGTGGTGTTCGGGCAGTATAGGGGGCCGTGTTTGGGCCGGTGTTTCAGGGTGTAGGTCAGAGCAGTGGTGTTCGGGCAGTGTAGAGGGTTCTGCTGGGGCCGGTGTTTCAGGGTTTAGGGCAGTGCTGTGGTGTTCGGGCAGTGTAGGGGGTCGTGCTGGGGCCGGTGTTTCAGGGTGTAGGGCAGTGCAGTGGTGTTCGCGCAGTGTAGGGGGTCGTGCTGGGGCTGGAGTTTCCGGGTGTAGGGGCAGTGCAGTTGTGTTCGGTCAGTATTGGGGGTTGTGCTGGGGCCGGTGTTTCAGGGTGTAGGACAGTGTAGTGGTGTTCGGGCAGTGAAGAGGTCGTGCTGGGGCCGGTATTTCAGGGTGTAGGGCAGTGCAGTAGTGTTCGGGCAGTGTAGGGGATCATGCTGCGGTCGGTGTTTCAGGGTTTAGGGCAGTGCAGTGGTGTTCGGGGAATGTAGGGGTCGTGCTGGGGCCGGTGTTTCAGGGTTTAGGGCTGTGCAGTGGTGTTCGGTGAGCGTAGTGGGCCATGCTGGGGCCGGTATTTCAGGGTTTAGGGCAGAGCAGTGGTGTTCAGGGATCGTACGGGGTCTTGCTTGGGCCGGTGTTTCAGGGTTTAGGGCAGTGCAGTGGTGTTCAGGCAGAGTAGGGGTTCGTGTTGGGGGCGGTGTTTCAAGGTTTATGGCTTAGCAGTGGTGTTCGGCAAGAGTAGGGGGTCGTGCTGGGTGTATTTTTTCAGTGTTTAGGGCCGAGCAGTGGTGTCCGGGCAGTGTAGTGGGTTGTGCTAGGAGTGGTGTTTCAAGGTTTGGGGTAGTGCAGTGGTGTTTGGACAGTGTGGGGGTTCGTGCTGGGGCTGGTGTTTCAGGGTTAAGGGCAGTGCAGCGGGGTTCGGGCAGTGTAGGGGTCGTGCTGGGGCTGATGTTTCAGGGTTTAGTGCAGTGGTGTTTGGGCAGTGTAGGGGGTCGTGTTGGGGCTGGTGTTTCAGGGTGTAGGGCAGTGCAGTGGTGTTCGGGCAGTGTAGGGGGTCCTGCTGGGGCTGGTGTTTCAGGCTTTAGGGGAGTGCAGTGGTGTTCAGGCAGTGTAGGGGGTCATGCTGGGGCTGGTGTTTCATGGTGTAGGGCAGTGCAGTGGTATTTGGAAAGAGTAGGGGGTCGTGCTGGGGCCGTTGTTTTTTGGGTTTAGGGCAGTTCAGTGGTGTTCGGGCAGTGTAGGGGGTCGTGCTGGGGCCGGTGTTTTTAGGGTTTAAGGCAGTTCAGTGGTGTTCAGGCAGTGTAGGGGGTCGTGCTGGGGCTTCAGGGTGTAGTGCAGTGGTGTTCTGGCAGGTTAGGTGGTTGTGCTGGGGTGGCGTTTCAGGGTGTAGGGCAGTGCAGTGGTGTTTGGGAAGAGTAGGGGGTCGTGCTGGGGCCGGTGTTTCTGGGTGGTGTAGTGTTGTTCGGGCAGTGTAGGGGGTCATGCCGGGGGTGGTGTTTCAGGGTTTAGAGCAGGGCAGTGGTGTTCAGGGAGTGTAGGAGGTCGTGCCGGGGCCGGTGTTTCAGGATTTAGGGCAGTGCAGTGGTGTTCGGGGAGTGTAGGGGGTCATGCTGGTGACGGTGTTTCTGGGTTTAGGGCAGTGCAGTGGTGTTCGGAGAGTGTAGGGGGTCGTGCTGTGGCCGGTGTTTCAGGGTTTACGGCAGTGCAGTGGTGTTCGGGCAGTGTAGGGTGTCATGCTGGGGCCGGTGTTTCAGGGTGTAGGGCAGTGCAGTGGTGTTCGGGGAGTGTAGGGGGTCGTGCTGGGGCCGGTGTTTCAAGGTGAACGGAAGTGCAGTGGTGTTCGGGCAATGTAGGGGGTCGCGCTAGGGCTGGTGTTTCAGTGTGTAGGGCAGTGCGGTGGTGTTCGGGCAGTGTACGGGTCGTGATGGGGCTGGTGTTTCATTGTTTAGGGCAGTGCAGTGGCGTTTGGGCAAAGTAGCGGGTCGTGCTGGTGCTGGTGTTTCAGGGTTTAGGGCAGTGCAGTGGTGATCGTTCAGTGTAGGGGGTCGTGCTGGGGCCGGTGTTATTAGGGTTTAGGGGAGTGCACTGGTGTTCGGGGAGTGTAGGGGGTCGTTCTGGTGCCGGTGTTTCAGGGTTTAGGGCAGTGCAGTGTTGTTCGGGGAGTCTAGGGGGTCGTGCTGTGGCTAGTGTTTCAGGGTTTAGGGCAGTGCTGTGGTGTTCGGGCAGTGTAGGGGGTCATGCTGGGGCTGGTGTTTCAGGGTGTAGGGCAATGCAGTGGTGTTCGGGCAGTGTAGGAGGTCGTGCTGGTGCCGGTGTTTCAGGGTTTAGGGCAGTGGCGTTAGGGCAGTGCAGGGGGTCATGCTGGGGCTGGTGTTTCAGGGTGTAGGGCAATGCAGTGGTGTTCGGGCAGTGTAGGAGGTCGTGCTGGTGCCGGTGTTTCAGGGTTTAGGGCAGTGCAGTGTTGTTCGGGGAGTGTAGGGGGTCGTGCTGTGGCCGGTGTTTCAGGGTTTAGGGCAGTGCAGTGGTGTTCGGGCAGTGTAGGGGATCATGCTGGTGCCGGTGTTTCAGGGTGTAGGGCAGTGCAGTGGAGTTCGGGGAGTGTAGGGGATCGTGCTGGGGCCGGTGTTTCAGGGAGAAGAGAAGTGTAGTGGTGTTCGGGCAATGTAGGGGTCGTGCTAGGGCTGGTGTTTTAGGGTGTAGGGCAGTGCAGAGGTGTTCGGGCAGTGTAGGGGATCGTGCTGGGGCCAGTGTTTTTAGGGTTTAGGGCAGTTCAGTGGTGTTCTGGCAGTGTAGGGGGTCGTGCTGGGGCCAGTGTTTTTAGGGTTTAGGGCAGTGCAGTGGTGTTCGGGAAGTGTAGGGGGTCGTGCTGGGGCCGGTGTTTCTGGTGAAGGTCATTGTTGTTCGAGCAGTGTAGGGGGTCATGCTGGGGGTTGTGTTTCAGTCTTTAGGGCAGTGCAGTGGTGTTCGGGAAGTGTGGGGGGTCATTCAGGGGCTGTGTTTCAGGGTTTAGAGCAGTGCAGAGGTGTTCGGGCAGTGTAGGGGGTCGTGCTGGGGCTGGTGTTTCAGGGTTTAGGGCAGTGCAGTGGTGTTCGGGGAGTGTAGGGGGTCGTGCTGGTGCCGGTGTTTCAGGGTTTAGGGCAGTGCAGTGTTGTTCGGGGAGTGTAGGGGGTCGTGCTGTGGCTAGTGTTTCAGGGTTTAGGGCAGTGTTGTGGTGTTCGTGCAGTGTAGGGGGTTGTGCTGGGGCCGGTGTTTCAGGGTGTAAGGTCAGAGCAGTGGTGTTCGGGCAGTGCAGGGGGTCGTGCTGGGGCCGGTGTTTCAGGGTGAAGAGAAGTGTAGTGGTGTTCGGGCAATGTAGGGGGTCGTGCTAGGGCTGGTGTTTTAGGGTGTAGGGCAGTGCAGAGGTGTTCGGGCAGTGTAGGGGGTCATGCTGGGGTCAGTGTTTTTAGGGTTTAGGGCAGTTCAGTGGTGTTCTGGCAGTGTAGGGGGTCGTGCTGGGGCCAGTGTTTTTAGGGTTTAGGGCAGTGGAGTGGTGTTCGGGAAGTGTAGGGGGTCGTGCTGGTGCCGGTGTTTCTGGTGAAGGGCAGTGTTGTTCGAGCAGTGTACGGGGTCATGCTGGGGGTTGTGTTTCAGTCTTTAGGGCAGTGCAGTGGTGTTCGGGAAGTGTGGTGGGTCATTCAGGGGCTGTGTTTCTGGGTTTAGAGCAGTGCAGTGGTGTTCAGGCAGTGTAGGGGGTCGTGCTGGGGCTGGTGTTTCAGGGTTTAGGGCAGTGCAGTGGTGTAAGTTCAGTGTAGGGGGTCGTGCTGGGGCTGGTGTTTCAGGGTTTAGGGCAGTGCAGTTGTGTTCGTTCCGTGTAGGGGCACGTGCTTGGGCCGGTGTTTCAGGGTTTAGGGCAGTGCACTGGTGTTCGGGGAGTGTAGGGGGTCGTGCTGGTGCCGGTGTTTCAGGGTTTAGGGCAGTGCAGTGTTGTTCGGGGAGTGTAGGGGGTCGTGCTGTGGCTAGTGTTTCAGGGTTTAGGGCAGTGCTGTGGTGTTTGGGCAGTGTAGGGGGTTGTGCTGGGGCCGGTGTTTCAGGGTGTAAGGTCAGAGCAGTGGTGTTCGGGCAGTGCAGGGGGTCGTGGTGGGGCCAGTGTTTCAGGGTGAAGAGAAGTGTATTGGTGTTCGGGCAATGTAGGGGGTCGTGCTAGGGCTGGTGTTTTAGGGTGTAGGGCAGTGCAGAGGTGTTCGGGCACTGTAGGGGGTCATGCTGGGACCAGTGTTTTTAGGGTTTAGGGCAGTTCAGTGGTGTTCTGGCAGTGTAGGGGGTCGTGCTGGGGCCAGTGTTTTTAGGGTTTAGGGCAGTGTAGTGGTGTTCGGGAAGTGTAGGGGGTCGTGCTGGGGCCGGTGTTTCTGGTGAAGGGCGGTGTTGTTCGAGCAGTGTAGGGGGTCATGCTGGGGGTTGTGTTTCAGTCTTTAGGGCAGTGCAGTGGTGTTCGGGAAGTGTGGGGGGTCATTCAGGGGCTGTGTTTCAGGGTTTAGAGCAGTGCTGTGGTGTTCGGGCAGTGTAGGGGGTCGTGCTGGGGCTGGTGTTTCAGGGTTTAGGGCAATGCAGTGGTGTAAGTTCAGTGTAGGGGGTCGTGCTGGGGCTGGTGTTTCAGGGTTTAGGGCAGTGCAGTGGTGTTCGTTCAGTGTAGGGGGTCGTGCTTGGGCCGGTGTTTCAGGGTTTAGGGCAGTGCAGTGGTGTTCGGGGAGTGTAGGGGGTCGTGCTGGTGCCGGTGTTTCAGGGTTTAAGGCAGTGCAGTGTTGTTCGGGGAGTGTAGGGGGTCGTGCTGTGGCTAGTGTTTCAGGGTTTAGGGCAGTGCTGTGGTGTTCGGGCAATGTAGGGGGTTGTGCTTGGGCCGGTGTTTCAGGTTGTAAGGTCAGAGCAGTGGTGTTCGGGCAGTGAAGGAGGTCGTGCGGGGGCCGGTGTTTCAGGGTTTAGAGCAGTGCAGTGGTGTTCGGGGAGTATAGGGGGTCGTGCTGGGGCCGGTGTTTCAGGGTTTAAGACAGTGCGGTGGTGTTCGGGAGTGTAGGGGGTCATCCTGGTGCCGGGGTTTCAGGGTTTAGGGCAGTGCAGTGGTGTTCAGGGAGTGTAGGGGGTCGTGCAGGGGCCGGTGTTTCAGGGTGTAGGGCAGTGCAGTGGTGTTCGGGCAGTGTAGGGGGTCGTGCTGGGGCCGTTGTTTCAGGGTTTAGGGCAGTGCAGTGGTGTTCAGAGAGTGTAGGGGGTCATGCTGCGGCAGGTGTTTCAGGGTTTAGGGCAGTGCATTGGTGTTTGGGGAGAGTAGGGGGCCGTGCTGGGGCCGGTGTTTCAGGGTGTAGGTCAGAGCAGTGGTGTTCGGGCAGTGTAGAGGGTTGTGCTGGGGCCGGTGTTTCAGGGTTTAGGGCAGTGCTGTTCGGGCAGTGTAGGGGGTCGTGCTGGGGCCGGTGTTTCAGGGTGTAGGGCAGTGCAGTGGTGTTCGCGCAGTGTAGGGGGTCGTGCTGGGGCTGGAGTTTCCGGGTGTAGGGGCAGTGCAGTTGTGTTCGGGCAGTGTAGACGGTTGTGCTGGGGCCGGTGTTTCAGGGTTTAGGGCAGTGCTGTGGTGTTCGGGCAGTGTAGGGGGTCGTGCTGGGGCCGGTGTTTCAGGGTGTAGGGCAGTGCAGTGGTGTTCGTACAGTGTAGGGGGTCGTGCTGGGGCCAGTGTTATTAGGGTTTAGGGCAGTGCAGAGCAGTGGTATTGGGCAGTGTAGGGGGTCGTGCTGGGGCTGGTGTTTCAGGGTGTAGTGCAGTGGCGTTCGGGCAGTGTAGGAGGTCGTGCTGGTGCCGGTGTTTCAGGGTTTAGGGCAGTGCAGTGTTGTTCGGGGAGTGTAGGGGGTCATGCTGGGGCCGGTGTTTCAGGGTGAAGAGAAGTGTAGTGGTGTTCGGGCAATGTAGGGGGTCGTGCTAGGGCTGGTGTTTAAGGGTGTAGGGCAGTGCAGAGCTGTTCGGGCAGTGTAGGGGGTCGTGCTGGGGCCAGTGTTTTTAGGGTTTAGGGCAGTTCAGTGGTGTTCTGGCAGTGTAGGGGGTCGTGCTGGAGCCAGTGTTTTTAGGGTTTAGGGCAGTGCAGTGGTGTTCGGGAAGTGTAGAGGGTCGTGCTGGGGCCGGTGTTTCTGGTGAAGGGCAGTGTTGTTCGAGCAGTGTACGGGGTCAGGCTGGGGGTTGTGTTTCAGTCTTTATGGCAGTGCAGTGGTGTTCGGGAAGTGTGGGGGGTCATTCAGGGGCTGTGTTTCAGGGTTTAGAGCAGTGCAGTGGTGTTCGGGCAGTGTAGGGGGTCGTGCTGGGGCTGGTGTTTCAGGGTTTAGGGCAGTGCAGTGGTGTTCGTTCAGTGTAGGGGGTCGTGCTTGGGCCGGTGTTTCAGGGTTTAGGGCAGTGCACTGGTGTTCGGGGAGTGTAGGGGGTCGTTCTGGTGCCGGTGTTTCAGGGTTTAGGGCAGTGCAGTGTTGTTCGGGGAGTCTAGGGGGTCGTGCTGTGGCTAGTGTTTCAGGGTTTAGGGCAGTGCTGTGGTGTTCGGGCAGTGTAGGGGGTTGTGCTGGGGCCGGTGTTTCAGGGTGTAAGGTCAGAGCAGTGGTGTTCGGGCAGTGCAGGGGGTCGTGGTGGGGCCGGTGTTTCAGGTTGAAGAGAAGTGTAGTGGTGTTCGGGCAATGTAGGGGGTCGTGCTAGGGCTGGTGTTTTAGGGTGTAGGGCAGTGCAGAGGTGTTCGGGCAGTGTAGGGGGTTATGCTGGGGCCAGTGTTTTTAGGGTTTAGGGCAGTTCAGTGGTGTTCTGGCAGTGTAGGGGGTCGTGCTGGGGCCAGTGTTTTTAGGGTTTAGGGCAGTGCAGTGGTGTTCGGGAAGTGTAGGGGGTCATGCTGGGGCCGGTGTTTCTGGTGAAGGGCAGTGTTGTTCGAGCAGTGTAGGGGGTCATGCTGGGGGTTGTGTTTCAGTCTTTAGGGCAGTGCAGTGGTGTTTGGGAAGTGTGGGGGGTCATTCAGGGGCTGTGTTTCAGGGTTTAGAGCAGTGCAGTGGTGTTCGGGCAGTGTAGGGGGTCGTGCTGGGGCTGGTGTTTCAGGGTTTAGGGCAATGCAGTGGTGTAAGTTCAGTGTAGGTTGTCGTGCTGGGGCTGGTGTTTCAGGGTTTAGGGCAGTGCAGTGGTGTTCGTTCAGTGTAGGGGGTCGTACTTGGGCTGGTTTTTCAGGGTTTAGGGCAGTGCAGTGGTGTTCGGGGAGTGTAGGGGGTCGTGCTGGTGCCGGTGTTTCGGGGTTTAAGGCGGTGCAGTGTTGTTCGGGGAGTGTAGGGGGTCGTGCTGTGGCTAGTGTTTCAGGGTTTAGGGCAGTGCTGTGGTGTTCGGGCAGTGTAGGGGGTTGTGCTGGGGCCGGTGTTTCAGGGTGTAAGGTCAGAGCAGTGGTGTTCGGCCCCAGCACGATCCCCTGCACTGACCGAACACCACTGCTCTGACCTTACACCGTGAAACACTGGCCCCAGCACAACCCCCTACACTGCCCGAACACCACAGCACTGCCCTAAACCCTGAAACACTAGCCACAGCACGACCCCCTACACTCCCCGAACACCACTGCACTGCTCTAAACCCTGAAACACCGGCCCCAGCACAAACCCCCTGCACTGCCTGTTGTTTCAGGGTTTAGAGCAGTGCAGTTGTGTTCGGGGAGTATAGGGGGTCGTGCTGGGGCCGGTGTTTCAGGGTTTAGGGCAGTGCAGTGGTGTTCGGGAGTGTAGGGGGTCGTCCTGGTGCCGGGGTTTCAGGGTTTAGGGCAGTGCAGTGGTGTTCGGGGAGTGTAGGGGGTCGTGCTGGTGCCGGTGTTTCAGGGTTTAGGGCTGTGCAGTGGTGTTCGGTGAGCGTAGTGGGCCGTGCTGGGGCCAGTATTTCAGGGTTTAGGGCAGAGCAGTGGTGTTCAGGGATCGTACGGGGTCTTGCTGGGGCCGGTGTTTCAGGGTTTAGGGCAGTGCAGTGGTGTTCGGGCAGAGTAGGGGTTCGTGTTGGGGGCGGTGTTTCAAGGTTTATGGCTGAGCAGTGGTGTTCGGGAAGAGTAGGGGATCGTGCTAGGAGTGGTGTTTCAGGGTTTGGGGTAGTGCAGTGGTGTTTGGACAGTGTGGGGGGTCGTGCTGGGGCTGGTGTTTCAGGGTTAAGGGCAGTGCAGCGGGGTTCGGGCAGTGTAGGGGGTCGTGCTGGGGCTGATGTTTCAGGGTTTAGAGCAGTGGTGTTTGGGCAGTGTAGGGGGTCGTGCTGGGGCTGGTGTTTCAGGGTGTAGGGCAGTGCAGTGGTGTTCGGGCGGTGTAGGGGATCGTGCTGGGGCCGGTGTTTTTAGGGTTTAGGGCAGTTCAGTGGTGTTCGGGCAGTGTAGGGGGTCGTGCTGGGGCTGGGGTTTCAGGGTGTAGTGCAGTGGTGTTCTGGCAGTGTAGGGGGTTGTGCTCGGGTGGTGTTTCAGGGTGTAGGGCAGTGCAGTGGTGTTTGGGAAGAGTAGGGGGTCATGCTGGGGCCGGTGTTTCTGGGTGTAGGGCAGTGTAGTGTTGTTCGGGCAGTGTAGGGGGTCGTGCCGGGGGTGGTGTTTCAGGGTTTAGAGCAGGGCAGTGGTGTTCAGGGAGTGTAGGAGGTCGTGCCGGGGCCGGTGTTTCAGGGTTTAGAGCAGTGCAGTTGTGTTCGGGGAGTATAGGGGGTCGTGCTGGGGCCGGTGTTTCAGGGTTTAGGGCAGTGCAGTGGTGTTCGGGAGTGTAGGGGGTCGTCCTGGTGCCGGGGTTTCAGGGTTTAGGGCAGTGCAGTGCAGTGGTGTTCGGGGAGTGTAGGGGGTCGTGCTGGGGCCGGTGTTTCAGGGTGTAGGGTAGTGCAGTGGTGTTCGGGCAGTGTAGGGGGTCGTGCTGGTGCCGGTGTTTCAGGGTTTAGGGCAGTGCAGTGGTGTTCGGGGAGTGTAGGGGGCCGTGCTGGGGCCGGTGTTTCAGGGTGTAGGGCAGTGCAGTGGTGTTCGGGCAGTATAGGGGGTCGTGCTGGGGCCGTTGTTTCAGGGTTTAGGGCAGTGCAGTAGTGTTCAGAGAGTGTAGGGGGTCATGCTGTGGCAGGTGTTTCAGGGTTTAGGGCAGTGCATTGGTGTTTGGGGAGAGTAGGGGGTCTTGCTGGGGCCGGTGTTTCAGGGTTTAGGACAGTGCAGTGGTGTTCGGGCAGTATAGGGTGCCGTGCTGGGGCCGGTGTTTCAGGGTGTAGGTCAGAGCAGTGGTGTTCGGGGAGTGTAGAGTGTTCTGCTGGGGCCGGTGTTTCAGGGTTTAGGGCAGTGCTGTGGTGTTCGTGCAGTGTAGGGTGTCGTGCTGGGGCCGGTGTTTCAGGGTGTAGGGCAGTGCAGTGGTGTTCGCGCAGTGTAGGGGGTCGTGCTGGGGCTGGAGTTTCCGGGTGTAGGGGCAGTGCAGTTGTGTTCGGTCAGTATTGGGGGTTGTGCTGGGGCCGGTGTTTCAGGATTTAGGGCAGTGCAGTGGTGTTCGGGGAGTGTAGGGGGTCATGCTGGGGCCGTTGTTTCAGGGTGTAGGGCAGTGCAGTGATGTTTGGGCAGTGTACGGGTCGTGCTGGGGCTGGTGTTTCATTGTTTAGGGCAGTGCAGAGGCGTTTGGGCAAAGTAGCGGGTCGTGCTGGGGCTGGTGTTTCAGGGTTTAGGGCAGTGCAGTGGTGTTCGTTCAGTGTAGGGGGTCGTGCTTGGGCTGGTGTTTCAGGGTTTAGGGCACTGCACTGGTGTTCGGGGAGTGTAGGGGGTCGTTCTGGTGCCGGTGTTTCAGGGTTTAGGGCAGTGCAGTGTTGTTCGGGGAGTCTAGGGGGTCGTGCTATGGCTAGTGTTTCAGGGTTTAGGGCAGTGCTGTGGTGTTTGGGCAGTGTAGGGGGTTGTGCTGGGGCCGGTGTTTCAGGGTGTAAGGTCAGAGCAGTGGTGTCCGGGCAGTGTAGTGGGTCGTGCTAGGAGTGGTGTTTCAGGGTTTGGGGTAGTGCAGTGGTGTTTGGACAGTGTGGGGGGTCGTGCGGGGGCTGGTGTTTCAGGGTTAAGGGCAGTGCAGCGGGGTTCGGGCAGTGTAGGGGGTCGTGCTGGGGCTGATGTTTCAGGGTTTAGTGCAGTGGTGTTTGGGCAGTGTAGGGGGTCGTGCTGGGGCTGGTGTTTCAGGGTGTAGGGCAGTGCAGTGGTGTTCGGGCAGTGTAGGGGTTCCTGCTGGGGCTGGTGTTTCAGGCTTTAGGGAAGTGCAGTGGTGTTCAGGCAGTGTAGGGGGTCATGCTGGGGCTGGTGTTTCATGGTTTAGGGCAGTGCAGTGGTATTTGGAAAGAGTAGGGGGTTGTGCTGGGGCCGTTGTTTTTTGGGTTTAGGGCATTTCAGTGGTGTTCGGGCAGTGTAGGGGATCGTGCTGGGGCCGGTGTTTTTAGGGTTTAGGGCAGTTCAGTGGTGTTCGGGCAGTGTAGGGGGTCGTGCTGGGGCTGGGGTTTCAGGGTGTAGTGCAGTGGTGTTCTGGCAGTGTAGGGGGTTGTGCTGGGGTGGTGTTTCAGGGTGTAGGGCAGTGCAGTGGTGTTTGGGAAGAGTAGGGGGTCATGCTGGGGCCGGTGTTTCTGGGTGTAGGGCAGTGTAGTGTTGTTCGGGCAGTGTAGGGGGTCGTGCCGGGGGTGGTGTTTCAGGGTTTAGAGCAGGGCAGTGGTGTTCGGGGAGTGTAGGGGGTCATGCTGGGGCCGTTGTTTCAGGGTGTAGGGCAGTGCAGTGGTGTTCGGGCAGTGTACGGGTCATGCTGGGGCTGGTGTTTCATTGTTTAGGGCAGTGCAGTGGCGTTTGGGCAAAGTAGCGGGTCGTGCTGGGGCTGGTGTTTCAGGGTTTAGGGCAGTGCAGTGGTGATCGTTCAGTGTAGTGGGTCATGCTGGGGCCAGTGTTTCAGGGTTTAGGGCAGTGCAGTGGTGTTCGTGGAGTGTAGGGGGTCATGCTGGGGCCAGTGTTTTTAGGGTTTAGGGCAGTCCAATGGTGTTCGTACAGTGTAGGCGGTCGTGCTGGGGCCGGTGTTATTAGGGTTTAGGGGAGTGCAGTGCAGTGGTGTTTGGGCAGTGTAGGGGGTCGTGCTGGGGCTGGTGTTTCAGGGTGTAGTGCAGTGGCGTTCGGGCAGTGCAGGGGGTCATGCTGGGGCTGGTGTTTCAGGGTGTAGGGCAGTGCAGTGTTGTTCGGGGAGTGTAGGGGGTCGTGCTGTGGCCGGTGTTTCAGGGTTTAGGGCAGTGCAGTGGTGTTCGGGCAGTGTAGGGGGTCATGCTGGTGCCGGTGTTTCAGGGTGTAGGGCAGTGCAGTGGAGTTCGGGGAGTGTAGGGGGTCGTGCTGGGGCCGGTGTTTCAGGGTGAAGAGAAGTGTGGTGGTGTTCGGGCAATGTAGGGGTCGTGCTAGGGCTTGTGTTTTAGGGTGTAGGGCAGTGCAGAGGTGTTCGGGCAGTGTAGGGGATCGTGCTGGGGGTTGTGTTTCAGTCTTTAGGGCAGTGCAGTGGTGTTCGGGAAGTGTGGGGGGTCATTCAAGGGCTATGTTTCAGGGTTTAGAGCAGTGCAGAGGTGTTCGGGCAGTGTAGGGGGTCGTGCTGGGGCTGGTGTTTCAGGGTTTAGGGCAGTGCAGTGGTGTAAGTTCAGTGTAGGGGGTCGTGCTGGGGCTGGTGTTTCAGGGTTTAGGGCAGTGCAGTGGTGTTCGTTCAGTGTAGGGGGTCGTGCTTGGGCCTGTGTTTCAGGGTTTAGGTCAGTGCAGTGGTGTTCGGGGAGTGTAGGGGGTCATGCTGGTGTCGGTGTTTCAGGGTTTAGGGCAGTGCAGTGTTGTTCGGGGAGTGTAGGGGTTCGTGCTCCGGCTAGTGTTTCAGGGTTTAGGGCAGTTCTGTGGTGTTCGGGCAGTGTAGGGGGTTGTGCTGGGGCCGGTGTTTCAGGGTGTAAGGTCAGAGCAGTGGTGTTCGGGCAGTGCAGGGGGTCGTGCTGGGGCCGGTTCTTCAGGGTTTAGAGCAGTGCAGTGGTGTTCGGGGAGTATAGGGGGTCGTGCTGGTGCCGGTGTTTCAGGATTTAGGGCAGTGCAGTGGTGTTCAGGAGTTTAGGGGGTCGTCATGGTGCCGGGGTTTCAGGGTTTAGGGCACTGCAGTGGTGTTCGGGGAGTGTAGGGGGTCGTGATGGTGCCGGTGTTTCAGGGTTTAGGGCAGTGCAAAGGTGTTCGGGGAGTGTAGGGGGTGGTGCTGTGGCCGGTGTTTCAGCGTTTAGGGCAGTGCAGTGGTGTTCGGACAATGTAGGGGGTCAAGCTGGGGCCGGTATTTCAGGATGTAGGGCAGTGCAGTGGTGTTCAGGGAGTGTAAGGGGTCGTGCTGGGGCCGGTTTTTCAGGGAGAAGGGAAGTGCACTGGTGTTTGGGCATAGTAGGGGGTCTTGCTAAGGCTGGTGTTTCAGGGTGTAGGGCAGTGCAGTGATGTTCGGGCAGTTTAGGGGGTCGTGCTGGGACTGCTGTTTCATGGTTTAGGGCAGTGCAGTGGTGTTCGGGCTGTGTAGTGGGTTGTAATGGGGCCGGTGTTTCAGGGTTTTGGGCAGTGCAGTGGTGTTCGGAGAGTGTAGGGGGTCGTGCTGGGGCCAGTGTTTTTAGGGTTTTTTGGCAGTTCAGTGGTGTTCGGGCAGTGTAGGGGTTCGTGCTGGGGCCGATGTTTTAGGGTTTAGGGTAGTGCAGTGGTGTTTGGGCAGTGTAGGGGGTCGTGCTGGGGCTGGTGTTTCAGAGTGTAGTGCAGTGGTGTTCGGGCAGTGTAGGGGGTCATGCTGGGGCTGGTGTTTCGGGGTTCTGGTCACTGCAGTGGTGTTCATTCAGTGTAGGGGGTTGTGCTGGGGCCGGTGTTTCAGGGTTTAGGGCAGTGCAGTGGTGTTCGGGGAGTGTAGGGGGTCGTGCTGTGGCCGGTGTTTCAGGGTTTAGGGCAGTGCAGTGGTGTTCGTGGAGTGTATGGGGTCGTTCTGGGGCTGGTGTTTCAGGGTGTAGGGCAGTGCAGTGGTGTTCGGGCAGTGTAGGGGGTCGTGCTGGTGCCGGTGTTTCAGGGTTTAGGGCAGTGCAGTGTTGTTCGGGGAGTGTAGGGGGTCGTGCTGTGGCCGGTGATTCAGGGTTTAGGGCAGTGCAGTGGTGTTCGGGCAGTGTAGGGGGTCATGCTGGGGCCGGTGTTTCAGGGTGTAGGGCAGTGCAGTGGTGTTCGGGAAGTGTAGGGGGTCATGCTGGGGCCGGTGTTTCAGGGTGTAGTGCAGTGGTGTTCGGGCAGTGTAGGGGGTCGTGCTGGGGCTGGTTTTTAGGTCGAGGACTACCGGTCTGCCGAAAGGCAGAACCGGAAGTTGGAGATTTAATGACTTGGAGAAGAGGGGCTCGAACCCGCCCCTCTTCTCCCCTGTTCTCCATTGGCTGGCCTCGTAAATGCTGGCCAGCCACTGGAGAAGAGGTCAGTCATTCCTATTAGGCCCCGTCCTTTTCGAATCGGGGGGCGTTTTTTTTGCGAGAAGTCTCAGGGAGGAGACAACAGCAAAACACGCCCCCGAATCCGAAAATGCCGCTGCCTTTCTCCGAGGCATTTCTGCTCTGCCTCGGAGAAAGGCGGTGGTGTGCCTTTTGCTCTGCCTTGTTGCAAAATACTATCGGACAGCTCAACACACCAACGTTTACGTAGCAGACGACCCTGGTTTCCTTTTACAGATGTTTAAAGTGCACAGCTCGTTGTGGTGACATCCTAACAGAGGCTCTTGTTAGGAAAATAACATTTTCTTTTAAAAGAACGAGTTTTGTCTAAAACCACACAAATACGCTGGACAACTGTACTCAATAAAACTTATATTGGGCACAAGAGGTCTGACCTGAAAGAGGCACCATGTAAGCGATTACTGTTGCTGGCGACTATTCATAGCACTCCCTCTCCCGTAGCATCTGTCCGTCCCTGGCTGCCATTCATTGATCTTCCCCGTCCCCTCTGCGGCCCGAGCTGCCAGCTCCCGGGTGTCGGTTGCGATGGTTCCGATGTCAACAACGATCACTTCCAACCTAGGGAATCTACCAGGCTCCGCCCATCTCAGCACTGACTCACAAAGGTTACGGGGCAGTGTGAAAATATTATATTGTAAACTGCAATAATAGAGAAATTGCGAATTAGGAGCTTGAAAGCGGCCAACTAGAATAGCAATTTTAAACTTCATTAGTAGCAACATGTTTTTAGGATCAGAAATAAAATGCACTTTCAAATTTAAAAAATAATATTTTACATTAGTTTCTTTAGAGCAACATAGTAAGTTAGAAGGCTAAGTATAAAAGAATCAAATTGTGTAAATAAGTGTGCTTGAGAAAGGTTGCGTATGTTTTCCCTATAATTTTATTATGAGGAGGACACCATCTTGAAGTTTCTAGATGGCCGTACTGTTTGACGATGTTCACCAATATGGGGAATCCATAGGCTATGTGTATTTTCTGATCATTGGCTATCTTCGGAGCTCTGTCCTATTGGATAGCAGCTCCATAACCCCGCCCATACAGGGAGCAGTGTGTAAATAATGTTACTCAGTGCTGCTGCGCTTTGACGCTATATGTCCGTCCTTTTACTGATTCGGATAGCCAACCAGTGCCATAAAAGCAAAGGTTTTAGATCGCTTATGTATGACATTTTCATAATTTCAGTGTGATTTTGAGTTACATTCTACAATTATGAGTGACACCATCTCGTAACCCAGCCTCATTTCATCACTGTATCTCACTGACTTACTCCGTGACGTCATGTCTGTGAATCTGTGCCGCGGGTGATTAGAAGACTATTGGGAAAAATACATTCTCCCGATTATGTTTGTCCCGCTTTCCTCCTCTAAAATGTCGGTATGTATGCCTGATGGGTGTCCTACTGCTAAGCAACTGTCTGTTGTTGCCACGCTGTAAGCTAAGAAAGTGTATGGACATTTTTACAAGTGACTGGATATACTTCTTGCGTAGCGCCCACTCGATAGCCTTGAAGCACTTCCTCCGAATATTCGAGTTGGTAGATCGGTACCTGGGAATTGTCCACACCAAGACAAGTTTGCACGTGCACAGCAATGTGTCAAAAGCCTTTCCAATGCTAAAACTCTACTTTCGGACTCAGGATTACTCTTTTATTTGTGGCTGGTTTTAGGTTAAACCTGGGCAGCGCCCGCTGCTCTGTGATGCCTGCAGTGGTCGAAGTGGGGAAAAACAAGCATTTACAATGCAACGGTCTCAGCATTGTTAAAGTTAGAGCTATTAACATTGCTCATGACAATGCCGTTTCTTTAAATGTTTAAAAAAAAAAAACATAAACAAAAATAATGTCATGAGCAATGCCAATAGCTCTAACTTTACCAATGCCGAGACCATTGCATTGTAAATGCTTGTTCATCATCATTTAGGCTTTATTTCGATTTACAAAGTATCTTAAAAAGCAGTACATTCTGGGGCCGGTGTTTCAGGGTGTAGGGCAGTGCAGTGGTGTTCGGGCAGTGTAGGGGGTCGTGCTGGTGCCGGTGTTTCAGGGTTTAGGGCAGTGCAGTGTTGTTCGGGGAATGTAGGGGGTCGTGCTGTGGCCGGTGTTTCAGGGTCTAGGGCAGTGCAGTGGTGTTCGGGAAGTGTAGGGGGTCATGCTGGGGCCAGTTTTTAAGGGTGTAGGGCAGTGCAGTGGTGTTCGGGGAGTGTAGGGGGTCGTGCAGGGGCCGGTGTTTTAGGGTGAAGAGAAGTGCAGTGGTGTTCGGGCAGTGTAGCGGGCCGTGCTTGGTCTGGTGTTTCAGGGTTTAGGGCAGTGCAGTGGTGTTCGTGCAGTGTAGGGGGTCATTCTGGGGCCGGTGTTTCAGGGTGTAGGGCAGTGCAGTGGTGTTCGGGCAGTGTAGGGGGTCGTGCTGGTGCCGGTGTTTCAGGGTTTAGGACAGTGCAGTGTTGTTCGGGGAGTGTAGGGGGTCGTGCTGGGGCCAGTGTTTCAGGGTGTAAGGCAGTACAGTGGTGTTCGGGCAGTGTAGGGGGTCGTGCTGGGGCCGGAGTTTCCGGGTGTAGGGCAGTGCAGCGGTTTTCGGGCAGTGTTGGGGGTTGTGCTTGGGCTGGTGTTTCAGGGTGTTGGACAGTGTAGTGGTGTTCGGGCAGTGTAGGGGGTCGTGCTGGGGCCGGTGTTTCAGGGTGTAGGGCAGTGCAGTGGTGTTCGGGGAGTGTAAGGGATCATGCTGGAGCCGGTGTTTCAGGGTTAAGGGCAGTGCAGTGGTGTTCGGGGAGTGTAGGGGGTCATGCTGGGGCAGGTGTTTCAGGGTTTAGGGCTGTACAGTGGTGTTCGGGGAGCATAGGGGGTCGTGCTTGGGCCGGTATTTCAAGGTTTAGGGCAGAGCAGTGGTGATCAGGGATTGTAGGGGGTCTTGATGGGGCCGGTGTTTCAGGGTTTAGGGCAGTGCAGTGCTGTTCGGGCAGAGTAGGGGGTTGTCTTGGGGGCGGTGTTTCAAGGTTTAGGGCAGTGCAGTGGTATTTGGGCAGTGTAGGGGGTCGTGCTGGGGCTGGTGTTTCAGGGTGTAGTGCAGTGGTGTTCGGGCAGTGTAGGGGGTCATGCTGGGGCTGGTGTTTTAGGGTTTAGGGCAGTGCAGTGGTGTTCGTTCAGTGTAGGGGATCGTGCTAGGGCCGGTGTTTCAGGGTTTAGAGCAGTGCAGTGGTGTTCAGGGAGTTTAGCGGGTCATGCTGGGGCCAGTGTTTTTAGGGTTTTGGGTAGTTCAGTGGTGTTCGGGCAGTGTAGGGGTTCGTGCTGGGGCCGGTGTTTCAGGGTGTAGGGCAGTGCAGTGGTGTTCGGGCAGTGTAGGGGGTCATGCTGGTGCCGGTGTTTCAGGGTTTAGGGCAGTGCAGTGTTGTTCAAGGAGTGTAGGGGGTCGTGCTGTGGCCGGTGTTTCAGGGTTTAGGGCAGTGCAGTGGTGTTCGGGCAGTATAGGGGGTCATGCTGGGGCCGGTGTTTCAGGGTGTAGGGCAGTGCAGTGCTGTTCGGGGAGTGTAGGGGGTCATCCTGGGGCCGGTGTTTCAGGGTGTAGTGCAGTGGTGTTCGGGCAGTGTAGGGGGTCGTGCTGGGGCTGGTTTTTCAGGGTTTAGGGCAGTGCAGTGGTGTTCGTTCAGTGTAGGTGGTCGTGCTGGGGCCAGTGTTTCAGGGTTTAGGGCAGTGCAGTGGTGTTCGGGGAGTGTAGGGGGTCGTGCTGGGGCCGGTGTTTTTAGGGTTTGGGGCAGTTCAGTGGTGTTTGGGCAGTGTAGGGGGCTGTGCTGGGGCCGGTGTTTTTAGGGTTTAGGGCAGTGCAGTGGTGTTCGGGAAGTGTAGGGGGTCGTGCTGGGGCCGGTGTTTCTGGGTGTAGGGCAGTGTTGTTCGGGCAGTGTAGGGGGTCGTGCTGGGACTGGTGTTTCAGGGTTTAGGGCAGTGCAGTGGTGTAAGTTCAGTGTAGGGGGTCGTGCTGGGGCCGGTGTTTCAGGGTTTAGGGCAGTGCACTGGTGTTCGTTCAGTGTAGGGGGTCGTGCTGGGGCCGGTGTTTCAGTGTTTAGGGCAGTGCAGTGGTGTTCGGGGAGTGTAGGGGGTCGTGGTGGTGCCGAAGTTTCAGGGTTTAGGGCAGTGCAGTGGTGTTTGGGGAGCGTAGGTTGTCGTGCTGTGGCTGGCGTTTCAGAGTTTAGGGAAGTGCAGTGGTGTTCAGGCAGTGTAGGGGGTCATGGTGGGGCCAGTGTTTTAGGGTGTAGGGCAGTACAGTGGTGTTCGGGCAGTGTAGGGGGTCGTGCTGGGTCCGGAGTTTCCGGGTGTAGGGCAGTGCAGTGGTGTTCGGGCAGTGTTCGGGGTTGTGCTTGGGCTGGTGTTTCAGGGTATTGGACAGTGTAGTGGTGTTCGGGGAGTGTAGGGGGTCATGCTGGGGCTGGTGTTTCAGGGTTTAGGGCTGTACAGTGGTGTTCGTTCAGTGTAGGGGGTCGTGCTGTGGCCGGTGTTTCAGGGTTTAGAGCAGTGCAGTGGTGTTCGGGGAGTGTAGGGGGTTGTGTTGGGGCGGTGTTTCAAGGTTTAGGGCAGTGCAGTGGTATTTGGGCAGTGTAGGGGGTCATGCTGGGGCTGGTGTTTCAGGGTTTAGGGCAGAGCAGTGGTGATCAGGGATTGTAGGGGGTCTTGATGGGGCCGGTGTTTCAGGGTTTAGGGCAGTGCAGTGCTGTTCAGGCAGAGTAGGGGGTTGTGTTGGGGCGGTGTTTCAAGGTTTAGGGCAGTGCAGTGGTATTTGGGCAGTGTAGGGGGTCGTGCTGGGGCTGGTGTTTCAGGGTGTAGTGCAGTGGTGTTCGGGCAGTGTAGGGGGTCATGCTGGGGCTGGTGTTTCAGGGTTTAGGGCAGTGCAGTGGTGTTCGTTCAGTGTAGGGGGTCGTGCTGGGGCCGGTGTTTCAGGGTTTAGAGCAGTGCAGTGGTGTTCGGGGAGTGTAGGGGGTCAAGCTGTGGCCGGTGTTTCAGGGTTTAGGGCAGTGCAGTGGTGTTCAGGCAGTGTAGGGGGTCGTGCTGGTGCCGGTGTTTCAGGGTTTAGGGCAGTGCAGTGTTGTTCGGGGGATGTAGGGGGTCGTGCTGTGGCCGGTGTTTCAGGGTCTAGGGCAGTGCAGTGGTGTTCGGGCAGTGTAGGGGGTCATGCTGGGGCCGGTTTTTCAGGGTGTAGGTGTGAGAAGTTGGCCTCCCACTCTTTCAAAGGGGACCCCCACCACAGGTAGTGGTATCAGGGGGGCCTTTGTTGTGCCACCTGATTTGCCACTGGCTTGGCAGGTAACACAGGAGCGACAAAACTCCTTTGTATCTTCATTCATATGAGGCCAGTGAAAGTGAGGGACAAGTCTGTCCCAGGTCTTGTTCTGGCCTAGGTGTCCTGCTAAAGGAATATCATGGGCCAAGGTAAGAAGGAAGCCCCTAAATTGCAGAGGTATGACCAACCTCCTGGTTGCACCAGGCTTGGGGTCTCTAGCCTCTGAATAAAGGAGCCCTTCATCCCAATACACTTTATGGGTACCTTGAGCATTCCCAGCAGCCTCAGCAGCAGCCAGCTGTCTGAGGGGTTCAAGAGAGGGACAGGATAACTGAGCCTGCCTCAAGTCAGCCCTTGAAGGTCCCCCTGTCCCCAGAAACTCAACCTGATCAGGTTCAAGCTCTTCAGGGACAGTTCCTTCAGGGTCCTCTAGATCAGCTTCCTGGGAAGGCTGATCATCACTCTGAGGCAGGGGGGAAGGCACAGCCTTGACCCTCCTGTTCTTCTTCTTGGTAGGTGCTTGGTCCATTGTTCCAGGATCCAAGACCTGAGGTTCAGTGAGGCACTTTTTGGCCTGTGACCTGGTCACAGCAAGGACATGTGATGATATACCTAACATCTCTGCATGAGTCCTGTACTCCACTTCTGACCATAGAGAACTCTCTAGGTCATTGCCCAACAAACATTCTACTGGGAGGTCTGCACTAACCACAACCCTTTTGAGGCCAGTTACCCCTCCCCATGAGAAGTTAACAACTGCCACACTATGTGAAGTAGTGGCATTGCTGGCATTGGTCACCAGGTAGTTCTCACCTGGTATGTACTGTCCAGGATCCACAAAGCCTGGTGTCACCATAGTGACACTGGCACATGTGTCCCTGTAGGCTTGAGCCACTTTGTCATTAATTAAAGGAGTCTGTCTGTACTTGCCCAGGTTACTGGGGCTCACAGTCAGGGACAAATCAATGTCCCCATCACAGATCAAGACTGCCTGTGTAAGGGTTCTGTCTAAGTCAGAATCTCCTTCAGTTCCCATAGTGATTCCCACTACACCCTTTGTCTGGGGACCAACACTGCTAACAGTAGTACTGGGAGCAGGTGCCTTAGGGGCAACAGTGTTGGGGGCTCCACCCTTTTTGCAATCACTAGTCCAGTGAGTTGTATTTTTGCAATGATTGCACCAGGGTTTCTTTTGACCTTCTTTCTTCTTTTTGGACTGTTGTTGGGACCCACCCTCCTTAGCAGTAGTTTGGGGCCCTGTTGAAGACTTCTGGTCTTTAGATTTCTGATCTCCACCCTTTTGGTCTGTTTTCTTCTGATCACCCCCTTGGCCCTGGTTCTGGTTCTTTTGCTTAACCCTGGTTCTGACCCATTTGTCTGCCTTCTTTCCCAATTCTTGGGGAGAGGTCAGATCAGAGTCAACCAAGTGTTGATGCAGTTGCTGGTTTTGACAGTTATTTAAAATCTGTTCTCTCATCATCAAATTATACAATCCTGTAAAATCAGATACCTTACTTCCCAGCAACCAACCCTCCAAAGCCTTAGTGGCACATTCAATGTATTCAGACCAGTCCTGAGTCTGTGTCTTTTGGGTGTCTCTGAACATTAACCTGTACTGCTCAGTGGTTAAGCCTAACCCATCAACTAGAACACTCTTCAGGACTCTGTAGTTTCTGACATCCTCTTCTCTAACAGTGAGGAGTCTGTCTCTGCCTCTTCCCTCAAAGGAGAGCCAGAGGATTGCTGCCCACTGATCTTCAGGAACCTGCTGTACTTTGCAGGCTCTCTCAAGAGCAGTTATCCACTTGTGGATGTCATCCCCACTTTTGTAGGGGGGCACAACCTTAGACAGGTTTCTATTGTCGAAAACCCTATCTTTGTCCTTAGGGACAATGCTGCCACCAGTGGGTATAGACCCACTCTCTTTATGCTGTCTAGCCTTGCTAAGTTTCTCTTCCATCAGGGCTACTTCTAGCTCCTGCTTCCTGATCCTCAGCTGAGCCTCTTGCATCTTGGCCTCATGTTCCCTCCTCTGAGGGGTGGTCATCCTTCTCCTGGAGTGACCCTGAGAGCCTCTAGAGCCATGGGAAGCATTGGAGTCACCTGAGCGATTCCTTTGCCTTCCAAGCCCTGTGTTAAGTCCACTGGGGAGATCCAGTGGGTTGAACCCACTGTCAGTCCCCAATAGCCTTGGTTTAGCTGGGCCAAGTATAACACTTGGCACTGGGCTAGTTCTCCCTTCATCCTCACTACTGTCAGTATCCTTTTCACTCTCATCCTCTGTGGTAGGCATCCCATCTAAGGGGTGACTATTGGGAAGGGGTACTTCAGTGGCATCTTTAGAAGGGGGGCCTCCTGTTCCTGTCCCTAAGGGGGCTAACTGGGAAGCTTTCTTGAGTGCTCTCTGATTCTCATCATTCTGTAAGAGCTCTCTGAGCTCAGCAGAGTTTGGGTTCTTGGGCTGTTTAAGGCCTCTAAGAGTTGCCAAATGCCTGAGCTCATTCTGATTAAGGGTAGCAAAGCTGGATGGTGCCCTCTGGGGGTCACTCTCAACAGAGATGGGTACAGTGGACCCCTCTGCCCCGGCCATTGCTCTTAAGTGTGGGTGGATGTGTTGCAATCTACCTACACTTGGGTTTACCTACTAAACCTATCTAGTAGTTGTAGTCAGGGTGTGCTACTCCCTTTGCTCTACAACAACTAAGTTCAGTAGAACTTAAGTATATCTAATCTTGTTTTATATGTACCTACAGGTACCTATGTGATCTTTCAATTGGTAACCAAGAGATTACAATGGTAAAACACAGCAAGCTCAAATCCCACCGCTGCCACCAATGTGAGAAGTTGGCCTGGTATATGCTGTTCACTAGTTCTAGTGACCACCTTGTACCATGCCAAGCAACCCTTATGGTGTGGTTGTAAGTCAACCTTTTTGGACTAGCTGCCCTAGTGGTAGCGTAGGCTAAGCAGTCTTTGAGGCTAAACTCGTGAAGCGTGTTAAGCCAGCTGTTTTACCAAATGCAACCCCCTTTTATACCAATGAAAGGACACCACACAGATATATATTCAAAATATATATGTATTTATTTATCAAAGTAACCCCTAGTCTCTTTATGAGCACAGGAGCACAAATCGTCAAACAAGATTATCACAGAATACACAGAAGTTGCACTTTATATGGATAGGCCCTGGTGGCCACTCGAACCATATACTAAAATAGTGGTATAAGTACCACGAACAGAAAAGGGAAAAGGCCTAGGGCCTCTAGAATCGCTGGGCCTACGAGGAGCTAACGTCAGTTAGTGACCAGGAGGTCCACGGGTGGCGTGTGCAGAGCAAATAGTCACACGCGGGCTCCCATAGGTTTCAATGGGTGCGTAAAAAGTACAAAGTTACTGCAAAAGGAATCTTCCGGATGACCTAGGAACTTAAGATTTGGAACACAGGCACTAGAGATGTATTACTACACATGGGCACCGGAGTACCAGCTTTACCTCACCCACAGGAAGCGGGTGCATAGGCCTCAAAGTGCGTCGGGTTTCTTCTATCTGTTCCGTTGAGCCTGGGACAAAGATGCTGCAGGCGGTCGGTCGGGAAGAGATGCAGTGGATCCAAGAGTGGATCGGAGATGTTGAAGACCTGTAAGCAGAGGGGACAGTGTTCACAGTCACTAGCCAGTGACCAGCGTGGCACCAGGTGGGTACCAGGCGATGTCGGGTGCAAACAGGTGATGAGGGGTAGCTTGTCTCCGCAGCCACGTGGTCCCTGAAGGTCGACGACGTCCAGGAGTCGGCTCACGAGCTGTCCCACGCAGGCTCTCGCTGTCGGCGGTGTCGGCGACTTGATCGAAGCCAACAAGCCTTGGCAAAAGCAATTGCAGGAGGATTCGGAAATCAGCTGTTGGTTCTGACCAGCAAGGTCAGAGGGATTGCTCCTTTGGAGGGGAGCAAGGGCCAGTCTGGAGCAACCAGACCAGCGGTGTTTGTCGTAGATTTCGTCGCCAAGATGGCCACTAGCCAGCGGGCCAGCAACCGGTTAGGCGCGTCGAGTGGCAAAATGCAGAAGGGCCCCACGCAGGTCGTGGAGATGCTGGAGGGCTCACCTTTGGTGCAGATGCTGCTCGAGGGTTGGGCTTCTCAGGACCCAAAGCACAACTTGGAGGGAGCCTCGGTTGTTGCACTGGTCAGCTTGTCGTAGTCGTTCCAAGATGGCTGGCTCCACGTGTCTCGGTGCCTCCACGGGTCTCCTCTTTGCAGGGACTGTGGATCGGGCGGTGAGAGGTCTGGAGGTCCAGGTCTTGTCAGTCTCTGGGCTCGGGCTCCGGCGGGAGGCGGCGGCAAAGCAGACGGTGATTCGCTGGATGGTGCTTGCGTTAGCAAGGTGGTCACTCCCTGACCACAGGGGAGATTTTCTTCAGTCTTCTGTGCAGCAGAATGTCGAAGTTCCCGTCTTCTTCTTAGTTTCAAGTTGATTCCAGGATGTCTGAAGTCTTAGGACACAGCTCCTACCTTTATTCGGATTCTAGGGGCCGGACTACCTGCTAGGTCCCTCCCTATGGGTGGGACCAGGAAGGGGGGTGGTTACACCCCCAATCCTTTGTCCAGCTCGCCCCGGGCCCGGGACTGGTGTGCCCCAGGACCGGTTTGAACTGGCATATGCACCGAGGCTCCTTGTGAGCCACAGGCATGTCTGGTTTCTTTCAAGCCCTACCTGACCAATACACAAAATCCTGTCTGGGGTGGTGCACGCACCTCCCCTGGCAGGAAACCCTTTGTCCACACCTCCCAAGCTGGAAGGACTCCCAGCAGCAGGAGGGCAGACTTGTGTCTGTGGTGGCAGCATCCATTTTGTGGAGCTGAGGCTATGTCTGATTTTACCCGGGTTTCAGGTACTGTTCATGTCGTGTCCCTCTAGAAGGGTGGAATGCTAACCCCGTCGCCAGAATTGGCGAGGGGTTAGTATTCCAATTCGTATGACACCTTACTCGACATGTTTTGATAAAGCCAAACCAAAGATAGCATTTAACCGCGAGGTTCATAATGCACTTAAGAGTATATGGTATGACGATATCTGGAAACAGCAGAAGGAAGTTGTTCCGACCACTGCAGACAGGCTCAGCTCATGCCAGAGCACCATCTCACATGGAACCAAGCACTCTGCCTTCAGGATTGTTAAGGCCTGCCATAGGAGTGACTTAGAGGTTACCAGGTGTCCCATTTAAGGTTAGGTATAGGTATACTACACCTAAGTAAGAGGTGATTACACCAACTTACCCCAGCTGAGTGATCAGCCAGTTGTGTCAGATTGTTAGGCCAAGCCTGGGGTGGCATAATACATGCTGCAGCCCCTGGCAGGCCTTGGGTACACCAATGCCCTGGGTACCTAGTGTACACTGGTACAGGGGCTGACAGGGTGATCCACTTCCAATTGGTTATGCACCTAGGGTGCATAGTTTTAATTTAGTAGAGAGAACAGCAGGCTGGGGGTCTGATTGGCAGGCCCACAGCCTCAATATGTCAAAAACCAGTGAAGCAAAAAGCAAAAATTTGGGGTGACCATAGGATAGCAGACCCTACTCTCCTACAGTAGGGCAGTGCAGTGGTGTTCGGGGAGTGTAGGGGGTCGTGCAGGGGCCGGTGTTTTAGGGTGAAGATAAGTGCAGTGGTGTTCGGGCAGTGTAGCGGGTCGTGCTTGGTCTGGTGTTTCAGGGTTTAGGGCAGTGCAGTGGTGTTCGTGCAGTGTAGGGGGTCGTTCTGGGGCCGGTGTTTCAGGGTGTAGGGCAGTGCAGTGGTGTTCGGGCAGTGTAGGGGGTCGTGCTGGTGCCGGTGTTTCAGGGTTTAGGGCAGTGCAGTGTTGTTCGGGGAGTGTAGGGGGTCGTGCTGGGGCCAGTGTTTCAGGGTGTAAGGCAGTACAGTGGTGTTCGGGCAGTGTAGGGGGTCGTGCTGGGGCCGGAGTTTCCGGATGTAGGGCAGTGCAGCGGTGTTCGGGCAGTGTTGGGGGTTGTGCTTGGGCTGGTGTTTTAGGGTGTTGGACAGTGTAGTGGTGTTCGGGCAGTGTAGGGGGTCGTGCTGGGGCCGGTGTTTCAGGGTGTAGGGCAGTGCAGTGGTGTTCGGGGAGTGTAGGGGATCGTGCTGGAGCCGGTGTTTCAGGGTTTAGGGCAGTGCAGTGGTGTTCGGGGAGTGTAGGGGGTCATGCTGGGGCTGGTGTTTCAGGGTGTAGTGCAGTGGTGTTCGGGCAGTGTAGGGGGTCATGCTGGGGCTGGTGTTTCAGGGTTTAGGGCAGTGCAGTGGTGTTCGTTCAGTGTAGGGGGTCGTGCTGGGGCCGGTGTTTCAGGGTTTAGAGCAGTGCAGTGGTGTTCGGGGAGTGTAGGGGGTCAAGCTGTGGCCGGTGTTTCAGGGTTTAGGGCAGTGCAGTGGTGTTCGGGCAGTGTAGGGGGTCTTGCTCGTGCCGGTGTTTCAGGGTTTAGGGCAGTGCAGTGTTGTTCGGGGAATGTAGGGGGTCGTGCTGTGGCCGGTGTTTCAGGGTCTAGGGCAGTGCAGTGGTGTTCGGGCAGTGTAGGGGGTCATGCTGGGGCCGGTTTTTCAGGGTGTAGGGCAGTGCAGTGGTGTTCGGGGAGTGTAGGGGGTCGTGCAGGGGCCGGTGTTTTAGGGTGAAGATAAGTGCAGTGGTGTTCGGGCAGTGTAGCGGGTCGTGCTTGGTCTGGTGTTTCAGGGTTTAGGGCAGTGCAGTGGTGTTCGTGCAGTGTAGGGGGTCGTTCTGGGGCCGGTGTTTCAGGGTGTAGGGCAGTGCAGTGGTGTTCCGGCAGTGTAGGGGGTCGTGCTGGTGCCGGTGTTTCAGGGTTTAGGGCAGTGCAGTGTTGTTCGGGGAGTGTAGGGGGTCGTGCTGGGTCCAGTGTTTCAGGGTGTAAGGCAGTACAGTGGTGTTCGGGCAGTATAGGGGGTCGTGCTGGGGCCGGAGTTTCCGGATGTAGGGCAGTGCAGCGGTGTTCGGGCAGTGTTGGGGGTTGTGCTTGGGCTGGTGTTTCAGGGTGTTGGACAGTGTAGTGGTGTTCGGGCAGTGTAGGGGGTCGTGCTGGGGCCGGTGTTTCAGGGTGTAGGGCAGTGCAGTGGTGTTCGGGGAGTGTAGGGGATCGTGCTGGAGCCGGTGTTTCAGGGTTTAGGGCAGTGCAGTGGTGTTCGGGGAGTGTAGGGGGTCATGCTGGGGCCGGTGTTTCAGGGTTTAGGGCTGTACAGTGGTGTTCGGGGAGCATAGGGGGTCGTGCTTGGGCCGGTATTTCAAGGTTTAGGGCAGAGCAATGGTGATCAAGGATTGTAGGGGGTCTTGATGGGGCCGGTGTTTCAGGGTTTAGGGCAGTGCAGTGCTGTTCGGGCAGAGTAGATGGTTGTCTTGGGGGCGGTGTTTCAGGGTGTAGGGCAATGTAGTGGTGTTCGGGCAGTGTAGGGGGTTGTGCTGGGGCCGTTGTTTCAGGGTTTAGGGCAGTGCAGTGGTATTTGGGCAGTGTAGGGGGTCGTGCTGGGGCTGGTGTTTCAGGGTGTAGTGCAGTGGTGTTCGGGCAGTGTAGGGGGTCATGCTGGGGCTGGTGTTTCAGGGTTTAGGGCAGTGCAGTGGTGTTCGTTCAGTGTAGGGGATCGTGCTAGGGCCGGTGTTTCAGGGTTTAGAGCAGTGCAGTGGTGTTCGGGGAATGTAGGGGGTCATGCTGTGGCCGGTGTTTCAGGGTTTAGGGCAGTGCAGTGGTGTTCGGGGAGTGTAGGGGGTCGTGCTGTGGCCGGTGTTTCAGGGTCTAGGGCAGTGCAGTGGTGTTCGGGCAGTGTAGGGTGTCATGCTGGGGCCGGTTTTCAGGGTGTAGGGCAGTGCAGTGGTGTTCGCGGAGTGTAGGGGGTCACGCAGGGGCCAGTGTTTTAGGGTGAAGAGAAATGCAGTGGTGTTCGGGCAGTGTAGCGGGTCGTGCTGGGGCTGGTGTTTCAGGGTTTAGGGCAGTGCAGTGGTGTTCGTTCAGTGTAGGGGTTCGTGCTGGGGCCGATCTTTCTGGGTTTAGGGCAGTGCAGTGGTGTTCGGGACTGTAGGGGGTTGTGCTGGTGCCGGTGTTTCAGGGTTTAGGGCAGTGCAGTGGTGTTCGGGGAGTGTAGGGGGTCGTGCTGTGGCCAGTGTTTCAGGGTTTAGGGCAGTGCAGTGGTTTTCGGGCAGTGTAGGGGGTCGTTCTGGGGCTGGTGTTTCAGGGTGTAGGGTAGTGCAGTGGTGTTCGGGCAGTGTAGGGGGTCGTGCTGGGGCCAGTGTTTCAGGGTGTAGGGTAGTGCAGTGGTGTTCGGGGAGTGTAGGGTGTCGTGCTGGGGCCGGTGTTTCAGGGTGAAGGGCAGTGCAGTGGTGTTCGAGCAGTGTAGGTGGTCCTGCTGGGGCCGGTGTTTCAGGGTGTAGTGCAGTGCAGTGGTGTTCGGGCAGTGTAGGGGGTCGTGCTGGGGCCGTTGTTTCAGGGTTTAGGGCAGTGCAGTGGTGTTCAGAGAGTGTAGGGGGTCATGCTGGGGCAGGTGTTTCAGGGTTTAGGGCAGTGCATTGGTGTTCGGGGAGTGTAGGAGGTCTTGCTGGGGCCGGTGTTTCAGGGTTTAGGGCAGTGCAGTGGTGTTCGGGCAGTGTAGGGGGCCGTGCTGGGGCCGGTGTTTCAGGGTGTAGGTCAGAGCAGTCGTGTTCGGGCAGTGTAGAGTGTTCTGCTGGGGCCGGTGTTTCAGGGTTTAGGGCAGTGATGTGGTGTTCTGGCAGTGTAGGGGGTCGTGCTGGGGCCGGTGTTTCAGGGTGTAGGGCAGTGCAGTGGTGTTCGGGCAGTGTAGGGGGTCGTGCTGGGGCTGGAGTTTCCAGGTGTAGGGCAGTGCAGTTGTGCTCGGTCAGTGTTGGGGGTTGTGCTGGTGCTGGTGTTTCAGGGTGTATGACAGTGTAGTGGTGTTCGGGCAGTGAAGAGGTCGTGCTGGGGCTGGTATTTCAGGGTGTAGGGCAGTGCAGTGGTGTTCGGGCTGTATAGGGGATCGTGCTGGGTGTTAGAAATGGGATTTCTGGTTGGCTAAGGCTTGCGCCAAAGTCAGGCAGAAACCACCACTCTAGTCAGGGCTGGGGAGTTACACGCCAAAGATAACCCCTGCTCACCTCCTTGGTAGCACAGGAGCGCGGGGTAGGCTCCCGTCCGCTTCCTGTTTTAGACCACGCCCACGTCCCTCACAGATTGCCTGACTTCCTGTTTGAGAACCGGGCTGCCGCGGTGATTTCTCCGGTGATAAGAGGGGTGGGCTCCCTCGGTATGCACTATACGGCGGGGTGGGCACCCGCCGTAGGAATACTTAAATCAGCGGGGTGGGCACCCGCCAACAAGCACACAATGCGGGGTGGGCACCCGCTTCGAATATCGCAAAAATAGCGGGGAATCCCTACGTCGGGGTTCCCTCGCTGGTAATTGCAGCGCCGCGCTGCTGGCCCCAATTAAAGCGCTCCTAGCGCTATAAGTGAATGAAAAGGCGCTTCCAGGCGCTTTAGGGACACCAACAAGCGCAAAGTCCAGCAAAGTCCCTGGGAAGGTGGGCAGGGGGCCAGGCTGGGCCAGGGGCCAGCTCACTGGGCCCTCCAGGGCAGGGAGGCAATCCCAAGTGGCGGTTCCTCCTGGCCTCCAGCAGCAGCAGCAGCCCCCTCCTGTCAGGATCCAAAGTAGAACAACTTGTAAGGGGACACAGCCCCTTTTTATACAGTAAAAGTCTTTGTTCTTGGTTCAGGGTGAGGGGGACAACCAGTCGCAGCTGGTTGGGGAGCACCCTTGATGTGCTCAGCCCCTCACTCTATTCACTGGCAGGGCTAGGGTCGTCAGTCGCACCACAGGGGGTGGGGCCAGCATTGTGTGTGGAAAACCCTGCCCTATTCAGGACCCAGGTGTACTCCTCCCACCCATCTAGCTGCTGATCTCCCCATTCACCACTGGGTGACTCATCCTGACTCTGGGGAATCCCTAGCCCGTCACATGATATGACCAGCCAATCACGCGACAGACACACTGCACACAGAAGTGCCCACTTCTAGAAGTGGCACTTCCACACTAGGTACATGCACGCCGCACACATCATCGCGCAGCATTCACTCCCACGAGTCCGCACATACCAAACTCGGGCCTGCACACCCCACGCATCAGGAACTACTAGGGACACATACATTCCCCATGCATTCCTATGGGAGGGCAGGCCTATCTCACCACATGCACTCAGAGTGCGCACGCACTTTACCCTGGGACACAGGGAAAGTGCGTAGAAACCAAAAAATCACCACACCAAGTCACCAGTAAAAAGCAAAAAAAGTTCAGGGGTGAACCTGCCAGAAGGGCCAAGTCCAACACTGGGGTCGGTGTTTCAGGGTTTAGGACAGCGCAGTGGTAATCGGGTAGTATAGGGGTCGTGCTGGGGCCGGTGTTTCAGGGTTTAGGGCTGTGCAGTGGTGTTCGTGAGCATAGGAGGTCGTGCTGGGGCCGGTATTTCAGGGTTTAGGGTAGAGCAGTGGTGTTCAGGGATCATAGGGGGTCTTGCTGGGGCTGGTGTTTCAGGGTTTAGGGCAGTGCAGTGGTGTTCGGGCAGAGTAGGGGTTCGTGTTGGGGGCAGTGTTTCAAGGTTTATGGCCGAGCAGTGGTGTTCGGGAAGAGTAGGGGGTAGTGCTGGGGGTATTTTTTCAGTGTTTAGGGCCGAGCAGTGGTGTCCGGGCAGTGTAGTGGGTCGTGCTGGGGGTGGTGTTTCAGGGTTTGGGGTAGTGCAGTGGTGTTTGGACAGTGTGGGGGTCGTGCTGGGGCTGGTGTTTCAGGGTTTAGGGCAGTGCAGTGGTGTTTGGGCAGTGTAGGGGGTCGTGCTGTGACTGGTGTTTCAGGGTGTAGGGCAGTGCAGTGGTGTTCGGGCAGCGTAGGGGGTCCTGCTGGGGCTGGTGTTTTAGGCTTCAGGGGAGTGCAGTGGTGTTCACGCAATGTAGGGGGTCATGCTGGGGCTGGTGTTTCATGGTGTAGGGCAGTGCAGTGGTGTTTGGGAAGAGTAGGGGGTCGTGCTGGGGCCGGTGTATTTAGGGTTTAGGGCAGTTCAGTGGTGTTCGGGCAGTGTAGGGGGTCGTGCTGGGGCCGGTGTTTTTGGGGTTTAGGGCTGTGCAGTGGTGTTCGGGCAGTGTAGGGGGTTGTGCTGGGGTGGTGTTTCAGGGTGTAGGGCAGTGCAGTGGGGTATGGGAAGAGTAGGGGGTCGTGCTGGGGCCGGTGTTTCTTGGTGTAGGGCAATGTAGTGTTGTTCGGGCAGTGTAGTGGGCCGTGCTGTGGTTGGTGTTTCAAGCTTTAGAGCAGTGCAGTGGTGTTCGGGTAGTGTAGGAGGTCGTGCTGGGGCCGGTGTTTCAGGGTTTAGGGCAGTGCAGTGGTGTTCGGGAGTGTAGGGGGTCGTCCTGGTGCCAGGGTTTCTGGGTTTAGGGCACTGCAGTGGTGTTCGGGCAGTGTAGGGGGTCGTGCAGGGGCTGGTGTTTCAGGGTTAAGGGCAGTGCAGCGGGGCTCGGGCAGTGTAGGGGGTCGTGTTGGGGCTGATGTTTCAGGGTTTAGTGCAGTGGTGTTTGGGCAGTGTAGGGGGTCGTGCTGGGGCTGGTGTTTCAGGGTGTAGGGCAGTGCAGTGGTGTTCGGGCAGTGTAGGGGGTCCTGCTGGGGCTGGTGTTTCAGGCTTTAGGGGAGTGCAGTGGTGTTCAGGCAGTGTAGGGGGTCATGCTGGGGCTGGTGTTTCATGGTGTAGGTCAGTGCAGTGGTGCTTGGGAAGAGTAGGGGGTCGTGCTGGGGCTGTTGTTTTTTGGGTTTAGGGCAGTTCAGTGGTGTTCGGGCAGTGTAGGCGGTCGTGCTGGGGCCGGTGTTTTTAGGGTTTAGGGCAGGTCAGTGGTGTTCGGGCAGTGTAGGGGGTCGTGCTGGGGCTGGTGTTTCAGGGTGTAGTGCAGTGGTGTTCGGGAAGTGTAGGGGGTTGTGCTGGGGTGGTGTTTCAGGCTGTAGGGCAGTGCAGTGGTGTTTGGGAAGAGTAGGGGGTTGTGCTGGGGCCGGTGTTTCTGGGTATACGGCAGTGTAGTGTTGTTCGGGCAGTGTAGGGGGTCGTGCTGGGGTGGTGTTTCAGGGTTTAGAGCAGTGCAGTGGTGTTCAGGGAGTGTAGGATGTCATGCAGGGGCCGGTGTTTCAGGATTTAGGGCAGTGCAGTGGTGTTCGGGGAGTGTAGGGGGTCATGCAGGTGACGGTGTTTCTGGGTTTAGGGCAGTGCAGTGGTGTTCGGAGAGTGTAGGGGGTCGTGCTGTGGCCGGTGTTTCTTGGTGTAGGGCAATGTAGTGTTGTTCGGGCAGTGTAGTGGGTCGTGCTGTGGTTGGTGTTTCAAGCTTTAGAGCAGTGCAGTGGTGTTCGGGTAGTGTAGGAGGTCGTGCTGGGGCCGGTGTTTCAGGGTTTAGGGCAGTGCAGTGGTGTTCGGGAGTGTAGGGGGTCGTCCTGGTGCCAGGGTTTCTGGGTTTAGGGCACTGCAGTGGTGTTCGGGGAGTGTAGGGGGTCGTGCTGGTGCCGGTGTTTCAGGGTTTAGGGCAGTGCAAAGGTGTTCGGGGAGTCTAGGGGGTGGTGCTGTGGCCGGTGTTTCAGCGTTTAGGGCAGTGCAGTGGTGTTCAGACAGTGTAGGGGGTCATGCTGGGGCCGGTATTTCAGGGTGTAGGGCAGTGCAGTGGTGTTCAGGGAGTGTAAGGGGTCGTGCTGGGGCCGGTGTTTCAGGGTGAAGGGAAGTGCACTGGTGTTTGGGCATAGTAGGAGGTCTTGCTAAGGCTGGTGTTTCAGGGTGTAGGGCAGTGCAGTGATGTTCGGGCAGTGTAGGGGGTCGTGCTGGGACTGCTGTTTCATGGTTTAGGGCAGTGCAGTGGTGTTCGGGCAGTGTAGTGGGTTGTGATGGGGCCGGTGTTTCAGGGTTTAGGGCAGTGCAGTGGTGTTCAGGGAGTGTAGGGGGTCATGCTGGGGCCAGTGTTTTTAGGGTTTAGGGCAGTTCAGTGGTGATCGGGCAGTGTAGGGGATCGTGCTGGGGCCAATGTTTTAGGGTTTAGGGTAGTGCAGTGGTGTTTGGGCAGTGTAGGGGGTCGTGCTGGGGCTGGTGTTTCAGGGTGTAGTGCAGTGGTGTTTGGGCAGTGTAGGGGGTCGTGCTGGGGCTGGTGTTTCAGGGTTCTGGTCACTGCAGTGGTGTTCGTTCGGTATAGGGGGTCGTGCTGGGGCCGGTGTTTCAGGGTTTAGGGCAGTGCAGTGGTGTTCGGGCAAAGTAGCGGGTCGTGCTGGGGCTGGTGTTTCAGGGTTTAGGGCAGTGCAGTGGTGTTCGTGCAGTGTATGGGGTCGTTCTGGGGCTGGTGTTTCAGGGTGTAGGGCAGTGCAGTGGTGTTCGGGCAGTGTAGGGGGTCGTGCTGGTGCTGGTGTTTCAGGGTTTAGGGCAGTGCAGTGGTGTTCGGGGAGTGTAGGGGGTCATGCTGGGGCCGGTGTTTCAGGGTGTAGTGCAGTGGTGTTCGGGCAGTGTAGGGGGTCGTGCGGGGGCTGGTTTTTCATCATCATTTAGGCTTTATTTCGATATACAAAGTATCTTAAAAAGCAGTACGTTCTGGGGCCGGTGTTTCAGGGTGTAGGGCAGTGCAGTGGTGTTCGGGCAGTGTAGGGGGTCGTGCTGGTGCCGGTGTTTCAGAGTTTAGGGCAGTGCAGTGTTGTTCGGGGAATGTAGGGGGTCGTGCTGTGGCCGGTGTTTCAGGGTCTAGGGCAGTGCAGTGGTGTTCGGGCAGTGTAGGGGGTCATGCTGGGGCTGGTTTTTCAGGGTGTAGGGCAGTGCAGTGGTGTTCGGGGAGTGTAGGGGGTCGTGCAGGGGCTGGTGTTTCAGGGTTAAGGGCAGTGCAGCGGGGCTCGGGCAGTGTAGGGGGTCGTGTTGGGGCTGATGTTTCAGGGTTTAGTGCAGTGGTGTTTGGGCAGTGTAGGGGGTCGTGCTGGGGCTGGTGTTTCAGGGTGTAGGGCAGTGCAGTGGTGTTCGGGCAGTGTAGGGGGTCCTGCTGGGGCTGGTGTTTCAGGCTTTAGGGGAGTGCAGTGGTGTTCAGGCAGTGTAGGGGGTCATGCTGGGGCTGGTGTTTCATGGTGTAGGTCAGTGCAGTGGTGCTTGGGAAGAGTAGGGGGTCGTGCTGGGGCTGTTGTTTTTTGGGTTTAGGGCAGTTCAGTGGTGTTCGGGCAGTGTAGGCGGTCGTGCTGGGGCCGGTGTTTTTAGGGTTGAGGGCAGTTCAGTGGTGTTCGGGCAGTGTAGGGGGTCGTGCTGGGGCTGGTGTTTCAGGGTGTAGTGCAGAGGTGTTCGGGAAGTGTAGGGGGTTGTGCTGGGGTGGTGTTTCAGGCTGTAGGGCAGTGCAGTGGTGTTTGGGAAGAGTAGGGGGTTGTGCTGGGGCCGGTGTTTCTGGGTATATGGCAGTGTAGTGTTGTTCGGGCAGTGTAGGGGGTCGTGCTGTGGCTAGTGTTTCAGGGTTTAGGGCAGTGTTGTGGTGTTCGGGCAGTGTAGGGGGTTGTGCTGGGGCCGGTGTTTCAGGGTGTAAGGTCAGAGCAGTGGTGTTCGGGCAGTGCAGGGGGTCGTGCTGGGGGTGGTGTTTCAGGGTTTAGAGCAGTGCAGTGGTGTTCAGGGAGTGTAGGATGTCATGCAGGGGCCGGTGTTTCAGGATTTAGGGCAGTGCAGTGGTGTTCGGGGAGTGTAGGGGGTCATGCAGGTGACGGTGTTTCTGGGTTTAGGGCAGTGCAGTGGTGTTCGGAGAGTGTAGGGGGTCGTGCTGTGGCCGGTGTTTCAGGGTGAACGGAAGTGCAGTGGTGTTCGGGCAATGTAGGGGGTCGTGCTAGGGCTGGTGTTTCAGGGTGTAGGGCAGTGCAGTGGTGTTCGGGCAGTGTAGGGGTCATGCCGGGGCTGGTGTTTCATTGTTTAGGGCAGTGCAGTGGTGTTCGGGCAAAGTAGCGGGTCGTGCTGGGGCTGGTGTATCAGGGTTTAGGGCAGTGCAGTGGTGATCGTTCAGTGTAGTGGGTCATGCTGGGGCCGGTGTTTCAGGGTTTAGGGCAGTGCAGTGGTGTTCGTGGAGTGTAGGGGGTCATGCTGGGACCAGTGTTTTTAGGGTTTAGGGCAGTCCAATGGTGTTCGTACAGTGTAGGTGGTCGTGCTGGGGCCGGAGTTATTAGGGTTTAGGGCAGTGCAGTGCAGTGGTGTTTGGGCAGTGTAGGGGGTCGTGCTGGGGCTGGTGTTTCAGGGTGTAGTGCAGTGGAGTTCGGGCAGTGTAGGGGGTCGTGCTGGGGCTGGTGTTTCAGGTTATAGGGCAATGCAGTGGTGGTCGGGCTGTGTAGGAGGTCGTGCTGGTGCCGGTGTTTCAGGGTTTAGGGCAGTGCAGTGTTGTTCGGGGAGTGTAGGGGGTCGTGCTGTGGCTGGTGTTTCAGTGTTTAGGGCAGTGCAGTGGTGTTCAGGCAGTGTAGGGGGTCATGCTGGTGCCGGTGTTTCAGGGTGTAGGGCAGTGCAGTGGAGTTCGGGGAGTGTAGGGGGTCGTGCTGGGGCCGGTGTTTCAGGTTGAAGAGAAGTGTAGTGTTGTTAGGGCAATGTAGGGGGTCATGCTGGGGCCAGTGTTTTTAGGGTTTAGGGCAGTTCAGTGGTGTTCTGGCAGTGTAGGGGGTCATGCTGGGGCCAGTGTTTTTAGGGTTTAGGGCAGTGCAGTGGTGTTCGGGAAGTGTAGGGGGAATTGCTGGGGCCGGTGTTTCTGGTGAAGGGCAGTGTTGTTCGAGCAGTGTAGGGGGTCATGCTGGGGGTTGTGTTTCAGTCTTTAGGTCAGTGCAGTGATGTTCGGGAAGTGTGGGGGGTCATTCAGGGGCTGTGTTTCAGGGTTTAGAGCAGTGCAGTGGTGTTCGGGCAGTGTAGGGGGTCGTACTGGGGCTGGTGTTTCAGGGTTTAGGGCAGTGCAGTGGTGTAAGTTCAGTGTAGGGGGTTGTGCTGGGGCTGGTGTTTCAGGGTTTAGGGCAGTGCAGTGGTGTTCGTTCGGTGTAGGGGGTCGTGCTTGGGCCGGTGTTTCAGGGTTTAGGGCAGTGCAGTGGTGTTCGGGGAGTCTAGGGGGTCGTGCTGGTGCCGGTGTTTCAGGGTTTAGGGCAGTGCAGTGTTGTTCGGGGAGTGTAGGGGGTCGTGCTGTGGCTAGTGTTTCAGGGTTTAGGGCAGTGTTGTGGTGTTCGGGCAGTGTAGGGGGTTGTGCTGGGGCTGGTGTTTTAGGGTGTAAGGTCAGAGCAGTGGTGTTCGAGCAGTGTAGGGGGTCATGCTGGGGCTGGTGTTTCATGGTGTAGGGCAGTGCAGTGGTGCTTGGGAAGAGTAGGGGGTCGTGCTGGGGCCGTTGTTTTTTGGGTTTAGGGCAGTTCAGTGGTGTTCGGGCAGTGTAGGCGGTCGTGCTGGGGCCGGTGTTTTTAGGGTTTAGGGCAGGTCAGTGGTGTTCGGGCAGTGTAGGGGGTCATGCTGGGGCTGGTGTTTCAGGGTGTAGTGCAGTGGTGTTCGGGCAGTGTAGGGGGTTGAGCTGGGGTGGTGTTTCAGGGTGTAGGGCAGTGCAGTGGTGTTTGGGAAGAGTAGGGGGTTGTGCTGGGGCCGGTGTTTCTGGGTATACGGCAGTGTAGTGTTGTTCGGGCAGTGTAGGGGGTCGTGCTGGGGGTGGTGTTTCAGGGTTTAGAGCAGTGCAGTGGTGTTCAGGGAGTGTAGGAGGTCGTGCAGGGACTGGTGTTTCAGGATTTAGGCAGTGCAGTGGTGTTCGGGGAGTGTAGGGGGTCATGCAGGTGACAGTGTTTCTGGGTTTAGGGCAGTGCAGTGGTGTTCGGAGAGTGTACGGGGTCGTGCTGTGGCCGGTGTTTCAGGGTGAACGGAAGTGCAGTGGTGTTCGGGCAATGTAGGGGGTCGTGCTAGGGCTGGTGTTTCAGGGTGTAGGGCAGTGCAGTGGTGTTCGGGCAGTGTAGGGGTCATGCCGGGGCTGGTGTTTCATTGTTTAGGGCAGTGCAGTGGTGTTCGGGCAAAGTAGCGGGTCGTGCTGGGGCTGGTGTTTCAGGGTTTAGGGCAGTGCAGTGGTGATCGTTCAGTGTAGTGGGTCATGCTGGGGCCGGTGTTTCAGGGTTTAGGGCAGTGCAGTGGTGTTCGTGGAGTGTAGGGGGTCATGCTGGGACCAGTGTTTTTAGGGTTTAGGGCAGTCCAATGGTGTTCGTACAGTGTAGGTGGTCGTGCTGGGGCCGGAGTTATTAGGGTTTAGGGCAGTGCAGTGCAGTGGTGTTTGGGCAGTGTAGGGGGTCGTGCTGGGGCTGGTGTTTCAGGGTGTAGTGCAGTGGAGTTCGGGCAGTGTAGGGGGTCGTGCTGGGGCTGGTGTTTCAGGTTATAGGGCAATGCAGTGGTGGTCGGGCTGTGTAGGAGGTCGTGCTGGTGCCGGTGTTTCAGGGTTTAGGGCAGTGCAGTGTTGTTCGGGGAGTGTAGGGGGTCGTGCTGTGGCTGGTGTTTCAGTGTTTAGGGCAGTGCAGTGGTGTTCAGGCAGTGTAGGGGGTCATGCTGGTGCCGGTGTTTCAGGGTGTAGGGCAGTGCAGTGGAGTTCGGGGAGTGTAGGGGGTCGTGCTGGGGCCGGTGTTTCAGGTTGAAGAGAAGTGTAGTGTTGTTAGGGCAATGTAGGGGGTCATGCTGGGGCCAGTGTTTTTAGGGTTTAGGGCAGTTCAGTGGTGTTCTGGCAGTGTAGGGGGTCATGCTGGGGCCAGTGTTTTTAGGGTTTAGGGCAGTGCAGTGGTGTTCGGGAAGTGTAGGGGGAATTGCTGGGGCCGGTGTTTCTGGTGAAGGGCAGTGTTGTTCGAGCAGTGTAGGGGGTCATGCTGGGGGTTGTGTTTCAGTCTTTAGGTCAGTGCAGTGATGTTCGGGAAGTGTGGGGGGTCATTCAGGGGCTGTGTTTCAGGGTTTAGAGCAGTGCAGTGGTGTTCGGGCAGTGTAGGGGGTCGTACTGGGGCTGGTGTTTCAGGGTTTAGGGCAGTGCAGTGGTGTAAGTTCAGTGTAGGGGGTTGTGCTGGGGCTGGTGTTTCAGGGTTTAGGGCAGTGCAGTGGTGTTCGTTCGGTGTAGGGGGTCGTGCTTGGGCCGGTGTTTCAGGGTTTAGGGCAGTGCAGTGGTGTTCGGGGAGTCTAGGGGGTCGTGCTGGTGCCGGTGTTTCAGGGTTTAGGGCAGTGCAGTGTTGTTCGGGGAGTGTAGGGGGTCGTGCTGTGGCTAGTGTTTCAGGGTTTAGGGCAGTGTTGTGGTGTTCGGGCAGTGTAGGGGGTTGTGCTGGGGCTGGTGTTTTAGGGTGTAAGGTCAGAGCAGTGGTGTTCGAGCAGTGTAGGGGGTCATGCTGGGGCTGGTGTTTCATGGTGTAGGGCAGTGCAGTGGTGCTTGGGAAGAGTAGGGGGTCGTGCTGGGGCCGTTGTTTTTTGGGTTTAGGGCAGTTCAGTGGTGTTCGGGCAGTGTAGGCGGTCGTGCTGGGGCCGGTGTTTTTAGGGTTTAGGGCAGGTCAGTGGTGTTCGGGCAGTGTAGGGGGTCGTGCTGGGGCTGGTGTTTCAGGGTGTAGTGCAGTGGTGTTCGGGCAGTGTAGGGGGTTGAGCTGGGGTGGTGTTTCAGGGTGTAGGGCAGTGCAGTGGTGTTTGGGAAGAGTAGGGGGTTGTGCTGGGGCCGGTGTTTCTGGGTATACGGCAGTGTAGTGTTGTTCGGGCAGTGTAGGGGGTCGTGCTGGGGGTGGTGTTTCAGGGTTTAGAGCAGTGCAGTGGTGTTCAGGGAGTGTAGGAGGTCGTGCAGGGACTGGTGTTTCAGGATTTAGGCAGTGCAGTGGTGTTCGGGGAGTGTAGGGGGTCATGCAGGTGACAGTGTTTCTGGGTTTAGGGCAGTGCAGTGGTGTTCGGAGAGTGTACGGGGTCGTGCTGTGGCCGGTGTTTCAGGGTGAACAGAAGTGCAGTGGTGTTCGGGCAATGTAGGGGGTCGTGCTAGGGCTGGTGTTTCAGGGTGTAGGGCAGTGCAGTGGTGCTCGGGCAGTGTAGGGGCCGTGCTGGGGCTGGTGTTTCATTGTTTAGGGCAGTGCAGTGGTGTTCGGGCAAAGTAGCGGGTCGTGCTGGGGCTGGTGTTTCAGGGTTTAGGGCAGTGCAGTGGTGATCGTTCAGTGTAGTGGGTCATGCTGGGGCCGGTGTTTCAGGGTTTAGGGCAGTGCAGTGGTGTTCGTGGAGTGAAGGGGGTCATGCTGGGACCAGTGTTTTTAGGGTTTAGGGCAGTCCAATGGTGTTCGTACAGTGTAGGGGGTCGTGCTGGGGCCGGAGTTTTTAGGGTTTAGGGCAGTGCAGTGCAGTGGTGTTTGGGCAGTGTGGGGGGTCGTGCTGGGGCTGGTGTTTCAGGGTGTAGTGCAGTGGAGTTCGGGCAGTGTAGGGGGTCGTGCTGGGGCTGGTGTTTCAGGGTGTAGGGCAGTGCAGTGGTGGTCGGGCAGTGTAGGAGGTCGTGCTGGTGCCGGTGTTTCAGGGTTTAGGGCAGTGCAGTGTTGTTCGGGGAGTGTAGGGGGTTGTGCTGTGGCTAGTGTTTCAGGGTTTAGGGCAGTGTTGTGGTGTTCGGGCAGTGTAGGGGGTTGTGCTGGGGCCGGTGTTTCAGGGTGTAAGGTCAGAGCAGTGGTGTTCGGGCAGTGCAGGGGGTCGTGCTGGGGCCGGTGTTTCAGGGTGAAGAGAAGTGTAGTGGTGTTCGGGCAATGTAGGGGGTCGTGCTAGGGCTGGTGTTTTAGGGTGTAGGGCAGTGCAGAGGTGTTCGGGTAGTGTAGGGGGGTCATGCTGGGGCCAGTTTTTTTAGGGTTTAGGGCAGTGCAGTGGTGTTCGGGAAGTGCAGGGGGCCGTGCTGGCCCGGTGTTTCTGGTGAAGGGCAGTGTTGTTCGAGCAGTGTAGGGGGTCATGCTGGGGGTTGTGTTTCAGTCTTTAGGGCAGTTCAGTGGTGTTCGGGCAGTGTAGGCGGTCGTGCTGGGGCCGGTGTTTTTAGGGTTTAGGGCAGGTCAGTGGTGTTCGGGCAGTGTAGGGGGTCGTGCTGGGGCTGGTGTTTCAGGGTGTAGTGCAGTGGTGTTCGGGCAGTGTAGGGGGTCGTACTGGGGCTGGTGTTTCAGGGTTTAGGGCAGTGCAGTGGTGTAAGTTCAGTGTAGGGGGTTGTGCTGGGGCTGGTGTTTCAGGGTTTAGGGCAGTGCAGTGGTGTTCGTTCGGTGTAGGGGGTCATGCTTGGGCCGGTGTTTCAGGGTTTAGGGCAGTGCAGTGGTGTTCGGGGAGTGTAGGGGGTCGTGCTGGTGCCGGTGTTTCAGGGTTTAGGGCAGTGCAGTGTTGTTCGGGGAGTGTAGGGGGTCGTGCTGTGGCTAGTGTTTCAGGGTTTAGGGCAGTGTTGTGGTGTTCGGGCAGTGTAGGGGGTTGTGCTGGGGCTGGTGTTTTAGGGTGTAAGGTCAGAGCAGTGGTGTTCGAGCAGTGTAGGGGGTCATGCTGGGGCTGGTGTTTCATGGTGTAGGGCAGTGCAGTGGTGCTTGGGAAGAGTAGTGGGTCGTGCCGGGGCCGTTGTTTTTTGGGTTTAGGGCAGTTCAGTGGTGTTCGGGCAGTGTAGGCGGTCGTGCTGGGGCCGGTGTTTTTAGGGTTTAGGGCAGGTCAGTGGTGTTCGGGCAGTGTAGGGGGTCGTGCTGGGGCTGGTGTTTCAGGGTGTAGTGCAGTGGTGTTCGGGCAGTGTAGGGGGTTGAGCTGGGGTGGTGTTTCAGGGTGTAGGGCAGTGCAGTGGTGTTTGGGAAGAGTAGGGGGTTGTGCTGGGGCCGGTGTTTCTGGGTATACGGCAGTGTAGTGTTGTTCGGGCAGTGTAGGGGGTCGTGCTGGGGGTGGTGTTTCAGGGTTTAGAGCAGTGCAGTGGTGTTCAGGGAGTGTAGGAGGTCGTGCAGGGGCCGGTGTTTCAGGATTTAGGCAGTGCAGTGGTGTTCGGGGAGTGTAGGGGGTCATGCAGGTGACAGTGTTTCTGGGTTTAGGGCAGTGCAGTGGTGTTCGGAGAGTGTAGGGGGTCGTGCTGTGGCCGGTGTTTCAGGGTGAACAGAAGTGCAGTGGTGTTCGGGCAATGTAGGGGGTCGTGCTAGGGCTGGTGTTTCAGGGTGTAGGGCAGTGCAGTGGTGCTCGGGCAGTGTAGGGGCCGTGCTGGGGCTGGTGTTTCATTGTTTAGGGCAGTGCAGTGGTGTTCGGGCAAAGTAGCGGGTCGTGCTGGGGCTGGTGTTTCAGGGTTTAGGGCAGTGCAGTGGTGATCGTTCAGTGTAGTGGGTCATGCTGGGGCCGGTGTTTCAGGGTTTAGGGCAGTGCAGTGGTGTTCGTGGAGTGAAGGGGGTCATGCTGGGACCAGTGTTTTTAGGGTTTAGGGCAGTCCAATGGTGTTCGTACAGTGTAGGGGGTCGTGCTGGGGCCGGAGTTTTTAGGGTTTAGGGCAGTGCAGTGCAGTGGTGTTTGGGCAGTGTGGGGGGTCGTGCTGGGGCTGGTGTTTCAGGGTGTAGTGCAGTGGAGTTCGGGCAGTGTAGGGGGTCGTGCTGGGGCTGGTGTTTCAGGGTGTAGGGCAGTGCAGTGGTGGTCGGGCAGTGTAGGAGGTCGTGCTGGTGCCGGTGTTTCAGGGTTTAGGGCAGTGCAGTGTTGTTCGGGGAGTGTAGGGGGTTGTGCTGTGGCTAGTGTTTCAGGGTTTAGGGCAGTGTTGTGGTGTTCGGGCAGTGTAGGGGGTTGTACTGGGGCCGGTGTTTCAGGGTGTAAGGTCAGAGCAGTGGTGTTCGGGCAGTGCAGGGGGTCGTGCTGGGGCCGGTGTTTCAGGGTGAAGAGAAGTGTAGTGGTGTTCGGGCAATGTAGGGGGTCGTGCTAGGGCTGGTGTTTTAGGGTGTAGGGCAGTGCAGAGGTGTTTGGGTAGTGTAGGGGGTCATGCTGGGGCCAGTTTTTTTAGGGTTTAGGGCAGTGCAGTGGTGTTCGGGAAGTGCAGGGGGCCGTGCTGGGGCCGGTGTTTCTGGTGAAGGGCAGTGTTGTTCGAGCAGTGTAGGGGGTCATGCTGGGGGTTGTGTTTCAGTCTTTAGGGCAGTTCCGTGGTGTTCGGGCAGTGTAGGCGGTCGTGCTGGGGCCGGTGTTTTTAGGGTTTAGGGCAGGTCAGTGGTGTTCGGGCAGTGTAGGGGGTCGTGCTGGGGCTGGTGTTTCAGGGTGTAGTGCAGTGGTGTTCGGACAGTGTAGGGGGTTGTGCTGGGGTGGTGTTTCAGGGTGTAGGGCAGTGCAGTGGTGTTTGGGAAGAGTAGGGGGTTGTGCTGGGGGCGGTGTTTCTGGGTATACGGCAGTGTAGTGTTGTTCGGGCAGTGTAGGGGGTCGTGCTGGGGGTGGTGTTTCAGGGTTTAGAGCAGTGCAGTGGTGTTCAGGGAGTGTAGGAGGTCGTGCAGGGGCCGGTGTTTCAGGATTTAGGCAGTGCAGTGGTGTTCGGGGAGTGTAGGGGGTCATGCAGGTGACAGTGTTTCTGGGTTTAGGGCAGTGCAGTGGTGTTCGGAGAGTGTAGGGGGTCGTGCAGTGGCTGGTGTTTCAGGGTGAACGGAAGTGCAGTGGTGTTCGGGCAATGTAGGGGGTCGTGCTAGGGCTGGTGTTTCAGGGTGTAGGGCAGTGCAGTGGTGTTCGGGCAGTGTAGGGGTCGTGCTGGGGCTGGTGTTTCATTGTTTAGGGCAGTGCAGTGGTGTTCGGGCAAAGTAGCGGGTCGTGCTGGGGCTGGTGTTTCAGAGTTTAGGGCAGTGCAGTGGTGATCGTTCAGTGTAGTGGGTCATGCTGGGGCCGGTGTTTCAGGGATTAGGGCAGTGCAGTGGTGTTCGTGGAGTGTAGGGGGTCATGCTGGGACCAGTGTTTTTAGGGTTTAGGGCAGTCCAATGGTGTTCGTACAGTGTAGGGGGTCGTGCTGGGGCCGGAGTTATTAGGGTTTAGGGCAGTGCAGTGCAGTGGTGTTTGGGCAGTGTAGGGGGTCGTGCTGGGGCTGGTGTTTCAGGGTGTAGTGCAGTGGAGTTCGGGCAGTGTAGGGGGTCGTGCTGGGGCTGGTGTTTCAGGGTGTAGGGCAGTGCAGTGGTGGTCGGGCAGTGTAGGAGGTCGTGCTGGTGCCGGTGTTTCAGGGTTTAGGGCAGTGCAGTGTTGTTCGGGGAGTGTAGGGGGTCGTGCTGTGGCCGGTGTTTCAGTGTTTAGGGCAATGCAGTGGTGTTCAGGCAGTGTAGGGGGTCATGCTGGTGCCGGTGTTTCAGGGTGTAGGGCAGTGCAGTGGAGTTCGGGGAGTGTAGGGGGTCGTGCTGGGGCCGGTGTTTCAGGGTGAAGAGAAGTGTAGTGTTGTTAGGGCAATGTAGGGGGTCATGCTGGGGCCAGTGTTTTTAGGGTTTAGGGCAGTTCAGTGGTGTTCTGGCAGTGTAGGGGGTCATGCTGGGGCCAGTGTTTTTAGGGTTTAGGGCAGTGCAGTGGTGTTCGGGAAGTGTAGGGGGAATTGCTGGGGCCGGTGTTTCTGGTGAAGGGCAGTGTTGTTCGAGCAGTGTAGGGGGTCATGCTGGGGGTTGTGTTTCAGTCTTTAGGGCAGTGCAGTGATGTTCGGGAAGTGTGGGGGGTCATTCAGGGGCTGTGTTTCAGGGTTTAGAGCAGTGCAGTGGTGTTCGGGCAGTGTAGGGGGTCGTGCTGGGGCGGGTGTTTCAGGGTTTAGGGCAGTGCAGTGGTGTAAGTTCAGTGTAGGGGGTCGTGCTAGGGCTGGTGTTTCAATGTTTAGGGCAGTGCAGTGGTGTTCGTTCGGTGTAGGGGGTCGTGCTTGGGCCGGTGTTTCAGGGTTTAGGGCAGTGCAGTGGTGTTCGGGGAGTGTAGGAGGTCGTGCTGGTGCCGGTGTTTCAGGGTTTAGGGCAGTGCAGTGTTGTTCGGGGAGTGTAGGGGGTCGTGCTGTGGCTAGTGTTTCAGGGTTAGGGCAGTGTTGTGGTGTTCGGGCAGTGTAGGGGGTTGTGCTGGGGCCGGTGTTTTAGGGTGTAAGGTCAGAGCAGTGGTGTTCGAGCAGTGTAGGGGGTCGTGCTGGGGCCGGTGTTTCAGGGTGAAGAGAAGTGTAGTGGTGTTCGGGCAATGTAGGGGGTCGTGCTAGGGCTGGTGTTTTAGGGTGTAGGGCAGTGCAGAGGTGTTCGGGCAGTGTAGGGGGTCATGCTGGGGCCAGTGTTTTTAGGGTTTAGGGCAGTTCAGTGGTGTTCTGGCAGTGTAGGGGGTCGTGCTGGGGCCAGTGTTTTTAGGGTTTAGGGCAGTGCAGTGGTGTTCGGGAAGTGTAGGGGGTCGTGCTGGGGCTGGTGTTTCAGGGTTTAGGGCAGTGCAGTGGTGTAAGTTCAGTGTAGGGGGTCGTGCTGGGGCTGGTGTTTCAGGGTTTAGGGCAGTGCAGTTGTGTTCGTTCAGTGTAGGGGCACGTGCTGTTCGAGCAGTGTAGGGGGTCATGCTGGGGGTTGTGTTTCAGTCTTTAGGGCAGAGGTGTTCGGGAAGTGTGGGGGGTCATTCAGGGGCTGTGTTTCAGGGTTTAGATCAGTGCAGTGGTGTTCGGGCAGTGTAGGGGGTCGTGCTGGGGCTGGTGTTTCAGGGTTTAGGGCAGTGCAGTGGTGTAAGTTCAGTGTAGGGAGTCGTGCTGGGGCTGGTGTTTAGGGCAGTGCAGTTGTGTTCGTTCAGTGTAGGGGCACGTGCTTGGGCCGGTGTTTCAGAGTTTAGGGCAGTGCACTGGTGTTCGGGGAGTGTAGGGGGTTGTGCTGGTGCTGGTGTTTCAGGGTTTAGGGCAGTGCATTGTTGTTTGGGGAGTGTAGGGGGTCGTGCTGTGGCTAGTGTTTCAGGGTTTAGGGCAGTGCTGTGGTGTTCGGGCAATGTAGGGGGTTGTACTGGGGCCGGTGTTGCAGGGTGTAACGTCAGAGCAGTGGTGTTCGGGCAGTGCAGGGGGTCGTGGTGGGGCCGGTGTTTCAGTGTGAAGAGAAGTGTAGTGGTGTTTGGGCAATGTAGGGGGCCGTGCTAGGGCTGGTGTTTTAGGGTGTAGGGCAGTGCAGAGGTGTTCGGGCAGTGTAGGGGGTCATGCTGGGGCCAGTGTTTTTAGGGTTTAGGGCAGTTCAGTGGTGTTCTGGCAGTGTAGGGGGTCGTGGTGGGGCCAGTGTTTTTAGGGTTTAGGGCAGTGTAATGGTGTTCGGGAAGTGTAGGGGGTCGTGCTGGGGCTGGTGTTTCTGGTGAAGGGCAATGTTGTTCGAGCAGTGTAGGGGGTCATGCTGGGGGTTGTGTTTCAGTCTTTAGGGCAGTGAAGTGGTGTTCGGGAAGTGTGGGGGGTCATTCAGGGGCTGTGTTTCAGGGTTTAGAGCAGTGCAGTGGTGTTCGAGCAGTGTAGGGGGTCATGCTGGGGCTGGTGTTTCAGGGTTTAGGGCAAAGTAGTGGTGTAAGTTCAGTGTAGGGGGTCGTGCTGGGGCTGGTGTTTCAGGGTTTAGGGCAGTGCAGTGGTGTTCGTTCAGTGTAGGGGGTCGTGCTTGGGCCGGGGTTTCAGGGTTTAGGGCAGTGAAGTGGTGTTCGGGGAGTGTAGGGGGTCATGCTGGTGCCGGTGTTTCAGGGTTTAAGGCAGTGCAGTGTTGTTCGGGGAGTGTAGGGTGTCGTGCTGTGGCTAGTGTTTCAGGGTTTAGGGCAGTGCTGTGGTGTTCGGGCAATGTAGGGGGTCGTGCTGGGGCCTGTGTTTCAGGGTTTAGAGCAGTGCAGTGGTGTTTGGGGTGTATAGGGGGTCGTGCTGGGGCCGGTGTTTCAGGGTTTAAGGCAGTGCAGTGGTGTTCGGGAGTGTAGGGGGTCATCCTGGTGCCGGGATTTCAGGGTTTAGGGCAGTGCAGTGGTGTTCGGGGAGTGTAGGGGGTCGTACTGGTGCCGGTGTTTCAGGGTTTAGGGCAGTGCAGTGGTGTTCGGGAAGTGTGGGGGGTCATTCAGGGGCTGTGTTTCAGGGTTTAGAGCAGTGCAGTGGTGTTCGGGCAGTGTAGGGGGTCATGCTGGGGCTGGTGTTTCAGGGTTTAGGGCAATGCAGTGGTGTAAGTTCAGTGTAGGGGGTCGTGCTGGGGCTGGTGTTTCAGGGTTTAGGGCAGTGCAGTGGTGTTCGTTCAGTGTAGAGGGTCGTGCTTGGGCCGGGGTTTCAGGGTTTAGGGCAGTGAAGTGGTGTTCGGGGAGTGTAGGGGGTCGTGCTGGTGCCGGTGTTTCAGGGTTTAAGGCAGTGCAGTGTTGTTCGGGGAGTGTAGGGTGTCGTGCTGTGGCTAGTGTTTCAGGGTTTAGGGCAGTGCTGTGGTGTTCGGGCAATGTAGGGTTGTCGTGCTGGGGCCGGTGTTTCAGGGTTTAGAGCAGTGCAGTGGTGTTCGGGGAGTATAGGGGGTCGTGCTGGGGCCGGTGTTTCAGGGTTTAAGGCAGTGCAGTGGTGTTCGGGAGTGTAGGGGGTCATCCTGGTGCCGGGGTTTCAGGGTTTAGGGCAGTGCAGTGGTGTTCGGGGAGTGTAGGGGGTCGTACTGGTGCCGGTGTTTCAGGGTTTAGGGCAGTGGTGTTCAGGGAGTGTAGGGGGTCATGCAGGGGACGGTGTTTCAGGGTGTAGGGCAGTGCAGTGGTGTTCAGGCAGTGTAGGGGGTCGTGCTGGGGCCGTTGTTTCAGGGTTTAGGGCGGTGCAGTGGTGTTCAGAGAGTGTAGGGGGTCATGCTGCGGCAGGTGTTTCAGGGTTTAGGGCAGTGCATTGGTGTTTGGGGAGAGTAGAGGGTCTTGCTGGGGCCGGTGTTTCAGGGTTTAGGGCAGTGCAGTGGTGTTCGGGCAGTATAGGGGGCCATGCTGGGGCCGGTGTTTCAGGGTGTAGGTCAGAGCAGTGGTGTTCCGGCAGTGTAGGGGGTCGTGCTGGGGCCGGTGTTTCAGGGTTTAGGGCAGTGCTGTGGTGTTCGGGCAGTGTAGGGGGTCGTGCTGGGGCCGGTGTTTCAGGGTGTAGGGCAGTGCAGTGGTGTTCGCGCAGTGTAGGGGGTCGTGCTGGGGCTGGAGTTTCCGGGTGTAGGGGCAGTGCAGTTGTGTTCGGGCAGTGTAGATGGTTGTGCTGGGGCCTGTGTTTCAGGGTTTAGGGCAAAGCTGTGGTGTTCGGGCAGTGTAGGGGGTCGTGCTGGGGCCGGTGTTTCAGGGTGTAGGGCAGTGCAGTGGTGTTCGTACAGTGTAGGGGGTCGTGCTGGGGCCGGTGTTATTGGGGTTTAGGGCAGTGCAGTGCAGTGGTATTTGGGCAGTGTAGGGGGTCGTGCTGGGGCTGGTGTTTCAGGGTGTAGTGCAGTGGCGTTCGGGCAGTGTAGGGGGTCGTGCTGGGACTGGTGTTTCAGGGTGTAGGGCAGTGCAGTGGTGGTCGGGCAGTGTAGGAGGTCGTGCTGGTGCCGGTGTTTCAGGGTTTAGGGCAGTGCAGTGTTGTTCGGGGAGTGTAGGGGGTTGTGCTGTGGCCGGTGTTTCAGTGTTTAGGGCATTTCAGTGGTGTTCGGGCAGTGTAGGGGGTCATGCTGGTGCCGGTGTTTCAGGGTGTAGGGCAGTGCAGTGGAGTTCGGGGAGTGTAGGGGGTCGTGCTGGGGCCGGTGTTTCAGGGTGAAGAGAAGTGTAGTGGTGTTCGGGCAATGTAGGGGGTCGTGCTAGGGCTGGTGTTTTAGGGTGTAGGGCAGTGCAGAGGTGTTCGGGCAGTGTAGGGGGTCGTGCTATGGCCAGTGTTTTTAAGGTTTAGGGCAGTTCAGTGGTGTTCTGGCAGTGTAGGGGGTCGTGCTGGGGCCAGTGTTTTTAGGGTTTAGGGCAGTGCAGTGGTGTTCGGGAAGTGTAGGGGGTCGTGCTCGGGCCGGTGTTTCTGGTGAAGGGCAGTGTTGTTCGAGCAGTGTAGGGGGTCATTCTGGGGGTTGTGTTTCAGTCTTTAGGGCAGTGCAGTGGTGTTCGGGAAGTGTGGGGGGTCATTCAGGGGCTGTGTTTCAGGGTTTAGAGCAGTGCAGTGGTGTTCGGGCAGTCTAGGGGGTCGTGCTGGGGCTGTTGTTTCAGGGTTTAGGGCAGTGCAGTGGTGTAAGTTCAGTGTAGGGGGTCGTGCTGGGGCTGGTGTTTCAGGGTTTAGGGCAGTGCAGTGGTGTTCGTTCAGTGTAGGGGGTCGTGCTTGGGCTGGTGTTTCAGGATTTAGGGCAGTGCAGTGTTGTTCGGGGAGTGTAGTGGGTCGTGCTGTGGCTAGTGTTTCAGGGTTTAGGGCAGTGCTGTGGTGTTCGGGCAGTGTAGGGGGTTGTGCTGGGGCCGGTGTTTCAGGGTGTAAGGTCAGAGCAGTGGTGTTCGGGTAGTGCAGGGGGTCGTGCTGGGGCCGGTGTTTCAGGGTGAAGAGAAGTGTAGTGGTGTTCGGGCAATGTAGGGGGTCGTGCTAGGGCTAGTGTTTTAGGGTGTAGGGCAGTGCAGAGGTGTTCGGGCAGTGTAGGGGGTCATGCTGGGGCCAGTGTTTTTAGGGTTTAGGGCAGTTCAGTGGTGTTCTGGCAGTGTAGGGGGTCTTGCTGGGGCAGGTGTTTTTAGGGTTTAGGGCAGTGCAGTGGTGTTCGGGAAGTGTAGGGGGTCGTGCTGGGGCCGGTGTTTCTGGTGAAGGGCAGTGTTGTTCGAGCAGTGTTGGGGGTCATGATGGGGGTTGTGTTTCAGTCTTTAGGGCAGTGCAATGGTGTTCGGGAAGTGTGGGGGGTCATTCAGGGGCTGTGTTTCAGGGTTTATAGCAGTGCAGTTGTGTTCGGGCAGTGTAGGGGGTCGTGCTGGGGCTGGTGTTTCAGGGTTTAGGGCAGTGCAGCGGTGTTCGTTCAGTGTAGGGGGTCGTGCTTGGGCCGGTGTTTCAGGGTTTAGGGCAGTGCACTGGTGTTCGGGGAGTGTAGGGGGTCGTGCTGGTGCCGGTGTTTCAGGGTTTAGGGCAGTGCAGTGTTGTTCGGGGAGTGTAGGGGGTCGTGCTGTGGCTAGTGTTTCAGGGTTTAGGGCAGTGCTGTGGTGTTCAGGCATTGTAGGGGGTTGTGCTGGGGCCGGTGTTTCAGGGTGTAAGGTCAGAGCAGTGGTGTTCGGGCAGTGCAGGGGGTCGTGGTGGGGCCGGTGTTTCAGGGTGAAGAGAAGTGTAGTGGTGTTCGGGCAATGTAGGGGGTCGTGCTAGGGCTGGTGTTTTAGGGTGTAGGGCAGTGCAGAGGTGTTCGGGCAGTGTAGGGGGTCATGCTGGGGCCAGTGTTTTTAGGGTTTAGGGCAGTTCAGTGGTGTTCTGGCAGTGTAGGGGGTCGTGCTGGGGCCAGTGTTTTTAGGGTTTAGGGCGGTGCAGTGGTGTTCGGGAAGTGTAGGGGGTCATGCTGGGGCCGGTGTTTCTGGTGAAGGGCAGTGTTGTTCGAGCAGTGTAGGGGATCATGCTGGGGGTTGTGTTTCAGTCTTTAGGGCAGTGCAGTGGTGTTCGGGAAGTGTGGGGGGTCATTCAGGGGCTGTGTTTCAGGGTTTAGAGCAGTGCAGTGGTGTTCGGGCAGTGTAGGGGGTTGTGCTGGCGCTGGTGTTTCAGGTTTAGGGCAGTGCAGTGGTGTAAGTTCAGTGTAGGGGGTTGTGCTGGGGCTGGTGTTTCAGGGTTTAGGGCAGTGCAGTGGTGTTCGTTCGGTGTAGGGGGTCGTGCTTGGGCCGGTGTTTCAGGGTTTAGGGCAGTGCAGTGGTGTTCGGGCAGTGTAGGGGGTCGTGCTGGTGCCGGTGTTTCAGGGTTTAGGGCAGTGCAGCGTTGTTCGGGGAGTGTAGGGGGTCGTGCTGTGGCTAGTGTTTCAGGGTTTAGGGCAGTGTTGTGGTGTTCGGGCAGTGTAGGGGGTTGTGCTGGGGCTGGTGTTTCAGGGTGTAAGGTCAGAGCAGTGGTGTTCGGGCAGTGTAGGGGGTCATGCTGGGGCTGGTGTTTCATGGTGTAGGGCAGTGCAGTGGTGCTTGGGAAGAGTAGGGGGTCGTGCTGGGGCCGTTGTTTTTGGGGTTTAGGGCAGTTCAGTGGTGTTCGGGCAGTGTAGGCGGTCGTGCTGGGGCCGGTATTTTTAGGGTTTAGGGCAGGTCAGTGGTGTTCGGGCAGTGTAGGGGGTCGTGCTGGGGCTGGTGTTTCAGGGTGTAGTGCAGTGGTGTTCGGGCAGTGTAGGGGGTCATGCTGGGGCTGGTGTTTCATGGTGTAGGGCAGTGCAGTGGTGCTTGGGAAGAGTAGGGGGTCGTGCTGGGGCCGGTGTTTCTGGGTATACGGCAGTGCAGTGGTATTTGGGCAGTGTAGGGGGTCGTGCTGGGGCTGGTGTTTCAGGGTGTAGTGCAGTGGCGTTCGGGCAGTGTAGGGGGTCGTGCTGGGGCTGGTGTTTCAGGGTGTAGGGCAGTGCAGTGGTGGTTGGGCAGTGTAGGAGGTCATGCTTGGGCCGGTGTTTCAGGGTTTAGGGCAGTGCACTGGTGTTCGGGGAGTGTAGGGGGTCGTGCTGGTGCCGGTGTTTCAGGGTTTAGAGCAGTGCAGTGTTGTTCGGGGAGTGTAGGGGGTCGTGCTGTGGCTAGTGTTTCAGGGTTTAGGGCAGTGCTGTGGTGTTCGGGCATTGTAGGGGGTTGTGCTGGGGCCGGTGTTTCAGGGTGTAAGGTCAGAGCAGTGGTGTTCGGGCAGTGCAGGGGGTCGTGGTGGGGCCGGTGTTTCAGGGTGAAGAGAAGTGTAGTGGTGTTCGGGCAATGTAGGGGGTCGTGCTAGGGCTGGTGTTTTAGGGTGTAGGGCAGTGCAGAGGTGTTCGGGCAGTGTAGGGGGTCATGCTGGGGCCAGTGTTTTTAGGGTTTAGGGCAGTTCAGTGGTGTTCTGGCAGTGTAGGGGTCGTGCTGGGGCCAGTGTTTTTAGGGTTTAGGGCGGTGCAGTGGTGTTCGGGAAGTGTAGGGGGTCATGCTGGGGCCGGTGTTTCTGGTGAAGGGCAGTGTTGTTCGAGCAGTGTAGGGGGTCATGCTGGGGGTTGTGTTTCAGTCTTTAGGGCAGTGCAGTGGTGTTCGGGAAGTGTTGGGGGTCATTCAGGGGCTGTGTTTCAGGGTTTAGAGCAGTGCAGTGGTGTTCGGGCAGTGTAGGGGGTCGTGCTGGCGCTGGTGTTTCAGGGTTTAGGGCAATGCAGTGGTGTAAATTCAGTGTAGGGTGTCGTGCTGGGGCTGGTGTTTCAGGGTTTAGGGCAGTGCAGTGGTGTTCGTTCAGTGTAGGGGGTCGTACTTGGGCCGGTGTTTCAGGGTTTAGGGCAGTGCAGTGGTGTTCGGGGAGTGTAGGGGGTCGTGCTGGTGCCGGTGTTTCAGGGTTTAGAGCAGTGCAGTGGTGTTCGGGAGTGTAGGGGGTCGTCCTGGTGCCGGGGTTTCAGGGTTTAGATCAGTGCAGTGGTGTTCGGGGAGTGTAGTGGGTCGTGCTGGTGCCGGTGTTTCAGGGTTTAGGGCAGTGCAGTGGTGTTCGGGGAGTGTAGGGGGTCGTGCTGGGGCCGGTGTTGCAGGCTGTAGGGCAGTGCAGTGGTGTTCGGGCAGTGTAGGGGGTCGTGCTGGGGTCGTTGTTTCAGGGTTTAGGGCAGTGCAGTAGTGTTCAGAGAGTGTAGGGGGTCATGCTGTGGCAGGTATTTCAGGGTTTAGGGCAGTGCATTGGTGTTTGGGGAGAGTAGAGGGTCTTGCTGGGGCCGGTGTTTCAGGGTTTAGGGCAGTGCAGTGGTGTTCGGGCAGTATAGGGGGCCGTGCTGGGGCCGGTGTTTCAGGGTGTAGGTCAGAGCAGTGGTGTTCGGGCAGTGTAGAGGGTTCTGCTGGGGCCGGTGTTTCAGGGTTTAGGGCAGTGCTGTGGTGTTCGGGAAGTGTAGGGGGTCGTGCTGGGGCCGGTGTTTCAGGGTGTAGGGCAGTGCAGTGGTGTTCGCGCAGTGTAGGGGGTCGTGCTGGGGCTGGAGTTTCCGGGTGTAGGGGCAGTGCAGTTGTGTTCGGTCAGTATTGGGGGTTGTGCTGGGGCCGGTGTTTCAGGGTGTAGGACAGTGTAGTGGTGTTCGGGCAGTGAAGAGGTCGTGCTGGGGCCGGTATTTCAGGGTGTAGGGCAGTGCAGTAGTGTTCGGGCAGTGTAGGGGATCATGCTGCGGTCGGTGTTTCAGGGTTTAGGGCAGTGCAGTGGTGTTCAGGGAATGTAGGGGTCGTGCTGGGGCCGGTGTTTCAGGGTTTAGGGCTGTGCAGTGGTGTTCGGTGAGCGTAGTGGGTCGTGCTGGAGCCGGTATTTCAGGGTTTAGGGCAGAGCAGTGGTGTTCAGGGATCGTACGGGGTCTTGCTGGGGCCGGTGTTTCAGGGTTTAGGGCAGTGCAGTGGTGTGCGGGCAGAGTAGGGGTTCGTGTTGGGGGCGGTGTTTCAAGGTTTATGGCTGAGCAGTGGTGTTCGGGAAGAGTAGGGGGTCGTGCTGGGGGTATTTTTTCAGTGTTTAGGGCCGAGCAGTGGTGTCCGGGCAGTGTAGTGGGTCGTGCTGTGAGTGGTGTTTCAGGGTTTGGGGGTATTGCAGTGGTGTTTGGACAGTGTGGGGGGTCGTGCTGGGGCTGGTGTTTCAGGGTTAAGGGCAGTGCAGCGGGGTTCGGGCAGTGTAGGGGGTCGTGCTGGGGCTGATGTATTAGGGTTTAGTGCAGTGGTGTTTGGGCAGTGTAGGGGGTCATGCTGGGGCTGGTGTTTCAGGGTGTAGGGCAGTGCAGTGGTGTTCGGGCAGTGTCGGGGGTCCTGCTGGGGCTGGTGTTTCAGGCTATAGGGGAGTGGAGTGGTGTTCAGGCAGTGAAGGGGGTCATGCTGGGGCTGGTGTTTCATGGTGTAGGGCAGTGCAGTGGTATTTGGAAAGAGTAGGGGGTCGTGCTGGGGCCGTTGTTTTTTGGGTTTAGGGCAGTTCAGTGGTGTTCGGGCATTGTAGGGGGTCGTGCTGGGGCCGGTGTTTTTAGGGTTTAGGGCAGTTCAGTGGTGTTCGGGCAGTGTAGGGGGTCGTGCTGGGGCTGGGGTTTCAGGGTGTAGTGCAGTGGTGTTCTGGCAGTGTAGGGGGTTGTGCTGGGGTGGTGTTTCAGGGTGTAGGGCAGTGCAGTGGTGTTTGGGAAGAGTAGGGGGTCATGCTGGGGCCGGTGTTTCTGGGTGTAGGGCAGTGTAGTGTTGTTTGGGCAGTGTAGGGGGTCATGCTGGGGGTGGTCTTTCAGGGTTTAGAGCAGTGCAGTGGTGTTCAGGGAGTGTAGGAGGTCGTGCCGGGGCCGGTGTTTCAGGATTTAGGGCAGTGCAGTGGTGTTCGGGGAGTGTAGGGGGTCATGCTGGTGACGGTGTTTCTGGGTTTAGGGCAGTGCAGTGGTGTTCGGAGAGTGTAGGGGGTCGTGCTGTGGCCGGTGTTTCAGGGTTTACGGCAGTGCAGTGGTGTTCGGGCAGTGTAGGGTGTCATGCTGGGGCCGGTGTTTCAGGGTGTAGGGCAGTGCAGTGGTGTTCGGGGAGTGTAGGGGGTCGTGCTGGGGCCGGTGTTTCAAGGTGAACGGAAGTGCAGTGGTGTTCGGGCAATGTAGGGGGTCGCGCTAGGGCTGGTGTTTCAGGGTGTAGGGCAGTGCAGTGGTGTTCGGGCAGTGTAGGGGTTGTGCTGGGGCTGGTGTTTCATTGTTTAGGGCAGTGCAGTGGCGTTTGGGCAAAGTAGCGGGTCGTGCTGGGGCTGGTGTTTCAGGGTTTAGGGCAGTGCAGTGGTGATCGTTCAGTGTAGTGGGTCATGCTGGGGCCGGTGTTTCAGGGTTTAGGGCAGTGCAGTGGTGTTCGTGGAGTGTAGGGGGTCGTGCTGGGGCCGGTGTTATTAGGGTTTAGGGGAGTGCAGTGCAGTGGTGTTTGGGCAGTGTAGGGGGTCGTGCTGGGGCTGGTGTTTCAGGGTGTAGTGCAGTGGCGTTCGGGCAGTGCAGGGGGTCATGCTGGGGCTGGTGTTTCAGGGTGTAGGGCAATGCAGTGGTGTTCGGGCAGTGTAGGAGGTCGTGCTGGTGCTGGTGTTTCAGGGTTTAGGGCAGTGCAGTGTTGTTCGGGGAGTGTAGGGGGTCGTGCTGTGGCCGGTGTTTCAGGGTTTAGGGCAGTGCAGTGGTGTTCGGGCAGTGTAGGGGGTCATGCTGGTGCCGGTGTTTCAGGGTGTAGGGCAGTGCAGTGGAGTTTGGGGAGTGTAGGGGGTCGTGCTGGGGCCGTTGTTTCAGGGTGAAGAGAAGTGTAGTGGTGTTCGGGCAATGTAGGGGGTCGTGCTGGGGCCGGTGTTTCTGGTGAAGGGCATTGTTGTTCGAGCAGTGTAGGGGGTCATGCTGGGGGTTTTGTTTCAGTCTTTAGGGCAGTGCAGTGGTGTTCGGGAAGTGTGGGGGGTCATTCAGGGGCTGTATTTCAGGGTTTAGAGCAGTGCAGAGGTTTTCGAGCAGTGTAGGGGGTCGTGCTGGGGCTGGTGTTTCAGGGTTGAGGGCAGTGCAGTGGTGTAAGTTCAGTGTAGGGGTCGTGCTGGGGCTGGTGTTTCAGGGTTTAGGGCAGTGCAGTTGTGTTCGTTCAGTGTAGGGGGTCGTGCTTGGGCCTGTGTTTCAGGGTTTAGGGCAGTGCAGTGGTGTTCGGGGAGTGTAGGGGGTCGTGCTGGTGCCGGTGTTTCAGGGTTTAGGGCAGTGCAGTGTTGTTCGGGGAATGTAGGGGTACGTGCTGTGGCTAGTGTTTCAGGGTTTAGGGCAGTGCAGTGGTGTTCGGGCAGTGTAGGGGGTTGTGCTGGGGCCGGTGTTTCAGGGTGTAAGGTCAGAGCAGTGGTGTTCGGGCAGTGCAGGGGGTCATGCTGAGGCCGGTGCTACAGGGTTTAGAGCAGTGCAGTGGTGTACGGGGAGTATAGGGGGTCGTGCTGGTGCCGGTGTTTCAGGGTTTAGGGCAGTGCAGTGGTGTTCGGGAGTGTAGGGGGTCGTCCTGGTGCCGGGTTTTCAGGGTTTAGGGCAGTGCAGTGGTGTTCGGGGAGTGTAGGGGGTCGTGCTGGTGCCGTTGTTTCAGGGTCTAGGGCAGTGCAAAGGTGTTCGGGGAGTGTAGGGGGTGGTGCTGTGGCCGGTGTTTCAGCGTTTAGGGCAGTGCAGTGGTGTTCGGACAGTGTAGGGGGTCGTGCTAAGGCTGGTGTTTTAGGGTGTAGGGCAGTGCAGTGATGTTCGGGCAGTGTAGGGGGTCGGGCTGGGACTGCTGTTTCATGGTTTAGGGCAGTGCAGTGGTGTTCGGGAAGTGTAGTGGGTTGTGATGGGGCCGGTGTTTCAGGGTTTATGGCAGTGCAGTGGTGTTCGGGGAGTGTAGGGGGTCGTGCTGGGGCCAGTGTTTTTAGGGTTTAGGGCAGTTCAGTGGTGTTTCGGGCAGTGTAGGGGTTCGTGCTGGGGCCGATGTTTTAGGGTTTAGGGTAGTGCAGTGGTGTTTGGGCAGTGTAGGGGGTCGTGCTGGGGCTGGTGTTTCAGGGTGTAGTGCAGTGCTGTTCGGGCAGTGTAGGGGGTCGTGCTGGGGCTGGTGTTTCAGGGTTCTGGTCACTGCAGTGGTCTTCGTTCAGTGTAGGGGGTCGTGCTGGGGCCGGTGTTTCAGGATTTAGGGCAGTGCAGTGGTGTTCGGGGAGTGTAGGGGGTCGTGCTGTGGCCGGTGTTTCAGGGTTTAGGGCAGTGCAGTGGTGTTCGTGCAGTGTATGGGGTCGTTCTGGGGCTGGTGTTTCAGGGTGTAGGGCAGTGCAGTGGTGTTCGGGCAGTGTTGGGGGTCGTGCTGGTGCCGGTGTTTCAGGGTTTAGGGCAGTGCAGTGTTGTTCGGGGAGTGTAGGGGGTCGTGCTGTGGCCGGTGATTCAGGGTTTAGGGCAGTCCAGTGGTGTTTGGGCAGTGTAGGGGGTCATGCTGGGGCCGGTGTTTCAGGGTGTAGGGCAGTCCAGTGGTGTTCGGGCAGTGTAGGGGGTCATGCTGGGGCCGGTGTTTCAGGGTGTAGGGCAGTGCAGTGGTGTTCGGGGAGTGTAGGGGGTCGTGCTGGGGCTGGTTTTTCATCATCATTTAGGCTTTATTTCGATATACAAAGTATCTTAAAAAGCAGTACGTTCTGGGGCCGGTGTTTCAGGGTGTAGGGCAGTGCAGTGGTGTTCGGGCAGTGTAGGGGGTCGTGCTGGTGCCGGTGTTTCAGGGTTTAGGGCAGTGCAGTGTTGTTCGGGGAATGTAGGGGGTCGTGCTGTGGCCGGTGTTTCAGGGTCTAGGGCAGAGCAGTGGTGTTTGGGCAGTGTATGGGGTCATGCTGGGGCCGGTTTTTCAGGGTGTAGGGCAGTGCAGTGGTGTTCGGGGAGTGTAGGGGGTCGTGCAGGGGCCAGTTTTTTAGGGTGAAGAGAAGTGCAGTGGTGTTCGGGCAGTGTTGGGGGTTGTGCTTGGGCTGGTGTTTCAGGGTGTTGGACAGTGTAGTGGTGTTCGGGCAGTGTAGGGGGTCGTGCTGGGGCCGGTGTTTCAGGGTGTAGGGCAGTGCAGTGGTGTTCGGGGAGTGTAGGGGATCGTGCTGGAGCCAGTGTTTCAGGGTTAAGGGCAGTGCAGTGGTGTTCGGGGAGTGTAGGGGGTCATGCTGGGGCCGGTGTTTCAGGGATTAGGGCTGTACAGTGGTGTTCGGGGAGCATAGGGGGTCGTGCTTGGGCCGGTATTTCAAGGTTTAGGGCAGAGCAGTGGTGATCAGGGATTGTAGGGGGTCCTGATGGGGCCGGTGTTTCAGGGTTTAGGGCAGTGCAGTGCTGTTCGGGCAGAGTAGGGGGTTGTCTTGGGGGCGGTGTTTCAAGGTTTAGGGCAGTGCAGTGGTATTTGGGCAGTGTAGGGGGTCGTGCTGGGGCTGGTGTTTCAGGGTGTAGTGCAGTGGTGTTCGGGCAGAGTAGGGGGTCATGCTGGGGCTGGTGTTTCAGGGTTTAGGGCAGTGCAGTGGTGTTCGTTCAGTGTAGGGGGTCGTGCTAGGGCCGGTGTTTCAGGGTTTAGAGCAGTGCAGTGGTGTTCAGGGAGTTTAGCGGGTCATGCTGGGGCCAGTGTTTTTAGGGTTTTGGGTAGTTCAGTGGTCTTCGGGCAGTGTAGGGGTTCGTGCTGGGGCCGGTGTTTCAGGGTGTAGGGCAGTGCAGTGGTGTTCGGGCAGTGTAGGGGGTCGTGCTGGTGCCGATGTTTCAGGGTTTAGGGCAGTGCAGTGTTGTTCGGGGAGTGTAGGGGGTCGTGCTGTGGCCGGTGTTTCAGGGTTTAGGGCAGTGCAGTGGTGTTCGGGCAGTGTAGGGGGTCATGCTGGGGCCGGTGTTTCAGGGTGTAGGGCAGTGCAGTGGTGTTCGGGGAGTGTAGGGGGTCATGCTGGGGCCGGTGTTTCAGGGTGTAGTGCAGTGGTGTTTGGGCAGTGTAGGGGGTCATGCTGGGGCTGGTTTTTCAGGGTTTAGGGCAGTGCAGTGGTGTTCGTTCAGTGTAGGTGGTCGTTCTGGGGCCAGTGTTTCAGGGTTTAGGGCAGTTCAGTGGTGTTTGGGCAGTGTAGGGGGCTGTGCTGGGGCCGGTGAATTTAGGTTTTAGGGCAGTGCAGTGGTGTTCGGGAAGTGTAGGGGGTCGTGCTGGGGCCGGTGTTTCTGGGTGTAGGGCAGTGTTGTTCGGGCAGTGTAGGGGGTCGTGCTGGGGGTAGTGTTTCAGTCTTTAGGGCAGTGAAGTGTGGGGGGTCATTCACGGGCTGTGTTTCAGGGTTTAGAGCAGTGCAGTGGTGTTTGGGCAGTGTAGGGGGTCGTGCTGGGGCTGGTGTTTCAGGGTTTAGGGCAGTGCAGTGGTGTTCATTCAGTGTAGGGGGTCGTGCTGGGGCCGCTGTTTCAGGGTTTAGGGCAGTGCAGTGGTGTTCGTTCAGTGTAGGGGGTCGTGCTGGGGCCGGTGTTTCAGGGTTCAGGGCAGTGCAGTGGTATTCGGGGAGTGTAGGGGGTCGTGCTGGTGCCGTTGTTTCAGGGTTTAGGGCAGTGCAGTGGTGTTTGGGGAGTGTAGGTTGTCGTGCTGTGGCTGGCGTTTCAGAGTTTAGGGAAGTGCAGTGGTGTTCGGGCAGTGGAGGGGGTCGTGCTTGGGCCGATGTTTCAGGGTGTAAGGTCAGAGCAGTGGTGTTCGGTCCGTGCAGGGGGTCGTGCTGGGGCCAGTGTTTCAGTGTTTAGGGCAGTGCAGTGGTGTTCAGGCAGTGTAGGGGGTCGTGGTGGGGCCAGTGTTTTAGGGTGTAGGGCAGTACAGTGGTGTTCGGGCAGCGTAGGGGGTCGTGCTGGGTCCGGAGTTTCCGGGTGTAGGGCAGTGCAGTGGTGTTCGGGCAGTGTTGGGGGTTGTGCTTGGGCTGGTGTTTCAGGGTGTTGGACAGTGTAGTGGTGTTCGGGCAGTGTAGGGGGTCATGCTGGGGCCGGTGTTTCAGGGTGTTGGACAGTGTAGTGGTGTTCGGGGAGTGTAGGGGGTCATGTTGGGGCTGGTGTTTCAGGGTTTAGGGCTGTACAGTGGTGTTCGTTCAGTGTAGGGGGTCATGCTGTGGCCGGTGTTTCAGGGTTTAGAGCAGTGCAGTGGTGTTCGGGGAGTGTAGGGGGTCATGCTGGGGCTGGTGTTTCAGGGTTTAGGGCAGAGCAGTGGTGATCAGGGATTGTAGGGGGTCTTGATGGGGCCGGTGTTTCAGGTGTTTAGGGCAGTGCAGTGCTGTTCAGGCAGAGTAGGGGGTTGTGTTGGGGGCGGTGTTTCAAGGTTTAGGGCAGTGCAGTGGTATTTGGGCAGTGTAGGGGGTCGTGCTGGGGCTGGTGTTTCAGGGTGTAGTGCAGTGGTGTTCGGGCAGTGTAGGGGGTCATGCTGGGGCTGGTGTTTCAGGGTTTAGGGCAGTGCAGTGGTGTTCGTTCAGTGTAGGGGGTCGTGCTGGCGCCGGTGTTTCAGGGTTTAGAGCAGTGCAGTGGTGTTCGGGGAGTGTAGGGGGTCAAGCTGTGGCCGGTGTTTTAGGGTTTAGGGCAGTGCAGTGTTGTTCGGGGAATGTAGGGGGTCGTGCTGTGGCCGGTGTTTCAGGGTCTAGGGCAGTGCAGTGGTGTTCGGGCAGTGTAGGGGGTCATGCTGGGGCCGGTTTTTCAGGGTGTAGGGCAGTGCAGTGGTGTTCGGGGAGTGTAGGGGGTCGTGAAAGGGCCGGTGTTTTAGGGTGAAGATAAGTGCAGTGGTGTTCGGGCAGTGTAGCGGGTCGTGCTTGGTCTGGTGTTTCAGGGTTTAGGGCAGTGCAGTGGTGTTCGTGCAGTGTAGGGGGTCGTTCTGGGGCCGGTGTTTCAGGGTGTAGGGCAGTGCAGTGGTGTTCGGGCAGTGGAGGGGGTCGTGCTGGTGCCGGTGTTTCAGGGTTTAGGGCAGTGCAGTGTTGTTCGGGGAGTGTAGGGGGTCGTGCTGGGGCCATTGTTTCAGGGTGTAAGGCAGTACAGTGGTGTTCGGGCAGTGTAGGGGGTCGTGCTGGGGCCGGAGTTTCCGGGTGTAGGGCAGTGCAGCGGTGTTCGGGCAGTGTTGGGGGTTGTGCTTGGGCTGGTGTTTCAGGGTGTTGGACAGTGTAGTGGTGTTTGGGCAGTGTAGGGGGTCATGCTGGGGCCGGTGTTTCAGGGTGTAGGGCAGTGCAGTGGTGTTCGGGGAGTGTAGGGGGTCATGCTGGGGCCGGTATTTCAAGGTTAAGGGCAGAGCAGTGGTGATCAGGGATTGTAGGGGGTCTTGATGGGGCCGGTGTTTCAGGATTTGGGGCAGTGCAGTGCTGTTCGGGCAGAGTAGATGGTTGTCTTGGGGGCGGTGTTTCAAGGTTTAGGGCAGTGCAGTGGTATTTGGGCAGTGTAGGGGGTCGTGCTGGGGCTGGTGTTTCAGGGTGTAGTGCAGTGGTGTTCGGGCAGTGTAGGGGGTCATGCTGGGGCTGGTGTTTCAGGGTTTAGGGCAGTGCAGTGGTGTTCGTTCAGTGTAGGGGGTCGTGCTAGGGCCGGTGTTTCAGGGTTTAGAGCAGTGCAGTGGTGTTAGGGGAATGTAGGGGGTCATGCTGTGGCCGGTGTTTCAGGGTTTAGGGCAGTGCGGTGGTGTTCTGGGAGTGTAGGGGGTCGTGCTGTGGCTGTTGTTTCAGGGTCTAGGGCAGTGCAGTGGTGTTCGGGCAGTGTAGGGTGTCATGCTGGGGCCGGTTTTCAGGGTGTAGGACAGTGCAGTGGTGTTCGCGGAGTGTAGGGGGTCGTGCAGGGGCCTGTGTTTTAGGGTGAAGAGAAGTGCAGTGGTGTTCGGGCAGTGTAGTGGGTCGTGCTGGGGCTGGTGTTTCAGGGTTTAGGGCATTGCAGTGGTGTTCGTTCAGTGTAGGGGTTCGTGCTGGGGCCGATCTTTCTGGGTTTAGGGCAGTGCAGTGGTGTTCAGGGAGTGTAGGGTGTCGTGCTGGGGCCGGTGTTTCAGGGTTTAGAGCAGTGCAGTGGTGTTCGGGAGTGTAGGGGGTTGTGCTGGTGCCGGTGTTTCAGGGTTTAGGGCAGTGCAGTGGTGTTCGGGGAGTGTAGGGGGTCGTGCTTTGGCCAGTGTTTCAGGGTTCAGGGCAGTGCAGTGGTGTTCGGGGAGTGTAGGGTGTCGTGCTGGGGCCGGTGTTTCAGGGTGAAGGGCAGTGCAGTGGTGTTCGAGCAGTGTAGGGGGTCCTGCTGGGGCCTATGTTTCAGGGTGTAGTGCAGTGCAGTGGTGTTCGGGCAGTGTAGAGGGTCGTGCTGGGGCCGTTGTTTCAGGGTTTAGGGCAGTGCAGTGGTGTTCAGAGAGTGTAGGGGCTCATGCTGGGGCAGGTGTTTCAGGGATTAGGGCAGTGCATTGGTGTTCGGGGAGTGTAGGAGGTCTTGCTGGGGCCGGTGTTTCAGGGTTTAGGGCAGTGCAGTGGTGTTCGGGCAGTGTAGGGGGCCGTGCTGGGGCCGGTGTTTCAGGGTGTAGGACAGTGCAGTGGTGTTCGGGCAGTGTAGGGGGTCGTGCTGGGGCTGGAGTTTCCGGGTGTAGGGCAGTGCAGTTGTGCTCGGTCAGTGTTGGGGGTTGTGCTGGTGCTGGTGTTTCAGAGTGTAGGACAGTGTAGTGGTGTTCGGGCAGTGAAGAGGTCGTGCTGGGGCTGGTATTTCAGGGTGTAGGGCAGTGCAGTGGTGTTCGGGCTGCATAGGGGATCGTGCTGGGGTCGGTGTTTCAGGGTTTAGGACAGTGCAGTGGTAATCGGGTAATATAGGGGTCGTGCTGGGGCCTGTGTTTCAGGGTTTAGGGCTGTACAGTGGTGTTCGGGGAGCATAGGGGTCGTGCTTGGGCCGGTATTTCAAGGTTAAGGGCAGAGCAGTGGTGATCAGGGATTGTAGGGGGTCTTGATGGGGCCGGTGTTTCAGGATTTGGGGCAGTGCAGTGCTGTTCGGGCAGAGTAGATGGTTGTCTTGGGGGCGGTGTTTCAAGGTTTAGGGCAGTGCAGTGGTATTTGGGCAGTGTAGGGGGTCGTGCTGGGGCTGGTGTTTCAGGGTGTAGTGCAGTGGTGTTCGGGCAGTGTAGGGGGTCATGCTGGGGCTGGTGTTTCAGGGTTTAGGGCAGTGCAGTGGTGTTCGTTCAGTGTAGGGGGTCGTGCTAGGGCCGGTGTTTCAGGGTTTAGAGCAGTGCAGTGGTGTTCGGGGAATGTAGGGGGTCATGCTGTGGCCGGTGTTTCAGGGTTAAGGGCAGTGCGGTGGTGTTCGGGGAGTGTAGGGGGTCGTGCTGTGGCTGTTGTTTCAGGGTCTAGGGCAGTGCAGTGGTGTTTGGGCAGTGTAGGGTGTCATGCTGGGGCCGGTTTTCAGGGTGTAGGACAGTGCAGTGGTGTTCGGGCAGTGTAGCGGGTCGTGCTGGGGCTGGTGTTTCAGGGTTTAGGGCAGTGCAGCGGTGTTTGTTCAGTGTAGGGGTTCGTGCTGGGGCCGATCTTTCTGGGTTTAGGGCAGTGCAGTGGTGTTCAGGGAGTGTAGGGTGTCGTGCTGGGGCCGGTGTTTCAGGGTTTAGAGCAGTGCAGTGGTGTTCGGGAGTGTAGGGGGTTGTGCTGGTGCCGGTGTTTCAGGGTTTAGGGCAGTGCAGTGGTGTTCGGGGAGTGTAGGGGGTCGTGCTTTGGCCAGTGTTTCAGGGTTTAGGGCAGTGCAGTGGTGTTCGGGGAGTGTAGGGTGTCGTGCTGGGGCCGGTGTTTCAGGGTGAAGGGCAGTGCAGTGGTGTTCGAGCAGTGTAGGGGGTCCTGCTGGGGCCTGTGTTTCAGGGTGTAGTGCAGTGCAGTGGTGTTCGGGCAGTGTAGGGGGTCGTGCTGGGGCCGTTGTTTCAGGGTTTAGGGCAGTGCAGTGGTGTTCAGAGAGTGTAGGGGGTCATGCTGGGGCAGGTGTTTCAGGGTTTAGGGCAGTGCATTGGTGTTCGGGGAGTGTAGGAGGTCTTGCTGGGGCCGGTGTTTCAGGGTTTAGGGCAGTGCAGTGGTGTTCGGGCAGTGTAGGGGGCCGTGCTGGGGCCGGTGTTTCAGGGTGTAGGACAGTGCAGTGGTGTTCGGGCAGTGTAGGGGGTCGTGCTGGGGCTGGAGTTTCCGGGTGTAGGGCAGTGCAGTTGTGCTCGGTCAGTGTTGGGGGTTGTGCTGGTGCTGGTGTTTCAGGGTGTAGGACAGTGTAGTGGTGTTCGGGCAGTGAAGAGGTCGTGCTGGGGCTGGTATTTCAGGGTGTAGGGCAGTGCAGTGGTGTTCGGGCTGCATAGGGGATCGTGCTGGGGTCGGTGATTCAGGGTTTAGGACAGTGCAGTGGTAATCGGGTAATATAGGGGTCGTGCTGGGGCCGGTGTTTCAGGGTTTAGGGCTGTGCAGTGGTGTTCGTGAGCATAGGGGGTCCTGCTGGGGCCGGTATTTCAGGGTTTAGGGTAGAGCAGTGGTGTTCAGGGATCGTAGGGGGTCTTGCTGGGGCTGGTGTTTCAGGGTTTAGGGCAGTGCAGTGGTGTTCGGGCAGAGTAGGGGTTCGTGTTGGGGGCAGTGTTTCAAGGTTTATGACCGAGCAGTGGTGTTCGGGAAGAGTAGGGGGTAGTGCTGGGGGTATTTTTTCAGTGTTTAGGGCCGAGCAGTGGTGTCCGGGCAGTGTAGTGGGTCGTGCTGGGGGTGGTGTTTCAGGGTTTGGGGTAGTGCAGTGGTGTTTGGACAGTGTGGGGGTCGTGCTGGGGCTGGTGTTTCAGGGTTTAGGGCAGTGCAGCGGGGTTCGGGCAGTGTAGGGGGTCGTGCTGGGGCTGATGTTTCAGGGTTTAGTGCAGTGGTGTTTGGGCAGTGTAGGGGGACGTGCTGTGACTGGTGTTTCATGGTGTAGGGCAGTGCAGTGGTGTTCGGGCAGTGTAGGGGGTCCTGCTGGGGCTGGTGTTTTAGGCTTCAGGGGAGTGCTGTGGTGTTCAGGCAGTGTAGGGGGTCATGCTGGGGCTGGTGTTTCATGGTGTAGGGCAGTGCAGTGGTGTTTGGGAAGAGTAGGGGGTCGTGCTGGGGCCGGTGTATTTAGGGTTTAGGGCAGTTCAGTGGTGTTCGGGCAGTGTAGGGGGTCGTGCTGGGGCCGGTGTTTTTGGGGTTTAGGGCTGTGCAGTGGTGTTCGGGCAGTGTAGGGGGTTGTGCTGGGGTGGTGTTTCAGGGTGTAGGGCAGTGCAGTGGTGTTTGGGAAGAGTAGGGGGTCGTGCTGGGGCCGGTGTTTCTGGGTGTAGGGCAGTGTAGTGTTGTTCGGGCAGTGTAGGGGTCGTGCTGTGGTTGGTGTTTCAAGCTTTAGAGCAGTGCAGTGGTGTTCGGGTAGTGTAGGAGGTCGTGCTGGGGCCGGTGTTTCAGGGTTTAGGGCAGTGCAGTGGTGCTCGGGAGTGAAGGGGGTCGTCCTGGTGCCGGCGTTTCAGGGTTTAGGGCAGTGCAGTGGTGTTCGGGGAGTGTAGGGGGTGGTGCTGTGGCCGGTGTTTTAGCGTTTAGGGCAGTGCAGCGGAGTTCGGACAGTGTAGGGGGTCATGCTGGGGCCGGTATTTCAGGGTGTTGGGCAGTGCAGTGGTGTTCAGGGAGTGTAAGGGGTCGTGCTGGGGCCGGTGTTTCAGGGTGAAGGGAAGTGCACTGGTGTTTGGGCATAGTAGGGGGTCTTGCTAAGGCTGGTGTTTCAGGGTGTAGGGCAGTGCAGTGATGTTCGGGCAGTGTAGGGGGTCGTGCTGGGACTGCTGTTTCATGGTTTAGGGCAGTGCAGTGGTGTTCGGGCAGTGTAGTGGGTTGTGATGGGGCCGGTGTTTCAGGGTTTAGGGCAGTGCAGTGGTGTTCGGGGAGTGTAGGGGGTCGTGCTGGGGCCAGTGTTTTTAGGGTTTAGGGCAGTTCAGTGGTGTTCGGGCAATGTAGGGTTTCGTGCTGGGGCTGATGTTTTAGGGTTTAGGGTAGTGCAGTGGTGTTTGGGCAGTGTAGGGGGTCGTGCTGGGGCTGGTGTTTCAGGGTGTAGTGCAGTGGTGTTAGGGCAGTGTAGGGGGTTGTGCTGGGGCTGGTGTTTCAGGGTTCTGGTCACTGCAGTGGTGTTCGTTCAGTGTAGGGGGTCGTGCTGGGGCTGGTGTTTCAGGGTTTAGGGCAGTGCAGTGGTGTTCGGGGAGTGTAGGGGGTCGTGCTGTGGCCAGTGTTTCAGGGTTTAGGGCAGTGCAGTGGTGTTCGTGCAGTATATGGGGTCGTTCTGGGGCTGGTGTTTCAGGGTGTAGGGCAGTGCAGTGGTGTTTGGGCAGTGTAGGGGGTCGTGCTGGTGCCGGTGTTTCAGGGTTTAGGGCAGTGCAGTGGTGTTCAGGGAGTGTAGGGGGTCATGCTGGGGCCGGTGTTTCAGGGTGTAGTGCTGTGGTGTTCGGGCAGTGTAGGGGGTCGTGCTGGGGCTGGTTTTTCATCATCATTTAGGCTTTTTTTCGATATACAAAGTATCTTAAAAAGCAGTACGTTCTGGGGCCGGTGTTTCAGGGTGTAGGGCAGTGCAGTGGTGTTCGGGCAGTGTAGGGGGTCGTGCTGATGCCGGTGTTTCAGAGTTTAGGGCAGTGCAGTGTTGTTCGGGGAATGTAGGGGGCCGTGCCCTGGCCGGTGTTTCAGGGTCTAGGGCAGTGCAGTGGTGTTCGGGCAGTGTATGGGGTCATGCTGGGGCCGGTTTTTCAGGGTGTAGGGCAGTGCAGTGGTGTTCGGGGAGTGTAGGGGGTTGTGCAGGGGCCAGTGTTTTAGGGTGAAGAGAAGTGCAGTGGTGTTCGGGCAGTGTAGCGGGTCGTGCTTGCTCAGGTGTTTCAGGGTTTAGGGCAGTGCAGTGGTGTTCGTGCAGTGTAGGGGGTCGTTCTGGGGCCGGTGTTTCAGGGTGTAGGGCAGTGCAGTGGTGTTCGGGCAGTGTAGGGGGTCGTGCTGGTGCCGGTGTTTCAGGGTTTAGGGCAGTGCACTGTTGTTCGGGGAGTGTAAGGGGTCGTGCTGGGGCCAGTGTTTCAGGGTGTAAGGCAGTACAGTGGTGTTCGGGCAGTGTAGGGGGTCGTGCTGGGGCCGGAGTTTCCGGGTGTAGGGCAGTGCAGCGGTGTTCGGGCAGTGTTGGGGGTTGTGCTTCGGCTGGTGTTTCAGGGTGTTGGACAGTGTAGTGGTGTTCGGGCAGTGTAGAGGGTCGTGCTGGTGCCGGTGTTTCAGGGTGTAGGGCAGTGCAGTGGTGTTTGGGGAGTGTAGGGGATCGTGCTGGCGCCGGTGTTTCAGGGTTAAGGGCAGTGCAGTGGTGTTCGGGGAGTGTAGGGGGTCATGCTGGGGCCGGTGTTTCAGGGTTTAGGGCTGTACAGTGGTGTTCGGGGAGCATAGGGGGTCGTGCTTGGGCCGGTATTTCAAGATTTAGGGCAGAGCACTGGTGATCAGGGATTGTAGGGGGTCTTGATGGGGCCGGTGTTAAAGGGTTTAGGGCAGTGCAGTGCTGTTCGGGCAGAGTAGGGGGGTTGTCTTGGGGGCGGTGTTTCAAGGTTTAGGGCAGTGCAGTGGTATTTGGGCAGTGTAGGGGGTCGTGCTGGGGCTGGTGTTTCAGGGTGTAGTGCAGTGGTGTTCGGACAGTGTAGAGTGTCATGCTGGGGCTGGTGTTTCAGGGTTTAGGGCAGTGCAGTGGTGTTCGTTCAGTGTAGGGGTTCGTGCTAGGGCCGGTGTTTCAGGGTTTAGAGCAGTGCAGTGGTGTTCAGGGAGTTTAGCGGGTCATGCTGGGGCCAGTGTTTTTAGGGTTTTGGGTAGTTCAGTGGTGTTAGGGCAGTGTAGGGGTTCGTGCTGGGGCCGGTGTTTCAGGGTGTAGGGCAGTGCAGTGGTGTTCGGGCAGTGTAGGGGGTCGTGCTGGTGCCGGTGTTTCAGGGTTTAGGGCAGTGCAGTGTTGTTCGGGGAGTGTAGGGGGTCGTGCTGTGGCCGGTGTTTCAGGGTTTAGGGCTGTGCAGTGGTGTTCGGGCAGTGTAGGGGGTCATGCTGGGGCCGGTGTTTCAGGGTGTAGGGCAGTGCAGTAGTGTTCGGGGAGTGTAGGGGGTCATGCTGGGGCCGTTGTTTCAGGCTGTAGTGCAGTGTTGTTCAGGCAGTGGAGGGGGTCGTGCTGGGGCCAGTGTTTCAGGGTTTAGGGCAGTGCAGTGGTGTTCGGGCAGTGTAGGGGGTCGTGCTGGGGCCGGTGTTTTTAGGGTTTGGGGCAGTTCAGTGGTGTTTGGGCAGTGTAGGGGGCTGTGCTGGGGCCGGTGTTTTTAGGGTTTAGGGCAGTGCAGTGGTGTTCGGAAAGTGTAGGGGGTCATGCTGGGGCCGGTGTTTCTGGGTGTAGGGCAGTGTTCGGGCAGTGTAGGGGGTCGTGCTGGGGGTAGTGTTTCAGTCTTTAGGGCCGTGCAGTGGTGTTCAGGAAGTGTGGGGGGTCATTCACGGGCTGTGTTTCAGGGTTTAGAGCAGTGCAGTGGTGTTTGGGCAGTGTAGGGGGCGTGCTGGGCTGGTGTTTCAGGGTTTAGGGCAGTTCAGTGGTGTAAGTTCAGTGTTGGGGGTCGTGCTGGAGCTGGTGTTTCAGAGTTTAGGGCAGTGCAGTGACGTTCGTTCAGTGTAGGGGGTCGTGCTGGGGCCGGTGTTTCAGGGTTTAGGGCAGTGCAGTGGTGTTCGTTCAGTGTAGGGGGTCGTGCTGGGGCCGGTGTTTCAGGGTTTAGGGCAGTGCAGTGGTGTTCGGGGAGTGTAGGGGGTCGTGCTGGTGCTGGTATTTCAGGGTTTAGGGCAGTGCAGTGGTGTTTGGGGAGTGTAGGTTGTCGTGCTGTGGCTGGCGTTTCAGAGTTTAGGGAAGTGCAGTGGTGTTCGGGCAGTGGAGTGGGTCGCGCTTGGGCCGATGTTTCAGGGTGTAAGGTCAGAGCAGTGGTGTTCGGTCAGTGCAGGGGGTCGTGATGGGGCCAGTGTTTCAGTGTTTAGGGCAGTGCAGTGGTGTTCAGGCAGTGTAGGGGGTCGTGGTGGGGCCAGTGTTTTAGGGTGTAGGGCAGTACAGTGGTGTTCGGGCAGTGTAGGGGGTCGTGCTGGGTCCGGAGTTTCCGGGTGTAGGGCAGTGCAGTGGTGTTCGGGCAGTGTTGGGGGTTGTGCTTGGGCTGGTGTTTCAGGGTGTTGGACAGTGTGGTGGTGTTCGGGCAGTGTAGGGGGTCGTGCTGGGGCCGGTGTTTCAGGGTGTTGGACAGTGTACTGGTGTTCGGGGAGTGTAGGGGGTCATGCTGGGGCTGGTGTTTCAGGGTTTAGGGCTGTACAGTGGTGTTCGTTCAGTGTAGGGGGTCGTGCTGTGGCTGGTGTTTCAGGGTTTAGAGCAGTGCAGTGGTGTTCGGGGAGTGTAGGGGGTTGTGTTGGGGCAGTGTTTCAAGGTTTAGGGCAGTGCAGTGGTATTTGGGCAGTGTAGGGGGTCATGCTGGGGCTGGTGTTTCAGGGTTTAGGTCAGAGCAGTGGTGATCAGGGATTGTAGGGGGTCTTGATGAGGCCGGTGTTTCAGGGTTTAGGGCAGTGCAGTGCTGTTCAGGCAGAGTAGGGGGTTGTGTTGGGGGCGGTGTTTCAAGGTTTAGGGCAGTGCAGTGGTATTTGGGCAGTGTAGGGGGTAGTGCTGGGGCTGGTGTTTCAGGGTGTAGTGCAGTGATGTTCGGGCAGTGTAGGGGGTCATGCTGGGGCTGGTGTTTCAGGGTTTAGGGCAGTGCAGTGGTGTTCGTTCAGTGTAGGGGGTCGTGCTGGGGCCGGTGTTTCAGGGTTTAGAGCAGTGCAGTGGTGTTCGGGGAGTGTAGGGGGTCAAGCTGTGGCCGGTGTTTCAGGGTTTAGGGCAGTGCAGTGGTGTTCGGGCAGTGTAGGGGGTCGTGCTGGTGCCGGTGTTTTAGGGTTTAGGGCAGTGCAGTGTTGTTCGGGGAATGTAGGGGGTCGTGCTGTGGCCGGTGTTTCAGGGTCTAGGGCAGTGCAGTGGTGTTCGGGCAGTGTAGGGGGTCATGCTGGGGCCGGTTTTTCAGGGTGTAGGGCAGTGCAGTGGTGTTCGGGGAGTGTAGGGGTCGTGCAGGGGCCGGTGTTTTAGGGTGAAGATAAGTGCAGTGGTGTTCGGGCAGTGTAGCGGGTCGTGCTTGGTCTGGTGTTTCAGGGTTTAGGGCAGTGCAGTGGTGTTCCTGCAGTGTAGGGGGTCGTTCTGGGGCCGTTGTTTCAGGGTGTAGGGCAGTGGTGTTCGGGCAGTGTAGGGGGTCATGCTGGTGCCGGTGTTTCAGGGTTTAGGGCAGTGCAGTGTTGTTCGGGGAGTGTAGGGGGTCGTGCTGGGCGAGTGTTTCAGGGTGTAAGGCAGTACAGTGGTGTTCGGGCAGTGTAGGGGGTCGTGCTGGGGCCGGAGTTTCCGGGTGTAGGGTAGTGCAGCGGTGTTCGGGCAGTGTTGGGGGTTGTGCTTGGGCTGGTGTTTCAGGGTGTTGGACAGTGTAGTGGTGTTCGGGCAGTGTAGAGGGTCGTGCTGGGGCCGGTGTTTCAGGGTGTAGGGCAGTGCAGTGGTGTTCGGGGAGTGTAGGGGATCGTGCTGGCGCCGGTGTTTCAGGGTTAAGGGCAGTGCAATGGTGTTCGGGGAGTGTAGGGGGTCATGCTGGGGCCGGTGTTTCAGGGTTTAGGGCTGTACAGTGGTGTTCGGGGAGCATAGGGGGTCGTGCTTGGGCCGGTATTTCAAGGTTTAGGGCAGAGCAGTGGTGATCAGGCATTGTAGGGGGTCTTGATGGGGCCGGTGTTTCAGGGTTTAGGGCAGTGCAGTGCTGTTCGGGCAGAGTAGGGGGGTTGTCTTGGGGGCGGTGTTTCAAGGTTTAGGGCAGTGCAGTGGTATTTGGGCAGTGTAGGGGGTCGTGCTGGGGCTGGTGTTTCAGGGTGTAGTGCAGTGGTGTTCGTACAGTGTACGGGGTCATGCTGGGGCTGGTGTTTCAGGGTTTAGGGCAGTGCAGTGGTGTTCGTTCAGTGTAGGGGTTCGTGCTAGGGCCGGTGTTTCAGGGTTTAGAGCAGTGCAGTGGTGTTCAGGGAGTTTAGCGGGTCATGCTGGGGCCAGTGTTTTTAGGGTTTTGGGTAGTTCAGTGGTGTTCGGGCAGTGTAGGGGTTCGTGCTGGGGCCGGTGTTTCAAGGTGTAGGGCAGTGCAGTGGTGTTCGGGCAGTGTAGGGGGTCGTGCTGGTGCCGGTGTTTCAGGGTTTAGGGCAGTGCAGTGTTGTTCGGGGAGTGTAGGGGGTCGTGCTGTGGCCGGTGTTTCAGGGTTTATGGCTGTGCAGTGGTGTTCGGGGAGTGTAGGGGGTCATGCTGGGGCCGGTGTTTCAGGGTGTAGTGCAGTGTTGTTCGGGCAGTGTAGGGGGTCGTGCTGGGGCCAGTGTTTCAGGGTTTAGGGCAGTGCAGTGGTGTTCGGGCAGTGTAGGGGGTCATGCTGGGGCCGGTGTTTTTAGGGTTTGGGGCAGTTCAGTGGTGTTTGGGCAGTGTAGGGGGCTGTGCTGGGGACGGTGTTTTTAGGGTTTAGGGCAGTGCAGTGGTGTTCGGAAAGTGTAGGGGGTCGTGCTGGGGCCGGTGTTTCTGGGTGTAGGGCAGTGTTGTTCGGGCAGTGTAGGGGGTCGTGCTGGGGGTAGTGTTTCAGTCTTTAGGGCAGTGCAGTGGTGTTCAGGAAGTGTGGGAGGTCATTCACGGGCTGTGTTTCAGGGTTTAGAGCAGTGCAGTGGTGTTTGGGCAGTGTAGGGGGTCGTGCTGGGGCTGGTGTTTCAGGGTTTAGGGCAGTGCAGTGGTGTAAGTTCAGTGTTGGGGGTCGTGCTGGAGCTGGTGTTTCAGAGTTTAGGGCAGTGCAGTGGTGTTCGTTCAGTGTAGGGGGTCGAGCTGGGGCCAGTGTTTCAGGGTTTAGGGCAGTGCAGTGGTGTTCGTTCAGTGTAGGGGGTCGTGCTGGGGCCGGTGTTTCAGGGTTTAGGGCAGTGCAGTGGTGTTCGGGGAGTGTAGGGGGTCGTGCTGGTGCCGGTGTTTCAGGGTTTAGGGCAGTGCAGTGGTGTTTGGGGAGTGTAGGTTGTCGTGCTGTGGCTGGCGTTTCAGAGTTTAGGGAAGTGCAGTGGTGTTCGGGCAGTGGAGTGGGTCGTGTTTGGGCCGATGTTTCAGGGTGTAAGGTCAGAGCAGTGGTGTTCGGTCAGTGCAGGGGGTCGTGCTGGGGCCAGTGTTTCAGTGTTTAGGGCAGTGCAGTGGTGTTCAGGCAGTGTAGGGGGTCGTGGTGGGGCCAGTGTTTTAGGGTGTAGGGCAGTACAGTGGTGTTCGGGCAGTGTAGGGGGTCGTGCTGGGTCCGGAGTTTCCGGGTGTAGGGCAGTGCAGTGGTGTTCGGGCAGTGTTGGGGGTTGTGCTTGGGCTGGTGTTTCAGGGTGATGGACAGTGTAGTGGTGTTCGGGCAGTGTAGGGGGTCGTGCTGGGGCAGGTGTTTCAGGGTGTTGGACAGTGTACTGTTGTTCAGGGAGTGTAGGGGGTCATGCTGGGGCTGGTGTTTCAGGGTTTAGGGCTGTACAGTGGTGTTCGTTCAGTGTAGGGGGTCGTGCTGTGGCCGGTGTTTCAGGGTTTAGAGCAGTGCAGTGGTGTTCGGGGAGTGTAGGGGGTTGTGTTGGGGCAGTGTTTCAAGGTTTAGGGCAGTGCAGTGGTATTTGGGCAGTGTAGGGGGTCATGCTGGGGCTGGTGTTTCAGGGTTTAGGGCAGAGCAGTGGTGATCAGGGATTGTAGGGGGTCTTGATGGGGCCGGTGTTTCAGGGTTTAGGGCAGTGCAGTGCTGTTCAGGCAGAGTAGGGGGTTGTGTTGGGGGCGGTGTTTCAAGGTTTAGGGAAGTGCAGTGGTATTTGGGCAGTGTAGGGGGTCGTGCTGGGGCTGGTGTTTCAGGGTGTAGTGCAGTGATGTTCGGGCAGTGTAGGGGGTCATGCTGGGGCTGGTGTTTCAGGGTTGAGGGCAGTGCAGTGGTGTTGGTTCAGTGTAGGGGGTCGTGCTGGGGCCGGTGTTTTAGGGTTTAGAGCAGTGCAGTGGTGTACGGGGAGTGTAGGGGGTCAAGCTGTGGCCGGGGTTTCAGGGTTTAGGGCAGTGCAGTGGTGTTCGGGCAGTTTAGGGGGTCGTGCTGGTGCCAGTGTTTCAGGGTTTAGGGCAGTGCAGTGTTGTTCGGGGAATGTAGGGGGTCGTGCTGTGGCCGGTGTTTCAGGGTCTAGGGCAGTGCAGTGGTGTTCGGGCAGTGTAGGGGGTCATGCTGGGGCCGGTTTTTCAGGGTGTAGGGCAGTGCAGTGGTGTTCGGGAAGTGTAGGGGGTCGTGCAAGGGCCGGTGTTTTAGGGTGAAGATAAGTGCAGTGGTGTTCGGGCAGTGTAGCGGGTCGTGCTTGGTCTGGTGTTTCAGGGTTTAGGGCAGTGCAGTGGTGTTCGTGCAGTGTAGGGGGTCGTTCTGGGGCCGGTGTTTCAGGGTGTAGGGCAGTGCAGTGGTGTTCGGGCAGTGTAGGGGGTCATGCTGGTGCCGGTGTTTCAGGGTTTAGGGCAGTGCAGTGTTGTTCGGGGAGTGTAGGGGGTCGTGCTGGGCCAGTGTTTCAGGGTGTAAGGCAGTACAGTGGTGTTCGGGCAGTGTAGGAGGTCGTGCTGGGGCCGGAGTTTCCGGGTGTAGGGCAGTGCAGCGGTGTCCGGGCAGTGTTGGGGGTTGTGCTTGGGCTGGTGTTTCAGGGTGTTGGACAGTGTAGTGGTGTTCGGGCAGTGTAGGGGGTCGTGCTGGGGCCGGTGTTTCAGGGTGTAGGGCAGTGCAGTAGTGTTCGGGGAGTGTAGGGGATCGTGCTGGAGCCGGTGTTTCAGGGTTTAGGGCAGTGCAGTGGTGTTCGTTCAGTGTAGAGGGTCGTGCTGGTGCCGGTATTTCAGGGTTTAGGGCAGCGCAGTGGTGTTTGGGGAGTGTAGGTTGTCGTGCTGTGGCTGGCGTTTCAGAGTTTAGGGAAGTGCAGCGGTGTTCGGGCAGTGGAGTGGGTCATGCTTGGGCCGATGTTTCAGGGTGTAAGGTCAGAGCAGTGGTGTTCGGTCAGTGCAGGGGGTCGTGCTGGGGCCAGTGTTTCAGTGTTTAGGGCAGTGCAGTGGTGTTCAGGCAGTGCAGGGGGTCGTGGTGGGGCCAGTGTTTTAGGGTGTAGGGCAGTACAGTGGTGTTCGGGCAGTGTAGGGGGTCGTGCTGGGTCCGGAGTTTCCGGGTGTAGGGCAGTTCAGTGGTGTTCGGGCAGTGTTGGGGGTTGTGCTTGGGCTGGTGTTTCAGGGTGGTGGACAGTGTAGTGGTGTTCGGGCAGTGTAGGGGGTCGTGCTGGGGCCGGTGTTTCAGGGTGTTGGACAGTGTACTGGTGTTCGGGGAGTGTAGGGGGTCATGCTGGGGCTGGTGTTTCAGGGTTTAGGGCTGTACAGTGGTGTTCGTTCAGTGTAGGGGGTCGTGCTGTGGCCGGTGTTTCAGGGTTTAGAGCAGTGCAGTGGTGTTCGGGGAGTGTAGGGGGTTGTGTTGGGGCAGTGTTTCAAGGTTTAGGGCAGTGCAGTGGTATTTGGGCAGTGTAGGGGGTCATGCTGGGGCTGGTGTTTCAGGGTTTAGGGCAGAGCAGTGGTGATTAGGGATTGTAGGGGGTCTTGATGGGTCTGGTGTTTCAGGGTTTAGGGCAGTGCAGTGCTATTCAGGCAGAGTAGGGGGTTGTGTTGGGGGCGGTGTTTCAAGGTTTAGGGCAGTGCAGTGGTATTTGGGCAGTGTAGGGGGTTGTGCTGGGGCTGGTGTTTCAGGGTGTAGTGCAGTGATGTTCGGGAAGTGTAGGGGGTCATGCTGGGGCTGGTGTTTCAGGGTTTAGGGCAGTGCAGTGGTGTTCGTTCAGTGTAGGGGGTCGTGCTGGGGCCGGTGTTTCAGGGTTTAGAGCAGTGCAGTGGTGTTCGGGGAGTGTAGGGGGTCAAGCTGTGGCCGGTGTTTCAGGGTTTAGGGCAGTGCAGTGGTGTTCGGGCAGTGTAGGGGGTCGTGCTGGTGCCGGTGTTTTAGGGTTTAGGGCAGTGCAGTGTTGTTCGGGGAATGTAGGGGGTCGTGCTGTGGCCGGTGTTTCAGGGTCTAGGGCAGTGCAGTGGTGTTCGGGCAGTGTAGGGGGTCATGCTGGGGCCGGTTTTTCAGGGTGTAGGGCAGTGCAGTGGTGTTCGGGGAGTGTAGGGGGTCGTGCAGGGGCCGGTGTTTTAGGGTGAAGATAAGTGCAGTGGTGTTCGGGCAGTGTAGCGGGTCGTGCTTGGTCTGGTGTTTCAGGGTTTAGGGCAGTGCAGTGGTGTTCGTGCAGTGTAGGGGGTCGTTCTGGGGCCGTTGTTTCAGGGTGTAGGGCAGTGCAGTGGTATTCGGGCAGTGTAGGGGGTCATGCTGGTGCCAATGTTTCAGGGTTTAGGGCAGTGCAGTGGTGTTCGTGCAGTGTAGGGGGTCGTTCTGGGGCCATTGTTTCAGGGTGTTGGACAGTGTAGTGGTGTTCGGGCAGTGTAGAGGGTCGTGCTGGGGCCGGTGTTTCAGGGTGTAGGGCAGTGCAGTGGTGTTCGGGGAGTGTAGGGGATCGTGCTGGCGCCGGTGTTTCAGGGTTAAGGGCAGTGCAGTGGTGTTCGGGGAGTGTAGGGGGTCATGCTGGGGCCGGTGTTTCATGGTTTAGGGCTGTACAGTGGTGTTCGGGGAGCATAAGGGGTCGTGCTTGGGCCGGTATTTCAAGGTTTAGGGCAGAGCAGTGGTGATCAGGGATTGTAGGGGGTTTTGATGGGGCCTGTGTTTCAGGGTTTAGGGCAGTGCAGTGCTGTTCGGGCAGAGTAGGGGGGTTGTCTTGGGTGCGGTGTTTCAAGGTTTAGGGCAGTGCAGTGGTATTTGGGAAGTGTAGGGGGTCGTGCTGGGGCTGGTGTTTCAGGGTGTAGTGCAGTGGTCTTCGGACAGTGTAGGGGGTCATGCTGGGGCTGGTGTTTCAGGGTTTAGGGCAGTGCAGTGGTGTTCGTTCAGTGTAGGGGTTCGTGCTAGGGCCGGTGTTTCAGGGTTTAGAGCAGTGCAGTGGTGTTCAGGGAGTTTAGCGGGTCATGCTGGGGCCAGTGTTTTTAGGGTTTTGGGTAGTTCAGTGGTGTTCGGGCAGTGTAGGGATTCGTGCTGGGGCCGGTGTTTCAGGGTGTAGGGCAGTGCAGTGGTGTTCGGGCAGTGTAGGGGGTCGTGCTGGTGCCGGTGTTTCAGGGTTTAGGGCAGTACAGTGTTGTTCGGGGAGTGTAGGGGGTCGTGCTGTGGCCGGTGTTTCAGGGTTTAGGGCTGTGCAGTGGTGTTCGGGCAGTGTAGGGGGTCATGCTGGGGCCGGTGTTTCAGGGTGTAGGGCAGTGCAGTGGTGTTCGGGGAGTGTAGGGGGTCATGCTGGGGCCGGTGTTTCAGGGTGTAGTGCAGTGTTGTTCGGGCAGTGTAGGGAGTCGTGCTGGGGCCAGTGTTTCAGGGTTTAGGGCAGTGCAGTGGTGTTCGGGCAGTATAGGGGGTCGTGCTGGGGCCGGTGTTTTTAGGGTTTGGGGCAGTTCAGTGGTGTTTGGGCAGTGTAGGGGGCTGTGCTGGGGCCGGTGTTTTTAGGGTTTAGGGCAGTGCAGTGGTGTTCGGAAAGTGTAGGGGGTCGTGCTGGGGCCGGTGTTTCTGGGTGTAGGGCAGTGTTGTTCGGGCAGTGTAGGGGGTCGTGCTGGGGGTAGTGTTTCAGTCTTTAAGGCAGTGCAGTGGTGTTCAGGAAGTGTGGGGGGTCATTCACAGGCTGTGTTTCGGGGTTTAGAGCAGTGCAGTGGTGTTTGGGCAGTGTAGGGGGTCGTGCTGGGGCTGGTGTTTCAGGGTTTAGGGCAGTGCAGTGGTGTAAGTTCAGTGTTGGGGGTCGTGCTGGAGCTGGTGTTTCAGAGTTTAGGGCAGTGCAGTGGTGTTCGTTCAGTGTAGGGGGTCGTGCTGGGGCCGGTGTTTCAGGGTTTAGGGCAGTGCAGTGGTGTTCGTTCAGTGTAGGGGGTCGTGCTGGGGCCGGTGTTTCAGGGTTTGGGGCAGTGCAGTGGTGTTCGGGGAGTGTAGGGGGTCGTGCTGGTGCCGGTGTTTCAGGGGTTAGGGCAGTGTAGTGGTGTTTGGGGAGTGTAGGTTGTCGTGCTGTGGCTGGCGTTTCAGAGTTTAGGGAAGTGCAGTGGTGTTCGGGCAGTGGAGTGGGTGGTGCTTGGGCCGATGTTTCAGGGTGTAAGGTCAGAGCAGTGGTGTTCGGTCAGTGCAGGGGGTCGTGCTGGGGCCGGTGTTTCAGTGTTTAGGGCAGTGCAGTGGTGTTCAGGCAGTGTAGGGGGTCGTGGTGGGGCCAGTGTTTTAGGGTGTAGGGCAGTACAGTGGTGTTCGGGCAGTGTAGGGGGTCGTGCTGGGTCCGGAGTTTCCGGGTGTAGGGCAGTGCAGTGGTGTTCGGGCAGTGTTGGGGGTTGTGCTTGGGCTGGTGTTTCAGGGTGTTGGACAGTGTAGTGGTGTTCGTTCAGTGTAGGGGGTCGTGCTGTGGCCGGTGTTTCAGGGTTTAGAGCAGTGCAGTGGTGTTCGGGGAGTGTAGGGGGTTGTGTTGGGGCAGTGTTTCAAGGTTTAGGGCAGTGCAGTGGTATTTGGGCAGTGTAGGGGGTCATGCTGGGGCTGGTGTTTCAGGGTTTAGGGCAGAGCAGTGGTGATCAGGGATTGTAGGGGGTCTTGATGGGGCCAGTGTTTCAGGGTTTAGGGCAGTGCAGTGCTGTTCAGGCAGAGTAGGGGGTTGTGTTAGGGGCGGTGTTTCAAGGTTTAGGGCAGTGCAGTGGTATTTGGGCAGTGTAGGGGGTCGTGCTTGAGCTGGTGTTTCAGGGTGTTGGACAGTGTACTGCTGTTCGGGGAGTGTAGGGGGTCATGCTGGGGCTGGTGTTTTAGGGTTTAGGGCTGTACAGTGGTGTTCGTTCAGTGTAGGGGGTCGTGCTGTGGCCGTTGTTTCAGGGTTTAGAGCAGTGCAGTGGTGTTCGGGGAGTGTAGGGGGTTGTGTTGGGGCAGTGTTTCAAGGTTTAGGGCAGTGCAGTGGTATTTGGGCAGTGTAGGGGGTCATGCTGGGGCTGGTGTTTCAGGGTTTAGGGCAGAGCAGTGGTGATCAGGGATTGTAGGGGGTCTTGATGGGGCCGGTGTTTCAGGGTTTAGGGCAGTGCAGTGCTGTTCAGGCAGAGTAGGGGGTTGTGTTGGGGGCGGTGTTTCAAGGTTTAGGGCAGTGCAGTGGTATTTGGGCAGTGTAGGGGGTCGTGCTGGGGCTGGTGTTTCAGGGTGTAGTTCAGTGATGTTCGGGCAGTGTAGGGGGTCATGCTGGGGCTCGTGTTTCAGGGTTTAGGGCAGTGCAGTGGTGTTCGTTCAGTGTAGGGGGTCGTGCTGGGGCCGGTGTTTCAGGGTTTAGAGCAGTGCAGTGGTGTTCGGGGAGTGTAGGGGGTCAAGCTGTGGCCGGTGTTTCAGGGTTTAGGGCAGTGCAGTGGTGTTCGGGCCGTGTAGGGGGTCGTGCTGGTGCCGGTGTTTCAGGGTTTAGGGCAGTGCAGTGTTGTTCGGGGAATGTAGGGGGTCGTGCTGTGGCCGGTGTTTCAGGGTCTAGGGCAGTGCAGTGGTGTTCGGGCAGTGTAGGGGGTCATGCTGGGGCCGGTTTTTCAGGGTGTAGGGCAGTGCAGTGGTGTTCGGGGAGTGTAGGGGGTTGTTCTGGGGCCGGTGTTTCAGGGTGTAGGGCAGTGCAGTGGTGTTCGGGCAGTGTAGGGGGTCATGCTGGTGCCGGTGTTTTAGGGTGTAGGGCAGTGCAGTGTTGTTCGGGGAGTGTAGGGGGTCGTGCTGGGCCAGTGTTTCAGGGTGTAAGGCAGTACAGTGGTGTTCGGGCAGTGTAGGGGTTCGTGCTGGGGCCGGAGTTTCCGGGTGTAGGGCAGTGCAGCGGTGTTCGGGCAGTGTTGGGGGTTGTGCTGGGGCTGTTGTTTCAGGGTGTAGTGCAGTGGTGTTCGGGCAGTGTAGGGGGTCGTGCTGGGGCTGGTGTTTCAGGGTTTAGTGCAGTGCAGTGGTGTTCGTTCAGTGTAGGGGGTCGTGCTGGGGCCGGTGTTTCAGGGTGTAGGGCAGTGCAGTGGTGATCGGGGAGTGTAGGGGATCGTGCTGGAGCCGGTGTTTCAGGGTTTAGGGCAGTGCAGTGGTGTTCGGGGAGTGTAGGGGGTCATGCTGGGGCCGGTGTTTCAGGGTTTAGGGCTGTACAGTGGTGTTCGGGGAGCATAGGGGGTCGTGCTTGGGCCGGTATTTCAAGGTTTAGGGCAGAGCAGTGGTGATCAGGGATTGTAGGGGGTCTTGATGGGGCCGGTGTTTCAGGGTTTAGGGCAGTGCAGTGCTGTTCGGGCAGAGTAGATGGTTGTCTTGGGGGCGGTGTTTCAAGGTTTAGGGCAGTGCAGTGGTATTTGGGCAGTGTAGGGGGTCGTGCTGGGGCTGGTGTTTCAGGGTGTAGTGCAGTGGTGTTCAGGCAGTGTAGGGGGTCATGCTGGGGCTGGTGTTTCAGGGTTTAGGGCAGTGCAGTGGTGTTCGTTCAGTGTAGGGGGTCGTGCTAGGGCCGGTGTTTCAGGGTTTAGAGCAGTGCAGTGGTGTTCGGGGAATGTAGGGGGTCATGCTGTGGCCGGTGTTTCAGGGTTTAGGGCAGTGCAGTGGTGTTCGGGGATTGTAGGGGGTCGTGCTGTGGCCGGTGTTTCAGGGTCTAGGGCAGTGCAGTGGTGTTCGGGCAGTGTAGGGTGTCATGCTGGGGCCGGTTTTCAGGGTGTAGGGCAGTGCAGTGGTGTTCGCGGAGTGTAGGGGGTCGTGCAGGGGCCGGTGTTTTAGGGTGAAGAGAAGTGCAGTGGTGTTCGGGCAGTGTAGCGGGTCGTGCTGGGGCTGGTGTTTCAGGGTTTAGGGCAGTGCAGTGGTGTTTGTTCAGTGTAGGGGTTCGTGCTGGGGCCGATCTTTCTGGGTTTAGGGCAGTGCAGTGGTGTTCAGGGAGTGTAGGGTGTCGTGCTGGGGCCGGTGTTTCAGGGTTTAGAGCAGTGCAGTGGTGTTCGGGAGTGTAGGGGGTTGTGCTGGGGCCGGTGTTTCAGGGTTTAGAGCAGTGCAGTGGTGTTCGGGGAGTGTAGGGGGTCGTGCTGTGGCCAGTGTTTCAGGGTTTAGGGCAGTGCAGTGGTGTTCGGGCAGTGTAGGGGGTCGTTCTGGGGCTGGTGTTTCAGGGTGTAGGGCAGAGCAGTGGTGTTCGGGCAGTGTAGAGGGTCGTTCTGCGGCCGGTGTTTCAGGGTGTAGGGTAGTGCAGTGGTGTTCGGGGAGTGTAGGGTGTCGTGCTGGGGCCGGTGTTTCAGGGTGAAGGGCAGTGCAGTGGTGTTCGAGCAGTGTAGGGGGTCGTGCTGGGGCCGGTGTTTCAGGGTGTAGGGCAGTGCAGTGGTGTTCGGGCAGTGTAGGGGGTCGTGCTGGGGCCATTGTCTCAGGGTTTAGGGCAGTGCAGTGGTGTTCAGAGAGTGTAGGGGGTCATGCTGGGGCAGGTGTTTCAGGGTTTAGGGCAGTGCATTGGTGTTCGGGGAGTGTAGGGGGTCTTGCTGTGGCCGGTGTTTCAGGGTTTAGGGCAGTGCAGTGGTGTTCGGGCAGTGTAGGAAACCGTGCTGGGGCCGGTGTTTCAGGGTGTAGTTCAGAGCAGTGGTGTTCGGGCACTGTAGGGGGTCGTCCTGGGGCCGGAGTTTCAGGGTGTAGGGCAGTGCAGTGGTGTTCGGGCAGTTTAGGGGTCATGCTGGTGCCAGTGTTTCAGGGTTTAGGGCAGTGCAGTGTTGTTCGGGGAATGTAGGGGGTCGTGCTGTGGCCGGTGTTTCAGGGTCTAGGGCAGTGCAGTGGTGTTCGGGCAGTGTAGGGGGTCATGCTGAGGCCGGTTTTTCAGGGTGTAGGGCAGTGCAGTGGTGTTCGGGGAGTGTAGGGGGTCGTGCAGGGGCCGGGGTTTTAGGGTGAAGAGAAGTGCAGTGGTGTTCGGGCAATGTAGCGGGTTGTGCTTGGGCTGGTGTTTCAGGGTTTAGGGCAGTGCAGTGGTGTTCGTTCAGTGTAGGGGTTCGTGCTGGGGCCGGTGTTTCAGGGTTTAGGGAAGTGCAGTGGTGTTCGGGGAGTGTAGGGGGTCGTGCTGGGGCCAGTGTTTCAGGGTGTAAGGCAGTACAGTGGTGTTTGGGCAGTGTAGGGGGTCGTGCTGGGGCCGGAGTTTCCGGGTGTATTGCAGTGCAGTGGTGTTCGGGGAGTGTAGGGTGTCGTGCTGGGGCCGGTGTTTCAGGGTGAATGGCAGTGCAGTGGTGTTCGAGCAGTGTAGGGGGTCATGCTGGGGCCCGTGTTTCAGGGTGTAGGGCAGTGCAGTGGTGTTCGGGCAGTGTAGGGGGTCATGCTGGGGCCGGTGTTTCAGGGTTTAGGGCTGTACAGTGGTGTTCGGGGAGCATAGGGGGTCGTGCTTGGGCCGGTATTTCAAGGTTTAGGGCAGAGCAGTGGTGATCAGGGATTGTAGGGGGTCTTGATGGGGCCGGTGTTTCAGGGTTTAGGGCAGTGCAGTGCTGTTCGGGCAGAGTAGATGGTTGTCTTGGGGCGGTGTTTCAAGGTTTAGGGCAGTGCAGTGGTATTTGGGCAGTGTAGGGGGTCGTGCTGGGGCTGGTGTTTCAGGGTGTAGTGCAGTGGTGTTCAGGCAGTGTAGGGGGTCATGCTGGGGCTGGTGTTTCAGGGTTTAGGGCAGTGCAGTGGTGTTCGTTCAGTGTAGGGGGTCGTGCTAGGGCCGGTGTTTCAGGGTTTAGAGCAGTGCAGTGGTGTTCGGGGAATGTAGGGGGTCATGCTGTGGCCGGTGTTTCAGGGTTTAGGGCAGTGCAGTGGTGTTCGGGGATTGTAGGGGGTCGTGCTGTGGCCGGTGTTTCAGGGTCTAGGGCAGTGCAGTGGTGTTCGGGCAGTGTAGGGTGTCATGCTGGGGCCGGTTTTCAGGGTGTAGGGCAGTGCAGTGGTGTTCGCGGAGTGTAGGGGGTCGTGCAGGGGCCGGTGTTTTAGGGTGAAGAGAAGTGCAGTGGTGTTCGGGCAGTGTAGCGGGTCGTGCTGGGGCTGGTGTTTCAGGGTTTAGGGCAGTGCAGTGGTGTTTGTTCAGTGTAGGGGTTCGTGCTGGGGCCGATCTTTCTGGGTTTAGGGCAGTGCAGTGGTGTTCAGGGAGTGTAGGGTGTCGTGCTGGGGCCGGTGTTTCAGGGTTTAGAGCAGTGCAGTGGTGTTCGGGAGTGTAGGGGGTTGTGCTGGGGCCGGTGTTTCAGGGTTTAGAGCAGTGCAGTGGTGTTCGGGGAGTGTAGGGGGTCGTGCTGTGGCCAGTGTTTCAGGGTTTAGGGCAGTGCAGTGGTGTTCGGGCAGTGTAGGGGGTCGTTCTGGGGCTGGTGTTTCAGGGTGTAGGGCAGAGCAGTGGTGTTCGGGCAGTGTAGAGGGTCGTTCTGCGGCCGGTGTTTCAGGGTGTAGGGTAGTGCAGTGGTGTTCGGGGAGTGTAGGGTGTCGTGCTGGGGCCGGTGTTTCAGGGTGAAGGGCAGTGCAGTGGTGTTCGAGCAGTGTAGGGGGTCGTGCTGGGGCCGGTGTTTCAGGGTGTAGGGCAGTGCAGTGGTGTTCGGGCAGTGTAGGGGGTCGTGCTGGGGCCATTGTCTCAGGGTTTAGGGCAGTGCAGTGGTGTTCAGAGAGTGTAGGGGGTCATGCTGGGGCAGGTGTTTCAGGGTTTAGGGCAGTGCATTGGTGTTCGGGGAGTGTAGGGGGTCTTGCTGTGGCCGGTGTTTCAGGGTTTAGGGCAGTGCAGTGGTGTTCGGGCAGTGTAGGGGGTCGTCCTGGGGCCGGAGTTTCAGGGTGTAGGGCAGTGCAGTGGTGTTCGGGCAGTTTAGGGGTCATGCTGGTGCCAGTGTTTCAGGGTTTAGGGCAGTGCAGTGTTGTTCGGGGAATGTAGGGGGTCGTGCTGTGGCCGGTGTTTCAGGGTCTAGGGCAGTGCAGTGGTGTTCGGGCAGTGTAGGGGGTCATGCTGGGGCCGGTTTTTCAGGGTGTAGGGCAGTGCAGTGGTGTTCGGGGAGTGTAGGGGGTCGTGCAGGGGCCGGGGTTTTAGGGTGAAGAGAAGTGCAGTGGTGTTCGGGCAATGTAGCGGGTTGTGCTTGGGCTGGTGTTTCAGGGTTTAGGGCAGTGCAGTGGTGTTCGTTCAGTGTAGGGGTTCGTGCTGGGGCCAGTGTTTCAGGGTTTAGGGAAGTGCAGTGGTGTTCGGGGAGTGTAGGGGGTCGTGCTGGGGCCAGTGTTTCAGGGTGTAAGGCAGTACAGTGGTGTTCGGGCAGTGTAGGGGGTCGTGCTGGGGCCGGAGTTTCCGGGTGTATTGCAGTGCAGTGGTGTTCGGGCAGTGTAGGTGGTCGTTCTGCGGCCGGTGTTTCAGGGTGTAGTGCATTGCAGTGGTGTTCGGGGAGTGTAGGGTGTCGTGCTGGGGCCGGTGTTTCAGGGTGAATGGCAGTGCAGTGGTGTTCGAGCAGTGTAGGGGGTCATGCTGGGGCCCGTGTTTCAGGGTGTAGGGCAGTGCAGTGGTGTTCGGGCAGTGTAGGGGGTCGTGCTGGGGCCGTTGTCTCAGGGTTTAGGGCAGTGCAGTGGTGTTCAGAGAGTGTAGGGGGTCATGCTGGGGCAGGTGTTTCAGGGTTTAGGGCAGTGCATTGGTGTTCGGGGAGTGTAGGGGGTCTTGCTGGGGCCGGTGTTTCAGGGTTTAGGGCAGTGCAGTGGTGTTCGGGCAGTGTAGGGGGCCGTGCTGGGCCCGGTGTTTCAGAGTGTAGTTCAGAGCAGTGGTGTTCGGGCACTGTAGAGGCTTGTGCCGGGGCTGATGTTTCAGGGTGTAGGGCAGTGCAGTGGTGTTTGGGCAGTGTAGGGGGTCGTTCTGGGGCCGGTGTTTCAGGGTGTAGGGCAGTGCAGTGGTGTTCGGGCAGTGTAGGGGGTCGTGCTGGTGCCGGTGTTTCAGGGTTTAGGGCAGTGCAGTGTTGTTCGGGGAATGTAGGGGGTCGTGCTGTGGCCGGTGTTTCAGGGTTTAGGGCAGTGCAGTGGTGTTCAGGGAGTTTAGCGTGTCGTGCTGGGGCCAGTGTTTTTTAGGGTTTTGGGCAGTGCAGTGTTGTTCGGGGAACGTAGGGGGTCGTGCTGTGGCCGGTGTTTCAGGGTTTAGGGCAGTGCAGTGGTGTTCGGGCAGTGTAGGGGGTCATGCTGGGGCCGGTGTTTCAGGGTGTAGGGCAGTGCAGTGGTGTTTGGGGAGTGTAGGGGGTCGTGCAGGGGCCGGTGTTTTAGGGTGAAGAGAAGTGCAGTGGTGTTCGAGCAGTGTAGCGGGTCGTGCTGGGGCTGGTGTTTCAGGGTTTAGGGCAGTGCAGTGGTGTTCTTTCAGTGTAGGGGTTCGTGCTGGGACGGTGTTTCAGGGTTTAGGGCAGTGCAGTGGTGTTCAGGGAGTTTAGCGGGTCGTGCTGGGGCCAGTGTTTTTAGGGTTTTGGGCAGTTCAGTGGTGTTCGGGCAGTGTAGGGGGTTGTGCTGGGGCCGGTGTTTCAGGGTTTAGAGCAGTGCAGTGGTGTTCGGGGAGTGTAGGGTGTCGTGCTGGGGCCGGTGTTTCAGGGTGAATGGCAGTGCAGTGGTGTTTGGGAAGAGTAGGGGGTCGTGCTGGGGCCGGTGTATTTAGGGTTTAGGGCAGTTCAGTGGTGTTCGGGCAGTGTAGGGGGTCGTGCTGGGGCCGGTGTTTTTAGGGTTTAGGGCTTTGCAGTGGTGTTCGGGCAGTGTAGGGGGTTGTGCTGGGGTTGTGTTTCAGGGTGTAGGGCAGTGCAGTGGTGTTTGGTAAGAGTAGGGGGTCGTGCTGGGGGTGGTGTTTCAAGCTTTAGAGCAGTGCAGTGGTGTTCGGGGAGTGTAGGAGGTCGTGCTGGTGCCGGTGTTTCAGGGATTAGGACAGTGCAGTGTTGTTCGGGGAGTGTAGGGGGTCGTGCTGTGGCCGGTGTTTCAGGGTCTAGGGCAGTGCAGTGGTGTTCGTTCAGTGTAGGGGGTCGTTCTGGGGCCAGTGTTTCAGGGTGTAGGGCAGTTCAGTGGTGTTCGGGCAGTGTAGGGGGTCATGCTGGTGCCGGTGTTTCAGGGATTAGGGCAGTGCAGTGTTGTTCGGGGAGTGTAGGGGGTCGTGCTGTGGCCGGTGTTTCAGGGTCTAGGGCAGTGCAGTGGTGTTCGGGCAGTGTAGGGGTCATGCTGGGGCCGGTGTTTCAGGGTGTAGGGCAGTGCAGTGGTGTTTGGGGAGTGTAGGGGGTCGTGCATGGGCCGGTGTTTTAGGGTGAAGAGAAGTGCAGTGGTGTTCGGGCAGTGTAGCGGGTCGTGCTGGGGCTGGTGTTTCAGGGTTTAGGGCAGTGCAGCGGTGTTCTTTCAGTGTAGGGGTTCGTGCTGGGGCCGGTGTTTCAGGGTTTAGGGCAGTGCAGTGGTGTTCAGGGAGTTTAGCGGGTCGTGCTGGGGCCAGTGTTTTTAGGGATTTGGGCAGTTCAGTGGTGTTCGGGCAGTGTAGGGGGTTGTGCTGGGGCCGGTGTTTCAGGGTTTAGAGCAGTGCAGTGGTGTTTGGGGAGTGTAGGGGGTTGTGCTGGTGCCGGTGTTTCAGGGTTTAGGGCAGAGCAGTGGTGTTCGGGGAGTGTAGGGGGTCGTTCTGTGGCCAGTGTTTCAGGGTTTAGGGCAGTGCAGTGGTGTTCGGGCAGTGTAGGTGGTCGTTCTGCGGCCGGTGTTTCAGGGTGTAGTGCATTGCAGTGGTGTTCGGGGAGTGTAGGGTGTCGTGCTGGGGCCGGTGTTTCAGGGTGAATGGCAGTGCAGTGGTGTTCGAGCAGTGTAGGGGGTCGTGCTGGGGCCGGTGTTTCAGGGTGTAGGGCAGTGCAGTGGTGTTCGGGCAGTGTAGGGGGTCGTGCTGGGGCCGTTGTCTCAGGGTTTTGGGCAGTGCAGTGGTGTTCAGAGAGTGTAGGGGGTCATGCTGGGGCAGGTGTTTCAGGGTTTAGGGCAGTGCATTGGTGTTCGGGAGTGTAGGGGGTCTTGCTGGGGCCGGTGTTTCAGGGTTTAGGGCAGTGCAGTGGTGTTCGGGCAGTGTAGGGGGCCGTGCTGGGGCCGGTGTTTCAGGGTGTAGTTCAGAGCAGTGGTGTTCGGGCACTGTAGAGGGTTTTGCTGGGGCCGGTGTTTCAGGGTGTAGGGCAGTGCAGTGGTGTTTGGGCAGTGTAGGGGGTCGTTCTGGGGCCGGTGTTTCAGGGTGTAGGGCAGTGCAGTGGTGTTCGGGCAGTTTAGGGGGTCATGCTGGTGCCAGTGTTTCAGGGTTTAGGGCAGTGCAGTGTTGTTCGGGGAACGTAGGGGGTCGTGCTGTGGCCGGTGTTTCAGGGTCTAGGGCAGTGCAGTGGTGTTCGGGCAGTGTAGGGGGTCATGCTGGGGCCGGTTTTTCAGGGTGTAGGGCAGTGCAGTAGTGTTCGGGGAGTGTAGGGGGTCGTGCAGGGGCCGGTGTTTAAGGGTGAAGAGAAGTGCAGTGGTGTTCGGGCAATGTAGCGGGTTGTGCTTGGGCTGGTGTTTCAGGGTTTAGGGCAGTGCAGTGGTGTTCGTTCAGTGTAGGGGTTCGTGCTGGGGCCGGTGTTTCAGGGTTTAGGGCAGTGCAGTGGTGTTCGGGCAGTGTAGGGGGTCGTGCTGGGGCCGGAGTTTCCGGGTGTATTGCAGTGCAGTGGTGTTCGGGGAGTGTAGGGTGTCGTGCTGGGGCCGGTGTTTCAGGGTGAATGGCAGTGCAGTGGTGTTCGAGCAGTGTAGGGGGTCGTGCTGGGGCCCGTGTTTCAGGGTGTAGGGCAGTGCAGTGGTGTTTGGGCAGTGTAGGGGGTCGTGCTGGGGCCGTTGTCTCAGGGTTTAGGGCAGTGCAGTGGTGTTCAGAGAGTGTAGGGGGTCATGCTGGGGCAGGTGTTTTAGGGTGTAGGGCAGTGCATTGGTGTTCGGGGAGTGTAGGGGGTCTTGCTGGGGCCGGTGTTTCAGGGTTTAGGGCAGTGCAGTGGTGTTCGGGCAGTGTAGGGGGCCGTGCTGGGGCCGGTGTTTCAGGGTGTAGTTCAGAGCAGTAGTGTTCGGGCACTGTAGAGGGTTGTGCCGGGGACGGTGTTTCAGGGTGTAGGGCAGTGCAGTGGTGTTTGGGCAGTGTAGGGGGTCGTTCTGGGGCTGGAGTTTCAGGGTGTAGGGCAGTGCAGTGGTGTTCGGGCAGTGTAGGGGTCCTGCTGGGGCTGGTGTTTTAGGCTTCAGGGGAGCGCAGTGGTGTTCAGGCAGTGTAGGGGGTCATGCTGGGGCTGGTGTTTCATGGTGTATGGCAGTGCAGTGGTGTTTGGGAAGAGTAGGGGGTCGTGCTGGGGCCGGTGTATTTAGGGTTTAGGGCAGTTCAGTGGTGTTCGGGCAGTGTAGGGGGTCGTGCTGGGGCCGGTGTTTTTAGGGTTTAGGGCTTTGCAGTGGTGTTCGGGCAGTGTAGGGGGTTGTGCTGGGGTTGTGTTTCAGGGTGTAGGGCAGTGCAGTGGTGTTTGGGAAGAGTAGGGGGTCGTGCTGGGGCCGGTGTTTTTGGGTGTAGGGCAGTGTAGTGTTGTTCGGGCAGTGAAGGGGGTCGTGCTGGGGGTGGTGTTTCAAGCTTTAGAGCAGTGCAGTGGTGTTCGGGGAGTGTAGGAGGTCGTGCTGGGGCCGGTGTTTCAGGGTTTAGGGCAGTGCAGTGGTGTTCGTGCAGTGTAGGGGGTCGTTCTGGGGCCGGTGTTTCAGGGTGTAGGGCAGTGCAGTGGTGTTCGGGCAGTGTAGGGGGTCGTGCTGGTGCCGGTGTTTCAGGGATTAGGGCAGTGCAGTGTTGTTCGGGGAGTGTAGGGGGTCGTGCTGTGGCCGGTGTTTCAGGGTCTAGGGCAGTGCAGTGGTGTTCGGGCAGTGTAGGGGGTCATGCTGGGGCTGGTGTTTCAGGGTTTAGGGCAGTGCAGTGGTGTTCGTTCAGTGTAGGGGTCGTGCTGGGGCCGGTGTTTCAGGGTTTAGAGCAGTGCAGTGGTGTTCGGGGAGTGTAGGGGGTCGTGCTGTGGCCGGTGTTTCAAGGTTTAGGGCAGTGCAGTGGTGTTCGTGCAGTGTAGGGGGTTGTGCTGGGGCTGGTGTTTCAGGGTGTAGTGCAGTGGTGTTCGGGCAGTGTAGGGTTTGTGCTGGGGCTGGTGTTTCAGGGTGTAGGGCAGTGCAGTGGTGTTCGGGCAGTGTAGGGGGTCGTGCTGGGGCCGTTGTCTCAGGGTTTAGGGCAGTGCAGTGGTGTTCAGAGAGTGTAGGGGGTCATGCTGGGGCAGGTGTTTTAGGGTTTAGGGCAGTGCATTGGTGTTCGGGGAGTGTAGGGGGTCTTGCTGGGGCCGGTGTTTCAGGGTTTAGGGCAGAGCAGTGGTGTTCGGGCACTGTAGAGGGTTGTGCTGGGGACGGTGTTTCAGGGTGTAGGGCAGTGCAGTGGTGTTTGGGCAGTGTAGGGGGTCGTTCTGGGGCTGGTGTTTCAGGGTGTAGGGCAGCGCAGTGGTGTTCGGGCAGTGTAGGGGGTCGTGCTGGTGCCGGTGTTTCAGGGTTTAGGGCAGTGCAGTGTTGTTCGGGGAATGTAGGGGGTCGTGCTGTGGTCGGTGTTTCAGGGTTTAGGGCAGTGCAGTGGTGTTCTTTCAGTGTAGGGGTTTGTGCTGGGGCCGGTGTTTCAGGGTTTAGGGCAGTGCAGTGGTGTTCAGGGAGTTTAGCGGGTCGTGCTGGGGCCAGTGTTTTTAGGGTTTTGGGCAGTGCAGTGTTGTTCGGGGAATGTAGGGGGTCGTGATGTGGCCGGTGTTTCAGGGTTTAGGGCAGTGCAGTGGTGTTCGGGCAGTGTAGGGGGTCATGCTGGGGCCGGTGATTCAGGGTGTAGGGCAGTGCAGTGGTGTTTGGGGAGTGTAGGGGGTCATGCAGGGGCCGGTGTTTTAGGGTGAAGAGAAGTGCAGTGGTGTTCGGGCAGTGTAGCGGGTCGTGCTGGGGCTGGTGTTTCAGGGTTTAGAGCAGTGCAGTGGTGTTCTTTCAGTGTAGGGGTTCGTGCTGGGACGGTGTTTCAGGGTTTAGGGCAGTGCAGTGGTGTTCAGGGAGTTTAGCGGGTCGTGCTGGGGCCAGTGTTTTTAGGGTTTTGGGCAGTTCAGTGGTGTTCGGGCAGTGTAGGGGGTTGTGCTGGGGCCGGTGTTTCAGGGTTTAGAGCAGTGCAGTGGTGTTCGGGGAGTGTAGGGTGTCGTGCTGGGGCCGGTGTTTCAGGGTGAATGGCAGTGCAGTGGTGTTTGGGAAGAGTAGGGGGTCGTGCTGGGGCCGGTGTATTTAGGGTTTAGGGCAGTTCAGTGGTGTTCGGGCAGTGTAGGGGGTCGTGCTGGGGCCGGTGTTTTTAGGGTTTAGGGCTTTGCAGTGGTGTTCGGGCAGTGTAGGGGGTTGTGCTGGGGTTGTGTTTCAGGGTGTAGGGCAGTGCAGTGGTGTTTGGTAAGAGTAGGGGGTCGTGCTGGGGCCGGTGTTTTTGGGTGTAGGGCAGTGTAGTGTTGTTCGGGCAGTGAAGGGGGTCGTGCTGGGGGTGGTGTTTCAAGCTTTAGAGCAGTGCAGTGGTGTTCGGGGAGTGTAGGAGGTCGTGCTGGGGCCGGTGTTTCAGGGTTTAGGGCAGTGCAGTGGTGTTCGTGCAGTGTAGGGGGTCGTTCTGGGGCCGGTGTTTCAGGGTGTAGGGCAGTGCAGTGGTGTTCGGGCAGTGTAGGGGGTCGTGCTGGTGCCGGTGTTTCAGGAATTAGGGCAGTGCAGTGTTGTTCGGGGAGTGTAGGGGGTCGTGCTGTGGCCGGTGTTTCAGGGTCTAGGGCAGTGCAGTGGTGTTCGGGCAGTGTAGGGGGTCATGCTGGGGCTGGTGTTTCAGGGTTTAGGGCAGTGCAGTGGTGTTCGTTCAGTGTAGGGGGTCGTGCTGGGGCCGGTGTTTCAGGGTTTAGAGCAGTGCAGTGGTGTTCGGGGAGTGTAGGGGGTCGTGCTGTGGCCGGTGTTTCAGGGTTTAGGGCAGTGCAGTGGTGTTCGTGCAGTGTAGGGGGTCGTGCTGGGGCTGGTGTTTCAGGGTGTAGTGCAGTGGTGTTCGGGCAGTGTAGGGTTCGTGCTGGGGCTGGTGTTTCAGGGTGTAGGGCAGTGCAGTGGTGTTCGGGCAGTGTAGGAGGTCGTGCTGGTGCCGGTGTTTCAGGGCTTAGGGCAGTGCAGTGTTGTTCGGGGAGTCTAGGGGCTCGTGCTGTGGCCGGTGTTTCAGGTTCTAGGGCAGTGCAGTGGTGTTCGGGCAGTGTAGGGGGTCATGCTGGGGCCGGTGTTTCAGGGTGTAGGGCAGTGCAGTGGTGTTCGGGGAGTGTAGGGGGTCGTGCAGGGGCCGGTGTTTTAGGGTGAAGAGAAGTGCAGTGCTGTTCGGGCAGTGTAGCGGGTTTGTGCTGGGGCTGGTGTTTCAGGGTTTAGGGCAGTGCAGTGGTGTTCGTTCAGTGTAGGGGTTCGGGCTGGTGCCGGTGTTTCAGGGTTTAGGGCAGTGCAGTGGTGTTCAGGGAGTTTAGCGGGTCGTGCTGGGGCCAGTGTTTTTAGGGTTTTGGGCAGTTCAGTGGTGTTCGGGCAGTGTAGGGGGTTGAGCTGGGTCCGGTCTTTCAGGGTTTAGAGCAGTGCAGTGGTGTTCGGTGAGTGTAGAGGGTTGTGCTGGTGCCGGTGTTTCAGGGTTTAGGGCAGTGCAGTGGTGTTCGGGGAGTGTAGGGGGTCGTGCTGTGGCCAGTGTTTCAGGGTTTCGGGCAGTGTAGTGGTGTTCGGGCAGTGTAGGAGGTCGTTCTGGGGCCGGTGTTTCAGGGTGTAGTACAGTGCAGTGGTGTTCGGGGAGTGTAGGGTGTCGTTCTGGGGCTGGTGTTTCAGGGTGCAGGGCAGTGCAGTGGTGTTCGAGCAGTGTAGGGGGTCGTGCTGGGGCCGGTGTTTCAGGGTGTAGGGCAGTGCAGTGGTGTTCGGGCAGTGTAGGGGTTCGTGCTGGGGCAGGTGTTTCAGGGTTTAGGGCAGTGCAGTGGTGTTCGGGGAGTGTAGGGGTCTTGCTGGGGCCGGTATTTCAGGGTTTAGGGCAGTGCAGTGGTGTTCGGGCAGTGTAGGGTGCCGTGCTGGGGCCGGTGTTTCAGGGTGTAGTTCAGAGCAGTGGTGTTCGGGCAGTGTAGAGGGTTGTGCTGGGGCCGGTGTTTCAGGGTATAGGGCAGTCACTGGTGTTTGGGCAGTGTAGGGGGTCGTGCTGGGGCTGGAGTTTCTGGGTGTAGGGGCAGTGCAGTTGTGTTCGGTCAGTGTTGGGGGTTGTGCTGGGGCCGGTGTTTCAGGGTGTAGGACAGTGTAGTGGTGTTCGGGCAGTGAAGAGGTTGTGCTGGGCCGGTATTTCAGGGTTTAGGGCAGTGCAGTGGTGTTCGGGCAGTGTAGGGGATCGTGCTGGGGTCGGTGTTTCAGGGTTTAGGGCAGTGCAGTGGTGTTCGGGGAGTGTAGGGGTCGTGCTAGGGCCGGTGTTTCATGGTTTAGGGCTGTGCAGTGGTGTTCGGTGAGCGTAGGGGGTCGTGCTTTGGCCGGTATTTCAGGGTTTAGGGCAGAGCAGTGGTGTTCAGAGATCGTAGGGGGTCTTGCTGGGGCCGGTGTTTCAGGGTTTAGGGCAGTGCAGTGGTGTTCGGGCAGAGTAGGTGTTCGTGTTGGGGTTGGTGTTTCAAGGTTTATGGCCTAGCAGTGGTGTTCGGGAAGAGTAGGGAGTCGTGCTGGGGGTATTTTTTCAGTGTTTAGGGCCGAGCAGTGGTGTCCAGGCAGTGTAGTGGGTCGTGCTGGGGGTGGTGTTTCAGGGTTTGGGGTAGTGCAGTGGTGTTTGGACAGTGTGGGGGGTCGTACTGGGGCTGGTGTTTCAGGGTTTAGGGCAGTGCAGCGGGGTTCGGGCAGTGTAGGGGGTCGTGCTGGGGCTCATGTTTCAGGGTTTAGTGCAGTGGTGTTTGGGCAGTGTAGGGGGTCGTGCTGGGGCTGGTGTTCCAGGGTTTAGGGCAGTGCAGTGGTGTTCGGGCAGTGGGGGCGGTCATGCTGGGGATGGTGTTTCAGGGTGAAGTGCAGTGGTGTTCGGGCACTGTAGGGGGTTGTGCTCGGGTGGTGTTTCAGGGTGTAGGGCAGTGCAGTGGTGTTTGGGAAGAGTAGGGGGTTGTGCTGGGCCCGGTGTTTCTGGGTGTAGGGCAGTGTACTGTTGTTCGGGCAGTGTAGGGGGTCGTGCTGGGGCCGGTGTTTCAGGGTTTAGAGCAGTGCAGTGGTGTTCAGGGAGTGTAGGAGGTCGTGCTGAGGCCGGTGTTTCAGGGTTTAGGGCAGTGCAGTGGTGTTTGGGGAGTGTAGGGGGTCATGCTGGTGACGGTGTTTCAGGGTTTAGGGCAGTGCAGTGGTGTTCGGAGAATGTAGGGGGTCGTGCTGCGGCCGGTGTTTCAGGGTTTAGGGCAGTGCAGTGGTGTTCGTTCAGTGTAGGGGGTCGTGCTGGGGCCGGTGTTTTAGGGTTTAGAGCAGTGCAGTGGTGTTCGGGGAGTGTAGGGGGTCGTGCTGTGGCCGGTGTTTCAGGGTTTAGGGCAGTGCAGTGGTGTTCGTGCAGTGTAGGGGGTCGTGCTGGGGCTGGTGTTTCAGGGTGTAGTGCAGTGGTGTTCGGGCAGTGTAGGGTTCGTGCTGGGGCTGGTGTTTCAGGGTGTAGGGCAGTGCAGTGGTGTTCGGGCAGTGTAGGAGGTCGTGCTGGTGCCGGTGTTTCAGGGCTTAGGGCAGTGCAGTGTTGTTCGGGGAGTCTAGGGGCTCGTGCTGTGGCCGGTGTTTCAGGTTCTAGGGCAGTGCAGTGGTGTTCGGGCAGTGTAGGGGGTCATGCTGGGGCCGGTGTTTCAGGGTGTAGGGCAGTGCAGTGGTGTTCGGGGAGTGTAGGGGGTCGTGCAGGGGCCGGTGTTTTAGGGTGAAGAGAAGTGCAGTGCTGTTCGGGCAGTGTAGCGGGTTTGTGCTGGGGCTGGTGTTTCAGGGTTTAGGGCAGTGCAGTGGTGTTCGTTCAGTGTAGGGGTTCGGGCTGGTGCCGGTGTTTCAGGGTTTAGGGCAGTGCAGTGGTGTTCAGGGAGTTTAGCGGGTCGTGCTGGGGCCAGTGTTTTTAGGGTTTTGGGCAGTTCAGTGGTGTTCGGGCAGTGTAGGGGGTTGTGCTGGGTCCGGTCTTTCAGGGTTTAGAGCAGTGCAGTGGTGTTCGGTGAGTGTAGGGGGTTGTGCTGGTGCCGGTGTTTCAGGGTTTAGGGCAGTGCAGTGGTGTTCGGGGAGTGTAGGGGGTCGTGCTGTGGCCAGTGTTTCAGGGTTTAGGGCAGTGTAGTGGTGTTCGGGCAGTGTAGGAGGTCGTTCTGGGGCCGGTGTTTCAGGGTGTAGTACAGTGCAGTGGTGTTCGGGGAGTGTAGGGTGTCGTTCTGGGGCTGGTGTTTCAGGGTGCAGGGCAGTGCAGTGGTGTTCGAGCAGTGTAGGGGGTCGTGCTGGGGCCGGTGTTTCAGGGTGTAGGGCAGTGCAGTGGTGTTCGGGCAGTGTAGGGGTTCGTGCTGGGGCAGGTGTTTCAGGGTTTAGGGCAGTGCAGTGGTGTTCGGGGAGTGTAGGGGTCTTGCTGGGGCCGGTATTTCAGGGTTTAGGGCAGTGCAGTGGTGTTCGGGCAGTGTAGGGGGCCGTGCTGGGGCCGGTGTTTCAGGGTGTAGTTCAGAGCAGTGGTGTTCGGGCAGTGTAGAGGGTTGTGCTGGGGCCGGTGTTTCAGGGTATAGGGCAGTCACTGGTGTTTGGGCAGTGTAGGGGGTCGTGCTGGGGCTGGAGTTTCTGGGTGTAGGGGCAGTGCAGTTGTGTTCGGTCAGTGTTGGGGGTTGTGCTGGGGCCGGTGTTTCAGGGTGTAGGACAGTGTAGTGGTGTTCGGGCAGTGAAGAGGTTGTGCTGGGGCCGGTATTTCAGGGTTTAGGGCAGTGCAGTGGTGTTCGGGCAGTGTAGGGGATCGTGCTGGGGTCGGTGTTTCAGGGTTTAGGGCAGTGCAGTGGTGTTCGGGGAGTGTAGGGGTCGTGCTAGGGCCGGTGTTTCATGGTTTAGGGCTGTGCAGTGGTGTTCGGTGAGCGTAGGGGGTCGTGCTTTGGCCGGTATTTCAGGGTTTAGGGCAGAGCAGTGGTGTTCAGGGATCGTAGGGGGTCTTGCTGGGGCCGGTGTTTCAGGGTTTAGGGCAGTGCAGTGGTGTTTGGGCAGAGTAGGTGTTCGTGTTGGGGTTGGTGTTTCAAGGTTTATGGCCTAGCAGTGGTGTTCAGGAAGAGTAGGGAGTCGTGCTGGGGATATTTTTTCAGTGTTTAGGGCCGAGCAGTGGTGTCCAGGCAGTGTAGTGGGTCGTGCTGGGGGTGGTGTTTCAGGGTTTGGGGTAGTGCAGTGGTGTTTGGACAGTGTGGGGGGTCGTACTGGGGCTGGTGTTTCAGGGTTTAGGGCAGTGCAGCGGGGTTCGGGCAGTGTAGGGGGTCGTGCTGGGGCTCATGTTTCAGGGTTTAGTGCAGTGGTGTTTGGGCAGTGTAGGGGGTCGTGCTGGGGCTGGTGTTCCAGGGTTTAGGGCAGTGCAGTGGTGTTCGGGCAGTGGGGGCGGTCATGCTGGGGATGGTGTTTCAGGGTGAAGTGCAGTGGTGTTCGGGCACTGTAGGGGGTTGTGCTCGGGTGGTGTTTCAGGGTGTAGGGAAGTGCAGTGGTGTTTGGGAAGAGTAGGGGGTCGTGCTGGGGCCGGTGTTTCTGGGTGTAGGGCAGTGTACTGTTGTTCGGGCAGTGTAGGGGGTCGTGCTGGGGCCGGTGTTTCAGGGTTTAGAGCAGTGCAGTGGTGTTCAGGGAGTGTAGGAGGTCGTGCTGAGGCCGGTGTTTCAGGGTTTAGGGCAGTGCAGTGGTGTTTGGGGAGTGTAGGGGGTCATGCTGGTGACGGTGTTTCAGGGTTTAGGGCAGTGCAGTGGTGTTCGGAGAATGTAGGGGGTCGTGCTGCGGCCGGTGTTTCAGGGTTTAGGGCAGTGCAGTGGTGTTCGTTCAGTGTAGGGGGTCGTGCTGGGGCCGGTGTTTCAGGGTTTAGAGCAGTGCAGTGGTGTTCGGGGAGTGTAGGGGGTCGTGCTGAGGCCGGTGTTTCAGGGTTTAGGGCAGTGCAGTGGTGTTCGTGCAGTGTAGGGGGTCGTGCTGGGGCTGGTGTTTCAGGGTGTAGTGCAGTGGTGTTCGGGCAGTGTAGGGTTCGTGCTGGGGCCGGTGTTTCAGGGCTTAGGGCAGTGCAGTGTTGTTCGGGGAGTCTAGGGGCTCGTGCTGTGGCCGGTGTTTCAGGTTCTAGGGCAGTGCAGTGGTGTTCGGGCAGTGTAGGGGGTCATGCTGGGGCCGGTGTTTCAGGGTGTAGGGCAGTGCAGTGGTGTTCGGGGAGTGTAGGGGGTCGTGCAGGGGCCGGTGTTTTAGGGTGAAGAGAAGTGCAGTGCTGTTCGGGCAGTGTAGCGGGTTTGTGCTGGGGCTGGTGTTTCAGGGTTTAGGGCAGTGCAGTGGTGTTCGTTCAGTGTAGGGGTTCGGGCTGGTGCCGGTGTTTCAGGGTTTAGGGCAGTGCAGTGGTGTTCAGGGAGTTTAGCGGGTCGTGCTGGGGCCAGTGTTTTTAGGGTTTTGGGCAGTTCAGTGGTGTTCGGGCAGTGTAGGGGGTTGTGCTGGGTCCGGTCTTTCAGGGTTTAGAGCAGTGCAGTGGTGTTCGGTGAGTGTAGGGGGTTGTGCTGGTGCCGGTGTTTCAGGGTTTAGGGCAGTGCAGTGGTGTTCGGGGAGTGTAGGGGGTCGTGCTGTGGCCAGTGTTTCAGGGTTTAGGGCAGTGTAGTGGTGTTCGGGCAGTGTAGGAGGTCGTTCTGGGGCCGGTGTTTCAGGGTGCAGTACAGTGCAGTGGTGTTCGGGGAGTGTAGGGTGTCGTTCTGGGGCTGGTGTTTCAGGGTGCAGGGCAGTGCAGTGGTGTTCGAGCAGTGTAGGGGGTCGTGCTGGGGCCGGTGTTTCAGGGTGTAGGGCAGTGCAGTGGTGTTCGGGCAGTGTAGGGGTTCGTGCTGGGGCAGGTGTTTCAGGGTTTAGGGCAGTGCAGTGCAGTGGTGTTCGGGGAGTGTAGGGGTCTTGCTGGGGCCGGTATTTCAGGGTTTAGGGCAGTGCAGTGGTGTTCGGGCAGTGTAGGGGGCCGTACTGGGGCCGGTGTTTCAGGGTGTAGTTCAGAGCAGTGGTGTTCGGGCAGTGTAGAGGGTTGTGCTGGGGCCGGTGTTTCAGGGTATAGGGCAGTCACTGGTGTTTGGGCAGTGTAGGGGGTCGTGCTGGGGCTGGAGTTTCTGGGTGTAGGGGCAGTGCAGTTGTGTTCGGTCAGTGTTGGGGGTTGTGCTGGGGCCGGTGTTTCAGGGTGTAGGACAGTGTAGTGGTGTTCGGGCAGTGAAGAGGTTGTGCTGGGGCCGGTATTTCAGGGTTTAGGGCAGTGCAGTGGTGTTCGGGCAGTGTAGGGGATCGTGCTGGGGTCGGTGTTTCAGGGTTTAGGGCAGTGCAGTGGTGTTCGGGGAGTGTAGGGGTCGTGCTAGGGCCGGTGTTTCATGGTTTAGGGCTGTGCAGTGGTGTTCGGTGAGCGTAGGGGGTCGTGCTTTGGCCGGTATTTCAGGGTTTAGGGCAGAGCAGTGGTGTTCAGGGATCGTAGGGGGTCTTGCTGGGGCCGGTGTTTCAGGGTTTAGGGCAGTGCAGTGGTGTTCGGGCAGAGTAGGTGTTCGTGTTGGGGTTGGTGTTTCAAGGTTTATGGCCTAGCAGTGGTGTTCGGGAAGAGTAGGGAGTCGTGCTGGGGGTATTTTTTCAGTGTTTAGGGCCGAGCAGTGGTGTCCAGGCAGTGTAGTGGGACGTGCTGGGGGTGGTGTTTCAGGGTTTGGGGTAGTGCAGTGGTGTTTGGACAGTGTGGGGGGTCGTACTGGGGCTGGTGTTTCAGGGTTTAGGGCAGTGCAGCGGGGTTCGGGCAGTGTAGGGGGTCGTGCTGGGGCTCATGTTTCAGGGTTTAGTGCAGTGGTGTTTGGGCAGTGTAGGGGGTCGTGCTGGGGCTGGTGTTCCAGGGTTTAGGGCAGTGCAGTGGTGTTCGGGCAGTGGGGGCGGTCATGCTGGGGATGGTGTTTCAGGGTGAAGTGCAGTGGTGTTCGGGCACTGTAGGGGGTTGTGCTCGGGTGGTGTTTCAGGGTGTAGGGCAGTGCAGTGGTGTTTGGGAAGAGTAGGGGGTCGTGCTGGGGCCGGTGTTTCTGGGTGTAGGGCAGTGTACTGTTGTTTGGGCAGTGTAGGGGGTCGTGCTGGGGCCGGTGTTTCAGGGTTTAGAGCAGTGCAGTGGTGTTCAGGGAGTGTAGGAGGTCGTGCTGAGGCCGGTGTTTCAGGGTTTAGGGCAGTGCAGTGGTGTTTGGGGAGTGTAGGGGGTCATGCTGGTGACGGTGTTTCAGGGTTTAGGGCAGTGCAGTGCAGTGGTGTTCGGAGAATGTAGGGGGTCGTGCTGCGGCCGGTGTTTCAGGGTTTAGGGCAGTGCAGTGGTGTTCGGGCAGTGTAGGGTGTCATGCTGGGGCCGGTGTTTCAGGGTGTAGGGCAGTGCAGTGGTGTTCGGGGAGTGTAGGGGGTCGTGCTGGGGCCGGTGTTTCAGGTTGAAGGGAAGTGCAGTGGTGTTCGGGCAATGTAGGGGGTCGTGCTAGGGCTGGTGTTTCAGGGTGTAGGGCAGTGCAGTGGTGTTCGGGCAGTGTAGGGGTCATGCTGGTGCTGGTGTTTCATGGTTTACGGCAGTGCAGTGGTGTTCGGGCAAAGTAGTGGGTCGTGCTGGGGCTGGTGTTTTGGGGTTTAGGGCAGTGCAGAGGTGATCGTTCAGTGTAGTGGGTCATGCTGGGGCCGGTGTTTCAGGGTTTAGGGCAGTGCAGTGGTGTTCGTGGAGTGTAGGGGGCCGTGCTGGGGCCAGTGTTTTTAGGGTTTAGGGCAGTCCAATGGTGTTTGTACAGTGTAGCGGGTCGTGCTGGGGCCGGTGTTATTAGGGTTTAGGGCAGTGCAGTGGTGTTTGGGCAGTGTAGGGGGTCGTGCTGGGGCTGGTGTTTCAGGGTGTAGTGCAATGGTGTTCGGGCAGTGTAGGGGGTCGTGCTGGGGCTGGTGTTTAAGGGTGTAGGGCAGTGCAGTGGTGATCGGGCAGTGTAGGAGGTCGTGCTGGTGCCGGTGTTTCAGGGTTTAGGGCAGTGCAGTGTTGTTTGGGGAGTGTAGGGGGTCGTGCTGGCGCCGGTGTTTCAGGGCGAATAGAAGTGTAGTGGTGTTCGGGCAATGTAGGGGGTCGTGCTAGGGCTGGTGTTTTAAGGTGTAGGGCAGTGCAGAGGTGTTCAGGCAGTGTAGGGGGTCGTGCTGGGGCCGGTGTTTTTAGGGTTTAGGGCAGTTCAGTGGTGTTCTGGCAGTGTAGGGGGTCGTGCTGAGGCCAGTGTTTTTAGGGTTTAGAGCAGTGCAGTGGTGTTCGGGCAGTGTAGGGGGTCGTGCTGGGGCTGGTGTTTCAGGGTTTAGGGCAGTGCAGTGGTGTTCGGGCAGTGTAGGGGGTCGTGCTGGGGCTGGTGTTTCAGGGTTTAGGGCAGTGCAGTGGTGTAAGTTCAGTGTAGGGAGTTGTGCTTGGGCCGGTGTTTCAGGGTTTAGGGCAGTGCAGTGGTGTTCGGGGAGTATAGGGGGTTGTGCTGGTGCTGGTGTTTCAGGGTTTAGGGCAGTGCAGTGTTGCTCGGGGAGTGTAGGGGGTCGTGCTGTGGCTAGTGTTTCAGGGTTTAGGGCAGTGCTGTGGTGTTCGGGCAGTGTAGGAGGTTGCGCTTGGGCCGGTGTTTCAGGGTGTAAGGTCAGAGCAGTGGTGTTTGGGCAGTGCTGGCGGTCGTGCTAGGGCCGGTGTTTCAGGGTTTAGGGCAGTGCAGTGGTGTTCAGGCAGTATAGGGGGTCGTGCTGGGGCCAGTAATTCAGGGTGTATGTCAGTGCAGTGGTGTTCGAGCATTGTAGGGGGTCGTGCTGGGGCCGGTGTTTCTGGGTGTAGGGCAGTGTTGTTCAGGCAGTGTAGGGGGTCGTGCTGGGGGTGGTGTTTCAGTCTTTAGGGCAGTGCAGTGGTGCTCAGGAAGTGTGGGGGGTCATTCAGGGGCTGTGTTTCAGGGTTTAGAGCTATGCAGTCGTGTTCGGGAAGTGTAGGGGGTCGTGCTGGGGCTGGTGTTTCAGGGTTTAGGGTCGAGCAGTGGTGTTCGGGCAGTGTACCGGTGTTTCAGGGTGTAGGGCAGTGCAGTGGTGTTGGGGAAGTATAGGGGGTTGTGTTGGGGCTGGTGTTTCTGGGTGTAGGGCAGTGTTGTTCGGGCAGTGTAGGGGGTCGTGCTGGGGGTGGTGTTTCAGGGTTTAGGGCAGTGCAGTGGTGTTCGGGAAGTGTGGGGGGTCATGCAGGGGCTGTGTTTCAGTGTTTAGGGCAGTGCAGTGGTGTTCGGGAGTGTAGGGGGTCAACCTGGTGCCAGTGTTTCAGGATTTAGGGCAGTGCAGTGTTGTTTGGGGAGTGTAGTCGGTCGTGCTGTGGCCAGTGTTTCAGGGTTTGGGGCAGTGCAGTGGTGTTCGGGCAGTGTAGGGGGTTGTTCTGGGGCCGGTGTTTCAGGGTGTAGGGCAGTACAGTGGTGTTCGGGCAGTGTAGGGTGTCGTGCTGGGGCCGGAGTTTCAGGGTGTAGGGCAGTGCAGTGGTGTTCGGGGAGTGTAGGGCGTCGTGCTGGGGCCGGTGTTTCAGGGTGAAGGGCAGTGCAGTGGTGTTTGAGCAGTGTAGGGGGTCGTGCTGGGGCCGGTGTTTCAGGGAGTAGGGCAGTGCAGTGGTGTTCGGGTAGTGTAGGGGGTCGTGCTGGGGCCGTTGTTTCAGGCTTTAGGGCAGTGCAGTGGTGTCCGGGTAGTGTAGGGGGTTGTGCTGGGGCCGGTGTTTCAGGGTTTAGGGCAGTGCAGTGGTGTTCGGGCAGTGTAGGGGGTCGTGCTGGTGCAGGTGTTTCAGGGTGTAGGTCAGAGCAGTGGTGTTCGGGCAGTGTAGAGTGTCGTGCTGGGGCCTGTGTTTCAGGGTTTTGGGCAGTGCTGTGGTGTTCAGGAAGTGTAGGGGGTCGTGCTGGGGCTGGTGTTTCAGGGTGTAGGGCAGTGGTGTTCGGGCACTGTAGGGGGTCGTGCTGGGGCCGGAGTTTCTGGGTGTAGGGCAGTGCAGTGGTGTTCGGGCTGTGTTGGGGGTTGTGCTGGGGCCGGTGTTTCCAGGTGTAGGTCAATGCAGTGGTGTTCGGGCAGTGAAGGGGTCGTGCTGGGGTCGGTGTTTCAGGGTTTGGGGCAGTGCAGTGGTGTTCGGGGAGTGTAGGGGATCTTGCTGGGGCCGGTGTTTCAGGGTTTAGGGCAGTGCAGTGGTGTTCGGGCAGAGTAGGGGTTCGTGTTGGGGGTGGTGTTTCAAGGTTTATGGCCGAGCAGTGGTGTTTGGGAAGAGTAGGGGGTCGTGCTGGGGGTATTTTTTCAGGGTTTAGGGACGAGCAGTGGTGTCCGGGCAGTGTAGTGGGTCGTGCTGGGGGTGGTGTTTTAGGATTTGGGGTAGTGCAATGGTGTTTCGACAGTGTGGGGGGTTGTGCTAGGGCTGGTGTTTCAGTGGTTAGGACAGTGCAGTGTGGTTCGGGCAGTGTATGGGGTCGTGCAGGGGCAGATGTTTCAGGGTTTAGTGCAGTGGTTTTTGGGCAGTGTAGGGGGTCGTGCTGGGGCTGGTGTTTCAGGGTGTAGGGCAGTGCAGTTTTGTTCGTGCAGTGTACGGGGTCCTGCTGGGGCTGGTGTTTCAGGCTTTAGGGGAGTGCTGTGGTGTTCAGGCAGTGTAGGGGATCATGCTGGGGTCGGTGTTTCAGGGTTTGGGGCAGTGCAGTGGTGTTCGGGGAGTGTAGGGGATCTTGCTGGTGCCGGTGTTTCAGGGTTTAGGGCAGTGCAGTGGGGTTCGGGCAGAGTAGGGGTCAGTGTTGGGGGTGGTGTTTCAAGGTTTATGGCCGAGCAATGGTGTTCGGGAAGAGTAGGGGGTCATGCTGGGGGTATTTTTTCAGGGTTTAGGGCCGAGCAGTTGTGTCCGGGCAGTGTAGTGGGTGGTGCTGGCGGTGGTGTTTCAGGGTTTGGGGTAGTGCAATGATGTTTGGACAGTGTGGGGGGTCGTGCTAGGGCTGGTGTTTCAGTGTTTAGTGACAGTGTAGTGTGGTTCGGGCAGTGTATGGGGTCGTACAGGGGCAGATGTTTCAGGGTTTAGTGCAGTGGCTTTTGGCCAGTGTAGGGGGTCGTCCTGGGGCTGGTGTTTTAGGGTGTAGGGCAGTGCAGTTTTGTTCGGGCAGTGTAGTGGGTCCTGCTGGGGCTGGTGTTTCAGGCTTTAGGGGAGTGCAGTGGTGTTCAGGCAGTGTAGGGGGTCGGGCTGGTGTTTCATGGTATAGAGCAGTGCAGTGGTGTTTGGGAAGAGTAGGGGGTCGTGCTGGGGCCGGTGTTTTTAGGGTTTAGGGCAGTTCAGTGGTGTTCGGGCAGTGTAGGGGGTCGTGCTGGGGCCGGTGTTTCTAGGGTTTAAGGCAGTGCAGTGGTGTTCGGGCAGTGTAGGGATCATGCTGGGGCTGGGGTTTCAGGGTGTTGTGCAGTGGTGTTCGGGCAGTGTAGGGGGTTGTGCTGGGGCGGTGTTTCAGGGTGTAGGGCAGTGCAGTGGTGTTTGGAAAGAGTAGGGGGTCGTGCTGGGGCTGATGTTTCTGGGTGTAGGGCAGTGTAGTGTTGTCCGGGCAGTGTAGGGGGTCGTGCTGGGGGTGGTGTTTCAGGGTTTAGAGCAGTGCAGTGGTGTTCGGGGAGTGTAGGAGGTCGTGCTGGGTCCGGTGTTTCAGGGTTTAGGGCAGTGCAGTGGTGTTCGGGGAGTGTAGGGGGTTGTGCTGGTGACGGTGTTTCAGGGTTTAGGGCAGTGCAGTGGTGTTCGGGGAGTGTAGGGGGTGGTGCTGTGGCCAGTGTTTCAGGGTTTAGGGCAGTGCAGTGGTGTTCGGGGAGTGTAGGGGGTGGTGCTGTGGCCAGTGTTTCAGGGTTTAGGGCAGTGCAGTGGTGTTCGGGCAGTGTAGGGGGTCATGCTGGGGCCGGTGTTTCAGGGTGTAGAGCAGTGCAGTGGTGTTCGGGCAGTGTAGGGGGTCATGCTGGGGCCGGTGTTTCAGGGTGTAGTGCAGTGCAGTGGTGTTCAGGGAGTGGAGGTGGTCCTGCTGGGGCTGGTCTTTCAGGGTGAAGAGAAGTGCAGTGGTGTTCGGGCAATGTAGGGGTTCATGCTGGGGCCAGTGTTTTTAGGGTTTTGGGCAGTGCAGTGGTGTTCGGGAAGTGTAGGGGGTCATGCCTGGGCCGGTGTTTCCGGGTGTAGGGCAGTGTTGTTCGGGCAGTGAAGGGGGTCGTGCTTTGCGTGGTGTTTCAGTCTTTAGGGCAGTGCAGTGGTGTTCGGGAAGTGTGAGGGGTCGTACAGGGGCTGTGTTTCAGGGTTTAGAGCAGTGTAGTGGTGTTCGGGCAGTGTAGGGGGTCGTGCTGGGGCTGGTTTTTCAGGGTTTAGGGCAGTGCAGTGGTGTAAGTGCAGTGTAGGGGATCGTGCTGGAGCTGGTGTTTCAGGGTTTAGGGCAGTGCAGTGGTGTTCGTTCAGTGTAGGGGGTCGTGCTGATGCAGGTGTTTCAGGGTTTAGGGCAGTGCAGTGGTGTTTGGGCAGTGTAGGGGGTCGTGCTGGGGCTGGTGTTACAGAGTGTAAGGTCAGAGCAGTGGTGTTCGGGCAGTGAAGGGGTCGTGCTGGGGCCGGTATTTCAGGGTGAAGGGCAGTGCAGTGGTGTTCGGGCAGTGTAGGGGATCGTGCTGGGGTCGGTGTTTCAGGGTTTGGGGCAGTGCAGTGGTGTTCGGGGAGTGTAGGGGATCTTGCTGGGGCCGGTGTTTCAGGGTTTAGGGCAGTGCAGTGGTGTTCGGGCAGTGTAGGGGGTCGTGCTGGTGCCGGTGTTTCAGGGTTTAGGGCAGTGCAGTGTTGTTCGGGGAATGTAGGGGGTCGTGCTGTGGTCGGTGTTTCAGGGTTTAGGGCAGTGCAGTGGTGTTCTTTCAGTGTAGGGGTTCGTGCTGGTGCCGGTGTTTCAGGGTTTAGGGCAGTGCAGTGGTGTTCAGGGAGTTTAGCGGGTCGTGCTGGGGCCAGTGTTTTTAGGGTTTTGGGCAGTGCAGTGTTGTTCGGGGAACGTAGGGGGTCGTGCTGTGGCCGGTGTTTCAGGGTTTAGGGCAGTGCAGTGGTGTTCGGGCAGTGTAGGGGGTCATGCTGGGGCCGGTGTTTCAGGGTGTAGGGCAGTGCAGTGGTGTTTGGGGAGTGTAGGGGGTCATGCAGGGGCCGGTGTTTTAGGGTGAAGAGAAGTGCAGTGGTGTTCGGGCAGTGTAGCGGGTCTTGCTGGGGCTGGTGTTTCAGGATTTAGGGCAGTGCAGTGGTGTTCTTTCAGTGTAGGGGTTCGTGCTGGGACGGTGTTTCAGGGTTTAGGGCAGTGCAGTGGTGTTCAGGGAGTTTAGCGGGTCCTGCTGGGGCCAGTGTTTTTAGGGTTTTGGGCAGTTCAGTGGTGTTCGGGCAGTGTAGGGGGTTGTGCTGGGGCCGGTGTTTCAGGGTTTAGAGCAGTGCAGTGGTGTTCGGGGAGTGTAGGGTGTCGTGCTGGGGCCGGTGTTTCAGGGTGAATGGCAGTGCAGTGGTGTTTGGGAAGAGTAGGGGGTCGTGCTGGGGCCGGTGTATTTAGGGTTTAGGGCAGTTCAGTGGTGTTCGGGCAGTGTAGGGTGTCATGCTGGGGCCGGTGTTTTTAGGGTTTAGGGCTTTGCAGTGGTGTTCGGGCAGTGTAGGGGGTTGTGCTGGGGTTGTGTTTCAGGGTGTAGGGCAGTGCAGTGGTGTTTGGGAAGAGTAGGGGGTCATGCTGGGGCCGGTGTTTTTGGGTGTAGGGCAGTGTAGTGTTGTTCGGGCAGTGAAGGGGGTCGTGCTGGGGGTGGTGTTTCAAGCTTTAGAGCAGTGCAGTGGTGTTCGGGGAGTGTAGGAGGTCGTGCTGGGGCCGGTGTTTCAGGGTTTAGGGCAGTGCAGTGGTGTTCGTGCAGTGTAGGGGGTCGTTCTGGGGCCGGTGTTTCAGGGTGTAGGGCAGTGCAGTGGTGTTCGGGCAGTGTAGGGGGTTGTGCTGGTGCCGGTGTTTCAGGGATTAGGGCAGTGCAGTGTTGTTCGGGGAGTGTAGGGGGTCGTGCTGTGGCCGGTGTTTCAGGGTCTAGGGCAGTGCAGTGGTGTTCGGGCAGTGTAGGGGGTCATGCTGGGGCTGGTGTTTCAGAGTTTAGGGCAGTGCAGTGTTGTTCGTTCAGTGTAGGGGGTCGTGCTGGGGACGGTGTTTCAGGGTTTAGAGCAGTGCAGTGTTGTTCGGGGAGTGTAGGGGGTCGTGCTGTGGCCGGTGTTTCAGGGTTTAGGGCAGTGCAGTGGTGTTCGTGCAGTGTAGGGGGTCGTGCTGGGGCTGGTGTTTCAGGGTGTAGTGCAGTGGTGTTCGGGCAGTGTAGGGTTCGTGCTGGGGCTGGTGTTTCAGGGTGTAGGGCAGTGCAGTGGTGTTTGGGCAGTGTAGGAGGTCGTGCTGGTGCCGGTGTTTCAGGGCTTAGGGCAGTGCAGTGTTGTTCGGGGAGTCTAGGGGGTCGTGCTGGGGCCGGTGTTTCAGGGTTTAGAGCAGTGCAGTGGTGTTCAGGGAGTGTAGGAGGTCGTGCTGAGGCCGGTGTTTCAGGGTTTAGGGCAGTGCAGTGGTGTTTGGGGAGTGTAGGGGGTCATGCTGGTGACGGTGTTTCAGGGTTTAGGGCAGTGCAGTGCAGTGGTGTTCGGAGAATGTAGGGGGTCGTGCTGCGGCCGGTGTTTCAGGGTTTAGGGCAGTGCAGTGGTGTTCGGGCAGTGTAGGGTGTCATGCTGGGGCCGGTGTTTCAGGGTGTAGGGCAGTGCAGTGGTGTTCGGGGAGTGTAGGGGGTCGTGCTGGGGCCGGTGTTTCAGGTTGAAGGGAAGTGCAGTGGTGTTCGGGCAATGTAGGGGGTCGTGCTAGGGCTGGTGTTTCAGGGTGTAGGGCAGTGCAGTGGTGTTCGGGCAGTGTAGGGGTCATGCTGGTGCTGGTGTTTCATGGTTTACGGCAGTGCAGTGGTGTTCGGGCAAAGTAGTGGGTCGTGCTGGGGCTGGTGTTTTGGGGTTTAGGGCAGTGCAGAGGTGATCGTTCAGTGTAGTGGGTCATGCTGGGGCCGGTGTTTCAGGGTTTAGGGCAGTGCAGTGGTGTTCGTGGAGTGTAGGGGGCCGTGCTGGGGCCAGTGTTTTTAGGGTTTAGGGCAGTCCAATGGTGTTTGTACAGTGTAGCGGGTCGTGCTGGGGCCGGTGTTATCAGGGTTTAGGGCAGTGCAGTGGTGTTTGGGCAGTGTAGGGGGTCGTGCTGGGGCTGGTGTTTCAGGGTGTAGTGCAATGGTGTTCGGGCAGTGTAGGGGGTCGTGCTGCGGCTGGTGTTTAAGGGTGTAGGGCAGTGCAGTGGTGATCGGGCAGTGTAGGAGGTCGTGCTGGTGCCGGTGTTTCAGGGTTTAGGGCAGTGCAGTGTTGTTTGGGGAGTGTAGGGGGTCGTGCTGGCGCCGGTGTTTCAGGGCGAATAGAAGTGTAGTGGTGTTCGGGCAATGTAGGGGGTCGTGCTAGGGCTGGTGTTTTAAGGTGTAGGGCAGTGCAGAGGTGTTCAGGCAGTGTAGGGGGTCGTGCTGGGGCCGGTGTTTTTAGGGTTTAGGGCAGTTCAGTGGTGTTCTGGCAGTGTAGGGGGTCGTGCTGAGGCCAGTGTTTTTAGGGTTTAGAGCAGTGCAGTGGTGTTCGGGCAGTGTAGGGGGTCGTGCTGGGGCTGGTGTTTCAGGGTTTAGGGCAGTGCAGTGGTGTTCGGGCAGTGTAGGGGGTCGTGCTGGGGCTGGTGTTTCAGGGTTTAGGGCAGTGCAGTGGTGTAAGTTCAGTGTAGGGAGTTGTGCTTGGGCCGGTGTTTCAGGGTTTAGGGCAGTGCAGTGGTGTTCGGGGAGTATAGGGGGTTGTGCTGGTGCTGGTGTTTCAGGGTTTAGGGCAGTGCAGTGTTGCTCGGGGAGTGTAGGGGGTCGTGCTGTGGCTAGTGTTTCAGGGTTTAGGGCAGTGCTGTGGTGTTCGGGCAGTGTAGGAGGTTGCGCTTGGGCCGGTGTTTCAGGGTGTAAGGTCAGAGCAGTGGTGTTTGGGCAGTGCTGGCGGTCGTGCTAGGGCCGGTGTTTCAGGGTTTAGGGCAGTGCAGTGGTGTTCAGGCAGTATAGGGGGTCGTGCTGGGGCCAGTAATTCAGGGTGTATGTCAGTGCAGTGGTGTTCGAGCATTGTAGGGGGTCGTGCTGGGGCCGGTGTTTCTGGGTGTAGGGCAGTGTTGTTCAGGCAGTGTAGGGGGTCGTGCTGGGGGTGGTGTTTCAGTCTTTAGGGCAGTGCAGTGGTGCTCAGGAAGTGTGGGGGGTCATTCAGGGGCTGTGTTTCAGGGTTTAGAGCTATGCAGTCGTGTTCGGGAAGTGTAGGGGGTCGTGCTGGGGCTGGTGTTTCAGGGTTTAGGGTCGAGCAGTGGTGTTCGGGCAGTGTACCGGTGTTTCAGGGTGTAGGGCAGTGCAGTGGTGTTGGGGAAGTATAGGGGGTTGTGTTGGGGCTGGTGTTTCTGGGTGTAGGGCAGTGTTGTTCGGGCAGTGTAGGGGGTCGTGCTGGGGGTGGTGTTTCAGGGTTTAGGGCAGTGCAGTGGTGTTCGGGAAGTGTGGGGGGTCATGCAGGGGCTGTGTTTCAGTGTTTAGGGCAGTGCAGTGGTGTTCGGGAGTGTAGGGGGTCAACCTGGTGCCAGTGTTTCAGGATTTAGGGCAGTGCAGTGTTGTTTGGGGAGTGTAGTCGGTCGTGCTGTGGCCAGTGTTTCAGGGTTTGGGGCAGTGCAGTGGTGTTCGGGCAGTGTAGGGGGTTGTTCTGGGGCCGGTGTTTCAGGGTGTAGGGCAGTACAGTGGTGTTCGGGCAGTGTAGGGTGTCGTGCTGGGGCCGGAGTTTCAGGGTGTAGGGCAGTGCAGTGGTGTTCGGGGAGTGTAGGGCGTCGTGCTGGGGCCGGTGTTTCAGGGTGAAGGGCAGTGCAGTGGTGTTTGAGCAGTGTAGGGGGTCGTGCTGGGGCCGGTGTTTCAGGGAGTAGGGCAGTGCAGTGGTGTTCGGGTAGTGTAGGGGGTCGTGCTGGGGCCGTTGTTTCAGGCTTTAGGGCAGTGCAGTGGTGTCCGGGTAGTGTAGGGGGTTGTGCTGGGGCCGGTGTTTCAGGGTTTAGGGCAGTGCAGTGGTGTTCGGGCAGTGTAGGGGGTCGTGCTGGTGCAGGTGTTTCAGGGTGTAGGTCAGAGCAGTGGTGTTCGGGCAGTGTAGAGTGTCGTGCTGGGGCCTGTGTTTCAGGGTTTTGGGCAGTGCTGTGGTGTTCAGGAAGTGTAGGGGGTCGTGCTGGGGCTGGTGTTTCAGGGTGTAGGGCAGTGGTGTTCGGGCACTGTAGGGGGTCGTGCTGGGGCCGGAGTTTCTGGGTGTAGGGCAGTGCAGTGGTGTTCGGGCTGTGTTGGGGGTTGTGCTGGGGCCGGTGTTTCCAGGTGTAGGTCAATGCAGTGGTGTTCGGGCAGTGAAGGGGTCGTGCTGGGGTCGGTGTTTCAGGGTTTGGGGCAGTGCAGTGGTGTTCGGGGAGTGTAGGGGATCTTGCTGGGGCCGGTGTTTCAGGGTTTAGGGCAGTGAAGTGGTGTTCGGGCAGAGTAGGGGTTCGTGTTGGGGGTGGTGTTTCAAGGTTTATGGCCGAGCAGTGGTGTTTGGGAAGAGTAGGGGGTCGTGCTGGGGGTATTTTTTCAGGGTTTAGGGACGAGCAGTGGTGTCCGGGCAGTGTAGTGGGTCGTGCTGGGGGTGGTGTTTTAGGATTTGGGGTAGTGCAATGGTGTTTCGACAGTGTGGGGGGTCGTGCTAGGGCTGGTGTTTCAGTGGTTAGGACAGTGCAGTGTGGTTCGGGCAGTGTATGGGGTCGTGCAGGGGCAGATGTTTCAGGGTTTAGTGCAGTGGTTTTTGGGCAGTGTAGGGGGTCGTGCTGGGGCTGGTGTTTCAGGGTGTAGGGCAGTGCAGTTTTGTTCGTGCAGTGTACGGGGTCCTGCTGGGGCTGGTGTTTCAGGCTTTAGGGGAGTGCTGTGGTGTTCAGGCAGTGTAGGGGATCATGCTGGGGTCGGTGTTTCAGGGTTTGGGGCAGTGCAGTGGTGTTCGGGGAGTGTAGGGGATCTTGCTGGTGCCGGTGTTTCAGGGTTTAGGGCAGTGCAGTGGGGTTCGGGCAGAGTAGGGGTCAGTGTTGGGGGTGGTGTTTCAAGGTTTATGGCCGAGCAATGGTGTTCGGGAAGAGTAGGGGGTCGTGCTGGGGGTATTTTTTCAGGGTTTAGGGCCGAGCAGTTGTGTCCGGGCAGTGTAGTGGGTGGTGCTGGCGGTGGTGTTTCAGGGTTTGGGGTAGTGCAATGATGTTTGGACAGTGTGGGGGGTCGTGCTAGGGCTGGTGTTTCAGTGTTTAGTGACAGTGTAGTGTGGTTCGGGCAGTGTATGGGGTCGTACAGGGGCAGATGTTTCAGGGTTTAGTGCAGTGGCTTTTGGCCAGTGTAGGGGGTCGTCCTGGGGCTGGTGTTTTAGGGTGTAGGGCAGTGCAGTTTTGTTCGGGCAGTGTAGTGGGTCCTGCTGGGGCTGGTGTTTCAGGCTTTAGGGGAGTGCAGTGGTGTTCAGGCAGTGTAGGGGGTCGGGCTGGTGTTTCATGGTATAGAGCAGTGCAGTGGTGTTTGGGAAGAGTAGGGGGTCGTGCTGGGGCCGGTGTTTTTAGGGTTTAGGGCAGTTCAGTGGTGTTCGGGCAGTGTAGGGGGTCGTGCTGGGGCCGGTGTTTCTAGGGTTTAAGGCAGTGCAGTGGTGTTCGGGCAGTGTAGGGATCATGCTGGGGCTGGGGTTTCAGGGTGTTGTGCAGTGGTGTTCGGGCAGTGTAGGGGGTTGTGCTGGGGCGGTGTTTCAGGGTGTAGGGCAGTGCAGTGGTGTTTGGAAAGAGTAGGGGGTCGTGCTGGGGCTGATGTTTCTGGGTGTAGGGCAGTGTAGTGTTGTCCGGGCAGTGTAGGGGGTCGTGCTGGGGGTGGTGTTTCAGGGTTTAGAGCAGTGCAGTGGTGTTCGGGGAGTGTAGGAGGTCGTGCTGGGTCCGGTGTTTCAGGGTTTAGGGCAGTGCAGTGGTGTTCGGGGAGTGTAGGGGGTTGTGCTGGTGACGGTGTTTCAGGGTTTAGGGCAGTGCAGTGGTGTTCGGGGAGTGTAGGGGGTGGTGCTGTGGCCAGTGTTTCAGGGTTTAGGGCAGTGCAGTGGTGTTCGGGGAGTGTAGGGGGTGGTGCTGTGGCCAGTGTTTCAGGGTTTAGGGCAGTGCAGTGGTGTTCGGGCAGTGTAGGGGGTCATGCTGGGGCCGGTGTTTCAGGGTGTAGAGCAGTGCAGTGGTGTTCGGGCAGTGTAGGGGGTCATGCTGGGGCCGGTGTTTCAGGGTGTAGTGCAGTGCAGTGGTGTTCAGGGAGTGGAGGTGGTCCTGCTGGGGCTGGTCTTTCAGGGTGAAGAGAAGTGCAGTGGTGTTCGGGCAATGTAGGGGTTCATGCTGGGGCCAGTGTTTTTAGGGTTTTGGGCAGTGCAGTGGTGTTCGGGAAGTGTAGGGGGTCATGCCTGGGCCGGTGTTTCCGGGTGTAGGGCAGTGTTGTTCGGGCAGTGAAGGGGGTCGTGCTTTGCGTGGTGTTTCAGTCTTTAGGGCAGTGCAGTGGTGTTCGGGAAGTGTGAGGGGTCGTACAGGGGCTGTGTTTCAGGGTTTAGAGCAGTGTAGTGGTGTTCGGGCAGTGTAGGGGGTCGTGCTGGGGCTGGTTTTTCAGGGTTTAGGGCAGTGCAGTGGTGTAAGTGCAGTGTAGGGGATCGTGCTGGAGCTGGTGTTTCAGGGTTTAGGGCAGTGCAGTGGTGTTCGTTCAGTGTAGGGGGTCGTGCTGATGCAGGTGTTTCAGGGTTTAGGGCAGTGCAGTGGTGTTTGGGCAGTGTAGGGGGTCGTGCTGGGGCTGGTGTTACAGAGTGTAAGGTCAGAGCAGTGGTGTTCGGGCAGTGAAGGGGTCGTGCTGGGGCCGGTATTTCAGGGTGAAGGGCAGTGCAGTGGTGTTCGGGCAGTGTAGGGGATCGTGCTGGGGTCGGTGTTTCAGGGTTTGGGGCAGTGCAGTGGTGTTCGGGGAGTGTAGGGGATCTTGCTGGGGCCGGTGTTTCAGGGTTTAGGGCAGTGCAGTGGTGTTCGGGCAGTGTAGGGGGTCGTGCTGGTGCCGGTGTTTCAGGGTTTAGGGCAGTGCAGTGTTGTTCGGGGAATGTAGGGGGTCGTGCTGTGGTCGGTGTTTCAGGGTTTAGGGCAGTGCAGTGGTGTTCTTTCAGTGTAGGGGTTCGTGCTGGTGCCGGTGTTTCAGGGTTTAGGGCAGTGCAGTGGTGTTCAGGGAGTTTAGCGGGTCGTGCTGGGGCCAGTGTTTTTAGGGTTTTGGGCAGTGCAGTGTTGTTCGGGGAACGTAGGGGGTCGTGCTGTGGCCGGTGTTTCAGGGTTTAGGGCAGTGCAGTGGTGTTCGGGCAGTGTAGGGGGTCATGCTGGGGCCGGTGTTTCAGGGTGTAGGGCAGTGCAGTGGTGTTTGGGGAGTGTAGGGGGTCATGCAGGGGCCGGTGTTTTAGGGTGAAGAGAAGTGCAGTGGTGTTCGGGCAGTGTAGCGGGTCTTGCTGGGGCTGGTGTTTCAGGATTTAGGGCAGTGCAGTGGTGTTCTTTCAGTGTAGGGGTTCGTGCTGGGACGGTGTTTCAGGGTTTAGGGCAGTGCAGTGGTGTTCAGGGAGTTTAGCGGGTCCTGCTGGGGCCAGTGTTTTTAGGGTTTTGGGCAGTTCAGTGGTGTTCGGGCAGTGTAGGGGGTTGTGCTGGGGCCGGTGTTTCAGGGTTTAGAGCAGTGCAGTGGTGTTCGGGGAGTGTAGGGTGTCGTGCTGGGGCCGGTGTTTCAGGGTGAATGGCAGTGCAGTGGTGTTTGGGAAGAGTAGGGGGTCGTGCTGGGGCCGGTGTATTTAGGGTTTAGGGCAGTTCAGTGGTGTTCGGGCAGTGTAGGGTGTCATGCTGGGGCCGGTGTTTTTAGGGTTTAGGGCTTTGCAGTGGTGTTCGGGCAGTGTAGGGGGTTGTGCTGGGGTTGTGTTTCAGGGTGTAGGGCAGTGCAGTGGTGTTTGGGAAGAGTAGGGGGTCATGCTGGGGCCGGTGTTTTTGGGTGTAGGGCAGTGTAGTGTTGTTCGGGCAGTGAAGGGGGTCGTGCTGGGGGTGGTGTTTCAAGCTTTAGAGCAGTGCAGTGGTGTTCGGGGAGTGTAGGAGGTCGTGCTGGGGCCGGTGTTTCAGGGTTTAGGGCAGTGCAGTGGTGTTCGTGCAGTGTAGGGGGTCGTTCTGGGGCCGGTGTTTCAGGGTGTAGGGCAGTGCAGTGGTGTTCGGGCAGTGTAGGGGGTTGTGCTGGTGCCGGTGTTTCAGGGATTAGGGCAGTGCAGTGTTGTTCGGGGAGTGTAGGGGGTCGTGCTGTGGCCGGTGTTTCAGGGTCTAGGGCAGTGCAGTGGTGTTCGGGCAGTGTAGGGGGTCATGCTGGGGCTGGTGTTTCAGGGTTTAGGGCAGTGCAGTGTTGTTCGTTCAGTGTAGGGGGTCGTGCTGGGGACGGTGTTTCAGGGTTTAGAGCAGTGCAGTGTTGTTCGGGGAGTGTAGGGGGTCGTGCTGTGGCCGGTGTTTCAGGGTTTAGGGCAGTGCAGTGGTGTTCGTGCAGTGTAGGGGGTCGTGCTGGGGCTGGTGTTTCAGGGTGTAGTGCAGTGGTGTTCGGGCAGTGTAGGGTTCGTGCTGGGGCTGGTGTTTCAGGGTGTAGGGCAGTGCAGTGGTGTTTGGGCAGTGTAGGAGGTCGTGCTGGTGCCGGTGTTTCAGGGCTTAGGGCAGTGCAGTGTTGTTCGGGGAGTCTAGGGGGTCGTGCTGTGGCCGGTGTTTCAGGGTCTAGGGCAGTGCAGTGGTGTTCGGGCAGTGTAGGGGGTCATGCTGGGGCCGGTGTTTCAGGGTGTAGGGCAGTGCAGTGGTGTTCGGGGAGTGTAGGGGGTCGTGCAGGGGCCGGTGTTTTAGGGTGAAGAGAAGTGCAGTGGAGTTCGGGCAGTGTAGCGGGTTTGTGCTGGGGCTGGTGTTTCAGGGTTTAGGGCAGTGCAGTGGTGTTCGTTCAGTGTAGGGGTTCGGGCTGGGGCCGGTGTTTCAGGGTTTAGGGCAGTGCAGTGATGTTCAGGGAGTTTAGCGGGTCGTGCTGGGGCCAGTGTTTTTAGGGTTTTGGGCAGTTCAGTGGTGTTCGGGCAGTGTAGGGGGTTGTGCTGGGACCGGTCTTTCAGGGTTTAGAGCAGTGCAGTGGTGTTCGGGGAGTGTAGGGGGTTGTGCTGGTGCCGGTGTTTCAGGGTTTAGGGCAGTGCAGTGGTGTTCGGGGAGTGTAGGGGGTCGTGCTGTGGCCAGTGTTTCAGGGTTTAGGGCAGTGTAGTGGTGTTCGGGCAGTGTAGGAGGTCGTTCTGGGGCCGGTGTTTCAGGGTGTAGTGCAGTGCAGTGGTGTTCGGGGAGTGTAGGGTGTCGTGCTGGGGCTGGTGTTTCAGGGTGAAGGGCAGTGCAGTGGTGTTCGAGCAGTGTAGGGGGTCGTGCTGGGGCCGGTGTTTCAGGGTGTAGGGCAGTGCAGTGGTGTTCGGGCAGTGTAGGGGTTCCTGCTGGGGCCGTTGTTTCAGGGTTTAGGGCAGTGCAGTGGTGTTCAGAGAGTCTAGGGGGTCATGCTGGGGCAGGTGTTTCAGGGTTTAGGGCAGTGCATTGGTGTTCAGGGAGTGTAGGGGTCTTGCTGGGGCCGGTGTTTCAGGGTTTAGGGCAGTGCAGTGGTGTTCGGGCAGTGTAGGGGGCCGTGCTGGGGCCGGTGTTTCAGGGTGTAGTTCAGAGCAGTGGTGTTCGGGCAGTGTAGAGGGTTTTGCTGGGGCCGGTGTTTCAGGGTGTAGGGCAGTGCAGTGGTGTTTGGGCAGTGTAGGGGGTCGTGCTGGGGCTGGACTTTCTGGGTGTAGGGGCAGTGCAGTTGTGTTCGGTCAGTGTTGGGGGTTGTGCTGGGGCCGGTGTTTCATGGTGTAGGACAGTGTAGTGGTGTTCCGGCAGTGAAGAGGTCATGCTGGGACCGGTATTTCAGGGTTTAGGGCAGTGCAGTGGTGTTCGGGCAGTGTAGGGGATCGTGCTGGGGTCGGTGTTTCAGGGTTTAGGTCAGTGCAGTGGTGTTCGGGGAGTGTAGGGGTCGTGCTAGGGCCGGTGTTTCATGGTTTAGGGCTGTGCAGTGGTGTTCGGTGAGCGTAGGGGGTCGTGCTTGGGCCGGTATTTCAGGGTTTAGGGCAGAGCAGTGGTGTTCAGGGATCGTAGGGGGTCTTGCTGGGGCCGGTGTTTCAGGGTTTAGGGCAGTGCAGTGGTGTTCGGGCAGAGTAGGTGTTCGTGTTGGGGTTGGTGTTTCAAGGTTTATGGCCTAGCAGTGGTGTTCGGGAAGGGTAGGGAGTCGTGCTGGGGGTATTTTTTCAGTGTTTAGGGCTGAGCAGTGGTGTCCAGGCAGTGTAGTGGGTCGTGCTGGGGGTGGTGTTTCAGGGTTTGGGGTAGTGCAGTGGTGTTTGGACAGTGTGGGGGGTCGTACTGGGGCTGGTGTTTCAGGGTTTAGGGCAGTGCAGCGGGGTTCGGGCAGTGTAGGGGGTCGTGCTGGGGCTCATGTTTCAGGGTTTAGTGCAGTGGTGTTTGGGCAGTGTAGGGGGTCGTGCTGGGGCTGGTGTTCCAGGGTTTAGGGCAGTGCAGTGGTGTTCGGGCAGTGGGGGCGGTCGTGCTGGGGATGGTGTTTCAGGGTGAAGTGCAGTGGTGTTCGGGCACTGTAGGGGGTTGTGCTCGGGTGGTGTTTCAGGGTGTAGGGCAGTGCAGTGGTGTTTGGGAAGAGTAGGGGGTCGTGCTGGGGCCGGTGTTTCTGGGTGTAGGGCAGTGTACTGTTGTTCGGGCAGTGTAGGGGGTCGTGCTGGGGCCGGTTTTTCAGGGTTTAGAGCAGTGCAGTGGTGTTCAGGGAGTGTAGGAGGTCGTGCTGAGGCCGGTGTTTCAGGGTTTAGGGCAGTGCAGTGGTGTTTGGGGTGTGTAGGGGGTCATGCTGGTGACGGTGTTTCAGGGTTTAGGGCAGTGCAGTGGTGTTCGGGCAGTGTAGGGTGTCATGCTGGGGCCGGTGTTTCAGGGTGTAGGGCAGTGCAGTGGTGTTCGGGGAGTGTAGGGGGTCGTGCTGGGGCCGGTGTTTCAGGTTGAAGGGAAGTGCAGTGGTGTTCGGGCAATGTAGGGGGTCGTGCTAGGGCTTGTGTTTCAGGGTGTAGGGCAGTGCAGTGGTGTTCGGGCAGTGTAGGGGTCATGCTGGTGCTGGTGTTTCATGGTTTACGGCAGTGCAGTGGTGTTCGGGCAAAGTAGTGGGTCGTGCTGGGGCTGGTGTTTCAGGGTTTAGGGCAGTGCAGAGGTGATCGTTCAGTGTAGTGGGTCATGCTGGGGCCGGTGTTTCAGGGTTTAGGGCAGTGCAGTGGTGTTCGTGGAGTGTAGGGGGCCGTGCTGAGGCCAGTGTTTTTAGAATTTAGGGCAGTCCAATGGTGTTTGTACAGTGTAGGGGGTCGTGCTGGGGCCGATGTTATTAGGGTTTAGGGCAGTGCAGTGGTGTTTGGGCAGTGTAGGGGGTCGTGCTGGGGCTGGTGTTTCAGGGTGTAGTGCAATGGTGTTCGGGCAGTGTAGGGGGTCGTGCTGGGGCTGGTGTTTAAGGGTGTAGGGCAGTGCAGTGGTGTTCGGGCAGTGTAGGAGGTCGTGCTGGTGCCGGTGTTTCAGGGTTTAGGGCAGTGCAGTGTTGTTCGGGGAGAGTAGGGGGTCGTGCTGGGGCCGGTGTTTCAGGGCGAATAGAAGTGTAGTGGTGTTCGGGCAATGTAGGGGGTCGTGCTAGGGCTGGTGTTTTAAGGTGTAGGGCAGTGCAGAGGTGTTCAGGCAGTGTAGGGGGTCGTGCTGGGGCCGGTGTTTTTAGGGTTTAGGGCAGTTCAGTGGTGTTCTGGCAGTGTAGGGGGTCGTGCTGAGGCCAGTGTTTTTAGGGTTTAGGGCAGTGCAGTGGTGTTCGGGAAGTATAGGGGGTTGTGCTGGGGCCAGTGTTTCTGGTGAAGGGCAGTGTCTTTCGGGCAGTGTAGGGGGTCATGCTGGGGGTTGTGTTTCAGTCTTTAGGGCAGTGCAGTAGTGTTCGGGCAGTGTAGGGGGTCGTGCTGGGGCTGGTGTTTCAGGGTTTAGGGCAGTGCAGTAGTGTTCGGGCAGTGTAGGGGGTCGTGCTGGGGCTGGTGTTTCAGGGTTTAGGGCAGTGTAGTGGTGTAAGTTCAGTGTAGGGAGTTGTGCTTGGGCCGGTGTTTCAGGGTTTAGGGCAGTGCAGTGGTGTTCGGGGAGTGTAGGGGGTCGTGCTGGTGCTGGTGTTTCAGGGTTTAGGGCAGTGCAGTGTTGTTCGGGGAGTGTAGGGGGTCGTGCTGTGGCTAGTGTTTCAGGGTTTAGGGCAGTGCTGTGGTGTTCGGGCAGTGTAGGAGGTTGCGCTTGGGCCGGTGTTTCAGGGTGTAAGGTCAGAGCAGTGGTGTTTGGGCAGTGCAGGGTGTCGTGCTGGGGCCGGTGTTTCAGGGTTTAGGGCAGTGCAGTGGTGTTCAGGCAGTATAGGGGGGCGTGCTGGGGCCAGTAATTCAGGGTGTAGGTCAGTGCAGTGGTGTTCGAGCATTGTAGGGGGTCGTGCTGGGGCCGGTGTTTCTGGGTGTAGGGCAGTGTTGTTCGGGCAGTGTAGGGGGTCGTGCTGGGGGTGGTGTTTCAGTCTTTAGGGCAGTGCAGTGGTGCTCGGGAAGTGTGGGGGGTCATTCAGGGGCTGTGTTTCAGGGTTTAGAGCTATGCAGTCGTGTTCGGGAATTGTAGGGGGTCGTGCTGCGGCTGGTGTTTCAGGGTTTAGGGTCGAGCAGTGGTGTTCGGGCAGTGTACCGGTGTTTCAGGGTGTAGGGCAGTGCAGTGGTGTTGGGGAAGTGTAGGGGGTTGTGTTGGGGCTGGTGTTTCTGGGTGTAGGGCAGTGTTGTTCGGGCAGTGTAGGGGGTCGTGCTGGGGGTGGTGTTTCAGGGTTTAGGGCAGTGCAGTGGTGTTCGGGAAGTGTGGGGGGTCATGCAGGGGCTGTGTTTCAGGGTTTAGGGCAGTGCAGTGGTGTTCGGGCAGTGTGGGGGGTCGTGCTGGGGCCGGTGTTTCAGGGTTTAGTGCAGTGCTGTGGTGTTCGGGGAGTGTAGGGGTCGTGTTGGGGCCGGTGTTTCAGGGTTTAGAGCAGTGCAGTGGTTTTCGGGGAGTATAGGGGGTCGTGCTGGGGCCGGTGTTTCAGGGTTTAGGGCAGTGCAGTGGTGTTCGGGAGTGTAGGGGGTCAACCTGGTGGCAGTGTTTCAGGATTTAGGGCAGTGCAGTGGTGTTTGGGGAGTGTAGGGGGTTGTGCTGTGGCCAGTGTTTCAGGGTTTAGGGCAGTGCAGTGGTGTTCGGGCAGTGTAGGGGGTTGTTCTGGGGCCGGTGTTTCAGGGTGTAGGGCAGTACAGTGGTGTTCGGGCAGTGTAGGGGGTCGTGCTGGGGCCGGATTTTCAGGGTGTAGGGCAGTGCAGTGGTGTTCGGGGAGTGTAGGGCGTCGTGCTGGGGCCGGTGTTTCAGGGTGAAGGGCAGTGCAGTGGTGTTCGAGCAGTGTAGGGGGTCGTGCTGGGGCCAGTGTTTCAGGGAGTAGGGCAGTGCAGTGGTGTTCGGGTAGTGTAGGGGGTCGTGCTGGGGCCGTTGTTTCAGGGTTTAGGGCAGTGCAGTGGTGTTCGGAGAGTGTAGAGGGTATGCTGGGGCAGGTGTTTCAGGGTTTAGGGCAGTGCATTGGTGTCCGGGTAGTGTAGGGGGTTGTGCTGGGGCCGGTGTTTCAGGGTTTAGGGCAGTGCAGTGGTGTTCGGGCAGTGTAGGGGGTCGTGCTGGTGCAGGTGTTTCAGGGTGTAGGTCAGAGCAGTGGTGTTCGGGCAGTGTAGAGTGTCGTGCTGGGGCCTGTGTTTCAGGGTTTTGGGCAGTGCTGTGGTGTTCAGGAAGTGTAGGGGGTTGTGCTGGGGCTGGTGTTTCAGGGTGTAGGGCAGTGGTGTTCGGGCAGTGTAGGGGGTCGTGCTGGGGCCGGAGTTTCCGGGTGTAGGGCAGTGCAGTGGTGTTCGGGCTGTGTTGGGGGTTGTGCTGGGGCCGGTGTTTCCGGGGGTAGGTCAATGCAGTGGTGTTCGGGCAGTGAAGGGGTCGTGCTGGGGTCGGTGTTTCAGGGTTTGGGGCAGTGCAGTGGTGTTCAGGGAGTGTAGGGGATCATGCTGGGGCCGGTGTTTCAGGGTTTAGGGCAGTGCAGTGGATTTCGGGCAGAGTAGGGGTTCGTGTTGGGGGTGGTGTTTCAAGGTTTATGGCCGAGCAGTGGTGTTCGGGAAGAGTAGGGGGTCGTGCTGGGGGTATTTTTTCAGGGTTTAGGGACGAGCAGTGGTGTCCGGGCAGTGTAGTGGGTCGTGCTGGGGGTGGTGTTTCAGGATTTGGGGTAGTGCAATGGTGTTTCGACAGTGTGGGGGGTCGTGCTAGGGCTGGTGTTTCAGTGTTTAGGACAGTGCAGTGTGGTTCGGGCAGTGTATGCGGTCGTGCAGGGACAGATGTTTCAGGGTTTAGTGCAGTGGTTTTTGGGCAGTGTAGGGGGTCATGCTGGGGCTGGTGTTTCAGGGTGTAGGGCAGTGCAGTTTTGATCGTGCAGTGTACGGGGTCCTGCTGGGGCTGGTGTTTCAGGCTTTAGGGGAGTGCAGTGGTGTTCAGGCAGTGTAGGGGATCATGCTGGGGTCGGTGTTTCAGGGTTTGGGGCAGTGCAGTGGTGTTCGGGGAGTGTAGGGGATCTTGCTGGTGCCGGTGTTTCAGGGTTTAGGGCAGTGCAGTGGTGTTCAGGCAGAGTAGGGGTCCATGTTGGGGGTGGTGTTTCAAGGTTTATGGCCGAGCAGTGGTGTTCGGGAAGAGTAGGGGGTCGTGCTGGGGGTATTTTTTCAGGGTTTAGGGCCGAGCAGTGGTGTCCGGGCAGTGTAGTGGGTGGTGCTGGGGGTGGTGTTTCAGGGATTGGGGTAGTGCAATGATGTTTGGACAGTGTGGGGGGTCGTGCTAGGGCTGGTGTTTCAGTGTTTAGTGACATTGTAGTGTGGTTCGGGCAGTGTTTGGGGTCGTACAGGGGCAGATGTTTCAGGGTTTAGTGCAGTGGTTTTTGGGCAGTGTAGGGGGTCGTCCTGGTGCTGGTGTTTCAGGGTGTAGGGCAGTGCAGTTTTGTTCGGGCAGTGTAGGGGGTCCTGCTGGGGCTGGTGTTTCAGGCTTTAGGGGAGTGCAGTGGTGTTCGTTCAGTGTAGGGGGTCATGCTGGGGCTGGTGTTTCATGGTGTAGAGCAGTGCAGTGGTGTTTGGGAAGAGTAGGGGGTCGTGCTGGGGCCGTTGTTTTTAGGGTTTAGAGCAGTTCAGTGGTGTTCTGGCAGTGTAGGGGGTCGTGCTGGGGCCGGTGTTTTTAGGGTTTAGGGCAGTTCAGTGGTGTTCTGGCAGTGTAGGGGGTCGTGCTGAGGCCAGTGTTTTTAGGGTTTAGGGCAGTGCAGTGGTGTTCGGGAAGTATAGGGGGTCGTGCTGGGGCCAGTGTTTCTGGTGAAGGGCAGTGTCTTTCGGGCAGTGTAGGGGGTCATGCTGGGGGTTGTGTTTCAGTCTTTAGGGCAGTGCAGTAGTGTTCGGGCAGTGTAGGGGGTCGTGCTGGGGCTGGTGTCTCAGGGTTTAGGGCAGTGCAGTAGTGTTCGGGCAGTGTAGGGGGTCGTGCTGGGGCTGGTGTTTCAGGGATTAGGGCAGTGTAGTGGTGTAAGTTCAGTGTAGGGAGTTGTGCTTGGGCCGGTGTTTCAGGGTTTAGGGCAGTGCAGTGGTGTTCGGGGAGTGTAGGGGGTCGTGCTGGTGCTGGTGTTTCAGGGTTTAGGGCAGTGCAGTGTTGTTCGGGGAGTGTAGGGGGTCGTGCTGTGGCTAGTGTTTCAGGGTTTAGGGCAGTGCTGTGGTGTTCGGGCAGTGTAGGAGGTTGCACTTGGGCCGGTGTTTCAGGGTGTAAGGTCAGAGCAGTGGTGTTTGGGCAGTGCAGGGGGTCGTGCTGGGGCCGGTGTTTCAGGGTTTAGGGCAGTGCAGTGGTGTTCAGGCAGTATAGGGGGGCATGCTGGGGTCAGTAATTCAGGGTGTAGGTCAGTGCAGTGGTGTTCGAGCATTGTAGGGGGTCGTGCTGGGGCCGGTGTTTCTGGGTGTAGGGCAGTGTTGTTCGGGCAGTGTAGGGGGTCGTGCTGGGGGTGGTGTTTCAGTCTTTAGGGCAGTGCAGTGGTGCTCGGGAAGTGTGGGGGGTCATTCAGGGGCTGTGTTTCAGGGTTTAGAGCTATGCAGTCGTGTTCGGGAAGTGTAGGGGGTCGTGCTGCGGCTGGTGTTTCAGGGTTTAGGGTCGAGCAGTGGTGTTCGGGCAGTGTACCGGTGTTTCAGGGTGTAGGGCAGTGCAGTGGTGTTGGGGAAGTGTAGGGGGTTGTGTTGGGGCTGGTGTTTCTGGGTGTAGGGCAGTGTTGTTCGGGCAGTATAGGGGGTCGTGCTGGGGGTGGTGTTTCAGGGTTTAGGGCAGTGCAGTGGTGTTCGGGAAGTGTGGGGGGTCATGCAGGGGCTGTGTTTCAGGGTTTAGGGCAGTGCAGTGGTGTTCGGGCAGTGTGGGGGGTCGTGCTGGGGCCGGTGTTTCAGGGTTTAGTGCAGTGCTGTGGTGTTCGGGGAGTATAGGGGTCGTGCTGGGGCCGGTGTTTCAGGGTTTAGGGCAGTGCAGTGGTGTTCGGGAGTGTAGGGGGTCAACCTGGTGGCAGTGTTTCAGGATTTAGGGCAGTGCAGTGGTGTTTGGGGAGTGTAGGGGGTTGTGCTGTGGCCAGTGGTTCAGGGTTTAGGGCAGTGCAGTGGTGTTCGGGCAGTGTAGGGGGTTGTTCTGGGGCCGGTGTTTCAGGGTGTAGGGCAGTACAGTGGTGTTCGGGCAGTGTAGGGGGTCGTGCTGGGGCCGGATTTTCAGGGTGTAGGGCAGTGCAGTGGTGTTCGGGGAGTGTAGGGCGTCGTGCTGGGGCCGGTGTTTCAGGGTGAAGGGCAGTGCAGTGGTGTTCGAGCAGTGTAGGGGGTCGTGCTGGGGCCAGTGTTTCAGGGAGTAGGGCAGTGCAGTGGTGTTCGGGTAGTGTAGGGGGTCGTGCTGGGGCCGTTGTTTCAGGGTTTAGGGCAGTGCAGTGGTGTTCGGAGAGTGTAGGGGGTATGCTGGGGCAGGTGTTTCAGGGTTTAGGGCAGTGCATTGGTGTCCGGGTAGTGTAGGGGGTTGTGCAGGGGCCGGTGTTTCAGGGTATAGGGCAGTGCAGTGGTGTTCGGGCAGTGTAGGGGGTCGTGCTGGTGCAGGTGTTTCAGGGTGTAGGTCAGAGCAGTGGTGTTCGGGCAGTGTAGAGTGTTGTGCTGGGGCCTGTGTTTCAGGGTTTTGGGCAGTGCTGTGGTGTTCAGGAAGTGTAGGGGGTTGTGCTGGGGCTGGTGTTTCAGGGTGTAGGGCAGTGGTGTTCGGGCAGTGTAGGGGGTCGTGCTGGGGCCGGAGTTTCCGGGTGTAGGGCAGTGCAGTGGTGTTCGGGCTGTGTTGGGGTTTGTGCTGGGGCCGGTGTTTCCGGGTGTAGGTCAATGCAGTGGTGTTCGGGCAGTGAAGGGGTCGTGCTGGGGTCAGTGTTTCAGGGTTTGGGGCAGTGCAGTGGTGTTCAGGGAGTGTAGGGGATCTTGCTGGGGCCGGTGTTTCAGGGTTTAGGGCAGTGCAGTGGTGTTCGGGCAGAGTAGGGGTTCGTGTTGGGGGTGGTGTTTCAAGGTTTATGGCCGAGCAGTGGTGTTCGGGAAGAGTAGGGGGTCGTGCTGGGGGTATTTTTTCAGGGTTTAGGGACGAGCAGTGGTGTCCGGGCAGTGTAGTGGGTCGTGCTGGGGGTGGTGTTTCAGGATTTGGGGTAGTGCAATGGTGTTTCGACAGTGTGGGGGGTCGTGCTAGGGCTGGTGTTTCAGTGTTTAGGACAGTGCAGTGTGGTTCGGGCAGTGTATGGGGTCGTGCAGGGGCAGATGTTTCAGGGTTTAGTGCAGTGGTTTTTGGGCAGTGTAGGGGGTCATGCTGGGGCTGGTGTTTCAGGGTGTAGGGCAGTGCAGTTTTGTTCGTGCAGCGTACGGGGTCCTGCTGGGGCTGGTGTTTCAGGCTTTAGGGGAGTGCAGTGGTGTTCAGGCAGTGTAGGGGATCATGCTGGGGTCGGTGTTTCAGGGTTTGGGGCAGTGCAGTGGTGTTCGGGGAGTATAGGGGATCTTGCTGGTGCCGGTGTTTCAGGGTTTAGGGCAGTGCAGTGGTGTTCAGGCAGAGTAGGGGTCCATGTTGGGGGTGGTGTTTCAAGGTTTATGGCCGAGCAGTGGTGTTCGGGAAGAGTAGGGGGTCGTGCTGGGGGTATTTTTTCAGGGTTTAGGGCCGAGCAGTGGTGTCCGGGCAGTGTAGTGGGTGGTGCTGGGGGTGGTGTTTCAGGGTTTGGGGTAGTGCAATGATGTTTGGACAGTGTGGGGGGTCGTGCTAGGGCTGGTGTTTCAGTGTTTAGTGACAGTGTAGTGTGGTTCGGGCAGTGTATGGGGTCGTACAGGGCAGATGTTTATGGGTTTAGTGCAGTGGTTTTTGGGCAGTGTAGGGGGTCGTCCTGGTGCTGGTGTTTCAGGGTGTAGGGCAGTGCAGTTTTGTTCGGGCAGTGTAGGGGGTCCTGCTGGGGCTGGTGTTTCAGGCTTTAGGGGAGTGCAGTGGTGTTCAGGCAGTGTAGGGGGTCATGCTGGGGCTGGTGTTTCATGGTGTAGAGCAGTGCAGTGGTGTTTGGGAAGAGTAGGGGGTCGTGCTGGGGCCGGTGTTTCTAGGGTTTAAGGCAGTGCAGTGGTGTTCGGGCAGTGTAGGGATCGTGCTGGGGCTGGGGTTTCAGGGTGTTGTGCAGTGGTGTTCGGGCAGTGTAGGGGGTTGTGCTGGGGCGGTGTTTCAGGGTGTAGGGCAGTGCAGTGGTGTTTGGGAAGAGTAGGGGGTCGTGCTGGGGCTGATGTTTCTGGGTATAGGACAGTGTAGTGTTGTCCGGGCAGTGTAGGGGGTCGTGCTGGGGGTGGTGTTTCAGGGTTTAGAGCAGTGCAGTCGTGTTCGGGGAGTGTAGGAGGTCGTGCTGGGTCCGGTGTTTCAGGGTTTAGGGCAGTGCACTGGTGTTCGGGGAGTGTAGGGGGTTGTGCTGGTGACGGTGTTTCAGGGTTTAGGGCAGTGCAGTGGTGTTCGGGGAGTGTAGGGGGTGGTGCTGTGGCCAGTGTTTCAGGGTTTAGGGCAGTGCAGTGGTGTTCGGGCAGTGTAGGGGGTCATGCTGGGGCCGGTGTTTCAGGGTGTAGAGCAGTGCAGTGGTGTTCGGGAAGTGTAGGGGGTCATGCTGGGGCCGGTGTTTCAGGGTGTAGTGCAGTGCAGTGGTGTTCGGGGAGTGGAGGTGGTCCTGCTGGGGCTGGTCTTTCAGGGTGAAGAGAAGTGCAGTGGTGTTCGGGCAATGTAGGGGTTCGTGCTGGGGCCAGTGTTTTTAGGGTTTAGGGCAGTGCAGTGGTGTTCGGGAAGTGTAGGGGGTCATGCCTGGGCCGGTGTTTCCGGGTGTAGGGCAGTGTTGTTCGGGCAGTGAAGGGGGTCGTGCTTTGGGTGGTGTTTCAGTCTTTAGGGCAGTGCAGTGGTGTTCGGGAAGTGTGGGGGGTCGTACAGGGGCTGTGTTTCAGGGTTTAGAGCAGTGCAGTGGTGTTCGGGCAGTGTAGGGGGTCGTGCTGGGGCTGGTTTTTCAGGGTTTAGGGCAGTGCAGTGGTGTAAGTTCAGTGTAGGGGATCGTGCTGATACAGGTGTTTCAGGGGTTAGGGCAGTGCAGTGGTGTTCGGGCAGAGTAGGGGTCCGTGTTGGGGGTGGTGTTTCAAGGTTTATGGCCGAGCAGTGGTGTTCGGGAAGAGTAGGGGGTCGTGCTGGGGGTATTTTTTCAGGGTTTAGGGCCGAGCAGTGGTGTCCGGGCAGTGTAGTGGGTGGTGCTGGGGGTGGTGTTTCAGGGTTTGGGGTAGTGCAATGATGTTTGGACAGTGTAGAGGGTCGTTCTGGGGGTGGTGTTTCAGGGTTTAGAGCAGTGCAGTGGTGTTCGGGGAGTGTAGGAGGTTGTGCTGGGTCCGGTGTTTCAGGGTTTAGGGCAGTGCAGTGGTGTTCGGGGAGTGTAGGGGGTGGTGCTGTGGCCAGTGTTTCAGGGTTTAGGGCAGTGCAGTGGTGTTCGGGCAGTGTAGGGGGTCATGCTGGGGCCGGTGTTTCAGGGTGTAGGGCAGTGCAGTGGTGTTCGGGCAGTGTATGGGGTCATGCTGGGGCCGGCGTTTCAGGGTGTAGTGCAGTGCAGTGGTGTTCGGGGAGTGGAGGGGGTCCTGCTGGGGCTGGTGTTTCAGGGTGAAGAGAAATGCAGTGGTGTTCGGGCAATGTAGGGGTTCGTGCTGGGGCCAGTGTTTTTAGGGTTTAGGGCGGTGCAGTGGTGTTCGGGAAGTGTAGGGGGTCATGCTGGGGACGGTGTTTCTGGGTGTAGGGCAGTGTTGTTCGGGCAGTGAAGGGGGTCGTGCTGGGGTCGGTGTTTCAGGGTTTGGGGCAGTGCAGTGGTGTTCAGGGAGTGTAGGGGATCTTGCTGGGGCCGGAGTTTCAGGGTTTAGGGCAGTGCAGTGGTGTTCGGGCAGAGTAGGGGTTCGTGTTGGGGGTGGTGTTTCAAGGTTTATGGCCGAGCAGTGGTGTTCGGGAAGAGTAGGGGGTCTTGCTGGGGGTATTTTTTCAGGGTTTAGGGACGAGCAGTGGTGTCCGGGCAGTGTAGTGGGTCGTGCTGGGGGTGGTGTTTCAGGGTTTGGGGTAGCGCAATGATGTTTGGACAGTGTGGGGGGTCGTGCTAGGGCTGGTGTTTCAGTGTTTAGTGACAGTGTAGTGTGGTTCGGGCAGTGTATGGGGTCGTACAGGGGCAGATGTTTCAGGGTTTAGTGCATTGGTTTTTGGGCAGTGTAGGGGGTCGTCCTGGGGCTGGTGTTTCAGGGTGTAGGGCAGTGCAGTTTTGTTCCGGCAGTGTAGGGGGTCCTGCTGGGGCTGGTGTTTCAGGCTTTAGGGGAGTGCAGTGGTGTTCAGGCAGTGTAGGGGGTCATGCTGGGGCTGGTGTTTCATGGTGTAGAGCAGTGCAGTGGTGTTTGGGAAGAGTAGGGGGTCGTGCTGGGGCCGTTGTTTTTAGGGTTTAGAGCAGTTCAGTGGTGTTCGGGCAGTGTAGGGGGTCGTGCTGGGGCCGGTGTTTCTAGGGTTTAAGGCAGTGCAGTGGTGTTCGGGCAGTGTAGGGATCGTGCTGGGGCTGGGGTTTCAGGGTGTTGTGCAGTGGTGTTCGGGCAGTGTAGGGGGTTGTGCTGGGGCGGTCTTTCAGGGTGTAGGGCAGTGCAGTGGTGTTTGGGAAGAGTAGGGGGTCGTGCTGGGGCTGATGTTTCTGGGTGTAGGACAGTGTAGTGTTGTCCGGGCAGTGTAGGGGGTCGTGCTGGGGGTGGTGTTTCAGGGTTTAGAGCAGTGCAGTCGTGTTCGGGGAGTGTAGGAGGTCGTGCTGGGTCCGGTGTTTCAGGGTTTAGGGCAGTGCAGTGGTGTTCGGGGAGTGTAGGGGGTTGTGCTGGTGACGGTGTTTCAGGGTTTAGGGCAGTGCAGTGGTGTTCGGGGAGTGTAGGGGGTGGTGCTGTGGCCAGTGTTTCAGGGTTTAGGGCAGTGCAGTGGTGTTTGGGCAGTGTAGGGGGTCATGCTGGGGCCGGTGTTTCAGGGTGTAGAGCAGTGCAGTGGTGTTCGGGCAGTGTAGGGGGTCATGCTGGGGCCTGTGTTTCAGGGTGTAGTGCAGTGCAGTGGTGTTCGGGGAGTGGAGGTGGTCCTGCTGGGGCTGGTCTTTCAGGGTGAAGAGAAGTGCAGTGGTGTTCGGGCAATGTAGGGGTTCGTGCTGGGGCCAGTGTTTTTAGGGTTTAGGGCAGTGCAGTGGTGTTCGGGAAGTGTAGGGGGTCATGCCTGGGCCGGTGTTTCCGGGTGTAGGGCAGTGTTGTTCGGGCAGTGAAGGAGGTCGTGCTTTGGGTGGTGTTTCAGTCTTTAGGGCAGTGCAGTGGTGTTCGGGAAGTGTGGGGGGTTGTACAGGGGCTGTGTTTCAGGGTTTAGAGCAGTGCAGTGGTGTTCGGGCAGTGTAGGGGGTCGTGCTGGGGCTGGTTTTTCAGTGTTTAGGGCAGTGCAGTGGTGTAAGTTCAGTGTAGGGGATCGTGCTGGGGATGTTGTTTCAGGGTTTAGGGCAGTGCAGTGGTGTTTGTTCAGTGTAGGGGTCGTGCTGATGCAGGTGTTTCAGGGTTTAGGGCAGTGCAGTGGTGTTTGGGCAGTGTAGGGGGTCGTGCTGGGGCTGGTGTTACAGAGTGTAAGGTCAGAGCAGTGGTGTTCGGGCAGTGAAGGGGTCGTGCTGGGGCCGGTATTTCAGGGTGTAGGGCAGTGCAGTGGTGTTCGGGCAGTGTAGGGGATCGTGCTGGGGTCGGTGTTTCAGGGTTTGGGGCAGTGCAGTGATGTTCGGGGAGTGTAGGGGATCTTACTGGGGCCGGTGTTTCAGGGTTTAGGGCAGTGCAGTGGTGTTTGGGCAGAGTAGGAGTTCGTGTTGGGGGTAGTGTTTCAAGGTTTATGGCCGAGCAGCGGTGTTCGGGAAGAGTAGGGGGTCATGCTGGGGGTATTTTTTCAGGGTTTAGGGCCGAGCAGTGGTGTCCGGGCAGTGTAGTTGGTCGTGCTGGAGGTGGTGTTTCAGGGTTTGGGGTAGTGCAATGGTGTTTGGACAGTGTGGGGGGTCGTGCTAGGGCTGGTGTTTCAGTGTTTAGGACAGTGCAGTGTGGTTCGGGCAGTGTATGGGGTTGTGCAGGGGCAGATGTTTCGGGGTTTAGTGCAGTGGTTTTTGGGCAGTGTAGGGGGTCCTGCTGGGGCTGGTGTTTCAGGCTTTAGGGGAGTGCAGTGGTGTTCAGGCAGTGTAGGGGATCGTGCTGGGTCGGTGTTTCAGGGTTTGGGGCAGTGCAGTGGTGTTCGGGGAGTGTAGGGGATCTTGCTGGTGCCGGTGTTTCAGGGTTTAGGGCAGTGCAGTGGTGTTCGGGCAGAGTAGGGGTCCGTGTTGGGGGTGGTGTTTCAAGGTTTATGGCCGAGCAGTGGTGTTCGGGAAGAGTAGGGGGTCGTGCTGGGGGTATTTTTTCAGGGTTTAGGGCCGAGCAGTGGTGTCCGGGCAGTGTAGTGGGTGGTGCTGGGGGTGGTGTTTCAGGGTTTGGGGTAGTGCAATGATGTTCGGACAGTGTAGAGGGTCGTGCTGGGGGTGGTGTTTCAGGGTTTAGAGCAGTGCAGTGGTGTTCGGGGAGTGTAGGAGGTTGTGCTGGGTCCGGTGTTTCAGGGTTTAGGGCAGTGCAGTGGTGTTCGGGGAGTGTAGGGGGTCGTGCTGGTGACGGTGTTTCAGGGTTTAGGGCAGTGCAGTGGTGTTCGGGCAGTGTATGGGGTCATGCTGGGGCCAGTGTTTCAGGGTGTAGTGCAGTGCAGTGGTGTTCGGGGAGTGGAGGGGGTCCTGCTGGGGCTGGTGTTTCAGGGTGAAGAGAAGTGCAGTGGTGTTCGGGCAATGTAGGGGTTCGTGCTGGGGCCAGTGTTTTTAGAGTTTAGGGCGGTGCAGTGGTGTTCGGGAAGTGTAGGGGGTCATGCTGGGGACGGTGTTTCTGGGTGTAGGGCAGTGTTGTTCGGGCAGTGAAGGGGGTCGTGCTGTGGGTGGTGTTTCAGTCTTTAGGGCAGTGCAGTGGTGTTCGGGAAGTGTAGGGGGTCATGCTGGGGCTGGTGTTTCAGGGTTTAGGGCAGTGCAGTGGTGTAAGTTCAGTGTAGGGGATCGTGCTGGGGTGGTGTTTCAGGGTTTAGGGCAGTGCAGTGGTGTTCGTTCAGTGTAGGGGGTCGTGCTGATGCAGGTGTTTCAGGGTTTAGGGCAGTGCAGTGGTGTTCAGGCAGTGTAGGGGGTCGTGCTGGAGCTGGTGTTGCAGAGTGTAAGGTCAGAGCAGTGGTGTTCGGGCAGTGGAGGGGGTCATGCTGGGGCTGGTGTTTCAGGGTTTAGGGCAGTGCAGTGGTGTTCAGGCAGTGTAGGGGGTCGTGCTAGGGACAGTGTTTCAGGGTGTAGGGCAGGGCAGGGGTGTTCGGGCAGTGTAGGGGGTCATGCTGGGGCCCGAGTTTCTGGGTGTAGGGCAGTGCAGTGGTGTTCGGGCAGTGTTGGGCGTTGTGCTGGGGCTGGTGTTTCAGGGTGTAGGAGAGTGTAGTGGTGTTCGGGCAGTGTAGGGGGTCGTGCTGGGGCCGGTGTTTCAGGGTGTAGGGCAGTGCAGTGGTGTTCGGGGAGTGTAGGATGTCATGCTGGGGCCGGTGTTTCAGGGTTTAGGGCTGTGCAATGGTGTTCGGGGAGAAGAGGGGGTCGTGCTGGGGGCGGTATTTCAGGGTTTAGGGCAGAGCAGTGGTGATCAGGAATTGTAGGGGGTCGTGCTGGGGCCGGTCTTTCAGGGTTTAGGGCAGTGCAGTGCTATTCAGGCAGAGTAGGGGGTTGTGTTGGGGCGGTGTTTCAAGGTTTAGGGCAGTGCAGTGGTGTTCGGGTAGTGTAGGGGGTCGTGCTGGTTCCGGTGTTTCTGGGTATAGGGCAGTGTTGTTCGGGCAGTGTAGGGGGGCGTGCTGGGGGTGGTGTTTCAGGGTTTAGGGCAGTGCAGTGGTGTTCAAGAAGTTTGGGGGGTCATGCAGGGGCTGTGTTTTAGGGTTTATGGCAGTGCAGTGGTGTTCGGGCAGTGTGGGGGGTCGTGCTGGGGCCAGTGTTTCAGGGTTTAGGGCAGTTCTGTGGTGTTCGGGGAGTGTAGGGGTCGTGCTGAGGCCGGTTTTTTCAGGGTTTAGAGCAGTGCATTGGTGTTCGCAGAGTATAGGGTGTCCTGCTGGGGCCGGTGTTTCAGGGTTTAGGGCAGTGCAGTGGTGTTCGGGTAGTGTAGGGGGTCGTGCTGGGGCCGGTGTTTCAGGGTTTAGGGCAGTGCATTGGTGTTCGGGGGTGGTAGGGGATCGTGCTGGGGCTGGTGTTTCAGGGTTTAGGGCAGTGCAGTGGTGTTCGGGCAGTGTAGGGGGTCGTGCTGGGGCAGGTGTTTCATGGTTTAGGGCAGTGCAGTGGTGTTCAGGTAGTGTAGGGGGTTGTGCTGGGGCCAGTGTTTCAGGGTATAGGGCAGTGCAGTGGTGTTCGGGCAGTGTAGGGGGTCGTGCTGAGGCCGGTGTTTCAGGGTGTAGGTCAGAGCAGTAGTGTTCGGGCAGTGTAGGGGGTCATGCTGTGGCTGGTGTTTCAGGGTTTGGGGCAGTGCAGTGGTATTCAGGCAGTGTAGGGGGTCGTGCTGGGGCCGGTGTTTCAGAGTGTAGGGCAGTGCAGTGGTGTTCGGGCAGTGTAGGGGGTCGTGCTGAGGCCGGTTTTTCAGGGTGTAGGTCAGAGCAGTGGTGTTCGGGCAGTGTAGGGGGTCATGCTGTGACCGGTGTTTCAGGGTTGAGGGCAGTGCTGTGGTAATGAGGCAGTGTAGGGGGTCGTGCTGGGGCCGGTGTTTCAGGGTGTAGGGCAGTGCAGTGGTGTTCGGGCAGTGTAGGGGGTCGTGCTGAGGCCAGTGTTTCAGGGTGTAGGTCAGAGCAGTGGTGTTCGGGCAGTGTAGGGGGTCATGCTGTGGCCGGTGTTTCAGGGTTTAGGGCAGTGCTGTGGTAATCAGGCAGTGTAGGGGGTCGTGCTGGGGCCGGTGTTTCAGGGTGTAGGGCAGTGCAGTGGTGTTCAGGCAGTGTAGGGGGTCGTTTTGGGGCCAGAGTTTTTGGGTGTAGGGCAGTGCAGTGGTGTTTGGGCAGTGTTGGGGGTTGTGCTGGGGCCGGTGTTTCAGGGTGTAGGGCAGTGTGGGGGTCATTCTGGGGCCGTTGTTTCAGGGTTTAGGGCAGTGCAGTGGTGTTCGGGGAGTGTAGGGGGTCATGCTGGGGCAGGTGTTTCAGGGTTTAGGGCTGTGCATTTGTGTTCGGGGAGGGTAGGTGGTCGTGCTGGGGCTGGTGTTTCAGGGTGTAGGTCAGAGCAGTGGTGTTTGGACAGTGTAGGGGGTCGTGCTGAGGCTGGTGTTTCAGGGTGTAGGTCAGAGCAGTGGTGTTCGGGCAGTGTAGGGGGTCATGCTGTGGCCGGTGTTTCAGGGTTTAGGGCAGTGCAGTGGTATTCAGGCAGTGTAGGGGGTCGTGCTGGGGCCGGTGTTTCAGGGTGTAGGGCAGTGCAGTGGTGTTCAGGCAGTGTAGGGGGTCGTGCTGGGGCCAAAGTTTTCGGGTGTAGGGCAGTGCAGTGGTGTTTGGGCAGTGTTGGGGTTTGTGCTGGGGACGGTGTTTCAGGGTGTAGGGCAGTGCAGTGCTGTTCGGGCAGAGTAGGGGGTTGTGTTGGGGCAGTGTTTCAAGGTTTAGGGCCGAGCAGTGGTGTTCGGGCAGTGTAGCGGGTCATGCTGTGGCCGGTGTTTCTGGGTGTAGGGCAGTGTTGTTCCGGCAGTGTAGGGGGGCGTGCTGGGGGTGGTGTTTCAGGGTTTAGGGCAGTGCAGTGGTGTTCGGGAAGTGTGGGGGGTCGTGCAGGGGCTGTGTTTCAGGGTTTATGGCAGTGCAGTGGTGTTCGGGCAGTGTGGGGGGTCGTGCTGGGGCTGGTGTTTCAGGGTTTAGGGCAGTTCTGTGGTGTTCGGGGAGTGTAGGGGTCGTGCTGAGGCCGGTGTTTCAGGGTTTAGAGCAGTGCAATGGTGTTCGCAGAGTATAGGGTGTCCTGCTGGGGCCGGTGTTTCAGGGTTTAGGGCAGTGCAGTGGTGTTCGGGCAGTGTAGGGGGTCGTTCTGGGGCAGGTGTTTCAGGGTTGAGGGCAGTGCAGTGGTGTTCGGGCAGTGTAGGGGGTCGTGCTGGGGCCGGTGTTTCAGGGTGTAGGGCAGTGCAGTGGTGTTCGGGGAGTGCAAGGGGTCATGCTGGGGCAGGTGTTTCAGGGTTTAGGGCAGTGCATTGGTGTTTGGGGGGTAGGGGGTCGTGCTGGGGCTGGTGTTTCAGGGATTAGGGCAGTGCAGTGCTGTTTGAGCAGTGTAGGGGGTCGTGCTGAGGCCAGTGTTTCAGTGTGTAGGTCAGAGCAGTGGTGTTCGGGCAGTGTAGGGGGTCATGCTGTGGCTGGTGTTTCAGGGTTTAGGGCAGTGCAGTGGTATTCAGGCAGTGTAGGGGGTCGTGCTGGGGCCTGTGTTTCAGGGTGTAGGGCAGTGCAGTGGTGTTTGGGCAGTGTAGGGGGTCGTGCTGAGGCCGGTGTTTCATGGTGTAGGTCAGAGCAGTGGTGTTCGGGCAGTGTAGGGGGTCATGCTGTGGCCGGTGTTTCAGGGTTTAGAGCAGTGCTGTGGTAATCAGGCAGTGTAGGGGGTTGTGCTGGGGCCGGTGTTTCAGGGTGTAGGGCAGTGCAGTGGTGTTCAGGCAGTGTAGGGGGTCATGCTGGGGCCAGAGTTTTCGGGTGTAGGGCAGTGCAGTGGTGTTTGGGCAGTGTTGGGGGTTGTGCTGGGGCCGGTGTTTCAGGGTGTAGGACAGTGTAGTGGTGTTCGTGCAGTGAAGGGGTCGTGCTGGGGACGGTGTTTCTTGGTGTAGGGCAGTGCAGTGGTGTTTGGGCAGTGTAGGGGATCGTGCTGGGGTCGGTGTTTCAGGGTTTAGGGCAGTGCAGTGGTGTTCCGGGAGTGTAGGGGGTCGTGCTGGGGCCTGTGTTTCAGGGTTTAGGGCTGTGCAGTGGTGTTCGGGGAGCGTAGGGGGTCATGATGGCGCCGGTATTTCAGGGTTTAGGGAAGAGCAGTGGTGTTCAGGGATGGTAGGGGGTCTTGTTGGGACCGGTGTTTCAGGGTTTAGGGCAGTGAATTGGTGTTCGGGCAGAGTAGGGGGTCGTGCTGGGGGCGGTGTTTCAAGGTTTATGGCCGAGCAGTGGTGTTTGTTCGGGAAGAGTAGGGGGTCGTGCTGGGGGTATTTTTTCAGGGTTTAGGGCCGAGCAGTGGTGTACGGGTGTTAGAATCCGGGTTCTCTGGTTGGCACAGGTAGGTACTTGTGTCAAGCAGGGAACCTTTCCTCCAGTCAGGGTAGGGGGGTACACTCCAACAATAACCCCTGCTCACCCTCTAGGAACTAGGCATGATTTCTTTAACAACCGGTGACTTCCAGCAAAAATGCGAATAAGTGGTTGCGCTATTGGTCTGCCTTCACTATGTGGCGTTCACGGATCACTGTGTATGTATCACAAACGCAAATTCGTAAGCCTCACCGCTGACCACCAATGTTAGAATCCGGGTTCTCTGGTTGGCACAGGTAGGTACTTGTGTCAAGCAGGGAACTTTTCCTCCAGTCAGGGTAGGGGGGTACACTCCAACAATAACCCCTGCTCACCCTCTAGGTAGCTTGGCGTGAGCAGACAAGGCCTATCTCAGAGCGTTCAGGTTAAGCATTTGTGAACACACACACAGTAACTCAGTGACAACCCCACAAATGGACTCCACACTGGGATATATAGAAAAATAACACTTTATATATATAGTTTAGGCTTAGCACAAGACCAGATAACGTTTAAACGGCCCACAATACTTATTAACCAAAGAGTTCTTGGTTTTAGCGTAGTTTTAAAGTTCTGTGCGCTTGGTTCCTGTCCGTACGCTTTGTACGTGGTAAAAACTGCTTGGGAACGGGTCTCACATGCACTGTAGGCGCTTCTGGATGAAGCGTTCACCCTACGGTGCGAACAGGCACAGTACCTTTACTTGGTGAGTTTGTCACGGACGCTGCGCTGACATCAAGCGCGATGTATGGTGCGTTGTCCTCCTGGTGCGATGCGTACTACGGTATGTTAGACCGTGGGCGTGCAGGGCTTCAGGGGACGGTGCGTAGGTATGGTGCTTTCAATGTTCGTCGCGGCGTTCGCGCCGTCCCATGACATCGGCAATCTTGATACGAAGCGCTGGATACAAGCGAACAGTACGCTCCGCACAGGGGAGACGTACTCAACTACCATACGCACCGCAGCCTTTCCAAAGCAGGGAAAAGGAGCGTACGTCGGCAGTACGGTTCGTAGGGGATAGTAGCAAGTACGGTTCGCAGTCCTTCCATTACGGTGCGAGCTACGGCTCGAAGGGGCCTGTTAGTCGCGTTGCTCAGGCCGGACGATACCTTCCTTTGCGGTGCGAGCTACGGCTCGTAGAGGGGCCTTAGTCACGTTGTTCAGGCCGGACTGCGGGATACCAGCTTTCAGGGGGTACGCTGCGATCAGCGAGACGTACGCAGCAGTTTGAGTCGAAGATGCGGGGAAAACGGTCCGTTTTCCAAGGCGATCTCACGGAGGTGAAGTCCACTGGTCCTGGGACTTCGTTCAGGGGCAAGCTCACTCACAAGCCCTTGGAGATCTCTCAGCACAAGTCAAATAAAAGTTTCTTGAGTCTTTTCTTCATCTTCTTCAGCAGCAAGGCAACCACTGCAGGCCAATCCCCCAGGTCAGGGACAGTACTCCTCCATGCAGCTTTTCCAGTTCCTTCAGGTCGGACAGAGGTTTCTTCTTGGCAGGACAGGATCTAGTTTCTTAGGAGCAGGGCTCCTACATTTATACCACAAATCCTTTGTTCTCTCAGGCCAGGGGGGCCCTTGCCTAGTTCAGTCCAGTTCTGGAGCACTTTGTTGATGCGATGCAGGCTTCTTCTTTCAGGGTGCAGGGCTGAGCCATCAGACGCTCCACAGGGGGCGGAGCCAGCATTGTGGTGGCAGAGCACGGCCCTATTCAGAGTCCAGGTGTACTCCTCCCACCCATCTATATGTCAATCTCTCTATTCACCACCAGGCTACCTGGCCCTGCCCATCTGGGTTTCCCCAGCCCTGTCACTCACACAAGCCAGACAGCAGATACACATCACGCAGAGGCGGGCTGAAATGGTTAGGCAAGCAAAGGCCAACTTTCTAAAAGTGCCATTTGCAAACGCAGAATATTAAAACAAACCTTACTAAAAGATGTACCTTATTATTCTGAATTCAGGCATACTAAACTCGATTTTCTACCCCGTTCCCTGGGTCTGTTAGGATCATAGGATGTAACAATCTTAACAGCCCATTCTGGCCTATGAGAACAGGGTAGCCTTACAATAGTGAAAAACGAAAATGGCTGTAATTCGCTATTAGGACATGCCACACACATCAGGGCTTATCCTACCTTATGCTACAATGCATCCTGCCCTTGGGCCTACCATAGGGGTGACTAACATGAAGTTAAGGGAAGGTTTAGGGACTGGCAAGTGGGTACACTTGCCAGTCAGCATGTCAGTACCAGACTGCACGCAGGTTCTGCAATGGCAGACCTAGACACATTTTACCAGGCCGCTTCTGTGGGTGGCACAACCAGTGCTGCAAGCCCACCAGCGGTATTTGTATTTACACGCCCTGGCACTCCTGGTGCACTTTACTAGGGTCTGATAGTAAACCAAACAAGCCAATCATAAAATCCAACCAACATATACATTTTACATAGGGAGAGCATATGCACTTCAGCACTGAACAGCAGTGGTAAAGTGCCCAGAGTCATGAAAACAGCCAGCAACAGGTCCGAAAAAATGCAGGAGGAAGGCAAAAAGTTTAGGGATGACCCTGCAAAAAGGGCCAAGTCCAACACTACCCCCTTCCAGACAAAACGCAGGGCAGACCAATCACCACCGTGATGGTCTTCCCTGCTTGGGGCGATAGAACAAGGACCTGGCCCGCAACTGCAGGGGCAGACTCCAGTTCTACGCCAATCTGAACCTAATGGAATCCCTCTGTCCATACTCTCAGGGCCCACCAAGCCAATCCATGGGGAACCCTTCTCCTCACCTGTGGACACCACCTGTGCAGCACCTAACCTTAACTGGCTCACAGGTGCATCCCAACAGACAGACAGCAAGATGCCACAGTGGCTACTGACAGTAGTCCGGGATGAGACCCAGGCCTTATGCCTCTCAGGGCTCTCAAACCTCTGTGGCGCCAGGGAGTGGGGGGCAGTAGCCCCAGTTGCTTGGCAACCCTTGTCCATTCTCCCTCCTGTCAGGTAAGGTATGACATCCTGGCACTGACCCACCAGCCCCAGGCCTGTACCCGGTGGCTGGACCAAAGACTGGGGTGGCTTCTCCCACACCCGGTCCTCCTCCTTGGGGCTCTGCACCCTCCCACCCGGGGTGGTACCCCCTTCCAGAATTGCCAGGGCACCTGTGGCAGGTGTCCTGCGCAATTCGGTCACCAGTTCAGGGGTTCTATCCTGCAACTGGGCGTCCAGGTCAGGGGGGACACCCTGAACCTGGCCCTCCAACCTAGGGTTTAAACCCTTCAGTTGAGCCGGGGTCAGAGGCGAGGACTTCCTCCCTCTGCCCCCCTTCCAGATGGATGTACCCTCCCAACTGGAGTGGTAACCATAGAAGCAACATGGGTCAGGACACAGATTCCAGTTGTCCCACCCTCCAGGTCAGATAACGCCTGAACCTGGATTCCCAACCCTGGGACCAACCCACCGGGCAGTGTAGTGGGTCGTGCTGGGGGTGGTGTTTCAGGGTTTGGGGTAGTGCAGTGGTGTTTGGACAGTGTGGGGGGGTCGTGCTGGGGCTGGTGTTTCAGGGTTTAGGGCAGTGCAGTGGTGTTCGGGTAGTATAGGGGGTCCTGCTGGGGCTGGTGTTTCAGGCTTTAGGGGAGTGCAGTGGTGTTCGGCCTGAGTAGTGGGCCGTGCTGCGGGTGGTGGTTCAGGGTTTAGGGCAGTACGGTGCTGTTCGTTCAGTGTAGGGGGTCGTGCTGGGGCCGGTGTTTCAGGGTTTAGGGCAGTGCAGTGGTGTTCGGGGAGTGTAGGGGGTCGTGCTGCGGCCGGTGTTTTTAGGGTTTAGGGCAGTGCAGTGGTGTTCGGACAGTGTAGGGGGTCATGCTGGGGCCGGTGTTTCAGGGTGTAGGGCAGTGCAGGGGTGTTCAGGGAGTGTAGGGGGTCGTGCTGGGGCCGGTGTTTCATGGTGAAGAGAAGTGCAGTGGTGTTCAGGCAATGTAGGGGGTCGTGCTAGGGCTGGTGTTTCAGGGTGTAGGGCAGTGCAGTGGTGTTCGGGCAGTGTAGGGGGTGGTGCTGGGGCTGGTGTTAAATGGTTTAGGGCAGTGGTGATCAGGCAGTGTAGCGGGTCGTGTTGGGGCTGGTGTTTCAGGGTGTAGTGCAGTGGTGTTCGGGGAGTATAGGGGGTCGTGCTGGTGCCGGTGTTTCAGGGTTTAGGGCAGTACAGTGGTGATCGGGCATTGTAGCGGGTCGTGCTGGGGCTGGTGTTTCAGGGTTTAGGGCAGTGCAGTGGTGATCGTTCAGTGTAGTGGGTCGTGCTGGGGCCGGTGTTTCAGGGTTTAGGGCAGTGCATTGGTGTTCGGGGAGTGTAGGGGGTCATTCTGGGGCCAGTGTTTTTAGGGTTTAGGGCAGTTCAGTGGTGTTCGGGCAGTCTACGGGGTCATGCTGGGGCTGGTGTTTTTAGGGTTTAGGGCAGTGCAGTGGTCTTTGGGCAGTGTAGGGGGTCGTGCTGGGGCTCGTGTTTCAGGGTGTAGTGCAGTGGTGTTCGGGCAGTGTAGAGGGTCGTGCTGGGGCTGATGTTTCAGGGTTTAGTACAGTGGTGTTTGGGCAGTGTAGGGGGTCGTGCTGGGGCTGGTGTTTCAGGGTTTAGGGCAGTGCAGTGGTGTTCGGGCAGTGTAGGGGGTCCTGCTGGGGCTGGTGTTTCAGGCTTTAGGGGAGTGCAGTGGTGTTCGGCCTGAGTAGTGGGTCATGCTGCGGGTGGTGTGTCAGGGTTTAGGGCAGTGCAGTGTTGTTCGTTCAGTGTAGGGGGTCGTGCTGGGGCCGGTGTTTCAGGGTCTATGGCAGTGCAGTGGTGTTCGGGGAGTGTAGGGGGTCGTGCTGGGGCCGGTGTTTTTAGGGTTTAGGGCAGTTCAGTGGTGTTCGGGCAGTGTAGGGGGTCGTGCTGGGGCCGGTGTTTTTAGGGTTTAGGGCAGTGCAGTGGTGTTCGGGCAGTGTAGGGGGTCGTGCTGGGGCTGGTGTTTCAGGGTGTAGTGCAGTGGTGTTCGGGGAGTATAGGGGGTCGTGCTGGTGCCCGGTGTTTCAGGGTTTAGGGCAGTGCAGTGGTGATCGTTCAGTGTAGTGGGTTGTGCTGGGGCCGGTCTTTCAGGGTTTAGGGCAGTGCATTGGTGTTCGGGGAGTGTAGGGGGTCATGCTGGGGCCAGTGTTTTTAGGGTTTAGGGCAGTTCAGTGGTGTTCGGGCAGTGTAGGGGGTCATGCTGGGGCTGGTGTTTTTAGGGTTTACGGCAGTGCAGTGGTGTTTGGGAAGTGTATGGGGTCGTGCTGGGGCTGGTGTTTCAGGGTGTAGTGCAGTGGTGTTCGGGCAGTGTAGAGGGTCGTGCTGGGGCTGATGTTTCAGGCTTTAGTGCAGTGGTGTTTGGGCAGTGTAGGGGGTCGTGCTGGGGCTGGTGTTTCAGGGTTTAGGGCAGTGCAGTGGTGTTCGGGCAGTGTAGGGGGTCCTGCTGGGGCTGGTGTTTCAGGCTTTAGGGGAGTACAGTGGTGTTCGGGCAGAGTAGGGGGTCGTGCTGGGGGCGGTGTTTCAAGGTTTATGGCCAAGCAGTGGTGTTCGGGAAGAGTAGGGGGTCGTGCTGGGGGTATTTTTTCAGGGTTTAGGGCCGAGCAGTGGTGTCCGGGTGTTAGAATCCTGGTTCTCTGGTTAGCACAGGTAGGTACTTGTGTCAAGCAGGGAACCTTTCCTCCAGTCAGGGTAGGGGGGTACACTCCAACAATAACCGCTGCTCACCCTCTAGGAACCAGGCATGATTTCTTTAACAACCGGCGACTTCCAGCAAAAATGCGAATAAGTGGTTGCGCTATTGATCTGCCTTCACTATGTGGCGTTCACCGATCACTGTGTATGTATCACAAATGCAAATTCGTAATCCTCACCGCTGACCACCAATGTTAGAATCCGGGTTCTCGGGTTGGCACAGGTAGGTACTTGTGTCAAGCAGGGAACCTTTCCTCCAGTCAGGGTAGGGGGGTACACTCCAACAATAACCCCTGCTCACCCTCTTGGTAGCTTGGCGTGAGCAGACAAGGCCTATCTCAGAGCGTTCAGGTTAAGCATTTGTGAACACACACACAGTAACTCAGTGACAACCCCACAAATGGACTCCACACTGGGATATATAGAAAAATAACACTTTATATATATAATTTAGGCTTAGCACAAGACCAGATAACGTTTAAACGGCCCACAATACTTATTAAACAAAGAGTTCTTGGTTTTAGCGTAGTTTTAAAGTTCTGTGCGCTTCGTTCCTGTCTGTACGCTTCGTACGTGGTAAAAACTGCTTGGGAACGGGTCTCACATGCACTGTAGGCGCTTCGGGATGAAGCGTACACCCTACGGTGCGAACAGGCACAGTACCTTTACTTGGTGAGTTTGTCACGGACGCTGCGCTGACATCAAGCGCGATGTATGGTGCGTTGTCCTCCTGGTGCGATGCGTACTACGGTATGTTATACCTTGGGCGTGCAGGGCTTCAGGGGACGGTGCGTAGTTATGGTGCTTTCAATGTTCGTCGCGGCGTTCGTGCCGTCTCATGACATCGGCAATCTTGATTCGAAGCGCTGGATACAAGCGAACAGTACGCTCCGCACAGGGGAGACGTACTCAACTACCGTACGCACCGCAGCCTTTCCAAAGCAGGGAAAAGGAGTGTACGTCGGCAGTACGTTTCGTAGGGGATAGTAGCAAGTACGGTTCGCAGTCCTTCCGTTACGGTGCGAGCTACGGCTCGAAGGGGCCTGTTAGCCGCGTTGCTCAGGCCGGACGATACCTTCCTTTGCGGTGCGAGCTACGGCTCGTAGAGGGGCCTTAGTCACGTTGTTCAGGCCGGACAGCGGGATACCAGCTTTCAGGGGGTACGCTGCGATCAGCGAGACGTACGCAGCAGTTTGAGTCGAAGATGCGGGGAAAACGGTCCGTTTTCCAAGGCGATCTCACGGAGGTGAAGTCCACTGGTCCTGGGACTTCGTTCAGGGGCAAGCTCACTCACAAGCCCTTGGAGATCTCTCAGCACAAGTCAAATAAAAGTTTCTTGAGTGTTTTCTTCATCTTCTTCAGCAGCAAGGCAACCACTGCAGGCCAATCCCCCAGGTCAGGGACAGTACTCCTCCATGCAGCTTTTCCAGTTCCTTCAGGTCGGACAGAGGTTTCTTCTTGGGAGGACAGGATCTAGTTTCTTAGGAGCAGGGCTCCTAAATTTATACCACAAATCCTTTGTTCTCTCAGGCCAGGGGGGCCCTTGCCTAGTTCAGTCCAGTTCTGGAGCACTTTGTTGATGCGATGCAGGCTTCTTCTTTCAGGGTGCAGGGCTGAGCCATCAGATGCTCCACAGGGGGCGGAGCCAGCATTGTGGTGGCAGAGCACGGCCCTATTCAGAGTCCAGCTGTACTCCTCCCACCCATCTATATGTCAATCTCTCTATTCACCACCAGGCTACCTAGCCCTGCCCATCTGGGTTTCCCCAGCCCTGTCACTCACACAAGCCAGACAGCAGATACACATCACGCAGAGGCGGGCTGAAATGGTTAGGCAAGCAAAGGCCAACTTTCTAAAAGTGGCATTTGCAAACGCAGAATATTAAAATAAACCTTACTAAAAGATGTACCTTATTATTCTGAATTCAGGCATACTAACAATCTTAACAGCCCATTCTGGCCTATGAGAACAGGGTAGCCTTACAATAGTGAAAAACGAAAATGGCTGTAATTCGCTATTAGGTCATGCCACACACATCAGGGCTTGTCCTACCTTATGCTACAATGCACCCTGCCCTTGGGCCTACCATAGGGGTGACTAACATGAAGTTAAGGGAAGGTTTAGGGACTGGCAAGTGGGTACACTTGCCAGTCAGTATGTCAGTACCAGACTGCACGTAGGTTCTGCAATGGCAGACCTAGACACATTTTACCAGGCCGCTTCTGTGGGTGGCACAACCAGTGCTGCAAGCCCACCAGCGGTATTTGTATTTACACGCCCTGGCACTCCTGGTGCACTTTACTAGGGTCTGATAGTAAACCAAATAAGCCAATCATAGAATCCAACCAACATATACATTTTACATAGGGAGAGCATATGCACTTTAGCACTGAACAGCAGTGGTAAAGTGCCCAGAGTCATAAAACAGCCAGCAACAGGTCCGAAAAAATGCAGGAGGAAGGCAAAAAGTTTAGGGATGACCCTGCAAAAAGGGCCAAGTCCAACACTACCCCCTTCCAGACAAAACGCAGGGCAGACCAATCACCACCGTGATGGTCTTCCCTGCTTGGGGCGATAGAACAAGGACCTGGCCCGCAACTGCAGGGGCAGACTCCAGTTCTACGCCAATCTTAACCTAATGGAATCCCTCTGTCCATACTCTCAGGGCCCACCAAGCCAATCCATGGGGAACCCTTCTCCTCACCTGTGGACACCACCTGTGCAGCACCTAACCTTAACTGGCTCACAGGTGCATCCCAACAGACAGACAGCAAGATGCCACAGTGGCTACTGACAGTAGTCCGGGATGAGACCCAGGCCTTATGCCTCTCAGGGCTCTCAAACCTCTGTGGCGCCAGGGAGTGGGGGGCAGTAGCCCCAGTTGCTTGGCAACCCTTGTCCATTCTCCCTCCTGTCAGGTAAGGTATGACATCCTGGCACTGACCCACCAGCCCCAGGCCTGTACCCGGTGGCTGGACCAAAGACTGGGGTGGCTTCTCCCACACCCGGTCCTCCTCCTTGGGGCTCTGCACCCTCCCACCCGGGGTGATACCCCCTTCCAGAATTGCCAGGGCACCTGTGGCAGGTGTCCTGCGCAATTCGGCCACCAGTTCAGGGGTTCTATCCTGCAACTGGGCGTCCAGGTCAGGGGGGACACCCTGAACCTGGCCCTCCAACCTAGGGTCTAAACCCTTCAGTTGAGCCGGGGTCAGAGGCGAGGACTTCCTCCCTCTGCACCCCCTTCCAGATGGATGTACCCTCCCAACTGGAGTGGTAACCCTAGAAGCAACATGGGTCAGGACACAGATTACAGTTGTCCCACCCTCCAGGTCAGATAACGCCTGAACCTGGATTCCCAACCCTGGGACCAACCCACCGGGCAGTGTAGTGGGTCGTGCTGGGGGTGGTGTTTCAGGGTTTGGGGTAGTGCAGTGGTGTTTGGACAGTGTGGGGGGGTCGTGCTGGAGCTGGTGTTTCAGGGTTTAGGGCAGTGCAGTGGTGTTCGGGTAGTGTAGGGGGTCCTGCTGGGGCTGGTGTTTCAGGCTTTAGGGGAGTGCAGTGGTGTTCGGCCTGAGTAGTGGGCCGTGCTGCGGGTGGTGGTTCAGGGTTTAGGGCAGTACAGTGCTGTTCGTTCAGTGTAGGGGGTCGTGCTGGGGCCGGTGTTTCAGGGTTTAGGGCAGTGCAGTGGTGTTTGGGGAGTGTAGGGGGTCATGCTGGGGCCGGTGTTTCAGGGTGTAGGGCAGTGCAGGGGTGTTCAGGGAGTGTAGGGGGTCGTGCTGGGGCCGGTGTTTCATGGTGAAGAGAAGTGCAGTGGTGTTCAGGCAATGTAGGGGGTCGTGCTAGGGCTGGTGTTTCAGGGTGTAGGGCAGTGCAGTGGTGTTCGGGCAGTGTAGGGGGTCGTGCTGGGGCTGGTGTTAAATGGTTTAGGGCAGTGGTGATCGGGCAGTGTAGCGGGTCGTGTTGGGGCTGGTGTTTCAGGGTGTAGTGCAGTGGTGTTCGGGGAGTATAGGGGGTCGTGCTGGTGCCGGTGTTTCAGGGTTTAGGGCAGTGCAGTGGTGATCGGGCATTGTAGCGGGTCATGCTGGGGCTGGTGTTTCAGGGTTTAGGGCAGTGCAGTGGTGATCGTTCAGTGTAGTGGGTCGTGCTGGGGCTGGTGTTTCAGGGTTTAGGGCAGTGCATTGGTGTTCGGGGAGTGTAGGGGGTCATTCTGGGGCCAGTGTTTTTAGGGTTTAGGGCAGTTCAGTGGTGTTCGGGCAGTCTACGGGGTCATGCTGGGGCTGGTGTTTTTAGGGTTTAGGGCAGTGCAGTGGTGTTTGGGCAGTGTAGGGGGTCGTGCTGGGGCTCGTGTTTCAGGGTGTAGTGCAGTGGTGTTCGGGCAGTGTAGAGGGTCGTGCTGGGGCTGATGTTTCAGGGTTTAGTACAGTGGTGTTTGGGCAGTGTAGGGGGTCGTGCTGGGGCTGGTGTTTTCAGGGTTTAGGGCAGTGCAGTGGTGTTCGGGCAGTGTAAGGGGTCCTGCTGGGGCTGGTGTTTCAGGATTTAGGGGAGTGCAGTGGTGTTCGGCCTGAGTAGTGGGTCATGCTGCCGGCGGTGTGTCAGGGTTTAGGGCAGTGCAGTGTTGTTCGTTCAGTGTAGGGGGTCGTGCTGGGGCCGGTGTTTCAGGGTTTATGGCAGTGCAGTGGTGTTCGGGGAGTGTAGGGGGTCGTGCTGGGGCCGGTGTTTTTAGGGTTTAGGGCAGTGCAGTGGTGTTCGGGCAGTGTAGGGGGTCGTGCTGGGGCTGGTGTTTCAGGGTGTAGTGCAGTGGTGTTCGGGGAGTATAGGGGGTCGTGCTGGTGCCCGGTGTTTCAGGGTTTAGGGCAGTGCAGTGGTGATCGTTCAGTGTAGTGGGCCGTGCTGGGGCCGGTGTTTCAGGGTTTAGGGCAGTGCATTGGTGTTCGGGGAGTGTAGGGGGTCGTGCTGGGGCCAGTGTTTTTAGGGTTTAGGGCAGTTCAGTGGGGTTCGGGCAGTGTAGGGGGTCATGCTGGGGCTGGTGTTTTTAGGGTTTACGGCAGTGCAGTGGTGTTTGGGCAGTGTAGGGGGTCGTGCTGGGGCTGGTGTTTCAGGGTGTAGTGCAGTGGTGTTCGGGCAGTGTAGAGGGTCGTGCTGGGGCTGATGTTTCAGGCTTTAGTGCAGTGGTGTTTGGGCAGTGTAGGGGGTCGTGCTGGGGCTGGTGTTGCAGGGTTTAGGGCAGTGCAGTGGTGTTCGGGCAGTGTAGGGGGTCCTGCTGGGGCTGGTGTTTCAGGCTTTAGGGGAGTACAGTGGTGTTCGGGCAGAGTAGGGGGTCGTGCTGGGGGCGGTGTTTCAAGGTTTATGGCCGAGCAGTGGTGTTAAGGAAGAGTAGGGGGTCGTGCTGGGGGTATTTTTTCAGGGTTTAGGGCCGAGCAGTGGTGTCCGGGTGTTAGAATCCGGGTTCTCTGGTTAGCACAGGTAGGTACTTGTGTCAAGCAGGGAACCTTTCCTCCAGTCAGGGTAGGGGGGTACACTCCAACAATAACCGCTGCTCACCCTCTAGGAACCAGGCATGATTTCTTTAACAACCGGCGACTTCCAGCAAAAATGCGAATAAGTGGTTGCGCTATTGGTCTGCCTTCACTATGTGGCGTTCACCGATCACTGTGTATGTATCACAAATGCAAATTCTTAATCCTCACCGCTGACCACCAATGTTAGAATCCGGGTTCTCTGGTTGGCACAGGTAGGTACTTGTGTCAAGCAGGGAACCTTTCCTCCAGTCAGGGTAGGGGGGTACACTCCAACAATAACCCCTGCTCACCCTCTTGGTAGCTTGGCGTGAGCAGACAAGGCCTATCTCAGAGCGTTCAGGTTAAGCATTTGTGAACACACACACAGTAACTCAGTGACAACCCCACAAATGGACTCCACACTGGGATATATAGAAAAATAACACTTTATATATATAATTTAGGCTTAGTACAAGACCAGATAACGTTTAAACGGCCCACAATACTTATTAAACAAAGAGTTCTTGGTTTTAGCGTAGTTTTAAAGTTCTGTGCGCTTCGTTCCTGTCCGTATGCTTCGTACGCGGTAAAAACTGCTTGGGAACGGGTCTCACACGCACTGTAGGCGCTTCGGGATGAAGCGTACACCCTACGGTGCGAACAGGCACAGTACCTTTACTTGTTGAGTTTGTCACGGACGCTGCGCTGACATCAAGCGCGATGTATGGTGCGTTGTCCTCCTGGTGCGATGCATACTACGGTATATTAGACCTTGGGCGTGCAGGGCTTCAGGGGACGGTGCGTAGGTAGGGTGCTTTCAATGTTCGTCGCGGCGTTCGCGCCGTACCATGACATCGGCAATCTTGATTCGAAGCGCTGGATACAAGCGAACAGTACGCTCCGCACAGGGGAGACGTATGCAACTACCGTACGCACCGCAGCCTTTCCAAAGCAGGGAAAAGGAGCGTACGTCGGCAGTACGGTTCGTAGGGGATAGTAGCAAGTACGGTTCGCAGTCCTTCCGTTACAGTGCGAGCTACGGCTCGAAGGGGCCTGTTAGTCGCGTTGCTCAGGCCGGACGATACCTTCCTTTGCGGTGCGAGCTACGGCTCGTAGAGGGGCCTTAGTCACGTTGTTCAGGCCGGACAGCGGGATACCAGCTTTCAGGGGGTACGCTGCGATCAGCGAGACGTACGCAGCAGTTTGAGTCGAAGATGCGGGGAAAACGGTCCGTTTTCCAAGGCGATCTCACGGAGGTGAAGTCCACTGGTCCTGGGACCTCGTTCAGCGGCAAGCTCACTCACAAGCCCTTGGAGATCTCTCAGCACAAGTCAAATAAAAGTTTCTTGAGTTTTTTCTTCATCTTCTTCAGCAGCAAGGCAACCACTGCAGGCCAATCCCCCAGGTCAGGGACAGTACTCCTCCATGCAGCTTTTCCAGTTCCTTCAGGTCAGACAGAGGTTTCTTTTTGGCAGGACAGGATCTAGTTTCTTAGGAGCAGGGCTCCTACATTTATACCACAAATCCTTTGTTCTCTCAGGCCAGGGGGGCCCTTGCCTAGTTCAGTCCAGTTCTGGAGCACTTTGTTGATGCGATGCAGGCTTCTTCTTTCAGGGAGCAGGGCTGAGCCATCAGACGCTCCACAGGGGGCGGAGCCAGCATTGTGGTGGCAGAGCACAGCCCTATTCAGAGTCCAGGTGTACTCCTCCCACCCATCTATATGTCAATCTCTCTATTCACCACCAGGCTACCTAGCCCTGCCCATCTGGGTTTCCCCAGCCCTGTCACTCACACAAGCCAGACAGCAGATACACATCACGCAGAGGCGGGCTGAAATGGTTAGGCAAGCAAAGACTAACTCTCTAAAAGTGGCATTTGCAAACGCATAATATTAAAATAAACCTTACTAAAAGGTGTACCTTATTATTCTGAATTCAGGCATACTAAACTCGATTTTCTACCCCGTTCAATGGGTCTGTTAGGATCATAGGATGTAACAATCTTAACAGCCCATTCTGGCCTATGAGAACAGGGTAGCCTTACAATAGTGAAAAACGAAAATGGCTGTAATTCACTATTAGGACATGCCACACACATCAGGGCTTGTCCTACCTTATGCTACAATGCACCCTGCCCTTGGGCCTACCATAGGGGTGACTAACATGAAGTTAAGGGAAGGTTTAGGGACTGGCAAGTGGGTGCACTTGCCAGGCAGCATGTCAGTACCAGACTGCACGCAGGTTCTGCAATGGCAGACCTAGACACATTTTACCAGGACGCTTCTGTGGGTGGCACAACCAGTGCTGCAAGCCCACCAGCGGTATTTGTATTTATACGCCCTGGCACTCCTGGTGCACTTTACTGGGGTCTGATAGTAAACCAAATAAGCCAATCATGGAATCCAACCAACATATACATTTTACATAGGGAGAGCATATGCACTTTAGCACTGAACAGCAGTGGTAAAGTGCCCAGAGTCGTAAAACAGCCAACAACAGGTCAGAAAAAATGCAGGAGGAAGGCAAAAAGTTTAGGGATGACCCTGCAAAAAGGGCCAAGTCCAACACTACCCCCTTCCAGACAAAACGCAGGGCAGACCAATCACCACCGTGATGGTCTTCCCTGCTTGGGGCGATAGAACAAGGACCTGGCCCGCAACTGCAGGGGCAGACTCCAGTTCTACGCCAATCTGAACCTAATGGAATCCCTCTGTCCATACTCTCAGGGCCAACCAAGCCAATCCATGGGGAACCCTTCTCCTCACCTGTGGACACAACCTGTGCAGCACCTAACCTTAACTGGCTCACAGGTGCATCCCAACAGACAGACAGCAAGATGCCACAGTGGCTACTGACAGTAGTCCGGGATGAGACCCAGGCCTTATGCCTCTCAGGGCTCTCAAACCTCTGTGGCGCCAGGGAGCGGGTGGCAGTAGCCCCAGGTGCTTGGCAACCCTTGTCCATTCTCCCTCCTGTCAGGTAAGGTATGACATCCTGGCACTGACCCACCAGCCCCAGGCCTGTACCCGGTGGCTGGACCAAAGACTGGGGTGGCTTCTCCCACACCCGGTCCTCCTCCTTGGGGCTCTGCACCATCCCACCCGGGGTGGTACCCCCTTCCAGAATTGCCAGGGCACCTGTGGCAGGTGTCCTGCGCAATTCGGCCACCAGTTCAGGGGTTCTATCCTGCAACTGGGCGTCCAGGTCAGGGGGGACACCCTGAACCTGGCCCTCCAACCTAGGGTCTAAACCCTTCAGTTGAGCCGGGGTCAGAGGCGAGGACTTCCTCCCTCTGCACCCCCTTCCAGATGGATGTACCCTCCCAACTGGAGTGGTAACCCTGGAAGCAACATGGGTCAGGATACAGATTACAGTTGTCCCACCCTCCAGGTCAGATAACGCATGAACCTGGCTTCCCAACCCTGGGACCAACCCACCAGGCAGTGTAGTGGGTCGTGCTGGGGGTGGTGTTACAGGGTTTGGGGTAGTGCAGTGGTATTTGGAGAGTGTGGGGGGTCGTGCTGGGGCTGGTGTTTCAGGGTTTAGGGCAGTGCAGTGGGGCTCGGGCAGTGTAGGGGGTCATGCTGGGGCGTATGTTTCAGGGTTTAGTGCAGTGGTGTTTGGGCAGTGTAGGGGGTCGTGCTGGGGCGGGTGTTCCAGGGTGTAGGGCAATGCAGTGGTGTGTGGGAAGAGTAGGGGTCGTGCTGGGGCTGGCGGTTCTGGGTGTAGGGCAGTGCAGTGGTGTTCGGGGAGTGTAGGGTGTCCTGCTGGTGTCGGTGTTTCAGGGTTTAGGGCAGTGCAGTGGTGTTCGGGGAGTGTTGGGGGTCTTGCTCTGCCCGGTGTTTCAGGGTTGAGGGCAGTGCAGTGGTGTTTGGGCAGTGTAGGGGGTCATGCTGGGACTGGTGTTTCAGGGTATAGGGCAGTGCAGTGGTGTTCGGGCAGTGTAGGGGGTCCTGCTGGGGCTGGTGTTTCAGGCTTTAGGGGAGTGCAGTGGTGTTCGGCCTGAGTAGTGGGCCGTGCTGCGGGTGGTGGTTTAGGGCAGTGCAGTGCTGTTCGTTCAGTGTAGGGGGTCATGCTGGGGCCAGTGTTTCAGGGTTTAGGGCAGTGCAGTGGTGTTCGGGGAGTGTAGGGGTCGTGCTGCAGCCGGTGTTTTTAGGGTTTAGGGCAGTTCAGTGGTGTTCGGGCAGTTTAGGGGGTCGTGCTGGGGCCGGTGTTTTAAGGGTTTAGGGCAGTGCAGTGGTGTTAGGGCAGTGTAGGGGGTCATGCTGGGGCCGGTGTTTCAGGGTGTAGGGCAGTGCAGGGGTGTTCAGGGAGTGTAGGAATTTGTGCTGGGGCTGGTGTTTCATGGTGAAGAGAAGTGCAGTGATGTTCGGGCAATGTAGGGGGTCGTGCTAGGGCTGGTGTTTCAGGGTGTAGGGCAGTGCAGTGGTGTTGGGGCAGTGTAGGGGGTCATGCTGGGGCTGGTGTTAAATGGTTTAGGGCAGTGGTGATCGGGCAGTGTAGCTGGTCGTGCTGGGGCTGGTGTTTCAGGGTTTAGGGCAGGGCAGTGGTAATCGTTCAGTGTAGTGGGTCGTGCTGGGGCCGGTGTTTCAGGGTTTAGGGCAGTGCATTGGTGTTCGGGGAGTGTAGGGGGTCGTGCTGGGGCCAGTGTTTTTAGGGTTTAGGGCAGTTCAGTGGTGTTCGGGCAATGTAGGGGGTCATGCTGGGGTTGGTGTTTTTAGGGTTTAGGGCAGTGCAGTGGTGTTTGAGCAGTGTAGGGGGTCGTGCGGGGGCTGGTGTTTCAGGGTTTAGTGCAGTGGTGTTTGGGCAGTGTAGGGGGTCGTGCTGGGGCTGGTGTTTCAGGTTTTAGGGCAGTGCAGTGGTGTTCGGGCAGTGTAGGGGGTCCTGCTGGGGCTGGTGTTTCAGGCTTTAGGGGAGTGCAGTGGTGTTAGGCATGAGTAGTGGGTCAAGCTGCGGGTGGTGTGTCAGGGTTTAGGGCAGTGCAGTGTTGTTCGTTCAGTGTAGGGGGTCGTGCTGGGGCCAGTGTTTCAGGGTTTATGGCAGTGCAGTGGTGTTCGGGGAGTGTAGGGGGTCATGCTGGGGCCGGTGTTTTTAGGGTTTAGGGAAGTGCAGTGGTGTTCGGGCAGTGTAGGGGGTCGTTCTGGTGCCGGTGTTTCAGGGTTTAGGGCAGTGCAGTGGTGATCGGGCCGTGTAGCGGGTCGTGCTGGGGCTGGTGTTTCAGGGTTTAGGGCAGTGCAGTGGTGATCTTTCAGTGTAGTGGGTCGTGCTGGAGCCGGTGTTTCAGGGTTTAGGGCAGTGCATTGGTGTTCGGGGAGTGTAGGGGGTCATGCTGGGGCCAGTGTTTTTAGGGATTAGGGCAGTTCAGTGGTGTTCGGGCAGTGTAGGGGGTCATGCTGGGGCTGGTGTTTCAGGGTTTAGGGCAGTGCAGTGGTGTTCGGGCAGTGTAGGGGGTCCTGCTGGGGCTGGTGTTTCAGGCTTTAGGGGAGCGCAGTGGTGTTCGGCCTGAGTAGTGGGTCATGCTGCGGGTGGTGTGTCAGGGTTTAGGGCAGTGCAGTGTTGTTCGTTCAGTGTAGGGGTCGTGCTGGGGCCGGTGTTTCAGGGTTTATGGCAGTGCAGTGGTGTTCGGAGAGTGTAGGGGGCCGTGCTGGGCCGGTGTTTTTAGGGTTTAGGGCAGTTCAGTGGTGTTCGGGCAGTGTAGGGGGTCGTGCTGGGGCCGCTGTTTTTAGGGTTTAGGGCAGTGCAGTGGTGTTCGGGCAGTGTAGGGAGTCGTGCCGGGGCTGGTGTTTCAGGGTGTAGTGCAGTGTTGTTCAGGGAGCATAGGGGGTCGTGCTGGTGCCGGTGTTTCAGGGTTTAGGGCAGTGCAGTGGTGTTCACGGAGCATAGGGGGTCATGCTGTGGCCGGTGTTTCAGGGGTTAGGGCAGTGCAGTGGTGTTCGGGGAGTGTAGGGGGTCGTGCTGGGGCCGGTGTTTCAGGGTGAAGGGCAGTGCAGTGGTGTTCGGGCAGTGTAGGGGTCATGCTGGGCTGGTGTTTCATGGTTTAGGGCAGTGCAGTGGTGATCGGGCAGTGTAGCAGGTCGTGCTGGGTCTGGTGTTTCAGGGTTTAGGGCAGTGCAGTGGTGATAGTTCAGTGTAGTGGGTAGTGCTGGGGCCGGTGTTTCAGGATTTAGGGCAGTGCATTGGTGTTCGGGGAGTGTAGGGGGTCATGCTGGGGCCAGTGTTTTTAGGGTTTAGGGCAGTTCAGTGGTGTTCGGGCAGTGTAGGGGGTCATGCTGGGGCCGGTGTTTTCAGGGTTTAGGGCAGTGCAGTGGTATTTGGGCAGTGTAGCGGGTCGTGCTGGGGCTGGTGTTTCAGGGTGTAGTGCAGTGGTGTTCGGGCAGTGTAGGGGGTCATGCTGGGGCTGGTGTTTCAGGGTTTAAGGCAGTGCAGTGGTTTTCGGGGAGTGTACGGGGTTGTGCTGTGGCCGGTGTTTCAGGGTTGAGGGCAGTGTAGTGGTGTTCGGGAAGTGTAGGGGGTCGTTCTGGGGCCGTGGTTCAGGGTGTAGGGCAGTGCAGTGGTGTTCGGGCCGTGTAGGGGGTCGTGCTGGGGAAATTGTTTCAGGGTTTAGGGCAGTGCAATAGTGTTTGGGGAGTGTAGGGGGTTGTGCTGGGGCCGGTGTTTCAGGGTTTAGGGCAGTGCAGTGGTGTTCGGACAGTGTAGGGGGTTGTGCTGGGTCCAGTGTTTCAGGGTTGAAGGCATGGCAGTGGTGTTCGGGCAGTGTTGGGGGTTCATGCTGGGGCCGGTGTTTCAGGGTGTAGGGCAGTGCTGTTGTGTACGGGCAGTGTAGGGGGTCGTGCTGGGGCCGGAGTTTCCGGGTTTAGGGCAGTGCAGTGGTGTTCGGGCAGTGTTGGGGGTTGTGCTGGGGCCTATGTTTCAGGGTGTAGGACAGTGTAGTGGTGTTCGGGCAGTGAAGGGGTAGTGCTGGGGCCGGTGTTTCAGGGTGTAGGGCAGTGCAGTGGTGTTCGGGCAGCGTAGGGGATCGTGCTGGGGCCGGTGTTTCAGGGTTTAGGGCAGTGAAGTGGTGTTCAGGGAGTGTAGGGGGTCATGCTGGGGCCGGTGTTTCAGGGTTTAGGGCTGTGCAGTGGTGTTCGGGGAGCGTAGGGGGTCATGCAGGGGCCGGTATTTCAGGGTTTAGGGCAGAGCAGTGGTGTTCAGGGATCATAGGGGGTCTTGCTGGGGCCAGTGTTTCAGGGTTTAGGGCAGTGCAGTGGTGTTCGGAAAGAGTAGGAGGTCGTGTTGGGGGGCAGTGTTTCAAGGTTTATGGCCGAGCAGTGGTGTCTGAGTAGTGTAGTGGGTCATGCTGGGGCTGGTGTTTCATTGTTTAGGGCAGTGCAGTGGTGTTCGGGCAGTGTAGCGGGACATGCTGGGGCTGGTGTTTCAGGGTTTAGGGCAGTGCAGTGGTGTTTGAGGAGTGTAGGGGGTCGTGCTGGGGCCTGTGTTTCAGGGTTTAGGGCTGTGCAGTGGTGTTCAGGGATCGTAGGGGGTCCTGCTCTGGCCGGTGTTTCAGGGTTGAGGGCAGTGCAGTGGTGTTCGGGGAGTGTAGGGGGTCGTGCTGAAGCCGGTGTTTCAGGGTGAAGGGAAGTGCAGTGGGGTTCGGGCAATGTAGGGGGTCGTGCTAGGGCTGGTGTTTCAGGGTGTAGGACAGTGCAGTGGTGTTCGGGTAGTGTAGGGTTTCGTGCTGGGGCTAGTGTTTCATGGTTTAGCGCAGTGCAGTGGTGTTCGGGCAGTGTAGCGGGTCGTGTTGGGGCTGGTGTTTCAGGGTTTAGGACAGTGCAGTGGTTATCGTTCAGTGTAGGGGGTCGTGCTGGGGCCAGTGTTTCAGGGTTTAGGGCAGTGCAGTGGTGTTCAGGGTGTGTAGGGGGTCATGCTGGGGCCAGTGTTTTTCGGGTTTAGGGCAGTGCAGTGGTGTTCGGGCAGTGTAGGGGGTCATGCTGGGGCCGGTGTTTTTAGGGTTTAGGGCAGTGCAGTGGTGTTTGGGCAGTGTAGGGGGTCGTGCTGAGACTGGTGTTTCAGGGTGTAGTGCAGTGGTGCTCGGGCAGTGTTGGGGGTTGTGCTGGGGCTGGTGTTTCAGGGATTAGGGTAGTGCAGTGGTGTTCGTTCAGTGTAGGGGTCGTGCTTGGGCCGGTGTTTCAGGGTTTAGGGCAGTGGAGTGGTGTTCGGGGAGTGTAGGGGGTCGTGCTGGGGCCGGTGTTTTTAGGGTTTAGGGTTTAGGGCAGTTCAGTGGGGTTCGGGCAGTGTAGGCGGTCGTGCTGGGGCGGGTGTTTCAGGGTGAAGAGAAGTGCAGTGGTGTTCGGGCAATGTAGGGGCTCGTGCTAGGGCTGGTGTTTCAGGGTGAAGGGAAGTGCAGTGGTGTTCGGGCAATGTAGGGGGTCGTGCTAGGGCTGGTGTTTCAGGGTGTAGGGCAGTGCAGTGGTGTTCGGGCAGTGTAGGGTCATGCTGGGGCTTGTGTTTCATGGTTTAGGGCAGTGCAGTGGTGATCGGGCAGTGTAGCGGGTCGTGCTGGGGCTGGTGTTTCAGGGTTTAGGGCAGTGCAGTGGTGATCATTCAGTGTAGTGGGTCGTGCTGGGGCCGGTGTTTCAGGGTTTATGGCAGTGCATTGGTGTTTGGGCAGTGTGGGGGGTCGTGCTGGGGCCAGTGTTTTTAGGGTTTAGGGAAGTTCAGTGGTGTTCGGGCAGTGTCGGGGGTCATGCTGGGGCCGGTGTTTTCAGGGATTAGGGCAGTACAGTGGTGTTTGGGCAGTGTAGGGGGTCGTGCTGGGGCTGGTGTTTCAGTGTTTAGGGCAGTGCAGTGGTGTTCGGGGAGTGTAGGGGGTCGTGCTGTGGCCGCTGTTTCAGGGTTAAGGGCGGTGCAGTGGTGTTCGGGCAGTGTAGGGGGTCAAGCTGGGGCCAGTGTTTCAGGGTGTAGGGCAGTGCAGTGGTTTTCGGGGAGTGTAGGGTGTCGTTCTGGGGCTGGTGTTTCAGTGTGAAGGGCAGTGCAGTGCTGTTCGAGCAGTGTAGGGGATCGTGCTGGGGCCATTGCTTCAGGGTTTAGGGCAGTGCAGTTGTGTTTGGGGAGTGTAGGGGGTCATGGTGGGGCAGGTGTTTCAGGGTTTAGGGCAGAGCATTGGTGTTCGGGGAGGGTAGGGGGTCGTGCTGTGGCTGGCGTTTCAGGGTTTAGGGCAGTGCAGTGGTGTTCGGGCAGTGTAGGGGGTCATGCTGGGGCCAGTGTTTCAGGGTTTAGGGCACGGCAGTGGTGTTCGGGCAGTGTAGGGAGTCGTGCTGGGGCCAGAGTTTCCTGGTGTAGGGCAGTGCAGTGGTGTTTGGGCAGTGTTGGGGTTTGTGCTGGGGCCGGTGTTTCAGGGTGTAGGACAGTGTAGTGGTGTTCGGGCAGTGAAGGGGTCGTGCTGGAGCTGGTGTTTCAGGGTGTAGGGCAGTGCAGTGGTGTTCGGGCAGTGTAGGGGATCATGCTGGGGCCGGTGTTTCAGGGTTTAGAGCAGTGCAGTGGTGTTTGGGGAGTGTAGGGGGTCTGCTGGGGCCGGTGTTTTAGGGTTTAGGGCTGTGCAGTGGTGTTCGGGGAGCATAGGGGGTCATGCTGGGGCCGGTATTTCAGGGTTTAGGGCAGAGCAGTGGTGTTCAGGGATCGTAGGGGGCTTGCTGGGGCCGGTGTTTCAGGGTTTAGGGCAGTGCAGTGGTGTTCGGAGAGAGTAGGGGGTCGAGTTGGGGGCAGTGTTTCAAGGTTTATGGCCAAGCAGTGGTGTCCGGGCAGTGTAGTGGGTCATGCTGGGGCTGGTTTTTAATGGTTTGGGGCAGTGCAGTGGTGTTCGGGCAGTGTAGCGGGTCATGCTGGGGCTGGTGTTTCAGGGTTTAGGCTAGTGCAGTGGTGTTCGGGGAGTGTAGGGGGTTGTGCTGGGGCCGGTGTTTCAGGGTTTAGGGATGTGTAGTGGTGTTCGGGGACCGTAGGGGGTCATGCTGGGGCCGATATTTCAGGGTTTAGGGCAGAGCAGTGGTGTTCAGGGATCGTAGGGGGTCTTGCTGGGGCCGGTTTTTCAGGGTTTAGGGCAGTGCAGTGGTGTTCGGAGAGAGTGGGGGTCGTGTTGGGGGCAGTGTTTCAAGGTTTATGGCCGAGCAGTGGTGTCCGGGCAGTGTAGTGGGTCATGCTGGGGCTGGTGTTTCATGGTTTAGGGCAGTGCAGTGGTGTTCGGGCAGTGTAGCGGGTCATGCTGGGGCTGGTGTTTCAGGGTTTAGGGCAGTGCAGTGGTGTTCGGGGAGTGTAGGGGGTCGTGCTGGGGCCGGTGTTTTTAGGTTTTAGGGCAGTTCAGTGGTGTTTGGGCGGTGTAGGGGGTCATGCTGGAGCCGGTGTTTTTAGGGTTTAGGGCAGTGCAGTGGTGTATGGGAAGAGTAGGGGTTGTGCTGGGGCCGGCGGTTCTGGGTGTAGGGCAGTGCAGTGCAGTGGTGTTCGGGCAGTGTAGCGGGTCATGCTGGGGCTGGTGTTTCATGGTTTAGGGCAGTGCAGTGGTGTTCGGGCAGTGTAGCGGGTCATGCTGGGGCTGGTGTTTCAGGGTTTAGGGCAGTGCAGTGGTGTTCGGGGAGTGTAGGGGGTCGTGCTCTGGTGGTGTTTCAGGGTTGAGGGCAGTGCAGTGGTGTTTGGGCAGTTTAGGGGGTCGTGCTGGGGCCGTGTTTCACGGTGAAGGGAAGTGCAGTGGTGTTCGGGCAATGTAGGGGGTCATACTAGGGCTGGTGTTTCAGGGTGTAGGCCAGTGCAGTTGTGTTCGGGCAGTGTAGGGGTTCATGCTGGGGCTAGTGTTTCATGGTTTAGGGCAGTGCATTGGTGTTTGGGCAGTGTAGCGGGTCGTGCTGGGGCTGGTGTTTCAGGGTTTAGGACAGTGCAGTGGTGATCGTTCAGTGTAGGGGGTCGTGCTGGGGCCGGTGTTTCAGGGTTTAGGGCAGTGCAGTGGTGTTCGGAGAGAGTAGGGGGTCGTGTTGGGGGCAGTGTTTCAAGGTTTATGGCCGAGCAGTGGTATCCGGGCAGTGTAGTGGGTCATGTTGGGGATGGTGTTTCATGGTTTAGGGCAGTGCAGTGGTGTTCGGGCAGTATAGGGGTCATGCTGGGGCTGGGGTTTCAGGGTTTAGGGCAGTGCAGTGGTGTTCAGGGAGTGTAGGGTGTCGTGCTGGGGCCGGTGTTTCAGGGTTTAGGGCTGTGCAGTGGTGTTCGGGGAGCGTAGGGGGTCATGCTGGGGCAGGTATTTCAGGGTTTAGGGCAGAGCAGTGGTGTTCAGGGATCGTAGGGGGTCTTGCTGGGGCCGGTGTTTCAGGGTTTAGGGCAGTGCAGTGGTGTTCGGAGAGAGTAGGGGGTCGTGTTGGGGGCAGTGTTTCAAGGTTTATGGCCGAGCAGTGGTGTCCGGGCAGTGTAGTGGGTCATGCTGGGGCTGGTGTTTCAGGGTTTAGGGCAGTGCAGTGGTGTTCAGAGAGTGTAGGGGGTCGTGCTGGGGCTGGTGTTTTTAGGGTTTAGGGCAGTTCAGTGGTGTTCGGGCGGTGTAGGGGGTCGTGCTGGAGCCGGTGTTTTTTAGGTTTAGGGCAGTGCAGTGGTGTTCGGGCAGTGTAGGGGGTCGTGCTGGGGCTGGTGTTTCAGGGTATAGTGCAGTGGTGTTTGGGCAGTGTAGGGGGTCGTGCTGGGGCGGGTGTTTAATGGTGTAGGGCAGTGCAGTGATGTGTGGGAAGAGTAGGGGTCGTGCTGGGGCTGGCGGTTCTTGGTGTAGGGCAGTGCAGTGGTGTTCGGGGAGTGTAGGGGGTCCTGCTGGTGTCGGTGTTTCAGGGTTTAGGGCAGTGCAGTGCTGTTCGGGGAGTGTTGGGGGTCGTGCTCTGGCCGGTGTTTCAGGGTTGAGGGTAGTGCAGTGGTGTTTGGGAAGTGTAGGGGGTCATGCTGGGGCCGGTGTTTCAGGGTATAGGGCAGTGCAGTGGTGTTCAGGGAGTGTAGGGGGTCGTGCTGGGGCCGGTGTTTCAGGGTGAAGGGAAGTGCAGTGGTGTTCGGGCAATGTAGGGGGTCGTGCTAGGTCTGGTGTTTCAGGGTGTAGGGCAGTGCAGTGATGGTCGGGCAGTGTAGGGGTTCGTGCTGGGGCTAGTGTTTCATGGTTTAGGGCAGTGCAGTGGTGTTCGGGCAGTGTAGCGGGTCGTGCTGGGGCCAGTGTTTCAGGGTTTAGGGCAGTGCAGTGGTGTTCAGGGACTGTAGGGGGTCATGCTGGGGCCAGTGTTTTTCGGGTTTAGGGTAGTTTAATGGTGTTCGGGCAGTGTAGGGGGTCATGCTGGGGCCGGTGTTTTTAGGGTTTAGGGCAGTGCAGTGGTGTTTGGGCAGTGTAGGGGGTCGTGCTGGGGCTCGTGTTTCAGGGTGTAGTGCAGTGGTGTTCGAGCAGTGTAGAGGGTTGTGCTGGGGCTGATGTTTCAGGGTTTAGGGCAGTGCAGTGGTGTTCGGGCAGTGTAGAGGTTGTGTTTGGCCCGGTGTTTCAGGGTTTAGGGCAGTGGAGTGGTGTTCGGGGAGTGTAGGGTTCGGGCTGGGGCTGGTGTTTCAAGGTTTAGGGCAGTGCAGTGGTGTTCGGGGAGTGTAGGGGGTCGTGCTGTGGCCGGTGTTTCAGGGTTTAGGGCAGTGCAGTGGTGTTCAGGCAGTTTAGGGGGTCGTTGCTTTTAGGGTTTAGGGCGGTTCAGTGGGGTTCGGACAGTGTAGGCGGTCGTGCTGGGGCCGGTGTTTCAGGGTGAAGAGAAGTGCAGTGGTGTTCGGGCAATGTAGGGGGTCGTGCTAGGGCTGGTGTTTCAGGGTGTAGGGCAGTGCAGTGGTGTTCGGGCAGTGTAGGGGGTCATGCTGGGGCTGGTGTTTCATGGTTTAGGGCAGTGCAGTGGTTTTCGGGCAATGTAGGGGGTCGTGCTAGGGCTGGTGTTTCAGGGTGTAGGGCAGTGCAGTGGTGTTCGGGCAGTGAAGGGGTCATGCTGGGGCTGGTGTTTCATGGTTTAGGGCAGTGCAGTGGTAATCGGGCAGTGTAGCGGGTCGTGCAGCGGCTGGTGTTTCAGGGTTTAGGGCAGTGCAGTGGTGTTCGGGCAGTGTAGGGGGTCATGCTGGGGCCGGTGTTTTCAGGGTTTAGGGCAGTGCAGTGGTGTTTGGGCAGTGTAGGGGGGTTGTGCTGGGGCTGGTGTTTCAGGGTGTAGTGCAGTGGTGTTCGGGCAGTGTAGGGGGTCGGGCTGGGGCTGGTGTTTCAAGGTTTAGGGCAGTGCAGTGGTGTTCGGGGAGTGTAGGGGGGTCGTGCTGTGGCCGGTGTTTCAGGGTTTAGGGCAGTGCAGTGGTGTTCAGGCAGTTTAGGGGGTCGTTCTGGGGCCGGTGTTTCAGGGTGTAGGGCAGTGCAGTGGTGTTCGGGCAGTATAGGGGGTCATGCTGGGGCCGGTGTTTCAGGGTGTAGGGCAGTGCAGTGGTTTTCGGGGAGTGTAGGGCGTCTTTCTGGGGCTGGTGGTTCAGTGTGAAGGGCAGTGCAGTGGTGTTCGAGCAGTGTAGGGGGTCGTGCTGTGGCCGATGTTTCAGGGTATAGGGCAGTGCAGAGGTGTTCGGGCCGTGTAGGGGGTCGTGCTGGGGCCATTGTTTGAGGGTTTAGGGCAGTGCAGTTGTGTTTGGAGAGTGTAGGGGGTCATGCTGGGGCAGGTGTTTCAGGGTTTAGGGCAGAACATTGGTGTTCGGGGATGGTAGGGGGTAGTGCTGGGGCCGGTCTTTCAGGGTTTAGGGCAGTGCAGTGGTGTTCGGGCAGTGTAGGGGGTCGTACTGGGGCCAGTGTTTCAGGGTTTAGGGCACGGCAGTGGTGTTCGGGCAGTGTAGGGGGTCGTGCTGGGGCCGGTGTTTTCAGGGTTTAGGGCAGTGCAGTTGTGTACGGGCAGTGTAGGGGGTCGTGCTGGGGTAAGAGTTTCCGGGTTTAGGGCAGTGCAGTAGTGTTCGGGCAATGTTGGGGGTTGTGCTGGGGCTGGATTTTCAGGGTGTAGGACAGTGTAGTGGTGTTCGGGCAATGTAGGGGATCGTGCTGGGGCCAGTGTTTCAGGGTTTAGGGCAGTGCAGTGGTGTTCGGGGTGTGTAGTGGGTCGTGCTGGGGCAGGTGTTTCAGGGTTTAGGGCTGTGCAGTGGTGTTCGGGGAGCGTAGGGGTCATGCTGGGGCTGGTATTTCAGGGTTTAGGGCAGAGCAGTGGTGTTCAGGGATCGTATGGGGTCTTGCTGGGGCAGGTGTTTCAGGGTTTAGGGCAGTGCAGTGGTGTTCGGAGAGAGTAGGGGGTCGTGTTGGGGGCAGTGTTTCAAGGTTTATGGCCGAGCAGTGGTGTCTGGGCAGTGTAGTGTGTCATGCTGGGGCTGGTGTTTCATGGTTTAGGGCAGTGCAGTGGTGTTCGGGCAGTGTAGCGGGTCATGCTGGGGCTGGTGTTGCAAGGTTTAGGGCAGTGCAGTTGTGTTTGGGGAGTGTAGGGGGTCGTGCTGGGGCCGGTGTTTCAGGGTTTAGGGCAGTGCAGTGGTGTTCGGAGAGAGTAGGGGGTCGTGTTGGGGGCAGTGTTTCAAGGTTTATGGCCGAGCAGTGGTGTCCGGGCAGTGTAGTGGGTCATGCTGGGGCTGGTGTTTCATGGTTTAGGGCAGTGAGGTGGTGTACGGGCAGTGTGGCGGGTCATGCTGGGGCTGGTGTTTCAGGGTTTAGGGCAGTGCAGTGGTGTTTGGGGAGTGTAGGGGGTCGTGCTGTGGCCGGTGGTTTTAGGGTTTAGTGCAGATCAGTGGTGTTTGGGCGGTGTAGGGGGTCATGCTGGAGCCGGTGTTTTTAGGGTTTAGGGCACTACAGTTGTGTTCGGGCAGTGTAGGGGGTCGTGCTGGGGCTGGTGTTTCAGGGTATAGTGAAGTGGTGTTCGGGCAGTGTAGGGGTCGTGCTGGGGCCGGTGTTTCAGGGTGTAGGGCAGTGAAGTGGTGTTTGGGAAGAGTAGGGGTTGTGCTGGGGTCGGCGGTTCTAGGTGTAGGGCAGTGCAGTGGCGTTTGGGGAGTGTAGGGGGTGCTGCTGGTGTCGGTGTTTCAGGGTTTCGGTCAGTGCAGTGGTGTTCGGGGAGTGTAGGGGGTCGTGCTCTGGCTGGTGTTTCAGGGTATAGGGCAGTGCAGTGGTGTTTGGGGAATGTAGGGGGTCGTGCTAGGGCTGGTGTTTCAGGGTGTAGGGCAGTGCAGTGGTGTTCGGGGAGTGTAGGGGGTCGTGCTGGGGCCGGTGTTAAAGGGTGAAGGGAAGTGCAGTGGTGTTCGGGCAATGTAGGGGGTCGTGCTAGGGCTGGTGTTTCAGGGTGTAGGGCAGTGCAGTGGTGTTCGGGCAGTGTAGGGGTCATGCTGGGGCTGGTGTTTCATGGTTTAGGGCAGTGCAGTGGTGATCGGGCAGTGTAGCAGGTCGTGCTGGGGCTGGTGTTTCAGGGTTTAGGGCAGCGCATTGGTGTTCGGGGAGTGTAGGGGGTCGTGCTGGGGCCAGTGTTTTTAGGGTTTAGGGCAGTTCAGTGGTGTTCGGGCAGTGTAGCGGGTCATGCTGGGGCCGGTGTTTTCAGGGTTTAGGGCAGTGCAGTGGTGTTTGGGCAGTGTAGGGGGTTGTGCTGGGGCTGGTGTTTCAGGGTGTAGTGCAGTGGTGTTCGGGCAGTGTAGGGGGTCTGGCTGGGGCTGGTGTTTCAGGGTTTAGGGCAATGCAGTGGTGTTCGGGGAGTGTAGGGGGTCGTGCTGTGGCCGGTGTTTCAGGGTTTAGGGCAGTGCAGTGGTGTTCAGGCAGTTTAGGGGGTCGTTCTGGGGCCGGTGTTTCAGGGTGTAGGGCAGTGCAGTTGTGTTCGGGTAGTATAGGGGGTCATGCTGGGGCCGGTGTTTCAGGGTGTAGGGCAGTGCAGTGGTTTTCGGGGAGTGTAGGGTGTCGTTATGGGGCTGGTGTTTCAGTGTGTAGGGCAGTGCAGAGGTGTTCAGGCCATGTAGGGGGTCGTGCTGGGGCCATTGTTTGAGGGTTTAGGGCAGTGCAGTTGTGTTTGGAGAGTGTAGCGGGTCATGCTGGGGCAGGTGTTTCAGGGTTTAGGGCACAGCATTGGTGTTCGGGGATGGTAGGTGTTGGACTTGGCCCTTCTGGCAGGTTCACCCCTGAACTTTTTTTGCTTTTATTGGTGACTTGGTGATAGTGGTTTTTGGTTTCTGCGCACTTTCCCTGTGTCCCAGGGTAAAGTGCGTGCGCACTCTGAGTGCATGTGGTGAGATAGGCCTGCCCTCCCATAGGAATGCATGGGGAATGTATGTGTCCCTGGTAGTTTGGGCAAAGTAGGGGGTCGTGCTAGGGCTGGTGTTTCAGGGTGTAGGGCAGTGCAGTTGTGATCGGGCAGTGTAGGTGTTCGTGCTGGGGCTAGTGTTTCATAGTTTAGGGCAGTGCAGTGGTGTTCGGGCAGTGTAGCGGGTCGTGCAGGGGCTGCTGTTTCAGGGTTTAGGACAGTGCAGTGGTGTTCGGGCAGTGTAGGGGTCATGCTGGGGCTGGTGTTTCATGGTTTAGGGCAGTGCAGTGGTAATCGGGCAGTGTAGCGGGTCGTGCTGGGGCTGGTGTTTCAGGGTTTAGGGCAGTGCAGTGGTGTTCGGGCAGTGTAGGGGGTCATGCTGGGGCTGGTGTTTTCAGGGTTTAGGGCAGTGCAGTGGTGTTTGGGCAGTGTAGGGGGTTGTGCTGGGGCTGGTGTTTCAGGGTGTAGTGCAGTGGTGTTCGGGCAGTGTAGGGGGTCGGGCTGGGGCTGGTGTTTCAAGGTTTAGGGCAGTGCAGTGGTGTTCGGGGAGTGTAGGGGGTCGTGCTGTGGCCGGTGTTTCAGGGTTTACGGCAGTGCAGTGGTGTTCAGGCAGTTTAGGGGGTCGTTCTGGGGCCGGTGTTTCAGGGTGTAGGGCAGTGCAGTGGTGTTCGGGCAGTATAGGGGGTCATGCTGGGGCCGGTGTTTCAGGGTGTAGGGCAGTGCAGTGGTTTTCGGGGAGTGTAGGGCGTCTTTCTGGGGCTGGTGTTTCAGTGTGAAGGGCAGTGCAGTGGTGTTCGAGCAGTGTAGGGGGTCGTGCTGTGGCCAATGTTTCAGGGTATAGGGCAGTGCAGAGGTGTTCGGGCCGTGTAGGGGGTCGTGCTGGGGCCATTGTTTGAGGGTTTAGGGCGGTGCAATTGTGTTTGGAGAGTGTAGGGGGTCATGCTGGGGCAGGTGTTTCAGGGTTTAGGGCGGAGCATTGATGTTCGGGGATGGTAGGGGGTAGTGCTGGGGCCGGTCTTTCAGGGTTTAGGGCAGTGCAGTTGTGATCGGGCAGTGTAGGGGGTCATACTGGGGCCAGTGTTTCAGGGTTTAGGGCACGGCAGTGGTGTCCGGGCAGTGTAGTGGGTCATACTGGGGCTGGTGTTTCATGGTTTAGGGCAGTGCAGTGGTGTTTGGGCAGTGTAGCGGGTCATGCTGGGGCTGGTGTTTCAGGGTTTGGGCAGTGCAGTGGTGTTCGGGGAGTGTAGGGGGTCGTGCTGGGGCCGGTGTTTCATGGTTTAGGGCAGTGCAGTGGTGTTCGGGTAGTGTAGAGGGTCATGCTGGGGCTGGTGTTTCAGGGTTTAGGGCAGTGCAGTGGTGTTCAGAGAGTGTAGGGGGTCGTGCTGGGGCCGGTTTTTTTATTGTTTAGGGCGGTTCAGTGGTGTTCGGGCAGTGTAGGCGGTCGTGCTGGGGCTGGTGTTTTCATGGTTTAGGGCAGTGCAGTGGTAATCGGGCAGTGTAGCGGGTCGTGATGGGGCTGGTGTTTCAGGGTTTAGGGCAGTGCAGTGGTGTTCGGGCAATGTAGGGGGTCGTGCTGGGGCCGGTGTTTTCAGGGTTTAGGGCAGTGCAGTGGTGTTTGGGCAGTGTAGGGGGTTGTGCTAGGGCTGGTGTTTCAGGGTGTAGGGCAGTGCAGTGGTGTTCGGGCAGTGTAGGGGTCATGCTGGGGCTGGTGTTTCATGGTTTAGGGCAGTGCAGTGGTGATCGGGCAGTGTAGCGGGTCGTGCTGGGGCTGGTGTTTCAGGGTTTAGGGCAGTGCAGTGGTGATCGTTCAGTGTAGTGGGTCGTGCTGGGGCCGGTGTTTCAGGGTTTAGGGCAGTGCAGTGGTGTTCGGAGAGAGTAGGGGGTCGTGTTGGGGGCAGTGTTTCAAGGTTTATGGCCGAGCAGTGGTGTCCGAGCAGTGTAGAGGGTCATGTTGGGGCTGGTGTTTCATGGTTTAGGGCAGTGCAGTGGTGTTCGGGCAGGTTAGCGGGTCAGGCTGGGGCTGGTGTTTCAGGGTTTAGGGCAGTGCAGTGGTGTTCAGGGAGTGTAGGGGGTCATGCTGGGGCCGGTGTTTCAGGGTTTAGGGCTGTGCAGTGGTGTTCGGGGAGCATAGGGGGTCATGCTGGGGCCGGTATTTCAGGGTTTAGGGCAGAGCAGTGGTGTTCAGGGATCGTAGGGGGTCTTGCTGGGGCCGGTGTTTCAGGGTTTAGGGCAGTGCAGTGGTGTTCGGAGAGAGTAGGGGGTCGTGTTGGGGGCAGTGTTTCAAGGTTTATGTGCGAGCAGTGGTGTCCGGGCCGTGTAGTGGGTCATGCTGGCGCTGGTGTTTCATGGTTTATGGCAGTGCAGTGTTGTTCGGGCTGTGTAGGGGGTCTTGCTGGGGCGGGTGTTTCAGGGTGTAGGGCAGTGCAGTGGTGTGTGGGAAGAGTAGAGGTCGTGCTGGGGCTGGCGTTTCTGTGTGTAGGGCAGTGCAGTGGTGTTCGGGGAGAGTAGGGGGTCGTGTTGGGGGCAGTGTTTCAAGGTTTATGTCCGAGCAGTGGTGTAGAGGGTCATGTTGGGGCTGGTGTTTCATGGTTTAGGGCAGTGCAGTGGTGTTCGGGCAGTGTAGCGGGTCATGCTGGGGCTGGTGTTTCAGGGTTTAGGGCAGTGCAGTGGTGTTCAGGGAGTGTAGGGGGTCGTGCTGGGGCCGGTGTTTCAGGGTTTAGGGCTGTGCAGTGGTGTTCGGGGAGCGTAGGGGGTCATGCTGGGGGCGGTATTTCAGGGTTTAGGGCAGAGCAGTGGTGTTCAGGGATCGTAGGGGGTCTTGCTGGGGCCGGTGTTTCAGGGTTTAGGGCAGTGCAGTGGTGTTCGGAGAGAGTATGGGGTCGTGTTGGGGGCAGTGTTTCAAGTTTTATGTCCGAGCAGTGGTGTCCGGGCCGTGTAGTGGGTCATGCTGGGGCTGGTGTTTCATGGTTTAGGGCAGTGCAGTGTTGTTTGGGCAGTGTAGGGTGTCGTGCTGGGGCGGGTGTTTCAGGGTGTAGGGCAGTGCAGTGGTGTGTGGGAAGAGTAGGGGTCGTGCTGGGGCTGGCGGTTCTGGGTGTAGGGCAGTGCAGTGGTGTTCAGGGAGTGTAGGGGGTCCTGCTGGTGTCGGTGTTTCGGGGTTTAGGGCAGTGCAGTGCTGTTCGGGGAGTGTTGGGGGTCTTGCTTTAGCCGGTGTTTCAGGGTTGAGGGTAGTGCAGTGGTGTTTGGGAAGTGTAGGGGGTCATGCTGGGGCCGGTGTTCCAGGGTGAAGGGAAGTGCAGTGGTGTTCGGGCAATGTAGGGGGTCGTGCTAGGGCTGGTGTTTCAGGGTGTAGGGCAGTGCAGTGGTGGTCGGGCAGTTTAGGGGTTCGTGCTCGGGCTAGTGTTTCATGGTTTAGGGTAGTGCAGTGGTGTTCGGGCAGTGTAGCGGGTCGTGCTGGGGCCGGTGTTTCAGGGTTTAGGGCAGTGCAGTGGTGTTCAGGGAGTGTAGGGGGTCATGCTGGGGCCAGTGTTTTTCGGGTTTAGGGTAGTTCAATGGTGTTCGGGCAGTGTAGGGGGTCATGCTTGGGCCGGTTTTTTTTAGGGTTTAGGGCAGTGCAGTGGTGTTTGGGCAGTGTAGGGGGTCGTGCTGGGGCTAGTGTTTCAGGGTGTAGTGCAGTGGTATTCGGGCAGTGTTGGGGGCTGTGCTTGGGCCGGTGTTTCAGGGTTTAGGGCAGTGGAGTGGTGTTCGGGGAGTGTAGGGGTTCGTGCTGGGGCCGGTGTTTTTAGGATTTAGGGCGGTTCAATGGTGTTCGGACAGTGTAGGCGGTCGTGCTGGGGCCGGTGTTTCAGGGTGAAGGGAAGTGCAGTGGTGTTCGGGCAATGTAGGGGGTCGTGCTAGGGCTGGTGTTTCAGGGTGTAGGGCAGTGCAGTGGTGTTCGGGCAGTGTAGGGGTCATGCTGGGGCTGGTGTTTCATGGTTTAGGGCAGTGCAGTGGTGATCGGGCAGTGTAGCAGGTCGTGCTGGGGCTGGTGTTTCAGGGTTTAGGGCAGTGCATTGGTGTTCGGGGAGTGTAGGGGGTCGTGCTGTGGCCGGTGTTTCAGGGTGTAGGGCAATGCAGTGGTGTTCGGGGAGTGTAGGGGGTCGTGCTGGGGCTGGTGTTTCATGGTTTAGGGCAGTGCAGTGGTGATCGGGCAGTGTAGCAGGTCGTGCTGGGGCTGGTGTTTCAGGGTTTAGGGCAGTGCATTGGTGTTCGGGGAGTGTAGGGGGTCGTGCTGTGGCCGGTGTTTCAGGGTGTAGGGCAATGCAGTGGTGTTCGGGCAGTGTAGGGGTCATGCTGGGGCTGGTGTTTCATGGTTTAGGGCAGTGCAGTGGTGATCGGGCAGTGTAGGGGGTTGTGCTGGGGCTGGTGTTTCAGGGTGTAGTGCAGTGGTGTTCGGGCAGTGTAGGGGGTCGGGCTGGGGCTGGTGTTTCAGGGTGTAGGGCAATGCAGTGGTGTTCGGGGAGTGTAGGGGGTCGTGCTGTGGCCGGTGTTTCAGGGTTTAGGGCAGTGCAGTGGTGTTCAGGCAGTTTAGGGGGTCGTTCTGGGGCCGGTGTTTCAGGGTGTAGGGCAGTGAAGTTGTGTTCGGGTAGTATAGGGGGTCATGCTGGAGCCGGTGTTTCAGGGTGTAGGGCAGTGCAGTGGTTTTCGGGGAGTGTAGGGTGTCGTTCTGGGGCTGGTGTTTCAGTGTGAAGGGCAGTGCAGTGGTGTTCAGGCCATGTAGGGGGTCGTGCTGGGGCCGATGTTTCAGGGTGTAGGGCAGTGCAGTTGTGTTTGGAGAGTGTAGGGGGTCATGCTGGGGCAGGTGTTTCAGGGTTAAGGGCACAGCATTGGTGTTCGGGGATGGTAGGTGTTGGACTTGGCCCTTCTGGCAGGTTCACCCCTGAACTTTTTTTGCTTTTATTGGTGACTTGGTGATAGTGGTTTTTGGTTTCTGCGCACTTTCCCTGTGTCCCAGGGTAAAGTGCGTGCGCACTCTGAGTGCATGTGGTGAGATAGGCCTGCCCTCCCATAGGAATGCATGGGGAATGTATGTGTCCCTGGTAGTTCCTGATGCGTGGGGTGTGCAGGCTCGAGTTTGGTATGTGCGGACTCGTGGGATCGAATGCTTCGCAATGATGTATGATGCGTGATTGTGTCATGTGCGGAAGTGCCACTTCTAGAAGTGGGCACTTCTGTGTGCAGTGTGTCTGGCGTGTGATTGGTTGGAGCTGGCTGGTGAGCCTGGCTCCAGGAGTCTGGTTGGGTCTGCCCCAGTGGTGAGTGTGAGATTAGCATGCTGATGGCTGGGGAGAAGTGCACCTTAGACCTGAATAGGGCAGGACTTTCCCCACACAATGCTGGCACCGCCCCCTGTGGTGCGACTGACGACCCTAGCCCTGCCAGTGAATAGAGTGAGGGGCTGAGCACATCAAGGGTGCTCCCCAACCAGCTGCGACTGGTTTTCCCCCTCACCCTGAACCAAGAACAAAGGGCTTTACTGTATAAAAATGGGGCTGTGTCCCCACAGAATCTGTTCACTTCCAGGATCCTGAGGGGGGCTGCCGCTGCTGGAGGCCAGGAGGAACCGCCACTTGGGACTGCCTTCCTGCCCTGGAGGGCCCAGTGAGCTGGCCCCTGGCCCAGCCTTGCTCCCTGCCCACCTTCCTAAGGACTTTGCTGGACTTTGTGCTTATTTTCCCCTTTGCTGGGAGCGCTTTATTTGTATCCCTAAAGTGCCTGGGAGCTTCTATTGGCCTTTAGCGCTGAGAGCGCTTTCACTTTTTATCCCTAGCGCTAGGAGCGCTTTATTTCTGCTAGCCGGTGCCCACCCGGCGTTTGCCCCGTTTTTGCCGATTCTAGAGTCTCCTGGCAGGTGCCCACCCTGCCAGGGACATTGCTGTAACTGTAAGCGGGTGCCCACCCCGCGGAACATTGTTTTATTATCACGAGGGAGCCTACCCCTCTGGTTGCCGAGTTGTAGAATCACCGCCGCGGCCGGGCTTGTAGGAAGTCAGGCAGGCCGGGGGCGGGACTCCGGGACAACCGGAAGCAGGAGGGCGGGAGCCTACCCCGCCTCCTTCCGACGACACGCGGCTGGACTGATTCCCCTTCGAGACCCAGGCGGGAGCCTACCCCGCGCTGGGCCGGCCCGGAGAAGAAGCGGGGTCGGAGGTTCGGCGGGAGCCCACCCCGCCAACCGGCGAAGAAAAGAGAAGTCCGGGAAGCCTCCGTACCCGCCGGTGAGTGGCACATTGGTGGGGACATTACTTTGTTTACGGGAAAGGGTCCTGCCGGCATTCCTTCCAGAGCGGCCCCGCTTGGCAGTGGGCCGCTCCGACGAGGCTCCCTCCCTCCGACCAAGGGACCAGCAACTCGGGGGCATTCTTGTTCTTAGAGCCACAGAGGCTCCAACGGGGGCATTTCATTATTGTTTAGAGCCTGCGAGGCTCTGGGGGCATTATTCTTTTTTGAGTCCATGAGAAGGACTCCAACGTTGGGGGCCATGTTTAACAGAGCCCACGAGGCTCCAACGACGGGGTGCCTTGGTTAGTTCAGAGCCGCGCTCGGCTCTGCAACGTGCTCGGAAGCATTATTTATTCCACGAGCTCCGTGAGGCTCCAACGAAGGAGCGCATATTGGTTTAGAGCGCATTGCGCGCTCCAACCACGGGGGCAATACTTGCATAGAGCCCGGACAGGCTCTAGGGGGCATTTTGTGTTGTGGAGCCCAGAGGGGCTCAGGGGGCCACAAGTGTTGCGTATTTAGAGTCCAGGAGAGGCTCCAACCCCTGCCATATTTGTTTAAGAAGGCACAGTGGTGCCCCAGCATTTCTCCAGTTGCCCAGCACTTAGTGGGCAACTGCTACGTGTAGGTTGTGCTTTGTGTGCCCTGGTTTGCGCAGCCTGCGCAGGCACGCCCTGACTCTGCTGGACATAGGGCGTCCTTGCCCCTACAACGCCAGTTGGCCTAGGGACTGCCACAGGTGGTGGCTTATGTGAGTTTCCCGCTATGGTTCCTTCCTTACACCTCTGAATGGGTTTATGCGTTATGTGCCTTGTTTTACACCACTGAATGTATTTTATGCATCATGTGTTTTCCTTCCCTACACCTCTGAATGTTTTATGCATCATGTGTAACGTGCTATTACCCCTACAGGTATTGTGATACTTAGGTGGTTGTTTGTTTTCTCCTAGTACAGGTGGTGCTAGTGAGGTCCTGGTTCCCTGCGTGACATTTTCCTAAAGTGGTTAGGGTTGCGTAGGTGGTACTTACATGTTACCAGTGGTTACTGGTTGTGTGCTATATGTTATTTTGTGCTACAGTAATTTTATGTGCTAATTTCCAAAAGTGCTAATTCCTGACAGTGGTCCATGTGGCCCTGTCCCCTGTACATATAATCCCTTGTAAATTCTGCCCGTGCCTGTTGGCACATTGTAGAGTGTGTGTTTTTATCTAATGTGTTGTGGTATAATACAAAGGTTATTTTTATACAATACCTTGTGTGGAGTTTCTTTTGTGGTGGGCCTTGGGTGTTGTTGCTGGGTGCGCGCGCAAACGCTTTACACATCGCCTCAGAGATAAGCCTGACTGCTCGTGCCAAGCTACCAAGGGGGTGAGCAGGGGTTATCTTTGGCGTGTAACTCCCCAGCCCTGACTAGAGTGGTGGTTTCGGTCTGGCTTTGGCGCAAGCCCTAGCCAACCGGAAATCGCCATTTCTAACAGTAGGGGGTCGTGCTGGGGCCGGTGTTTCAGGGTTTAGGGCAGTGCAGGAGTGTTCGGGCAGTGTACGGGGTCGTACTGGGGCCAGTGTTTCAGGGTTTAGGGCACAGCAGTGGTGTTCGGGCAGTGTAGGGGGTCGTGCTGGGGCCGGTGTTTCAGGGTGTAGGGCAGTGCAGTTGTGTACGGGCAGTGTAGGGGCCACAAAATTGTCCTGGCATTGATTGGGTCCAGACTTGATTATTGCAATGCTCTTTATTTGGGCATCAATAAGGGCTTGGTGACCCGTCTACAGATGGTGCAGAACGCTGCCGCTAGACTGGTCCTGGACCTGCCTAAACGGGCCAAGACTCATCAGGCAAGAAGGACCTTGCATTGGCTCCCTATTGAGTCCAGGATATCCTTTAAGTCCCTGACTTTGATTTATAGAGCCTTGGCAACCAATCGGTCTGGGGGTATGAAGGATTTGCTGGTCCCCTACATTCCCCCCAGAACTCTCCGGTCGTCAAATAAACTTCTGCTTTCAGTGCCCAGGATACGTAAGGCTAGGTGGGGAGGTAGAGCTTTTTCAACTCTTGCTCCCAGGCAGTGGAATTCCCTGCCTTTGGAGATAAGATCTCTTCCATCGGCTCTGGCTTTTAGGAAGGCCCTTAAGACCTGGCTTTTTGCCAAGGCCTACGCTTAGATACGATCTGCCTCTTTTTCGAACTGTTTTGTTTAGGCGCCTTGATGCCTTCGGGCTAAGTAGCGCGATTACAAGTTTCCATTCATTCATTCATTCATTCGTGCTGGGGTAAGAGTTTCCGGGTGTAGGGCAGTGCAGTAGTGTTCGGGCAGTGTTGGGGGTTGTGCTGGAGCCGGATTTTCAGGGTGTAGGACAGTGTAGTGGTGTTCGGGCAGTGAAGGAGTCGTGCTGGGGCCGGTGTTTCAGGGTGTAGGGCAGTGCAGTGGTGTTCGGGCAGTGTAGGGGATCGTGCTGGGGCCAGTGTTTCAGGGTTTAGGGCAGTGCAGTGGTGTTCGGGGTGTGTAGTGTGTCGTGCTGGGGCCGGTGTTTCAGGGTTTAGGGCTGTGCAGTAGTGTTCGGGGAGCGTAGGGGGTCATGCTGGGGCTGGTATTTCAGGGTTTAGGGCAGAGCAGTGGTGTTCAGGGATCGTATGGGGTCTTTCTGGGGCCGGTGTTTCAGGGTTTAGGGCAGTGCAGTGGTGTTCGGAGAGAGTAGGGGGTCGTGTTGGGGGCAGTGTTTCAAGGTTTATGGCCGAGCAGTGGTGTCTGGGCAGTGTAGTGGGTCATGCTGGGGCTGGTGTTTCATGGTTTAGGGCAGTGCAGTGGTGTTCGGGCAGTGTAGCGGGTCATGCTGGGGCTAGTGTTTCAGGGTTTAGGGCAGTGCAGTGGTGTTCGGGGAGTGTAGGGGGTCATGCTGGGGCCGGTGTTTCAGGGTTTAGGGCAGTGCAGTGGTGATCGGAGAGAGTAGGGGGTCGTGTTGGGGGCAGTGTTTCAAGGTTTATGGCTGAGCAGTGGTGTCCGGGCAGTGTAGTGGGTCATGCTGGGGCTGGAGTTTCATAGTTTAGGGCAGTGAGGTGGTGTTCGGGCAGTGTAGCGGGTCATGCTGGGGCTGGTGTTTCAGGGTTTAGGGCAGTGCAGTGGTGTTCGGGGAGTGTAGGGGGTCGTGCTGTGGCCGGTGTTTTTAGGGTTTAGGGCAGATCAGTGGTGTTTGGGCGGTGTAGGGGGTCGTGCTGGAGCTGGTGTTTTGAGAGTTTAGGGCAGTGCAGTTCTGTTCGGGCAGTGTGGGGGTTCGTGCTGGGCCTGGTGTTTCAGGGTATAGTGCAGTGGTGTTCGGGCAGTATAGGGGTCGTGCTGGGGCCGGTGTTTCAGGGTGTAGGGCAGTGCAGTGGTGTTTGGGAAGAGTAGGGGTTGTGCTGGGGCCGGCGGTTCTAGGTGTAGGGCAGTGCAGTGGCATTTGGGGAGTGTAGGGGGTCCTGCTGGTGTCGGTGTTTCAGGGTTTAGGGCAGTGCAGTGGTGTTCGGGGAGTGTAGGGGGTCGTGCTCTGGCCGGTGTTTCAGGGTTGAGGACAGTTCAGTGGTGTTTGGGCAGTGTAGGGGGTCATGCTGGGGCCGGTGTTTCAGGGTATAGGGCAGTGCAGTGGTGTTCGGGGAGTGTCGGGGGTCGTGCTGGGGCCGGTGTTAAAGGGTGAAGGGAAGTGCAGTGGTGTTCGGGCAATGTAGGGGGTCGTGCTAGGGCCGGTGTTTCAGGGTGTAGGGCAGTGCAGTTGTGTTCGGGCAGTGTAGGTGTTCGTGCTGGGGCTAGTGTTTCATAGTTTAGGGCAGTGCAGTGGTGTTCGGGCTGTGTAGCGGGTCGTGCTGGGGCTGGTGTTTCAGGGTTTAGGACAGTGCAGTGGTGATCGTTCAGTGTAGGGGGTCGTGATGGGGCCGGTGTTTCAGGGTTTAGGGCAGTGCAGTGGTGTTCGGAGAGAGTAGGGGGTCGTGTTGGGAGCAGTGTTTCAAGGTTTATGACCGAGCAGTGGTGTTTGGGCAGTGAAGGGGTCGTGCTGGGGCCGGTGTTTCAGGGTGTAGGGCAGTGCAGTGGTGTTCGGGCAGTGTAGGGGATCGTGCTGGGGCCAGTGTTTCAGGGTTTAGGGCAGTGCAGTAGTGTTCGGGGAGCGTAGGGGGTCATGCTGGGGCTGGTATTTCAGGGTTTAGGGCAGAGCAGTGGTATTCAGGGATCGTATGGGGTCTTGCTGGGGCCGGTGTTTCAGGGTTTAGGGCAGTGCAGTGGTGTTCAGAGAGAGTAGGGGGTCGTGTTGGGGGCAGTGTTTCAAGGTTTATGGTCGAGCAGTGGTGTCCGGGCAGTGTAGTGGGTCATGCTAGGGCTGGTGTTTCATGGTTTAGGGCAGTGAGGTGGTGTTCGGGAAGTGTAGCGGGTCATGCTGGGGCTGGTGTTTCAGGGTTTATGGCAGTGCAGTGGTGTTCGGGGAGTGTAGGGGTCGTGCTGTGGCCGGTGTTTTTAGGGTTTAGGGCAGATCAGTGGTGTTTGGGCAGTGTAGGGGGTCGTGCTGGAGCCGGTGTTTTGAGGGTTTAGGGCAGTGCAGTTCTGTTCGGGCAGTGTAGGGGGTCGTGCTGGGGCTGGTGTTTCAGGGTATAGTGCAGTGGTGTTCGGGCAGTGTAGGGGTCGTGCTGGGGCGGGTGTTTCAGGGTGTAGGGCAGTGCAGTGGTGTGTGGGAAGAGTAGGGGTCGTGCTGGGGCTGGCGGTTCTGGGTGTAGGGCAGTGCAGTGGTGTTCGGGGAGTGTAGGGGGTCCTGCTGGTGTCGGTGTTTCGGGGTTTAGGGCAGTGCAGTGCTGTTCGGGGAGTGTTGGGGGTCGTGCTCTGGCCGGTGTTTCAGGGTTGAGGGTAGTGCAGTGGTGTTTGGGAAGTGTAGGGGGTCAGGCTGGGGCCGGTGTTTCAGGGTGAAGGGAAGTGCAGTGGTGTTCGGGCAATGTAGGGGGTCGTGCTAGGGCTGGTGTTTCAGGGTGTAGGGCAGTGCAGTGGTGGTCGGGCAGTTTAGGGGTTCGTGCTGGGGCTGATGTTTCATGGTTTAGGGTAGTGCAGTGGTGTTCGGGCAGTGTAGTGGGTCGTGCTGGGGCCGGTGTTTCAGGGTTTAGGGCAGTGCAGTGGTGTTCAGGGAGTGTAGGGGGTCATGCTGGGGCCAGTGTTTTTCGGGTTTAGGCTAGTTCAATGGTGTTCGGGCAGTGTAGGGGGTCATGCTGGGGCCGGTGTTTTTAGGGTTTAGGGCAGTGCAGTGGTGTTTGGGCAGTGTAGGGGGTTGTGCTGGGGCTAGTGTTTCAGGGTGTAGTGCAGTGGTGTTCGGGCAGTGTTGGGGGTCGTACTGGGGCCAGTGTTTCAGGGTTTAGGGCATGGCAGTGGTGTTAGGGCAGTGTAGGGGGTCGTGCTGGGGCCGGTGTTTCAGGGTGTAGGGCAGTGCAGTTGTGTACGGGTAGTGTAGGGGGTCATGCTGGGGTAAGAGTTTCCGGGTGTAGGGCAGTGCAGTAGTGTTCGGGCAGTGTTGGGGGTTGTGCTGGGGCCGGATTTTCAGGGTGTAGGACAGTGTAGTGGTGTTCGGGCAGTGAAGGGGTCGTGCTGGGCCCGGTGTTTCAGGGTGTAGGGCAGTGCAGTGGTGTTCGGGCAGCGTAGGGGATCGTGCTGGGGCCAGTGTTTCAGGGTTTAGGGCAGTGCAGTGGTGTTCGGGGTGTGTAGTGGGTCGTGCTGGGGCCGGTGTTTCAGGGTTTAGGGTTGTGCAGTAGTGTTCGGGGAGCGTAGGGGGTCATGCTGGGGCTGGTATTTCAGGGTTTAGGGCAGAGCAGTGGTGTTCAGGGATCGTATGGGTTCTTGCTGGGGCCGGTGTTTCAGGGTTTAGGGCAATGCAGTGGTGTTCGGAGAGAGTAGGGGGTCGTGTTGGGGGCAGTGTTTCAAGGTTTATGGCCGAGCAGTTGTGTCTGGGCAGTGTAGTGGGTCATGCTGGGGCTGGTGTTTCATGGTTTAGGGCAGTGAGGTGGTTTCGGGCAGTGTAGCGGGTCATCCTGGGGCTGGTGTTTCAGGGTGTAGGACAGTGCAGTGGTGTTCGGGGAGTGTAGGGGGTAGTGCTGTGGCCGGTGTTTTTAGGGTTTAGGGCAGATCAGTGGTGTTTGGGCGGTGTAGGGGGTCGTGCTGGAGCCGGTGTTTTGAGGGTTTAGGGCAGTGCAGTTCTGTTTGGGCAGTGTAGGGGGTCGTGCTGGGGATGGTGTTTCAGGGTATAGTGCAGTGGTGTTCGGGCAGTGTAGGGGTTGTGCTGGGGCCGGCGGTTCTAGGTGTAGGGCAGTGCAGTGGCATTTGGGGAGTGTAGGGGGTCGTGCTCTGGCCGGTGTTTCACGGTTGAGGACAGTGCAGTGGTGTTTGGGCAGTGTAGGGGGTCATGCTGGGGCCGGTGTTTCAGGGTATAGGGCAGTGCAGTGGTGTTCGGGGAGTGTAGGGGGTCATGCTGGGGCCGGTGTTAAAGGGTGAAGGGAAGTGCAGTGGTGTTCGGGCAATGTAGGGGGTCATGCTAGGGCCGGTGTTTCAGGGTGTAGGGCAGTGCAGTTGTGTTCGAGCAGTGTAGGTGTTCGTACTGGGGCTAGTGTTTCATACTTTGGGCCGTGCAGTGGTGTTCGGGCAGTGTAGCGGGTCGTGCTGGGGCTGGTGTTTCAGGGTTTAGGACAGTGCAGTGGTGATCGTTCAGTGTAGGGGGTCGTGCTGGGGCCGGTGTTTCAGGGTTTAGGCCAGTGCAGTGGTGTTCGGAGAGAGTAGGGGGTCGTGTTGGGGGCAGTGTTTCAAGGTTTATGACCGAGCAGTGGTGTTCGGGCAGTGAAGGGGTCGTGCTGGGGCCGGTGTTTCAGGGTGTAGGGCAGTGCAGTGGTGTTCGGGCAGTGTAGGGGATCGTGCTGGGGCCAGTGTTTCAGGGTTTAGGGCAGTGCAGTGGTGTTCGGGGTGTGTAGTGGGTCGTGGTGGGGCTGGTGTTTCAGGGTTTAGGGCTGTGCAGTAGTGTTCGGGGAGCGTAGGGGGTCATGCCGGTGCTGGTATTTCAGGGTTCAGGGCAGAGCAGTGGTGTTCAGGGATCGTATGGGGTCTTGCTGGGGCCGGTGTTTCAGGGTTTAGGGCAGTGCAGTGGTGTTCGGAGAGAGTAGGAGGTCGTGTTGGGGGCAGTGTTTCTAGGTTTATGGCCGAGCAGTGGTGTCTGGGCAGTGTAGTGGGTCATGCTGGGGCTGGTGTTTCATGGTTTAGGGCAGTGCAGTGGTGTTCGGGCAGTGTAGCGGGTCATGCTGGGGCTGGTGTTTCAGGGTTTAGGGCAGTGCAGTGGTGTTCGGGGAGTATAGGGGGTCGTGCTGGGGCCGGTGTTTCAGGGTTTATGGCCGAGCAGTGGTGTCCGGGCAGTGTAGTGGGTCATGCTGGGGCTGGTGTTTCATGGTTTAGGGCAGTGAGGTGGTGTTTGGGCAGTGTAGCGGGTCATGCTGGGGCTGGTGTTTCAGGGTTTAGGGCAGTGCAGTGGTGTTCGGGGAGTGTAGGGGGTCGTGCTGTGGCCAGTGTTTTTAGGGTTTAGGGCAGATCAGTGGAGTTCTGTTCGGGCAGTGTAGGGGGTCGTGCTGGGGATGGTGTTTCAGGGTATAGTGCAGTGGTGTTTGGGCAGTGTAGGGGTCGTGCTGGGGCCGGTGTTTCAGGGTGTAGGGCAGTGCAGTGGTGTTTGGGAAGAGTAGGGGTTGTGCTGGGGCCGGCGGTTCTAGGTGTAGGGCAGTGCAGTGGCATTTGGGGAGTGTAGGGGGTCCTGCTGGTGTCGGTGTTTCAGGGTTTAGGGCAGTGCAGTGGTGTTCGGGGAGCGTAGGGGGTCGTGCTCTGGCCGGTGTTTCAGGGTTGAGGACAGTGCAGTGGTGTTTGGGCAGTGTAGGGGGTCATGCTGGGGCCGGTGTTTCAGGGTATAGGGCAGTGCAGTGGTGTTCGGGGAGTGTAGGGGGTCGTGCTGGGGCCGGTGTTAAAGGGTGAAGGGAAGTGCAGTGGTGTTCGGGCTATGTAGGGGGTCGTGCTAGGGCCGGTGTTTCAGGGTGTAGGGCAGTGCAGTAGTGTTCGGGCAGTGTAGGTGTTCGTGCTGGGGCTAGTGTTTCATAGTTTAGGGCAGTGCAGTGGTGTTCGGGCAGTGTAGGGGGTCGTGCTGGGGCTGGTGTTTCAGGGTTTAGGACAGTGCAGTGGTGATCGTTCAGTGTAGGGGGTCGTGCTGGGGCCGGTGTTTCAGGGTTTAGGACAGTGCAGTGGTGTTCGGAGAGAGTAGGGGTTCGTGTTGGGGGCAGTGTTTCAAGGTTTATGACCGAGCAGTGGTGTCTGGGCAGTGTAGTGGGTCATACTGGGGCTGGTGTTTCATGGTTTAGGGCAGTGCAGTGGTGTTCGGGCAGTGTAGCGGGTCATGCTGGGTCTGGTGTTTCAGGGTTTAGGGCAGTGCAGTGGTGTTCGGGGAGTGTAGGGGGTCGTGCTGGGGCCAGTGTTTCATGGTTTAGGGCAGTGCAGTGGTGTTCGGGTAGTGTAGAGGGAGGGGGATGGGGAATAGGGACTGGGGAAGGGGTGTGATGGGGTGGGGGAGAAGGGGGGGGAAACAAACCTCAAAGCGGATCATAGACATCCTATGCTGATACAAACAACAGTACAGGTTGACATAAATTATGTATGCTGGCCCACATGTTATCGCTGCCTGGCCTCTGGGATGTGGGCTAACAAGCTGTGTACGAGTGCCTTATGGCCCAGAAAAGAAACGGCACTGGTGTCTGCGGTGCAGGGCCACTGTGTATGTACGTTGCTTATCCTGTGATTCTGCAATAAAAACGGTTTAAAAAAAAAAATGCTGGGGCTGGTGTTTCAGGGTTAAGGGCAGTGCAGTGGTGTTCAGAGAGTGTAGGGGGTCGTGCTGGGGCCGGTGTTTTTGGGGTTTAGGGCAGTTGAGTGGTGTTCGGGCGGTGTAGGGGGTCGTGCTGGGGCTGGTGTTTCAGGGTATAGTGCAGTGGTGTTCGGGCAGTGTAGGGGGTCGTGCTGGGGCCGGTGTTTCAGGGTGTAGGGCAGTGCAGTGTTGTGTGGGAAGAGTAGTGGTCGTGCTGGGGCTGGCGGTTCTGGGTGTAGGGCGGTGCAGTGGTGTTCGGGGAGTGTAGGGGGTCCTGCTGGTGTCGGTGTTTCAGGGTTTAGGGCAGTGCAGTGGTGTTCGGGGAGTGTAGGGGGTCGTGCTCTGGCCGGTGTTTCAGGGTTGAGGGCAGTGCAGTGGTGCTTGGGCAGTGTAGGGGGTCATGCTGGGGACGGTGTTTCAGGGTATAGGGCAGTGCAGTGGTGTTCGGGGAGTGTAGGGGTCGTGCTGGGGCCGGTGTTTCAGGGTGAAGGGAAGTGCAGTGGTGTTTGGGCAATGTAGGGGGTCGTGCTAGGGCTGGTGTTTCAGGGTGTAGGGCAGTGCAGTGGCGTTCGGGCAGTGTAGGGGTTCATGCTGGGGCTAGTGTTTCATGGTTTAGGGCAGTGCAGTGGTGTTTGGGCGGTGTAGCGGGTCGTGCTGGGCTGGTGTTTCAGGGTTTAGGACAGTGCAGTGGTGATCGTTCAGTGTAGGGGGTCGTGCTGGGGCCGGTGTTTCAGGGTTTAGGGCAGTGCAGTTGTGTTCAGGGAGTGTAAGGGGTCATGCTGTGGCCCGTGTTTTTCGGGTTTAGGGTAGTTCAATGGTGTTCGGGCAGTGTAGGGGGTCATGCTGGGGCCAGTGTTTTTAGGGTTTAGGGCAGTACAGTGGTGTTTGGGCAGTGTAGGGGGTCGTGCTGGGGCTAGAGTTTCAGGGTGTAGTGCAGTGGTGTTCGGGCAGTGTTGGGGGTTGTGCTGGGGCTGGTGTTTCAGGGTTTAGGGCAGTGCAGTGGTGTTCGTTCAGTGTAGGGGTCGTGCTTGGACCGGTGTTTCAGGGTTTAGGGCAGTGGAGTGGTGTTCGGGGAGTGTAAGGGGTCGTGCTGGGGCCGGTGTTTTTATTGTTTAGGGCGGTTCAGTGGTGTTCGGGCAGTGTAGGCGGTCGTGCTGGGGCCGGTGTTTCAGGGTGAAGAGAAGTGCAGTGGTGCTCGGGCAATGTAGGGGGTCGTGCTAGGGCTGGTGTTTCAGGGTGAAGGGAAGTGCAGTGGTGTTCGGGCAATGTAGGGGGTCATGCTAGGGCTGGTGTTTCAGGGTGTAGGGCAGTGCAGTGGTGTTCGGGCAGTGTAGGGGTCATGCTGGGGCTGGTGTTTCATGGTTTAGGGCAGTGCAGTGGTGATCGGGCAGTTTAGCAGGTCGTGCTGGGGCTGGTGTTAAAGGGTTTAGGGCAGTGCAGTGGTGATCGTTCAGTGTAGTGGGTCGTGCTGGGGCCGGTGTTTCAGGGTTTAGGGCAGTGCATTGGTGTTCGCGGAGTGCAGCGGGTCATGCTGGGGCCAGTGTTTTTAGGGTTTAGGGCAGTTCAGTGGTGTTCGGGCAGTGTAGGGGGTCATGCTGGGGCCGGTGTTTTCAGGGTTTAGGGCAGTTTAGTGGTGTTTGGGCAGTGTAGGGGGTTGTGCTGGGGCTGGTGTTTCAGGGTTTAAGACAGTGCAGTGGTGCTCGGGCAGTGTAGGGGGTCGTGCTGGGGCCAGTGTTTCAGGGTTTAGGGCACGGCAGTTGTGTTCGGGCAGTGTAGGGGGTCATGCTGGGGCCGGTGTTTCAGGGTGTAGGGCAGTGCAGTTGTGTTCGGGGAGTGTAAGGGGTCGTGCTGGGGCCGGTGTTTTTATTGTTTAGGGCGGTTCAGTGGTGTTCGGGCAGTGTAGGCGGTCGTGCTGGGGCCGGTGTTTCAGGGTGAAGAGAAGTGCAGTGGTGCTCGGGCAATGTAGGGGGTCGTGCTAGGGCTGGTGTTTCAGGGTGAAGGGAAGTGCAGTGGTGTTCGGGCAATGTAGGGGGTCATGCTAGGGCTGGTGTTTCAGGGTGTAGGGCAGTGCAGTGGTGTTCGGGCAGTGTAGGGGTCATGCTGGGGCTGGTGTTTCATGGTTTAGGGCAGTGCAGTGGTGATCGGGCAGTTTAGCAGGTCGTGCTGGGGCTGGTGTTAAAGGGTTTAGGGCAGTGCAGTGGTGATCGTTCAGTGTAGTGGGTCGTGCTGGGGCCGGTGTTTCAGGGTTTAGGGCAGTGCATTGGTGTTCGCGGAGTGTAGCGGGTCGTGCTGGGGCCAGTGTTTTTAGGGTTTAGGGCAGTTCAGTGGTGTTCGGGCAGTGTAGGGGGTCATGCTGGGGCCGGTGTTTTCAGGGTTTAGGGCAGTTTAGTGGTGTTTGGGCAGTGTAGGGGGTTGTGCTGGGGCTGGTGTTTCAGGGTTTAGGGCAGTGCAGTGGTGCTCGGGCAGTGTAGGGGGTCGTGCTGGGGCCAGTGTTTCAGGGTTTAGGGCACGGCAGTGGTGTTCGGGCAGTGTAGGGGGTCATGCTGGGGCCGGTGTTTCAGGGTGTAGGGCAGTGCAGTTGTGTACGGGCAGTGTAGGGGGTCGTGCTGGGGCCAGAGTTTCCGGGTGTAGGGCAGTGCAGTGGTGTTCAGGCAGTGTTGGGGGTTGTGCTGGGGACGGTGTTTCAGGGTTTAGGGCACAGCAGTGGTGTTCGGGCAGTGTAGGGGGTCGTGCTGGGGCCGGTGTTTCAGGGTGTAGGGCAGTGCAGTTGTGTACGGGCAGTGTAGGGGGTCGTGCTGGGGCCAGAGTTTCCGGGTGTAGGGCAGTGCAGTGGTGCTCGGGCAGTGTTGGGGGTTGTGCTGGGGCTGGTGTTTCAGGGTGTAGGACAGTGTAGTGGTGTTCGGGCAGTGAAGGGGTCATGCTGTGGCCGGTGTTTCATGGTTTAGGGCAGTGCAGTGATGTTCGAGGAGTGTAGGGGGTCGTGCTGGGGCCGGTGTTTCAGGGTTTTACGGCTGTGCAGTGGTGTTCGGGGAGCGTAGGGGGTCATGCTGGGGCCAGTATTTCAGGGTTTAGGGCAGAGCAGTGGTGTTCAGGGATCGTATGGGGTCTTGCTGGGGCCAGTGTTTCAGGGTTTAGGGCAGCGCAGTGGTGTTCGGAGAGAGTAGGGGGTCGTGTTGGGGCTGGTGTTTCAGGGTGTAGTGCAGTGGTATTCGGGCAGTGTAGGGGGTCGGGATGGGGCTGGTGTTTCAGGGTTTAGGGCAGTGCAGTGGTGTTCGGGGAGTGTAGGGGGTCGTGCTGTGGCCGGTGTTTCAGGGTTTAGGGCAGTGCAGTGGCATTCAGGCAGTGTAGGGGGTCGTTCTGGGGCCGGTGTTTCAGGGTGTAGGGCAGTGCAGTGGTGTTTGGGCAGTGTAGGGGGTCATGCTGGGGCCGGTGTTTCAGGGTATAGGGCAGTGCAGTGGTTTTCGGGGAGTCTAGGGCGTCGTTCTGGGGCTGGTGTTTCAGTGTGAAGGGCAGTGCAGTGGTGTTCGAGCAGTGTAGGGGGTCGTGCTGGGGCCGATGTTTCAGGGTGTAGGGCAGTGCAGAGGTGTTCGGGCCGTGTAGGGGGTCGTGCTGGGGCCATTTTTTCAGGGTTTAGGGCAGTGCAGTTGTGTTTGGGGAGTGTAGGGGGTCATGCTGGGGCCGGTGTTTCAGGGTTTAGGGCAGTGCAGTGGTGTTGGGCAGTGTAGGGGGTCGTGCTGGGGCCAGTGTTTCAGGGTTTAGGGCACGGCAGTGGTGTTCGGGCAGTGTAGGGGGTCATGCTGGGGCCGGTGTTTCAGGGTGTAGGGCAGTGCAGTTGTGTACAGGCAGTGTAGGGGGTCGTGCTGGGGCCAGAGTTTCCGGGTGTGGGGCAGTGCAGTGGTGTTCAGGCAGTGCTGGGGGTTGTGCTGGGGCCGGTGTTTCAGGGTGTAGGACAGTGTAGTGGTGTTCGGGCAGTGAAGGGGTCGTGCTGGGGCCGGTGTTTCAGGGTTTAGGGCAGTGCAGTGGTGTTCGGGCAGTGTAGGGGATCGTGCTGGGCTGGTGTTTCAGGGTTTAGGGCAGTGCAGTGGTGTTCGGGGAGTGTAGGGGGTCGTGCTGGGGCCGGTGTTTCAGGGTTTAGGGCTGTGCAGTGGTGTTCGGGGAGCGTAGGGGGTCATGCTGGGGTCAGTATTTCAGGGTTTAGGGCAGAGCAGTGGTATTCAGGGATCGTATGGGGTCTTGCTGGGGCTGGTGTTTCAGGGTTTAGGGCAGTGCAGTGGTGTTCGGAGAGAGTAGGGGGTCGTGTTGGGGCCGATGTTTCAGGGTGTAGGGCAGTGCAGTTGTGTACAGGCAGTGTAGGGGGTCGTGCTGGGGCCATTTTTTCAGGGTTTAGGGCAGTGCAGTTGTGTTTGGGGAGTGTAGGGGGTCATGCTGGGGCAGGTGTTTCAGGGTTTAGGGCAGAGCATTGGTGTTCGGGGATGGTAGGGGGTCATGCTGGGGCCGGTGTTTCAGGGTTTAGGGCAGTGCAGTGGTGTTTGGGCAGTGTAGGGGGTCGTGCTGGGGCCAGTGTTTCAGGGTGTAGGGCAGAGCAGTGGTGTTCAGGGATCGTATGGGTCTTGCTGGGGCTGGTGTTTCAGGGTTTAGGGCAGTGCAGTGGTGTTCGGAGAGAGTAGGGGGTTGTGTTGGGGGCAGTGTTTCAAGGTTTATGGCCGAGCAGTGGTGTCCGGGCAGTGTAGTGGGTCATGCTGGGGCTGGTGTTTCATGGTTTAGGGCAGTGCAATGGTGTTCGGGCAGTGTAGCGGGTCATGCTGGGGCTGGTGTTTCAGGGTTTAGGGCAGTGCAGTGGTGTTCGGGGAGTGTAGGGGGTCATGCTGGGACCGGTGTTTCAGGGTTTAGGGCTGTGCGGTGGTGTTCGGGCATTGTAGCGGGTCATGCTGGGGCTGGTGTTTCAGGGTTTAGGGCAGTGCAGTGGTGTTCGGGGAGCATAGGGGGTCATGCTGGGGCCAGTATTTCAGGGTTTAGGGCAGAGCAGTGGTGTTCAGGGATCGTTGGGGGTCTTGCTGGGGCCGGTGTTTCAGGGTTTAGGGCAGTGCAGTGGTGTTCGGAGAGAGTAGGGGGTCGTGTTGGGGGCAGTGTTTCAAGGTTTATGGCCAAACAGTGGTGTCCGGGCAGTGTAGTGGGTCATGCTGGGGCTGGTGTTTCATGGTTTAGGGCAGTGCAGTGGTGTTCAGGGAGTGTAGGGGGTCGTGCTGTGGCCGGTGTTTTTAGGGTTTAGGGCAGTTCAGTGGTGTTTGGGCGGTGTAGGGGGTCGTGCTGGAGCCAGTGTTTTTAGGGTTTAGGGCAGTGCAGTGGTGTTCGGGCAGTGTAGGGGGTCGTGCTGGGGCTGGTGTTTCAGGGTATAGTGCAGTGGTGTTCGGGCAGTGTAGGGGTCGTGCTGGGGCCGGTGTTTCAGGGTGTAGGGCAAGGCAGTGGTGTTTGGGAAGAGTAGGGGTTGTGCTGGGGCCGGTGGTTCTGGGTGTAGGGCAGTGCAGTGGTGTTCGGGGAGTGTAGGGGGTCCTGCTAGTGTCGGTGTTTCAGGGCTTAGGGCAGTGCAGTCGTGTTCGGGGAGTGTAGGGGGTCGTGCTCTGGCCGGTGTTTTAGGGTTGACGGCAGTGCAGTGGTGTTCGGGCAGTGTAGGGCGTCATGCTGGGGCCGGTGTTTCAGGGTATAGGGCAATGCAGTGGTGTTCGGGGAGTGTAGGGGGTCGTGCTTGGGCCGGTGTTTCAGGGTGAAGGGAAGTGTAGTGGTGTTCGGGCAATGTAGGGGGTCGTGCTAGGGCTGATGTTTCAGGGTGTAGGGCAGTGCAGTTGTGTTCGGGCAGTGTAGGGGTTCTGCTTTTGCACGCAGCGTTCACCCACAGCGATCGCGCCCCATGCGCGCCTAAGGTGTGCCAAAGGTAAGCCCGTCTACGCCCGTCCGCGCCTGGACCGCGCCCAGCGCCAGACCCCCTGGTCCTCGCAAAACCCACTCCTCCCGCATAACTTATGATGCCGCTACCCTCTCTGCCCTTAACCCCGGACGCACACCACAATGCTGCGAAGCTGCCCCAGGACACACCCATGGTCCATTCTCCTGCCACTCCTGCAAGTTCGCCTGCACCAGGACCCACACCAAATCCACTACCTCCAAACACAGCTCCAACTCCAACCACCTGAAGTGCATCCTGCTGAACACCCGCTCGGTCCACAGACACGCCACTGAACTCTGGGACCTACTCGACACTGCATCGCCGGACGTCGCCTTCCTTACAGAAACCTGGATGAACGCTTCATCAGCGCCCGACATCGCCATAGCCATCCCGGACGCTTACAAGATCATCCGAAAAGACCGCACCAACCAAACAGGAGGAGGCATCGCCATCGTCCATAAGAACACCATCCGAATCACGACCAGCTCCGACGATAACCTCGCGACCGCCGAACACCTTCATTTCCAGATCCACACCGACCCCAGGACCACACTTAGAGGCACCCTCATCTACAGACCACCAGGAACCCGCACGCAATTCAACGAAGACATCACCGACTTCATCAGCCCACATGCCCTCACCTCCGAGAACCACATTCTACTGGGAGACCTCAACTTCCACCTGGAAAAGAAAAACGACAGCAACACCACCACCCTTCTGGACAACCTGGCCAATCTCGGACTCAAACAACTTGTTGACACCCCCACCCACCTTGCCGGACACACGCTCGACCCTATCTTCACCTCCAGCAAACACATCTCCTTCGATCACACCACAGCTCTCCATTGGACGGACCACAACTGCGTTCACTTCAGCTACAAAAAGACTACGACCCACAACCCCCCACAACCTATTCCTCGAAGAAACTGGAACAAAATCACCACCGACCAACTCTTCACATCGCTAAACCAAAACCCTCCTGCCATATCATCGGACCCAAACCAAGCTGCCACCAAACTCATACAATGGATCACCCACAGCGCTGACGTATTAGCACCCTTGAAAAACCATCAGATCAAACAAGGTAGCAAAAAGGCCCCCTGGTTCAACGATGACCTTAAGAAATCCAAGAAGTTATATCGTACCCTCGAGAAAACCTGGAGAAAAAACCCAACCTCTGACAACCTGACCACCTTCAAGGACGCCACCCGCAAACACCACCAATCGATCCGATCCACCAAGAAATCAGCATTCAAGGATCGACTCGACAACAACGCCCACAACAGCAAGGAACTATTCAACATCGTCAAAGAATTTACCAACCCCACCGCCAGCACCAACGACATCACTCCCTCCCAAGACCTCTGCGACTCTTTATCCTCTTTCTTCCACAACAAAATCGCCGACATACATAACAGCTTTGAAAACCAGTCCGATGAACAGCCCACTCCACCCACCTCCGAACCAAAACAGCACTCTCACAACCTTCTCGACTGGAACCCAATCACCACTGAAGACACCATCCGCCTGATGAACTCCATTCACTCTGGATCGCCAACCGACCCATGTCCCCACCACATCTTCAACAAAGCAGACTCCATCATCGCACCCCATCTCCGCGATGTCATCAACTGTTCCTTCAACTCCGCTACCTTCCCGGAAAGCTGGAAACATGCCGAACTCAGCGCCCTTCTGAAGAAACCCACAGCAGACCCCTCTGAACTTAAGATCTACCGCCCTATCTCACTCCTCCCATTCCCTGCCAAAGTCATTGAGAAAGCCGTCAATAGTCAGCTCGCCGCCTTCCTTGAATCCAACAATTCCCTCGACCCTTCACAGTCCGGCTTCCGAGCCAAACACAGCACCGAAACCGCCCTCATCGCAGCTACAGACGACATCCGAACGCTACTGGACAATGGAGAAACAGTTGCCCTCATCCTACTCGACCTCTCCGCCGTCTTCGACACAGTATGTCATAGCACACTCATACAACGCCTCAACAACGTCGGAATACAAGGAAAAGCTTTGGATTGGTTAATCTCGTTCCTCGCCGGAAGAACCCAGAGAGTCTGCCTCCCCCATTCAAATCAGAGGCCACCGAAGTCATCTGTGGTGTACCACAAGGATCTTCACTCAGCCCCACCCTCTTCAACGTCTACATGAGCCCCCTCGCATCCATCGCGCGCCAACACAACCTCAACATCATCTCCTACGCAGACGACACCCAGCTGATCCTCTCCCTCACCAAAGACCCAAACACCGCCAAAACCAATCTACACGAAGGAATGAAAGAAGTAGCCGAATGGATGAAGAACAGCCGTTTAAAACTTAACTCGGACAAAACGGAAGTCCTCATCTTAGGATCATCCCCCTCTGCCTGGGACGACTCATGGTGGCCACCGGCCCTGGGTACAGCACCCATACCTACAGATCACGCACGTAACCTGGGCTTCATCCTAGACTCCTCCCTCTCGATGACCAGACAAGTCAACGCCGTCTCATCTTCATGCTTCAACATCCTACGCATGCTCAAAAAAATCTTTGGCTGGATCCCCACCGAAACAAGAAAGACAGTCACCCACGCACTTGTCACCAGCCGACTGGATTATGGAAATACCCTTTACGCCGGGACCACAGCCAAACTACAGAAAAAACTCCAACGCATCCAAAACGCCTCAGCCAGACTCATACTGGACATTCCCCGTCATGCTCACATTTCCGGTCACCTGAAGGATCTCCACTGGCTCCCCGTCAACAAGAAAATAACGTTCCGTCTCCTCACCCACGCACACAAGGCCCTCTACGACCTAGGACCCGATTGCCTCAACACATCTAATCAAGCCCTCGCCGCAATTCCGCGCATCCACAGATCCACCATGGGAGGAAGATCATTCTCCTACTTAGTGGCCAAAACCTGGAATTCCCTCCCCACTCACCTCCGACTTACACAGAACCACCTCTCCTTCAGAAAGCAACTGAAAACCTGGCTCTTCGATAAGTAATGCACCCACCCTCCCTAAAGCGCCTTGAGACCCTCTGGGTGAGTAGTGCGCTATACAAATTCCTGAACTTGAACTTGAAACGTGCTCGGGCTAGTGTTTCATAGTTTAGGGCAGTGCAGTGGTGTTCGGGCAGTGTAGCGGGTCGTGCTGGGGCTGGTGTTTCATGGTTTAGGACAGTGCAGTGGTGATCGTTCAGTGTAGGGGGTCATGCTGGGGCCGGTGTTTCAGGGTTTAGGGCAGTGCAGTGGTGTTCGGAGAGAGTAGGGGGTCGTGTTGGGGGCAGTGTTTCAAGGTTTATGGCCGAGCAGTGGTGTCCGGGCAGTGTAGTGGGTCATGCTGGGGCTGGTGTTTCATGGTTTAGGGCAGTGCAGTGGTGTTCGGGCAGTGTAGCGGGTCATGCTGGGGCTGGTGTTTCAGGGTCTACGGCAGTGCAGTGGTGTTCGGGGAGCGTAGGGGGTCATGCTGGGGCCGGTATTTCAGGGTTTAGGGCAGAACAGTGGTGTTCAGGGATCGTAGGGGGTCTTGCTGGGGCCGGTGTTTCAGGGTTTAGGGCAGTGCAGTGGTGTTTGGAGAGAGTAGGGGGTCGTGTTGGGGGCAGTGTTTCAAGGTTTATGGCCGAGCAGTGGTGTCCGGGCAGTGTAGTGGGTCATGCTGGGGCTGGTGTTTCATGGTTTAGGGCAGTGCAGTGGTGTTCGGGCAGTGTAGTGGGACATGCTGGGGCTGGTGTTTCATGGTTTAGGGCAGTGCAGTGGTGTTCGGGCAGTGTATCGGGTCATGCTGGGGCCGGTGTTTCAGGGTGTAGGGCAGTGCAGTTGTGTACGGGCAGTGTAGGGGGTCGTGCTGGGGCCAGAGTTTCCGGGTGTAGGGCAGTGCAGTGGTGTTCGGGCAGTGTTGGGGGTTGTGCTGGGGCCGGTGTTTCAGGGTGTAGGACAGTGTAGTGGTGTTCGGGCAGTCAAGGGGTCGTGCTGGGGCCGTTGTTTCAGGGTGTAGGGCAGTGCAGTGGTGTTCGGGCAGTGTAGGGGATCGTGCTGGGGCCGGTGTTTCAGGGTTTAGGGCAGTGCAGTGGTGTTCGGGGAGTGTAGGGGGTCGTGCTGGGGACGGTGTTTCAGGGTTTAGGGCTGTACAGTGGTGTTCGGGGAGAGTAGGGGGTCATGCTGGGGCCAGTATTTCAGGGTTTAGGGCAGAGCAGTGGTGTTCAGGGATCGTATGGGTCTTGCTGGGGCTGGTGTTTCAGGGTTTAGGCAGTGCAGTGGTGTTCAGAGAGAGTAGGGGGTTGTGTTGGGGGCAGTGTTTCAAGGTTTATGGCCGAGCAGTGGTGTCCGGGCAGTGTAGTGGGTCATGCTGGGGCTGGTGTTTCATGGTTTAGGGCAGTGCAGTGGTGTTCAGGCAGTGTAGCGGGTCATGCTGGGGCTGGTGTTTCAGGGTTTAGGGCAGTGCAGTGGTGTTCGGGGAGTGTAGGGGGTCTTGCTGGGACCGGTGTTTCAGGGTTTAGGGCTGTGCGGTGGTGTTCGGGCAGTGTAGCGGGTCATGCTGGGGCTGGTGTTTCAGGGTTTAGGGCAGTGCAGTGGTGTTCGGGGAGCGTAGGGGGTCATGCTGGGGCCAGTATTTCAGGGTTTAGGGCAGAGCAGTGGTGTTCAGAGATCGTTGGGGGTCTTGCTGGGGCCGGTGTTTCAGGGTTTAGGGCAGTGCAGTGGTGTTCGGAGAGAGTAGGGGGTCGTGTTGGGGGCAGTGTTTCAAGGTTTATGGCCGAACAGTGGTGTCCGGGCAGTGTAGTGGGTCATGCTGGGGCTGGTGTTTCATGGTTTAGGGCAGTGCGGTGGTGCTCGGGCAGTGTAGCGGGTCATCCTGGGGGTGGTGTTTCAGGGTTTAGGGCAGTGCAGTGGTGTTCAGGGAGTGTAGGGGGCCGTGCTGTGGCCGGTGTTTTTAGGGTTTAGGGCAGTTCAGAGGTGTTTGGGCGGTGTAGGGGGTCGTGCTGGAGCCGGTGTTTTTAGGGTTTAGGGCAGTTCAGTGGTGTTCGGGCAGTGTAGGGGGTCGTGCTGGGGCTGGTGTTTCAGGGTATAGTGCAGTGGTGTTCGGGCAGTGTAGGGGTCGTGCTGGGGCCGGTGTTTCAGGGTGTAGGGCAAGGCAGTGGTGTTTGGGAAGAGTAGGGGTTGTGCTGGGGCCGGCAGTTCTGGGTGTAGGGCAGTGCAGTGGTGTTCGGGGAGTGTAGGGGGTCCTGCTAGTGTCGGTGTTTCAGGGCTTAGGGCAGTGCAGTCGTGTTCGGGGAGTGTAGGGGGTCGTGCTCTGGCCGGTGTTTCAGGGTTGACGGCAGTGCAGTGGTGTTTGGGCAGTGTAGGGGGTCATGCTGGGGCCGGTGTTTCAGGGTATAGGGCAATGCAGTGGTGTTCGGGGAGTGTAGGGGGTCGTGCTTGGGCCGGTGTTTCAGGGTGAAGGGAAGTGTAGTGGTGTTCGGGCAATGTAGGGGGTCGTGCTAGGGCTGGTGTTTCAGGGTGTAGGGCAGTGCAGTTGTGTTCGGGCAGTGTAGGGGTTCTGCTTTTGCACGCAGCGTTCACCCGCAGCGATCGCGCCCCATGGGCGCCTAAGGTGCGCCAAAGGAAAGCCCCTCTACGCCCGTCCGCACCTGGACCGCGCCCAGCGCCAGACCCCCTGGTCCTCGTAAAACCCACTCCTCCCGCATAACTTATGACGCCGCTACCCTCTCTGCCCTTAACCCCGGACGCACACCACAATGCTGCGAAGCTGCCCCAGGACACACCCATGGTCCATTCGCCTGCCACTCCTGCAAGTTCGCCTGCACCAGGACCCACACCAAATCCACTACCTCCAAACACAGCTCCAACTCCAACCACCTGAAGTGCATCCTGCTGAACACCCGCTCGGTCCACAGACACGCCACTGAACTCTAGGACCTACTCGAAACTGCATCGCCGGACGTCGCCTTCCTTACAGAAACCTGGATGAACGCTTCATCAGCGCCCGACATCGCCATAGCCATCCCGGACGCTTACAAGATCATCCGAAAAGACCGCACCAACCAAACAGGAGGAGGCATCGCCATCGTCCATAAGAACACCATCCGAATCACGACCAGCTCCGACGATAACCTCGCGACCGCCGAACACCTTCATTTCCAGATCCACACCGACCCCAGGACCACACTTAGAGGCACCCTCATCTACAGACCACCAGGAACCCGCACGCAATTCAACGAAGACATCACCGACTTCATCAGCCCACATGCCCTCACCTCCAAGAACTACATTCTACTGGGAGACCTCAACTTCCACCTGGAAAAGAAAAACGACAGCAACACCACCACCCTTCTGGACAACCTGGCCAATCTCGGACTCAAACAACTTGTTGACACCCCCACCCACCTTGCCGGACACAAGCTCGACCCTATCTTCACCTCCAGCAAACACATCTCCTTCGATCACACCACAGCTCCCCATTGGACGGACCACAACTGCGTTCACTTCAGCTACAAAAAGACCACGACCCACAACCCCCCACAACCTATTCCTCGAAGAAACTGGAACAAAATCACCACCGACCAACTCTTCACATCGCTAAACCAAAACCCTCCTGCCATATCATCGGACCCAAACCAAGCTGCCACCAAACTCACACAATGGATCACCCACAGCGCTGACGTATTAGCACCCTTGAAAAACCATCAGATCAAACAAGGTAGCAAAAAGGCCCCCTGGTTCAACGATGACCTTAAGAAATCCAAGAAGTTATGTCGTACCCTCGAGAAAACCTGGAGAAAAAACCCAACCTCTGACAACCTGACCACCTTCAAGGACTCCACCCGCAAACACCACCAATCGATCCGATCCACCAAGAAATCAGCATTCAAGGATCGACTCGACAACAACGCACACAACAGCAAGGAACTATTCAACATCGTCAAAGAATTTACCAACCCCACCGCCGGCACCAACGACATCACTCCCTCCCAAGACCTCTGCGACTCTTTATCCTCTTTCTTCCACAACAAAATCGCCGACATACATAACAGCTTTGAAAACCAGTCCGATGAACAGCCCACTCCACCCACCTCCGAACCAAAACAGCACTCTCACAACCTTCTCGCCTGGAACCCAATCACCACTGAAGACACCATCCGCCTGATGAACTCCATTCACTCTGGATCGCCAACCGACCAATGTCCCCACCACATCTTCAACAAAGCAGACTCCATCATCGCACCCCATCTCCGCGATGTCATCAACTGTTCCTTCAACTCCGCTACCTTCCCGGAAAGCTGGAAACATGCCGAACTCAGCGCCCTTCTGAAGAAACCCACAGCAGACCCCTCTGAACTTAAGAACTACCGCCCCATCTCACTCCTCCCATTCCCTGCCAAAGTCATTGAGAAAGCCGTCAATAGCCAGCTCGCCGCCTTCCTTGAATCCAACAATTCCCTCGACCCTTCACAGTCCGGCTTCCGAGCCAAACACAGCACCGAAACCGCCCTCATCGCAGCTACAGACGACATCCGAACGCTACTGGACAATGGAGAAACAGTTGCCCTCATCCTACTCGACCTCTCCGCCGTCTTCGACACAGTATGTCATAGCACACTCATACAACGCCTCAACAACGTCGGAATACAAGGAAAAGCTTTGGATTGGTTAATCTCGTTCCTCGCCGGAAGAACCCAGAGAGTCCGCCTCCCCCCATTCAAATCAGAGGCCACCGAAGTCATCTGTGGTGTACCACAAGGATCTTCACTCAGCCCCACCCTCTTCAACGTCTACATGAGTCCCCTCGCATCCATCGCGCGCCAACACAACCTCAACATCATCTCCTACGCAGACGACACCCAGCTGATCCTCTCCCTCACCAAAGACCCAAACACCGCCAAAACCAATCTACACGAAGGAATGAAAGAAGTAGCCGAATGGATGAAGAACAGCCGTTTAAAACTTAACTCGGACAAAACGGAAGTCCTCATCTTAGGATCATCCCCCTCTGCCTGGGACGACTCATGGTGGCCACCGGCCCTGGGTACAGCACCCATACCTACAGATCACGCACGTAACCTGGGCTTCATCCTAGACTCCTCCCTCTCGATGACCAGACAAGTCAACGCCGTCTCATCTTCATGCTTCAACATCCTACGCATGCTCAAAAAAATCTTTGGCTGGATCCCCACCGAAACAAGAAAGACAGTCACCCACGCACTGGTCACCAGCCGACTGGATTATGGAAATACCCTTTACGCCGGGACCACAGCCAAACTACAGAAAAAACTCCAACGCATCCAAAACGCCTCAGCCAGACTCATACTGGACATTCCCCGTCATGCTCACATTTCCGGTCACCTGAAGGATCTCCACTGGCTCCCCGTCAACAAGAAAATAACGTTCCGTCTCCTCACCCACGCACACAAGGCCCTCTACGACCTAGGACCCGAATGCCTCAACACATCTAATCAAGTCCTCGCCGCAATTTTGCGCATCCACAGATCCACCATGGGAGAAAGATCCTTCTCCTACTTAGTGGCCAAAACCTGGAATTCGCTCCCCACTCACATCCGACTTACACAGAACCACCTCTCCTTCAAAAAGCAACTAAAAACCTGGCTATTCGATAAGTAATGCACCCACCCTCCCTCAAGCGCCTTGAGACCCTCTGGGTGAGTAGTGCGCTATACAAATTCCTGAACTTGAACTTGAAACGTGCTCGGGCTAGTGTTTCATAGTTTAGGGCAGTGCAGTGGTGTTCGGGCAGTGTAGCGGGTCGTGCTGGGGCTGGTGTTTCATGGTTTAGGACAGTGCAGTGGTGATCGTTCAGTGTAGGGGGTCATGCTGGGGCCGGTGTTTCAGGGTTTAGGGCAGTGCAGTGGTGTTCGGAGAGAGTAGGGGGTCGTGTTGGGGGCAGTGTTTCAAGGTTTATGGCCGAGCAGTGGTGTCCGGGCAGTGTAGTGGGTCATGCTGGGGCTGGTGTTTCATGGTTTAGGGCAGTGCAGTGGTGTTCGGGCAGTGTAGCGGGTCATGCTGGGGCTGGTGTTTCAGGGTCTACGGCAGTGCAGTGGTGTTCGGGGAGCGTAGGGGGTCATGCTGGGGCCGGTATTTCAGGGTTTAGGGCAGAGCAGTGGTGTTCAGGGATCGTAGGGGGTCTTGCTGGGGCCGGTGTTTCAGGGTTTAGGGCAGTGCAGTGGTGTTCGGAGAGAGTAGGGGGTCGTGTTGGGGGCAGTGTTTCAAGGTTTATGGCCGAGCAGTGGTGTCCGGGCAGTGTAGTGGGTCATGCTGGGGCTGGTGTTTCATGGTTTAGGGCAGTGCAGTGGTGTTCGGGCAGTGTATCGGGTCATGCTGGGGCTGGTGTTTCAGGGTTTAGGGCAGTGCAGTGGTGTTCGGGGAGTGTAGGGGGTTGTGCTGGGGCCGGTGTTTTTAGGGTTTAAGGCAGTTCAGTGGTGTTCGGGCGGTGTAGGGGGTCGTGCTGGAGCCGGTGTTTTTAGGGTTTAGGGCAGTGCAGTGGTGTTCGGGCAGTGTAGGGGGTCGTGCTGGGGCTGGTGTTTCAGGGTATAGTGCAGTGGTGTTCGGGCAGTGTAGGGGGTCGTGCTGGGGCCGGTGTTTCAGGGTGTAGGGCAGTGCAGTGGTGTTTGGGAAGAGTAGGGGATGTGCTGGGGCCGACAGTTCTCGGTGTAGGGCAGTGCAGTGGTGTTCGGGGATTGTAGGGGGTCCTGCTGGTGTCGGTGTTTCAGGGTTTAGGGCAGTGGTGTTCGGGGAGTGTAGGGGGTCATGCTCTGGCCGGTGTTTCAGGGTTGAGGGCAGTGCAGTGGTGTTTGGGCAGTGTAGGGGGTCATGCTGGGGCTGGTGTTTCAGGGTGTAGGGCAGTGTAGTGGTGTTCGGGCAATGTAGAGGGTCGTGCTAGGGCTGGTGTTTCAGGGTGTAGGGCAGTGTAGTGGTGTTCGGGCAGCGTAGGGGTTTGTGCTGGGGCTAGTGTTTCATGGTTTAGGGCAGTGCAGTGGTGTTCGGGCAGTGTAGCGGGTCATGCTGGGGCTGGTGTTTCAGGCTTCAGGGGAGTGCAGTGGTGTTCAGGCAGTGTAGGGGGTCGAGCTGGGGCCGGTGTTTATGGGTGTAGGGCAGTGTTGTTCGGGCAGTGTAGGGGGTCGTGCTGGGGGTGGTGTTTCAGGGTTTAGGGCAGTGCAGTGGTGTTCGGAAAGTGTGGGGGTCGTGCAGGGGCTGTGTTTCAGGGTTTAAGGCAGTGCAGTGGTGTTCGGGCAGTGTGGGGGGTTGTGCAGGGGCTTTTGTTTCAGGGTTTAGGGCAGTGCAGTAGTGTTCAGGCAGTGTGGGGGGTCGCTCTTCGGCCGGTGTTTCAGGGTTTAGGGCATTGCTGTGGTATTCAGGGAGTGTAGGGGTCGTGCTGGGGCCGGTATTTCAGGGTTTAGAGCAGTGCTGTGGTGTTCGGGCAGTGTAGGGGGTCGTGCTGGGGCCGGTGTTTCAGGGTGTAGGGCAGTGCAGTGGTGTTTGGGAAGAGTAGTGGGTCGTGCTGGGGCCTGTGTTTCTGGGTGTAAGGCAGTGTAGTGTTGTTCGGGCAGTGTAGGGGGTCGTGCTGGGTGTGGTGTTTCAGGGTTTAGGGCAGTGCAGTGGTGTTCGAGGAGTGTAGGGGGTCATGCTGGTGCCGGTGTTTCAGGGTTTAGGGCAGTGCAATGGTGTTCGCGGAGTGTACGGGTCGTGCTGTGGCCGGTGTTTCAGGGTTTAGGGCAGTGCAGTGGTGTTCGGGCGGTGTAGGGTGTCGTGCTGGGGCCAGGGTTTCAGGGTGAAGGGAAGTGCAGTGGTGTTCAGGCAATGTAGGGGGTCATGCTAGGGCTGGTGTTTCAGGGTGTAGGGCAGTGTAGTGGTGTTCGGGCAGTGTAGGGGGTCGTGCTGGGGCTGGTGTTTCATGGTTTAGGGCAGTGCTGTGATATTCGGGCAGTGTAGGGTGTCATGCTGGGGCCAGTGTTTTAGGGTTGTGGAAATATGAATTTTTATGGTCAATTGTGTCCCCTATCTTAGACCCCAACGGCTCCATGTACATGCTATAAGTACATGTATGTTCCCTCCAGTTTCAGCTATGAAGACGCAAATACATGCGCGTCCAACGTCAACATGCCCTCTTTCAGATCCGCCATGAATGGGTCGAATATTCCATTCCTAAGTATGAAAGGCCACCGACTTTATGTGGTTCACTTTTCTAGTTTTGTAGTTAAGGCGAGTAGGCCCTGAATTCTGCCATCAAGCCTTTTTCTGTTTCTGCCTTTGAAATGCTCCAGCTTGGACCTGCATCCGTGTCCATGAACTTTGTCTTACTCCCTGCGCGGCTAACGGTGCCTGACGCGGCCTGTTGCCTGCCAAAAACTGTATTCAGCCTTCAAGTTATCAGCTCCGCTCCTCATCCAATACATTCCTGTCTAGTAGTTTAGGTAAACATCCCTCCAGCTACCGAGCAAAAGGCTCGGCCTCGCTGTCTTTTTGCAAGTAATTCATAGCCCCTGTTACTATGGAAGATTCCTGCCCCCTCGCATCACATGTAGACACATAGACGCTTGTACACGCACTAACAGTCAGTATAGAATAGGATCTGTCCGAGAAGACCCTTCCTTCCAGATAATATAGTTCCTTAAACACAAGATATTAGATATGATTTAGGACTAGGTTGTCCTGACACCCCAGACTTCTGTCTCCACATGTAGGGCCAAATGTCAAGCTCCCTTCACCCTCTAGTTGTACGTCAATCACGCGTCATGCGGCTGCGCGCGCATCTCTGTCAAATATTTCTGCTGACACTGCAGGATTCTCTTATGGATCCACCCACTTGTGACATCATTTTTAATGACGTTTCTAGTATACGCCTGTATTTACGCCTATTTTCATTACGTATGTGTATTCTTATCTGTATTATCAGCTGTTACGCCTCCTGCATCTGTCCTAATGCAATGCTTTCCATATAAATATTGTTACTTGTCAATAATGTATTGCTGATCCCTTCCTGAACCTTCGTGGTGATGGAATATGGTTGCCTAGTTCGAACTATAATTCCTTTGTAAGGAATAAAGCCCTTTTCAGAACCTCTAATACCACGGATTCTGTCTCTTATTTTGACTGAGTTATTCTTACTAGACTTTACCGCATAAAAAATAGTACAGGTAATTTAAATATTTACCACAGGGTGTAGGGCAGTGCAGTGGTGATTGGGAAGAGTAGTGGGTCGTGCTGGGGCCAGTGTTTCTGGGTGTAGGGCAGTGTAGTGTTGTTCGGGCAGTGTAGGGGGTCGTGCTGGGGGTGGTGTTTCAGGGTTTAGGGCAGTGCAGTGGTGTTCGGGGAGTGTAGGGGATCGTGCTGGTGCCGGTGTTTCAGGGTTTAGGGCAGTGCAGTGGTGTTCGCGGAGTGTAGGGGGTCGTGCTGGGGCCGGTGTTTCAGGGTTTAGGGCTGTGCAGTGGTGTTCGGGGAGCATAGGGGGTCATGCTGGGGCCGGTATTTCAGGGTTTAGGGCAGAGCAGTGGTGTTAAGGGATCATAGGGGTTCTTGTTGGGGCCGGTGTTTCAGGGTTTAGGGCAGTGCAGTGGTGTTCAGAGAGAGTAGGGGGTCGTGTTGGGGGCAGTGTTTCAAGGTTTATGGCCGAGCAGTGGTGTCCGGGCAGTGTAGTGGGTCATGCTGGGGCTGGTGTTTCATGGTTTAGGGTAGTGTAGTGGTGTTCAGGGATCGTAGGGGGTCTTGCTGGGGCCTGTTTTTCTGGGTTTAGTGCAGTGCAGTGGTGCTCGGGCAGAGTAGGGGGTCGTGTTGGGGGCAGTGTTTCAAGGTTTATGGCCGAGCAGTGGTGTCCGGGCAGTGTAGTGGGTCATGCTGGGGCTGGTGTTTCAGGGTTTAGGGCAGTGCAGTGGTGTAAGTTTAGTGTAGGGGGTCGTGCTGGGGCTGGTGTTTCAGGGTTTAGGGCAGTGCAGTGGTGTTTGGGCAGTGTAGGGGGTCGTGCTGGGGCTGGTGTGAAAGGGTTTAGGGCAGTACAGTGGTGTTCGGGCAGTGTAGGGGGTCCTGCTGGGGCTGGTGTTTCAGGCTTTAGGGAGTGCAGTGGTGTTCAGGCAGTGTAGCGGGTCATGCTGGGGCTGGTGTTTCAGGGTTTATGGCAGTGCAGTGGTGTTCGGGGAGTGTAGGGTGACGTGCTGGGGCCGGTGTTTTTAGGGTTTAGGGCAGTTCAGTGGTGTGCGGGAAGTGTAGGGGGTCGTGCTGGAGCTGGTGTTTTTAGGGTTTAGGGCAGTGCAGTGCAGTGGTGATCGGGCAGTGTAGGGGGTCGTGCTGGGGTTGGTGTTTCAGGGTGTAGTGCAGTGTTGTTCGGGCAGTGTAGGGGGTCATGCTGGGGCTGGTGTTTCAGGGTGTAGGGCAGTGCAGTGGTGTTTGGGAAGAGTATGGGGTCGTGCTGGTGTTGGTGTTTCAGGGTTTAGGGCAGTGCAGTGGTGTTCGGGGAGTGTAGGGGGTCGTGCTCTGGCCGGTGTTTCAGGGTTGAGGGCAGTGCAGTGTTGTTCGGGCAGTGTAGGGGGTCATGCTGGGGTCGGTGTTTCAGGGTGTAGGGCAGTGCAGTGGTGTTCGGGGAGTGTAGGGGGTCGTGCTGAGGCCGGTGTTTCAGGGTGAAGGGTAGTGCAGTGGTGTTCGGGCAATGTAGGGGGTGGTGCTAGGGCTGGTGTTTCAGGGTGTAGGGCAGTGCAGAGGTGTTCGGGCAGTGTAGGGGGTCGTGCTGGTGCCGGTGTTTCAGGGTTTAGGGCAGTGCAGTGTTGTTCGGGAAGTGTAGGGGGTCTTGCTGTGGCCGGTGTTTCAGGGTGTTGGGCAGTGCAGTGGTGTTCGGGGAGTGTAGGGGGTCGTGCTGGGACCGGTGTTTCAGGGTGAAGAGAAGTGCAGTGGTGTTCGGGTAATGTAGGGGGTCGTGCTAGGGCTGGTGTTTCAGGGCGTAGGGCAGTGCAGTGGTGTTCGGGCAGTGTAGCGGGTCGTGCTGGGGCTGGTGTTTCATGGTTTAGGGCAGTGCAGTGGTGTTCGGGCAGTGTAGCGGGTCGTGCTGGGGCTGGTGTTTCAGGGTTTAGGGCAGTGCAGTGGTGTTCGTTCAGTGTAGGGGGTCGTGCTGGAGCCAGTGTTTCAGGGTTTAGGGCAGTGCAGTGGTGTTCAGGGAGTTTAGCGGGTCGTGCTGGGGCCAGTGTTTTTAGGGTTTTGGGCAGTTCAGTGGTGTTCGTGCTGGGGCTGGTGTTTCAGGGTGTAGTGCAGTGGTGTTCGGGCAGTGTAGGGGGTTATGCTGGGGCTGGTGTTTCAGGGTTTAGGGCAGTGCAGTGGTGTTCGTTCAGTGTAGGGGGTCGGGCTGGGGCCGGTGTTTCAGGGTTTATGGCCGAGCAGTGGTGTCCGGGCAGTGTAGTGGGTCATGCTGGGGCTGGTGTTTCATGGTTTAGGGTAGTGTAGTGGTGTTCAGGGATCGTAGGGGGTCTTGCTGGGGCCTGTTTTTCTGGGTTTAGTGCAGTGCAGTGGTGCTCGGGCAGAGTAGGGGGTCGTGTTGGGGGCAGTGTTTCAAGGTTTATGGCCGAGCAGTGGTGTCCGGGCAGTGTAGTGGGTCATGCTGGGGCTGGTGTTTCAGGGTTTAGGGCAGTGCAGTGGTGTAAGTTTAGTGTAGGGGGTCGTGCTGGGGCTGGTGTTTCAGGGTTTAGGGCAGTGCAGTGGTGTTTGGGCAGTGTAGGGGGTCGTGCTGGGGCTGGTGTGAAAGGGTTTAGGGCAGTACAGTGGTGTTCGGGCAGTGTAGGGGGTCCTGCTGGGGCTGGTGTTTCAGGCTTTAGGGAGTGCAGTGGTGTTCAGGCAGTGTAGCGGGTCATGCTGGGGCTGGTGTTTCAGGGTTTATGGCAGTGCAGTGGTGTTCGGGGAGTGTAGGGTGACGTGCTGGGGCCGGTGTTTTTAGGGTTTAGGGCAGTTCAGTGGTGTGCGGGAAGTGTAGGGGGTCGTGCTGGAGCTGGTGTTTTTAGGGTTTAGGGCAGTGCAGTGCAGTGGTGATCGGGCAGTGTAGGGGGTCGTGCTGGGGTTGGTGTTTCAGGGTGTAGTGCAGTGTTGTTCGGGCAGTGTAGGGGGTCATGCTGGGGCTGGTGTTTCAGGGTGTAGGGCAGTGCAGTGGTGTTTGGGAAGAGTATGGGGTCGTGCTGGTGTTGGTGTTTCAGGGTTTAGGGCAGTGCAGTGGTGTTCGGGGAGTGTAGGGGGTCGTGCTCTGGCCGGTGTTTCAGGGTTGAGGGCAGTGCAGTGTTGTTCGGGCAGTGTAGGGGGTCATGCTGGGGTCGGTGTTTCAGGGTGTAGGGCAGTGCAGTGGTGTTCGGGGAGTGTAGGGGGTCGTGCTGAGGCCGGTGTTTCAGGGTGAAGGGTAGTGCAGTGGTGTTCGGGCAATGTAGGGGGTGGTGCTAGGGCTGGTGTTTCAGGGTGTAGGGCAGTGCAGAGGTGTTCGGGCAGTGTAGGGGGTCGTGCTGGTGCCGGTGTTTCAGGGTTTAGGGCAGTGCAGTGTTGTTCGGGAAGTGTAGGGGGTCTTGCTGTGGCCGGTGTTTCAGGGTGTTGGGCAGTGCAGTGGTGTTCGGGGAGTGTAGGGGGTCGTGCTGGGACTGGTGTTTCAGGGTGAAGAGAAGTGCAGTGGTGTTCGGGTAATGTAGGGGGTCGTGCTAGGGCTGGTGTTTCAGGGCGTAGGGCAGTGCAGTGGTGTTCGGGCAGTGTAGCGGGTCGTGCTGGGGCTGGTGTTTCATGGTTTAGGGCAGTGCAGTGGTGTTCGGGCAGTGTAGCGGGTCGTGCTGGGGCTGGTGTTTCAGGGTTTAGGGCAGTGCAGTGGTGTTCGTTCAGTGTAGGGGGTCGTGCTGGAGCCGGTGTTTCAGGGTTTAGGGCAGTGCAGTGGTGTTCAGGGAGTTTAGCGGGTCGTGCTGGGGCCAGTGTTTTTAGGGTTTTGGGCAGTTCAGTGGTGTTCGTGCTGGGGCTGGTGTTTCAGGGTGTAGTGCAGTGGTGTTCGGGCAGTGTAGGGGGTTATGCTGGGGCTGGTGTTTCAGGGTTTAGGGCAGTGCAGTGGTGTTCGTTCAGTGTAGGGGGTCGCGCTGGGGCCGGTGTTTCAGGGTTTATGGCCGAGCAGTGGTGTCCGGGCAGTGTAGTGAGTCATGCTGGGGCTGGTGTTTCATGGTTTAGGGTAGTGTAGTGGTGTTCAGGGATCGTAGGGGGTCTTGCTGGGGCCTGTTTTTCTGGGTTTAGTGCAGTGCAGTGGTGCTCGGGCAGAGTAGGGGGTCGTGTTGGGGGCAGTGTTTCAAGGTTTATGGCCGAGCAGTGGTGTCCGGGCAGTGTAGTGGGTCATGCTGGGGCTGGTGTTTCAGGGTTTAGGCCAGTGCAGTGGTGTAAGTTTAGTGTAGGGGGTCGTGCTGGGGCTGGTGTTTCAGGGTTTAGGGCAGTGCAGTGGTGTTTGGGCAGTGTAGGGGGTCGTGCTGGGGCTGGTGTGAAAGGGTTTAGGGCAGTACAGTGGTGTTCGGGCAGTGTAGGGGGTCCTGCTGGGGCTGGTGTTTCAGGCTTTAGGGAGTGCAGTGGTGTTCAGGCAGTGTAGCGGGTCATGCTGGGGCTGGTGTTTCAGGGTTTATGGCAGTGCAGTGGTGTTCGGGGAGTGTAGGGTGACGTGCTGGGGCCGGTGTTTTTAGGGTTTAGGGCAGTTCAGTGGTGTGCGGGAAGTGTAGGGGGTCATGCTGGAGCTGGTGTTTTTAGGGTTTAGGGCAGTGCAGTGCAGTGGTGATCGGGCAGTGTAGGGGGTCGTGCTGGGGTTGGTGTTTCAGGGTGTAGTGCAGTGTTGTTCGGGCAGTGTAGGGGGTCATGCTGGGGCTGGTGTTTCAGGGTGTAGGGCAGTGCAGTGGTGTTTGGGAAGAGTATGGGGTCGTGCTGGTGTTGGTGTTTCAGGGTTTAGGGCAGTGCAGTGGTGTTCGGGGAGTGTAGGGGGTCGTGCTCTGGCCGGTGTTTCAGGGTTGAGGGCAGTGCAGTGTTGTTCGGGCAGTGTAGGGGGTCATGCTGGGGTCGGTGTTTCAGGGTGTAGGGCAGTGCAGTGGTGTTCGGGGAGTGTAGGGGGTCGTGCTGAGGCCGGTGTTTCAGGGTGAAGGGTAGTGCAGTGGTGTTCGGGCAATGTAGGGGGTGGTGCTAGGGCTGGTGTTTCAGGGTGTAGGGCAGTGCAGAGGTGTTCGGGCAGTGTAGGGGGTCGTGCTGGTGCCGGTGTTTCAGGGTTTAGGGCAGTGCAGTGTTGTTCGGGAAGTGTAGGGGGTCTTGCTGTGGCCGGTGTTTCAGGGTGTTGGGCAGTGCAGTGGTGTTCGGGGAGTGTAGGGGGTCGTGCTGGGACCGGTGTTTCAGGGTGAAGAGAAGTGCAGTGGTGTTCGGGTAATGTAGGGGGTCGTGCTAGGGCTGGTGTTTCAGGGCGTAGGGCAGTGCAGTGGTGTTCGGGCAGTGTAGCGGGTCGTGCTGGGGCTGGTGTTTCATGGTTTAGGGCAGTGCAGTGGTGTTCGGGCAGTGTAGCGGGTCGTGCTGGGGCTGGTGTTTCAGGGTTTAGGGCAGTGCAGTGGTGTTCGTTCAGTGTAGGGGGTCGTGCTGGAGCCGGTGTTTCAGGGTTTAGGGCAGTGCAGTGGTGTTCAGGGAGTTTAGCGGGTCGTGCTGGGGCCAGTGTTTTTAGGGTTTTGGGCAGTTCAGTGGTGTTCGTGCTGGGGCTGGTGTTTCAGGGTGTAGTGCAGTGGTGTTCGGGCAGTGTAGGGGGTTATGCTGGGGCTGGTGTTTCAGGGTTTAGGGCAGTGCAGTGGTGTTCGTTCAGTGTAGGGGGTCGCGCTGGGGCCGGTGTTTCAGGGTTTAGGGCAGTGCAGTGGTGTTCGGGGAGTGTAGGGTGTCGTGCTGGGGCTGGTGTTTTTAGGGTTTAGGGCAGTTCAGTGGTGTTCGGGCAGTGTAGGGGGTCGTGCTGTGGGTGGTGTTTCAGGGTTTAGGGCAGTACAGTGGTGTTCGGGGAGTGTAGGGGGTCGTGCTTGTGCCGGTGTTTCAGGGTTTAGGGCAGTGCAGTTGTGTTCGGGCAGTGTAGCGGGCCGTGCTGCGGCTGGTGTTTCAGGGTTTGGGAGAGTGCAGTGGTGATCGTTCAGTGCAGGGGGTCGTGCTGGGGCCGGTGTTTCAGGGTTTAGGGCAGTGCAGTGGTGTTCGCGGAGTGTAGGGGGTCATGCTGTGGCCTTTGTTTCAGGGCTTAGGGCAGTGCAGTGGTGTTCGGGCAGTGTAGGGAGTTGTGCTGGGGCCGGTGTTTCAGGGTGCAGGGCAGTGCAGTGGTTTTCGTTCAGTGTAGTGGGTCGTGCTGGGGTCGGGGTTTCAGGGTTTAGGGCAGTGCAGTGTTGTTCGGGAAGTGTAGGGGGTCTTGCTGTGGCCGGTGTTTCAGGGTGTTGGGCAGTGCAGTGGTGTTCGGGGAGTGTAGGGGGTCGTGCTGGGACCGGTGTTTCAGGGTGAAGAGAAGTGCAGTGGTGTTCGGGTAATGTAGGGGGTCGTGCTAGGGCTGGTGTTTCAGGGCGTAGGGCAGTGCAGTGGTGTTCGGGCAGTGTAGCGGGTCGTGCTGGGGCTGGTGTTTCATGGTTTAGGGCAGTGCAGTGGTGTTCGGGCAGTGTAGCGGGTCGTGCTGGGGCTGGTGTTTCAGGGTTTAGGGCAGTGCAGTGGTGTTCGTTCAGTGTAGGGGGTCGTGCTGGAGCCGGTGTTTCAGGGTTTAGGGCAGTGCAGTGGTGTTCAGGGAGTTTAGCGGGTCGTGCTGGGGCCAGTGTTTTTAGGGTTTTGGGCAGTTCAGTGGTGTTCGTGCTGGGGCTGGTGTTTCAGGGTGTAGTGCAGTGGTGTTCGGGCAGTGTAGGGGGTTATGCTGGGGCTGGTGTTTCAGGGTTTAGGGCAGTGCAGTGGTGTTCGTTCAGTGTAGGGGGTCGCGCTGGGGCCGGTGTTTCAGGGTTTAGGGCAGTGCAGTGGTGTTCGGGGAGTGTAGGGTGTCGTGCTGGGGCTGGTGTTTTTAGGGTTTAGGGCAGTTCAGTGGTGTTCGGGCAGTGTAGGGGGTCGTGCTGTGGGTGGTGTTTCAGGGTTTAGGGCAGTACAGTGGTGTTCGGGGAGTGTAGGGGGTCGTGCTTGTGCCGGTGTTTCAGGGTTTAGGGCAGTGCAGTTGTGTTCGGGCAGTGTAGCGGGCCGTGCTGCGGCTGGTGTTTCAGGGTTTGGGAGAGTGCAGTGGTGATCGTTCAGTGCAGGGGGTCGTGCTGGGGCCGGTGTTTCAGGGTTTAGGGCAGTGCAGTGGTGTTCGCGGAGTGTAGGGGGTCATGCTGTGGCCTTTGTTTCAGGGCTTAGGGCAGTGCAGTGGTGTTCGGGCAGTGTAGGGAGTTGTGCTGGGGCCGGTGTTTCAGGGTGCAGGGCAGTGCAGTGGTTTTCGTTCAGTGTAGTGGGTCGTGCTGGGGTCGGGGTTTCAGGGTGAAGGGAAGTGCAGTGGTGTTCGGGCAATCGAGGGGGTCGTGCTAGGGCTGGTGTTTCAGGGTGTAGGGCAGTGTAGTGGTGTTCGGGCAGTGTAGGATGTCGTGCTGGGGGTGGTGTTTCATGGTGTAGGGCAGTGTAGTGGTGTTCGGGCAGTGTAGTGGGTCGTGCTGGGGCTGGTGTTTCATGGTTTAGGGCAGTGCTGTGATATTCGGAAAGTGTGGGGGGTCGTGCAGGGGCTGTGTTTCAGGGTTTAAGGCAGTGCAGTGGTGTTCGGGCAGTGTGGGGGGTCGTGCAGGGGCTTTTGTTTCAGGGTTTAGGGCAGTGCAGTAGTGTTCAGGCAGTGTGGGGGGTCGCGCTTCAGCTGGTGTTTCAGGGTTTAGGGCATTGCTGTGGTGTTCAGGGAGTGTAGGGGTCATGCTGGGGCCGGTATTTCAGGGTTTAGAGCAGTGCTCTGGTGTTCGAGCAGTGTAGGGGGGCGTGCTGGGGCCGGTGTTTCAGGGTGTAGGGCAGTGCAGTGGTGTTTGGGAAGAGTAGTGGGTCGTGCTGGGGCCTGTGTTTCTGGGTGTAAGGCAGTGTAGTGTTGTTCGGGCAGTGTAGGGGGTCGTGCTGTACGTGGTGTTTCAGGGTTTAGGGTAGTGCAGTGGTGTTCGGGGAGTGTAGGGGGTCGTGCTGGTGCCGGTGTTTCAGGGTTTAGGGCAGTGCAGTGGTGGTCGCGGAGTGTAGGGGTCGTGCTGTGGCCGGTGTTTCAGGGTTTAGGGCAGTGCAGTGGTGTTCGGGCGGTGTAGGGTGTCGTGCTGGGGCCAAGGTTTCAGGGTGAAGGGAAGTGCAGTGGTGTTCGGGCAATGTAGGGTGTCGTGCTAGTGCTGGTGTTTCAGGGTGTAGGGCAGTGTAGTGGTGTTCGGGCAGTGTAGTGGGTCGTGCTGGGGCTGGTGTTTCATGGTTTAGGGCAGTGCTGTGATATTCGGGCAGTGTAGGGGGTCATGCTGGGGCCAGTGTTTCAGGGTGTAGGGCAGTGCAGTGGTGTTTGGGAAGAGTAGTGGGTCGTGCTAGGGCCAGTGTTTCTGGGTGTAGGGCAGTGTAGTGTTGTTCGGGCAGTGTAGGGGGTCGTGCTGGGGGTGGTGTTTCAGGGTTTAGGGCAGTGCAGTGGTGTTCAGGGAGTGTAGGGGGTCGTGCTGGTGCCGGTGTTTCAGGGTTTAGGGCAGTGCAGTGGTGTTCGCGGAGTGTAGGGGGTCATGCTGGGGCCGGTGTTTCAGGGTTTAGGGCTGTGCAGTGGTGTTCGGGGAGCGTAGGAGGTCATGCTGGGGCCGGTATTTCAGGGTTTAGGGCAGAGCAGTGGTGTTCAGGGATTGTAGGGGGTCTTGTTGGGGCCGGTGTTTCAGGGTGTAGGGCAGTGCAGTGGTGTTCAGAGAGAGTAGGGTGTCGTGTTGGGGGCAGTGTTTCAAGGTTTATGGCCGAGCAGTGGTGTCCGGGCAGTGTAGTGGGTCATGCTGGGGCTGGTGTTTCAGGGTTTAGGGCAGTGCAGTGGTGTAAGTTCAGTGTAGGGGGTCGTGCTGGGGCCGGTGTTTCAGGGTTTAGGGCAGTGCAGTGGTGTTTGGGCAGTGTAGGGGGTCGTGCTGGGGCTGGTGTTAAAGGGTTTAGGGCAGTACAGTGGTGTTCGGGCAGTGTAGGGGGTCCTGCTGGGGCTGGTGTTTCAGGCTTTAGGGAGTGCAGTGGTGTTCGGGCAGTGTAGCGGGTCATGCTGGGGCTGGTGTTTCAGGGTTTATGGCAGTGCAGTGGTATTCGAGGAGTGTAGGGTGATGTGCTGGGGCCGGTGTTTTTAGGGTTTAGGGCAGTTCAGTGGTGTGCGGGCAGTGTAGGGGGTCGTGCTGGAGCCGGTGTTTTTAGGGTTTAGGGCAGTTCAGTGGTGATCGGGCAGTGTAGGGGGTCGTGCTGGGGTTGGTGTTTCAGGGTGTAGTGCAGTGTTGTTCGGGCAGTGTAGGGGGTCATGCTGGGGCCAGTGTTTCAGAGTGTAGGGCAGTGCAGTGGTGTTTGGGAAGAGTATGGGGTCGTGCTGGTGTTGGTGTTTCAGGGTTTAGGGCAGTGCAGTGGTGTTCGGGAAGTGTAGGGGGTCGTGCTCTGGCCGGTGTTTCAGGGTTGAGGGCAGTGCAGTGTTGTTCGGGCAGTGTAGGGGGTCATGCTGGGGTCGGTGTTTCAGGGTGTAGGGCAGTGCAGTGGTGTTCGGGCAATGTAGGGGGTCGTGCTAGGGCTGGTGTTTCAGGGTGTAGGGCAGTGCAGAGGTGTTCGGGCAGTGTAGGGGGTCTTGCTGTGGCCGGTGTTTCAGGGTTTAGGGCAGTTTAGTGGTGTTCGGGCAGTGTAGGGGGTCATGCTGGGGCCGGTGTTTCAGGGTGTTGGGCAGTGCAGTGGTGTTCGGGGAGTGTAGGGGGTCGTGCTGGGACCGGTGTTTCAGGGTGAAGAGAAGTGCAGTGGTGTTCGGGTAATGTAGGGGGTCGTGCTAGGGCTGGTGTTTCAGGGCGTAGGGCAGTGCAGTGGTGTTCGGGCAGTGTAGCGGGTCGTGCTGGGGCTGGTGTTTCATGGTTTAGGGCAGTGCAGTGGTGTTCGGGCAGTGTAGCGGGTCGTGCTGGGGCTGGTGTTTCAGGGTTCAGGGCAGTGCAGTGGTGTTCGTTCAGTGTAGGGGGTCGTGCTGGGACCGGTGTTTCAGGGTTTAGGGCAGTGCAGTAGTGTTCAGGGAGTTTAGCGGGTCGTGCTGGGGCCAGTGTTTTTAGGGTTTTGGGCATTTCAGTGGTGTTCGTGCTGGGGCTGGTGTTTCAAGGTGTAGTTCAGTGGTGTTCGGGCAGTGTAGGGGGTTGTGCTGGGGCTGGTGTTTCAGGGTTTAGGGCAGTGCAGTGGTGTTCGTTCAGTGTAGGGGGTCGCGCTGGGGCCGGTGTTTCAGGGTTTAGGGCAGTGCAGTGGTGTTCGGGGAGTGTAGGGGGTCGTGCTGGGGCCGGTGATTTTAGGGTTTAGGGCAGTTCAGTGGTGTTCCGGCAGTGTAGGGTGTCGTGCTGGGCCCAGTGTTTTAGGGTTTAGGGCAGTGCAGTGAGGTGCGGGCAGTGTAGGGTGTCGTGCTGGGGCCGGTGTTTTAGGGTTTAGGGCAGTGCAGTGGTGTTCGGGAAGTGTAGGGGGTGGTTCTGGGGCCGGTGTTTCTGGGTGTAGGGCAGTGTTGTTCGGGCAGTGTAGGGGGTCGTGCTGCGGGTGGTGTTTCAGTCTTTAGGGCAGTGCAGTGGTGTTCGGGAAATGTGAGGTGTCGTTCAGGGGCTGCGTTTCAGGGTTTAGAGCAGTGCAGTGGTGTTCAGGCAGTGTAGGGGGTTGTGCTGGTGCTGGTGTTTCAGGGTCTACGGCAGTGCAGTGGTGTAAGTTCAGTGTAGGGGATCGTGCTGGGGCTGGTGTTTCAGGGTTTAGGGCAGTGCAGTGGTGTTCGGGCAGTGTAGGGGGTCGTGCTAGGGGTGGTGTTTCAGGGTTTAGGGCAGTACAGTGGTGTTCGGGGAGTGTAGTGGGTCGTACTTGTGCCGGTGTTTCAGGGTTTAGGGCAGTGCAGTGGTGTTCGGAGAGAGTAGGGGGTCATGTTGGGGGCAGTGTTTCAAGGTTTATGGCCAAGCAGTGGTGTCTGGGCAGTGTAGTGGGTCATGCTGGGGCTGGTGTTTCATGGTTTAGGGCAGTGCAGTGGTGTTCAGGGATCGTAGGGGGTCTTGCTGGGACTGGTGTTTCTGGGTTTAGGGCAGTGGAGTGGTGTTCGGGGAGTGTAGGGGGTCGTGCTGGGGCCGGTGTTTTTAGGGTTTAGGGCGGTTCAGTGGTGTTCGGGCAGTGTAGGCGGTCATTCTGGGGCCGGTGTTTCAGGGTGAAGAGAAGTGCAGTGGTGTTCGGGCAAAGTAGGGGGTCGTGCTAGGGCTGGTGTTTCAGGGTGTAGGGCAGTGCAGTAGTTCGGGCAGTGTAGGGTTCGTGCTGGGGCTGTTGTTTCATGGTTTAGGGCAGTGGTATTAGGGCAGTGTACCGGGTCGTGCTGGGGCTGGTGTTTCAGAGTTTAGGGCAGTGCACTGTTGTTCATTCAGTGAGGGGGTCCTGCTGGGGCCGGTGTTTCAGGGTTTAGGGCAGTGCAGTGGTGTTCGGGCAGTGTAGGGGGTCATGCTGGGGCTGGTGTTTCAGGCTTCAGGGGAGTGCAGTGGTGTTCAGGCAGTGTAGGGGGTCGAGCTGGGGCCGGTGTTTATGGGTGTAGGGCAGTGTTGTTCGGGCAGTGTAGGGGGTCGTGCTGGGGGCTGGTGTTTCAGGGTTTAGGGCAGTGCAGTGGTGTTTGGAAAGTGTGGGGGGTCGTGCAGGGGCTGTGTTACAGGGTTTAAGGCAGTGCAGTGGTGTTTGTGCAGTGTGGGGGGTCGTGCAGGGGCTGGTGTTTCAGGGTTTAGGGCAGTGCAGTAGTGTTCAGGCAGTGTGGGGGGTCGCGCTTCGGCCGGTGTTTCAGGGTTTAGGGCATTGCTGTGGTGTTCAGGGAGTGTAGGGGTCGTGCTGGGGCCGGTATTTCAGGGTTTAGAGAAGTGCTGTGGTGTTCGGGCAGTGTAGGGGGTCGTGCTGGTGCCAGTGTTTCAGGGTGTAGGGCAGTGCAGTGGTGTTTGGAAAGAGTAGTGGGTCATGCTGGGGCTGTGTTTCTGGGTGTAAGGCAGTGTAGTGTTGTTCGGGCAGTGTAGGGGGTCGTGCTAGGGCTGGTGTTTCAGGGTGTAGGGCAGTGCAGAGGTGTTCGGGCAGTGTAGGGGGTCATGCTGGTGCCGGTGTTTCAGGGTTTAGGGCAGTGCAGTGTTGTTCGGGGAGTGTAGGGGGTCTTGCTGTGGCCGGTGTTTCAGGGTTTAGGGCAGTTTAGTGGTGTTCGGGCAGTGTAGGGGGTCATGCTGGGGCCGGTGTTTCAGGGTGTTGGGCAGTGCAGTGGTGTTCGGGGAGTGTAGGGGGTCGTGCTGGGGCTGGTGTTTCATGGTTTAAGGCAGTGCAGTGGTTCGGGCAGTGTAGCGGGTCGTGCTGGGGCTGGTGTTTTAGGGTTTAGGGCAGTGCAGTGGTGTTCGTTCAGTGTAGGGGGTCGTGCTTGTGCTGGTGTTTCAGGGTTTAGGGCAGTGCAGTGGTGTTCGGAGAGAGTAGGGGGTCATGTTGGGGGCAGTGTTTCAAGGTTTATGGCCAAGCAGTGGTGTCCGGGCAGTGTAGTGGGTCATGCTGGGGCTGGTGTTTCATGGTTTAGGGCAGTGCAGTGGTGTTCAGGGTTCGTAGGGGATCTTGCTGGGGCCGGTGTCTTTAGGGTTTAGGGCGGTTCAGTGGTGTTCGGGCAGTGTAGGCGGTCATGCTGGGGCCGGTGTTTCAGGGTGAAGACAAGTGCAGTGGTGTTCGGGTAATGTAGGGGGTCATGCTAGGGCTGGTGTTTCAGGGTGTAGGGCAGTGCAGTAGTGTTCGGGCAGTGTAGGGGTCGTGCTGGGGTTGGTGTTTCATGGTTTAGGGCAGTGCAGTGGTGTTCGGGCAGTGTACCGGGTCGTGCTGGGGCTGGTGTTTCAGAGTTTAGTGCAGTGCACTGGTTTTCGTTCAGTGAGGGGGTCCTGCTGGGGCCGGTGTTTCAGGGTTTAGGGCAGTGCAGTGGTGTTCGGGCAGTGTAGGGGGTCGTGCTGGGGCTGGTGTTTCAGGCTTCAGGGGAGTGCAGTGTTGTTCGGGCAGTGTAGGGGGTCATGCTGGGGGTGGTGTTTCAGGGTTTAGGGCAGTGCAGTGGTGTTCGGAAAGTGTGGGGGGTCATGCAGGGGCTGTTTTTCAGGCTTTAAGGCAGTTCAGTGGTGTTCGGGCAGTGTGGGGGGTCGTGCAGGGGCTTTTGTTTCAGGGTTTAGGGCAGGGCAGTAGTGTTCAGGCGGTGTAGGGTGTCGTGCTGGGGCCAGGGTTTCAGGGTGAAGGGAAGTGCAGTGGTGTTCGGACAATGTAGGGGGTCGTGCTAGGGCTGGTGTTTCAGGGTGTAGGGCAGTGTAGTGGTGTTCGGGCAGTGTAGGGGGTCGTGCTGGGGCTGGTGTTTCATGGTTTAGGGCAGTGCTGTGATATTCGGGCAGTGTAGGGGGTCATGCTGGGGCCAGTGTTTCAGGGTGTAGGGCAGTGCAGTGGTGTTTGGGAAGAGTAGTGGGTCGTGCTAGGGCCAGTGTTTCTGTGTGTAGGGCAGTGTAGTGTTGTTCGGGCAGTGTAGGGGGTCGTGCTGGGGGTGGTGTTTCAGGGTTTAGGGCAGTGCAGTGGTGTTCGGGGAGTGTAGGGGGTCGTGCTGGTGCCGGTGTTTCAGGGTTTAGGGCAGTGTAGTGGTGTTCGCGGAGTGTAGGGGGTCGTGCTAGGGCCGGTGTTTCAGGGTTTAGGGCTGTGCAGTGGTGTTCGGGGAGCGTAGGGGGTCATGCTGGGGCCGGTATTTCAGGGTTTAGTGCAGAGCAGTGGTGTTCAGGGATCGTAGGGGGTCTTGTTGGGGCCGGTGTTTCAGGGTTTAGGGCAGTGCAGTGGTGTTCAGAGAGAGTAGGGGGTCGTGTTGGGGGCAGTGTTTCAAGGTTTATGGCCGAGCAGTGGTGTCCGGGCAGTGTAGTGGGTCATGCTGGGGCTGGTGTTTCATGGTTTAGGGTAGTGCAGTGGTGTTCAGGGATCGTAGGGGGTCTTGCTGGGGCCTGTTTTTCTGGGTTTAGTGCAGTGCAGTGGTGCTCGGGCAGAGTAGGGGGTAGTGTTGGGGGCAGTGTTTCAAGGTTTATGGCCGAGCAGTGGTGTCCGGGCAGTGTAGTGGGTCATGCTGGGGCTGGTGTTTCAGGGTATAGGGCAGTGCAGTGGTGTAAGTTCAGTGTAGGGGGTCGTGCTGGGGCCGGTGTTTCAGGGTTTAGGGCAGTGCAGTGGTGTTTGGGCAGTGTAGGGGGTCGTGCTGGGGCTCGTGTTAAAGGGTTTAGGGCAGTACAGTGGTGTTTGGGCAGTGTAGGGGGTCGTGCTGGAGCTGGTGTTTCAGGCTTTAGGGAGTGCAGTGGTGTTCGGGCAGTGTAGAGGGTCATGCTGGGGCTGGTGTTTCAGGGTTTGTGGCAGTGCAGTGGTGTTCGGGGAGTGTAGGGTGACGTGCTGGGGCCGGTGTTTTTAGGGTTTAGGGCAGTTCAGTGGTGTGCGGGCAGTGTAGGGGGTCGTGCTGGAGCCGGTGTTTTTAGGGTTTAGGGCAGTACAGTGGTGATCGGGCAGTGTAGGGGGTCGTGCTGGGGTTGGTGTTTCAGGGTGTTGGGCAGTGCAGTGGTGTTCGGGCAGTGTAGGGGGTCATGCTGGGGCCGGTGTTTCAGGGTGTTGGGCAGTGCAGTGGTTTTCGGGTAATGTAGGGGGTCGTGCTAGGGCTGGTGTTTCAGGGCGTAGGGCAGTGCAGTGGTGTTCGGGCAGTGTAGCGGGTCGTGCTGGGGCTGGTGTTTCATGGTTTAGGGCAGTGCAGTGGTGTTCGGGCAGTGTAGCGGGTCGTGCTGGGGCTGGTGTTTCAGGGTTTAGGGCAGTGCAGTGGTGTTCGTTCAGTGTAGGGGGTCGTGCTGGGGCCGGTGTTTCAGGGTTTAGGGCAGTGCAGTGGTGTTCAGGGAGTTTAGCGGGTCGTGCTGGGGCCAGTGTTTTTAGGGTTTTGGGCAGTTCAGTGGTGTTCGTGCTGGGGCTGGTGTTTCAGGGTGTAGTGCAGTGGTGTTCGGGCAGTGTAGGGGGTTATGCTGGGGCTGGTGTTTCAGGGTTTAGGGCAGTGCAGTGGTGTTCGTTCAGTGTAGGGGGTCGCGCTGGGGCCGGTGTTTCAGGGTTTAGGGCAGTGCAGTGGTGTTCGGGGAGTGTAGGGTGTCGTGCTGGGGCTGGTGTTTTTAGGGTTTAGGGCAGTTCAGTGGTGTTCGGGCAGTGTAGGGGGTCGTGCTGGGTGTGGTGTTTCAGGGTTTAGGGCAGTACAGTGGTGTTCGGGGAGTGTAGGGGGTCGTGCTTGTGCCGGTGTTTCAGGGTTTAGGGCAGTGCAGTTGTGTTCGGGCAGTGTAGCGGATCGTGCTGGGGCTGGTGTTTCAGGGTTTGGGAGAGTGCAGTGGTGATCGTTCAGTGCAGGGGGTCGTGCTGGGGCCGGTGTTTCAGGGTTTAGGGCAGTGCAGTGGTGTTCGCGGAGTGTAGGGGGTCATGCTGTGGCCTTTGTTTCAGGGCTTAGGGCAGTGCAGTGGTGTTCGGGCAGTGTAGGGGGTCGTGCTGGGGCCGGTGTTTCAGGGTGTAGGGCAGTGCAGTGGTTTTCGTTCAGTGTAGTGGGTCGTGCTGGGGTCGGGGTTTCAGGGTGAAGGGAAGTGCAGTGGTGTTCGGGCAATCGAGGGGGTCGTGCTAGGGCTGGTGTTTCAGGGTGTAGGGCAGTGTAGTGGTGTTCGGGCATTGTAGGATGTCGTGCTGGGGGTGGTGTTTCATGGTTTAGGGCAGTGCTGTGGTGTTCGGGCAGTGTAGGGGTCGTGCTGGGGCCGGTGTTTCAGGGTGTAGGGCAGTGCAGTGGTGTTTGGGAAGAGTAGTGGGTCGTGCTGGGGCCGGTGTTTCTGGGTGTAGGGCAGTGTAGTGTTGTTCGGGCAGTATAGGGGGTTGTGCTGGGGTGGTGTTTCAGGGTTTAGGGCAGTAAAGTGGTGTTCGGGGAGTGTAGGGGGTCGTGCTTGTGCCGGTGTTTCAGGGTTTAGGGCAGTGCAGTGGTGTTCAGAGAGAGTAGGGGGTCATGTTGGGGGCAGTGTTTCAAGGTTTATGGCCAAGCAGTGGTGTCCGGGCAGTGTAGTGGGTCATGCTGGGGCTGGTGTTTCATGGTTTACGGCAGTGCAGTGGTGTTCAGGGATCGTAGGGGGTCTTGCTGGGACTGGTGTTTCTGGGTTTAGGGCAGTGGAGTGGTGTTCGGGGAGTGTAGAGGGTCGTGCTGGGGCCGGTGTCTTTAGGGTTTAGGGCGGTTCAGCGGTGTTCAGGCAGTGTAGGCGGTCATGCTGGGGCCGGTGTTTCAGGGTGAAGAGAAGTGCAGTGGTGTTCGGGCAATGTAGGGGGTCGTGCTAGGGCTGGTGTTTCAGGGTGTAGGGCAGTGCAGTAGTGTTCGGGCAGTGTAGGGGTCGTGCTGGGGCTGGTGTTTCATGGTTTAGGGCAGTGCAGTGGTGTTCGGGCAGTGTACCGGGTCGTGCTGGGGCTGGTGTTTCAGAGTTTAGGGCAGTGCACTGGTGTTCGTTCAGTGAGGGGGTCCTGCTGGGGCCGGTGTTTCAGGGTTTAGGGCAGTGCAGTGGTGTTCGGGCAGTGTAGGGGGTCTTGCTGGGGCTGGTGTTTCAGGCTTCATGGGAGTGCAGTGGTGTTCAGGCAGTGTAGGGGGTCGAGCTGGGGCCGGAGTTTATGGGTGTAGGGCAGTGTTGTTCGGGCAGTGTAGGGGGTCGTGCTGGGGGTGGTGTTTCAGGGTTTAGGGCAGTGCAGTGGTGTTCGGAAAGTGTGGGGGGTTGTGCAGGGGCTGTGTTTCAGGGTTTACGGCAGTGCAGTGGTGTTCGGGCAGTGTGGGGGGTCGTGCAGGGGCTTTTGTTTCAGGGTTTAGGGCAGTGCAGTAGTGTTCATGCAGTGTGGGGGGTCGCGCTTCAGCTGGTGTTTCAGGGTTTAGGGCATTGCTGTGGTGTTCAGGGAGTGTAGGGGTCATGCTGGGGCCGGTATTTCAGGGTTTAGAGCAGTGCTCTGGTGTTCGAGCAGTGTAGGGGGGCGTGCTGGGGCCGGTGTTTCAGGGTGTAGGGCAGTGCAGTGGATTTTGGGAAGAGTAGTGGGTCGTGCTGGGGCCTGTGTTTCTGGGTGTAAGGCAGTGTAGTGTTGTTCGGGCAGTGTAGGGGGTCGTGCTGTGTGTGGTGTTTCAGGGTTTAGGGTAGTGCAGTGGTGTTCGGGGAGTGTAGGGGGTCGTGCTGGTGCCGGTGTTTCAGGGTTTAGGGCAGTGCAGTGGTGGTCGCGGAGTGTAGGGGTCGTGCTGTGGCCGGTGTTTCAGGGTTTAGGGCAGTGCAGTGGTGTTCGGGCTGTGTAGGGTGTCGTGCTGGGGCCAAGGTTTCAGGGTGAAGGGAAGTGCAGTGGTGTTCGGGCAATGTAGGGTGTCGTGCTAGGGCTGGTGTTTCAGGGTGTAGGGCAGTGTAGTGGTGTTCGGGCAGTGTAGTGGGTCGTGCTGGGGCTGGTGTTCCATGGTTTAGGGCAGTGCTGTGATATTCGGAAAGTGTAGGGGGTCGTGCAGGGGCTGTGTTTCAGGGTTTAAGGCAGTGCAGTGGTGTTCGGGCAGTGTGGGGGGTCGTGCAGGGGCTTTTGTTTCAGGGTTTAGGGCAGTGCAGTAGTGTTCAGGCAGTGTGGGGGGTCGCTCTTCAGCTGGTGTTTCAGGGTTTAGGGCATTGCTGTGGTGTTCAGGGAGTGTAGGGGTCATGCTGGGGCCGGTATTTCAGGGTTTAGAGCAGTGCTCTGGTGTTCGAGCAGTGTAGGGGGGCGTGCTGGGGCCGGTGTTTCAGGGTGTAGGGCAGTGCAGTGGTGTTTGGGAAGAGTAGTGGGTCGTGCTGGGGCCAGTGTTTCTGGGTGTAGGGCAGTGTAGTGTTGTTCGGGCAGTGTAGGGGGTCGTGCTGGGGGTGGTGTTTCAGGGTTTAGGGCAGTGCAGTGGTGTTCGGGGAGTGTAGGGGGTCGTGCTGGTGCCGGTGTTTCAGGGTTTAGGGCAGTGCAGTGGTGTTCGCGGAGTGTAGGGGGTCATGCTGGGGCCGGTGTTTCAGGGTTTAGGGCTGTGCAGTGGTGTTCGGGGAGCGTAGGAGGTCATGCTGGGGCCGGTATTTCAGGGTTTAGGGCAGAGCAGTGGTGTTCAGGGATTGTAGGGGGTCTTGTTGGGGCCGGTGTTTCAGGGTGTAGGGCAGTGCAGTGGTGTTCAGAGAGAGTAGGGTGTCGTGTTGGGGGCAGTGTTTCAAGGTTTATGGCCGAGCAGTGGTGTCCGGGCAGTGTAGTGGGTCATGCTGGGGCTGGTGTTTCATGGTTTAGGGTAGTGCAGTGGTGTTCAGGGATCGTAGGGGGTCTTGCTGGGGCCTGTTTTTCTGGGTTTAGTGCAGTGCAGTGGTGCTCGGGCAGAGTAGGGGATCGTGTTGGGGGCAGTGTTTCAAGATTTATGGCCGAGCAGTGGTGTCCGGGCAGTGTAGTGGGTCATGCTGGGGCTGGTGTTTCAGGGTTTAGGGCAGTGCAGTGGTGTAAGTTCAGTGTAGGGGGTCGTGCTGGGGCCGGTGTTTCAGGGTTTAGGGCAGTGCAGTGGTGTTTGGGCAGTGTAGGGGGTCGTGCTGGGGCTGGTGTTAAAGGGTTTAGGGCAGTACAGTGGTGTTCGGGCAGTGTAGGGGGTCCTGCTGGGGCTGGTGTTTCAGGCTTTAGGGAGTGCAGTGGTGTTCGGGCAGTGTAGCGGGTCATGCTGGGGCTGGTGTTTCAGGGTTAATGGCAGTGCAGTGGTGTTCAGGCAGTGTAGGGGGTCGAGCTGGGGCCGGTGTTTATGGGTGTAGGGCAGTGTTGTTCGGGCAGTGTAGGGGGTCGTGCTGGGGGTGGTGTTTCAGGGTTTAGGGCAGTGCAGTGGTGTTCGGAAAGTGTGGGGGGTTGTGCAGGGGCTGTGTTTCAGGGTTTATAAAGGGCCCTCTAGGTTGGTCTTGCATCCTAAGGCTGCTCGTGTGTAAGGGTAGTGTCAGACTACATTTTTAACATTTCCTGTTTTCTATTTTCTTTAAAGTTAATTTGCGCCGCTTTTCCCTGTTTTTATTTACCCTCTTTCTTGCACTATAAATTGGTTCCCTCACCGCTGCTTAGCGGGTTATCCCCATCGCGTTAGGCGCCTGGAATTGTGCTCTTTTAACAGGCGCCATCTTGGATAGGGAAGGCTGCTAGTTTTCTAGGCGTCCCAGCGCTCCTGTTTGCAGGTGGTTCCTGAGCACAGCCCTATATATTCCCGCCATGCTGACGCGCAGCGTGATCGCGCAGCGTGTTCGCCGTAATCCCGCCGGAGTCACGCCAGAGTCCAGCCCGTCTGCGCCCGTTCGCGCTGAGGACGGGCTGGATGGCGGAGGAGTAGATGACTGCGTGCGGGTGAAATCGAGGTCAGTATATACGGGGCAAGATCTTGCATTATTAAAACCGTCCACACTCCCTTGCCATCATAGGTATGCTCCTGAGGGATTTTTGATATCCCCAACCTGTCCCTGTTTTGGTCCCCCTGTTCTGCGAGTATCCCCATCAGCTGAGGCCCAGAGGCCCAAATTCGACTCTAGGGCTAGGACTCACACGGGTTTCCTTTTGAATGCGAGGTCCTTGGTTAAAAATAATCTAGCTTTCAAGGATTTCGTGTTGTCCAGAGTCCCGGACTGGGTTTTCATAACTGAGACCTGGGCAAAGGATTCCTCTGGTCCTGATCTCGTGGAGGCGGTTCCCGATGGCTATATTTTAGTCAGAATGGACAGAACGGGTCGGATGGGGGGAGGGATTGGTATCTTGCACAGGGACCATCTGACCTGTCACATCATTCCCCTAGATTATCATCAGGAGTCCTTTCAGGCTCTCCAATTTTCTATTAATGGGGATTATGGAGTGCCGTTTAAGGGCCTCCTGATCTACAGACCCCCAGGGAGCAAAGTAGACTTCTGTAGTCAAATGCTGGAGGTCCTAGAACCACACTTCGGTTGTGACCATCTCACCGTTCTGGGGGATGTAAATTTTCATCTAGAGAAGGTGGATTTGCCCGAAACCCAGTCTCTTTTGGATACTTTCTCGGGGTGCGGTTTGACACAGCTAGTCAGAGGCCCCACACATTTGGCTGGCCATACGCTGGATGGGGTTTTCTCCAACGACATGCGGTTGGTCACTGAATTGCCTATCCCCCTTTCATGGTCAGACCATTATGCAATTCCTCTGGTCCTTACAACCTCTCTGTCCAGTAATAGGGGTAATATGCCTTCCAAGTTTGAACGAAGACGTAACTTAAAAAAGTTATCCAATAATCTACTCGCTCCCAAGCTTGCAGGGCTTTTGATCGCCCCGGGGGAGGAGGTAACATCGGCGGTGGAAAGGCTGGAGAATGGGGTTACTTTAGCCCTGGACGAACTTGCACCGGCCATCTTGTGCTATTCGGCCAGAAGAACTCCATCCGCCCCTTGGTTCTCGGAACCACTCAGATTACTTAGGCAGGGATTACGGCGACAGGAGCGTCGTTGGCGGTCCAGTGGGTATGTGTGTGAGAGGGACAGACATAAAACTATGTTGAGGCTATATAAGAAGGAGGTAATAAAAACCAAACAAGAATATTTTACCTCTCTTACTGCCTCACTTTCCTCACCTAAAGATCTTTTTAAAATCGTGGACACGCTTACCTCACTAAAGATGCCAGACCCGGTGGTGAGCTCACAACAGCTGTGCAATGATATTGCACAATTCTTCAACACCAAGATTGTGGATATTTATTCAGCTCTGGAGCTACAAAGGGTGACTCTATCTATCCCCTTAGACTGTGTTCCGCCATCTTTATCTGAGGAGGTGCCCTCTGGAAGTTTGTCTAGTTTTCCCTCTCTTTCCCTACTGGATCTTGAAGGCCTCTTGACCAAGGTTAGGTCGGGTTCCCCATTAGACCCCTGCCCCCTTAAACTCCTCAAACAGTGTAAAGACTGTCTTCTTCCACCATTACTGGGTGTGATGAATGGGGCAATTAAGGAAGGGACCTTCCCCCTTCAGTGGAAGAAAGCGGTGGTCAAGCCTCTTTTAAAAAAACCCTCTCTTGACCCGGGTGTGCTTAAGAACTTCCGCCCTATCTCGTTGCTTCCAGCTCCTGCCAAGATGCTGGAAATCCATCTAAATAAGCATCTTGTTGATTTTCTGGAAGCCCATGATAAGCTGGACCACTCGCAGCACGGCTTCAGGAGAGAACACAGTACCGAGTCTGCCCTTACTATCGTGCTCGACACCATTCGCACTAGGGTTGATAAGGGACTGACTACTCTCCTCATCCTCTTGGATCTCTCGGCTGCTTTTGATACCCTGTCTCCCTCAGTATTAACATCAAGGCTGAGGGAGATCGGGGTCAAGGGCACAGCACTTAGTTTGCTGACATCCTTTCTTAATCAGAGGGAACAGAGGGTAAAGCTGGGGGATTTTCTGTCTCCATCCCTTCCTGTGCTTTGTGGGGTCCCTCAGGGGTCGGCTTTAAGTCCGACCCTCTTTAACATCTATGTTACCCCACTGGCCAGGCTTATTAGATCTTTTGGGATGGAGGTTATCTCCTATGCTGACGACACACAGATTCTGCTGTCCTTTACCCAACCCACTATCCAGGCTGCCTCCAATTTTAAAAACTGTTTGAAGGCAGTCGCTCAATGGATGGTGGGTAATTCATTGAAATTCAATGGGGATAAGACAGAGTTTCTGGTGTTCGGGGGAAAGGAGGATTTCTGGTCAGCTGATTGGTGGCCGCCCTCTATGGGGGTGTGCCCTACACCGTCGACCCTGGCCAAAAATCTGGGCGTTTTGATCGATCCCCTTTTGAGGATGGATCAACAGGTAAGCAGGACCATCTCCACCTGCTGGGGACTGATAAACATCTTACGGAGGATCAGGCACTATCTGTCTTTCCAGGCCAGGAAACAAATTGTCCTGGCATTGATTGGGTCCAGACTTGATTATTGCAATGCTCTTTATTTGGGCATCAATAAGGGCTTGGTGACCCGTCTACAGATGGTGCAGAACGCTGCCGCTAGACTGGTCCTGGACCTGCCTAAACGGGCCAAGACTCATCAGGCAAGAAGGACCTTGCATTGGCTCCCTATTGAGTCCAGGATATCCTTTAAGTCCCTGACTTTGATTTATAGAGCCTTGGCAACCAATCGGTCTGGGGGTATGAAGGATTTGCTGGTCCCCTACATTCCCCCCAGAACTCTCCGGTCGTCAAATAAACTTCTGCTTTCAGTGCCCAGGATACGTAAGGCTAGGTGGGGAGGTAGAGCTTTTTCAACTCTTGCTCCCAGGCAGTGGAATTCCCTGCCTTTGGAGATAAGATCTCTTCCATCGGCTCTGGCTTTTAGGAAGGCCCTTAAGACCTGGCTTTTTGCCAAGGCCTACGCTTAGATACGATCTGCCTCTTTTTCGAACTGTTTTGTTTAGGCGCCTTGATGCCTTCGGGCTAAGTAGCGCGATTACAAGTTTCCATTCATTCATTCATTCATTCATTTAAGGCAGTGCAGTGGTGTTCGGGCAGTGTGGGGGGTCGTGCAGGGGCTTTTGTTTCAGGGTTTAGGGCAGTGCAGTAGTGTTCAGGCAGTGCGGGGGGTCGCGCTTCAGCTGGTGTTTCAGGGTTTAGGGCATTGCTGTGGTGTTCAGGGAGTGTAGGGGTCATGCTGGGGCCGGTATTTCAGGGTTTAGAGCAGTGCTCTGGTGTTCGAGCAGTGTAGGGGGGCGTGCTGGGGCCGGTGTTTCAGGGTGTAGGGCAGTGCAGTGGTGTTTGGGAAGAGTAGTGGGTCGTGCTGGGGCCTGTGTTTCTGGGTGTAAGGCAGTGTAGTGTTGTTCGGGCAGTGTAGGGGGTCGTGCTGTGTGTGGTGTTTCAGGGTTTAGGGTAGTGCAGTGGTGTTCGGGGAGTGTAGGGGGTCGTGCTGGTGCCGGTGTTTCAGGGTTTAGGGCAGTGCAGTGGTGGTCGCGGAGTGTAGGGGTCGTGCTGTGGCCGGTGTTTCAGGGTTTAGGGCAGTGCAGTGGTGTTCGGGCGGTGTAGGGTGTCGTGCTGTGGCCAAGGTTTCAGGGTGAAGGGAAGTGCAGTGGTGTTCGGGCAATGTAGGGTGTCGTGCTAGGGCTGGTGTTTCAGGGTGTAGGGCAGTGTAGTGGTGTTCGGGCAGTGTAGTGGGTCGTGCTGGGGCTGGTGTTTCATGGTTTAGGGCAGTGCTGTGATATTCGGAAAGTGTGGGGGGTCGTGCAGGGGCTGTGTTTCAGGGTTTAAGGCAGTGCAGTGGTGTTCGGGCAGTGTGGGGGGTCGTGCAGGGGCTTTTGTTTCAGGGTTTAGGGCAGTGCAGTAGTGTTCAGGCAGTGTGGGGGGTCGCGCTTCAGCTGGTGTTTCAGGGTTTAGGGCATTGCTGTGGTGTTCAGGGAGTGTAGGGGTCATGCTGGGGCCGGTATTTCAGGGTTTAGAGCAGTGCTCTGGTGTTCGAGCAGTGTAGGGGGGCGTGCTGGGGCCGGTGTTTCAGGGTGTAGGGCAGTGCAGTGGTGTTTGGGAAGAGTAGTGGGTCGTGCTGGGGCCAGTGTTTCTGGGTGTAGGGCAGTGTAGTGTTGTTCGGGCAGTGTAGGGGGTCGTGCTGGGGGTGGTGTTTCAGGGTTTAGGGCAGTGCAGTGGTGTTCGGGGAGTGTAGGGGGTCGTGCTGGTGCCGGTGTTTCAGGGTTTAGGGCAGTGCAGTGGTGTTCGCGGAGTGTAGGGGGTCATGCTGGGGCCGGTGTTTCAGGGTTTAGGGCTGTGCAGTGGTGTTCGGGGAGCGTAGGAGGTCATGCTGGGGCCGGTATTTCAGGGTTTAGGGCAGAGCAGTGGTGTTCAGGGATTGTAGGGGGTCTTGTTGGGGCCGGTGTTTCAGGGTGTAGGGCAGTGCAGTGGTGTTCAGAGAGAGTAGGGTGTCGTGTTGGGGGCAGTGTTTCAAGGTTTATGGCCGAGCAGTGGTGTCCGGGCAGTGTAGTGGGTCATGCTGGGGCTGGTGTTTCATGGTTTAGGGTAGTGCAGTGGTGTTCAGGGATCGTAGGGGGTCTTGCTGGGGCCTGTTTTTCTGGGTTTAGTGCAGTGCAGTGGTGCTCGGGCAGAGTAGGGGATCGTGTTGGGGGCAGTGTTTCAAGATTTATGGCCGAGCAGTGGTGTCCGGGCAGTGTAGTGGGTCATGCTGGGGCTGGTGTTTCAGAGTTTAGGGCAGTGCAGTGGTGTAAGTTCAGTGTAGGGGGTCGTGCTGGGGCTGGTGTTTCAGGGTTTAGGGCAGTGCAGTGGTGTTTGGGCAGTGTAGGGGGTCGTGCTGGGGCTGGTGTTAAAGGGTTTAGGGCAGTACAGTGGTGTTCGGGCAGTGTAGGGGGTCCTGCTGGGGCTGGTGTTTCAGGCTTTAGGGAGTGCAGTGGTGTTCGGGCCGTGTAGCGGGTCATGCTGGGGCTGGTGTTTCAGGGTTTATGGCAGTGCAGTGGTATTCGAGGAGTGTAGGGTGACGTGCTGGGGCCGGTGTTTTTAGGGTTTAGGGCAGTTCAGTGGTGTGCGGGCAGTGTAGGGGGTCGTGCTGGAGCCGGTGTTTTTAGGGTTTAGGGCAGTTCAGTGGTGATCGGGCAGTGTAGGGGGTCGTGCTGGGGTTGGTGTTTCAGGGTGTAGTGCAGTGTTGTTCGGGCAGTGTAGGGGGTCATGCTGGGGCCAGTGTTTCAGGGTGTAGGGCAGTGCAGTGGTGTTTGGGAAGAGTATGGGGTCGTGCTGGTGTTGGTGTTTCAGGGTTTAGGGCAGTGCAGTGGTGTTCGGGGAGTGTAGGGGGTCGTGCTCTGGCCGGTGTTTCAGGGTTGAGGGCAGTGCAGTGTTGTTCGGGCAGTGTAGGGGGTCATGCTGGGGTCGGTGTTTCAGGGTGTAGGGCAGTGCAGTGGTGTTCGGGCAATGTAGGGGGTCGTGCTAGGGCTGGTGTTTCAGGGTGTAGGGCAGTGCAGAGGTGTTCGGGCAGTGTAGGGGGTCTTGCTGTGGCCGGTGTTTCAGGGTTTAGGGCAGTTTAGTGGTGTTCGGGCAGTGTAGGGGGTCATGCTGGGGCCGGTGTTTCAGGGTGTTGGGCAGTGCAGTGGTGTTCGGGGAGTGTAGGGGGTCGTGCTGGGACCGGTGTTTCAGGGTGAAGAGAAGTGCAGTGGTGTTCGGGTAATGTAGGGGGTCGTGCTAGGGCTGGTGTTTCAGGGCGTAGGGCAGTGCAGTGGTGTTCGGGCAGTGTAGCGGGTCGTGCTGGGGCTGGTGTTTCATGGTTTAGGGCAGTGCAGTGGTGTTCGGGCAGTGTAGCGGGTCGTGCTGGGGCTGGTGTTTCAGGGTTCAGGGCAGTGCAGTGGTGTTCGTTCAGTGTAGGGGGTCGTGCTGGGACCGGTGTTTCAGGGTTTAGGGCAGTGCAGTAGTGTTCAGGGAGTTTAGCGGGTCGTGCTGGGGCCAGTGTTTTTAGGGTTTTGGGAATTTCAGTGGTGTTCGTGCTGGGGCTGGTGTTTCAGGGTGTAGTTCAGTGGTGTTCGGGCAGTGTAGGGGGTTGTGCTGGGGCTGGTGTTTCAGGGTTTAGGGCAGTGCAGTGGTGTTCGTTCAGTGTAGGGGGTCGCGCTGGGGCCGGTGTTTCAGGGTTTAGGGCAGTGCAGTGGTGTTCGGGGAGTGTAGGGGGTCGTGCTGGGGCCCGTGATTTTAGGGTTTAGGGCAGTTCAGTGGTGTTCCGGCAGTGTAGGGAGTCGTGCTGGGCCCAGTGTTTTAGGGTTTAGGGCAGTGCAGTGAGGTGCAGGCAGTGTAGGGTGTCGTGCTGGGGCCGGTGTTTTAGGGTTTAGGGCAGTGCAGTGGTGTTCGGGAAGTGTAGGGGGTCGTTCTGGGGCCGGTGTTTCTGGGTGTAGGGCAGTGTTGTTCGGGCAGTGTAGGGGGTCGTGCTGCGGGTGGTGTTTTAGTCTTTAGGGCAGTGCAGTGGTGTTCGGGAAATGTGAGGTGTCGTTCAGGGGCTGCGTTTCAGGGTTTAGAGCAGTGCAGTGGTGTAAGTTCAGTGTAGGGGATCGTGCTGGGGCTGGTGTTTCAGGGTTTAGGGCAGTGCAGTGGTGTTCGGGCAGTGTAGGGGGTCGTGCTAGGGGTGGTGTTTCAGGGTTTAGGGCAGTACAGTGGTGTTCGGGGAGTGTAGGGGGTCGTACTTGTGCCGGTGTTTCAGGGTTTAGGGCAGTGCAGTGGTGTTCGGAGAGAGTAGGGGGTCATGTTGGGGGCAGTGTTTCAAGGTTTATGGCCAAGCAGTGGTGTCTGGGCAGTGTAGTGGGTCATGCTGGGGCTGGTGTTTCAGGGTTTAGGGCAGTGCAGCGGTGTTCGGAGAGAGTAGGGGGTCATGTTGGGGGCAGTGTTTCAAGGTTTATGGCCAAGCAGTGGTGTCTGGGCAGTGTAGTGGGTCATGCTGGGGCTGGTGTTTCAGAGTTTAGGGCAGTGCACTGTTGTTCATTCAGTGAGGGGGTCCTGCTGGGGCCGGTGTTTCAGGGTTTAGGGCAGTGCAGTGGTGTTCGGGCAGTGTAGGGGGTCGTGCTGGGGCTGGTGTTTCAGGCTTCAGGGGAGTGCAGTGGTGTTCAGGCAGTGTAGGGGGTCGAGCTGGGGCCGGTGTTTATGGGTGTAGGGCAGTGTTGTTCGGGCTGTGTAGGGGGTCGTGCTGGGGGCTGGTGTTTCAGGGTTTAGGGCAGTGCAGTGGTGTTTGGAAAGTGTGGGGGGTCGTGCAGGGGCTGTGTTTCAGGGTTTAAGGCAGTGCAGTGGTGTTTGGGCAGTGTGGGGGGTCGTGCAGGGGCTGGTGTTTCAGGGTTTAGGGCAGTGCAGTAGTGTTCAGGCAGTGTGGGGGGTCGCGCTTCGGCCGGTGTTTCAGGGTTTAGGGCATTGCTGTGGTGTTCAGGGAGTGTAGGGGTCGTGCTGGGGCCGGTATTTCAGGGTTTAGAGCAGTGCTGTGGTGTTCGGGCAGTGTAGGGGGTCGTGCTAGGGCTGGTGTTTCAGGGTGTAGGGCAGTGCAGAGGTGTTCGGGCAGTGTAGGGGGTCATGCTGGTGCCGGTGTTTCAGGGTTTAGAGCAGTGCAGTGTTATTCGGGGAGTGTAGGGGGTCTTGCTGTGGCCGGTGTTTCAGGGTTTAGGGCAGTTTAGTGGTGTTCGGGCAGTGTAGGGGGTCATGCTGAGGCCGGTGTTTCAGGGTGTTGGGCAGTGCAGTGGTGTTCGGGGAGTGTAGGGGGTCGTGCTGGGGCTGGTGGTTCATGGTTTAGGGCAGTGCAGTGGTTCGGGCAGTGTAGCGGGTCGTGCTGGGGCTGGTGTTTTAGGGTTTAGGGCAGTGCAGTGGTGTTCGTTCAGTGTAGGGGGTCGTGCTTGTGCCGGTGTTTCAGGGTTTAGGGCAGTGCAGTGGTGTTCGGAGAGAGTAGGGGGTCATGTTGGGGGCAGTGTTTCAAGGTTTATGCCCAAGCAGTGGTGTCCGGGCAGTGTAGTGGGTCATGCTGGGGCTGGTGTTTCATGGTTTAGGGCAGTGCAGTGGTGTTCAGGGATCGTAGAGGATCTTGCTGGGGCCGGTGTCTTTAGGGTTTAGGGCGGTTCAGTGGTGTTCGGGCAGTGTAGGCGGTCATGCTGGGGCCGGTGTTTCAGGGTGAAGACAAGTGCAGTGGTGTTCGGGTAATGTAGGGGGTCATGCTAGGGCTGGTGTTTTAGGGTGTAGGGCAGTGCAGTAGTGTTCGGGCAGTGTAGGGGTCGTGCTGGGGTTGGTGTTTCATGGTTTAGGGCAGTGCAGTGGTGTTCGGGCAGTGTACCGGGTCGTGCTGGGGCTGGTGTTTCAGAGTTTAGTGCAGTGCACTGGTTTTCGTTCAGTGAGGGGGTCCTGCTGGGGCCGGTGTTTCAGGGTTTAGGGCAGTGCAGTGGTGTTCGGGCAGTGTAGGGGGTCGTGCTGGGGCTGGTGTTTCAGGCTTCAGGGGAGTGCAGTGTTGTTCGGGCAGTGTAGGGGGTCATGCTGGGGGTGGTGTTTCAGGGGTTAGGGCAGTGCAGTGGTGTTCGGAAAGTGTGGGGGTCATGCAGGGGCTGTTTTTCAGGGTTTAAGGCAGTTCAGTGGTGTTCGGGCAGTGTGGGGGGTCGTGCAGGGGCTTTTGTTTCAGGGTTTAGGGCAGGGCAGTAGTGTTCAGGCGGTGTAGGGTGTCGTGCTGGGGCCAGGGTTTCAGGGTGAAGGGAAGTGCAGTGGTGTTCGGACAATGTAGGGGGTCGTGCTAGGGCTGGTGTTTCAGGGTGTAGGGCAGTGTAGTGGTGTTCGGGCAGTGTAGGGGGTCGTGCTGGGGCTGGTGTTTCATGGTTTAGGGCAGTGCTGTGATATTCGGGCAGTGTAGGGGGTCATGCTGGGGCCAGTGTTTCAGGGTGTAGGGCAGTGCATTGGTGTTTGGGAAGAGTAGTGGGTCGTGCTAGGGCCAGTGTTTCTGTGTGTAGGGCAGTGTAGTGTTGTTCGGGCAGTGTAGGGGGTCGTGCTGGGGGTGGTGTTTCAGGGTTTAGGGCAGTGCAGTGGTGTTCGGGGAGTGTAGGGGGTCGTGCTGGTGCCGGTGTTTCAGGGTTTAGGGCAGTGCAGTGGTGTTCGGGGAGCGTAGGGGGTCATGCTGGGGCCGGTATTTCAGGGTTTAGTGCAGAGCAGTGGTGTTCAGGGATCGTAGGGGGTCTTGTTGGGGCCGGTGTTTCAGGGTTTAGGGCAGTGCAGTGGTGTTCAGAGAGAGTAGGGGGTCGTGTTGGGGGCAGTGTTTCAAGGTTTATGGCCGAGCAGTGGTGTCCGGGCAGTGTAGTGGGTCATGCAGGGGCTGGTGTTTCATGGTTTAGGGTAGTGCAGTGGTGTTCAGGGATCGTAGGGGGTCTTGCTGGGGCCTGTTTTTCTGGGTTTAGTGCAGTGCAGTGGTGCTCGGGCAGAGTAGGGGGTAGTGTTGGGGGCAGTGTTTCAAGGTTTATGGCCGAGCAGTGGTGTCCGGGCAGTGTAGTGGGTCATGCTGGGGCTGGTGTTTCAGGGTGTAGGGCAGTGCAGTGGTGTAAGTTCAGTGTAGGGGGTCGTGCTGGGGCCGGTGTTTCAGGGTTTAGGGCAGTGCAGTGGTGTTTGGGCAGTGTAGGGGGTCGTGCTGGGGCTGGTGTTAAAGGGTTTAGGGCAGTACAGTGGTGTTCGGGCAGTGTAGGGGGTCGTGCTGGGGCTGGTGTTTCAGGCTTTAGGGAGTGCAGTGGTGTTCGGGCAGTGTAGCGGGTCATGCTACATGGGGCTGGTGTTTCAGGGTTTATGGCAGTGCAGTGGTGTTCGGGGAGAGTAGGGTGACGTGCTGGGGCCGGTGTTTTTAGGGTTTAGGGCAGTTCAGTGGTGTGCGGGCAGTGTAGGGGGTCGTGCTGGAGCCGGTGTTTTTAGGGTTTAGGGCAGTACAGTGGTGATCGGGCAGTGTAGGGGGTCGTGCTGGGGTTGGTGTTTCAGGGTGTAGTGCAGTGTTGTTCGGGCAGTGTAGGGGGTCATGCTGGGGCCGGTGTTTCAGGGTATAGGGCAGTGTAGTGGTGTTTGGGAAGAGTATGGGGTCGTGCTGGTGTTGGTGTTTCAGGGTTTAGGGCAGTGCAGTGGTGTTCGAGGAGTGTAGGGGGTCATGCTCTGGCCGGTGTTTCAGGGTTGAGGGCAGTGCAGTGTTGTTCGGGCAGTGTAGGGGGTCATGCTGGGGTCGGTGTTTCAGGGTGTAGGGCAGTGCAGTGGTGTTCGGGGAGTGTAGGGGGTCGTGCTGGGGCCGGTGTTTCAGAGCGAAGGGTAGTGCAGTGGTGTTCGGACAATGTAGGGGGTCATGCTAGGGCTGGTGTTTCAGGGTGTAGGGCAGTGCAGAGGTGTTCGGGCAGTGTAGGGGGTCGTGCTGGTGCCGGTGTTTCAGGGTTTAGGGCAGTGCAGTGTTGTTCGGGGAGTGTAGGGGGTCTTGCTGTGGCCGGTGTTTCAGGGTTTAGGGCAGTTTAGTGGTGTTCGGGCAGTGTAGGGGGTCATGCTGGGGCCGGTGTTTCAGGGTGTTGGGCAGTGCAGTGGTGTTCGGGGAGTGTAGGGGGTCGTGCTGGGACCGGTGTTTCAGGGTGAAGAGAAGTGCAGTGGTTTTCGGGTAATGTAGGGGGTCGTGCTAGGGCTGGTGTTTCAGGGCGTAGGGCAGTGCAGTGGTGTTCGGGCAATGTAGCGGGTCGTGCTGGGGCTGGTGTTTCATGGTTTAGGGCCGTGCAGTGGTGTTCGGGCAGTGTAGCGGGTCGTGCTGGGGCTGGTGTTTCAGGGATTAGGGCAGTGCAGTGGTGTTCGTTCAGTGTAGGGGGTCGTGCTGGGGCCGGGTTTTCAGGGTTTAGGGCAGTGCAGTGGTGTTCAGGGAGTTTACCGGGTCGTGCTGGGGCCAGTGTTTTTAGGGTCTTGGGCAGTTCAGTGGTGTTCGTGCTGGGGCTGGTGTTTCAGGGTGTAGTGCAGTGGTGTTCGGGCAGTGTAGGGGGTTGTGCTGGGGCTGGTGTTTCAGGGTTTAGGGCAGTGCAGTGGTGTTCGTTCAGTGTAGGGGGTCGCGCTGGGGCCGGTGTTTCAGGGTTTAGGGCAGTGCAGTGGTGTTCGGGGAGTGTAGGGGGTCGTGCTGGGGCCGGTGTTTTTAGGGTTTAGGGCAGTTCAGTGGTGTTCGGGCAGTGTAGGGGGTCGTGCTGGGGCCGGTGTTTTAGGGTTTAGGGCAGTGCAGTGGTGTTCGGGCAGTGTAGGGGGTCGTGCTGGGGCCAGTGTTTTAGGGTTTAGGGCAGTGCAGTGGTGTTCGGAAAGTGTAGGGGGTCGTGCTGGGGCCGGTGTTTCTGGGTGTAGGGCAGTGTTGTTCGGGCAGTGTAGGGGGTCGTGCTGCAGTTGGTGTTTCAGTCTTTAGGGCAGTGCAGTGGTGTTCGGGAAATGTGAGGTGTCGTTCAGGGGCTGCGTTTCAGGGTTTAGAGCAGTGCAGTGGTGTTCGGGCAGTGTAGGGGGTTGTGCTGGTGCTGGTGTTTCAGGGTCTAGGGCAGTGCAGTGGTGTGAGTTCAGTGTAGGGGATCGTACTGGGGCTGGTGTTTCAGGGTTTAGGGCAGTGCAGTGGTGTTCGGGGAGTGTAGGGGGTCATGCTTGTGCCGGTGTTTCAGGGTTTAGGGCAATGCAGTGGTGTTCGGAGAGAGTAGGGGGTCATGTTGGGGGCAGTGTTTCAAGGTTTATGGCCAAGCAGTGGTGTCCGGGCAGTGTAGTGGGTCATGCTGGGGCTGGTGTTTCATGGTTTAGGGCAGTGCAGTGGTGTTCAGGGATCGTAGGGGGTCTTGCTGGGACTGATGTTTCTGGGTTTAGGGCAGTGGAGTGGTGTTCGGGGAGTGTAGGGGGTCGTGCTGGGGCCGGTGTTTTTAGGGTTTAGGGTGGTTCAGTGGTGTTCGGGCAGTGTAGGCGGTCATGCTGGGGCCGGTGTTTCAGGGTGAAGAGAAGTGCAGTGGTGTTCGGGCAATGTAGGGTGTCGTGCTAGGGCTGGTGTTTCAGGGTGTAGGGCAGTGCAGTAGTTCGGGCAGTGTAGGGGTCGTGCTGGGGCTGGTGTTTCATGGTTTAGGGCAGTGCAGTGGTGTTCGGGCAGTGTACCGGGTCGTGCTGGGGCTGGTGTTTCAGAGTTTAGGGCAGTGCACTGGTGTTCATTCAGTGAGGGGGTCCTGCTGGGGCCGGTGTTTCAGGGTTTAGGGCAGTGCAGTGGTGTTCGGGCAGTGTAGGGGGTCGTGCTGGGGCTGGTGTTTCAGGCTTCAGGGGAGGGCAGTGGTGTTCAGGCAGTGTATGGGGTCGAGCTGGGGCCGGTGTTTATGGGTGTAGGGCAGTGTTGTTCGGGCAGTGTAGGGGGTCGTGCTGGGGGTGGTGTTTCAGGGTTTAGGGCAGTGCAGTGGTGTTTGGAAAGTGTGGGGGGTCGTGCAGGGGCTGTGTTTCAGGGTGTAGGGCAGTGCAGTAGTGTTCAGGCAGTGTGGGGGTCGCGCTTCGGCCGGTGTTTCAGGGTTTAGGGCATTGCTGTGGTGTTCAGGGAGTGTAGGGGTCGTGCTGGGGCCGGTATTTCAGGGTTTAGAGCAGTGCTTTGGTGTTCGGGCAGTGTAGGGGGTCGTGCTGGGGCCGGTGTTTCAGGGTGTAGGGCAGTGCAGTGGTGTTTGGGAAGAGTAGTGGGTTGTGCTGGGGCCTGTGTTTCTGGGTGTAAGGCAGTGTAGTGTTGTTCGGGCAGTGTAGGGGGTCGTGCTGGGTGTGGTGTTTCAGGGTTTAGGGCAGTGCAGTGGTGTTCGGGGAGTGTAGGGGGTCGTGCTGGTGCTGGTGTTTTAGGGTTTAGGGCAGTGCAGTGGTTTTCGCGGAGTGTAGGGGTCGTGCTGTGGCCGGTGTTTCAGGGTTTAGGGTAGTGCAGTGGTGTTCGGGCAGTGTAGGGTGTCGTGCTGGGGCCGGGGTTTCAGGGTGAAGGGAAGTGCAGTGGTGTTCGGGCAATGTAGGGGGTCGTGCTAGGGCTGGTGTTTCAGGGTGTAGGGCAGTGTAGTGGTGTTCGGGCAGTGTAGGGGGTCGTGCTGGGGCTGGTGTTTCAGGGTGTAGGGCAGTGCAGTGGTGTTCGGGGAGTGTAGGGGGTCGTGCTGGTGCCGGTGTTTCAGGGTTTAGGGCAGTGCAGTGGTGTTCGCGGAGTGTAGGGGGTCGTGCTGGGGCCGGTGTTTCAGGGTTTAGGGCAGAGCAGTGGTGTTCAGGGATCGTAGGGGGTCTTGTTGGGGCCGGTGTTTCAGGGTTTAGGGCAGTGCAGTGGTGTTCAGAGAGAGTAGGGGGTCGTGTTGGGGGCAGTGTTTCAAGGATTATGGCCGAGCAGTGGTGTCCGGGCAGTGTAGTGGGTCATGCTGGGGCTGGTGTTTCATGGTTTAGGGTAGTGCAGTGGTGTTCAGGGATTGTAGGGGGTCTTGCTGGGGCCTGTTTTTCTGGGTTTAGGGCAGTGCAGTGGTGCTCAGGCAGAGTAGGGGGTCGTGTTGGGGGCAGTGTTTCAAGGTTTACGGCCGAGCAGTGGTGTCCGGGCAGTGTAGTGGGTCATGCTGGGGCTGGTGTTTCAGGGTTTAGGGCAGTGCAGTGGTGTAAGTTCAGTGTAGGGGGTCGTGCTGGGGCCGGTGTTTCAGGGTTTAAGGCAGTGCAGTGGTGTTTGGGCAGTGTAGGGGGTCGTGCTGGGGCTGGTGTTAAAGGGTTTAGGGCAGTACAGTGGTGTTTGGGCAGTATAGGGGGTCCTGCTGGGGCTGGTGTTTCAGGCTTTAGGGAGTGCAGTGGTGTTCGGGCAGTGTAGCGGGTCATGCTGGGGCTGGTGCTTCAGGGTTTATGGCAGTGCAGTGGTGTTCGGTGAGTGTAGGGTGAAGTGCTGGGGCCGGTGTTTTTAGGGTTTAGGGAAGTTCATTGGTGTGCGGGCAGTGTAGGGGGTCGTGCTGGAGCCTGTGTTTTTAGGGTTTAGGGCAGTGCAGTGGTGATCGGGCAGTGTAGGGGGTCGTGCTGGGGTTGGTGTTTCAGGGTGTAGTGCAGTGTTGTTCGGGCAGTGTAGGGGGTCATGCTGGGGCCAGTGTTTCAGGGTGTAGGGCAGTGCAGTGGTGTTTGGGAAGAGTATGGGGTCGTGCTGGTGTTGGTGTTTCAGGGTTTAGGGCAGTGCAGTGGTGTTCGGGGAATGTAGGGGGTCGTGCTCTGGCCGGTGTTTCAGGGTTGAGGGCAGTGCAGTGTTGTTCGGGCAGTGTAGGGGGTCATGCTGTGGTCGGTGTTTCAGGGTGTAGGGCAGTGCAGTGGTGTTCGGGGAGTGTAGGGGGTCGTGCTGGGGACGGTTTTTCAGGGTGAATTGTAGTGCAGTGGTGTTCGGGCAATGTAGGGGGTCGTGCTAGGGCTGGTGTTTCAGGGTGGAGGGCAGTGCAGAGGTGTTCGGGCAGTGTAGGGGGTCGTGCTGGTGCCGGTGTTTCAGGGTTTATGGCAGTGCAGTGTTGTTCGGGGAGTGTAGGGGGTCTTGCTTTGGCCGGTGTTTCAGGGTTTAGGGCAGTTTAGTGGTGTTCGGGCAGTGTAGGGGTCACGCTGGGGCCGGTGTTTCAGGGTGTTGGGCAGTGCAGTGGTGTTCGGGCAGTGTAGGGGGTCATGCTGGGGACGGTGTTTCAGGGTGTTGGGCAGTGCAGTGGTTTTCGGGTAATGTAGGGGGTCGTGCTAGGGCTGGTGTTTCAGGGCGTAGGGCAGTGCAGTCGTGTTCGGGCAGTGTAGCGGGTCGTGCTGGGGCTGGTGTTTCATGGTTTAGGGCAGTGCAGTGGTGTTCGGGCAGTGTAGCGGGTCGTGCTGGGGCTGGTCTTTCAGGGTTTAGGGCAGTGCAGTGGTGTTCGTTCAGTGTAGGGGGTCGTGCTGGGGCCGGTGTTTCAGGGTTTAGGGCAGTGCAGTGGTGTTCAGGGAGTTTAGCGGGTCGTGCTGGGGCCAGTGTTTTTAGGGTTTTGGGCAGTTCAGTGGTGTTCGTGCTGGGGATGGTGTTTCAGGGTGTAGTGCAGTGGTGTTCGGGCAGTGTAGGGGGTTGTGCTGGGGCTGGTGTTTCAGGGATCAGAGCAGTGCAGTGGTGTTCGTTCAGTGTAGGGGGTCGCGCTGGGGCCGGTGTTTCAGGGTTTAGGGCAGTGAAGTGGTGTTCGGGGAGTGTAGGGGGTCATGCTGGGGCCGGTGTTTTTAGGGTTTAGGGCAGTTCAGTGGTGTTCGGGCAGTGTAGGGGGTTTTGCTGGGGCCGGTGTTTTTAGGGTTTAGGGCAGTGCAGTGGTGTTCGGGAAGTGTAGGGGGTCGTGCTGGGGCCGGTGTTTCTGGGTGTAGGGCAGTGTTGTTCGGGCAGTGTAGGGGGTCGTGCTGCGGGTGGTGTTTCAGTCTTTAGGGGAGTGCAGTGGTGTTCGGGAAATGTGAGGTGTCGTTCGGGGCTGCGTTTCAGGGTTTAGAGCAGTGCAGTGGTTTTCGGGCAGTGTAGGGGGTTGTGCTGGTGCTGGTGTTTCAGGGTCTAGGGCAGTGCAGTGGTGTAAGTTCAGTGTAGGGGATCGTGCTGGGTCTGGTGTTTCAGGGTTTAGGGCAGTGCAGTGGTGTTCGAGCAGTGTAGGGGGTCATGCTGGGGCTGGTGTTTCAGGGTTTAGGACAGTGCAGTGGTGATCGTTCAGTGTAGGGGGTCGTGCTGGGGCCGGGGTTTCAGGGTTTAGGGCAGTGCAGTGGTGTTCGGAGACAGTAGGGGGTCGTGTTGGGGGCAGTGTTTCAAGGTTTATGGCCGAGCAGTGGTGTCCGGGCAGTGTAGTGGGTCATGTTGGGGCTGGTGTTTCATGGTTTAGGGCAGTGCAGTGGAGTTCGGGCAGTGTAGCGGGTCATGCTGGGGCTGGTGTTTCAGGGTTTAGGGCAGTGCAGTGGTGTTCGGGGAGTGTAGGGGGTCGTGCTGGGGCCGGTGTTTCAGGGTGAAGGGAAGTGCAGTGGTGTTCGGGCAATGTAGGGGGTCGTGCTAGGGCTGGTTTTTCAGGGTGAAGTGAAGTGCAGTGGTGTTCGGGCAATGTAGGGGGTCGTGCTAGGGCTAGTGTTTCAGGGTGTAGGGCAGTGCAGTGGTGTTCGGGCAGTGTAGGGGTCATGCTGGGGCTGGTGTTTCATGGTTTAGGGCAGTGCGGTGGTGATCGGGCAGTGTAGCGGGTCGTGCTGGGGCTGGTGTTTCAGGGTTTAGGGCAGTGCAGTGGTGATCGTTCAGTGTAGTGAGTCGTGCTGGGGCCGGTGTTTCAGGGTTTAGGGCAGTACAGTGGTGTTCGGGGAGTGTAGGGGGTCATGCTGTGGCCGGTGTTTCAGGGTTTAGGGCAGTGCAGTGGTGTTCAGGCAGTGTAGGGGGTCGTTCTGGGGCCGGTGTTTCAGAGTGTAGGGCAGTGCAGTGGTGTTCGGGCAGTATAGGGGGTCATGCTGGGGCCGGTGTTTCAGGGTGTAGGGCAGTGCAGTGGTTTTCGCGGAGTGTAGGGCGTCGCTCTGGGGCTGGTGTTTCAGTGTGAAGGGCAGTGCAGTGGTGTTCGAGCTGTGTGGGGGGTCGTGCTGGGGCCGATGTTTCAGGGTGTAGGGCAGTGCAGAGGTGTTCGGGCCGTGTAGGGGGTCGTGCTGGGGCAGGTGTTTAAGCGTTTAGGGCAGAGCATTGGTGTTCGGGGATGGTAGGAGGTCGTGCTGGGGCCGGTGTTTCAGGGTTTAGGGCAGTGCAGTGGTGTTCGGGCAGTGTAGGGTGTCGTACTGGGGCCAGTGTTTCAGGGTTTAGGGCACGGCAGTGGTGTTCGGGCAGTGTAGGGGGTCGTGCTGGGGCCGGTGTTTCAGGGTGTAGGGCAGTGCAGTTGTGTACGGGCAGTGTATGGGGTCGTGCTGGGGTCAGAGTTTCCGGGTGTAGGGCAGTGCAGTAGTGTTCGGGCAGTGTTGGGGGTTGTGCTGTGGCCGGATTTTCAGGGTGTAGGACAGTGTAGTGGTGTTCGGGCAGTGAAGTTGTCGTGCTGGGGCCGGTGTTTCAGGGTGTAGGGCAGTGCAGTGGTGTTCGGGCAGTGTAGGGGATCGTGCTGGGGCCAGTGTTTCAGGGTTTAGGGCAGTGCAGTGGTGTTCGGGGTGTGTAGGGGGTCGTGCTGGGGCCAGTGTTTCAGGGTTTAGGGCTGTGCAGTGGTGTTCACGGAGCGTAGGGGGTCATGCTGGGGCTGGTGTTTCAGGGTTTAGGGCAGAGCAGTGGTGTTCAGGGATTGTATGGGGTCTTGCTGGGACTGGTGTTTCAGGGTTTAGGGCAGTGCAGTGGTGTTCGGAGAGAGTAGGGGGTCGTGTTGGGGGCAGTGTTTCAAGGTTTATGGCCGAGCAGTGGTGTCTGGGCAGTGTAGTGGGTCATGAGGGGGCTGGTGTTTCATGGTTTAGGGCAGTGCAGTGGTGTTCGGGCAGTGTAGCGGGTCATGCTGGGGCTGGTGTTTCAGGGTTTAGGGCAGTGCAGTGGTGTTAGGGGAGTGTATGGGGTCGTGCTGAGGCCAGTGTTTCAGGGTTTAGGGCAGTGCAGTGGTGTTCTGAGAGAGTAGGGGCTTCGTGGTGGGGGCAGTGTTTCAAGGTTTATGGCCGAGCAGTGGTGTCCGGGCAGTGTAGTGGGTCATGCTGGGGCTGGTGTTTCATGGTTTAGGGCAATGAGGTGGTGTTCGGGCAGTGTAGCGGGTCATGCTGGGGCTGGTGTTTCATGGTGTAGGGCACTGCAGTGGTGTTTGGGAAGAGTAGGGGGATGTGCTGGGGTCGGTGTTTTTAGGGTTTAGGGCAGTTCAGTGGTGTTTGGGCTGTGTAGGGGGTCGTGCTGGAGCCGGTGTTTTTAGGGTTTAGGGCAGTGCAGTTGTGTTCGGGCAGTGTAGGTGGTCGTGCTGGGGCTGGTGTTTCAGGGTATAGTGCAGTGGTGTTTGGGCAGTGTAGGGGTCGTGCTGGGGCCGGTGTTTCAGGGTGTAGGGCAGTGCAGTGGTGTTTGGGAAGAGTAGGGGTTGTGCTGGGGCCGGCGGTTCTAGGTGTAGGGCAGTGCAGTGGCGTTTGGGGAGTGTAGGGGGTACTGCTGGTGTCCGGGCAGTGTAGTGGGACATACTGGGGCTGGTGTTTCATGGTTTAGGCCAGTGCAGTGGTGTTCGGGCAGTGTAGCGGGTCAAGCCGGGGCTGGTGTTTCAGGGTTTAGGGCAGTGGAGTGGTGTTCGGGGATTGTAGGGGGTCGTGCTGGGGCCGGTGTTTCAGGGTTTAGGGCAGTGCAGTGGTGTTCAGAGAGTGTAGGGGGTCGTGCTGGGGCAGGTGTTTTTAGGGTTTAGGGCAGTTCAGTGGTGTTCGGGCGGTGTAGGGGGTCGTGCTGGGGCTGGTGTTTCAGGGTATAGTGCAGTGGTGTTCGGGCAGTGTAGGGGGTCGTGCTGGGGCCGGTGTTTCAGGGTATAGGGCAGTGCAGTGTTGTGTGGGAAGAGTAGGGGTCGTTCTGGGGCCGGTGTTTCAGGGTGTAGGGCAGAGCATTGGTGTTCGGGGATGGTAGGGGGTCGTGCTGGGGCCGGTGTTTCAGGGTGTAGGGCAGTGCAGTGGTTTTCAGGGAGTGTAGGGCATCGTTCTGGGGCTGGTGTTTCAGCGTGAAGGGCAGTGCAGTGGTGTTTGAGCAGTGTAGTGGGTCGTGCTGGGGCCAGTGTTTCAGGGTGTAGGGCAGTGCAGAGGTGTTCGGGCCGTGTAGGGGTTCGTGCTGGGGCCATTGTTTCAGGGTTTAGGGCAGTGAAGTTGTGTTTGGGGAGTGTAGGGGGTCATGCTGGGGCAGGTGTTTCAGGGTTTAGGGCAGAGCATTGGTGTTCGGGGATGGTAGGGGTCGTGCTGGGGCCGGTGTTTCAGGGTTTAGGGCAGTGCAGTGGTGTTCGGGCAGTGTAGGGGGTCGTGCTGGTGCCGGTGTTTCAGGGTTTAGGGCAGTGCAGTGGTGTGCGGGAGTGTAGGGGGTCGTGCTGTGGCCGGTGTTTTAGGGTATAGGGCAGTGCAGTGGTGTTCGGGCATTATAGGGGGTCATGCTGGGGCCGGTGTTTCAGGGTGTAGGGCAGTGCAGTGGTGTTTCCGGGAGTGTAGGGGGTCGTGTTGGGGCCAGTGTTTTTAGGGTTAAGGGCAGTGCAGTGGTGTTCGGGAAGTGTAGGGGGTCATGCTGGGGCTGGTGTTTCTGGGTGTAGGGCAGTGTTGTTTGGGCAGTGTAGGGGGTCGTACTGGGTGTGGTGTTTCAGTCTTTAGGGCAGTGCAGTGGTGTTCGGGAAGTGTGGGGGGTCGTTCAGGGGCTGTGTTTCACGGTTTAGAGCAGTGCAGTGGGGTTCGGGCAGTGTAGGGGATCGTGCTGGGGCTGGTGTTTCAGGGTTTAGAGCAGTGCAGTGGTGTTCGTTCAGTGTAGGGGGTTGTGCTGGGGCCGGTGTTTCAGGGTTTATGGAAGTGCAGTGGTGTTCGGGGAGTGTAGGGGGTCGTGCTGTGACTGGTTTTCAGGATTTAGGGCAGTGCAGTGGTGTTCGGGCAGTGTAGGGGGTCGTGCTGGGGCCGGTGTTGCAGGGTGTTAGGTCAGAGCAGTGGAGTTCGGGCAGTGCAGGGGGTCATGCTGGGGCCGGTGTTTCAGGGTTTAGGGCAGTGCAGTGGTGTTCAGGCAGTGTAGGGGGTCGTTCTGGGGCCAGTGTTTCAGGGTGTAGGGCAGTGCGGTGGTGTTCGGGCAGTGTAGGGGGTCATGCTGGTGCCGGTGTTTCAGGGTTTAGGGCAGTGCAGTGGTGTTCGGGGAGTGTAGGGGTTCGTGCTGTGGCCGGTGTTTCAGGGTTTAGGGCAGTGCAGTGGTGTTCGGGCATTATAGGGGGTCATGCTGGAGCCGGTGTTTCAGGGTGTAGGGCAGTGCAGTGGTGTTCGGGGAGTGTAGGGGGTCGTGCTGTGGCCGGTGTTTCAGGGTTTAGGGCAGTTTAGTGGTGTTCGGGCAGTGTAGGGGGTCATGCTGGGGCCGGTGTTTCAGGGTGTTGGGCAGTGCAGTGGTGTTCGGGGAGTGTAGGGGGTCGTGCTGGGACCGGTGTTTCAGGGTGAAGAGAAGTGCAGTGGTGTTCGGGTAATGTAGGGGGTCGTGCTAGGGCTGGTGTTTCAGGGCGTAGGGCAGTGCAGTGGTGTTCGGGCAGTGTAGCGGGGCGTGCTGGGGCTGGTGTTTCATGGTTTAGGGCAGTGCAGTGGTGTTCGGGCAGTGTAGCGGGTCGTGCTGGGGCTGGTGTTTCAGGGTTTAGGGCAGTGCAGTGGTGTTCATTCAGTGTAGGGGGTCGTGCTGGCGCCGGTGTTTCAGGGTTTAGGGCAGTGCAGTGGTGTTCAGGGAGTTTAGCGAGTCGTGCTGGGGCCAGTGTTTTTAGGGTTTTGGTCAGTTCAGTGGTGTTCGTGCTGGGGCTGGTGTTTCACGGTGTAGTGCAGTGGTGTTCGGGCAGTGTAGGGGGTTGTGCTGGGGCTGGTGTTTCAGGGTTTAGGGCAGTGCAGTGGTGTTCGTTCAGTGTAGGGGGTCACACTGGGGCCAGTGTTTCAGGGTTTAGGGCAGTGCAGTGGTGTTCGGGGAGTGTAGGGGGTCATGCTGGGGCCGGTGTTTTTAGGGTTTAGGGCAGTTCAGTGGTGTTCGGGCAGTGTAGGGGGTCGTGCTGGTGCTGGTGTTTCAGGGTCTAGGGCAGTGGTGTAAGTTCAGTGTAGGGGATCGTGCTGGGGATGGGGTTTCAGGGTTTAGGGCAGTGCAGTGGTGTTCGGAGAGAGTAGGGGGTCGTGTTGGGGGCAGTGTTTCAAGGTTTATGGCCGAGCAGTGGTGTCCGGGCAGTGTAGTGGGTCATGTTGGGGCTGGTGTTTCATGGTTTAGGGCAGTGCAGTGGTGTTTGGGCAGTGTAGCGGGTCATGCTGGGGCTGGTGTTTCAGGGTTTAGGGCAGTGCAGTGGTGTTCAGGGAGAGTAGAGGGGGTCGTGCTGGGGCCGGTGTTTTAGGGTTTAGGGCTGTGCAGTGGTGTTCGGGGAGCGTAGGAGGTCATGCTGGGGCCGGTATTTCAGGGTTTAGGGCAGAGCAGTGGTGTTCAGGTTTCGTAGGGGGTCTTGCTGGGGCCGGTGTTTCAGGGTTTAGGGCAGTGCAGTGGTGTTCAGAGAGTGTAGGGGGTCGTGCTGGGGCTGGTGTTTCAGGGTATAGTGCAGTGGTGTTTGGGCAGTGTAGGGGGTCGTGCTGGGGTGGGTGTTTCAGGGTGTAGGGCAATGCAGTGGTGTGTGGGAAGAGTAGGGGTCGTGCTGGGGCTGGCGGTTCTGGGTGTAGGGCAGTGCAGTGGTGTTCGGGGAGTGTAGGGGGTCCTGCTGGTGTCGGTGTTTCAGGGTTTAGGGCAGTGCAGTGGTGTTTGGGCAGTGTAGGGGGTCATGCTGGGGCCGGTGTTTCAGGGTATAGGGCACTGCAGTGGTGTTCGGGGAGTGTAGGGGGTCATGCTGGGGCCGGTGTTTCAGGGTGAAGGGAAGTGCAGTGGTGTTCGGGCAATGTAGGGGGTCGTGCTAGGGCTGGTGTTTCAGGGTGTAGGGCAGTGCAGTGGTGTTCGGGCAGCGTAGGGGTTGGTGCTGGGGCTAGTGTTTCATGGTTTAGGGCAGTGCAGTGGTGTTCGGGCAGTGTAGCGGGTCGTGCTGGGGCCGGTGTTTCAGGGCTTAGGGCAGTGCAGTAGTGTTCGTTCAGTGTATGGGTCGTGCTTGGGCAGGTGTTTCAGGGTTTAGGGCAGTGGAGTGGTGTTCAGGGAGTGTAGGGGGTCATGCTGGGGCCAGTGTTTTTCGGGTTTAGGGTAGTTCAATAGTGTTCGGGAAGTGTAGGGGGTCATGCTGGGGGCGGTGTTTTTAGGGTTTAGAGCAGTGCAGTGGTGTTTGGGCAGTGTAGGGGGTCGTGCTGGGGCTAGTGTTTCAGGGTGTAGTGCAGTGGTTATCGGGCAGTGTTGGGGGTTGTGCTGGGGCTGATGTTTCAGGGTTTAGGGCAGTTCAGTGGTGTTCGTTCAGTGTAGGGGTCGTGCTTGGGCAGGTGTTTCAGGGTTTAGGGCAGTGGAGTGGTGTTCGGGGAGTGTAGGGGGTCGTGCTGGGGCCGGTGTTTTTAGGGTTTAGGGCGGTTCAGTGGTGTTCGGGCAGTGTAGGCGGTCGTTCTGGGGCCGGTGTTTCAGGGTTAAGAGAAGTGCAGTGGTGTTCGGGCAATGCAGGGGGTCGTGCTAGGGCTGGTGTTTCAGGGTGAAGGGAAGTGCAGTGGTGTTCGGGCAATGTAGGGGGTCGTGCTAGGGCTGGTGTTTCAGGGTGTAGGGCTGTGCAGTGGTGTTCGGGCAGTGTAGGGGTCATGCTGGGGCTGGTGTTTCATGGTTTAGGGCAGTGCAGTGGTGATCGGGCAGTGTAGCAGATCGTGCTGGGACTGGTGTTTCAGGGTTTAGGGCAGTGCAGTGGTGATCGTTCAGTGTAGTGAGTCGTGCTGGGGCCGGTGTTTCAGGGTTTTGGGCAGTGCATTGGTGTTCGGGGAGTGTAGGGGGTCGTGCTGGGGCCAGTGTTTTTAGGGTTTAGGGCAGTTCAGTGGTGTTCGGGCAGTGTAGGGGGTCATGCTGGGGCCGGTGTTGTCAGGGTTTAGGGCAGTGCAGTGGTGTTTGGCCAGTGTAGGGGGTTGTGCTGGGGCTGGTGTTTCAGGGTGTAGTGCAGTGGTGTTCGGGCAGTGTAGGGGGTCGGGCTGGGGCTGGTGTTTCAGGGTTTAGGGCAGTGCAGTGGTGTTCGGGGAGTGTAGGGGGTCATGCTGTGGCCAGTGTTTCAGGGTTTAGGGCAGTTCAGTGGTGTTCATGCAGTGTAGGGGGTCGTTCTGGGGCCGGTGTTTCAGGGTGTAGGGCAGTGCAGTGGTGTTCGGGCAGTATAGGGGGTCATGCTGGGGCCGGTGTTTCAGGTTGTAGGGCAGTGCAGTGGTTTTTGCGGAGTGTAGGGCGTCGTTCTGGGGCTGGTGTTTCAGTGTGAAGGGCAGTGCAGTGGTGTTCGAGCAGTGTAGGGGGTCGTGCTGGGGCCGATGTTTCAGGGTGTAGGGCAGTGCAGAGGTGTTCGGGCCGTGTAGGGGGTCGTGCTGGGGCCATTGTTTGAGGGTTTAGGGCAGTGCAGTTGTGTTTGGGGAGTGTAGGGGGTCATGCTGGGGCAGGTGTTTAAGCATTTAGGGCAGAGCATTGGTGTTCGGGGATGGTAGGGGGTCGTGCTGGGGCCAGTGTTTCAGGGTTTAGGGCAGTGCAGTGGTGTTCGGGCAGTGTAGGGGGTCGTACTGGGGCCAGTGTTTCAGGGTTTAGGGCACGGCAGTGGTGTTTGGGCAGTGTAGGGGGTCGTGCTGGGGCCGGTGTTTCAGGGTGTAGGGCAGTGCAGTTGTGTACGGGCAGTGTAGGGGGTCCTGCTGGGGTCAGAGTTTCCGGGTGTAGGGCAGTGCAGTAGTGTTCGGGCAGTGTTGGGGGTTGTGCTGGGGCCGGATTTTCAGGGTGTAGGACAGTGTAGTGGTGTTCGGGCAGTGAAGGGGTCGTGCTGGGGCCGGTGTTTCAGGGTGTAGGGCAGTGCAGTGGTGTGTGGGAAGAGTAGGGGTCGTGCTGGGGCTGGCGGTTCTGGGTGTAGGGCAGTGCAGTGGTGTTCGGGGAGTGTAGGGGGTCCTGCTGGTGTCGGTGTTTCAGGGTTTAAGGCAGTGCAGTGGTGTTCGGGGAGTGTTGGGGGTCTTGCTCTGGCCGGTGTTTCAGGGTTGAGGGCAGTGCAGTGGTGTTTGGGCAGTGTAGGGGGTCATGCTGGGGCCGGTGTTTCAGGGTATAGGGCAGTGCAGTGGTGTTCGGGGAGTGTAGGGGGTCGTGCTGGGGCCGGTGTTTCAGGGTGAAGGGAAGTGCAGTGATGTTCGGGCAATGTAGGGGGTCGTGCTAGGGCTGGTGTTTCAGGGTGTAGGGCAGTGCAGTGGTGTTCGGGCAGTGCAGCGGGTCGTGCTGGGGCCGGTGTTTCAGGGTTTAGGGCAGTGGAGTGGTGTTCAGGGAGTGTAGGGGGTCATGCTGGGGCCAGTGTTTTTCAGGTTTAGGGTAGTTCAATGGTGTTCGGGCAGTGTAGGGGGTCATGCTGGGGGCGGTGTTTTTAGGGTTTAGAGCAGTGCAGTGGTGTTTGGGCAGTGTAGGGGGTCGTGCTGGGGCTAGTGTTTCAGGGTGTAGTGCAGTGGTGTTCGGGCAGTGTTGGGGGTTGTGCTGGGGCTGGTGTTTCAGGGTTTAGGGCAGTTCAGTGGTGTTCGTTCAGTGTAGGGGTCGTGCTTGGGCAGGTGTTTCAGGGTTTAGGGCAGTGGAGTGGTGTTCGGGGAGTGTAGTGGGTCGTGCTGGGGCCGGTGTTTTTAGGGTTTAGGGCGGTTCAGTGGTGTTCGGGCAGTGTAGGCGGTCGTTCTGGGGCCGGTGTTTCAGGGTTAAGAGAAGTGCAGTGGTGTTCGGGCAATGTAGGGGGTCGTGCTAGGGCTGGTGTTTCAGGGTGAAGTGAAGTGCAGTGGTGTTCGGGCAATGTAGGGGGTCGTGCTAGGGCTAGTGTTTCAGGGTGTAGGGCAGTGCAGTGGTGTTTGGGCAGTGAAGGGGTCGTGCTGGGGCCGGTGTTTCAGGGTGTAGGGCAGTGCAGTGGTGTGTGGGAAGAGTAGGGGTCGTGCTGGGGCTGGCGGTTCTGGGTGTAGGGCAGTGCAGTGGTGTTCGGGGAGTGTAGGGGGTCCTGCTGGTGTCGGTGTTTCAGGGTTTAGGGCAGTGCAGTGGTGTTCGGGGAGTGTTGGGGGTCTTGCTCTGGCCGGTGTTTCAGGGTTGAGGGCAGTGCAGTGGTGTTTGGGCAGTGTAGGGGGTCATGCTGGGGCCGGTGTTTCAGGGTATAGGGCAGTGCAGTGGTGTTCGGGGAGTGTAGGGGGTCGTGCTGGGGCTGGTGTTTCAGGGTGTAGTGCAGTGGTGTTCGGGCAGTGTAGGGGGCCGGGCTGGGGCTGGTGTTTCAGGGTTTAGGGCAGTACAGTGGTGTTCGGGGAGTGTTGGGGGGGCCTTCTGTGGCCGGTGTTTCAGGGTTTAGGGCAGTGCAGTGGTGTTCAGGCAGTGTAGGGGGTCGTTCTGGGGCCGGTGTTTCAGGGTGTAGGGCAGTGCAGTGGTGTTCGGGCAGTATAGGGGGTCATGCTGGGGCCGGTGTTTCAGGGTGTAGGGCAGTGCAGTGGTTTTCGCGGAGTGTAGGGCGTCGTTCTGGGGCTGGTGTTTCAGTGTGAAGGGCAGTGCAGTGGTGTTCGAGCAGTGTAGGGGGTCGTGCTGGGGCCGATGTTTCAGGGTGTAGGGCAGTGCAGAGGTGTTCGGGCCGTGTAGGGGGTCGTGCTGGGGCCATTGTTTGAGGGTTTAGGGCAGTGCAGTTGTGTTTGGGGAGTGTAGGGGGTCATGCTGGGGCAGGTGTTTAAGCATTTAGGGCAGAGCATTGGTGTTCGGGGATGGTAGAAGGTCGTGCTGGGGCCGGTGTTTCAGGGTTTAGGGCACGGCAGTGGTGTTCGGGCAGTGTAGGGGGTCATGCTGGGGCCGGTGTTTCAGGGTGTAGGGCAGTGCAGTTGTGTACGGGCAGTGTATGGGGTCGTGCTGGGGTCAGAGTTTCCGGGTGTAGGGCAGTGCAGTAGTGTTCGGGCAGTGTTGGGGGTTGTGCTGGGGACGGATTTTCAGGGTGTAGGACAGTGTAGTGGTGTTCGGGCAGTGAAGTTGTGCTGCTGGGGCCGGTGTTTCCGGGTGTAGGGCAGTGCAGTGGTGTTCGGGCAGTGTAGGGGATCGTGCTGGGGCCAGTGTTTCAGGGTTTAGGGCAGTGCAGTGGTGTTCGGGGTGTGTAGGGGGTCGTGCTGGGGCCAGTGTTTCAGGGTTTAGGGCTGTGCAGTGGTGTTCGCGGAGCGTAGGGGGTCATGCTGTGGCTGGTATTTCAGGGTTTGGGGCAGAGCAGTGGTGTTCAGGGATTGTATGGGGTCTTGCTGGGACCGGTGTTTCAGGGTTTAGGGCAGTGCAGTGGTGTTCGGAGAGAGTAGGGGGTCGTGTTGGGGGCAGTGTTTCAAGGTTTATGGCCGAGCAGTGGTGTCTGGGCATTGTAGTGGGTCATGCTTGGGCTGGTGTTTCATGGTTTAGGGCAGTGCAGTGGTGTTCGGGCAGTGTAGCGGGTCATGCTGGGGCTGGTGTTTCAGGGTTTAGGGCAGTGCAGTGGTGTTAGGGGAGTGTAGGGGGTCGTGCTGGGGCCAGTGTTTCAGGGTTTAGGGCAGTGCAGTGGTGTTCGGAGAGAGTAGGGGGTCGTGTTGGGGGCAGTGTTTCAAGGTTTATGGCCGAGCAGTGGTGTCCGGGCAGTGTAGTGGGTCATGCTGGGGCTGGTGTTTCATGGTTTAGGGCAGTGAGGTGGTGTTCGGGCAGTGTAGCGGGTCATGCTGGGGCTGGTGTTTCAGGGTTTAGGGCAGTGCAGTGGTGTTCGGGGAGTGTAGGGGGTCATGCTGTGGCCGGTGTTTTTAGGGTTTAGGGCAGTTCAGTGGTGTTCGGGCAGTGTAGGGGGTCGTGCTGGGGCTGGTGTTTCAGGGTGTAGGGCAGTGCAGTGGTGTTTGGGAAGAGTAGGGGGTACTGCTGGTGTCCGGGCAGTGTAGTGGGTCATACTGGGGCTGGTGTTTCATGGTTTAGGGCAGTTCAGTGGTGTTCGGGCAGTGTAGTGGGTCATACTGGGGCTGGTGTTTCATGGTTTAGGGCAATTCAGTGGTGTTCGGGCAGTGTAGCGGGTCATGCTGGGGCTGGTGTTTCAGGGTTTAGGGCAGTGCAGTGGTGTTCGGGGACAGTAGGGGGTCGTGCTGGGGCCGGTGTTTCAGGGTTTAGGGCAGTGCAGTGGTGTTCGGGTAGTGTAGAGGGTCATGCTGGGGCTGGTGTTTCAGGGTTTAGGGCAGTGCAGTGGTGTTCAGAGAGTGTAGGGGGTCGTGCTGGGGCCGGTGTTTTTAGGGTTTAGGGCAGTTCAGTGGTGTTCGGGCGGTGTAGGGGGTCGTGCTGGGGCTGGTGTTTCAGGGTATAGTGCAGTGGTGTATGGGCAGTGTAGGGGGTCGTGCTGGGGCCGGTGTTTCAGGGTATAGGGCAGTGCAGTGTTGTGTGGGAAGAGTAGGGGTCGTTCTGGGGCCGGTGTTTCAGGGTGTAGGGCAGTGCAGTGGTGTTCGGGCAGTATAGGGGGTCATGCTGGGGCCAGTGTTTCAGGGTGTAGGGCAGTGCAGTGGTTTTCGGGGAGTGTAGGGCATCGTTCTGGGGCTGGTGTTTCGGTGTGAAGGGCAGTGCAGTGGTGTTCGAGCAGTATAGGGGGTCGTGCTGGGGCCGATGTTTCAGGGTGTAGGGCAGTGCAGAGGTGTTCGGGCTGTGTAGGGGGTCGTGCTGGGGCCATTGTTTGAGGGTTTAGGGCAGTGCAGTTGTGTTTGGGGAGTGTAGGGGGTCATGCTGGGGCAGGTGTTTAAGCGTTTAGGGCAGAGCATTTGTGTTTGGGGATGGTAGGGGGTCGTGCTGGGGCCGGTGTTTCAGGGTGTAGGGCAGTGCAGTGGTTTTCGGGGAGTGTAGGGCGTCGTTCTGGGGCTGGTGTTTCAGTGTGAAGGGCAGTGCAGTGGTGTTCGAGCAGTGTAGTGGGTCGTGCTGGGGCCAGTGTTTCAGGGTGTAGGGCAGTGCAGAGGTGTTCGGGCCGTGTAGGGGTTCGTGCTGGGGCCATTGTTTCAGGGTTTAGGGCAGTGAAGTTGTGTTTGGGGAGTGTAGGGGGTCATGCTGGGGCAGGTGTTTCAGGGTTTAGGGCAGTGCAGTGGTGTTCGGGCAGTGTAGGGGGTCGTGCTGGTGCCGGTGTTTCAGGGTTTAGGGCAGTGCAGTGGTGTTCGGGGAGTGTAGGGGGTCGTGCTGTGGCCGGTGTTTCAGGGTTTAGGGAAGTGCAGTGGTGTTCGGGCATTATAGGGGGTCATGCTGGGGCCGGTGTTTCAGGGTGTAGGGCAGTGCAGTGGTGTTCGGGGAGTGTAGGGGGTCGTGCTGGGGCCAGTGTTTTTAGGGTTTAGGGCAGTGCAGTGGTGTTCGGGAAGTGTAGGGGGTCATGCTGGGGCTGGTGTTTCTGGGTGTAGGGCAGTGTTGTTCGGGCAGTGTAGGGGGTCGTACTGGGTGTGGTGTTTCAGTCTATAGGGCAGTGCAGTGGTGTTCGGGAAGTGTGGGGGGTCGTTCAGGGGCTGTGTTTCACAGTTTAGAGCAGTGCAGTGGTGTTCGGGCAGTGTAGGGGATCGTGCTGGGGCTGGTGTTTCAGGGTTTAGGGCAGTGCAGTAGTGTTCGTTCAGTGTAGGGGGTTGTGCTGGGGCCGGTGTTTCAGGGTTTATGGAAGTGCAGTGGTGTTCGGGGAGTGTAGGGGGTCGTGCTGGTGCCGGTGTTTCAGGATTTAGGGCAGTGCAGTGGTGTTCGGGCAGTGTAGGTAGTCGTGCTGGGGCCGGTGTTGCAGGGTGTAAGGTCAGAGCAGTGGAGTTCGGGCAGTGCAGGGGGTCATGCTGGGGCCGGTGTTTCAGGGTTTAGGGCAGTGCAGTGGTGTTCAGGCAGTGTAGGGGGTCGTTCTGGGGCCAGTGTTTCATGGTGTAGGGCAGTGCAGTGGTGTTCGGGCAGTGTAGGGGGTCGTGCTGGGGCCAGTGTTTCAGGGTTTAGGGCAGTGCAGTGGTGTTCGGGAAGTGTAGGGGATCGTGCTGGGGCCGGTGTTTCTGGGTATAGGGCAGTGTTGTTCGGGCAGTGTAGGGGGTCGTGCTGGGGGTGGTGTTTCAGTCTTTAGGGCAGTGCAGTGGTGTTCGGGAATGTGGGGGGGGGCGTTCAGGGGCTGTGTTTCACGGTTTAGAGCAGTGTAGTGGTGTTCGGGCAGTGTAGGGGGTCGTGCTGGTGCTGGTGTTTCAGGGTTTAGGGCAGTGCAGTGGTGGAAGTTCAGTGTAGGGGATCGTGCTGGGGCTGGTGTTTCAGGGTTTAGGGCAGTGCAGTGGTGTTCGTTCAGTGTAGGGGTTTGTGCTGGGGCCGGTGTTTCAGGGTTTATGGAAGTGCAGTGGTGTTCGGGGATTGTAGGGGTACGTGCTGGGGCTGGTGTTTCAGGGTTTAGGGCAGTGCAGTGGTGTTCGTTCAGTGTAGGGGGTTGTGCTAGGGGCCTGTGTTTCACAGTTTAGAGCAGTGCAGTGGTGTTCGGGCAGTGTAGGGGATCGTGCTGGGGCTGGTGTTTCAGGGTTTAGGGCAGTGCAGTGGCGTTCATTCAGTGTAGGGGGTTGTGCTGGGGCAGGTGTTTCAGGTTGTAGGGCAGTGCAGTGGTGTTCGGGGAGTGTAGGGGGTCGTGCTGGGGCCAGTGTTTCAGGGTGAAGGGAAGTGCAGTGGTGTTTGGGCAATGTAGGGGGTCATGCTAGGGCTGGTGTTTCAGGGTGTAGGGCAGTACAGTGGTGTTCGGGCAGTGTAGGGGGTCGTGCTGGGGCTGGTGTTTCATGGTTTAGGGCAGTGCAGTGCTGTTCGGGCAGTGTAGCGGGTTGTGCTGGGGCTGGTGTTTCAGGGTTTAGGGCAGTGCAGTGGTGATCGTTCAGTGTAGGGGGTCGTGCTGGGGCTGGTGTTTCAGGCATTAGGGCAGTGCAGTGGAGTTCGGGGAGTGTAGGGGGTCATGCTGGTGCCGGTGTTTTTAGGGTTTAGGGCAGTTTAGTGGTGTTCGGGCAGTGTAGGGGGTCATGCTGGGACCGGTGTTTCAGGGTTTAGGGCTGTGCAGTGGTGTTCGGGGAGCGTAGGGGGTCGTGCTGGGGCCGGTATTTCAGGGTTTAGGGCAGAGCAGTGGTGTTCAGGGATCATAGGGGGTCTTGCCGGGGCCGGTGTTTCAGGGTGTAGGGCAGTGCAGTGGTGTTCGGGCAGTGTTGGGGATCGTGCTGGGGTCAGTGTTTCAGGATTTAAGGCAGTGCAGTGGTGTTCGGGGAGTGTAGGGGGTCATGCTGGGGCCGGCGTTTCAGGTTTTAGGGCAGTGTAGTGGTGTTCGGGCATTGTAGGGGGTCGTGCTGGGGCCGGTGTTTCAGGGTTTAGGGCAGTGCAGTGGTGTTCGGGAAGTGTAGGGGATCGTGCTGGGGCCGGTGTTTCTGGGTATAGGGCAGTGTTGTTCGGGCAGTGTAGGGGGTCGTGCTGGGGGTGGTGTTTCAGTCTTTAGGGCAGTGCAGTGGTGTTCGGGAAGTGTGGGGGGGTCGTTCAGGGGCTGTGTTTCACGGTTTAGAGCAGTGTAGTGGTGTTCGGGCAGTGTAGGGGGTCGTGCTGGTGCTGGTGTTTCAGGGTTTAGGGCAGTGCAGTGGTGGAAGTTCAGTGTAGGGGATCGTGCTGGGGCTGGTGTTTCAGGGTTTAGGGCAGTGCAGTGGTGTTCGTTCAGTGTAGGGGTTTGTGCTGGGGCCGGTGTTTCAGGGTTTATGGAAGTGCAGTGGTGTTCGGGGATTGTAGGGGTTTGTGCTGGGGCTGGTGTTTCAGGGTTTAGGGCAGTGCAGTGGTGTTCGTTCAGTGTAGGGGGTTGTGCTAGGGGCCTGTGTTTCACAGTTTAGAGCAGTGCAGTGGTGTTCGGGCAGTGTAGGGGATCGTGCTGGGGCTGGTGTTTCAGGGTTTAGGGCAGTGCAGTGGCGTTCGTTCAGTGTAGGGGGTTGTGCTGGGGCAGGTGTTTCAGGGTTTATGGAAGTGCAGTGGTGTTCGGGGAGTGTAGGGGGTCGTACTGTTGCCGGTGTTTCAGGGTTTAGGGCAGTGCAGTGGTGTTTGGGGAGTGTAGGGGGTCGTGCTGTGACTGGTGTTTCAGGGTGTAGGGCAGTGCAGTGGTGTTCGGGCAGTGTAGGGGGTCGTGCTGGGGCCGGTGTTGCAGGGTGTAAGGTCAGAGCAGTGGTGTTCGGGCAGTGTAGGGGGTCGTGCTGGTGCCGGTGTTTCAGGGTTTAGGTCAGAGCAGTGTTGTTCGGGGAGTGTAGGGGGTCGTGCTGTGGCCGGTGTTTCAGGGTTTAGGGCAGTGCAGTGGTGTTTGGGCATTATAGGGGGTCATGCTGGGGCCGGTGTTTCAGGGTGTAGGGCAGTGCAGTGGTGTTCGGGGAGTGTAGGGGGTCATGCTGGGGCCAGTGTTTCAGGGTGAAGGGAAGTGCAGTGGTGTTCGGGCAATGTAGGGGGTCATGCTAGGGCTGGTGTTTCAGGGTGTAGGGCAGTGCAGTGGTGTTCGGGCAGTGTAGGGGTCGTGCTGGGGCTGGTGTTTCATGGTTTAGGGCAGTGCAGTGGTGTTCGGGCAGTGTAGCGGGTCGTGCTGGGGCTGGTGTTTCAGGGTTTAGGGCAGTGCAGTGGTGATCGTTCAGTGTAGGGGGTCGTGCTGGGGCTGGTGTTTCAGGCATTAGGGCAGTGCAGTGGTGTTCGGGGAGTGTAGGGGGTCGTGCTGGGGCCGGTGTTTTTAGGGTTTAGGGCAGTTTAGTGGTGTTCGGGCAGTGTAGGGGGTCATGCTGGGGCCGGTGTTTCAGGGTTTAGGGCAGTGCAGTGGTGTTCGGGGAGTGTAGGGGGTCGTTCTGGGGCCGGTGTGTTTAGGGTTTAGGGCAGTTCAGTGGAGTTCGGGCAGTGCAGGGGATCGTGCTGGGGCCGGTGTTTCTGGGTATAGGGCAGTGTTGTTCGGGCAGTTTAGGGGGTCGTGCTGGGGGTGGTGTTTCAGTCTTTAGGGCAGTGCAGTGGTGTTTGGGAAGTGTGGGGGGTCGTTCAGGGGCTGTGTTTCATGGTTTAGAGCGGTGCAGTGGTGTTCGGGCAGTGTAGGGGGTCGTGCTGGTGTTTCAGGGTTTAGGGCAGTGCAGTGGTGTAAGTTCAGTGTAGGGGATCGTGCTGGGGCTGGTGTTTCAGGGTTTAGGGCAGTGCAGTGGTGTTCGTTCAGTGTAGGGGGTTGTGCTGGGGCCGGTGTTTCAGGGTTTATGGAAGTGCAGTGATGTTCGGGGAGTGTAGGGGGTCGTGCTGGTGCCGGTGTTTCAGGGTTTAGGGCAGTGCAGTGGTGTTTGGGGAGTGTAGGGGGTCCTGCTGGGGCTGGTGTTTCAGGGTTTTGGGCAGTGTAGTGGTGATCGTTCAGTGTAGGAGGTCGCGCTGGGGCCGGTGTTTCAGGCTTTAGGGCAGTGCAGTGTTGTTCGTTCAGTGTAGGGGGTCATGCTAGGGCTGCTGTTTCAGGGTGTAGAGCAGTGCAGTGGTGTTCGGCCAGTGTAGGGGGTCGTGCTGGGGCTGGTGTTTCATGGTTTAGGGCAGTGCTGTGGTGTTCGGGCAGTGTAGCGGGTCGTGCTGGGGCTGGTGTTTCAGGGATTAGGGCAGTGTAGTGGTGATCGTTCAGTGTAGGAGGTCGTGCTGGGGCCGGTGTTTCAGGCTTTAGGGCAGTGCAGTGGTGTTCGGGCAGTGTAGGGGGTTATGCTGGGGCGGGTGTTTCAGGGTGTAGGGCAGTGCAGGGGTGTTCGGGGAGTGTAGGGGGTCGTGCTGTGGCCAGTGTTTCAGGGTTTAGAGCAGTGCAGTGGTGTTCGGGCAGTGTAGGGGATCGTGCTGGGGCTGGTGTTTCAGGGTTTAGGGCAGTGCAGTGGTGTTCGTTCAGTGTAGGGGGTTGTGCTGGGGCCGGTGTTTCAGGGTTTATGGAAGTGCAGTGGTGTTCGGGGAGTGTAGGGGGTTGTGCTGGTGCCGGTGTTTCAGGTTTTAGGACAGTGCAGTGCAGTGGTGTTTGGGGAGTGTAGGGGGTCTTGCTGTGACTGGTGTTTCAGGATTTAGGGCAGTGCAGTGGTGTTCGGGCAGTGTAGCGGGTCGTGCTGGGGCCGGTGTTGCAGGGTGTAAGGTCAGAGCAGTGGAGTTCGGGCAGTGCAGGGGGTCATGCTGGGGCCGGTGTTTCAGGGTTTAGGGCAGTGCAGTGGTGTTCAGGCAGTGTAGGGGGTCGTTCTGGGGCCAGTGTTTCAGGGTGTAGGGCAGTGCAGTGGTGTTCGGGCAGTGTAGGGGGTCGTGCTGGTGCCGGTGTTTCAGGGTCTAGGGAAGTGCAGTGGTGTTCGGGGAGTGTAGGGGGTCGTGCTGGGGCCGGAGTTTCAGGGGTTAGGGCAGTGCAGTGGTGTTCGGGCATTATAGGGGGTCATGCTGGGGCCGGTGTTTCAGGGTGTAGGGCAGTGCAGTGGTGTTCGGGGAGTGTAGGGGGTCGTGCTGGGGCCAGTGTTTCAGGGTGAAGGGAAGTGCAGTGGTGTTTGGGCAATGTAGGGGGTCATGCTAGGGCTGGTGTTTCAGGGTGTAGGGCAGTGCAGTGGTGTTCGGGCAGTGTAGGGGGTCGTGCTGGGGCTGGTGTTTCATGGTTTAGGGCAGTGCAGTGCTGTTCGGGCAGCAGTGTAGCGGGTCGTGCTGGGGCTGGTGTTTCAGGGTTTAGGGCAGTGCAGTGGTGATCGTTCAGTGTAGGGGGTCATGCTGGGGCTGGTGTTTCAGGCATTAGGGCAGTGCAGTGGTGTTCGGGGAGTGTAGGGGGTCGTGCTGGGGCCGGTGTTTTTAGGGTTTAGGGCAGTTTAGTGGTGTTCGGGCAGTGTAGGGGGTCATGCTGGGGCCGGTGTTTCAGGGTTTAGGGCAGTGCAGTGGTGTTCGGGGAGTGTAGGGGGTCGTGCTGGGGCCGGTGTTTTTAGGGTTTAGGGCAGTTCATTGGTGTTCGGGCAGTGTAGGGGGTCATGCTGGGGCCGGTGTTTTAAGGGTTTAGGGCAGTGCAGTGGTGTTCGGGAAGTGTAGGGGATCGTGCTGGGGCCGGTGTTTCTTGGTATAGGGCAGTGTTGTTCGGGCAGTGTAGGGGGTCGTGCTGGGGGTGGTGTTTCAGTCTTTAGGGCAGTGCAATGGTGTTCGGGAAGTGTGGGGGGTCGTTCAGGGGCTGTGTTTCACGGTTTAGAGCAGTGTAGTGGTGTTCGGGCAGTGTAGGGGGTCGTGCTGGTGCTGGTGTTTCAGGGTTTAGGGCAGTGCAGTGGTGGAAGTTCAGTGTAGGGGATCGTGCTGGGGCTGGTGTTTCAGGGTTTAGGGCAGTGCAGTGGTGTTCGTTCAGTGTAGGGGTTTGTGCTGGGGCCGGTGTTTCAGGGTTTATGGAAGTGCAGTGGTGTTCGGGGAGTGTAGGGGTTTGTGCTGGGGCTGGTGTTTCAGGGTTTAGGTGTAGGAGAGTAGGGTCTGCTATCCTATGGTCACCCCAAATTTTTGCTTTTTGCTTCACTGGTTTTTGACATATTGAGGCTGTGGGCCTGCCAATCAGACCCCCAGCCTGCTGTTCTCTCTACTAAATTAAAACTATGCACCCTAGGTGCATAACCAATTGGAAGTGGATCACCCTGTCAGCCCCTGTACCAGTGTACACTAGGTACCCAGGGCATTGGTGTACCCAAGGCCTGCCAGGGGCTGCAGCATGTATTATGCCACCCCAGGCTTGGCCTAACAATCTGACACAACTGGCTGATCACTCAGCTGGGGTAAGTTGGTGTAATCACCTCTTACTTAGGTGTAGTATACCTATACCTAACCTTAAATGGGACACCTGGTAACCTCTAAGTCACTCCTATGGCAGGCCTTAACAATCCTGAAGGCAGAGTGCTTGGTTCCATGTGAGATGGTGCTCTGGCATGAGCTGAGCCTGTCTGCAGTGGTCGGAACAACTTCCTTCTACTGTTTCCAGATATCGTCATACCATATACTCTTAAGTGCATTATGAACCTCGCGGTTAAATGCTATCTTTGGTTTGGCTTTATCAAAACATGTCGAGTAAGGTGTCATACGAATTGGAATACTAACCCCTCGCCAATTCTGGCGACGGGGTTAGCATTCCACCCTTCTAGAGGGACACGACATGTACAGTACCTGAAACCCGGGTAAAATCAGACATAGCCTCAGCTCCACAAAATGGATGCTGCCACCACAGACACAAGTCTGCCCTCCCGCTGCTGGGAGTCCTTCCAGCTTGGGAGGTGTGGACAAAGGGTTTCCTGCCAGGGGAGGTGCGAGCACCACCCCAGACAGGATTTTGTGTATTGGTCAGGTAGGGCTTGAAAGAAACCAGACATGCCTGTGGCTCACAAGGAGCCTCGGGGCATATGCCAGTTCAAACCGGTCCTGGGGCACACCAGTCCCGGGCCTGGGGCGAGCTGGACAAAGGATTGGGGGTGTAACCACCCCCCTTCCTGGTCCCACCCATAGGGAGGGACCTAGCAGGTAGTCCGGCCCCTAGAATCCGAATAAAGGTAGGAGCTGTGTCCTAAGACTTCAGACATCCTGGAATCAACTTGAAACTAAGAAGAAGACGGGAACTTCGACATTCTGCTGCACAGAAGACTGAAGAAAATCTCCCCTGTGGTCAGGGAGTGACCACCTTGCTAACGCAAGCACCATCCAGCGAATCACCGTCTGCTTTGCCGCCGCCTCCCGCCGGAGCCCGAGCCCAGAGACTGACAAGACCTGGACCTCCAGACCTCTCACCGCCCGATCCACAGTCCCTGCAAAGAGGAGACCCGTGGAGGCACCGAGACACGTGGAGCCAGCCATCTTGGAACGACTACGACAAGCTGACCAGTGCAACAACCGAGGCTCCCTCCAAGTTGTGCTTTGGGTCCTGAGAAGCCCAACCCTCGAGCAGCATCTGCACCAAAGGTGAGCCCTCCAGCATCTCCACGATCTGCGTGGGGCCCTTCTGCATTTTGCCACTCGACGCGCCTAACCGGTTGCTGGCCCGCTGGCTAGTGGCCATCTTGGCGACGAAATCTACGACAAACACCGCTGGTCTGGTTGCTCCAGACTGGCCCTTGCTCCCCTCCAAAGGAGCAGTTCCTCTGACCTTGCTGGTCAGAACCATCAGCTTAAACTCCTTGCCTACAACAATTGCTTTTGCCAAGGCTTGTTTGCTACGATCAAGTCGCCGACACCGCCGACAGCGAGAGCCTGCGTGGGACAGCTCGTGACTCGACTCCTGGACGTCGTCGACCTTCAGGGACCACGTGGCTGCAGAGTCAAGCTACACCTTCCTTCCTGTTTGCACCCGACATCGCCTGGTACCCACCTGGTGCCACGCTGGTCACTGGCTAGTGACTGTGAACACTGTCCCCTCTGCTTACAGGTCTTCAACATCTCCGATCCACTCTTGGATCCACTGCATCTCTTCCCGACCGACCGCCTGCAGCATCTTTGTCCCAGGCTCAACGGAACAGATAGAAGAAACCCGACGCACTTTGAGGCCTATGCACCCGCTTCCTGTGGGTGAGGTAAAGCTGGTACTCCGGTGCCCATGTGTAGTAATACATCTCTAGTGCCTGTGTTCCAAATCTTAAGTTCCTAGGTCATCCGGAAGATTCCTTTTGCAGTAACTTTGTACTTTTTACGCACCCATTGAAACCTATGGGAGCACGCGTGTGACTATTTGCTCTGCACACGCCACCCGTGGACCTCCTGGTCACTAACTGACGTTAGCTCCTTGTAGGCCCAGCGATTCTAGAGGCCCTAGGCCTTTTCCCTTTTCTGTTCGTGGTACTTATACCACTATTTTAGTATATGGTTTGAGTGGCCACCAGGGCCTATCCATATAACGTGCAACTTCTGTGTATTCTGTGATAATCTTGCTTGACGATTTGTGCTCCTGTGCTCATAAAGAGACTAGGGGTTACTTTGAGAAATAAATACATATATATTTTGAATATATATCTGTGTGGTGTCCTTTCATTGGTATAAAAGGGGATTACTATTGGTAAAACAGCTTGCTTAACACGCTTCACGAGTTTAGCCTCAAAGACTGCTTAGCCTACGCTACCACTAGGGCGGCTAGTCCGAAAAGGTTGACTTACAACCACACCATAAGGGTTGCTTGGCATGGTACAAGGTGGTCACTAGAACTAGTGAACAGCATATACCAGGCCAACTTCTCACATTGGTGAGCAGCGGTTGGATTTGAGCTTGCTGTGTTTTACCATTGTAATCTCTTGGTTACCAATTGAAAGATCACATAGGTACCTGTAGGTACATATAAAACAAGATTAGATATACTTAAGTTCTACTGAACTTAGTTGTTGTAGAGCAAAGGGAGTAGCACACCCTGACTACAACTACTAGATAGGTTTAGTAGGTAAACCCAAGTGTAGGTAGATTGCAACACATCCACCCACACTTAAGAGCAATGGCCGGGGCAGAGGGGTCCACTGTACCCATCTCTGTTGAGAGTGACCCCCAGAGGGCACCATCCAGCTTTGCTACCCTTAATCAGAATGAGCTCAGGCATTTGGCAACTCTTAGAGGCCTTAAACAGCCCAAGAACCCAAACTCTGCTGAGCTCAGAGAGCTCTTACAGAATGATGAGAATCAGAGAGCACTCAAGAAAGCTTCCCAGTTAGCCCCCCTAGGGACAGGAACAGGAGGCCCCCCTTCTAAAGATGCCACTGAAGTACCCCTTCCCAATAGTCACCCCTTAGATGGGATGCCTACCACAGAGGATGAGAGTGAAAAGGATACTGACAGTAGTGAGGATGAAGGGAGAACTAGCCCAGTGCCAAGTATTATACTTGGCCCAGCTAAACCAAGGCTATTGGGGACTGACAGTGGGTTCAACCCACTGGATCTCCCCAGTGGACTTAACACAGGGCTTGGAAGGCAAAGGAATCGCTCAGGTGACTCCAATGCTTCCCATGGCTCTAGAGGCTCTCAAGGTCACTCCAGGAGAAGGATGACCACCCCTCAGAGGAGGGAACATGAGGCCAAGATGCAAGAGGCCCAGCTGAGGATCAGGAAGCAGGAGCTAGAAGTAGCCCTGATGGAAGAGAAACTTAGCAAGGCTAGACAGCATAAAGAGAGTGGGTCTATACCCACTGGTGGCAGCATTGTCCCTAAGGACAAAGATAGGGTTTTCGACAATAGAAACCTGTCTAAGGTTGTGCCCCCCTACAAAAGTGGGGATGACATCCACAAGTGGATAACTGCTCTTGAGAGAGCCTGCAAAGTACAGCAGGTTCCTGAAGATCAGTGGGCAGCAATCCTCTGGCTCTCCTTTGAAGGAAGAGGCAGAGACAGACTCCTCACTGTTAGAGAAGAGGATGTCAGAAACTACAGAGTCCTGAAGAGTGTTCTAGTTGATGGGTTAGGCTTAACCACTGAGCAGTACAGGTTAATGTTCAGAGACACCCAAAAGACACAGACTCAGGACTGGTCTGAATACATTGAATGTGCCACTAAGGCTTTGGAGGGTTGGTTGCTGGGAAGTAAGGTATCTGATTTTACAGGATTGTATAATTTGATGATGAGAGAACAGATTTTAAATAACTGTCAAAACCAGCAACTGCATCAACACTTGGTTGACTCTGATCTGACCTCTCCCCAAGAATTGGGAAAGAAGGCAGACAAATGGGTCAGAACCAGGGTTAAGCAAAAGAACCAGAACCAGGGCCAAGGGGGTGATCAGAAGAAAACAGACCAAAAGGATGGAGATCAGAAACCTAAAGACCAGAAGTCTTCGACAGGGCCCCAAACTACTGCTAAGGAGGGTGGGTCCCAACAGTCCAAGAAGAAGAAAGAAGGTGAGAAGAAACCCTGGTGCAATCATTGTAAAAATACAACTCACTGGACTAGTGATTGCAAAAAGGGTGGAGCCCCCAACACTGTTGCCCCTAAGGCACCTGCTCCCAGTACTACTGTTAGCAGTGTTGGTCCCCAGACAAAGGGTGTAGTGGGAATCACTATGGGAACTGAAGGAGATTCTGACTTAGACAGAACCCTTACACAGGCAGTCTTGATCTGTGATGGGGACATTGATTTGTCCCTGGCTGTGAGCCCCAGTAACCTGGGCAAGTACAGACAGACTCCTTTAATAAATGAAAAAGTGGCTCAAGCTTACAGGGACACATGTGCCAGTGTCACTATGGTGACACCAGGCTTTGTGGATCCTGGACAGTACATACCAGGTGAGAACTACCTGGTGACCAATGCCAGCAATGCCACTACTTCACATAGTGTGGCAGTTGTTAACTTCTCATGGGGAGGGGTAACTGGCCTCAAAAGGGTTGTGGTTAGTGCAGACCTCCCAGTAGAATGTTTGTTGGGCAATGACCTAGAGAGTTCTCTATGGTCAGAAGTGGAGTACAGGACTCATGCAGAGATGTTAGGTATATCATCACATGTCCTTGCTGTGACCAGGTCACAGGCCAAAAAGTGCCTCACTGAACCTCAGGTCTTGGATCCTGGAACAATGGACCAAGCACCTACCAAGAAGAAGAACAGGAGGGTCAAGGCTGTGCCTTCCCCCCTGCCTCAGAGTGATGATCAGCCTTCCCAGGAAGCTGATCTAGAGGACCCTGAAGGAACTGTCCCTGAAGAGCTTGAACCTGACCAGGTTGAGTTTCTGGGGACAGGGGGACCTTCAAGGGCTGACTTGAGGCAGGCTCAGTTATCCTGTCCCTCTCTTGAACCCCTCAGACAGCTGGCTGCTGCTGAGGCTGCTGGGAATGCTCAAGGTACCCATAAAGTGTATTGGGATGAAGGGCTCCTTTATTCAGAGGCTAGAGACCCCAAGCCTGGTGCAACCAGGAGGTTGGTCATACCTCTGCAATTTAGGGGCTTCCTTCTTACCTTGGCCCATGATATTCCTTTAGCAGGACACCTAGGCCAGAACAAGACCTGGGACAGACTTGTCCCTTACTTTCACTGGCCTCATATGAATGAAGATACAAAGGAGTTTTGTCGCTCCTGTGTTACCTGCCAAGCCAGTGGCAAATCAGGTGGCACAACAAAGGCCCCCCTAATACCACTACCTGTGGTGGGGGTCCCCTTTGAAAGAGTGGGAATAGACATAGTGGGTCCCATGGATCCTCCCACTGCATCTGGGCACAGATTTATACTGGTGGTAGTGGATCATGCCACCAGGTATCCAGAGGCAATTCCCCTTAGGACCACTACAGCTCCTGTTGTGGCCAGGGCCCTGCTGGGAGTATTCTCCAGAGTGGGGTTTCCTAAGGAGGTAGTATCTGACAGAGGTACCAACTTTATGTCAGGATACTTGACAGCTATGTGGAAGGAATGTGGTGTCAACTACAAGTTCACCACCCCTTATCACCCACAATGCAATGGGCTTGTTGAGAGATTCAACAAGACCCTAAAGGGTATGATCAAAGGATTACCTGAAAAGCTCAGGCGAAGATGGGATATCCTTCTACCCTGCCTTCTGTTTGCTTACAGAGAGGTCCCACAAAAAGGAGTTGGCTACAGCCCCTTTGAATTGTTGTTTGGGCACCCTGTGAGAGGCCCACTGTGTTTGGTGAAGGAAGGATGGGAGTTACCTCTCAAAAAGCCTAAGCTAGACATAGTGGACTATGTACTTGGTCTCCGCTCCAGGATGGCTGAGTATATGGAGAAGGCATCTAAAAACCTTGAGGCAAGCCAGGCCTTACAGAAAGCTTGGCATGACCAAAAGGCTGTCTTGGTTGAGTATCAGCCAGGACAGAAGGTATGGGTGTTGGAGCCAGTGGCCCCAGCAGCACTCCAAGACAAATGGTCTGGACCCCATACAATCCTGGAAAAGAAGGGAGAGGTCACCTACTTGGTGGACCTAGGAACTCCCAGGAGTCCCCACAGGGTACTCCATGTTAACAGGCTTAAAGCATATGTTGACAGGGCAGACATGGGCTTGCTCATGGCTACAGATGAGGGACAGGAGGAAGAGAGTGACCCTCTCCCAGACCTGTTGTCTCAGAACCCTGAAGATGGCTCAGTTGAAGGAGTGACCCTTGGAGGCAACCTCACTGCCCATCAGCAGACTGAATGTAGACAGGTTCTACAATCATTTTCACATATGTTTTCCTTGATACCTAGTCAAACTGACTGGTGTACCCATGTTGTGGACACTGGTGACAGTCTGCCTGTAAAGAACAAACTTTACAGACAACCTGACCACGTCAGGGACTGTATAAAGGCTGAGGTACATAAAATGCTGGAATTAGGTGTCATTGAACCCTCAGAGAGCCCCTGGGCTAGCCCAGTGGTTCTGGTCCCCAAACCTCACACCAAAGATGGCAAGAGAGAGATGAGGTTCTGTGTGGATTACAGAGGACTCAATGCTGTCACCAGGACAGATGCACACCCTATTCCAAGGGCAGATGAGCTCATAGACAAACTAGCTTCTGCAAAGTTTTTGAGCACATTTGACTTAACAGCTGGCTATTGGCAAATCAGATTAGCTGAGGAGTCTAAGGCCAAAACAGCATTCTCAACCCCAGGTGGGCATTATCAGTTTGTGGTGATGCCCTTTGGTCTGAAGAATGCACCTGCCACCTTCCAAAGGCTGGTGAACCAAGTCCTTACTGGGTTGGATGACTTTTGCGCAGCATATCTTGATGACATTGCTGTCTTTAGTTCCACCTGGGAGGATCACCTGATCCACCTGAAGAAGGCTCTTGAGGCTCTGCAAAGGGCAGGCCTCACTATCAAGGCTACTAAGTGCCAGATAGGGCAGAGTAAGGTTGTGTATTTGGGCCACCTTGTAGGTGGGGGCCAAGTTCAACCACTGGAGAGTAAGATACAGTCCATCAAGGATTGGTCCCCTCCAACCACCCAGACTCAAGTTCGAGCTTTCTTGGGCTTGACTGGGTATTACAGGAAGTTTGTTAAGAACTATGGGTCCATTGTGACTCCTCTTAATGATCTGACATCCAAGAAGATGCCCAAAAAGGTTCAGTGGACAGTAAGCTGTCAAAAGGCATTTGATGACCTGAAGGAGGCCATGTGCTCTGCACCTATCCTGAAAAGTCCTGACTACTCCAAAGAGTTTATTGTCCAAACAGATGCTTCTGAGTTGGGTGTGGGAGCTGTGCTGTCACAACTTAATGTAGATGGTCAAGACCAACCCATTGCTTTTATTAGCAGAAGGTTGACCCCCAGAGAGAAGAATTGGTCAGCTATTGAGAGGGAGGCCTTTGCTGTGGTGTGGGCCCTGAAGAAGCTGAGGCCATACTTGTTTGGCACTCACTTCAAGATTCAGACCGACCATAAGCCCCTCTTGTGGCTAAATCAGATGAAGGGTGAAAACCCCAAACTGCTTAGGTGGTCCATTTCCCTACAGGGGATGGACTTTACAGTGGAGCACCGGCCAGGTACTGACCATGGGAATGCAGATGGTCTCTCCAGGTACTTCCACTTAGGACATGAAGACGAGACTGGTCAAGGCTAGTTTAATGTCCCAGCGTTTGGGGGGGGGTTGTGTAGGAGAGTAGGGTCTGCTATCCTATGGTCACCCCAAATTTTTGCTTTTTGCTTCACTGGTTTTTGACATATTGAGGCTGTGGGCCTGCCAATCAGACCCCCAGCCTGCTGTTCTCTCTACTAAATTAAAACTATGCACCCTAGGTGCATAACCAATTGGAAGTGGATCACCCTGTCAGCCCCTGTACCAGTGTACACTAGGTACCCAGGGCATTGGTGTACCCAAGGCCTGCCAGGGGCTGCAGCATGTATTATGCCACCCCAGGCTTGGCCTAACAATCTGACACAACTGGCTGATCACTCAGCTGGGGTAAGTTGGTGTAATCACCTCTTACTTAGGTGTAGTATACCTATACCTAACCTTAAATGGGACACCTGGTAACCTCTAAGTCACTCCTATGGCAGGCCTTAACAATCCTGAAGGCAGAGTGCTTGGTTCCATGTGAGATGGTGCTCTGGCATGAGCTGAGCCTGTCTGCAGTGGTCGGAACAACTTCCTTCTACTGTTTCCAGATATCGTCATACCATATACTCTTAAGTGCATTATGAACCTCGCGGTTAAATGCTATCTTTGGTTTGGCTTTATCAAAACATGTCGAGTAAGGTGTCATACGAATTGGAATACTAACCCCTCGCCAATTCTGGCGACGGGGTTAGCATTCCACCCTTCTAGAGGGACACGACATGTACAGTACCTGAAACCCGGGTAAAATCAGACATAGCCTCAGCTCCACAAAATGGATGCTGCCACCACAGACACAAGTCTGCCCTCCCGCTGCTGGGAGTCCTTCCAGCTTGGGAGGTGTGGACAAAGGGTTTCCTGCCAGGGGAGGTGCGAGCACCACCCCAGACAGGATTTTGTGTATTGGTCAGGTAGGGCTTGAAAGAAACCAGACATGCCTGTGGCTCACAAGGAGCCTCGGGGCATATGCCAGTTCAAACCGGTCCTGGGGCACACCAGTCCCGGGCCTGGGGCGAGCTGGACAAAGGATTGGGGGTGTAACCACCCCCCTTCCTGGTCCCACCCATAGGGAGGGACCTAGCAGGTAGTCCGGCCCCTAGAATCCGAATAAAGGTAGGAGCTGTGTCCTAAGACTTCAGACATCCTGGAATCAACTTGAAACTAAGAAGAAGACGGGAACTTCGACATTCTGCTGCACAGAAGACTGAAGAAAATCTCCCCTGTGGTCAGGGAGTGACCACCTTGCTAACGCAAGCACCATCCAGCGAATCACCGTCTGCTTTGCCGCCGCCTCCCGCCGGAGCCCGAGCCCAGAGACTGACAAGACCTGGACCTCCAGACCTCTCACCGCCCGATCCACAGTCCCTGCAAAGAGGAGACCCGTGGAGGCACCGAGACACGTGGAGCCAGCCATCTTGGAACGACTACGACAAGCTGACCAGTGCAACAACCGAGGCTCCCTCCAAGTTGTGCTTTGGGTCCTGAGAAGCCCAACCCTCGAGCAGCATCTGCACCAAAGGTGAGCCCTCCAGCATCTCCACGATCTGCGTGGGGCCCTTCTGCATTTTGCCACTTGACGCGCCTAACCGGTTGCTGGCCCGCTGGCTAGTGGCCATCTTGGCGACGAAATCTACGACAAACACCGCTGGTCTGGTTGCTCCAGACTGGCCCTTGCTCCCCTCCAAAGGAGCAGTTCCTCTGACCTTGCTGGTCAGAACCATCAGCTTAAACTCCTTGCCTACAACAATTGCTTTTGCCAAGGCTTGTTTGCTACGATCAAGTCGCCGACACCGCCGACAGCGAGAGCCTGCGTGGGACAGCTCGTGACTCGACTCCTGGACGTCGTCGACCTTCAGGGACCACGTGGCTGCAGAGTCAAGCTACACCTTCCTTCCTGTTTGCACCCGACATCGCCTGGTACCCACCTGGTGCCACGCTGGTCACTGGCTAGTGACTGTGAACACTGTCCCCTCTGCTTACAGGTCTTCAACATCTCCGATCCACTCTTGGATCCACTGCATCTCTTCCCGACCGACCGCCTGCAGCATCTTTGTCCCAGGCTCAACGGAACAGATAGAAGAAACCCGACGCACTTTGAGGCCTATGCACCCGCTTCCTGTGGGTGAGGTAAAGCTGGTACTCCGGTGCCCATGTGTAGTAATACATCTCTAGTGCCTGTGTTCCAAATCTTAAGTTCCTAGGTCATCCGGAAGATTCCTTTTGCAGTAACTTTGTACTTTTTACGCACCCATTGAAACCTATGGGAGCACGCGTGTGACTATTTGCTCTGCACACGCCACCCGTGGACCTCCTGGTCACTAACTGACGTTAGCTCCTTGTAGGCCCAGCGATTCTAGAGGCCCTAGGCCTTTTCCCTTTTCTGTTCGTGGTACTTATACCACTATTTTAGTATATGGTTTGAGTGGCCACCAGGGCCTATCCATATAACGTGCAACTTCTGTGTATTCTGTGATAATCTTGCTTGACGATTTGTGCTCCTGTGCTCATAAAGAGACTAGGGGTTACTTTGAGAAATAAATACATATATATTTTGAATATATATCTGTGTGGTGTCCTTTCATTGGTATAAAAGGGGATTACTATTGGTAAAACAGCTTGCTTAACACGCTTCACGAGTTTAGCCTCAAAGACTGCTTAGCCTACGCTACCACTAGGGCGGCTAGTCCGAAAAGGTTGACTTACAACCACACCATAAGGGTTGCTTGGCATGGTACAAGGTGGTCACTAGAACTAGTGAACAGCATATACCAGGCCAACTTCTCACATTAGGGCAGTGCAGTGGTGTTCGTTCAGTGTAGGGGTTTGTGCTGGGGCCTGTGTTTCACAGTTTAGAGCAGTGCAGTGGTGTTCGGGCAGTGTAGGGGATCGTGCTGGAGCTGGTGTTTCAGGGTTTAGGGCAGTGCAGTGGTGTTCGTTCAGTGTAGGGGGTTGTGCTGGGGCAGGTGTTTCAGGGTTTATGGAAGTGCAGTGGTGTTCGGGGAGTGTAGGGGGTCATGCTGGTGCCGGTGTTTCAGGGTTTAGGGCAGTGCAGTGGTGTTTGGGGAGTGTAGGGGGTCGTGCTGTGACTGGTGTTTCAGGGTTTAAGGCAGTGCAGTGGTGTTCGGGCAGTGTAGGGGGTCGTGCTGGGGCCGGTGTTGCAGGGTGTAAGGTCAGAGCAGTGGTGTAAGGGCAGTGCAGGGGGTCATGCTGGGGCCGGGGTTTCAGGGTTTAGGGCAGTGCAGTGGTGTTCAGGCAGTGTAGGGGGTCGTGCTGGGGCCAGTGTTTCAGGGTGTAGGGCAGTGCAGTGGTGTTCGGGCAGTGTAGGGGGTCGTGCTGGTGCCGGTGTTTCAGGGTTTAGGTCAGTGCAGTGGTGTTCGGGGAGTGTAGGGGGTCGTGCTGGGGCCGGTGTTTTTAGGGTTTAGGGCAGTTTAGTGGCATTCGGGCAGTGTAGGGGGTCATGCTGGGGCCGGTGTTTCAGGGTTTAGGGCAGTGCAGTGGTGTTCGGGGAGTGTAGGGGGTCGTGCTGGGGCCGGTGTTTTTAGGGTTTAGGGCAGTTCAGTGGAGTTCGGGCAGTGTAGGGGATCGTGCTGGGGCCGGTGTTTCTGGGTATAGGGCAGTGTTGTTCGGGCAGTTAAAGGGGTCATGCTGGGGGTGGTGTTTCAGTCTTTAGGGCAGTGCAGTGGTGTTTGGGAAGTGTGGGGGGTCGTTCAGGGGCTGTGTTTCATGGTTTAGAGCAGTGCAGTGGTGTTCGGGCAGTGTAGGGGGTCGTGCTGGTGCTGGTGTTTCAGGGTTTAGGGCAGTGCAGTGGTGTAAGTTCAGTGTAGGGGATCGTGCTGGGGCTGGTGTTTCAGGGTTTAGGGCAGTGCAGTGGTGTTCGTTCAGTGTAGGGGGTTGTGCTGGGGCTGGTGTTTCAGGGTTTATGGAAGTGCAGTGGTGTTCGGGGAGTGTAGGGGGTCGTGCTGGTGCCGGTGTTTCAGGGTTTAGGGCAGTGCAGTGGTGTTTGGGGAGTGAAGGGGGTCGTGCTGTGACTGGTGTTTCAGGGTTTAGGGCAGTGCAGTGGTGTTCGGGCAGTGTAGGGGGTCGTGCTGGCGCCGGTGTTGCAGGGTGTAAGGTCAGAGCAGTGGTGTTCGGGCAGTGCAGGGGGTCATGCTGGGGCCGGTGTTTCAGGGTTTAGGGCAGTGCAGTGGTGTTCAGGCAGTGTAGCGGGTCGTGCTGGGGCCAGTGTTTCAGAGGGTAGGGCAGGGCAGGGGTGTTCGGGCAGTGTAGGGGGTCATGCTGGGGCCAGAGTTTCCAGGTGTAGGGCAGTGCAGTGGTGTTCGGGCAGTGTAGGGGGTCATGCTGGTGCCGGTGTTTCAGGGTTAAGGGCAGTGCAGTGGTGTTCGGGGAGTGTAGGGGGTCGTGCTGTGGCCGGTGTTTCAGGGTTTAGGGCATTGCAGTGGTGTTTGGGCAGTATAGGGGGTCATGCTGGGGCCGGTGTTTCATGGTGTAGGGCAGTGCAGTGGTGTTCGGGGAGTGTAGGGGGTCGTGCTGGGGCCAGGGGTTCAGGGTGAAGGGAATTGCAGTGGTGTTCGGGCAATGTAGGGGATCATGCTAGGGCTGGTGTTTCAGGGTGTAGAGCAGTGCAGTGGTGTTCGGCCAGTGTAGGGGGTCGTGCTGGGGATGGTGTTCCATGGTTTAGGGCAGTGCTGTGGTGTTCGGGCAGTGTAGCGGGTCGTGCTGGGGCTGGTGTTTCAGGGTTTAGGGCAGTGTAGTGGTGATCGTTCAGTGTAGGAGGTCGCACTGGGGCCGGTGTTTCAGGCTTTAGGGCAGTGCAGTGGTGTTCGGGGAGTGTAGGGGGTCGTGCTGGGGCCAGTGTTTTTAGGGTTTAGGGCAGTGCAGTGGTGTTCGGGAAGTGTAGGGGATCGTGCTGGGGCCGGTGTTTCTGGGTATAGGGCAGTGTTGTTCGGGTAGTGTAGGGGGTGGTGCTGGGGGTGGTGTTTCAGTCTTTAGGGCAGTGCAGTGGTGTTCGGGAAGTGTGGGGGGTCGTTCAGGGGCTGTGTTTCACGGTTTAGAGAAGTGCAGTGGTGTTCTGGCAGTGTAGGGGGTCGTGCTGGTGCTGGTGTTTCAGGGTTTAAGGCAGTGCAGTGGTGTAAGTTCAGTGTAGGGGATCGTGCTGGGGCTGGTGTTTCAGGGTTTAGGGCAGTGCAGTGGTGTTTGTTCAGTGTAGGGGGTTGTGCTGGGGCCGGTGTTTCAGGGTTTATGGAAGTGCAGTGGTTTTCGGGGAGTGTAGGGGGTTGTGCTGGTGCCGGTGTTTCAGAGTTTAGGACAGTGCAGTGGTGTTTGGGGAGTGTAGGGGGTTGTGCTGGTGCCGGTGTTTCAGAGTTTAGGACAGTGCAGTGGTGTTTGGGGAGTGTAGGGGGTCGTGCTGTGACTGGTGTTTCAGGGTTTAGGGCAGTGCAGTGGTGTTCGGGCAGTGTAGGGGGTCGTGCTGGCGCCAGTGTTGCAGGGTGTAAGGTCAGAGCAGTGGTGTTCGGGCAGTGCAGGGGGTCATGCTGGGGCCGGTGTTTCAGGGTTTAGGGCAGTGCAGTGGTGTTCGGGCAGTGTAGCGGGTCGTGCTGGGGCCAGAGTTTCTGGGTGTAGGGCAGTGCAGTGGTGTTCGGGCAGTGTAGGAGGTCGTGCTGGTGCCGGTGTTTCAGGGTTAAGGGCAGTGTAGTGGTGTTCGGGGAGTGTAGGGGGTCGTGCTGTGGCCGGTGTTTCAGGGTTTAGGGCAGTGCAGTGGTGTTCGGGCAGTATCGGGGGTCATGCTGGGGCCGGTGTTTCAGGGCGTAGGGCAGTGCAGTGGTGTTCGGGGAGTGTAGGGGGTCATGCTAGGGCCAGTGTTTCAGGGTGAAGGGAAGTGCAGTGGTGTTCGGGCAATGTAGGGGGTCATGCTAGGGCTGGTGTTTCAGGGTGTAGGGCAGTGCAGTGGTGTTCAGGCAGTGTAGCGGGTCGTGCTGGGGCCAGTGTTTCAGAGGGTAGGGCAGGGCAGGGGTGCTCGGGCAGTGTAGGGGGTCGTGCTGGGGCCAGAGTTTCCAGGTGTAGGGCAGTGCAGTGGTGTTCGGGCAGTGTAGGGGGTCGGGCTGGTGCCGGTGTTTCAGGGTGAAGGGAAGTGCAGTGGTGTTCAGGCAATGTAGGGGGTCATGCTAGGGCTGGTGTTTCAGGGTGTAGAGCAGTGCAGTGGTGTTCGGCCAGTGTAGGGGGTCGTGCTGGGGCTGGTGTTTCATGGTTTAGGGCAGTGCTGTGGTGTTCGGGCAGTATAGCGGGTCGTGCTGGGGCTGGTGTTTCAGGGTTTAGGGCAGTGTAGTGGTGATCGTTCAGTGTAGGAGGTCGCGCTGGGGCCGGTGTTTCAGGCTTTAGGGCAGTGCAGTGGTGTTCGGGGAGTGTAGGGGGTCGTGCTGGGGCCAGTGTTTTTAGGGTTTAGGGCAGTGCAGTGGTGTTTGGGAAGTGTAGGGGGTCAAGCTGGGGCCGGTGTTTTTAGGGTTTAGGGCAGTTCAGTGGTGTTCGGGCAGTGTAGGGGTCATGCTGGGGCCGGTGTTTTTAGGGTTTAGGGCATTGCAGTGGTGTTCGGGAAGTGTAGGGGATCGTGCTGGGGCCGGTGTTTCTGGGTATAGGGCAGTGTTGTTCGGGCAGTGTAGGGGGTCGTGCTGGGGGTGGTGTTTCAGTCTTTAGGGCAGTGCAGTGGTGCTCGGCAAGTGTGGGGGGTCCTTCAGCGGCTGTGTTTCACAGTTTAGAGCAGTTTAGTGGTGTTCGGGCAGTGTAGGGGGTCATGCTGGGGCCGGTGTTTCAGGGTTTAGGGCAGTGCAGTGGTGTTCAGGGAGTGTAGGGGGTCGTGCTGGGGCCGGCGTTTTTAGGGTTTAGGGCAGTTCAGTGGTGTTCGGGCAGTGTAGGGGGTCATGCTGAGGCCGGTGTTTTTAGGGTTTAGGGCAGTGCAGTGGTGTTCGGGAAGTGTAGGGGATCGTGCTGGGGCCGGTGTTTCTGGGTATAGGGCAGTGTTGTTCGGGCAGTGTAGGGGGTCGTGCTGGGGGTGGTGTTTCAGTCTTTAGGGCAGTGCAGTGGTGTTCGGGAAGTGTGGGGGGTCGTTCAGGGGCTGTGTTTCATGGTTTAGAGCAGTGTAGTGGTGTTCGGGCAGTGTAGGGGGTCGTGCTGGTGCTGGTGTTTCAGGGTTTAGGGCAGTGCAGTGGTGGAAGTTCAGTGTAGGGGATCGTGCTGGGGCTGGTGTTTCAGGGTTTAGGGCAGTGCAGTGGTGTTCGTTCAGTGTAGGGGTTTGTGCTGGGGCCGGTGTTTCAGGGTTTATGGAAGTGCAGTGGTGTTCGGGGAGTGTAGGGGTTTGTGCTGGGGCTGGTGTTTCAGGGTGTAGTCCAGTGGTGTTCAGGCAGTGTAGGGGGTTGTGCTGGGGCTGGTGTTTCAGGGTGTAGGACAGTGCCGTGGTGTTTGGCAGTGAAGGGGTCATGCTGGGGCCGGTGTTTCAGGGTGTAGGGCAGTGCAGTGGTGTTCGGGCAGTGTTGGGGATCGTGCTGGGGTCAGTGTTTCAGGGTTTAGGGCAGTGCAGTGTTGTTCGGGGAGTGTAGGGGGTCATGCTGGGGCCGGTGTTTCAGGGTTTAGGGCTGTGCAGTAGTGTTCGGGGAGTGTAGGGGGTCGTGCTGGGGCCGGTATTTCAGGGTTTAGGGCAGAGCAGTGGTGTTCAGGGATCATAGGGGGTCTTGCTGGGGGCGGTGTTTCAGGGTGTAGGGCAGTGCAGTGGTGTTCGGGCAGTGTTGGGGATCGTGCTGGGGTCAGTGTTTCAGGATTTAAGGCAGTGCAGTGGTGTTCGGGGAGTGTAGGGGGTCATGCTGGGGCCGGCGTTTCAGGTTTTAGGGCAGTGTAGTGGTGTTCGGGCATTGTAGGGGGTCGTGCTGGGGCCGGTGTTTCAGGGTTTAGGGCAGTGCAGTGGTGTTCGGGAAGTGTAGGGGATCGTGCTGGGGCCGGTGTTTCTGGGTATAGGGCAGTGTTGTTCGGGCAGTGTAGGGGGTCGTGCTGGGGGTGGTGTTTCAGTCTTTAGGGCAGTGCAGTGGTGTTCGGGAAGTGTGGGGGGTCGTTCAGGGGCTGTGTTTCACGGTTTAGAGCAGTGTAGTGGTGTTCGGGCAGTGTAGGGGGTCGTGATGGTGCTGGTGTTTCAGGGTTTAGGGCAGTGTAGTGGTGGAAGTTCAGTGTAGGGGATCGTGCTGGGGCTGGTGTTTCAGGGTTTAGGGAAGTGCAGTTGTGTTCGTTCAGTGTAGGGGTTTGTGCTGGGGCCAGTGTTTCAGGGTTTATGGAAGTGCAGTGGTGTTCGGGGAGTGTAGGGGGTCGTGCTGGGGGTGGTGTTTCAGTCTTTAGGGCAGTGCAGTGGTGTTCGGGAAGTGTGGGGGGTCGTTCAGGGGCTGTGTTTCATGGTTTAGAGCAGTGTAGTGGTGTTCGGGCAGTGTAGGGGGTCGTGCTGGTGCTGGTGTTTCAGGGTTTAGGGCAGTGCAGTGGTGGAAGTTCAGTGTAGGGGATCGTGCTGGGGCTGGTGTTTCAGGGTTTAGGGCAGTGCAGTGGTGTTCGTTCAGTGTAGGGGTTTGTGCTGGGGCCGGTGTTTCAGGGTTTATGGAAGTGCAGTGGTGTTCGGGGAGTGTAGGGGTTCGTGCTGGGGCTGGTGTTTCAGGGTGTAGTCCAGTGGTGTTCAGGCAGTGTAGGGGATTGTGCTGGGGCTGGTGTTTCAGGGTGTAGGACAGTGCCGTGGTGTTTGGCAGTGAAGGGGTCATGCTGGGGCCGGTGTTTCAGGGTGTAGGGCAGTGCAGTGGTGTTCGGGCAGTGTTGGGGATCGTGCTGGGGTCAGTGTTTCAGGGTTTAGGGCAGTGCAGTGGTGTTCGGGGAGTGTAGGGGGTCATGCTGGGGCCGGTGTTTCAGGGTTTAGGGCTGTGCAGTGGTGTTCGGGGAGTGTAGGGGGTCGTGCTGGGGCCGGTATTTCAGGGTTTAGGGCAGAGCAGTGGTGTTCAGGGATCATAGGGGGTCTTGCTGGGGCCGGTGTTTCAGGGTGTAGGGCAGTGCAGTGGTGTTCGGGCAGTGTTGGGGATCGTGCTGGGGTCAGTGCTTCAGGATTTAAGGCAGTGCAGTGGTGTTCGGGGAGTGTAGGGGGTCATGCTGGGGCCGGCGTTTCAGGTTTTAGGGCAGTGTAGTGGTGTTCGGGCATTGTAGGGGGTCGTGCTGGGGCCGGTGTTTCAGGGTTTAGGGCAGTGCAGTGGTGTTTGGTAAGTGTAGGGGATCGTGCTGGGGCCGGTGTTTCTGGGTATAGGGCAGTGTTGTTCGGGCAGTGTAGGGGGTCGTGCTGGGGGTGGTGTTTCAGTCTTTAGGGCAGTGCAGTGGTGTTCGGAAAGTGTGGGGGGTCGTTCAGGGGCTGTGTTTCACGGTTTAGAGCAGTGTAGTGGTGTTCGGGCAGTGTAGGGGGTCGTGCTGGTGCTGGTGTTTCAGGGTTTAGGGCAGTGCAGTGGTGGAAGTTCAGTGTAGGGGATCGTGCTGGGGCTGGTGTTTCAGGGTTTAGGGAAGTGCAGTGGTGTTCGTTCAGTGTAGGGGTTTGTGCTGGGGCCGGTGTTTCAGGGTTTATGGAAGTGCAGTGGTGTTCGGGGAGTGTAGGGGTTCGTGCTGGGGCTGGTGTTTCAGGGTTTAGGGCAGTGCAGTGGTGTTCGTTCAGTGTAGGGGGTTGTGCTAGGGGCCTGTGTTTCACAGTTTAGAGCAGTGCAGTGGTGTTCGGGCAGTGTAGGGGATCGTGCTGGGGCTGGTGTTTCAGGGTTTAGGGCAGTGCAGTGGCGTTCGTTCAGTGTAGGGGGTTGTGCTGGGGCAGGTGTTTCAGGGTTTATGGAAGTGCAGTGGTGTTCGGGGAGTGTAGGGGGTCGTGCTGGTGCCGGTGTTTCAGGGTTTAGGGCAGTGCAGTGGTGTTTGGGGAGTGTAGGGGGTCGTGCTGTGACTGGTGTTTCAGGGTTTAGGGCAGTGCAGTGGTGTTCGGGCAGTGTAGGGGGTCGTGCTGGGGCCGGTGTTGCAGGGTGTAAGGTCAGAGCAGTGGTGTTCGGGCAGTGCAGGTGGTCATGCTGGGGCCGGTGTTTCAGGGTTTAGGGCAATGCAGTGGTGTTCAGGCAGTGTAGGGGGTCATGCTGGGGCCAGTGTTTCAGGGTGTAGGACACTGCAGTGGTGTTCGGGCAGTGTAGGGGGTCGTGCTGGTGCCGGTGTTTCAGGGTTTAGGTCAGTGCAGTGTTGTTCGGGGAGTGTAGGGGGTCGTGCTGTGGCCGGTGTTTCAGGGTTTAGGGCAGTGCAGTGGTGTTCGGGCATTATAGGGGGTCATGCTGGGGCCGGTGTTTCAGGGTGTAGGGCAGTGCAGTGGTGTTCGGGGAGTGTAGGGGGTCGTGCTGGGGCCAGTGTTTCAGGGTGAAGGGAAGTGCAGTGGTGTTCGGGCAATGTAGGGGGTCATGCTAGGGCTGGTGTTTCAGGGTGTAGGGCAGTGCAGTGGTGTTCGGGCAGTGTAGGGGTCGTGCTGGGGCTGTTGTTTCATGGTTTAGGGCAGTGCAGTGGTGTTCGGGCAGTGTAGCGGGTCGTGCTGGGGCTGGTGTTTCAGGGTTTAGGGCAGTGCAGTGGTGATCGTTCAGTGTAGGGGGTCGTGCTGGGGCTGGTGTTTCAGGCATTAGGGCAGTGCAGTGGTGTTCGGGGAGTGTAGAGGGTCGTGCTGGGGCCGGTGTTTATAGGGTTTAGGGCAGTTTAGTGGTGTTCGGGCAGTGTAGGGGGTCATGCTGGGGCCGGTGTTTCAGGGTTTAGGGAGGTGCAGTGGTGTTCGGGGAGTGTAGGGGGTCGTGCTGGGGCCGGTGTTTTTAGGGTTTAGGGCATTTCAGTGGAGTTCGGGCAGTGTAGGGGATCGTGCTGGGGCCGGTGTTTCTGGTTATAGGGCAGTGTTGTTCGGGCAGTTTAGGGGGTCATGCTGGGGGTGGTGTTTCAGACTTTAGGGCAGTGCAGTGGTGTTTGGGAAGTGTGGGGGGTCGTTCAGGGGCTGTGTTTCATGGTTTAGAGCAGTGCAGTGGTGTTCGGGCAGTGTAGGGGGTCGTGCTGGTGTTTCAGGGTTTAGGGCAGTGCAGTGGTGTAAGTTCAGTGTAGGGGATCGTGCTGGGGCTGGTGTTTCAGGGTTTAGGGCAGTGCAGTGGTGTTCGTTCAGTGTAGGGGGTCGTGCTGGTGCCGGTGTGTCAGGGTTTAGGGCAGTGCAGTGGTGTTTGGGGAGTGTAGGGGGTCGTGCTGTGACTGGTGTTTCAGGGTTTAGGGCAGTGCAGTTGTGTTCGGGCAGTGTAGGGGGTTGTGCTGGCGCCGGTGTTGCAGGGTGTAAGGTCAGAGCAGTGGTGTTCGGGCAGTGCAGGGGGTCATGCTGGGGCCGGTGTTTCAGGGTTTAGGGCAGTGCAGTGGTGTTCAGGCAGTGTAGCGGGTCGTGCTGGGGCCAGTGTTTCAGAGGGTAGGGCAGGGCAGGGGTGTTCGGGCAGTGTAGGGGGTCGTGCTGGGGCCAGAGTTCCCAGGTGTAGGGCAGTGCAGTGGTGTTCGGGCAGTGTAGGGGGTCATGCTGGTGCCGGTGTTTCAGGGTTAAGGGCAGTGCAGTGGTGTTCGGGGAGTGTAGGGGGTCGTGCTGTGGCCGGTGTTTCAGGGATTAGGGCAGTGCAGTGGTGTTCGGGCAGTATAGGGGGTCATGCTGGGGCCGGTGTTTCAGGGTGTAGGGCAGTGCAGTGGTGTTCGGGGAGTGTAGGGGGTCGTGCTGGGGCCAGTGTTTCAGGGTGAAGGGAAGTGCAGTGGTGTTCGGGCAATGTAGGGGGTCATGCTAGGGCTGCTGTTTCAGGGTGTAGAGCAGTGCAGTGGTGTTCGGCCAGTGTAGGGGGTCGTGCTGGGGCTGGTGTTTCATGGTTTAGGGCAGTGCTGTGGTGTTCGGGCAGTGTAGCGGGTCGTGCTGGGGCTGGTGTTTCAGAGTTTAGGGCACTGTAGTGGTGATCGTTCAGTGTAGGAGGTCGCGCTGGGGCCGGTGTTTCAGGCTTTAGGGCAGTGCAGTGGTGTTCGGGCAGTGTAGGGGGTCATGCTGGGGCGGGTGTTTCAGGGTGTAGGGCAGTGCAGTGGTGTTCGGGGAGTGTAGGGGGTCGTGCTGTGGCCGGTGTTTCAGGGTTTAGAGCAGTGCAGTGGTGTTCGGGCAGTATAGGGGATCGTGCTGGGGCTGGTGTTTCAGGGTCTAGGGCAGTGCAGTGGTGTTCGTTTAGTGTAGGGGGTTGTGCTGGGGCCGGTGTTTCAGGGTTTATGGAAGTGCAGTGGTGTTCGGGGAGTGTAGGGGGTCGTGCTGGTGCCGGTGTTTCAGGGTTTAGGACAGTGCAGTGGTGTTTGGGGAGTGTAGGGGGTCGTGCTGTGACTGGTGTTTCAGGATTTAGGGCAGTGCAATGGTGTTCGGGCAGTGTAGGGGGTCGTGCTGGGGCCGGTGTTGCAGGGTGTAAGGTCAGAGCAGTGGAGTTCGGGCAGTGCAGGGGGTCATGCTGGGGCCGGTGTTTCAGGGTTTAGGGCAGTGCAGTGGTGTTCAGGCAGTGTAGGGGGTCGTTCTGGGGCCAGTGTTTCAGGGTATAGGGCAGTGCAGTGGTGTTCGGGCAGTGTAGGGGGTCGTGCTGGTGCCGGTGTTTCAGGGTTTAGGGCAGTGCAGTGGTGTTCGGGGAGTGTAGGGGGTCGTGCTGGGGCCAGTGTTTCTGGGTGAAGGGAAGTGCAGTGGTGTTTGGGCAATGTAGGGGGTCATGCTAGGGCTGGTGTTTCAGGGTGTAGGGCAGTGCAGTGGTGTTCGGGCAGTGTAGGGGGTCGTGCTGGGGCTGGTGTTTCATGGTTTAGGGCAATGCAGTGCTGTTCGGGCAGTGTAGCGGGTCGTGCTGGGGCTGGTGTTTCAGGGTTTAGGGCAGTGCAGTGGTGATCGTTCAGTGTAGGGGGTCATGCTGGGGCTGGTGTTTCAGGCATTAGGGCAGTGCAGTGGTGTTCGGGGAGTGTAGGGGGTCGTGCTGGGGCCGGTGTTTTTAGGGTTTAGGGCAGTTTAGTGGTGTTCGGGCAGTGTAGGGGGTCATGCTGGGGCCGGTGTTTCAGGGTTTAGGGCAGTGCAGTGGTGTTCAGGCAGTGTAGGGGGTCGTTCTGGGGCCAGTGTTTCAGGGTGTATGGTCAGAGCAGTGGTGTTCGGGCAGTGCAGGGGGTCATGCTGGGGCCGGGGTTTCAGGGTTTAGGGCAGTGCAGTGGTGTTCAGGCAGTGTAGGGGGTCGTGCTGGGGCCAGTGTTTCAGGGTGTAGGGCAGTGCAGTGGTGTTCGGGCAGTGTAGGGGGTCGTGCTGGTGCCGGTGTTTCAGGGTTTAGGTCAGTGCAGTGGTGTTCGGGGAGTGTAGGGGGTCGTGCTGTGGCCAGTGTTTCAGGGTTTAGGGCAGTGCAGTGGTGTTCGGGCAGTGTAGCGGGTCGTGCTGGGGCTGGTGTTTCAGGGTTTAGGGCAGTGCAGTGCAGTGGTGATCGTTCAGGGTAGGGGGTCGTGCTGGGGCTGGTGTTTCAGGCATTAGGGCAGTGCAGTGGTGTTCGGGGAGTGTAGGGGGTCGTGCTGGGGCTGGTGTTTTTAGGGTTTAGGGCAGTTTAGTGGCGTTCGGGCAGTGTAGGGGGTCATGCTGGGGCCGGTGTTTCAGGGTTTAGGGCAGTGCAGTGGTGTTCGGGGAGTGTAGGGGGTCGTGCTGGAGCCGGTGTTTTTAGGGTTTAGGGCAGTTCAGTGGAGTTCGGGCAGTGTAGGGGATCGTGCTGGGGCCGGTGTTTCTGGGCATAGGGCAGTGTTGTTCGGGCAGTTTAGGGGGTCATGCTGGGGGTGGTGTTTCAGTCTTTAGGGCAGTGCAGTCGTGTTTGGGAAGTGTGGGGGGTCGTTCAGGGGCTGTGTTTCATGGTTTAGAGCAGTGCAGTGGTGTTCGGGCAGTGTAGGGGGTCGTGCTGGTGCTGGTGTTTCAGGGTTTAGGGCAGTGCAGTGGTGTAAGTTCAGTGTAGGGGATCGTGCTGGGGCTGGTGTTTCAGGGTTTAGGGCAGTGCAGTGGTGTTCGTTCAGTGTAGGGGGTTGTGCTGGGGCCGGTGTTTCAGGGTTTATGGAAGTGCAGTGGTGTTCGGGGAGTGTAGGGGGTCGTGCTGGTGCCGGTGTTTCAGGGTTTATGGCAGTGCAGTGGTGTTTGGGGAGTGTAGGGGTGTGAGAAGTTGGCCTGGTATATGCTGTTCACTAGTTCTAGTGACCACCTTGTACCATGCCAAGCAACCCTTATGGTGTGGTTGTAAGTCAACCTTTTTGGACTAGCTGCCCTAGTGGTAGCGTAGGCTAAGCAGTCTTTGAGGCTAAACTCGTGAAGCGTGTTAAGCAAGCTGTTTTACCAATAGTAACCCCCTTTTATACCAATGAAAGGACACCACACAGATATATATTCAAAATATATATGTATTTATTTATCAAAGTAACCCCTAGTCTCTTTATGAGCACAGGAGCACAAATCGTCAAACAAGATTATCACAGAATACACAGAAGTTGCACGTTATATGGATAGGCCCTGGTGGCCACTCAAACCATATACTAAAATAGTGGTATAAGTACCACGAACAGAAAAGGGAAAAGGCCTAGGGCCTCTAGAATCGCTGGGCCTACAAGGAGCTAACGTCAGTTAGTGACCAGGAGGTCCACGGGTGGCGTGTGCAGAGCAAATAGTCACACGCGTGCTCCCATAGGTTTCAATGGGTGCGTAAAAAGTACAAAGTTACTGCAAAAGGAATCTTCCGGATGACCTAGGAACTTAAGATTTGGAACACAGGCACTAGAGATGTATTACTACACATGGGCACCGGAGTACCAGCTTTACCTCACCCACAGGAAGCGGGTGCATAGGCCTCAAAGTGCGTCGGGTTTCTTCTATCTGTTCCGTTGAGCCTGGGACAAAGATGCTGCAGGCGGTCGGTCGGGAAGAGATGCAGTGGATCCAAGAGTGGATCGGAGATGTTGAAGACCTGTAAGCAGAGGGGACAGTGTTCACAGTCACTAGCCAGTGACCAGCGTGGCACCAGGTGGGTACCAGGCGATGTCGGGTGCAAACAGGTGATGAGGGGTAGCTTGTCTCCGCAGCCACGTGGTCCCTGAAGGTCGACGACGTCCAGGAGTCGGCTCACGAGCTGTCCCACGCAGGCTCTCGCTGTCGGCGGTGTCGGCGACTTGATCGAAGCAAACAAGCCTTGGCAAAAGCAATTGCAGGAGGATTCGGAAATCAGCTGTTGGTTCTGACCAGCAAGGTCAGAGGGATTGCTCCTTTGGAGGGGAGCAAGGGCCAGTCTGGAGCAACCAGACCAGCGGTGTTTGTCGTAGATTTCGTCGCCAAGATGGCCACTAGCCAGCGGGCCAGCAACCGGTTAGGCGCGTCGAGTGGCAAAATGCAGAAGGGCCCCACGCAGATCGTGGAGATGCTGGAGGGCTCACCTTTGGTGCAGATGCTGCTCGAGGGTTGGGCTTCTCAGGACCCAAAGCACAACTTGGAGGGAGCCTCGGTTGTTGCACTGGTCAGCTTGTCGTAGTCGTTCCAAGATGGCTGGCTCCACGTGTCTCGGTGCCTCCACGGGTCTCCTCTTTTCAGGGACTGTGGATCGGGCGGTGAGAGGTCTGGAGGTCCAGGTCTTGTCAGTCTCTGGGCTCGGGCTCCGGCGGGAGGCGGCGGCAAAGCAGACGGTGATTCGCTGGATGGTGCTTGCGTTAGCAAGGTGGTCACTCCCTGACCACAGGGGAGATTTTCTTCAGTCTTCTGTGCAGCAGAATGTCGAAGTTCCCGTCTTCTTCTTAGTTTCAAGTTGATTCCAGGATGTCTAAAGTCTTAGGACACAGCTCCTACCTTTATTCGGATTCTAGGGGCCGGACTACCTGCTAGGTCCCTCCCTATGGGTGGGACCAGGAAGGGGGGTGGTTACACCCCCAATCCTTTGTCCAGCTCGCCCCAGGCCCGGGACTGGTGTGCCCCAGGACCGGTTTGAACTGGCATATGCCCCGAGGCTCCTTGTGAGCCACAGGCATGTCTGGTTTCTTTCAAGCCCTACCTGACCAATACACAAAATCCTGTCTGGGGTGGTGCATGCACCTCCCCTGGCAGGAAACCCTTTGTCCACACCTCCCAAGCTGGAAGGACTCCCAGCAGCAGGAGGGCAGACTTGTGTCTGTGGTGGCAGCATCCATTTTGTGGAGCTGAGGCTATGTCTGATTTTACCCGGGTTTCAGGCACTGTACATGTCGTGTCCCTCTAGAAGGGTGGAATGCTAACCCCGTCGCCAGAATTGGCGAGGGGTTAGTATTCCAATTCGTATGACACCTTACTCGACATGTTTTGATAAAGCCAAACCAAAGTTAGCATTTAACCGCGAGGTTCATAATGCACTTAAGAGTATATGGTATGACGATATCTGGAAACAGTAGAAGGAAGTTGTTCCGACCACTGCAGACAGGCTCAGCTCATGCCAGAGCACCATCTCACATGGAACCAAGCACTCTGCCTTCAGGATTGTTAAGGCCTGCCATAGGAGTGACTTATAGGTTACCAGGTGTCCCATTTAAGGTTAGGTATAGGTATACTACACCTAAGTAAGAGGTGATTACACCAACTTACCCCAGCTGAGTGATCAGCCAGTTGTGTCAAATTGTTAGGCCAAGCCTGGGGTGGCATAATACATGCTGCAGCCCTTGGCAGGCCTTGGGTACACCAATGCCCTGGGTACCTAGTGTACACTGGTACAGGGGCTGACAGGGTGATCCAACCAATTGGGTATGTACCTAGGGTACATGGAGTCCATTTTACAGAGAGAGCAGATAGCCTGAGAGCCTGAATGGCAGGATCTCAGGCCAACTAAGTCGAAAAACCAGCTAGACACTAGGCAAAAATTTGGGGGTAACCATAGTCAGATATCCACCTTCCTACACAACCCCCCCCCAAACGAAGGGAGATAAGGCTGACCTTGACCAGGTAAGCCTATATTGCCCAAGTGGCCATATAAGGAGGAACCAGCACTGGCATGGTTACCCCCTGTCTCATGGTCCACTAAGCAATCCCTCACCCTAAGGGTATCAGAGGGTCTCCACCATAGGGAATCTCTACCTTTGGCGTGTCTTGGCAAAGTAAAAGGCTGGTGTTGAGATGGAGTACTGAAGTGAGTGTCCTCAAAGTGAGGCCTCAGCTTCCTCCACTCATCCTTCACCATGGATGCCTTTCTTTCCTTAACTGAGTTGCACTGTGCTCTCAGGGTCAGCCTCTGGCTACCTAAAGCTGGAGGCTGGGTCCCTTTTGTGGGCTTACTGGAGGGACAGGTCAGGTTTGGGGCCCTAAGGTCCCATGTTTGCCTGTGCCCAACAGAATCCCCCTGGGGGAGGTCCCTAACTACCTGTAAAGGAGATCCCTCAGGAATGTTTTTACCCATCACCTGACTAGGGCTACTAGCCAGGCAATCCTCATTCTTTTGATGGGGGGGTTCTTGTGGACAGGGGCCCTCTGGGGGTCCACTGGCCTCCCTGACCTCTGCAGCCCTGGGCTGACTGAGGCAGGGTAGAGAGAGGCAGGCTACCTGCACCAGACTGGATCCCACCTTGGAAGGGGCCACTGACATCAGAGGCTCTGCCAGGCCAGGCCTGGCTACCTCTGGGGCAGTTCCTTCACAAGGGGTGAGGTCAGATCCCTGAGGAGGCTGACCTTTTCCTAATGTCTGGGGAGAGGGAGACTTTTCTTCCTCCCCACTACTCTCAGTTTGTGTGGAGTGATCCATTGTTTCAGGCTTCACTACACCTATGTCAGTCTGAGTATAGGCTGAGACCATTACAGCCTTGCCAACCTTTTCAGGGGGGCACTCAGTTTGTGTTTGAGCTGTGACTGTCACAGCTCTGCCAGTCCCTACAGGGAAGTCTGTCTGTGCCTGGGCTGTGGCTACCACTGCCCTTCCAACCTTTTCAGGGAGGAAATCTATTTGGACAGGGGTTGTGAATGGCACAACCCCCCTACCCTTTTGTGAAAGGCCTACCATTTTAGAATGGGTGTCTTGTTCAACTCCAGCCCAAGCTGAGAGTTCTAAGTCATTCCCCAGTAAGCAGTCTACAGGCAAGGTTGGGGACACTGCTACCCTTTTAGGGCCAGTGACCCCTCCCCAGCTGAGACATACCTCTGCCATGGGATGACTGTTCTGTTTGCCATCAATGTTAGTCACCTGGTAGGAGAAACCGGGCAAAAGCTGCTCAGAGGGAACTAGCCAATGGGCCACCATTGTGATGCTAGCCCCAGTGTCTCTGTAGGCCTCAGCTTTTGTACCATTGATGTAGGGCTCCTGTCTGTACCTACCCAAAGTGTTGGGACAGGCAGTGAAGTTGGCAAACCCCATGCCACCATCACAGACAAGAGTGGTTGCTGTAGGGGAATTGGCTAAGCCAGGGTCCCCCTGTGTTCCCCAAGTAAACCCACCCAGATTTCTGGGGGCACTCCCACCACCTGGGGGATTACTGCTGACAGTAATAGGTGGTGTGACAGGAGTAATTGGAGGAACAGTTTTGTTTTTAGCCCTTGGGCAACCGCTGTCAGTTTTCCAATGCCCAGGAGTTTTACACTCATGGCAGTAGGGCTTTTTAGCTGTGGTAGAGGAGGGAGCTTGGGACCCACCACCCTGTGTGGAGTTTTGGGGCCCTGAGGACGGTTTCTCTTTTTCTTTATCCCCACCCTTCTCTTGAGGCTTGGTGGTATCTTTCTTTTGGTCACCACCCTGGTTTTTAGGCCTGATCCTGGTCCTGACCCATTTATCTGCCCTCTTTCCCAATTCTTGGGGAGAGGTCAAATCTGAGTCTACCAGGTGTTGATGGAGAAGCTGGTTTTGACAATTACTTAAAATCTGCTCTCTCATCATCAAATTGTACAATCCTGTATAATCAGACACCTTACTTCCCAGCAACCAACCCTCCAAAGCCTTAGTGGCACATTCCACATATTCAGACCAGTCCTGAGTCTGTGTCTTCTGGGTGTCTCTGAACATTAACCTGTACTGTTCAGTGGTTAAGCCTAACCCATCAACTAGGACACTCTTCAGGACTCTGTAATTTCTGACATCCTCTTCTCTAACAGTGAGGAGTCTATCTCTGCCTCTCCCCTCAAAGGAGAGCCATAAGATTGCTGCCCACTGGTCTTCAGGAACCTGCTGCACTTTGCAGGCTCTCTCAAGAGCAGTCATCCATTTGTGGATGTCATCCCCACTTTTGTAGGGGGGCACAATCTTGGACAGGTTCCTATTGTCAAAGACCCTATCTTTGTCCCTAGGGACATTGCTGCCACCAGTGGGTATAGACCCACTCTCTCTATGCTGCCTAGCCTTGCTCAGTTTTTCTTCCATCAGGGCTACTTCTAGCTCCTGCTTCCTGATCCTCAGCTGAGCCTCTTGCATCTTGGCCTCATGTTCCCTCCTCTGAGGGGTGGTCATCCTTCTCCTGGAGTGACCTTGAGAGCCTCTAGAGCCATGGGAAGCATTGGAGTCACCTGAGCGATTCCTTTGCCTTCCAAGCCCTGTGTTAAGTCCACTGGGGAGATCCAGTGGGTTGAACCCACTGTCAGTCCCCAATAGCCTTGGTTTAGCTGGGCCAAGTATAATACTTGGCACTGGGCTAGTTCTCCCTTCATCCTCACTACTGTCAGTATCCTTTTCACTCTCATCCTCTGTGGTAGGCATCCCATCTAAGGGGTGACTATTGGAACTGGGTACCTCTGTAGTATCTTCAGAAGGGGGGCCTCCTGTTCCTGTCCCTAAGGGGGCTAACTGGGAAGCTTTCTTGAGTGCTCTCTGATTCTCATCATTCTGTAAGAGCTCTCTGAGCTCAGCAGAGTTTGGGTTCTTGGGCTGTTTAAGGCCTCTAAGAGTTGCCAAATGCCTGAGCTCATTCTGATTAAGGGTAGCAAAGCTGGATGGTGCCCTCTGGGGGTCACTCTCAACAGAGATGGGTACAGTGGACCCCTCTGCCCCGGCCATTGCTCTTAAGTGTGGGTGGATGTGTTGCAATCTACCTACACTTGGGTTTACCTACTAAACCTATCTAGTAGTTGTAGTCAGGGTGTGCTACTCCCTTTGCTCTACAACAACTAAGTTCAGTAGAACTTAAGTATATCTAATCTTGTTTTATATGTACCTACAGGTACCTATGTGATCTTTCAATTGGTAACCAAGAGATTACAATGGTAAAACACAGCAAGCTCAAATCCAACCGCTGCTCACCAATGTGAGAAGTTGGCCTGGTATATGCTGTTCACTAGTTCTAGTGACCACCTTGTACCATGCCAAGCAACCCTTATGGTGTGGTTGTAAGTCAACCTTTTTGGACTAGCTGCCCTAGTGGTAGCGTAGGCTAAGCAGTCTTTGAGGCTAAACTCGTGAAGCGTGTTAAGCAAGCTGTTTTACCAATAGTAACCCCCTTTTATACCAATGAAAGGACACCACACAGATATATATTCAAAATATATATGTATTTATTTATCAAAGTAACCCCTAGTCTCTTTATGAGCACAGGAGCACAAATCGTCAAACAAGATTATCACAGAATACACAGAAGTTGCACGTTATATGGATAGGCCCTGGTGGCCACTCAAACCATATACTAAAATAGTGGTATAAGTACCACGAACAGAAAAGGGAAAAGGCCTAGGGCCTCTAGAATCGCTGGGCCTACAAGGAGCTAACGTCAGTTAGTGACCAGGAGGTCCACGGGTGGCGTGTGCAGAGCAAATAGTCACACGCGTGCTCCCATAGGTTTCAATGGGTGCGTAAAAAGTACAAAGTTACTGCAAAAGGAATCTTCCGGATGACCTAGGAACTTAAGATTTGGAACACAGGCACTAGAGATGTATTACTACACATGGGCACCGGAGTACCAGCTTTACCTCACCCACAGGAAGCGGGTGCATAGGCCTCAAAGTGCGTCGGGTTTCTTCTATCTGTTCCGTTGAGCCTGGGACAAAGATGCTGCAGGCGGTCGGTCGGGAAGAGATGCAGTGGATCCAAGAGTGGATCGGAGATGTTGAAGACCTGTAAGCAGAGGGGACAGTGTTCACAGTCACTAGCCAGTGACCAGCGTGGCACCAGGTGGGTACCAGGCGATGTCGGGTGCAAACAGGTGATGAGGGGTAGCTTGTCTCCGCAGCCACGTGGTCCCTGAAGGTCGACGACGTCCAGGAGTCGGCTCACGAGCTGTCCCACGCAGGCTCTCGCTGTCGGCGGTGTCGGCGACTTGATCGAAGCAAACAAGCCTTGGCAAAAGCAATTGCAGGAGGATTCGGAAATCAGCTGTTGGTTCTGACCAGCAAGGTCAGAGGGATTGCTCCTTTGGAGGGGAGCAAGGGCCAGTCTGGAGCAACCAGACCAGCGGTGTTTGTCGTAGATTTCGTCGCCAAGATGGCCACTAGCCAGCGGGCCAGCAACCGGTTAGGCGCGTCGAGTGGCAAAATGCAGAAGGGCCCCACGCAGATCGTGGAGATGCTGGAGGGCTCACCTTTGGTGCAGATGCTGCTCGAGGGTTGGGCTTCTCAGGACCCAAAGCACAACTTGGAGGGAGCCTCGGTTGTTGCACTGGTCAGCTTGTCGTAGTCGTTCCAAGATGGCTGGCTCCACGTGTCTCGGTGCCTCCACGGGTCTCCTCTTTTCAGGGACTGTGGATCGGGCGGTGAGAGGTCTGGAGGTCCAGGTCTTGTCAGTCTCTGGGCTCGGGCTCCGGCGGGAGGCGGCGGCAAAGCAGACGGTGATTCGCTGGATGGTGCTTGCGTTAGCAAGGTGGTCACTCCCTGACCACAGGGGAGATTTTCTTCAGTCTTCTGTGCAGCAGAATGTCGAAGTTCCCGTCTTCTTCTTAGTTTCAAGTTGATTCCAGGATGTCTAAAGTCTTAGGACACAGCTCCTACCTTTATTCGGATTCTAGGGGCCGGACTACCTGCTAGGTCCCTCCCTATGGGTGGGACCAGGAAGGGGGGTGGTTACACCCCCAATCCTTTGTCCAGCTCGCCCCAGGCCCGGGACTGGTGTGCCCCAGGACCGGTTTGAACTGGCATATGCCCCGAGGCTCCTTGTGAGCCACAGGCATGTCTGGTTTCTTTCAAGCCCTACCTGACCAATACACAAAATCCTGTCTGGGGTGGTGCATGCACCTCCCCTGGCAGGAAACCCTTTGTCCACACCTCCCAAGCTGGAAGGACTCCCAGCAGCAGGAGGGCAGACTTGTGTCTGTGGTGGCAGCATCCATTTTGTGGAGCTGAGGCTATGTCTGATTTTACCCGGGTTTCAGGCACTGTACATGTCGTGTCCCTCTAGAAGGGTGGAATGCTAACCCCGTCGCCAGAATTGGCGAGGGGTTAGTATTCCAATTCGTATGACACCTTACTCGACATGTTTTGATAAAGCCAAACCAAAGTTAGCATTTAACCGCGAGGTTCATAATGCACTTAAGAGTATATGGTATGACGATATCTGGAAACAGTAGAAGGAAGTTGTTCCGACCACTGCAGACAGGCTCAGCTCATGCCAGAGCACCATCTCACATGGAACCAAGCACTCTGCCTTCAGGATTGTTAAGGCCTGCCATAGGAGTGACTTATAGGTTACCAGGTGTCCCATTTAAGGTTAGGTATAGGTATACTACACCTAAGTAAGAGGTGATTACACCAACTTACCCCAGCTGAGTGATCAGCCAGTTGTGTCAAATTGTTAGGCCAAGCCTGGGGTGGCATAATACATGCTGCAGCCCTTGGCAGGCCTTGGGTACACCAATGCCCTGGGTACCTAGTGTACACTGGTACAGGGGCTGACAGGGTGATCCAACCAATTGGGTATGTACCTAGGGTACATGGAGTCCATTTTACAGAGAGAGCAGATAGCCTGAGAGCCTGAATGGCAGGATCTCAGGCCAACTAAGTCGAAAAACCAGCTAGACACTAGGCAAAAATTTGGGGGTAACCATAGTCAGATATCCACCTTCCTACAAGGGGGTCGTGCTGTGACTGGTGTTTCAGGGTTTAGGGCAGTGCAGTGGTGTTCGGGCAGTGTAGGGGGTCGTGCTGGCGCCGGTGTTGCAGGGTGTAAGGTCAGAGCAGTGGTGTTCGGGCAGTGCAGGGGGTCATGCTGGGGCCGGTGTTTCAGGGTGTAGGGAAGTGCAGTGGTGTTCAGGCAGTGTAGCGGGTCGTGCTGGGGCCAGTGTTTCAGAGGGTAGGGCAGGGCAGGGGTGTTCGGGCAGTGTAGGGGGTCATGCTGGTGCCGGTGTTTCAGGGTTAAGGGCAGTGCAGTGGTGTTCGGGGAGTGTAGGGGGTCATGCTGTGGCCGGTGTTTCAGGGTTTAGGGCAGTGCAGTGGTGTTCGGGCAGTATAGGGGGTCATGCTGGGGCCGGTGTTTCAGGGTGTAGGGCAGTGCAGTGGTGTTCGGGGAGTGTACGGGGTCGTGCTGGGGCCAGTGTTTCAGGGTGAAGGGAAGTGCAGTGGTGTTCGGGCAATGTAGGGGGTCGTGCTAGGGCTGGTGTTTCAGGGCGTAGGGCAGTGCAGTAGTGTTCGGGCAGTGTAGGGGGTCGTGTTGGGGCTGGTGTTTCATGGTTTAGGGCAGTGCAGTGGTGTTCGGGCAGTGTAGCGTGTCCTGCTGGGGCTGGTGTTTCAGGGTTTAGGGCAGTGCAGTGGTGTTCGTTCAGTGTAGGGTTTGTGCTGGGGCAGGTGTTTCAGGGTTTAGGGCAGTTCAGTGGAGTTCGGGCAGTGTAGGGGATCGTGCTGGGGCCGGTGTTTCTGGGCATAGGGCAGTGTTGTTCGGGCAGTTTAGGGGGTCATGCTGGGGGTGGTGTTTCAGTCTTTAGGGCAGTGCAGTCGTGTTTGGGAAGTGTGGGGGGTCGTTCAGGGGCTGTGTTTCATGGTTTAGAGCAGTGCAGTGGTGTTCGGGCAGTGTAGGGGGTCGTGCTGGTGCTGGTGTTTCAGGGTTTAGGGCAGTGCAGTGGTGTAAGTTCAGTGTAGGGGATCGTGCTGGGGCTGGTGTTTCAGGGTTTAGGGCAGTGCAGTGGTGTTCGTTCAGTGTAGGGGGTTGTGCTGGGGCCGGTGTTTCAGGGTTTATGGAAGTGCAGTGGTGTTCGGGGAGTTTAGGGGGTCGTGCTGGTGCCGGTGTTTCAGGGTTTATGGCAGTGCAGTGGTGTTTGGGGAGTGTAGGGGGTCGTGCTGTGACTGGTGTTTCAGGGTTTAGGGCAGTGCAGTGGTGTTCGGGCAGTGTAGGGGGTCGTGCTGGCGCCGGTGTTGCAGGGTGTAAGGTCAGAGCAGTGGTGTTCGGGCAGTGCAGGGGGTCATGCTGGGGCCGGTGTTTCAGGGTGTAGGGAAGTGCAGTGGTGTTCAGGCAGTGTAGCGGGTCGTGCTGGGGCCAGTGTTTCAGAGGGTAGGGCAGGGCAGGGGTGTTCGGGCAGTGTAGGGGGTCGTGCTGGGGCCAGAGTTTCCAGGTGTAGGGCAGTGCAGTGGTGTTCGGGCAGTGTAGGGGGTCATGCTGGTGCCGGTGTTTCAGGGTTAAGGGCAGTGCAGTGGTGTTCGGGGAGTGTAGGGGGTCATGCTGTGGCCGGTGTTTCAGGGTTTAGGGCAGTGCAGTGGTGTTCGAGCAGTATAGGGGGTCATGCTGGGGCCGGTGTTTCAGGGTGTAGGGCAGTGCAGTGGTGTTCGGGGAGTGTACGGGGTCGTGCTGGGGCCAGTGTTTCAGGGTGAAGGGAAGTGCAGTGGTGTTCGGCCAGTGTAGGGGGTCGTGCTGGGGCTGGTGTTTCATGGTTTAGGGCAGTGCTGTGGTGTTCGGGCAGTGTAGCGGGTCGTGCTGGGGCTGGTGTTTCAGGGTTTAGGGCAGTGTTGTGGTGATCGTTCAGTGTAGGAGGTCGCGCTGGGGCCGGTGTTTCAGGCTTTAGGGCAGTGCAGTGGTGTTCGGGGAGTGTAGGGGGTCGTGCTGGGGCCAGTGTTTTTAGGGTTTAGGGCAGTGCAGTGGTGTTCGGGAAGTGTAGGGGATCGTGCTGGGGCCAGTGTTTCTGGGTATAGGGCATTGTTGTTCGGGTAGTGTAGGGGGTCGTGCTGGGGGTGGTGTTTCAGTCTTTAGGGCAGTGCAGTGGTGTTCGGGAAGTGTGGGGGGTCGTTCAGGGGCTGTGTTTCACGGTTTAGAGGAGTGCAGTGGTGTTCTGGCAGTGTAGGGGGTTGTGCTGGGGCCGGTGTTTCAGGGTTTATGGAAGTGCAGTGGTGTTCGGGGAGTGTAGGGGGTCGTGCTGGTGCCGGTGTTTCAGGGTTTAGGACAGAGCAGTGGTGTTCGGGCAGTGCAGGGGGTCATGCTGGGGCCGGTGTTTCAGGGTTTAGGGCAGTGCAGTGGTGTTCAGGCAGTGTAGCGGGTCGTGCTGGGGCCAGTGTTTCAGAGTGTAGGGCAGGGCAGGGGTGTTCGGGCAGTGTAGGGGGTCATGCTGGGGCCAGAGTTTCTGGGTGTAGGGCAGTGCAGTGGTGTTCGGGCAGTGTAGGAGGTCGTGCTGGTGCCGGTGTTTCAGGGTTAAGGGCAGTGCAGTGGTGTTCGGGGAGTGTAGGGGGTCGTGCTGTGGCCGGTGTTTCAGGGTTTAGGGCAGTGCAGTGGTGTTCGGGCAGTATAGGGGGTCATGCTGGGGCCGGTGTTTTAGGGCGTAGGGCAGTGCAGTGGTGTTCGGGGAGTGTAGGGGGTCATGCTGGGGCCAGTGTTTCATGGTGAAGGGAAGTGCAGTGGTGTTCGGGCAATGTAGGGGGTCATGCTAGGGCTGGTGTTTCAGGGTGTAGGGCAGTGCAGTGGTGTTCAGGCAGTGTAGCGGGTCGTGCTGGGGCCAGTGTTTCAGAGGGTAGGGCAGGGCAGGGGTGTTCGGGCAGTGTAGGGGGTCGTGCTGGGGCCAGAGTTTCCAGGTGTAGGGCAGTGCAGTGGTGTTCGGGCAGTGTAGGGGGTCGGGCTGGTGCCGGTGTTTCAGGGTGAAGGGAAGTGCAGTGGTGTTCAGGCAATGTAGGGGGTCATGCTAGGGCTGGTGTTTCAGGGTGTAGAGCAGTGCAGTGGTGTTCGGCCAGTGTAGGGGGTCGTGCTGGGGCTGGTGTTTCATGGTTTAGGGCAGTGCTGTGGTGTTCGGGCAGTATAGCGGGTCGTGCTGGGGCTGGTGTTTCAGGGTTTAGGGCAGTGTAGTGGTGATCGTTCAGTGTAGGAGGTCGCGCTGGGGCCGGTGTTTCAGGCTTTAGGGCAGTGCAGTGGTGTTCGGGGAGTGTAGGGGGTCATGCTGGGGCCAGTGTTTTTTGGGTTTAGGGCAGTGCAGTGGTGTTCGGGAAGTGTAGGGGATCGTGCTGGGGCCGGTGTTTCTGGGTATAGGGCAGTGTTGTTCGGGCAGTGTAGGGGGTCGTGCTGGGGGTGGTGTTTCAGTCTTTAGGGCAGTGCAGTGGTGTTCTGGCAGTGTAGGGGGTCGTGCTGGTGCTGGTGTTTCTGGGTTTAAGGCAGTGCAGTGGTGTAAGTTCAGTGTAGGGGATCGTGCTCGGGCTGGTGTTTCAGGGTTTCGGGCAGTGCAGTGGTGTTTGTTCAGTGTAGGGGGTTGTGCTGGGGCCGGTGTTTCAGGGTTTATGGAAGTGCAGTGGTGTTCGGGGAGTGTAGGGGGTCGTGCTGGTGCCGGTGTTTCAGGGTTTAGGACAGTTCAGTGGAGTTCGGGCAGTGTAGGGGATCGTGCTGGGGCCGGTGTTTCTGGGTATAGTTCAGTGTTGTTCGGGCAGTTTAGGGGGTCATGCTGGGGGTGGTGTTTCAGTCTTTAGGGCAGTGCAGTCGTGTTTGGGAAGTGTGGGGGGTCGTTCAGGGGCTGTGTTTCATGGTTTAGAGCAGTGCAGTGGTGTTCGGGCAGTGTAGGGGGTCGTGCTGGTGCTGGTGTTTCAGGGTTTAGGGCAGTGCAGTGGTGTAAGTTCAGTGTAGGGGATCGTGCTGGGGCTGGTGTTTCAGGGTTTAGGGCAGTTCAGTGGTGTTCGTTCAGTGTAGGGGGTTGTGCTGGGGCCGGTGTTTCAGGGTTTATGGAAGTGCAGTGGTGTTCGGGGAGTGTAGGGGGTCGTGCTGGTGCCGGTGTTTCAGGGTTTATGGCAGTGCAGTGGTGTTTGGGGAGTGTAGGGGGTCGTGCTGTGACTGGTGTTTCAGGGTTTAGGGCAGTGCAGTGGTGTTCGGGCAGTGTAGGGGGTCGTGCTGGCGCCGGTGTTGCAGGGTGTAAGGTCAGAGCAGTGGTGTTCGGGCAGTGCAGGGGGTCATGCTGGGGCCGGTGTTTCAGGGTGTAGGGAAGTGCAGTGGTGTTCAGGCAGTGTAGCGGGTCGTGCTGGGGCCAGTGTTTCAGAGGGTAGGGCAGGGCAGGGGTGTTCGGGCAGTGTAGGGGGTCGTGCTGGGGCCAGAGTTTCCAGGTGTAGGGCATTGCAGTGGTGTTCGGGCAGTGTAGGGGGTCATGCTGGTGCCGGTGTTTCAGGGTTAAGGGCAGTGCAGTGGTGTTCGGGGAGTGTAGGGGGTCATGCTTTGGCCGGTGTTTCAGGGTTTAGGGCAGTGCAGTGGTGTTCGGGCAGTATAGGGGGTCATGCTGGGGCCGGTGTTTCAGGGTGTAGGGCAGTGCAGTGGTGTTCGGGGAGTGTACGGGGTCGTGCTGGGGCCAGTGTTTCAGGGTGAAGGGAAGTGCAGTGGTGTTCGGCCAGTGTAGGGGGTCGTGCTGGGGCTGGTGTTTCATGGTTTAGGGCAGTGCTGTGGTGTTCGGGCAGTGTAGCGGGTCGTGCTGGGGCTGGTGTTTCAGGGTTTAGGGCAGTGTTGTGGTGATCGTTCAGTGTAGGAGGTCGCGCTGGGGCCGGTGTTTCAGGCTTTAGGGCAGTGCAGTGGTGTTCGGGGAGTGTAGGGGGTCGTGCTGGGGCCAGTGTTTTTAGGGTTTAGGGCAGTGCAGTGGTGTTCGGGAAGTGTAGGGGATCGTGCTGGGGCCAGTGTTTCTGGGTATAGGGCATTGTTGTTCGGGTAGTGTAGGGGGTCGTGCTGGGGGTGGTGTTTCAGTCTTTAGGGCAGTGCAGTGGTGTTCGGGAAGTGTGGGGGGTCGTTCAGGGGCTGTGTTTCACGGTTTAGAGGAGTGCAGTGGTGTTCTGGCAGTGTAGGGGGTTGTGCTGGGGCCGGTGTTTCAGGGTTTATGGAAGTGCAGTGGTGTTCGGGGAGTGTAGGGGGTCGTGCTGGTGCCGGTGTTTCAGGGTTTAGGACAGAGCAGTGGTGTTCGGGCAGTGCAGGGGGTCATGCTGGGGCCGGTGTTTCAGGGTTTAGGGCAGTGCAGTGGTGTTCAGGCAGTGTAGCGGGTCGTGCTGGGGCCAGTGTTTCAGAGTGTAGGGCAGGGCAGGGGTGTTCGGGCAGTGTTGGGGGTCATGCTGGGGCCAGAGTTTCTGGGTGTAGGGCAGTGCAGTGGTGTTCGGGCAGTGTAGGAGGTCGTGCTGGTGCCGGTGTTTCAGGGTTAAGGGCAGTGCAGTGGTGTTCGGGGAGTGTAGGGGGTCGTGCTGTGGCCGGTGTTTCAGGGTTTAGGGCAGTGCAGTGGTGTTCGGGCAGTATGGGGGGTCATGCTGGGGCCGGTGTTTTAGGGCGTAGGGCAGTGCAGTGGTGTTCGGGGAGTGTAGGGGGTCATGCTGGGGCAGGTGTTTCAGGGTGTAGGGCAGTGCAGTGGTGTTCGGGGAGTGTAGGGGGTCGTGCTGTGGCCGGTGTTTCAGGGTTTAGAGCAGTGCAGTGGTGTTCGGGCAGTATAGGGGATCGTGCTGGGGCTGGTGTTTCAGGGTCTAGGGCAGTGCAGTGGTGTTCGTTTAGTGTAGGGGGTTGTGCTGGGGACGGTGTTTCAGGGTTTATGGAAGTGCAGTGGTGTTCGGGGAGTGTAGGGGGTCGTGCTGGTGCCGGTGTTTCAGGGTTTAGGACAGTGCAGTGGTGTTTGGGGAGTGTAGGGGGTCGTGCTCGGGCCGGTGTTGCAGGGTGTAAGGTCAGAGCAGTGGAGTTCGGGCAGTGCAGGGGGTCATGCTGGGGCCGGTGTTTCAGGGTTTAGGGCAGTGCAGTGGTGTTCAGGCAGTGTAGGGGGTCGTTCTGGGGCCAGTGTTTCAGGGTATAGGGCAGTGCAGTGGTGTTCGGGCAGTGTAGGGGGTCGTGCTGGTGCCGGTGTTTCAGGGTTTAGGGCAGTGCAGTGGTGTTCGGGGAGTGTAGGGGGTCGTGCTGGGGCCAGTGTTTCTGGGTGAAGGGAAGTGCAGTGGTGTTTGGGCAATGTAGGGGGTCATGCTAGGGCTGGTGTTTCAGGGTGTAGGGCAGTGCAGTGGTGTTCGGGCAGTGTAGGGGGTCGTGCTGGGGCTGGTGTTTCATAGTTTAGGGCAATGCAGTGCTGTTCGGGCAGTGTAGCGGGTCGTGCTGGGGCTGGTGTTTCAGGGTTTAGGGCAGTGCAGTGGTGATCGTTCAGTGTAGGGGGTCATGCTGGGGCTGGTGTTTCAGGCATTAGGGCAGTGCAGTGGTGTTCGGGGAGTGTAGGGGGTCGTGCTGGGGCCGGTGTTTTTAGGGTTTAGGGCAGTTTAGTGGTGTTCGGGCAGTGTAGGGGGTCATGCTGGGGCCGGTGTTTCAGGGTTTAGGGCAGTGCAGTGGTGTTCAGGCAGTGTAGGGGGTCGTTCTGGGGCCAGTGTTTCAGGGTGTATGGTCAGAGCAGTGGTGTTCGGGCAGTGCAGGGGGTCATGCTGGGGCCGGGGTTTCAGGGTTTAGGGCAGTGCAGTGGTGTTCAGGCAGTGTAGGGGGTCGTGCTGGGGCCAGTGTTTCAGGGTGTAGGGCAGTGCAGTGGTGTTCGGGCAGTGTAGGGGGTCGTGCTGGTGCCGGTGTTTCAGGGTTTAGGTCAGTGCAGTGGTGTTCGGGGAGTGTAGGGGGTCGTGCTGTGGCCAGTGTTTCAGGGTTTAGGGCAGTGCAGTGGTGTTCGGGCAGTGTAGCGGGTCGTGCTGGGGCTGGTGTTTCAGGGTTTAGGGCAGTGCAGTGCAGTGGTGATCGTTCAGGGTAGGGGGTCGTGCTGGGGCTGGTGTTTCAGGCATTAGGGCAGTGCAGTGGTGTTCGGGGAGTGTAGGGGGTCGTGCTGGGCTGGTGTTTTTAGGGTTTAGGGCAGTTTAGTGGCGTTCGGGCAGTGTAGGGGGTCATGCTGGGGCCGGTGTTTCAGGGTTTAGGGCAGTGCAGTGGTGTTCGGGGAGTGTAGGGGGTCGTGCTGGAGCCGGTGTTTTTAGGGTTTAGGGCAGTTCAGTGGAGTTCGGGCAGTGTAGGGGATCGTGCTGGGGCCGGTGTTTTTGGGCATAGGGCAGTGTTGTTCGGGCAGTTTAGGGGGTCATGCTGGGGGTGGTGTTTCAGTCTTTAGGGCAGTGCAGTCGTGTTTGGGAAGTGTGGGGGGTCGTTCAGGGGCTGTGTTTCATGGTTTAGAGCAGTGCAGTGGTGTTCGGGCAGTGTAGGGGGTCGTGCTGGTGCTGGTGTTTCAGGGTTTAGGGCAGTGCAGTGGTGTAAGTTCAGTGTAGGGGATCGTGCTGGGGCTGGTGTTTCAGGGTTTAGGGCAGTGCAGTGGTGTTCGTTCAGTGTAGGGGGTTGTGCTGGGGCCGGTGTTTCAGGGTTTATGGAAGTGCAGTGGTGTTCGGGGAGTGTAGGGGGTCGTGCTGGTGCCGGTGTTTCAGGGTTTATGGCAGTGCAGTGGTGTTTGGGGAGTGTAGGGGGTCGTGCTGTGACTGGTGTTTCAGGGTTTAGGGCAGTGCAGTGGTGTTCGGGCAGTGTAGGGGGTCATGCTGGCGCCGGTGTTGCAGGGTGTAAGGTCAGAGCAGTGGTGTTCGGGCAGTGCAGGGGGTCATGCTGGGGCCGGTGTTTCAGGGTGTAGGGAAGTGCAGTGGTGTTCAGGCAGTGTAGCGGGTCGTGCTGGGGCCAGTGTTTCAGAGGGTAGGGCAGGGCAGGGGTGTTCGGGCAGTGTAGGGGGTCGTGCTGGGGCCAGAGTTTCCAGGTGTAGGGCAGTGCAGTGGTGTTCGGGCAGTGTAGGGGGTCATGCTGGTGCCGGTGTTTCAGGGTTAAGGGCAGTGCAGTGGTGTTCGGGGAGTGTAGGGGGTCATGCTGTGGCCGGTGTTTCAGGGTTTAGGGCAGTGCAGTGGTGTTCGGGCAGTATAGGGGGTCATGCTGGGGCCGGTGTTTCAGGGTGTAGGGCAGTGCAGTGGTGTTCGGGGAGTGTACGGGGTCGTGCTGGGGCCAGTGTTTCAGGGTGACGGGAAGTGCAGTGGTGTTCGGGCAATGTAGGGGGTCGTGCTAGGGCTGGTGTTTCAGGGCGTAGGGCAGTGCAGTAGTGTTCGGGCAGTGTAGGGGGTCGTGTTGGGGCTGGTGTTTCATGGTTTAGGGCAGTGCAGTGGTGTTCGGGCAGTGTAGCGTGTCCTGCTGGGGCTGGTGTTTCAGGGTTTAGGGCAGTGCAGTGGTGTTCGTTCAGTGTAGGGTTTGTGCTGGGGCAGGTGTTTCAGGGTTTAGGGCAGTTCAGTGGAGTTCGGGCAGTGTAGGGGATCGTGCTGGGGCCGGTGTTTCTGGGCATAGGGCAGTGTTGTTCGGGCAGTTTAGGGGGTCATGCTGGGGGTGGTGTTTCAGTCTTTAGGGCAGTGCAGTCGTGTTTGGGAAGTGTGGGGGGTCGTTCAGGGGCTGTGTTTCATGGTTTAGAGGAGTGCAGTGGTGTTCGGGCAGTGTAGGGGGTCGTGCTGGTGCTGGTGTTTCAGGGTTTCGGGCAGTGCAGTGGTGTAAGTTCAGTGTAGGGGATCGTGCTGGGGCTGGTGTTTCAGGGTTTAGGGCAGTGCAGTGGTGTTCGTTCAGTGTAGGGGGTTGTGCTGGGGCCGGTGTTTCAGGGTTTATGGAAGTGCAGTGGTGTTCAGGCAGTGTAGCGGGTCGTGCTGGGGCCAGTGTTTCAGAGTGTAGGGCAGGGCAGGGGTGTTCGGGCAGTGTAGGGGGTCATGCTGGGGCCAGAGTTTCTGGGTGTAGGGCAGTGCAGTGGTGTTCGGGCAGTGTAGGAGGTCGTGCTGGTGCCGGTGTTTCAGGGTTAAGGGCAGTGCAGTGGTGTTCGGGGAGTGTAGGGGGTCGTGCTGTGGCCGGTGTTTCAGGGTTTAGGGCAGTGCAGTGGTGTTCGGGCAGTATAGGGGGTCATGCTGGGGCCGGTGTTTTAGGGCGTAGGGCAGTGCAGTGGTGTTCGGGGAGTGTAGGGGGTCATGCTGGGGCCAGTGTTTCATGGTGAAGGGAAGTGCAGTGGTGTTCGGGCAATGTAGGGGGTCATGCTAGGGCTGGTGTTTCAGGGTGTAGGGCAGTGCAGTGGTGTTCAGGCAGTGTAGCGGGTCGTGCTGGGGCCAGTGTTTCAGAGGGTAGGGCAGGGCAGGGGTGTTCGGGCAGTGTAGGGGGTCGTGCTGGGGCCAGAGTTTCCAGGTGTAGGGCAGTGCAGTGGTGTTCGGGCAGTGTAGGGGGTCGGGCTGGTGCCGGTGTTTCAGGGTGAAGGGAAGTGCAGTGGTGTTCAGGCAATGTAGGGGGTCATGCTAGGGCTGGTGTTTCAGGGTGTAGAGCAGTGCAGTGGTGTTCGGCCAGTGTAGGGGGTCGTGCTGGGGCTGGTGTTTCATGGTTTAGGGCAGTGCTGTGGTGTTCGGGCAGTATAGCGGGTCGTGCTGGGGCTGGTGTTTCAGGGTTTAGGGCAGTGTAGTGGTGATCGTTCAGTGTAGGAGGTCGCGCTGGGGCCGGTGTTTCAGGCTTTAGGGCAGTGCAGTGGTGTTCGGGGAGTGTAGGGGGTCATGCTGGGGCCAGTGTTTTTTGGGTTTAGGGCAGTGCAGTGGTGTTCGGGAAGTGTAGGGGATCGTGCTGGGGCCGGTGTTTCTGGGTATAGGGCAGTGTTGTTCGGGCAGTGTAGGGGGTCGTGCTGGGGGTGGTGTTTCAGTCTTTAGGGCAGTGCAGTGGTGTTCTGGCAGTGTAGGGGGTCGTGCTGGTGCTGGTGTTTCTGGGTTTAAGGCAGTGCAGTTGTGTAAGTTCAGTGTAGGGGATCGTGCTCGGGCTGGTGTTTCAGGGTTTCGGGCAGTGCAGTGGTGTTTGTTCAGTGTAGGGGGTTGTGCTGGGGCCGGTGTTTCAGGGTTTATGGAAGTGCAGTGGTGTTCGGGGAGTGTAGGGGGTCGTGCTGGTGCCGGTGTTTCAGGGTTTAGGACAGTTCAGTGGAGTTCGGGCAGTGTAGGGGATCGTGCTGGGGCCGGTGTTTCTGGGTATAGTTCAGTGTTGTTCGGGCAGTTTAGGGGGTCATGCTGGGAGTGGTGTTTCAGTCTTTAGGGCAGTGCAGTCGTGTTTGGGAAGTGTGGGGGGTCGTTCAGGGGCTGTGTTTCATGGTTTAGAGCAGTGCAGTGGTGTTCGGGCAGTGTAGGGGGTCGTGCTGGTGCTGGTGTTTCAGGGTTTAGGGCAGTGCAGTGGTGTAAGTTCAGTGTAGGGGATCGTGCTGGGGCTGGTGTTTCAGGGTTTAGGGCAGTTCAGTGGTGTTCGTTCAGTGTAGGGGGTTGTGCTGGGGCCGGTGTTTCAGGGTTTATGGAAGTGCAGTGGTGTTCGGGGAGTGTAGGGGGTCGTGCTGGTGCCGGTGTTTCAGGGTTTATGGCAGTGCAGTGGTGTTTGGGGAGTGTAGGGGGTCGTGCTGTGACTGGTGTTTCAGGGTTTAGGGCAGTGCAGTGGTGTTCGGGCAGTGTAGGGGGTCGTGCTGGCGCCGGTGTTGCAGGGTGTAAGGTCAGAGCAGTGGTGTTCGGGCAGTGCAGGGGGTCATGCTGGGGCCGGTGTTTCAGGGTGTAGGGAAGTGCAGTGGTGTTCAGGCAGTGTAGCGGGTCGTGCTGGGGCCAGTGTTTCAGAGGGTAGGGCAGGGCAGGGGTGTTCGGGCAGTGTAGGGGGTCGTGCTGGGGCCAGAGTTTCCAGGTGTAGGGCAGTGCAGTGGTGTTCGGGCAGTGTAGGGGGTCATGCTGGTGCCGGTGTTTCAGGGTTAAGGGCAGTGCAGTGGTGTTCGGGGAGTGTAGGGGGTCATGCTTTGGCCGGTGTTTCAGGGTTTAGGGCAGTGCAGTGGTGTTCGGGCAGTATAGGGGGTCATGCTGGGGCCGGTGTTTCAGGGTGTAGGGCAGTGCAGTGGTGTTCGGGGAGTGTACGGGGTCGTGCTGGGGCCAGTGTTTCAGGGTGAAGGGAAGTGCAGTGGTGTTCGGCCAGTGTAGGGGGTCGTGCTGGGGCTGGTGTTTCATGGTTTAGGGCAGTGCTGTGGTGTTCGGGCAGTGTAGCGGGTCGTGCTGGGGCTGGTGTTTCAGGGTTTAGGGCAGTGTTGTGGTGATCGTTCAGTGTAGGAGGTCGCGCTGGGGCCGGTGTTTCAGGCTTTAGGGCAGTGCAGTGGTGTTCGGGGAGTGTAGGGGGTCGTGCTGGGGCCAGTGTTTTTAGGGTTTAGGGCAGTGCAGTGGTGTTCGGGAAGTGTAGGGGATCGTGCTGGGGCCAGTGTTTCTGGGTATAGGGCATTGTTGTTCGGGTAGTGTAGGGGGTCGTGCTGGGGGTGGTGTTTCAGTCTTTAGGGCAGTGCAGTGGTGTTCGGGAAGTGTGGGGGGTCGTTCAGGGGCTGTGTTTCACGGTTTAGAGGAGTGCAGTGGTGTTCTGGCAGTGTAGGGGGTTGTGCTGGGGCCGGTGTTTCAGGGTTTATGGAAGTGCAGTGGTGTTCGGGGAGTGTAGGGGGTCGTGCTGGTGCCGGTGTTTCAGGGTTTAGGACAGAGCAGTGGTGTTCGGGCAGTGCAGGGGGTCATGCTGGGGCCGGTGTTTCAGGGTTTAGGGCAGTGCAGTGGTGTTCAGGCAGTGTAGCGGGTCGTGCTGGGGCCAGTGTTTCAGAGTGTAGGGCAGGGCAGGGGTGTTCGGGCAGTGTTGGGGGTCATGCTGGGGCCAGAGTTTCTGGGTGTAGGGCAGTGCAGTGGTGTTCGGGCAGTGTAGGAGGTCGTGCTGGTGCCGGTGTTTCAGGGTTAAGGGCAGTGCAGTGGTGTTCGGGGAGTGTAGGGGGTCGTGCTGTGGCCGGTGTTTCAGGGTTTAGGGCAGTGCAGTGGTGTTCGGGCAGTATAGGGGGTCATGCTGGGGCCGGTGTTTTAGGGCGTAGGGCAGTGCAGTGGTGTTCGGGGAGTGTAGGGGGTCATGCTGGGGCCAGTGTTTCATGGTGAAGGGAAGTGCAGTGGTGTTCGGGCAATGTAGGGGGTCATGCTAGGGCTGGTGTTTCAGGGTGTAGGGCAGTGCAGTGGTGTTCAGGCAGTGTAGGGGGTCGTGCTGGGGCCAGAGTTTCCAGGTGTAGGGCAGTGCATTGGTGTTCGGGCAGTGTAGGGGGTCGGGCTGGTGCCGGTGTTTCAGGGTGAAGGGAAGTGCAGTGGTGTTCAGGCAATGTAGGGGGTCATGCTAGGGCTGGTGTTTCAGGGTGTAGAGCAGTGCAGTGGTGTTCGGCCAGTGTAGGGGGTCGTGCTGGGGCTGGTGTTTCATGGTTTAGGGCAGTGCTGTGGTGTTCGGGCAGTATAGCGGGTCGTGCTGGGGCTGGTGTTTCAGGGTTTAGGGCAGTGTAGTGGTGATCGTTCAGTGTAGGAGGTCGCGCTGGGGCCGGTGTTTCAGGCTTTAGGGCAGTGCAGTGGTGTTCGGGGAGTGTAGGGGGTCATGCTGGGGCCAGTGTTTTTTGGGTTTAGGGCAGTGCAGTGGTGTTCGGGAAGTGTAGGGGATCGTGCTGGGGCCGGTGTTTCTGGGTATAGGGCAGTGTTGTTCGGGCAGTGTAGGGGGTCGTGCTGGGGGTGGTGTTTCAGTCTTTAGGGCAGTGCAGTGGTGTTCTGGCAGTGTAGGGGGTCGTGCTGGTGCTGGTGTTTCAGGGTTTAAGGCAGTGCAGTGGTGTAAGTTCAGTGTAGGGGATCGTGCTCGGGCTGGTGTTTCAGGGTTTCGGGCAGTGCAGTGGTGTTTGTTCAGTGTAGGGGGTTGTGCTGGGGCCGGTGTTTCAGGGTTTATGGAAGTGCAGTGGTGTTCGGGGAGTGTAGGGGGTCGTGCTGGTGCCGGTGTTTCAGGGTTTAGGACAGTGCAGTGGTGTTTGGGGTGTGTAGGGGGTCGTGCTGTGACTGGTGTTTCAGGGCTTAGGGCAGTGCAGTGGTGTTCGGGCAGTGTAGGGGGTCATGCTGGGGCCGGTGTTTCAGGGTTTAGGGCAGTGCAGTGGTGTTCAGGCAGTGTAGCGGGTCGTGCTGGGGCCAGTGTTTCAGAGTGTAGGGCAGGGCAGGGGTGTTCGGGCAGTGTAGGGGGTCGTGCTGGGGCCAGAGTTTCCGGGTGTAGGGCAGTGCAGTGGTGTTCGGGCAGTGTAGGAGGTCGTGCTGGTGCCGGTGTTTCAGGGTGTAGGGCAGTGCAGTGGTGTTCGGGCAGTGTAGGGGGTCGTGCTGTGGCCAGTGTTTCAGGGTTTAGGGCAGTGCAGTGGTGTTCGGGCAGTGTAGCGGGTTGTGCTGGGGCTGGTGTTTCACGGTTTAGGGCAGTGCAGTGGTGATCGTTCAGTGTAGGGGGTCGTGCTGGGGCTGGTGTTTCAGGCATTAGGGCAGTGCAGTTGTTTTCGGGGAGTGTAGGGGGTCGTGCTGGGGCCGGTGTTTTTAGGGTTTAGGGCAGTTTAGTGGCATTCGGGCAGTGTAGGGGGTCATGCTGGGGCTGGTGTTTCAGGGTTTAGGGCAGTGCAGTGGTGTTCGGGGAGTGTAGGGGGTCGTGCTGTGGCCGGTGTTTCAGGGTTTAGGGCAGTGCAGTGGTGTTCGGGCAGTATAGGGGGTCATGCTGGGGCCGGTGTTTTAGGGCGTAGGGCAGTGCAGTGGTGTTCGGGGAGTGTAGGGGGTCATGCTGGGGCAGGTGTTTCAGGGTGTAGGGCAGTGCAGTGGTGTTCGGGGAATGTAGGGGGTCGTGCTGTGGCCGGTGTTTCAGGGTTTAGAGCAGTGCAGTGGTGTTCGGGCAGTATAGGGGATCGTGCTGGGGCTGGTGTTTCAGGGTCTAGGGCAGTGCAGTGGTGTTCGTTTAGTGTAGGGGGTTGTGCTGGGGACGGTGTTTCAGGGTTTATGGAAGTGCAGTGGTGTTCGGGGAGTGTAGGGGGTCGTGCTGGTGCCGGTGTTTCAGGGTTTAGGACAGTGCAGTGGTGTTTGGGGAGTGTAGGGGGTCGTGCTCGGGCCGGTGTTGCAGGGTGTAAGGTCAGAGCAGTGGAGTTCGGGCAGTGCAGGGGGTCATGCTGGGGCCGGTGTTTCAGGGTTTAGGGCAGTGCAGTGGTGTTCAGGCAGTGTAGGGGGTCGTTCTGGGGCCAGTGTTTCAGGGTATAGGGCAGTGCAGTGGTGTTCGGGCAGTGTAGGGGGTCGTGCTGGTGCCGGTGTTTCAGGGTTTAGGGCAGTGCAGTGGTGTTCGGGGAGTGTAGGGGGTCGTGCTGGGGCCAGTGTTTCTGGGTGAAGGGAAGTGCAGTGGTGTTTGGGCAATGTAGGGGGTCATGCTAGGGCTGGTGTTTCAGGGTGTAGGGCAGTGCAGTGGTGTTCGGGCAGTGTAGGGGGTCGTGCTGGGGCTGGTGTTTCATAGTTTAGGGCAATGCAGTGCTGTTCGGGCAGTGTAGCGGGTCGTGCTGGGGCTGGTGTTTCAGGGTTTAGGGCAGTGCAGTGGTGATCGTTCAGTGTAGGGGGTCATGCTGGGGCTGGTGTTTCAGGCATTAGGGCAGTGCAGTGGTGTTCGGGGAGTGTAGGGGGTCGTGCTGGGGCCGGTGTTTTTAGGGTTTAGGGCAGTTTAGTGGTGTTCGGGCAGTGTAGGGGGTCATGCTGGGGCCGGTGTTTCAGGGTTTAGGGCAGTGCAGTGGTGTTCAGGCAGTGTAGGGGGTCGTTCTGGGGCCAGTGTTTCAGGGTGTATGGTCAGAGCAGTGGTGTTCGGGCAGTGCAGGGGGTCATGCTGGGGCCGGGGTTTCAGGGTTTAGGGCAGTGCAGTGGTGTTCAGGCAGTGTAGGGGGTCGTGCTGGGGCCAGTGTTTCAGGGTGTAGGGCAGTGCAGTGGTGTTCGGGCAGTGTAGGGGGTCGTGCTGGTGCCGGTGTTTCAGGGTTTAGGTCAGTGCAGTGGTGTTCGGGGAGTGTAGGGGGTCGTGCTGTGGCCAGTGTTTCAGGGTTTAGGGCAGTGCAGTGGTGTTCGGGCAGTGTAGCGGGTCGTGCTGGGGCTGGTGTTTCAGGGTTTAGGGCAGTGCAGTGCAGTGGTGATCGTTCAGGGTAGGGGGTCGTGCTGGGGCTGGTGTTTCAGGCATTAGGGCAGTGCAGTGGTGTTCGGGGAGTGTAGGGGGTCGTGCTGGGCTGGTGTTTTTAGGGTTTAGGGCAGTTTAGTGGCGTTCGGGCAGTGTAGGGGGTCATGCTGGGGCCGGTGTTTCAGGGTTTAGGGCAGTGCAGTGGTGTTCGGGGAGTGTAGGGGGTCGTGCTGGAGCCGGTGTTTTTAGGGTTTAGGGCAGTTCAGTGGAGTTCGGGCAGTGTAGGGGATCGTGCTGGGGCCGGTGTTTTTGGGCATAGGGCAGTGTTGTTCGGGCAGTTTAGGGGGTCATGCTGGGGGTGGTGTTTCAGTCTTTAGGGCAGTGCAGTCGTGTTTGGGAAGTGTGGGGGGTCGTTCAGGGGCTGTGTTTCATGGTTTAGAGCAGTGCAGTGGTGTTCGGGCAGTGTAGGGGGTCGTGCTGGTGCTGGTGTTTCAGGGTTTAGGGCAGTGCAGTGGTGTAAGTTCAGTGTAGGGGATCGTGCTGGGGCTGGTGTTTCAGGGTTTAGGGCAGTGCAGTGGTGTTCGTTCAGTGTAGGGTTTGTGCTGGGGCAGGTGTTTCAGGGTTTAGGGCAGTTCAGTGGAGTTCGGGCAGTGTAGGGGATCGTGCTGGGGCCGGTGTTTCTGGGCATAGGGCAGTGTTGTTCGGGCAGTTTAGGGGGTCATGCTGGGGGTGGTGTTTCAGTCTTTAGGGCAGTGCAGTCGTGTTTGGGAAGTGTGGGGGGTCGTTCAGGGGCTGTGTTTCATGGTTTAGAGGAGTGCAGTGGTGTTCGGGCAGTGTAGGGGGTCGTGCTGGTGCTGGTGTTTCAGGGTTTCGGGCAGTGCAGTGGTGTAAGTTCAGTGTAGGGGATCGTGCTGGGGCTGGTGTTTCAGGGTTTAGGGCAGTGCAGTGGTGTTCGTTCAGTGTAGGGGGTTGTGCTGGGGCCGGTGTTTCAGGGTTTATGGAAGTGCAGTGGTGTTCAGGCAGTGTAGCGGGTCGTGCTGGGGCCAGTGTTTCAGAGTGTAGGGCAGGGCAGGGGTGTTCGGGCAGTGTAGGGGGTCATGCTGGGGCCAGAGTTTCTGGGTGTAGGGCAGTGCAGTGGTGTTCGGGCAGTGTAGGAGGTCGTGCTGGTGCCGGTGTTTCAGGGTTAAGGGCAGTGCAGTGGTGTTCGGGGAGTGTAGGGGGTCGTGCTGTGGCCGGTGTTTCAGGGTTTAGGGCAGTGCAGTGGTGTTCGGGCAGTATAGGGGGTCATGCTGGGGCCGGTGTTTTAGGGCGTAGGGCAGTGCAGTGGTGTTCGGGGAGTGTAGGGGGTCATGCTGGGGCCAGTGTTTCATGGTGAAGGGAAGTGCAGTGGTGTTCGGGCAATGTAGGGGGTCATGCTAGGGCTGGTGTTTCAGGGTGTAGGGCAGTGCAGTGGTGTTCAGGCAGTGTAGCGGGTCGTGCTGGGGCCAGTGTTTCAGAGGGTAGGGCAGGGCAGGGGTGTTCGGGCAGTGTAGGGGGTCGTGCTGGGGCCAGAGTTTCCAGGTGTAGGGCAGTGCAGTGGTGTTCGGGCAGTGTAGGGGGTCGGGCTGGTGCCGGTGTTTCAGGGTGAAGGGAAGTGCAGTGGTGTTCAGGCAATGTAGGGGGTCATGCTAGGGCTGGTGTTTCAGGGTGTAGAGCAGTGCAGTGGTGTTCGGCCAGTGTAGGGGGTCGTGCTGGGGCTGGTGTTTCATGGTTTAGGGCAGTGCTGTGGTGTTCGGGCAGTATAGCGGGTCGTGCTGGGGCTGGTGTTTCAGGGTTTAGGGCAGTGTAGTGGTGATCGTTCAGTGTAGGAGGTCGCGCTGGGGCCGGTGTTTCAGGCTTTAGGGCAGTGCAGTGGTGTTCGGGGAGTGTAGGGGGTCATGCTGGGGCCAGTGTTTTTTGGGTTTAGGGCAGTGCAGTGGTGTTCGGGAAGTGTAGGGGATCGTGCTGGGGCCGGTGTTTCTGGGTATAGGGCAGTGTTGTTCGGGCAGTGTAGGGGGTCGTGCTGGGGGTGGTGTTTCAGTCTTTAGGGCAGTGCAGTGGTGTTCTGGCAGTGTAGGGGGTCGTGCTGGTGCTGGTGTTTCTGGGTTTAAGGCAGTGCAGTTGTGTAAGTTCAGTGTAGGGGATCGTGCTCGGGCTGGTGTTTCAGGGTTTCGGGCAGTGCAGTGGTGTTTGTTCAGTGTAGGGGGTTGTGCTGGGGCCGGTGTTTCAGGGTTTATGGAAGTGCAGTGGTGTTCGGGGAGTGTAGGGGGTCGTGCTGGTGCCGGTGTTTCAGGGTTTAGGACAGTTCAGTGGAGTTCGGGCAGTGTAGGGGATCGTGCTGGGGCCGGTGTTTCTGGGTATAGTTCAGTGTTGTTCGGGCAGTTTAGGGGGTCATGCTGGGAGTGGTGTTTCAGTCTTTAGGGCAGTGCAGTCGTGTTTGGGAAGTGTGGGGGGTCGTTCAGGGGCTGTGTTTCATGGTTTAGAGCAGTGCAGTGGTGTTCGGGCAGTGTAGGGGGTCGTGCTGGTGCTGGTGTTTCAGGGTTTAGGGCAGTGCAGTGGTGTAAGTTCAGTGTAGGGGATCGTGCTGGGGCTGGTGTTTCAGGGTTTAGGGCAGTTCAGTGGTGTTCGTTCAGTGTAGGGGGTTGTGCTGGGGCCGGTGTTTCAGGGTTTATGGAAGTGCAGTGGTGTTCGGGGAGTGTAGGGGGTCGTGCTGGTGCCGGTGTTTCAGGGTTTATGGCAGTGCAGTGGTGTTTGGGGAGTGTAGGGGGTCGTGCTGTGACTGGTGTTTCAGGGTTTAGGGCAGTGCAGTGGTGTTCGGGCAGTGTAGGGGGTCGTGCTGGCGCCGGTGTTGCAGGGTGTAAGGTCAGAGCAGTGGTGTTCGGGCAGTGCAGGGGGTCATGCTGGGGCCGGTGTTTCAGGGTGTAGGGAAGTGCAGTGGTGTTCAGGCAGTGTAGCGGGTCGTGCTGGGGCCAGTGTTTCAGAGGGTAGGGCAGGGCAGGGGTGTTCGGGCAGTGTAGGGGGTCGTGCTGGGGCCAGAGTTTCCAGGTGTAGGGCAGTGCAGTGGTGTTCGGGCAGTGTAGGGGGTCATGCTGGTGCCGGTGTTTCAGGGTTAAGGGCAGTGCAGTGGTGTTCGGGGAGTGTAGGGGGTCATGCTTTGGCCGGTGTTTCAGGGTTTAGGGCAGTGCAGTGGTGTTCGGGCAGTATAGGGGGTCATGCTGGGGCCGGTGTTTCAGGGTGTAGGGCAGTGCAGTGGTGTTCGGGGAGTGTACGGGGTCGTGCTGGGGCCAGTGTTTCAGGGTGAAGGGAAGTGCAGTGGTGTTCGGCCAGTGTAGGGGGTCGTGCTGGGGCTGGTGTTTCATGGTTTAGGGCAGTGCTGTGGTGTTCGGGCAGTGTAGCGGGTCGTGCTGGGGCTGGTGTTTCAGGGTTTAGGGCAGTGTTGTGGTGATCGTTCAGTGTAGGAGGTCGCGCTGGGGCCGGTGTTTCAGGCTTTAGGGCAGTGCAGTGGTGTTCGGGGAGTGTAGGGGGTCGTGCTGGGGCCAGTGTTTTTAGGGTTTAGGGCAGTGCAGTGGTGTTCGGGAAGTGTAGGGGATCGTGCTGGGGCCAGTGTTTCTGGGTATAGGGCATTGTTGTTCGGGTAGTGTAGGGGGTCGTGCTGGGGGTGGTGTTTCAGTCTTTAGGGCAGTGCAGTGGTGTTCGGGAAGTGTGGGGGGTCGTTCAGGGGCTGTGTTTCACGGTTTAGAGGAGTGCAGTGGTGTTCTGGCAGTGTAGGGGGTTGTGCTGGGGCCGGTGTTTCAGGGTTTATGGAAGTGCAGTGGTGTTCGGGGAGTGTAGGGGGTCGTGCTGGTGCCGGTGTTTCAGGGTTTAGGACAGAGCAGTGGTGTTCGGGCAGTGCAGGGGGTCATGCTGGGGCCGGTGTTTCAGGGTTTAGGGCAGTGCAGTGGTGTTCAGGCAGTGTAGCGGGTCGTGCTGGGGCCAGTGTTTCAGAGTGTAGGGCAGGGCAGGGGTGTTCGGGCAGTGTTGGGGGTCATGCTGGGGCCAGAGTTTCTGGGTGTAGGGCAGTGCAGTGGTGTTCGGGCAGTGTAGGAGGTCGTGCTGGTGCCGGTGTTTCAGGGTTAAGGGCAGTGCAGTGGTGTTCGGGGAGTGTAGGGGGTCGTGCTGTGGCCGGTGTTTCAGGGTTTAGGGCAGTGCAGTGGTGTTCGGGCAGTATAGGGGGTCATGCTGGGGCCGGTGTTTTAGGGCGTAGGGCAGTGCAGTGGTGTTCGGGGAGTGTAGGGGGTCATGCTGGGGCCAGTGTTTCATGGTGAAGGGAAGTGCAGTGGTGTTCGGGCAATGTAGGGGGTCATGCTAGGGCTGGTGTTTCAGGGTGTAGGGCAGTGCAGTGGTGTTCAGGCAGTGTAGGGGGTCGTGCTGGGGCCAGAGTTTCCAGGTGTAGGGCAGTGCATTGGTGTTCGGGCAGTGTAGGGGGTCGGGCTGGTGCCGGTGTTTCAGGGTGAAGGGAAGTGCAGTGGTGTTCAGGCAATGTAGGGGGTCATGCTAGGGCTGGTGTTTCAGGGTGTAGAGCAGTGCAGTGGTGTTCGGCCAGTGTAGGGGGTCGTGCTGGGGCTGGTGTTTCATGGTTTAGGGCAGTGCTGTGGTGTTCGGGCAGTATAGCGGGTCGTGCTGGGGCTGGTGTTTCAGGGTTTAGGGCAGTGTAGTGGTGATCGTTCAGTGTAGGAGGTCGCGCTGGGGCCGGTGTTTCAGGCTTTAGGGCAGTGCAGTGGTGTTCGGGGAGTGTAGGGGGTCATGCTGGGGCCAGTGTTTTTTGGGTTTAGGGCAGTGCAGTGGTGTTCGGGAAGTGTAGGGGATCGTGCTGGGGCCGGTGTTTCTGGGTATAGGGCAGTGTTGTTCGGGCAGTGTAGGGGGTCGTGCTGGGGGTGGTGTTTCAGTCTTTAGGGCAGTGCAGTGGTGTTCTGGCAGTGTAGGGGGTCGTGCTGGTGCTGGTGTTTCAGGGTTTAAGGCAGTGCAGTGGTGTAAGTTCAGTGTAGGGGATCGTGCTCGGGCTGGTGTTTCAGGGTTTCGGGCAGTGCAGTGGTGTTTGTTCAGTGTAGGGGGTTGTGCTGGGGCCGGTGTTTCAGGGTTTATGGAAGTGCAGTGGTGTTCGGGGAGTGTAGGGGGTCGTGCTGGTGCCGGTGTTTCAGGGTTTAGGACAGTGCAGTGGTGTTTGGGGTGTGTAGGGGGTCGTGCTGTGACTGGTGTTTCAGGGCTTAGGGCAGTGCAGTGGTGTTCGGGCAGTGTAGGGGGTCATGCTGGGGCCGGTGTTTCAGGGTTTAGGGCAGTGCAGTGGTGTTCAGGCAGTGTAGCGGGTCGTGCTGGGGCCAGTGTTTCAGAGTGTAGGGCAGGGCAGGGGTGTTCGGGCAGTGTAGGGGGTCGTGCTGGGGCCAGAGTTTCCGGGTGTAGGGCAGTGCAGTGGTGTTCGGGCAGTGTAGGAGGTCGTGCTGGTGCCGGTGTTTCAGGGTGTAGGGCAGTGCAGTGGTGTTCGGGCAGTGTAGGGGGTCGTGCTGTGGCCAGTGTTTCAGGGTTTAGGGCAGTGCAGTGGTGTTCGGGCAGTGTAGCGGGTTGTGCTGGGGCTGGTGTTTCACGGTTTAGGGCAGTGCAGTGGTGATCGTTCAGTGTAGGGGGTCGTGCTGGGGCTGGTGTTTCAGGCATTAGGGCAGTGCAGTTGTTTTCGGGGAGTGTAGGGGGTCGTGCTGGGGCCGGTGTTTTTAGGGTTTAGGGCAGTTTAGTGGCATTCGGGCAGTGTAGGGGGTCATGCTGGGGCTGGTGTTTCAGGGTTTAGGGCAGTGCAGTGGTGTTCGGGGAGTGTAGGGGGTCGTGCTGGGGCCGGTGTTTTTAGGGTTTAGGGCAGTTCAGTGGAGTTCGGGCAGTGTAGGGGATCGTGCTGGGGCCAGTGTTTCTGGGTATAGGGCAGTGTTGTTCGGGCAGTTTAGGGGGTCATGCTGGGGGTGGTGTTTCAGTCTTTAGGGCAGTGCAGTGGTGTTTGGGAAGTGTGGGGGGTCGTTCAGGGGCTGTGTTTCATGGTTTAGAGCAGTGCAGTGGTGTTCGGGCAGTGTAGGGGGTCGTGCTGGTGCTGGTGTTTCAGGGTTTAGGGCAGTGCAGTGGTGTAAGTTCAGTGTAGGGGATAGTGCTGGGGCTGGTGTTTCAGGGTTTAGGGCAGTGCAGTGGTTTTCGTTCAGTGTAGGGGGTTGTGATGGGGCCGGTGTTTCAGGGTTTATGGAAGTGCAGTGGTGTTCGGGGAGTGTAGGGGGTCGTGCTGGTGCCGGTGTTTCAGGGTTTATGGCAGTGCAGTGGTGTTTGGGGAGTGTAGGGGGTCTTGCTGTGACTGGTGTTTCAGGGTTTAGGGCAGTGCAGTGGTGTTCGGGCAGTGTAGGGGGTCGTGCTGGCGCCGGTGTTGCAGGGTGTAAGGTCAGAGCAGTGGTGTTCGGGCAGTGCAGGGGGTCATGCTGGGGCCAGTGTTTCAGGGTTTAGGGCAGTGCAGTGGTGTTCAGGCAGTGTAGCGGGTCGTGCTGGGGCCAGTGTTTCAGAGTGTAGGGCAGGGCAGGGGTGTTCGGGCAGTGTAGGGGGTCGTGCTGGGGCCAGAGTTTCTGGGTGTAGGGCAGTGCAGTGGTGTTCGGGCAGTGTAGGAGGTCGTGCTGGTGCCGGTGTTTCAGGGTTAAGGGCAGTGCAGTGGTGTTCGGGGAGTGTAGGGGGTCGTGCTGTGGCCGGTGTTTCAGGGTTTAGGGCAGTGCAGTGGTGTTCGGGCAGTATAGGGGGTCATGCTGGGGCCGGTGTTTTAGGGCGTAGGGCAGTGCAGTGGTGTTCGGGGAGTGTAGGGGTCATGCTGGGGCCAGTGTTTCAGGGTGAAGGGAAGTGCAGTGGTGTTCGGGCAATGTAGGGGGTCATGCTAGGGCTGGTGTTTCAGGGTGTAGGGCAGTGCAGTGGTGTTCAGGCAGTGTAGCGGGTCGTGCTGGGGCCAGTGTTTCAGAGGGTAGGGCAGGGCAGGGGTGTTCGGGCAGTGTAGGGGGTCGTGCTGGGGCCAGAGTTTCCAGGTGTAGGGCAGTGCAGTGGTGTTCGGGCAGTGTAGGGGGTTGGGCTGGTGCCGGTGTTTCAGGGTGAAGGGAAGTGCAGTGTTGTTCAGGCAATGTGGGGGGTCATGCTAGGGCTGGTGTTTCAGGGTGTAGAGCAGTGCAGTGGTGTTCGGCCAGTGTAGGGGGTCGTGCTGGGGCTGGTGTTTCATGGTTTAGGGCAGTGCTGTGGTGTTCGGGCAGTATAGCAGGTCGTGCTGGGGCTGGTGTTTCAGGGTTTAGGGCAGTGCAGTGGTGTAAGTTCAGTGTAGGGGGTCGTGCTGTGACTGGTGTTTCAGGGTTTAGGGCAGTGCAGTGGTGTTCGTGGAGTGTAGGGGGTCGTGCTGTGGCCGGTGTTTCAGGGTTTAGGGCAGTGCAGTTGTGTTCGGAAAGTATAGGGGGTCATGCTGGGGCCGGTGTTTTAGGGCGTAGGGCAGTGCAGTGGTGTTCGGGGAGTGTAGGGGGTCGTGCTGGGGCCAGTGTTTCAGGGTGAAGAAAAGTGCAGTGGTGGTCGGGCAATGTAGGGGGTCATGCTAGGGCTGGTGTTTCAGGGTGTAGGGCAGTGCAGTGGTGTTCGGGCAGTGTAGGGGGTCGTACTGGGGCTGGTGTTTCATGGTTTAGGGCAGTGCTGTGGTGTTCGGGCAGTGTAGCGGGTCGTGCTGGGGCTGGTGTTTCAGGGTTTAGGGAAGTGCAGTGGTGATCATTCAGTGTACGAGGTCGCGCTGGGGCCGGTGTTTCAGGCTTTAGGGCAGTGCAGTGGTGTTCGGGGAGTGTAGGGGGTTGTGCTGGGGCCAGTGTTTTTAGGCTTTAGGGCAGTGCAGTGCTGTTCGGGCAGTGTAGGGGGTCGTGCTGGGGGTGGTATTTCAGTATTTAGGGCAGTGCAGTGGTGTTCGGGAAGTTTGGGGGGTCGTTCAGGGGCTGTGTTTCACGGTTTAGAGCAGTGCTGTGGTGTTTGGGCAGTGTAGGGGGTCGTGCTGGTGCTGGTGTTTAAGGGTTTAGGGCAGTGCAGTGGTGTGAGTTCAGTGTAGGAGGTCGCGCTGGGGCCAGTGTTTTAGGCTTTAGGGCAGTGCAGTGGTGTTCGGGGAGTGTAGGGGGTAGTGCTGGGGCCAGTGTTTTTAGGGTTTAGGGCAGTGCAGTGGTGTTCGGGAAGTGTAGGGGGTCATGCTGGGGCCGGTGTTTTTAGGGTTTAGGGCAGTTCAGTGGTGTTCGGGCAGTGTAGGGGGTCATGCTGGGGCCGGAGTTTTTAGGGTTTAGGGCAGTGCAGTGGTGTTCGGGAAGTGTAGGGGATCGTGCTGGGGCCGGTGTTTCTGGGTATAGGGCAGTGTTGTTCGGGCAGTGTAGGGGGTCGTGCTGGGGGTGGTGTTTCAGTCTTTAGGGCAGTGCAGTGGTGTTCGGGAAGTGTGGGGGGTCGTTCAGGGGCTGTGTTTCACAGTTTAGAGCTGTGCAGTGGTGTTCTGGCAGTGTAGGGGGTCGTGCTGGTGCTCGTGTTTCAGGGTTTAAGGCAGTGCAGTGGTGTAAGTTCAGTGTAGGGGATCGTGCTGGGGCTGGTGTTTCAGGGTTTAGGGCAGTGCAGTGATGTTTGTTCAGTGTAGGGGGTTGTGCTGGGGCCGGTGTTTCAGGGTTTATGGAAGTGCAGTGGTGTTCGGGGAGTGTAGGGGGTTGTGCTGGTGCCGGTGTTTCAGGGTTTAGGACAGTGCAGTGGTGTTTGGGGAGTGTAGGGGGTCGTGCTGTGACTGGTGTTTCAGGGTTTAGGGCAGTGCAGTGGTGTTCGGGCAGTGTAGGGGGTCGTGCTGGCGCCGGTGTTGCAGGGTGTAAGGTCAGAGCAGTGGTGTTCGGGCAGTGCAGGGGGTCATGCTGGGGCCGGTGTTTCAGGGTTTAGGGCAGTGCAGTGGTGTTCAGGCAGTGTAGCGGGTCGTGCTGGGGCCAGTGTTTCAGAGTGTAGGGCAGGGCAGGGGTGTTCGGGCAGTGTAGGGGGTCGTGCTGGGGCCAGAGTTTCCGGGTGTAGGGCTGTGCAGTGGTGTTCGGGCAGTGTAGGAGGTCGTGCTGGTGCCGGTGTTTCAGGGCGTAGGGCAGTGCAGTGGTGGTCGGGCAATGTAGGGGGTCATGCTAGGGCTGGTGTTTCAGGGTGTAGGGCAGTGCAGTGGTGTTCGGGCAGTGTAGGGGGTCGTGCTGGGGCTGGTGTTTCTTGGTTTAGGGCAGTGCTGTGGTGTTCGGGCAGTGTAGCGGGTCGTGCTGGGGCTGGTGTTTCAGGGTTTAGGGAAGTGCAGTGGTGATCATTCAGTGTAGGAGGTCGCGCTGGGGCCGGTGTTTCAGGCTTTAGGGCAGTGCAGTGGTGTTCGGGGAGTGTAGGGGGTCGTGCTGGGGCCAGTGTTTTTAGGGTTTAGGGCAGTGCAGTGGTGTTCGGGAAGTGTAGGGGGTCGTGCTGGGGCCGGCGTTTCTGGGTGTAGGGCAGTGCTGTTCGGGCAGTGTAGGGGGTCGTGCTGGGGTTGGTGTTTCAGTATTTAGGGCAGTGCAGTGGTGTTCGGGAAGTCTGGGGGGTCGTTCAGGGGCTGTGTTTCACGGTTTAGAGCAGTGCAGTGGTGTTCAGGCAGTGTAGGGGGTCGTGCTGGTGTTTAAGGGTTTAGGGCAGTGCAGTGGTGTAAGTTCAGTGTAGGGGATCGTGCTGGGGCTGGTGTTTCAGGGTTTAGGGCAGTGCAGTGGTGTTCGTTCAGTGTAGGGGGTTGTGCTGGGGCCGGTGTTTCAGGGTTTATGGAAGTGCAGTGGTGTTCGGGGAGTGTAGGGGGTCGTGCTGGTGCCAGTTTTTCAGGGTTTAGGGAAGTGCAGTGGTGTTTGGGGAGTGTAGGGGGTCGTGCTGTGACTGGTGTTTCAGGGTTTCATGCAGTGCAGTGGTGGTCGGGCAGTGTAGGGGGTCGTGCTGGGGCCGGTGTTGCAGGGTGTAAGGTCAGAGCAGTGGTGTTCGGGCAATGCAGGGGGTCATGCTGGGGCCGGTGTTTCAGGGTTTAGGGCAGTGCAGTGGTGTTCAGGCAGTGTGGGGGGTCGTGCTGGGGCCAGTGTTTCAGGGTGTAGGGCAGGGCAGGGGTGTTCGGGCAGTGTAGGGGTGGTGCTGGGGCCAGAGTTTCCGGGTGTAGGGCAGTGCAGTGGTGTTCGGGCAGTGTAGGGGTCATGCTGGGGCTGGTGTTTCATGGTTTAGGGCAGTGCAGTGGTGATCGGGCAGTGTAGCAGATCGTGCTGGGACTGGTGTTTCAGGGTTTAGGGCAGTGCAGTGGTGATCGTTCAGTGTAGTGAGTCGTGCTGGGGCCGGTGTTTCAGGGTTTAGGGCAGTGCATTGGTGTTCGGGGAGTGTAGGGGGTCGTGCTGGGGCCAGTGTTTTTAGGGTTTAGGGCAGTTCAGTGGTGTTCGGGCAGTGTAGAGGGTCATGCTGGGGCCGGAGTTTTCAGGGTTTAGGGCAGTGCAGTGGTGTTTGGCCAGTGTAGGGGGTTGTGCTGGGGCTGGTGTTTCAGGGTGTAGTGCAGTGGTGTTCGGGCAGTGTAGGGGGTCGGGCTGGGGCTGGTGTTTCAGGGTTTAGGGCAGTGCAGTGGTGTTCGGGGAGTGTAGGGGGTCATGCTGTGGCCGGTGTTTCAGGGTTTAGGGCAGTGCATTGGTGTTCAGGCAGTGTAGGGGGTCGTTCTGGGGCCGGTGTTTCAGGGTGTAGGGCAGTGCAGTGGTGTTCGGGCAGTATAGGGGGTCATGCTGGGGCCGGTGTTTCAGGTTGTAGGGCAGTGCAGTGGGTTTTCCGGAGTGTAGGGCATCGTTCTGGGGCTGGTGTTTCAGTGTGAAGGGCAGTGCAGTGGTGTTCGAGCAGTGTAGGGGGTCGTGCTGGGGCCGGTGTTTCAGGGCGTAGGGCAGTGCAGTGGTGTTCGGGCAGTGTAGGGGGTCGGGTTGGGGCTGGTGTTTCAGGGTTTAGGGCAGTGCAGTGGTGTTCGGGGAGTGTAGGGGGTCATGCTGTGGCCGGTGTTTCAGGGTTTAGGGCAGTGCATTGGTGTTCAGGCAGTGTAGGGGGTCGTTCTGGGGCCGGTGTTTCAGGGTGTAGGGCAGTGCAGTGGTGTTCGGGCAGTATAGGGGGTCATGCTGGGGCCGGTGTTTCAGGTTGTAGGGCAGTGCAGTGGGTTTTGCGGAGTGTAGGGCGTCGTTCTGGGGCTGGTGTTTCAGTGTGAAGGGCAGTGCAGTGGTGTTCGAGCAGTGTAGGGGGTCGTGCTGGGGCCGATGTTTCAGGGTGTAGGGCAGTGCAGAGGTGTTCGGGCCGTGTAGGGGGTCGTGCTGGGGCCATTGTTTGAGGGTTTAGGGCAGTGCAGTTGTGTTTGGGGAGTGTAGGGGGTCATGCTGGGGCAGGTGTTTAAGCGTTTAGGGCAGAGCATTGGTGTTCGGGGATGGTAGGGGGTCGTGCTGGGGCCGGTGTTTCAGGGTTTAGGGCAGGGCAGTGGTGTTCGGGCAGTGTAGGGGGTCGTACTGGGGCCAGTGTTTCAGGGTTTAGGGCACGGCAGTGGTGTTCGGGCAGTGTAGGGGGTCGTGCTGGGGCCGGTGTTTCAGGGTGTAGGGCAGTGCAGTTTTGTACGGGCAGTGTAGGGGGTCGTGCTGGGGTCAGAGTTTCCCGGTGTAGGGCAGTGCAGTAGTGTTCGGGCAGTGTTGGGGGTTGTGCTGGGGCTGGATTTTCAGGGTGTAGGACAGTGTAGTGGTGTTCGGGCAGTGAAGGGGTCGTGCTGGGGCTGGTGTTTCAGGGTGTAGGGCAGTGTAGTGGTGTGTGGGAAGAGTAGGGGTTGTGCTGGGGCTGGCGGTTCTGGGTGTAGGGCAGTGCAGTGGTGTTCGGGGAGTGTAGGGGTCCTGCTGGTGTCGGTGTTTCAGGGTTTAGGGCAGTGCAGTGGTGTTCGGGGAGTGTTGGGGGTCTTGCTCTGGCCGGTGTTTCAGGGTTAAGAGAAGTGCAGTGGTGTTCGGGCAATGTAGGGGTTCGTGCTGGGGCTAGTGTTTCATGGTATAGGGCAGTGCAGTGGTGTTCGGGCAGTGTAGCGGGTCATGCTGGGGCCGGTGTTTCAGGGCTTAGGGCAGTGCAGTGGTGTTCGTTCAGTGTAGGGGTCGTGCTTGGGCTGGTGTTTCAGGGTTTAGGGCAGTGGAGTGGTGTTCAGGGAGTGTAGGGGGTCATGCTGGGGCCAGTGTTTTTCGGGTTTAGGGTAGTTTAATGGTGTTCGGGCAGTGTAGGGGGTCATGCTGGGGGCGGTGTTTTTAGGGTTTAGAGCAGTGCAGTGGTGTTTGGGCATTGTAGGGGGTCGTGCTGGGGCTAGTGTTTCAGGGTGTAGTGCAGTGGTGTTCGGGCCGTGTTGGTGGTTGTGCTGGGGCTGGTGTTTCAGGGTTTAGGGCAGTTCAGTGGTGTTCGTTCAGTGTAGGGGTCGTGCTTGGGCAGGTGTTTCAGGGTTTAGGGCAGTGGAGTGGTGTTCGGGGAGTGTAGGGGGTCGTGCTGGGGCCGGTGTTTTTAGGGTTTAGGGCGGTTCAGTAGTGTTCGGGCAGTGTAGGCGGTCGTTCTGGGGCCGGTGTTTCAGGGTTAAGAGAAGTGCAGTGGTGTTCGGGCAATGTAGGGGGTCGTGCTAGGGCTGGTGTTTCAGGGTGAAGGGAAGTGCAGTGGTGTTCGGGCAATGTAGGGGGTCGTGCTAGGGCTAGTGTTTCAGGGTGTAGGGCAGTGCAGTGGTGTTCGGGCAGTGTAGGGGTCATGCTGGGGCTGGTGTTTCATGGTTTAGGGCAGTGCGGTGGTGATCAGGCAGTGTAGCGGGTCGTGCTGGGGCTGGTGTTTCAGGGTTTAGGGCAGTGCAGTGGTGTTCGGGGAGTGTAGGGGGTCATGCTGGGGCCAGTGTTTTTAGGGTTTTGGGCAGTTCAGTGGTGTTCGTGCAGTGTAGGGGGTTGTGCTGGGGCTGGTGTTTCAGGGTGTAGTGCAGTGGTGTTTGGGCAGTGTAGGGGGTCGGGCTGGGGCTGGTGTTTCAGGGTTTAGGGCAGTACAGTGGTGTTCGGGGAGTGTAGGGGGTCATGCTGTGGCCGGTGTTTCAGGGTTTAGGGCAGTGCAGTGGTGTTCAGGCAGTGTAGGGGGTCGTTCTGGGGCCGGTGTTTCAGGGTTTAGGGCAGTTCAGTGGTGTTCGTTCAGTGTAGGGGTCGTGCTTGGGCAGGTGTTTCAGGGTTTAGGGCAGTGGAGTGGTGTTCGGGGAGTGTAGGGGGTCATGCTGGGGCCGGTGTTTTTAGGGTTTAGGGCGGTTCAGTGGTGTTCGGGCAGTGTAGTTGTCGTTCTGGGGCCGGTGTTTCAGGGTTAAGAGAAGTGCAGTGGTGTTCGGGCAATGTAGGGGGTCGTGCCAGGGCTGGTGTTTCAGGGTGAAGGGAAGTGCAGTGGTGTTCGGGCAATGTAGGGGGTCGTGCTAGGGCTAGTGTTTCAGGGTGTAGGGCAGTGCAGTGGTGTTCGGGCAGTGTAGGGGTCATGCTGGGGCTGGTGTTTCATGGTTTAGGGCAGTGCGGTGGTGATCGGGCAGTGTAGCGGGTCGTGCTGGGGCTGGTGTTTCAGGGTTTAGGGCAGTGCAGTGGTGTTCGGGGAGTGTAGGGGGTCGTGCTGGGGCCAGTGTTTTTAGGGTTTTGGGCAGTTCAGTGGTGTTCGTGCAGTGTAGAGGGTCATGCTGGGGCAGGTGTTTTCAGGGTTTAGGGCAGTGCAGTGGTGTTTGGCCAGTGTAGGGGGTTGTGCTGGGGCTGGTGTTTCAGGGTGTAGTGCAGTGGTGTTCGGGCAGTGTAGGGGGTCGGGCTGGGGCTGGTGTTTCAGGGTTTAGGGCAGTACAGTGGTGTTCGGGGAGTGTAGGGGGTCATGCTGTGGCCGGTGTTTCAGGGTTTAGGGCAGTGCAGTGGTGTTCAGGCAGTGTAGGGGGTCGTTCTGGGGCCGGTGTTTCAGGGTGTAGGGCAGTGCAGGGGTGTTCGGGCAGTATAGGGGGTCATGCTGGGGCCGGTGTTTCAGGGTGGAGGGCAGTGCAGTGGTTTTCGCGGAGTGTAGAGCGTCGTTCTGGGGCTGGTGTTTCAGTGTGAAGGGCAGTGCAGTGGTGTTCGAGCTGTGTGGGGGGTCGTGCTGGGGCCGATGTTTCAGGGTGTAGGGCAGTGCAGAGGTGTTCGGGCCGTGTAGGGGGTCGTGCTGGGGCCATTGTTTGAGGGTTTACGGCAGTGATGTTGTGTTTGGGGAGTGTAGGGGGTCATGCTGGGGCAGGTGTTTAAGCGTTTAGGGCAGAGCATTGGTGTTCGGGGATGGTAGGAGGTCGTGCTGGGGCCGGTGTTTCAGGGTTTAGGGCAGTGCAGTGGTGTTCGGGCAGTGTAGGGCGTCGTACTGGGGCCAGTGTTTCAGGGTTTAGGGCACGGCAGTGGTGTTCGGGCAGTGTAGGGGGTCGTGCTGGGGCCGGTGTTTCAGGGTGTAGGGCAGTGCAGTTGTGTACGGGCAGTGTATGGGGTCGTGCTGGGGTCAGAGTTTTCGGGTGTAGGGCAGTGCAATAGTGTTCGGGCAGTGTTGGGGGTTGTGCTGTGGCTGGATTTTCAGGGTGTAGGACAGTGTAGTGGTGTTCGGGCAGTGAAGTTGTCGTGCTGGGGCCGGTGTTTCAGGGTGTAGGGCAGTGCAGTGGTGTTCGGGCAGTGTAGGGGATCGTGCTGGGGCCAGTGTTTCAGGGTTTAGGGCAGTGCAGTGGTGTTCGGGGTGTGTAGGGGGTCGTGCTGGGGCCAGTGTTTCAGGGTTTAGGGCTGTGCAGTGGTGTTCGCGGAGCGTAGGGGGTCATGCTGGGGCTGGTATTTCAGGGTTTAGGGCAGAGCAGTGGTGTTCAGGGATTGTATGGGGTCTTGCTGGGACTGGTGTTTCAGGGTTTAGGGCAGTGCAGTGGTGTTCGGAGAGAGTAGGGGGTCGTGTTGGGGGCAGTGTTTCAAGGTTTATGGCCGAGCAGTGGTGTCTGGGCAGTGTAGTGGGTCATGCTGGGGCTGGTGTTTCATGGTTTAGGGAAGTGCAGTGGTGTTCGGGCAGTGTAGCGGGTCATGCTGGGGCTGGTGTTTCAGGGTTTAGGGCAGTGCAGTGGTGTTAGGGGAGTGTAGGGGGTCGTGCTGGGGCCAGTGTTTCAGGGTTTAGGGCAGTGCAGTGGTGTTCGGAGAGAGTAGGGGCTTCGTGTTGGGGGCAGTGTTTCAAGGTTTATGGCCGAGCAGTGGTGTCCGGGCAGTGTAGTGGGTCATGCTGGGGCTGGTGTTTCATGGTTTAGGGCAGTGAGGTGGTGTTCGGGCAGTGTAGCGGGTCATGCTGGGGCTGGTGTTTCAGGGTTTAGGGCAGTGCAGTGGTGTTCGGGGAGTGTAGGGGGTCGTGCTGTGGCCGGTGTTTTTAGGGTTTAGGGCAGTTCAGTGGTGTTTGGGCAGTGTAGGGGGTCATGCTGGAGCCGGTGTTTTTAGGGTTTAGGGCAGTGCAGTTGTGTTCGGGCAGTGTAGGGGGTCGTGCTGGGGCTGGTGTTTCAGGGTATAGTGCAGTGGTGTTCGGGCAGTGTAGGGGTCGTGCTGGGGCGGGTGTTTCAGGGTGTAGGGCAGTGCAGTGGTGTTTGGGAAGAGTAGGGGTTGTGCTGGGGCCGGCGGTTCTAGGTGTAGGGCAGTGCAGTGGCGTTTGGGGAGTGTAGGGGGTACTACTGGTGTCCGGGCAGTGTAGTGGGTCATACTGGGGCTGGTGTTTCATGGTTTAGGGCAGTGCAGTGGTGTTCGGGCAGTGTAGCGGGTCATGCCGGGGCTGGTGTTTCAGGGTTTAGGGCAGTGGAGTGGTGTTCGGGGATTGTAGGGGGTCGTGCTGGGGCCGGTGTTTCAGGGTTTAGGGCAGTGCAGTGGTGTTCAGAGAGTGTAGGGGGTCGTGCTGGGGCAGGTGTTTTTAGGGTTTAGGGCAGTTCAGTGGTGTTCGGGCGGTGTAGGGGGTCGTGCTGGGGCTGGTGTTTCAGGGTATAGTGCAGTGGTGTTCGGGCAGTGTAGGGGGTCGTGCTGGGGCCGGTGTTTCAGGGTATAGGGCAGTGCAGTGTTGTGTGGGAAGAGTAGGGGTCGTTCTGGGGCCGGTGTTTCAGGGTGTAGGGCAGAGCATTGGTGTTCGGGGATGGTAGGGGGTCGTGCTGGGGCCGGTGTTTCAGGGTGTAGGGCAGTGCAGTGGTTTTCAGGGAGTGTAGGGCGTCGTTCTGGGGCTGGTGTTTCAGTGTGAAGGGCAGTGCAGTGGTGTTTGAGCAGTGTAGTGGGTCGTGCTGGGGCCAGTGTTTCAGGGTGTAGGGCAGTGCAGAGGTGTTTGGGCCGTGTAGGGGTTCGTGCTGGGGTCATTGTTTCAGGGTTTAGGGCAGTGAAGTTGTGTTTGGGGAGTGTAGGGGGTCATGCTGGGGCAGGTGTTTCAGGGTTTAGGGCAGAGCATTGGTGTTCGGGGATGGTAGGGGTCGTGCTGGGGCCGGTGTTTCAGGGTTTAGGGCAGTGCAGTGGTGTTCGGGCAGTGTAGGGGGTCGTGCTGGTGCCGGTGTTTCAGGGTTTAGGGCAGTGCAGTGGTGTGCGGGGAGTGTAGGGGGTCATGCTGTGGCCGGTGTTTCAGGGTATAGGGCAGTGCAGTGGTGTTCGGGCATTATAGGGGGTCATGCTGGGGCCGGTGTTTCAGGGTGTAGGGCAGTGCAGTGGTGTTCGGGGAGTGTAGGGGGTCGTGCTGGGGCCAGTGTTTTTAGGGTTTAGGGCAGTGCAGTGGTGTTCGGGAAGTGTAGGGGGTCATGCTGGGGCTGGTGTTTCTGGGTGTAGGGCAGTGTTGTTCGGGCAGTGTAGGGGGTCGTACTGGGTGTGGTGTTTCAGTCTTTAGGGCAGTGCAGTGGTGTTCGGGAAGTGTGGGGGGTCGTTCGGGGGCTGTGTTTCACGGTTTAGAGCAGTGCAGTGGGGTTCGGGCAGTGTAGGGGATCGTGCTGGGGCTGGTGTTTCAGGGTTTAGGGCAGTGCAGTGGTGTTCGTTCAGTGTAGGGGGTTGTGCTGGGGCCGGTGTTTCAGGGTTTATGGAAGTGCAGTGGTGTTCGGGGAGTGTAGGGGGTCGTGCTGGTGCCGGTGTTTAAGGGTTTAGGATAGTGCAGTGGTGTTTGGGGAGTGTAGGGGGTCGTGCTGTGACTGGTTTTCAGGATTTAGGGCAGTGCAGTGGTGTTCGGGCAGTGTAGGGGGTCGTGCTGGGGCCGGTGTTGCAGGGTGTTAGGTCAGAGCAGTGGAGTTCGGGCAGTGCAGGGGGTCATGCTGGGGCCGGTGTTTCAGGGTTTAGGGCAGTGCAGTGGTGTTCAGGCAGTGTAGGGGGTCGTTCTGGGGCAAGTGTTTCAGGGTGTAGGGCAGTGCAGTGGTGTTCGGGCAGTGTAGGGGGTCGTGCTGGTGCCGGTGTTTCAGGGTTTAGGGCAGTGCAGAGGTGTTCGGGGAGTGTAGGGGGTCGTGCTGTGGCCAGTGTTTCAGGGTTTAGGGCAGTGCAGTGGTGTTCGGGCATTATAGGGGGTCATGCTGGAGCCGGTGTTTCAGAGTGTAGGGCAGTGCAGTGGTGTTCGGGGAGTGTAGGGGGTCGTGCTGGGGCCAGTGTTTTTAGGGTTTAGGGCAGTGCAGTGGTGTTCGGGCATTATAGGGGGTCATGCTGGAGCCGGTGTTTCAGAGTGTAGGGCAGTGCAGTGGTGTTCGGGGAGTGTAGGGGGTCGTGCTGGGGCCAGTGTTTTTAGGGTTTAGGGCAGTTCAGTGGTGTTCGGGCAGTGTAGGGGGTCATGCTGGGGCCGGTGTTGTCAAGGTTTAGGGCAGTGCAGTGGTGTTTGGCCAGTGTAGGAGGTTGTGCTGGGGCTGGTGTTTCAGGGTGTAGTGTAGTGGTGTTCGGGCAGTGTAGGGGGTCAGGCTGGGGCTGGTGTTTCAGTGTTTAGGGCAGTGCAGTGGTGTTAGGGGAGTGTAGGGGGTCATGCTGTGGCCAGTGTTTCAGGGTTTAGGGCAGTGCAGTGGTGTTCATGCAGTGTAGGGGGTCGTTCTGGGGCCGGTGTTTCAGGGTGTAGGTCAGTGCAGTGGTGTTCGGGCAGTATAGGGGGTCATGCTGGGGCCGGTGTTTCAGGTTGTAGGGCAGTGCAGTGGTTTTTGCGGAGTGTAGGGCGTCGTTCTGGGGCTGATGTTTCAGTGTGAAGGGCAGTGCAGTGGTGTTCGAGCAGTGTAGGGGGTCGTGCTGGGGCCGATGTTTCAGGGTGTAGGGCAGTGCAGAGGTGTTCGGGCCGTGTAGGGGGTCGTGCTGGGGCCATTGTTTGAGGGTTTAGGGCAGTGCAGTTGTGTTTGGGGAGTGTAGGGGGTCATGCTGGGGCAGGTGTTTAAGCGTTTAGGGCAGAGCATTGGTGTTCGGGGATGGTAGGGGGTTGTGCTGGGGCCAGTGTTTCAGGGTTTAGGGCAGTGCAGTGGTGTTCGGGCAGTGTAGGGGGTCGTACTGGGGCCAGTGTTTCAGGGTTTAGGGCACGGCAGTGGTGTTCGGGCAGTGTAGGGGGTCGTGCTGGGGCCGGTGTTTCAGGGTGTAGGGCAGTGCAGTTGTGTAAGGGCAGTGTAGGGGGTCGTGCTGGGGTCAGAGTTTCCGGGTGTAGGGCAGTGCAGTAGTGTTCGGGCAGTGTTGGGGGTTGTGCTGGGGCCAGATTTTCACGGTGTAGGACAGTGTAGTGGTGTTCGGGCAGTGAAGGGGTCGTGCTGGGGCCGGTGTTTCAGGGTGTAGGGCAGTGCAGTGGTGTGTGGGAAGAGTAGGGGTCGTGCTGGGGCTGGCGGTTCTGGGTGTAGGGCAGTGCAGTGGTGTTCGGGTAGTGTAGGGGGTCCTGCTGGTGTCGGTGTTTCAGGGTTTAGGGCAGTGCAGTGGTGTTCGGAGAGTGTTGGGGGTCTTGCTCTGGCCGGTGTTTCAGGGTTGAGGGCAGTGCAGTGGTGTTTGGGCAGTGTAGGGGGTCATGCTGGGGCCGGTGTTTCAGGGTATAGGGCAGTGCAGTGGTGTTCGGGGAGTGTAGGGGGTCGTGCTGGGGCCGGTGTTTCAGGGTGAAGGGAAGTGCAGTGATGTTCGGGCAATGTAGGGGGTCGTGCTAGGGCTGGTGTTTCAGGGTGTAGGGCAGTGCAGTGGTGTTCGGGCAGTGTAGGGGTTCGTGCTAGGGCTAGTGTTTCATGGTTTAGGGCAGTGCAGTGGTGTTCGGGCAGTGCAGCGGGTCGTGCTGGGGCCGGTGTTTCAGGGTTTAGGGCAGTGGAGTGGTGTTCAGGGAGTGTAGGGGGTCATGCTGGGGCCAGTGTTTTTCGGGTTTAGGGTAGTTCAATGGTGTTCAGGCAGTGTAGGGGGTCATGCTGGGGGCGGTGTTTTTAGGGTTTAGAGCAGTGCAGTGGTGTTTGGGCAGTGTAGGGGGTCGTGCTGGGGCTAGTGTTTCAGGGTGTAGTGCAGTGGTGTTCCGGCAGTGTTGGGGGCTGTGCTGGGGCTGGAGTTTCAGGGTTTAGGGCAGTTCAGTGGTGTTCGTTCAGTGTAGGGGTCGTGCTTGGGCAGGTGTTTCAGGGTTTAAGGCAGTGGAGGGGTGTTCGGGGAGTGTAGGGGGTCATGCTGGGGCCGGTGTTTTTAGGGTTTAGGGCGGTTCAGTGGTGTTCGGGCAGTGTAGGCGGTCGTTCTGGGGCCGGTGTTTCAGGGTTAAGAGAAGTGCAGTGGTGTTCGGGCAATGTAGGGGGTCGTGCTAGGGCTGGTTTTTCAGGGTGAAGTGAAGTGCAGTGGTGTTCGGGCAATGTAGGGGGTCGTGCTAGGGCTAGTGTTTCAGGGTGTAGGGCAGTGCAGTGGTGTTCGGGCAGTGTAGGGGTCATGCTGGGGCTGGTGTTTCATGGTTTAGGGCAGTGCGGTGGTGATCGGGCAGTGTAGCGGGTCGTGCTGGGGCTGGTGTTTCAGGGTTTAGGGCAGTGCAGTGGTGATCGTTCAGTGTAGTGAGTCGTGCTGGGGCCGGTGTTTCAGGGTTTAGGGCAGTACAGTGGTGTTCGGGGAGTGTAGGGGGTCATGCTGTGGCCGGTGTTTCAGGGTTTAGGGCAGTGCAGTGGTGTTCAGGCAGTGTAGGGGGTCGTTCTGGGGCCGGTGTTTCAGAGTGTAGGGCAGTGCAGTGGTGTTCGGGCAGTATAGGGGGTCATGCTGGGGCCGGTGTTTCAGGGTGTAGGGCAGTGCAGTGGTTTTCGCGGAGTGTAGGGCGTCGCTCTGGGGCTGGTGTTTCAGTGTGAAGGGCAGTGCAGTGGTGTTCGAGCTGTGTGGGGGGTCGTGCTGGGGCCGATGTTTCAGGGTGTAGGGCAGTGCAGAGGTGTTCGGGCCGTGTAGGGGGTCGTGCTGGGGCAGGTGTTTAAGCGTTTAGGGCAGAGCATTGGTGTTCGGGGATGGTAGGAGGTCGTGCTGGGGCCGGTGTTTCAGGGTTTAGGGCAGTGCAGTGGTGTTCGGGCAGTGTAGGGCGTCGTACTGGGGCCAGTGTTTCAGGGTTTAGGGCACGGCAGTGGTGTTCGGGCAGTGTAGGGGGTCGTGCTGGGGCCGGTGTTTCAGGGTGTAGGGCAGTGCAGTTGTGTACGGGCAGTGTATGGGGTCGTGCTGGGGTCAGAGTTTCCGGGTGTAGGGCAGTGCAGTAGTGTTCGGGCAGTGTTGGGGGTTGTGCTGTGGCCGGATTTTCAGGGTGTAGGACAGTGTAGTGGTGTTCGGGCAGTGAAGTTGTCGTGCTGGGGCCGGTGTTTCAGGGTGTAGGGCAGTGCAGTGGTGTTCGGGCAGTGTAGGGGATCGTGCTGGGGCCAGTGTTTCAGGGTTTAGGGCAGTGCAGTGGTGTTCGGGGTGTGTAGGGGGTCGTGCTGGGGCCAGTGTTTCAGGGTTTAGGGCTGTGCAGTGGTGTTCACGGAGCGTAGGGGGTCATGCTGGGGCTGGTGTTTCAGGGTTTAGGGCAGAGCAGTGGTGTTCAGGGATTGTATGGGGTCTTGCTGGGACTGGTGTTTCAGGGTTTAGGGCAGTGCAGTGGTGTTCGGAGAGAGTAGGGGGTCGTGTTGGGGGCAGTGTTTCAAGGTTTATGGCCGAGCAGTGGTGTCTGGGCAGTGTAGTGGGTCATGAGGGGGCTGGTGTTTCATGGTTTAGGGCAGTGCAGTGGTGTTCGGGCAGTGTAGCGGGTCATGCTGGGGCTGGTGTTTCAGGGTTTAGGGCAGTGCAGTGGTGTTAGGGGAGTGTATGGGGTCGTGCTGAGGCCAGTGTTTCAGGGTTTAGGGCAGTGCAGTGGTGTTCTGAGAGAGTAGGGGCTTCGTGGTGGGGGCAGTGTTTCAAGGTTTATGGCCGAGCAGTGGTGTCCGGGCAGTGTAGTGGGTCATGCTGGGGCTGGTGTTTCATGGTTTAGGGCAATGAGGTGGTGTTCGGGCAGTGTAGCGGGTCATGCTGGGGCTGGTGTTTCATGGTGTAGGGCACTGCAGTGGTGTTTGGGAAGAGTAGGGGGATGTGCTGGGGTCGGTGTTTTTAGGGTTTAGGGCAGTTCAGTGGTGTTTGGGCTGTGTAGGGGGTCGTGCTGGAGCCGGTGTTTTTAGGGTTTAGGGCAGTGCAGTTGTGTTCGGGCAGTGTAGGTGGTCGTGCTGGGGCTGGTGTTTCAGGGTATAGTGCAGTGGTGTTTGGGCAGTGTAGGGGTCGTGCTGGGGCCGGTGTTTCAGGGTGTAGGGCAGTGCAGTGGTGTTTGGGAAGAGTAGGGGTTGTGCTGGGGCCGGCGGTTCTAGGTGTAGGGCAGTGCAGTGGCGTTTGGGGAGTGTAGGGGGTACTGCTGGTGTCCGGGCAGTGTAGTGGGACATACTGGGGCTGGTGTTTCATGGTTTAGGCCAGTGCAGTGGTGTTCGGGCAGTGTAGCGGGTCAAGCCGGGGCTGGTGTTTCAGGGTTTAGGGCAGTGGAGTGGTGTTCGGGGATTGTAGGGGGTCGTGCTGGGGCCGGTGTTTCAGGGTTTAGGGCAGTGCAGTGGTGTTCAGAGAGTGTAGGGGGTCGTGCTGGGGCAGGTGTTTTTAGGGTTTAGGGCAGTTCAGTGGTGTTCGGGCGGTGTAGGGGGTCGTGCTGGGGCTGGTGTTTCAGGGTATAGTGCAGTGGTGTTCGGGCAGTGTAGGGGGTCGTGCTGGGGCCGGTGTTTCAGGGTATAGGGCAGTGCAGTGTTGTGTGGGAAGAGTAGGGGTCGTTCTGGGGCCGGTGTTTCAGGGTGTAGGGCAGAGCATTGGTGTTCGGGGATGGTAGGGGGTCGTGCTGGGGCCGGTGTTTCAGGGTGTAGGGCAGTGCAGTGGTTTTCAGGGAGTGTAGGGCATCGTTCTGGGGCTGGTGTTTCAGCGTGAAGGGCAGTGCAGTGGTGTTTGAGCAGTATAGTGGGTCGTGCTGGGGCCAGTGTTTCAGGGTGTAGGGCAGTGCAGAGGTGTTCGGGCCGTGTAGGGGTTCGTGCTGGGGCCATTGTTTCAGGGTTTAGGGCAGTGAAGTTGTGTTTGGGGAGTGTAGGGGGTCATGCTGGGGCAGGTGTTTCAGGGTTTAGGGCAGAGCATTGGTGTGCGGGGATGGTAGGGGTCGTGCTGGGGCCGGTGTTTCAGGGTTTAGGGCAGTGCAGTGGTGTTCGGGCAGTGTAGGGGGTCGTGCTGGTGCCGGTGTTTCAGGGTTTAGGGCAGTGCAGTGGTGTGCGGGGAGTGTAGGGGGTCGTGCTGTGGCCGGTGTTTCAGGGTATAGGGCAGTGCAGTGGTGTTCGGGCATTATAGGGGGTCATGCTGGGGCCGGTGTTTCAGGGTGTAGGGCAGTGCAGTGGTGTTCGGGGAGTGTAGGGGGTCATGCTGGGGCTGGTGTTTCTGGGTGTAGGGCAGTGTTGTTCGGGCAGTGTAGGGGGTCGTACTGGGTGTGGTGTTTCAGTCTTTAGGGCAGTGCAGTGGTGTTCGGGAAGTGTGGGGGGTCGTTCAGGGGCTGTGTTTCACGGTTTAGAGCAGTGCAGTGGGGTTCGGTCAGTGTAGGGGATCGTGCTGGGGCTGGTGTTTCAGGGTTTAGGGCAGTGCAGTGGTGTTCGTTCAGTGTAGGGGGTTGTGCTGGGGCCGGTGTTTCAGGGTTTATGAAAGTGCAGTGGTGTTCGGGGAATGTAGGGGGTCGTGCTGGTGCCGGCGTTTAAGGGTTTAGGATAGTGCAGTGGTGTTTGGGGAGTGTAGGGGGTCGTGCTGTGACTGGTTTTCAGGATTTAGGGCAGTGCAGTGGTGTTCGGGCAGTGTAGGGGGTCGTGCTGGGGCCGGTGTTGCAGGGTGTTAGGTCAGAGCAGTGGAGTTCGGGCAGTGCAGGGGGTCATGCTGGGGCCGGTGTTTCAGGGTTTAGGGCAGTGCAGTGGTGTTCAGGCAGTGTAGGGGGTCGTTCTGGGGCCAGTGTTTCAGGGTGTAGGGCAGTGCAGTGGTGTTCGGGCAGTGTAGGGGGTCATGCTGGTGCCGGTGTTTCAGGGTTTAGGGCAGTGCAGTGGTGTTCGGGGAGTGTAGGGGTTCATGCTGTGGCCGGTGTTTCAGGGTTTAGGGCAGTGCAGTGGTGTTCGGGCATTATAGGGGGTCATGCTGGAGCCGGTGTTTCAGGGTGTAGGGCAGTGCAGTGGTGTTCGGGGAGTGTAGGGGGTCGTGCTGTGGCCGGTGTTTCAGGGTTTAGGGCAGTTTAGTGGTGTTCGGGCAGTGTAGGGGGTCATGCTGGGGCCGGGGTTTCAGGGTGTTGGGCAGTGCAGTGGTGTTCGGGGAGTGTAGGGGGTCGTGCTGGGACCGGTGTTTCAGGGTGAAGAGAAGTGCAGTGGTGTTCGGGTAATGTAGGGGGTCGTGCTAGGGCTGGTGTTTCAGGGCGTAGGGCAGTGCAGTGGTGTTCGGGCAGTGTAGCGGGGCGTGCTGGGGCTGGTGTTTCATGGTTTAGGGCAGTGCAGTGGTGTTCGGGCAGTGTAGCGGGTCGTGCTGGGGCTGGTGTTTCAGGGTTTAGGGCAGTGCAGTGGTGTTCATTCAGTGTAGGGGGTCGTGCTGGGGCCGGTGTTTCAGGGTTTAGGGCAGTGCAGTGGTGTTCAGGGAGTTTAACGGGTCGTGCTGGGGCCAGTGTTTTTAGGGTTTTGGGCAGTTCAGTGGTGTTCGTGCTGGGGCTGGTGTTTCAGGGTGTAGTGCAGTGGTGTTCGGGCAGTGTAGGGGGTTGTGCTGGGGCTGGTGTTTCAGGGTTTAGGGCAGTGCGGTGGTGTTCGTTCAGTGTAGGGGGTCACACTGGGGCCAGTGTTTCAGGGTTTAGGGCAGTGCAGTGGTGTTCGGGGAGTGTAGGGGGTCGTGCTGGGGCCGGTGTTTTTAGGGTTTAGGGCAGTTCAGTGGTGTTCGGGCAGTGTAGGGGGTCGTGCTGGTGCTGGTGTTTCAGGGTCTAGGGCAGTGGTGTAAGTTCAGTGTAGGGGATCGTGCTGGGGCTGGTGTTTCAGGGTTTAGGGCAGTGCAGTGGTGTTCAGGGAGAGTAGAGGGGGTCGTGCTGGGGCCGGTGTTTTAGGGTTTAGGGCTGTGCAGTGGTGTTCGGGGAGCGTAGGAGGTCATGCTGGGGCCGGTATTTCAGGGTTTAGGGCAGAGCAGTGGTGTTCAGGTTTCGCAGGGGGTCTTGCTGGGGCCGGTGTTTCAGGGTTTAGGGCAGTGCAGTGGTGTTCAGAGAGTGTAGGGGGTCGTGCTGGGGCTGGTGTTTCAGGGTATAGTGCAGTGGTGTTTGGGCAGTGTAGGGGGTCGTGCTGGGGTGGGTGTTTCAGGGTGTAGGGCAATGCAGTGGTGTGTGGGAAGAGTAGGGGTCGTGCTGGGGCTGGCGGTTCTGGGTGTAGGGCAGTGCAGTGGTGTTTGGGCAGTGTAGGGGGTCCTGCTGGTGTCGGTGTTTCAGGGTTTAGGGCAGTGCAGTGGTGTTTGGGCAGTGTAGGGGGTCATGCTGGGGCCGGTGTTTCAGGGAATAGGGCAGTGCAGTGGTGTTCGGGGAGTGTAGGGGGTCGTGCTGGGGCCGGTGTTTCAGGGTGAAGGGAAGTGCAGTGGTGTTCGGGCAATGTAGGGGGTCGTGCTAGGGCTGGTGTTTCAGGGTGTAGGGCAGTGCAGTGGTGTTCGGGCAGCGTAGGGGTTCGTGCTGGGGCTAGTGTTTCATGGTTTAGGGCAGTGCAGTGGTGTTCGGGCAGTGTAGCGGGTCGTGCTGGGGCCGGTGTTTCAGGGCTTAGGGCAGTGCAGTGGTGTTCGTTCAGTGTATGGGTCGTGCTTGGGCAGGTGTTTCAGGGTTTAGGGCAGTGGAGTGGTGTTCAGGGAGTGTAGGGGGTCATGCTGGGGCCAGTGTTTTTCGGGTTTAGGGTAGTTCAATAGTGTTCGGGAAGTGTAGGGGGTCATTGTAGATGAGTAGGGTCTGCTATCCTATGGTCACCCCAAATTTTTGCTTTTTGCTTCACTGGTTTTTGACATATTGAGGCTGTGGGCCTGCCAATCAGACCCCCAGCCTGCTGTTCTCTCTACTAAATTAAAACTATGCACCCTAGGTGCATAACCAATTGGAAGTGGATCACCCTGTCAGTCCCTGTACCAGTGTACACTAGGTACCCAGGGCATTGGTGTACCCAAGGCCTGCCAAGGGCTGCAGCATGTATTATGCCACCCCAGGCTTGGCCTAACAATCTGACACAACTGGCTGATCACTCAGCTGGGGTAAGTTGGTGTAATCACCTCTTACTTAGGTGTAGTATACCTATACCTAACCTTAAATGGGACACCTGGAAACCTATAAGTCACTCCTATGGCAGGCCTTAACAATCCTGAAGGCAGAGTGCTTGGTTCCATGTGAGATGGTGCTCTGGCATGAGCTGAGCCTGTCTGCAGTGGTCGGAACAACTTCCTTCTACTGTTTCCAGATATCGTCATACCATATACTCTTAAGTGCATTATGAACCTCGCGGTTAAATGCTATCTTTGGTTTGGCTTTATCAAAACATGTCGAGTAAGGTGTCATACGAATTGGAATACTAACCCCTCGCCAATTCTGGCGACGGGGTTAGCATTCCACCCTTCTAGAGGGACACGACATGTACAGTACCTGAAACCCGGGTAAAATCAGACATAGCCTCAGCTCCACAAAATGGATGCTGCCACCACAGACACAAGTCTGCCCTCCTGCTGCTGGGAGTCCTTCCAGCTTGGGAGGTGTGGACAAAGGGTTTCCTGCCAGGGGAGGTGCGTGCACCACCCCAGACAGGATTTTGTGTATTGGTCAGGTAGGGCTTGAAAGAAACCAGAGATGCCTGTGGCTCACAAGGAGCCTCGGTGCATATGCCAGTTCAAACCGGTCCTGGGGCACACCAGTCCCGGGCCTGGGGCGAGCTGGACAAAGGATTGGGGGTGTAACCACCCCCCTTCCTGGTCCCACCCTTAGGGAGGGACCTAGCAGGTAGTCCGGCCCCTAGAATCCGCTTAAAGGTAGGAGCTGTGTCCTAAGACTTCAGACATCCTGGAATCAACTTGAAACTAAGAAGAAGACGGGAACTTCGACATTCTGCTGCACAGAAGACTGAAGAAAATCTCCCCTGTGGTCAGGGAGTGACCACCTTGCTAACGCAAGCACCATCCAGCGAATCACCGTCTGCTTTGCCGCCGCCTCCCGCCGGAGCCCGAGCCCAGAGACTGACAAGACCTAGACCTCCAGACTTCTCACCGCCCGATCCACAGTCCCTGAAAAGAGGAGACCCGTGGAGGCACCGAGACACGTGGAGCCAGCCATCTTGGAACGACTACGACAAGCTGACAAGTGCAACAACCGAGGCTCCCTCCAAGTTGTGCTTTGGGATCTGAGAAGCCCAACCCCCGAGCAGCATCTGCACCAAAGGTGAGCCCTCCAGCATCTCCACGATCTGCGTGGGGCCCTTCTGCATTTTGCCACTCGACGCGCCTAACCGGTTGCTGGCCCGCTGGCTAGTGGCCATCTTGGCGACGAACTCTACGAAATACACTGCTGGTCTGGTTGCCCCAGACTGGCCCTTGCTCCCCTCCAAAGGAGCAATCCCTCTGACCTTGCTGGTCAGAACCAACAGCTGATTTCCGAATCCTCCTACAATTGCTTTTGCCAAGGCTTGTTTGCTTCGATCAAGTCGCCGACACCGCCGACAGCGAGAACCTGCGTGGGACAGCTCGTGAGCCGACTCCTGGACGTCGTCGACCTTCAGGGACCATGTGGCTGCGGAGACAAGCTACCCCTCATCACCTGTTTGCACCCGACATCGCCTGGTACCCACCTGGTGCCACGCTGGTCACTGGCTAGTGACTGTGAACACTGTCCCCTCTGCTTACAGGTCTTCAACATCTCCGATCCACTCTTGGATCCACTGCATCTCTCCCGGACCGACCGCCTGCAGCATCTTTGTCTTCAAGCTCCACGGAACAGATAGAAGAAACCCGACGCACTTTGAGGCCTATGCACCCGCTTCCTGTGGGTGAGGTAAAGCTGGCACACCTGTGCCCAAGTGTAGTATTACATCTCTAGTGCCTGTGTTCCAAATCTTGAGTTCCTAGTCCATCCGGAAGATCCTCTTTGCAGTAACTTTGTACTTTTTACGCACCCATTGAAACCTATGGGAGCACGCGTGTGACTATTTGCTCTGCACACGCCACCCGTGGACCTCCTGGTCACTAACTGACGTTAGCTCCTTGTAGGCCCAGCGATTCTAGAGGCCCTAGGCCTTTTCCCTTTTCTGTTCGTGGTACTTATACCACTATTTTAGTATATGGTTTGAGTGGCCACCAGGGCCTATCCATATAACGTGCAACTTCTGTGTATTCTGTGATAATCTTGCTTGACGATTTGTGCTCCTGTGCTCATAAAGAGACTAGGGGTTACTTTGAGAAATAAATACATATATATTTTGAATATATATCTGTGTGGTGTCCTTTCATTGGTATAAAAGGGGGTTACATTTGGTAAAACAGCTGGCTTAACACGCTTCACGAGTTTAGCCTCAAAGACTGCTTAGCCTACGCTACCACTAGGGCAGCTAGTCCGAAAAGGTTGACTTACAACCACACCATAAGGGTTGCTTGGCATGGTACAGGGTGATCACTTTAACTAGTGAGCATCATATACCAGGCCAACTTCTCACATTGGTGAGCAGCGGTTGGATTTGAGCTTGCTGTGTTTTACCATTGTAATCTCTTGGTTACCAATTGAAAGATCACATAGGTACCTGTAGGTACATATAAAACAAGATTAGATATACATAAGTTCTACTGAACTTAGTTGTTGTAGAGCAAAGGGAGTAGCACACCCTGACTACAACTACTAGATAGGTTTAGTAGGTAAACCCAAGTGTAGGTAGATTGCAACACATCCACCCACACTTAAGAGCAATGGCCGGGGCAGAGGGGTCCACTGTACCCATCTCTGTTTAGAGTGACCCCCAGAGGGCACCATCCAGCTTTGCTACCCTTAATCAGAATGAGCTCAGGCATTTGGCAACTCTTAGAGGCCTTAAACAGCCCAAGAACCCAAACTCTGCTGAGCTCAGAGAGCTCTTACAGAATGATGAGAATCAGAGAGCACTCAAGAAAGCTTCCCAGTTAGCCCCCTTAGGGTCAGGAACAGGAGGCCCCCCTTCTGAAGATACTACAGAGGTACCCAGTTCCAATAGCCATCCCTTAGATGAGAACCATACTACAGGGGAGGAAAGTGGTGAGGATACAGAAAGTAGTGATGATGAAGGGAGAACTAGCCCAGTGCCAAGTATTATACTTGGCCCAGCTAAACTAAGGCTATTGGGGACTGACAATGGGTTCACCCCATTGGATCTCCCCAGTGGACTTAACACAGGGCTTGGGAGGCAAAGGAATCGCTCAGGTGACTCCAATGCTTCTCATGGCTCTAGAGGCTCTCAAGGTCACTCCAGGAAAAGGATGACCACCCCTCAGAGGAGGGAACATGAGGCCAGAATGCAGGAAGCCCAGCTGAGGATCAGGAAGCAGGAGCTAGAAGTAGCCCTGATGGAAGAAAAACTGAACAAGGCTAGGCAACCTAGAGAGAGTGGGTCTATACCCACTGGTGGCAGCATTGTCCCTAAGGACAAAGATAGGGTCTTTGACAATAGGAACCTGTCTAAGGTTGTGCCCCCCTACAAAAGTGGGGATGACATCCACAAATGGATAACTGCTCTTGAGAGAGCCTGCAAAGTACAGCAGGTTCCTGAAGACCAGTGGGCAGCAATCCTCTGGCTCTCCTTTGAAGGAAGAGGCAGAGACAGACTCCTCACTGTTAGAGAAGAGGATGTCAGAAACTACAGAGTCCTGAAGAGTGTTCTGGTAGATGGGTTAGGCTTAACCACTGAACAGTACAGGTTAATGTTCAGAGACACCCAAAAGACACAGACTCAGGACTGGTCTGAATATGTTGAATGTGCCACTAAGGCTTTGGAGGGTTGGTTGCTGGGAAGTAAGGTATCTAAGGTATCTGATTTTACAGGATTGTATAATTTGATGATGAGAGAACAGATTTTAAATAACTGTCAAAACCAGCAACTGCATCAACACTTGGTTGACTCTGATCTGACCTCTCCCCAAGAATTGGGAAAGAAGGCAGACAAATGGGTCAGAACCAGGGTTAAGCAAAAGAACCAGAACCAGGGCCAAGGGGGTGATCAGAAGAAAACAGACCAAAAGGGTGGAGATCAGAAACCTAAAGACCAGAAGTCTTCAACAGGGCCCCAAACTACTGCTAAGGAGGGTGGGTCCCAACAGTCCAAGAAGAAGAAAGAAGGTCAGAAGAAACCCTGGTGCAATCATTGTAAAAATACAACTCACTGGACTAGTGATTGCAAGAAGGGTGGAGCCCCCAACACTGTTGCCCCTAAGGCACCTGCTCCCAGTACTACTGTTAGCAGTGTTGGTCCCCAGACAAAGGGTGTAGTGGGAATCACTATGGGAACTGAAGGAGATTCTGACTTAGACAGAACCCTTACACAGGCAGTCTTGATCTGTGATGGGGACATTGATTTGTCCCTGACTGTGAGCCCCAGTAACCTGGGCAAGTACAGACAGACTCCTTTAATTAATGACAAAGTGGCTCAAGCCTACAGGGACACATGTGCCAGTGTAACTATGGTGACACCAGGCTTTGTGGACCCTGGACAGTACATACCAGGTGAGAACTACCTGGTGACCAATGCCAGCAATGCCACTACTTCACCCAGTGTGGCAGTTGTTAACTTCTCATGGGGAGGGGTAACTGGCCTCAAAAGGGTTGTGGTTAGTGCAGACCTCCCAGTAGAATGTTTGTTGGGCAATGACCTAGAGAGTTCTCTATGGTCAGAAGTGGAGTACAGGACTCATGCAGAGATGTTAGGTATATCATCACATGTCCTTGCTGTGACCAGGTCACAGGCCAAAAAGTGCCTCACTGAACCCCAGGTCTTGGATCCTGGAACAATGGACCAAGTACCTACCAAGAAGAAGAACAGGAGGGTCAAGGCTGTGCCTTCCCCCCTGCCTCAGAGTGATGATCAGCCTTCCCAGGAAGCTGATCTAGAGGACCCTGAAGGAACTGTCCCTGAAGAGCTTGAACCTGATCAGGTTGAGTTTCTGGGGACAGGGGGACCTTCAAGGGCTGACTTGAGGCAGGCTCAGTTATCCTGTCCCTCTCTTGAACCCCTCAGACAGCTGGCTGCTGCTGAGGCTGCTGGGAATGCTCAAGGTACCCATAAAGTGTATTGGGATGAAGGGCTCCTTTATTCAGAGGCTAGAGACCCCAAGCCTGGTGCTACCAGGAGGTTGGTCATACCTCTGCAATTTAGGGGCTTCCTTCTTACCTTGGCCCATGACATTCCTTTAGCAGGACACTTAGGCCAGAACATGACTTGGGACAGGCTTGTCCCTCACTTTCACTGGCCTCATATGAATGAAGATACAAAGGAGTTTTGTCGCTCCTCTGTCACCTGCCAAGCCAGTGGCAAATCAGGTGGCACAACAAAGGCCCCCCTAATACCACTACCTGTGGTGGGGGTCCCCTTTGAAAGAGTGGGAATAGACATAGTGGGTCCCATGGATCCTCCCACTGCATCTGGGCACAGATTTATACTGGTGGTAGTGGATCATGCCACCAGGTATCCAGAGGCAATTCCCCTTAGGACCACTACAGCACCTGTTGTGGCCAGGGCCCTGCTGGGAGTATTCTCCAGAGTGGGGTTTCCTAAGGAGGTAGTATCTGACAGAGGTACCAACTTTATGTCAGGATACTTGACAGCTATGTGGAAGGAATGTGGTGTCAACTACAAGTTCACCACCCCTTATCACCCACAATGCAATGGGCTTGTCGAGAGATTCAACAAGACCCTAAAGGGTATGATCAAAGGATTACCTGAAAAGCTCAGGCGAAGATGGGACATCCTTCTACCCTGCCTTCTGTTTGCTTACAGAGAGGTCCCACAAAAAGGAGTTGGCTACAGCCCCTTTGAATTGTTGTTTGGGCACCCTGTGAGAGGCCCACTGTGTTTGGTGAAGGAAGGATGGGAGTTACCTCTCAAAAAGCCTAAGCTAGACATAGTGGACTATGTACTTGGTCTCCGCTCCAGGATGGCTGAGTATATGGAGAAGGCATCCAAAAACCTTGAGGCAAGCCAGGCCTTACAGAAAGCTTGGCATGACCAAAAGGCTGTCTTGGTTGAGTATCAGCCAGGACAGAGGGTATGGGTGTTGGAGCCAGTGGCCCCAGCAGCACTCCAAGACAAATGGTCTGGACCCCATACAATCCTGGAAAAGAAGGGGAAGGTCACCTACTTGGTGGACCTAGGAACTCCCAGGAGTCCCCACCGGGTACTCCATGTTAACAGGCTTAAAGCATATGTTGACAGGGCAGACATGGGCTTGCTCATGGCTACAGATGAGGGACAGGAGGAAGAGAGTGACCCTCTCCCAGACCTGTTGTCTCAGAACCCTGAAGATGGCTCAGTTGAAGGAGTGACCCTTGGAGGCAACCTCACTGCCCATCAGCAGACTGAATGTAGACAGGTTCTACAATCATTTTCACATATGTTTTCCTTGATACCTAGTCAAACTGACTGGTGTACCCATGTGGTGGACACTGGTGACAGTCTGCCTGTAAAGAACAAGCTTTACAGACAACCTGACCACGTCAGGGACTGTATAAAGGCTGAGGTACATAAAATGCTGGAATTAGGTGTCATTGAACCCTCAGAGAGCCCCTGGGCTAGCCCAGTGGTTCTGGTCCCCAAACCTCACACCAAAGATGGCAAGAGAGAGATGAGGTTCTGTGTGGATTACAGAGGACTCAATGCTGTCACCAGGACAGATGCACACTCTATTCCAAGGGCAGATGAGCTCATAGACAAACTAGCTTCTGCAAAGTTTTTGAGCACATTTGACTTAACAGCTGGCTATTGGCAAATCAGATTAGCTGAGGAGTCTAAGGCCAAAACAGCATTCTCAACCCCAGGTGGGCATTATCAGTTTGTGGTGATGCCCTTTGGTCTGAAGAATGCACCTGCCACCTTCCAAAGGCTGGTGAACCAAGTCCTTACTGGGTTGGATGACTTTTGTGCAGCATATCTTGATGACATTGCTGTCTTTAGCTCCACCTGGGAGGATCACCTGATCCACCTGAAGAAGGCTCTTGAGGCCCTGCAGAGGGCAGGCCTCACTATCAAGGCTACTAAGTGCCAGATAGGGCAGAGTAAGGTTGTATATTTGGGCCACCTTGTAGGTGGAGGCCAAGTTCAACCACTGGAGAGTAAGATACAATCCATCAAGGACTGGTCCCCTCCAACCACCCAGACTCAAGTTCGAGCTTTCTTGGGCTTGACTGGGTACTACAGGAAGTTTGTTAAGAACTATGGGTCCATTGTGACTCCTCTTAATGATCTGACATCCAAGAAGATGCCCAAAAAGGTTCAGTGGACAGTAAGCTGTCAAAAGGCATTTGATGACCTGAAGAAGGCCATGTGCTCTGCACCTATCCTGAAAAGTCCTGACTACTCCAAAGAGTTTATTGTCCAAACAGATGCTTCTGAGTTGGGTGTGGGAGCTGTGCTGTCACAACTTAATGTAGATGGTCAAGACCAACCCATTGCTTTTATTAGCAGAAGGTTGACCCCCAGAGAGAAGAATTGGTCAGCTATTGAGAGGGAGGCCTTTGCTGTGGTGTGGGCCCTGAAGAAGCTGAGGCCATACTTGTTTGGCACTCACTTCAAGATTCAGACTGACCATAAGCCCCTCTTGTGGCTAAATCAGATGAAGGGTGAAAACCCCAAACTGCTTAGGTGGTCCATTTCCCTACAGGGGATGGACTTTACAGTGGAGCACCGGCCAGGTACTGACCATGGGAATGCAGATGGTCTCTCCAGGTACTTCCACTTAGGACATGAAGACGAGACTGGTCAAGGCTAGTTTAATGTCCCAGCGTTTGGGGGGGGGGGTTGTGTAGGAGAGTAGGGTCTGCTATCCTATGGTCACCCCAAATTTTTGCTTTTTGCTTCACTGGTTTTTGACATATTGAGGCTGTGGGCCTGCCAATCAGACCCCCAGCCTGCTGTTCTCTCTACTAAATTAAAACTATGCACCCTAGGTGCATAACCAATTGGAAGTGGATCACCCTGTCAGCCCCTGTACCAGTGTACACTAGGTACCCAGGGCATTGGTGTACCCAAGGCCTGCCAAGGGCTGCAGCATGTATTATGCCACCCCAGGCTTGGCCTAACAATCTGACACAACTGGCTGATCACTCAGCTGGGGTAAGTTGGTGTAATCACCTCTTACTTAGTGTAGTATACCTATACCTAACCTTAAATGGGACACCTGGAAACCTATAAGTCACTCCTATGGCAGGCCTTAACAATCCTGAAGGCAGAGTGCTTGGTTCCATGTGAGATGGTGCTCTGGCATGAGCTGAGCCTGTCTGCAGTGGTCGGAACAACTTCCTTCTACTGTTTCCAGATATCGTCATACCATATACTCTTAAGTGCATTATGAACCTCGCGGTTAAATGCTATCTTTGGTTTGGCTTTATCAAAACATGTCGAGTAAGGTGTCATACGAATTGGAATACTAACCCCTCGCCAATTCTGGCGACGGGGTTAGCATTCCACCCTTCTAGAGGGACACGACATGTACAGTACCTGAAACCCGGGTAAAATCAGACATAGCCTCAGCTCCACAAAATGGATGCTGCCACCACAGACACAAGTCTGCCCTCCTGCTGCTGGGAGTCCTTCCAGCTTGGGAGGTGTGGACAAAGGGTTTCCTGCCAGGGGAGGTGCGTGCACCACCCCAGACAGGATTTTGTGTATTGGTCAGGTAGGGCTTGAAAGAAACCAGACATGCCTGTGGCTCACAAGGAGCCTCGGTGCATATGCCAGTTCAAACCGGTCCTGGGGCACACCAGTCCCGGGCCTGGGGCGAGCTGGACAAAGGATTGGGGGTGTAACCACCCCCCTTCCTGGTCCCACCCTTAGGGAGGGACCTAGCAGGTAGTCCGGCCCCTAGAATCCGCTTAAAGGTAGGAGCTGTGTCCTAAGACTTCAGACATCCTGGAATCAACTTGAAACTAAGAAGAAGACGGGAACTTCGACATTCTGCTGCACAGAAGACTGAAGAAAATCTCCCCTGTGGTCAGGGAGTGACCACCTTGCTAACGCAAGCACCATCCAGCGAATCACCGTCTGCTTTGCCGCCGCCTCCCGCCGGAGCCCGAGCCCAGAGACTGACAAGACCTGGACCTCCAGACCTCTCACTGCCCGATCCACAGTCCCTGAAAAGAGGAGACCTGTGGAGGCACCGAGACACGTGGAGCCAGCCATCTTGGAACGACTACGACAAGCTGACAAGTGCAACAACCGAGGCTCCCTCCAAGTTGTGCTTTGGGATCTGAGAAGCCCAACCCCCGAGCAGCATCTGCACCAAAGGTGAGCCCTCCAGCATCTCCACGATCTGCGTGGGGCCCTTCTGCATTTTGCCACTCGACGCGCCTAACCGGTTGCTGGCCCGCTGGCTAGTGGCCATCTTGGCGACGAACTCTACGAAATACACTGCTGGTCTGGTTGCCCCAGACTGGCCCTTGCTCCCCTCCAAAGGAGCAATCCCTCTGACCTTGCTGGTCAGAACCAACAGCTGATTTCCGAATCCTCCTACAATTGCTTTTGCCAAGGCTTGTTTGCTTCGATCAAGTCGCCGACACCGCCGACAGCGAGAGCCTGCGTGGGACAGCTCGTGAGCCGACTCCTGGACGTCGTCGACCTTCAGGGACCACGTGGCTGCGGAGACAAGCTACCCCTCATCACCTGTTTGCACCCGACATCGCCTGGTACCCACCTGGTGCCACGCTGGTCACTGGCTAGTGACTGTGAACACTGTCCCCTCTGCTTACAGGTCTTCAACATCTCCGATCCACTCTTGGATCCACTGCATCTCTCCCGGACCGACCGCCTGCAGCATCTTTGTCTTCAAGCTCCACGGAACAGATAGAAGAAACCCGACGCACTTCGAGGCCTATGCACCCGCTTCCTGTGGGTGAGGTAAAGCTGGCACACCTGTGCCCAAGTGTAGTATTACATCTCTAGTGCCTGTGTTCCAAATCTTGAGTTCCTAGTCCATCCGGAAGATCCTCTTTGCAGTAACTTTGTACTTTTTACGCACCCATTGAAACCTATGGGAGCACGCGTGTGACTATTTGCTCTGCACACGCCACCCGTGGACCTCCTGGTCACTAACTGACGTTAGCTCCTTGTAGGCCCAGCGATTCTAGAGGCCCTAGGCCTTTTCCCTTTTCTGTTCGTGGTACTTATACCACTATTTTAGTATATGGTTTGAGTGGCCACCAGGGCCTATCCATATAACGTGCAACTTCTGTGTATTCTGTGATAATCTTGTTTGACGATTTGTGCTCCTGTGCTCATAAAGAGACTAGGGGTTACTTTGAGAAATAAATACATATATATTTTGAATATATATCTGTGTGGTGTCCTTTCATTGGTATAAAAGGGGGTTACATTTGGTAAAACAGCTGGCTTAACACGCTTCACGAGTTTAGCCTCAAAGACTGCTTAGCCTACGCTACCACTAGGGCAGCTAGTCCGAAAAGGTTGACTTACAACCACACCATAAGGGTTGCTTGGCATGGTACAGGGTGATCACTTTAACTAGTGAGCATCATATACCAGGCCAACTTCTCACAGTCATGCTGGGGGCGGTGTTTTTAGAGTTTAGAGCAGTGCAGTGGTGTTTGGGCAGTGTAGGGGGTCGTGCTGGGGCTAGTGTTTCAGGGTGTAGTGCAGTGGTTATCGGGCAGTGTTGGGGGTTGTGCTGGGGCTGATGTTTCAGGGTTTAGGGCAGTTCAGTGGTGTTCGTTCAGTGTAGGGATCGTGCTTGGGCAGGTGTTTCAGGGTTTAGGGCAGTGGAGTGGTGTTCGGGGAGTGTAGGGGGGTCGTGCTGGGGCCGGTGTTTTTAGGGTTTAGGGCGGTTCAGTGGTGTTCGGGCAGTGTAGGTGGTCGTTCTGGGGCCGGTGTTTCAGGGTTAAGAGAAGTGCAGTAGTGTTCGGGCAATGCAGGGGGTCGTGCTAGGGCTGGTGTTTCAGGGTGTAGGGCAGTGCAGTGGTGTTCGGGCAGTGTAGGGGTCATGCTGGGGCTGGTGTTTCATGGTTTAGGGCAGTGCAGTGGTGATCGGGCAGTGTAGCAGATCGTGCTGGGGCCGGTGTTTCAGGGTTTAGGGCAGTGCAGTGGTGATCGTTCAGTGTAGTGAGTCGTGCTGGGGCCGGTGTTTCAGGGTTTTGGGCAGTGCATTGGTGTTCGGGGAGTGTAGGGGGTCGTGCTGGGGCCAGTGTTTTTAGGGTTTAGGGCAGTTCAGTGGTGTTCGGGCAGTGTAGGGGGTCATGCTGGGGCCGGTGTTGTCAGGGTTTAGGGCAGTGCAGTGGTGTTTGGCCAGTGTAGGGGGTTGTGCTGGGGCTGGTGTTTCAGGGTGTAGTGCAGTGGTGTTCGGGCAGTGTAGGGGGTCAGCCTGGGGCTGGTGTTTCAGGGTTTAGGGCAGTGCAGTGGTGTTCGGGGAGTGTAGGGGGTCATGCTGTGGCCAGTGTTTCAGGGTTTAGGGCAGTGCAGTGGTGTTCATGCAGTGTAGGGGGTCGTTCTGGGGCCGGTGTTTCAGGGTGTAGGGCAGTGCAGTGGTGTTCGGGCAGTATAGGGGGTCATGCTGGGGCCGGTGTTTCAGGTTGTAGGGCAGTGCAGTGGTTTTTGCGGAGTGTAGGGCATTGTTCTGGGGCTGGTGTTTCAGTGTGAAGGGCAGTGCAGTGGTGTTCGAGCAGTGTAGGGGGTCGTGCTGGGGCCGATGTTTTAGGGTGTAGGGCAGTGCAGAGGTGTTCGGGCCGTGTAGGGGGTCGTGCTGGGGCCATTGTTTGAGGGTTTAGGGCAGTGCAGTTGTGTTTGGGGAGTGTAGGGGGTCATGCTGGGGCAGGTGTTTAAGCGTTTAGGGCAGAGCATTGGTGTTCGGGGATGGTAGGGGGTCGTGCTGGGGCCAGTGTTTCAGGGTTTAGGGCAGTGCAGTGGTGTTTGGGCAGTGTAGGGGGTCGTACTGGGGCCAGTGTTTCAGGGTTTAGGGCACGGCAGTGGTGTTCGGGCAGTGTAGGGGGTCGTGCTGGGGCCGGTGTTTCAGGGTGTAGGGCAGTGCAGTTGTGTACGGGCAGTGTAGGGGGTCGTGCTGGGGCTAGTGTTTCATGGTTTAGGGCAGTGCAGTGGTGTTCGGGCAGTGCAGCGGGTCGTGCTGGGGCCGGTGTTTCAGGGTTTAGGGCAGTGGAGTGGTGTTCAGGGAGTGGAGGGGGTCATGCTGGGGCCAGTGTTTTTCGGGTTTAGAGCAGTGCAGTGGTGTTTGGGCAGTGTAGGGGGTCGTGCTGGGGCTAGTGTTTCAGGGTGTAGTGCAGTGGTGTTCGGGCAGTGTTGGGGGTTGTGCTGGGGCTGGTGTTTCAGGGTTTAGGGCAGTGCAGTGGTGTTAGGGGAGTGTATGGGGTCGTGCTGAGGCCAGTGTTTCAGGGTTTAGGGCAGTGCAGTGGTGTTCGGAGAGAGTAGGGGCTTCGTGTTGGGGGCAGTGTTTCAAGGTTTATGGCAGAGCAGTGGTGTCCGGGCAGTGTAGTGGGTCATGCTGGGGCTGGTGTTTCATGGTTTAGGGCAATGAGGTGGTGTTCGGGCAGTGTAGCGGGTCATGCTGGGGCTGGTGTTTCATGGTGTAGGGCACTGCAGTGGTGTTTGGGAAGAGTAGGGGGATGTGCTGGGGTCGGTGTTTTTAGGGTTTAGGGCGGTTCATTCGTGTTCGGGCAGTGTAGGCGGTCGTTCTGGGGCCGGTGTTTCAGGGTTAAGAGAAGTGCAGTGGTGTTCGGGCAATGTAGGGGGTCGTGCTAGGGCTGGTTTTTCAGGGTGAAGTGAAGTGCAGTGGTGTTCGGGCAATGTAGGGGGTCGTGCTAGGGCTAGTGTTTCAGGGTGTAGGGCAGTGCAGTGGTGTTCGGGCAGTGTAGGGGTCATGCTGGGGCTGGTGTTTCATGGTTTAGGGCAGTGCGGTGGTGATCGGGCAGTGTAGCGGGTCGTGCTGGGGCTGGTGTTTCAGGGTTTAGGGCAGTGCAGTGGTGATCGTTCAGTGTAGTGAGTCGTGCTGGGGCCGGTGTTTCAGGGTTTAGGGCAGTACAGTGGTGTTCGGGGAGTGTAGGGGGTCATGCTGTGGCCGGTGTTTCAGGGTTTAGGGCAGTGCAGTGGTGTTCAGGCAGTGTAGGGGGTCGTTCTGGGGCCGGTGTTTCAGGGTGTAGGGCAGTGCAGTGGTGTTCGGGCAGTAGAGGGGGTCATGCTGGGGCCGGTGTTTCAGGGTGTAGGGCAGTGCAGTGGTTTTCGCGGAGTGTAGGGCGTCGTTCTGGGGCTGGTGTTTCAGTGTGAAGGGCAGTGCAGTGGTGTTCGAGCTGTGTGGGGGGTCGTGCTGGGGCCGATGTTTCAGGGTGTAGGGCAGTGCAGAGGTGTTCGGGCCGTGTAGGGGGTCGTGCTGGGGCCATTGTTTGAGGGTTTAGGGCTGTGCAGTTGTGTTTGGGGAGTGTAGGGGGTCATGCTGGGGCAGGTGTTTAAGCGTTTAGGGCAGAGCATTGGTGTTCGGGGATGGTAGGAGGTCGTGCTGGGGCCGGTGTTTCAGGGTTTAGGGCAGTGCAGTGGTGTTCGGGCAGTGTAGGGCGTCGTACTGGGGCCAGTGTTTCAGGGTTTAGGGCACGGCAGTGGTGTTCGGGCAGTGTAGGGGGTCGTGCTGGGGCCGGTGTTTCAGGGTGTAGGGCAGTGCAGTTGTGTACGGGCAGTGTATGGGGTCGTGCTGGGGTCAGAGTTTCCGGGTGTAGGCCAGTGCAGTAGTGTTTGGGCAGTGTTGGGGGTTGTGCTGGGGCCAGTGTTTCAGGGTTTAGGGCAGTGCAGTGGTGTTCGGGGTGTGTAGGGGGTCGTGCTGGGGCCAGTGTTTCAGGGTTTAGGGCTGTGCAGTGGTGTTCACGGAGCGTAGGGGGTCATGCTGGGGCTGGTATTTCAGGGTTTAGGGCAGAGCAGTGGTGTTCAGGGATTGTATGGGGTCTTGCTGGGACTGGTGTTTCTGGGTTTAGGGCAGTGCAGTGGTGTTCGGAGAGAGTAGGGGGTCGTGTTGGGGGCAGTGTTTCAAGGTTTATGGCCGAGCAGTGGTGTCTGGGCAGTGTAGTGGGTCATGCTGGGGCTGGTGTTTCATGGTTTAGGGCAGTGCAGTGGTGTTCGGGCAGTGTAGCGGGTCATGCTGGGGCTGGTGTTTCAGGGTTTAGGGCAGTGCAGTGGTGTTAAGGGAGTGTATGGGGTCGTGCTGAGGCCAGTGTTTCAGGGTTTAGGGCAGTGCAGTGGTGTTCGGAGAGAGTAGGGGCTTCGTGTTGGGGGCAGTGTTTCAAGGTTTATGGCCGAGCAGTGGTGTCCGGGCAGTGTAGTGGGTCATGCTGGGGCTGGTGTTTCATGGTTTAGGGCAGTGCAGTGGTGTTAGGGGAGTGTATGGGGTCGTGCTGAGGCCAGTGTTTCATGGTTTAGGGCAGTACAGTGGTGTTCGGGCAGTGTAGCGGGTCATGCTGGGGCTGGTGTTTCAGGGTTTAGGGCAGTGCAGTGGTGTTAGGGGAGTGTATGGGGTCGTGCTGAGGCCAGTGTTTCAGGGTTTAGGGCAGTGCAGTGGTGTTCGGAGAGAGTAGGGGCTTCGTGTTGGGGGCAGTGTTTCAAGGTTTATGGCAGAGCAGTGGTGTCCGGGCAGTGTAGTGGGTCATGCTGGGGCTGGTGTTTCATGGTTTAGGGCAATGAGGTGGTGTTCGGGCAGTGTAGCGGGTCATGCTGGGGCTGGTGTTTCATGGTGTAGGGCACTGCAGTGGTGTTTGGGAAGAGTAGGGGGATGTGCTGGGGTCGGTGTTTTTAGGGTTTAGGGCAGTTCAGTGGTGTTTGGGCAGTGTAGGGGGTCGTGCTGGAGCCGGTGTTTTTAGGGTTTAGGGCAGTGCAGTTGTGTTCGGGCAGTGTAGGTGGTCGTGCTGGGGCTGGTGTTTCAGGGTATAGTGCAGTGGTGTTCGGGCAGTGTAGGGGTCATGCTGGGGCCGGTGTTTCAGGGTGTAGGGCAGTGCAGTGGTGTTTGGGAAGAGTAGGGGTTGTGCTGGGGCCGGCGGTTCTAGGTGTAGGGCAGTGCAGTGGCGTTTGGGGAGTGTAGGGGGTACTGCTGATGTCCGGGCAGTGTAGTGGGTCATACTGGGGCTGGTGTTTCATGGTTTAGGGCAGTGCAGTGGTGTTCGGGCAGTGTAGCGGGTCATGCCGGGGCTGGTGTTTCAGGGTTTAGGGCAGTGGAGTGGTGTTCGGGGATTGTAGGGGGTCGTGCTGGGGCCGGTGTTTCAGGGTTTAGGGCAGTGCCGTGGTGTTCAGAGAGTGTAGGGGGTCGTGCTGGGGCAGGTGTTTTTAGGGTTTAGGGCAGTTCAGTGGTGTTCGGGTGGTGTAGGGGGTCGTGCTGGGGCTGGTGTTTCAGGGTATAGTGCAGTGGTGTTCGGGCAGTGTAGGGGGTTGTGCTGGGGCCGGTGTTTCAGGGTATAGGGCAGTGCAGTGTTGTGTGGGAAGAGTAGGGGTCGTTCTGGGGCCGGTGTTTCAGGGTGTAGGGCAGAGCATTGGTGTTCGGGGATGGTAGGGGGTCGTGCTGGGGCCGGTGTTTCAGGGTGTAGGGCAGTGCAGTGGGGTTCGTTCAGTGTAGGGGGTTGTGCTGGGGCCGGTGTTTCAGGGTTTATGGAAGTGCAGTGGTGTTCGGGGAGTGTAGGGCATCGTTCTGGGGCTGGTGTTTCAGTGTGAAGGGCAGTGCAGTGGTGTTTGAGCAGTGTAGTGGGTCGTGCTGGGGCCAGTGTTTCAGGGTGTAGGGCAGTGCAGAGGTGTTCGGGCCGTGTAGGGGTTCGTGCTGGGGCCATTGTTTCAGGGTTTAGGGCAGTGAAGTTGTGTTTGGGGAGTGTAGGGGGTCATGCTGGGGCAGGTGTTTCAGGGTTTAGGGCAGAGCATTGGTGTTCGGGGATGGTAGGGGTCGTGCTGGGGCCGGTGTTTCAGGGTTTAGGGCAGTGCAGTGGTGTTCGGGCAGTGTAGGGGGTCGTGCTGGTGCCGGTGTTTCAGGGTTTAGGGCAGTGCAGTGGTGTGCGGGAGTGTAGGGGGTCGTGCTGTGGCCGGTGTTTTAGGGTATAGGGCAGTGCAGTGGTGTTCGGGCATTATAGGGGGTCATGCTGGGGCCGGTGTTTCAGGGTGTAGGGCAGTGCAGTGGTGTTCGGGGAGTGTAGGGGGTCGTGTTGGGGCCAGTGTTTTTAGGGTTAAGGGCAGTGCAGTGGTGTTCGGGAAGTGTAGGGGGTCATGCTGGGGCTGGTGTTTCTGGGTGTAGGGCAGTGTTGTTCGGGCAGTGTAGGGGGTCGTACTGGGTGTGGTGTTTCAGTCTTTAGGGCAGTGCAGTGGTGTTCGGGAAGTGTGGGGGGTCGTTCAGGGGCTGTGTTTCACGGTTTAGAGCAGTGCAGTGGGGTTCGGGCAGTGTAGGGGATCGTGCTGGGGCTGGTGTTTCAGGGTTTAGGGCAGTGCAGTGGTGTTCGTTCAGTGTAGGGGGTTGTGCTGGGGCCGGTGTTTCAGGGTTTATGGAAGTGCAGTGGTGTTCGGGGAGTGTAGGGGGTCGTGCTGTGACTGGTTTTCAGGATTTAGGGCAGTGCAGTGGTGTTCGGGCAGTGTAGGGGGTCGTGCTGGGGCCGGTGTTGCAGGGTGTTAGGTCAGAGCAGTGGAGTTCGGGCAGTGCAGGGGGTCATGCTGGGGCCGGTGTTTCAGGGTTTAGGGCAGTGCAGTGGTGTTCAGGCAGTGTAGGGGGTCGTTCTGGGGCCAGTGTTTCAGGGTGTAGGGCAGTGCAGTGGTGTTCGGGCAGTGTAGGGGGTCATGCTGGTGCCGGTGTTTCAGGGTTTAGGGCAGTGCAGTGGTGTTCGGGGAGTGTAGGGGTTCGTGCTGTGGCCGGTGTTTCAGGGTTTAGGGCAGTGCAGTGGTGTTCGGGCATTATAGGGGGTCATGCTGGAGCCGGTGTTTCAGGGTGTAGGGCAGTGCAGTGGTGTTCGGGGAGTGTAGGGGGTCGTGCTGTGGCCGGTGTTTCAGGGTTTAGGGCAGTTTAGTGGTGTTCGGGCAGTGTAGGGGTCATGCTGGGGCCGGTGTTTCAGGGTGTTGGGCAGTGCAGTGGTGTTCGGGGAGTGTAGGGGGTCGTGCTGGGACCGGTGTTTCAGGGTGAAGAGAAGTGCAGTGGTGTTCGGGTAATGTAGGGGGTCGTGCTAGGGCTGGTGTTTCAGGGCGTAGGGCAGTGCAGTGGTGTTCGGGCAGTGTAGCGGGGCGTGCTGGGGCTGGTGTTTCATGGTTTAGGGCAGTGCAGTGGTGTTCGGGCAGTGTAGCGGGTCGTGCTGGGGCTGGTGTTTCAGGGTTTAGGGCAGTGCAGTGGTGTTCATTCAGTGTAGGGGGTCGTGCTGGGGCCGGTGTTTCAGGGTTTAGGGCAGTGCAGTGGTGTTCAGGGAGTTTAGCGGGTCGTGCTGGGGCCAGTGTTTTTAGGGTTTTGGTCAGTTCAGTGGTGTTCGTGCTGGGGCTGGTGTTTCACGGTGTAGTGCAGTGGTGTTCGGGCAGTGTAGGGGGTTGTGCTGGGGCTGGTGTTTCAGGGTTTAGGGCAGTGCAGTGGTGTTCGTTCAGTGTAGGGGGTCACACTGGGGCCAGTGTTTCAGGGTTTAGGGCAGTGCAGTGGTGTTCGGGGAGTGTAGGGGGTCGTGCTGGGGCCGGTGTTTTTAGGGTTTAGGGCAGTTCAGTGGTGTTCGGGCAGTGTAGGGGGTCGTGCTGGTGCTGGTGTTTCAGGGTCTAGGGCAGTGGTGTAAGTTCAGTGTAGGGGATCGTGCTGGGGATGGGGTTTCAGGGTTTAGGGCAGTGCAGTGGTGTTCGGAGAGAGTAGGGGGTCGTGTTGGGGGCAGTGTTTCAAGGTTTATGGCCGAGCAGTGGTGTCCGGGCAGTGTAGTGGGTCATGTTGGGGCTGGTGTTTCATGGTTTAGGGCAGTGCAGTGGTGTTTGGGCAGTGTAGCGGGTCATGCTGGGGCTGGTGTTTCAGGGTTTAGGGCAGTGCAGTGGTGTTCAGGGAGAGTAGAGGGGGTCGTGCTGGGGCCGGTGTTTTAGGGTTTAGGGCTGTGCAGTGGTGTTCGGGGAGCGTAGGAGGTCATGCTGGGGCTGGTATTTCAGGGTTTAGGGCAGAGCAGTGGTGTTCAGGTTTCGTAGGGGGTCTTGCTGGGGCCGGTGTTTCAGGGTTTAGGGCAGTGCAGTGGTGTTCAGAGAGTGTAGGGGGTCGTGCTGGGGCTGGTGTTTCAGGGTATAGTGCAGTGGTGTTTGGGCAGTGTAGGGGGTCGTGCTGGGGTGGGTGTTTCAGGGTGTAGGGCAATGCAGTGGTGTGTGGGAAGAGTAGGGGTCGTGCTGGGGCTGGCGGTTCTGGGTGTAGGGCAGTGCAGTGGTGTTCGGGGAGTGTAGGGGGTCCTGCTGGTGTCGGTGTTTCAGGGTTTAGGGCAGTGCAGTGGTGTTTGGGCAGTGTAGGGGGTCATGCTGGGGCCGGTGTTTCAGGGTATAGGGCACTGCAGTGGTGTTCGGGGAGTGTAGGGGGTCATGCTGGGGCCGGTGTTTCAGGGTGAAGGGAAGTGCAGTGGTGTTCGGGCAATGTAGGGGGTCGTGCTAGGGCTGGTGTTTCAGGGTGTAGGGCAGTGCAGTGGTGTTCGGGCAGCGTAGGGGTTGGTGCTGGGGCTAGTGTTTCATGGTTTAGGGCAGTGCAGTGGTGTTCGGGCAGTGTAGCGGGTCGTGCTGGGGCCGGTGTTTCAGGGCTTAGGGCAGTGCAGTAGTGTTCGTTCAGTGTATGGGTCGTGCTTGGGCAGGTGTTTCAGGGTTTAGGGCAGTGGAGTGGTGTTCAGGGAGTGTAGGGGGTCATGCTGGGGCCAGTGTTTTTCGGGTTTAGGGTAGTTCAATAGTGTTCGGGAAGTGTAGGGGGTCATGCTGGGGGCGGTGTTTTTAGGGTTTAGAGCAGTGCAGTGGTGTTTGGGCAGTGTAGGGGGTCGTGCTGGGGCTAGTGTTTCAGGGTGTAGTGCAGTGGTTATCGGGCAGTGTTGGGGGTTGTGCTGGGGCTGATGTTTCAGGGTTTAGGGCAGTTCAGTGGTGTTCGTTCAGTGTAGGGGTCGTGCTTGGGCAGGTGTTTCAGGGTTTAGGGCAGTGGAGTGGTGTTCGGGGAGTGTAGGGGGTCGTGCTGGGGCCGGTGTTTTTAGGGTTTAGGGCGGTTCAGTGGTGTTCGGGCAGTGTAGGCGGTCGTTCTGGGGCCGGTGTTTCAGGGTTAAGAGAAGTGCAGTGGTGTTCGGGCAATGCAGGGGGTCGTGCTAGGGCTGGTGTTTCAGGGTGAAGCGAAGTGCAGTGGTGTTCGGGCAATGTAGGGGGTCGTGCTAGGGCTGGTGTTTCAGGGTGTAGGGCAGTGCAGTGGTGTTCGGGCAGTGTAGGGGTCATGCTGGGGCTGGTGTTTCATGGTTTAGGGCAGTGCAGTGGTGATCGGGCAGTGTAGCAGATCGTGCTGGGACTGGTGTTTCAGGGTTTAGGGCAGTGCAGTGGTGATCGTTCAGTGTAGTGAGTCGTGCTGGGGCCGGTGTTTCAGGGTTTTGGGCAGTGCATTGGTGTTCGGGGAGTGTAGGGGGTCGTGCTGGGGCCAGTGTTTTTAGGGTTTAGGGCAGTTCAGTGGTGTTCGGGCAGTGTAGGGGGTCATGCTGGGGCCGGTGTTGTCAGGGTTTAGGGCAGTGCAGTGGTGTTTGGCCAGTGTAGGGGGTTGTGCTGGGGCTGGTGTTTCAGGGTGTAGTGCAGTGGTGTTCGGGCAGTGTAGGGGGTCGGGCTGGGGCTGGTGTTTCAGGGTTTAGGGCAGTGCAGTGGTGTTCGGGGAGTGTAGGGGGTCATGCTGTGGCCAGTGTTTCAGGGTTTAGGGCAGTGCAGTGGTGTTCATGCAGTGTAGGGGGTCGTTCTGGGGCCGGTGTTTCAGGGTGTAGGGCAGTGCAGTGGTGTTCGGGCAGTATAGGGGGTCATGCTGGGGCCGGTGTTTCAGGTTGTAGGGCAGTGCAGTGGTTTTTGCGGAGTGTAGGGCGTCGTTCTGGGGCTGGTGTTTCAGTGTGAAGGGCAGTGCAGTGGTGTTCGAGCAGTGTAGGGGGTCGTGCTGGGGCCGATGTTTCAGGGTGTAGGGCAGTGCAGAGGTGTTCGGGCCGTGTAGGGGGTCGTGCTGGGGCCATTGTTTGAGGGTTTAGGGCAGTGCAGTTGTGTTTGGGGAGTGTAGGGGGTCATGCTGGGGCAGGTGTTTAAGCATTTAGGGCAGAGCATTGGTGTTCGGGGATGGTAGGGGGTCGTGCTGGGGCCAGTGTTTCAGGGTTTAGGGCAGTGCAGTGGTGTTCGGGCAGTGTAGGGGGTCGTACTGGGGCCAGTGTTTCAGGGTTTAGGGCACGGCAGTGGTGTTTGGGCAGTGTAGGGGGTCGTGCTGGGGCCGGTGTTTCAGGGTGTAGGGCAGTGCAGTTGTGTACGGGCAGTGTAGGGGGTCCTGCTGGGGTCAGAGTTTCCGGGTGTAGGGCAGTGCAGTAGTGTTCGGGCAGTGTTGGGGGTTGTGCTGGGGCCGGATTTTCAGGGTGTAGGACAGTGTAGTGGTGTTCGGGCAGTGAAGGGGTCGTGCTGGGGCCGGTGTTTCAGGGTGTAGGGCAGTGCAGTGGTGTGTGGGAAGAGTAGGGGTCGTGCTGGGGCTGGCGGTTCTGGGTGTAGGGCAGTGCAGTGGTGTTCGGGGAGTGTAGGGGGTCCTGCTGGTGTCAGTGTTTCAGGGTTTAAGGCAGTGCAGTGGTGTTCGGGGAGTGTTGGGGGTCTTGCTCTGGCCGGTGTTTCAGGGTTGAGGGCAGTGCAGTGGTGTTTGGGCAGTGTAGGGGGTCATGCTGGGGCCGGTGTTTCAGGGTATAGGGCAGTGCAGTGGTGTTCGGGGAGTGTAGGGGGTCGTGCTGGGGCCGGTGTTTCAGGGTGAAGGGAAGTGCAGTGATGTTCGGGCAATGTAGGGGGTCGTGCTAGGGCTGGTGTTTCAGGGTGTAGGGCAGTGCAGTGGTGTTCGGGCAGTGCAGCGGGTCGTGCTGGGGCCGGTGTTTCAGGGTTTAGGGCAGTGGAGTGGTGTTCAGGGAGTGTAGGGGGTCATGCTGGGGCCAGTGTTTTTCAGGTTTAGGGTAGTTCAATGGTGTTCGGGCAGTGTAGGGGGTCATGCTGGGGGCGGTGTTTTTAGGGTTTAGAGCAGTGCAGTGGTGTTTGGGCAGTGTAGGGGGTCGTGCTGGGGCTAGTGTTTCAGGGTGTAGTGCAGTGGTGTTCGGGCAGTGTTGGGGGTTGTGCTGGGGCTGGTGTTTCAGGGTTTAGGGCAGTTCAGTGGTGTTCGTTCAGTGTAGGGGTCGTGCTTGGGCAGGTGTTTCAGGGTTTAGGGCAGTGGAGTGGTGTTCGGGGAGTGTAGTGGGTCGTGCTGGGGCCGGTGTTTTTAGGGTTTAGGGCGGTTCAGTGGTGTTCGGGCAGTGTAGGCGGTCGTTCTGGGGCCGGTGTTTCAGGGTTAAGAGAAGTGCAGTGGTGTTCGGGCAATGTAGGGGGTCGTGCTAGGGCTGGTGTTTCAGGGTGAAGTGAAGTGCAGTGGTGTTCGGGCAATGTAGGGGGTCGTGCTAGGGCTAGTGTTTCAGGGTGTAGGGCAGTGCAGTGGTGTTTGGGCAGTGAAGGGGTCGTGCTGGGGCCGGTGTTTCAGGGTGTAGGGCAGTGCAGTGGTGTGTGGGAAGAGTAGGGGTCGTGCTGGGGCTGGCGGTTCTGGGTGTAGGGCAGTGCAGTGGTGTTCGGGGAGTGTAGGGGGTCCTGCTGGTGTCGGTGTTTCAGGGTTTAGGGCAGTGCAGTGGTGTTCGGGGAGTGTTGGGGGTCTTGCTCTGGCCGGTGTTTCAGGGTTGAGGGCAGTGCAGTGGTGTTTGGGCAGTGTAGGGGGTCATGCTGGGGCCGGTGTTTCAGGGTATAGGGCAGTGCAGTGGTGTTCGGGGAGTGTAGGGGGTCGTGCTGGGGCTGGTGTTTCAGGGTGTAGTGCAGTGGTGTTCGGGCAGTGTAGGGGGTCGTGCTGGGGCCGGTGTTTCAGGGTGTAGGGCAGTGCAGTTGTGTACGGGCAGTGTAGGGGGTCCTGCTGGGGTCAGAGTTTCCGGGTGTAGGGCAGTGCAGTAGTGTTCGGGCAGTGTTGGGGGTTGTGCTGGGGCCGGATTTTCAGGGTGTAGGACAGTGTAGTGGTGTTCGGGCAGTGAAGGGGTCGTGCTGGGGCCGGTGTTTCAGGGTGTAGGGCAGTGCAGTGGTGTGTGGGAAGAGTAGGGGTCGTGCTGGGGCTGGCGGTTCTGGGTGTAGGGCAGTGCAGTGGTGTTCGGGGAGTGTAGGGGGTCCTGCTGGTGTCGGTGTTTCAGGGTTTAAGGCAGTGCAGTGGTGTTCGGGGAGTGTTGGGGGTCTTGCTCTGGCCGGTGTTTCAGGGTTGAGGGCAGTGCAGTGGTGTTTGGGCAGTGTAGGGGGTCATGCTGGGGCCGGTGTTTCAGGGTATAGGGCAGTGCAGTGGTGTTCGGGGAGTGTAGGGGGTCGTGCTGGGGCCGGTGTTTCAGGGTGAAGGGAAGTGCAGTGATGTTCGGGCAATGTAGGGGGTCGTGCTAGGGCTGGTGTTTCAGGGTGTAGGGCAGTGCAGTGGTGTTCGGGCAGTGCAGCGGGTCGTGCTGGGGCCGGTGTTTCAGGGTTTAGGGCAGTGGAGTGGTGTTCAGGGAGTGTAGGGGGTCATGCTGGGGCCAGTGTTTTTCAGGTTTAGGGTAGTTCAATGGTGTTCGGGCAGTGTAGGGGGTCATGCTGGGGGCGGTGTTTTTAGGGTTTAGAGCAGTGCAGTGGTGTTTGGGCAGTGTAGGGGGTCGTGCTGGGGCTAGTGTTTCAGGGTGTAGTGCAGTGGTGTTCGGGCAGTGTTGGGGGTTGTGCTGGGGCTGGTGTTTCAGGGTTTAGGGCAGTTCAGTGGTGTTCGTTCAGTGTAGGGGTCGTGCTTGGGCAGGTGTTTCAGGGTTTAGGGCAGTGGAGTGGTGTTCGGGGAGTGTAGTGGGTCGTGCTGGGGCCGGTGTTTTTAGGGTTTAGGGCGGTTCAGTGGTGTTCGGGCAGTGTAGGCGGTCGTTCTGGGGCCGGTGTTTCAGGGTTAAGAGAAGTGCAGTGGTGTTCGGGCAATGTAGGGGGTCGTGCTAGGGCTGGTGTTTCAGGGTGAAGTGAAGTGCAGTGGTGTTCGGGCAATGTAGGGGGTCGTGCTAGGGCTAGTGTTTCAGGGTGTAGGGCAGTGCAGTTGTGTTTGGGCAGTGAAGGGGTCGTGCTGGGGCCGGTGTTTCAGGGTGTAGGGCAGTGCAGTGGTGTGTGGGAAGAGTAGGGGTCGTGCTGGGGCTGGCGGTTCTGGGTGTAGGGCAGTGCAGTGGTGTTCGGGGAGTGTAGGGGGTCCTGCTGGTGTCGGTGTTTCAGGGTTTAGGGCAGTGCAGTGGTGTTCGGGGAGTGTTGGGGGTCTTGCTCTGGCCGGTGTTTCAGGGTTGAGGGCAGTGCAGTGGTGTTTGGGCAGTGTAGGGGGTCATGCTGGGGCCGGTGTTTCAGGGTATAGGGCAGTGCAGTGGTGTTCGGGGAGTGTAGGGGGTCGTGCTGGGGCTGGTGTTTCAGGGTGTAGTGCAGTGGTGTTCGGGCAGTGTAGGGGGCCGGGCTGGGGCTGGTGTTTCAGGGTTTAGGGCAGTACAGTGGTGTTCGGGGAGTGTTGGGGGGGCCTTCTGTGGCCGGTGTTTCAGGGTTTAGGGCAGTGCAGTGGTGTTCAGGCAGTGTAGGGGGTCGTTCTGGGGCCGGTGTTTCAGGGTGTAGGGCAGTGCAGTGGTGTTCGGGCAGTATAGGGGGTCATGCTGGGGCCGGTGTTTCAGGGTGTAGGGCAGTGCAGTGGTTTTCGCGGAGTGTAGGGCGTCGTTCTGGGGCTGGTGTTTCAGTGTGAAGGGCAGTGCAGTGGTGTTCGAGCAGTGTAGGGGGTCGTGCTGGGGCCGATGTTTCAGGGTGTAGGGCAGTGCAGAGGTGTTCGGGCCGTGTAGGGGGTCGTGCTGGGGCCATTGTTTGAGGGTTTAGGGCAGTGCAGTTGTGTTTGGGGAGTGTAGGGGGTCATGCTGGGGCAGGTGTTTAAGCATTTAGGGCAGAGCATTGGTGTTCGGGGATGGTAGAAGGTCGTGCTGGGGCCGGTGTTTCAGGGTTTAGGGCACGGCAGTGGTGTTCGGGCAGTGTAGGGGGTCATGCTGGGGCCGGTGTTTCAGGGTGTAGGGCAGTGCAGTTGTGTACGGGCAGTGTATGGGGTCGTGCTGGGGTCAGAGTTTCCGGGTGTAGGGCAGTGCAGTAGTGTTCGGGCAGTGTTGGGGGTTGTGCTGGGGACGGATTTTCAGGGTGTAGGACAGTGTAGTGGTGTTCGGGCAGTGAAGTTGTGCTGCTGGGGCCGGTGTTTCAGGGTGTAGGGCAGTGCAGTGGTGTTCGGGCAGTGTAGGGGATCGTGCTGGGGCCAGTGTTTCAGGGTTTAGGGCAGTGCAGTGGTGTTCGGGGTGTGTAGGGGGTCGTGCTGGGGCCAGTGTTTCAGGGTTTAGGGCTGTGCAGTGGTGTTCGCGGAGCGTAGGGGGTCATGCTGTGGCTGGTATTTCAGGGTTTGGGGCAGAGCAGTGGTGTTCAGGGATTGTATGGGGTCTTGCTGGGACCGGTGTTTCAGGGTTTAGGGCAGTGCAGTGGTGTTCGGAGAGAGTAGGGGGTCGTGTTGGGGGCAGTGTTTCAAGGTTTATGGCCGAGCAGTGGTGTCTGGGCATTGTAGTGGGTCATGCTTGGGCTGGTGTTTCATGGTTTAGGGCAGTGCAGTGGTGTTCGGGCAGTGTAGCGGGTCATGCTGGGGCTGGTGTTTCAGGGTTTAGGGCAGTGCAGTGGTGTTAGGGGAGTGTAGGGGGTCGTGCTGGGGCCAGTGTTTCAGGGTTTAGGGCAGTGCAGTGGTGTTCGGAGAGAGTAGGGGGTCGTGTTGGGGGCAGTGTTTCAAGGTTTATGGCCGAGCAGTGGTGTCCGGGCAGTGTAGTGGGTCATGCTGGGGCTGGTGTTTCATGGTTTAGGGCAGTGAGGTGGTGTTCGGGCAGTGTAGCGGGTCATGCTGGGGCTGGTGTTTCAGGGTTTAGGGCAGTGCAGTGGTGTTCGGGGAGTGTAGGGGGTCATGCTGTGGCCGGTGTTTTTAGGGTTTAGGGCAGTTCAGTGGTGTTTGGGCGGTGTAGGGGGTCGTGCTGGAGCCGGTGTTTTTAGGGTTTAGGGCAGTGCAGTTGTGTTCGGGCAGTGTAGGGGGTCGTGCTGGGGCTGGTGTTTCAGGGTGTAGGGCAGTGCAGTGGTGTTTGGGAAGAGTAGGGGGTACTGCTGGTGTCCGGGCAGTGTAGTGGGTCATACTGGGGCTGGTGTTTCATGGTTTAGGGCAGTTCAGTGGTGTTCGGGCAGTGTAGTGGGTCATACTGGGGCTGGTGTTTCATGGTTTAGGGCAATTCAGTGGTGTTCGGGCAGTGTAGCGGGTCATGCTGGGGCTGGTGTTTCAGGGTTTAGGGCAGTGCAGTGGTGTTCGGGGACAGTAGGGGGTCGTGCTGGGGCCGGTGTTTCAGGGTTTAGGGCAGTGCAGTGGTGTTCGGGTAGTGTAGAGGGTCATGCTGGGGCTGGTGTTTCAGGGTTTAGGGCAGTGCAGTGGTGTTCAGAGAGTGTAGGGGGTCGTGCTGGGGCCGGTGTTTTTAGGGTTTAGGGCAGTTCAGTGGTGTTCGGGCGGTGTAGGGGGTCGTGCTGGGGCTGGTGTTTCAGGGTATAGTGCAGTGGTGTATGGGCAGTGTAGGGGGTCGTGCTGGGGCCGGTGTTTCAGGGTATAGGGCAGTGCAGTGTTGTGTGGGAAGAGTAGGGGTCGTTCTGGGGCCGGTGTTTCAGGGTGTAGGGCAGTGCAGTGGTGTTCGGGCAGTATAGGGGGTCATGCTGGGGCCAGTGTTTCAGGGTGTAGGGCAGTGCAGTGGTTTTCGGGGAGTGTAGGGCATCGTTCTGGGGCTGGTGTTTCGGTGTGAAGGGCAGTGCAGTGGTGTTCGAGCAGTATAGGGGGTCGTGCTGGGGCCGATGTTTCAGGGTGTAGGGCAGTGCAGAGGTGTTCGGGCTGTGTAGGGGGTCGTGCTGGGGCCATTGTTTGAGGGTTTAGGGCAGTGCAGTTGTGTTTGGGGAGTGTAGGGGGTCATGCTGGGGCAGGTGTTTAAGCGTTTAGGGCAGAGCATTTGTGTTTGGGGATGGTAGGGGGTCGTGCTGGGGCCGGTGTTTGAGGGTGTAGGGCAGTGCAGTGGTTTTCGGGGAGTGTAGGGCGTCGTTCTGGGGCTGGTGTTTCAGTGTGAAGGGCAGTGCAGTGGTGTTCGAGCAGTGTAGTGGGTCGTGCTGGGGCCAGTGTTTCAGGGTGTAGGGCAGTGCAGAGGTGTTCGGGCCGTGTAGGGGTTCGTGCTGGGGCCATTGTTTCAGGGTTTAGGGCAGTGAAGTTGTGTTCGGGCAGTGTAGGTGGTCGTGCTGGGGCCGGTGTTTCAGGGTTTAGGGCAGTGCAGTGGTGTTCGGGCAGTGTAGGGGGTCGTGCTGGTGCCGGTGTTTCAGGGTTTAGGGCAGTGCAGTGGTGTGCGGGGAGTGTAGGGGGTCGTGCTGTGGCCGGTGTTTCAGGGTATAGGGCAGTGCAGTGGTGTTCGGGCATTATAGGGGGTCATGCTGGGGCCGGTGTTTCAGGGTGTAGGGCAGTGCAGTGGTGTTCGGGGAGTGTAGGGGGTCGTGCTGGGGCCATTGTTTTTAGGGTTTAGGGCAGGGCAGTGGTGTTCGGGAAGTGTAGGGGGTCATGCTGGGGCTGGTGTTTCTGGGTGTAGGGCAGTGTTGTTCGGGCAGTGTAGGGGGTCGTACTGGGTGTGGTGTTTCAGTCTTTAGGGCAGTGCAGTGGTGTTCGGGAAGTGTGGGGGGTCGTTCAGGGGCTGTGTTTCAGGGTTTAGAGCAGTGCAGTGGTGTTCGGGCAGTGTAGGGGATCGTGCTGGGGCTGGTGTTTCAGGGTTTAGGGCAGTGCAGTGGTGTTCGTTCAGTGTAGGGGGTTGTGCTGGGGCCGGTGTTTCAGGGTTTATGGAAGTGCAGTGGTGTTCGGGGAGTGTAGGGGGTCGTGCTGGTGCTGGTGTTTCAGGGTTTAGGGCAGTGCAGTGGTGGAAGTTCAGTGTAGGGGATCGTGCTGGGGCTGGTGTTTCAGGGTTTAGGGCAGTGCAGTGGTGTTCGTTCAGTGTAGGGGTTTGTGCTGTGGCCAGTGTTTCAGGGTTTATGGAAGTGCAGTGGTGTTCGGGGAGTGTAGGGGTTCGTGCTGGGGCTGGTGTTTCAGGGTTTAGGGCAGTGCAGTGGTGTTCGTTCAGTGTAGGGGGTTGTGCTGGGGCCTGTGTTTCACAGTTTAGAGCAGTGCAGTGGTGTTCGGGCAGTGTAGGGGATCGTGCTGGGGCTGGTGTTTCAGGGTTTAGGGCAGTGCAGTGGTGTTCGGGGAGCGTAGGGGGTCGTACTGTGGCCGGTGTTTCAGGGTTTAGGGCAGTGCAGTGGTGTTCGGGCAGTGTAGGGGGTCGTGCTGGGGCCGGTGTTTCAGGGTTTATGGAAGTGCAGTGGTGTTCGGGGAGTGTAGGGGGTTGTGCTGGTGCCGGGGTTTCAGGGTTTAGGACAGTGCAGTGGTGTTTGGGGAGTGTAGGGGGTCGTGCTGTGACTGGTGTTTCAGGATTTAGGGCAGTGCAGTGGTGTTCGGGCAGTGTAGGGGGTCGTGCTGGGGCCGGTGTTGCAGGGTGTAAGGTCAGAGCAGTGGAGTTCGGGCAGTGCAGGGTGTCATGCTGGGGCCGGTGTTTCAGGGTTTAGGGCAGTGCAGTGGTGTTCAGGCAGTGTAGGGGGTCGTTCTAGGGCCAGTGTTTCAGGGTGTAGGGCAGTGCAGTGGTGTTCGGGCATTATAGGGGGTCATGCTGGGGCCGGTGTTTCTGGGTGTAGGGCAGTGCAGTGGTGTTCGGGGAGTGTAGGGGGTCGTGCTGGGGCCAGTGTTTCAGGGTGAAGGGAAGTGCAGTGGTGTTTGGGCAATGTAGGGGGTCATGCTAGGGCTGGTGTTTCAGGGTGTAGGGCAGTGCAGTGGTGTTCGGGCAGTGTAGGGGGTCGTGCTGGGGCTGGTGTTTCATGGTTTAGGGCAGTGCAGTGCTGTTCGGGCAGTGTAGCGGGTCGTGCTGGGGCTGGTGTTTCAAGGTTTAGGGCAGTGCAGTGGTGATTGTTCAGTGTAGGGGGTCGTGCTGAGGCTGGTGTTTCAGGCATTAGGGCAGTGCAGTGGTGTTCGGGGAGTGTAGGGGGTCGTGCTGGGGCCGGTGTTTTTAGGGTTTAGGGCAGTTTAGTGGTGTTCGGGCAGTGTAGGGGGTCATGCTGGGGCCGGTGTTTCAGGGTTTAGGGCAGTGCAGTGGTGTTCGGGGAGTGTAGGGGGTCGTGCTGGGGCCGGTGTTTTTAGGGTTTAGGGCAGTTCAGTGGTGTTCTGGCAGTGTAGGGGGTCATGCTGGGGCCGTTGTTTTTAGGGTTTAGGGCTGTGCAGTGGTGTTCGGGAAGTGTAGGGGATCTTGCTGGGGCCGGTGTTTCTGGGTATAGGGCAGTGTTGTTCGGGCAGTGTAGGGGGTCGTGCTGGGGGTGGTGTTTCAGTCTTTAGGGCAGTGCAGTGGTGTTCGGGAAGTGTGGGTGGTCGTTCAGGGGCTGTGTTTCACGGTTTAGAGCAGTGTAGTGGTGTTTGGGCAGTGTAGGGGGTCGTGCTGGTGCTGGTGTTTCAGGGTTTAGGGCAGTGCAGTGGTGGAAGTTCAGTGTAGGGGATCGTGCTGGGGCTGGTGTTTCAGGGTTTAGGGCAGTGCAGTGGTGTTCGTTCAGTGTAGGGGTTTGTGCTGTGGCCAGTGTTTCAGGGTTTATGGAAGTGCAGTGGTGTTCGGGGAGTGTAGGGGTTCGTGCTGGGGCTGGTGTTTCAGGGTTTAGGGCAGTGCAGTGGTGTTCGTTCAGTGTAGGGGGTTGTGCTGGGGCCTGTGTTTCACAGTTTAGAGCAGTGCAGTGGTGTTCGGGCAGTGTAGGGGATCGTGCTGGGGCTGGTGTTTCAGGGTTTAGGGCAGTGCAGTGGTGTTCGGGGAGCGTAGGGGGTCGTACTGTGGCCGGTGTTTCAGGGTTTAGGGCAGTGCAGTGGTGTTCGGGCAGTGTAGGGGGTCGTGCTGGGGCCGGTGTTTCAGGGTTTAGGGCAGTGCAGTGGTGTTTGGGGAGTGTAGGGGGTCGTGCTGTGACTGGTGTTTCAGGGTTTAGGGCAGTGCAGTGGTGTTTGGGCAGTGTAGGGGGTCGTGCTGGGGCCGGTGTTGCAGGGTGTAAGTTCAGAGCAGTGGTGTTCGGGCAGTGCAGGGGGTCATGCTGGGGCCGATGTTTCAGGGTTTAGGGCAGTGCAGTGGTGTTCAGGCAGTGTAGGGGGTCGTGCTGGGGCCAGTGTTTCAGGGTGTACGGCAGTGCAGTGGTGTTCGGGCAGTGTAGGGGGTCGTGCTGGTGCCAGTGTTTCAGGGTTTAGGTCAGTGCAGTGGTGTTCGGGGAGTGTAGGGGGTCGTGCTGTGGCCAGTGTTTCAGGGTTTAGGGCAGTGCAGTGGTGTTCGGGCATTATAGGGGGTCATGCTGGGGCCGGTGTTTCAGGGTGTAGGGCAGTGCAGTGGTGTTCGGGGAGTGTAGGGGGTCGTGCTCGGGCCAGTGTTTCAGGGTGAAGGAAAGTGCAGTGGTGTTCGGGCAATGTAGAGGGTCATGCTAGGGCTGGTGTTTCAGGGTGTAGGGGAGTGCAGTGGTGTTCGGGCAGTGTAGGGGTCGTGCTGGGGCTGGTGTTTCATGGTTTAGGGCAGTGCAGTGGTGTTCGGGCAGTGTAGCGGGTCTTGCTGGGGCTGGTGTTTCAGGGTTTAGGGCAGAGCAGTGGTGTTCAGGGATTGTATGGGGTCTTGCTGGGACCGGTGTTTCAGGGTTTAGGGCAGTGCAGTGGTGTTCGGAGAGAGTAGGGGGTCGTGTTGGGGGCAGTGTTTAAAGGTTTATGGCCGAGCAGTGGTGCCTGGGCATTGTAGTGGGTCATGCTGGGGCTGGTGTTTCATGGCTTAGGGCAGTGCAGTGGTGTTCAGGGAGTGTAGGGGGTCATGCTGTGGCCGGTGTTTTTAGGGTTTAGGGCAGTTCAGTGGTGTTTGGGCGGTGTAGGGGGTCGTGCTGGAGCCGGTGTTTTTAGGGTTTAGGGCAGTGCAGTTGTGTTCGGGCAGTGTAGGGGGTCGTGCTGGGGCTGGTGTTTCAGGGTATAGTGCAGTTGTGTTTGGGCAGTGTAGGGGTCGTGCTGGGGCCGGTGTTTCAGGGTTTAGGGCAGTGCAGTGGTGTTCGGGGAGTGTAGGGGGTCGTGCTGTGGCCGGTGTTTCAGGGTTTAGGGCAGTGCAGTGGTGTTCGGGCATTATAGGGGGTCATGCTGGGGCCGGTGTTTCAGGGTGTAGGGCAGTGCAGTGGTGTTCGGGGAGTGTAGGGGGTCGTGCTGGGGCCAGTGTTTCAGGGTGAAGGGAAGTGCAGTGGTGTTTGGGCAATGTAGGGGGTCATGCTAAGGCTGGTGTTTCAGGGTGTAGGGCAGTGCAGTGGTGTTCGGACAGTGTAGGGGGTCGTGCTGGGGCTGGTATTTCATGGTTTAGGGCAGTGCAGTGCTGTTCGGGCAGTGTAGGGGGTCGTTCTGGAGCCGGTGTTGCAGGGTGTAAGGTCAGAGCAGTGGTGTTCGGGAAGTGCAGGGGGTCATGCTGGGGCCGGTGTTTCAGGGTGTAGGGCAGTGCAGTGGTGTTCAGGCAGTGTGGGGGGTCAAGCTGGGGCCAGTGTTTCAGGGTGCAGGGCAGGGGTGTTCGGGCAGTGTAGGGGGTGGTGCTGGGGCCAGCGTTTCTGGGTGTAGGGCAGTGCAGTGGTGTTCGGGCAGTGTAGGGGGTCGTGCTATGGCCGGTGTTTCAGGGTTTAGGGCAGTGCAGTGGTGTTTGTGCAGTATAGGGGGTCATTCTGGGGCCGGTGTTTCCGGGTGTAGGGCAGTGCAGTGGTGTTCGGGCAGTGTAGGGAGTCGTGCTATGGCCAGTGTTTCAGGGTTTAGGGCAGTGCAGTGGTGTTTGTGCAGTATAGGGGGTCATTCTGGGGCCGGTGTTTCAGGGTGTAGGGCAGTGCAGTGGTGTTCGGGGAGTGTAGGGGGCCGTGCTGGGGCCAGTGTTTCAGGGTGAAGGGAAGTGCAGTGGTGTTCGGGCAATGTAGGGGGTCATGCTAGGGCTGGTGTTTCAGGGTGCAGGGCAGTGCAGTGGTGTTCGGGCAGTGTAGGGGGTCGTGCTGGGGCTGGTGTTTTGTTGGTTTAGGGCAGTGCAGTGATGTTCTGGTAGTGTAGCGGGTCGTGCTGGGGCTGGTGTTTCAGGCTTTAGGGCAGTGCAGTGGACTTTGGGGAGTGTAGGGGGTTGTGCTGTGGCCAGTGTTTTTAGGTATTAGGGCAGTTTAGTGGTGTTCGGGCAGTGTAGGAGGTTGTGCTGTGGCCGGTGTTTTTATGGTTTAGGGCAGTGCAGTGGTGTTCGTTCAGTGTAGGGGGTTGTGCTGGGGACGGTGTTTCAGGGTTTATGGAAGTGCAGTGGTGTTCGGGGAGTGTAGGGGGTCATGCTGGTGCCAGTGTTTCAGGGTTTAGGGCAGTGCAGTGGTGTTTGGGGAGTGTAGGGGGTCGTGCTGTGACTGGTGTTTCAGGGTTTCATGCAGTGCAGTGGTGGTCGGGCAGTGTAGGGGGTCGTGCTGGGGCTGGTGTTGCAGGGTGTAAGGTCAGAGCAGTGGTGTTTGGGCAGTGCAGGGGGTCATGCTGGGGCCGGTGTTTCAGGGTTTAGGGCAGTGCAATGGTGTTCAGGCAGTGTGGGGGGTCGTGCTGGGGCCAGTGTTTCAGAGTGTAGGGCAGGGCAGGGGTGTTCGGGCAGTGTAGGGGGTGGTGCTGGGGCCAGAGTTTCCGGGTGTAGGTCAGTGCAGTGGTGTTCGGGCAGTGTAGGGGGTCGTGCTTGTGCCGGTGTTTCAGGGTTTAGGGCAGTGTAGTGGTGTTCGGGGAGTGTAGGGAGTCGTGCTGTGGCCGGTGTTTCAGGGTTTAGGGCAGTGCAGTGGTGTTCGTGCAGTATAGGGGGTCATTCTGGGGCCGGTGTTTGAGGGTGTAGGGCAGTGCAGTGGTGTTCGGGGAGTGTAGGGGGTCGTGCTTGGGCCAGTGTTTCAGGGTGAAGGGAAGTGCAGTGGTGTTCGGGCAATGTAGGGGGTCATGCTAGGGCTGGTGTTTCAGGGTGCATGGCAGTGCAGTAGTGTTCGGGCAGTGTAGGGGGTCGTGCTGGGGCTGGTGTTTCATGGTTTAGGGCAGTGCAGTGATGTTCTGGCAGTGTAGCGGGTCATGCTGGGGCTGGTGTTTCAGGGTTTAGGGCAGTGCAGTTGTGATCATTCAGTGTAGGGGGTTGTGCTGGGGCTGGTGTTTCAGGCTTTAGAGCAGTGCAGTGGACTTCGGGGAGTGTAGGGGGTCGTGCTGGGGCCAGTGTTTTTAGGTTTTAGGGCAGTTTAGTGATGTTCGGGCAGTGTAGGAGGTCGTGCTGTGGCCGGTGTTTTTATGGTTTAGGGCAGTGCAGTGGTGTTTGGGCAGTGTAGCGGGTCGTGCTGGGACTGGTGTTTCAGGGTTTAGGGCAGTGGAGTGGTGTTCAGGGAGTGTAGGGGGTCATGCTGGGGCCAGTGTTTTTCGGGTTTAGGGTAGTTCAATGGTGTTCGGGCAGTGTAGGGGGTCCTGCTGGGGCTAGTGTTTCAGGGTGTAGTGCATTGGTGTTCGGGCAGTGTTGGGGGCTGTGCTGGGGCTGGTGTTTCAGGGTTTAGGGCAGTTCAGTGGTGTTCGTTCAGTGTAGGGGTCGTGCTGGGGCCTGTGTTTTTAGGGTTTAGGGCGGTTCAGTGGTGTTCGGGCAGTGTAGGCGGTCGTTCTGGGGCCGGTGTTTCAGGGTTAAGAGAAGTGCAGTGGTGTTCGGGCAATGTAGGGGGTCATGCTAGGGCTGGTGTTTCAGGGTGAAGGGAAGTGCAGTGGTGTTCGGGCAATGTAGGGGGTCGTGCTAGGGCTGGTGTTTCAGGGTGTAGGGCAGTGCAGTGGTGTTCGGGCAGTGTAGGGGTCATGCTGGGGCTGGTGTTTCATGGTTTAGGGCAGTGCAGTGGTGATCGGGCAGTGTAGCAGGTCATGCTGGGGCTGGTGTTTCAGGGTTTAGGGCAGTGCAGTGGTGATCATTCAGTGTAGTGAGTCGTGCTGGGGCCGGTGTTTCAGGGTTTAGGGCAGTGCATTGGTGTTCGGGGAGTGTAGGGGGTCGTGCTGGGGCCAGTGTGTTTAGGGTTTAGGGCAGTTCAGTGGTGTTCGGGCAGTGTAGGGGGTCATGCTGGGGCCGGTGTTTTCAGGGTTTAGGGCAGTGCAGTGGTGTTTGGCCAGTGTAGGGGGTTGTGCTGGGGCTGGTGTTTCAGGGTGTAGTGCAGTGGTGTTCGGGCAGTGTAGGGGGTCGGGCTGGGGCTGGTGTTTCAGGGTTTAGGGCAGTGCAGTGGTGTTCGGGGAGTGTAGGGGGTCATGCTGTGGCCGGTGTTTCAGGGTTTAGGGCAGTGCAGTGGTGTTCAGGCAGTGTAGGGGGTCGTTCTGGGTCGTTGTTTCAGGGTGTAGGGCAGTGCTGTGGTGTTCGGGCAGTATAGGGGGTCATGCTGGGGCCGGTGTTTCAGGGTGTAGGGCAGTGCAGTGGTTTTCGCGGAGTGTAGGGCGTCGTTCTGGGGCTGGTGTTTCAGTGTGAAGGGCAGTGCAGTGGTGTTCGAGCAGTGTAGGGGGTCGTGCTGGGGCCGATGTTTCAGGGTGTAGGGCAGTGAAGAGGTGTTCGGGCCGTGTAGGGGGTCGTGCTGGGGCCATTGTTCGAGGGTTTAGGGCAGTGCAGTTGTGTTTGGGGAGTGTAGGGGGTCATGCTGGGGCAGGTGTTTAAGCGTTTAGGGCAGAGCATTGGTGTTCGGGGATGGTAGGAGGTCGTGCTGGGGCCGGTGTTTCAGGGTGCAGGGCAGTGCAGTGGTGTTCAGGCAGTGTAGGGGGTCATGCTGGGGCTGGTGTTTCATGGTTTAGGGCAGTGAGGTGGTGTTCGGGCAGTGTAGCGGGTCATGCTGGGGCTGGTGTTTCAGGGTTTAGGGCAGTGCAGTGGTGTTCGGGGAGTGTAGGGGGTCGTGCTGTGGCCGGTGTTTTTAGGGTTTAGGGCAGTTCAGTGGTGTTTGGGCGGTGTAGGGGGTCGTGCTGGAGCCGGTGTTTTTAGGGTTTAGGGCAGTGCAGTTGTGTTCGGGCAGTGTAGGGGGTCGTGCTGGGGCTGGTGTTTCAGGTTATAGTGCAGTGGTGTTCGGGCAGTGTAGGGGTCGTGCTGGGGCCGGTGTTTCAGGGTGTAGGGCAGTGCAGTGGTGTTTGGGAAGAGTAGGGGTTGTGCTGGGGCCGGCGGTTCTAGGTGTAGGGCAGTGCAGTGGCGTTTGGGGAGTGTAGGGGGTACTGCTGGTGTCCGGGCAGTGTAGTGGGTCATACTGGGGCTGGTGTTTTATGGTTTAGGGCAGTGCAGTGGTGTTCGGGCAGTGTAGCGGGTCATGCTGGGGCTGGTGTTTCAGGGTTTAGGGCAGAGCAGTGGTGTTCGGGGACTGTAGGGGGTCGTGCTGGGGCCGCTGTTTTTAGGGTTTAGGGCAGTTCAGTGGTGTTCGGGCGGTGTAGGGGGTCGTGCTGGGGCTGGTGTTTCAGGGTATAGTGCAGTGGTGTTCGGGCGTGTAGGGGGTCGTGCTGGGGCCGGTGTTTCAGGGTATAGGGCAGTGCAGTGTTGTGTGGGAAGAGTAGGGGTCGTTCTGGGGCCGGTGTTTCAGGGTGTAGGGCAGTGCAGTGGTGTTCGGGCAGTATAGGGGGTCATGCTGGGGCCGATGTTTCAGGGTGTAGGGCAGTGCAGAGGTGTTCGGGCCGTGTAGGGGGTCGTGCTGGGGCCATTGTTTGAGGGCTTAGGGCAGTGCAGTTGTGTTTGGGGAGTGTAGGGGGTCATGCTGGGGCAGGTGTTTAAGCGTTTAGGGCAGAGCATTGGTGTTCGGGGATGGTAGGGGGTCGTGCTGGGGCCGGTGTTTCAGGGTGTAGGGCAGTGCAGTGGTTTTCGGGGAGTGTAGGGCGTCGTTCTGGGGCTGGTGTTTCAGTGTGAAGGGCAGTGCAGTGGTGTTCGAGCAGTGTAGTGGGTCGTGCTGGGGCCAGTGTTTCAGGGTGTAGGGCAGTGCAGAGGTGTTCGGGCCGTGTAGGTGTTCGTTCTGGGGCCATTGTTTCAGGGTTCAGGGCAGTGCAGTTGTGTTTGGGGAGTGTAGGGGGTCATGCTGGGGCAGGTGTTTCAAGGTTTAGGGCAGTGCAGTGGTGTTCGGGCAGTGTAGGGGGTCGTGCTGGTGCCGGTGTTTCAGGGTTTAGGGCAGTGCAGTGGTGTTCGGGGAGTGTAGGGGGTCGTGCTGTGGCCGGTGTTTCAGGGTTTAGGGAAGTGCAGTGGTGTTCGGGCATTATAGGGGGTCATGCTGGGGCCGGTGTTTCAGGGTGTAGGGCAGTGCAGTGGTGTTCGGGGAGTGTAGGGGGTCGTGCTGGGGCCAGTGTTTTTAGGGTTTAGGGCAGTGCAGTGGTGTTCGGGAAGTGTAGGGGGTCATGCTGGGGCTGGTGTTTCTGGGTGTAGGGCAGTGTTGTTCGGGCAGTGTAGGGGGTCGTACTGGGTGTGGTGTTTCAGTCTATAGGGCAGTGCAGTGGTGTTCGGGAAGTGTGGGGGGTCGTTCAGGGGCTGTGTTTCACAGTTTAGAGCAGTGCAGTGGTGTTCGGGCAGTGTAGGGGATCGTGCTGGGGCTGGTGTTTCAGGGTTTAGGGCAGTGCAGTGGTGTTCAGGGAGTGTAGGGGGTCGTGCTGGGGCCGGTGTTTTTAGGGTTTAGGGCAGTTCAGTGGTGTTCTGGCAGTGTAGGGGGTCATGCTGGGGCCGTTGTTTTTAGGGTTTAGGGCTGTGCAGTGGTGTTCGGGAAGTGTAGGGGATCTTGCTGGGGCCGGTGTTTCTGGGTATAGGGCAGTGTTGTTCGGGCAGTGTAGGGGGTCGTGCTGGGGGTGGTGTTTCAGTCTTTAGGGCAGTGCAGTGGTGTTCGGGAAGTGTGGGTGGTCGTTCAGGGGCTGTGTTTCACGGTTTAGAGCAGTGTAGTGGTGTTTGGGCAGTGTAGGGGGTCGTGCTGGTGCTGGTGTTTCAGGGTTTAGGGCAGTGCAGTGGTGGAAGTTCAGTGTAGGGGATCGTGCTGGGGCTGGTGTTTCAGGGTTTAGGGCAGTGCAGTGGTGTTCGTTCAGTGTAGGGGTTTGTGCTGTGGCCAGTGTTTCAGGGTTTATGGAAGTGCAGTGGTGTTCGGGAAGTGTAGGGGTTCGTGCTGGGGCTGGTGTTTCAGGGTTTAGGGCAGTGCAGTGGTGTTCGTTCAGTGTAGGGGGTTGTGCTGGGGCCTGTGTTTCACAGTTTAGAGCAGTGCAGTGGTGTTCGGGCAGTGTAGGGGATCGTGCTGGGGCTGGTGTTTCAGGGTTTAGGGCAGTGCAGTGGTGTTCGGGGAGCGTAGGGGGTCGTACTGTGGCCGGTGTTTCAGGGTTTAGGGCAGTGCAGTGGTGTTCGGGCAGTGTAGGGGGTCGTGCTGGGGCCGGTGTTTCAGGGTTTATGGAAGTGCAGTGGTGTTCGGGGAGTGTAGGGGGTCGTGCTGGTGCCGGTGTTTCAGGGTTTAGGGCAGTGCAGTGGTGTTTGGGGAGTGTAGGGGGTCGTGCTGTGACTGGTGTTTCAGGGTTTAGGGCAGTGCAGTGGTGTTTGGGCAGTGTAGGGGGTCGTGCTGGGGCCGGTGTTGCAGGGTGTAAGTTCAGAGCAGTGGTGTTCGGGCAGTGCAGGGGGTCATGCTGGGGCCGGTGTTTCAGGGTTTAGGGCAGTGCAGTGGTGTTCAGGCAGTGTAGGGGGTCGTGCTGGGGCCAGTGTTTCAGGGTGTACGGCAGTGCAGTGGTGTTCGGGCAGTGTAGGGGGTCGTGCTGGTGCCAGTGTTTCAGGGTTTAGGTCAGTGCAGTGGTGTTCGGGGAGTGTAGGGGGTCGTGCTGTGGCCGGTGTTTCAGGGTTTAGGGCAGTGCAGTGGTGTTCGGGCATTATAGGGGGTCATGCTGGGGCCGGTGTTTCAGGGTGTAGGGCAGTGCAGTGGTGTTCGGGGAGTGTAGGGGGTCGTGCTCGGGCCAGTGTTTCAGGGTGAAGGGAAGTGCAGTGGTGTTCGGGCAATGTAGAGGGTCATGCTAGGGCTGGTGTTTCAGGGTGTAGGGGAGTGCAGTGGTGTTCGGGCAGTGTAGGGGTCGTGCTGGGGCTGGTGTTTCATGGTTTAGGGCAGTGCAGTGGTGTTCGGGCAGTGTAGCGGGTCTTGCTGGGGCTGGTGTTTCAGGGTTTAGGGCAGAGCAGTGGTGTTCAGGGATTGTATGGGGTCTTGCTGGGACCGGTGTTTCAGGGTTTAGGGCAGTGCAGTGGTGTTCGGAGAGAGTAGGGGGTCGTGTTGGGGGCAGTGTTTCAAGGTTTAGGGCAGTGCAGTGGTGTTTGGGCGGTGTAGGGGGTCGTGCTGGAGCCTGTGTTTTTAGGGTTTAGGGCAGTGCAGTTGTGTTCGGGCAGTGTAGGGGGTCGTGCTGGGGCTGGTGTTTCAGGGTATAGTGCAGTTGTGTTTGGGCAGTGTAGGGGTCGTGCTGGGGCTGGTGTTTCAGGGTTTAGGGCAGTGCAGTGGTGTTCGGGGAGTGTAGGGGGTCGTGCTGTGGCCGGTGTTTCAGGGTTTAGGGCAGTGCAGTGGTGTTCGGGCATTATAGGGGGTCATGCTGGGGCCGGTGTTTCAGGGTGTAGGGCAGTGCAGTGGTGTTCGGGGAGTGTAGGGGGTCGTGCTGGGGCCAGTGTTTCAGGGTGAAGGGAAGTGCAGTGGTGTTTGGGCAATGTAGGGGGTCATGCTAAGGCTGGTGTTTCAGGGTGTAGGGCAGTGCAGTGGTGTTCGGACAGTGTAGGGGGTCGTGCTGGGGCTGGTATTTCATGGTTTAGGGCAGTGCAGTGCTGTTCGGGCAGTGTAGGGGGTCGTTCTGGAGCCGGTGTTGCAGGGTGTAAGGTCAGAGCAGTGGTGTTCGGGAAGTGCAGGGGGTCATGCTGGGGCCGGTGTTTCAGGGTGTAGGGCAGTGCAGTGGTGTTCAGGCAGTGTGGGGGGTCGTGCTGGGGCCAGTGTTTCAGGGTGCAGGGCAGGGGTGTTCGGGCAGTGTAGGGGGTGGTGCTGGGGCCAGCGTTTCTGGGTGTAGGGCAGTGCAGTGGTGTTCGGGCAGTGTAGGGGGTCGTGCTATGGCCGGTGTTTCAGGGTTTAGGACAGTGCAGTGGTGTTTGTGCAGTATAGGGGGTCATTCTGGGGCCGGTGTTTCCGGGTGTAGGGCAGTGCAGTGGTGTTCGGGCAGTGTAGGGAGTCGTGCTATGGCCAGTGTTTCAGGGTTTAGGGCAGTGCAGTGGTGTTTGTGCAGTATAGGGGGTCATTCTGGGGCCGGTGTTTCAGGGTGTAGGGCAGTGCAGTGGTGTTCGGGGAGTGTAGGGGGCCGTGCTGGGGCCAGTGTTTCAGGGTGAAGGGAAGTGCAGTGGTGTTCGGGCAATGTAGGGGGTCATGCTAGGGCTGGTGTTTCAGGGTGCAGGGCAGTGCAGTGGTGTTCGGGCAGTGTAGGGGGTCGTGCTGGGGCTGGTGTTTTGTTGGTTTAGGGCAGTGCAGTGATGTTCTGGCAGTGTAGCGGGTCGTGCTGGGGCTGGTGTTTCAGGCTTTAGGGCAGTGCAGTGGACTTTGGGGAGTGTAGGGGGTTGTGCTGTGGCCAGTGTTTTTAGGTATTAGGGCAGTTTAGTGGTGTTCGGGCAGTGTAGGAGGTTGTGCTGTGGCCGGTGTTTTTATGGTTTAGGGCAGTGCAGTGGTGTTCGTTCAGTGTAGGGGGTTGTGCTGGGGCCGGTGTTTCAGGGTTTATGATAGTGCAGTGGTGTTCGGGGAGTGTAGGGGGTCATGCTGGTGCCAGTGTTTCAGGGTTTAGGGCAGTGCAGTGGTGTTTGGGGAGTGTAGGGGGTCGTGCTGTGACTGGTGTTTTAGGGTTTCATGCAGTGCAGTGGTGGTCGGGCAGTGTAGGGGGTTGTGCTGGGGCTGGTGTTGCAGGGTGTAAGGTCAGAGCAGTGGTGTTCGGGCAGTGCAGGGGGTCATGCTGGGGCCGGTGTTTCAGGGTTTAGGGCAGTGCAATGGTGTTCAGGCAGTGTGGGGGGTCGTGCTGGGGCCAGTGTTTCAGAGTGTAGGGCAGGGCAGGGGTGTTCGGGCAGTGTAGGGGGTGGTGCTGGGGCCAGAGTTTCCGGGTGTAGGTCAGTGCAGTGGTGTTCGGGCAGTGTAGGGGGTCGTGCTTGTGCCGGTGTTTCAGGGTTTAGGGCAGTGTAGTGGTGTTCGGGGAGTGTAGGGAGTCGTGCTGTGGCCGGTGTTTCAGGGTTTAGGGCAGTGCAGTGGTGTTCCTGCAGTATAGGGGGTCATTCTGGGGCCGGTGTTTGAGGGTGTAGGGCAGTGCAGTGGTGTTCGGGGAGTGTAGGGGGTCGTGCTTGGGCCAGTGTTTCAGGGTGAAGGGAAGTGCAGTGGTGTTCGGGCAATGTAGGGGGTCATGCTAGGGCTGGTGTTTCAGGGTGCATGGCAGTGCAGTAGTGTTCGGGCAGTGTAGGGGGTCGTGCTGGGGCTGGTGTTTCATGGTTTAGGGCAGTGCAGTGATGTTCTGGCAGTGTAGCGGGTCATGCTGGGGCTGGTGTTTCAGGGTTTAGGGCAGTGCAGTTGTGATCATTCAGTGTAGGGGGTTGTGCTGGGGCTGGTGTTTCAGGCTTTAGAGCAGTGCAGTGGACTTCGGGGAGTGTAGGGGGTCGTGCTGGGGCCAGTGTTTTTAGGTTTTAGGGCAGTTTAGTGGTGTTCGGGCAGTGTAGGAGGTCGTGCTGTGGCCGGTGTTTTTATGGTTTAGGGCAGTGCAGTGGTGTTTGGGCAGTGTAGCGGGTCGTGCTGGGACTGGTGTTTCAGGGTTTAGGGCAGTGGAGTGGTGTTCAGGGAGTGTAGGGGGTCATGCTGGGGCCAGTGTTTTTCGGGTTTAGGGTAGTTCAATGGTGTTGGGGCAGTGTAGGGGGTCATGCTGGGGGCGGTGTTTTTAGGGTTTAGAGCAGTGCAGTGGTGTTCGGGCAGTGTAGGGGGTCCTGCTGGGGCTAGTGTTTCAGGGTGTAGTGCATTGGTGTTCGGGCAGTGTTGGGGGCTGTGCTGGGGCTGGTGTTTCAGGGTTTAGGGCAGTTCAGTGGTGTTCGTTCAGTGTAGGGGTCGTGCTGGGGCCTGTGTTTTTAGGGTTTAGGGCGGTTCAGTGGTGTTCGGGCAGTGTAGGCGGTCGTTCTGGGGCCGGTGTTTCAGGGTTAAGAGAAGTGCAGTGGTGTTCGGGCAATGTAGGGGGTCATGCTAGGGCTGGTGTTTCAGGGTGAAGGGAAGTGCAGTGGTGTTCGGGCAATGTAGGGGGTCGTGCTAGGGCTGGTGTTTCAGGGTGTAGGGCAGTGCAGTGGTGTTCGGGCAGTGTAGGGGTCATGCTGGGGCTGGTGTTTCATGGTTTAGGGCAGTGCAGTGGTGATCGGGCAGTGTAGCAGGTCATGCTGGGGCTGGTGTTTCAGGGTTTAGGGCAGTGCAGTGGTGATCATTCAGTGTAGTGAGTCGTGCTGGGGCCGGTGTTTCAGGGTTTAGGGCAGTGCATTGGTGTTCGGGGAGTGTAGGGGGTCGTGCTGGGGCCAGTGTGTTTAGGGTTTAGGGCAGTTCAGTGGTGTTCGGGCAGTGTAGAGGGTCATGCTGGGGCCGGTGTTTTCAGGGTTTAGGGCAGTGCAGTGGTGTTTGGCCAGTGTAGGGGGTTGTGCTGGGGCTGGTGTTTCAGGGTGTAGTGCAGTGGTGTTCGGGCAGTGTAGGGGGTCGGGCTGGGGCTGGTGTTTCAGGGTTTAGGGCAGTGCAGTGGTGTTCGGGAGTGTAGGGGGTCATGCTGTGGCCGGTGTTTCAGGGTTTAGGGCAGTGCAGTGGTGTTCAGGCAGTGTAGGGGGTCGTTCTGGGTCGTTGTTTCAGGGTGTAGGGCAGTGCTGTGGTGTTCGGGCAGTATAGGGGGTCATGCTGGGGCCGGTGTTTCAGGGTGTAGGGCAGTGCAGTGGTTTTCGCGGAGTGTAGGGCGTCGTTCTGGGGCTGGTGTTTCAGTGTGAAGGGCAGTGCAGTGGTGTTCGAGCAGTGTAGGGGGTCGTGCTGGGGCCGATGTTTCAGGGTGTAGGGCAGTGAAGAGGTGTTCGGGCCGTGTAGGGGGTCGTGCTGGGGCCATTGTTCGAGGGTTTAGGGCAGTGCAGTTGTGTTTGGGGAGTGTAGGGGGTCATGCTGGGGCAGGTGTTTAAGCGTTTAGGGCAGAGCATTGGTGTTCGGGGATGGTAGGAGGTCGTGCTGGGGCCGGTGTTTCAGGGTGCAGGGCAGTGCAGTGGTGTTCAGGCAGTGTAGGGGGTCATGCTGGGGCTGGTGTTTCATGGTTTAGGGCAGTGAGGTGGTGTTCGGGCAGTGTAGCGGGTCATGCTGGGGCTGGTGTTTCAGGGTTTAGGGCAGTGCAGTGGTGTTCGGGGAGTGTAGGGGGTCGTGCTGTGGCCGGTGTTTTTAGGGTTTAGGGCAGTTCAGTGGTGTTTGGGCGGTGTAGGGGGTCGTGCTGGAGCCGGTGTTTTTAGGGTTTAGGGCAGTGCAGTTGTGTTCGGGCAGTGTAGGGGGTCGTGCTGGGGCTGGTGTTTCAGGTTATAGTGCAGTGGTGTTCGGGCAGTGTAGGGGTCGTGCTGGGGCCGGTGTTTCAGGGTGTAGGGCAGTGCAGTGGTGTTTGGGAAGAGTAGGGGTTGTGCTGGGGCCGGCGGTTCTAGGTGTAGGGCAGTGCAGTGGCGTTTGGGGAGTGTAGGGGGTACTGCTGGTGTCCGGGCAGTGTAGTGGGTCATACTGGGGCTGGTGTTTTATGGTTTAGGGCAGTGCAGTGGTGTTCGGGCAGTGTAGCGGGTCATGCTGGGGCTGGTGTTTCAGGGTTTAGGGCAGTGCAGTGGTGTTCGGGGACTGTAGGGGGTCGTGCTGGGGCCGGTGTTTTTAGGGTTTAGGGCAGTTCAGTGGTGTTCGGGCGGTGTAGGGGGTCGTGCTGGGGCTGGTGTTTCAGGGTATAGTGCAGTGGTGTTCGGGCAGTGTAGGGGGTCGTGCTGGGGCCGGTGTTTCAGGGTATAGGGCAGTGCAGTGTTGTGTGGGAAGAGTAGGGGTCGTTCTGGGGCCGGTGTTTCAGGGTGTAGGGCAGTGCAGTGGTGTTCGGGCAGTATAGGGGGTCATGCTGGGGCCGATGTTTCAGGGTGTAGGGCAGTGCAGAGGTGTTCGGGCCGTGTAGGGGGTCGTGCTGGGGCCATTGTTTGAGGGCTTAGGGCAGTGCAGTTGTGTTTGGGGAGTGTAGGGGGTCATGCTGGGGCAGGTGTTTAAGCGTTTAGGGCAGAGCATTGGTGTTCGGGGATGGTAGGGGGTCGTGCTGGGGCCGGTGTTTCAGGGTGTAGGGCAGTGCAGTGGTTTTCGGGGAGTGTAGGGCGTCGTTCTGGGGCTGCTGTTTCAGTGTGAAGGGCAGTGCAGTGGTGTTCGAGCAGTGTAGTGGGTCGTGCTGGGGCCAGTGTTTCAAGGTGTAGGGCAGTGCAGAGGTGTTCGGGCCGTGTAGGTGTTCGTTCTGGGGCCATTGTTTCAGGGTTCAGGGCAGTGCAGTTGTGTTTGGGGAGTGTAGGGGGTCATGCTGGGGCAGGTGTTTCAGGGTTTAGGGCAGTGCAGTGGTGTTCGGGCAGTGTAGGGGGTCGTGCTGGTGCCGGTGTTTCAGGGTTTAGGGCAGTGCAGTGGTGTTCGGGGAGTGTAGGGGGTCGTGCTGTGGCCGGTGTTTCAGGGTTTAGGGAAGTGCAGTGGTGTTCGGGCATTATAGGGGGTCATGCTGGGGCCGGTGTTTCAGGGTGTAGGGCAGTGCAGTGGTGTTCGGGGAGTGTAGGGGGTCGTGCTGGGGCCAGTGTTTTTAGGGTTTAGGGCAGTGCAGTGGTGTTCGGGAAGTGTAGGGGGTCATGCTGGGGCTGGTGTTTCTGGGTGTAGGGCAGTGTTGTTCGGGCAGTGTAGGGGGTCGTACTGGGTGTGGTGTTTCAGTCTATAGGGCAGTGCAGTGGTGTTCGGGAAGTGTGGGGGGTCGTTCAGGGGCTGTGTTTCACAGTTTAGAGCAGTGCAGTGGTGTTCGGGCAGTGTAGGGGATCGTGCTGGGGCTGGTGTTTCAGGGTTTAGGGCAGTGCAGTAGTGTTCGTTCAGTGTAGGGGGTTGTGCTGGGGCCGGTGTTTCAGGGTTTATGGAAGTGCAGTGGTGTTCGGGGAGTGTAGGGGGTCGTGCTGGTGCCGGTGTTTCAGGGTTTAGGACAGTGCAGTGGTGTTTGGGGAGTGTAGGGGGTCGTGCTGTGACTGGTGTTTCAGGATTTAGGGCAGTGCAGTGGTGTTCGGGCAGTGTAGGTAGTCGTGCTGGGGCCGGTGTTGCAGGGTGTAAGGTCAGAGCAGTGGAGTTCGGGCAGTGCAGGGGGTCATGCTGGGGCCGGTGTTTCAGGGTTTAGGGCAGTGCAGTGGTGTTCAGGCAGTGTAGGGGGTCGTTCTGGGGCCAGTGTTTCATGGTGTAGGGCAGTGCAGTGGTGTTCGGGCAGTGTAGGGGGTCGTGCTGGGGCCAGTGTTTCAGGGTTTAGGGCAGTGCAGTGGTGTTCGGGAAGTGTAGGGGATCGTGCTGGGGCCGGTGTTTCTGGGTATAGGGCAGTGTTGTTCGGGCAGTGTAGGGGGTCGTGCTGGGGGTGGTGTTTCAGTCTTTAGGGCAGTGCAGTGGTGTTCGGGAATGTGGGGGGGGGCGTTCAGGGGCTGTGTTTCACGGTTTAGAGCAGTGTAGTGGTGTTCGGGCAGTGTAGGGGGTCGTGCTGGTGCTGGTGTTTCAGGGTTTAGGGCAGTGCAGTGGTGGAAGTTCAGTGTAGGGGATCGTGCTGGGGCTGGTGTTTCAGGGTTTAGGGCAGTGCAGTGGTGTTCGTTCAGTGTAGGGGTTTGTGCTGGGGCCGGTGTTTCAGGGTTTATGGAAGTGCAGTGGTGTTCGGGGATTGTAGGGGTACGTGCTGGGGCTGGTGTTTCAGGGTTTAGGGCAGTGCAGTGGTGTTCGTTCAGTGTAGGGGGTTGTGCTAGGGGCCTGTGTTTCACAGTTTAGAGCAGTGCAGTGGTGTTCGGGCAGTGTAGGGGATCGTGCTGGGGCTGGTGTTTCAGGGTTTAGGGCAGTGCAGTGGCGTTCATTCAGTGTAGGGGGTTGTGCTGGGGCAGGTGTTTCAGGTTGTAGGGCAGTGCAGTGGTGTTCGGGGAGTGTAGGGGGTCGTGCTGGGGCCAGTGTTTCAGGGTGAAGGGAAGTGCAGTGGTGTTTGGGCAATGTAGGGGGTCATGCTAGGGCTGGTGTTTCAGGGTGTAGGGCAGTACAGTGGTGTTCGGGCAGTGTAGGTGGTCGTGCTGGGGCTGGTGTTTCATGGTTTAGGGCAGTGCAGTGCTGTTCGGGCAGTGTAGCGGGTTGTGCTGGGGCTGGTGTTTCAGGGTTTAGGGCAGTGCAGTGGTGATCGTTCAGTGTAGGGGGTCGTGCTGGGGCTGGTGTTTCAGGCATTAGGGCAGTGCAGTGGAGTTCGGGGAGTGTAGGGGGTCATGCTGGTGCCGGTGTTTTTAGGGTTTAGGGCAGTTTAGTGGTGTTCGGGCAGTGTAGGGGGTCATGCTGGGACCGGTGTTTCAGGGTTTAGGGCTGTGCAGTGGTGTTCGAGGAGCGTAGGGGGTCGTGCTGGGGCCGGTATTTCAGGGTTTAGGGCAGAGCAGTGGTGTTCAGGGATCATAGGGGGTCTTGCCGGGGCCGGTGTTTCAGGGTGTAGGGCAGTGCAGTGGTGTTCGGGCAGTGTTGGGGATCGTGCTGGGGTCAGTGTTTCAGGATTTAAGGCAGTGCAGTGGTGTTCGGGGAGTGTAGGGGGTCATGCTGGGGCCGGCGTTTCAGGTTTTAGGGCAGTGTAGTGGTGTTCGGGCATTGTAGGGGGTCGTGCTGGGGCCGGTGTTTCAGGGTTTAGGGCAGTGCAGTGGTGTTCGGGAAGTGTAGGGGATCGTGCTGGGGCCGGTGTTTCTGGGTATAGGGCAGTGTTGTTCGGGCAGTGTAGGGGGTCGTGCTGGGGGTGGTGTTTCAGTCTTTAGGGCAGTGCAGTGGTGTTCGGGAAGTGTGGGGGGGTCGTTCAGGGGCTGTGTTTCACGGTTTAGAGCAGTGTAGTGGTGTTCGGGCAGTGTAGGGGGTCGTGCTGGTGCTGGTGTTTCAGGGTTTAGGGCAGTGCAGTGGTGGAAGTTCAGTGTAGGGGATCGTGCTGGGGCTGGTGTTTCAGGGTTTAGGGCAGTGCAGTGGTGTTCGTTCAGTGTAGGGGTTTGTGCTGGGGCCGGTGTTTCAGGGTTTATGGAAGTGCAGTGGTGTTCGGGGATTGTAGGGGTTTGTGCTGGGGCTGGTGTTTCAGGGTTTAGGGCAGTGCAGTGGTGTTCGTTCAGTGTAGGGGGTTGTGCTAGGGGCCTGTGTTTCACAGTTTAGAGCAGTGCAGTGGTGTTCGGGCAGTGTAGGGGATCGTGCTGGGGCTGGTGTTTCAGGGTTTAGGGCAGTGCAGTGGCGTTCGTTCAGTGTAGGGGGTTGTGCTGGGGCAGGTGTTTCAGGGTTTATGGAAGTGCAGTGGTGTTCGGGGAGTGTAGGGGGTCGTACTGTTGCCGGTGTTTCAGGGTTTAGGGCAGTGCAGTGGTGTTTGGGGAGTGTAGGGGGTCGTGCTGTGACTGGTGTTTCAGGGTGTAGGGCAGTGCAGTGGTGTTCGGGCAGTGTAGGGGGTCGTGCTGGGGCCGGTGTTGCAGGGTGTAAGGTCAGAGCAGTGGTGTTCGGGCAGTGTAGGGGGTCGTGCTGGTGCCGGTGTTTCAGGGTTTAGGTCAGAGCAGTGTTGTTCGGGGAGTGTAGGGGGTCGTGCTGTGGCCGGTGTTTCAGGGTTTAGGGCAGTGCAGTGGTGTTTGGGCATTATAGGGGGTCATGCTGGGGCCGGTGTTTCAGGGTGTAGGGCAGTGCAGTGGTGTTCGGGGAGTGTAGGGGGTCATGCTGGGGCCAGTGTTTCAGGGTGAAGGGAAGTGCAGTGGTGTTCGGGCAATGTAGGGGGTCATGCTAGGGCTGGTGTTTCAGGGTGTAGGGCAGTGCAGTGGTGTTCGGGCAGTGTAGGGGTCGTGCTGGGGCTGGTGTTTCATGGTTTAGGGCAGTGCAGTGGTGTTCGGGCAGTGTAGCGGGTCGTGCTGGGGCTGGTGTTTCAGGGTTTAGGGCAGTGCAGTGGTGATCGTTCAGTGTAGGGGGTCGTGCTGGGGCTGGTGTTTCAGGCATTAGGGCAGTGCAGTGGTGTTCGGGGAGTGTAGGGGGTCGTGCTGGGGCCGGTGTTTTTAGGGTTTAGGGCAGTTTAGTGGTGTTCGGGCAGTGTAGGGGGTCATGCTGGGGCCGGTGTTTCAGGGTTTAGGGCAGTGCAGTGGTGTTCGGGGAGTGTAGGGGGTCGTTCTGGGGCCGGTGTGTTTAGGGTTTAGGGCAGTTCAGTGGAGTTCGGGCAGTGCAGGGGATCGTGCTGGGGCCGGTGTTTCTGGGTATAGGGCAGTGTTGTTCGGGCAGTTTAGGGGGTCGTGCTGGGGGTGGTGTTTCAGTCTTTAGGGCAGTGCAGTGGTGTTTGGGAAGTGTGGGGGTCGTTCAGGGGCTGTGTTTCATGGTTTAGAGCGGTGCAGTGGTGTTCGGGCAGTGTAGGGGGTCGTGCTGGTGTTTCAGGGTTTAGGGCAGTGCAGTGGTGTAAGTTCAGTGTAGGGGATCGTGCTGGGGCTGGTGTTTCAGGGTTTAGGGCAGTGCAGTGGTGTTCGTTCAGTGTAGGGGGTTGTGCTGGGGCCGGTGTTTCAGGGTTTATGGAAGTGCAGTGATGTTCGGGGAGTGTAGGGGGTCGTGCTGGTGCCGGTGTTTCAGGGTTTAGGGCAGTGCAGTGGTGTTTGGGGAGTGTAGGGGGTCCTGCTGGGGCTGGTGTTTCAGGGTTTTGGGCAGTGTAGTGGTGATCGTTCAATGTAGGAGGTCGCGCTGGGGCCGGTGTTTCAGGCTTTAGGGCAGTGCAGTGTTGTTCGTTCAGTGTAGGGGGTCATGCTAGGGCTGCTGTTTCAGGGTGTAGAGCAGTGCAGTGGTGTTCGGCCAGTGTAGGGGGTCGTGCTGGGGCTGGTGTTTCATGGTTTAGGGCAGTGCTGTGGTGTTCGGGCAGTGTAGCGGGTCGTGCTGGGACTGGTGTTTCAGGGATTAGGGCAGTGTAGTGGTGATCGTTCAGTGTAGGAGGTCGTGCTGGGGCCGGTGTTTCAGGCTTTAGGGCAGTGCAGTGGTGTTCGGGCAGTGTAGGGGGTTATGCTGGGGCGGGTGTTTCAGGGTGTAGGGCAGTGCAGGGGTGTTCGGGGAGTGTAGGGGGTCGTGCTGTGGCCAGTGTTTCAGGGTTTAGAGCAGTGCAGTGGTGTTCGGGCAGTGTAGGGGATCGTGCTGGGGCTGGTGTTTCAGGGTTTAGGGCAGTGCAGTGGTGTTCGTTCAGTGTAGGGGGTTGTGCTGGGGCCGGTGTTTCAGGGTTTATGGAAGTGCAGTGGTGTTCGGGGAGTGTAGGGGGTTGTGCTGGTGCCGGTGTTTCAGGTTTTAGGACAGTGCAGTGCAGTGGTGTTTGGGGAGTGTAGGGGGTCTTGCTGTGACTGGTGTTTCAGGATTTAGGGCAGTGCAGTGGTGTTCGGGCAGTGTAGCGGGTCGTGCTGGGGCCGGTGTTGCAGGGTGTAAGGTCAGAGCAGTGGAGTTCGGGCAGTGCAGGGGGTCATGCTGGGGCCGGTGTTTCAGGGTTTAGGGCAGTGCAGTGGTGTTCAGGCAGTGTAGGGGGTCGTTCTGGGGCCAGTGTTTCAGGGTGTAGGGCAGTGCAGTGGTGTTCGGGCAGTGTAGGGGGTCGTGCTGGTGCCGGTGTTTCAGGGTCTAGGGAAGTGCAGTGGTGTTCGGGGAGTGTAGGGGGTCGTGCTGGGGCCGGAGTTTCAGGGGTTAGGGCAGTGCAGTGGTGTTCGGGCATTATAGGGGGTCATGCTGGGGCCGGTGTTTCAGGGTGTAGGGCAGTGCAGTGGTGTTCGGGGAGTGTAGGGGGTCGTGCTGGGGCCAGTGTTTCAGGGTGAAGGGAAGTGCAGTGGTGTTTGGGCAATGTAGGGGGTCATGCTAGGGCTGGTGTTTCAGGGTGTAGGGCAGTGCAGTGGTGTTCGGGCAGTGTAGGGGGTCGTGCTGGGGCTGGTGTTTCATGGTTTAGGGCAGTGCAGTGCTGTTCGGGCAGCAGTGTAGCGGGTCGTGCTGGGGCTGGTGTTTCAGGGTTTAGGGCAGTGCAGTGGTGATCGTTCAGTGTAGGGGGTCATGCTGGGGCTGGTGTTTCAGGCATTAGGGCAGTGCAGTGGTGTTCGGGGAGTGTAGGGGGTCGTGCTGGGGCCGGTGTTTTTAGGGTTTAGGGCAGTTTAGTGGTGTTCGGGCAGTGTAGGGGGTCATGCTGGGGCCGGTGTTTCAGGGTTTAGGGCAGTGCAGTGGTGTTCGGGGAGTGTAGGGGGTCGTGCTGGGGCCGGTGTTTTTAGGGTTTAGGGCAGTTCATTGGTGTTCGGGCAGTGTAGGGGGTCATGCTGGGGCCGGTGTTTTAAGGGTTTAGGGCAGTGCAGTGGTGTTCGGGAAGTGTAGGGGATCGTGCTGGGGCCGGTGTTTCTTGGTATAGGGCAGTGTTGTTCGGGCAGTGTAGGGGGTCGTGCTGGGGGTGGTGTTTCAGTCTTTAGGGCAGTGCAATGGTGTTCGGGAAGTGTGGGGGGTCGTTCAGGGGCTGTGTTTCACGGTTTAGAGCAGTGTAGTGGTGTTCGGGCAGTGTAGGGGGTCGTGCTGGTGCTGGTGTTTCAGGGTTTAGGGCAGTGCAGTGGTGGAAGTTCAGTGTAGGGGATCGTGCTGGGGCTGGTGTTTCAGGGTTTAGGGCAGTGCAATGGTGTTCGGGAAGTGTGGGGGGTCGTTCAGGGGCTGTGTTTCACGGTTTAGAGCAGTGTAGTGGTGTTCGTTCAGTGTAGGGGTTTGTGCTGGGGCCGGTGTTTCAGGGTTTATGGAAGTGCAGTGGTGTTCGGGGAGTGTAGGGGTTTGTGCTGGGGCTGGTGTTTCAGGGTTTAGGGCAGTGCAGTGGTGTTCGTTCAGTGTAGGGGTTTGTGCTGGGGCCTGTGTTTCACAGTTTAGAGCAGTGCAGTGGTGTTCGGGCAGTGTAGGGGATCGTGCTGGAGCTGGTGTTTCAGGGTTTAGGGCAGTGCAGTGGTGTTCGTTCAGTGTAGGGGGTTGTGCTGGGGCAGGTGTTTCAGGGTTTATGGAAGTGCAGTGGTGTTCGGGGAGTGTAGGGGGTCGTGCTGGTGCCGGTGTTTCAGGGTTTAGAGCAGTGCAGTGGTGTTCGGCCAGTGTAGGGGGTCGTGCTGGGGCTGGTGTTTCATGGTTTAGGGCAGTGCTGTGGTGTTCGGGCAGTGTAGCGGGTCGTGCTGGGGCTGGTGTTTCAGGGATTAGGGCAGTGTAGTGGTGATCGTTCAGTGTAGGAGGTCGTGCTGGGGCCGGTGTTTCAGGCTTTAGGGCAGTGCAGTGGTGTTCGGGCAGTGTAGGGGGTTATGCTGGGGTGGGTGTTTCAGGGTGTAGGGCAGTGCAGGGGTGTTCGGGGAGTGTAGGGGGTCGTGCTGTGGCCAGTGTTTCAGGGTTTAGAGCAGTGCAGTGGTGTTCGGGCAGTGTAGGGGATCGTGCTGGGGCTGGTGTTTCAGGGTTTAGGGCAGTGCAGTGGTGTTCGTTCAGTGTAGGGGGTTGTGGTGGGGCCGGTGTTTCAGGGTTTATGGAAGTGCAGTGGTGTTCGGGGAGTGTAGGGGGTTGTGCTGGTGCCGGTGTTTCAGGTTTTAGGACAGTGCAGTGCAGTGGTGTTTGGGGAGTGTAGGGGGTCTTGCTGTGACTGGTGTTTCAGGATTTAGGGCAGTGCAGTGGTGTTCGGGCAGTGTAGCGGGTCGTGCTGGGGCCGGTGTTGCAGGGTGTAAGGTCAGAGCAGTGGAGTTCGGGCAGTGCAGGGGGTCATGCTGGGGCCGGTGTTTCAGGGTTTAGGGCAGTGCAGTGGTGTTCAGGCAGTGTAGGGGGTCGTTCTGGGGCCAGTGTTTCAGGGTGTAGGGCAGTGCAGTGGTGTTCGGGCAGTGTAGGGGGTCGTGCTGGTGCCGGTGTTTCAGGGTCTAGGGAAGTGCAGTGGTGTTCGGGGAGTGTAGGGGGTCGTGCTGGGGCCGGAGTTTCAGGGGTTAGGGCAGTGCAGTGGTGTTCGGGCATTATAGGGGGTCATGCTGGGGCCGGTGTTTCAGGGTGTAGGGCAGTGCAGTGGTGTTCGGGGAGTGTAGGGGGTCGTGCTGGGGCCAGTGTTTCAGGGTGAAGGGAAGTGCAGTGGTGTTTGGGCAATGTAGGGGGTCATGCTAGGGCTGGTGTTTCAGGGTGTAGGGCAGTGCAGTGGTGTTCGGGCAGTGTAGGGGGTCGTGCTGGGGCTGGTGTTTCATGGTTTAGGGCAGTGCAGTGCTGTTCGGGCAGCAGTGTAGCGGGTCGTGCTGGGGCTGGTGTTTCAGGGTTTAGGGCAGTGCAGTGGTGATCGTTCAGTGTAGGGGGTCATGCTGGGGCTGGTGTTTCAGGCATTAGGGCAGTGCAGTGGTGTTCGGGGAGTGTAGGGGGTCGTGCTGGGGCCGGTGTTTTTAGGGTTTAGGGCAGTTTAGTGGTGTTCGGGCAGTGTAGGGGGTCATGCTGGGGCCGGTGTTTCAGGGTTTAGGGCAGTGCAGTGGTGTTCGGGGAGTGTAGGGGGTCGTGCTGGGGCCGGTGTTTTTAGGGTTTAGGGCAGTTCATTGGTGTTCGGGCAGTGTAGGGGGTCATGCTGGGGCCGGTGTTTTAAGGGTTTAGGGCAGTGCAGTGGTGTTCGGGAAGTGTAGGGGATCGTGCTGGGGCCGGTGTTTCTTGGTATAGGGCAGTGTTGTTCGGGCAGTGTAGGGGGTCGTGCTGGGGGTGGTGTTTCAGTCTTTAGGGCAGTGCAATGGTGTTCGGGAAGTGTGGGGGGTCGTTCAGGGGCTGTGTTTCACGGTTTAGAGCAGTGTAGTGGTGTTCGGGCAGTGTAGGGGGTCGTGCTGGTGCTGGTGTTTCAGGGTTTAGTGCAGTGCAGTGGTGGAAGTTCAGTGTAGGGGATCGTGCTGGGGCTGGTGTTTCAGGGTTTAGGGCAGTGCAGTGGTGTTCGTTCAGTGTAGGGGTTTGTGCTGGGGCCGGTGTTTCAGGGTTTATGGAAGTGCAGTGGTGTTCGGGGAGTGTAGGGGTTTGTGCTGGGGCTGGTGTTTCAGGGTTTAGGGCAGTGCAGTGGTGTTCGTTCAGTGTAGGGGTTTGTGCTGGGGCCTGTGTTTCACAGTTTAGAGCAGTGCAGTGGTGTTCGGGCAGTGTAGGGGATCGTGCTGGAGCTGGTGTTTCAGGGTTTAGGGCAGTGCAGTGGTGTTCGTTCAGTGTAGGGGGTTGTGCTGGGGCAGGTGTTTCAGGGTTTATGGAAGTGCAGTGGTGTTCGGGGAGTGTAGGGGGTCGTGCTGGTGCCGGTGTTTCAGGGTTTAGGGCAGTGCAGTGGTGTTTGGGGAGTGTAGGGGGTCGTGCTGTGACTGGTGTTTCAGGGTTTAAGGCAGTGCAGTGGTGTTCGGGCAGTGTAGGGGGTCGTGCTGGGGCCGGTGTTGCAGGGTGTAAGGTCAGAGCAGTGGTGTAAGGGCAGTGCAGGGGGTCATGCTGGGGCCGGGGTTTCAGGGTTTAGGGCAGTGCAGTGGTGTTCAGGCAGTGTAGGGGGTCGTGCTGGGGCCAGTGTTTCAGGGTGTAGGGCAGTGCAGTGGTGTTCGGGCAGTGTAGGGGGTCGTGCTGGTGCCGGTGTTTCAGGGTTTAGGTCAGTGCAGTGGTGTTCGGGGAGTGTAGGGGGTCGTGCTGGGGCCGGTTTTTTTAGGGTTTAGGGCAGTTTAGTGGCGTTCGGGCAGTGTAGGGGGTCATGCTGGGGCCGGTGTTTCAGGGTTTAGGGCAGTGCAGTGGTGTTCGGGGAGTGTAGGGGGTCGTGCTGGGGCCGGTGTTTTTAGGGTTTAGGGCAGTTCAGTGGAGTTCGGGCAGTGTAGGGGATCGTGCTGGGGCCGGTGTTTCTGGGTATAGGGCAGTGTTGTTCGGGCAGTTAAAGGGGTCATGCTGGGGGTGGTGTTTCAGTCTTTAGGGCAGTGCAGTCGTGTTTGGGAAGTGTGGGGGGTCGTTCAGGGGCTGTGTTTCATGGTTTAGAGCAGTGCAGTGGTGTTCGGGCAGTGTAGGGGGTCGTGCTGGTGCTGGTGTTTCAGGGTTTAGGGCAGTGCAGTGGTGTAAGTTCAGTGTAGGGGATCGTGCTGGGGCTGGTGTTTCAGGGTTTAGGGCAGTGCAGTGGTGTTCGTTCAGTGTAGGGGGTTGTGCTGGGGCTGGTGTTTCAGGGTTTATGGAAGTGCAGTGGTGTTCGGGGAGTGTAGGGGGTCGTGCTGGTGCCGGTGTTTCAGGGTTTAGGGCAGTGCAGTGGTGTTTGGGGAGTGAAGGGGGTCGTGCTGTGACTGGTGTTTCAGGTTTTAGGGCAGTGCAGTGGTGTTCGGGCAGTGTAGGGGGTCGTGCTGGCGCCGGTGTTGCAGGGTGTAAGGTCAGAGCAGTGGTGTTCGGGCAGTGCAGGGGGTCATGCTGGGGCCGGTGTTTCAGGGTTTAGGGCAGTGCAGTGGTGTTCAGGCAGTGTAGCGGGTCGTGCTGGGGCCAGTGTTTCAGAGGGTAGGGCAGGGCAGGGGTGTTCGGGCAGTGTAGGGGGTCATGCTGGGGCCAGAGTTTCCAGGTGTAGGGCAGTGCAGTGGTGTTCGGGCAGTGTAGGGGGTCATGCTGGTGCCGGTGTTTCAGGGTTAAGGGCAGTGCAGTGGTGTTCGGGGAGTGTAGGGGGTCGTGCTGTGGCCGGTGTTTCAGGGTTTAGGGCATTGCAGTGGTGTTTGGGCAGTATAGGGGGTCATGCTGGGGCCGGTGTTTCATGGTGTAGGGCAGTGCAGTGGTGTTCGGGGAGTGTAGGGGGTCGTGCTGGGGCCAGGGGTTCAGGGTGAAGGGAATTGCAGTGGTGTTCGGGCAATGTAGGGGATCATGCTAGGGCTGGTGTTTCAGGGTGTAGAGCAGTGCAGTGGTGTTCGGCCAGTGTAGGGGGTCGTGCTGGGGATGGTGTTCCATGGTTTAGGGCAGTGCTGTGGTGTTCGGGCAGTGTAGCGGGTCGTGCTGGGGCTGGTGTTTCAGGGTTTAGGGCAGTGTAGTGGTGATCGTTCAGTGTAGGAGGTCGCACTGGGGCCGGTGTTTCAGGCTTTAGGGCAGTGCAGTGGTGTTCGGGGAGTGTAGGGGGTCGTGCTGGGGCCAGTGTTTTTAGGGTTTAGGGCAGTGCAGTGGTGTTCGGGAAGTGTAGGGGATCGTGCTGGGGCCGGTGTTTCTGGGTATAGGGCAGTGTTGTTCGGGTAGTGTAGGGGGTCGTGCTGGGGGTGGTGTTTCAGTCTTTAGGGCAGTGCAGTGGTGTTCGGGAAGTGTGGGGGGTCGTTCAGGGGCTGTGTTTCACGGTTTAGAGAAGTGCAGTGGTGTTCTGGCAGTGTAGGGGGTCGTGCTGGTGCTGGTGTTTCAGGGTTTAAGGCAGTGCAGTGGTGTAAGTTCAGTGTAGGGGATCGTGCTGGGGCTGGTGTTTCAGGGTTTAGGGCAGTGCAGTGGTGTTTGTTCAGTGTAGGGGGTTGTGCTGGGGACGGTGTTTCAGGGTTTATGGAAGTGCAGTGGTGTTCGGGGAGTGTAGGGGGTTGTGCTGGTGCCGGTGTTTCAGAGTTTAGGACAGTGCAGTGGTGTTTGGGGAGTGTAGGGGGTTGTGCTGGTGCCGGTGTTTCAGAGTTTAGGACAGTGCAGTGGTGTTTGGGGAGTGTAGGGGGTCGTGCTGTGACTGGTGTTTCAGGGTTTAGGGCAGTGCAGTGGTGTTCGGGCAGTGTAGGGGGTCGTGCTGGCGCCAGTGTTGCAGGGTGTAAGGTCAGAGCAGTGGTGTTCGGGCAGTGCAGGGGGTATGCTGGGGCCGGTGTTTCAGGGTTTAGGGCAGTGCAGTGGTGTTCGGGCAGTGTAGCGGGTCGTGCTGGGGCCAGAGTTTCTGGGTGTAGGGCAGTGCAGTGGTGTTCGGGCAGTGTAGGAGGTCGTGCTGGTGCCGGTGTTTCAGGGTTAAGGGCAGTGTAGTGGTGTTCGGGGAGTGTAGGGGGTCGTGCTGTGGCCGGTGTTTCAGGGTTTAGGGCAGTGCAGTGGTGTTCGGGCAGTATCGGGGGTCATGCTGGGGCCGGTGTTTCAGGGCGTAGGGCAGTGCAGTGGTGTTCGGGGAGTGTAGGGGGTCATGCTAGGGCCAGTGTTTCAGGGTGAAGGGAAGTGCAGTGGTGTTCGGGCAATGTAGGGGGTCATGCTAGGGCTGGTGTTTCAGGGTGTAGGGCAGTGCAGTGGTGTTCAGGCAGTGTAGCGGGTCGTGCTGGGGCCAGTGTTTCAGAGGGTAGGGCAGGGCAGGGGTGTTCGGGCAGTGTAGGGGGTCGTGCTGGGGCCAGAGTTTCCAGGTGTAGGGCAGTGCAGTGGTGTTCGGGCAGTGTAGGGGGTCGGGCTGGTGCCGGTGTTTCAGGGTGAAGGGAAGTGCAGTGGTGTTCAGGCAATGTAGGGGGTCATGCTAGGGCTGGTGTTTCAGGGTGTAGAGCAGTGCAGTGGTGTTCGGCCAGTGTAGGGGGTCGTGCTGGGGCTGGTGTTTCATGGTTTAGGGCAGTGCTGTGGTGTTCGGGCAGTATAGCGGGTCGTGCTGGGGCTGGTGTTTCAGGGTTTAGGGCAGTGTAGTGGTGATCGTTCAGTGTAGGAGGTCGCGCTGGGGCCGGTGTTTCAGGCTTTAGGGCAGTGCAGTGGTGTTCGGGGAGTGTAGGGGGTCGTGCTGGGGCCAGTGTTTTTAGGGTTTAGGGCAGTGCAGTGGTGTTTGGGAAGTGTAGGGGGTCAAGCTGGGGCCGGTGTTTTTAGGGTTTAGGGCAGTTCAGTGGTGTTCGGGCAGTTTAGGGGTCATGCTGGGGCCGGTGTTTTTAGGGTTTAGGGCATTGCAGTGGTGTTCGGGAAGTGTAGGGGATCGTGCTGGGGCCGGTGTTTCTGGGTATAGGGCAGTGTTGTTCGGGCAGTGTAGGGGGTCGTGCTGGGGGTGGTGTTTCAGTCTTTAGGGCAGTGCAGTGGTGCTCGGCAAGTGTGGGGGGTCCTTCAGCGGCTGTGTTTCACAGTTTAGAGCAGTTTAGTGGTGTTCGGGCAGTGTAGGGGGTCATGCTGGGGCCGGTGTTTCAGGGTGTAGGGCAGTGCAGTGGTGTTCGGGCAGTGTTGGGGATCGTGCTGGGGTCAGTGCTTCAGGATTTAAGGCAGTTCAGTGGTGTTCGGGCAGTGTAGGGGGTCATGCTGAGGCCGGTGTTTTTAGGGTTTAGGGCAGTGCAGTGGTGTTCGGGAAGTGTAGGGGATCGTGCTGGGGCCGGTGTTTCTGGGTATAGGGCAGTGTTGTTCGGGCAGTGTAGGGGGTCGTGCTGGGGGTGGTGTTTCAGTCTTTAGGGCAGTGCAGTGGTGTTCGGGAAGTGTGGGGGGTCGTTCAGGGGCTGTGTTTCATGGTTTAGAGCAGTGTAGTGGTGTTCGGGCAGTGTAGGGGGTCGTGCTGGTGCTGGTGTTTCAGGGTTTAGGGCAGTGCAGTGGTGGAAGTTCAGTGTAGGGGATCGTGCTGGGGCTGGTGTTTCAGGGTTTAGGGCAGTGCAGTGGTGTTCGTTCAGTGTAGGGGTTTGTGCTGGGGCCGGTGTTTCAGGGTTTATGGAAGTGCAGTGGTGTTCGGGGAGTGTAGGGGTTTGTGCTGGGGCTGGTGTTTCAGGGTGTAGTCCAGTGGTGTTCAGGCAGTGTAGGGGGTTGTGCTGGGGCTGGTGTTTCAGGGTGTAGGACAGTGCCGTGGTGTTTGGCAGTGAAGGGGTCATGCTGGGGCCGGTGTTTCAGGGTGTAGGGCAGTGCAGTGGTGTTCGGGCAGTGTTGGGGATCGTGCTGGGGTCAGTGTTTCAGGGTTTAGGGCAGTGCAGTGTTGTTCGGGGAGTGTAGGGGGTCATGCTGGGGCCGGTGTTTCAGGGTTTAGGGCTGTGCAGTAGTGTTCGGGGAGTGTAGGGGGTCGTGCTGGGGCCGGTATTTCAGGGTTTAGGGCAGAGCAGTGGTGTTCAGGGATCATAGGGGGTCTTGCTGGGGGCGGTGTTTCAGGGTGTAGGGCAGTGCAGTGGTGTTCGGGCAGTGTTGGGGATCGTGCTGGGGTCAGTGTTTCAGGATTTAAGGCAGTGCAGTGGTGTTCGGGGAGTGTAGGGGGTCATGCTGGGGCCGGCGTTTCAGGTTTTAGGGCAGTGTAGTGGTGTTCGGGCATTGTAGGGGGTCGTGCTGGGGCCGGTGTTTCAGGGTTTAGGGCAGTGCAGTGGTGTTCGGGAAGTGTAGGGGATCGTGCTGGGGCCGGTGTTTCTGGGTATAGGGCAGTGTTGTTCGGGCAGTGTAGGGGGTCGTGCTGGGGGTGGTGTTTCAGTCTTTAGGGCAGTGCAGTGGTGTTCGGGAAGTGTGGGGGGTCGTTCAGGGGCTGTGTTTCACGGTTTAGAGCAGTGTAGTGGTGTTCGGGCAGTGTAGGGGGTCGTGATGGTGCTGGTGTTTCAAGGTTTAGGGCAGTGTAGTGGTGGAAGTTCAGTGTAGGGGATCGTGCTGGGGCTGGTGTTTCAGGGTTTAGGGAAGTGCAGTGGTGTTCGTTCAGTGTAGGGGTTTGTGCTGGGGCCAGTGTTTCAGGGTTTATGGAAGTGCAGTGGTGTTCGGGGAGTGTAGGGGGTCGTGCTGGGGGTGGTGTTTCAGTCTTTAGGGCAGTGCAGTGGTGTTCGGGAAGTGTGGGGGGTCGTTCAGGGGCTGTGTTTCATGGTTTAGAGCAGTGTAGTGGTGTTCGGGCAGTGTAGGGGGTCGTGCTGGTGCTGGTGTTTCAGGGTTTAGGGCAGTGCAGTGGTGGAAGTTCAGTGTAGGGGATCGTGCTGGGGCTGGTGTTTCAGGGTTTAGGGCAGTGCAGTGGTGTTCGTTCAGTGTAGGGGTTTGTGCTGGGGCCGGTGTTTCAGGGTTTATGGAAGTGCAGTGGTGTTCGGGGAGTGTAGGGGTTCGTGCTGGGGCTGGTGTTTCAGGGTGTAGTCCAGTGGTGTTCAGGCAGTGTAGGGGGTTGTGCTGGGGCTGGTGTTTCAGGGTGTAGGACAGTGCCGTGGTGTTTGGCAGTGAAGGGGTCATGCTGGGGCCGGTGTTTCAGGGTGTAGGGCAGAGCAGTGGTGTTCGGGCAGTGTTGGGGATCGTGCTGGGGTCAGTGTTTCAGGGTTTAGGGCAGTGCAGTGGTGTTCGGGGAGTGTAGGGGGTCATGCTGGGGCCGGTGTTTCAGGGTTTAGGGCTGTGCAGTGGTGTTCGGGGAGTGTAGGGGGTCGTGCTGGGGCCGGTATTTCAGGGTTTAGGGCAGAGCAGTGGTGTTCAGGGATCATAGGGGGTCTTGCTGGGGCCGGTGTTTCAGGGTGTAGGGCAGTGCAGTGGTGTTCGGGCAGTGTTGGGGATCGTGCTGGGGTCAGTGCTTCAGGATTTAAGGCAGTGCAGTGGTGTTCGGGGAGTGTAGGGGGTCATGCTGGGGCCGGCGTTTCAGGTTTTAGGGCAGTGTAGTGGTGTTCGGGCATTGTAGGGGGTCGTGCTGGGGCCGGTGTTTCAGGGTTTAGGGCAGTGCAGTGGTGTTTGGTAAGTGTAGGGGATCGTGCTGGGGCCGGTGTTTCTGGGTATAGGGCAGTGTTGTTCGGGCAGTGTAGGGGGTCGTGCTGGGGGTGGTGTTTCAGTCTTTAGGGCAGTGCAGTGGTGTTCGGAAAGTGTGGGGGGTCGTTCAGGGGCTGTGTTTCACGGTTTAGAGCAGTGTAGTGGTGTTCGGGCAGTGTAGGGGGTCGTGCTGGTGCTGGTGTTTCAGGGTTTAGGGCAGTGCAGTGGTGGAAGTTCAGTGTAGGGGATCGTGCTGGGGCTGGTGTTTCAGGGTTTAGGGAAGTGCAGTGGTGTTCGTTCAGTGTAGGGGTTTGTGCTGGGGCCGGTGTTTCAGGGTTTATGGAAGTGCAGTGGTGTTCGGGGAGTGTAGGGGTTCGTGCTGGGGCTGGTGTTTCAGGGTTTAGGGCAGTGCAGTGGTGTTCGTTCAGTGTAGGGGGTTGTGCTAGGGGCCTGTGTTTCACAGTTTAGAGCAGTGCAGTGGTGTTCGGGCAGTGTAGGGGGTCGTGCTGGTGCTGGTGTTTCAGGGTTTAGGGCAGTGCAGTGGTGGAAGTTCAGTGTAGGGGATCGTGCTGGGGCTGGTGTTTCAGGGTTTAGGGAAGTGCAGTGGTGTTCGTTCAGTGTAGGGGTTTGTGCTGGGGCCGGTGTTTCAGGGTTTATGGAAGTGCAGTGGTGTTCGGGGAGTGTAGGGGTTCGTGCTGGGGCTGGTGTTTCAGGGTTTAGGGCAGTGCAGTGGCGTTCGTTCAGTGTAGGGGGTTGTGCTGGGGCAGGTGTTTCAGGGTTTATGGAAGTGCAGTGGTGTTCGGGGAGTGTAGGGGGTCGTGCTGGTGCCGGTGTTTCAGGGTTTAGGGCAGTGCAGTGGTGTTTGGGGAGTGTAGGGGGTCGTGCTGTGACTGGTGTTTCAGGGTTTAGGGCAGTGCAGTGGTGTTCGGGCAGTGTAGGGGGTCGTGCTGGGGCCGGTGTTGCAGGGTGTAAGGTCAGAGCAGTGGTGTTCGGGCAGTGCAGGTGGTCGTGCTGGTGCCGGTGTTTCAGGGTTTAGGTCAGTGCAGTGTTGTTCGGGGAGTGTAGGGGGTCGTGCTGTGGCCGGTGTTTCAGGGTTTAGGGCAGTGCAGTGGTGTTCGGGCATTATAGGGGGTCATGCTGGGGCCGGTGTTTCAGGGTGTAGGGCAGTGCAGTGGTGTTCGGGGAGTGTAGGGGGTCGTGCTGGGGCCAGTGTTTCAGGGTGAAGGGAAGTGCAGTGGTGTTCGGGCAATGTAGGGGGTCATGCTAGGGCTGGTGTTTCAGGGTGTAGGGCAGTGCAGTGGTGTTCGGGCAGTGTAGGGGTCGTGCTGGGGCTGTTGTTTCATGGTTTAGGGCAGTGCAGTGGTGTTCGGGCAGTGTAGCGGGTCGTGCTGGGGCTGGTGTTTCAGGGTTTAGGGCAGTGCAGTGGTGATCGTTCAGTGTAGGGGGTCGTGCTGGGGCTGGTGTTTCAGGCATTAGGGCAGTGCAGTGGTGTTCGGGGAGTGTAGAGGGTCGTGCTGGGGCCGGTGTTTATAGGGTTTAGGGCAGTTTAGTGGTGTTCGGGCAGTGTAGGGGGTCATGCTGGGGCCGGTGTTTCAGGGTTTAGGGAGGTGCAGTGGTGTTCGGGGAGTGTAGGGGGTCGTGCTGGGGCCGGTGTTTTTAGGGTTTAGGGCATTTCAGTGGAGTTCGGGCAGTGTAGGGGATCGTGCTGGGGCCGGTGTTTCTGGTTATAGGGCAGTGTTGTTCGGGCAGTTTAGGGGGTCATGCTGGGGGTGGTGTTTCAGTCTTTAGGGCAGTGCAGTGGTGTTTGGGAAGTGTGGGGGGTCGTTCAGGGGCTGTGTTTCATGGTTTAGAGCAGTGCAGTGGTGTTCGGGCAGTGTAGGGGGTCGTGCTGGTGTTTCAGGGTTTAGGGCAGTGCAGTGGTGTAAGTTCAGTGTAGGGGATCGTGCTGGGGCTGGTGTTTCAGGGTTTAGGGCAGTGCAGTGGTGTTCGTTCAGTGTAGGGGGTCGTGCTGGTGCCGGTGTGTCAGGGTTTAGGGCAGTGCAGTGGTGTTTGGGGAGTGTAGGGGGTCGTGCTGTGACTGGTGTTTCAGGGTTTAGGGCAGTGCAGTTGTGTTCGGGCAGTGTAGGGGGTTGTGCTGGCGCCGGTGTTGCAGGGTGTAAGGTCAGAGCAGTGGTGTTCGGGCAGTGCAGGGGGTCATGCTGGGGCCGGTGTTTCAGGGTTTAGGGCAGTGCAGTGGTGTTCAGGCAGTGTAGCGGGTCGTGCTGGGGCCAGTGTTTCAGAGGGTAGGGCAGGGCAGGGGTGTTCGGGCAGTGTAGGGGGTCGTGCTGGGGCCAGAGTTCCCAGGTGTAGGGCAGTGCAGTGGTGTTCGGGCAGTGTAGGGGGTCATGCTGGTGCCGGTGTTTCAGGGTTAAGGGCAGTGCAGTGGTGTTCGGGGAGTGTAGGGGGTCGTGCTGTGGCCGGTGTTTCAGGGATTAGGGCAGTGCAGTGGTGTTCGGGCAGTATAGGGGGTCATGCTGGGGCCGGTGTTTCAGGGTGTAGGGCAGTGCAGTGGTGTTCGGGGAGTGTAGGGGGTCGTGCTGGGGCCAGTGTTTCAGGGTGAAGGGAAGTGCAGTGGTGTTCGGGCAATGTAGGGGGTCATGCTAGGGCTGCTGTTTCAGGGTGTAGAGCAGTGCAGTGGTGTTCGGCCAGTGTAGGGGGTCGTGCTGGGGCTGGTGTTTCATGGTTTAGGGCAGTGCTGTGGTGTTCGGGCAGTGTAGCGGGTCGTGCTGGGGCTGGTGTTTCAGAGTTTAGGGCACTGTAGTGGTGATCGTTCAGTGTAGGAGGTCGCGCTGGGGCCGGTGTTTCAGGCTTTAGGGCAGTGCAGTGGTGTTCGGGCAGTGTAGGGGGTCATGCTGGGGCGGGTGTTTCAGGGTGTAGGGCAGTGCAGTGGTGTTCGGGGAGTGTAGGGGGTCGTGCTGTGGCCGGTGTTTCAGGGTTTAGAGCAGTGCAGTGGTGTTCGGGCAGTATAGGGGATCGTGCTGGGGCTGGTGTTTCAGGGTCTAGGGCAGTGCAGTGGTGTTCGTTTAGTGTAGGGGGTTGTGCTGGGGCCGGTGTTTCAGGGTTTATGGAAGTGCAGTGGTGTTCGGGGAGTGTAGGGGGTCGTGCTGGTGCCGTGTTTCAGGGTTTAGGACAGTGCAGTGGTGTTTGGGGAGTGTAGGGGGTCGTGCTGTGACTGGTGTTTCAGGATTTAGGGCAGTGCAATGGTGTTCGGGCAGTGTAGGGGGTCGTGCTGGGGCCGGTGTTGCAGGGTGTAAGGTCAGAGCAGTGGAGTTCGGGCAGTGCAGGGGGTCATGCTGGGGCCGGTGTTTCAGGGTTTAGGGCAGTGCAGTGGTGTTCAGGCAGTGTAGGGGGTCGTTCTGGGGCCAGTGTTTCAGGGTATAGGGCAGTGCAGTGGTGTTCGGGCAGTGTAGGGGGTCGTGCTGGTGCCGGTGTTTCAGGGTTTAGGGCAGTGCAGTGGTGTTCGGGGAGTGTAGGGGGTCGTGCTGGGGCCAGTGTTTCTGGGTGAAGGGAAGTGCAGTGGTGTTTGGGCAATGTAGGGGGTCATGCTAGGGCTGGTGTTTCAGGGTGTAGGGCAGTGCAGTGGTGTTCGGGCAGTGTAGGGGGTCGTGCTGGGGCTGGTGTTTCATGGTTTAGGGCAATGCAGTGCTGTTCGGGCAGTGTAGCGGGTCGTGCTGGGGCTGGTGTTTCAGGGTTTAGGGCAGTGCAGTGGTGATCGTTCAGTGTAGGGGGTCATGCTGGGGCTGGTGTTTCAGGCATTAGGGCAGTGCAGTGGTGTTCGGGGAGTGTAGGGGGTCGTGCTGGGGCCGGTGTTTTTAGGGTTTAGGGCAGTTTAGTGGTGTTCGGGCAGTGTAGGGGGTCATGCTGGGGCCGGTGTTTCAGGGTTTAGGGCAGTGCAGTGGTGTTCAGGCAGTGTAGGGGGTCGTTCTGGGGCCAGTGTTTCAGGGTGTATGGTCAGAGCAGTGGTGTTCGGGCAGTGCAGGGGGTCATGCTGGGGCCGGGGTTTCAGGGTTTAGGGCAGTGCAGTGGTGTTCAGGCAGTGTAGGGGGTCGTGCTGGGGCCAGTGTTTCAGGGTGTAGGGCAGTGCAGTGGTGTTCGGGCAGTGTAGGGGGTCGTGCTGGTGCCGGTGTTTCAGGGTTTAGGTCAGTGCAGTGGTGTTCGGGGAGTGTAGGGGGTCGTGCTGTGGCCAGTGTTTCAGGGTTTAGGGCAGTGCAGTGGTGTTCGGGCAGTGTAGCGGGTCGTGCTGGGGCTGGTGTTTCAGGGTTTAGGGCAGTGCAGTGCAGTGGTGATCGTTCAGGGTAGGGGGTCGTGCTGGGGCTGGTGTTTCAGGCATTAGGGCAGTGCAGTGGTGTTCGTGGAGTGTAGGGGGTCGTGCTGGGGCTGGTGTTTTTAGGGTTTAGGGCAGTTTAGTGGCGTTCGGGCAGTGTAGGGGGTCATGCTGGGGCCGGTGTTTCAGGGTTTAGGGCAGTGCAGTGGTGTTCGGGGAGTGTAGGGGGTCGTGCTGGAGCCGGTGTTTTTAGGGTTTAGGGCAGTTCAGTGGAGTTCGGGCAGTGTAGGGGATCGTGCTGGGGCCGGTGTTTCTGGGCATAGGGCAGTGTTGTTCGGGCAGTTTAGGGGGTCATGCTGGGGGTGGTGTTTCAGTCTTTAGGGCAGTGCAGTCGTGTTTGGGAAGTGTGGGGGGTCGTTCAGGGGCTGTGTTTCATGGTTTAGAGCAGTGCAGTGGTGTTCGGGCAGTGTAGGGGGTCGTGCTGGTGCTGGTGTTTCAGGGTTTAGGGCAGTGCAGTGGTGTAAGTTCAGTGTAGGGGATCGTGCTGGGGCTGGTGTTTCAGGGTTTAGGGCAGTGCAGTGGTGTTCGTTCAGTGTAGGGGGTTGTGCTGGGGCCGGTGTTTCAGGGTTTATGGAAGTGCAGTGGTGTTCGGGGAGTGTAGGGGGTCGTGCTGGTGCCGGTGTTTCAGGGTTTATGGCAGTGCAGTGGTGTTTGGGGAGTGTAGGGGGTCGTGCTGTGACTGGTGTTTCAGGGTTTAGGGCAGTGCAGTGGTGTTCGGGCAGTGTAGGGGGTCGTGCTGGCGCCGGTGTTGCAGGGTGTAAGGTCAGAGCAGTGGTGTTCGGGCAGTGCAGGGGGTCATGCTGGGGCCGGTGTTTCAGGGTGTAGGGAAGTGCAGTGGTGTTCAGGCAGTGTAGCGGGTCGTGCTGGGGCCAGTGTTTCAGAGGGTAGGGCAGGGCAGGGGTGTTCGGGCAGTGTAGGGGGTCGTGCTGGGGCCAGAGTTTCCAGGTGTAGGGCAGTGCAGTGGTGTTCGGGCAGTGTAGGGGGTCATGCTGGTGCCGGTGTTTCAGGGTTAAGGGCAGTGCAGTGGTGTTCGGGGAGTGTAGGGGGTCATGCTGTGGCCGGTGTTTCAGGGTTTAGGGCAGTGCAGTGGTGTTCGGGCAGTATAGGGGGTCATGCTGGGGCCGGTGTTTCAGGGTGTAGGGCAGTGCAGTGGTGTTCGGGGAGTGTACGGGGTCGTGCTGGGGCCAGTGTTTCAGGGTGAAGGGAAGTGCAGTGGTGTTCGGGCAATGTAGGGGGTCGTGCTAGGGCTGGTGTTTCAGGGCGTAGGGCAGTGCAGTAGTGTTCGGGCAGTGTAGGGGGTCGTGTTGGGGCTGGTGTTTCATGGTTTAGGGCAGTGCAGTGGTGTTCGGGCAGTGTAGCGTGTCCTGCTGGGGCTGGTGTTTCAGGGTTTAGGGCAGTGCAGTGGTGTTCGTTCAGTGTAGGGTTTGTGCTGGGGCAGGTGTTTCAGGGTTTAGGGCAGTTCAGTGGAGTTCGGGCAGTGTAGGGGATCGTGCTGGGGCCGGTGTTTCTGGGCATAGGGCAGTGTTGTTCGGGCAGTTTAGGGGGTCATGCTGGGGGTGGTGTTTCAGTCTTTAGGGCAGTGCAGTCGTGTTTGGGAAGTGTGGGGGGTCGTTCAGGGGCTGTGTTTCATGGTTTAGAGCAGTGCAGTGGTGTTCGGGCAGTGTAGGGGGTCGTGCTGGTGCTGGTGTTTCAGGGTTTAGGGCAGTGCAGTGGTGTAAGTTCAGTGTAGGGGATCGTGCTGGGGCTGGTGTTTCAGGGTTTAGGGCAGTGCAGTGGTGTTCGTTCAGTGTAGGGGGTTGTGCTGGGGCCGGTGTTTCAGGGTTTATGGAAGTGCAGTGGTGTTCGGGGAGTTTAGGGGGTCGTGCTGGTGCCGGTGTTTCAGGGTTTATGGCAGTGCAGTGGTGTTTGGGGAGTGTAGGGGGTCGTGCTGTGACTGGTGTTTCAGGGTTTAGGGCAGTGCAGTGGTGTTCGGGCAGTGTAGGGGGTCGTGCTGGCGCCGGTGTTGCAGGGTGTAAGGTCAGAGCAGTGGTGTTCGGGCAGTGCAGGGGGTCATGCTGGGGCCGGTGTTTCAGGGTGTAGGGAAGTGCAGTGGTGTTCAGGCAGTGTAGCGGGTCGTGCTGGGGCCAGTGTTTCAGAGGGTAGGGCAGGGCAGGGGTGTTCGGGCAGTGTAGGGGGTCGTGCTGGGGCCAGAGTTTCCAGGTGTAGGGCAGTGCAGTGGTGTTCGGGCAGTGTAGGGGGTCATGCTGGTGCCGGTGTTTCAGGGTTAAGGGCAGTGCAGTGGTGTTCGGGGAGTGTAGGGGGTCATGCTGTGGCCGGTGTTTCAGGGTTTAGGGCAGTGCAGTGGTGTTCGAGCAGTATAGGGGGTCATGCTGGGGCCGGTGTTTCAGGGTGTAGGGCAGTGCAGTGGTGTTCGGGGAGTGTACGGGGTCGTGCTGGGGCCAGTGTTTCAGGGTGAAGGGAAGTGCAGTGGTGTTCGGCCAGTGTAGGGGGTCGTGCTGGGGCTGGTGTTTCATGGTTTAGGGCAGTGCTGTGGTGTTCGGGCAGTGTAGCGGGTCGTGCTGGGGCTGGTGTTTCAGGGTTTAGGGCAGTGTTGTGGTGATCGTTCAGTGTAGGAGGTCGCGCTGGGGCCGGTGTTTCAGGCTTTAGGGCAGTGCAGTGGTGTTCGGGGAGTGTAGGGGGTCGTGCTGGGGCCAGTGTTTTTAGGGTTTAGGGCAGTGCAGTGGTGTTCGGGAAGTGTAGGGGATCGTGCTGGGGCCAGTGTTTCTGGGTATAGGGCATTGTTGTTCGGGTAGTGTAGGGGGTCGTGCTGGGGGTGGTGTTTCAGTCTTTAGGGCAGTGCAGTGGTGTTCGGGAAGTGTGGGGGGTCGTTCAGGGGCTGTGTTTCACGGTTTAGAGGAGTGCAGTGGTGTTCTGGCAGTGTAGGGGGTTGTGCTGGGGCCGGTGTTTCAGGGTTTATGGAAGTGCAGTGGTGTTCGGGGAGTGTAGGGGGTCGTGCTGGTGCCGGTGTTTCAGGGTTTAGGACAGAGCAGTGGTGTTCGGGCAGTGCAGGGGGTCATGCTGGGGCCGGTGTTTCAGGGTTTAGGGCAGTGCAGTGGTGTTCAGGCAGTGTAGCGGGTCGTGCTGGGGCCAGTGTTTCAGAGTGTAGGGCAGGGCAGGGGTGCTCGGGCAGTGTAGGGGGTCATGCTGGGGCCAGAGTTTCTGGGTGTAGGGCAGTGCAGTGGTGTTCGGGCAGTGTAGGAGGTCGTGCTGGTGCCGGTGTTTCAGGGTTAAGGGCAGTGCAGTGGTGTTCGGGGAGTGTAGGGGGTCGTGCTGTGGCCGGTGTTTCAGGGTTTAGGGCAGTGCAGTGGTGTTCGGGCAGTATAGGGGGTCATGCTGGGGCCGGTGTTTTAGGGCGTAGGGCAGTGCAGTGGTGTTCGGGGAGTGTAGGGGGTCATGCTGGGGCCAGTGTTTCATGGTGAAGGGAAGTGCAGTGGTGTTCGGGCAATGTAGGGGGTCATGCTAGGGCTGGTGTTTCAGGGTGTAGGGCAGTGCAGTGGTGTTCAGGCAGTGTAGCGGGTCGTGCTGGGGCCAGTGTTTCAGAGGGTAGGGCAGGGCAGGGGTGTTCGGGCAGTGTAGGGGGTCGTGCTGGGGCCAGAGTTTCCAGGTGTAGGGCAGTGCAGTGGTGTTCGGGCAGTGTAGGGGGTCGGGCTGGTGCCGGTGTTTCAGGGTGAAGGGAAGTGCAGTGGTGTTCAGGCAATGTAGGGGGTCATGCTAGGGCTGGTGTTTCAGGGTGTAGAGCAGTGCAGTGGTGTTCGGCCAGTGTAGGGGGTCGTGCTGGGGCTGGTGTTTCATGGTTTAGGGCAGTGCTGTGGTGTTCGGGCAGTATAGCGGGTCGTGCTGGGGCTGGTGTTTCAGGGTTTAGGGCAGTGTAGTGGTGATCGTTCAGTGTAGGAGGTCGCGCTGGGGCCGGTGTTTCAGGCTTTAGGGCAGTGCAGTGGTGTTCGGGGAGTGTAGGGGGTCATGCTGGGGCCAGTGTTTTTTGGGTTTAGGGCAGTGCAGTGGTGTTCGGGAAGTGTAGGGGATCGTGCTGGGGCCGGTGTTTCTGGGTATAGGGCAGTGTTGTTCGGGCAGTGTAGGGGGTCGTGCTGGGGGTGGTGTTTCAGTCTTTAGGGCAGTGCAGTGGTGTTCTGGCAGTGTAGGGGGTCGTGCTGGTGCTGGTGTTTCTGGGTTTAAGGCAGTGCAGTGGTGTAAGTTCAGTGTAGGGGATCGTGCTCGGGCTGGTGTTTCAGGGTTTCGGGCAGTGCAGTGGTGTTTGTTCAGTGTAGGGGGTTGTGCTGGGGCCGGTGTTTCAGGGTTTATGGAAGTGCAGTGGTGTTCGGGGAGTGTAGGGGGTCGTGCTGGTGCCGGTGTTTCAGGGTTTAGGACAGTTCAGTGGAGTTCGGGCAGTGTAGGGGATCGTGCTGGGGCCGGTGTTTCTGGGTATAGTTCAGTGTTGTTCGGGCAGTTTAGGGGGTCATGCTGGGGGTGGTGTTTCAGTCTTTAGGGCAGTGCAGTCGTGTTTGGGAAGTGTGGGGGGTCGTTCAGGGGCTGTGTTTCATGGTTTAGAGCAGTGCAGTGGTGTTCGGGCAGTGTAGGGGGTCGTGCTGGTGCTGGTGTTTCAGGGTTTAGGGCAGTGCAGTGGTGTAAGTTCAGTGTAGGGGATCGTGCTGGGGCTGGTGTTTCAGGGTTTAGGGCAGTTCAGTGGTGTTCGTTCAGTGTAGGGGGTTGTGCTGGGGCCGGTGTTTCAGGGTTTATGGAAGTGCAGTGGTGTTCGGGGAGTGTAGGGGGTCGTGCTGGTGCCGGTGTTTCAGGGTTTATGGCAGTGCAGTGGTGTTTGGGGAGTGTAGGGGGTCGTGCTGTGACTGGTGTTTCAGGGTTTAGGGCAGTGCAGTGGTGTTCGGGCAGTGTAGGGGGTCGTGCTGGCGCCGGTGTTGCAGGGTGTAAGGTCAGAGCAGTGGTGTTCGGGCAGTGCAGGGGGTCATGCTGGGGCCGGTGTTTCAGGGTGTAGGGAAGTGCAGTGGTGTTCAGGCAGTGTAGCGGGTCGTGCTGGGGCCAGTGTTTCAGAGGGTAGGGCAGGGCAGGGGTGTTCGGGCAGTGTAGGGGGTCGTGCTGGGGCCAGAGTTTCCAGGTGTAGGGCAGTGCAGTGGTGTTCGGGCAGTGTAGGGGGTCATGCTGGTGCCGGTGTTTCAGGGTTAAGGGCAGTGCAGTGGTGTTCGGGGAGTGTAGGGGGTCATGCTTTGGCCGGTGTTTCAGGGTTTAGGGCAGTGCAGTGGTGTTCGGGCAGTATAGGGGGTCATGCTGGGGCCGGTGTTTCAGGGTGTAGGGCAGTGCAGTGGTGTTCGGGGAGTGTACGGGGTCGTGCTGGGGCCAGTGTTTCAGGGTGAAGGGAAGTGCAGTGGTGTTCGGCCAGTGTAGGGGGTCGTGCTGGGGCTGGTGTTTCATGGTTTAGGGCAGTGCTGTGGTGTTCGGGCAGTGTAGCGGGTCGTGCTGGGGCTGGTGTTTCAGGGTTTAGGGCAGTGTTGTGGTGATCGTTCAGTGTAGGAGGTCGCGCTGGGGCCGGTGTTTCAGGCTTTAGGGCAGTGCAGTGGTGTTCGGGGAGTGTAGGGGGTCGTGCTGGGGCCAGTGTTTTTAGGGTTTAGGGCAGTGCAGTGGTGTTCGGGAAGTGTAGGGGATCGTGCTGGGGCCAGTGTTTCTGGGTATAGGGCATTGTTGTTCGGGTAGTGTAGGGGGTCGTGCTGGGGGTGGTGTTTCAGTCTTTAGGGCAGTGCAGTGGTGTTCGGGAAGTGTGGGGGGTCGTTCAGGGGCTGTGTTTCACGGTTTAGAGGAGTGCAGTGGTGTTCTGGCAGTGTAGGGGGTTGTGCTGGGGCCGGTGTTTCAGGGTTTATGGAAGTGCAGTGGTGTTCGGGGAGTGTAGGGGGTCGTGCTGGTGCCGGTGTTTCAGGGTTTAGGACAGAGCAGTGGTGTTCGGGCAGTGCAGGGGGTCATGCTGGGGCCGGTGTTTCAGGGTTTAGGGCAGTGCAGTGGTGTTCAGGCAGTGTAGCGGGTCGTGCTGGGGCCAGTGTTTCAGAGTGTAGGGCAGGGCAGGGGTGTTCGGGCAGTGTTGGGGGTCATGCTGGGGCCAGAGTTTCTGGGTGTAGGGCAGTGCAGTGGTGTTCGGGCAGTGTAGGAGGTCGTGCTGGTGCCGGTGTTTCAGGGTTAAGGGCAGTGCAGTGGTGTTCGGGGAGTGTAGGGGGTCGTGCTGTGGCCGGTGTTTCAGGGTTTAGGGCAGTGCAGTGGTGTTCGGGCAGTATAGGGGGTCATGCTGGGGCCGGTGTTTTAGGGCGTAGGGCAGTGCAGTGGTGTTCGGGGAGTGTAGGGGGTCATGCTGGGGCGGGTGTTTCAGGGTGTAGGGCAGTGCAGTGGTGTTCGGGGAGTGTAGGGGGTCGTGCTGTGGCCGGTGTTTCAGGGTTTAGAGCAGTGCAGTGGTGTTCGGGCAGTATAGGGGATCGTGCTGGGGCTGGTGTTTCAGGGTCTAGGGCAGTGCAGTGGTGTTCGTTTAGTGTAGGGGGTTGTGCTGGGGCCGGTGTTTCAGGGTTTATGGAAGTGCAGTGGTGTTCGGGGAGTGTAGGGGGTCGTGCTGGTGCCGGTGTTTCAGGGTTTAGGACAGTGCAGTGGTGTTTGGGGAGTGTAGGGGGTCGTGCTCGGGCCGGTGTTGCAGGGTGTAAGGTCAGAGCAGTGGAGTTCGGGCAGTGCAGGGGGTCATGCTGGGGCCGGTGTTTCAGGGTTTAGGGCAGTGCAGTGGTGTTCAGGCAGTGTAGGGGGTCGTTCTGGGGCCAGTGTTTCAGGGTATAGGGCAGTGCAGTGGTGTTCGGGCAGTGTAGGGGGTCGTGCTGGTGCCGGTGTTTCAGGGTTTAGGGCAGTGCAGTGGTGTTCGGGGAGTGTAGGGGGTCGTGCTGGGGCCAGTGTTTCTGGGTGAAGGGAAGTGCAGTGGTGTTTGGGCAATGTAGGGGGTCATGCTAGGGCTGGTGTTTCAGGGTGTAGGGCAGTGCAGTGGTGTTCGGGCAGTGTAGGGGGTCGTGCTGGGGCTGGTGTTTCATAGTTTAGGGCAATGCAGTGCTGTTCGGGCAGTGTAGCGGGTCGTGCTGGGGCTGGTGTTTCAGGGTTTAGGGCAGTGCAGTGGTGATCGTTCAGTGTAGGGGGTCATGCTGGGGCTGGTGTTTCAGGCATTAGGGCAGTGCAGTGGTGTTCGGGGAGTGTAGGGGGTCGTGCTGGGGCCGGTGTTTTTAGGGTTTAGGGCAGTTTAGTGGTGTTCGGGCAGTGTAGGGGGTCATGCTGGGGCCGGTGTTTCAGGGTTTAGGGCAGTGCAGTGGTGTTCAGGCAGTGTAGGGGGTCGTTCTGGGGCCAGTGTTTCAGGGTGTATGGTCAGAGCAGTGGTGTTCGGGCAGTGCAGGGGGTCATGCTGGGGCCGGGGTTTCAGGGTTTAGGGCAGTGCAGTGGTGTTCAGGCAGTGTAGGGGGTCGTGCTGGGGCCAGTGTTTCAGGGTGTAGGGCAGTGCAGTGGTGTTCGGGCAGTGTAGGGGGTCGTGCTGGTGCCGGTGTTTCAGGGTTTAGGTCAGTGCAGTGGTGTTCGGGGAGTGTAGGGGGTCGTGCTGTGGCCAGTGTTTCAGGGTTTAGGGCAGTGCAGTGGTGTTCGGGCAGTGTAGCGGGTCGTGCTGGGGCTGGTGTTTCAGGGTTTAGGGCAGTGCAGTGCAGTGGTGATCGTTCAGGGTAGGGGGTCGTGCTGGGGCTGGTGTTTCAGGCATTAGGGCAGTGCAGTGGTGTTCGGGGAGTGTAGGGGGTCGTGCTGGGGCTGGTGTTTTTAGGGTTTAGGGCAGTTTAGTGGCGTTCGGGCAGTGTAGGGGGTCATGCTGGGGCCGGTGTTTCAGGGTTTAGGGCAGTGCAGTGGTGTTCGGGGAGTGTAGGGGGTCGTGCTGGAGCCGGTGTTTTTAGGGTTTAGGGCAGTTCAGTGGAGTTCGGGCAGTGTAGGGGATCGTGCTGGGGCCGGTGTTTTTGGGCATAGGGCAGTGTTGTTCGGGCAGTTTAGGGGGTCATGCTGGGGGTGGTGTTTCAGTCTTTAGGGCAGTGCAGTCGTGTTTGGGAAGTGTGGGGGGTCGTTCAGGGGCTGTGTTTCATGGTTTAGAGCAGTGCAGTGGTGTTCGGGCAGTGTAGGGGGTCGTGCTGGTGCTGGTGTTTCAGGGTTTAGGGCAGTGCAGTGGTGTAAGTTCAGTGTAGGGGATCGTGCTGGGGCTGGTGTTTCAGGGTTTAGGGCAGTGCAGTGGTGTTCGTTCAGTGTAGGGGGTTGTGCTGGGGCCGGTGTTTCAGGGTTTATGGAAGTGCAGTGGTGTTCGGGGAGTGTAGGGGGTCGTGCTGGTGCCGGTGTTTCAGGGTTTATGGCAGTGCAGTGGTGTTTGGGGAGTGTAGGGGGTCGTGCTGTGACTGGTGTTTCAGGGTTTAGGGCAGTGCAGTGGTGTTCGGGCAGTGTAGGGGGTCGTGCTGGCGCCGGTGTTGCAGGGTGTAAGGTCAGAGCAGTGGTGTTCGGGCAGTGCAGGGGGTCATGCTGGGGCCGGTGTTTCAGGGTGTAGGGAAGTGCAGTGGTGTTCAGGCAGTGTAGCGGGTCGTGCTGGGGCCAGTGTTTCAGAGGGTAGGGCAGGGCAGGGGTGTTCGGGCAGTGTAGGGGGTCGTGCTGGGGCCAGAGTTTCCAGGTGTAGGGCAGTGCAGTGGTGTTCGGGCAGTGTAGGGGGTCATGCTGGTGCCGGTGTTTCAGGGTTAAGGGCAGTGCAGTGGTGTTCGGGGAGTGTAGGGGGTCATGCTGTGGCCGGTGTTTCAGGGTTTAGGGCAGTGCAGTGGTGTTCGGGCAGTATAGGGGGTCATGCTGGGGCCGGTGTTTCAGGGTGTAGGGCAGTGCAGTGGTGTTCGGGGAGTGTACGGGGTCGTGCTGGGGCCAGTGTTTCAGGGTGAAGGGAAGTGCAGTGGTGTTCGGGCAATGTAGGGGGTCGTGCTAGGGCTGGTGTTTCAGGGCGTAGGGCAGTGCAGTAGTGTTCGGGCAGTGTAGGGGGTCGTGTTGGGGCTGGTGTTTCATGGTTTAGGGCAGTGCAGTGGTGTTCGGGCAGTGTAGCGTGTCCTGCTGGGGCTGGTGTTTCAGGGTTTAGGGCAGTGCAGTGGTGTTCGTTCAGTGTAGGGTTTGTGCTGGGGCAGGTGTTTCAGGGTTTAGGGCAGTTCAGTGGAGTTCGGGCAGTGTAGGGGATCGTGCTGGGGCCGGTGTTTCTGGGCATAGGGCAGTGTTGTTCGGGCAGTTTAGGGGGTCATGCTGGGGGTGGTGTTTCAGTCTTTAGGGCAGTGCAGTCGTGTTTGGGAAGTGTGGGGGGTCGTTCAGGGGCTGTGTTTCATGGTTTAGAGCAGTGCAGTGGTGTTCGGGCAGTGTAGGGGGTCGTGCTGGTGCTGGTGTTTCAGGGTTTCGGGCAGTGCAGTGGTGTAAGTTCAGTGTAGGGGATCGTGCTGGGGCTGGTGTTTCAGGGTTTAGGGCAGTGCAGTGGTGTTCGTTCAGTGTAGGGGGTTGTGCTGGGGCCGGTGTTTCAGGGTTTATGGAAGTGCAGTGGTGTTCGGGGAGTGTAGGGGGTCGTGCTGGTGCCGGTGTTTCAGGGTTTATGGCAGTGCAGTGGTGTTTGGGGAGTGTAGGGGGTCGTGCTGTGACTGGTGTTTCAGGGTTTAGGGCAGTGCAGTGGTGTTCGGGCAGTGTAGGGGGTCGTGCTGGCGCCGGTGTTGCAGGGTGTAAGGTCAGAGCAGTGGTGTTCGGGCAGTGCAGGGGGTCATGCTGGGGCCGGTGTTTCAGGGTGTAGGGAAGTGCAGTGGTGTTCAGGCAGTGTAGCGGGTCGTGCTGGGGCCAGTGTTTCAGAGGGTAGGGCAGGGCAGGGGTGTTCGGGCAGTGTAGGGGGTCGTGCTGGGGCCAGAGTTTCCAGGTGTAGGGCAGTGCAGTGGTGTTCGGGCAGTGTAGGGGGTCATGCTGGTGCCGGTGTTTCAGGGTTAAGGGCAGTGCAGTGGTGTTCGGGGAGTGTAGGGGGTCATGCTGTGGCCGGTGTTTCAGGGTTTAGGGCAGTGCAGTGGTGTTCGGGCAGTATAGGGGGTCATGCTGGGGCCGGTGTTTCAGGGTGTAGGGCAGTGCAGTGGTGTTCGGGGAGTGTACGGGGTCGTGCTGGGGCCAGTGTTTCAGGGTGAAGGGAAGTGCAGTGGTGTTCGGCCAGTGTAGGGGGTCGTGCTGGGGCTGGTGTTTCATGGTTTAGGGCAGTGCTGTGGTGTTCGGGCAGTGTAGCGGGTCGTGCTGGGGCTGGTGTTTCAGGGTTTAGGGCAGTGTTGTGGTGATCGTTCAGTGTAGGAGGTCGCGCTGGGGCCGGTGTTTCAGGCTTTAGGGCAGTGCAGTGGTGTTCGGGGAGTGTAGGGGGTCATGCTGGGGCCAGTGTTTTTAGGGTTTAGGGCAGTGCAGTGGTGTTCGGGAAGTGTAGGGGATCGTGCTGGGGCCAGTGTTTCTGGGTATAGGGCATTGTTGTTCGGGTAGTGTAGGGGGTCGTGCTGGGGGTGGTGTTTCAGTCTTTAGGGCAGTGCAGTGGTGTTCGGGAAGTGTGGGGGGTCGTTCAGGGGCTGTGTTTCACGGTTTAGAGGAGTGCAGTGGTGTTCTGGCAGTGTAGGGGGTTGTGCTGGGGCCGGTGTTTCAGGGTTTATGGAAGTGCAGTGGTGTTCGGGGAGTGTAGGGGGTCGTGCTGGTGCCGGTGTTTCAGGGTTTAGGACAGAGCAGTGGTGTTCGGGCAGTGCAGGGGGTCATGCTGGGGCCGGTGTTTCAGGGTTTAGGGCAGTGCAGTGGTGTTCAGGCAGTGTAGCGGGTCGTGCTGGGGCCAGTGTTTCAGAGTGTAGGGCAGGGCAGGGGTGTTCGGGCAGTGTAGGGGGTCATGCTGGGGCCAGAGTTTCTGGGTGTAGGGCAGTGCAGTGGTGTTCGGGCAGTGTAGGAGGTCGTGCTGGTGCCGGTGTTTCAGGGTTAAGGGCAGTGCAGTGGTGTTCGGGGAGTGTAGGGGGTCGTGCTGTGGCCGGTGTTTCAGGGTTTAGGGCAGTGCAGTGGTGTTCGGGCAGTATAGGGGGTCATGCTGGGGCCGGTGTTTTAGGGCGTAGGGCAGTGCAGTGGTGTTCGGGGAGTGTAGGGGGTCATGCTGGGGCCAGTGTTTCATGGTGAAGGGAAGTGCAGTGGTGTTCGGGCAATGTAGGGGGTCATGCTAGGGCTGGTGTTTCAGGGTGTAGGGCAGTGCAGTGGTGTTCAGGCAGTGTAGCGGGTCGTGCTGGGGCCAGTGTTTCAGAGGGTAGGGCAGGGCAGGGGTGTTCGGGCAGTGTAGGGGGTCGTGCTGGGGCCAGAGTTTCCAGGTGTAGGGCAGTGCAGTGGTGTTCGGGCAGTGTAGGGGGTCGGGCTGGTGCCGGTGTTTCAGGGTGAAGGGAAGTGCAGTGGTGTTCAGGCAATGTAGGGGGTCATGCTAGGGCTGGTGTTTCAGGGTGTAGAGCAGTGCAGTGGTGTTCGGCCAGTGTAGGGGGTCGTGCTGGGGCTTGTGTTTCATGGTTTAGGGCAGTGCTGTGGTGTTCGGGCAGTATAGCGGGTCGTGCTGGGGCTGGTGTTTCAGGGTTTAGGGCAGTGTAGTGGTGATCGTTCAGTGTAGGAGGTCGCGCTGGGGCCGGTGTTTCAGGCTTTAGGGCAGTGCAGTGGTGTTCGGGGAGTGTAGGGGGTCATGCTGGGGCCAGTGTTTTTTGGGTTTAGGGCAGTGCAGTGGTGTTCGGGAAGTGTAGGGGATCGTGCTGGGGCCGGTGTTTCTGGGTATAGGGCAGTGTTGTTCGGGCAGTGTAGGGGGTCGTGCTGGGGGTGGTGTTTCAGTCTTTAGGGCAGTGCAGTGGTGTTCTGGCAGTGTAGGGGGTCGTGCTGGTGCTGGTGTTTCTGGGTTTAAGGCAGTGCAGTTGTGTAAGTTCAGTGTAGGGGATCGTGCTCGGGCTGGTGTTTCAGGGTTTCGGGCAGTGCAGTGGTGTTTGTTCAGTGTAGGGGGTTGTGCTGGGGCCGGTGTTTCAGGGTTTATGGAAGTGCAGTGGTGTTCGGGGAGTGTAGGGGGTCGTGCTGGTGCCGGTGTTTCAGGGTTTAGGACAGTTCAGTGGAGTTCGGGCAGTGTAGGGGATCGTGCTGGGGCCGGTGTTTCTGGGTATAGTTCAGTGTTGTTCGGGCAGTTTAGGGGGTCATGCTGGGGGTGGTGTTTCAGTCTTTAGGGCAGTGCAGTCGTGTTTGGGAAGTGTGGGGGGTCGTTCAGGGGCTGTGTTTCATGGTTTAGAGCAGTGCAGTGGTGTTCGGGCAGTGTAGGGGGTCGTGCTGGTGCTGGTGTTTCAGGGTTTAGGGCAGTGCAGTGGTGTAAGTTCAGTGTAGGGGATCGTGCTGGGGCTGGTGTTTCAGGGTTTAGGGCAGTTCAGTGGTGTTCGTTCAGTGTAGGGGGTTGTGCTGGGGCCGGTGTTTCAGGGTTTATGGAAGTGCAGTGGTGTTCGGGGAGTGTAGGGGGTCGTGCTGGTGCCGGTGTTTCAGGGTTTATGGCAGTGCAGTGGTGTTTGGGGAGTGTAGGGGGTCGTGCTGTGACTGGTGTTTCAGGGTTTAGGGCAGTGCAGTGGTGTTCGGGCAGTGTAGGGGGTCGTGCTGGCGCCGGTGTTGCAGGGTGTAAGGTCAGAGCAGTGGTGTTCGGGCAGTGCAGGGGGTCATGCTGGGGCCGGTGTTTCAGGGTGTAGGGAAGTGCAGTGGTGTTCAGGCAGTGTAGCGGGTCGTGCTGGGGCCAGTGTTTCAGAGGGTAGGGCAGGGCAGGGGTGTTCGGGCAGTGTAGGGGGTCGTGCTGGGGCCAGAGTTTCCAGGTGTAGGGCAGTGCAGTGGTGTTCGGGCAGTGTAGGGGGTCATGCTGGTGCCGGTGTTTCAGGGTTAAGGGCAGTGCAGTGGTGTTCGGGGAGTGTAGGGGGTCATGCTTTGGCCGGTGTTTCAGGGTTTAGGGCAGTGCAGTGGTGTTCGGGCAGTATAGGGGGTCATGCTGGGGCCGGTGTTTCAGGGTGTAGGGCAGTGCAGTGGTGTTCGGGGAGTGTACGGGGTCGTGCTGGGGCCAGTGTTTCAGGGTGAAGGGAAGTGCAGTGGTGTTCGGCCAGTGTAGGGGGTCGTGCTGGGGCTGGTGTTTCATGGTTTAGGGCAGTGCTGTGGTGTTCGGGCAGTGTAGCGGGTCGTGCTGGGGCTGGTGTTTCAGGGTTTAGGGCAGTGTTGTGGTGATCGTTCAGTGTAGGAGGTCGCGCTGGGGCCGGTGTTTCAGGCTTTAGGGCAGTGCAGTGGTGTTCGGGGAGTGTAGGGGGTCGTGCTGGGGCCAGTGTTTTTAGGGTTTAGGGCAGTGCAGTGGTGTTCGGGAAGTGTAGGGGATCGTGCTGGGGCCAGTGTTTCTGGGTATAGGGCATTGTTGTTCGGGTAGTGTAGGGGGTCGTGCTGGGGGTGGTGTTTCAGTCTTTAGGGCAGTGCAGTGGTGTTCGGGAAGTGTGGGGGGTCGTTCAGGGGCTGTGTTTCACGGTTTAGAGGAGTGCAGTGGTGTTCTGGCAGTGTAGGGGGTTGTGCTGGGGCCGGTGTTTCAGGGTTTATGGAAGTGCAGTGGTGTTCGGGGAGTGTAGGGGTCGTGCTGGTGCCGGTGTTTCAGGGTTTAGGACAGAGCAGTGGTGTTCGGGCAGTGCAGGGGGTCATGCTGGGGCCGGTGTTTCAGGGTTTAGGGCAGTGCAGTGGTGTTCAGGCAGTGTAGCGGGTCGTGCTGGGGCCAGTGTTTCAGAGTGTAGGGCAGGGCAGGGGTGTTCGGGCAGTGTTGGGGGTCATGCTGGGGCCAGAGTTTCTGGGTGTAGGGCAGTGCAGTGGTGTTCGGGCAGTGTAGGAGGTCGTGCTGGTGCCGGTGTTTCAGGGTTAAGGGCAGTGCAGTGGTGTTCGGGGAGTGTAGGGGGTCGTGCTGTGGCCGGTGTTTCAGGGTTTAGGGCAGTGCAGTGGTGTTCGGGCAGTATAGGGGGTCATGCTGGGGCCGGTGTTTTAGGGCGTAGGGCAGTGCAGTGGTGTTCGGGGAGTGTAGGGGGTCATGCTGGGGCCAGTGTTTCATGGTGAAGGGAAGTGCAGTGGTGTTCGGGCAATGTAGGGGGTCATGCTAGGGCTGGTGTTTCAGGGTGTAGGGCAGTGCAGTGGTGTTCAGGCAGTGTAGGGGGTCGTGCTGGGGCCAGAGTTTCCAGGTGTAGGGCAGTGCATTGGTGTTCGGGCAGTGTAGGGGGTCGGGCTGGTGCCGGTGTTTCAGGGTGAAGGGAAGTGCAGTGGTGTTCAGGCAATGTAGGGGGTCATGCTAGGGCTGGTGTTTCAGGGTGTAGAGCAGTGCAGTGGTGTTCGGCCAGTGTAGGGGGTCGTGCTGGGGCTGGTGTTTCATGGTTTAGGGCAGTGCTGTGGTGTTCGGGCAGTATAGCGGGTCGTGCTGGGGCTGGTGTTTCAGGGTTTAGGGCAGTGTAGTGGTGATCGTTCAGTGTAGGAGGTCGCGCTGGGGCCGGTGTTTCAGGCTTTAGGGCAGTGCAGTGGTGTTCGGGGAGTGTAGGGGGTCATGCTGGGGCCAGTGTTTTTTGGGTTTAGGGCAGTGCAGTGGTGTTCGGGAAGTGTAGGGGATCGTGCTGGGGCCGGTGTTTCTGGGTATAGGGCAGTGTTGTTCGGGCAGTGTAGGGGGTCGTGCTGGGGGTGGTGTTTCAGTCTTTAGGGCAGTGCAGTGGTGTTCTGGCAGTGTAGGGGGTCGTGCTGGTGCTGGTGTTTCAGGGTTTAAGGCAGTGCAGTGGTGTAAGTTCAGTGTAGGGGATCGTGCTCGGGCTGGTGTTTCAGGGTTTCGGGCAGTGCAGTGGTGTTTGTTCAGTGTAGGGGGTTGTGCTGGGGCCGGTGTTTCAGGGTTTATGGAAGTGCAGTGGTGTTCGGGGAGTGTAGGGGGTCGTGCTGGTGCCGGTGTTTCAGGGTTTAGGACAGTGCAGTGGTGTTTGGGGTGTGTAGGGGGTCGTGCTGTGACTGGTGTTTCAGGGCTTAGGGCAGTGCAGTGGTGTTCGGGCAGTGTAGGGGGTCGTGCTGGCGCCGGTATTGCAGGGTGTAAGGTCAGAGCAGTGGTGTTCGGGCAGTGCAGGGGGTCATGCTGGGGCCGGTGTTTCAGGGTTTAGGGCAGTGCAGTGGTGTTCAGGCAGTGTAGCGGGTCGTGCTGGGGCCAGTGTTTCAGAGTGTAGGGCAGGGCAGGGGTGTTCGGGCAGTGTAGGGGGTCGTGCTGGGGCCAGAGTTTCCGGGTGTAGGGCAGTGCAGTGGTGTTCGGGCAGTGTAGGAGGTCGTGCTGGTGCCGGTGTTTCAGGGTGTAGGGCAGTGCAGTGGTGTTCGGGCAGTGTAGGGGGTCGTGCTGTGGCCAGTGTTTCAGGGTTTAGGGCAGTGCAGTGGTGTTCGGGCAGTGTAGCGGGTCGTGCTGGGGCTGGTGTTTCACGGTTTAGGGCAGTGCAGTGGTGATCGTTCAGTGTAGGGGGTCGTGCTGGGGCTGGTGTTTCAGGCATTAGGGCAGTGCAGTTGTTTTCGGGGAGTGTAGGGGGTCGTGCTGGGGCCGGTGTTTTTAGGGTTTAGGGCAGTTTAGTGGCATTCGGGCAGTGTAGGGGGTCATGCTGGGGCTGGTGTTTCAGGGTTTAGGGCAGTGCAGTGGTGTTCGGGGAGTGTAGGGGGTCGTGCTGGGGCCGGTGTTTTTAGGGTTTAGGGCAGTTCAGTGGAGTTCGGGCAGTGTAGGGGATAGTGCTGGGGCCAGTGTTTCTGGGTATAGGGCAGTGTTGTTCGGGCAGTTTAGGGGGTCATGCTGGGGGTGGTGTTTCAGTCTTTAGGGCAGTGCAGTGGTGTTTGGGAAGTGTGGGGGGTCGTTCAGGGGCTGTGTTTCATGGTTTAGAGCAGTGCAGTGGTGTTCGGGCAGTGTAGGGGGTCGTGCTGGTGCTGGTGTTTCAGGGTTTAGGGCAGTGCAGTGGTGTAAGTTCAGTGTAGGGGATAGTGCTGGGGCTGGTGTTTCAGGGTTTAGGGCAGTGCAGTGGTTTTCGTTCAGTGTAGGGGGTTGTGATGGGGCCGGTGTTTCAGGGTTTATGGAAGTGCAGTGGTGTTCGGGGAGTGTAGGGGGTCGTGCTGGTGCCGGTGTTTCAGGGTTTATGGCAGTGCAGTGGTGTTTGGGGAGTGTAGGGGGTCTTGCTGTGACTGGTGTTTCAGGGTTTAGGGCAGTGCAGTGGTGTTCGGGCAGTGTAGGGGGTCGTGCTGGCGCCGGTGTTGCAGGGTGTAAGGTCAGAGCAGTGGTGTTCGGGCAGTGCAGGGGGTCATGCTGGGGCCAGTGTTTCAGGGTTTAGGGCAGTGCAGTGGTGTTCAGGCAGTGTAGCGGGTCGTGCTGGGGCCAGTGTTTCAGAGTGTAGGGCAGGGCAGGGGTGTTCGGGCAGTGTAGGGGGTCGTGCTGGGGCCAGAGTTTCTGGGTGTAGGGCAGTGCAGTGGTGTTCGGGCAGTGTAGGAGGTCGTGCTGGTGCCGGTGTTTCAGGGTTAAGGGCAGTGCAGTGGTGTTCGGGGAGTGTAGGGGGTCGTGCTGTGGCCGGTGTTTCAGGGTTTAGGGCAGTGCAGTGGTGTTCGGGCAGTATAGGGGGTCATGCTGGGGCCGGTGTTTTAGGGCGTAGGGCAGTGCAGTGGTGTTCGGGAGTGTAGGGGTCATGCTGGGGCCAGTGTTTCAGGGTGAAGGGAAGTGCAGTGGTGTTCGGGCAATGTAGGGGGTCATGCTAGGGCTGGTGTTTCAGGGTGTAGGGCAGTGCAGTGGTGTTCAGGCAGTGTAGCGGGTCGTGCTGGGGCCAGTGTTTCAGAGGGTAGGGCAGGGCAGGGGTGTTCGGGCAGTGTAGGGGGTCGTGCTGGGGCCAGAGTTTCCAGGTGTAGGGCAGTGCAGTGGTGTTCGGGCAGTGTAGGGGGTTGGGCTGGTGCCGGTGTTTCAGGGTGAAGGGAAGTGCAGTGTTGTTCAGGCAATGTGGGGGGTCATGCTAGGGCTGGTGTTTCAGGGTGTAGAGCAGTGCAGTGGTGTTCGGCCAGTGTAGGGGGTCGTGCTGGGGCTGGTGTTTCATGGTTTAGGGCAGTGCTGTGGTGTTCGGGCAGTATAGCGGGTCGTGCTGGGGCTGGTGTTTCAGGGTTTAGGGCAGTGCAGTGGTGTAAGTTCAGTGTAGGGGGTCGTGCTGTGACTGGTGTTTCAGGGTTTAGGGCAGTGCAGTGGTGTTCGTGGAGTGTAGGGGGTCGTGCTGTGGCCGGTGTTTCAGGGTTTAGGGCAGTGCAGTTGTGTTCGGAAAGTATAGGGGGTCATGCTGGGGCCGGTGTTTTAGGGCGTAGGGCAGTGCAGTGGTGTTCGGGGAGTGTAGGGGGTCGTGCTGGGGCCAGTGTTTCAGGGTGAAGAAAAGTGCAGTGGTGGTCGGGCAATGTAGGGGGTCATGCTAGGGCTGGTGTTTCAGGGTGTAGGGCAGTGCAGTGGTGTTCGGGCAGTGTAGGGGGTCGTACTGGGGCTGGTGTTTCATGGTTTAGGGCAGTGCTGTGGTGTTCGGGCAGTGTAGCGGGTCGTGCTGGGGCTGGTGTTTCAGGGTTTAGGGAAGTGCAGTGGTGATCATTCAGTGTACGAGGTCGCGCTGGGGCCGGTGTTTCAGGCTTTAGGGCAGTGCAGTGGTGTTCGGGGAGTGTAGGGGGTTGTGCTGGGGCCAGTGTTTTTAGGCTTTAGGGCAGTGCAGTGCTGTTCGGGCAGTGTAGGGGGTCGTGCTGGGGGTGGTATTTCAGTATTTAGGGCAGTGCAGTGGTGTTCGGGAAGTTTGGGGGGTCGTTCAGGGGCTGTGTTTCACGGTTTAGAGCAGTGCTGTGGTGTTTGGGCAGTGTAGGGGGTCGTGCTGGTGCTGGTGTTTAAGGGTTTAGGGCAGTGCAGTGGCGTGAGTTCAGTGTAGGAGGTCGCGCTGGGGCCAGTGTTTTAGGCTTTAGGGCAGTGCAGTGGTGTTCGGGGAGTGTAGGGGGTAGTGCTGGGGCCAGTGTTTTTAGGGTTTAGGGCAGTGCAGTGGTGTTTGGGAAGTGTAGGGGGTCATGCTGGGGCCGGTGTTTTTAGGGTTTAGGGCAGTTCAGTGGTGTTCGGGCAGTGTAGGGGGTCATGCTGGGGCCGGAGTTTTTAGGGTTTAGGGCAGTGCAGTGGTGTTCGGGAAGTGTAGGGGATCGTGCTGGGGCCGGTGTTTCTGGGTATAGGGCAGTGTTGTTCGGGCAGTGTAGGGGGTCGTGCTGGGGGTGGTGTTTCAGTCTTTAGGGCAGTGCAGTGGTGTTCGGGAAGTGTGGGGGGTCGTTCAGGGGCTGTGTTTCACAGTTTAGAGCTGTGCAGTGGTGTTCTGGCAGTGTAGGGGGTCGTGCTGGTGCTCGTGTTTCAGGGTTTAAGGCAGTGCAGTGGTGTAAGTTCAGTGTAGGGGATCGTGCTGGGGCTGGTGTTTCAGGGTTTAGGGCAGTGCAGTGATGTTTGTTCAGTGTAGGGGGTTGTGCTGGGGCCGGTGTTTCAGGGTTTATGGAAGTGCAGTGGTGTTCGGGGAGTGTAGGGGGTTGTGCTGGTGCCGGTGTTTCAGGGTTTAGGACAGTGCAGTGGTGTTTGGGGAGTGTAGGGGGTCGTGCTGTGACTGGTGTTTCAGGGTTTAGGGCAGTGCAGTGGTGTTCGGGCAGTGTAGGGGGTCGTGCTGGCGCCGGTGTTGCAGGGTGTAAGGTCAGAGCAGTGGTGTTCGGGCAGTGCAGGGGGTCATGCTGGGGCCGGTGTTTCAGGGTTTAGGGCAGTGCAGTGGTGTTCAGGCAGTGTAGCGGGTCGTGCTGGGGCCAGTGTTTCAGAGTGTAGGGCAGGGCAGGGGTGTTCGGGCAGTGTAGGGGGTCGTGCTGGGGCCAGAGTTTCCGGGTGTAGGGCTGTGCAGTGGTGTTCGGGCAGTGTAGGAGGTCGTGCTGGTGCCGGTGTTTCAGGGTTAAGGGCAGTGCAGTGGTGTTCGGTGAGTGTAGGGGGTCGTGCTGTGGCTGGTGTTTCAGGGTTTAGGGCAGTGCAGTGGTGTTCGGGAAGTATAGGGGGTCATGCTGGGGCCGGTGTTTCAGGGCGTAGGGCAGTGCAGTGGTGGTCGGGCAATGTAGGGGGTCATGCTAGGGCTGGTGTTTCAGGGTGTAGGGCAGTGCAGTGGTGTTCGGGCAGTGTAGGGGGTCGTGCTGGAGCTGGTGTTTCTTGGTTTAGGGCAGTGCTGTGGTGTTCGGGCAGTGTAGCGGGTCGTGCTGGGGCTGGTGTTTCAGGGTTTAGGGAAGTGCAGTGGTGATCATTCAGTGTAGGAGGTCGCGCTGGGGCTGGTGTTTCAGGCTTTAGGGCAGTGCAGTGGTGTTCGGGGAGTGTAGGGGGTCGTGCTGGGGCCAGTGTTTTTAGGGTTTAGGGCAGTGCAGTGGTGTTCGGGAAGTGTAGGGGGTCGTGCTGGGGCCGGCGTTTCTGGGTGTAGGGCAGTGCTGTTCGGGCAGTGTAGGGGGTCGTGCTGGGGTTGGTGTTTCAGTATTTAGGGCAGTGCAGTGGTGTTCGGGAAGTCTGGGGGGTCGTTCAGGGGCTGTGTTTCACGGTTTAGAGCAGTGCAGTGGTGTTCAGGCAGTGTAGGGGGTCGTGCTGGTGTTTAAGGGTTTAGGGCAGTGCAGTGGTGTAAGTTCAGTGTAGGGGATCGTGCTGGGGCTGGTGTTTCAGGGTTTAGGGCAGTGCAGTGGTGTTCGTTCAGTGTAGGGGGTTGTGCTGGGGCCGGTGTTTCAGGGTTTATGGAAGTGCAGTGGTGTTCGGGGAGTGTAGGGGGTCGTGCTGGTGCCAGTTTTTCAGGGTTTAGGGCAGTGCAGTGGTGTTTGGGGAGTGTAGGGGGTCGTGCTGTGACTGGTGTTTCAGGGTTTCATGCAGTGCAGTGGTGGTCGGGCAGTGTAGGGGGTCGTGCTGGGGCCGGTGTTGCAGGGTGTAAGGTCAGAGCAGTGGTGTTCGGGCAATGCAGGGGGTCATGCTGGGGCCGGTGTTTCAGGGTTTAGGGCAGTGCAGTGGTGTTCAGGCAGTGTGGGGGGTCGTGCTGGGGCCAGTGTTTCAGGGTGTAGGGCAGGGCAGGGGTGTTCGGGCAGTGTAGGGGTGGTGCTGGGGCCAGAGTTTCCGGGTGTAGGGCAGTGCAGTGGTGTTCGGGCAGTGTAGGGGGTCGTGCTGGTGCCGGTGTTTCAGGGTTTAGGGCAGTGTAGTGGTGTTCGGGGAGTGTAGGGGGTCGTGCTGTGGCCGGTGTTTCAGGGTTTAGGGCAGTGCAGTGGTGTTCGTGCAGTATAGGGGGTCATTCTGGGGCCGGTGTTTCAGGGTGTAGGGCAGTGCAGTGGTGTTCGGGGAGTGTAGGGGGTCGTGCTGCGGCCAGTGTTTCAGGGTGAAGGGAAGTGCAGTGGTGTTCGGGCAATGTAGGGGGTCATGCTAGGGCTGGTGTTTCAGGGTGCAGGGCAGTGCAGTGGTGTTCGGGCAGTGTAGGGGGTCGTGCTGGGGCTGGTGTTTCATGGTTTAGGGCAGTGCAGTGATGTTCTGGCAGTGTAGCGGGTCGTGCTGGGGCTGGTGTTTCAGAGTTTAGGGCAGTGCAGTTGTGATCATTCAGTGAAGGGGGTTGTGCTGGGGCTGGTGTTTCAGGCTTTAGGGCAGTGCAGTGGACTTCGGGGAGTATAGGGGGTCGTGCTGGGGCCAATGTTTTTAGGTTTTAGGGCAGTTTAGTTGTGTTCGGGCAGTGTAGGAGGTCGTGCTGTGGCCGGTGTTTTTATGGTTTAGGGCAGAGCAGAGGTGTTTGGGCAGTGTAGCGGGTCGTGCTGGGACTGGTGTTTCAGGGTGTAGTGCAGTGGTGTTCGGGCAGTGTAGGGGTCATGCTGGGGCTGGTGTTTCAGGGTGTAGGGCAGTGCAGTGGTGTTCGTTCAGTGTAGGGGGTCATGCTGGGGCCAGTGTTTCAGGGTGAAGGGAAGTGCAGTGGTGTTCGGGCAATGTAGGGGGTCATGCTAGGGCTGGTGTTTCAGGGTGCAGGGCAGTGCAGTGGTGTTCGGGCGGTGTAGGGGGTCGTGCTGGGGCTGGTGTTTCATGGTTTAGGGCAGTGCAGTGATGTTATGGCAGTGTAGCGGGTCGTGCTGGGGCTAGTGTTTCAGGGTTTAGGGCAGTGCAGTTGTGATCATTCAGTGTAGGGGGTTGTGCTGGGGCTGGTGTTTCAGGCTTTAGGGCAGTGCAGTGGACTTCGGGGAGTGTAGGGGGTCGTGCTGGGGCCAGTGTTTTTAGGTTTTAGGGCAGTTTAGTGGTGTTCGGGCAGTGTAGGAAGTCGTGCTGTGGCCGGTGTTTTTATGGTTTAGGGCAGTGCAGTGGTGTTTGGGCAGTGTAGCGGGTCGTGCTGGGACTGGTGTTTCAGGGTTTAGGGCAGTGTAGTGGTGTTCGGGGAGTGTAGGGGTCGTGCTGGGGCCGGTGTTTTTAGTGTTTAGGGCAGTTCAGTGGTGTTCGGGCAGTGTAGGGGGTTGTGCTGGGGCCGGTGTTTCAGGCTGAAAAGAAGTGCAGTGGTGTTCGGGCAATGTAGGGGGTAGTGCTAGGGCTGGTGTTTCAGGGTGTAGGGCAGTGCAGTGGTTTTCAGGCAGTGTAGGGGGTCGTGCTGGGGCTGGTGTTTCATGGTTTAGGGCAGTGCAGTGGTGTTCGGGCAGTGTAGCGGGTCGTGCTGGGGCTGGTGTTTCAGGGTTGAGGGCAGTGCAGTGGTGATCGTTCAGTGTAGGGGGTTGTGCTGGGGCCGGTGTTTCAGGCTTTAGGGCAGTGCAGGGGTGTTCGGGAAGTGCAGGGGGTCGTGCTGGGGCTGGTGTTTCAGGCTTATGGGGAGTGCAGTGGTATTCAGGCAGTGTAGCGGGTCGAGCTGGGGCTGGTGTTTCATGGTTTAGGGCAGTGCAGTGGTGTTCGGACAGTGTAGCAGATCATGCTTGGCTGGTGTTTCAGGGTGTAGGGCAGTGCAGTGGTGTTCGGGAAGTGTAGGGGGTCATGCTGGGGCCGGTGTTTCAGGGTGTAGGGCAGTGCAGTGGTGTTCGGGCAGTGTTGGGGGTTGTGCTGGGGCCGGTGTTTCAGGGTGTAGGACAGTGTAGTGGTGTTCGGGCAGTGAAGGGGTCATGCTGGGGCCGGTGTTACAGGGTGTAGGGCAGTGCAGTGGTGTTCGGGCAGTGTTGGGGATCGTGCTGGGGCCGGTGTTTCAGGGTTTAGGGCTGTGCAGTGGTGTTCGGGGAGCATAGGGGGTCGTGCTGGGGCTGGTATTTCAGGGTTTAGGGCAGAGCAGTGGTGTTCAGGGATCATAGGGGGTCTTGCTGGGGCCGGTGTTTCAGGGTTTAGGGTAGTGCAAGGGTGTTTGGGCTGAGTCGGGGGTCGTGTCGGGGTGGTGTTTCAAGGTTTATGGCCAAGCAGTGGTGTTTGGGAAGAGTAGGGGGTCATGCTGGGGGTATTTTTTCAGGGTTTAGGGCCGAGCAGTGGTGTCCGGCCAGTGTAGTGGGTCGTGCTGGGGGTGGTGTTTCATGGTTTGGGGTAGTGCAGTGGTGTATGGAAAGTGTGGGGGGTCGAGCTGGGGCTGGGGTTTCAGGCTTTAGGGGAGTGCAGTGGTGTTCAGGCAGTGTAGGGGGTCATGCTGGGGCTGGTGTTTCATGGTGTAGGGCACTGCAGTGGTGTTTGGGAAGAGTAGGGGGTTGTGCTGGGGTCGGTGTTTTTAGGGTTTAGGGCAGTTCAGTGGTGTTCGGGCAGTGTAGGGGGTCGTGCTGGGGCCGGTGTTTTTAGGGTTTAGGGCAGTGCAGTGGTGTTCAGGCAGTGTAGGGGGTCGTGCTGGGGCTGGTGTTTCAGGGTGTAGTGCAGTGGTGTTTGGGCAGTGTAGGGGTCATGCTGAGGCGGTGTTTCAGGTTGTAGGGCAGTGTAGTGGTGTTTGGGAAGAGTAGGGGGTCGTGCTGGGGTCGGTGTTTCTGGGTGTAGGGCAGTGTAGTGTTGTTCGGGCAGTGTAGGGGCTCGTGCTGGGGGTGGTGTTTCAGGGTTTAGAGCAGTGCAGTGGTGTTCAGGGAGTGTAGGAAGTCGTGCTGGGGCCGGTGTTTCAGGGTTTAGGGCAGTGCAGTGGTGTTCGGACAGTGTAGGGGGTCATGCTGAGGCCGGTGTTTCAGGGTGTAGGGCAGTGCAGTGGTGTTCGGGGAGTGTAGGAGGCCATGCTGTGGCCAGTGTTTATAGGGTTTAGGGCTGTTCAGTGGTGTTCGGGCAGTGTAGGGGGTCGTGCTGGGCCGGTGTTTTTAGGGTTTAGGGCAGTGCAGTGGTGTTCGGGGAGTGTAGGGGGCCATGCTGTGGCCAGTGTTTTTAGGGTTTAGGGCTGTTCAGTGGTGTTCGGGCAGTGTAGGGGGTCGTGCTGGGGCTGGTGTTTCAGGGTGTAGTGCTGTGGTGTTCGGGCAGTGTAGGGGGTCGTGCTGGGGCTGGTGTTTCAGGTTTTAGGGCAGTGCAGTGGTGTTCGGGGAGTGTAGGGGATCGTGCTGTGGCCGGTGTTTTAGGGTTTAGGGCAATGCAGTGGTGTTCGGGCAGTGTAGGGGGTCGTTCTGGGGCCGGTGTTTCAGGGTGTAGGGCAGTGCAGTGGTGTTCGGGGAGTGTAGGGGGTCGTGCTGGTGCCGGTGTTTCGGGGTATAGGCCAGTGCAGTGTTGTTCGGGGAGTATAGGGGGTCGTGCTGTGGCCGGTGTTTCAGGGTTTAGGGCAGTGTAGTGGTGTTCGGGCAGTGTAGGGGGTCATGATGGGGCCGGTGTTTCAGGGTGTAGGCAGTGCAGTGGTGTTCGGGGAGTGTAGGGGGTCGTGCTGGGACCGGTGTTTCAGGGTGAAGAGAAGTGCAGTGGTGTTCGGGCAATGTAGGGGGTCGTGCTAGGGCTGGTGTTTCAGGGCGTAGGGCAGTGCAGTAGTGTTCGGGCAGTGTAGGGGTTCGTGTTGGGGCTGGTGTTTCATGGTTTAGGGCAGTGCAGTGGTGTTCGGGCAGTGTAGCGTGTCCTGCTGGGGCTGGTGTTTCAGGGTTTAGGGCAGTGCAGTGGTGTTCGTTCAGTGTAGGGTTTGTGCTGGGGCAGGTGTTTCAGGGTTTAGGGCAGTGCAGTGGTGTTCGGGGAGTGTAGGGGGTCATTCTGGGGCCGTTGTTTTTAGGGTTTAGGGCAGTTCAGTGGTGTTCGGGCAGTGTAGGGGGTCATGCTGGGGCCGGTGTTTTTAGGGTTTAGGGCAGTGCAGTGGTGTTCGGGAAGTGTAGGGGATCGTGCTGGGGCCTGTGTTTCTGGGTATAGGACAGTGTTGTTCGGGCAGTGTAGGGGGTCATGCTGGGGGTGGTCTTTCAGTCTTTAGGGCAGTGCAGTGGTGTTCGGGAAGTGTGGGGGGTCATTCAGGGGCTGTGTTTCACGGTTTCGAGCAGTGCAGTGGTGTTCGGGCAGTGTAGGGGGTCGTGCTGGTGCTGGTGTTTCAGGGTTTAGGGCAGTGCAGTGGTGGAAGTTCAGTGAAGGGGATCGTGCTGGGGCTGGTGTTTCAGGGTTTAGGGCAGTGCAGTGGGGTTCGTTCAGTGTAGGGGGTTGTGCTGGGGCCGGTGTTTCAGGGTTTATGGAAGTGCAGTGGTGTTCGGGGAGTGTAGGGGTTCGTGCTGGGGCTGGTGTTTCAGGGTTTAGGGCAGTGCAGTGGTGTTCGGGCAGTGCAGGGGGTCATGCTGGGGCCGGTGTTTCAGGGTTTAGGGCAGTGCAGTGGTGTTCAGGCAGTGTAGCGGGTCGTGCTGGGGCCAGTGTTTCAGAGTGTAGGGCAGGGCAGGGGTGTTCGGGCAGTGTAGGGGGTCGTGCTGGGGCCAGAGTTTCCGGCTGTAAGGCAATGCAGTGGTGTTCGGGCAGTGTAGGGGGCCGTGCTGGTGCCAGTGTTTCAGGGTTAAGGGCAGTGCAGTGGTGTTCGGGGAGTGTAGGGGGTCGTGCTGTGGCCAGTGTTTCAGGGTTTAGGGCAGTGCAGTGGTGTTCGGGAAGTATAGGGGGTCATGCTGGGGCCGGTGTTTCAGGGCGTAGGGCAGTGCAGTGGTGTTCGGGCAGTGTTGGGGATCGTGCTGGGGTCAGTGTTTCAGGGTTTAGGGCAGTGCAGTGGTGTTCGGGGAGTGTAGGGGGTCATGCTGGGGCCGGTGTTTCAGGGTTTAGGGCTGTGCAGTGGTGTTCGGGAAGTATAGGGGGTCATGCTGGGGCCGGTGTTTCAGGGCGTAGGGCAGTGCAGTGGTGTTCGGGCAGTGTTGGGGATCGTGCTGGGGTCAGTGTTTCAGGGTTTAGGGCAGTGCAGTGGTGTTCGGGGAGTGTAGGGGGTCATGCTGGGGCTGATGTTTCAGGGTTTAGGGCAGTTCAGTGGTGTTCGTTCAGTGTAGGGGTCGTGCTTGGGCAGGTGTTTCAGGGTTTAGGGCAGTGGAGTGGTGTTCGGGGAGTGTAAGGGGTTGTGCTGGGGCCGGTGTTTTTAGGGTTTAGGGCAGTTCAGTGGTGTTCGGGCAGTGTAGGGGGTCATGCTGGGGCCGGTGTTTTTAGGGTTTAGGGCAGTGCAGTGGTGTTCGGGAAGTATAGGGGATCTTGCTGGGGCCGGTGTTTCTGGGTATAGGACAGTGTTGTTCGGGCAGTGTAGGGGGTCGTGCTGGGGGTGGTGTTTCAGTCTTTAGGGCAGTGCAGTGGTGTTCAGGAAGTGTGGGGGGTCGTTCAGGGGCTGTGTTTCACGGTTTCGAGCAGTGCAGTGGTGTTCGGGCAGTGTAGGGGGTCGTGCTGGTACTGGTGTTTCAGGGTTAAGGGCAGTGCAGTGGTGGAAGTTCAGTGTAGGGGATCGTGCTGGGGCTGGTGTTTCAGGGTTTAGGGCAGTGCAGTGGTGTTCGTTCAGTGTAGGGGGTTGTGCTGGGGCCGGTGTTTCAGGGTTTATGGAAGTGCAGTGGTGTTCGGGGAGTGTAGGGGTTCGTGCTGGGGCTGGTGTTTCAGGGTTTAGGGCAGTGCAGTGGTGTTCGTTCAGTGTAGGGGGTTGTGCTGGGGCCTGTGTTTCATGGTTTAGAGCAGTGCAGTGGTGTTCGGGCAGTGTAGGGGATCGTGCTGGGGCTGGTGTTTCAGGGTTTAGGGCAGTGCAGTGGTGTTCGTTCAGTGTAGGGGGTTGTGCTGGGGCCGGTGTTTCAGGGTTTATGGAAGTGCAGTGGTGTTCGGGCAGTGTAGGGGGTCATGCTGGAGCTGGTGTTTTTAGGGTTTAGGGCAGTTCAGTGGTATTCGGGAAGTGTAGGGGATCGTGCTGGGGCCGGTGTTTCAGGGTTTAGGGCAGTGCAGTGGTGTTCGTTCAGTGTAGGGTTTGTGCTGGGGCAGGTGTTTCAGGGTTTAGGGCAGTGCAGTGGAGTTCGGGGAGTGTAGGGGGTCGTGCTGGGGCCGGTGTTTCAGGGTTTAGGGCAGTACAGTGGGGTTCGGGCAGTGTAGGGGGTCGTGCTGGGACTGATGTTTCAGGGTTTAGTGCAGTGGTGTTTGGGCAGTGTAGGGTGTCCTGCTGGGGCTGGTGTTTCAGGCTTTAGGGGAGTGCAGTGGTGTTCAGGCAGTGTAGGGGGTCATGCTGGGGCTGGTTTTTCATGGTGTAGGGCACTGCAGTGGTGTTTGGGAAGAGTAGGGGGTTGTGCTGGGGTCGGTGTTTTTAGGGTTTAGGGCAGTTCAGTGGTGTTCGGGCAGTGTAGGGGGTCGTGCTGGGGCCGGTGTTTTTAGGGTTTAGGGCAGTGCAGTGGTGTTCAGGCAGTGTAGGGGGTTTTGCTGGGGCTGGTGTTTCAGGGTGCAGTGCAGTGGTGTTCGGGCAGTGTAGGGGGTCATGCTGAGGTGGTGTTTCAGGTTGTAGGGCAGCGCAGTGGTGTTTGGGAAGAGTAGGGGGTTGTGCTGGGGTCGGTGTTTCTGGGTGTAGGGCAGTGTAGTGTTGTTCGGGCAGTGTAGGGGCTCGTTCTGGGGGTGGTGTTTCAGGGTTTAGAGCAGTGCAGTGGTGTTCGGGGAGTGTAGGAGGTCGTGCTGGGGCCGGTGTTTCAGGGTTTAGGGCAGTGCAGTGGTGTTCGGACAGTGTAGGGGGTCATGCTGGGGCCGGTGTTTCAGGGTGTAGGGCAGTGCAGTGGTGTTCGGGGAGTGTAGGGGGCCATGCTGTGGCCAGTGTTTTTAGGGTTTAGGGCTGTTCAGTGGTGTTCGGGCAGTGTAGGGGGTCGTGCGGGGGCCGGTGTTTTTAGGGTTTAGGGCAGTGCAGTGGTGTTTGGGCAGTGTAGGGGTCGTGCTGGGGCTGGTGTTTCAGGTTTTAAGGCAGTGCAGTGGTGTTCGGGGAGTGTAGGGGATCGTGCTGTGGCCGGTGTTTCAGGGTTTAGGGCAGTGCAGTGGTGTTCGGGCAGTGTAGGGGGTCGTTCTGGGGCCGGTGTTGCATGGTGTAAGGTCAGAGCAGTGGTGTTCGGACAGTGTAGGGGGTCGTGCTGGGGCCGGTGTTTCAGGGTTTAGGGCAGTGCAGTGGTGTTCAGGCAGTGTGGGGGGTCGTACTGGGGCCAGTGTTTCAGGGTGTAGGGCAGGGCAGGGGTGTTCGGGCAGTGTAGGGGGTGGTGCTGGGGCCAGAGTTTCCGGGTGTAGGGCAGTGCAGTGGTGTTCGGGCAGTGTAGGGGGTCGTGCTGTGGCCGGTGTTTCAGGGTTTAGGGCAGTGCAGTGGTGTTTGTGCAGTATAGGGGGTCATTCTGGGGCTGGTGTTTCAGGGTGTAGGGCAGTGCAGTGGTGTTCGGGGAGTGTAGGGGGTCGTGCTGGGGCCAGTGTTTCAGGGTGAAGGGAAGTGCAGTGGTGTTCGGAGAGTGTAGGGGGTCGTGCTGTGGCCGGTGTTTCAGGGTGAACGGAAGTGCAGTGGTGTTCGGGCAATGTAGGGGGTCATGCTAGGGCTGGTGTTTCAGGGTGTAGGGCAGTGCAGTGGTGTTCGGGCAGTGTAGGGGGTCATGCTGGGGCTGGTGTTTCATGGTTTAGGGCAGTGCAGTGATGTTCTGGCAGTGTAGCGGGTCGTGCTGGGGCTGGTGTTTCAGGGTTTAGGGCAGTGCAGTTGTGATCATTCAGTGTAGAGGGTTGTGCTGGGGCTGGTGTTTCAGGCTTTAGGGCAGTGCAGTGGACTTCGGGGAGTGTAGGGGGTCGTGCTGGGGCCAGTGTTTTTAGGTTTTAGGGCAGTTTAGTGGTGTTCGGGCAGTGTAGGAGGTCGTGCTGTGGCCGGTGTTTTTATGGTTTAGGGCAGTGCAGTGGTGTTCGGGCAGTGTAGGGGTCATGCTGGGGCTGGTGTTTCAGGCTTTAGGGCAGTGCAGTGGTGTTCGTTCAGTGTAGGGGGTCATGCTGGGGCCAGTGTTTCAGGGTTTAGGGCAGTGTAGTGGTGTTCGGGGAGTGTAGGGGTCGTGGTGAGGCTGGTGTTTTTAGGGTTTAGGGCAGTTCAGTGGTGTTCGGGCAGTGTAGGGGGTCGTGCTGGGGCTGGTGTTTCAGGGTGAAAAGAAGTGCAGTGGTGTTCGGGCAATGTAGGGGGTAGTGCTAGGGCTGGTGTTTCAGGGTGTAGGGCAGTGCAGTGGTTTTCAGGCAGTGTAGGGGGTCGTGCTGGGGCTGGTGTTTCATGGTTTAGGGCAGTGCAGTGGTGTTCGGGCAGTGTAGAGGGTCGTGCTGGGGCTGGTGTTTCAGGGTTGAGGGCAGTGCAGTGGTGTTCGGGAAGTGCAGGGGGTCGTGCTGGGGCTGGTGTTTCAGGCTTATGGGGAGTGCAGTGGTATTCAGGCAGTGTAGCGGGTCGAGCTGGGGCTGGTGTTTCATGGTTTAGGGCAGTGCAGTGGTGTTCGGACAGTGTAGCGGATCATGCTGGGGCCGGTGTTTCAGGGTGTAGGGCAGTGCAGTGGTGTTCAGGAAGTGTAGGGGGTCATGCTGGGGCCGGTGTTTCAGGGTGTAGGGCAGTGCAGTGGTGTTCGGGAAGTGTTGGGGTTTGTGCTGGGGCCAGTGTTTCAGGGTGTAGGACAGTGTAGTGGTGTTCGGGCAGTGAAGGGGTCATGCTGGGGCCGGTGTTTCAGGGTGTAGGGCAGTGCAGTGGTGTTCGGGCAGTGTTGGGGATCGTGCTGGGGTCAGTGTTTCAGGGTTTAGGGCAGTGCAGTGGTGTTCGGGGAGTGTAGGGGGTCATGCTGGGGCCGGTGTTTCAGGGTTTAGGGCTGTGCAGTGGTGTTCGGGGAGCATAGGGGGTCGTGCTGGCGCCGGTATTTCAGGGTTTAGGGCAGAGCAGTGGTGTTCAGGGATCATAGGGGGTCTTGCTGGGGCCGGTGTTTCAGGGTGTAGGGCAGTGCAGTGGTGTTCGGGCAGAGTTGGGGATCGTGCTGGGGTCAGTGTTTCAGGGTTTAGGGCAGTGCAGTGGTGTTCGGGGAGTTTAGGGGGTCATGCTGGGGCCGGTGTTTCAGGGTTTAGGGCTGTGCAGTGGTGTTTGGGGAGCATAGGGGGTCGTGCTGGGGCCGGTATTTCAGGGTTTAGGGCAGAGCAGTGGTGTTCAGGGATCATAGGGGGTCTTGCTGGGGCCGGTGTTTCAGGGTTTAGGGCAGTGCAATGGTGTTTGGGCTGAGTAGGGGGTCGTGTTGGGGGTGGTGTTTCAAGGTTTATGGCCAAGCAGTGGTGTTCGGGAAGAGTAGGGGGTCGTGCTGGGGGTATTTTTTCAGGGTTTAGGGCTGAGCAGTGGTGTCCGGCCAGTGTAGTGGGTCGTGCAGGGGGTGGTGTTTCATGGTTTGGGGTAGTGCAGTGGTGTATGGACAGTGTGGGGGGTCGAGCTGGGGCTGGTGTTTCAGGCTTTAGGGGAGTGCATTGGTGTTCGTTCAGTGTAGGGGGTCATGCTGGGGCCAGTGTTTCAGGGTGAAGGGAAGTGCAGTGGTGTTCGGGCAATGTAGGGGGTAGTGCTAGGGCTGGTGTTTCAGGGTGTAGGGCAGTGCAGTGGTTTTCAGGCAGTTTAGGGGGTCGTGCTGGGGCCGGTGTTTCAGGCTTTAGGGCAGTGCAGTGGTGTTCGGGAAGTGCAGAGGGTAGTTCTGGGGCTGGTGTTTCAGGCTTATGGGGAGTGCAGTGGTATTCAGGCAGTGTAGCGGGTCGAGCTGGGGCTGGTGTTTTTTATGGTTTAGCGCAGTGCAGTGTTGTTCGGACAGTGTAGCGGATCATGCTGGGGCCGGTGTTTCAGGGTGTAGGGCAGTTCAGTGGTGTTCGGGAAGTGTAGGGGGTCATGCTGGGGCCGGTGTTTCAGGGTGTAGGGCACTGCAGTGGTGTTTGGGAAGAGTAGGGGGTTGTGCTGGGGTCGGTGTTTTTAGGGTTTAGAGTAGTTCAGTGGTGTTCGGGCAGTGTAGGGGGTCGTGCTGGGGCTGGTGTTTTTAGGGTTTAGGGCAGTGCAGTGGTGTTCAGGCAGTGTAGGGGGTCGTGCTGGGGCTGGTGTTTCAGGGTGTAGTGCAGTGGTGTTCGGGCAGTGTAGGGGGTCGTGCTGGGGCTGGTGTTTCAGGTTTTAGGGCAGTGCAGTGGTGTTCGGGAGTGTAGGGGATCGTGCTGTGGACGGTGTTTCAGGTTGTAGGGCAGTGTAGTGGTGTTTGGGAAGAGTAGGGGGTCGTGCTTGGGTCGGTGTTTCTGGGTGTAGGGCAGTGTAGTGTTGTTCGGGCAGTGTAGGGGCTAGTGCTGGGGGTGGTGCTTTAAGGGTTTAGAGCAGTGCAGTGGTGTTCGGGGAGTGTAGGAAGTCGTGCTGGGGCCGGTGTTTCAGGGTTTAGGGCAGTGCAGTGGTGTACTGACAGTGTAGGGGGTCATGCTGGGGCCGGTGTTTCAGGGTGTAGGGCAGTGCAGTGGTGTTCGGGGGAGTGTAGGGGGCCATGCTGTGGCCAGTGTTTTTAGGGTTTAGGGCTGTTCAGTGGTGTTCGGGCAGTGTAGGGGGTCGTGCTGGGCCGGTGTTTTTAGGGTTTAGGGCAGTGCAGTGGTGTTCGGGGAGTGTAGGGGGCCATGCTGTTGCCAGTGTTTTTAGGGTTTAGGGCTGTTCAGTGGTGTTCGGGCAGTGTAGGGGGTCGTGCTGGGGCTGGTGTTTCAGGTTTTAGGGCAGTGCAGTGGTGTTCGGGGAGTGTAGGGGATCGTGCTGTGGACGGTGTTTCAGGGTTTAGGGCAGTGCAGTGGTGTTCGGGCAGTGTAGGGGGTCGTTCTGGGTCCGGTGTTTCAGGGTGTAGGGCAGTGCAGTGGTGTTCGGGGAGTGTAGGGGGTCGTGCTGGTGCCGGTGTTTCAGGGTTTAGGCCAGTGCAGTGTTGTTCGGGGAGTGTAGCGGTTCGTGCTTGGGCTGGTGTTTCAGGGTTTAGGGCAGTGCAGTGGTGTTCGGGCAGTGTAGGGGGTCATGATGGGGCCGGTGTTTCAGGGTGTAGGCAGTGCAGTGGTGTTCGGGGAGTGTAGGGGGTCGTGCTGGGACCGGTGTTTCAGGGTGAAGAGAAGTGCAGTGGTGTTCGGGCAATGTAGGGGGTCGTGCTAGGGCTGGTGTTTCAGGGCATAGGGCAGTGCAGTGGTGTTCGGGCAGTGTAGGGGGTCGTGCTGGGGCTGGTGTTTCATGGTTTAGGGCAGTGCAGTGGTGTTCGGGCAGTGTAGCGTGTCGTGCTGGGGCTGGTGTTTCAGGGTTTAGGGCAGTGCAGTGGTGTTCGTTCAGTGTAGGGTTTGTGCTGGGGCAGGTGTTTCAAGGTTTAGGGCAGTGCAGTGGTGTTCGGGGAGTGTATGGGGTCGTGCTGGGGCCGGTGTTTTTAGGGTTTAGGGCAGTTCAGTGGTGTTCGGGCAGTGTAGGGGGTCATGCTGGGGCCGGTGTTTTTAGGGTTTAGGGCAGTGCAGTGGTGTTTGGGAAGTGTAGGGGATCTTGCTGGGGCCGGTGTTTCTGGGTATAGGACAGTGTTGTTCGGGCAGTGTAGGGGGTCGTGCTGGGGGTGGTGTTTCAGTCTTTAGGGCAGTGCAGTGGTGTTCGGGAAGTGTGGGGGGTCATTCAGGGGTTGTGTTTCACGGTTTCGAGCAGTGCAGTAGTGTTCGTGCAGTGTAGGGGGTCGTGCTGGTGCTGGTGTTTCAGGGTTTAGGGCAGTGCAGTGGTGGAAGTTCAGTGTAGGGGATCGTGCTGGGGCTGGTGTTTCAGGGTTTAGGGCAGTGCAGTGGTGTTCGTTCAGTGTAGGGGGTTGTGCTGGGGCCGGTGTTTCAGGGTTTATGGAAGTGCAGTGGTGTTCGGGGAGTGTAGGGGGTCGTGCTGGGGCCAGTGTTTCAGGGTGAAGGGAAGTGCAGTGGTGTTTGGGCAATGTAGGGGGTCATGCTAGGGCTGGTGTTTCAGGGTGTAGGGCAGTGCAGTGGTGTTCGGGCAGTGTAGGGGGTCGTGCTGGGGGTGGTGTTTCAGTCTTTATGGCAGTGCAGTGGTGTTCGGGAAGTGTGGGGGGTCGTTCAGGGGCTGTGTTTAAGGGTTTAGAGCAGTGCAGTGGTGTTCAGGCAGTGTAGGGGGTCGTGCTGGTGCTGGTGTTTACGGGTTTAGGGCAGTGCAGTGGTGTAAGTTCAGTGTAGGGGATCATGCTGGGGCTGGTGTTTCAGGGTTTAGGGCAGTGCAGTGGTGTTCGTTCAGTTTAGGGGGTTGTGCTGGGGCCGGTGTTTCAGGGTTTATGGAAGTGCAATGGTGTTCGGGGAGTGTAGGGGGTCGTGCTGGTGCCGGTGTTTCAGGGTTTAGGGCAGTGCAGTGGTGTTTGGGGAGTGTAGGGGGTCGTGCTTTGACTGGTGTTTCAGGGTTTCATGGAGTGCAGTGGTGGTCGGGCAGTGTAGGGGGTCGTGCTGGGGCCAGAGTTTCCAGGTGTAGGGCAGTGCAGTGGTGTTCGGGCAGTGTAGGGGGTCCTGCTGGGGATGGTGTTTCAGGCTTTAGGGGAGTGCAGTGGTGTTCAGGCAGTGTAGGGGGTCATGCTGGGGCTGGTGTTTCATGGTGTAGGGCACTGCAGTGGTGTTTGGGAAGAGTAGGGGGTTGTGCTGGGGCCGGTGTTTCAGGGTGTAGGGCAGTGCAGTGGTGTTCGGGGAGTGTAGGGGGTCGTGCTGGGGCCAGTGTTACAGGGTGAAGGGAAGTGCAGTGGTGTTCGGGCAATGTAGGGGGTCAGGCTAGGGCTGGTGTTTCAGGGTGCAGGGCAGTGAAGTGGTGTTTGGGCAGTGTAGGGGGTCATGCTGGGGCTGGTGTTTCATGGTTTAGGGCAGTGCAGTGGTGTTCTGGCAGTGTAGTGGGTCGTGCTGGGGCTGGTGTTTCAGGGTTTAGGGCAGTGCAGTTGTGATCATTCAGTGTAGGGGGTTGTGCTGGGGCTGGTGTTTCAGGCTTTAGGGCAGTGTAGTGGACTTCGGGGAGTGTAGGGGGTCGTGCTGGGGCCAGTGTTTTTAGGTTTTAGGGCAGTTTAGTGGTGTTTGGGCAGTGTAGGAGGTTGTGCTGGGGCCGGTGTTTTTATGGTTTAGGGCAGTGCAGTGGTGTTTGGACAGTGTAGCGGGTCGTGCTGGGACTGGTGTTTTAGGGTGTAGTGCAGTGGTGTTCGGGCAGTGTAGGGGTCATGCTGGGGCTGGTGTTTCAGGGTTTAGGGCAGTGCAGTGCTGTTCGTTCAGTGTAGGGGGTCATGCTGAGGCCGGTGTTTCAGGGTTTAGGACAGTGCAGTGGTGTTCGGGGAGTGTAGGGGTCGTGCTGGGGCCGGTGTTTTTAGGGTTTAGGGCAGTTCAGTGGTGTTTGGGCAGTGTAGGGGGTCGTGCTGGGGCCGGTGTTTCAGGGTGAATAGAAGTGCAGTGGTGTTCGGGCAGTGTAGGGGTCGTGCTGGTGCTGGTGTTTCATGGTTTAGGGCAGTGCAGTGGTGTTCGGGCAGTGTAGCGGGTCGTGCTGGGGCTGGTGTTTCAGGGTTGAGGGCAGTGCAGTGGTGATCGTTCAGTGTAGGGGGTCGTGCTGGGGCCGGTGTTTCAGGCTTTAGGGCAGTGCAGTGGTGTTCGGGAAGTGCAGGGGGTCGTGCTGGGGCTGGTGTTTCAGGCTTATGGGGAGTGCAGTGGTATTCAGGCAGTGTAGCGGGTCGAGCTGGGGCTGGTGTTTCATGGTTTAGGGCAGTGCAGTGGTGTTCGGACAGTGTAGCGGATCATGCTGGGGCCGGTGTTTCAGGGTGTAGGGCAGTGCAGTGGTGTTCGGGAAGTGTAGGGGGTCATGCTGGGGCCGGTGTTTCAGGGTGTAGGGCAGTACAGTGGTGTTCGGGCAGTGCAGGGGGTCGTGCTGGGGCCGGAGTTTCCGGGTGTAGGGCAGTGCAGTGGTGTTCGCGCAGTGTTGGGTGTTGTGCTGGGGCCGGTGTTTCAGGGTATAGGACAGTGTAGTGGTGTTCGGGTGATAGAGATCAGGGTGTGTATAATATTCCCACTACCACGGATAGAGTAATCTCACAGTTACACGCACATGCATACATCATACGCTAGGGCCCATTTCACTACACTAATATACGCTCAAATACTCTACCAGCAATAAACCTGTGGAAAGAAAACTCCTAATCACCCTGCATCTATATCGAGGTCGATAAGACCTGGTTTTTGTGACTGTCCTTAAACATAATCTATACAATATATACAGCAATGATCAAAAATGTAAACCCAATAATTGACAAGAAAGAATATCCAACACCCTGTTTAAAATTATATTGCTTTATCTAAAATTAGTCAAAGGAAATCAATCAGAGTAAATCAATTTCTCATAGTTACCTATTCTAGCTAAATGTCAGAACGGGTCAGGACAAGTCTCTCGGTAAATGTCTCTCAAGACGAAGTCCCTTCAGCATCGATCCTCAGCAACGCAGATTCGGTACGCGGCATAGGCAAAATGGCAAGTGGCAAAAAACCCTCTCTAGGCTAACATTTCTTATAGTGTCTAAAACAATGGAAAGATACATTGGAAACATAGAAAAAGCTGTAATGTCCGCCGGACCTGCTGAGCAGAGCGAGAAGGAAAGGATGTAACATCGCTACATTTGAAAATCTCCGCTCAGGAAAAGTTCACAAAATAAAGACTACGGAACAGGAACCAAGAAATAAAAAATGTATCTTGTTAGTTCTACTTCTCCTCGGCAATCGAGCCACAGTTCAGAGTTTTTCTCTAAGGCTCCTTTGTTTCCCAAGGCTGCCAAGGACATTTTCATTTCACTTGGAGATCTCCCAAAACTGCTGCTGTCCTCATGGAAAGTTTTCAAACAAGCAAGCAAGGACCATGGTCAGTTAGCTTCAGGACCATTTCCAGCAGGGGTCTCCCTCGTCACAGTTTTCATATTATAAATCACAGCCAGGCTTACAAATCGGCCATCTTTTCTAGGCCATCATAGGCCTCAATAGACCATCTTAATTAAAGAGACAAAAACAATCGTTACTACAGCATAGTGATTAAACAGTGTTAACCCCACTAATACCCTTATGTGTATGTATTTATCTAGCTCTTGCAACATAGAAAAGCATTAATTCGGAAAGCGTTTTGTGCTCAAAAATAAACAGCACATAGCAACGTTTAAACATGAAAACACGCACATTATAATTAATCAGCACGTTTATGCGTACCCTCGTGTAACTCTCTCTCTTGTTAAGACAAACGGATTGATTAATATAAACACACTTGCACAAGACAAATAATTAATTATTAATTATTAATAAATTAGTACAACAAATAGACATGCCAGAGCTTCAAAAGCCACTGAATTTTCAAACTGAAAACTCCGCTCCAGCAATCCCCCCTTTGGTGATTTTATCACCAAATAAACCCCAAAAAAAAAAATTTAGTGAAAATTTAGTCCCATTTTAGGAGAAATCGGAAATGTCTTTTTCTCCTCATACATCATTACACACCAGTCACTCTTTCATCATCCCTCTTTGTCTCTAAATAAACACTCTCCCTCAATTCTTCTAATTCAATTTCTTGCGGTTCTCTTTTCAACCTCTTGTTTTTCTTTTCTTTATCCAATTTCTTTTTCCCTCCCCTGTTTTTACAACACACACACACTAATCTCAGTATCAATAAAGCAACAATTATACAAGTTAAAGGGAACAATATTCTACCTATAAAAGTACTACCTATTTTTGCAATAAAATCCTTAACAGCTATCATTTTATTAGCTATTTTAGTCCATAAACTCTCAGCTTCAAATGGTACTAATTCTTCATGCAAATCAGTAATATTTTTGATATAGACCTTCAGGTCTTTACTTTCGTCTGGAATGTAAGTGCAACAATGTTGAACTTTCAGCATTCCACAGATTCCACCCTCCTTGGCCAATAGAATATCAAGGGCAAGTCGATTTTGCATAGACATGGCACGTACGGCACTTAATTCCGTATTCACCAAAAGAAACCCTCCTGCGGTATTTGTCGATAAGCGATCAACCACTGTGGACAGTTTCCGAATTCCATAAGCATTTAAAGAAATTCCCACTGCTGGAATCAAAACCCCAAAAATGTCACCTACAATTTCAGACCAAGTTTCTCTCTTAAAACGCATTAGTAAGTTAATATCTTCTACATCTCTTATCTTGTCTATATGAAAAATTTTCGGAAAAACCAGGCCCACATAACACGTGCCATACCAATGGTCAGGCAACTTGTAATAAGCCTTGTTCCCACAAACATAGTACACTCCTGGAAAAATTGTATCTTCTCCACCTCTGAAACCCCAACCTGTTGCAATGAAGTATGTATCATGGCACTCACTAGTCCCAACAAAATATGTATCATATTGGGATTTCCTTCTCGTAATGCAAAGTTTACCCTTTTGCGATGCATCTAGAGCTAAAGTTGGACTAGCCCCATTTTTCAACTCTTTTCCCATCTCAATGTCCCAATTTGTCTCACTCACTTTATATTTTCCCGCTTTCTCATGCATGTTCAATCTCCTTTCCTCTACCATATCCAGGAAAGCTTTCTCTTCTCCTTTCAGACTGCAAGTTAAATTATTCTTAAAAATGTAATCTAATGTTAATCCTTTTTCTTCAATAAAAATCTCACCAAAAGTGTTAGCTTCTTTAGCTGGATTCAGCTCTTTGTTCATTGGCAAATGTCCAAAAATACTATCTCTGTTAGACATCTTATAATCTACTTTCCCTAACAAATAAAAAACACTACTTAAAATACTACAAGAAATACCATATGTAGCTGGTAAATGGTGATAAGTAACACCCTCTGAAACGGATGCAGGTAATTGCATACAAACGTAGCAATCCCTCACTTCCATTGTTTTCACATATTCATATAACAATTTTGAAAAAACATTACTAGAAAAATTATTAATTGACCTATCTTTATGTATGTAAGTATTACTTATTCTAATCGGAACTATTTTTTGTGAATTCTTCTCTATATTTGTCACATTTTCTGTATGCATCTCAAATTCAACTTTAAAAGTAACTAACAAAATTAAAACACCCCATAGAAGCATTAATAATCCAGTACAGCAGCAGCACATCCTACACCACCTCTTAAAGAAGGCACATCTATTCTGACTATTCTCTATGTTAGCCATTTTACTATTTTGCTTTAACCTCTACTACTCCACTACTGAAATAGGAACTTTCAAATTCTTCAACGATTGTTTCAAACTCTTTTCTCCTCCAGTTTCTCCAAAAGATCTTCTCGTTCACTCAATCCAAGTGAATCTTTCTTTTATTCAGTTTGGATACTTGGCATTCTTCACTTCAATTTCTTCAACATCAAATTGTATTAGATCTCCAACATCAAAATCCTCAGTATCTGACTCTTCTCCAATATCAGTCAAGAGTACTCTCAGGATTTCACCAGTATCTTCCTCAACCACTTCTCTCAAGATCTCTTCCGGATTATCTCGAGTCACTGTTTCTTCTTTTCCTTCTTCAGACAGTGCCACATTAGACCATTCCGGTGATCTGTACTACTTTTGGTTGGGTCTTCTTACTCTTTTTATTTCCACTGGTTCTTTTGACTCCTTTGATTCTTCTCCTTCAGCTTTTGAACTTTGACTCGATACTTCATTCACTTGTTCAGCTTTCGATGTGTTTGTTCTTATTATTCTGTATCTCAGCCTCTTAACTCTGTTGTTAGGCCAATGATCTCCTTTTATCACCTTTTTTGGCTTTATTTCTTTATTGCTTCTTTCTCCAATCCAAGTTCTCTTTCTCAGAACTCGACCCTCTGTTTGTTCATTCTCATCATCCAATTCTGTCTCAAGTGCCTTCTGTTTTCGTTTTATAGCAGTTTTCTTTTTCTCCACAGATTTCTTCACCACTATTTGAGACTTCCCTACTCCTGTCCCTCCTCGGGTCTCCGACACGCAATCTTCTTGCTGTCTACTTGTCCCTTCACCTAGCTCGTCATGAATGTTCCCTACACCTCCTCGGTGGTCTTCCGCAATCTGTCCCTCTCTATCTTCTTCTGACCCTGCTTCTTCAAGTATAATCTCAAGTGGTTCTTCAATCTCCTCCTCTTCTGATTCAGGAGTAGTCTCTGTGTGATTTCTCTTTTCTTTTCTTTTTCCTTCACTGCTGTTTGAAATTTCAGGCTCTCTTACAGAATCTGATCTTCTCTCTGATACTCGCAGTGATTCATTCGAAGCTTTTTCTGCTTCTTTCCTCACTGATTCTGTATCTTCATCATCACTGGAATCTGACTCTTCAAAATACTCTTTACCAGTCCCTTCTTTTGGGTTTGGAACTCTCAGAGTATGACTTGCATGTACCCAGTGCTTCACTCCAGCACACTTTACTGCAGTCGTCGTAGTCAGAATAACTTGTCTCGGCCTTCCCCACCTTGGAATCAAGCAATTTCTTCTTCTGTGTACCTTAATCCTCACCCAGTCTCCTGGACTCAGATCATGGGCTTGCTTCTTCTCAAGTGTGGTAGCTTCTTCTCCAACCTGGTGAAACACAGAATGAACTGCGTCAGCCAGGCCTTTACAGTAATCCAAAATCATGTCATCAGTTATTGTCACCAATTTATTGACAGGCACAAATGCATGGCGCATTGCACGTCCCATGATTATTTCGTGCGGACTCAAACCAGTAGTTCTATCTGGAGTAGATCTCATAGTCATCAGAACTAGAGGTAAAACGTCTGGCCATTTCATGCCAGTGGCTAAGCACATTTTTCCAATCCTATTCTTGATTGTGCCATTAATCTGCTCAACCACACCAGAAGCCTCTGGTCGGTATGCACAATGTAGCTTCTGCTGTATTTTCAATGCTTCACAAATCAAACCCATAAGCTCATTTTGAAAGTGTCCACCTCTATCAGACTCAACTGTTACTGGAAACCCGTACCTAGGAATCAACTCCCTTAACAGTAACTTTGCCACTGTTAATCCATCATTTCTTCTAGTCGGGTAAGCTTCCACCCACCTTGAAAACAAACAGACTACCACTAGAACATACCTCAGTCTGTTTACTTGGGGCATTTCAATGAAATCAATCTGCATTCTTGTAAAAGGACCTCCTTCTCTGCCTATTGTCCCCAGACTCACCACTGTCTTTTTTCCAGTGTTAAATTGCTGACAAACTAAACACCTTTGACAGATGCTTTCTGCAATTGTCCTGAACTTTGCATTGTACCAGGTCTGCTTGAACGACCTAACCATCGCATCCCTCCCCAAATGTCCCTGGCCATGATACATCCTTGCCATTGACGACAAGATGGAGTTGGGCATTACTGGTCTGCCATCTCTGTAGACCCAAACATGGTCTGTTTCTCTTGGAGCACATCCTGCCTTAATCCAATCTTTTTCCTCTTCCTCACCTGCCTCATCTTGCAACTGTTTCACTTCATCCCATGTCTCTAAGACATTAGTAAACATCACAGAGAGTAAAGACATTTCCCCCTCTCGGTCCCGATTGATGGACTGATTTGTCTTGTAACAGTATTGCGCAACATCGTTGGCATAACGGTTTCCGACCGTTATAAAATCCTCTCCTTGTCCATGGGCAGCACATTTTACAACTGCTAACTCATTAGGCAGCTGTATCGCCTCAAGCAATTTACCAATCATTTCAGCATTCTTTATCGGAGTTCCACCCGATGTCAAGAAACCTCTTTGTAGCCAAAGCTGGCCAAAATCATGCACCACTCCAAATCCATACTGACTATCAGTCATTACAGTTGTCCTCAAATCTTTCCCAATTTCGCAAGCTTTTGTCAATGCCACCAATTCAGCAACTTGCGCAGATTTCACTCCTTTCAATGGTGATGCTTCCATGACCTCTGAAACTTTGCATACCGCATATGCTGCGCATAGCACACCATTATCATTTCTCAGGCATGATCCATCCACAAACAACACATGATCACTCTCATCCAAGGGTAGATCCCTTATGTCTGGTCTCGGTTTTGTACAGTAATCAAGCATATCCAAACAATCATGATCATCTTCCATCTTCACACCCACATTTTCAATATCTGGTAAAAGTGTCGCTGGATTCACATTTACACATCTCTCAAGAGTCACATTTGATGCTCCCAGAATCACTTTTTCATATTTAGTCAACCGACTATGTGACATGTACTGAGTTCTGCTTCTTGTCAAAAGAATTGCCACATTGTGAGGTACGAATACCCTTACAGGATATCCCATTATGATTCCCTCACTCTGCTCCAGGCTTCTGCATGTTGCTGCCACAGATTTCAGACAACCTGGTAAACCCACAGCTACAGGGTCAAGTGTCGATGAGAAGTACGCAATAGGCCTTCTCAGTAATCCATGCTTCTGAATTAACACTGAAAGTGCACATCCATTCCTCTCACTGCAGTACAACTCAAATTCTTTCTCATAGTCAGGCATACCCAAGGCTGGAGCCTCACACATTTTATTTTTGAGCTCTTCAAATGCTGCCATTTGTTCTGCATCTAGATCCAATGGATCTGTCATTTCACTTTTTGTCAGTCTAATCAATGGCTTTGCTATCAGCGAAAAATTAATTATCCACTGACGACAATAACCCACCATACCCAGGAACATTCTCACTTCTCTCTGGGTTTTTGGAGCTTTCATTTCTCTGATTATTCTGATCCTGTCATCAGTCACTTTTCTCAGACCCTTTTCAATATTGTGTCCAAGATAATGCACCTCTTTCCTGCAAAATTGCTATTTGGCTGGAGATACCTTTAACCCTCCATCTGCCAGATGATTCAGTAAAGCTATGGTATCTACTTCACAAGCTTCACGTGTCTTTGATGCCACCAGTAGGTCATCAATATACTGCACTAGCACTGAACTCTCGGGCATGATCAAACTTTCCAACGATTTCTTCAATAACTGATTGAATATCGAAGGACTCTCCGTATACCCCTGTGGGATACGACACCATGCTAAAATACGCTGGCCAAACCTAAATGCAAAAATCGGCTGGCTATCATGATGCAATGGAATTGAAAAGAACGCATGACACAAATCAATCACTGTATACCACTCAGCATCATGTGGAATTTGATACAGGATCACTGATGGATTTGGCACAATAGGACAACATGCCACCACAATTTGATTAACTTTTCTCAAATCCTGTACGATCCTAAATTTCCCATTGGGCTTTTTTAGTCCCATTATCGGTGAATTACACGGACTACTCAGTAGTTCTCTCAGGACTCCTTGCTGAATCATTTTCTCAATTATAGGAGTTATTCCTTCAATTATTTCTGGTGTCATTTTGTACTGAGGAATGTTAGGATATGTGATTCCCTCTTTCACTGCAATTTTCACTGGATCTACATTATTCATCAATCCCACATCCTCTCCAGTAAAATCCCAAACTGCCCTTTTCACTGTGTCTCTTAGTTCTCGAGGCAAATCCTCCGGATCAAACACAGCAAATGCACCAATTAACTCACTTTCTCTATTCTCTAGAGTCACTCGGTACAAAACATCCTCATCTGGTGTCTCAAAAGCTATTCCATCCGGTGTACAAAAAATTGTACAGTTCATTTTGCATAACAAGTCCCTACCTAACAAGTTCACTGGACTCGTGTCACAGACGATAAATCTGTGCATATCTGAAAATTTCCCTATCTGTACTCTCACTGGTTCAGTAAGACGTGTTCTGATTTGTGTATTGGCTACACCAACTACTTGGATTGCTTCATCCGAGAGAGGAAGATTTCTAACATCTGTTGACCTGACAGTTGATCTTGTCGCACCTGTGTCTACCAAAAAAGTAACACTCTCCTCATTTATTTTCCCATCCACAAATGGTCCTGCCTGGTCTATTTCTAGAGTTGCACCAAGTATGCACTCTTCCTCCTCTCTTCGGCACCGTCAATAATCACCCTCAGACTCACTCCCCTCACTCTTTAACAAGTACTGTTGTACTTTGTTAGAACGTCTTGGTTTGTTTACCTGCTCATCATTGTAGAATCCTGAATCCTGATAATACTTTTGTAACCCTCTATTCTGCGGCAAGGGCGGTTTTGGCTCTTGACTCTGCTGTCTCACAACTTTCTGTTGTTGCTGCTGTTGATTATTTCCTTCGTTCTGCACCTGTTGATTTAAGGGTTTATTTTCATTACTTACTAATGGTGGATTAGGACATTCCGATCTCCAATGCCCCAATTGGCCACAGTTGTGACAAGGAAACTTTTTTTTCGCTTCCTCAAGACTTCCCTTTCCTTTCCCTGCATATCTAGGTCTATTCCCTGCATTGTTTCCTGGATTATTCGCTTGTTCCACTAACTGTGCTTCCTGTCTTTCCGCAACTTTCACTTGTGCCCACATTGCTTTCTCTTTCAGCTTTCTTTGTTTTGCTTCAATTTCATCACTGAAGTATTTTGCATGCCTCAGGATCTCATCTACTTTCTTACTCTGCCAATCCACTGTGTGCTCACGAATTCTCTCACCAATTTCAGGTCTGAGGCCATATACAAATCTGTATACAAAATGACTCAAATCTTTGTCACCCAGGTGTTCATCTCCACTGAATTGTTTAAATGCCAGTATCAGCCTCTCGTAAAAAGCATGAACTGATTCTTTCGCTTCCTGTTGTGTTCGATCTATTTTAACCCAGTCTGTCTCTTTTGCAGGTACTTTACTCTTCAGGTATACCATCACCTGATCATATTTTCTCATTACCTCTGGATCTGGTGCCCCTGTTCTTGGATCTCTTGGATATTCCTCAGTAGGCCAACTCACAACTATTTTACACTCAGTCCACAAGTCTGTTGGAACAATTATATCAAACAGACTATTCAGGTCAACCCACAGCACTTTTGACAATTTCACAAACCTATCTACCTGCCCATACCACTCGACGGGCTTTTCTCTCAATCGAGGGAAATCATTCGTAAATGATAAAATATCCTGTCTAGTCCATGGAACATGTACATATCCTCCTCCAGGTATTTCTCTCATAGGATAATTATCCACTGGTTTCTCTTTTTCTCTCACTGGAAATGCTGAATAAGTTGTTCTATCTTCAGATTCCTCTCTTTTCTTATACCACCTATCCTTCCACTTTTCTACATCACCCCATCTTCGCAATAATGCTACCATTTCCTTAATCTGTCCTGTTCTACCAGTAGCATTCAAATTTTCTATATCCTTCTCCGTAAAATCCATCCTGTAGGTTTTTTGTAAAGCCTTTACTTTATCAATGTCAACTCCCTGTTCATTTGCTATCGCTCTTAGCCTGTCATGTGTATTCCTTGCTCTCCAGGTGATGTTTTTACACATGAACATTAGCTCACCATCATGATGACTCTTCAAAATTTCTGTTGGAACTGTTCCTGTAACAAGCTCTTCTAATTCTACCCGTAACTTAACCACATCAATTGCTTGTGAGTCTTTATCCTTTTTCTGAAGAACCTTCATCCAATCATTCAAATCATCAACCATTATTTCAGCAGTTTTTCTCACTGGAACCACTCTCTTTTGCGGTTCTAAAATCGGCATCCCTGAACAACTAGGTTCACTAGCATCCAGTATTTCACTACATATGTCATGTCTGGATCGTCTCAGGTCACTTCTTTCTGTTCTTTTACTTGAATCTCCTGAAGGACCAACTGAATTTGTCAAATTATTCCCAACATATGGAACCACCAGTCCATTTTCACCTGTCCTCTGTTTATCAAACACAGGAATAACCGGACCTATAGTTACAGGCACCGTAACAGCTTCCAGATTCTTCGTTAACTCCCTAATTTTCTCAGTCAGCTCTGTTGTGGTTCTGGCTAATTGTCTGGTATTTTCATCACTACCTCGATTCTCTCTCTCCCTGAAAGAATTATTACCTCTAGATTCAGGTGTCACTTTTTCTGTCTCAATAATACAAACTGTATCCCTTATCGGAGAAACAACTGGTGTACTCTCATCTGGTTCTGGTCTATATGGAGGTGGTCTCTTGTAAATCATGTCATTCAAGACCTCATCCTCATATTCTCCATATCTTCCCATTTCTGACTCAGGAACCCTTTCTGCTCCTCCTTCAACTGTCCTCATCGGATATAATCCCTCTGACATACTAGCATCTCGCCACCTTTTCATTCGATCATGATGAGTCTCACGATCATGTCTCCTCCCAAACATATACCTATAGTACCCTCCAGACCTCTGTTTTTCTCGCTCATGAACTTCTTCTTCCCATTCCACTAAAGCCTCAAACTGTGTAGGTCTTGGTTTCGGGTCTAGACATAACATCTTTTCCCGTAAATTTCTCAACACGGCCAGATTAAATGAACCATGTTCTGGAAATGCTAGAACACCATCTTCTTTAGTGTACCTAACCCAATTCTCCAACCATATACAGGTATGAAACCCATATTTCGCAGCCATGAAGGATGCAGGTGTTTTCGTTGGAGGTAGCAACTCACCCTCTCTTGTCTTAACATCTTTATCCTTGTTAAACCACTTTTTAATTTTTCCAAAGAACGTTTTCTTCTTTTTCTCTTCTTGGTAATACATTTTAGCGCTTACCAAAACTCTCTACTCTTTCTCGTATTATAAATATACAATACAAATTTTCAACCAATAACAGCGCGACTCACACTAACGCACCAATCCTGGAGCGCCTACGTCACTAAATAGCTCTTCCAATCCTTGCGCGACTCACACTAACGCACCAATCCTAGCGCGAACCCTATTCTGATCCACTATCCAATCAGAGCGCAGTCTTTCTGACGTCAACAGTCGCTGCAGTCGCTTGTCTCCTGTCTTCTGTCACTCGTCTACCCCTCCTTTACAAAATCTCTCAGTAGACTTCGTGTCAAAATTTCTACAAAATCTATTAGTTACAACATAAAAACATCTCCATTGTCTGCTTCGCTAACCACAGAACAGTAAAGAGTGTCTATTTCTCAAGAGTCAACAAACTTTCATACATCTCCTAACCGTTTCCTCTAGGACTTGTCCAAAGAGTCTTACAGTCAATAAATGTATATGCATCCACGCACATTCATACAAGAAAATATAGTACATGCACACAGAATCCTGCTTCCCGAGAACAGCGCACAATCTGTCCCACTACAGAATTATAACATACATCAACTAAGCAAGCTTTCTTTGCCCAGTTCTTCAAACAAGCTCAGAGAATACCTATTACTCCTCCCGCGATAAGCTTTAACGGAAATCCTTAAGGATCCCTGGGACTTAAGACCAGAGTTTCACAGATAACCTTCACTATCATACACACTCCTTATATACTAGAAATATATTCTAATAGTAACATACGACAATGTCACTGATTCCGAACCCAGACAATGTGACGCGCAACTTCAATTGTCACACGTTATTCCTCACAATTCCGTCTTTCCCGAGAGCAGCATATACTTCCCTCTGCCCTACTACAAAACTGCTACCAGCTTCCAAGTTCCAGAAGCACTACATATAACTCAACATTACGACTCCAACATATAGTATTAGTACATATACCAACATGAACCAATAATCAATAATCAATAAACTAATGTACAAGCAATCTTATCAGATCAAGACAATGATCAAAAACCATCCTACTCTGCTACCAGGAAATTGATAGAGATCAGGGTGTGTATAATATTCCCACTACCACGGATAGAGTAATCTCACAGTTACACGCACATGCATACATCATACGCTAGGGCCCATTTCACTACACTAACATACGCTCAAATACTCTACCAGCAATAAACCTGTGGAAAGAAAACTCCTAATCACCCTGCATCTATATCGAGGTCGATAAGACCTGGTTTTTGTGACTGTCCTTAAACATAATCTATACAATATATACAGCAATGATCAAAAATGTAAACCCAATAATTGACAAGAAAGAATATCCAACACCATGTTTAAAATTATATTGCTTTATCTAAAATTAGTCAAAGGAAATCAATCAGAGTAAATCATTTTCTCATAGTTACCTATTCTAGCTAAATGTCAGAACGGGTCAGGACAAGTCTCTCGGTAAATGTCTCTCAAGACGAAGTCCCTTCAGCATCGATCCTCAGCAACGCAGATTCGGTACGCGGCAAAGGCAAAATGGCAAGTGGCAAAAAACCCTCTCTAGGCTAACATTTCTTATAGTGTCTAAAACAATGGAAAGATACATTGGAAACATAGAAAAAGCTGTAATGTCTGCCGGACCTGCTGAGCAGAGCGAGAAGGAAAGGATGTAACATCGCTACATTTGAAAATCTCCGCTCAGGAAAAGTTCACAAAATAAAGACTACGGAACAGGAACCAAGAAATAAAAAATGTATCTTGTTAGTTCTACTTCTCCTCGGCAATCGAGCCACAGTTCAGAGTTTTTCTCTAAGGCTCCTTTGTTTCCCAAGGCTGCCAAGGACATTTTCATTTCACTTGGAGATCTCCCAAAACTGCTGCTGTCCTCATGGAAAGTTTTCAAACAAGCAAGCAAGGACCATGGTCAGTTAGCTTCAGGACCATTTCCAGCAGGGGTCTCCCTCGTCACAGTTTTCATATTATAAATCACAGCCAGGCTTACAAATCGGCCATCTTTTCTAGGCCATCATAGGCCTCAATAGACCATCTTAATTAAAGAGACAAAAACAATCGTTACTACAGCATAGTGATTAAACAGTGTTAACCCCACTAATACCCTTATGTGTATGTATTTATCTAGCTCTTGCAACATAGAAAAGCATTAATTCGGAAAGCGTTTTGTGCTCAAAAATAAACAGCACATAGCAACGTTTAAACATGAAAACACGCACATTATAATTAATCAGCACGTTTATGCGTACCCTCGTGTAACTCTCTCTCTTGTTAAGACAAACGGATTGATTAATATAAACACACTTGCACAAGACAAATAATTAATTATTAATTATTAATAAATTAGTACAACAAATAGACATGCCAGAGCTTCAAAAGCCACTGAATTTTCAAACTGAAAACTCCGCTCCAGCACGGGCAGTGAAGGGGTCATGCTGGGGCCGGTGTTTCAGGGTGTAAGGCAGTGCAGTGGTGTTCGGGCAGTGTTGGGGATCGTGCTGGGGTCAGTGTTTCAGGGTTTAGGGCAGTGCAGTGGTGTTCGGGGAGTTTAGGGGGTCATGCTGGGGCCGGTGTTTCAGGGTTCAGGGCTGTGCAGTGGTGTTCGGGGAGCATAGGGGGACGTGCTGGGGCCGGTATTTCAGGGTTTAGGGCAGAGCAGTGGTGTTCAGGGATCATAGGGGGTCTTGCTGGGGCTGGTGTTTCAGGGTTTAGGGCAGTGCAATGGTGTTTGGGCTAAGTAGGGGGTCGTGTTGGGGGTGGTGTTTCAAGGTTTATGGCCGAGCAGTGGTGTTCGGGAAGAGTAGGGGGTCATGCTGGGGGTATTTTTTCAGGGTTTAGGGCCGAGCAGTGGTGTCCGGGCAGTGTAGTGGGTCGTGCTGGGGGTGGTGTTTTATGGTTTAGGGCAGTGCAGTGGGGTTCGGGCAGTGTAGGGGGTCGTGCTGGGACTGATGTTTCAGGGTTTAGTGCAGTGGTGTTTGGGCAGTGTAGGGGGTCCTGCTGGGGATGGTGTTTCAGGCTTTAGGGGAGTGCAGTGGTGTTCAGGCAGTGTAGGGGGTCATGCTGGGGCTGGTGTTTAATGGTGTAGGGCACTGCATGGTGTTTGGGAAGAGTAGGGGGTTGTGCTGGGCCGGTGTTTTTAGGGTTTAGGGCAGTTCAGTGGTGTTCGGGCAGTGTAGGGGGTTGTGCTGGGGCCGGTGTTTTTAGGGTTTAGGGCAGTGCAGTGGTGTTCAGGTGTTGTAGGGGGTCGTGCTGGGGCTGGTGTTTCAGGGTGTAGTGCAGTGGTGTTCGGGCAGTGTAGGGGGTCATGCTGAGGCGGTGTTTCAGGTTGTAGGGCAGTGCAGTGGTGTTTGGGAAGAGTAGGGGGTCGTGCTGGGGTGGTGTTTCTGGGTGTAGGGCAGTGTAGTGTTGTTCGGGCAGTGTAGGGGCTCGTGCTGGGGGTGGTGTTTCAGGGTTTAGAGCAGTGCAGTGGTGTTCGGGGAGTGTAGGAGGTCGTGCTGGGGCCGGTGTTTCAGGGTTTAGGGCAGTGCAGTGGTGTTCGGACAGTGTAGGGGGTCGTGCTGGGGCCGGTGTTTCAGGGTGTAGGGCAATGCAGTGGTGTTCGGGGAGTGTAGGGGGCCATGCTGTGGCCAGTGTTTTTAGGGTTTAGGGCTGTTCAGTAGTGTTCAAGCAGTGTAGGGGGTCGTGCTGGTGCCAGTCTTTTTAGGGTTTAGGGCAGTGCAGTGGTGTTTGGGCAGTGTAGGGGGTCGTGCTGGGGCTGGTGTTTCAGGGTGTAGTGCTGTGGTGTTCGGGAAGTGTAGGGGGTCGTGCTGGGGCTGGTGTTTCAGGTTTTAGGGCAGTGCAGTGGTGTTCGGGGAGTTTAGGGGATCGTGCTGTGGCCGGTGTTTCAGGGTTTAGGGCAGTGCAGTGGTGTTCGGGCAGTGTAGGGGGTCGTTCTGGGGCCAGTGTTTGAGGGTGTTGGGCAGTGCAGTGGTGTTCGGGCAGTGTAGGGGGTCGTGCTGGTGCCGGTGTTTCAGGGTTTAGGGCAGTGCAGTGTTGTTCGGGGAGTGTAGGGGGTCGTGCTGTGGCCGGTGTTTCAGGGTTTAGGGCAGTGTAGTGGTGTTCGGGTAGTGTAGGGGGTCATGATGGGGCCGGTGTTTCAGGGTGTAGGGCAGTGCAGTGGTGTTCGGGGAGTGTAGGAGGTCGTGCTGGGACCGGTGTTTCAGGGTGAAGAGAAGTGCAGTGGTGTTCGGGCAATGTAGGGGGTCGTGCTAGGGCTGGTGTTTCAGGGCGTAGGGCAGTGCAGTGGTGTTCGGGCAGTGTAGGGGGTCGTGCTGGGGCTGGTGTTTCATGGTTTAGGGCAGTGCAGTGGTGTTCGGGCAGTGTAGCGGGTCGTGCTGGGGCTGGTGTTTCAGGGTTTAGGGCAGTGCAGTGGTGTTCGTTCAGTGTAGGGTTTGTGCTGGGGCAGGTGTTTCAGGCTTTAGTGCAGTGCAGTGGTGTTCAGGGAGTTTAGCGGGTCGTGCTGGGGCCAGTGTTTTTAGGGTTTTGGGCAGTTCAGTGGTGTTCGTGCTGGGGCTGGTGTTTCAGGGTGTAGTGCAGTTGTGTTCGGGCAGTGTAGGGGGTTGTGCTGGGGCTGGTGTTTCAGGGTTTAGGGCAGTGCAGTGGTGTTCGTTTAGTGTAGGGGGTTGCGCTGGGGCCGTTGTTTCAGGGTTTAGGGCATTGCAGTTGTGTTCGGGGAGTGAAGGGGGTCGTGCTGGGGCCAGTGTTTTTAGGGTTTAGGGCAGTTCAGTGGTGTTCGGGCAGTGTAGGGGGTCGTGCTGGGGCCGGTGTTTTTAGGGTTTAGGGCAGTGCAGTGGTGTTCGGGAAGTGTAGGGGGTCGTGCTGGGGCCGGTGTTTCTGGGTGTAGGGCAGTTTTGTTCGGGCAGTGTAGGGGGTCGTGCTGGGGGTGGTGTTTCAGGGTTTAGGGCAGTGCAGTGGTGTTCGTTCAGTGTAGGGGGTTGTGCTGGGGCCGGTGTTTCAGGGTTTATGGAAGTGCAGTGGTGTACGGGCAGTGTAGGGGGTCATGCTGGGGCCAGTGTTTTTAGGGTTTAGGGCAGTGCAGTGGTGTTCGTGCTGGGGCTGGTGTTTCAGGGTGTAGTGCAGTTGTGTTCGGGCAGTGTAGGGGGTTGTGCTGGGGCTGGTGTTTCAGGGTTTAGGGCAGTGCAGTGGTGTTCGTTTAGTGTAGGGGTCGCGCTGGGGCCGTTGTTTCAGGGTTTAGGGCATTGCAGTTGTGTTCGGGGAGTGAAGGGGGTCGTTCTGGGGCCAGTGTTTTTAGGGTTTAGGGCAGTTCAGTGGTGTTCGGGCAGTGTAGGGGGTCGTGCTGGGGCCGGTGTTTTTAGGGTTTAGGGCAGTGCAGTGGTGTTCGGGAAGTGTAGGGGGTCGTGCTGGGGCCGGTGTTTCTGGGTGTAGGGCAGTTTTGTTCGGGCAGTGTAGGGGGTCGTGCTGGGGGTGGTGTTTCAGGGCTTAGGGCAGTGCAGTGGTGTTCGTTCAGTGTAGGGGGTTGTGCTGGGGCCGGTGTTTCAGGGTTTATGGAAGTGCAGTGGTGTACGGGCAGTGTAGGGGGTCATGCTGGGGCCGGTGTTTTTAGGGTTTAGGGCAGTGCAGTGGTGTTCGGGGAGTGTAGGAGGTCGTGCTGGGGCCGGTGTTTCAGGGTTTAGGGCAGTGCAGTGGTGTTCGGACAGTGTAGGGGGTCGTGCTGGGGCCGGTGTTTCAGGGTGTAGGGCAATGCAGTGGTGTTCGGGGAGTGTAGGGGGCCATGCTGTGGCCAGTGTTTTTAGGGTTTAGGGCTGTTCAGTGGTGTTCAAGCAGTGTAGGGGGTCGTGCTGGTGCCGGTGTTTTTAGGGTTTAGGGCAGTGCAGTGGTGTTTGGGCAGTGTAGGGGGTCGTGCTGGGGCTGGTGTTTCAGGGTGTAGTGCTGTGGTGTTCGGGAAGTGTAGGGGGTCGTGCTGGGGCTGGTGTTTCAGGTTTTAGGGCAGTGCAGTGGTGTTCGGGGAGTTTAGGGGATTGTGCTGTGGCCGGTGTTTCAGGGTTTATGGCAGTGCAGTGGTGTTCGGGCAGTGTAGGGGGTCGTTCTGGGGCCAGTGTTTGAGGGTGTTGGGCAGTGCAGTGGTGTTCGGGCAGTGTAGGGGGTCGTGCTGGTGCCGGTGTTTCAGGGTTTAGGGCAGTGCAGTGTTGTTCGGGGAGTGTAGGGGGTCGTGCTGTGGCCGGTGTTTCAGGGTTTAGGGCAGTGTAGTGGTGTTCGGGTAGTGTAGGGGGTCATGATGGGGCCGGTGTTTCAGGGTGTAGGGCAGTGCAGTGGTGTTCGGGGAGTGTAGGAGGTCGTGCTGGGACCGGTGTTTCAGGGTGAAGAGAAGTGCAGTGGTGTTCGGGCAATGTAGGGGGTCGTGCTAGGGCTGGTGTTTCAGGGCGTAGGGCAGTGCAGTGGTGTTCGGGCAGTGTAGGGGGTCGTGCTGGGGCTGGTGTTTCATGGTTTAGGGCAGTGCAGTGGTGTTCGGGCAGTGTAGCGGGTCGTGCTGGGGCTGGTGTTTCAGGGTTTAGGGCAGTGCAGTGGTGTTCGTTCAGTGTAGGGTTTGTGCTGGGGCAGGTGTTTCAGGCTTTAGTGCAGTGCAGTGGTGTTCAGGGAGTTTAGCGGGTCGTGCTGGGGCCAGTGTTTTTAGGGTTTTGGGCAGTTCAGTGGTGTTCGTGCTGGGGCTGGTGTATCAGGGTGTAGTGCAGTTGTGTTCGGGCAGTGTATGGGGTTGTGCTGGGGCTGGTGTTTCAGGGTTTAGGGCAGTGCAGTGGTGTTCGTTTAGTGTAGGGGGTCGCGCTGGGGCCGTTGTTTCAGGGTTTAGGGCATTGCAGTTGTGTTCGGGGAGTGAAGGGGGTCGTGCTGGGGCCAGTGTTTTTAGGGTTTAGGGCAGTTCAGTGGTGTTCGGGCAGTGTAGGGGGTCGTGCTGGGGCCGGTGTTTTTAGGGTTTAGGGCAGTGCAGTGGTGTTCGGGAAGTGTAGGGGGTCGTGCTGGGGCCGGTGTTTCTGGGTGTAGGGCAGTTTTGTTCGGGCAGTGTAGGGGGTCGTGCTGGGGGTGGTGTTTCAGGGTTTAGGGCAGTGCAGTGGTGTTCGTTCAGTGTAGGGGGTTGTGCTGGGGCCGGTGTTTCAGGGTTTATGGAAGTGCAGTGGTGTACGGGCAGTGTAGGGGGTCATGCTGGGGCCGGTGTTTTTAGGGTTTAGGGCAGTGCAGTGGTGTTCGTGCTGGGGCTGGTGTTTCAGGGTGTAGTGCAGTTGTGTTCGGGCAGTGTAGGGGGTTGTGCTGGGGCTGGTGTTTCAGGGTTTAGGGCAGTGCAGTGGTGTTCGTTTAGTGTAGGGGGTCGCGCTGGGGCCGTTGTTTCAGGGTTTAGGGCATTGCAGTTGTGTTCGGGGAGTGAAGGGGGTCGTTCTGGGGCCAGTGTTTTTAGGGTTTAGGGCAGTTCAGTGGTGTTCGGGCAGTGTAGGGGGTCGTGCTGGGGCCGGTGTTTTTAGGGTTTAGGGCAGTGCAGTGGTGTTCGGGAAGTGTAGGGGGTCGTGCTGGGGCCGGTGTTTCTGGGTGTAGGGCAGTTTTGTTCGGGCAGTGTAGGGGGTCGTGCTGGGGGTGGTGTTTCAGGGTTTAGGACAGTGCAGTGGTGTTCGTTCAGTGTAGGGGGTTGTGCTGGGGCCGGTGTTTCAGGGTTTATGGAAGTGCAGTGGTGTACGGGCAGTGTAGGGGGTCATGCTGGGGCCGGTGTTTTTAGGGTTTAGGGCAGTGCAGTGGTGTTCGGGAAGTGTAGGGGATTGTGCTGGGGCCGGTGTTTCAGGGTTTAGGGCAGTGCAGTGGTGTTCGTTCAGTGTAGGGTTTGTGCTGGGGCAGGTGTTTCAGGGTTTAGGGCAGTGCAGTGGTGTTTGGGGAGTGTAGGGGGTCATGCTGGGGCCGGTGTTTCTGGGTTTAGGGCAGTACAGTGGGGTTCGGGCAGTGTAGGGGTTCGTGCTGGGACTGATGTTTCAGGGTTTAGTGCAGTGGTGTTTAGGCAGTGTAGGGGGTCCTGCTGGGGCTGGTGTTTCAGGCTTTAGGGGAGTGCAGTGGTGTTCAGGCAGTGTGGGGGTCATGCTGGGGCTGGTGTTTCATGGTGTAGGGCACTGCAGTGGTGTTTGGGAAGAGTAGGGGGTTGTGCTGGGGTCGGTGTTTTTAGGGTTTAGGGCAGTTCAGTGGTTTTCGGGCAGTGTAGGGGGTCGTGCTGGGGCCGGTGTTTTTAGGGTTTAGGGCAGTGCAGTGGTGTTCAGGCAGTGTAGGGGGTCGTGCTGGGGCTGGTGTTTCAGGGTGTAGTGCAGTGGTGTTCTGGCAGTGTAGGGGGTCGTGCTGAGGCGGTGTTTCAGGTTGTAGGGCAGTGCAGTGGTGTTTGGGAAGAGTAGGGGGTTGTACTGGGGTCGGTGTTTCTGGGTGTAGGGCAGTGTAGTGTTGTTCGGGGAGTGTAGGGGGTCGTGCTGGGGGTGGTGTTTCAGGGTTTAGAGCAGTGCAGTGGTGTTCGGGGAGTGTAGGAGGTCGTGCTAGGGCTGGTGTTTCAGGGCGTAGGGCAGTGCAGTGGTGTTCGGGCAGTGTAGCGGGTCGTGCTGGGGCTGGTGTTTCATGGTTTAGGGCAGTGCAGTGGTGTTCGGGCAGTGTAGCGGGTCGTGCTGGGGCTGGTGTTTCAGGGTTTAGGGCAGTGCAGTGGTGTTCGTTCAGTGTAGGGTTTGTGCTGGGGCAGGTGTTTCAGGCTTTAGTGCAGTGCAGTGGTGTTCAGGGAGTTTAGCGGGTCGTGCTTGGGCCAGTGTTTTTAGGGTTTTGGGCAGTTCAGTGGTGTTCGTGCTGGGGCTGGTGTTTCAGGGTGTAGTGCAGTTGTGTTCGGGCAGTGTAGGGGGTTGTGCTGGGGCTGGTGTTTCAGGGTTTAGGGCAGTGCAGTGGTGTTCGTTTAGTGTAGGGGGTCGCGCTGGGGCCGTTGTTTCAGGGTTTAGGGCATTGCAGTTGTGTTCGGGGAGTGAAGGGGGTCGTGCTGGGGCCAGTGTTTTTAGGGTTTAGGGCAGTTCAGTGGTGTTCGGGCAGTGTAGGGGGTCGTGCTGGGGCCGGTGTTTCTGGGTGTAGGGCAGTTTTGTTCGGGCAGTGTAGGGGGTCGTGCTGGGGGTGGTGTTTCAGGGTTTAGGGCAATGCAGTGGTGTTCGTTCAGTGTAGGGGGTTGTGCTGGGGCCGGTGTTTCAGGGTTTATGGAAGTGCAGTGGTGTACGGGCAGTGTAGGGGGTCATGCTGGGGCCGGTGTTTTTAGGGTTTAGGGCAGTGCAGTGGTGTTCGGGAAGTGTAGGGGATCGTGCTGGGGCCGGTGTTTCAGGGTTTAGGGCAGTGCAGTGGTGTTCGGGCAGTGTAGGGGGTCGTGCTGGGGCTGGTGTTTCATGGTTTAGGGCAGTGCAGTGGTGTTCGGGCAGTGTAGCGGGTCGTGCTGGGGCTGGTGTTTCAGGGTTTAGGGCAGTGCAGTGGTGTTCGTTCAGTGTAGGGTTTGTGCTGGGGCAGGTGTTTCAGGCTTTAGTGCAGTGCAGTGGTGTTCAGGGAGTTTAGCGGGTCGTGCTGGGGCCAGTGTTTTTAGGGTTTTGGGCAGTTCAGTGGTGTTCGTGCTGGGGCTGGTGTTTCAGGGTGTAGTGCAGTTGTGTTCGGGCAGTGTATGGGGTTGTGCTGGGGCTGGTGTTTCAGGGTTTAGGGCAGTGCAGTGGTGTTCGTTTAGTGTAGGGGGTCGCGCTGGGGCCGTTGTTTCAGGGTTTAGGGCATTGCAGTTGTGTTCGGGGAGTGAAGGGGGTCGTGCTGGGGCCAGTGTTTTTAGGGTTTAGGGCAGTTCAGTGGTGTTCGGGCAGTGTAGGGGGTCGTGCTGGGGCCGGTGTTTTTAGGGTTTAGGGCAGTGCAGTGGTGTTCGTGAAGTGTAGGGGGTCGTGCTGGGGCCGGTGTTTCTGGGTGTAGGGCAGTTTTGTTCGGGCAGTGTAGGGGGTCGTGCTGGGGGTGGTGTTTCAGGGTTTAGGGCAGTGCAGTGGTGTTCGTTCAGTGTAGGGGGTTGTGCTGGGGCCGGTGTTTCAGGGTTTATGGAAGTGCAGTGGTGTACGGGCAGTGTAGGGGGTCATGCTGGGGCCGGTGTTTTTAGGGTTTAGGGCAGTGCAGTGGTGTTCGTGCTGGGGCTGGTGTTTCAGGGTGTAGTGCAGTTGTGTTCGGGCAGTGTAGGGGGTTGTGCTGGGGCTGGTGTTTCAGGGTTTAGGGCAGTGCAGTGGTGTTCGTTTAGTGTAGGGGGTCGCGCTGGGGCCGTTGTTTCAGGGTTTAGGGCATTGCAGTTGTGTTCGGGGAGTGAAGGGGGTCGTTCTGGGGCCAGTGTTTTTAGGGTTTAGGGCAGTTCAGTGGTGTTCGGGCAGTGTAGGGGGTCGTGCTGGGGCCGGTGTTTTTAGGGTTTAGGGCAGTGCAGTGGTGTTCGGGAAGTGTAGGGGGTCGTGCTGGGGCCGGTGTTTCTGGGTGTAGGGCAGTTTTGTTCGGGCAGTGTAGGGGGTCGTGCTGGGGGTGGTGTTTCAGGGTTTAGGGCAGTGCAGTGGTGTTCGTTCAGTGTAGGGGGCTGTGCTGGGGCCGGTGTTTCAGGGTTTATGGAAGTGCAGTGGTGTACGGGCAGTGTAGGGGGTCATGCTGGGGCCGGTGTTTTTAGGGTTTAGGGCAGTGCAGTGGTGTTCGGGAAGTGTAGGGGATCGTGCTGGGGCCGGTGTTTCAGGGTTTAGGGCAGTGCAGTGGTGTTCGTTCAGTGTAGGGTTTGTGCTGGGGCAGGTGTTTCAGGGTTTAGGGCAGTGCAGTGGTGTTTGGGGAGTGTAGGGGGTCATGCTGGGGCCGGTGTTTCTGGGTTTAGGGCAGTACAGTGGGGTTCGGGCAGTGTAGGGGGTCGTGCTGGGACTGATGTTTCAGGGTTTAGTGCAGTGGTGTTTAGGCAGTGTAGGGGGTCCTGCTGGGGCTGGTGTTTCAGGCTTTAAGGGAGTGCAGTGGTGTTCAGGCAGTGTGGGGGTCATGCTGGGGCTGGTGTTTCATGGTGTAGGGCACTGCAGTGGTGTTTGGGAAGAGTAGGGGGTTGTGCTGGGGTCGGTGTTTTTAGGGTTTAGGGCAGTTCAGTGGTTTTCGGGCAGTGTAGGGGGTCGTGCTGGGGCCGGTGTTTTTAGGGTTTAGGGCAGTGCAGTGGTGTTCAGGCAGTGTAGGGGGTCGTGCTGGGGCTGGTGTTTCAGGGTGTAGTGCAGTGGTGTTCTGGCAGTGTAGGGGGTCGTGCTGAGGCGGTGTTTCAGGTTGTAGGGCAGTGCAGTGGTGTTTGGGAAGAGTAGGGGGTTGTACTGGGGTCGGTGTTTCTGGGTGTAGGGCAGTGTAGTGTTGTTCGGGGAGTGTAGGGGGTCGTGCTGGGGGTGGTGTTTCAGGGTTTAGAGCAGTGCAGTGGTGTTCGGGGAGTGTAGGAGGTCGTGCTAGGGCTGGTGTTTCAGGGCGTAGGGCAGTGCAGTGGTGTTCGGGCAGTGTAGCGGGTCGTGCTGGGGCTGGTGTTTCATGGTTTAGGGCAGTGCAGTGGTGTTCGGGCAGTGTAGCGGGTCGTGCTGGGGCTGGTGTTTCAGGGTTTAGGGCAGTGCAGTGGTGTTCGTTCAGTGTAGGGTTTGTGCTGGGGCAGGTGTTTCAGGCTTTAGTGCAGTGCAGTGGTGTTCAGGGAGTTTAGCGGGCCGTGCTTGGGCCAGTGTTTTTAGGGTTTTGGGCAGTTCAGTGGTGTTCGTGCTGGGGCTGGTGTTTCAGGGTGTAGTGCAGTTGTGTTCGGGCAGTGTAGGGGGTTGTGCTGGGGCTGGTGTTTCAGGGTTTAGGGCAGTGCAGTGGTGTTCGTTTAGTGTAGGGGGTCGCGCTGGGGCCGTTGTTTCAGGGTTTAGGGCATTGCAGTTGTGTTCGGGGAGTGAAGGGGGTCGTGCTGGGGCCAGTGTTTTTAGGGTTTAGGGCAGTTCAGTGGTGTTCGGGCAGTGTAGGGGGTCGTGCTGGGGCCGGTGTTTCTGGGTGTAGGGCAGTTTTGTTCGGGCAGTGTAGGGGGTCGTGCTGGGGGTGGTGTTTCAGGGTTTAGGGCAGTGCAGTGGTGTTCGTTCAGTGTAGGGGGTTGTGCTGGGGCCGGTGTTTCAGGGTTTATGGAAGTGCAGTGGTGTACGGGCAGTGTAGGGGGTCATGCTGGGGCCGGTGTTTTTAGGGTTTAGGGCAGTGCAGTGGTGTTCGGGAAGTGTAGGGGATCGTGCTGGGGCCGGTGTTTCAGGGTTTAGGGCAGTGCAGTGGTGTTCGTTCAGTGTAGGGTTTGTGCTGGGGCAGGTGTTTCAGGGTTTAGGGCAGTGGTGTTTGGGGAGTGTAGGGGGTCATGCTGGGGCCGGTGTTTCTGGGTTTAGGGCAGTACAGTGGGGTTCGGGCAGTGTAGGGGGTCGTGCTGGGACTGATGTTTCAGGGTTTAGTGCAGTGGTGTTTAGGCAGTGTAGGGGGTCCTGCTGGGGCTGGTGTTTCAGGCTTTAGGGGAGTGCAGTGGTGTTCAGGCAGTGTGGGGGTCATGCTGGGGCTGGTGTTTCATGGTGTAGGGCACTGCAGTGGTGTTTGGGAAGAGTAGGGGGTTGTGCTGGGGTCGGTGTTTTTAGGGTTTAGGGCAGTTCAGTGGTTTTCGGGCAGTGTAGGGGGTCGTGCTGGGGCCGGTGTTTTTAGGGTTTAGGGCAGTGCAGTGGTGTTCAGGCAGTGTAGGGGGTCGTGCTGGGGCTGGTGTTTCAGGGTGTAGTGCAGTGGTGTTCTGGCAGTGTAGGGGGTCGTGCTGAGGCGGTGTTTCAGGTTGTAGGGCAGTGCAGTGGTGTTTGGGAAGAGTAGGGGGTTGTACTGGGGTCGGTGTTTCTGGGTGTAGGGCAGTGTAGTGTTGTTCGGGGAGTGTAGGGGGTCGTGCTGGGGGTGGTGTTTCAGGGTTTAGAGCAGTGCAGTGGTGTTCGGGGAGTGTAGGAGGTCGTGCTAGGGCTGGTGTTTCAGGGCGTAGGGCAGTGCAGTGGTGTTCGGGCAGTGTAGCGGGTCGTGCTGGGGCTGGTGTTTCATGGTTTAGGGCAGTGCAGTGGTGTTCGGGCAGTGTAGCGGGTCGTGCTGGGGCTGGTGTTTCAGGGTTTAGGGCAGTGCAGTGGTGTTCGTTCAGTGTAGGGTTTGTGCTGGGGCAGGTGTTTCAGGCTTTAGTGCAGTGCAGTGGTGTTCAGGGAGTTTAGCGGGCCGTGCTTGGGCCAGTGTTTTTAGGGTTTTGGGCAGTTCAGTGGTGTTCGTGCTGGGGCTGGTGTTTCAGGGTGTAGTGCAGTTGTGTTCGGGCAGTGTAGGGGGTTGTGCTGGGGCTGGTGTTTCAGGGTTTAGGGCAGTGCAGTGGTGTTCGGGGAGTGTAGGGGGCCATGCTGTGGCCAGTGTTTTTAGGGTTTAGGGCTGTTCAGTGGTGTTCAAGCAGTGTAGGGGGTCGTGCTGGTGCCGGTGTTTTTAGGGTTTAGGGCAGTGCAGTGGTGTTTGGGCAGTGTAGGGGGTCGTGCTGGGGCTGGTGTTTCAGGGTGTAGTGCTGTGGTGTTCGGGAAGTGTAGGGGGTCGTGCTGGGGCTGGTGTTTCAGGTTTTAGGGCAGTGCAGTGGTGTTCGGGGAGTTTAGGGGATTGTGCTGTGGCCGGTGTTTCAGGGTTTATGGCAGTGCAGTGGTGTTCGGGCAGTGTAGGGGGTCGTTCTGGGGCCAGTGTTTGAGGGTGTTGGGCAGTGCAGTGGTGTTCGGGCAGTGTAGGGGGTCGTGCTGGTGCCGGTGTTTCAGGGTTTAGGGCAGTGCAGTGTTGTTCGGGGAGTGTAGGGGGTCGTGCTGTGGCCGGTGTTTCAGGGTTTAGGGCAGTGTAGTGGTGTTCGGGTAGTGTAGGGGGTCATGATGGGGCCGGTGTTTCAGGGTGTAGGGCAGTGCAGTGGTGTTCGGGGAGTGTAGGAGGTCGTGCTGGGACCGGTGTTTCAGGGTGAAGAGAAGTGCAGTGGTGTTCGGGCAATGTAGGGGGTCGTGCTAGGGCTGGTGTTTCAGGGCGTAGGGCAGTGCAGTGGTGTTCGGGCAGTGTAGGGGGTCGTGCTGGGGCTGGTGTTTCATGGTTTAGGGCAGTGCAGTGGTGTTCGGGCAGTGTAGCGGGTCGTGCTGGGGCTGGTGTTTCAGGGTTTAGGGCAGTGCAGTGGTGTTCGTTCAGTGTAGGGTTTGTGCTGGGGCAGGTGTTTCAGGCTTTAGTGCAGTGCAGTGGTGTTCAGGGAGTTTAGCGGGTCGTGCTGGGGCCAGTGTTTTTAGGGTTTTGGGCAGTTCAGTGGTGTTCGTGCTGGGGCTGGTGTATCAGGGTGTAGTGCAGTTGTGTTCGGGCAGTGTATGGGGTTGTGCTGGGGCTGGTGTTTCAGGGTTTAGGGCAGTGCAGTGGTGTTCGTTTAGTGTAGGGGGTCGCGCTGGGGCCGTTGTTTCAGGGTTTAGGGCATTGCAGTTGTGTTCGGGGAGTGAAGGGGGTCGTGCTGGGGCCAGTGTTTTTAGGGTTTAGGGCAGTTCAGTGGTGTTCGGGCAGTGTAGGGGGTCGTGCTGGGGCCGGTGTTTTTAGGGTTTAGGGCAGTGCAGTGGTGTTCGGGAAGTGCTGGGGGTCGTGCTGGGGCCGGTGTTTCTGGGTGTAGGGCAGTTTTGTTCGGGCAGTGTAGGGGGTCGTGCTGGGGGTGGTGTTTCAGGGTTTAGGGCAGTGCAGTGGTGTTCGTTCAGTGTAGGGGGTTGTGCTGGGGCCGGTGTTTCAGGGTTTATGGAAGTGCAGTGGTGTACGGGCAGTGTAGGGGGTCATGCTGGGGCCGGTGTTTTTAGGGTTTAGGGCAGTGCAGTGGTGTTCGTGCTGGGGCTGGTGTTTCAGGGTGTAGTGCAGTTGTGTTCGGGCAGTGTAGGGGGTTGTGCTGGGGCTGGTGTTTCAGGGTTTAGGGCAGTGCAGTGGTGTTCGTTTAGTGTAGGGGGTCGCGCTGGGGCCGTTGTTTCAGGGTTTAGGGCATTGCAGTTGTGTTCGGGGAGTGAAGGGGGTCGTTCTGGGGCCAGTGTTTTTAGGGTTTAGGGCAGTTCAGTGGTGTTCGGGCAGTGTAGGGGGTCGTGCTGGGGCCGGTGTTTTTAGGGTTTAGGGCAGTGCAGTGGTGTTCGGGAAGTGTAGGGGGTCGTGCTGGGGCCGGTGTTTCTGGGTGTAGGGCAGTTTTGTTCGGGCAGTGTAGGGGGTCGTGCTGGGGGTGGTGTTTCAGGGTTTAGGACAGTGCAGTGGTGTTCGTTCAGTGTAGGGGGTTGTGCTGGGGCCGGTGTTTCAGGGTTTATGGAAGTGCAGTGGTGTACGGGCAGTGTAGGGGGTCATGCTGGGGCCGGTGTTTTTAGGGTTTAGGGCAGTGCAGTGGTGTTCGGGAAGTGTAGGGGATTGTGCTGGGGCCGGTGTTTCAGGGTTTAGGGCAGTGCAGTGGTGTTCGTTCAGTGTAGGGTTTGTGCTGGGGCAGGTGTTTCAGGGTTTAGGGCAGTGCAGTGGTGTTTGGGGAGTGTAGGGGGTCATGCTGGGGCCGGTGTTTCTGGGTTTAGGGCAGTACAGTGGGGTTCGGGCAGTGTAGGGGTTCGTGCTGGGACTGATGTTTCAGGGTTTAGTGCAGTGGTGTTTAGGCAGTGTAGGGGGTCCTGCTGGGGCTGGTGTTTCAGGCTTTAGGGGAGTGCAGTGGTGTTCAGGCAGTGTGGGGGTCATGCTGGGGCTGGTGTTTCATGGTGTAGGGCACTGCAGTGGTGTTTGGGAAGAGTAGGGGGTTGTGCTGGGGTCGGTGTTTTTAGGGTTTAGGGCAGTTCAGTGGTTTTCGGGCAGTGTAGGGGGTCGTGCTGGGGCCGGTGTTTTTAGGGTTTAGGGCAGTGCAGTGGTGTTCAGGCAGTGTAGGGGGTCGTGCTGGGGCTGGTGTTTCAGGGTGTAGTGCAGTGGTGTTCTGGCAGTGTAGGGGGTCGTGCTGAGGCGGTGTTTCAGGTTGTAGGGCAGTGCAGTGGTGTTTGGGAAGAGTAGGGGGTTGTACTGGGGTCGGTGTTTCTGGGTGTAGGGCAGTGTAGTGTTGTTCGGGGAGTGTAGGGGGTCGTGCTGGGGGTGGTGTTTCAGGGTTTAGAGCAGTGCAGTGGTGTTCGGGGAGTGTAGGAGGTCGTGCTAGGGCTGGTGTTTCAGGGCGTAGGGCAGTGCAGTGGTGTTCGGGCAGTGTAGCGGGTCGTGCTGGGGCTGGTGTTTCATGGTTTAGGGCAGTGCAGTGGTGTTCGGGCAGTGTAGCGGGTCGTGCTGGGGCTGGTGTTTCAGGGTTTAGGGCAGTGCAGTGGTGTTCGTTCAGTGTAGGGTTTGTGCTGGGGCAGGTGTTTCAGGCTTTAGTGCAGTGCAGTGGTGTTCAGGGAGTTTAGCGGGTCGTGCTTGGGCCAGTGTTTTTAGGGTTTTGGGCAGTTCAGTGGTGTTCGTGCTGGGGCTGGTGTTTCAGGGTGTAGTGCAGTTGTGTTCGGGCAGTGTAGGGGGTTGTGCTGGGGCTGGTGTTTCAGGGTTTAGGGCAGTGCAGTGGTGTTCGTTTAGTGTAGGGGGTCGCGCTGGGGCCGTTGTTTCAGGGTTTAGGGCATTGCAGTTGTGTTCGGGGAGTGAAGGGGGTCGTGCTGGGGCCAGTGTTTTTAGGGTTTAGGGCAGTTCAGTGGTGTTCGGGCAGTGTAGGGGGTCGTGCTGGGGCCGGTGTTTCTGGGTGTAGGGCAGTTTTGTTCGGGCAGTGTAGGGGGTCGTGCTGGGGGTGGTGTTTCAGGGTTTAGGGCAGTGCAGTGGTGTTCGTTCAGTGTAGGGGGTTGTGCTGGGGCCGGTGTTTCAGGGTTTATGGAAGTGCAGTGGTGTACGGGCAGTGTAGGGGGTCATGCTGGGGCCGGTGTTTTTAGGGTTTAGGGCAGTGCAGTGGTGTTCGGGAAGTGTAGGGGATCGTGCTGGGGCCGGTGTTTCAGGGTTTAGGGCAGTGCAGTGGTGTTCGGGCAGTGTAGGGGGTCGTGCTGGGGCTGGTGTTTCATGGTTTAGGGCAGTGCAGTGGTGTTCGGGCAGTGTAGCGGGTCGTGCTGGGGCTGGTGTTTCAGGGTTTAGGGCAGTGCAGTGGTGTTCGTTCAGTGTAGGGTTTGTGCTGGGGCAGGTGTTTCAGGCTTTAGTGCAGTGCAGTGGTGTTCAGGGAGTTTAGCGGGTCGTGCTGGGGCCAGTGTTTTTAGGGTTTTGGGCAGTTCAGTGGTGTTCGTGCTGGGGCTGGTGTTTCAGGGTGTAGTGCAGTTGTGTTCGGGCAGTGTATGGGGTTGTGCTGGGGCTGGTGTTTCAGGGTTTAGGGCAGTGCAGTGGTGTTCGTTTAGTGTAGGGGGTCGCGCTGGGGCCGTTGTTTCAGGGTTTAGGGCATTGCAGTTGTGTTCGGGGAGTGAAGGGGGTCGTGCTGGGGCCAGTGTTTTTAGGGTTTAGGGCAGTTCAGTGGTGTTCGGGCAGTGTAGGGGGTCGTGCTGGGGCCGGTGTTTTTAGGGTTTAGGGCAGTGCAGTGGTGTTCGTGAAGTGTAGGGGGTCATGCTGGGGCCGGTGTTTCTGGGTGTAGGGCAGTTTTGTTCGGGCAGTGTAGGGGGTCGTGCTGGGGGTGGTGTTTCAGGGTTTAGGGCAGTGCAGTGGTGTTCGTTCAGTGTAGGGGGTTGTGCTGGGGCCGGTGTTTCAGGGTTTATGGAAGTGCAGTGGTGTACGGGCAGTGTAGGGGGTCATGCTGGGGCCGGTGTTTTTAGGGTTTAGGGCAGTGCAGTGGTGTTCGTGCTGGGGCTGGTGTTTCAGGGTGTAGTGCAGTTGTGTTCGGGCAGTGTAGGGGGTTGTGCTGGGGCTGGTGTTTCAGGGTTTAGGGCAGTGCAGTGGTGTTCGTTTAGTGTAGGGGGTCGCGCTGGGGCCGTTGTTTCAGGGTTTAGGGCATTGCAGTTGTGTTCGGGGAGTGAAGGGGGTCGTTCTGGGGCCAGTGTTTTTAGGGTTTAGGGCAGTTCAGTGGTGTTCGGGCAGTGTAGGGGGTCGTGCTGGGGCCGGTGTTTTTAGGGTTTAGGGCAGTGCAGTGGTGTTCGGGAAGTGTAGGGGGTCGTGCTGGGGCCGGTGTTTCTGGGTGTAGGGCAGTTTTGTTCGGGCAGTGTAGGGGGTCGTGCTGGGGGTGGTGTTTCAGGGTTTAGGGCAGTGCAGTGGTGTTCGTTCAGTGTAGGGGGCTGTGCTGGGGCCGGTGTTTCAGGGTTTATGGAAGTGCAGTGGTGTACGGGCAGTGTAGGGGGTCATGCTGGGGCCGGTGTTTTTAGGGTTTAGGGCAGTGCAGTGGTGTTCGGGAAGTGTAGGGGATCGTGCTGGGGCCGGTGTTTCAGGGTTTAGGGCAGTGCAGTGGTGTTCGTTCAGTGTAGGGTTTGTGCTGGGGCAGGTGTTTCAGGGTTTAGGGCAGTGCAGTGGTGTTTGGGGAGTGTAGGGGGTCATGCTGGGGCCGGTGTTTCTGGGTTTAGGGCAGTACAGTGGGGTTCGGGCAGTGTAGGGGGTCGTGCTGGGACTGATGTTTCAGGGTTTAGTGCAGTGGTGTTTAGGCAGTGTAGGGGGTCCTGCTGGGGCTGGTGTTTCAGGCTTTAGGGGAGTGCAGTGGTGTTCAGGCAGTGTGGGGGTCATGCTGGGGCTGGTGTTTCATGGTGTAGGGCACTGCAGTGGTGTTTGGGAAGAGTAGGGGGTTGTGCTGGGGTCGGTGTTTTTAGGGTTTAGGGCAGTTCAGTGGTTTTCGGGCAGTGTAGGGGGTCGTGCTGGGGCCGGTGTTTTTAGGGTTTAGGGCAGTGCAGTGGTGTTCAGGCAGTGTAGGGGGTCGTGCTGGGGCTGGTGTTTCAGGGTGTAGTGCAGTGGTGTTCTGGCAGTGTAGGGGGTCGTGCTGAGGCGGTGTTTCAGGTTGTAGGGCAGTGCAGTGGTGTTTGGGAAGAGTAGGGGGTTGTACTGGGGTCGGTGTTTCTGGGTGTAGGGCAGTGTAGTGTTGTTCGGGGAGTGTAGGGGGTCGTGCTGGGGGTGGTGTTTCAGGGTTTAGAGCAGTGCAGTGGTGTTCGGGGAGTGTAGGAGGTCGTGCTAGGGCTGGTGTTTCAGGGCGTAGGGCAGTGCAGTGGTGTTCGGGCAGTGTAGCGGGTCGTGCTGGGGCTAGTGTTTCATGGTTTAGGGCAGTGCAGTGGTGTTCGGGCAGTGTAGCGGGTCGTGCTGGGGCTGGTGTTTCAGGGTTTAGGGCAGTGCAGTGGTGTTCGTTCAGTGTAGGGTTTGTGCTGGGGCAGGTGTTTCAGGCTTTAGTGCAGTGCAGTGGTGTTCAGGGAGTTTAGCGGGCCGTGCTTGGGCCAGTGTTTTTAGGGTTTTGGGCAGTTCAGTGGTGTTCGTGCTGGGGCTGGTGTTTCAGGGTGTAGTGCAGTTGTGTTCGGGCAGTGTAGGGGGTTGTGCTGGGGCTGGTGTTTCAGGGTTTAGGGCAGTGCAGTGGTGTTCGTTTAGTGTAGGGGGTCGCGCTGGGGCCGTTGTTTCAGGGTTTAGGGCATTGCAGTTGTGTTCGGGGAGTGAAGGGGGTCGTGCTGGGGCCAGTGTTTTTAGGGTTTAGGGCAGTTCAGTGGTGTTCGGGCAGTGTAGGGGGTCGTGCTGGGGCCGGTGTTTCTGGGTGTAGGGCAGTTTTGTTCGGGCAGTGTAGGGGGTCGTGCTGGGGGTGGTGTTTCAGGGTTTAGGGCAGTGCAGTGGTGTTCGTTCAGTGTAGGGGGTTGTGCTGGGGCCGGTGTTTCAGGGTTTATGGAAGTGCAGTGGTGTACGGGCAGTGTAGGGGGTCATGCTGGGGCCGGTGTTTTTAGGGTTTAGGGCAGTGCAGTGGTGTTCGGGAAGTGTAGGGGATCGTGCTGGGGCCGGTGTTTCAGGGTTTAGGGCAGTGCAGTGGTGTTCGTTCAGTGTAGGGTTTGTGCTGGGGCAGGTGTTTCAGGGTTTAGGGCAGTGGTGTTTGGGGAGTGTAGGGGGTCATGCTGGGGCCGGTGTTTCTGGGTTTAGGGCAGTACAGTGGGGTTCGGGCAGTGTAGGGGGTCGTGCTGGGACTGATGTTTCAGGGTTTAGTGCAGTGGTGTTTAGGCAGTGTAGGGGGTCCTGCTGGGGCTGGTGTTTCAGGCTTTAGGGGAGTGCAGTGGTGTTCAGGCAGTGTGGGGGTCATGCTGGGGCTGGTGTTTCATGGTGTAGGGCACTGCAGTGGTGTTTGGGAAGAGTAGGGGGTTGTGCTGGGGTCGGTGTTTTTAGGGTTTAGGGCAGTTCAGTGGTTTTCGGGCAGTGTAGGGGGTCGTGCTGGGGCCGGTGTTTTTAGGGTTTAGGGCAGTGCAGTGGTGTTCAGGCAGTGTAGGGGGTCGTGCTGGGGCTGGTGTTTCAGGGTGTAGTGCAGTGGTGTTCTGGCAGTGTAGGGGGTCATGCTGAGGCGGTGTTTCAGGTTGTAGGGCAGTGCAGTGGTGTTTGGGAAGAGTAGGGGGTTGTACTGGGGTCGGTGTTTCTGGGTGTAGGGCAGTGTAGTGTTGTTCGGGCAGTGTAGGGGCTCGTGCTGGGGGTGGTGTTTCAGGGTTTAGAGCAGTGCAGTGGTGTTCGGGGAGTGTAGGAGGTCGTGCTGGGGCCGGTGTTTCAGGGTTTAGGGCAGTGCAGTGGTGTTCGGACAGTGTAGGGGGTCATGCTGGGGCCGGTGTTTCAGGGTGTAGGGCAGTGCAGTGGTGTTCAGGGAGTGTAGGGGGCCATGCTGTGGCCAGTGCTTTAGGGTTTAGGGCTGTTCAGTGGTGTTCGGGCAGTGTAGGGGGTCGTTCTGGGGCCGGTGTTTCAGGGTGTAGGGCAGTGCAGTGGTGTTCGGGCAGTGTAGGGGGTCGTGCTGGTGCCGGTGTTTCAGGAGTTTAGGGCAGTGCAGTGTTGTTCGGGGAGTGTAGGGGGTCGTGCTGTGGCCGGTGTTTCAGGGTTTAGGGCAGTGTAGTGGTGTTCGGGCAGTGTAGGGGGTCATGATGGGGCCGTTTTTTCAAGGTGTAGGGCAGTGCAGTGGTGTTCGGGGAGTGTAGGGGGTCGTGCTGGGACCGGTGTTTCAGGGTGAAGAGAAGTGCATTGGTGTTCGGGCAATGTAGGGGGTCGTGCTAGGGCTGGTGTTTCAGGGCGTAGGGCAGTGCAGTGGTGTTCGGGCAGTGTAGGGGGTCGTGCAGGGGCTGGTGTTTCATGGTTTAGGGCAGTGCAGTGGTGTTCGGGCAGTGTAGCGGGTCGTGCTGGGGCTGGTGTTTCAGGGTTTAGGGCAGTGCAGTGGTGTTCGTTCAGTGTAGGGTTTGTGCTGGGGCAGGTGTTTCAGGGTTTAGGGCAGTGCAGTGGTGTTCGGGGAGTGTAGGGGGCCATGCTGTGGCCAGTGTTTTTAGGGTTTAGGGCTGTTCAGTGGTGTTCAAGCAGCGTAGGGGGTCGTGCTGGTGCCGGTGTTTTTAGGGTTTAGGGCAGTGCAGTGGTGTTTGGGCAGTGTAGGGGGTCGTGCTGGGGCTGGTGTTTCAGGGTGTAGTGCTGTGGTGTTCGGGAAGTGTAGGGGGTCGTGCTGGGGCTGGTGTTTCAGGTTTTAGGGCAGTGCAGTGGTGTTCGGGGAGTGTAGGGGATCGTGCTGTGGCCGGTGTTTCAGGGTTTAGGGCAGTGCAGTGGTGTTCGGGCAGTGTAGGGGGTCGTTCTGGGGCCAGTGTTTGAGGGTGTTGGGCAGTGCAGTGGTGTTCGGGCAGTGTAGGGGGTCGTGCTGGTGCCGGTGTTTCAGGGTTTAGGGCAGTGCAGTGTTGTTCGGGGAGTGTAGGGGGTCGTGCTGTGGCCGGTGTTTCAGGGTTTAGGGCAGTGTAGTGGTGTTCGGGCAGTGTAGGGGGTCGTGCTGGTGCCGGTGTTTCAGGAGTTTAGGGCAGTGCAGTGTTGTTCGGGGAGTGTAGGGGGTCGTGCTGTGGCCGGTGTTTCAGGGTTTAGGGCAGTGTAGTGGTGTTCGGGCAGTGTAGGGGGTCATGATGGGGCCGTTTTTTCAAGGTGTAGGGCAGTGCAGTGGTGTTCGGGGAGTGTAGGGGGTCGTGCTGGGACCGGTGTTTCAGGGTGAAGAGAAGTGCATTGGTGTTCGGGCAATGTAGGGGGTCGTGCTAGGGCTGGTGTTTCAGGGCGTAGGGCAGTGCAGTGGTGTTCGGGCAGTGTAGGGGGTCGTGCAGGGGCTGGTGTTTCATGGTTTAGGGCAGTGCAGTGGTGTTCGGGCAGTGTAGCGGGTCGTGCTGGGGCTGGTGTTTCAGGGTTTAGGGCAGTGCAGTGGTGTTCGTTCAGTGTAGGGTTTGTGCTGGGGCAGGTGTTTCAGGGTTTAGGGCAGTGCAGTGGTGTTCGGGGAGTGTAGGGGGCCATGCTGTGGCCAGTGTTTTTAGGGTTTAGGGCTGTTCAGTGGTGTTCAAGCAGCGTAGGGGGTCGTGCTGGTGCCGGTGTTTTTAGGGTTTAGGGCAGTGCAGTGGTGTTTGGGCAGTGTAGGGGGTCGTGCTGGGGCTGGTGTTTCAGGGTGTAGTGCTGTGGTGTTCGGGAAGTGTAGGGGGTCGTGCTGGGGCTGGTGTTTCAGGTTTTAGGGCAGTGCAGTGGTGTTCGGGGAGTGTAGGGGATCGTGCTGTGGCCGGTGTTTCAGGGTTTAGGGCAGTGCAGTGGTGTTCGGGCAGTGTAGGGGGTCGTTCTGGGGCCAGTGTTTGAGGGTGTTGGGCAGTGCAGTGGTGTTCGGGCAGTGTAGGGGGTCGTGCTGGTGCCGGTGTTTCAGGGTTTAGGGCAGTGCAGTGTTGTTCGGGGAGTGTAGGGGGTCGTGCTGTGGCCGGTGTTTCAGGGTTTAGGGCAGTGTAGTGGTGTTCGGGTAGTGTAGGGGGTCATGATGGGGCCGGTGTTTCAGGGTGTAGGGCAGTGCAGTGGTGTTCGGGGAGTGTAGGAGGTCGTGCTGGGACCGGTGTTTCAGGGTGAAGAGAAGTGCAGTGGTGTTCGGGCAATGTAGGGGGTCGTGCTAGGGCTGGTGTTTCAGGGCGTAGGGCAGTGCAGTGGTGTTCGGGCAGTGTAGGGGGTCGTGCTGGGGCTGGTGTTTCATGGTTTAGGGCAGTGCAGTGGTGTTCGGGCAGTGTAGCGGGTCGTGCTGGGGCTGGTGTTTCAGGGTTTAGGGCAGTGCAGTGGTGTTCGTTCAGTGTAGGGTTTGTGCTGGGGCAGGTGTTTCAGGCTTAAGTGCAGTGCAGTGGTGTTCAGGGAGTTTAGCGGGTCGTGCTGGGGCCAGTGTTTTTAGGGTTTTGGGCAGTTCAGTGGTGTTCGTGCTGGGGCTGGTGTTTCAGGGTGTAGTGCAGTTGTGTTCGGGCAGTGTAGGGGGTTGTGCTGGGGCTGGTGTTTCAGGGTTTAGGGCAGTGCAGTGGTGTTCGTTTAGTGTAGGGGGTCACGCTGGGGCCGTTGTTTCAGGGTTTAGGGCATTGCAGTTGTGTTCGGGGAGTGAAGGGGGTCGTGCTGGGGCCGGTGTTTTTAGGGTTTAGGGCAGTTCAGTGGTGTTCGGGCAGTGTAGGGGGTCGTGCTGGGGCCGGTGTTTTTAGGGTTTAGGGCAGTGCAGTGGTGTTCGGGAAGTGTAGGGGGTCGTGCTGGGGCCGGTGTTTCTGGGTGTAGGGCAGTTTTGTTCGGGCAGTGTAGGGGGTCGTGCTGGGGGTGGTGTTTCAGGGTTTAGGGCAGTGCAGTGGTGTTCGTTCAGTGTAGGGGGTTGTGCTGGGGCCGGTGTTTCAGGGTTTATGGAAGTGCAGTGGTGTACGGGCAGTGTAGGGGGTCATGCTGGGGCCGGTGTTTTTAGGGTTTAGGGCAGTGCAGTGGTGTTCGGGAAGTGTAGGGGATCGTGCTGGGGCCGGTGTTTCAGGGTTTAGGGCAGTGCAGTGGTGTTCGTTCAGTGTAGGGTTTGTGCTGGGGCAGGTGTTTCAGGGTTTAGGGCAGTGCATTGGTGTTTGGGGAGTGTAGGGGGTCATGCTGGGGCCGGTGTTTCTGGGTTTAGGGCAGTACAGTGGGGTTCGGGCAGTGTAGGGGGTCGTGCTGGGACTGATGTTTCAGGGTTTAGTGCAGTGGTGTTTAGGCAGTGTAGGGGGTCCTGCTGAGGCTGGTGTTTCAGGCTTTAGGGGAGTGCAGTGGTGTTCAGGCAGTGTGGGGGTCATGCTGGGGCTGGTGTTTCATGGTGTAGGGCACTGCAGTGGTGTTTGGGAAGAGTAGGGGGTTGTGCTGGGGTCGGTGTTTTTAGGGTTTAGGGCAGTTCAGTGGTTTTCGGGCAGTGTAGGGGGTCGTGCTGGGGCCGGTGTTTTTAGGGTTTAGGGCAGTGCAGTGGTGTTCAGGCAGTGTAGGGGGTCGTGCTGGGGCTGGTGTTTCAGGGTGTAGTGCAGTGGTGTTCTGGCAGTGTAGGGGGTCGTGCTGAGGCGGTGTTTCAGGTTGTAGGGGAGTGCAGTGGTGTTTGGGAAGAGTAGGGGGTTGTACTGGGGTCGGTGTTTCTGGGTGTAGGGCAGTGTAGGGCAGTGTAGTGTTGTTCGGGGAGTGTAGGAGGTCGTGCTGGGGCCGGTGTTTCAGGGTTTAGGGCAGTGCAGTGGTGTTCGGACAGTGTAGGGGGTCATGCTGGGGCCGGTGTTTCAGGGTGTAGGGCAGTGCAGTGGTGTTCAGTGAGTGTAGGGTGCCATGCTGTGGCCAGTGTTTTTAGGGTTTAGGGCTGTTCAGTGGTGTTCGGGCAGTGTAGGGGGTCGTTCTGGGGCCGGTGTTTCAGGGTGTAGGGCAGTGCAGTGGTGTGCGGGTAGTGTAGGGGGTCGTGCTGGTGCCGGTGTTTCAGGAGTTTAGGGCAGTGCAGTGTTGTTCGGGGAGTGTAGGGGTCGTGCTGTGGCCGGTGTTTCAGGGTTTAGGGCAGTGTAGTGGTGTTCGGGCAGTGTAGGGGGTCATGATGGGGCAGTTTTTTCAAGGTGTAGGGCAGTGCAGTGGTGTTCGGGGAGTGTAGGGGGTCGTGCTGGCACCGGTGTTTCAGGGTGAAGAGAAGTGCATTGGTGTTCGGGCAATGTAGGGGGTCGTGCTAGGGCTGGTGTTTCAGGGCGTAGGGCAGTGCAGTGGTGTTCGGGCAGTGTAGGGGGTCGTGCAGGGGCTGGTGTTTCATGGTTTAGGGCAGTGCAGTGGTGTTCGGGCAGTGTAGCGGGTCGTGCTGGGGCTGGTGTTTCAGGGTTTAGGGCAGTGCAGTGGTGTTCGTTCAGTGTAGGGTTTGTACTGGGGCAGGTGTTTCAGGGTTTAGGGCAGTGCAGTGGTGTTCGGGGAGTGTAGGGGGCCGTGCTGGGGCCGGTGTTTTTAGGGTTTAGGGCAGTTCAGTGGTGTTCGGGCAGTGTAGGGGGTCATGCTGGGGACGGTGTTTTTAGGGTTTAGGGCAGTGCAGTGGTGTTCGGGAAGTGTAGGGATCGTGCTGGGGCCGGTGTTTCTGGGTATAGGACAGTGTTGTTCGGGCAGTGTAGGGGGTCGTGCTGGGGGTGGTGTTTCAGTCTTTAGGGCAGTGCAGTGGTGTTCGGGAAGTGTGGGGGGTCGTTCAGGGGCTGTGTTTCACGGTTTCGAGCAGTGCAGTGGTGTTCGGGCAGTGTAGAGGGTCGTGCTGGTGCTGGTGTTTCAGGGTTTAGGGCAGTGCAGTGGTGGAAGTTCAGTGTAGGGGGTCGTTCTGGGGCCGTTGTTTCAGGGTTTAGGGCATTGCAGTTGTGTTCGGGGAGTGAAGGGGGTCGTGCTGGGGCCGGTGTTTTTAGGGTTTAGGGCAGTTCAGTGGTGTTCGGGCAGTGTAGGGGGTCGTGCTGGGGCCGGTGTTTTTAGGGTTTAGGGCAGTGCAGTGGTGTTCGGGAAGTGTAGGGGGTCGTGCTGGGGCCGGTGTTTCTGGGTGTAGGGCAGTTTTGTTCGGGCAGTGTAGGGGGTCGTGCTGGGGGTGGTGTTTCAGGGTTTAGGGCAGTGCAGTGGTGTTCGTTCAGTGTAGGGGTTGTGCTGGGGCCGGTGTTTCAGGGTTTATGGAAGTGCAGTGGTGTTCGGGCAGTGTAGGGGGTCATGCTGGGGCCGGTGTTTTTAGGGTTTAGGGCGGTGCAGTGGTGTTCGGGAAGTGTAGGGGATCGTGCTGGGGCCGGTGTTTCAGGGTTTAGGGCAGTGCAGTGGTGTTCGTTCAGTGTAGGGTTTGTGCTGGGGCAGGTGTTTCAGGGTTTAGGGCAGTGCAGTGGTGTTCGGGGAGTGTAGGGGGTCATGCTGGGGCCGGTGTTTCAGGGTTTAGGGCAGTACAGTGGGGTTCGGGCAGTGTAGGGGGTCGTGCTGGGACTGATGTTTCAGGGTTTAGTGCAGTGGTGTTTAGGCAGTGTAGGGGGTCCTGCTGGGGTTGGTGTTTCAGGCTTTAGGGGAGTGCAGTGGTGTTCAGGCAGTGTAGGGGGTCATGCTGGGGCTGGTGTTTCATGGTGTAGGGCACTGCAGTGGTGTTTGGGAAGAGTAGGGGGTTGTGCTGGGGTCGGTGTTTTTAGGGTTTAGGGCAGTTCAGTGGTTTTCGGGCAGTGTAGGGGGTCGTGCTGGGGCCGGTGTTTTTAGGGTTTAGGGCAGTGCAGTGGTGTTCAGGCAGTGTAGGGGGTCGTGCTGGGGCTGGTGTTTCAGGGTGTAGTGCAGTGGTGTTCTGGCAGTGTAGGGGGTCGTGCTGAGGCCGTTTTTTCAAGGTGTAGGGCAGTGCAGTGGTGTTCGGGGAGTGTAGGGGGTCGTGCTGGGGCTGGTGTTTCAGGGTGTAGTGCAGTCGTGTTCTGGCAGTGTAGGGGGTCGTGCTGAGGCGGTGTTTCAGGTTGTAGGGCAGTGCAGTGGTGTTTGGGAAGAGTAGGGGGTTGTATTGGGGTCCGTGTTTCTGGGTGTAGGGCAGTGTAGTGTTGTTCGGGCAGTGTAGGGGCTCGTGCTGGGGGTGGTGTTTCAGGGTTTAGAGCAGTGCAGTGGTGTTCGGGGAGTGTAGGAGGTCGTGCTGGGGCCGGTGTTTCAGGGTTTAGGGCAGTGCAGTGGTGTTCGGACAGTGTAGGGGGTCATGCTGGGGCCGGTGTTTCAGGGTGTAGGGCAGTGCAGTGGTGTTCAGGGAGTGTAGGGGGCCATGCTGTGGCCAGTGCTTTAGGGTTTAGGGCTGTTCAGTGGTGTTCGGGCAGTGTAGGGGGTCGTTCTGGGGCCGGTGTTTCAGGGTGTAGGGCAGTGCAGTGGTGTTCGGGCAGTGTAGGGGGTCGTGCTGGTGCCGGTGTTTCAGGAGTTTAGGGCAGTGCAGTGTTGTTCGGGGAGTGTAGGGGGTCGTGCTGTGGCCGGTGTTTCAGGGTTTAGGGCAGTGTAGTGGTGTTCGGGCAGTGTAGGGGGTCATGATGGGGCCGTTTTTTCAAGGTGTAGGGCAGTGCAGTGGTGTTCGGGGAGTGTAGGGGGTCGTGCTGGGACCGGTGTTTCAGGGTGAAGAGAAGTGCATTGGTGTTCGGGCAATGTAGGGGGTCGTGCTAGGGCTGGTGTTTCAGGGCGTAGGGGAGTGCAGTGGTGTTCGGGCAGTGTAGGGGGTCGTGCAGGGGCTGGTGTTTCATGGTTTAGGGCAGTGCAGTGGTGTTCGGGCAGTGTAGCGGGTCGTGCTGGGGCTGGTGTTTCAGGGTTTAGGGCAGTGCAGTGGTGTTCGTTCAGTGTAGGGTTTTTGCTGGGGCAGGTGTTTCAGGGTTTAGGGCAGTGCAGTGGTGTTCGGGGAGTGTAGGGGGCCATGCTGTGGCCAGTGTTTTTAGGGTTTAGGGCTGTTCAGTGGTGTTCAAGCAGCGTAGGGGGTCGTGCTGGTGCCGGTGTTTTTAGGGTTTAGGGCAGTGCAGTGGTGTTTGGGCAGTGTAGGGGGTCGTGCTGGGGCTGGTGTTTCAGGGTGTAGTGCTGTGGTGTTCGGGAAGTGTAGGGGGTAGTGCTGGGGCTGGTGTTTCAGGTTTAGGGCAGTACAGTGGGGTTTGGGCAGTGTAGGGGGTTGTGCTGGGACTGATGTTTCAGGGTTTAGTGCAGTGGTGTTTAGGCAGTGTAGGGGGTCCTGCTGAGGCTGGTGTTTCAGGCTTTAGGGGAGTGCAGTGATGTTCAGGCAGTGTGGGGGTCATGCTGGGGCTGGTGTTTCATGGTGTAGGGCACTGCAGTGGTGTTTGGGAAGAGTAGGGGGTTGTGCTGGGGTCGGTGTTTTTAGGGTTTAGGGCAGTTCAGTGGTTTTCGGGCAGTGTAGGGGGTCGTGCTGGGGCCGGTGTTTTTAGGGTTTAGGGCAGTGCAGTGGTGTTCAGGCAGTGTAGGGGGTCGTGCTGGGGCTGGTGTTTCAGGGTGTAGTGCAGTGGTGTTCTGGCAGTGTAGGGGGTCGTGCTGAGGCGGTGTTTCAGGTTGTAGGGCAGTGCAGTGGTGTTTGGGAAGAGTAGGGGGTTGTACTGGGGTCGGTGTTTCTGGGTGTAGGGCAGTGTAGTGTTGTTCGGGGAGTGTAGGAGGTCGTGCTGGGGCCGGTGTTTCAGGGTTTAGGGCAGTGCAGTGGTGTTCGGACAGTGTAGGGGGTCATGCTGGGGCCGGTGTTTCAGGGTGTAGGGCAGTGCAGTGGTGTTCAGTGAGTGTAGGGGGCCATGCTGTGGCCAGTGTTTTTAGGGTTTAGGGCTGTTCAGTGGTGTTCGGGCAGTGTAGGGGGTCGTTCTGGGGCCGGTGTTTCAGGGTGTAGGGCAGTGCAGTGGTGTTCGGGTAGTGTAGGGGGTCGTGCTGGTGCCGGTGTTTCAGGAGTTTAGGGCAGTGCAGTGTTGTTCGGGGAGTGTAGGGGTCGTGCTGTGGCCGGTGTTTCAGGGTTTAGGGCAGTGTAGTGGTGTTCGGGCAGTGTAGGGGGTCATGATGGGGCAGTTTTTTCAAGGTGTAGGGCAGTGCAGTGGTGTTCGGGGAGTGTAGGGGGTCGTGCTGGCACCGGTGTTTCAGGGTGAAGAGAAGTGCATTGGTGTTCGGGCAATGTAGGGGGTCGTGCTAGGGCTGGTGTTTCAAGGCGTAGGGCAGTGCAGTGGTGTTCGGGCAGTGTAGGGGGTCGTGCAGGGGCTGGTGTTTCAGGTTTAGGGCAGTACAGTGGGGTTCGGGCAGTGTAGGGGGTCGTGCTGGGACTGATGTTTCAGGGTTTAGTGCAGTGGTGTTTAGGCAGTGTAGGGGGTCCTGCTGAGGCTGGTATTTCAGGCTTTAGGGGAGTGCAGTGATGTTCAGGCAGTGTGGGGGTCATGCTGGGGCTGGTGTTTCATGGTGTAGGGCACTGCAGTGGTGTTTGGGAAGAGTAGGGGGTTGTGCTGGGGTCGGTGTTTTTAGGGTTTAGGGCAGTTCAGTGGTTTTCGGGCAGTGTAGGGGGTCGTGCTGGGGCCGGTGTTTTTAGGGTTTAGGGCAGTGCAGTGGTGTTCAGGCAGTGTAGGGGGTCGTGCTGGGGCTGGTGTTTCAGGGTGTAGTGCAGTGGTGTTCTGGCAGTGTAGGGGGTCGTGCTGAGGCGGTGTTTCAGGTTGTAGGGCAGTGCAGTGGTGTTTGGGAAGAGTAGGGGGTTGTACTGGGGTCGGTGTTTCTGGGTGTAGGGCAGTGTAGTGTTGTTCGGGGAGTGTAGGAGGTCGTGCTGGGGCCGGTGTTTCAGGGTTTAGGGCAGTGCAGTGGTGTTCGGACAGTGTAGGGGGTCATGCTGGGGCCGGTGTTTCAGGGTGTAGGGCAGTGCAGTGGTGTTCAGTGAGTGTAGGGGGCCATGCTGTGGCCAGTGTTTTTAGGGTTTAGGGCTGTTCAGTGGTGTTCGGGCAGTGTAGGGGGTCGTTCTGGGGCCGGTGTTTCAGGGTGTAGGGCAGTGCAGTGGTGTTCGGGTAGTGTAGGGGGTCGTGCTGGTGCCGGTGTTTCAGGAGTTTAGGGCAGTGCAGTGTTGTTCGGGGAGTGTAGGGGTCGTGCTGTGGCCGGTGTTTCAGGGTTTAGGGCAGTGTAGTGGTGTTCGGGCAGTGTAGGGGGTCATGATGGGGCAGTTTTTTCAAGGTGTAGGGCAGTGCAGTGGTGTTCGGGGAGTGTAGGGGGTCATGCTGGCACCGGTGTTTCAGGGTGAAGAGAAGTGCATTGGTGTTCGGGCAATGTAGGGGGTCGTGCTAGGGCTGGTGTTTCAAGGCGTAGGGCAGTGCAGTGGTGTTCGGGCAGTGTAGGGGGTCGTGCAGGGGCTGGTGTTTCATGGTTTAGGGCAGTGCAGTGGTGTTCGGGCAGTGTAGCGGGTCGTGCTGGGGCTGGTGTTTCAGGGTTTAGGGCAGTGCAGTGGTGTTCGTTCAGTGTAGGGTTTGTACTGGGGCAGGTGTTTCAGGGTTTAGGGCAGTGCAGTGGTGTTCGGGGAGTGTAGGGGGTCGTGCTGGGGCCGGTGTTTTTAGGGTTTAGGGCAGTTCAGTGGTGTTCGGGCAGTGTAGGGGGTCATGCTGGGGACGGTGTTTTTAGGGTTTAGGGCAGTGCAGTGGTGTTCGGGAAGTGTAGGGATCGTGCTGGGGCCGGTGTTTCTGGGTATAGGACAGTGTTGTTCGGGCAGTGTAGGGGGTCGTGCTGGGGGTGGTGTTTCAGTCTTTAGGGCAGTGCAGTGGTGTTCGGGAAGTGTGGGGGGTCGTTCAGGGGCTGTGTTTCACGGTTTCGAGCAGTGCAGTGGTGTTCGGGCAGTGTAGAGGGTCGTGCTGGTGCTGGTGCTGGTGTTTCAGGGTTTAGGGCAGTGCAGTGGTGGAAGTTCAGTGTAGGGGGTCGTGCTGGGGCCGTTGTTTCAGGGTTTAGGGCATTGCAGTTGTGTTCGGGGAGTGAAGGGGGTCGTGCTGGGGCCGGTGTTTTTAGGGTTTAGGGCAGTGCAGTGGTGTTCGGGAAGTGTAGGGGGTCGTGCTGGGGCCGGTGTTTCTGGGTGTAGGGCAGTTTTGTTCGGGCAGTGTAGGGGGTCGTGCTGGGGGTGGTGTTTCAGGGTTTAGGGCAGTGCAGTGGTGTTCGTTCAGTGTAGGGGGTTGTGCTGGGGCCGGTGTTTCAGGGTTTATGGAAGTGCAGTGGTGTTCGGGCAGTGTAGGGGGTCATGCTGGGGCCGGTGTTTTTAGGGTTTAGGGCAGTGCAGTGGTGTTCGGGAAGTGTAGGGGATCGTGCTTGGGCCGGTGTTTCAGGGTTTAGGGCAGTGCAGTGGTGTTCGTTCAGTGTAGGGTTTGTGCTGGGGCAGGTGTTTCAGGGTTTAGGGCAGTGCAGTGGTGTTCGGGGAGTGTAGGGGGTCATGCTGGGGCCGGTGTCTCAGGGTTTAGGGCAGTACAGTGGGGTTCGGGCAGTGTAGGGGGTCGTGCTGGGACTGATGTTTCAGGGTTTAGTGCAGTGGTGTTTAGGCAGTGTAGGGGGTCCTGCTGGGGTTGGTGTTTCAGGCTTTAGGGGAGTGCAGTGGTGTTCAGGCAGTGTAGGGGGTCATGCTGGGGCTGGTGTTTCATGGTGTAGGGCACTGCAGTGGTGTTTGGGAAGAGTAGGGGGTTGTGCTGGGGTCGGTGTTTTTAGGGTTTAGGGCAGTTCAGTGGTTTTCGGGCAGTGTAGGGGGTCGTGCTGGGGCCGGTGTTTTTAGGGTTTAGGGCAGTGCAGTGGTGTTCAGGCAGTGTAGGGGGTCGTGCTGGGGCTGGTGTTTCAGGGTGTAGTGCAGTGGTGTTCTGGCAGTGTAGGGGGTCGTGCTGAGGCGGTGTTTCAGGTTGTAGGGCAGTGCAGTGGTGTTTTGGAAGAGTAGGGGGTTGTACTGGGGTCGGTGTTTCTGGGTGTAGGGCAGTGGAGTGTTGTTCGGGCAGTGTAGGGGCTCGTGCTGGGGGTGGTGTTTCAGGGTTTAGAGCAGTGCGGTGGTGTTCGGGGAGTGTAGGAGGTCGTGCTGGGGCCGGTGTTTCAGGGTTTAGGGCAGTGCAGTGGTGTTCGGACAGTGTAGGGGGTCATGCTGGGGCCGGTGTTTCAGGGTGTAGGGCAGTGCAGTGGTGTTCAGGGAGTGTAGGGGGCCATGCTGTGGCCAGTGCTTTAGGGTTTAGGGCTGTTCAGTGGTGTTCGGGCAGTGTAGGGAGTCGTTCTGGGGCCGGTGTTTCAGGGTGTAGGGCAGTGCAGTGGTGTTCGGGCAGTGTAGGGGGTCGTGCTGGTGCCGGTGTTTCAGGAGTTTAGGGCAGTGCAGTGTTGTTCGGGGAGTGTAGGGGGTCGTGCTGTGGCCGGTGTTTCAGGGTTTAGGGCAGTGTAGTGGTGTTCGGGCAGTGTAGGGGGTCATGATGGGGCCGTTTTTTCAAGGTGTAGGGCAGTGCAGTGTTGTTCGGGGAGTGTAGGGGGTCGTGCTGGGACCGGTGTTTCAGGGTGAAGAGAAGTGCATTGGTGTTCGGGCAATGTAGGGGGTCGTGCTAGGGCTGGTGTTTCAGGGCGTAGGGCAGTGCAGTGGTGTTCGGGCAGTGTAGGGGGTCGTGCAGGGGCTGGTGTTTCATGGTTTAGGGCAGTGCAGTGGTGTTCGGGCAGTGTAGCGGGTCGTGCTGGGGCTGGTGTTTCAGGGTTTAGGGCAGTGCAGTGGTGTTCGTTCAGTGTAGGGTTTGTGCTGGGGCAGGTGTTTCAGGGTTTAGGGCAGTGCAGTGGTGTTCGGGGAGTGTAGGGGGCCATGCTGTGGCCAGTGTTTTTAGGGTTTAGGGCTGTTCAGTGGTGTTCAAGCAGCGTAGGGGGTCGTGCTGGTGCCGGTGTTTTTAGGGTTTAGGGCAGTGCAGTGGTGTTTGGGCAGTGTAGGGGGTCGTGCTGGGGCTGGTGTTTCAGGGTGTAGTGCTGTGGTGTTCGGGAAGTGTAGGGGGTCGTGCTGGGGCTGGTGTTTCAGGTTTTAGGGCAGTGCAGTGGTGTTCGGGGAGTGTAGGGGATCGTGCTGTGGCCGGTGTTTCAGGGTTTAGGGCAGTGCAGTGGTGTTCGGGCAGTGTAGGGGGTCGTTCTGGGGCCAGTGTTTGAGGGTGTTGGGCAGTGCAGTGGTGTTCGGGCAGTGTAGGGGGTCGTGCTGGTGCCGGTGTTTCAGGGTTTAGGGCAGTGCAGTGTTGTTCGGGTAGTGTAGGGGGTCATGATGGGGCCGGTGTTTCAGGGTGTAGGGCAGTGCAGTGGTGTTCGGGGAGTGTAGGAGGTCGTGCTGGGACCGGTGTTTCAGGGTGAAGAGAAGTGCAGTGGTGTTCGGGCAATGTAGGGGGTCGTGCTAGGGCTGGTGTTTCAGGGCGTAGGGCAGTGCAGTGGTGTTCGGGCAGTGTAGGGGGTCGTGCTGGGGCTGGTGTTTCATGGTTTAGGGCAGTGCAGTGGTGTTCGGGCAGTGTAGCGGGTCGTGCTGGGGCTGGTGTTTCAGGGTTTAGGGCAGTGCAGTGGTGTTCGTTCAGTGTAGGGTCTGTGCTGGGGCAGGTGTTTCAGGCTTTAGTGCAGTGCAGTGGTGTTCAGGGAGTTTAGCGGGTCGTGCTGGGGCCAGTGTTTTTAGGGTTTTGTGCAGTTCAGTGGTGTTCGTGCTGGGGCTGGTGTTTCAGGGTGTAGTGCAGTTGTGTTCGGGCAGTGTAGGGGGTTGTGCTGGGGCTGGTGTTTCAGGGTTTAGGGCAGTGCAGTGGTGTTCGTTTAGTGTAGGGGGTCACGCTGGGGCCGTTGTTTCAGGGTTTAGGGCATTGCAGTTGTGTTCGGGGAGTGAAGGGGGTCGTGCTGGGGCCGGTGTTTTTAGGGTTTAGGGCAGTTCAGTGGTGTTCGGGCAGTGTAGGGGGTCGTGCTGGGGCCAGTGTTTTTAGGGTTTAGGGCAGTGCAGTGGTGTTCGGGAAGTGTAGGGGGTCGTGCTGGGGCCGGTGTTTCTGGGTGTAGGGCAGTTTTGTTCGGGCAGTGTAGGGGGTCGTGCTGGGGGTGGTGTTTCAGGGTTTAGGGCAGTGCAGTGGTGTTCGTTCAGTGTAGGGGGTTGTGCTGGGGCCGGTGTTTCAGGGTTTATGGAAGTGCAGTGGTGTACGGGCAGTGTAGGGGGTCATGCTGGGGCCGGTGTTTTTAGGGTTTAGGGCAGTGCAGTGGTGTTCGGGAAGTGTAGGGGATCGTGCTGGGGCCGGTGTTTCAGGGTTTAGGGCAGTACAGTGGGGTTCGGGCAGTGTAGGGGGTCGTGTTGGGACTGAGGTTTCAGGGTTTAGTGCAGTGGTGTTTGGGCAGTGTAGGGGGTCCTGCTGGGGCTGGTGTTTCAGGCTTTAGGGGAGTGCAGTGATGTTCAGGCAGTGTAGGGGGTCATGCTGGGGCTGGTGTTTCATGGTGTAGGGCACTGCAGTGGTGTTTGGGAAGAGTAGGGGGATGTGCTGGGGTCGGTGTTTTTAGGGTTTAGGGCAGTTCAGTGGTGTTCGGGCAGTGTAGGGGGTCGTGCTGGGGCCGGTGTTTTTAGGGTTTAGGGCAGTGCAGTGGTGTTCAGGCAGTGTAGGGGGTCGTGCTGGGGCTGGTGTTTTAGGGTGTAGTGCAGTGGTGTTCGGGCAGTGTAGGGGGTTGTGCTGAGGTGGTGTTTCAGGTTGTAGGGCAGTGCAGTGGTGTTTGGGAAGAGTAGGGGGTTGTGCTGGGGTCGGTGTTTCTGGGTGTAGGGCAGTGTAGTGTTGTTCGGGCAGTGTAGGGGCTCGTGCTGGGTGTGGTGTTTCAGGGTTTAGAGCAGTGCAGTGGTGTTCGGGGAGTGTAGGAGGTCGTGCTGGGGCCGGTGTTTCAGGGTTTAGGGCAGTGCAGTGGTGTTGCGGACAGTGTAGGGGGTCATGCTGGGGCCGGTGTTTCAGGGTGTAGGGCAGTGCAGTGGTGTTCGGGGAGTGTAGGGGGCCATGCTGTGGCCAGTGTTTTTAGGGTTTAGGGCTGTTCAGTGGTGTTCGGGCAGTGTAGGGGGTCGTGCTGGGGCCGGTGTTTTTAGGGTTTAGGGCAGTGCAGTGGTGTTTGGGCAGTGTAGGGGGTCATGCTGGGGCTGGTGTTTCAGGGTGTAGTGCTGTGGTGTTCGGGCAGTGTAGGGGGTCGTGCTGGGGCTGGTGTTTCAGTCTTTAGGGCAGTGCAGTGGTATTCGGGAAGTGTGGGGGGTCGTTCAGGGGCTGTGCTTCACGGTTTCGAGCAGTGCAGTGGTGTTCGGGCAGTGTAGGGGGTCGTGCTGGTGCTGGTGTTTCAGGGTTTAGGGCAGTGCAGTGGTGGAAGTTCAGTGTAGGGGGTCGTGCTGGGGCCGGTGTTTCAGGGTTTAGGGCAGTACAGTGGGGTTCGGGTAGTGTAGGGGGTCCTGCTGGGGCTGGTGTTTCAGGGTGTAGTGCTGTGGTGTTCGGGAAGTGTAGGGGGTCGTGCTGGGGCTGGTGTTTCAGGTTTTAGGGCAGTGCAGTGGTGTTCGGGGAGTGTAGGGGATCCTGCTGTGGCCGGTGTTTCAGGGTTTAGGGCAGTGCAGTGGTGTTCGGGCACTGTAGGGGGTCGTTCTGGGGCCAGTGTTTGAGGGTGTAGGGCAGTGCAGTGGTGTTCGGGCAGTGTAGGGGGTCGTGCTGGTGCCGGTGTTTCAGGGTTTAGGGCAGTGCAGTGTTGTTCGGGGAGTGTAGGGGGTCGTGCTGTGGCCGGTGTTTCAGGGTTTAGGGCAGTGTAGTGGTGTTCGGGTAGTGTAGGGGGTCATGATGGGGCCGGTGTTTCAGGGTGTAGGGCAGTGCAGTGGTGTTCGGGGAGTGTAGGAGGTCGTGCTGGGACCGGTGTTTCAGGGTGAAGAGAAGTGCATTGGTGTTCGGGCAATGTAGGGGGTCGTGCTAGGGCTGGTGTTTCAGGGTTTAGGGCAGTGCAGTGGTGTTCGTTCAGTGTAGGGTTTGTGCTGGGGCAGGTGTTTCAGGCTTTAGTGCAGTGCAGTGGTGTTCAGGGAGTTTAGCGGGTTGTGCTGGGGCCAGTGTTTTTAGGGTTTTGAGCAGTTCAGTGGTGTTCGTGCTGGGGCTGGTGTTTCAGGGTGTAGTGCAGTTGTGTTCGGGCAGTGTAGGGGGTTGTGCTGGGGCTGGTGTTTCAGGGTTTAGGGCAGTGCAGTGGTGTTCGTTTAGTGTAGGGGGTCGCGCTTGGGCCGTTGTTTCAGGGTTTAGGGCATTGCAGTTGTGTTCGGGGAGTGAAGGGGGTCGTGCTGGGGCCGGTGTTTTTAGGGTTTAGGGCAGTTCAGTGGTGTTCGGGCAGTGTAGGGGGTCGTGCTGGGGCCGGTGTTTTTAGGGTTTAGGGCAGTGCAGTGGTGTTCGGGAAGTGTAGGGGGTCGTGCTGGGGCCGGTGTTTCTGGGTGTAGGGCAGTTTTGTTCGGGCAGTGTAGGGGGTCGTGCTGGGGCCGGTGTTTTTAGGGTTTAGGGCAGTGCAGTGGTGTTTGGGCAGTGTAGGGGGTCATGCTGGGGCTGGTGTTTCAGGGTGTAGTGCTGTGGTGTTCGGGCAGTGTAGGGGGTCGTGCTGGGGCTGGTGTTTCAGTCTTTAGGGCAGTGCAGTGGTATTCGGGAAGTGTGGGGGGTCGTTCAGGGGCTGTGCTTCACGGTTTCGAGCAGTGCAGTGGTGTTCGGGCAGTGTAGGGGGTCGTGCTGGTGCTGGTGTTTCAGGGTTTAGGGCAGTGCAGTGGTGGAAGTTCAGTGTAGGGGGTCGTGCTGGGGCCGGTGTTTCAGGGTTTAGGGCAGTACAGTGGGGTTCGGGTAGTGTAGGGGGTCCTGCTGGGGCTGGTGTTTCAGGGTGTAGTGCTGTGGTGTTCGGGAAGTGTAGGGGGTCGTGCTGGGGCTGGTGTTTCAGGTTTTAGGGCAGTGCAGTGGTGTTCGGGGAGTGTAGGGGATCCTGCTGTGGCCGGTGTTTCAGGGTTTAGGGCAGTGCAGTGGTGTTCGGGCACTGTAGGGGGTCGTTCTGGGGCCAGTGTTTGAGGGTGTAGGGCAGTGCAGTGGTGTTCGGGCAGTGTAGGGGGTCGTGCTGGTGCCGGTGTTTCAGGGTTTAGGGCAGTGCAGTGTTGTTCGGGGAGTGTAGGGGGTCGTGCTGTGGCCGGTGTTTCAGGGTTTAGGGCAGTGTAGTGGTGTTCGGGTAGTGTAGGGGGTCATGATGGGGCCGGTGTTTCAGGGTGTAGGGCAGTGCAGTGGTGTTCGGGGAGTGTAGGAGGTCGTGCTGGGACCGGTGTTTCAGGGTGAAGAGAAGTGCATTGGTGTTCGGGCAATGTAGGGGGTCGTGCTAGGGCTGGTGTTTCAGGGTTTAGGGCAGTGCAGTGGTGTTCGTTCAGTGTAGGGTTTGTGCTGGGGCAGGTGTTTCAGGCTTTAGTGCAGTGCAGTGGTGTTCAGGGAGTTTAGCGGGTTGTGCTGGGGCCAGTGTTTTTAGGGTTTTGAGCAGTTCAGTGGTGTTCGTGCTGGGGCTGGTGTTTCAGGGTGTAGTGCAGTTGTGTTCGGGCAGTGTAGGGGGTTGTGCTGGGGCTGGTGTTTCAGGGTTTAGGGCAGTGCAGTGGTGTTCGTTTAGTGTAGGGGGTCGCGCTTGGGCCGTTGTTTCAGGGTTTAGGGCATTGCAGTTGTGTTCGGGGAGTGAAGGGGGTCGTGCTGGGGCCGGTGTTTTTAGGGTTTAGGGCAGTTCAGTGGTGTTCGGGCAGTGTAGGGGGTCGTGCTGGGGCCGGTGTTTTTAGGGTTTAGGGCAGTGCAGTGGTGTTCGGGAAGTGTAGGGGGTCGTGCTGGGGCCGGTGTTTCTGGGTGTAGGGCAGTTTTGTTCGGGCAGTGTAGGGGGTCGTGCTGGGGGTGGTGTTTCAGGGTTTAGGGCAGTGCAGTGGTGTTCGTTCAGTGTAGGGGGTTGTGCTGGGGCCGGTGTTTCAGGGTTGATGGAAGTGCAGTGGTGTTCGGGCAGTGTAGGGGGTCATGCTGGGGCCGGTGTTTTTAGGGTTTAGGGCAGTGCAGTGGTGTTCGGGAAGTGTAGGGGATCGTGCTGGGGCCGGTGTTTCAGGGTTTAGGGCAGTGCAGTGGTGTTCGTTCAGTGTAGGGTTTGTGCTGGGGCAGGTGTTTCAGGGTTTAGGGCAGTGCAGTGGTGTTCGGGGAGTGTAGGGGGTCATGCTGGGGCCGGTGTTTCAGGGTTTAGGGCACTACAGTGGGGTTCGGGCAGTGTAGGGGGTCGTGCTGGGACTGATGTTTCAGGGTTTAGTGCAGTGGTGTTTAGGCAGTGTAGGGGGTCCTGCTGGGGCTGGTGTTTCAGGCTTTAGGGGAGTGCAGTGGTGTTCAGGCAGTGTAGGGGGTCATGCTGGGGCTGGTGTTTCATGGTGTAGGGCACTGCAGTGGTGTTTGGGAAGAGTATGGGGTTGTGCTGGGGTCGGTGTTTTTAGGGTTTAGGGCAGTTCAGTGGTTTTCGGGCAGTGTAGGGGGTCGTGCTGGGGCCGGTGTTTTTAGGGTTTAGGGCAGTGCAGTGGTGTTCAGGCAGTGTAGGGGGTCGTGCTGGGGCTGGTGTTTCAGGGTGTAGTGCAGTGGTGTTCTGGCAGTGTAGGGGGTCGTGCTGAGGCGGTGTTTCAGGTTGTAGGGCAGTGCAGTGGTGTTTGGGAAGAGTAGGGGGTTGTACTGGGGTCGGTGTTTCTGGGTGTAGGGCAGTGTAGTGTTGTTCGGGCAGTGTAGGGGCTCGTGCTGGGGGTGGTGTTTCAGGGTTTAGAGCAGTGCAGTGGTGTTCGGGGAGTGTAGGAGGTCGTGCTGGGGCCAGTGTTTCAGGGTTAAGGGCAGTGCAGTGGTGTTCGGACAGTGTAGGGGGTCATGCTGGGGCCGGTGTTTCAGGGTGTAGGGCAGTGCAGTGGTGTTCAGGGAGTGTAGGGGGCCATGCTGTGGCCAGTGTTTTTAGGGTTTAGGGCTGTTCAGTGGTGTTCGTGCAGTGTAGGGGGTCGTTCTGGGGCCGGTGTTTCAGGGTGTAGGGCAGTGCAGTGGTGTTCGGGCAGTGTAGGGGGTCGTGCTGGTGCCGGTGTTTCAGGAGTTTAGGGCAGTGCAGTGTTGTTCGGGGAGTGTAGGGGGTCGTGCTGTGGCTGGTGTTTCAGGGTTAAGGGCAGTGTAGTGGTGTTCGGGCAGTGTAGGGGGTCATGATGGGGCCGTTTTTTCAAGGTGTAGGGCAGTGCAGTGGTGTTCGGGGAGTGTAGGGGGTCGTGCTGGGACCGGTGTTTCAGGGTGCAGAGAAGTGCATTGGTGTTCGGGCAATGTAGGGGGTCGTGCTAGGGCTGGTGTTTCAGGGCGTAGGGCAGTGCAGTGGTGTTCGGGCAGTGTAGGGGGTCGTGCAGGGGCTGGTGTTTCATGGTTTAGGGCAGTGCAGTGGTGTTCGGGCAGTGTAGCGGGTCGTGCTGGGGCTGGTGTTTCAGGGTTTAGGGCAGTGCAGTGGTGTTCGTTCAGTGTAGGGTTTGTGCTGGGGCAGGTGTTTCAGGGTTTAGGGCAGTGCAGTGGTGTTCGGGGAGTGTAGGGGGTCGTGCTGGGGCCGGTGTTTTTAGGGTTTAGGGCAGTTCAGTGGTGTTCGGGCAGTGTAGGGGGTCATGCTGGGGATGGTGTTTTTAGGGTTTAGGGCAGTGCAGTGGTGTTCGGGAAGTGTAGGGATCGTGCTGGGGCCGGTGTTTCTGGGTATAGGACAGTGTTGTTCGGGCAGTGTAGGGGGTCGTGCTGGGGGTGGTGTTTCAGTCTTTAGGGCAGTGCAGTGATGTTCGGGAAGTGTGGGGGGTCTTTCAGGGGCTGTGTTTCACGGTTTCGAGCAGTGCAGTGGTGTTCGGGCAGTGTAGAGGGTCGTGCTGGTGCTGGTGTTTCAGGGTTTAGGGCAGTGCAGTGGTGGAAGTTCAATGTAGGGGGTCGTGCTGGGGCCGGTGTTTCAGGGTTTAGGGCAGTACAGTGGGGTTCGGGCAGTGTAGGGGGTCGTGCTGGGACTGAGGTTTCAGGGTTTAGTGCAGTGGTGTTTGGGCAGTGTAGGGGGTCCTGCTGGGGCTGGTGTTTCAGGCTTTAGGGGAGTGCAGTGATGTTCAGGCAGTGTAGGGGGTCATGCTGGGGCTGGTGTTTCATGGTGTAGGGCACTGCAGTGGTGTTTGGGAAGAGTAGGGGGTTGTGCTGGGGTTGGTGTTTTTAGGGTTTAGGGCAGTTCAGTGGTGTTCGGGCAGTGTAGGGGGTCGTGCTGGGGCTGGTGTTTTTAGGGTTTAGGGCAGTGCAGTGGTGTTCAGGCAGTGTAGGGGGTCGTGCTGGGGCTGGTGTTTCAGGGTGTAGTGCAGTGGTGTTCGGGCAGTGTAGGGGGTTGTGATGAGGCGGTGTTTCAGGTTGTAGGGCAGTGCAGTGGTGTTTGGGAAGAGTAGGGGGTTGTGCTGGGGTCGGTGTTTCTTTGTGTAGGGCAGTGTAGTGTTGTTCGGGCAGTGTAGGGGCTCGTGCTGGGTGTGGTGTTTCAGGGTTTAGAGCAGTGCAGTGGTGTTCGGGGAGTGTAGGAGGTCGTGCTGGGGCCGGTGTTTCAGGGTTTAGGGCAGTGCAGTGGTGTTGCGGACAGTGTAGGGGGTCATGCTGGGGCCGGTGTTTCAGGGTGTAGGGCAGTGCAGTGGTGTTCGGGGAGTGTAGGGGGCCATGCTGTGGCCAGTGTTTTTAGGGTTTAGGGCTGTTCAGTGGTGTTCGGGCAGTGTAGGGGGTCGTGCTGGGGCCGGTGTTTTTAGGGTTTAGGGCAGTGCAGTGGTGTTTGGGCAGTGTAGGGGGTCATGCTGGGGCTGGTGTTTCAGGGTGTAGTGCTGTGGTGTTCGGGCAGTGTAGGGGGTCGTGCTGGGGCTGGTGTTTCAGTCTTTAGGGCAGTGCAGTGGTGTTCGGGAAGTGTGGGGGGTCGTTTAGGGGCTGTGTTTCACGGTTTCGAGCAGTGCAGTGGTGTTCGGGCAGTGTAGGGGGTCGTGCTGGTGCTGGTGTTTCAGGGTTTAGGGCAGTGCAGTGGTGGAAGTTCAGTGTAGGGGGTCGTGCTGCGGCCGGTGTTTCAGGGTTTAGGGCAGTACAGTGGGGTTCGGGCAGTGTAGGGGGTCGTGCTGGGACTGATGTTTCAGGGTTTAGTGCAGTGGTGTTTGGGCAGTGTAGGGAGTCCTGCTGGGGCTGGTGTTTCAGGCTTTAGGGGAGTGCAGTGGTGTTCAGGCAGTGTAGGGGTCATGCTGGGGCTGGTGTTTCATGGTCTAGGGCACTGCAGTGGTGTTTGGGAAGAGTAGGGGGTTGTGCTGGGGTCGGTGTTTTTAGGGTTTAGGGCAGTTCAGTGGTGTTCGGGCAGTGTAGGGAGTCGTGCTGGGGCCGGTGTTTTTAGGGTTTAGGGCAGTGCAGTGGTGTTCAGGCAGTGTAGGGGGTCGTGCTGGGGCTGGTGTTTCAGGGTGTAGTGCAGTGGTGTTCGGGCAGTGTAGGGGGTCGTGCTGAGGCGGTGTTTCAGGTTGTAGGGCAGTGCAGTGGTGTTTGGGAAGATTAGGGGGTTGTGCTGGGGTCGGTGTTTCTGGGTGTAGGGCAGTGTAGTGTTGTTCGGGCAGTGTAGGGGCTCATGCTGGGGGTGGTGTTTCAGGGTTTAGAGCAGTGCAGTGGTGTTCGGGGAGTGTAGGAGGTCGTGCTGGGGCCGGTGTTTCAGGGTTTAGGGCAGTGCAGTGGTGTTCGGACAGTGTAGGGGGTCATGCTGGGGCCGGTGTTTCAGGCTGTAGGGCAGTGCAGTGGTGTTCGGGGAGTGTAGGGGGCCATGCTGTGGCCAGTGTTTTCAGGGTTTAGGGCTGTTCAGTGGTGTTCGGGCAGTGTAGGGGGTCGTGCTGGGGCCGGTGTTTTTAGGGTTTAGGGCAGTGCAGTGGTGTTTGGGCAGTGTAGGGGGTCATGCTGGGGCTGGTGTTTCAGGGTGTAGTGCTGTGGTGTTCGGGCAGTGTAGGGGTTCGTGCTGGGGCTGGTGTTTCAGGTTTTAGGGCAGTGCATTGGTGTTCGGGGAGTGTAGGGGATCGTGCTGTGGCCGGTTTTTCAGGGTTTAGGGCAGTGCAGTGGTGTTCGGGCAGTGTAGGGGGTCGTTCTGGGGCCGGTGTTTCAGGGTGTAGGGCAGTGCAGTGGTGTTCGGGCAGTGTAGGGGGTCGTGCTGGTGCCGGTGTTTCAGGAGTTTAGGGCAGTGCAGTGTTGTTCGGGGAGTGTAGGGGGTCGTGCTGTGGCCGGTGTTTCAGGGTTTAGGGCAGTGCAGTGGTGTTCGGGGAGTGTAGGGGGTCGTGCTGGGACCGGTGTTTCAGGGTGAAGAGAAGTGCATTGGTGATCGGGCAATGTAGGGGGTCGTGCTAGGGCTGGTGTTTCAGGGCGTAGGGCAGTGCAGTGGTGTTCGGGCAGTGTAGGGGGTCGTGCAGGGGCTGGTGTTTCATGGTTTAGGGCAGTGCAGTGGTGTTCGGGCAGTGTAGCGGGTCGTGCTGGGGCTGGTGTTTCAGGGTTTAGGGCAGTGCAGTGGTGTTCGTTCAGTGTAGGGTTTGTGCTGGGGCAGGTGTTTCAGGGTTTAGGGCAGTGCAGTGGTGTTCGGGGAGTGTAGGGGGTCCTGCTGGGGCTGGTGTTTCAGGCTTTAGGGGAGTGCAGTGGTGTTCAGGCAGTGTAGGGGGTCATGCTGGGACTGGTGTTTCATGGTGTAGGGCACTGCAGTGGTGTTTGGGAAGAGTAGGAGGTTGTGCTGGGGTCGGTGTTTTTAGGGTTTAGGGCAGTTCAGTGGTGTTCGGGCAGCGTAGGGGGTCGTGCTGGGGCCGGTGTTTTTAGGGTTTAGGGCAGTGCAGTGGTGTTCAGGCAGTGTAGGGGGTCGTGCTGGGGCTGGTGTTTCAGGGTGTAGTGCAGTGGTGTTCAGGCAGTGTAGGGGGTCGTGCTGAGGCTGTGTTTCAGGTTGTAGGGCAGTGCAGTGGTGTTTGGGAAGAGTAGGGGGTTGTGCTGGGGTCGGTGTTTCTGGGTGTAGGGCAGTGTAGTGTTGTTTGGGAAGTGTAGGGGCTCGAGCTGGGGGTGGTGTTTCAGGGTTTAGAGCAGTGCAGTGGTGTTCAGGGAGTGTAGGAGGTCGTGCTGGGGCCGGTGTTTCAGAGTTTAGGGCAGTGCAGTGGTGTTCGGACAGTGTAGGGGGTCATGCTGGGGCCGGTGTTTCAGGGTGTAGGGCAGTGCAGTGGTGTTCGGGGAGTGTAGGGGGTCGTGCTGGGGCCGGTGTTTTTAGGGTTTAGGGCAGTGCAGTGGTGTTCGGGAAGTGTAGGGGGTCGTGCTGGGGCAGGTGTTTCTGGGTGTAGGGCAGTTTTGTTCGGGCAGTGTAGGGGTTCGTGCTGGGGGTGGTGTTTCAGGGTTTAGGGCAGTGCAGTGGTGTTCGTTCAGTGTAGGGGGTTGTGCTGGGGCCGGTGTTTCAGGGTTTATGGAAGTGCAGTGGTGTTCGGGCAGTGTAGGGGGTCATGCTGGGGCCGGTGTTTTTAGGGTTTAGGGCAGTGCAGTGGTGTTCGGGAAGTGTAGGGGATCGTGCTGGGGCCGGTGTTTCAGGGTTTAGGGCAGTGCAGTGGTGTTCGTTCAGTGTAGGGTTTGTGATGGGGCAGGTGTTTCAGGGTTTAGGGCAGTGCAGTGGTGTTCGGGGAGTGTAGGGGGTCATGCTGGGGCCGGTGTTTCAGGGTTTAGGGCAGTACAGTGGGGTTCGGGCAGTGTAGGGGGTCATGCTGGGACTGATGTTTCAGGGTTTAGTGCAGTGGTGTTTAGGCAGTGTAGGGGGTCCTGCTGGGGCTGGTGTTTCAGGCTTTAGGGGAGTGCAGTGGTGTTCAGGCAGTGTAGGGGGTCATGCTGGGGCTGGTGTTTCATGGTGTAGGGCACTGCAGTGGTGTTTGGGAAGAGTAGGGGGTTGTGCTGGGGTCGGTGTTTTTAGGGTTTAGGGCAGTTCAGTGGTTTTCGGGCAGTGTAGGGGGTCGTGCTGGGGCCGGTGTTTTTAGGGTTTAGGGCAGTGCAGTGGTGTTCAGGCAGTGTAGGGGGTCGTGCTGGGGCTGGTGTTTCAGGGTGTAGTGCAGTGGTGTTCTGGCAGTGTAGGGGGTCGTGCTGAGGCGGTGTTTCAGGTTGTAGGGCAGTGCAGTGGTGTTTGGGAAGAGTAGGGGGTTGTACTGGGGTCGGTGTTTCTGGGTGTAGGGCAGTGTAGTGTTGTTCGGGCAGTGTAGGGGCTCGTGCTGGGGGTGGTGTTTCAGGGTTTAGAGCAGTGCAGTGGTGTTCGGGGAGTGTAGGAGGTCGTGCTGGGGCCGGTGTTTTAGGGTTTAGGGCAGTGCAGTGGTGTTCGGACAGTGTAGTGGGTCATGCTGGGGACAGTGTTTCAGGGTGTAGGGCAGTGCAGTGGTGTTCAGGGAGTGTAGGGGGCCATGCTGTGGCCAGTGTTTTTAGGGTTTAGGGCTGTTCAGTGGTGTTCGGGCAGTGTAGGGGGTCGTTCTGGGGCCGGTGTTTCAGGGTGTAGGGCAGTGCAGTGGTGTTCGGGCAGTGTACGGGGTCGTGTTGGTGCCGGTGTTTCAGGAGTTTAGGGCAGTGCAGTGTTGTTCGGGGAGTGTAGGGGGTCGTGCTGTGGCCGGTGTTTCAGAGTTTAGGGCAGTGTAGTGGTGTTCGGGCAGTGTAGGGGGTCATGATGGGGCCGGTGTTTCAAGGTGTAGGGCAGTGCAGTGGTGTTCGGGGAGTGTAGGGGGTCGTGCTGGGACCGGTGTTTCAGGGTGAAGAGAAGTGCATTGGTGTTCGGGCAATGTAGGGGGTCGTGCTAGGGCTGGTGTTTCAGGGCGTAGGGCAGTGCAGTGGTGTTCGGGCAATGTAGGGGGTCATGCTAGGGCTGGTGTTTCAGGGCGTAGGGCAGTGCAGTGGTGTTCGTGCAGTGTAGGGGGTCGTGCAGGGGCTGGTGTTTCATGGTTTAGGGCAGTGCAGTGGTGTTCGGGCAGTGTAGCGGGTCGTGCTGGGGCTGGTGTTTCAGGGTTTAGGGCAGTGCAGTGTTGTTCGTTCAGTGTAGGGTTTGTGCTGGGGCAGGTGTTTCAGGGTTTAGGGCAGTGCAGTGGTGTTCGGGGAGTGTAGGGGTCGTGCTGGGGCCGGTGTTTTTAGGGTTTAGGGCAGTTCAGTGGTGTTCGGGCAGTGTAGGGGGTCATGCTGGGGACGGTGTTTTTAGGGTTTAGGGCAGTGCAGTGGTGTTCGGGAAGTGTAGGGATCGTGCTGGGGCCGGTGTTTCTGGGTATAGGACAGTGTTGTTCGGGCAGTGTAGGGGGTCGTGCTGGGGGTGGTGTTTCAGTCTTTAGGGCAGTGCAGTGGTGTTCGGGAAGTGTGGGGGGTCGTTCAGGGGCTGTGTTTCACGGTTTCGAGCAGTGCAGTGGTGTTCGGGCAGTGTAGAGGGTCGTGCTGGTGCTGGTGTTTCAGGGTTTAGGGCAGTGCAGTGGTGGAAGTTCAGTGTAGGGGGTCGTGCTGGGGCCGGTGTTTCAGGGTTTAGGGCAGTACAGTGGGGTTCAGGCAGTGTATGGGGTCGTGCTGGGACTGAGGTTTCAGGGTTTAGTGCAGTGGTGTTTGGGCAGTGTAGGGGGTCCTGCTGGGGCTGGTGTTTCAGGCTTTAGGGGAGTGCAGTGATGTTCAGGCAGTGTAGGGGGTCATGCTGGGGCTGGTGTTTCATGGTGTAGGGCACTGCAGTGGTGTTTGGGAAGAGTAGGGGGTTGTGCTGGGGTCGGTGTTTTTAGGGTTTAGGGCAGTGCAGTGGTGTTCAGGCAGTGTAGGGGGTCGTGCTGTGGCTGGTGTTTCAGGGTGTAGTGCAGTGGTGTTCGGGCAGTGTAGGGGGTTGTGCTGAGGCGGTGTTTCAGGTTGTAGGGCAGTGCAGTGGTGTTTGGGAAGAGTAGGGGGTTGTGCTGGGGTCGGTGTTTCTGGGTGTAGGACAGTGCAGTGTTGTTCTGGCAGTGTAGGGGCTCATGCTGGGTGTGGTGTTTCAGGGTTTAGAGCAGTGCAGTGGTGTACGGGGAGTGTAGGAGGTCGTGCTGGGGCCGGTGTTTCAGGGTTTAGGGCAGTGCAGTGGTGTTGCGGACACTGTAGGGGGTCATGCTGGGGCCGGTGTTTCAGGGTGTAGGGCAGTGCAGTGGTGTTCGGGGAGTGTAGGGGGCCATGCTGTGGCCAGTGTTTTTAGGGTGTAGGGCTGTTCAGTGGTGTTCGGGCAGTGTAGGGGGTCGTTCTGGGGCCGGTGTTTTTAGGGTTTAGGGCAGTGCAGTGGTGTTTGGGCAGTGTAGGGGGTCATGCTGGGGCTGGTGTTTCAGGGTGTAGTGCTGTGGTGTTCGGGCAGTGTAGGGGGTCATGCTGGGGCTGGTGTTTCAGTCTATAGGGCAGTGCAGTGGTGTTCGGGAAGTGTGGGGGGTCGTTCAGGGGCTGTGTTTCACGGTTTTGAGCAGTGCAGTGGTGTTCGGGCAGTGTAGGGCGTCGTGCTGGTGCTGGTGTTTCAGGGTTTAGGGCAGTGCAGTGGTGGAAGTTCAGTGTAGGGGGTCGTGCTGGTGCCAGTGTTTCAGGGTTTAGGGCAGTACAGTGGGGTTCGGGCAGTGTAGGGGGTCGTGCTGGGACTGATGTTTCAGGGTTTAGTGCAGTGGTGTTTGGGCAGTGTAGGGGGTCCTGCTGGGGCTGGTGTTTCAGGCTTTAGGGGAGTGCAGTGGTGTTCAGGCAGTGTAGGGGGTCATGCTGGGGCTGGTGTTTCATGGTGTAGGGCACTGCAGTGGTGTTTGGGAAGAGTAGGGGGTTGTGCTGGGGTCTGTGTTTTTAGGGTTTAGGGCAGTTCAGTGGTGTTCGGTCAGTGTAGGGGGTCGTGCTGGGGCCGGTGTTTTTAGGGTTTAGGGCAGTGCAGTGGTGTTCAGGCAGTGTAGGGGGTCGTGGTGGGGCTGGTGTTTCAGGGTGTAGTGCAGTGGTGTTCGGGCAGTGTAGGGGGTCGTGCTGAGGCGGTGTTTCAGGTTGTAGGGCAGTGCAGTGGTGTTTGGGAAGAGTAGGGGGTTGTGCTGGGGTCGGTGTTTCTGGGTGTAGGGCAGTGTAGTGTTGTTCGGGCAGTGTAGGGGCTTGTGCTGGGGGTGGTGTTTCAGGGTTTAGAGCAGTGCAGTGGTGTTCGGGGAGTGTAGGAGGTCGTACTGGGGCCGGTGTTTCAGGGTTTAGAGCAGTGCAGTGGTGTTCGGACAGTGTAGGGGGTCATGCTGGGGCCGGTGTTTCAGGGTGTAGGGCAGTGCAGTGGTGTTCGGGGAGTGTAGGGGGCCATGCTGTGGCCAGTGTTTTTAGGGCTTAGGGCTGTTCAGTGGTGTTCGAGCAGTGTAGGGGGTCGTGCTGGGGCCGGTGTTTTTAGGGTTTAGGGCAGTGCAGTGGTGTTTGGGCAGTGTAGGGGTCGTGCTGGGGCTGGTGTTTCAGGGTGTAGTGCTGTGGTGTTCGGGCAGTGTAGGGGGTCGTGCTGGGGCTGGTGTTTCAGGTTTTAGGGCAGTGCAGTGGTGTTCGGGGAGTGTAGGGGATCGTGCTGTGGCTGGTGTTTCAGGGTTTAGGGCAGTGCAGTGGTGTTCGGGCAGTGTAGGGGGTCGTTCTGGGGCCGGTGTTTCAGGGTGTAGGGCAGTACAGTGGTGTTCGGGGAGTGTAGGGGGTCGTGCTGGGGCCAGTGTTTCAGGGTAAAGGGAAGTGCAGTGGTGTTCGGGAAATGTAGGGGGTCATGCTATGGCTGGTGTTTCAGGGTGCAGGGCAGTGCAGTGGTGTTCGGACAGTGTAGGGGGTCATGCTGGGGCCGGTGTTTTTAGGGTTTAGGGCTGTTCAGTGGTGTTCGGGCAGTGTAGGGGGTCGTGCTGGGGCCGGTGTTTTTAGGGTTTAGGGCAGTGCAGTGGTGTTTGGGCAGTGTAGGGGGTCGTGCTGGGGCTGGTGTTTCAGGGTGTAGTGCTGTGGTGTTCGGGCAGTGTAGGGGGTCGTGCTGGGGCTGGTGTTTCAGGTTTTAGGGCAGTGCAGTGGTGTTCGGGGAGTGTAGGGGATCGTGCTGTGGCTGGTGTTTCAGGGTTTAGGGCAGTGCAGTGGTGTTCGAGCAGTGTAGGGGGTCGTTCTTGGGCCGGTGTTTCAGGGTGGAGGGCAGTGCAGTGGTGTTCGGGCAGTGTAGGGGGTCGTGCTGGTGCCGGTGTTTCAGGAGTTTAGGGCAGTGCAGTGTTGTTCGGGGAGTGTAGGGGGTCGTGCTTTGGCCGGTGTTTCAGGGTTTAGGGCAGTGTAGTGGTGTTCGGACAGTGTAGGGGGTCATGATGGGGCCGGTGTTTCAAGGTGTAGGGCAGTGCAGTGGTGTTCGGGGAGAGTAGGGGGTCGTGCTGGGACCGGTGTTTCAGGGTGAAGAGAAGTGCATTGGTGTTCGGGCAGTGTAGGGGGTCGTGCTGGGGCTGGTGTTTCAGGTTTTAGGGCAGTGCAGTGGTGTTCGGGGAGTGTAGGGGATCGTGCTGTGGCTGGTGTTTCAGGATTTAGGGCAGTGCAGTGGTGTTCGGGCAGTGTAGGGGGTCGTTCTGGGGCCGGTGTTTCAGGGTGTAGGGCAGTACAGTGGTGTTCGGGGAGTGTAGGGGGTCGTGCTGGGGCCAGTGTTTCAGGGTAAAGGGAAGTGCAGTGGTGTTCGGGCAATGTAGGGGGTCATGATAGGGCTGGTGTTTCAGGGTGCAGGGCAGTGCAGTGGTGTTCGGACAGTGTAGGGGGCCATGCTGTGGCCAGTGTTTTTAGGGCTTAGGGCTGTTCAGTGGTGTTCGGGCAGTGTAGGGGGTCGTGCTGGGGCTGGTGTTTTTAGGGTTTAGGGCAGTGCAGTGGTGTTTGGGCAGTGTAGGGGGTCGTGCTGGGGCTGGTGTTTCAGGGTGTAGTGCTGTGGTGTTCGGGGAGTAGGGGGTCGTGCTGGGGCTGGTGTTTCAGGTTTTAGGGCAGTGCAGTGGTGTTCGGGGAGTGTAGGGGATCGTGCTGTGGCTGGTGTTTCAGGGTTTAGGGCAGTGCAGTGGTGTTCGGGCAGTGTAGGGGGTCGTTCTGGGGCCGGTGTTTCAGGGTGTAGGGCAGTACAGTGGTGTTCGGGGAGTGTAGGGGGTCGTGCTGGGGCCAGTGTTTCAGGGTAAAGGGAAGTGCAGTGGTGTTCGGGCAATGTAGGGGGTCATGCTAGGGCTGGTGTTTCAGGGTGCAGGGCAGTGCAGTGGTGTTCGGACAGTGTAGGGGGTCATGCTGGGGCCGGTGTTTTTAGGGTTTAGGGCTGTTCAGTGGTGTTCGGGCAGTGTAGGGGGTCGTGCTGGGGCCGGTGTTTTTAGGGTTTAGGGCAGTGCAGTGGTGTTTGGGCAGTGTAGGCGGTCGTGCTGGGGCTGGTGTTTCAGGGTGTAGTGCTGTGGTGTTCGGGCAGTGTAGGGGGTCGTGCTGGGGCTGGTGTTTCAGGTTTTAGGGCAATGCAGTGGTGTTCGGGGAGTGTAGGGGATCGTGCTGTGGCTGGTGTTTCAGGGTTTAGGGCAGTGCAGTGGTGTTCGGGCAGTGTAGGGGGTCGTTCTTGGGCCGGTGTTTCAGGGTGTAGGGCAGTGCAGTGGTGTTCGGGCAGTGTAGGGGGTCGTGCTGGTGCCGGTGTTTCAGGAGTTTAGGGCAGTGCAGTGTTGTTCGGGGAATGTAGGTGGTCGTGCTGTGGCCGGTGTTTCAGGGTTTAGGGCAGTGTAGTGGTGTTCGGGCAGTGTAGGGGTCATGATGGGGCCGGTGTTTCAAGGTGTAGGGCAGTGCAGTGGTGTTCGGGGAGAGTAGGATGTCATGCTGGGACCGGTGTTTCAGGGTGAAGAGAAGTGCATTGGTGTTCGGGCAATGTAGGGGGTCGTGCTAGGGCTGGTATTTCAGGGCGTAGGGCAGTGCAGTGGTGTTCGGGCAGTGTAGGGGGTCGTGCAGGGGCTGGTGTTTCATGGTTTAGGGCAGTGCAGTGGTGTTCGGGCAGTGTAGCGGGTCGTGCTGGGGCTGGTGTTTCAGGGTTTAGGGCAGTGCAGTGGTGTTCGTTCAGTGTAGGGTTTGTGCTGGGGCAGGTGTTTCAGGGTTTAGGGCAGTGCAGTGGGGTTCGGGGAGTGTAGGGGGTCGTGCTGGGGCCGGTGTTTTTAGGGTTTAGGGCAGTTCAGTGGTGTTCGGGCAGTGTAGGGGGTCATGCTGGGGCCGGTGTTTTTAGGATTTAGGGCAGTGCAGTGGTGTTCGGGAAGTGTAGGGGATTGTGCTGGGGCCGGTGTTTCTGGGTATAGGACAGTGTTGTTCGGGCAGTGTAGGGGGTCGTGCTGGGGGTGGTGTTTCAGTCTTTAGGGCAGTGCAGTGGTGTTCAGGAAGTGTGGGGGGTCGTTCAGGGGCTGTGTTTCACGGTTTCGAGCAGTGCAGTGGTGTTCGGGCAGTGTAGGGGGTCGTGCTGGTGCTGGTGTTTCAGGGTTTAGGGCAGTGCAGTGGTGGAAGTTCAGTGTGGGGGGTTGTGCTGGGGCCGGTGTTTCAGGGTTTATGGAAGTGCAGTGGTGTTCGGGGAGTGTAGGGGTTCGTGCTGGGGCTGGTGTTTCAGGGTTTAGGGCAGTGCAGTGGTGTTCGGGCAGTGCAGGGGGTCATGCTGGGGCCGGTGTTTCAGGGTTTAGGGCAGTGCAGTGGTGTTCAGGCAGTGTAGCGGGTCGTGCTGGGGCCAGTGTTTCAGAGTGTAGGGCAGGGCAGGGCAGGGGTGTTCGGGCAGTGTAGGGGGTCGTGCTGGGGCCAGAGTTTCCGGCTGTAGGGCAATGCAGTGGTGTTCGGGCAGTGTAGGGGGCCGTGCTGGTGCCAGTGTTTCAGGGTTAAGAGCAGTGCAGTGGTGTTCGGGGAGTGTAGGGGGTCGTGCTGTGGCCAGTGTTTCAGGGTTTAGGGCAGTGCAGTGGTGTTCGGGAAGTATAGGGGGTCATGCTGGGGCCGGTGTTTCAGGGCGTAGGGCAGTGCAGTGGTGTTCGGGGAGTGTAGGGGGTCGTGCTGGGGCCAGTGTTTCAGGGTGAAGGGAAGTGCAGTGGTGTTCGGGCAATGTAGGGGGTCATGCTAGGGCTGGTGTTTCAGGGTGTAGGGCAGTGCAGTGGTGTTCGGGCAGTGTAGGGGGTCGTGCTGGGGCTGGTGTTTCATGGTGTAGGGCAGTGCTGTGGTGTTCGGGCAGTGTAGCGGGTCGTGCTGGGGCTGGTGTTTCAGGGTTTAGGGCAGTGCAGTGGTGATCGTTCAGTGTAGGAGGTCGCGCTGGGGCCGGTGTTTCAGGCTTTAGGGCAGTGCAGTGGTGTTCGGGGAGTGTAGGGGGTCGTGCTGGGGCCAGTGTTTTTAGGATTTAGGGCAGTGCAGTGGTGTTCGGGCAGTATAGGGGGTCATGCTGGGGCCGGTGTTTCAGGGCGTAGGGCAGTGCAGTGGTGTTCGGGGAGTGTAGGGGGTCGTGCTGGGGCCGGTGTTTCAGGGTGAAGGGACGTGCAGTGGTGTCCGGGGAATGTAGGGGGTCATGCTAGGGCTGGTGTTTCAGGGTGTAGGGCAGTGCAGTGGTGTTCGGGCAGTGTAGGGGGTCGTGCTGGGGCTGGTGTTTCATGGTTTAGGGCAGTGCAGTGGTGTTCGGGGAGTGTAGGGGGTCGTGCTGGGGCCGGTGTTTCAGGGAGAAGGGAAGTGCAGTGGTGTCCGGGGAATGTAGGGGGTCATGCTAGGGCTGGTGTTTCAGGGTGTAGGGCAGTGCAGTGGTGTTCGGGCAGTGTAGGGGGTCGTGCTGGGGCTGGTGTTTCAGGATTTAGGGCAGTGCAGTGGTGTTCGGGGAGTGTAGGGGGTCGTGCTGGGGCCAGTGTTTTTAGGGTTTAGGGCAGTGCCGTGGTGTTCGGGAAGTGTAGGGGGTCGTGCTGGGGCCGGTGTTTCTGGGTGTAGGGCAGTGTTGTTCGGGCAGTGTAGGGGGTTGTGCTGGGGGTGGTGTTTCAGTCTTTAGGGCAGTGCAGTGGTGTTCGGGAAGTGTGGGGGGTCGTTCAGGGGCTGTGTTTCACTGTTTAGAGCAGTGCAGTGGTGTTCGGGCAGTGTAGGGGGTCGTGCTGGTGTTTAAGGGTTTAGGGCAGTGCAGTGGTGTAAGTTCAGTGTAGGGGATCGTGCTGGGGCTGGTGTTTCAGGGTTTAGGGCAGTGCAGTGGTGTTCGTTCAGTTTAGGGGGTTGTGCTGGGGCCGGTGTTTCAGGGTTTATGGAAGTGCAATGGTGTTCGGGGAGTGTAGGGGGTCGTGCTGGTGCCGGTGTTTCAGGGTTTAGGGCAGTGCAGTGGTGTTTGGGGAGTGCAGGGGGTCGTGCTTTGACTGGTGTTTCAGGGTTTCATGCAGTGCAGTGGTGGTCGGGCAGTGTAGGGGGTCGTGCTGGGGCCGGTGTTGCAGGGTGTAAGGTCAGAGCAGTGGTGTTCGGGCAGTGCAGGGGGTCATGCTGGGGCGAGTGTTTCAGGGTTTAGGGCAGTGCAGTGGTGTTCAGGCAGTGTAGGGGGTCTGCTGGGGCCAGTGTTTCAGGGTGTAGGGCAGGGCAGGGGTGTTCGGGCAGTGTAGGGGGTGGTGCTGGGGCCAGAGTTTCCAGGTGTAGGGCAGTGCAGTGGTGTTCGGGCAGTGTAGGGGGTCGTGCTTGTGCCGGTGTTTCAGGGTTTAGGGCAGTGTAGTGGTGTTCGGGGAGTGTAGGGGGTCGTGCTGTGGCTGGTGTTTCAGGGTTTAGGGCAGTGCATGGTGTTCGGGCAGTATAGGGGGTCATGCCAGGGCTGGTGTTTCAGGGTGCAGGGCAGTGCAGTGGTGTTCGGGCAGTGTAGGGGGTCGTGCTGGGGCTGGTGTTTCAGGGTTTAGGGCAGTGCAGTTGTGATCATTCAGTGTAGTGGGTTGTGCTGGGGCTGGGGTTTCAGGCTTTAGGGCAGTGCAGTGGACTTCGGGGAGTGTAGGGGGTCGTGCTGGGGCCAGTGTTTTTAGGGTTTAGGGCAGTTTAGTGGTGTTCGGGCAGTGTAGGAGGTTGTGCTGGGGCCGGTGTTTTTATGGTTTAGGGCAGTGCAGTGGTGTTTGGACAGTGTAGCGGGTCGTGCTGGGACTGGTGTTTCAGGGTGTAGTGCAGTGGTGCTCGGGCAGTGTAGGGGTCATGCTGGGGCTGGTGTTTCAGAGTTTAGGGCAGTGCAGTGGTGTTTGGGCAGTGTAGCGGGTCGTGCTGGGGCTGGTGTTTCAGGGTTGAGGGCAGTGCAGTGGTGATCGTTCAGTGTAGGGGGTCGTGCTGGGGCCGGTGTTTCAGGCTTTAGGGCAGTGCAGTGGTGTTCGGGAAGTTCAGGGGGTCGTGCTGGGGCTGGTGTTTCAGGCTTATGGGGAGTGCAGTAGTATTCAGGCAGTGTAGCGGGTCGAGCTGGGGCTGGTGTGTCATGGTTTAGGGCAGTGCAGTGGTGTTCGGACAGTGTAGAGGATCATGCTGGGGCTGGTGTTTCAGGGTGTAGGGCAGTGCAGTGGTGTTCGGGAAGTGTAGGGGGTCATGCTGGGGCCGGTGTTTCAGGGTGTAGGGCAGTACAGTGGTGTTCGGGCAGTGCAGGGGGTCGTGCTGGGGCCGGAGTTTCCGGGTGTAGGGCAGTGCAGTGGTGTTCGCGCAGTGTTGGGGGTTGTGCTGGGGCCGGTGTTTCAGAGTATAGGACAATGTAGTGGTGTTCGGGCAGTGAAGGGTTCGTGCTGGGGCCGGTGTTTCAGGGTGTAGGGCAGTGCAGTGGTGTTCGGGCAGTGTTGGGGATCGTGCTGGGGTCAGTTTTTCAGGGTTTAGGGCAGTGCAGTGGTGTTCGGGGTGTTTAGGGGGTCATGCTGGGGCCGGTGTTTCAGGGTTTAGGGCTGTGCAGTGGTGTTCAGGGAGCATAGGGGGTCGTGCTGGGGCCGGTATTTCAGGGTTTAGGGCAGAGCAGTGGTGTTCAGGGATCACAGGGGGTCTTGCTGGGGCCGGTGTTTCAGGGTTTAGGGCAGTGCAATGGTGTTTGGGCTGAGTAGGGGGTCGTGTTGGGGGTGGTGTTTCAAGGTTTATGGCCGAGCAGTGGTGTTCGGGAAGAGTAGGGGGTCCTGCTGGGGATGGTGTTTCAGGCTTTAGGGGAGTGCAGTGGTGTTCAGGCAGTGTAGGGGGTCATGCTGGGGCTGGTGTTTCATGGTGTAGGGCACTGCAGTGGTGTTTGGGAAGAGTAGGGGGTTGTGCTGGGGCCGGTGTTTTTAGGGTTTAGGGCAGTTCAGTGGGGTTCAGGCAGTGTAGGGGGTCGTGCTGGGACTGATGTTTCAGGGTTTAGTGCAGTGGTGTTTGGGCAGTGTAGGGGGTCCTGCTGGGGATGGTGTTTCAGGCTTTAGGGGAGTGCAGTGGTGTTCAGGCAGTGTAGGGGGTCATGCTGGGGCTGGTGTTTCATGGTGTAGGGCACTGCAGTGATGTTTGGGAAGAGTAGGGGGTTGTGCTGGGGCCGGTGTTTTTAGGGTTTAGGGCAGTTCAGTGGTGTTCGGGCAGTGTAGGGGGTCATGCTGGGGCCGGTGTTTTTAGGGTTTAGGGCAGTGCAGTGGTGTTCAGGCAGTGTAGGGGGTCGTGCTGGGGCTGGTGTTTCAGGGTATAGTGCAGTGGTGTTCGGGCAGTGTAGGGGGTCATGCTGAGGCGGTGTTTCAGGTTGTAGGGCAGTGCAGTGGTGTTTGGGAAGAGTAGGGGGTCGTGCTGGGGTCGGTGTTTCTGGGTGTAGGGCAGTGTAGTGTTGTTCGGGCAGTGAAGGGGCTCGTGCTGGGGGTGGTGTTTCAGGGTTTAGAGCAGTGCAGTGGTGTTCGTGGAGTGTAGGAGGTCGTGCTGGGGCCGGTGTTTCAGGGTTTAGGGCAGTGCAGTGGTATTCGGACAGTGTAGGGGGTCGTGCTGGGGCCGGTGTTTCAGGGTGTAGGGCAGTGCAGTGGTGTTCGGGGAGTGTAGGGGGCCATGCTGTGGCCAGTGTTTTTAGGGTTTAGGGCTGTTCAGTGGTGTTCGGGCAGTGTAGGGGGTCGTGCTGGGGCCGGTGTTTTTAGGGCTTAGGGCAGTGCAGTGGTGTTTGGGCAGTGTAGGGGGTCGTGCTGGGGCTGGTGTTTCAGGGTGTAGTGCTGTGGTGTTCGGGAAGTGTAGGGGGTCATGCTGGGGCTGGTGTTTCAGGTTTTAGGGCAGTGCAGTGGTGTTCGGGGAGTGTAGGGGATCGTGCTGTGGCCGGTGTTTCAGGGTTTAGGGCAGTGCAGTGGTGTTCGGGCAGTGTAGGGGGTCGTTCTGGGGCCAGTGTTTCAGGGTGTAGGGCAGTGCAGTGGTGTTCGGGCAGTATAGGGGGTCATGCTGGTGCCGGTGTTTCAGGGTTTAGGGCAGTGCAGTGTTGTTCGGGGAGTGTAGGGGGTCGTGCTGTGGCCGGTGTTTCAGGGTTTAGGGCAGTGTAGTGCTGTTCGGGCAGTGTAGGGGGTCATGATGGGGCCGGTGTTTCAGGGTGTAGGGCAGTGCAGTGGTGTTCGGGCAGTGTAGCGGGTCGTGCTGGGGCTGGTGTTTCAGGGTTTAGGGCAGTGCAGTGGTGTTCGTTCAGTGTAGGGTTTGTGCTGGGGCAGGTGTTTCAGGGTTTAGGGCAGTGCAGTGGGGTTCGGGGAGTGTAGGGGGTCGTGCTGGGGCCGGTGTTTTTAGGGTTTAGGGCAGTTCAGTGGTGTTCGGGCAGTGTAGGGGGTCATGCTGGGGCCGGTGTTTTTAGGATTTAGGGCAGTGCAGTGGTGTTCGGGAAGTGTAGGGGATTGTGCTGGGGCCGGTGTTTCTGGGTATAGGACAGTGTTGTTCGGGCAGTGTAGGGGGTCGTGCTGGGGGTGGTGTTTCAGTCTTTAGGGCAGTGCAGTGGTGTTCAGGAAGTGTGGGGGGTCGTTCAGGGGCTGTGTTTCACGGTTTCGAGCAGTGCAGTGGTGTTCGGGCAGTGTAGGGGGTCGTGCTGGTGCTGGTGTTTCAGGGTTTAGGGCAGTGCAGTGGTGGAAGTTCAGTGTGGGGGGTTGTGCTGGGGCCGGTGTTTCAGGGTTTATGGAAGTGCAGTGGTGTTCGGGGAGTGTAGGGGTTCGTGCTGGGGCTGGTGTTTCAGGGTTTAGGGCAGTGCAGTGGTGTTCGGGCAGTGCAGGGGGTCATGCTGGGGCCGGTGTTTCAGGGTTTAGGGCAGTGCAGTGGTGTTCAGGCAGTGTAGCGGGTCGTGCTGGGGCCAGTGTTTCAGAGTGTAGGGCAGGGCAGGGCAGGGGTGTTCGGGCAGTGTAGGGGGTCGTGCTGGGGCCAGAGTTTCCGGCTGTAGGGCAATGCAGTGGTGTTCGGGCAGTGTAGGGGGCCGTGCTGGTGCCAGTGTTTCAGGGTTAAGAGCAGTGCAGTGGTGTTCGGGGAGTGTAGGGGGTCGTGCTGTGGCCAGTGTTTCAGGGTTTAGGGCAGTGCAGTGGTGTTCGGGAAGTATAGGGGGTCATGCTGGGGCCGGTGTTTCAGGGCGTAGGGCAGTGCAGTGGTGTTCGGGGAGTGTAGGGGGTCGTGCTGGGGCCAGTGTTTCAGGGTGAAGGGAAGTGCAGTGGTGTTCGGGCAATGTAGGGGGTCATGCTAGGGCTGGTGTTTCAGGGTGTAGGGCAGTGCAGTGGTGTTCGGGCAGTGTAGGGGGTCGTGCTGGGGCTGGTGTTTCATGGTGTAGGGCAGTGCTGTGGTGTTCGGGCAGTGTAGCGGGTCGTGCTGGGGCTGGTGTTTCAGGGTTTAGGGCAGTGCAGTGGTGATCGTTCAGTGTAGGAGGTCGCGCTGGGGCCGGTGTTTCAGGCTTTAGGGCAGTGCAGTGGTGTTCGGGGAGTGTAGGGGGTCGTGCTGGGGCCAGTGTTTTTAGGATTTAGGGCAGTGCAGTGGTGTTCGGGCAGTATAGGGGGTCATGCTGGGGCCGGTGTTTCAGGGCGTAGGGCAGTGCAGTGGTGTTCGGGGAGTGTAGGGGGTCGTGCTGGGGCCGGTGTTTCAGGGTGAAGGGACGTGCAGTGGTGTCCGGGGAATGTAGGGGGTCATGCTAGGGCTGGTGTTTCAGGGTGTAGGGCAGTGCAGTGGTGTTCGGGCAGTGTAGGGGGTCGTGCTGGGGCTGGTGTTTCATGGTTTAGGGCAGTGCAGTGGTGTTCGGGGAGTGTAGGGGGTCGTGCTGGGGCCGGTGTTTCAGGGAGAAGGGAAGTGCAGTGGTGTCCGGGGAATGTAGGGGGTCATGCTAGGGCTGGTGTTTCAGGGTGTAGGGCAGTGCAGTGGTGTTCGGGCAGTGTAGGGGGTCGTGCTGGGGCTGGTGTTTCAGGATTTAGGGCAGTGCAGTGGTGTTCGGGGAGTGTAGGGGGTCGTGCTGGGGCCAGTGTTTTTAGGGTTTAGGGCAGTGCCGTGGTGTTCGGGAAGTGTAGGGGGTCGTGCTGGGGCCGGTGTTTCTGGGTGTAGGGCAGTGTTGTTCGGGCAGTGTAGGGGGTTGTGCTGGGGGTGGTGTTTCAGTCTTTAGGGCAGTGCAGTGGTGTTCGGGAAGTGTGGGGGGTCGTTCAGGGGCTGTGTTTCACTGTTTAGAGCAGTGCAGTGGTGTTCGGGCAGTGTAGGGGGTCGTGCTGGTGTTTAAGGGTTTAGGGCAGTGCAGTGGTGTAAGTTCAGTGTAGGGGATCGTGCTGGGGCTGGTGTTTCAGGGTTTAGGGCAGTGCAGTGGTGTTCGTTCAGTTTAGGGGGTTGTGCTGGGGCCGGTGTTTCAGGGTTTATGGAAGTGCAATGGTGTTCGGGGAGTGTAGGGGGTCGTGCTGGTGCCGGTGTTTCAGGGTTTAGGGCAGTGCAGTGGTGTTTGGGGAGTGCAGGGGGTCGTGCTTTGACTGGTGTTTCAGGGTTTCATGCAGTGCAGTGGTGGTCGGGCAGTGTAGGGGGTCGTGCTGGGGCCGGTGTTGCAGGGTGTAAGGTCAGAGCAGTGGTGTTCGGGCAGTGCAGGGGGTCATGCTGGGGCGAGTGTTTCAGGGTTTAGGGCAGTGCAGTGGTGTTCAGGCAGTGTAGGGGGTCTGCTGGGGCCAGTGTTTCAGGGTGTAGGGCAGGGCAGGGGTGTTCGGGCAGTGTAGGGGGTGGTGCTGGGGCCAGAGTTTCCAGGTGTAGGGCAGTGCAGTGGTGTTCGGGCAGTGTAGGGGGTCGTGCTTGTGCCGGTGTTTCAGGGTTTAGGGCAGTGTAGTGGTGTTCGGGGAGTGTAGGGGGTCGTGCTGTGGCTGGTGTTTCAGGGTTTAGGGCAGTGCATGGTGTTCGGGCAGTATAGGGGGTCATGCCAGGGCTGGTGTTTCAGGGTGCAGGGCAGTGCAGTGGTGTTCGGGCAGTGTAGGGGGTCGTGCTGGGGCTGGTGTTTCAGGGTTTAGGGCAGTGCAGTTGTGATCATTCAGTGTAGTGGGTTGTGCTGGGGCTGGGGTTTCAGGCTTTAGGGCAGTGCAGTGGACTTCGGGGAGTGTAGGGGGTCGTGCTGGGGCCAGTGTTTTTAGGGTTTAGGGCAGTTTAGTGGTGTTCGGGCAGTGTAGGAGGTTGTGCTGGGGCCGGTGTTTTTATGGTTTAGGGCAGTGCAGTGGTGTTTGGACAGTGTAGCGGGTCGTGCTGGGACTGGTGTTTCAGGGTGTAGTGCAGTGGTGCTCGGGCAGTGTAGGGGTCATGCTGGGGCTGGTGTTTCAGAGTTTAGGGCAGTGCAGTGGTGTTTGGGCAGTGTAGCGGGTCGTGCTGGGGCTGGTGTTTCAGGGTTGAGGGCAGTGCAGTGGTGATCGTTCAGTGTAGGGGGTCGTGCTGGGGCCGGTGTTTCAGGCTTTAGGGCAGTGCAGTGGTGTTCGGGAAGTTCAGGGGGTCGTGCTGGGGCTGGTGTTTCAGGCTTATGGGGAGTGCAGTAGTATTCAGGCAGTGTAGCGGGTCGAGCTGGGGCTGGTGTGTCATGGTTTAGGGCAGTGCAGTGGTGTTCGGACAGTGTAGAGGATCATGCTGGGGCTGGTGTTTCAGGGTGTAGGGCAGTGCAGTGGTGTTCGGGAAGTGTAGGGGGTCATGCTGGGGCCGGTGTTTCAGGGTGTAGGGCAGTACAGTGGTGTTCGGGCAGTGCAGGGGGTCGTGCTGGGGCCGGAGTTTCCGGGTGTAGGGCAGTGCAGTGGTGTTCGCGCAGTGTTGGGGGTTGTGCTGGGGCCGGTGTTTCAGAGTATAGGACAATGTAGTGGTGTTCGGGCAGTGAAGGGTTCGTGCTGGGGCCGGTGTTTCAGGGTGTAGGGCAGTGCAGTGGTGTTCGGGCAGTGTTGGGGATCGTGCTGGGGTCAGTTTTTCAGGGTTTAGGGCAGTGCAGTGGTGTTCGGGGAGTTTAGGGGGTCATGCTGGGGCCGGTGTTTCAGGGTTTAGGGCTGTGCAGTGGTGTTCAGGGAGCATAGGGGGTCGTGCTGGGGCCGGTATTTCAGGGTTTAGGGCAGAGCAGTGGTGTTCAGGGATCACAGGGGGTCTTGCTGGGGCCGGTGTTTCAGGGTTTAGGGCAGTGCAATGGTGTTTGGGCTGAGTAGGGGGTCGTGTTGGGGGTGGTGTTTCAAGGTTTATGGCCGAGCAGTGGTGTTCGGGAAGAGTAGGGGGTCCTGCTGGGGATGGTGTTTCAGGCTTTAGGGGAGTGCAGTGGTGTTCAGGCAGTGTAGGGGGTCATGCTGGGGCTGGTGTTTCATGGTGTAGGGCACTGCAGTGGTGTTTGGGAAGAGTAGGGGGTTGTGCTGGGGCCGGTGTTTTTAGGGTTTAGGGCAGTTCAGTGGGGTTCAGGCAGTGTAGGGGGTCGTGCTGGGACTGATGTTTCAGGGTTTAGTGCAGTGGTGTTTGGGCAGTGTAGGGGGTCCTGCTGGGGATGGTGTTTCAGGCTTTAGGGGAGTGCAGTGGTGTTCAGGCAGTGTAGGGGGTCATGCTGGGGCTGGTGTTTCATGGTGTAGGGCACTGCAGTGATGTTTGGGAAGAGTAGGGGGTTGTGCTGGGGCCGGTGTTTTTAGGGTTTAGGGCAGTTCAGTGGTGTTCGGGCAGTGTAGGGGGTCATGCTGGGGCCGGTGTTTTTAGGGTTTAGGGCAGTGCAGTGGTGTTCAGGCAGTGTAGGGGGTCGTGCTGGGGCTGGTGTTTCAGGGTATAGTGCAGTGGTGTTCGGGCAGTGTAGGGGGTCATGCTGAGGCGGTGTTTCAGGTTGTAGGGCAGTGCAGTGGTGTTTGGGAAGAGTAGGGGGTCGTGCTGGGGTCGGTGTTTCTGGGTGTAGGGCAGTGTAGTGTTGTTCGGGCAGTGTAGGGGCTCGTGCTGGGGGTGGTGTTTCAGGGTTTAGAGCAGTGCAGTGGTGTTCGTGGAGTGTAGGAGGTCGTGCTGGGGCCGGTGTTTCAGGGTTTAGGGCAGTGCAGTGGTATTCGGACAGTGTAGGGGGTCGTGCTGGGGCCGGTGTTTCAGGGTGTAGGGCAGTGCAGTGGTGTTCGGGGAGTGTAGGGGGCCATGCTGTGGCCAGTGTTTTTAGGGTTTAGGGCTGTTCAGTGGTGTTCGGGCAGTGTAGGGGGTCGTGCTGGGGCCGGTGTTTTTAGGGCTTAGGGCAGTGCAGTGGTGTTTGGGCAGTGTAGGGGGTCGTGCTGGGGCTGGTGTTTCAGGGTGTAGTGCTGTGGTGTTCGGGAAGTGTAGGGGGTCATGCTGGGGCTGGTGTTTCAGGTTTTAGGGCAGTGCAGTGGTGTTCGGGGAGTGTAGGGGATCGTGCTGTGGCCGGTGTTTCAGGGTTTAGGGCAGTGCAGTGGTGTTCGGGCAGTGTAGGGGGTCGTTCTGGGGCCAGTGTTTCAGGGTGTAGGGCAGTGCAGTGGTGTTCGGGCAGTATAGGGGGTCATGCTGGTGCCGGTGTTTCAGGGTTTAGGGCAGTGCAGTGTTGTTCGGGGAGTGTAGGGGGTCGTGCTGTGGCCGGTGTTTCAGGGTTTAGGGCAGTGTAGTGCTGTTCGGGCAGTGTAGGGGGTCATGATGGGGCCGGTGTTTCAGGGTGTAGGGCAGTGCAGTGGTGTTCGGGGAGTGTAGGGGGTCATTCTGGGACCGGTGTTTCAGGGTGAAGAGAAGTGCAGTGGTGTTCGGGCAATGTAGGGGGTCGTGCTAGGGCTGGTGTTTCAGGGTTTAGGGCAGTGCAGTGGTGTTCGTTCAGTGTAGGGTTTGTGCTGGGGCAGGTGTTTCAGGCTTTAGGGCAGTGCAGTGGTGTTCAGGGAGTTTAGCGGGTCGTGCTGTGGCCAGTGTTTTTAGGGTTTTGGGCAGTTCAGTGGTGTTCGTGCTTGGGCTGGTGTTTCAGGGTGTAGTTGTAACATTTCATAAAATAAAAGATGAGTCCTTGGGTTGCTGCATCCAGATGTAAGTTTATTTTCATTAATCGGGAATCAATGTACAGGATACAGGCCCCAGTTAAGATCCAGTTAAAGCTCAGTTAAGGCCCAGTTTAAAACTCAGTTAAGCCCCACCGGGAGCAGCTGCCCTGCTGCTCAGCCTCAGATCTAACTGGCAGTAGAATCAAACATACACAAAAGGAACTCTTGGGTGACATCACAGATACAGGCTGAGGGACTTAGAACAAACACAGAAGAAGGACAGAGGAGAAGGAAAAGCAGGATGTAACACATCTCCCTCCTTGACAGAAATGAGAGACAGATGTGAAATAGTACATACAGCAGAGATGAAAGTAACACAACTTTAAAGGAAATTAGAGACATACGGAAACGACAGAAAGAAGAAAAGTAAATGATAGAACAAACAGCACATAAAAGAAAACCCTCTTCCCCAAGTAAGTGAAAGAGGATAGAGATCAAATGGAAACATTTACAAAATATTCATAAATATAACGACATTTTCAAATATAATGCCATTTAGAAGAAATAATCACCATTGCACAATGGATTAGCATTTTCAAATATAACACCATTTAGATGAAATGATCACCATTCCCCTCCCTTGGGAAAAATCCAATAAAACATTTCTGACTCAAGTTCCAAAACTTCTTAAAATATTGGAGAACACTGCTCCCAAAACCTCCTCATCAATTGAAAATGAACACCTCTAAAACATTAGAGCACATACGTGGTTCATATATACTAAAACTCCTCACATGAAAGCGAGCACGAATATAACTGAGCACACTATGGCTCTTTACCTTTAAACTTGAAAAAACGAAGCCCTAAGACTTCTCACATGAAAGCGAGCAAGAATTTAACTGAGCACACTATGGCTCTTTACCTTTAAACTTGAAAAAACGAAGCCCTAAGACTTCTCACATGAAAGCGAGCAAGAATTTAACTGAGCACACTATGGCTCTTTACCTTTAAACTTGAAAGCTTGGAGCGCCTCAAAAAATGAGCACCGAATGTGGCTCCGACAATACATATCCAAACACTGGAGCAAACAATCTCCAGTTTTACCTTTTTTGAAAATGGAGCACCTCAAAAATGAGCACCGATGTGGCTCCGCACACAATTACATTAAATTAAATTAAATATCTCAAAACGCATCACCAATACATATCCAAACACTGAAGCAACCAATCTCCATAACCATGAAAACAAATGAGCACCTCAACGAAGGTTGAGCACCATTGTGGCTCAAAAGTACGCAATAATAAAATTCTTCAAACCCATCACACAAAAGTATAAGTAACAGCGCAAACATCACACTGCATAACTTAACAATATGCATAATGAAATACACAACTTTTTAAAACATAACAAACTAAAATAATAAAGGTAGTCACCGTAGTCTGATATTTGAAGAGAGCTACTCCTCTGATGTGTGGCACCAGGAAGACAAAAAGTAAAGTCAAACTTGAAGAAGTCATAATGGCTTGCACAGCTCTGTCCACTTTGGGAAAATGAATACCTCCATTGTCGGGAGAAAGACACACACACAGGCTGAGCAGCACATCGTTCCAGTTCAAGATGTAAAACTAATTCTTCCAACGCAGCGTTTCTGTGAGACGTTAATTTCATTTGAAATGCCACACTTTCTGCATTCCTGTAAGGCACAAACTTAAATTTTGACATGCCGTACTTCTGGCACTCAAAACAGTGACGTGGGTATGAGTGACGAACACACAATCGAGATATTTTAAAGTCAAGAAAGCCCAAGATGGAGGCACGCTGCCTCACGCTGCACCTGGTGGCTCTCGGCATCTACGTGCACCAAACGTCAGGAAGGATCACCGGAGCAGTAGAAGACACATTCGTAACAGTGGCTGAAATGGAACTCAGCACAGCATGAAGAGCACGAGAGAGGAACCTTTACAAAGGTATGCGCGTGCAAAACTAGTCACGAGCTCCATTTGTTTTCAACCATGTAAATGTCGGTTGAGTAACAATGCAAACAGTGAGGACTCGGAGTTGCTCAACTAATAATAATGTCTCAACTGTTTTAGCTTACCGGTGCTAGAAAAATACCTCCGCTGTGTGAATCAAGCACTGTTCACTTTCTATCAGCTATTCATAGTGAAAACACTGCACAAACATGTCCAAACCAATATCGCACGTCCTGTGTAAAATCGGCAGTTTGTCTTCTCCTTTTCTTTTAATTAAAAGTTGAGATAGGACTGATTTTCCAGCTGCAGGCACAGTTTTCTTTTTCCAGATATGTAAAAGTCTCCAGAAAGTCGATTAAAGTACAAACACTTAAAGTAGAGTGCCCAGACTTCAGGTAACCACACACCCTTTTAAACACGTGGCAGATCCAAGGTTAATCAAATCAAATCTCCTCCTTTTTTACGATGTGTGAGTCTCAAAATCAAGGTGCAAATTCCATGTAAAAGTAGATTTCAAAAAGCAGGTGACATCTAATGTTTAGGCGTACTTTAACATGTCCCCAACCCAACTTACTTCAGGCTGTCAGTTGTTGTAGACACCGGTGGGGCAATCAAGGGGTTGGACATGCAGTTCATTTAATTTCTTGTAGTTTCTCTTGTAAAATTCTTTGATCACGCGTGGTTTCTTCCTTCAAATCGTCGCCAGTGTAACATTTCATAAAATAAAAGATGAGTCCTTGGGTTGCTGCATCCAGATGTAAGTTTATTTTCATTAATAAGGAATCAATGTACAGGATACAGGCCCCAGTTAGGATCCAGTTAAAGCTCAGTTAAGGCCCAGTTTAAAACCCAGTTAAGCCCCACCGGGAGCAGCTGCCCTGCTGCTCAGCCTCAGATCTAACTGGCAGTAGAATCAAACATACACAAAAGGAACTCTTGGGTGACATCACAGATACAGGCTGAGGGACTTAGAACAAACACAGAAGAAGGACAGAGGAGAAGGAAAAGCAGGATGTAACAGTAGTGCAGTGGTGTTCGGGCAGTGTAGGGGGTTGTGCTGGGGCTGGTGTTTCAGGGTTTAGGGCAGTGCAGTGTAGTTCGTTCAGTGTAGGGGGTCATGCTGGGGCAGTTGTTTCAGGGTTTAGGGCAGTGCAGTGGTGTTCGGGAAGTGTAGGGGGTCGTGCTGGGGCCGGTGTTTCTGGGTGTAGGGCAGTTTTGTTCGGGCAGTGTAGGGGGTCGTGCTGGGGGTGGTGTTTCAGGGTTTAGAGCAGTGCAGTGGTGTTCGTTCAGTGTAGGGGGTTGTGCTGGGGCCGGTGTTTCAGGGTTTATGGAAGTGCAGTGGTGTTCGGGCAGTGTAGGGGGTCATGCTGGGGTCGGTGTTTTTAGGGTTTAGGGCAGTGCAGTGGTGTTCGGGAAGTGTAGGGGATCGTGCTGGGGCCGGTGTTTCAGGGTTTAGGGCAATGCAGTGGTGTTCGTTCAGTGTAGGGGTCGTGCTGGGGCCGGTGTTTCTGGGTGACGGGTAGTTTTGTTCGGGCAGTGTAGGGGGTCGTGCTGGGGCTGGTGTTTCAGGGTGTAGTGCAGTGGTGTTCGGGCAGTGTAGGGGGTCATGCTGAGGCGGTGTTTCAGGTTGTAGGGCAGTGCAGTGGTGTTTGGGAAGAGTAGGGGGTCGTTCTGGGGTCGGTGTTTCTGGGTGTAGGGCAGTGTAGTGTTGTTCGGGCAGTGTAGGGGCTCGTGCTGGGGGTGGTGTTTCAGGGTTTAGAGCAGTGCAGTGGTGTTCGGGGAGTGTAGGAGGTCGTGCTGGGGCCGGTGTTTCAGGGTTTAGGGCAGTGCAGTGGTGTTCGGACAGTGTAGGGGGTCGTGCTAGGGCCGGTGTTTCAGGGTGTAGGGCAGTGCAGTGGTGTTCGGGGAGTGTAGGGGGCCATGCTGTGGCCAGGGTTTTTAGGGTTTAGGGCTGTTCAGTGGTGTTCGGGCAGTGTAGGGGGTAGTGCTGGGGCCGGTGTTTTTAGGGTTTAGGGCAGTGCAGTGGTGTTTGGGCAGTGTAGGGGGTCGTGCTGGGGCTGGTGTTTCAGGGAGTAGTGCTGTGGTGTTCGGGAAGTGTAGGGGGTCATGCTGGGGCTGGTGTTTCAGGTTTTAGGGCAGTGCAGTGGTTTTCGGGGAGTGTAGGGGATCGTGCTGTGGCTCGTGTTTCAGGGTTTAAGGCAGTGCAGTGGTGTTCGGGCAGTGTAGGGGGTCGTTCTTGGGCCAGTGTTTCAGGGTGTAGGGCAGTGCAGTGGTGTTCGGGCAGTGTAGGGGGTCGTGCTGGTGCCGGTGTTTCAGGAGTTTAGGGCAGTGCAGTGTTGTTCGGGGAGTGTAGGGGGTCGTGCTGTGGCCGGTGTTTCAGGGTTTAGGGCAGTGTAGTGGTGTTCGGGCAGTGTAGGGGGTCATGATGGGGCCGGTGTTTCAAGGTGTAGGGCAGTGCAGTGGTGTTCGGGGAGAGTAGGGGGTCGTGCTGGGACCGGTGTTTCAGGGTGAAGAGAAGTGCATTGGTGTTCGGGCAATGTAGGGGGTCGTGCTAGGGCTGGTGTTTCAGGGCGTAGGGCAGTGCAGTGGTGTTCGGGCAGTGTAGGGGGTCGTGCAGGGGCTGGTGTTTCATGGTTTAGGGCAGTGCAGTGGTGTTCGGGCAGTGTAGCGGGTCGTGCTGGGGCTGGTGTTTCAGGGTTTAGGGCAGTGCAGTGGTGTTCGTTCAGTGTAGGGTTTGTGCTGGGGCAGGTGTTTCAGGGTTTAGGGCAGTACAGTGGTGTTCGGGGAGTGTAGGGGGTCATGATGGGGCCGGTGTTTCAGGGTGTAGGGCAGTGCAGTGGTGTTCGGGGAGTGTAGGGGGTCGTTCTGGGACCGGTGTTTCAGGGTGAAGAGAAGTGCAGTGGTGTTCGGGCAATGTAGGGGGTCGTGCTAGGGCTGGTGTTTCAGGGCGTAGGGCAGTGCAGTGGTGTTCGGGCAGTGTAGGGGGTCATGCTGGGGCTGGTGTTTCATGGTTTAGGGCAGTGCAGTGGTGTTCGGGCAGTGTCGCGGGTCGTGCTGGGGCTGGGGTTTCAGGGTTTAGGGCAGTGCAGTGGTGTTCGTTCAGTGTAGGGTTTGTGCTGGGGCAGGTGTTTCAGGCTTTAGGGCAGTGCAGTGGTGTTCAGGGAGTTTAGCGGGTCGTGCTGGGGCCAGTGTTTTTAGGGTTTTGGGCAGTTCAGTGGTGTTCGTGCTTGGGCTGGTGTTTCAGGGTGTAGTTGTAACATTTCATAAAATAAAAGATGAGTCCTTGGGTTGCTGCATCCAGATGTAAGTTTATTTTCATTAATCAGGAATCAATGTACAGGATACAGGCCCCATTTAAAATCCAGTTAAAGCTCAGTTAAGGCCCAGTTTAAAACTCAGTTAAGCCCCACCGGGAGCAGCTGCCCTGCTGCTCAGCCTCAGATCTAACTGGCAGTAGAATCAAACATACACAAAAGGAACTCTTGGGTGACATCACAGATACAGGCTGAGGGACTTAGAACAAACACAGAAGAAGGACAGAGGAGAAGGAAAAGCAGGATGTAACACATCTCCCTCCTTGACAGAAATGAGAGACAGATGTGAAATAGTACATACAGCAGAGATGAAAGTAACACAACTTTAAAGGAAATTAGAGACATACGGAAACGACAGAAAGAAGAAAAGTAAATGATAGAACAAACAGCACATAAAAGAAAACCCTCTTCCCCAAGTAAGTGAAAGAGGATAGAGATCAAATGGAAACATTTACAAAATATTCATAAATATAACAACATTTTCAAATATAATGCCATTTAGAAGAAATAATCACCATTGCACAATGGATTAGCATTTTCAAATATAACACCATTTAGATGAAATGATCACCATTCCCCTCCCTTGGGAAAAATCCAATAAAACATTTCTGACTCAAGTTCCAAAACTTCTTAAAATATTGGAGAACACTGCTCCCAAAACCTCCTCATCAATTGAAAATGAACACCTCTAAAACATTAGAGCACATACGTGGTTCATATATACTAAAACTCCTCACATGAAAGCGAGCACGAATATAACTGAGCACACTATGGCTCTTTACCTTTAAACTTGAAAAAAATGAAGCCCTAAGACTTCTCACCTGAAAGCGAGCATGAATATAACTGAGCACACTATGGCTCTTTACCTTTAAACTTGAAAAAACGAAGCCCTAAGACTTCTCACATGAAAGCGAGCAAGAATTTAACTGAGCACACTATGGCTCTTTACCTTTAAACTTGAAAGCTTGGAGCGCCTCAAAAAATGAGCACCGAATGTGGCTCCGACAATACATATCCAAACACTGGAGCAAACAATCTCCAGTTTTACCTTTTTTGAAAATGGAGCACCTCAAAAATGAGCACCGATGTGGCTCCGCACACAATTACATGAAATTAAATTAAATATCTCAAAACGCATCACCAATACATATCCAAACACTGAAGCAACCAATCTCCATAACCATGAAAACAAATGAGCACCTCAACGAAGGTTGAGCACCATTGTGGCTCAAAAGTACGCAATAATAAAATTCTTCAAACCCATCACACAAAAGTATAAGTAACAGCGCAAACATCACACTGCATAACTTAACAATATGCATAATGAAATACACAACTTTTTAAAACATAACAAACTAAAATAATAAAGGTAGTCACCGTAGTCTGATATTTGGAGAGAGCTACTCCTCTGATGTGTGGCACCAGGAAGACAAAAAGTAAAGTCAAACTTGAAGAAGTCATAATGGCTTGCACAGCTCTGTCCACTTTGGGAAAATGAATACCTCCATTGTCGGGAGAAAGACACACACACAGGCTGAGCAGCACATCGTTCCAGTTCAAAATGTAAAACTAATTCTTCCAACGCAGCGTTTCTGTGAGACGTTAATTTCATTTGAAATGCCACACTTTCTGCATTCCTGTAAGGCACAAACTTAAATTTTGACATGCCGTACTTCTGGCACTCAAAACAGTGACGTGGGTATGAGTGACGAACACACAATCGAGATATTTTAAAGTCAAGAAAGCCCAAGATGGAGGCACGCTGCCTCACGCTGCACCTGGTGGCTCTCGGCATCTACGTGCACCAAACGTCAGGAAGGATCACCGGAGCAGTAGAAGACACATTCGTAACAGTGGCTGAAATGGAACTCAGCACAGCATGAAGAGCACGAGAGTTGTTACAAAGGTATGCGCGTGCAAAACTAGTCACGAGCTCCATTTGTTTTCAACCATGTAAATGTCGGCTGAGTAACAATGCAAACAGTGAGGACTCGGAGTTGCTCAACTAATAATAATGTCTCAACTGTTTTAGCTTACCGGTGCTAGAAAAATACCTCCGCTGTGTGAATCAAGCACTGTTCACTTTCTATCAGCTATTCATAGTGGAAACACTGCACAAACATGTCCAAACCAATATCGCACGTCCTGTGTAAAATCGGCAGTTTGTCTTCTCCTTTTCTTTTAATTAAAAGTTGAGATAGGACTGATTTTCCAGCTGCAGGCACAGTTTTCTTTTTCCAGATATGTAAAAGTCTCCAGAAAGTCGATTAAAGTACAAACACTTAAAGTAGAGTGCCCAGACTTCAGGTAACCACACACCCTTTTAAACACGTGGCAGATCCAAGGTTAATCAAATCAAATATCCTCCTTTTTTACGATGTGTGAGTCTCAAAATCAAGGTGCAAATTCCATGTAAAAGTAGATTTCAAAAAGCAGGTGACATCTAATGTTTAGGCGTACTTTAACATGTCCCCAACCCAACTTACTTCAGGCTGTCAGTTGTTGTAGACACCGGTGGGGCAATCAAGGGGTTGGACATGCAGTTCATTTAATTTCTTGTAGTTTCTCTTGTAAAATTCTTTGATCACGCGTGGTTTCTTCCTTCAAATCGTCGCCAGTGTAACATTTCATAAAATAAAAGATGAGTCCTTGGGTTGCTGCATCCAGATGTAAGTTTATTTTCATTAATCAGGAATCAATGTACAGGATACAGGCCCCAGTTAGGATCCAGTTAAAGCTCAGTTAAGGCCCAGTTTAAAACCCAGTTAAGCCCCACCGGGAGCAGCTGCCCTGCTGCTCAGCCTCAGATCTAACTGGCAGTAGAATCAAACATACACAAAAGGAACTCTTGGGTGACATCACAGATACAGGCTGAGGGGCTTAGAACAAACACAGAAGAAGGACAGAGGAGAAGGAAAAGCAGGATGTAACAGTAGTGCAGTGGTGTTCGGGCAGTGTAGGGGGTTGTGCTGGGGCTGGTGTTTCAGGGTTTAGGGCAGTGCAGTGTAGTTCGTTCAGTGTAGGGGGTCATGCTGGGGCAGTTGTTTCAGGGTTTAGGGCAGTGCAGTGGTGTTCGGGAAGTGTAGGGGGTCGTGCTGGGGCCGGTGTTTCTGGGTGTAGGGCAGTTTTGTTCGGGCAGTGTAGGGGGTCGTGCTGGGGGTGGTGTTTCAGGGTTTAGAGCAGTGCAGTGGTGTTCGTTCAGTGTAGGGGGTTGTGCTGGGGCCGGTGTTTCAGGGTTTATGGAAGTGCAGTGGTGTTCGGGCAGTGTAGGGGGTCATGCTGGGGCCGGTGTTTTTAGGGTTTAGGGCAGTGCAGTGGTGTTCGGGAAGTGTAGGGGATCGTGCTGGGGCCGGTGTTTCAGGGTTTAGGGCAATGCAGTGGTGTTCGTTCAGTGTAGGGGTCGTGCTGGGGCCGGTGTTTCTGGGTGACGGGCAGTTTTGTTCGGGCAGTGTAGGGGGTCGTGCTGGGGCTGGTGTTTCAGGGTGTAGTGCAGTGGTGTTCGGGCAGTGTAGGGGGTCATGCTGAGGCGGTGTTTCAGGTTGTAGGGCAGTGCAGTGGTGTTTGGGAAGAGTAGGGGGTCGTTCTGGGGTCGGTGTTTCTGGGTGTAGGGCAGTGTAGTGTTGTTCGGGCAGTGTAGGGGCTCGTGCTGGGGGTGGTGTTTCAGGGTTTAGAGCAGTGCAGTGGTGTTCGGGGAGTGTAGGAGGTCGTGCTGGGGCCGGTGTTTCAGGGTTTAGGGCAGTGCAGTGGTGTTCGGACAGTGTAGGGGGTCGTGCTAGGGCCGGTGTTTCAGGGTGTTCGGCAGTGCAGTGGTGTTCGGGGAGTGTAGGGGGCCATGCTGTGGCCAGTGTTTTTAGGGTTTAGGGCTGTTCAGTGGTGTTCGGGCAGTGTAGGGGGTAGTGCTGGGGCCGGTGTTTTTAGGGTTTAGGGCAGTGCAGTGGTGTTTGGGCAGTGTAGGGGGTCGTGCTGGGGCTGGTGTTTCAGGGAGTAGTGCTGTGGTGTTCGGGAAGTGTAGGGGGTCATGCTGGGGCTGGTGTTTCAGGTTTTAGGGCAGTGCAGTGGTGTTCGGGGAGTGTAGGGGATCGTGCTGTGGCTCGTGTTTTAGGGTTTAAGGCAGTGCAGTGGTGTTCGGGCAGTGTAGGGGGTCGTTCTTGGGCCGGTGTTTCAGGGTGTAGGGCAGTGCAGTGGTGTTCGGGCAGTGTAGGGGGTCGTGCTGGTGCCGGTGTTTCAGGAGTTTAGGGCAGTGCAGTGTTGTTCGGGGAGTGTAGGGGGTCGTGCTGTGGCCGGTGTTTCAGGGTTTAGGGCAGTGTAGTGGTGTTCGGGCAGTGTAGGGGGTCATGATGGGGCCGGTGTTTTTAGGGTTTAGGGCAGTGCAGTGGTGTTCGGGAAGTGTAGGGGATCGTGCTGGGGCCGGTGTTTCAGGGTTTAGGGCAATGCAGTGGTGTTCGTTCAGTGTAGGGGTCGTGCTGGGGCCGGTGTTTCTGGGTGACGGGCAGTTTTGTTCGGGCAGTGTAGGGGGTCGTGCTGGGGCTGGTGTTTCAGGGTGTAGTGCAGTGGTGTTCGGGCAGTGTAGGGGGTCATGCTGAGGCGGTGTTTCAGGTTGTAGGGTAGTGCAGTGGTGTTTGGGAAGAGTAGGGGGTCGTTCTGGGGTCGGTGTTTCTGGGTGTAGGGCAGTGTAGTGTTGTTCGGGCAGTGTAGGGGCTCGTGCTGGGGGTGGTGTTTCAGGGTTTAGAGCAGTGCAGTGGTGTTCGGGGAGTGTAGGAGGTCGTGCTGGGGCCGGTGTTTCAGGGTTTAGGGCAGTGCAGTGGTGTTCGGACAGTGTAGGGGGTCGTGCTAGGGCCGGTGTTTCAGGGTGTAGGGCAGTGCAGTGGTGTTCGGGGAGTGTAGGGGGCCATGCTGTGGCCAGTGTTTTTAGGGTTTAGGGCTGTTCAGTGGTGTTCGGGCAGTGTAGGGGGTAGTGCTGGGGCCGGTGTTTTTAGGGTTTAGGGCAGTGCAGTGGTGTTTGGGCAGTGTAGGGGGTCGTGCTGGGGCTGGTGTTTCAGGGAGTAGTGCTGTGGTGTTCGGGAAGTGTAGGGGGTCATGCTGGGGCTGGTGTTTCAGGTTTTAGGGCAGTGCAGTGGTGTTCGGGGAGTGTAGGGGATCGTGCTGTGGCTCGTGTTTTAGGGTTTAAGGCAGTGCAGTGGTGTTCGGGCAGTGTAGGGGGTCGTTCTTGGGCCGGTGTTTCAGGGTGTAGGGCAGTGCAGTGGTGTTCGGGCAGTGTAGGGGGTCGTGCTGGTGCCGGTGTTTCAGGAGTTTAGGGCAGTGCAGTGTTGTTCGGGGAGTGTAGGGGGTCGTGCTGTGGCCGGTGTTTCAGGGTTTAGGGCAGTGTAGTAGTGTTCGGGCAGTGTAGGGGGTCATGATGGGGCCGGTGTTTCAAGGTGTAGGGCAGTGCAGTGGTGTTCGGGGAGAGTAGGGGGTCGTGCTGGGACCGGTGTTTCAGGGTGAAGAGAAGTGCATTGGTGTTCGGGCAATGTAGGGGGTCGTGCTAGGGCTGGTGTTTCAGGGCGTAGGGCAGTGCAGTTGTGTTCGGGCAGTGTAGGGGGTCGTGCAGGGGCTGGTGTTTCATGGTTTAGGGCAGTGCAGTGGTGTTCGGGCAGTGTAGCGGGTCGTGCTGGGGCTGGTGTTTCAGGGTTTAGGGCAGTGCAGTGGTGTTCGTTCAGTGTAGGGTTTGTGCTGGGGCAGGTGTTTCAGGGTGTAGGGCAGTACAGTGGTGTTCGGGGAGTGTAGGGGGTCGTGCTGGGGCCGGTGTTTTTAGGGTTTAGGGCAGTGCAGTGGTGTTCGGGCAGTGTAGTGGGTCGTGCTGGGGCTGGTGTTTCAGGGTTTAGGGCAGTGCAGTGGTGATCGTTCAGTGTAGGAGGTCGCGCTGGTGCCGGTGTTTCAGGCTTTAGGGCAGTGCAGTGGTGTTCGGGGAGTGTAGGGGTCGTGCTGGGGCCAGTGTTTTTAGGGTTTAGGGCAGTGCCGTGGTGTTCGGGAAGTGTAGGGGGTCGTGCTGGGGCCGGTGTTTCTGGGTGCAGGGCAGTGTTGTTCGGGCAGTGTAGGGGGTTGTGCTGGGGGTGGTGTTTCAGTCTTTAGGGCAGTGCAGTGGTGTTCGGGAAGTGTGGGGGGTCGTTCAGGGGCTGTGTTTCACGGTTTAGAGCAGTGCAGTGGTGTTCGGGCAGTGTAGGGGGTCGTACTGGTGCTGGTGTTTAAGGGTTTAGGGCAGTGCAGTGGTGTAAGTTCAGTGTAGGGGATCGTGCTGGGGTTGGTGTTTCAGGGTTTAGGGCAGTGCAGTGGTGTTCGTTCAGTTTAGGGGGTTGTGCTGGGGCCGGTGTTTCAGGGTTTATGGAAGTGGAATGGTGTTCGGGGAGTGTAGGGGGTCGTGCTGGTGCCGGTGTTTCAGGGTTTAGGGCAGTGCAGTGGTGTTTGGGAAGTGTAGGGGGTCGTGCTTTGACTGGTGTTTCAGGGTTTCATGCAGTGCAGTGGTGGTCGGGCAGTGTAGGGGGTCGTGCTGGGGCCGGTGTTACAGGGTGTAAGGTCAGAGCAGTGGTGTTCGGGCAGTGCAGGGGGTCATGCTGGGGCGGGTGTTTCAGGGTTTAGGGCAGTGCAGTGGTGTTCAGGCAGTGTAGGGGGTCGTGCTGGGGCCAGTGTTTCAGGGTGTAGGGCAGGGCAGGGGTGTTCGGGCAGTGTAGTGGGTGTTGCTGGGGCCAGAGTTTCCAGGTGTAGGGCAGTGCAGTGGTGTTCGGGCAGTGTAGGGGGTCGTGCTTGTGCCGGTGTTTCAGGGTTTAGGGCAGTGTAGTGGTGTTCGGGGAGTGTAGGGGGTCATGCTCTGGCTGGTGTTTCAGGGTTTAGGGCAGTGCATGGTGTTCGGGCAGTATAGGGGGTCATTCTGGGGCCGGTGTTTCAGGGTGTAGGGCAGTGCAGTGGTGTTCGGGGAGTGTAGGGGGTCGTGCTGGGGCCAGTGTTTCAGGGTGAAGGGAAGTGCAGTGGTGTTCGGGCAATGTAGGGGGTCATGCTAGGGCTGGTGGTTCAGGGTGCAGGGCAGTGCAGTGGTGTTCGGGCAGTGTAGGGGGTCGTGCTGGGGCTGGTGTTTCATGGTTTAGGGCAGTGCAGTGGTGTTCTGGCAGTGTAGCGGGTCGTGCTGGGGCTGGTGTTTCAGGGTTTAGGGCAGTGCAGTTGTGATCATTCAGTGTAGGGGGTTGTGCTGGGGCTGGGGTTTCAGGCTTTAGGGCAGTGCAGTGGACTTCGGGGAGTGTAGGGGGTCGTGCTGGGGCCAGTGTTTTTAGGGTTTAGGGCAGTTTAGTGGTGTTCGGGCAGTGTAGGAGGTTGTGCTGGGGCCGGTGTTTTTATGGTTTAGGGCAGTGCAGTGGTGTTTGGACAGTGTAGCGGGTCGTGCTGGGACTGGTGTTTCAGGGTGTAGTGCAGTGGTGCTCGGGCAGTGTAGGGGTCATGCTGGGGCTGGTGTTTCAGAGTTTAGGGCAGTGCAGTGGTGTTCGGGCAGTGTAGCGGGTCGTGCTGGGGCTGGTGTTTCAGGGTTGAGGGCAGTGCAGTGGTGATCGTTCAGTGTAGGGGGCCGTGCTGGGGCCGGTGTTTCAGGCTTTAGGGCAGTGCAGTGGTGTTCGGGAAGTTCAGGGGGTTGTGCTGGGGCTGGTGTTTCAGGCTTATGGGGAGTGCAGTGGTATTCAGGCAGTGTAGCGGGTCGAGCTGGGGCTGGTGTGTCATGGTTTAGGGCAGTGCAGTGGTGTTCGGACAGTGTAGCGGATCATGCTGGGGCCGGTGTTTCAGGGTGTAGGGCAGTGCAGTGGTGTTCGGGAAGTGTAAGGGGTCATGCTGGGGCCGGTGTTTCAGGGTGTAGGGCAGTACAGTGGTGTTCGGGCAGTGCAGGGGGTCGTGCTGGGGCCGGAGTTTCCGGGTGTAGGGCAGTGCAGTGGTGTTCGCGCAGTGTTGGGGGTTGTGCTGGGGCCGGTGTTTCAGGGTATAGGACAGTGTAGTGGTGTTCGGGCAGTGAAGGGGTCATGCTGGGGCCGGTGTTTCAGGGTGTAGGGCAGTGCAGTGGTGTTCGGGCAGTGATGGGGATGGTGCTGGTGTCAGTGTTTCAGGGTTTAGGGTAGTGCAGTGGTGTTCGGGGAGTTTAGGGGGTCATGCTGGGGCCGGTGTTTCAGGGTTTAGGGCTGTGCAGTGGTGTTTGGGGAGCATAGGGGGTCGTGCTGGGGCCGGTATTTCAGGGTTTAGGGCAGAGCAGTGGTGTTCAGGGATCATAGGGGGTCTTGCTGGGGCCGGTGTTTCAGGGTTTAGGGCAGTGCAATGGTGTTTGGGCTGAGTAGGGGGTCGTGTTGGGGTGGTGTTTCAAGGTTTATGGCCGAGCAGTGGTGTTCAGGAAGAGTAGGGGGTCATGCTGGGTGTTAGAAATGGGATTTCTGGTTGGCTAGGGCTTGCGCCAAAGCCAGACAGAAACCACCACTCTAGTCAGGGCTGGGGAGTTACACGCCAAAGATAACCCCTGCTCACCCCCTTGGTAGCTTGGCACGAGCAGTCAGGCTTATCCCTGAGGCGATGTGTAAAGCGTTTGCGCGCGCACCCAGCAACAACACCCAAGGCCCACCACAAAGGAAACTCCACACAAGGTATTCTATAAAAATAGCCTTTGTATTATACACAACACATTAGATAAAAACACACACTCTACAATGTGCCAACAGGCACGGGCAGAATTTACAAGGGATTATATATACAGGGGACAGGGCCACATGGACCACTGTCAGGGATTAGCACTTTGTAGAAATTAACACATAGGATATAAAATAATGTAGTACAAAAATAGCAAATGTAGCACACAACCAGTAACTACTGGTATCAGGTAAGTACCACCTACGCAACCCTAACCACCTTAGGAAAATGTCACGCAGGGAACTAGGACCTCACTAGCACCACCTGTACTAGGAGTAAACAAACAACCACCAAAGTATCACAATACCTGTAGGGGTAAACGCACATTACACATGATGCGTCGCAACACATTCAGAGGTGTAGGGAAGGAAAACACATGATGCATAAAAACATTCAGCGGTGTAAAACAAGGCACATGACGCATAACAACACATTCAGAGGTGCAGGGAAACACAATTGCGCAAGAACTCACATAAGCCACCACCTGTGGCAGTCCCTAGGCCAACTGGCCTGGTAGGGGGCTAGGATGCCCTTTGTCCCAAAGTCAGGACAAGCTGCGCAAGCCAAAGCGCAACGTAGCACTGGGTGTCCTAAACGTTGCAGCGGCCCACTAAGTGCTGGGCAGCTGGAGAAATACTGGGGCACCCCTGTGCCTTTTAAAACAAATCTGGCATGCCTTGGAGCCTCCCTGGGCTCTATCAATAAGGATGCCCCCAAGTGTTGGAGTCCCTCTGGACTCAGCGAAGGGACAGGCTACCCCACAATGTTGGAGTCCCTCTGGACTCTTGAACAATAATTCTCCCTTCGGTGGGGCCTCAACTGGCTCTAAACAAACAAGGCTGCGTAGGTTGGAGCCCTCTAGGCTCTTCGAAACTATGCCCCCAACCGTTGGAGCGACCTCGCGCTCTTGGATTAACCAATGTTCCAAGTTGGAGCCTCTCGGGGCTCGAGAGCACTGCCCCCTTCAGTGGAGTCCCAATCGGAGGACTCTTTAATAGAAATGCCCCGGCTGGGGCGGCCCGCTATCAGACGGGGCCGCCCAAGAGCTATACACTCAGTGCCTTCACTGGCACTTAACGGAGGACCAATAAATGCCCCCCAGCGCTGGCACAGGTAGGTGGGGGCCCCCTCTCTGGGGACCTTCTAACCGAGATCACCCCCGACGTTGGAGTCCCGCTCGGGGGACTCGTGAGCCTCGCAGGCTCTTACAGTGCTTGGGGAGGCTAACCCGGCTCCCCCTTCAGCCCCCACTCACCAGGACTTCGATGGGCTGCTCCGACGGGCTGCTCCGGTCAGGCGATGGGGACAGCTGCAAGGGAACACGCAGCGCTTCCACCTCCTCTGTGACTGTGGGGCTCTCCTGGCACACGGGAGCCCCGCTTATTCGCGGACTTCCTGGTTCCCGTCTTCCGCCCAGTGCAGGAGCGCGGGGTAGGCTCCCGTCGCTTCCTGCTTTGAAGTCCCGCCCACGTCCCGACGGAGGTCGCCTGACTTCCGGGGACGGACCGGGCCGCTGCGGTGATCCTTCTTTGGTGGTTGCAATACGGGGTAGGCTCCCGTTACGTTGAGACATATAGCGGGGTGGGCACCCGCTGAAATCACGTTATAAGCGGGGTGGGCACCCGCCACAAATCTCGGGCCACCAGAGGGGGAATCCCTACCCCAGGGATTCCCTCTTTTAGGAGGAACAGTTCGGCGCCGCTGCAGAGGCGACACAGGAGCGCTCTAGAAGCGCGGGGGCACCAAATAAAAGCGCTCCTAGTGCTATATGTAAAATAAAAGCGCTTCCAGGCGCTTTGGGGAGAAGGCAAGTCCAGCAAAGTTCAGGGAGGTAGGCAGGGGGCAAGGCTGGGCCAGGGGCCAGCTCACTGGGCCCTCCAGGCAGGAAGGCAGTCCTAAGTGGCGGTTCCTCCTGGCCTCCAGCAGCAGCAGCCCCCCTCAGATAGGATCCTGGAAGAGAACAGTTTCTGTGGGGACACAGCCCCATTTTTATACAGTCAAACCCTTTGTTCTGGGTTCAGGGTGAGGGGGAAAACCAGTCGCAGCTGGTTGGGGAGCACCCTTGATGTGCTCAGCCCCTCACTCTATTCACTGGCAGGGCTAGGGTCGTCAGTCGCACCACAGGGAACGGGGCCAGCATTGTGTGTGGAAAACCCTGTCCTATTCAGGACCCAGGTGTACTCCTCCCACCCATCTAGCTGCTGATCTCCCCATTCACCACTGGGTGACTCATCCTGACTCTGGGGAATCCCTAGCCCGTCACATGATATGACCAGCCAATCACGCGACAGACACACTGCACACAGAAGTGCCCACTTCTAGAAGTGGCACTTCCACACTAGGTACATGCACGCCGCACACATCATCGCGCAGCATTCACTCCCACGAGTCCGCACATACCAAACTCAGGCCTGCACACCCCACGCATCAGGAACTACTAGGGACACATACATTCCCCATGCATTCCTATGGGAGGGCAGGCCTATCTCACCACATGCACTCAGAGCGCGCACGCACTTTACCCTGGGACACAGGGAAAGTGCGTAGAAACCAAAAAATCACCACACCAAGTCACCAGTAAAAAGCAAAAAAAGTTCAGGGGTGAACCTGCCAGAAGGGCCAAGTCCAACACAACCCCCTTCCAGCCAAAACGCAGGGCAGACCAATCACCACCGTGATGGACTTCCCTGCTTGGGGCGATAGAACACGGACGCGGGCACGCAACTGCAGGGACACCCTCCGGTTCTACGCCACGGTGAACCCATGGAATTCTTTCTAACACCACTGTCTGGACCAACTGGGCTACCCCACTGGTACTCCCAAGCTGTCCGCGGCCAAGACCAGGCCCTAGGCCACCCAGGTGCCACCGGTCTTTGCCTAACCATAGAGTGGGGGGTAGTAACCCCTGGCACATAGCGGCCATTCTCCACTCTACCCCTCATCAGGGCAGTTCTAAACTGCCACTGATCCTCCAGCCTAGGGTCTGTACCCTCAAGCTGACCAAAAGTCACGGGTGAGGCTCTCCTCCCCCTACCTCTTCTTCTGGGGTTCCGCCCTCTCTTCCTCTGAGAGGCGACCCCGTAACGCAATTCACCTACCAGCTCAGGACCCCTCCCTGAGAACTGGTCTCCCAACCTAGGGTTTAACCCCTCAGGTTGCACTGGGGTCAGAGGTGGGCTCTCCCACCCTCTGCACCCCTTCCAGAGTCCTGCTCCCTACCAACTGGGGCGGTACCTCTGGAAGAAGAACCGGTCAGGACACTGGTTACAGTCGTCCTACCCTTCAGGTCAGGCTGATCCTGAACCTGGCCTCCCAACCTCGGGTCTAGAACCTTTGGTGGAATACTTGCCTGGCACTCCAGGACTTCGGGGGACTTACACACCATCCCCCCAAGAGGAACATATGCCTCATATGTTGCATGACAGTCTGCCTGGCGCAGATCTCCCGTCCCCTGTCCACCTGACAGTGCGCTAAGATCCCCCAGGACAGACGTGTGGTCACCATGGTCACCTCGAGGAGACTCAGCCCTCCCGGCTGGTCCCTGACCCACTGGCTCCTCCACCGGGGAACACCGCCCCATGCCACTCCTCTCGCTGGACTTCTGTACCCTCCCTACTGGAGCGGTACTGCCAGACATCAGAACCACTGGAGCTTTATTTACAGACGCTCCAGGTCCTCCATACACTAGGTGATCCTCCTCAAATGGACTAACAGGACAGCCTAGGTCCCAGACTTGGTGTTCCCTCATGAAACCATCCAAGTCATGAGGCAGGGTTTCGTGCGTCTGGGGACCCTCGGTCACCCACTTACTCCCACTCCACTGAGCCAGGCCGTAAGCCCCTACACCCTCCTCGCTATCCGGGGACCTAGCTGGGCTACACTGAGCCTCCTCCACCACGCTGGGCTGGAGGATCTCTGAACCACTACTGTTGGAATCACTCTCCCATTCCTCATCAGAACTTGGGACCCCTTCCCATCGGTCTGCTCTTTTTGCAAGGTCCCAAGCATCCAAATCATAATATCCCAACAGGTGTTGGCGCAACCCGGGGTAAAAACTACTGAGTAGCTGCTCTTTGATAACCAGAGCATACAGTCCTTCAAAATCCCGTTTCGTGTTTACTCTTACCCAATCATCCAGTGCATCCTCGCATTCACCCACAAACGTGTCCCAAGACTGGTGAGACAGCTTCCTACTGCCCCTGAATTTCAACCTATACTCCTCTTCTTGGGAAACAGGTACCAGACTGGGTAAACTGGGAATGGGACTTCCTGCACTGGACTTTATCTCGCTGTCACCACTGGACTCAACCCTCCCTGGGGAGCCCAGACAACTACAACTGCGCTCAGGGGACAACTTACCCTCCAGAGCTAATTTCTCTGTGGCAAAGGCCCGCTCAGCCTCCGCCATCTGTTTCTGAGCTAAGACCCTCTCGGTCTCCAGCTTGGCATGCTCTATCCTGAGCTTCTCCATGGCCAGCTGATGCTCCCTTTCTTCCCTCCTATCTACCCACTCCTCTGGGGACAGGGAAAGGGATGGGGTGCTGCTCCTGACACTGGACCCAGCAAGGGACTCCCTATCTATGGGGTCTCCACTCTCTACTGGCGTCCCTGTCAGGCTACTTTCTTCCTCCTCTTCTAAATCTTCAGGGCTCCCTACAGACCCACCACCCTCCTGGTGTGAGGCCCGGGCCCTTATCCTACTGCGCTCAAGACCCCATTGACCCTTTTGCCATAGGATCAGGCTGCTTCTAAGTTCGGACTGAGAGTCTGACTCATCCACCCCTATGTCTCTCTCTTCACAGAACCTTACCAACTCCAACATACTGTACCCAAACAGATCACCGAAATCAAAGGCTGGCTCCATTTTGGCGGACGTTCTTGAGAAAAGATCACACAGGGAACCTAGGGGTCTGAGCCTAACAGGAGCACACAATTCACAAAAAGATTCAGCAAGCTCTCTAACCCAGAGAACTCACACTCACTTGCCTAGTGCCACACACCATTCATCCACACACACAACCCTCCCCTCGGACTGGTAAGGCAGTTTCTACCACCCCTGATTCCTCAACCTGACCACCACGTGACACAGGTACCAACTCTGGGCGCAGGGCGGGGGACAAATGTACAGGACACTATTACGCTGCCACCACTGGATCCCACCCTCTGGTGAATCCAGAAACACAATGCACTAAGGGGGATGATCTACCCTCCCGAGCTAGGGACACCTAACTCACAGTGCACAAACCCACATTTCCAAAGAACTGACAATTAAAAACAAACTTAGAACAATAATCCCTATACCATGTGATTTATCTAAATGCAGAGTTTTGTAGTGCGGCCAGTTGCCGCTGCGGTACAGCGCAAACGCAAGTCCAAATCCCACCGCTGCCACCAATGTTAGAAATGGGATTTCTGGTTGGCTAGGGCTTGCGCCAAAGCCAGACAGAAACCACCACTCTAGTCAGGGCTGGGGAGTTACACGCCAAAGATAACCCCTGCTCACCCCCTTGGTAGCTTGGCACGAGCAGTCAGGCTTATCCCTGAGGCGATGTGTAAAGCGTTTGCGCGCGCACCCAGCAACAACACCCAAGGCCCACCACAAAGGAAACTCCACACAAGGTATTCTATAAAAATAGCCTTTGTATTATACACAACACATTAGATAAAAACACACACTCTACAATGTGCCAACAGGCACGGGCAGAATTTACAAGGGATTATATATACAGGGGACAGGGCCACATGGACCACTGTCAGGGATTAGCACTTTGTAGAAATTAACACATAGGATATAAAATAATGTAGTACAAAAATAGCAAATGTAGCACACAACCAGTAACTACTGGTATCAGGTAAGTACCACCTACGCAACCCTAACCACCTTAGGAAAATGTCACGCAGGGAACTAGGACCTCACTAGCACCACCTGTACTAGGAGTAAACAAACAACCACCAAAGTATCACAATACCTGTAGGGGTAAACGCACATTACACATGATGCGTCGCAACACATTCAGAGGTGTAGGGAAGGAAAACACATGATGCATAAAAACATTCAGCGGTGTAAAACAAGGCACATGACGCATAACAACACATTCAGAGGTGCAGGGAAACACAATTGCGCAAGAACTCACATAAGCCACCACCTGTGGCAGTCCCTAGGCCAACTGGCCTGGTAGGGGGCTAGGATGCCCTTTGTCCCAAAGTCAGGACAAGCTGCGCAAGCCAAAGCGCAACGTAGCACTGGGTGTCCTAAACGTTGCAGCGGCCCACTAAGTGCTGGGCAGCTGGAGAAATACTGGGGCACCCCTGTGCCTTTTAAAACAAATCTGGCATGCCTTGGAGCCTCCCTGGGCTCTATCAATAAGGATGCCCCCAAGTGTTGGAGTCCCTCTGGACTCAGCGAAGGGACAGGCTACCCCACAATGTTGGAGTCCCTCTGGACTCTTGAACAATAATTCTCCCTTCGGTGGGGCCTCAACTGGCTCTAAACAAACAAGGCTGCGTAGGTTGGAGCCCTCTAGGCTCTTCGAAACTATGCCCCCAACCGTTGGAGCGACCTCGCGCACTTGGATTAACCAATGTTCCAAGTTGGAGCCTCTCGGGGCTCGAGAGCACTGCCCCCTTCAGTGGAGTCCCAATTGGAGGACTCTTTAATAGAAATGCCCCGGCTGGGGCGGCCCGCTATCAGACGGGGCCGCCCAAGAGCTATACACTCAGTGCCTTCACTGGCACTTAACGGAGGACCAATAAATGCCCCCCAGCGCTGGCACAGGTAGGTGGGGGCCCCCTCTCTGGGGACCTTCTAACCGAGATCACCCCCGACGTTGGAGTCCCGCTCGGGGGACTCGTGAGCCTCGCAGGCTCTTACAGTGCTTGGGGAGGCTAACCCGGCTCCCCCTTCAGCCCCCACTCACCAGGACTTCGATGGGCTGCTCCGACGGGCTGCTCCGGTCAGGCGATGGGGACAGCTGCAAGGGAACACGCAGCGCTCCCACCTCCTCTGTGACTGTGGGGCTCTCCTGGCACACGGGAGCCCCGCTTACTCGCGGACTTCCTGGTTCCCGTCTTCCGCCCAGTGCAGGAGCGCGGGGTAGGCTCCCGTCGCTTCCTGCTTTGAAGTCCCGCCCACGTCCCGACGGAGGTCGCCTGACTTCCGGGGACGGACCGGGCCGCTGCGGTGATCCTTCTTTGGTGGTTGCAATACGGGGTAGGCTCCCGTTACGTTGAGACATATAGCGGGGTGGGCACCCGCTGAAATCACGTTATAAGCGGGGTGGGCACCCGCCACAAATCTCGGGCCACCAGACGGGGAATCCCTACCCCAGGGATTCCCTCTTTTAGGAGGAACAGTTCGGCGCCGCTGCAGAGGCGACACAGGAGCGCTCTAGAAGCGCGGGGGCACCAAATAAAAGCGCTCCTAGTGCTATATGTAAAATAAAAGCGCTTCCAGGCGCTTTGGGGAGAAGGCAAGTCCAGCAAAGTTCAGGGAGGTAGGCAGGGGGCAAGGCTGGGCCAGGGGCCAGCTCACTGGGCCCTCCAGGCAGGAAGGCAGTCCTAAGTGGCGGTTCCTCCTGGCCTCCAGCAGCAGCAGCCCCCCTCAGATAGGATCCTGGAAGAGAACAGTTTCTGTGGGGACACAGCCCCATTTTTATACAGTCAAACCCTTTGTTCTGGGTTCAGGGTGAGGGGGAAAACCAGTCGCAGCTGGTTGGGGAGCACCCTTGATGTGCTCAGCCCCTCACTCTATTCACTGGCAGGGATAGGGTCGTCAGTCGCACCACAGGGGGCGGGGCCAGCATTGTGTGTGGAAAACCCTGTCCTATTCAGGACCCAGGTGTACTCCTCCCACCCATCTAGCTGCTGATCTCCCCATTCACCACTGGGTGACTCATCCTGACTCTGGGGAATCCCTAGCCGTCACATGATATGACCAGCCAATCACGCGACAGACACACTGCACACAGAAGTGCCCACTTCTAGAAGTGGCACTTCCACACTAGGTACATGCACGCCGCACACATCATCGCGCAGCATTCACTCCCACGAGTCCGCACATACCAAACTCAGGCCTGCACACCCCACGCATCAGGAACTACTAGGGACACATACATTCCCCATGCATTCCTATGGGAGGGCAGGCCTATCTCACCACATGCACTCAGAGCGCGCACGCACTTTACCCTGGGACACAGGGAAAGTGCGTAGAAACCAAAAAATCACCACACCAAGTCACCAGTAAAAAGCAAAAAAAGTTCAGGGGTGAACCTGCCAGAAGGGCCAAGTCCAACACTGGGGGTATTTTTTCAGGGTTTAGGGTCGAGCAGTGGTGTCCGGGCAGTGTAGTGGGTCGTGCTGGGGGTGGTGTTTCATGGTTTGGGGTAGTGCAGTGGTGTTTGGACAGTGTGGGGGGTCGAGCTGGGGCTGGTGTTTCAGGGTTTAGGGCAGTGCAGTGGGGTTCGGGCAGTGTAGGGGGTCGTGCTGGGACTGATGTTTCAGGGTTTAGTGCAGTGGTGTTTGGGCAGTGTAGGGGGTCCTGCTGGGGATGGTGTTTCAGGCTTTAGGGGAGTGCAGTGGTGTTCAGGCAGTGTAGGGGGTCATGCTGGGGCTGGTGTTTCATGGTGTAGGGCACTCCAGTGGTGTTTGGGAAGAGTAGGGGGTTGTGCTGGGGCCGGTGTTTTTAGGGTTTAGGGCAGTTCAGTGGTGTTCGGGCAGTGTAGGGGGTCGTGCTGGGGCCGGTGTTTTTAGGGTTTAGGGCAGTGCAGTGGTGTTCAGGCAGTGTAGGGGGTCGTGCTGGGGCTGGTGTTTCAGGGTGTAGTGCAGTGGTGTTCGGGCAGTGTAGGGGGTCATGCTGAGGCGGTGTTTCAGGTTGTAGGGCAGTGCAGTGGTGTTTGGGAAGAGTAGGGGGTCGTGCTGGGGTCGGTGTTTCTGGGTGTAGGGCAGTGTAGTGTTGTTCGGGCAGTGTAGGGGCTCGTGCTGGGGGTGGTGTTACAGGGTTTAGAGCAGTGCAGTGGTGTTCGTGGAGTGTAGGAGGTCGTGATGGGGCCGGTGTTTCAGGGTTTAGGGCAGTGCAGTGGTGTTCGGACAGTGTAGGGGGTCGTGCTGGGGCCGGTGTTTCAGGGTGTAGTGCTGTGGTGTTCGGGAAGTGTAGGGGGCCATGCTGTGGCCAGTGTTTTTAGGGTTTAGGGCTGTTCAGTGGTGTTCGGGCAGTGTAGGGGGTCGTGCTGGGGCCGGTGTTTTTAGGGTTTAGGGCAGTGCAGTGGTGTTTGGGCAGTGTATGGGGTCGTGCTGGGGCTGGTGTTTCAGGGTGTAGTGCTGTGGTGTTCGAGAAGTGTAGGGGGTCATGCTGGGGCTGGTGTTTCAGGTTTTAGGGCAGTGCAGTGGTGTTCGGGGAGTGTAGGTGATCGTGCTGTGGCCGGTGTTTCAGGGTTTAGGGCAGTGCAGTGGTGTTCGGGCAGTGTAGGGGGTCGTTCTGGGGCCAGTGTTTCAGGGTGTAGGGCAGTGCAGTGGTGTTCGGGCAGTGTAGGGGGTCGTGCTGGTGCCGGTGTTTCAGGGTTTAGGGCAGTGCAGTGTTGTTCGGGGAGTGTAGGGGGTCGTGCTGTGGCCGGTGTTTCAGGGTTTAGGGCAGTGTAGTGGTGTTCGGGCAGTGTAGGGGGTCATGATGGGGCCGGTGTTTCAGGGTGTAGGGCAGTGCAGTGGTGTTCGGGGAGTGTAGGGGGTCGTGCTGGGACCGGTGTTTCAGGGTGAAGAGAAGTGCAGTGGTGTTCGGGCAATGTAGGGGGTCGTGCTAGGGCTGGTGTTTCAGGGCGTAGGGCAGTGCAGTGGTGTTCGGGCAGTGTAGGGGGTCGTGCTGGGGCTGGTGTTTCATGGTTTAGGGCAGTGCAGTGGTGTTCGGGCAGTGTCGCGGGTCGTGCTGGGGCTGGTGTTTCAGGGTTTAGGGCAGTGCAGTGGTGTTCGTTCAGTGTAGGGTTTGTGCTGGGGCAGGTGTTTCAGGCTTTAGGGCAGTGCAGTGGTGTTCAGGGAGTTTAGCGGGTCGTGCTGGGGCCACCGTTTTTAGGGTTTTGGGCAGTTCAGTGGTGTTCGTGCTGGGGCAGGTGTTTCAGGGTGTAGTGCAGTGGTGTTCGGGCAGTGTAGGGGGTTGTGCTGGGGCTGGTGTTTCAGGGTTTAGGGCAGTGCAGTGGTGTTCGTTCAGTGTAGGGGGTCATGCTGGGGCCGTTGTTTCAGGGTTTAGGGCAGTGCAGTGGTGTTCGGGAAGTGCAGGGGGTCGTGCTGGGGCCGGTGTTTCTGGGTGTAGGGCAGTTTTGTTCAGGCAGTGTAGGGGGTCGTGCTGGGGGTGGTGTTTCAGGGTTTAGGGCAGTGCAGTGGTGTTTGTTCAGTGTAGGGGGTTGTGCTGGGGCCGGTGTTTCAGGGTTTATGGAAGTGCAGTGGTGTTCGGGCAGTGTAGGGGGTCATGCTGGGGCCCGTGTTTTTAGGGTTTAGGGCATTGCAGTGGTGTTCGGGAAGTGTAGGGGATCGTGCTGGGGCCGGTGTTTCAGGGTTTAGGGCAATTCAGTGGTGTTCGTTCAGTGTAGGGGTCGTGCTGGGGCCGGTGTTTATGGGTGTAGGGCAGTTTTGTTCGGGCAGTGTAGGGGTCTTGCTGGGGCTGGTGTTTCAGGGTGTAGTGCAGTGGTGTTCGGGCAGTGTAGGGGGTCATGCTGAGGCGGTGTTTCAGGTTGTAGGGCAGTGCAGTGGTGTTTGGGAAGAGTAGGGGGTCATGCTGGGGTCGGTGTTTCTGGGTGTAGGGCAGTGTAGTGTTGTTCGGGCAGTGTAGGGGCTCGTGCTGGGGCCAGTGTTTCAGGGTGTAGGGCAGTGCAGTGGTGTTCGGGCAGTGTAGGGGGTCGTGCTGGTGCCGGTGTTTCAGGGTTTAGGGCAGTGCAGTGTTGTTCGGGGAGTGTAGGGGGTCGTGCTGTGGCCGGGTTTTCAGGGTTTAGGGCAGTGTCGTGGTGTTCGGGCAGTGTAGGGGGTCATGATGGGGCCGGTGTTTCAGGGTGTAGGGCAGTGCAGTGGTGTTCGGGCAATGTAGGGGGTCGTGCTGGGACCGGTGTTTCAGGGTGAAGAGAAGTGCAGTGGTGTTCGGGCAATGTAGGGGGTCATGCTAGGGCTGGTGTTTCAGGGCGTAGGGCAGTGCAGTGGTGTTCGGGCAGTGTAGGGGGTCGTGCTGGGGCTGGTGTTTCATGGTTTAGGGCAGTGCAGTGGTGTTCGGGCAGTGTCGCGGGTCGTGCTGGGGCTGGTGTTTCAGGGTTTAGGGCAGTGCAGTGGTGTTCGTTCAGTGTAGGGTTTGTGCTGGGGCAGGTGTTTCAGGCTTTAGGGCAGTGAAGTGGTGTTCAGGGAGTTTAGCGGGTCGTGCTGGGGCCACCGTTTTTAGGGTTTTGGGCAGTTCAGTGGTGTTCGTGCTGGGGCAGGTGTTTCAGGGTGTAGTGCAGTGGTGTTCGGGCAGTGTAGGGGGTTGTGCTGGGGCTGGTGTTTCAGGGTTTAGGGCAGTGCAGTGGTGTTCGTTCAGTGTAGGGGGTCATGCTGGGGCCGTTGTTTCAGGGTTTAGGGCAGTGCAGTGGTGTTCGGGAAGTGCAGGGGGTCGTGCTGGGGCCGGTGTTTCTGGGTGTAGGGCAGTTTTGTTCGGGCAGTGTAGGGGGTCGTGCTGGGGGTGGTGTTTCAGGGTTTAGGGCAGTGCAGTGGTGTTCGTTCAGTGTAGGGGGTTGTGCTGGGGCCGGTGTTTCAGGGTTTATGGAAGTGCAGTGGTGTTCGGGCAGTGTAGGGGGTCATGCTGGGGCCGGTGTTTTTAGGGTTTAGGGCATTGCAGTGGTGTTCGGGAAGTGTAGGGGATCGTGCTGGGGCCGGTGTTTCAGGGTTTAGGGCAATGCAGTGGTGTTCGTTCAGTGTAGGGGTCGTGCTGGGGCCGGTGTTTATGGGTGTAGGGCAGTTTTGTTCGGGCAGTGTAGGGGTCTTGCTGGGGCTGGTGTTTCAGGGTGTAGTGCAGTGGTGTTCGGGCAGTGTAGGGGGTCATGCTGAGGCGGTGTTTCAGGTTGTAGGGCAGTGCAGTGGTGTTTGGGAAGAGTAGGGGGTCGTGCTGGGGCCGGTGTTTCAGGGTTTAGGGCAGTGCAGTGGTGTTCGGACAGTGTAGGGGGTCGTGCTGGGGCCGGTGTTTCAGGGTGTAGGGCAGTGCAGTGGTGTTCAGGGAGTGTAGGGGGCCATGCTGTGGCCAGTGTTTTTAGGGTTTAGGGCTGTTCAGTGGTGTTCGGGCAGTGTAGGGGGTCGTGCTGTGGCTGGTGTTTCAGGGTTTAGGGCAGTGCAGTGGTGTTCGGGCAGTGTAGGGGGTCGTTCTTGGGCCGGTGTTTCAGGGTGTAGGGCAGTGCAGTGGTGTTCGGGCAGTGTAGGGGGTCGTGCTGGTGCCGGTGTTTCAGGAGTTTAGGGCAGTGCAGTGTTGTTCGGGGAGTGTAGGGGGTCGTGCTGTGGCCGGTGTTTCAGGGTTTAGGGCAGTGTAGAGGTGTTCGGGCAGTGTAGGGGTTCATGATGGGGCCCGTGTTTCAAGGTGTAGGGCAGTGCAGTGGTGTTCGGGGAGAGTAGGGGGTCGTGCTGGGACCGGTGTTTCAGGGTGAAGAGAAGTGCATTGGTGTTCGGGCAATGTAGGGGGTCGTGCTAGGGCTGGTGTTTCAGGGCGTAGGGCAGTGCAGTGGTGTTCGGGCAGTGTAGGGGGTCGTGCAGGGGCTGGTGTTTCATGGTTTAGGGCAGTGCAGTGGTGTTCGGGCAGTGTAGCGGGTCGTGCTGGGGATGGTGTTTCAGGGTTTAGGGCAGTGCAGTGGTGTTCGTTCAGTGTAGGGTTTGTGCTGGGGCAGGTGTTTCAGGGTTTAGGGCAGTGCAGTGGTGTTCGGGGAGTGTAGGGGGTCGTGCTGGGGCCAGTGTTTTTAGGGTTTAGGGCAGTTCAGTGGTGTTCGGGCAATGTAGGGGGTCATGCTGGGGCCGGTGTTTTTAGGGTTTAGGGCAGTGCAGTGGTGTTCGGGAAGTGTAGGGGATCGTGCTGGGGCCGGTGTTTCTGGGTATAGGACAGTGTTGTTCGGGCAGTGTAGGGGGTCATGCTGGGGGTGGTCTTTCAGTCTTTAGGGCAGTGCAGTGGTGTTCGGGAAGTGTGGGGGGTCATTCAGGGGCTGTGTTTCACGGTTTCGAGCAGTGCAGTGGTGTTCGGGCAGTGTAGGGGGTCGTGCTGGTGCTGGTGTTTCAGGGTTTAGGGCAGTGCAGTGGTGGAAGTTCAGTGTAGGGGATCGTGCTGGGGCTGGTGTTTCAGGGTTTAGGGCAGTGTAGTGGTGTTCTTTCAGTTTAGGGGGTTGTGCTGGGGCCGGTGTTTCAGGGTTTATGGAAGTGCAGTGGTGTTCGGGGAGTGTAGGGGTTCGTGCTGGGGCTGGTGTTTCAGGGTTTAGGGCAGTGCAGTGGTGTTCGGGCAGTGCAGGGGGTCATGCTGGGGCCGGTGTTTCAGGGTTTAGGGCAGTGCAGTGGTGTTCAGGCAGTGTAGCGGGTCGTGCTGGGGCCAGTGTTTCAGAGTGTAGGGCAGGGCAGGGGTGTTCGGGCAGTGTAGGGGGTCGTGCTGGGGCCAGAGTTTCCGGCTGTAGGGCAATGCAGTGGTGTTCGGGCAGTGTAGGGGGCCGTGCTGGTGCCTGTGTTTCAGGGTTAAGGGCAGTGCAGTGGTGTTCGGGGAGTGTAGGGGGTCGTGCTGTGGCCAGTGTTTCAGGGTTTAGGGCAGTGCAGTGGTGTTCGGGAAGTATAGGGGGTCATGCTGGGGCCGGTGTTTCAGGGCGTAGGGCAGTGCAGTGGTGTTCGGGGAGTGTAGGGGGTCGTGCTGGGGCCAGTGTTTCAGGGTGAAGAGAAGTGCAGTGGTGTTCGGGCAATGTAGGGGATCATGCTAGGCCTGGTGTTTCAGGGTGTAGGGCAGTGCAGTGGTGTTCGGGCAGTGTAGGGGGTCGTGCTGGGGCTGGTGTTTCATGGTGTAGGGCAGTGCTGTGGTGTTCGGGCAGTGTAGCGGGTCGTGCTGGGGCTGGTGTTTCAGGGTTTAGGGCAGTGCAGTGGTGATCGTTCAGTGTAGGAGGTCGCGCTGGGGCCGGTGTTTCAGGCTTTAGGGCAGTGCAGTGGTGTTCGGGGAGTGTAGGGGGTCGTGCTGGGGCCAGTGTTTTTAGGATTTAGGGCAGTGCAGTGGTGTTCGGGCAGTATAGGGGGTCATGCTGGGGCCGGTGTTTCAGGGCATAGGGCATTGCAGTGTTGTTCGGGGAGTGTAGGGGGTCGTGCTGGGGCCAGTGTTTCAGGGTGAAGGGAAGTGCAGTGGTGTTCGGGGAATGTAGGGGGTCATGCTAGGGCTGGTGTTTCAGGGTGTAGGGCAGTGCAGTGGTGTTCGGGCAGTGTAGGGGGTCGTGCTGGGGCTGGTGTTTCATGGTTTAGGGCAGTGCTGTGGTGTTCGGGCAGTGTAGCGGGTTGTGCTGGGGCCGGTGTTTCAGGGTGTAGGGCAGTGCAGTGGTGTTCGGGGAGTGTAGGGGGCCATGCTGTGGCCAGTGTTTTTAGGGTTTAGGGCTGTTCAGTGGTGTTCGGGCAGTGTAGGGGGTCGTGCTCCGGCCGGTGTTTTTAGGGTTTAGGGCAGTGCAGTGGTGTTTGGGCAGTGTAGGGGGTCGTGCTGGGGCTGGTGTTTCAGGGTGTAGTGCTGTGGTGTTCGGGAAGTGTAGGGGGTCATGCTGGGGCTGGTGTTTCAGGTTTTAGGGCAGTGCAGTGGTGTTCGGGGAGTGTAGGGGATCGTGCTGTGGCTGGTGTTTCAGGGTTTAGGGCAGTGCAGTGGTGTTCGGGCAGTGTAGGGGGTCGTTCTTGGGCCGGTGTTTCAGGGTGTAGGGCAGTGCAGTGGTGTTCGGGCAGTGTAGGGGGTCGTGCTGGTGCCGGTGTTTCAGGAGTTTAGGGCAGTGTAGTGTTGTTAGGGGAGTGTAGGGGGTCGTGCTGTGGCCGGTGTTTCAGGGTTTAGGGCAGTGTAGTGGTGTTCGGGCAGTGTAGGCGGTCATGATGGGGCCGGTGTTTCAAGGTGTAGGGCAGTGCAGTGGTGTTCGGGCAGTGTAGGCGGTCATGATGGGGCCGGTGTTTCAAGGTGTAGGGCAGTGCAGTGGTGTTCGGGGAGTGTAGGGGGTCATGCTGGGGCTAGTGTTTTTAGGGTTTAGGGCAGTGCCGTGGTGTTCGGGAAGTGTAGGGGGTCGTGCTGGGGCCGGTGTTTCTGGGTGTAGGGCAGTGTTGTTCTGGCAGTGTAGGGGGTTGTGCTGGGGGTGGTGTTTCAGTCTTTAGGGCAGTGCAGTGGTGTTCGGGAAGTGTGGGGGGTCGTTCAGGGGCTGTGTTTCACGGTTTCGAGCAGTGCAGTGGTGTTCGGGTAGTGTAGGGGGTCGTGCTGGTGCTGGTGTTTCAGGGTTTAGGGCAGTGCAGTGGTGGAAGTTCAGTGTAGGGGATCGTGCTGGGGCTGGTGTTTCAGGGTTTAGGGCAGTGCAGTGGTGTTCGTTCAGTGTAGGGGGTTGTGCTGGGGCCGGTGTTTCAGGGTTTATGGAAGTGCAGTGGTGTTCGGGGAGTGTAGGGGTTTGTGCTGGGGCTGGTGTTTCAGGGTTTAGGGCAGTGCAGTGGTGTTCGGGCAGTGCAGGGGGTCATGCTGGGGCCGGTGTTTCAGAGTTTAGGGCAGTGCAGTGGTGTTCAGGCAGTGTAGCGGGTCGTGCTGGGGCCAGTGTTTCAGAGTGTAGGGCAGGGCAGGGGTGTTCGGGCAGTGTAGGGGTCGTGCTGGGGCCAGAGTTTCCGGCTGTACGGCAATGCAGTGGTGTTCGGGCAGTGTAGGGGGCCGTGCTGGTGCCAGTGTTTCAGGGTTAAGGGCAGTGCAGTGGTGTTCGGGGAGTGTAGGGGGTCGTGCTGTGGCCAGTGTTTCAGGGTTTAGGGCAGTGCAGTGGTGTTCGGGAAGTATAGGGGGTCATGCTGGGGCCGGTGTTTCAGGGCGTAGGGCAGTGCAGTGGTGTTCGGGGAGTGTAGGGGGTCGTGCTGGGGCCAGTGTTTCAGGGTGAAGGGAAGTGCAGTGGTGTTCGGGCAATGTAGGGGGTCATGCTAGGGCTGGTGTTTCAGGGTGTAGGGCAGTGCAGTGGTGTTCGGGCAGTATAGGGGGTCGTGCTGGGGCTGGTGTTTCATGGTGTAGGGCAGTGCTGTGGTGTTCGGGCAGTGTAGCGGGTCGTGCTGGGGCTGGTGTTTCAGGGTTTAGGGCAGTGCAGTGGTGATCGTTCAGTGTAGGAGGTCGCGCTGGGGCCGGTGTTTCAGGCTTTAGGGCAGTGCAGTAGTGTTCGGGGAGTGTAGGGGGTCGTGCTGGGGCCAGTGTTTTTAGGATTTAGGGCAGTGCAGTGGTGTTCGGGGAGATTAGGGGGTCATGCTGGGGCCGGTGTTTCAGGGTTTAGGGCTGTGCAGTGGTGTTCGGGGAGCATAGGGGGTCGTGCTGGGGCCGGTATTTCAGGGTTTAGGGCAGAGCAGTGGTGTTCAGGGATCATAGGGGGTCTTGCTGGGGCCGGTGTTTCAGGGTTTAGGGCAGTGCAATGGTGTTTGGGCTGAGTAGGGGGTCGTGTTGGGGTGGTGTTTCAAGGTTTATGGCCGAGCAGTGGTGTTCAGGAAGAGTAGGGGGTCATGCTGGGGGTATTTTTTCAGGGTTTAGGGTCGAGCAGTGGTGTCCGGGCAGTGTAGTGGGTCGTGCTGGGGGTGGTGTTTCATGGTTTGGGGTAGTGCAGTGGTGTTTGGACAGTGTGGGGGGTCGAGCTGGGGCTGGTGTTTCAGGGTTTAGGGCAGTGCAGTGGGGTTCGGGCAGTGTAGGGGGTCGTGCTGGGACTGATGTTTCAGGGTTTAGTGCAGTGGTGTTTGGGCAGTGTAGGGGGTCCTGCTGGGGATGGTGTTTCAGGCTTTAGGGGAGTGCAGTGGTGTTCAGGCAGTGTAGGGGGTCATGCTGGGGCTGGTGTTTCATGGTGTAGGGCACTGCAGTGGTGTTTGGGAAGAGTAGGGGGTTGTGCTGGGGCCGGTGTTTTTAGGGTTTAGGGCAGTTCAGTGGTGTTCGGGCAGTGTAGGGGGTCGTACTGGGGCTGGTGTTTTTAGGGTTTAGGGCAGTTCAGTGGTGTTCGGGCAGTGTAGGGGGTCGTGCTGGGGCCGGTGTTTTTAGGGTTTAGGGCAGTGCAGTGGTGTTCAGGCAGTGTAGGGGGTCGTGCTGGGGCTGGTGTTTCAGGGTGTAGTGCAGTGGTGTTCGGGCAGTGTAGGGGGTCATGCTGAGGCGGTGTTTCAGGTTGTAGGGCAGTGCAGTGGTGTTTGGGAAGAGTAGGGGGTCGTGCTGGGGTCGGTGTTTCTGGGTGTAGGGCAGTGTAGTGTTGTTCGGGCAGTGTAGGGGCTCGTGCTGGGGGTGGTGTTACAGGGATTAGAGCAGTGCAGTGGTGTTCGTGGAGTGTAGGAGGTCGTGCTGGGGCCGGTGTTTCAGGGTTTAGGGCAGTGCAGTGGTGTTCGGACAGTGTAGGGGGTCGTGCTGGGGCCGGTGTTTCAGGGTGTAGTGCTGTGGTGTTCGGGAAGTGTAGGGGGCCATGCTGTGGCCAGTGTTTTTAGGGTTTAGGGCTGTTCAGTGGTGTTCGGGCAGTGTAGGGGGTCGTGCTGGGGCCGGTGTTTTTAGGGTTTAGGGCAGTGCAGTGGTGTTTGGGCAGTGTAGGGGGTCGTGCTGGGGCTGGTGTTTCAGGGTGTAGTGCTGTGGTGTTCGAGAAGTGTAGGGGGTCATGCTGGGGCTGGTGTTTCAGGTTTTAGGGCAGTGCAGTGGTGTTCGGGGAGTGTAGGTGATCGTGCTGTGGCCGGTGTTTCAGGGTTTAGGGCAGTGCAGTGGTGTTCGGGCAGTGTAGGGGGTCGTTCTGGGGCCAGTGTTTCAGGGTGTAGGGCAGTGCAGTGGTGTTCGGGCAGTGTAGGGGGTCGTGCTGGTGCCGGTGTTTCAGGGTTTAGGGCAGTGCAGTGTTGTTCGGGGAGTGTAGGGGGTCGTGCTGTGGCCGGTGTTTCAGGGTTTAGGGCAGTGTAGTGGTGTTCGGGCAGTGTAGGGGTTCATGATGGGGCCGGTGTTTCAGGGTGTAGGGCAGTGCAGTGGTGTTCGGGGAGTGTAGGGGGTCGTTCTGGGACCGGTGTTTCAGGGTGAAGAGAAGTGCAGTGGTGTTCGGGCAATGTAGGGGGTCGTGCTAGGGCTGGTGTTTCAGGGCGTAGGGCAGTGCAGTGGTGTTCGGGCAGTGTAGGGGGTCGTGCTGGGGCTGGTGTTTCATGGTTTAGGGCAGTGCAGTGGTGTTCGGGCAGTGTCGCGGGTCGTGCTGGGGCTGGTGTTTCAGGGTTTAGGGCAGTGCAGTGGTGTTCGTTCAGTGTAGGGTTTGTGCTGGGGCAGGTGTTTCAGGCTTTAGGGCAGTGCAGTGGTGTTCAGGGAGTTTAGCGGGTCGTGCTGGGGCCACCGTTTTTAGGGTTTTGGGCAGTTCAGTGGTGTTCGTGCTGGGGCAGGTGTTTCAGGGTGTAGTGCAGTGGTGTTCGGGCAGTGTAGGGGGTTGTGCTGGGGCTGGTGTTTCAGGGTTTAAGGCAGTGCAGTGGTGTTCGTTCAGTGTAGGGGGTCATGCTGGGGCCGTTGTTTCAGGGTTTAGGGCAGTGCAGTGGTGTTCGGTAAGTGCAGGGGGTCGTGCTGGGGCCGGTGTTTCTGGGTGTAGGGCAGTTTTGTTCGGGCAGTGTAGGGGGTCGTGCTGGGGGTGGTGTTTCAGGGTTTAGGGCAGTGCAGTGGTGTTCGTTCAGTGTAGGGGGTTGTGCTGGGGCCGGTGTTTCAGGGTTTATGGAAGTGCAGTGGTGTTCGGGCAGTGTAGGGGGTCGTGCTGGGGGTGGTGTTTCAGGGTTTAGGGCAGTGCAGTGGTGTTCGTTCAGTGTAGGGGGTCGTGCTGGGGCCGGTGTTTTTAGGGTTTAGGGCAGTTCAGTGGTGTTCGGGCAATGTAGGGGGTCATGCTGGGGCCGGTGTTTTTAGGTTTTAGGGCAGTGCAGTGGTGTTCGGGAAGTGTAGGGGATCGTGCTGGGGCCGGTGTTTCTGGGTATAGGACAGTCTTGTTCGGGCAGTGTAGGGGGTCATGCTGGGGGTGGTCTTTCAGTCTTTAGGGCAGTGCAGTGGTGTTCGGGAAGTGTGGGGGGTCATTCAGGGGCTGTGTTTCACGGTTTCGAGCAGTGCAGTGGTGTTCGGGCAGTGTAGGGGGTCGTGCTGGTGCTGGTGTTTCAGGGTTTAGGGCAGTGCAGTGGTGGAAGTTCAGTGTAGGGGATCATGCTGGGGCTGGTGTTTCAGGGTTTAGGGCAGTGCAGTGGTGTTCGTTCAGTGTAGGGGGTTGTGCTGGGGCCGGTGTTTCAGGGTTTATGGAAGTGCAGTGGTGTTCGGGGAGTGTAGGGGTTCGTGCTGGGGCTGGTGTTTCAGGGTTTAGGGCAGTGCAGTGGTGTTCGGGCAGTGTAGGGGGTCATGCTGGGGCCGGTGTTTCAGGGTTTAGGGCAGTGCAGTGGTGTTCAGGCAGTGTAGCGGGTCGTGCTGGGGCCAGTGTTTCAGAGTGTAGGGCAGGGCAGGGGTGTTCGGGCAGTGTAGGGGGTCGTGCTGGGGCCAGAGTTTCCGGCTGTAGGGCAATGCAGTGGTGTTCGGGCAGTGTAGGGGGCCGTGCTGGTGCCAGTGTTTCAGGGTTAAGGGCAGTGCAGTGGTGTTCGGGGAGTGTAGGGGGTCGTGCTGTGGCCAGTGTTTCAGGGTTTAGGGCAGTGCAGTGGTGTTCGGGAAGTATAGGGTGTCATGCTGGGGCCGGTGTTTCAGGGCGTAGGGCAGTGCAGTGGTGTTCGGGGAGTGTAGGGGGTCGTGCTGGGGCCAGTGTTTCAGGGTGAAGGGAAGTGCAGTGGTGTTCGGGCAGTGTAGGGGGTCGTGCTGGGGCTGGTGTTTCATGGTGTAGGGCAGTGCTGTGGTGTTCGGGCAGTGTAGCGGGTCGTGCTGGGGCTGGTGTTTCAGGGTTTAGGGCAGTGCAGTGGTGATCGTTCAGTGTAGGAGGTCGCGCTGGGGCCGGTGTTTCAGGCTTTAGGGCAGTGCAGTGGTGTTCGGGGAGTGTAGGGGGTCGTGCTGGGGCCAGTGTTTTTAGGATTTAGGGCAGTGCAGTGGTGTTCGGGCAGTATAGGGGGTCATGCTGGGGCCGGTGTTTCAGGGCGTAGGGCATTGCAGTGTTGTTCGGGGAGTGTAGGGGGTCGTGCTGGGGCCAGTGTTTCAGGGTGAAGGGAAGTGCAGTGGTGTTCGGGGAATGTAGGGGGTCATGCTAGGGCTGGTGTTTCAGGGTGTAGGGCAGTGCAGTGGTGTTCGGGCAGTGTAGGGGGTCGTGCTGGGGCTGGTGTTTCATGGTTTAGGGCAGTGCTGTGGTGTTCGGGCAGTGTAGCGGGTCATGCTGGGGCCGGTGTTTCAGGGTGTAGGGCAGTGCAGTGGTGTTCGGGGAGTGTAGGGGGCCATGCTGTGGCCAGTGTTTTTAGGGTTTAGGGCTGTTCAGTGGTGTTCGGGCAGTGTAGGGGGTCGTGCTCCGGCCGGTGTTTTTAGGGTTTAGGGCAGTGCAGTGGTGTTTGGGCAGTGTAGGGGGTCGTGCTGGGGCTGGTGTTTCAGGGTGTAGTGCTGTGGTGTTCGGGAAGTGTAGGGGGTCATGCTGGTGTTTCAGGTTTTAGGGCAGTGCAGTGGTGTTCGGGGAGTGTAGGGGATCGTGCTGTGGCTGGTGTTTCAGGGTTTAGGGCAGTGCAGTGGTGTTCGGGCAGTGTAGGGGGTCGTTCTTGGGCCGGTGTTTCAGGGTGTAGGGCAGTGCAGTGGTGTTCGGGCAGTGTAGGGGGTCGTGCTGGTGCCGGTGTTTCAGGAGTTTAGGGCAGTGTAGTGTTGTTAGGGGAGTGTAGGGGGTCGTGCTGTGGCCGGTGTTTCAGGGTTTAGGGCAGTGTAGTGGTGTTCGGGCAGTGTAGGCGGTCATGATGGGGCCGGTGTTTCAAGGTGTAGGGCAGTGCAGTGGTGTTCGGGCAGTGTAGGCGGTCATGATGGGGCCGGTGTTTCAAGGTGTAGGGCAGTGCAGTGGTGTTCGGGGAGTGTAGGGGGTCGTGCTGGGGCCAGTGTTTTTAGGGTTTAGGGCAGTGCCGTGGTGTTCGGGAAGTGTAGGGGGTCGTGCTGGGGCCGGTGTTTCTGGGTGTAGGGCAGTGTTGTTCCGGCAGTGTAGGGGGTTGTGCTGGGGGTGGTGTTTCAGTCTTTAGGGCAGTGCAGTGGTGTTCGGGAAGTGTGGGGGGTCGTTCAGGGGCTGTGTTTCACGGTTTCGAGCAGTGCAGTGGTGTTCGGGTAGTGTAGGGGGTCGTGCTGGTGCTGGTGTTTCAGGGTTTAGGGCAGTGCAGTGGTGGAAGTTCAGTGTAGGGGATCGTGCTGGGGCTGGTGTTTCAGGGTTTAGGGCAGTGCAGTGGTGTTCGTTCAGTGTAGGGGGTTGTGCTGGGGCCGGTGTTTCAGGGTTTATGGAAGTGCAGTGGTGTTCGGGGAGTGTAGGGGTTCGTGCTGGGGCTGGTGTTTCAGGGTTTAGGGCAGTGCAGTGGTGTTCGGGCAGTGCAGGGGGTCATGCTGGGGCCGGTGTTTCAGAGTTTAGGGCAGTGCAGTGGTGTTCAGGCAGTGTAGCGGGTCGTGCTGGGGCCAGTGTTTCAGAGTGTAGGGCAGGGCAGGGGTGTTCGGGCAGTGTAGGGGTCGTGCTGGGGCCAGAGTTTCCGGCTGTACGGCAATGCAGTGGTGTTCGGGCAGTGTAGGGGGCCGTGCTGGTGCCAGTGTTTCAGGGTTAAGGGCAGTGCAGTGGTGTTCGGGGAGTGTAGGGGGTCGTGCTGTGGCCAGTGTTTCAGGGTTTAGGGCAGTGCAGTGGTGTTCGGGAAGTATAGGGGGTCATGCTGGGGCCGGTGTTTCAGGGCGTAGGGCAGTGCAGTGGTGTTCGGGGAGTGTAGGGGGTCGTGCTGGGGCCAGTGTTTCAGGGTGAAGGGAAGTGCAGTGGTGTTCGGGCAATGTAGGGGGTCATGCTAGGGCTGGTGTTTCAGGGTGTAGGGCAGTGCAGTGGTGTTCGGGCAGTATAGGGGGTCGTGCTGGGGCTGGTGTTTCATGGTGTAGGGCAGTGCTGTGGTGTTCGGGCAGTGTAGCGGGTCGTGCTGGGGCTGGTGTTTCAGGGTTTAGGGCAGTGCAGTGGTGATCGTTCAGTGTAGCAGGTCGCGCTGGGGCCGGTGTTTCAGGCTTTAGGGCAGTGCAGTGGTGTTCGGGGAGTGTAGAGGGTCGTGCTGGGGCCAGTGTTTTTAGGATTTAGGGCAGTGCAGTGGTGTTCGGGGAGTTTAGGGGGTCATGCTGGGGCCGGTGTTTCAGGGTTTAGGGCTGTGCAGTGGTGTTCGGGGAGCATAGGGGGTCGTGCTGGGGCCGGTATTTCAGGGTTTAGGGCAGAGCAGTGGTGTTCAGGGATCATAGGGGGTCTTGCTGGGGCCGGTGTTTCAGGGTTTAGGGCAGTGCAATGGTGTTTGGGCTGAGTAGGGGGTCGTGTTGGGGTGGTGTTTCAAGGTTTATGGCCGAGCAGTGGTGTTCAGGAAGAGTAGGGGGTCATGCTGGGGGTATTTTTTCAGGGTTTAGGGTCGAGCAGTGGTGTCCGGGCAGTGTAGTGGGTCGTGCTGGGGGTGGTGTTTCATGGTTTGGGGTAGTACAGTGGTGTTTGGACAGTGTGGGGGGTCGAGCTGGGGCTGGTGGTTCAGGGTTTAGGGCAGTGCAGTGGGGTTCGGGCAGTGTAGGGGGTCGTGCTGGGACTGATGTTTCAGGGTTTAGTGCAGTGGTGTTTGGGCAGTGTAGGGGGTCCTGCTGGGGATGGTGTTTCAGGCTTTAGGGGAGTGCAGTGGTGTTCAGGCAGTGTAGGGGGTCATGCTGGGGCTGGTGTTTCATGGTGTAGGGCACTGCAGTGGTGTTTGGGAAGAGTAGGGGGTTGTGCTGGGGCCGGTGTTTTTAGGGTTTAGGGCAGTTCAGTGGTGTTCGGGCAGTGTAGGGGGTCGTGCTGGGGCCGGTGTTTTTAGGGTTTAGGGCAGTTCAGTGGTGTTCGGGCAGTGTAGGGGGTCGTGCTGGGGCCGGTGTTTTTAGGGTTTAGGGCAGTGCAGTGGTGTTCAGGCAGTGTAGGGGGTCGTGTAGGGGGTCGTGCTGGGGCTGGTGTTTCAGGGTGTAGTGCAGTGGTGTTCGGGCAGTGTAGGGGGTCATGCTGAGGCGGTGTTTCAGGTTGTAGGGCAGTGCAGTGGTGTTTGGGAAGAGTAGGGGGTCGTGCTGGGGTCGGTGTTTCTGGGTGTAGGGCAGTGTAGTGTTGTTCGGGCAGTGTAGGGGCTCGTGCTGGGGGTGGTGTTACAGGGTTTAGAGCAGTGCAGTGGTGTTCGTGGAGTGTAGGAGGTCGTGCTGGGGCCGGTGTTTCAGGGTTTAGGGCAGTGCAGTGGTGTTCGGACAGTGTAGGGGGTCGTGCTGGGGCCGGTGTTTCAGGGTGTAGTGCTGTGGTGTTCGGGAAGTGTAGGGGGCCATGCTGTGGCCAGTGTTTTTAGGGTTTAGGGCTGTTCAGTGGTGTTCGGGCAGTGTAGGGGGTCGTGCTGGGGCCGGTGTTTTTAGGGTTTAGGGCAGTGCAGTGGTGTTTGGGCAGTGTAGGGGGTCGTGCTGGGGCTGGTGTTTCAGGGTGTAGTGCTGTGGTGTTCGAGAAGTGTAGGGGGTCATGCTGGGGCTGGTGTTTCAGGTTTTAGGGCAGTGCAGTGGTGTTCGGGGAGTGTAGGTGATCGTGCTGTGGCCGGTGTTTCAGGGTTTAGGGCAGTGCAGTGGTGTTCGGGCAGTGTAGGGGGTCGTTCTGGGGCCAGTGTTTCAGGGTGTAGGGCAGTGCAGTGGTGTTCGGGCAGTGTAGGGGGTCGTGCTGGTGCCGGTGTTTCAGGGTTTAGGGCAGTGCAGTGTTGTTCGGGGAGTGTAGGGGGTCGTGCTGTGGCCGGTGTTTCAGGGTTTAGGGCAGTGTAGTGGTGTTCGGGCAGTGTAGGGGTTCATGATGGGGCCGGTGTTTCAGGGTGTAGGGCAGTGCAGTGGTGTTCGGGGAGTGTAGGGGGTCGTTCTGGGACCGGTGTTTCAGGGTGAAGAGAAGTGCAGTGGTGTTCGGGCAATGTAGGGGGTCGTGCTAGGGCTGGTGTTTCAGGGCGTAGGGCAGTGCAGTGGTGTTCGGGCAGTGTAGGGGGTCGTGCTGGGGCTGGTGTTTCATGGTTTAGGGCAGTGCAGTGGTGTTCGGGCAGTGTCGCGGGTCGTGCTGGGGCTGGTGTTTCAGGGTTTAGGGCAGTGCAGTGGTGTTCGTTCAGTGTAGGGTTTGTGCTGGGGCAGGTGTTTCAGGCTTTAGGGCAGTGCAGTGGTGTTCAGGGAGTTTAGCGGGTCGTGCTGGGGCCACCGTTTTTAGGGTTTTGGGCAGTTCAGTGGTGTTCGTGCTGGGGCAGGTGTTTCAGGGTGTAGTGCAGTGGTGTTCGGGCAGTGTAGGGGGTTGTGCTGGGGCTGGTGTTTCAGGGTTTAAGGCAGTGCAGTGGTGTTCGTTCAGTGTAGGGGGTCATGCTGGGGCCGTTGTTTCAGGGTTTAGGGCAGTGCAGTGGTGTTCGGTAAGTGCAGGGGGTCGTGCTGGGGCCGGTGTTTCTGGGTGTAGGGCAGTTTTGTTCGGGCAGTGTAGGGGGTCGTGCTGGGGGTGGTGTTTCAGGGTTTAGGGCAGTGCAGTGGTGTTCGTTCAGTGTAGGGGGTTGTGCTGGGGCCGGTGTTTCAGGGTTTATGGAAGTGCAGTGGTGTTCGGGCAGTGTAGGGGGTCATGCTGGGGCCGGTGTTTTTAGGGTTTAGGGCATTGCAGTGGTGTTCGGGAAGTGTAGAGGATCGTGCTGGGGCCGGTGTTTCAGGGTTTAGGGCAATGCAGTGGTGTTCGTTCAGTGTAGGGGTCGTGCTGGGGCCGGTGTTTATGGGTGTAGGGCAGTTTTGTTCGGGCAGTGTAGGGGTCTTGCTGGGGCTGGTGTTTCAGGGTGTAGTGCAGTGGTGTTCGGGCAGTGTAGGGGGTCATGCTGAGGCGGTGTTTCAGGTTGTAGGGCAGTGCAGTGGTGTTTGGGAAGAGTAGGGGCTCGTGCTGGGGGTGGTGTTTCAGGGTTTAGAGCAGTGCAGTGGTGTTCGGGGAGTGTAGGAGGTCGTGCTGGGGCCGGTGTTTCAGGGTTTAGGGCAGTGCAGTGGTGTTCGGACAGTGTAGGGGGTCGTGCTGGGGCCGGTGTTTCAGGGTGTAGGGCAGTGCAGTGGTGTTCGGGGAGTGTAGGGGGCCATGCTGTGGCCAGTGTTTTTAGGGTTTAGGGCTGTTCAGTGGTGTTCGGGCAGTGTAGGGGTCGTGCTGTGGCTGGTGTTTCAGGGTTTAGGGCAGTGCAGTGGTGTTCGGGCAGTGTAGGGGGTCGTTCTTGGGCCGGTGTTTCAGGGTGTAGGGCAGTGCAGTGGTGTTCGGGCAGTGTAGGGGGTCATGCTGGTGCCGGTGTTTCAGGAGTTTAGGGCAGTGCAGTGTTGTTCGGGGAGTGTAGGGGGTCGTGCTGTGGCCGGTGTTTCAGGGTTTAGGGCAGTGTAGTGGTGTTCGGGCAGTGTAGGGGGTCATGATGGGGCCCGTGTTTCAAGGTGTAGGGCAGTGCAGTGGTGTTCGGGGAGAGTAGGGGGTCGTGCTGGGACCGGTGTTTCAGGGTGAAGAGAAGTGCATTGGTGTTCGGGCAATGTAGGGGGTCGTGCTAGGGCTGGTGTTTCAGGGCGTAGGGCAGTGCAGTGGTGTTCGGGCAGTGTAGGGGGTCGCGCAGGGGCTGGTGTTTCATGGTTTAGGGCAGTGCAGTGGTGTTCGGGCAGTGTAGCGGGTCGTGCTGGGGCTGGTGTTTCAGGGTTTAGGGCAGTGCAGTGGTGTTCGTTCAGTGTAGGGTTTGTGCTGGGGCAGGTGTTTCAGGGTTTAGGGCAGTGCAGTGGTGTTCGGGGAGTGTAGGGGGTCGTGCTGAAGCCGGTGTTTTTAGGGTTTAGGGCAGTTCAGTGGTGTTCGGGCAATGTAGGGGGTCATGCTGGGGACGGTGTTTTTAGGGTTTAGGGCAGTGCAGTGGTGTTCGGGAAGTGTAGGGGATCGTGCTGGGGCCGGTGTTTCTGGGTATAGGACAGTGTTGTTCGGGCAGTGTAGGGGGTCATGCTGGGGATGGTCTTTCAGTCTTTAGGGCAGTGCAGTGGTGTTCGGGAAGTGTGGGGGGTCATTCAGGGGCTGTGTTTCACGGTTTCGAGCAGTGCAGTGGTGTTCGGGCAGTGTAGGGGGTCGTGCTGGTGCTGGTGTTTCAGGGTTTAGGGCAGTGCAGTGGTGGAAGTTCAGTGTAGGGGATCGTGCTGGGGCTGGTGTTTCAGGGTTTAGGGCAGTGCAGTGGTGTTCGTTCAGTGTAGGGGGTTGTGCTGGGGCCGGTGTTTCAGGGTTTATGGAAGTGCAGTGGTGTTCGGGGAGTGTAGGGGTTCGTGCTGGGGCTGGTGTTTCAGGGTTTAGGGCAGTGCAGTGGTGTTCGGGCAGTGCAGGGGGTCATGCTGGGGCCGGTGTTTCAGGGTTTAGGGCAGTGCAGTGGTGTTCAGGCAGTGTAGCGGGTCGTGCTGGGGCCAGTGTTTCAGAGTGTAGGGCAGGGCAGGGGTGTTCGGGCAGTGTAGGGGGTCGTGCTGGGGCCAGAGTTTCCGGCTGTAGGGCAATGCAGTGGTGTTCGGGCAGTGTAGGGTGCCGTGCTGGTGCCAGTGTTTCAGGGTTAAGGGCAGTGCAGTGGTGTTCGGGGAGTGTAGGGGGTCGTGCTGTGGCCAGTGTTTCAGGGTTTAGGGCAGTGCAGTGGTGTTCGGGAAGTATAGGGGGTCATGCTGGGGCCGGTGTTTCAGGGCGTAGGGCAGTGCAGTGGTGTTCGGGGAGTGTAGGGGGTCGTGCTGGGGCCAGTGTTTCAGGGTGAAGGGAAGTGCAGTGGTGTTCGGGCAATGTAGGGGATCATGCTAGGCCTGGTGTTTCAGGGTGTAGGGCAGTGCAGTGGTGTTCGGGCAGTGTAGGGGGTCGTGCTGGGGCTGGTGTTTCATGGTGTAGGGCAGTGCTGTGGTGTTCGGGCAGTGTAGCGGGTCGTGCTGGGGCTGGTGTTTCAGGGTTTAGGGCAGTGCAGTGGTGATCGTTCAGTGTAGGAGGTCGCGCTGGGGCCGGTGTTTCAGGCTTTAGGGCAGTGCAGTGGTGTTCGGGGAGTGTAGGGGGTCGTGCTGGGGCCAGTGTTTTTAGGATTTAGGGCAGTGCAGTGGTGTTCGGGCAGTATAGGGGGTCATGCTGGGGCCGGTGTTTCAGGGCGTAGGGCATTGCAGTGGTGTTCGGGGAGTGTAGGGGGTCGTGCTGGGGCCAGTGTTTCAGGGTGAAGGGAAGTGCAGTGGTGTTCGGGGAATGTAGGAGGTCGTGCTGGGGCTGGTGTTTCATGGTTTAGGCCAGTGCTGTGGTGTTCGGGCAGTGTAGCGGGTCGTGCTGGGGCCGGTGGTTCAGGGTGTAGGGCAGTGCAGTGGTGTTCGGGGAGTGTAGGGGGCCATGCTGTGGCCAGTGTTTTTAGGGTTTAGGGCTGTTCAGTGGTGTTCGGGCAGTGTAGGGGGTCGTGCTCCGGCCGGTGTTTTTAGGGTTTAGGGCAGTGCAGTGGTGTTTGGGCAGTGTAGGGGGTCGGGTTGGGGCTGGTGTTTCAGGGTGTAGTGCTGTGGTGTTCAGGAAGTGTAGGGGGTCATGCTGGGGCTGGTTTTTCAGGTTTTAGGGCAGTGCAGTGGTGTTCGGGGAGTGTAGGGGATTGTGCTGTGGCTGGTGTTTCAGGGTTTAGGGCAGTGCAGTGGTGTTCGGGCAGTGTAGGGGGTCGTTCTTGGGCCGGTGTTTCAGGGTGTAGGGCAGTGCAGTGGTGTTCGGGCAGTGTAGGGGGTCGTGCTGGTGCCGGTGTTTCAGGAGTTTAGGGCAGTGCAGTGTTGTTAGGGGAGTGTAGGGGGTCGTGCTGTGGCCGGTGTTTCAGGGTTTAGGGCAGTGTAGTGGTGTTCGGGCAGTGTAGGCGGTCATGATGGGGCCGGTGTTTCAAGGTGTAGGGCAGTGCAGTGGTGTTTGGGGAGTGTAGGGGGTCGTGCTGGGGCCAGTGATTTTAGGGTTTAGGGCAGTGCCGTGGTGTTCGGGAAGTGTAGGGGGTCGTGCTGGGGCCGGTGTTTCTGGGTGTAGGGCAGTGTTGTTCAGGCAGTGTAGGGGGTTGTGCTGGGGGTGGTGTTTCAGTCTTTAGGGCAGTGCAGTGGTGTTCGGGAAGTGTGGGGGGTCGTTCAGGGGCTGTGTTTCACAGTTTCGAGCAGTGCAGTGGTGTTCGGGTAGTGTAGGGGGTCGTGCTGGTGCTGGTGTTTCAGGGTTTAGGGCAGTGCAGTGGTGGAAGTTCAGTGTAGGGGATCGTGCTGGGGCTGGTGTTTCAGGGTTTAGGGCAGTGCAGTGGTGTTCGTTCAGTGTAGGGGGTTGTGCTGGGGCCGGTGTTTCAGGGTTTATGGAAGTGCAGTGGTGCTCGGGGAGTGTAGGGGTTCGTGCTGGGGCTGGTGTTTCAGGGTTTAGGGCAGTGCAGTGGTGTTCAGGCAGTGTAGCGGGTCGTGCTGGGGCCAGTGTTTCAGAGTGTAGGGCAGGGCAGGGGTGTTCGGGCAGTGTAGAGGGTCGTGCTGGGGCCAGAGTTTCCGGCTGTACGGCAATGCAGTGGTGTTCGGGCAGTGTAGGGGGCCGTGCTGGTGCCAGTGTTTCAGGGTTAAGGGCAGTGCAGTGGTGTTCGGGGAGTGTAGGGGGTCGTGCTTTGGCCAGTGTTTCAGGGTTTAGGGCAGTGCAGTGGTGTTCGGGAAGTATAGGGGGTCATGCTGGGGCCGGTGTTTCAGGGCGTAGGGCAGTGCAGTGGTGTTCGGGGAGTGTAGGGGGTCGTGCTGGGGCCAGTGTTTCAGGGTGAAGGGAAGTGCAGTGGTGTTCGGGCAATGTAGGGGGTCATGCTAGGGCTGGTGTTTCAGGGTGTAGGGCAGTGCAGTGGTGTTCGGGCAGTATAGGGGGTCGTGCTGGGGCTGGTGTTTCATGGTGTAGGGCAGTGCTGTGGTGTTCGGGCAGTGTAGCGGGTCGTGCTGGGGCTGGTGTTTCAGGGTTTAGGGCAGTGCAGTGGTGATCGTTCAGTGTAGGAGGTCGCGCTGGGGCCGGTGTTTCAGGCTTTAGGGCAGTGCAGTGGTGTTCGGGGAGTGTAGGGGGTCGTGCTGGGGCCAGTGTTTTTAGGATTTAGGGCAGTGCAGTGGTGTTCGGGCAGTATAGGGGGTCATGCTGGGGCCGGTGTTTCAGGGCGCAGGGCATTGCAGTGGTGTTCGGGGAGTGTAGGGGGTCGTGCTGGGGCCAGTGTTTCAGGGTGAAGGGAAGTGCAGTGGTGTTCGGGGAATGTAGGGGGTCATGCTAGGGCTGGTGTTTCAGGGTGTAGGGCAGTGCAGTGGTGTTCGGGCAGTGCAGGGGGTCGTGCTGGGGCTGGTGTTTCATGGTTTAGGGCAGTGCTGTGGTGTTCGGGCAGTGTAGCGGGTCGTGCTGGGGCTGGTGTTTCAGGGTTTAGGGCAGTGCAGTGGTGATCGTTCAGTGTAGGAGGTCGCGCTGGGGCCGGTGTTTCAGGCTTTAGGGCAGTGCAGTGGTGTTCGGGGAGTGTAGGGGGTCGTGCTGGGGCCAGTGTTTTTAGGGTTTAGGACAGTGCCGTGGTGTTCGGGAAGTGTAGGGGGTCGTGCTGGGGCCGGTGTTTCTGGGTGTAGGGCAGTGTTGTTCGGGCAGTGTAGGGGGTTGTGCTGGGGGTGGTGTTTCAGTCTTTAGGGCAGTGCAGTGGTGTTCGGGAAGTGTGGGGGTCGTTCAGGGGCTGTGTTTCACGGTTTAGAGCAGTGCAGTGGTGTTCGGGCAGTGTAGGGGGTCGTGCTTGTGCTGGTGTTTAAGGGTTTAGGGCAGTGCAGTGGTGTAAGTTCAGTGTAGGGGATCGTGCTGGGGCTGGTGTTTCAGGGTTTAGGGCAGTGCAGTGGTGTTCGTTCAGTTTAGGGGGTTGTGCTGGGGCCGGTGTTTCAGGGTTTATGGAAGTGCAATGGTGTTCGGGGAGTGTAGGGGGTCGTGCTGGTGCCGGTGTTTCAGGGTTTAGGGCAGTGCAGTGGTGTTTGGGGAGTGTAGGGGGTCGTGCTTTGACTGGTGTTTCAGGGTTTCATGCAGTGCAGTGGTGGTCGGGCAGTGTAGGGGGTCGTGCTGGGGCCGGTGTTGCAGGGTGTAAGGTCAGAGCAGTGGTGTTCGGGCAGTGCAGGGGGTCATGCTGGGGCGGGTGTTTCAGGGTTTAGGGCAGTGCAGTGGTGTTCAGGCAGTGTAGGGGGTCGTGCTGGGGCCAGTGTTTCAGGGTGTAGGGCAGGGCAGGGGTGTTCGGGCAGTGTAGGGGGTGGTGCTGGGGCCAGAGTTTCCAGGTGTAGGGCAGTGCAGTGGTGTTCGGGCAGTGTAGGGGGTCGTGCTTGTGCCGGTGTTTCAGGGTTTAGGGCAGTGTAGTGGTGTTCGGGGAGTGTAGGGGGTCGTGCTGTGGCTGGTGTTTCAGGGTTTAGGGCAGTGCATGGTGTTCGGGCAGTATAGGGGGTCATTCTGGGGCCGGTGTTTCAGGGTGTAGGGCAGTGCAGTGGTGTTCGGGGAGTGTAGGGGGTCGTGCTGGGGCCAGTGTTTCAGGGTGAAGGGAAGTGCAGTGGTGTTTGGGCAATGTATGGGGTCATGCTAGGGCTGGTGTTTCAGGGTGCAGGGCAGTGCAGTGGTGTTCGGGCAGTGTAGGGGGTCGTGCTGGGGCTGGTGTTTCATGGTTTAGGGCAGTGCAGTGGTGTTCTGGCAGTGTAGCGGGTCGTGCTGGGGCTGGTGTTTCAGGGTTTAGGGCAGTGCAGTTGTGATCATTCAGTGTAGGGGGTTCAATCAATCAATCAATCAATCAGGCATTTATATTGCGCACTACTCACCCGGACGGGTCTCAAGGCGCTTGGGGAGAGGGGTCTGCTACTGCTCGAACAGCCAGGTCTTGAGCTGTTTCCTGAAGGCGAGGTGATCCCGGGTACGTCGCAGGTGGACCGGCAGGTTGTTCCATGTTTTCGCCGCCTGGTAGGAGAAGGATCTTCCTCCGGCGGTGACTCTCTGGAAGCGGGGGACTGTGGTAAATATTTCGTTACCGGTACTATTTTTTATGCGGTAAAGTCTGTCTAAGAATAACTCAGTAAAATGAGAGGCAGAATCCGTGGTATTAGAGGGTTTAAAAAGGCTTTATTCCTATACAAAGGAACATAATTCGAATTATGGGCCTTCTATTCCATCACCACGAAAGTTCAGGAAGGAAGGAACATATATTATTGACAGATAAGCAGTTTTATAGAAAATACATTACAATGAAACAGATGCAAGAGGCGTAACAGCTGATAAGAGGTGCATACGTAGCTAATAGAGGGCGTAATTTAATAAACGTCATCATACATGATGTAATATGTGGGTGGATCCATAAGAGAATCCTGCAATGTCAGCAGAAATAGTTGGCAGAGATGCGCGCGCAGCCGCATGACGTGTGATTGACGTGCAACTAGAGGGTGAAGGGGACTTGACATTTAGCTCTACATGTGGAGACAGAAGTCTGGGGTTATGTCAACCTAATCCCAAATCATATCTAATATCCTATGTTTAAAGAACAGTGTTATCCAAAAAGAGAGGTCTCTTAGGATAGAATCTTATTCTATACTGACTATACTGACTGTTAGTGCGTGTACAAGCGTCTAAGTGTCTACACTAGATGCGAGGGAGTAGGAATATTCCATGGTAACGGGGCTATGAATTACTTGCATGAGGGCAGCAAGGCCTGGCCCTTTGCACGGTAGCTGGGGGAATGTTTACCTAAACTACTAGACAGGAATGCATCGGATGAGGAGCGAAGGAGATAATCTCGAAGGTGAAATACAGTTTTTGGCAGGCGACAGGCTGGATCAGGCTCCGTTAGCCGCGCAGGGAGTAAGACAAAGTTCATGGTCACAGATGCGGGCTCAGACTGGAGCTTTCAGAGGCAGAAGGCAGAAAAGGCTTGATGACAGAATTCGGGCCTACTCGCCTGAATCTGTAGAAATGTGGAAAGTGAACCACATAAAGTCGGTGGCCTTTCATACTTAGGAAAGGAATATCTGACCCATTCATGGCGGATCTAAAAGAGGACATGTTGACGGTGGACGCACATATATTTGCGTCTTCAAAAAGTGGAATAGGAGGGAACATACATGTACTTATAGCATGTACATGGAGCCGTTGGGGTCTACGATAGGGGACATAACTGATCACAAAATTCATATTTCCTCATTCCCTCCTTGTCCCCTTCGGACCCTTAGGAGATATCGATCTTCATCAATCCATCGATCTGTTCATATAACATCATTTGTTCTTCTTTCTTCTTCCGGGATCTCGAACGAATACTTGGATGTGGGATACACGAGGTGGCACACAGACCACAAATCGCTGGCCCACATTGTAGACATAAGCAGCAACTGAATAGTATGAGAAAGCCAATACCTAGGAAGGAGAGGATTCTCCATCCCCAGGCTGACAACACGCCCCAGAACCAACCGGACCAAGTCCAGGTGCCTGGACTCTGGTGTATCTGGCTTACAATCTTATGAAGGCGGGTTATGGCTTTATATACTGACGGTGAATTTTCTGGTATGAAAATGCAACAACTTGATCCGATGACCCTACAAGCTCCGCCCCTATCGGCCAGGATGACGTCAAGGACAAGACGATTTTGAAGCACAACAATCCGCATAGCAGACTGCTCTTCTGTTAAATTGCCTAAGGCGGAAATAGTTTCGTTCACTACTGCTTCGAGGGTTCTGGTTAATCTACGTATCAGCTTACTATTAGTGACTGTACCTATATAGGGAAAGAAACCTTTATTGAAATCTGTGTATTTTTCCCATGCTGTTTCAGTGTAATCGACAATTGGGAGATCTCTCTGCTGTCTATTGTGTACTAAATGGGTATTTCTATGATAATCAGGAGGGGCTAGGAAAACAGGTGGTAGAAGGAATGCTATGTAACAGGTACCATCCCAATCTAAAGGTAGGCGTATATATGCGGTCTGGCCACATATAAAGTAGGAATGACGAGAAGCTCTAAATGTAGACTTGCCTTGATCACTGAATTTTATTACAGTGGTGCATTTACTATGGCCCATGTGTATGGAGCCATTCTTTCTTATACATAGTTCCCCTTTTACTGGGAATACTGACATGGCGGGCAAGATTGGTGTAGCTTCAGATTCAACGTTCAGGATCATGAGGTTAAGTGTAAAATTACCTAATCCATATACTTCATTTTCTAGATCAGTTCCTGTTCTTTTGGGAAGTCCCTCCTTGTTAGGGTAGCAGACTTTAAGCAAAACTAAGTTCAGGTTTCCCCATACCCAGTTGTCTTGATAAACTGCGGAATTTGAATCTAGGGAATTAATCAAACTAAACCATGCTCCACAGGAGCCATTGTGTGTAAACGGATAGGGAAAGAGGGGCAAAACTCCCTTATAGTTCTGATAGGGAGGGAGTCGGCCACATATCCAACAATTTGTGGCATTGCTGGTTTGATGGGAATGATGTAGCATACTAATGAAAGTGTTATTGCGCAGCGCAAATCTATAAGACAATTCATGTGGAGGTAATTCACTAAAAGAATGTTCTGCAGTTATATTATAAGCATGCTTAGAAATAGGGTAATACATGTGCAATAGGATGCTGACAATGATGATCAAAAGACTTAGAAAAAACAAAATTAATAATGTTACTGTACAATGACTACGAAATGATTTACAATACGCTTGCTTCTTAAGCAGCATTTGATTATTTCTTTCTCTATTCCGGTCCAGAGGATACATGTCAAAGACAAATTCAACCGATTCACCTTGGAGAGGACTTAAACAATCAAATCGTCTGACTTACTGGACCTCAATTTTAATTTATATAGTTCTGAGTTCGATTGCTCAACCAAAGGGAGCTTTGAGTCTGTCTGTGAAGGATTACAGGGTTGAGTCTCTATACTGGGTGGTAGTCCATAAAATTTCTTGATATGACTCGAGTGCAACCATCCTTTTCTTCCTTCAATTTTCACGGCTGTCCTTGTGGTGAGCAAAACTAACTTCGGTGACTTCCACCTAGGATCCAGTTGGGTCTTCCGGTCAAAGTTCCTGACCAACACCAAGTCCCCAGGAACCACGTCATGGGGTTTCACCTCAGTATTGTCGGGAAAAGCTGCGGATACCTGTGAACGACAAGATTGTAGTGCAGACATCAAGGAAGCCAGGTAATCTGTCAGCATATTACAGTCAACGTCAGTTATTTTGCGAGGTATAGGCGTCCCCCACATATTTGGTGGTCTACCGAAGATCACCTCATACGGGGATAGCCGTGTTCGAGAATGTGCTACCATTCTCATGTAAAAGAGCGCAACTGGTAAGGCTACTATCCAATCGACTCCTTTCTCTCTACATATTTTGGACAACCTAATTTTCAGAGTTTGATTATGGCGTTCCATGAGACCTGCTGCCTCGGGATGTCGGACACAGTGAAATTTCCATTGATAACCTAATAGAAGGGAAACGTGTTTCATTAGTTCGGATGAGAACGGCTGGCCGTTATCTGAGTAGACAACACGTGGTAAACCGTACCGTGGGAAGAATTCTCGAACTAACTGTTTGGCAGTAGTCGGGGCAGTGTAATCTGAAACCGGGTATGCTTCTGTCCAACGGGAAAGAGCACAGACAACTACGAGAACATATTTGAATCCTCGACATCGTTCCATCTGGATATAATCCATCTGGAGGACTTCAAAAGCATGATCGGGAGTTTGGAATCCACCCTGTTCTACGGGGATGCTTTTACCTGGATTAAACTGACAACATATCATACAGGTACGAACTTTTTGTTTAGCTGCGGCTCGTAAATGTTTGTTGAACCAAATGTGTTGAATGCTGTCTAGCATAGCTTTTTCTCCTAGGTGCGCTGGACTATGTATGGTGTTAATGATGACTTGGACCATTGAGTCGGGAAGAAACCATATAGATTTTTCCTTCGTCATCCATCCTTGATCTGTTTGGATCCCTCCTAATTCAGTCCATTTCTTTATTTCTTCTGGTGTAGCGTGTGTCTGTATATCAATTACATCAAGGGCGGGATCCTTCACTGTCATGCAATGTGTTGGTGTCGGAACTATTGTCTTTGTCATGTCAGTTGTGTGAGTCTGATTCTGAGCAGTCTGTTTAGCTGTTCTGTCAGCTAGGTCATTACCCTGAGAAATGATATCGATAACTTTTGTATGGGCTTTGCATTTCATAATCGATATTGCAGTAGGTAGATGAATCGCGTCTAATAGGGCTTGAATGAGGAATCCGTGTTGGATGTGGGCACCGTGAGAAGTTAAATAACCTCTCTCTCGCCACAGTACGCCGAAGTCATGGACGACTCCGAATGCATAACGTGAATCTGTGTATATGTTGACTTTTTTATTTGTGGCTTGAATACAGGCTTGTGTCAGAGCGGTGAGCTCTGCTGCTTGAGCTGACAAAGTGTTAATACAATTTGTTTCAATGACTTCAGTGTCTGTTGTGACTGCGTAGGCGGCCACTAACTCTCCTGTACTTGTTCTCATACATGACCCATCTACATACAATGTCAAGTCTGGATCTGTCAAAGGGATATCTGTCAAGTCTTGTCTGGGTTTCGTCGTGATAGTAATGACTTCGACACAATCATGTGCCAATGGATCTGTTCCGCCTACTGGTAACAGTGTGGCAGGATTTAACGTATTACAACGTCTGATTTCTATATGTGGCTGAAACAGTGTTAATTCGTAACCGGTGAGTCTCGCTATAGTCAAGTGTTGTGTTTGTGTGCGGTTCAAGAGAACCTCTACTGCGTGTGGTACTTGTACTGTCAGTTGATGTCCTAACACTATGGCATCGCTTTGTCGGATTGCTAAAGCTGTTGCTGCCACTGATTTCAGGCACGCTGGAAGTGCCTGGGCTACTGGATCTAATGTACTAGAGAAATAAGCACATGGTTTGTGCGATCCTGCTTGTTCCTGAGTGAGTACTGACAAAGCAGTACCTTCGCGTTCTGTAACGAAGAGTGTAAACTGTTTACTGTAACATGGTGTTGCTAGGACAGGTGCTTGACATAAAGCTTTCTTTAAGCTTTCAAAGGCGTGTGTATGTTCTGGAGTCCAAGGGAGGACAGTCGATGTGGCTGCCTCCTGTGTTGTCAACTGGATGAGTGGTTTTGCTAGAAATGCATATTGAGGGATCCACTGCCTACAGTATGAAGTGAGGCCTATAAAAGCTCGTACCTCCTTTTGTGTCTTGGGTGGTGGCATGTTAGCAATTAACTGGATGCGGTCGGGTGTAAGCTGCCTTCCCTCCTTGGACAGCGAGTGCCCAAGGTAAACAACTCGCTGGACACAGAATTGCAGCTTAGAAGGGGACACCTTGTGCCCCTTGTCAGCCAGAAATTTCAAAACCGTCAGTGATGCTGTTTCGCATTCAAGTTCGCTTCGGGCGGTGTTCAGCAGATCATCGACATATTGAAGTAAGGCAGTGTTAACTGGCATGTGGATACTGTCAAGTTCTCGTTTCAGTGCTTGGCTATAGATGCTGGGGCTTTCTGTAAATCCTTGAGGTGCGCGTGTGAATTTAAAACTTCGTCCATTTAAACTAAATCCGAATAAATATTGACTTTCCGGATCAATTGGGACACTAAAGAAGGCATTCTTGAGATCAATTACAGTGAAGAACGTTGCTTCTGAGTCAATAGCTGTGAGTAATGAAGAGATATCTGGGACCACAGGGTATTGTGGTACAATGCATTTATTTAATTCGCGCAGATCAATAACTAATCGATATACTGGTGGAGATTTTGGATCCGTTCTTTTAAGAATCGGAATTATCGGAGAATTACATACATTGGAGTCTGTTTCGACAACCACTCCTTGTGCAATGAGCTCGTCAATGATTTGCAGTAAAGCCACTACAGCATCTGGTGGTAACTTGTATTGTCGCATTCGTGGTAGTACTATTCCTGATTTCAGTGTAACTCGATATGGTGTAATGTTCATGCAACCAATATCAGTGGGGCCTTGAGCCCATAAATGTGTAGGTAAATTCTGCAGTCGATAATCCATGTCTCTGGATACGTAGTGACCTTTAAAGTCACGTAAAAATAGTCGTACTCCTTCCGGAGAACAACATATTATGGCTCCTAGAGCTTTCAATGTTTTTATACCTAACAAGTTTTCTGGACATGATTTAGTAAGCAACAAATCTGTTGTACGTGTTAATGGACCTACTGTGAGTGCAAGAGGTTGTGTTACGTCATTAATTATATGTTTTCCTGAGAATCCAAGGGAAATATTTTGTGAGCCTGAGAGGGGTGCCCCTGGAACTTCACTGCGTCTTATAGTTGTTCTGCTTGCCCCTGTATCAAGTAAAAACTTTCTGTCTTCCCCTAATAGTTCACTATGTACATAAGGTCCCTCTTGGTCTACAGGAACCTCTATAAGGGGTAAGCCAACTTCCCTCTCTAGGCTATCTCATGAGTATCGCTGATAATCGGGATAATCTGTTTGTGCATACTGATACATTTGTTGTGTTGTTGCTTGAGTTGCAGCGACAGGCTGCGCTTGTGGTGGTGCTACGGTCTGTTGTGGAGCTGCCTGTTGCGGAGCTAGTTGTTGCGGAACTAACCTAGGTTGTGCCTGCTGAGGCGTCTGTTGTTGATTCTGATCCTGTCTGGGTGGACGTGGTCTCTCATGTGTTCTACCTGTGGCTATATTATGTTTCAGGACTGGACAATCGTGTATATAATGACCTGGTTGTTTACAATAGTTGCATGTCCCTTTTGCAGGACCTGTGGAATCACCCTTTTGATGACTATCAGCTGGAACTGACTGTGCAACAAGCATTTTCATTTTCGTATCTTTCATACGTCTTTGTTCGTGTTCTTGTTCTTCTCTAATTCTATTGTGATGGTATTGTAACATCTGTAGCATCTGTGATGGGGTATTACCTTGCCAGGTACTTTCGAATTTCAATACTCTATTCTTGACTTGTAGCAGAGAATTTTCAACTAATTTTGTCACAAACAGATGTGGATATGACTCACTACTAGCTTTTATACCACTATTTATACTAAAACATTTTTCAAATCGGGAATAGAAATCACTAGTGTCTTCATCTGGTTTTTGTTTACAAGCTGAGATTGCACCCCAGTCTTCCTTTTTCGTAGTTAATAAACGTGGCAGTACCTGTATTAGTAATCCTGCTAATGCTGTAGTCTTATCCCCAAGCCCTGCTCCTGCAGCTCGGGCCTTTTCTTCGTTTTCTAATGCTGTCCAATCTATCTTTTGGTCTCCTACCTCCCATTCTTTTTCTTTGAGTTTTTCATAAACACCTGCAGGTAATAGTACTTTCAATATTTTCATAATGTCGGGGTAGGTATACTCTCCCATGAGTAACATGTCCTTTATCTCACGGTGGAAACCTGCTGGGTCCTTGTCATGGCTGGGTACTACTTTCTTCATTTCTAATAATTCCAGTTTAGTTATAGGCGTGTATACAAACACGCGTGTAAAATTATCATCGGCACCTCTAATTGGGTGTACTTCGCGTAACGGATTCTGTCTATCTATGTGATACATTTTTCTCCCCATGATGGGAACTGGAACGTGTTCTGGGCATACGAAATTTAAATATTGATTTCGAGATTCTAGAATTTCCTTAATCAAATCAGTACCTGACCCTCTCCATATATTCGTGAGCAGTTCTGTCAATATGTCAGGTAAAGGTCCTGGATCGGAGTGTTGGCTTTTATATAATATAAGGAGGTGTTGAATCATGTATATACTAGCTAAACGCTGTTCATATGGGTCTAGATTCAGAAACGTGTGTGCAAGTACATCATCATTGTATTCGCCGGGACTGTCAGCCCATTGTACTGCTGACCTGACTAATTCTTGTTCGTCCATGGAATCGAGCACGTGGTACCCCCTTCGATCTCGGAGTAATTTATCAGCGGCTTGGAATAAATGTTCAGGGGATTTTGTATTTAGCATAGGGTTTGGAAAATGTCTATTATATTCTGGACGTATTGGACGTATTGGGTCGTTAAAACCTCTGGTATTATTATGGGGTCTTCCTTTACCTACATAAGCTATCGTGTCTACTTGCTCTGATTCTTGCTCCTCCTCCTCTCTGTTTAGATCAGCGGCGTCTACCTCTAATCTTTCTTCGTGTATTCGTTCTACCTCTTTGCGGATCTTTCGGTACATAGCTATTATACATAACTGTTTATCATGTCTTCCTTCTGATATATTCCGGCCCCAAGTGACAAGTGTTTGCATTTCTTCCGGATTTACCCCAGGCCGGTCTTGATTTCTAATTACACAGTTTATGAGGAAACGTAACAGTTGTCCCTGTACCTCCGCTTTCTGGTACTCCATGGCTCTACTAATACTTTCAGGACCTCGTCCTGACTGGACAAAGTGATATATATTTTCTAAATGTGTATCCATTCCTGGTAACTTCGTTAAATATATTGCAGCTCGTCTAATACGTAATGATGACAGCAGCATTTCGTCCCGTTTACCGGGCACAGGATCATATCTACAATCTACTAGAAGTTCCTTAAGCATGTCGGGAGTGGCTAGTTTGGGCGTACGTTGGTGTGCTAATTCTCTAAGGGAAAATTTATTTCCTCTGGGTGGTGTAGAAAGAATGTCTGTCGTACCTCCTGTAGCACCGTCTGGGGTGCTGGACGTGAAAGGATTTGTTGAGGGTGAGACAGCAACCGTCATTGCTGGAAAAGCTGTAGAAACAGATGTGCTTGTCGGAATGTGTGTCGAAGCTTGTTGTTGCGGAGTTACAGACGAATGTTCCTGGCGATGAGCATCATCGGCAAGCGGTCTATGTGGTGCGGTATTAGCATACTCGGGAGCTGCGTCATCTAAATAGCGGGAAAGGAAAACATCTTGTGCGGTTCTAGGATGCCCCTTGGGATGTGCTTTTATCGGAAACAATGGAGGTGGCAAGTCTTTTGGTATTTCCGGAGTAGCCTTAGGTAACCCTTCGGCCAGAAGTGGATACATACCATTCATAAGAGCGTTTCTTTGTCTATCTACTTGTTCTGATTTTACTCGGGTACCTTCCTCAAGTAATAGATTTTCTCGGACTTTATTTGAATTCTCCTTACTCTTATCTTCCTGTCTAAGTGCTTTTTCTGTACGTCTATAGGATTCTTTACGCCATAATTCAATGGCATCTTTCTGTGACTGTCTGGCTTTCTTTTTCCATAATTCTTCTTCTACTCTCATGATGCAATCTGCATCCCAGGTCCCCGCTGCGGGCCATCTCTGACTCTCTGGTAATTCTTTGGTGTAATCCACCCATAAATCAAGAAATAATACAGCATCTAGGCCATGCTTATGATACATAAAGTACCCTGGAGTGTCCCTCGGTGGGATGGGAACAGCTTCTTCGAGTACACCTTTTCTAGTTTTGATCTGTCTTAGTTTCGAAAAGAGCGGCATTTTTAGATCTTGTTTCTAGAACACACTTTATACGAGAAAACACAATAATGAACAGTCATTCATACCACAATATATAGAACGTATTTAAAACATTTAACGCTTAACAGTTTTTCGAACAATGATAACTAATAAGAAACTAGTTACTGACACTGGATAATATTTATTTATATGCACAACATACTATATATACTGCTAAACAGTACAGATACACTGCTAAAACAGTGCAGACCGGATTTGTGTTCCCAAACCCGTCTTGACCGGCACAGACTATGTGCACGTTAAATGCCTCCCCGGTAATGGTACTCACCGGGTAGCTCGGAACGGAAGGCCTCGGAACGGAACTTGAAACTGGACGGGACTGGACTCGACTCGACCGGACTCGGAACTTCGGAACCTGGCGGGTCTCTGTATACCTCGGATCTTGCTCTCTCAGCTAGGCTCTGGTCGGGATACTTCGCACCTCTCACCGCCTCGTCTGGGTGTTGATCGCAGCCTCAGTCGTCCCCGCTTGGCCGGAAGGAGACACAGGAAATCCTGCAGATACGCGTTTTTTGTTGTCCGTTCAGCTGTGGCAGGAGACCGGGCCTGCAACGCACCGCCGGCGCGTGAGATGAGAAAGTGCCCCTATTCGGGCGCCAATTTATGTGGTAAATATTTCGTTACCGGTACTATTTTTTATGCGGTAAAGTCTGTCTAAGAATAACTCAGTAAAATGAGAGGCAGAATCCGTGGTATTAGAGGGTTTAAAAAGGCTTTATTCCTATACAAAGGAACATAATTCGAATTATGGGCCTTCTATTCCATCACCACGAAAGTTCAGGAAGGAAGGAACATACATTATTGACAGATAAGCAGTTTTATAGAAAATACATTACAATGAAACAGATGCAAGAGGCGTAACAGCTGATAAGAGGTGCATACGTAGCTAATAGAGGGCGCAATTTAATAAACGTCATCATACATGATGTAATATGTGGGTGGATCCATAAGAGAATCCTGCAATGTCAGCAGAAATAGTTGGCAGAGATGCGCGCGCAGCCGCATGACGTGTGATTGACGTGCAACTAGAGGGTGAAGGGGACTTGACATTTAGCTCTACATGTGGAGACAGAAGTCTGGGGTTATGTCAACCTAATCCCAAATCATATCTAATATCCTATGTTTAAAGAACAGTGTTATCCAAAAAGAGAGGTCTCTTAGGATAGAATCTTATTCTATACTGACTATACTGACTGTTAGTGCGTGTACAAGCGTCTAAGTGTCTACACTAGATGCGAGGGAGTAGGAATATTCCATGGTAACGGGGCTATGAATTACTTGCATGAGGGCAGCAAGGCCTGGCCCTTTGCACGGTAGCTGGGGGAATGTTTACCTAAACTACTAGACAGGAATGCATCGGATGAGGAGCGAAGGAGATAATCTCGAAGGTGAAATACAGTTTTTGGCAGGCGACAGGCTGGATCAGGCTCCGTTAGCCGCGCAGGGAGTAAGACAAAGTTCATGGTCACAGATGCGGGCTCAGACTGGAGCTTTCAGAGGCAGAAGGCAGAAAAGGCTTGATGACAGAATTCGGGCCTACTCGCCTGAATCTGTAGAAATGTGGAAAGTGAACCACATAAAGTCGGTGGCCTTTCATACTTAGGAAAGGAATATCTGACCCATTCATGGCGGATCTAAAAGAGGACATGTTGACGGTGGACGCACATATATTTGCGTCTTCAAAAAGTGGAATAGGAGGGAACATACATGTACTTATAGCATGTACATGGAGCCGTTGGGGTCTACGATAGGGGACATAACTGATCACAAAATTCATATTTCCTCAGGACGACGGCGAGGGCGAGGTCCGCGGATCGTAGCTGGCGGGTTGGCGTGTAGAAGGTCAGGCGGTTGTTGAGGTACCTTGGGCCCAGGTCGTGGAGGGATTTGTGTGCGTGGGTGAGGATTCTGAACGTGATCCTTTTGTTGACCGGGAGCCAGTGCAGGTCTCTAAGGTGGCTCGAGATGTGGCTGCGTCGAGGGATGTCCAGGATGAGTCGGGTTGAGGCGTTCTGGATGCGCTGGAGTCTCTTCTGAAGCTTGGCTGTCGTTCCGGCGTAGAGGGTGTTTCCATAGTCCAGTCTGCTGGTGACGAGGGCATGGGTGACAGTCTTCCTCGTCTCGGTCGGAATCCATTGGAAGATCTTGCGGAGCATCCGGAGTGTGAGGAAACAGGATGAGGAGACGGCGTTGACTTGTCTGGTCATCGAAAGAGTGGAGTCCAGGATGAAGCCCAGGTTGCGTGCGTGGTCCGTTGGTTTGGGTGCGGTGCCTAGGGCCGGGGGCCACCAGGAGTCGTCCCACGCGGAGGGTGATGGACCCAGGATCAGGACTTCTGTCTTGTCCGTGTTCAGCTTTAGGCGGCTGTCGTTCATCCATTCGGCGACGTCTTTCATCCCTTCGTGGAGGTTTGCTTTGGCGGTGTCGGGGTCTCTGGTGAGGGAGAGGATCAGCTGGGTGTCGTCGGCGTATGAGATGATGTTCAGGTTGTGTTTGCGAGCGATGGCCGCTAGAGGTTTCATGTAGACGTTGAAGAGCGTGGGGCTGAGCGATGATCCTTGCGGGACGCCGCAGATGAGTGTGGTGGCCTCCGAGCGGTACGGAGGCAGGCGTACTCTCTGTGTTCTACCGGAGAGGTATGAGGTGATCCAGTCCAGGGCCTTCCCTTGGATGCCGGTGTTGTGGAGGCGTTGTACTAGGGTGCGGTGGCAGACGGTATCGAATGCCGCGGAGAGGTCCAGGAGGATGAGTGCTGCTGTTTCACCGTTGTCGAGCAGGGCTCGGATGTCGTCAGTGGCTGCGATGAGGGCAGTCTCGGTGCTGTGGTTGGTTCTGAATCCGGACTGTGATGGGTCGAGGGATCCGTGCGTCTCGAGGAAGGCGGCCAGTTGCTTGTTGACGATCTTTTCGATGACTTTGGCCGGGAAGGGAAGGAGCGAGATGGGGCGGAAGTTCTTGAGGTCGGTCGGGTCCGCTGTTGGTTTCTTCAGTAGGGCGCTGAGTTCGGCGTGCTTCCAGCACTCCGGGAAGGTTGCTGTGTTGAAGGAGGCGTTGATGATGTCTCGGAGATGGGGTGCGATGGTGTGGGCCGCTTTGTTGAAGACGTGGTGGGGGTACGGGTCGGTCGGGGATCCGGAGTGGATGGTATTCATGATGCGAGTAGTATCTTCAGGGGTCACCTCGGTCCATGTCCGGAGGGTGGCTGTCGGGTGCGTGAGTTCGATCGACGGGTGCAGGGGGTGAGCGCCGAAACTGCTATAGATGTCGGCGACCTTGCGGTGGAAGTACGAGGCGAGGGAGTCGCAAAGGTCCTGTGAGGGGGCGATGTTGTTGTGGCCGGTGCTGGGGTTGGAGAATTCCTTGACGATGTTGAAGAGCTCCTTGCTGTCATGGGCGTTCTTGTCCAATCGGTCCTTCAGAGATTTCTTCTTGGTGGTGCGGATGAGCTGGTGATGTTTGCGGGTGGCGAGTTTGAGGGCAGTCATGTTGTCGGCGGTCTTGTCGAGGAGCCAGGCCTTCTCCAGGGTGCGGCAGGCCTTCTTGGAGTTCTTGAGTTCGTCGGTAAACCAGGGGGCTTTCTTGCTTCTGGGCCTGGTGAGTGGGTCCTTCAGTGGGGCGAGGTTGTCGGCGCTTGTGGACAGCCACTGCGTGAGGTTGCAGGCTGCCGTGTTAGGGTCCGTTGCCCAGCCGGGCGGGTTCTGGCTGAGGGAGGTGGTGAGCTGGTCGGCGGTGATCTTGCTCCAGTTTCTGTGTGGGACCTGCTTCGGGTGGTGGTAGACCGTGTTCTTCGTGAAGCTGAAATGGACGCAGCTGTGGTCGGTCCAGTGGAGTCCGGTGGAGTGACTGAAGGAGACGTGTTTGCTGGAAGAGAAGATGGGATCGAGCGTGTGGCCGGCGTGGTGGGTGGGGGTGTTGACCAGTTGCTTGAGTCCGAGGTTGGCGAGGTTGTCCAGCAGGTTGGTGGAGTTGCGGTCGTTGTTGTTTTCCAGGTGAAAGTTGAGGTCCCCGAGGAGGATGTAGTCGGTGGAGGCGAGGGCGTGTGGGCTGATGAAGTCCGTGATGTCATCGCAGAACTGTGCCCGCGGTCCCGGGGGTCTGTAGATGAGGGTGCCTCTGAGGGTCGTCTTGGGGTCGGTGTGGACTTGGAAGTGGAGGTATTCGGCAGCTCCAAATGTGCCGATGGAGTCAGCCGAGATGCGAATGGTGCTCTTGTGTACGATGGCGATGCCTCCTCCGGTATGGTTGGTGCGGTCCTTCCTGATGATCTTGAAGCCGTCCGGGATGGCCATGGCGATGTCGGGGGCTGAGGAGGCGTTCATCCAGGTTTCCGTGAGGAAGGCGACGTCTGGGGATGCAGTGTCGAGGAGGTTCCAGAGCTCGATGGCGTGTCTGTGGACGGATCGGGTGTTGAGCAGGATGCATTTCAGGTGGTTGCTGCTTCCAGTCCTGGCGGGTGTGGTGCAGGATCGCAGGCAGGAGAAGTTGCAGGAACGGCATACAAAGGGTCCATGGGTGCATCGTGGGAGGCAGCAGGCGTTACCTGGGAGGCGGGAGGCGGTATCCGGAGGCAGGCAGCGGCGTCAGGTAAGTGGCGGGAAAAAGATGCGGCGGGAAGAAGATGCGGAGATCAGGCGTCAGGCAGCGGAGGCAGGTAAGTGGCAGAGCAGTGGCGGGGAGCGTCCGTTCTGTGAGGCACAGGAGGTCGCACTGGACAGTCCGCGGGGTCCCCCTTAAATAAGGAGCCAGGAGGGAGGGTCAGCGGGAGGCGGGAGCGGGGTGGCCAATGGGCAGGGAGGGGGGGCGGGCCGGAGGTGGAGGCGGGAGTGGGAGGAGGCGCCTGGGGCAGCGGCGGCGGGAAAAACGGCGGGAAGCGGCGGAGCAGGCAGGAAGTCACCCGGTGCCCAGCGGAGGTCAGCATGTAGGAGGAGTGAAGGCAGCGGCGTGAGGAGCGGCCAGGAAGCAGCAGGCGTTACCTGGGAGGCGGGAGGCGGTATCCGGAGGCAGGCAGCGGCGTCAGGTAAGTGGCGGGAAAAAGATACGGCAGGAAGAAGATGCGGAGATCAGGCGTCAGGCAGCGGAGGCAGGTAAGTGGCAGAGCAGTGGCGGGGAGCGTCCGTTCTGTGAGGCACAGGAGGTCGCACTGGACAGTCCGCGGGGTCCCCCTTAAATAAGGAGCCGGGAGGGAGGGTCAGCGGGAGGAGGGAGCGGGGTGGCCAATGGGCAGGGAGGGGGGGCGGGCCAGAGGTGGAGGCGGGAGTGGGAGGAGGCGCCTGGGGCAGCGGCGACGGCGGGCAGTGCAGTGGACTTCGGGGAGTGTAGGGGGTCGTGCTGGGGCCAGTGTTTTTAGGGTTTAGGGCAGTTTAGTGGTGTTCGGGCAGTGTAGGAGGTTGTGCTGGGGCCGGTGTTTTTATGGTTTAGGGCAGTGCAGTGGTGTTTGGACAGTGTAGCGGGTCGTGCTGGGACTGGTGTTTCAGGGTGTAGTGCAGTGGTGCTCGGGCAGTGTAGGGGTCATGCTGGGGCTGGTGTTTCAGAGTTTAGGGCATTGCAGTGGTGTTCGGGCAGTGTAGCGGGTCGTGCTGGGGCTGGTGTTTCAGGGTTGAGGGCAGTGCAGTGGTGATCGTTCAGTGTAGGGGGTCGTGCTGGGGCCGGTGTTTCAGGCTTTAGGGCAGTGCAGTGGTGTTCGGGAAGTGCAGGGGGTCATGCTGGGGCTGGTGTTTCAGGCTTATGGGGAGTGCAGTGGTATTCAGGCAGTGTAGCGGGTCGAGCTGGGGCTGGTGTGTCATGGTTTAGGGCAGTGCAGTGGTGTTCGGACAGTGTAGCGGATCATGCTGGGGCCGGTGTTTCAAGGTGTAGGGCAGTGCAGTGGTGTTCGGGAAGTGTAGGGGGTCATGCTGGGGCCGGTGTTTCAGGGTGTAGGGCAGTACAGTGGTGTTCGGGCAGTGCAGGGGGTCGTGCTGGGGCCGGAGTTTCCGGGTGTAGGGCAGTGCAGTGGTGTTCGCGCAGTGTTGGGGGTTGTGCTGGGGCCGGTGTTTCAGGGTATAGGACAGTGTAGTGGTGTTCGGGCAGTGAAGGGGTCATGCTGGGGCCGGTGTTTCAGGGTGTAGGGCAGTGCAGTGGTGATTGGGCAGTGTTGGGGATCGTGCTGGGGTCAGTGTTTCAGGGTTTAGGGCAGTGCAGTGGTGTTCGGGGAGTTTAGGGGGTCATGCTGGGGCCGGTGTTTCAGGGTTTAGGGCTGTGCAGTGGTGTTCGGGGAGCATGGGGGTCGTGCTGGGGCCGGTATTTCAGGGTTTAGGGCAGAGCAGTGGTGTTCAGGGATCATAGGGGGTCTTGCTGGGGCCGGTGTTTCAGGGTTTAGGGCAGTGCAATGGTGTTTGGGCTGAGTAGGAGGTCGTGTTGGGGGTGGTGTTTCAAGGTTTATGGCCGAGCAGTGGTGTTCGGGAAGAGTACGGGGTCATGCTGGGGGTATTTTTTCAGGGTTTAGGGCCGAGCAGTGGTGTCCGGGCAGTGTAGTGGGTCGTGCTGGGGGTGGTGTTTCATGGTTTGGGGTAGTGCAGTGGTGTTTGGACAGTTTGGGGGTCGAGCTGGGGCTGGTGTTTCAGGGTTTAGGGCAGTGCAGTGGGGTTCGGGCAGTGTAGGGGGTCGTGCTGGGACTGATGTTTCAGGGTTTAGTGCAGTGGTGTTTGGGCAGTGTAGGGGGTCCTGCTGGGGATGGTGTTTCAGGCTTTAGGGGAGTGCAGTGGTGTTCAGGCAGTGTAGAGGGTCATGCTGGGGCTGGTGTTTCATGTTGTAGGGCACTGCAGTGGTGTTTGGGAAGAGTAGGGGGTTGTGCTGGGGCTGGTGTTTTTAGGGTTTAGGGCAGTTCAGTGGTGTTCGGGCAGTGTAGGGGGTCGTGCTGGGGCCGGTGTTTTCAGGGTTTAGGGCAGTGCAGTGGTGTTCAGGCAGTGTAGGGGGTCGTGCTGGGGCTGGTGTTTCAGGGTGTGGTGCAGTGGTGTTCGGGCAGTGTAGGGGGTCATGCTGAGGCGGTGTTTCAGGTTGTAGGGCAGTGCAGTGGTGTTTGGGAAGAGTAGGGGGTCATGCTGGGGTCGGTGTTTCTGGGTGTAGGGCAGTGTAGTGTTGTTCGGGCAGTGTAGGGGCTCGTGCTGGGGGTGGTGTTTCAGGGTTTAGAGCAGTGCAGTGGTGTTCGGGGAGTGTAGGAGGTCGTGCTGGGGCCGGTGTTTCAGGGTTTAGGGCAGTGCAGTGGTGTTCGGACAGTGTAGGGGGTCGTGCTGGGGCCGGTGTTTCAGGGTGTAGGGCAGTGCAGTGGTGTTCGGGGAGTGAAGGGGGCCATGCTGTGGCCAGTGTTTTTAGGGTTTAGGGCTGTTCAGTGGTGTTCGGGCAGTGTAGGGGGTCGTGCTGGGGCCGGTGTTTTTAGGGTTTAGGGCAGTGCAGTGGTGTTTGGGCAGTGTAGGGGGTCGTGCTGGGGCTGGTGTTTCAGGGCGTAGTGCTGTGGTGTTCGGGAAGTATAGGGGGTCATGCTGGGGCTGGTGTTTCAGGTTTTAGGGCAGTGCAGTGGTGTTCGGGGAGTGTAGGGGATCGTGCTGTGGCCGGTGTTTCAGGGTTTAGGGCAGTGCAGTGGTGTTCGGGCAGTGTAGGGGGTCGTTCTGGGGCCAGTGTTTCAGGGTGTAGGGCAGTGCAGTGGTGTTCGGGCAGTGTAGGGGTTCGTGCTGGTGCCGGTGTTTCAGGGTTTAGGGCAGTGCAGTGTTGTTCGGGGAGTGTAGGGGGTCGTGCTGTGGCCGGTGTTTCAGGGTTTGGGGTAGTGCAGTGGTGTTTGGACAGTGTGGGGGTCGAGCTGGGGCTGGTGTTTCAGGGTTTAGGGCAGTGCAGTGGGGTTCGGGCAGTGTAGGGGGTCGTGCTGGGACTGATGTTTCAGGGTTTAGTGCAGTGGTGTTTGGGCAGTGTAGGGGGTCCTGCTGGGGATGGTGTTTCAGGCTTTAGGGGAGTGCAGTGGTGTTCAGGCAGTGTAGAGGGTCATGCTGGGGCTGGTGTTTCAGGGTGTAGGGCAGTGCAGTGGTGTTCGGGCAGTGTAGGGGGTCGTGCTGGTGCCGGTGTTTCAGGGTTTAGGGCAGTGCAGTGGTGTTCGGGGAGTGTAGGAGGTCGTGCTGGGGCCGGTGTTTCAGGGTTTAGGGCAGTGCAGTGGTGTTCGGACAGTGTAGGGGGTCGTGCTGGGTCCGGTGTTTCAGGGTGTAGGGCAGTGCAGTGGTGTTCGGGGAGTGAAGGGGGCCATGCTGTGTCCAGTGTTTTTAGGGTTTAGGGCTGTTCAGTGGTGTTCGGGCAGTGTAGGGGGTCGTGCTGGGGCCGGTGTTTTTAGGGTTTAGGGCAGTGCAGTGGTGTTTGGGCAGTGTAGGGGGTCGTGCTGGGGCTGGTGTTTCAGGGCGTAGTGCTGTGGTGTTCGGGAAGTATAGGGGGTCATGCTGGGGCTGGTGTTTCAGGTTTTAGGGCAGTGCAGTGGTGTTCGGGGAGTGTAGGGGATCGTGCTGTGGCCGGTGTTTCAGGGTTTAGGGCAGTGCAGTGGTGTTCGGGCAGTGTAGGGGGTCGTTCTGGGGCCAGTGTTTCAGGGTGTAGGGCAGTGCAGTGGTGTTCGGGCAGTGTAGGGGGTCGTGCTGGTGCCGGTGTTTCAGGGTTTAGGGCAGTGCAGTGTTGTTCGGGGAGTGTAGGGGGTCGTGCTGTGGCCGGTGTTTCAGGGTTTGGGGTAGTGCAGTGGTGTTTGGACAGTGTGGGGGTCGAGCTGGGGCTGGTGTTTCAGGGTTTAGGGCAGTGCAGTGGGGTTCGGGCAGTGTAGGGGGTCGTGCTGGGACTGATGTTTCAGGGTTTAGTGCAGTGGTGTTTGGGCAGTGTAGGGGGTCCTGCTGGGGATGGTGTTTCAGGCTTTAGGGGAGTGCAGTGGTGTTCAGGCAGTGTAGAGGGTCATGCTGGGGCTGGTGTTTCATGGTGTAGGGCACTGCAGTGGTGTTTGGGAAGAGTAGGGGGTTGTGCTGGGGCTGGTGTTTTTAGGGTTTAGGGCAGTTCAGTGGTGTTCGGGCAGTGTAGGGGGTCGTGCTGGGGCCGGTGTTTTCAGGGTTTAGGGCAGTGCAGTGGTGTTCAGGCAGTGTAGGGGGTCGTGCTGGGGCTGGTGTTTCAGGGTGTAGTGCAGTGGTGTTCGGGCAGTGTAGGGGGTCATGCTGAGGCGGTGTTTCAGGTTGTAGGGCAGTGCAGTGGTGTTTGGGAAGAGTAGGGGGTCATGCTGGGGTCGGTGTTTCTGGGTGTAGGGCAGTGTAGTGTTGTTCGGGCAGTGTAGGGGCTCGTGCTGGGGGTGGTGTTTCAGGGTTTAGAGCAGTGCAGTGGTGTTCGGGGAGTGTAGGAGGTCGTGCTGGGGCCGGTGTTTCAGGGTTTAGGGCAGTGCAGTGGTGTTCGGACAGTGTAGGGGGTCGTGCTGGGGCCGGTGTTTCAGGGTGTAGGGCAGTGCAGTGGTGTTCGGGGAGTGAAGGGGGCCATGCTGTGGCCAGTGTTTTTAGGGTTTAGGGCTGTTCAGTGGTGTTCGGGCAGTGTAGGGGGTCGTGCTGGGGCGGTGTTTTTAGGGTTTAGGGCAGTGCAGTGGTGTTTGGGCAGTGTAGGGGGTCGTGCTGGGGCTGGTGTTTCAGGGCGTAGTGCTGTGGTGTTCGGGAAGTATAGGGGGTCATGCTGGGGCTGGTGTTTCAGGTTTTAGGGCAGTGCAGTGGTGTTCGGGGAGTGTAGGGGATCGTGCTGTGGCCGGTGTTTCAGGGTTTAGGGCAGTGCAGTGGTGTTCAGGCAGTGTAGGGGGTCGTTCTGGGGCCAGTGTTTCAGGGTGTAGGGCAGTGCAGTGGTGTTCGGGCAGTGTAGGGGGTCGTGCTGGTGCCGGTGTTTCAGGGTTTAGGGCAGTGCAGTGTTGTTCGGGGAGTGTAGGGGGTCGTGCTGTGGCCGGTGTTTCAGGGTTTAGGGCAGTGTAGTGGTGTTCGGGCAGTGTAGGGGGTCATGATGGGGCCGGTGTTTCAGGGTGTAGGGCAGTGCAGTGGTGTTCGGGGAGTGTAGGGGGTCGTGCTGGGACCGGTGTTTCAGGGTAAGGAGAAGTGCAGTGGTGTTCGGGCAATGTAGGGGGTCGTGCTAGGGCTGGTGTTTCAGGGCGTAGGGCAGTGCAGTGGTGTTCGGGCATTGTAGGGGGTCGTGCTGGGGCTGGTGTTTCATGGTTTAGGGCAGTGCAGTGGTGTTCGGGCAGTGTCGCGGGTTGTGCTGGGGCTGGTGTTTCAGGGTTTAGGGCAGTGCAGTGGTGTTCGTTCAGTGCAGGGTTGGTGCTGGGGCAGGTGTTTCAGGCTTTAGGGCAGTGCAGTGGTGTTCAGGGAGTTTAGCGGGTCGTGCTGGGGCCAGTGTTTTTAGGGTTTTGGGCAGTTCAGTGGTGTTCGTGCTGGGGCTGGTGTTTCAGGGTGTAGTGCAGTGGTGTTCGGGCAGTGTCGGGGGTTGTGCTGGGGCTAGTGTTTCAGGGTTTAGGGCAGTGCAGTGGTGTTCGTTCAGTGTAGGGGGTCATGCTGGGGCCGTTGTTTCAGGGTTTAGGGCATTGCAGTGGTGTTCGTGGAGTGAAGGGGGTCGTGCTGGGGCCGGTGTTTTTAGGGTTTAGGGCAGTTCAGTGGTGTTCGGGCAGTGTAGGGGGTCGTGCTGGGGCCGGTGTTTTTAGGGTTTAGGGCAGTGCAGTGGTGTTCGGGAAGTGTAGGAAGTCGTGCTGGGGCCGGTGTTTCTGGGTGTAGGGCAGTTTTGTTCGGGCAGTGTAGGGGGTCGTGCTGGGGGTGGTGTTTCAGGGTTTAGGGCAGTGCAGTGGTGTTCGTTCAGTGTAGGGGGTTGTGCTGGGGCCGGTGTTTCAGGGTTTATGGAAGTGCAGTGGTGTTCGGGCAGTGTAGGGGGTCATGCTGGGGCCGGTGTATTTAGGGTTTAGGGCAGTGCAGTGGTGTTCGGGAAGTGTAGGGGATCGTGCTGGGGCCGGTGTTTCAGGGTTTAGGGCAATGCAGTGGTGTTCGTTCAGTGTAGGGGTCGTGCTGGGGCCGGTGTTTCTGGGTGTAGGGCAGTTTTGTTCGGGCAGTGTAGGGGGTCGTGCTGGGGCTGGTGTTTCAGGGTGTAGTGCAGTGGTGTTCGGGCAGTGTAGGGGGTCATGCTGAGGCGGTGTTTCAGGTTGTAGGGCAGTGCAGTGGTGTTTGGGAAGAGTAGGGGGTCGTGCTGGGGTCGGTGTTTCTGGGTGTAGGGCAGTGTAGTGTTGTTCGGGCAGTGTAGGGGCTCGTGCTTGGGGTGGTGTTTCAGGGTTTAGAGCAGTGCAGTGGTGTTCGGGGAGTGTAGGAGGTCGTGCTGGGGCCGGTGTTTCAGGGTTTAGGGCAGTGCAGTGGTGTTCGGACAGTGTAGGGGGTCGTGCTGGGGCCGGTGTTTCAGGGTGTAGGGCAGTGCAGTGGTGTTCGGAGAGTGTAGGGGGCCATGCTGTGGCCAGTGTTTTTAGGGTTTAGGGCTGTTCAGTGGTGTTCGGGCAGTGTAGGGGGTCGTGCTGGGGCCGGTGTTTTTAGGGTTTAGGGCAGTGCAGTGGTGTTTGGGCAGTGTAGGGGGTCGTGCTGGGGCTGGTGTTTCAGGGTGTAGTGCTGTGGTGTTCGGGAAGTGTAGTGGGTCATGCTGGGGCTGGTGTTTCAGGTTTTAAGGCAGTGCAGTGGTGTTCGGGGAGTGTAGGGGATCGTGCTGTGGCCGGTGTTTCAGGGTTTAGGGCAGTGCAGTGGTGTTCGGGCAGTGTAGGGGGTCGTTCTGGGGCCAGTGTTTCAGGGTGTAGGGCAGTGCGGTGGTGTTCGGGCAGTGTAGGGGGTCGTACTGGTGCCGGTGTTTCAGGGTATAGCCAGTGCAGTGTTTTTCGGGGAGTGTAGGGGGTCGTGCTGTGGCCGGTGTTTCAGGGTTTAGGGCAGTGTAGTGGTGTTCGGGCAGTGTAGGGGGTCATGATGGGGCCGGTGTTTCAGGGTGTAGGGCAGTGCAGTGGTGTTCGGGGAGTGTAGGGGGTCGTGCTGGGACCGGTGTTTCAGGGTGAAGAGAAGTGCAGTGGTGTTCGGGCAATGTAGGGGGTCGTGCTAGGGCTGGTGTTTCAGGGCGTAGGGCAGTGCAGTGGTGTTCGGGCAGTGTAGGGGGTCATGCTGGGGCTGGTGTTTCATGGTTTAGGGCAGTGCAGTGGTGTTCGGGCAGTGTCGCGGGTCGTGCTGGGGCTGGTGTTTCAGGGTTTAGGACAGTGCAGTGGTGTTCGTTCAGTGTAGGGTTTGTGCTGGGGCAGGTGTTTCAGGCTTTAGGGCAGTGCAGTGGTGTTCAGGGAGTTTAGCGGGTCGTGCTGGGGCCAGTGTTTTTAGGGTTTTGGGCAGTTCAGTGGTGTTCGTGCTGGGGCTGGTGTTTCAGGGTGTAGTGCAGTGGTGTTCGGGCAGTGTAGGGGGTTGTGCTGGGGCTGGTGTTTCAGGGTGTAGTGCAGTGGTGTTCGGGCAGTGTAGGGGGTCATGCTGAGGCGGTGTTTCAGGTTGTAGGGCAGTGCAGTGGTGTTTGGGAAGAGTAGGGGGTCATGCTGGGGTCGGTGTTTCTGGGTGTAGGGCAGTGTAGTGTTGTTCGGGCAGTGTAGGGGCTCGTGCTGGGGGTGGTGTTTCAGGGTTTAGAGCAGTGCAGTGGTGTTCGGGGAGTGTAGGAGGTCGTGCTGGGGCCGGTGTTTCAGGGTTTAGGGCAGTGCAGTGGAGTTCGGACAGTGTAGGGGGTCGTGCTGGGTCCGGTGTTTCAGGGTGTAGGGCAGTGCAGTGGTGTTCGGGGAGTGAAGGGGGCCATGCTGTGGCCAGTGTTTTTAGGGTTTAGGGCTGTTCAGTGGTGTTCGGGCAGTGTAGGGGGTCGTGCTGGGGCCGGTGTTTTTAGGGTTTAGGGCAGTGCAGTGGTGTTTGGGCAGTGTAGGGGGTCGTGCTGGGGCTGGTGTTTCAGGGCGTAGTGCTGTGGTGTTCGGGAAGTATAGGGGGTCATGCTGGGGCTGGTGTTTCAGGTTTTAGGGCAGTGCAGTGGTGTTCGGGAAGTGTAGGGGATCGTGCTGTGGCCGGTGTTTCAGGGTTTAGGGCAGTGCAGTGGTGTTCGGGCAGTGTAGGGGGTCGTTCTGGGGCCAGTGTTTCAGGGTGTAGGGCAGTGCAGTGGTGTTCGGGCAGTGTAGGGGGTCGTGCTGGTGCCGGTGTTTCAGGGTTTAGGGCAGTGCAGTGTTGTTCGGGGAGTGTAGGGGGTCGTGCTGTGGCCGGTGTTTCAGGGTTTGGGGTAGTGCAGTGGTGTTTGGACAGTGTGGGGGTCGAGCTGGGGCTGGTGTTTCAGGGTTTAGGGCAGTGCAGTGGGGTTCGGGCAGTGTAGGGGGTCGTGCTGGGACTGATGTTTCAGGGTTTAGTGCAGTGGTGTTTGGGCAGTGTAGGGGGTCCTGCTGGGGATGGTGTTTCAGGCTTTAGGGGAGTGCAGTGGTGTTCAGGCAGTGTAGAGGGTCATGCTGGGGCTGGTGTTTCATGGTGTAGGGCACTGCAGTGGTGTTTGGGAAGAGTAGGGGGTTGTGCTGGGGCTGGTGTTTTTAGGGTTTAGGGCAGTTCAGTGGTGTTCGGGCAGTGTAGGGGGTCGTGCTGGGGCCGGTGTTTTCAGGGTTTAGGGCAGTGCAGTGGTGTTCAGGCAGTGTAGGGGGTCGTGCTGGGGCTGGTGTTTCAGGGTGTAGTGCAGTGGTGTTCGGGCAGTGTAGGGGGTCATGCTGAGGCGGTGTTTCAGGTTGTAGGGCAGTGCAGTGGTGTTTGGGAAGAGTAGGGGGTCATGCTGGGGTCGGTGTTTCTGGGTGTAGGGCAGTGTAGTGTTGTTCGGGCAGTGTAGGGGCTCGTGCTGGGGGTGGTGTTTCAGGGTTTAGAGCAGTGCAGTGGTGTTCGGGGAGTGTAGGAGGTCGTGCTGGGGCCGGTGTTTCAGGGTTTAGGGCAGTGCAGTGGTGTTCGGACAGTGTAGGGGGTCGTGCTGGGGCCGGTGTTTCAGGGTGTAGGGCAGTGCAGTGGTGTTCGGGGAGTGAAGGGGGCCATGCTGTGGCCAGTGTTTTTAGGGTTTAGGGCTGTTCAGTGGTGTTCGGGCAGTGTAGGGGGTCGTGCTGGGGCCGGTGTTTTTAGGGTTTAGGGCAGTGCAGTGGTGTTTGGGCAGTGTAGGGGGTCGTGCTGGGGCTGGTGTTTCAGGGCGTAGTGCTGTGGTGTTCGGGAAGTATAGGGGGTCATGCTGGGGCTGGTGTTTCAGGTTTTAGGGCAGTGCAGTGGTGTTCGGGGAGTGTAGGGGATCGTGCTGTGGCCGGTGTTTCAGGGTTTAGGGCAGTGCAGTGGTGTTCGGGCAGTGTAGGGGGTCGTTCTGGGGCCAGTGTTTCAGGGTGTAGGGCAGTGCAGTGGTGTTCGGGCAGTGTAGGGGGTCGTGCTGGTGCCGGTGTTTCAGGGTTTAGGGCAGTGCAGTGTTGTTCGGGGAGTGTAGGGGGTCGTGCTGTGGCCGGTGTTTCAGGGTTTAGGGCAGTGTAGTGGTGTTCGGGCAGTGTAGGGGGTCATGATGGGGCCGGTGTTTCAGGGTGTAGGGCAGTGCAGTGGTGTTCGGGGAGTGTAGGGGGTCGTGCTGGGACCGGTGTTTCAGGGTAAGGAGAAGTGCAGTGGTGTTCGGGCAATGTAGGGGGTCGTGCTAGGGCTGGTGTTTCAGGGCGTAGGGCAGTGCAGTGGTGTTCGGGCATTGTAGGGGGTCGTGCTGGGGCTGGTGTTTCATGGTTTAGGGCAGTGCAGTGGTGTTCGGGCAGTGTCGCGGGTCGTGCTTTGGCTGGTGTTTCAGGGTTTAGGGCAGTGCAGTGGTGTTCGTTCAGTGCAGGGTTGGTGCTGGGGCAGGTGTTTCAGGCTTTAGGGCAGTGCAGTGGTGTTCAGGGAGTTTAGCGGGTCGTGCTGGGGCCAGTGTTTTTAGGGTTTTGGGCAGTTCAGTGGTGTTCGTGCTGGGGCTGGTGTTTCAGGGTGTAGTGCAGTGGTGTTCGGGCAGTGTCGGGGGTTGTGCTGGGGCTGGTGTTTCAGGGTTTAGGGCAGTGCAGTGGTGTTCGTTTAGTGTAGGGGGTCATGCTGGGGCCGTTGTTTCAGGGTTTAGGGCATTGCAGTGGTGTTCGTGGAGTGAAGGGGGTCGTGCTGGGGCCGGTGTTTTTAGGGTTTAGGGCAGTTCAGTGGTGTTCGGGCAGTGTAGGGGGTCGTGCTGGGGCCGGTGTTTTTAGGGTTTAGGGCAGTGCAGTGGTGTTCGGGAAGTGTAGGAAGTCGTGCTGGGGCCGGTGTTTCTGGGTGTAGGGCAGTTTTGTTCGGGCAGTGTAGGGGGTCGTGCTGGGGGTGGTGTTTCAGGGTTTAGGGCAGTGCAGTGGTGTTCGTTCAGTGTAGGGGGTTGTGCTGGGGCCGGTGTTTCAGGGTTTATGGAAGTGCAGTGGTGTTCGGGCAGTGTAGGGGGTCATGCTGGGGCCGGTGTTTTTAGGGTTTAGGGCAGTGCAGTGGTGTTCGGGAAGTGTAGGGGATCGTGCTGGGGCCGGTGTTTCAGGGTTTAGGGCAATGCAGTGGTGTTCGTTCAGTGTAGGGGTCGTGCTGGGGCCGGTGTTTCTGGGTGTAGGGCAGTTTTGTTCGGGCAGTGTAGGGGGTCGTGCTGGGGCTGGTGTTTCAGGGTGTAGTGCAGTGGTGTTCGGGCAGTGTAGGGGGTCATGCTGAGGCAGTGTTTCAGGTTGTAGGGCAGTGCAGTGGTGTTTGGGAAGAGTAGGGGGTCGTGCTGGGGTCGGTGTTTCTGGGTGTAGGGCAGTGTAGTGTTGTTCGGGCAGTGTAGGGGCTCGTGCTTGGGGTGGTGTTTCAGGGTTTAGAGCAGTGCAGTGGTGTTCGGGGAGTGTAGGAGGTCGTGCTGGGGCCGGTGTTTCAGGGTTTAGGGCAGTGCAGTGGTGTTCGGACAGTGTAGGGGGTCATGCTGGGGCCGGTGTTTCAGGGTGTAGGGCAGTGCAGTGGTGTTCGGGGAGTGTAGGGGGCCATGCTGTGGCCAGTGTTTTTAGGGTTTAGGGCTGTTCAGTGGTGTTCGGGCAGTGTAGGGGGTCGTGCTGGGGCCGGTGTTTTTAGGGTTTAGGGCAGTGCAGTGGTGTTTGGGCAGTGTAGGGGGTCGTCCTGGGGCTGGTGTTTCAGGGTGTAGTGCTGTGGTGTTCGGGAAGTGTAGTGGGTCATGCTGGGGCTGGTGTTTCAGGTTTTAAGGCAGTGCAGTGGTGTTCGGGGAGTGTAGGGGATCGTGCTTTGGCCGGTGTTTCAGGGTTTAGGGCAGTGCAGTGGTGTTCGGGCAGTGTAGGGGGTCGTTCTGGGGCCAGTGTTTCAGGGTGTAGGGCAGTGCAGTGGTGTTCGGGCAGTGTAGGGGGTCGTGCTGGTGCCGGTGTTTCAGGGTTTAGGGCAGTGCAGTGTTGTTCGGGGAGTGTAGGGGGTCGTGCTGTGGCCGGTGTTTCAGGGTTTAGGGCAGTGTAGTGGTGTTCGGGCAGTGTAGGGGGTCATGATGGGGCCGGTGTTTCAGGGTGTAGGGCAGTGCAGTGGTGTTCGGGGAGTGTAGGGGGTCGTGCTGGGACCGGTGTTTCAGGGTAAGGAGAAGTGCAGTGGTGTTCGGGCAATGTAGGGGGTCGTGCTAGGGCTGGTGTTTGAGGGCGTAGGGCAGTGCAGTGGTGTTCGGGCATTGTAGGGGGTCGTGCTGGGGCTGGTGTTTCATGGTTTAGGGCAGTGCAGTGGTGTTCGGGCAGTGTCGCGGGTCGTGCTGGGGCTGGTGTTTCAGGGTTTAGGGCAGTGCAGTGGTGTTCGTTCAGTGCAGGGTTGGTGCTGGGGCAGGTGTTTCAGGCTTTAGGGCAGTGCAGTGGTGTTCAGGGAGTTTAGCGGGTCGTGCTGGGGCCAGTGTTTTTAGGGTTTTGGGCAGTTCAGTGGTGTTCGTGCTGGGGCTGGTGTTTCAGGGTGTAGTGCAGTGGTGTTCGGGCAGTGTCGGGGGTTGTGCTGGGGCTGGTGTTTCAGGGTTTAGGGCAGTGCAGTGGTGTTCGTTCAGTGTAGGGGGTCATGCTGGGGCCGTTGTTTCAGGGTTTAGGGCATTGCAGTGGTGTTCGTGGAGTGAAGGGGGTCGTGCTGGGGCCGGTGTTTTTAGGGTTTAGGGCAGTTCAGTGGTGTTCGGGCAGTGTAGGGGGTCGTGCTGGGGCCGGTGTTTTTAGGGTTTAGGGCAGTGCAGTGGTGTTCGGGAAGTGTAGGAAGTCGTGCTGGGGCCGGTGTTTCTGGGTGTAGGGCAGTTTTGTTCGGGCAGTGTAGGGGGTCGTGCTGGGGGTGGTGTTTCAGGGTTTAGGGCAGTGCAGTGGTGTTCGTTCAGTGTAGGGGGTTGTGCTGGGGCCGGTGTTTCAGGGTTTATGGAAGTGCAGTGGTGTTTGGGCAGTGTAGGGGGTCATGCTGGGGCCGGTGTTTTTAGGGTTTAGGGCAGTGCAGTGGTGTTCGGGAAGTGTAGGGGATCGTGCTGGGGTCGGTGTTTCAGGGTTTAGGGCAATGCAGTGGTGTTCGTTCAGTGTAGGGGTCGTGCTGGGGCCGGTGTTTCTGGGTGTAGGGCAGTTTTGTTCGGGCAGTGTAGGGGGTCGTGCTGGGGCTGGTGTTTCAGGGTGTAGTGCAGTGGTGTTCGGGCAGTGTAGGGGGTCATGCTGAGGCGGTGTTTCAGGTTGTAGGGCAGTGCAGTGGTGTTTGGGAAGAGTAGGGGGTCGTGCTGGGGTCGGTGTTTCTGGGTGTAGGGCAGTGTAGTGTTGTTCGGGCAGTGTAGGGGCTCGTGCTTGGGGTGGTGTTTCAGGGTTTAGAGCAGTGCAGTGGTGTTCGGGGAGTGTAGGAGGTCGTGCTGGGGCCGGTGTTTCAGGGTTTAGGGCAGTGCAGTGGTGTTCGGACAGTGTAGGGGGTCACGCTGGGGCCGGTGTTTTTAGGGTTTAGGGCTGTTCAGTGGTGTTCGGGCAGTGTAGGGGGTCGTGCTGGGGCCGGTGTTTTTAGGGTTTAGGGCAGTGCAGTGGTGTTTGGGCAGTGTAGGGGGTCGTGCTGGGGCTGGTGTTTCAGGGTGTAGTGCTGTGGTGTTCGGGAAGTGTAGTGGGTCATGCTGGGGCTGGTGTTTCAGGTTTTAAGGCAGTGCAGTGGTGTTCGGGGAGTGTAGGGGATCGTGCTGTGGCCGGTGTTTCAGGGTTTAGGGCAGTGCAGTGGTGTTCGGGCAGTGTAGGGGGTCGTTCTGGGGCCAGTGTTTCAGGGTGTAGGGCAGTGCGGTGGTGTTCGGGCAGTGTAGGGGGTCGTGCTGGTGCCGGTGTTTCAGGGTATAGCCAGTGCAGTGTTTTTCGGGGAGTGTAGGGGGTCGTGCTGTGGCCGGTGTTTCAGGGTTTAGGGCAGTGTAGTGGTGTTCGGGCAGTGTAGGGGGTCATGATGGGGCCGGTGTTTCAGGGTGTAGGGCAGTGCAGTGGTGTTCGGGGAGTGTAGGGGGTCGTGCTGGGACCGGTGTTTCAGGGTGAAGAGAAGTGCAGTGGTGTTCGGGCAATGTAGGGGGTCGTGCTAGGGCTGGTGTTTCAGGGCGTAGGGCAGTGCAGTGGTGTTCGGGCAGTGTAGGGGGTCATGCTGGGGCTGGTGTTTCATGGTTTAGGGCAGTGCAGTGGTGTTCGGGCAGTGTCGCGGGTCGTGCTGGGGCTGGTGTTTCAGGGTTTAGGACAGTGCAGTGGTGTTCGTTCAGTGTAGGGTTTGTGCTGGGGCAGGTGTTTCAGGCTTTAGGGCAGTGCAGTGGTGTTCAGGGAGTTTAGCGGGTCGTGCTGGGGCCAGTGTTTTTAGGGTTTTGGGCAGTTCAGTGGTGTTCGTGCTGGGGCTGGTGTTTCAGGGTGTAGTGCAGTGGTGTTCGGGCAGTGTAGGGGGTTGTGCTGGGGCTGGTGTTTCAGGGTTTAGGGCAGTGCAGTGGTGTTCGTTCAGTGTAGGGGGTCATGCTGGGGCCGTTGTTTTAGGGTTTAGGGCATTGCAGTGGTGTTCTTGGAGTGTAGGGGGTCGTGCTAGGGCTGGTGTTTGAGGGCGTAGGGCAGTGCAGTGGTGTTCGGGCATTGTAGGGGGTCGTGCTGGGGCTGGTGTTTCATGGTTTAGGGCAGTGCAGTGGTGTTCGGGCAGTGTCGCGGGTCGTGCTGGGGCTGGTGTTTCAGGGTTTAGGGCAGTGCAGTGGTGTTCGTTCAGTGCAGGGTTGGTGCTGGGGCAGGTGTTTCAGGCTTTAGGGCAGTGCAGTGGTGTTCAGGGAGTTTAGCGGGTCGTGCTGGGGCCAGTGTTTTTAGGGTTTTGGGCAGTTCAGTGGTGTTCGTGCTGGGGCTGGTGTTTCAGGGTGTAGTGCAGTGGTGTTCGGGCAGTGTCGGGGGTTGTGCTGGGGCTGGTGTTTCAGGGTTTAGGGCAGTGCAGTGGTGTTCGTTCAGTGTAGGGGGTCATGCTGGGGCCGTTGTTTCAGGGTTTAGGGCATTGCAGTGGTGTTCGTGGAGTGAAGGGGGTCGTGCTGGGGCCGGTGTTTTTAGGGTTTAGGGCAGTTCAGTGGTGTTCGGGCAGTGTAGGGGGTCGTGCTGGGGCCGGTGTTTTTAGGGTTTAGGGCAGTGCAGTGGTGTTCGGGAAGTGTAGGAAGTCGTGCTGGGGCCGGTGTTTCTGGGTGTAGGGCAGTTTTGTTCGGGCAGTGTAGGGGGTCGTGCTGGGGGTGGTGTTTCAGGGTTTAGGGCAGTGCAGTGGTGTTCGTTCAGTGTAGGGGGTTGTGCTGGGGCCGGTGTTTCAGGGTTTATGGAAGTGCAGTGGTGTTTGGGCAGTGTAGGGGGTCATGCTGGGGCCGGTGTTTTTAGGGTTTAGGGCAGTGCAGTGGTGTTCGGGAAGTGTAGGGGATCGTGCTGGGGCCGGTGTTTCAGGGTTTAGGGCAATGCAGTGGTGTTCGTTCAGTGTAGGGGTCGTGCTGGGGCCGGTGTTTCTGGGTGTAGGGCAGTTTTGTTCGGGCAGTGTAGGGGGTCGTGCTGGGGCTGGTGTTTCAGGGTGTAGTGCAGTGGTGTTCGGGCAGTGTAGGGGGTCATGCTGAGGCGGTGTTTCAGGTTGTAGGGCAGTGCAGTGGTGTTTGGGAAGAGTAGGGGGTCGTGCTGGGGTCGGTGTTTCTGGGTGTAGGGCAGTGTAGTGTTGTTCGGGCAGTGTAGGGGCTCGTGCTTGGGGTGGTGTTTCAGGGTTTAGAGCAGTGCAGTGGTGTTCGGGGAGTGTAGGAGGTCGTGCTGGGGCCGGTGTTTCAGGGTTTAGGGCAGTGCAGTGGTGTTCGGACAGTGTAGGGGGTCACGCTGGGGCCGGTGTTTCAGGGTGTAGGGCAGTGCAGTGGTGTTCGGGGAGTGTAGGGGGCCATGCTGTGGCCAGTGTTTTTAGGGTTTAGGGCTGTTCAGTGGTGTTCGGGCAGTGTAGGGGGTCATGCTGGGGCCGGTGTTTTTAGGGTTTAGGGCAGTGCAGTGGTGTTTGGGCAGTGTAGGGGGTCGTGCTGGGGCTGGTGTTTCAGGGTGTAGTGCTGTGGTGTTCGGGAAGTGTAGTGGGTCATGCTGGGGCTGGTGTTTCAGGTTTTAAGGCAGTGCAGTGGTGTTCGGGGAGTGTAGGGGATCGTGCTGTGGCCGGTGTTTCAGGGTTTAGGGCAGTGCAGTGGTGTTCGGGCAGTGTAGGGGGTCGTTCTGGGGCCAGTGTTTCAGGGTGTAGGGCAGTGCGGTGGTGTTCGGGCAGTGTAGGGGGTCGTGCTGGTGCCGGTGTTTCAGGGTATAGCCAGTGCAGTGTTTTTCGGGGAGTGTAGGGGGTCGTGCTGTGGCCGGTGTTTCAGGGTTTAGGGCAGTGTAGTGGTGTTCGGGCAGTGTAGGGGGTCATGATGGGGCCGGTGTTTCAGGGTGTAGGGCAGTGCAGTGGTGTTCGGGGAGTGTAGGGGGTCGTGCTGGGACCGGTGTTTCAGGGTGAAGAGAAGTGCAGTGGTGTTCGGGCAATGTAGGGGGTCGTGCTAGGGCTGGTGTTTCAGGGCGTAGGGCAGTGCAGTGGTGTTCGGGCAGTGTAGGGGGTCATGCTGGGGCTGGTGTTTCATGGTTTAGGGCAGTGCAGTGGTGTTCGGGCAGTGTCGCGGGTCGTGCTGGGGCTGGTGTTTCAGGGTTTAGGACAGTGCAGTGGTGTTCGTTCAGTGTAGGGTTTGTGCTGGGGCAGGTGTTTCAGGCTTTAGGGCAGTGCAGTGGTGTTCAGGGAGTTTAGCGGGTCGTGCTGGGGCCAGTGTTTTTAGGGTTTTGGGCAGTTCAGTGGTGTTCGTGCTGGGGCTGGTGTTTCAGGGTGTAGTGCAGTGGTGTTCGGGCAGTGTAGGGGGTTGTGCTGGGGCTGGTGTTTCAGGGTTTAGGGCAGTGCAGTGGTGTTCGTTCAGTGTAGGGGGTCATGCTGGGGCCGTTGTTTTAGGGTTTAGGGCATTGCAGTGGTGTTCTTGGAGTGAAGGGGGTCGTGCTGGGGCCGGTGTTTTTAGGGTTTAGGGCAGTTCAGTGGTGTTCGGGCAGTGTAGGGGGTCGTGCTGGGGCCGGTGTTTTTAGGGTTTAGGGCAGTGCAGTGGTGTTCGGGAAGTGTAGGGGGTCGTGCTGGGGCTGGTGTTTCAGGGTTTAGGACAGTGCAGTGGTGTTCGTTCAGTGTAGGGTTTGTGCTGGGGCAGGTGTTTCAGGCTTTAGGGCAGTGCAGTGGTGTTCAGGGAGTTTAGCGGGTCGTGCTGGGGCCAGTGTTTTTAGGGTTTTGGGCAGTTCAGTGGTGTTCGTGCTGGGGCTGGTGTTTCAGGGTGTAGTGCAGTGGTGTTCGGGCAGTGTAGGGGGTTGTGCTGGGGCTGGTGTTTCAGGGTTTAGGGCAGTGCAGTGGTGTTCGTTCAGTGTAGGGGGTCATGCTGGGGCCGTTGTTTTAGGGTTTAGGGCATTGCAGTGGTGTTCTTGGAGTGAAGGGGGTCGTGCTGGGGCCGGTGTTTTTAGGGTTTAGGGCAGTTCAGTGGTGTTCGGGCAGTGTAGGGGGTCGTGCTGGGGCCGGTGTTTTTAGGGTTTAGGGCAGTGCAGTGGTGTTCGGGAAGTGTAGGGGGTCGTGCTGGGGCCGGTGTTTCTGGGTGTAGGGCAGTTTTGTTCGGGCAGTGTAGGGGGTCGTGCTGGGGGTGGTGTTTCAGGGTTTAGGGCAGTGCAGTGGTGTTCGTTCAGTGTAGGGGGTTGTGCTGGGGCCGGTGTTTCAGGGTTTATGGAAGTGCAGTGGTGTTCGGGCAGTGTAGGGGGTCATGCTGGGGCTGGTGTTTTTAGGGTTTAGGGCAGTGCAGTGGTGTTCGGGAAGTATAGGGGATCGTGCTGGGGCCGGTGTTTCAGGGTTTAGGGCAATGCAGTGGTGTTCGTTCAGTGTAGGGGTCGTGCTGGGGCCGGTGTTTCTGGGTGTAGGGCAGTTTTGTTCGGGCAGTTTAGGGTGTCGTGCTGGGGGTGGTGTTTCAGGGTTTAGGGCAGTGCAGTGGTGTTCGTTCAGTGTAGGGGGTTGTGCTGGGGCCAGTGTTTCAGGGTTTATGGAAGTGCAGTGGTGTTCGGGCAGTGTAGGGGGTCATGCTGGGGCCGGTGTTTTTAGGGTTTCGGGCAGTTCAGTGGGGTTCGGGCAGTGTAGGGGGTCGTGCTGGGACTGATGTTTCAGGGTTTAGTGCAGTGGTGTTCAGGGAGTTTAGCGGGTCATGCTGGGGCCAGTGTTTTTAGGGTTTTGGGCAGTTCAGTGGTGTTCGTGCTGGGGCTGGTGTTTCAGGGTGTAGTGCAGTGGTGTTCGGGCAGTGTAGGGGGTTGTGCTGGGGCTGGTGTTTCAGGGTTTAGGGCAGTGCAGTGGTGTTCGTTCAGTGTAGGGGTCATGCTGGGGCCGTTGTTTTAGGGTTTAGGGCATTGCAGTGGTGTTCTTGGAGTGAAGGGGGTCGTGCTGGGGCCGGTGTTTTTAGGGTTTAGGGCAGTTCAGTGGTGTTCGGGCAGTGTAGGGGGTCGTGCTGGGGCCGGTGTTTTTAGGGTTTAGGGCAGTGCAGTGGTGTTCGGGAAGTGTAGGGGGTCGTGCTGGGGCCGGTGTTTCTGGGTGTAGGGCAGTTTTGTTTGGGCAGTGTAGGGGGTCGTGCTGGGGGTGGTGTTTCAGGGTTTAGGGCAGTGCAGTGGTGTTCGTTCAGTGTAGGGGGTTGTGCTGGGGCCGGTGTTTCAGGGTTTATGGAAGTGCAGTGGTGTTCGGGCAGTGTAGGGGGTCATGCTGGGGCCGGTGTTTTTAGGGTTTAGGGCAGTGCAGTGGTGTTCGGGAAGTATAGGGGATCGTGCTGGGGCCGGTGTTTCAGGGTTTAGGGCAATGCAGTGGTGTTCGTTCAGTGTAGGGGTCGTGCTGGGGCCGGTGTTTCTGGGTGTAGGGCAGTTTTGTTCGGGCAGTGTAGGGTGTCGTGCTGGGGGTGGTGTTTCAGGGTTTAGGGCAGTGCAGTGGTGTTCGTTCAGTGTAGGGGGTTGTGCTGGGGCCAGTGTTTCAGGGTTTATGGAAGTGCAGTGGTGTTCGGGCAGTGTAGGGGGTCATGCTGGGGCCGGTGTTTTTAGGGTTTAGGGCAGTTCAGTGGGGTTCGGGCAGTGTAGGGGGTCGTGCTGGGACTGATGTTTCAGGGTTTAGTGCAGTGGTGTTTGGGCAGTGTAGGGGGTCATGCTGGGGCTGGTGTTTCATGGTGTAGGGCACTGCAGTGGTGTTTGGGAAGAGTAGGGGGTTGTGCTGGGGTCGGTGTTTTTAGGGTTTAGGGCAGTTCAGTGGTGTTCGGGCAGTGTAGGGGGTCGTGCTGGGGCCGGAGTTTTTAGGGTTTAGGGCAGTGCAGTGGTGTTCAGGCAGTGTAGGGGGTCGTGCTGGGGCTGGTGTTTCAGGGTGTAGTGCAGTGGTGTTCGGGCAGTGTAGGGGGTCGTGCTGAGGCGGTGTTTCAGGTTGTAGGGCAGTGCAGTGGTGTTTGGGAAGAGTAGGGGGTTGTGCTGGGGTCGGTGTTTCTGGGTGTAGGGCAGTGTAGTTTTGTTCGGGCAGTGTAGGGGCTCGTGCTGGGGGTGGTGTTTCAGGGTTTAGAGCAGTGCAGTGGTGTTCGGGAGTGTAGGAGGTCGTGCTGGGGCCGGTGTTTCAGGGTTTAGGGCAGTGCAGTGGTGTTCGGACAGTGTAGGGGGTCATGCTGGGGCCGGTGTTTCAGGGTGTAGGGCAGTGCAGTGGTGTTCGGGGAGTGTAGGGGGCCATGCTGTGGCCAGTGTTTTTAGGGTTTAGGGCTGTTCAGTGGTGTTCGGGCAGTGTAGGGGGTCGTGCTGGGGCCGGTGTTTTTAGGGTTTAGGGCAGTGCAGTGGTGTTTGGGCAGTGTAGGGGGTCGTGCTGGGGCTGGTGTTTCAGGGTGTAGTGCTGTGGTGTTCGGGCAGTGTAGGGGGTCGTGCTGGGGCTGGTGTTTCAGGTTTTAGGGCAGTGCAGTGGTGTTCGGGAGTGTAGAGGATCGTGCTGTGGCCGGTGTTTCAGGGTTTAGGGCAGTGCAGTGGTGTTTGGGCAGTGTAGGGGGTCGTTCTGGGGCCTTTGTTTCAGGGTGTAGGGCAGTGCAGTGGTGTTCGGGCAGTGTAGGGGGTCGTGCTGGTGCCGGTGTTTCAGGAGTTTAGGGCAGTGCAGTGTTGTTTGGGGAGTGTAGGGGGTCGTGCTGTGGCCGGTGTTTCAGGGTTTAGGGCAGTGTAGTTGTGTTCGGGCAGTGTAGGGGGTCATGATGGGGCCGGTGTTTCAAGGTGTAGGGCAGTACAGTGGTGTTCGGGGAGTGTAGGGGGTCGTGCTGGGACCGGTGTTTCAGGGTGAAGAGAAGTGCATTGGTGTTCGGGCAATGTAGGGGGTCGTGCTAGGGCTGGTGTTTTAGGGCGTAGGGCAGTGCAGTTGTGTTCGGGCACTGTAGGGGGTCGTGCAGGGGCTGGTGTTTCACGGTTTAGGGCAGTGCAGTGGTGTTTGGGAAGTGTAGGGGATCGTGCTGGGGCCGGTGTTTCTGGGTATAGGACAGTGTTGTTCGGGCAGTGTAGGGGGTCGTGCTGGGGGTGCTGTTTCAGTCTTTAGGGCAGTGCAGTGGTGTTCGGGAAGTGTGGGGGGTCGTTCAGGGGCTGTGTTTCACGGTTTTGAGCAGTGCAGTGGTGTTCGGGCAGTGTAGGGGGTCGTGCTGGTGCTGGTGTTTCAGGGTTTAGGGCAGTGCAGTGGTGGAAGTTCAGTGTAGGGGATCGTGCTAGGGCTGGTGTTTCAGGGTTTAGGGCAGTGCAGTGGTGTTCGTTCAGTGTAGGGGGTTGTGCTGGGGCCGGTGTTTCAGGGTTTATGGAAGTGCAGTGGCGTTCGGGGAGTGTAGGGGTTCGTGCTGGGGCTGGTGTTTCAGGGTTTAGGGCAGTGCAGTGGTGTTCGGGCAGTGCAGGGGGTCATGCTGGGGCCGGTGTTTCAGGGTTTAGGGCAGTGCAGTGGTGTTCAGGCAGTGTAGCGGGTCGTGCTGGTGCCAGTGTTTCAGAGTGTAGGGCAGGGCAGGGGTGTTCGGGCAGTGTAGGGGGTCATGCTGGGGCCAGAGTTTCCGGCTGTAGGGCAATGCAGTGGTGTTCGGGCAGTGTAGGGGGCCTTGTTGGTGCCAGTGTTTCAGGGTTAAGGGCAGTGCAGTGGTGTTCAGGGAGTGTAGGGGGTCGTGCTGTGGCCAGTGTTTCAGGGTTTAGGGCAGTGCAGTGGTGTTCGGGAAGTATAGGGGGTCATGCTGGGGCCGGTGTTTCAGGGCGTAGGGCAGTGCAGTGGTGTTCGGGGAGTGTAGGGGGTAGTGCTGGGGCCAGTGTTTCAGGGTGAAGGGAAGTGCAGTGGTGTTCGGGCAATGTAGGGGGTCATGCTAGGGCTGGTGTTTCAGGGTGTAGGGCAGTGCAGTGGTGTTCGGGCAGTGTAGGGGGTCGTGCTGGGGCTGGTGTTTCATGGTGTAGGGCAGTGCTGTGGTGTTCGGGCAGTGTAGCGGGTCATGCTGGGGCTGGTGTTTCAGGGTTTAGGGCAGTGCAGTGGTGATCGTTCAGTGTAGGAGGTCGCGCTGGGGCCGCTGTTTCAGGCTTTAGGGCAGTGCAGTGGTGTTCGGGGAGTGTAGGGGGTCGTGCTGGGGCCAGTGTTTTTAGGATTTAGGGCAGTGCAGTGGTGTTCGGGCAGTATAGGGGGTCATGCTGGGGCCGGTGTTTCAGGGCGTAGGGCAGTGCAGTGGTGTTCGGGGAGTGTAGGGGGTCGTGCTGGGGCCAGTGTTTCTGGGTGAAGGGAAGTGCAGTGGTGTTCGGGGAATATAGGGGGTCATGCTAGGGCTGGTGTTTCAGGGTGTAGGGCAGTGCAGTGGTGTTCGGGCAGTGTAGGGGGTCGTGCTGGGGCTGGTGTTTCATGGTTTACAAAATGCGAAGTGGGTCGCACACCGCTCGTCATACTAGCAAATAGCCCTAGAGGATTCTGGAGAATGTAGTGACAGCGGCGGGTACACCTATGCCACGAGTAAAAAAGTTTAAAATGCGAAATACCTTGAAACACGTGTCCAGGGATGGCATTATAGTGACATACTCGTGGCATAGGCGTACTCACCGTTGCTACTACATTATCCAGAGTTCTATGGGCCTATTTGCTGGTATGACGAGCAGTGTGCGACCTACTTTGTTTATGTATTTAAGCTCCCTCGAGCGATTTGGGCTGACGAGCCTTGGTTCCGCACCTGCGCGCCATGAGAGGTATTTTACCTTTAATATTTTGGCAGTCTACTTGGCACCCCACATACCTACCTGCTCCCTGCTGACGAGAGGCAATTACCTCGAAACACGTGTCCAGGGATGGCATTATAGTGACATACTCGTGGCATAGGCGTACTCACCGTTGCTACTACATTATCCAGAGTTCTATGGGGCTATTTGCTGGTATGACGAGCAGTGTGCGACCTACTTTGTTTATGTATTTAAGCTCCCTCGAGCGATTTGGGCTGACGAGCCTTGGTTCCGCACCTGCGCGCCATGAGAGGTATTTTACCTTTAATATTTTGGCAGTCTACTTGGCACCCCACATACCTACCTGCTCCCTGCTGACGAGAGGCAATTACCTCGAAACACGTGTCCAGGGATGGCATTATAGTGACATACTCGTGGCATAGGCGTACTCACCGTTGCTACTACATTATCCAGAGTTCTATGGGGCTATTTGCTGGTATGACGAGCAGTGTGCGACCTACTTTGTTTATGTATTTAAGCTCCCTCGAGCGATTTGGGCTGACGAGCCTTGGTTCCGCACCTGCGCGCCATGAGAGGTATTTTACCTTTAATATTTTGGCAGTCTACTTGGCACCCCACATACCTACCTGCTCCCTGCTGACGAGAGGCAATTACCTCGAAACACGTGTCCAGGGATGGCATTATAGTGACATACTCGTGGCATAGGCGTACTCACCGTTGCTACTACATTATCCAGAGTTCTATGGGGCTATTTGCTGGTATGACGAGCAGTGTGCGACCTACTTTGTTTATGTATTTAAGCTCCCTCGAGCGATTTGGGCTGACGAGCCTTGGTTCCGCACCTGCGCGCCATGAGAGGTATTTTACCTTTAATATTTTGGCAGTCTACTTGGCACCCCACATACCTACCTGCTCCCTGCTGACGAGAGGCAATTACCTCGAAACACGTGTCCAGGGATGGCATTATAGTGACATACTCGTGGCATAGGCGTACTCACCGTTGCTACTACATTATCCAGAGTTCTATGGGTCTATTTGCTGGTATGACGAGCAGTGTGCGACCTACTTTGTTTATGTTTCATGGTTTAGGGCAGTGCTGTGGTGTTCGGGCAGTGTAGCGGGTCGTGCTGGGGCTGGTGTTTCAGGGTTTAGGGCAGTGCAGTGGTGATCGTTCAGTGTAGGAGGTCGCGCTGGGGCCGGTGTTTCAGGCTTTAGGGCAGTGCAGTGGTGTTCGGGGAGTGTAGGGGGTCGTGCTGGGGCCAGTGTTTTTAGGGTTTAGGGCAGTGCCATGGTGTTCGGGAAGTGTAGGGGGTCGTGCTGGGGCCGGTGTTTCTGGGTGTAGGGCAGTGTTGTTCGGGCAGTGTAGGGGGTCGTGCTGTGGCCAGTGTTTCAGGGTTTAGGGCAGTGCAGTGGTGTTCGGGAAGTATAGGGGGTCATGCTGGGGCCGGTGTTTCAGGGTGTAGGGCAGTGCAGTGGTGTTCGGGGAGTGTAGGGGGTTGTGCTGGGGCCGGTGTTTCAGGGTGAAGGGAAGTGCAGTGGTGTTCGGGCAATGTAGGGGGTCATGCTAGGGCTGGTGTTTCAGGGTGTAGGGCAGTGGAGTGGTGTTCGGGCAGTGTAGGGGGTCGTGCTGGGGCTGGTGTTTCATGGTGTAGGGCAGTGCTGTGGTATTTGGGCAGTGTAGCGGGTCATGCTGGGGCTGGTGTTTCAGGGTTTAGGGCAGTGCAGTGGTGATAGTTCAGTGTAGGAGGTCGCGCTGGGGCCGGTGTTTCAGGCTTTAGGGCAGTGCAGTGGTGTTCGGGGAGTGTAGGGGGTCGTGCTGGGGCCAGTGTTTTTAGGATTTAGGGCAGTGCAGTGGTGTTCGGGCAGTATAGCGGGTCATGTTGGGGCCGGTGTTTCAGGGCGTAGGGCAGTGCAGTGGTGTTCGGGGAGTGTAGGGGGTCGTGCTGGGGCCAGTGTTTCAGGGTGAAGGGAAGTGCAGTGGTGTTCGGGGAATGTAGGGGGTCATGCTAGGGCTGGTGTTTCAGGGTGTAGGGCAGTGCAGTGGTTTTCGGGCAGTGTAGGGGGTCGTGCTGGGGCTGGTGTTTCATGGTTTAGGGCAGTGCTGTGGTGTTCGGGCAGTGTAGCGGGTCGTGCTGGGGCTGGTGTTTCAGGGTTTAGGGCAGTGCAGTGGTGATCGCTCAGTGTAGGAGGTCGCGCTGGGGCCGGTGTTTCAGGCTTTAGGGCAGTGCAGTGGTGTTCGGGGAGTGTAGGGGGTCGTGCTGGGGCCAGTGTTTTTAGGGTTTAGGGCAGTGCCGTGGTGTTCGGGAAGTGTAGGGGGTCGTGCTGGGATCGGTGTTTCTGGGTGTAGGGCAGTGTTGTTCGGGCAGTGTAGGGGGTCGTGCTGGGGGTGGTGTTTCAGTCTTTAGGGGATTGCAGTGGTGTTCGGGAAGTGTGGGGGGTCGTTCAGGGACTGTGTTTCACGGTTTAGAGCAGTGCAGTGGTGTTCGGGCAGTGTAGGGGGTCATGCTGGTGCTGGTGTTTAAGGGTTTAGGGCAGTGCAGTGGTGTAAGTTCAGTGTAGGGGATCGTGCTGGGGCTGGTGTTTCAGGTTTTAGGGCAGTGCAGTGGTGTTCAATCAGTTTAGGGGGTTGTGCTGGGGCCGGTGTTTCAGGGTTTATGGAAGTGCAATGGTGTTCGGGGAGTGTAGGGGGTCGTGCTGGTGCCGGTGTTTCAGGGTTTAGGGCAGTGCAGTGGTGTTTGGGGAGTGTAGGGGGTCGTGCTTTGACTGGTGTTTCAGGGTTTCATGCAGTGCAGTGGTGGTCGGGCAGTGTAGGGGCTCGTGCTGGGGCCGGTGTTGCAGGGTGTAAGGTCAGAGCAGTGGTGTTCGGCCAGTGCAGGGGGTCATGCTGGGGCAGGTGTTTCAGGGTTTAGGGCAGTGCAGTGGTGTTCAGGCAGTGTAGGGGGTCGTGCTGGGGCCAGTGTTTCAGGGTGTAGGGCAGGGCAGGGGTGTTCGGGCAGTGTAGGGGGTGGTGCTGGGGCCAGAGTTTCCAGGTGTAGGGCAATGCAGTGGCGTTCGGGCTGTGTAGGGGGTCGTGCTTGTGCCGGTGTTTCAGGGTTTAGGGCAGTGTAGTGGTGTTCGGGGAGTGTAGGGGGACGTGCTGTGGCTGGTGTTTCAGGGTTTAGGGCAGTGCAGTGGTGTTCGAGCAGTATAGGGGGTCATTCTGGGGCCGGTGTTTCAGGGTGTAGGGCAGTGCAGTGGTGTTCGGGGAGTGAAGGGGGTCGTGCTGGGGCCAGTGTTTCAGGGTGAAGGGAAGTGCAGTGGTGTTCGGGCAATGTAGGGGGTTATGCTAGGGCTGGTGTTTCAGGGTGCAGGGCAGTGCAGTGGTGTTCGGGCAGTGTAGGGGGTCGTGCTGGGGCTGGTGTTTCATGGTTTAGGGCAGTGCAGTGGTGTTCTGGCAGTGTAGCGGGTCGTGCTGGGGCTGGTGTTTCAGGGTTTAGGGCAGTGCAGTTGTGATCATTCAGTGTAGGGGGTTGTGCTGGGGCTGGTGTTTCAGGCTTTAGGGCAGTGCACTGGACTTCGGGGAGTGTAGGGGGTCGTGCTGGGGCCAGTGTTTTTAGGGTTTAGGGCAGTTTAGTGGTGTTCGGGCAGTGTAGGAGGTTGTGCTGGGGCCAGTGTTTTTATGGTTTAGGGCAGTGCAGTGGTGTTTGGACAGTGTAGCGGGTCGTGCTGGGACTGGTGTTTCAGGGTTTAGTGCAGTGGTGTTCGAGCAGTGTAGGGGTCATGCTGGGGCTGGTGTTTCAGGGTTTAGGGCAGTGCAGTGGTGTTCGTTCAGTGTAGGGGGTCATGCTGGGGCCGGTGTTTCAGGGTTTAGGGCAGTGCAGTGGTGTTCGGGGAGTGTAGGGGTCGTGCTGGGGCCGGTGTTTTTAGGGTTTAGGGCAGTTCAGTGGTGTTCGGGCAGTGTAGGGGGTCGTGCTGGGGCCGGTGTTTCAGGGTGAAGAGAAGTGCAGTGGTGTTCGGGCAATGTTGGGAGTAGTGCTAGGGCTGGTGTTTCAGGGTGTGGGGCAGTGCAGTGGTGTTCAGGCAGTGTAGGGGGTCGTGCTGGGGCTGGTGTTTCATGGTTTAGGGCAGTGCAGTGGTGTTCGGGCAGTGTAGCGGGTCGTGCTGGGGCTGGTGTTTCAGGGTTGAGGGCAGTGCAGTGGTGATCGTTCAGTGTAGGGGGTCGTGCTGGGGCCGGTGTTTCAGGATTTAGGGCAGTGCAGTGGTGTTCGGGAAGTGCAGGGGGCCGTGCTGGGGCTGGTGTTTCAGGCTTATGGGGAGTGCAGTGGTATTCAGGCAGTGTAGCGGGTCGAGCTGGGGCTGGTGTTTCATGGTTTAGGGCAGTGCAGTGGTGTTCGGACAGTGTAGCGGATCATGCTGGGGCCGGTGTTTCAGGGTGTAGGGCAGTGCAGTGGTGTTCAGGAAGTGTAGGGGGTATTTGGGGCCAATGTTTCAGGGTGTAGGGCAGTACAGTGGTGTTCGGGCAGTGCAGGCGGTCGTGCTGGGGCCGGAGTTTTCGGGTGTAGGGCAGTGCAGTGGTGTTCGCGCAGTGTTGGGGGTTGTGCTGGGGCCGGTGTTTCAGGGTGTAGGACAGTGTAGTGGTTTTCGGGCAGTGAAGGGGTCATGCTGGGGCCGGTGTTTCAGGGTGTAGGGCAGTGCAGTGGTGTTCGGGCAGTGTTGGGGATCGTGCTGGGGTCAGTGTTTCAGGGTTTAGGGCAGTGCAGTGGTGTTCGGGGAGCATAGGGGGTCGTGCTGGGGCCGTTATTTCAGGGTTTAGGGCAGAGCAGTGGTGTTCAGGGATCATAGGGGGTCTTGCTGGGGCCGGTGTTTCAGGGTTTAGGGCAGTGCAATGGTGTTTGGGCTGAGTAGGGGGTCGTGTTGGGGTGGTGTTTCAAGGTTTATGGCCGAGCAGTGGTGTTCGGGAAGAGTAGGGGGTCATGCTGGGGGTATTTTTTCAGGGTTTAGGGCCGAGCAGTGGTGTCCGGGAAGTGTAGTGGGTCGTGCTGGGGGTGGTGTTGCATGGTTTGGGGTAGTGCAGTGGTGTTTGGACAGTGTGGGGGGTCGAGCTGGGGCTGGTGTTTCAGGGTTTAGGGCAGTGCAGTGGGGTTCGGGCAGTGTAGGGGGTCGTGCTGGGACTGATGTTTCAGGGTTTAGTGCAGTGGTGTTTGGGCAGTGTAGGGGGTCCTGCTGGGGATGGTGTTTCAGGCTTTAGGGGAGTGCAGTGGTGTTCAGGCAGTGTAGGGAGTCATGATGGGGCTGGTGTGTCATGGTGTAGGGCACTGCAGTGGTGTTTGGGAAGAGTAGGGGGTTGTGCTGGGGCCGGTGTTTTTAGGGTTTAGGGCAGTTCAGTGGTGTTCGGGCAGTGTAGGGGGTCGTGCTGGGGCTGGTGTTTCAGGGTGTAGTGCAGTGGTGTTCGGGCACTGTAGGGGGTCATGCTGAGGCGGTGTTTCAGGTTGTAGGGCAGTGCAGTGGTGTTTGGGAAGAGTAGGGGGTCGTGCTGGGGTCGGTGTTTCTGTGTGTAGGGCAGTGTGGTGTTGTTCGGGCAGTGTAGGGGCTCGTGCTGGGGGTGGTTTTCAGGGTTTAGAGCAGTGCAGTGGTGTTCGGGGAGTGTAGGAGGTCGGGCTGGGGCCGGTGTTTCAGGGTTTAGGGCAGTGCAGTGGTGTTCGGACAGTGTAGGGGGTCGTGCTGGGGCCGGTGTTTCAGGGTGTAGGGCAGTGCAGTGGTGTTCGGGGAGTGTAGGGGGCCATGCTGTGGCCAGTGTTTTTAGGGTTTAGGGCTGTTCAGTGGTGTTCGGGCAGTGTAGGGGGTCGTGCTGGGGCCAGTGTTTTTAGGGTTTAGGGCAGTGCAGTGGTGTTTGGGCAGTGTAGGGGGTCGTGCTGGGGCTGGTGTTTCAGGGTGTAGTGCTGTGGTGTTCGGGAAGTGTAGGGGGTCGTGCTGGGGCTGGTGTTTCAGGTTTTAGGGCAGTGCAGTGGTGTTCGGGGAGTGTAGGGGATCGTGCTGTGGCCGGTGTTTCAGGGTTTAGGGCAGTGCAGTGGTGTTCGGGCAGTGTAGGGGGTTGTTCTGGGGCGAGTGTTTCAGGGTGTAGGGCAGTGCAGTGGTGTTCGGGCAGTGTAGGGGGTTGTGCTGGTGCCGGTGTTTCAGGGTTTAGGGCAGTGCAGTGTTGTTCGGGGAGTGTAGGGGGTCGTGCTGTGGGCGGTGTTTCAGGGTTTAGGGCAGTGTAGTGGTGTTCGGGCAGTGTAGGGGGTTATGATGGGGCCGGTGTTTCAGGGTGTAGGGCAGTGCAGTCGTGTTCGGGGAGTGTAGGGGGTCGTGCTGGGACCGGTGTTTCAGGGTGAAGAGAAGTGCAGTGGTGTTTGGGCAATGTAGGGGGTTGTGCTAGGGCTGGTGTTTCAGGGCGTAGGGCAGTGCAGTGGTGTTCGGGCAGTGTAGGGGGTCGTGCTGGGGCTGGTGTTTCATGGTTTAGGGCAGTGCAGTGGTGTTCGGGCAGTGTAGCGGGTCGTGCTGGGGCTGGTGTTTCAGGGTTTAGGGCAGTGCAGTGGTGTTCGTTCAGTGTAGGGTTTGTGCTGGGGCAGGTGTTTCAGGCTTTAGGGCAGTGCAGTGGTGTTCAGGGAATTTAGCGGGTCGTGCTGGGGCCAGTGTTTTTAGGGTTTTGGGCAGTTCAGTGGTGTTCGTGCTGGGGCTGGTGTTTCAGGGTGTAGGGCAGTGCAGTGGTGTTCATTCAGGGAAGGGGGTCGCGCTGGGGCCGTTGTTTCAGGGTTTAGGGCATTGCAGTGTTGTTCGGGGAGTGAAGGGGGTCGTGCTGGGGCCGGTGTTTTTAGGGTTTAGGGCAGTTCAGTGGTGTTCGGGCAGTGTAGGGGGTCGTGCTGGGGCCGGTGTTTTTAGGGTTTAGGGCAGTGCAGTGGTGTTCGGGAAGTGTAGGGGGTCGTGCTGGGGCCAGTGTTTCTGGGTGTAGGGCAGTTTTGTTCGGGCAGTGTAGGGGGTCATTCTGGGAGTGGTGTTTCAGGGTTTAGGGCAGTGCGGTGGTGTATGTTCAGTATAGGGGATCATGCTGGGGCTGGTGTTTCATGGTTTAGGGCAGTGCAGTGGTGTTCGGGCAGTGTAGGGGGTCGTGCTGGGGCTGGTGTTTCATGGTTTAGCGCAGTGCAGTGGTGTTCGGGCAGTGTAGCGGGTCGTGCTCGGGCTGGTGTTTCAGGGTTTAGGGCAGTGCAGTGGTAATCGTTCAGTGTAGTGGGTCGTGCTGTGGCCGGTGTTTCAGGGTTTAGGGCAGTGCAGTGGTGTTTGGGGAGTGTAGGGGGTCGTGCTGTGGCCAGTGTTTTTAGGGTTTAGGGCTGTTCAGTGATGTTCGGGCAGTGTAGGGGGTCGTGCGGGGGCTAGTGTTTTTAGGGTTTAGGGCAGTGCAGTGGTGTTTGGGCAGTGTAGGGGGTCGTGCTGGGGATGGTGTTTCAGGGTGTAGTGCAGTGGTGTTCAGGCAGTGTAGGGGGTTGTGCTGGGGCTGGTGTTTCAGGGTTTAGGACAGTGCAGTGGTGTTCGTTCAGTGTAGGGGGTCATGCTGGAGCCGGTGTTTCAGGGTTTAGGGCAGTGCAGTGGTGTTTGGGTAGTGTAGGGGGTCGTGCTGTGGCCGGTGTTTCAGGGTGTAGTGCAGTGCGGTGGTGTTCAGGCAGTGTAGGGGGTCGTTCTGGGGCTGGTGTTTCAGGGTGCAGGGCAGTGCAGTGTTGTTCGGGCAGTGTAGGGGGCCGTGCTGGTGCCGGTGTTTCAGGGTTTAGGGCAGTGCAGTGGTGTTCGGGGAGCGTAGGGGGTCGTGCTGTGGCCGGTGTTTCAGGGTTTAGGGCAGTGCAGTGGTGTTCGGGCAATATAGGGGGTCATGCTGGGGCCGGTGTTTCAGGGTGTAGGGCAGTGCAGTGGTGTTCGCGGAGTGTAGAGGGTCGTGCTGGGGCCAGTGTTTCAGGGTGAAGGGAAGTGCAGTGGTGTTCTTGCAATGTAGGAGGTCATGCTAGGGCTGGTGTTTCAGGGTGTAGGGCAGTGCAGTGGTGTTCGGGCAGTGTAGGGGGTTGTGCTGGGGCTGGTGTTTCATGGTTTAGGGCAGTACAGTGGTGTTCGGGCAGTGTAGCGGGTCGTGCTGGGGCTGGTGTTTCAGGGTTTAGGGCAGTGCAGTAGTGATCATTCAGTGTAGGGGGTCGTGCTGGGGCCAGTGTTTCCGGGATTAGGGCAGTGCAGTGGTGTTCGGGGAGTGTAGGGGGTCATGCTGGGGCCAGTGTTTTTAGGGTTGAGGGCAGTGCAGTGGTGTTCAGGAAGTGTAGGGGGTCGTGCTGGGGCCAGTGTTTTTAGGGTTGAGGGCAGTGCAGTGGTGTTCGGGAAGTGTAGGGGGTCGTGCTGGGGCTGGTGTTTCTGGGTGTAGGGCAGTGTTGTTCGGGCAGTATAGCGGGTCGTACTGGGGGTGGTGTTTCAGTCTTTAGGGCAGTGCAGTGGTGTTCGGGAAGTGGGGGGGGTCGTTCAGGAGCTGTGTTTCATGGTTTAGAGCAGTGCAGTGGTGTTCGGGCAGTGTAGGGGGTCGTGCTGGGGCCGGTGTTTCAGGGTTTAGGGCAGTGCAGTGGTGTTTGGGGAGTGTAGGGGGTCGTGCTGGGGCTGGTGTTTCAGGCTTATGGGGAGTGCAGTTGTATTCAGGCAGTGTAGCGGGTCGAGCTGAGGCTGGTGTTTCATGGTTTAGGGCAGTGCAGTGGTGTTCGGACAGTGTAGTGGATCATGCTGGGGCCGGTGTTTCAAGGTGTAGGGCAGTGCAGTGGTGTTCGGGAAGTGTAGGGGGTCATGCTGTGGCTGGTGTTTCAGGGTGTAGGGCAGTGCAGTGGTGTTCGGGTAGTGTAGGGGGTCGTGCTGTGGCCGGTGTTTCAGGGTGTAGGGCAGTGCGGTGGTGTTCAGGCAGTGTAGGGGGTCGTTCTGGGGCTGGTGTTTCAGGGTGCAGGGCAGTGCAGTGGTGTTTGGGCAGTGTAGGGGGTCGTGCTGGTGCCGGTGTTTCAGGGTTTAGGGCAGTGCAGTAGTGTTCGGGGAGCGTAGGGGGTCGTGCTGTGGCCGGTGTTTCAGGGTTTAGGGCAGTGCAGTGGTGTTCGGGCAGTATAGGGGTTCATGCTGGGGCCGGTGTTTCAGGGTGTAGGGCAGTGCAGTGGTGTTCGCGGAGTGTAGGGGGTCGTGCTGGGGCCAGTGTTTCAGGGTGAAGGGAAGTGCAGTGGTGTTCGGGCAATGTAGGAGGTAATGCTAAGGCTGGTGTTTCAGGGTGTAGGGCAGTGCAGTGGTGTTCGGGCAGTGTAGGGGGTTGTGCTGGTGCTGGCGTTTCATGGTTTAGGGCAGTACAGTGGTGTTCGGGCAGTGTAGCGGGTCGTGCTGGGGCTGGTGTTTCAGGGTTTAGGGCAGTGCAGTAGTGATCGTTCAGTGTAGGGGGTCGTGCTGGGGCCAGTGTTTCCGGGATTAGGGCAGTGCAGTGGTGTTCGGGGAGTGTAGGGGGTCGTGCTGGGGCCAGTGTTTTTAGGGTTGAGGGCAGTGCAGTGGTGTTCGGGAAGTGTAGGGGGTCGTGCTGGGGCTGGTGTTTCTGGATGTAGGGCAGTGTTGTTCGGGCAGTATAGCGGGTCGTACTGGGGGTGGTGTTTCAGTCTTTAGGGCAGTGCAGTGGTGTTCGGAAAGTGAGGGGGTCGTTCAGGAGCTGTGTTTCACGGTTTAGAGCAGTGCAGTGGTGTTCGGGCAGTGTATGGGGTCGTGCTGGGGCCGGTGTTTCAGGGTTTAGGGCAGTGCAGTGGTGTTTGGGGAGTGTAGGGGGTCGTGCTGGGGCTGGTGTTTCAGGCTTATGGGGAGTGCAGTTGTATTCAGGCAGTGTAGCGGGTCGAGTTGGGGCTGGTGTTTCATGGTTTAGGGCAGTGCAGTGGTGTTCGGACAGTGTAGTGGATCATGCTGGGGCCGGTGTTTCAGGGTGTAGGGCAGTGCAGTGGTGTTCGGGAAGTGTAGGGGGTCATGCTGTGGCTGGTGTTTCAGGGTGTAGGGCAGTGCAGTGGTGTTCGGGCAGTGCAGGGGGTCGTGCTGGGGCCGGAGTTTCCGGGTGTAGGGCAGTGCAGTGGTGTTCGTGCAGTGTTGGGGGTTGTGCTGGGGCCGGTGTTTCAGGGTGTAGGACAGTGTAGTGGTGTTAGGGCAGTGAAGGGGTCATGCTGGGGCCTTTGTTTCAGGGTGTAGGGCACTGCAGTGGTGTTCGGGCAGTGTTGGGGATCGTGCTGGGGTCAGTGTTTCAGGGTTTAGGGCAGTGCAGTGGTGTTCGAGGAGTGTAGGGGTTCATGCTGGGGCCGGTGTTTCAGGGTTTAGGGTTGTGCAGTGGTGTTCGGGGAGCATAGGGGGTCGTGCTGGGGCCGGTGTTTCAGGGTTTAGGGCTGAGCAGTGGTGTTCAGGGATCATAGGGGGTCTTGCTGGGGCCGGTGTTTCAGGGTGTAGGGCAGTGCAGTGGTGTTCGGGCAGTGTTGGGGATCGTGCTGGGGTCAGTGTTTCTTGGTTTAGGGCTGTGCAGTGGTGTTCGGGGAGCATAGGGGGTCGTGCTGGGGCCGGTATTTCAGGGTTTAGGGCAGAGCAGTGATGTTCAGGGATCATAGGGGGTCTTGCTGGGGCCAGTGTTTCAGGGTTTAGGGCAGAGCAATGGTGTTTGGGCTGAGTAGGGGGTCGTGTTGGGGGTGGTGCTTCAAGGTTTATGGCCGAGCAGTGGTGTTCGGGAAGAGTAGGGGGTCGTGCTGGGGGTATTTTTTCAGGGTTTAGGGCCTAGCAGTGGTGTCCGGGCAGTGTAGTGGGTCGTGCTGGGGGTGGTGTTTCATGGTTTGGGGTAGTGCAGTGGTGTTTGGACAGTGTGCGGGGTTGAGCTGGGGCTGGTGTTTCAGGGTTTAGGGCAGTGCAGTGGGGTTCGGGCAGTGTAGGGGGTTGTGCTGGGACTGATGTTTCAGGGTTTAGTGCAGTGGTGTTTGGGCAGTGTAGGGGGTCCTGCTGGGGCTGGTGTTTCAGGCTTTAGGGGAGTGCAGTGGTGTTCAGGCAGTGTAGGGGGTCATGCTGGGGCCGGTGTTTCAGGGTGTAGGGCAGTGCAGTGGTGTTCGGGGAGTATAGGGGGTCGTGCTGGGGCCGGTGTTTCAGGGTGAAGGGAAGTGCGGTGGTGTTCGGGCAATGTAGGGTGTCATGCTAAGGCTGGTGTTTCAGGGTGTAGGGCAGTGCAGTGGTGTTCAGGCAGTGTAGCGGGTCGTGCTGGGGCTGGTGTTTCAGGGTTTAGGGCAGTGCAGTGGTAATCGTTCAGTGTAGTGGGTCGTGCTGTGGCCAGTGTCTCAGGGTTTAGGGCAGTGCAGTGGTGTTCGGGGACTGTAGGGGGTCATGCTGTGGCCAGTGTTTTTAGGGTTTAGGGCTGTTCATTGGTCTTTGGGCAGTGTAGGGGGCTGTGCTGGGGCCGGTGTTTTTAGGGTTTAGGGCAATGCAGTGGTGTTTGGGCAGTGTAGGGGGGTCGTGCTGGGGCTGGTGTTTCAGGGTGTAGTGCTGTGGTGTTCGGGCAGTGTAGGGGGTCGTGCTGGGGCTGGTGTTTTAGGTTTTAGGGCAGTGCAGTGGTGTTCGGGGAGTGTAGGGGGTCGTGCTGTGGCCGGTGTTTCAGGGCTTAGGGCAGTGCAGTGGTGTTCGGGCGGTGTAGGGGATCGTTCTGGGGCCGGTGTTTCAGGGTGAAGGGCAGTGCAGTGGTGTTTGGGCAGTGTAGGGGGTCGTGCTGGTGCCGGTGTTTCAGGGTTTAGGGCAGTGCAGTGTTGTTCGGGGAGTGTAGGGGGTCATGCTGTGGCCGGTGTTTCAGGGTTTAGGGCAGTGTAGTGGTGTTCGGGCAGTGTAGGGGGTCATGATGGGGCCGGTGTTTCAGGGTGTAGGGCAGTGCAGTGGTGTTCGGGGAGTGTAGGGGGTGGTGCTGGGACCGGTGTTTCAGGGTGAAGAGAAGTGCAGTGGTGTTCAGGCAATGTAGGGGGTCGTTCTAGGGCTGGTGTTTCAGGGCGTAGGGCAGTGCAGTGGTGTTCAGGCAGTGTAGGGGGTCATGCTGGGGCTGGTGTTTCATGGTTTAGGGCAGTGCAGTGGTGTTCGGGGAGTGTAGGGGGTCGTGCTGTGGTCAGTGTTTTTAGGGTTTAGAGCTGTTCAGTGTTGTTCGTCCAGTGTAGGGGGTCGTGCGGGGGCCAGTGTTTTTAGGGTTTAGGGCAGTGCAGTGGTGTTTGGGCAGTGTTGGGGGTCGTGCTGGGGATGGTGTTTCAGGGTGTAGTGCAGTGGTGTTCGGGCAGTGTAGGGGGTCGTGCTGGGGCTGGTGTTTCAGGGTTTAGGACAGTGCAGTGGTGTTCGTTCAGTGTAGGGAGTCGTGCTGGGGCTGGTGTTTCAGGGTTTAGGGTAGTGCAGTGGTGTTTGGGTAGTGTAGGGGGTCGTGCTGTGGCCGGTGTTTCAGGGTTTAGGGCAGTGAAGTGGTGTTCGGGCAGTGTAGGGGGTCGTTATGGGGCTGGTGTTTCAGGGTGCAGGGAAGTGCAGTGGTGTTCGGGCAGTGTAGGGGTTCGTGCTGGTGCCAGTGTTTCAGGGTTTAGGGCAGTGCAGTGGTGTTCGGGGAGTGTAGGGGGTCGTGCTGTGGCCGGTGTTTCAGGGTTTAGGGCAGTGCAGTGGTGTTTGGGCAGTATGGGGGGTCATGCTGGGGCCGGTGTTTCAGGGTGTAGGGCAGTGCAGTGGTGTTCGGGGAGTGTAGGGGGTCATGCTGGGGCCAGTGTTTCAGGGTGAAGGGAAGTGCAGTGGTGTTCGGGCAATGTAGGGGGTCATGCTAGGGCTGGTGTTTCAGGGTGTAGGGCAGTGCAGTGGTGTTCGGGAAGTGTAGGGGGTCGTGCAGGGGCTGGTGTTTCATGGTTTAGGGCAGTGCAGTGGTGTTCGGGCAGTGTAGCGGGTCGTGCTGGGGCTGGTGTTTCAGGGTTTAGGGCAGTGCAGTAGTGATCGTTCACTGTAGGGGGTCGTGCTGGGGCCAGTGTTTCAGGCTTTAGGGCAGTGCAGTGGTGTTCGGGGAGTGTAGGGGGTCATGCTGGGGCCAGTGGTTTTAGGGTTGAGGGCAGTGCAGTGGTGTTCGGGAAGTGTAGGGGGTCGTGCTGGGGCTGGTGTTTCTGAGTGTAGGGCAGTGAGGGTCGGGCTGTGTAGGGGGTCGTACTGGGGCTAGTGTTTCAGTCTTTAGGGCAGTGCAGTGGTGTTCGGTAAGTGGGGGGGTCGTTCAGGGGCTGTGTTTCACGGTTTAGAGCAGTGCAGTGGTGTTCGGGCAGTGTAGGGGGTCGTGCTGGTGCAGGTGTTTCAGGGTGTAGGGCAGTGCAGTGGTGTAAGTTCAGTGTAGGGGATCGTGCTGGGGCTGGTGTTTCAGGGTTTAGGGCAGTGCAGTGGTGTTCGGGCAGTGAAGGGGTCATGCTGGGACCTTTGTTTCAGGGTGTAGGGCAGTGCAGTGGTGTTCGGGGAGTGTAGGGGGTCGTGCTGGGACCGGCGTTTCAGGGTGAAGAGAAGTGCAGTGGTGTTCGGGCAATGTAGGGGGTCGTGCTAGGGCTGGTGTTTCAGGGCGTAGGGCAGTGCAGTGGTGTTCGGGCAGTGTAGGGGGTCGTGCTGGGGCTGGTGTTTCATGGTTTAGGGCAGTGCAGTGGTGTTCGGGGAGTGTAGGGGGTCGTGCTGTGGTCAGTGTTTTTAGGGTTTAGAGCTGTTCAGTGTTGTTCAGCCAGTGTAGGTGGTCGTGCGGGGGCCAGTGTTTTTAGGGTTTAGGGCAGTGCAGTGGTGTTTGGGCAGTGTTGGGGGTCGTGCTGGGGATGGTGTTTCAGGGTTTAGGACAGTGCAGTGGTGTTCGTTCAGTGTAGGGAGTCGTGCTGGGGCTGGTGTTTCAGGGTTTAGGGCAGAGCAGTGGTGTTTGGGTAGTGTAGGGGGTCGTGCTGTGGCCGGTGTTTCAGGGTTTAGGGCAGTGAAGTGGTGTTCGGGCTGTGTAAGGGGTCGTTATGGGGCAGGTGTTTCAGGGTGCAGGGAAGTGCAGTGGTGTTCGGGCAGTGTAGGGGTTCGTGCTGGTGCCGGTGTTTCAGGGTTTAGGGCAGTGCAGTGGTGTTCGGGGAGTGTAGGGGGTTGTGCTGTGGCCGGTGTTTCAGGGTTTAGGGCAGTGCAGTGGTGTTTGGGCAGTATAGGGGGTCATGCTGGGGCCGGTGTTTCAGGGTGTAGGGCAGTGCAGTGGTGTTCGGGGAGTGTAGGGGGTCATGCTGGGGCCAGTGTTTCAGGGTGAAGGGAAGTGCAGTGGTGTTCGGGCAATGTAGGGGGTCATGCTAGGGCTGGTGTTTCAGGGTGTAGGGCAGTGCAATGGTGTTCGGGAAGTGTAGGGGGTCATGCTGGGGCTGGTGTTTCATGGTTTAGGGCAGTGCAGTGGTGTTCGGGCAGTGTAGCGGGTCGTGCTGGGGCTGGTGTTTCAGGGTTTAGGGCAGTGCAGTAGTGATCGTTCACTGTAGGGGGTCGTGCTGGAGCCAGTGTTTCAGGCTTTAGGACAGTGCAGTGGTGTTCGGGGAGTGTAGGGGGTCGTGCTGGGGCCAGTGGTTTTAGGGTTGAGGGCAGTGCAGTGGTGTTCAGGAAGTGTAGGGGGTCGTGCTGGGGCTGGTGTTTCTGGGTGTAGGGCAGTGAGGGTCGGGCTGTGTAGGGGGTCGTACTGGGGCTGGTGTTTCAGTCTTTAGGGCAGTGCAGTGGTGTTCGGGAAGTGGGAGGGTCGTTCAGGGGCTGTGTTTCACGATTTAGAGCAGTGCAGTGGTGTTCGGGCAGTGTAGGGGGTCGTGCTGGTGCAGGTGTTTCAGGGTGTAGGGCAGTGCAGTGGTGTAAGTTCAGTGTAGGGGATCGTGCTGGGGCTGGTGTTTCAGGGTTTAGGGCAGTGCATTGGTGTTCGGGCAGTGAAGGGGTCATGCTGGCGCCTTTGTTTCAGGGTGTAGGGCAGTGCAGTGGTGTTCGGGCAGTGTTGGGGATCATGCTGGGGTCAGTGCTTCAGGGTTTAGGGCAGTGCAGTGGTGTTCGGGGAGTGTAGGGGGTCATGCTGGGGCCGGTGTTTCAGGGTTTAGGGTTGTGCAGTGGTGTTCGGGGAGCATAGGGGGTCGTGCTGGGGCCGGTGTTTCAGGGTTTAGGGCAGAGCAGTGGTGTTCAGGGATCATAGGGGGTCTTGCTGGGGCCGGTGTTTCAGGGTGTAGGTCAGTGTAGTGGTGTTCGGGCAGTGTTGGGGATCGTGCTGGGGTCAGTGTTTCTTGGTTTAGGGCTGTTCAGTGGTGTTCGGGGAGCATAGGGGGTCGTGCTGGGGCCGGTATTTCAGGGTTTAGGGCAGAGCAGTGATGTTCAGGGATCATAGGGGGTCTTGCTGGGGCCAGTGTTTCAGGGTTTAGGGCAGTGCAATGGTGTTTGGGCTGAGTAGGGGGTTGTGTTGGGGGTGGTGTTTCAAGGTTTATGGCCGAGCAATGGTGTTCGGGAAGAGTAGGGGGTCGTGCTGGGGGTATTTTTTCAGGGTTTAGGGCCGAGCAGTGGTGTCCGGGCAGTGTAGTGGGTCGTGCTGGGGGTGGTGTTTCATGGTTTGGGGTAGTGCAGTGGTGTTTGGACAGTGTGTGGGGTTGAGCTGGGGCTGGTGTTTCAGGGTTTAGGGCAGTGCAGTGGGGTTCGGGCAGTGTAGGGGGTCGTGCTGGGACTGATGTTTCAGGGTTTGGTGCAGTGGTGTTTGGGCAGTGTAGGGGGTCCTGCTGGGGCTGGTGTTTCAGGCTTTAGGGGAGTGCAGTGGTGTTCAGGCAGTGTAGGGGGTCATGCTGGGGCTGGTGTTTCATGGTCTAGGGCACTGCAGTGGTGTTCAGACAGTGTAGGGGGTCATGCTGGGGCCGGTGTTTCAGGGTGTAGGGCAGTGCAGTGGTGTTCGGGGAGTATAGGGGGTCGTGCTGGGGCCGGTGTTTCAGGGTGAAGGGAAGTGCGGTGGTGTTCGGGCAATGTAGGGTGTCATGCTAAGGCTGGTGTTTCAGGGTGTAGGGCAGTGCAGTGGTGTTCAGGCAGTGTAGCGGGTCGTGCTGGGGCTGGTGTTTCAGGGTTTAGGGCAGTGCAGTGGTAATCGTTCAGTGTAGTGGGTCGTGCTGTGGCCAGTGTCTCAGGGTTTAGGGCAGTGCAGTGGTGTTCGGGGACTGTAGGGGGTCATGCTGTGGCCAGTGTTTTTAGGGTTTAGGGCTGTTCAGTGGTCTTTGGGCAGTGTAGGGGGTCGTGCTGGGGCCGGTGTTTTTAGGGTTTAGGGCAATGCAGTGGTGTTTGGGCAGTGTAGGGGGGTCGTGCTGGGGCTGGTGTTTCAGGGTGTAGTGCTGTGGTGTTCGGGCAGTGTAGGGGGTCGTGCTGGGGCTGGTGTTTTAGGTTTTAGGGCAGTGCAGTGGTGTTCGGGGAGTGTAGGGGGTCGTGCTGTGGCCGGTGTTTCAGGGCTTAGGGCAGTGCAGTGGTGTTCGGGCGGTGTAGGGGATCGTTCTGGGGCCGGTGTTTCAGGGTGAAGGGCAGTGCAGTGGTGTTTGGGCAGTGTAGGGGGTCGTGCTGGTGCCGGTGTTTCAGGGTTTAGGGCAGTGCAGTGTTGTTCGGGGAGTGTAGGGGGTCGTGCTGTGGCCGGTGTTTCAGGGTTTAGGGCAGTGTAGTGGTGTTCGGGCAGTGTAGGGGGTCATGATGGGGCTGGTGTTTCAGGGTGTAGGGCAGTGCAGTGGTGTTCGGGGAGTGTAGGGGGTGGTGCTGGAACCGGTGTTTCAGGGTGAAGAGAAGTGCAGTGGTGTTCAGGCAATGTAGGGGGTCGTTCTAGGGCTGGTGTTTCAGGGCGTAGGGCAGTGCAGTGGTGTTCAGGCAGTGTAGGGGGTCATGCTGGAGCTGGTGTTTCATGGTTTAGGGCAGTGCAGTGGTGTTCGGGGAGTGTAGGGGGTCGTGCTGTGGTCAGTGTTTTTAGGGTTTAGAGCTGTTCAGTGTTGTTCGGCCAGTGTAGGGGGTCGTGCGGGGGCCAGTGTTTTTAGGGTTTAGGGCAGTGCAGTGGTGTTTGGGCAGTGTTGGGGGTCGTGCTGGGGATGGTGTTTCAGGGTGTAGTGCAGTGGTGTTCGGGCAGTGTAGGGGGTCGTGCTGGGGCTGGTGTTTCAGGGTTTAGGACAGTGCAGTGGTGTTCGTTCAGTGTAGGGAGTCTTGCTGGGGCTGGTGTTTCAGGGTTTAGGGTAGTGCAGTGGTGTTTGGGTAGTGTAGGGGGTTGTGCTGTGGCCGGTGTTTCAGGGTTTAGGGCAGTGAAGTGGTGTTCGGGCAGTGTAGGGGGTCGTTATGGGGCTGGTGTTTCAGGGTGCAGGGAAGTGCAGTGGTGTTCGGGCAGTGTAGGGGTTCGTGCTGGTGCCAGTGTTTTAGGGTTTAGGGCAGTGCAGTGGTGTTCGGGGAGTCTAGGGGGTCGTGATGTGGCCGGTGTTTCAGGGTTTAGGGCAGTGCAGTGGTGTTTGGGCAGTATGGGGGGTCATGCTGGGGCCGGTGTTTCAGGGTGTAGGACAGTGCAGTGGTGTTCGGGGAGTGTAGGGGGTCATGCTGGGGCCAGTGTTTCAGGGTGAAGGGAAGTGCAGTGGTGTTCGGGCAATGTAGGGGGTCATGCTAGGGCTGGTGTTTCAGGGTGTAGGGCAGTGCAGTGGTGTTCGGGAAGTGTAGGGGGTCGTGCAGGGGCTGGTGTTTCATGGTTTAGGGCAGTGCAGTGGTGTTCGGGCAGTGTAGCGGGTCGTGCTGGGGCTGGTGTTTCAGGGTTTAGGGCAGTGCAGTAGTGATCGTTCACTGTAGGGGGTCGTGCTGGGGCCAGTGTTTCAGGCTTTAGGGCAGTGCAGTGGTGTTCGGGGAGTGTAGGGGGTCATGCTGGGGCCAGTGGTTTTAGGGTTGAGGGCAGTGCAGTGGTGTTCGGGAAGTGTAGGGGGTCGTGCTGGGGCTGGTGATTCTGAGTGTAGGGCAGTGAGGGTCGGGCTGTGTAGGGGGTCGTACTGGGGCTAGTGTTTCAGTCTTTAGGGCAGTGCAGTGGTGTTCGGGAAGTGGGGGGGTCGTTCAGGGGCTGTGTTTCACGGTTTAGAGCAGTGCAGTGGTGTTCGGGCAGTGTAGGGGGTCGTGCTGGTGCAGGTGTTTCAGGGTGTAGGGCAGTGCAGTGGTGTAAGTTCAGTGTAGGGGATCGTGCTGGGGCTGGTGTTTCAGGGTTTAGGGCAGTGCAGTGGTGTTCGGGCAGTGAAGGGGTCATGCTGGGGCCTTTGTTTCAGGGTGTAGGGCAGTGCAGTGGTGTTCGGGGAGTGTAGGGGGTCGTGCTGGGACCGGCGTTTCAAGGTGAAGAGAAGTGCAGTGGTGTTCGGGCAATGTAGGGGGTCGTGCTAGGGCTGGTGTTTCAGGGCGTAGGGCAGTGCAGTGGTGTTCGGGCAGTGTAGGGGGTCGTGCTGGGGCTGGTGTTTCATGGTTTAGGGCAGTGCAGTGGTGTTCGGGGAGTGTAGGGGGTCGTGCTGTGGTCAGTGTTTTTAGGGTTTAGAGCTGTTCAGTGTTGTTCAGCCAGTGTAGGTGGTCGTGCGGGGGCCAGTGTTTTTAGGGTTTAGGGCAGTGCAGTGGTGTTTGGGCAGTGTTGGGGGTCGTGCTGGGGATGGTGTTTCAGGGTTTAGGACAGTGCAGTGGTGTTCGTTCAGGGTAGGGAGTCGTGCTGGGGCTGGTGTTTCAGGGTTTAGGGCAGAGCAGTGGTGTTTGGGTAGTGTAGGGGGTCGTGCTGTGGCCGGTGTTTCAGGGTTTAGGGCAGTGAAGTGGTGTTCGGGCTGTGTAAGGGGTCGTTATGGGGCAGGTGTTTCAGGGTGCAGGGAAGTGCAGTGGTGTTCGGGCAGTGTAGGGGTTCGTGCTGGTGCCGGTGTTTCAGGGTTTAGGGCAGTGCAGTGGTGTTCGGGGAGTGTAGGGGGTCGTGCTGTGGCCGGTGTTTCAGGGTTTAGGGCAGTGCAGTGGTGTTTGGGCAGTATAGGGGGTCATGCTGGGGCCGGTGTTTCAGGGTGTAGGGCAGTGCAGTGGTGTTCGGGGAGTGTAGGGGGTCATGCTGGGGCCAGTATTTCAGGGTGAAGGGAAGTGCAGTGGTGTTCGGGCAATGTAGGGGGTCATGCTAGGGCTGGTGTTTCAGGGTGTAGGGCAGTGCAATGGTGTTCGGGAAGTGTAGGGGGTCATGCTGGGGCTGGTGTTTCATGGTTTAGGGCAGTGCAGTGGTGTTCGGGCAGTGTAGCGGGTCGTGCTGGGGCTGGTGTTTCAGGGTTTAGGGCAGTGCAGTAGTGATCGTTCACTGTAGGGGGTCGTGCTGGGGCCAGTGTTTCAGGCTTTAGGACAGTGCAGTGGTGTTCGGGGAGTGTAGGGGGTCGTGCTGGGGCCAGTGGTTTTAGGGTTGAGGGCAGTGCAGTGGTGTTCAGGAAGTGTAGGGGGTCGTGCTGGGGCTGGTGTTTCTGGGTGTAGGGCAGTGAGGGTCGGGCTGTGTAGGGGGTCGTACTGGGGCTGGTGTTTCAGTCTTTAGGGCAGTGCAGTGGTGTTCGGGAAGTGGGGGGGGTCGTTCAGGGGCTGTGTTTCACGATTTAGAGCAGTGCAGTGGTGTTCGGGCAGTGTAGGGGGTCGTGCTGGTGCAGGTGTTTCAGGGTGTAGGGCAGTGCAGTGGTGTAAGTTCAGTGTAGGGGATCGTGCTGGGGCTGGTGTTTCAGGGTTTAGGGCAGTGCATTGGTGTTCGGGCAGTGAAGGGGTCATGCTGGCGCCTTTGTTTCAGGGTGTAGGGTAGTGCAGTGGTGTTCGGGCAGTGTTGGGGATCATGCTGGGGTCAGTGCTTCAGGGTTTAGGGCAGTGCAGTGGTGTTCGGGGAGTGTAGGGGGTCATGCTGGGGCCGGTGTTTCAGGGTTTAGGGTTGTGCAGTGGTGTTCGGGGAGCATAGGGGGTCGTGCTGGGGCCGGTGTTTCAGGGTTTAGGGCAGAGCAGTGGTGTTCAGGGATCATAGGGGGTCTTGCTGGGGCCGGTGTTTCAGGGTGTAGGGCAGTGTAGTGGTGTTCGGGCAGTGTTGGGGATTGTGCTGGGGTCAGTGTTTCTTGGTTTAGGGCTGTTCAGTGGTGTTCGGGGAGCATAGGGGGTCGTGCTGGGGCCGGTATTTCAGGGTTTAGGGCAGAGCAGTGATGTTCAGGGATCATAGGGGGTCTTGCTGGGGCCAGTGTTTCAGGGTTTAGGGCAATGCAATGGTGTTTGGGCTGAGTAGGGGGTCGTGTTGGGGGTGGTGTTTCAAGGTTTATGGCCGAGCAATGGTGTTCGGGAAGAGTAGGGGGTCGTGCTGGGGGTATTTTTTCAGGGTTTAGGGCCGAGCAGTGGTGTCCGGGCAGTGTAGTGGGTCGTGCTGGGGGTGGTGTTTCATGGTTTGGGGTAGTGCAGTGGTGTTTGGACAGTGTGTGGGGTTGAGCTGGGGCTGGTGTTTTAGGGTTTAGGGCAGTGCAGTGGGGTTCGGGCAGTGTAGGGGGTCGTGCTGGGACTGATGTTTCAGGGTTTGGTGCAGTGGTGTTTGGGCAGTGTAGGGGGTCCTGCTGGGGCTGGTGTTTCAGGCTTTAGGGGAGTGCAGTGGTGTTCAGGCAGTGTAGGGGGTCATGCTGGGGCTGGTGTTTCATGGTCTAGGGCACTGCAGTGGTGTTTGGGAAGAGTAGGGGGTTGTGCTGGGGTCAGTGTTTTTAGGGTTTAGGGCAGTTCAGTGGTGTTCGGGAAGTGTAGGGGGTCGTGCTGGGGCCGGTGTTTTTAGGGTTTAGGGCAGTGCAGTGGTGTTCAGGCAGTGTAGGAGGTCATGCTGGGGCTGGTGTTTCAGGGTGTAGTGCAGTGGTGTTCGGGCAGTGTAGGGGGTCATCCTGAGGCGGTGTTTCAGGGTATAGGGCAGTGCAGTGGTGTTTGGGAAGAGTAGGGGGTCGTGCTGGGGTCGGTGTTTCTGGGTGTAGGGCAGTGTAGTGTTGTTCGGGCAGTGTAGGGGCTCGTGCTGGGGGTGGTGTTTCAGGGTTTAGAGCAGTGCAGTGGTGTTCGGGGAGTGTAGGAGGTCGTGCTGGGGCCGGTGTTTCAGGGTTTAGGGGAGTGCAGTGGTGTTCAGACAGTGTAGGGGGTCATGCTGGGGCCAGTGTTTCAGGGTGTAGGGCAGTGCAGTGGTGTTCGGGGAGTATAGGGGGTCGTGCTGGGGCCGGTGTTTCAGGGTGAAGGGAAGTGTGGTGGTGTTCGTGCAATGTAGGGGGTCATGCTAAGGCTGGTGTTTCAGGGTGTAGTGCAGTGGTGTTCGGGCAGTGTAGGGGGTCATCCTGAGGCGGTGTTTCAGGGTGTAGGGCAGTGCAGTGGTGTTTGGGAAGAGTAGGGGGTCGTGCTGGGGTCGGTGTTTCTGGGTGTAGGGCAGTGTAGTGTTGTTCTGGCAGTGTAGGGGCTCGTGCTGGGGGTGGTGTTTCAGGGTTTAGAGCAGTGCAGTGGTGTTCGGGGAGTGTAGGAGGTCGTGCTGGGGCCGGTGTTTCAGGGTTTAGGGCAGTGCAGTGGTGTTCAGACAGTGTAGGGGGTCATGCTGGGGCCGGTGTTTCAGGGTGTAGGGCAGTGCAGTGGTGTTCGGGGAGTATAGGGGGTCGTGCTGGGGCCGGTGTTTCAGGGTGAAGGGAAGTGCGGTGGTGTTCGGGCAATGTAGGGTGTCATGCTAAGGCTGGTGTTTCAGGGTGTAGGGCAGTGCAGTGGTGTTCAGGCAGTGTAGCGGGTCGTGCTGGGGCTGGTGTTTCAGGGTTTAGGGCAGTGCAGTGGTAATCGTTCAGTGTAGTGGGTCGTGCTGTGGCCAGTGTCTCAGGGTTTAGGGCAGTGCAGTGGTGTTCGGGGACTGTAGGGGGTCATGCTGTGGCCAGTGTTTTTAGGGTTTAGGGCTGTTCAGTGGTCTTTGGGCAGTGTAGGGGGTCGTGCTGGGGCCGGTGTTTTTAGGGTTTAGGGCAATGCAGTGGTGTTTGGGCAGTGTAGGGGGGTCGTGCTGGGGCTGGTGTTTCAGGGTGTAGTGCTGTGGTGTTCGGGCAGTGTAGGGGGTCGTGCTGGGGCTGGTGTTTTAGGTTTTAGGGCAGTGCAGTGGTGTTCGGGGAGTGTAGGGGGTCGTGCTGTGGCCGGTGTTTCAGGGCTTAGGGCAGTGCAGTGGTGTTCGGGCGGTGTAGGGGATCGTTCTGGGGCCGGTGTTTCAGGGTGAAGGGCAGTGCAGTGGTGTTTGGGCAGTGTAGGGGGTCGTGCTGGTGCCGGTGTTTCAGGGTTTAGGGCAGTGCAGTGTTGTTCGGGGAGTGTAGGGGGTCGTGCTGTGGCCGGTGTTTCAGGGTTTAGGGCAGTGTAGTGGTGTTCGGGCAGTGTAGGGGGTCATGATGGGGCCGGTGTTTCAGGGTGTAGGGCAGTGCAGTGGTGTTCGGGGAGTGTAGGGGGTGGTGCTGGGACCGGTGTTTCAGGGTGAAGAGAAGTGCAGTGGTGTTCAGGCAATGTAGGGGGTCGTTCTAGGGCTGGTGTTTCAGGGCGTAGGGCAGTGCAGTGGTGTTCAGGCAGTGTAGGGGGTCATGCTGGGGCTGGTGTTTCATGGTTTAGGGCAGTGCAGTGGTGTTCGGGGAGTGTAGGGGGTCGTGCTGTGGTCAGTGTTTTTAGGGTTTAGAGCTGTTCAGTGTTGTTCGGCCAGTGTAGGGGGTCGTGCGGGGGCCAGTGTTTTTAGGGTTTAGGGCAGTGCAGTGGTGTTTGGGCAGTGTTGGGGGTCGTGCTGGGGATGGTGGTTCAGGGTGTAGTGCAGTGGTGTTCGGGCAGTGTAGGGGGTCGTGCTGGGGCTGGTGTTTCAGGGTTTAGGACAGTGCAGTGGTGTTCGTTTAGTGTAGGGAGTCGTGCTGGGGCTGGTGTTTCAGGGTTTAGGGTAGTGCAGTGGTGTTTGGGTAGTGTAGGGGGTCGTGCTGTGGCCGGTGTTTCAGGGTTTAGGGCAGTGAAGTGGTGTTCGGGCAGTGTAGGGGGTCGTTATGGGGCTGGTGTTTCAGGGTGCAGGGAAGTGCAGTGGTGTTCGGGCAGTGTAGGGGTTCGTGCTGGTGCCAGTGTTTCAGGGTTTAGGGCAGTGCAGTGGTGTTCGGGGAGTGTAGGGGGTCGTGCTGTGGCCGGTGTTTCAGGGTTTAGGGCAGTGCAGTGGTGTTTGGGCAGTATGGGGGGTCATGCTGGGGCCGGTGTTTCAGGGTGTAGGGCAGTGCAGTGGTGTTCGGGGAGTGTAGGGGGTCATGCTGGGGCCAGTGTTTCAGGGTGAAGGGAAGTGCAGTGGTGTTCGGGCAATGTAGGGGGTCATGCTAGGGCTGGTGTTTCAGGGTGTAGGGCAGTGCAGTGGTGTTCGGGCAGTGTAGCGGGTCGTGCTGGGGCTGGTGTTTCAGGGTTTAGGGCAGTGCAGTAGTGATCGTTCACTGTAGGGGGTCGTGCTGGGGCCAGTGTTTCGGGCTTTAGGGCAGTGCAGTGGTGTTCGGGGAGTGTAGGGGGTCATGCTGGGGCCAGTGGTTTTAGGGTTGAGGGCAGTGCAGTGGTGTTCGGGAAGTGTAGGGGGTCGTGCTGGGGCTGGTGTTTCTGAGTGTAGGGCAGTGAGGGTCGGGCTGTGTAGGGGGTCGTACTGGGGCTAGTGTTTCAGTCTTTAGGGCAGTGCAGTGGTGTTCGGGAAGTGGGGGGGTCGTTCAGGGGCTGTGTTTCACGGTTTAGAGCAGTGCAGTGGTGTTCGGGCAGTGTAGGGGGTCGTGCTGGTGCAGGTGTTTCAGGGTGTAGGGCAGTGCAGTGGTGTAAGTTCAGTGTAGGGGATCGTGCTGGGGCTGGTGTTTCAGGGTTTAGGGCAGTGCAGTGGTGTTCGGGCAGTGAAGGGGTCATGCTAGGGCCTTTGTTTCAGGGTGTAGGGCAGTGCAGTGGTGTTCGGGGAGTGTAGGGGGTCGTGCTGGGACCGGCGTTTCAGGGTGAAGAGAAGTGCAGTGGTGTTCGGGCAATGTAGGGGGTCGTGCTAGGGCTGGTGTTTCAGGGCGTAGGGCAGTGCAGTGGTGTTCGGGCAGTGTAGGGGGTCGTGCTGGGGCTGGTGTTTCATGGTTTAGGGCAGTGCAGTGGTGTTCGGGGAGTGTAGGGGGTCGTGCTGTGGTCAGTGTTTTTAGGGTTTAGAGCTGTTCAGTGTTGTTCAGCCAGTGTAGGTGGTCGTGCGGGGGCCAGTGTTTTTAGGGTTTAGGGCAGTGCAGTGGTGTTTGGGCAGTGTTGGGGGTCGTGCTGGGGATGGTGTTTCAGGGTTTAGGACAGTGCAGTGGTGTTCGTTCAGTGTAGGGAGTCGTGCTGGGGCTGGTGTTTCAGGGTTTAGGGCAGAGCAGTGGTGTTTGGGTAGTGTAGGGGGTCGTGCTGTGGCCGGTGTTTCAGGGTTTAGGGCAGTGAAGTGGTGTTCGGGCTGTGTAAGGGGTCGTTATGGGGCAGGTGTTTCAGGGTGCAGGGAAGTGCAGTGGTGTTCGGGCAGTGTAGGGGTTCGTACTGGTGCCGGTGTTTCAGGGTTTAGGGCAGTGCAGTGGTGTTCGGGGAGTGTAGGGGGTCGTGCTGTGGCCGGTGTTTCAGGGTTTAGGGCAGTGCAGTGGTGTTTGGGCAGTATAGGGGGTCATGCTGGGGCCGGTGTTTCAGGGTGTAGGGCAGTGCAGTGGTGTTCGGGGAGTGTAGGGGGTCATGCTGGGGCCAGTGTTTCAGGGTGAAGGGAAGTGCAGTGGTGTTCGGGCAATGTAGGGGGTCATGCTAGGGCTGGTGTTTCAGGGTGTAGGGCAGTGCAATGGTGTTCGGGAAGTGTAGGGGGTCATGCTGGGGCTGGTGTTTCATGGTTTAGGGCAGTGCAGTGGTGTTCGGGCAGTGTAGCGGGTCGTGCTGGGGCTGGTGTTTCAGGGTTTAGGGCAGTGCAGTAGTGATCGTTCACTGTAGGGGGTCGTGCTGGAGCCAGTGTTTCAGGCTTTAGGACAGTGCAGTGGTGTTCGGGGAGTGTAGGGGGTCGTGCTGGGGCCAGTGGTTTTAGGGTTGAGGGCAGTGCAGTGGTGTTCAGGAAGTGTAGGGGGTCGTGCTGGGGCTGGTGTTTCAGTCTTTAGGGCAGTGCAGTGGTGTTCGGGAAGTGGGGGGGGTCGTTCAGGGGCTGTGTTTCACGATTTAGAGCAGTGCAGTGGTGTTCGGGCAGTGTAGGGGGTCGTGCTGTGGCCGGTGTTTCAGGGTTTAGGGCAGTGCAGTGGTGTTTGGGCAGTATAGGGGGTCATGCTGGGGCCGGTGTTTCAGGGTGTAGGGCAGTGCAGTGGTGTTCGGGGAGTGTAGGGGGTCATGCTGGGGCCAGTGTTTCAGGGTGAAGGGAAGTGCAGTGGTGTTCGGGCAATGTAGGGGGTCATGCTAGGGCTGGTGTTTCAGGGTGTAGGGCAGTGCAATGGTGTTCGGGAAGTGTAGGGGGTCATGCTGGGGCTGGTGTTTCATGGTTTAGGGCAGTGCAGTGGTGTTCGGGCAGTGTAGCGGGTCGTGCTGGGGCTGGTGTTTCAGGGTTTAGGGCAGTGCAGTAGTGATCGTTCACTGTAGGGGGTCGTGCTGGGGCCAGTGTTTCAGGCTTTAGGACAGTGCAGTGGTGTTCGGGGAGTGTAGGGGGTCGTGCTGGGGCCAGTGGTTTTAGGGTTGAGGGCAGTGCAGTGGTGTTCAGGAAGTGTAGGGGGTCGTGCTGGGGCTGGTGTTTCAGTCTTTAGGGCAGTGCAGTGGTGTTCGGGAAGTGGGGGGGGTCGTTCAGGGGCTGTGTTTCACGATTTAGAGCAGTGCAGTGGTGTTCGGGCAGTGTAGGGGGTCGTGCTGGTGCAGGTGTTTCAGGGTGTAGGGCAGTGCAGTGGTGTAAGTTCAGTGTAGGGGATCGTGCTGGGGCTGGTGTTTCAGGGTTTAGGGCAGTGCATTGGTGTTCGGGCAGTGAAGGAGTCATGCTGGCGCCTTTGTTTCAGGGTGTAGGGCAGTGCAGTGGTGTTCGGGCAGTGTTGGGGATCATGCTGGGGTCAGTGCTTCAGGGTTTAGGGCAGTGCAGTGGTGTTCGGGGAGTGTAGGGGGTCATGCTGGGGCCGGTGTTTCAGGGTTTAGGGTTGTGCAGTGGTGTTCGGGGAGCATAGGGGGTCGTGCTGGGGCCGGTGTTTCAGGGTTTAGGGCAGAGCAGTGGTGTTCAGGGATCATAGGGGGTCTTGCTGGGGCCGGTGTTTCAGGGTGTAGGGCAGTGTAGTGGTGTTCGGGCAGTGTTGGGGATCGTGCTGGGGTCAGTGTTTCTTGGTTTAGGGCTGTTCAGTGGTGTTCGGGGAGCATAGGGGGTCGTGCTGGGGCCGGTATTTCAGGGTTTAGGGCAGAGCAGTGATGTTCAGGGATCATAGGGGGTCTTGCTGGGGCCAGTGTTTCAGGGTTTAGGGCAGTGCAATGGTGTTTGGACTGAGTAGGGGGTCGTGTTGGGGGTGGTGTTTCAAGGTTTATGGCCGAGCAATGGTGTTCGGGAAGAGTAGGGGGTCGTGCTGGGGGTATTTTTTCAGGGTTTAGGGCCGAGCAGTGGTGTCCGGGCAGTGTAGTGGGTCGTGCTGGGGGTGGTGTTTCATGGTTTGGGGTAGTGCAGTGGTGTTTGGACAGTGTGTGGGGTTGAGCTGGGGCTGGTGTTTCAGGGTTTAGGGCAGTGCAGTGGGGTTCGGGCAGTGTAGGTGGTCGTGCTGGGACTGATGTTTCAGGGTTTGGTGCAGTGGTGTTTGGGCAGTGTAGGGGGTCCTGCTGGGGCTGGTGTTTCAGGCTTTAGGGGAGTGCAGTGGTGTTCAGGCAGTGTAGGGGGTCATGCTGGGGCTGGTGTTTCATGGTCTAGGGCACTGCAGTGGTGTTTGGGAAGAGTAGGGGGTTGTGCTGGGGTCAGTGTTTTTAGGGTTTAGGGCAGTTCAGTGGTGTTCGGGAAGTGTAGGGGGTCGTGCTGGGGCCGGTGTTTTTAGGGTTTAGGGCAGTGCAGTGGTGTTCAGGCAGTGTAGGAGGTCGTGCTGGGGCTGGTGTTTCAGGGTGTAGTGCAGTGGTGTTCGGGCAGTGTAGGGGGTCATCCTGAGGCGGTGTTTCAGGGTGTAGGGCAGTGCAGTGGTGTTCGGGGAGTATAGGGGGTCGTGCTGGGGCCGGTGTTTCAGGGTGAAGGGAAGTGCGGTGGTGTTTGGGCAATGTAGGGGGTCATGCTAAGGCTGGTGTTTCAGGGTGTAGGGCAGTGCAGTGGTGTTCAGGCAGTGTAGCGGGTCATGCTGGGGCTGGTGTTTCAGGGTTTAGGGCAGTGCAGTGGTAATCGTTCAGTGTAGTAGGTCGTGCTGTGGCCAGTGTCTCAGGGTTTAGGGCAGTGCAGTGGTGTTCGGGGACTGTACGGGGTCATGCTGTGGCCAGTGTTTTTAGGGTTTAGGGCTGTTCAGTGGTCTTTGGGCAGTGTAGGGGGTCATGCTGGGGCCGGTGTTTTTAGGGTTTAGGGCAATGCAGTGGTGTTTGGGCAGTGTAGGGGGTCGTGCTGGGGCTGGTGTTTCAGGGTGTAGTGCTGTGGTGTTCGGGCAGTGTAGGGGGTCGTGCTGGGGCTGGTGTTTCAGGTTTTAGGGCAGTGCAGTGGTGTTCGGGGAGTGTAGGGGATCGTTCTGGGGCCGGTGTTTCAGGGTGTAGGGCAGTGCAGTGGTGTTTGGGCAGTGTAGGGGGTCGTGCTGGTGCCGGTGTTTCAGGGTTTAGGGCAGTGCAGTGTTGTTCGGGGAGTGTAGGGGGTCGTGCTGTGGCCGGTGTTTCAGGGTTTAGGGCAGTGTAGTGGTGTTTGGGCAGTGTAGGAGGTCATGATGGGGCCGGTGTTTTAGGGTGTAGGGCAGTGCAGTGGTGTTCGGGGAGTGTAGGGGGTTGTGCTGGGACCGGTGTTTCAGGGTGAAGAGAAGTGCAGTGGTGTTCGGGCAGTGTAGGGGGTCGTGCTGGGGCTGGTGTTTCATGGTTTAGGGCAGTGCAGTGGTGTTCGGGCAGTGTAGCGGGTCGTGCTGGGGCTGGTGTTTCAGGGTTTAGGGCAGTGCAGTAGTGATCGTTCACTGTAGGGGGTCGTGCTGGGGCCAGTGTTTCAGGCTTTAGGGCAGTGCAGTGGTGTTCGGGGAGTGTAGGGGGTCGTGCTGGGGCCAGTGGTTGTAGGGTTGAGGGCAGTGCAGTGGTGTTCGGGAAGTGTAGGGGGTCGTGCTGGGGCTGGTGTTTCTGGGTGTAGGGCAGTGAGGGTCGGGCTGTGTAGGAGGTCGTACTGGAGCTGGTGTTTCAGTCTTTAGGGCAGTGCAGTGGTGTTCGGGAAGTGGGGGGGGTCGTTCAGGGGCTGTGTTTCACGGTTTAGAGCAGTGCAGTGGTGTTCGGGCAGTGTAGGGGGTCGTGCTGGTGCAGGTGTTTCAGGGTGTAGGGCAGTGCAGTGGTGTAAGTTCAGTGTAGGGGATCGTGCTGGGGCTGGTGTTTCAGGGTGTGGGGCAGTGCAGTGGTGTAAGTTCAGTGTAGGGGATCGTGCTGGGGCTGGTGTTTCAGGGTTTAGGGCAGTGCATTGGTGTTCGGGCAGTGAAGGGGTCATGCTGGCGCCTTTGTTTCAGGGTGTAGGGCAGTGCAGTGGTGTTCGGGCAGTGTTGGGGATTATGCTGGGGTCAGTGCTTCAGGGTTTAGGGCAGTGCAGTGGTGTTCGGGGAGTGTAGGGGGTCATGCTGGGGCCGGTGTTTCAGGGTTTAGGGTTGTGCAGTGGTGTTCGGGGAGCATAGGGGGTCGTGCTGGGGCCAGTGTTTCAGGGTTTAGGGCAGAGCAGTGGTGTTCAGGGATCATAGGGGGTCTTGCTGGGGCCGGTGTTTCAGGGTGTAGGGCAGTGTAGTGGTGTTCGGGCAGTGTTGGGGATCGTGCTGGGGTCAGTGTTTCTTGGTTTAGGGCTGTTCAGTGGTGTTCAGGGAGCATAGGGGGTCGTGCTGGGGCCGGTATTTCAGGGTTTAGGGCAGAGCAGTGATGTTCAGGGATCATAGGGGGTCTTGCTGGGGCCAGTGTTTCAGGGTTTAGGGCAGTGCAATGGTGTTTGGGCTGAGTAGGGGGTCGTGTTGGGGGTGGTGTTTCAAGGTTTATGGCCGAGCAATGGTGTTCGGGAAGAGTAGGGGGTCGTGCTGGGGGTATTTTTTCAGGGTTTAGGGCCGAGCAGTGGTGTCCGGGCAGTGTAGTGGGTCGTGCTGGGTGTGGTGTTTCATGGTTTGGGGTAGTGCAGTGGTGTTTGGACAGTGTGTGGGGTTGAGCTGGGGCTGGTGTTTCAGGGTTTAGGGCAGTGCAGTGGGGTTCGGGCAGTGTAGGGGGTCGTGCTGGGACTGATGTTTCAGGGTTTGGTGCAGTGGTGTTTGGGCAGTGTAGGGGGTCCTGCTGGGGCTGGTGTTTCAGGCTTTAGGGGAGTGCAGTGGTGTTCAGGCAGTGTAGGGGGTCATGCTGGGGCTGGTGTTTCATGGTCTAGGGCACTGCAGTGGTGTTTGGGAAGAGTAGGGGGTTGTGCTGGGGTCAGTGTTTTTAGGGTTTAGGGCAGTTCAGTGGTGTTCGGGAAGTGTAGGGGGTCGTGCTGGGGCCGGTGTTTTTAGGGTTTAGGGCAGTGCAGTGGTGTTCAGGCAGTGTAGGAGGTCGTGCTGGGGCTGGTGTTTCAGGGTGTAGTGCAGTGGTGTTCGGGCAGTGTAGGGGGTCATCCTGAGGCGGTGTTTCAGGGTGTAGGGCAGTGCAGTGGTGTTTGGGAAGAGTAGGGGGTCGTGCTGGGGTCGGTGTTTCTGGGTGTAGGGCAGTGTAGTGTTGTTCGGGCAGTGTAGGGGCTCGTGCTGGGGGTGGTGTTTCAGGGTTTAGAGCAGTGCAGTGGTGTTCGGGGAGTGTAGGAGGTCGTGCTGGGGCCGGTGTTTCAGGTTTTAGGGCAGTGCAGTGGTGTTCAGACAGTGTAGGGGGTCATGCTGGGGCCAGTGTTTCAGGGTGTAGGGCAGTGCAGTGGTGTTCGGGGAGTATAGGGGGTCGTGCTGGGGCCGGTGTTTCAGGGTGAAAGGAAGTGCGGTGGTGTTCGGGCAATGTAGGGGGTCATGCTAAGGCTGGTGTTTCAGGGTGTAGGGCAGTGCAGTGGTGTTCAGGCAGTGTAGCAGGTCATGCTGGGGCTGGTGTTTCAGGGTTTAGGGCAGTGCAGTGGTAATCGTTCAGTGTAGTGGGTCGTGCTGTGGCCAGTGTCTCAGGGTTTAGGGCAGTGCAGTGGTGTTCGGGCAGTGTAGGGGGTCGTGCTGGGGCCGGTGTTTTTAGGGTTTAGGGCAGTGCAGTGGTGTTCAGGCAGTGTAGGGGGTCGTGCTGGGGCTGGTGTTTCAGGGTGTAGTGCAGTGGTGTTCGGGCAGTGTAGGGGGTCATCCTGAGGCGGTGTTTCAGGGTGTAGGGCAGTGCAGTGGTGTTTGGGAAGAGTAGGGGGTCGTGCTGGGGTCGGTGTTTCTGGGTGTAGGGCAGTGTAGTGTTGTTCGGGCAGTGTAGGGGCTCGTGCTGGGGGTGGTGTTTCAGGGTTTAGAGCAGTGCAGTGGTGTTCGGGGAGTGTAGGAGGTCGTGCTGGGGCCGGTGTTTCAGGGTTTAGGGCAGTGCAGTGGTGTTCAGACAGTGTAGGGGGTCATGCTGGGGCCGGTGTTTCAGGGTGTAGGGCAGTGCAGTGGTGTTCGGGGAGTATAGGGGGTCGTGCTGGGGCCGGTGTTTCAGGGTGAAGGGAAGTGCGGTGGTGTTCGGGCAATGTAGGGGGTCATGCTAAGGCTGGTGTTTCAGGGTGTAGGGCAGTGCAGTGGTGTTCAGGCAGTGTAGCGGGTCATGCTGGGGCTGGTGTTTCAGGGTTTAGGGCAGTGCAGTGGTAATCGTTCAGTGTAGTGGGTCGTGCTGTGGCCAGTGTCTCAGGGTTTAGGGCAGTGCAGTGGTGTTCGGGGACTGTAGGGGGTCATGCTGTGGCCATTGTTTTTAGGGTTTAGGGCTGTTCAGTGGTCTTTGGGCAGTGTAGGGGGTCGTGCTGGGGCCGGTGTTTTTAGGGTTTAGGGCAATGCAGTGGTGTTTGGGCAGTGTAGGGGGTCGTGCTGGGGCTGGTGTTTCAGGGTGTAGTGCTGTGGTGTTCGGGCAGTGTAGGGGGTCGTGCTGGGGCTGGTGTTTCAGGTTTTAGGGCAGTGCAGTGGTGTTCGGGGAGTGTAGGGGGTCGTGCTGTGGCCGGTGTTTCAGGGTTTAGGGCAGTGCAGTGGTGTTCAGGCAGTGTAGGGGATCGTTCTGGGGCCGGTGTTTCAGGGTGTAGGGCAGTGCAGTGGTGTTTGGGCAGTGTAGGGGGTCATGCTGGTGCCGGTGTTTCAGGGTTTAGGGCAGTGCAGTGTTGTTCGGGGAGTGTAGGGGGTCGTGCTGTGGCCGGTGTTTCAGGGTTTAGGGCAGTGTAGTGGTGTTCGGGCAGTGTAGGAGGTCATGATGGGGCCGGTGTTTTAGGGTGTAGGGCAGTGCAGTGGTGTTCGGGGAGTGTAGGGGGTTGTGCTGGGACCGGTGTTTCAGGGTTTAGGGCAGAGCAGTGATGTTCAGGGATCATAGGGGGTCTTGCTGGGGCCAGTGTTTCAGGGTTTAGGGCAGTGCAATGGTGTTTGGGCTGAGTAGGGGGTCGTGTTGGGGGTGGTGTTTCAAGGTTTATGGCCGAGCAATGGTGTTCGGGAAGAGTAGGGGGTCGTGCTGGGGGTATTTTTTCAGGGTTTAGGGCCGAGCAGTGGTGTCCGGGCAGTGTAGTGGGTCGTGCTGGGGGTGGTGTTTCATGGTTTGGGGTAGTGCAGTGGTGTTTGGACAGTGTGTGGGGTTGAGCTGGGGCTGGTGTTTCAGGCTTTAGGGCAGTGCAGTGGGGTTCGGGCAGTGTAGGGGGTCGTGCTGGGACTGATGTTTCAGGGTTTGGTGCAGTGGTGTTTGGGCAGTGTAGGGGGTCCTGCTGGGGCTGGTGTTTCAGGCTTTAGGGGAGTGCAGTGGTGTTCAGGCAGTGTAGGGGGTCATGCTGGGGCTGGTGTTTCATGGTCTAGGGCACTGCAGTGGTGTTTGGGAAGAGTAGGGGGTTGTGCTGGGGTCAGTGTTTTTAGGGTTTAGGGCAGTTCAGTGGTGTTCGGGAAGTGTAGGGGGTCGTGCTGGGGCCGGTGTTTTTAGGGTTTAGGGCAGTGCAGTGGTTTTCAGGCAGTGTAGGAGGTCGTGCTGGGGCTGGTGTTTCAGGGTGTAGTGCAGTGGTGTTCGGGCAGTGTAGGGGGTCATCCTGAGGCGGTGTTTCAGGGTGTAGGGCAGTGCAGTGGTGTTTGGGAAGAGTAGGGGGTCGTGCTGGGGTCGGTGTTTCTGGGTGTAGGGCAGTGTAGTGTTGTTCGGGCAGTGTAGGGGCTCGTGCTGGGGTCAGTGTTTCTTGGTTTAGGGCTGTTCAGTGGTGTTCAGGGAGCATAGGGGGTCGTGCTGGGGCCGGTATTTCAGGGTTTAGGGCAGAGCAGTGATGTTCAGGGATCATAGGGGGTCTTGCTGGGGCCAGTGTTTCAGGGTTTAGGGCAGTGCAATGGTGTTTGGGCTGAGTAGGGGGTCGTGTTGGGGGTGGTGTTTCAAGGTTTATGGCCGAGCAATGGTGTTCGGGAAGAGTAGGGGGTCGTGCTGGGGGTATTTTTTCAGGGTTTAGGGCCGAGCAGTGGTGTCCGGGCAGTGTAGTGGGTCGTGCTGGGGGTGGTGTTTCATGGTTTGGGGTAGTGCAGTGGTGTTTGGACAGTGTGTGGGGTTGAGCTGGGGCTGGTGTTTCAGGGTTTAGGGCAGTGCAGTGGGGTTCGGGCAGTGTAGGGGGTCGTGCTGGGACTGATGTTTCAGGGTTTGGTGCAGTGGTGTTTGGGCAGTGTAGGGGGTCCTGCTGGGGCTGGTGTTTCAGGCTTTAGGGGAGTGCAGTGGTGTTCAGGCAGTGTAGGGGGTCATGCTGGGGCTGGTGTTTCATGGTCTAGGGCACTGCAGTGGTGTTTGGGAAGAGTAGGGGGTTGTGCTGGGGTCAGTGTTTTTAGGGTTTAGGGCAGTTCAGTGGTGTTCGGGAAGTGTAGGGGGTCGTGCTGGGGCCGGTGTTTTTAGGGTTTAGGGCAGTGCAGTTGTGTTCAGGCAGTGTAGGAGGTCGTGCTGGGGCTGGTGTTTCAGGGTGTAGTGCAGTGGTGTTCGGGCAGTGTAGGGGGTCATCCTGAGGCGGTGTTTCAGGGTGTAGGGCAGTGCAGTGGTGTTTGGGAAGAGTAGGGGGTCGTGCTGGGGTCAGTGTTTCTGGGTGTAGGGCAGTGTAGTGTTGTTCGGGCAGTGTAGGGGCTCGTGCTGGGGGTGGTGTTTCAGGGTTTAGAGCAGTGCAGTGGTGTTCGGGGAGTGTAGGAGGTCGTGCTGGGGCCGGTGTTTCAGGGTTTAGGGCAGTGCAGTGGTGTTCAGACAGTGTAGGGGGTCATGCTGGGGCCAGTGTTTCAGGGTGTAGGGCAGTGCAGTGGTGTTCGGGGAGTATAGGGGGTCGTGCTGGGGCCGGTGTTTCAGGGTGAAGGGAAGTGCGGTGGTGTTCGGGCAATGTAGGGGGTCATGCTAAGGCTGGTGTTTCAGGGTGTAGGGCAGTGCAGTGGTGTTCAGGCAGTGTAGCAGGTCATGCTGGGGCTGGTGTTTCAGGGTTTAGGGCAGTGCAGTGGTAATCGTTCAGTGTAGTGGGTCGTGCTGTGGCCAATGTCTCAGGGTTTAGGGCAGTGCAGTGGTGTTCGGGCAGTGTAGGGGGTCGTGCTGGGGCCGGTGTTTTTAGGGTTTAGGGCAGTGCAGTGGTGTTCAGGCAGTGTAGGGGGTCGTGCTGGGGCTGGTGTTTCAGGGTGTAGTGCAGTGGTGTTCGGGCAGTGTAGGGGGTCATCCTGAGGCGGTGTTTCAGGGTGTAGGGCAGTGCAGTGGTGTTTGGGAAGAGTAGGGGGTCGTGCTGGGGTCGGTGTTTCTGGGTGTAGGGCAGTGTAGTGTTGTTCGGGCAGTGTAGGGGCTCGTGCTGGGGGTGGTGTTTCAGGGTTTAGAGCAGTGCAGTGGTGTTCGGGGAGTGTAGGAGGTCGTGCTGGGGCCGGTGTTTCAGGGTTTAGGGCAGTGCAGTGGTGTTCAGACAGTGTAGGGGGTCATGCTGGGGCCGGTGTTTCAGGGTGTAGGGCAGTGCAGTGGTGTTCGGGGAGTATAGGGGGTCGTGCTGGGGCCGGTGTTTCAGGGTGAAGGGAAGTGCGGTGGTGTTCGGGCAATGTAGGGGGTCATGCTAAGGCTGGTGTTTCAGGGTGTAGGGCAGTGCAGTGGTGTTCAGGCAGTGTAGCGGGTCATGCTGGGGCTGGTGTTTCAGGGTTTAGGGCAGTGCAGTGGTAATCGTTCAGTGTAGTGGGTCGTGCTGTGGCCAGTGTCTCAGGGTTTAGGGCAGTGCAGTTGTGTTCGGGGACTGTAGGGGGTCATGCTGTGGCCAGTGTTTTTAGGGTTTAGGGCTGTTCAGTGGTCTTTGGGCAGTGTAGGGGGTCGTGCTGGGGCCGGTGTTTTTAGGGTTTAGGGCAATGCAGTGGTGTTTGGGCAGTGTAGGGGGTCGTGCTGGGGCTGGTGTTTCAGGGTGTAGTGCTGTGGTGTTCGGGCAGTGTAGGGGGTCATCCTGAGGCGGTGTTTCAGGGTGTAGGGCAGTGCAGTGGTGTTTGGGAAGAGTAGGGGTCGTGCTGGGGTCGGTGTTTCTGGGTGTAGGGCAGTGTAGTGTTGTTCGGGCAGTGTAGGGGCTCGTGCTGGGGTCAGTGTTTCTTGGTTTAGGGCTGTTCAGTGGTGTTCAGGGAGCATAGGGGGTCGTGCTGGGGCCGGTATTTCAGGGTTTAGGGCAGAGCAGTGATGTTCAGGGATCATAGGGGGTCTTGCTGGGGCCAGTGTTTCAGGGTTTAGGGCAGTGCAATGGTGTTTGGGCTGAGTAGGGGGTCGTGTTGGGGGTGGTGTTTCAAGGTTTATGGCCGAGCAATGGTGTTCGGGAAGAGTAGGGGGTCGTGCTGGGGGTATTTTTTCAGGGTTTAGGGCCGAGCAGTGGTGTCCGGGCAGTGTAGTGGGTCGTGCTGGGGGTGGTGTTTCATGGTTTGGGGTAGTGCAGTGGTGTTTGGACAGTGTGTGGGGTTGAGCTGGGGCTGGTGTTTCAGGGTTTAGGGCAGTGCAGTGGGGTTCGGGCAGTGTAGGGGGTCGTGCTGGGGCTGGTGTTTCAGGTTTTAGGGCAGTGCAGTGGTGTTCGGGGAGTGTAGGGGGTCGTGCTGTGGCCGGTGTTTCAGGGTTTAGGGCAGTGCAGTGGTGTTCAGGCAGTGTAGGGGATCGTTCTGGGGCCGGTGTTTCAGGGTGTAGGGCAGTGCTGTGGTGTTTGGGCAGTGTAGGGGGTCGTGCTGGTGCCGGTGTTTCAGGGTTTAGGGCAGTGCAGTGTTGTTCGGGGAGTGTAGGGGGTCGTGCTGTGGCCGGTGTTTCAGGGTTTAGGGCAGTGTAGTGGTGTTCGGGCAGTGTAGGAGGTCATGATGGGGCCGGTGTTTTAGGGTGTAGGGCAGTGCAGTGGTGTTCGGGGAGTGTAGGGGGTTGTGCTGGGACCGGTGTTTCAGGGTGAAGAGAAGTGCAGTGGTGTTCGGGCAGTGTAGGGGGTCGTGCTGGGGCTGGTGTTTCATGGTTTAGGGCAGTCCAGTGGTGTTCGGGCAGTGTAGCGGGTCGTGCTGGGGCTGGTGTTTCAGGGTTTAGGGCAGTGCAGTGGTGTTCGGGGAGTGTAGGGGGTCGTGCTGGGGCCAGTGGTTGTAGGGTTGAGGGCAGTGCAGTGGTGTTCGGGAAGTGTAGGGGGTCGTGCTGGGGCTGGTGTTTCTGGGTGTAGGGCAGTGAGGGTCGGGCTGTGTAGGAGGTCGTACTGGAGCTGGTGTTTCAGTCTTTAGGGCAGTGCAGTGGTGTTCGGGAAGTGGGGGGGTCGTTCAGGGGCTGTGTTTCACAGTTTAGAGCAGTGCAGTGGTGTTCGGGCAGTGTAGGGGGTCGTGCTGGTGCAGGTGTTTCAGGGTGTAGGGCAGTGCAGTGGTGTAAGTTCAGTGTAGGGGATCGTGCTGGGGCTGGTGTTTCAGGGTTTAGGGCAGTGGAGTGGTGTTCGTTCAGTGTAGGGGGTTGTGCTGGGGCCGGTGTTTCACGGTTTATGGAAGTGCAGTGGTGTTCAGGGAGTGTAGAGGGTCGTGCTGGTGCCGGTGTTTCAAGGTTTAGGGCAGTGCAGTGGTGTTTGGGCAGTGTAGGGGGTCATGCTGGGGCCGGTGTTTCAGGGTTTAGGGTTGTGCAGTGGTGTTCGGGGAGCATAGGGGGTCGTGCTGGGGCCGGTGTTTCAGGGTTTAGGGCAGAGCAGTGGTGTTCAGGGATCATAGGGGGTCTTGCTGGGGCCGGTGTTTCAGGGTGTAGGGCAGTGTAGTGGTGTTCGGGCAGTGTTGGGGATCGTGCTGGGGTCAGTGTTTCTTGGATTAGGGCTGTTCAGTGGTGTTCGGGGAGCATAGGGGGTCGTGCTGGGGCCGGTATTTCAGGGTTTAGGGCAGAGCAGTGATGTTCAGGGATCATAGGGGGTCTTGCTGGGGCCAGTGTTTCAGGGTTTAGGGCAGTGCAATGGTGTTTGGGCTGAGTAGGGGGTCGTGTTGGGGGTGGTGTTTCAAGGTTTATAGCCGAGCAATGGTGTTCGGGAAGAGTAGGGGGTTGTGCTGGGGGTATTTTTTCAGGGTTTAGGGCCGAGCAGTGGTGTCCGGGCAGTGTAGTGGGTCGTGCTGGGGGTGGTGTTTCATGGTTTGGGGTAGTGCAGTGGTGTTTGGACAGTGTGCGGGGTTGAGCTGGGGCTGGTGTTTCAGGGTTTAGGGCAGTGCAGTGGGGTTCGGGCAGTGTAGGGGGTCGTGCTGGGACTGATGTTTCAGGGTTTAGTGCAGTGGTGTTTGGGCAGTGTAGGGGGTCCTGCTGGGGCTGGTGTTTCAGGCTTTAGGGGAGTGCAGTGGTGTTCAGGCAGTGTAGGGGGTCATGCTGGGGCTGGTGTTTCATGGTCTAGGGCACTGCAGTGGTGTTTGGGAAGAGTAGGGGGTTGTGCTGGGGTCAGTGTTTTTAGGGTTTAGGGCAGTTCAGTGGTGTTCGGGCAGTGTAGGGGGTCGTGCTGGGGCCGGTGTTTTTAGGTTTTAGGGCAGTGCAGTGGTGTTCAGGCAGTGTAGGGGTCGTGCTGGGGCTGGTGTTTCAGGGTGTAGTGCAGTGGTGTTCGGGCAGTGTAGGGGGTCATCCTGAGGTGGTGTTTCAGGGTGTAGGGCAGTGCAGTGGTGTTTGGGAAGAGTAGGGGGTCGTGCTGGGGTCGGTGTTTCTGGGTGTAGGGCAGTGTAGTGTTGTTCGGGCAGTGTAGGGGCTCGTGCTGGGGGTGGTGTTTCAGGGTTTAGAGCAGTGCAGTGGTGTTCGGGGAGTGTAGGAGGTCGTGCTGGGGCCGGTGTTTCAGGGTTTAGGGCAGTACAGTGGTGTTCAGACAGTGTAGGGGGTCATGCTGGGGCCGGTGTTTCAGGGTGTAGGGCAGTGCAGTGGTGTTCGGGGAGTATAGGGGGTCGTGCTGGGGCCGGTGTTTCAGGGTGAAGGGAAGTGCGGTGGTGTTCGGGCAATGTAGGGGGTCATGCTAAGGCTGGTGTTTCAGGGTGTAGGGCAGTGCAGTGGTGTGCAGGCAGTGTAGGGGGTTGTGCTGGGGCTGGTGTTTCAGGGTGTAGTGCAGTGGTGTTCGGGCAGTGTAGGGGGTCATGATGGGGCGGTGTTTCAGGGTGTAGGGCAGTGCAGTGATGTTTGGGAAGAGTAGGGGGTTGTGCTGGGGCCGGTGTTTCTGGGTGTAGGGCAGTGTAGTGTTGTTCGGGCAGTATAGGGGCTCGTGCTGGGGCTGGTGTTTCATGGTTTAGCGCAGTGCAATGGTGTTCGGGCAGTGTAGCAGGTCGTGCTGGGGCTGGTGTTTCAGGGTTTAGGGGAGTGCAGTGGTAATCGTTCAGTGTAGTGGGTCGTGCTGTGGCCAGTGTCTCAGGGTTTAGGGCAGTGCAGTGGTGTTCGGGGACTGTAGGGGGTCGTGCTGGGGCCAGTGTTTTTAGGGTTTTGGGCAGTTCAGTGGTGTTCGGGCAGTGTAGGGGGTCGTGCTGGGGCCGGTGTTTTTAGGATTTAGGGCAGTGCAGTGGTGTTTGGGCAGTGTAGGGGTTCGTGCTGGGGCTGGTGTTTCAGGGTGTAGTGCTGTGGTGTTCGGGCAGTGTAGGGGGTCGTGCTGGGGCTGGTGTTTCAGGTTTTAGGGCAGTGCAGTGGTGTTCGGGGAGTGTAGGGGGTCGTGCTGTGGCCGGTGTTTCAGGGTTTAGGGCAGTGCAGTGGTGTTCGGGCAGTGTAGGGGATCGTTCTGGGGCCGGTGTTTCAGGGTGTAGGGCAGTGCAGTGGTGTTTGGGCAGTGTAGGGGTCGTGCTGGTGCCGGTGTTTCAGGGTTTAGGGCAGTGCAGTGTTGTTCGGGGAGTGTAGGGGGTCGTGCTGTGGCCGGTGTTTCAGGGTTTAGGGCAGTGTAGTGGTGTTCGGGCAGTGTAGGAGGTCATGATGGGGCCGGTGTTTCAGGGTGTAGGGCAGTGCAGTGGTGTTCGGGGAGTGTAGGGGGTTGTGCTGGGACCGGTGTTTCAGGGTGAAGAGAAGTGCAGTGGTGTTCGGGCAGTGTAGGGGGTCGTGCTGGGGCTGGTGTTTCATGGTTTAGGGCAGTGCAGTGGTGTTCGGGCAGTGTAGCGGGTCGTGCTGGGGCTGGTGTTTCAGGGTTTAGGGCAGTGCAGTAGTGATCGTTCACTGTAGGGGGTCGTGCTGGGGCCAGTATTTCAGGCTTTAGGGCAGTGCAGTGGTGTTCGGGGAGTGTAGGGGGTCGTGCTGGGGCCAGTGGTTTTAGGGTTGAGGGCAGTGCAGTGGTGTTCGGGAAGTGTAGGGGGTCGTGCTGGGGCTGGTGTTTCTGGGTGTAGGGCAGTGAGGGTCGGGCTGTGTAGGGGGTCGTACTGGAGCTGGTGTTTCAGTCTTTAGGGCAGTGCAGTGGTGTTCAGGAAGTGGGGGGGGTCGTTCAGGGGCTGTGTTTCACGGTTTAGAGCAGTGCATTGGTGTTCGGGCAATGTAGGGGGTCGTGCTGGTGCAGGTGTTTCAGGGTGTAGGGCAGTGCAGTGGTGTAAGTTCAGTGTAGGGGATCGTGCTGGGGCTGGTGTTTCAGGGTTTAGGGCAGTGCAGTGGTGTTCGGGCAGTGAAGGGGTCATGCTGGGGCCGGTGTTTCAGGGTGTAGGGCAGTGCAGTGGTGTTCGGGCAGTGTTGGGGATCGTGCTGGGGTCAGTGTTTCAGGGTTTAGGGCAGGCAAGTGGTGTTCGGGGAGTGTAGGGGGTCATGCTGGGGCCGGTGTTTCAGGGTTTAGGGTTGTGCAGTGGTGTTCGGGGAGCATAGGGGGTCGTGCTGGGGCCGGTGTTTCAGGGTTTAGGGCAGAGCAGTGGTGTTCAGGGATCATAGGGGGTCTTGCTGGGGCCGGTGTTTCAGGGTGTAGGGCAGTGCAGTGGTGTTCGGGCAGCGTTGGGGATCGTGCTGGGGTCAGTGTTTCTTGGTTTAGGGCTGTGCAGTGGTGTTCGGGGAGCATAGGGGGTCGTGCTGGGGCCGGTATTTCAGGGTTTAGGGCAGAGCAGTGATGTTCAGGGATCATAGGGAGTCTTGCTGGGGCCAGTGTTTCCAGGTTTAGGGCAGTGCAATGGTGTTTGGGCTGAGTAGGGGGTCGTGTTGGGGGTGGTGTTTCAAGGTTTATGGCCGAGCAGTGGTGTTCAGGAAGAGTAGGGGGTCATGCTGGGGGTATTTTTTCAGGGTTTAGGGCCGAGCAGTGGTGTCCGGACAGTGTAGTGGGTCGTGCTGGGGGTGGTGTTTCATGGTTTGGGGTAGTGCAGTGGGGTTCGGGCAGTGTAGGGGGTCATGCTGGGACTGATTTTTCAGGGTTTAGTGCAGTGGTGTTTGGGCAGTGTAGGGGGTCCTGCTGGGGCTGGTTTTTCAGGCTTTAGGGGAGTGCAGTGGTGTTCAGGCAGTGTAGGGGGTCATGCCGGGGCTGGTGTTTCATGGTCTAGGGCACTGCAGTGGTGTTTGGGAAGAGTAGGGGGTTGTGCTGGGGTCAGTGTTTTTAGGGTTTAGGGCAGTTCAGTGGTGTTCGGGCAGTGTAGGGGGTCGTGCTGGGGCCGGTGTTTTTAGGGTTTAGGGCAGTGCAGTGGTGTTCAGGCAGCGTAGGGGGTCGTGCTGGGGCTGGTGTTTCAGGGTGTAGTGCAGTGGTGTTCGGGCAGTGTAGGGGGTCATGCTGAGGCGGTTTTTCAGGGTGTAGGGCAGTGCAGTGGTGTTTGGGAAGAGTAGGGTGTCGTGCTGGGGTCGGTGTTTCTGGGTGTAGGGCAGTGTAGTGTTGTTCGGGCAGTGTAGGGGCTCGTGCTGGGGGTGGTGTTTCAGGGTTTAGAGCAGTGCAGTGGTGTTCGGGGAGTGTAGGAGGTCGTGCTGGGGCCGGTGTTTCAGGGTTTAGGGCAGTGCAGTGGTGTTCAGACAGTGTAGGGGGTCATGCTGGGGCCAGTGTTTCAGGGTGTAGGGCAGTGCAGTGGTGTTCGGGGAGTATAGGGGGTCGTGCTGGGGCCGGTGTTTCAGGGTGTAGGGCAGTGCAGTGGTGTTCAGGCAGTGTAGCGGGTCGTGCTGGGGCTGGTGTTTCAGGGTTTAGGGCAGTGCAGTGGTAATCGTTCAGTGTAGTGGGTCGTGCTGTGGCCAGTGTCTCAGGGTTTAGGGCAGTGCAGTGGTGTTCGGGGACTGTAGGGGGTCATGCTGTGGCCAGTGTTTTTAGGGTTTAGGGCTGTTCAGTGGTCTTTGGGCAGTGTAGGGGGTCGTGCTGGGGCCGGTGTTTTTAGGCTTTAGGGCAATGTAGTGGTGTTTGGGCAGTGTAGGGGGTTGTGCTGGGGCTGGTGTTTCAGGGTGTAGTGCTGTGGTGTTCGGGCAGTGTAGGGGGTCGTGCTGGGGCTGGTGTTTCAGGTTTTAGGGCAGTGCAGTGGTGTTCGGGGAGTGTAGGGGGTCGTGCTGTGGCCGGTGTTTCAGGGTTTAGGGCAGTGCAGTGGTGTTCGGGCAGTGTAGGGGATCGTTCTGGGGCCGGTGTTTCAGGGTGTATGGCAGTGCAGTGGTGTTTGGGCAGTGTAGGGGGTCGTGCTGGTGCCGGTGTTTCAGGGTTTAGGGCAGTGCAGTGTTGTTCGGGGAGTGTAGGGGGTCGTGCTGTTGCCGGTGTTTCAGGGTTTAGGGCAGTGTAGTGGTGTTCGGGCAGTGTAGGAGGTCATGATGTGGCCGGTGTTTCAGGGTGAAGAGAAGTGCAGTGGTGTTCGGGCAATGTAGGGGGTCGTGCTAGGGCTGGTGTTTCAGGGCGTAGGGCAGTGCAGTGGTGTTCGGGCAGTGTAGGGGGTCATGCTGGGGCTGGTGTTTCATGGTTTAGGGCAGTGCAGTGGTGTTCGGGCAGTGTAGTGGGTCGTGCTGGGGATGGTGTTTCAGGGTTTAGGGCAGTGCAGTGGTGTTCGTTCAGTGTAGGGGTTGTGCTGGGGCAGGTGTTTCAGGGTTTAGGGCAGTGCAGTGGTGTTCAGGGAGTTTAGCGGGTCATGCTGGGGCCAGTGTTTTGAGGGTTTTGGGCAGTTCAGTGGTGTTCGTGCGGGGGCTGGTGTTTCAGGGTGTAGTGCAGTGGTGTTCGGGCAGTGTAGGGTGTTGTGCTGGGGCCTGTGTTTTAGGGTTTAGGGCAGTTCAGTGGTGTTCGGGCAGTGTAGGGGGTCGTGCTGGGGCCGGTGTTTTTAGGGTTTAGGGCAGTGCAGTGGTGTTCGGGAATTGTAGGGGGTCGTGCTGGGTCCGGTGTTTCTGGGTGTAGGGCAGTGTTGTTCGGGCAGTGTAGGGGGTCGTGCTGGGAGTGGTGTTTCAGGATTTAGGGCAGTGCAGTGGTGTATGTTCAGTGTAGGGGATAGTGCTTGGGATGGTGTTATATGGTTTAGGGCAGTGCAGTGGTGTTCGGGCAGTGTAGGGGGTCGTGCTGGGGCTGGTGTTTCATGGTTTAGCGCAGTGCAGTGGTGTTCGGGCAGTGTAGCGGGTCATGCTGGGGCTGGTGTTTCAGGGCTTAGGGCAGTGCAGTGGTAATCGTATAGTGTAGTGGGTCGTGCTGTGGCCGGTGTTTCAGGGTTTAGGGCAGTGCAGTGGTGTTCGGGGAGTGTAGGGGGTCGTGCTGTGGTCAGTGTTTTTAGGGTTTAGAGCTGTTCAGTGTTGTTCGGCCAGTGTAGGGGGTCGTGAGGGGGCCAGTGTTTTTAGGGTTGAGGGCAGTGCAGTGGTGTTTGGGAAGTGTAGGGGGTTGTGCTGGGGCTGGTGTTTCTGGGTGTAGGGCAGTGAGGGTCGGGCTGTGTAGGGGGTCGTACTGGGGCTGGTGTTTCAGTCTTTAGGGCAGTGCAGTGGTGTTCGGGAAGTGGGGGGAGTCGTTCAGGGGCTGTGTTTCACGGTTTAGAGCAGTGCAGTGGTGTTCGGGCAGTGTAGGGGGTCGTGCTGATGCAGGTGTTTCAGGGTGTAGGGCAGTGCAGTGGTGTAAGTTCAGTGTAGGGGATCGTGCTGGGGCTGGTGTTTCAGGGTTTAGGGCAGTGGAGTGGTGTTCGTTCAGTGTAGGGGGTTGTGCTGGGGCCGGTGTTTCACGGTTTATGGAAGTGCAGTGGTGTTCAGGGAGTGTAGGGGGTCGTGCTGGTGCCGGTGTTTCAGGGTTTAGGGCAGTGCAGTGGTGTTTGGGGAGTGTAGGGGGTCGTGCTGTGACTGGTGTTTCAGGGTTCTGGGCAGTGCAGTGGTGTTCGGGCACTGTAGGGGTTCGTGCTGGGTCCGGTGTTGCAGGGTGAAGGTCAGAGCAGTGGTGTTCGGGCAGTGCAGGGGGTCATGCTGGGGCCGGTGTTTCAGGGTTTAGGGCAGTGCAGTGGTGTTCAGGTAGTGTAGGGGGTCGTGCTGGGGCCAGTGTTTCAGGGTGTAGGGCAGTGCCGTGGTGTTCGGGCAGTGTAGGGGGTCGTGCTGGTGCCGGTGTTTCAGGGTTTAGGGCAGTGCAGTGGTGTTCGGGGAGTGTAGGTGGTTGTGCTGTGGCCGGTGTTTCAGGGTTTAGGGCAGTGCAGTGGTGTTCGGTCATTATAGGGGGTCATGCTGGGGCCAGTGTTTCAGGGTGTAGGGCAGTGCAGTGGTGTTCGGGGAGTGTAGGGGGTCGTGCTGGGGCCAGTGTTTCAGGGTGAAGGGAAGTGCAGTGGTGTTCGGGCATTGTAGGGGGTCATGCTAGGACTGGTGTTTCAGGGTGTAGGGCAGTGCAGTGGTGTTCAGGCAGTGTAGGGGGTCATGCTGGGGCTGGTGTTTCATGGTTTAGGGCAGTGCAGTGGTGTTCGGTCAGTGTAGCGGGTCGTGCTGGGGCTGGTGTTTCAGGGTTTAGGGCAGTGCAGTGGTGATCGTTCAGTGTAAGGGGTCGTGCTGGGGCTGGTGTTTCAGGCATTATTGCAGTGCAGTGGTGTTCGGGCAGTGTAGGGGGTCATGCTGGGGCCGGTGTTTCAGGGTTTAAGGCAGTGCAGTGGTATTCGGGGAGTGTAGGGGGTCGTGCTGGGGCCGGTGTTTTTAGGGTTTAGGGCAGTTCAGTGGTGTTCGGGCAGTGTAGGGGGTCATGCTGGGGCCGGTGTTTTAAGGGTTTAGGGCAGTGCAGTGGTGTTCTGGAAGTGTAGGGGATCATGCTGGGGCCGGTGTTTCTGGGTATAGGGCAGTGTTGTTCGGGCAGTGTAGGGGGTCGTGCTGGGGGTGGTGTTTCAGTATTTAGGGCAGTGCAGTGGTGTTCGGGAAGTGTGGGGGGTCATTCAGGGGCTGCGTTTCACGGTTTAGAGCAGTGCAGTGGTGTTCCGGCAGTGTAGGGGGTCGTGCTGGTACTGGTGTTTCAGGGTTTAGGGCAGTGCAGTGGTGTAAGTTCAGTGTAGGGGATCGTGCTGGGGCTGGTGTTTCAGGGTTTAGGGCAGTGCAGTGGTGTTCGTTCAGTGTAGGGGGTTGTGCTGGGGCCGGTGTTTCAGGGTTTATGGAAGTGCAGTGGTGTTCGGGGAGTGTAGGGGGTCGTGCTGGGGGTGGTGTTTCAGTCTTTAGGGCAGTGCAGTGGTGTTCGGGAAGTGTGGGGGTTGTTCAGGGGCTGTGTTTCACGGTTTAGAGCAGTGCAGTGGTGTTCGGGCAGTGTAGGGGATCGTGCTGGGGCTGGTGTTTCAGGGTTTAGGGCAGTGCAGTGGTGTTTGGGGAGTGTAGAGGGTCGTGCTGTGACTGGTGTTTCAGGGTTTAGGGCAGTGCAGTGGTGTTCGGGCAGTGTAGGGGGTCGTGATGGGACCGGTGTTGCAGGGTGTAAGGTCAGAGCAGTGGTGTTCGGGCAGTGCAGGCGGTCATGCTGGGGCCGGTGTTTCAGGGTTTAGGGCAGTGCAGTGATGTTCAGGCAGTGTAGGGGGTCGTGCTGGGGCCAGTGTTTCAGGGTGTAGGGCAGTGCAGTGGTGTTCGGGCAGTGTAGGGGTCATGCTGGTGCCAGTGTTTCAGGGTTTAGGGCAGTGCAGTGGTGTTCGGGGAGTGTAGGGGGTCGTGCTGTGGCCGGTGTTTCAGGGTTTAGGGCAGTGCAGTGGTGTTCGGGAATTATAGGGGGTCATGCTGGGGCCGGTGTTTTAGGGTGTAGGGCAGTGCAGTGGTGTTCGGGGAGTGTAGGGGGTCGTGCTGGGGCCAGTGTTTCAGGGTGAAGAGAAGTGCAGTGGTGTTCGGGCAGTGTAGGGGGTCGTGCTGGGGCTTTTGTTTCATGGTTTAGGGCAGTGCAGTGGTGTTCGGGCAGTGTAGCGGGTCATGCTGGGGCTGGTGTTTCAGGGTTTAGGGCAGTGCAGTGGTGATCATTCAGTGTAGGGGGTCGTGCTGGGGCTGGTGTTTCAGGCATTAGGGCAGTGCAGTGGTGTTCGGGGAGTGTAGGGGGTCATGCAGGGGCCGGTGTTTTTAGGGTTTAGGGCAGTTTAGTGGTGTTCGGGCAATGTAGGGGGTCATGCAGGGGCCGGTGTGTCAGGGTTTAGGGCAGTGCTGTGGTGTTCGGGGAGTGTAGGGGGTCGTGCTGGGGCCGGTGTTTTTAGGGCAGTTCAGTGGTGTTCGGGCAGTGTAGGGGGTCATGCTGGGGCCGGTGTTCTTAGGGTTTAGGGCAGTGCAGTGGTGTTCGGGAAGTGTAGGGGATCGTGCTGGGGCCGGTGTTTCTTGGTATAGGGCAGTGTTGTTCGGGCAGTGTAGGGGTCGTGCTGGGGGTGGTGTTTTTAGTGTTTAAGGCAGTGCAGCGGTGTAAGTTCAGTGTAGGGGATTGTGCTGGGGCTGGTGTTTCAGGGTTTAGGGCAGTGCAGTGGTGTTCGTTCAGTATAGGGGGTTGTGCTGGGGCCGGTGTTTCAGGGTTTATGGAAGTGCAGTGGTGTTCGGGGAGTGTAGGGGGTCGTGCTGGTGCCGGTGCTTCAGGGTTTAGGGCAGTGCAGTGGTGTTTGGGGAGTGTAGGGGGTCATGCTGTGACTGGTGTTTCAGGGTTTATGGCAGTGCAGTGGTGTTCGGGCAGTGTAGGGGGTCGTGCTGGCGCCGGTGTTGCAGGGTGTAAGGTCAGAGCAGTGGTGTTCGGGCAGTGCAGGGGGTCATGCTGGGGCCGGTGTTTCAGGGTTTAAGGCAGTGCAGTGGTGTTCAGGCAGTGTAGCGGGTCGTGCTGGGGCCAGTGTTTCAGAGTGTAGGGCAGAGCAGAGGTGTTCGGGCAGTGTAGAGGGTCGTGCAGGGGCCAGAGTTTCTGGGTGTAGGGCAGTGCAGTGGTGTTTGGGCAGTGTAGGGGGCCGTGCTGGTGCCGGTGTTTCAGGGTTAAGGGCAGTGCAGTGGTGTTCGTGGAGTGTAGGGGGTCGTGCTGTGGCCGGTGTTTCAGGGTTTAGGGCAGTGCAGTGGTGTTCGGGCAGTATAGGGGGTAATGCTGGGGCCGGTGTTTCAGGGTGTAGGGCAGTGCAGTGGTGTTCGGGGAGTGTAGGGGGTCGTGCTGGGGCCAGTGTTTCAGGGTGAAGGGAAGTGCAGTGGTGTTCGGGCAATGTAGGGGGTCATGCTTGGGCTGGTGTTTCAGGGTGTAGGGCAGTGCAGTGGTGTTCGGGCAGTGTAGGGGGTCGTGCTGGGGCTGGTGTTTCATGGTTTAGGGCAGTGCTGTGGTGTTCGGACAGTGTAGCGGGTCATGCTCGGGCTGGTGTTTCAGGGTTTAGGGCAGTGCAGTGGTGATCGTTCAGTGTAGGGGGTCGCGCTGGGGCCGGTGTTTCAGGCTTTAGGGCAGTGCAGTGGTGTTCGGGAAGTGTAGGGGATCGTGCTGGGGCCGGTGTTTCTGGGTGTAGGGCAGTGTTGTTCGCGCAGTGTAGGGGGTCGTGCTGGGGGTGGTGTTTCAGTCTTTAGGGCAGTGCAGTGGTGTTCGGGAAGTGTGGGGGGTCGTTCGGGGGCTGTGTTTCACGGTTTAGAGCAGTGCAGTGGTGTTCGGGCAGTGTAGGGGGTCGTGCTGGTGCTGGTGTTTCAGGGTTTAGGGCAGTGCAGTGATGTAAGTTCAGTGTAGGGGATCGTGCTGTGACTGGTGTTTCAGGGTTTCATGCAGCGCAGTGGTGGTCGGGCAGTGTAGGGTGTCGTGCTGGGGCCGGTGTTGCAGGGTGTAAGGTCAGAGCAGTGGTGTTCGGGCAGTGCAGGGGGTCATGCTGGGGCCGGTGTTTCAGGGTATAGGGCAGTGCAGTGGTGTTCAGGCAGTGTAGGGGGTCGTGCTGGGGCCAGTGTTTCAGGGTGTAGGGCAGGGCAGGGGTGTTCGGGCAGTGTAGGGGGTGGAGCTGGGGCCAGAGTTTCTGGGTGTAGGGCAGTGCAGTGGTGTTCGGGCAGTGTAGGGGGTCGTGCTGGTGCCGGTGTTTCAGGGTTTAGGGCAGTGTAGTGGTGTTTGGGGAGTGTAGGGGGTCATGCTGTGGCCGGTGTTTCAGGGTTTAGGGCAGTGTAGTGGTGTTCCGGCAGTATAGGGGGTCATGCTGGGGCCGGTGTTTCAGGGTGTAGGGCAGTGCAGTGGTGTTCGTTCAGTGTAGGGAGTCTTTCTGGGGCTGGTGTTTCAGGGTTTAGGGCAGTGCAGTGGTGTTTGGGTAGTGTAGGGGGTCGTGCTGTGGCCGGTGTTTCAGGGATAAGGGCAGTGAAGTGGTGTTCGGACAGTGTAGGGGGTCGTTATGGGGCTGGTGTTTCAGGGTGCAGGGAAGTGCAGTGGTGTTCGGGCAGTGTAAGGGTTCGTGCTGGTGCCGGTGTTTCAGGGTTTAGGGCAGTGCAGTGGTGTTCGGGGAGTGTAGGGGGTCGTGCTGTGGCCGGTGTTTCAGGGTTTAGGGCAGTGCAGTGGTGTTTGGGCAGTATAGGGGGTCATGCTGGGGCCGGTGTTTCAGGGTGTAGGGCAGTGCAGTGGTGTTCGGGGAGTGTAGGGGGTCGTGCTGGGGCCAGTGTTTCAGGGTGAAGGGAAGTGCAGTGGTGTTCGGGCAATGTAGGGGGTCATGCTAGGGCTGGTGTTTCAGGGTGCAGGGCAGTGCAGTGGTGTTCGGGCAGTGTAGGGGGCCATGCTGGGGCTGGTGTTTCATGGTTTAGGGCAGTGCAGTGGTGTTCGGAAAATGTAGCGGCTCGTGCTGGGTCTGGTGTTTCAGGGTTTAGGACAGTGCAGTGGACTTCGGGGAGTGTAGGGAGTAGTGCTGGGGCCAGTGTTTTTAGGGTTTAGGGCAGTTTAGTAGTGTTCGGGCAGTGTAGGAGGTCATGCTGGGGCCGGTGTTCTTAGGGTTTAGGGCAGTGCAGTGGTGTTCGGGAAGAGTAGACGATCATGCTGGGGCCGGTGTCTCTGGGTATAGGGCAGTGTTGTTCGGGCAGTGTAGGGGGTCATGCTGGGGGTGGTGTTTCAGTCTTTAGGGCAGTGCAGTGGTGTTCGAGAAGTGTGGGGGTGTCATTCAGGGGCTGAATTTCACGGTTTTCCAGCAGTGCAGTGGTGTTCGGGCAGTGTAGGGTGTCGTGCTGGTGGTGGTGTTTTTAGGGTTTAAGGCAGTGCAGCGGTGTAAGTTCAGTGTAGGGGATTGTGCTGGGGCTGCTGTTTCAGGGTTTAGGGCAGTGCAGTGGTGTTCGTTCAGTGTAGGGGGTTGTGCTGGGGCCGGTGTTTCAGGGTTTATGGAAGTGCAGTGGTGTTCGGGGAGTTTAGGGGGTCGTGCTGGTGCCGGTGTTTCAGGGTTTAGGGCAGTGCAGTGGTGTTTGGGGAGTGTAGGGGGTCATGCTGTGACTGGTGTTTCAGGGTTTATGGCAGTGCAGTGGTGTTCGGGCAGTGTAGGGGGTCGTGCTGGCGCCGGTGTTGCAGGGTGTAAGGTCAGAGCAGTGGTGTTCGGGCAGTGCAGGGGGTCATGCTGGGGTCGGTGTTTCAGGGTTTAGGGCAGTGCAGTGGTGTTCAGGCAGTGTAGCGGGTCATGCTGGGGCCAGTGTTTCAGAGTGTAGGGCAGAGCAGGAGTGTTCGGGCAGTGTAGAGGGTCGTGCTGGGGCCAGAGTTTCCGGGTGTAGGGCAGTGCAGTGGTGTTCGGGCAGTGTAGGGGGCTGTGCTGGTGCCGGTGTTTCAGGGTTAAGGGCAGTGTAGTGGTGTTCGTGGAGTGTAGGGGGTCGTGCTGTGGCCGGTGTTTCAGGGTTTAGGGCAGTGCAGTGGTGTTCGGGCAGTATAGGGGGTCATGCTGGGGCCGGTGTTACAGGGTGTAGGGCAGTGCAGTGGTGTTCGGGGAGTGTAGGGGGTCGTGCTGGGGCCAGTGTTTCAGGGTGAAGGGAAGTGCAGTGGTGTTCGGGCAATGTAGGGGGTCATGCTAGGGCTGGTGTTTCAGGGTGTAGGGCAGTGCAGTGGTGTTCGGGCAGTGTAGGGGGTCGTGCTGGGGCTGGTGTTTCAGGCTTTAGGGCATTGCAGTGGACTTCGGGGAGTGTAGGGAGTAGTGCTGGGGCCAGTGTTTTTAGTGTTTAGGGCAGTTTAGTGGTGTTCGGGCAGTGTAGGGGGTCATGCTGGGGCCGGTGTTCTTAGGGTTTAGGGCAGTGCAGTGGTGTTCGGGAAGTGTAGGGGATCGTGCTGGGGCCGGTGTTTCTGGGTATAGGGCAGTGTTGTTCGGGCAGTGTAGGGGGTCGTGCTGGGGGTGGTATTTCAGTCTTTAGGGCAGTGCAGTGGTGTTCGGGAAGTGTGGGGGGTCGTTCAGGGGCTGAATTTCACGGTTTAGAGCAGTGCAGTGGTGTTCGGGCAGTTTAGGGGGTCGTGCTGGTGGTGGTGTTTTTAGGGTTTAAGGCAGTGCAGCGGTGTAAGTTCAGTGTAGGGGATTGTGCTGGGGCTGGTGTTTCAGGGTTTAGGGCAGTGCAGTGGTGTTCGTTCAGTGTAGGGGGTTGTGCTGGGGCCGGTGTTTCAGGGTTTATGGAAGTGCAGTGGTGTTCGGGGAGTGTAGGGGGTCGTGCTGGTGCCGGTGTTTCAGGGTTTAGGGCAGTGCAGTGGTGTTTGGGGAGTGTAGGGGGTCATGCTGTGACTGGTGTTTCAGAGTGTAGGGCAGAGCAGGTGTGTTCGGGCAGTGTAGAGTGTCGTACTGGGGCCAGAGTTTCCGGGTGTAGGGCAGTGCAGTGGTGTTCGGGCAGTGTAGGGGGCCGTGCTGGTGCCGGTGTTTCAGGGTTAAGGGCAGTGCAGTGGTGTTCGTGGAGTGTAGGGGGTCGTGCTGTGGCCGGTGTTTCAGGGTTTAGGGCAGTGCAGTGGTGTTCGGGCAGTATAGGGGGTCATGCTGGGGTCAGGGTTTCAGGGTGTAGGGCAGTGCAGTGGTGTTCGGGGAGTGTAGGGGGTCATGCTGGGGCCAGTGTTTCAGGGTGAAGGGAAGTGCAGTGGTGTTCGGGCAGTGTAGGGGGTCGTGCTGGGGCTGGTGTTTCAGGGTTTAGGACAGTGCAGTGGTGTTCGTTCAGTATAGGGGGTCATGCTGGGGCCGGTGTTACAGGGTGTAGGGCAGTGCAGTGGTGTTCGGGAGTGTAGGGGGTCGTGCTGGGGCCAGTGTTTCAGGGTGAAGGGAAGTGCAGTGGTGTTCCGGCAATGTAGGGGGTCATGCTAGGGCTGGTGTTTCAGGGTGTAGGGCAGTGCAGTGGTGTTCGGGCAGTGTAGGGGGTCGTGCTGGGGCTGGTGTTTCATGGTTTAGGGCAGTGCTGTGGTATTCGGACAGTGTAGCGGGTCGTTCTCGGGCTGGTGTTTCAGGGTTTAGGGCAGTGCAGTGGTGATCGTTCAGTGTAGGGGGTCGCGCTGGGGCCGGTGTTTCAGGCTTTAGGGCAGTGCAGTGGTGTTCGGGAAGTGTAGGGGGTCGTGCTGGGGCCGGTGTTTCTGGGTGTAGGGCAGTGTTGTTCGGGCAGTGTAGGGGGTTGTGCTGGGGGAGGTGTTTCAGTCTTTAGGGCAGTGCAGTGGTGTGCGGGAAGTGTGGGGGTCATTCAGGGGCTGTGTTTCATGTTTTAGAGCAGTGCAGTGGTGTTCGGGCAGTGTAGTGGGTCGTGCTGGTGCTGGTGTTTCAGGGTTTAGGGCAGTGCAGTGGTGTAAGTTCAGTGTAGGGGATCGTGCTGTGACTGGTGTTTCAGGGTTTCATGCAGTGCAGTGGTGGTCGGGCAGTGTAGGGGGTCGTGCTGGGGCCGGTGTTGCAGGGTGTAAGGTCAGAGCAGTGGTGTTCTAGCAGTGCAGGGGGTCATGCTGGGGCCGGTGTTTCAGGGTGTAGGGCAGGGCAGTGGTGTTCGGGGAGTGTAGGGGGTCGTGCTGGGGCCAGTGTTTCAGGGTGAAGGGAAGTGCAGTGGTGTTCGGGCAGTGTAGGGGGTCATGCTGGGGCTGGTGTTTCAGGGTGCAGGGCAGTGCAGTGGTGTTCGGGCAATGTAGCGGGTCGTGCTGGGGCTGGTGTTTCAGGGTTTAGGGCAGTGCATTTGTGATCATTCAGTGTAGGGGGTTGTGCTGGGGCTGGTGTTTCAGGCTTTAGGGCAGTGCAGTGGACTTCGGGGAGTGTAGGGGGTAGTGCTGGGGCCAGTGTTTTTAGGGTTTAGGGCAGTTTAGTGGTGTTTGGGCAGTGTAGGAGGTTGTGCTGGGGCCGGTGTTTTTATGGTTTAGGGCAGTGCAGTGGTGTTTGGGCAGTGTAGCGGGTCGTGCTGGGGCCAGTGTTTCAGGGTGTAGGGCAGTGGTGTTCGGGCAGTGTAGGGGTCATGCTGGGGCTGGTGTTTCAGGGTTTAGGGCAGTGCAGTGGTAATCGTTCAGTGTAGTCGGTCGTGCTGTGGCCGGAGTTTCAGGGTTTAGGGCAGTGCAGTGGTGTTTGGGGAGTGTAGCGGGTCGTGCTGTGGCCAGTGTTTTTAGGGTTTAGGGCTGTTCAGTGATGTTCGGGCAGTGTAGGGGGTCGTGCGGGGGCCAGTGTTTTTAGGGTTTAGGTCAGTGCAGTGGTGTTTGGGCAGTGTAGGGGGTCGTGCTGGGGATGGTGTTTCAGGGTGTAGTGCAGTGGTGTTCGGGCAGTGTGGGGGGTCGTGCTGGGGCTGGTGTTTCAGGGTTTAGGACAGTGCAGTGGTGTTCGTTCAGTGTAGGGGGTCGTGCTGGGGCCGGTGTTTCAGGGTTTAGGGCAGTGCAGTGGTGTTTGGGTAGTGAAGGGGGTCGTGCTGTGGCCGGTGTTTCAGGGTTTTGGGCAGTGCAGTGGTGTTCGGGCAGTGTAGGGGGTTGTTCTGGGGCTGGGGTTTCAGGGGGCAGGGCAGTGCAGTGGTGTTCGGGCAGTGTAGGGGGTCGTGCTGGTGCCGATGTTTCAGGGTTTAGGGTAGTGCAGTGGTGTTCAGTGAGCGAAGGGGGTCGTGCTGTGGCCGGTGTTTCAGGGTTTAGGGCAGTGGTGTTCAGGCAGTATAGGGGGTCATGCTGGGGCCAGTGTTTCAGGGTGTAGGGCAGTGCAGTGGTGTTCGGGGAGTGTAGGGGGTCATGCTGGGGCCAGTGTTTCAGGGTGCAGGAAAGTGCATAGGTGTTCGGGCAATGTATGGGGTCATTCTAGGGCTGGTGTTTCAGGGTGTAGGGCAGTGCAGTGGTGTTCGGGTAGTGTAGGGGGTCGTGCTGGGGCTGGTGTTTCATGGTTTAGGGCAGTGCAGTGGTGTTCGGGCAGTGTAGCGGGTCGTGCTGGGGCTGGTGTTTCAGGGTTTAGGGCAGTGCAGTGGTGATCGTTCAGTGAAGGGGTCGTGCTTGGGCCGGTGTTTCAGGGTTTAGGGCAGTGCAGTGGTTTTCGGGCAGTGTAGGGGTTCGTGCTGGGGCTGGTGTTTCAGGGTGTAGTGCAGTGGTGTTCGGGCAGTGTAGGGGGTCGTGCTGGGGCTGGTGTTTCAGGGTTTAGTGCAGTGCAGTGGTGTTCGTTCAGTGTAGGGGGTCGTGCTGGGGCCGGTGTTTCAGGGTTTAGGGCAGTGCAGTGGTGTTCGGGGAGTGTAGGGGGTCGTGCTGGGGCCAGTGTTTTTAGGGTTGAGGGCAGTGCAGTGGTGTTCGGGAAGTGTAGGGGGTTGTGCTGGGGCCGGTGTTTCTGGGTGTAGGGCAGTGTTGTTCGGGCAGTGTAGGGGGTCGTGCTGGGGGTGGTGTTTCAGTCTTTAGGGCAGTGCAGTGGTGTTAGGGAAGTGTGGGGGGTCGTTCAGGGGCTGTGTTTCACGGATTAGAGCAGTGCAGTGGTGTTCGGGCAGTGTAGGGGTCGTGCTGGTGCTGGTGTTTCAGGGTTTAGGGCAGTGCAGTGGGGTAAGTTCAGTGCAGGGGATCATGCTGGGGCTGGTGTTTCAGGGTTTAGGGCAGTGCAGTGGTGTTCGTTCAGTGTAGGGGGTTGTGCTGTGGCTGGTGTTTCAGGGTTTATGGAAGTGCAGTGGTGTTCAGGGAGTGTAGGGGGTCGTGCTGGTGCTGGTGTTTCAGGGTTTAGGGCAGTGCAGTGGTGTTCGGGCAGTGTAGGGGGTCGTGCTGGGGCCGGTGTTGCAGGGTGTAAGGTCAGAGCAGTGGAATTCGGGCAGTGCAGGGGGTCATGCTGGGGCTGGTGTTTCAGGGTTTAGGGCAGTGCAGTGGTGTTCAGGCAGTGTAGGGGGTCGTGCTGGGGCCAGTGTTTCAGTGTTTAGGGCAGGGCAGGGGTGTTCGGGCAGTGTAGGGGGTAGTGCTGGGGTCCAGAGTTTCCGGGTGTAGGGCAGTGCAGTGGTGTTCGGGCAGTGTAGGGGGTCGTGCTGGTGCCGGTGTTTCAGGGTTTAGGGCAGTGCAGTGGTGTTCGGGGAGTGTAGGGGGTCGTGCTGTGGCCGGTGTTTCAGGGTTTAGGGCAGTGTGGTGGTGTTCGGGCAGCATAGGGGGTCATGCTGGGGCCGGTGTTTCAGGGTGTAGGGCAGTGCAGTGGTGTTCGGGGAGTGTAGGGGGTCGTGCTGGAGCCAGTGTTTCAGGGTGAAGGGAAGTGCAGTGGTGTTCGGGCAATGTAGGGGGTCATGCTAGGGCTGGTGTTTCAGAGTGTGGGGCAGTGCAGTGGTATTCAGGCAGTGTAGGGGGTCGTGCTGGGACTGGTGTTTCATGGTTTAGGGCAGTGCAGTGGTGTTCGGGCAGTGCAGCAGGTCGTGCTGGGGCTGGTGTTTCAGGGTTTAGGGCAGTGCAGTGGTGATTGTTCAGTGTAGGGGGCCGTGCTGGGGCTGGTGTTTCAGGCATTAGGGCAGTGCAGTGTTGTTCGGGGAGTGTAGGGGGTCGTGCTAGGGCCAGTGTTTTTAGGGTCTAGGGCAGTTTAGTGGTTTTCGGGCAGTGTAGGAGGTCATGCTGGGGCCGGTGTCTTTATGGTTTAGGGCAGTGCAGTGGTGTTTGGGCAGTGTAGCGGGTCGTGCTGGGGCTGGTGTTTCAGGGTATAGTGCAGTGGTGTTCGGACAGTATAGGGGTCATGCTGGGGCTGTTGTTTCAGGGTTTTGGGCAGTGCAGTGGTGTTCGTTCAGTGTAGGGTGTCATGCTGGGGCCGGTGTTTCAGGATTTAGGGCAGTGCAGTGGTGTTCGGGGAGTGTAGGGGTCGTGCTGGGGCCGGTGTTTTAAGGGTTTAGGGCAGTTCAGTGGTGTTCAGGCAGTGTAGGGGGTCGTGCTGGGGCCGGTGTTTCAGGGTGAAGAGAAGTGCAGTGGTGTTCGGGCAATGTAGGGGGTAGTGCTAGGGCTGGTGTTTCAGGGTGTAGGGCAGTTTAGTAGTGTTCACGCAGTGTAGGGGGTCGTGCTGGGGCTGGTGTTTCATGGTTTAGGGCAGTGCCGTGGTGTTCGGGCAGTGTAGCAGGTCGTGCTGGGGCTGGTGCTTCAGGGTTGAGGGCAGTGCAGTGGTGTTTGTTCAGTGTAGGGGGTCGTGCTGGGGCCGGTGTTTCAGGCTTTAGGGCAGTGCAGTGGTGAACGGGAAGTGTAGGGGGTCGTGCTGGGGCTGGTGTTTCAGGTTTATGGGGAGTGCAGTGGTATTCAGGCAGTGCAGCGGGTCGAGCTGGGGCTGGTGTTTCATGGTTTAGGGCAGTGCAGTGGTGTTCGGACAGTGTAGCGGGTCATGCTGGGGCCGGTGTTTCAGGGTGTAGGGCAGTGTAGTGGTGTTCGGGAAGTGTAGGGGGTCGTGCTGGGGCCGGTGTTTCAGGGTGTAGGGCAGTGCAGTGGTGTTCGGACAGTGTAGGGGGTCGTGCTGGGGCCGGAGTTTCTGGGTGTAGGGCAGTGCAGTGGTGTTCGGGCAGTGTTGGGGGTTGTGCTGGGCTGGTGTTTCAGGGTGTAGGACAGTGTAGTGGTGTTCGGGCAGTGAAGGGGTCATGCTGGGGCCGGTGTTGCATGGTGTAGGGTAGTGCAGTGGTGTTCAGGCAGTGTAGGGGGTCGTGCTGGGGCTAGTGTTTCAGGGTGTAGTGCAGTGGTGTTCGGGCAGTGTTGGGGGTCATGCTGGGGCGGTGTTTCAGGGTGTAGGGCAGTGCAGTTGTGTTTGGGAAGAGTAGGGGGTCATGCTGGGGCCGGTGTTTCTAGGTGTAGAGCAGTGTAGTGTTGTTCGGGCAGTGTAGGGAGTCGTGCTGGGGGTGGTGTTTCAGGGTTTAGGGCAGTGCAGTGGTGTTCGGACAGTGTAGGGGTCATGCTGGGGCCGAAGTTTCAGGTTGTAGGGCAGTGCAATGATGTTCGGGGAGTGTAGGGGGTCGTGCTAAGGCTGGTGTTTCAGGGTGTAGGGCAGTGCAGTCGTGTTTGGGCAGTGTAGGGGGTCGTGCTGGGGCTGGTGTTTCATGGTTTAGCGTAGTGCAGTGGTGTTCGGGCAGTGTAGCGGGTCGTGCTGGGGCTAGTGTTTCAGGTTTAGGGCAGTGCTGTGGTAATCGTTCAGTGTAGTGGGTCATGCTGTGGCTGGTGTTTCAGGGTTTAGGGCAGTGCAGTGGTGTTCGGGGAGTGTAGGGGGTCGTGCGGGGGCCAGTGTTTTTAGGGTTTAGGGCAGTGCAGTGGTGTTTGGGCAGTGTATGAGGTTGTGCTGGGGATGGTGTTTCAGGGTGTAGTGCAGTGGTGTTCGTTCAGCGTAGGGAGTCGTGCTGGGGCCGGTGTTTCAGGGTTTAGGGCAGTGCAGTGGTGTTTGGGGAGTATAGGGGGTCGTACTGTGGCCAGTGTTTCAGAGTTTAGGGCAGTGCAGTGGTGTTTGGGCAGTGTAGGGGGTCGTGCTGTGGCCGGTTTTCAGGGTTTAGGGCAGTGCAGTGGTGTTTGGGCAGTGTAGGGGGTTGTGCTGGGGCCGGTATTTCAGGGTTCAGGGCAGTGCAGTGGTGTTCGTGGAGTGTAGGGGGTCGTGCTGTGGCCGGTGTTTCAGGGTTTAGGGCAGTGCAGTGGTGTTCGGGCAGTATAGGGGGTCATGCTGGAGCCGGTGTTACAGGGTGTAGGGCAGTGCAGTGGTGTTCGGGGAGTGTAGGGGGTCGTGCTGGGGCCAGTGTTTCAGGGTGTAGGGCAGTGCAGTGGTGTTCGGGCAGTGTAGGGGGTCGTGCTGGGGCTGGTGTTTCAGGCTTTAGGGCAGTGCAGTGGACTTTGGGGAGTGTAGGGAGTAGTGCTGGGGCCAGTGTTTTTAGGGTTTAGGGCAGTTTAGTGGTGTTCGGGCAGTGTAGGGGGTCATGCTGGGGCCGGTGTTCTTAGGGTTTAGGGCAGTGCAGTGGTGTTCGGGAAGTGTAGGGGATTGTGCTGGGGCCAGTGTTTCTGGGTATAGGGCAGTGTTGTTCGGGCAGTGTAGGGGGTCGTGCTGGGGGTGGTGTTTCAGTCTTTAGGGCAGTGCAGTGGTGTTCGGGAAGTGTGGGGGGTCGTTCAAGGGCTGAATTTCACGGTTTAGAGCAGTGCAGTTGTGTTCGGGCAGTGTAGGGGGTCGTGCTGGTGGTGGTGTTTTTAGGGTTTAAGGCAGTGCAGCGGTGTAAGTATAGTGTAGGGGATTGTGCTGGGGCTGGTGTTTCAGGGTTTAGGGCAGTGCAGTGGTGTTCGTTCAGTGTAGGGGGTTGTGCTGGGGCCGGTGTTTCAGGGTTTATGGAAGTGCAGTGGTGTTCGGGGAGTGTAGGGGGTCGTGCTGGTGCCGGTGTTTCAGGGTTTAGGGCAGTGCAGTGGTGTTTGGGGAGTGTAGGGGGTCATGCTGTGACTGGTGTTTCAGGGTCTATGGCAGTGCAGTGGTGTTCGGGCAGTGTAGGGGGTCGTGCTGGCGCCGGTGTTGCAGGGTGTAAGGTCAGAGCAGTGGTGTTCGGGCAGTGCAAGGGGTCATGCTGGGGCCGGTGTTTCAGGGTTTAGGGCAGTGCAGTGGTGTTCAGGCAGTGTAGCGGGTCGTGCTGGGGCCATTGTTTCAGAGTGTAGGGCAGAGCAGGGGTGTTCGGGCAGTGTAGAGGGTCGTGCTGGGGCCAGAGTTTCCGGGTGTAGGGCAGTGCAGTGGTGTTCGGGCAGTGTAGGGGGCCGTGCTGGTGCCGGTGTTTCAGGGTTAAGGGCAGTGCAGTGGTTTTCGTGGAGTGTAGGGGGTCGTGCTGTGGCCGGTGTTTCAGGGTTTAGGGCAGTGCAGTGGTGTTCGGGCAGTATAGGGGGTCATGCTGGGGCCGGTGTTTCAGGGTGTAGGGCAGTGCAGTGGTGTTCGGGGAGTGTAGGGGTCGTGCTGGGGCCAGTGTTTCAGGGTGAAGGGAAGTGCAGTGGTGTTCGGGCAATGTAGCGGGTCATGCTAGGGCTGGTGTTTCAGGGTGTAGGGCAGTGCAGTGGTGTTCAGGCAGTGTAGGGGGTCGTGCTGGGGGAGGTGTTTCAGTCTTTAGGGCAGTGCAGTTGTGTTTGGAAAGTGTGGGGGTCATTCAGGGGCTGTGTTTCACGTTTTAGAGCAGTGCAGTGGTGTTCGGGCAGTGTAGGGGGTCGTGCTGGTGCTGGTGTTTCAGGGTTTAGGGCAGTGCAGTGGTGTAAGTTCAGTGTAGGGGATCGTGCTGTGACTGGTATTTCAGGGTTTCATGCAGTGCAGTGGTGGTCGGGCAGTGTAGGGGGTCGTGCTGGGGCCGGTGTTGCAGGGTGTAAGGTCAGAGCAGTGGTGTTCGGGCAGTGCAGGGGGTCATGCTGGGGCCGGTGTTTCAGGGTTTAGGGCAGTGCAGTGTGTTCAGGCAGTGTAGGGGGTCGTGCTGGGGCCAGTGTTTCAGGGTGTAGGGCAGGGCAGGGGTGTTCGGGCAGTGTAGGGGGTGGAGCTGGGGCCAGAGTTTCCGGGTGTACGGCAGTGCAGTGGTGTTCGGGCAGTATAGGGGGTCATGCTGGGGCCGGTGTTTCAGGGTGTAGGGCAGTGCAGTGGTGTTCGGGGAGTGTAGGGGGTCGTTCTAGGGCTGGTGTTTCAGGGTGCTGGGCAGTGCAGTGGTGTTCGGGCAGTGTAGGGGGTCGTGCTGGTGCCGATGTTTCAGGGTTTAGGGCAGTGGTGTTCGGGCAGTGTAGGGGTCATGCTGGGGCTGGTGTGTCAGGGTTTAGGGCAGTGCAGTGGTAATCGTTCAGTGTAGTCGGTCGTGCTGTGGCCGGTGTTTCAGGGTTTAGGGCAGTGCAGTGGTGTTCGGGGAGTGTAGGGGGTCGTGCTGTGGCCAGTGTTTTTAGGGTTTAGGGCTGTTTAGTGATGTTCGGGCAGTGTAGGGGGTCGTGCTGAGGATGGTGTTTCAGGGTGTAGTGCAGTGGTGTTCGGGCAGTGTAGGGGGTCATGCTGTGGCTGGTGTTTCAGGGTTTAGGACAGTGCAGTGGTGTTCGTTCAGTGTAGGGGGTCGTGCTGGGGCCGGTGTTTCAGGGTTTAGGGCAGTGCAGTGGTGTTTGGGTAGTGAAGGGGGTCATGCTGTGGCCGGTGTTTCAGGGTTTAGGGCAGTGCAGTGGTGTTCGGGCAGTGTAGGGGGTCGTTCTAGGGCTGGTGTTTCAGGGTGCTGGGCAGTGCAGTGGTGTTCGGGCAGTGTAGGGGGTCGTGCTGGTGCCGATGTTTCAGGGTTTAGGGCAGTGCAGTGGTGTTCGGGGAGCGAAGGGGGTCGTGCTGTGGCCGGTGTTTCAGGGTTTAGGGCAGTGGTGTTCGGGCAGTATAGGGGGTCAAGCTGGGGCCGGTGTTTCAGGGTGTAGGGCAGTGCAGTGGTGTTCGGGGAGTGTAGGGGGTCGTGCTGGGGCCAGTGTTTCAGGGTGCAGGGAAGTGCAGTGGTGTTCGGGCAATGTATGGGGTCATTCTAGGGCTGGTGTTTCAGGGTGTAGGGCAGTGCAGTGGTGTTCGGGTAGTGTAGGGGGTCGTGCTGGGGCTGGTGTTTCATGGTTTAGGGCAGTGCAGTGGTGTTCGGGCAGTGTAGCGGGTCGTGCTGGGGCTGGTGTTTCAGGGTTTAGGGCAGTGCAGGGTGATCGTTCAGTGAAGGGGTCGTGCTGGGGCCGGTGTTTCAGGGTTTAGGGCACTGCAGTGGTGTTCGGGCAGTGTAGGGGTTCGTGCTGGGGCTGGTGTTTCAGGGTGTAGTGCAGTGGTGTTCGGGCAGTGTAGTGGGTCGTGCTGGGGCTGGTGTTTCAGGGTTTAGTGCAGTGCAGTGGATAACGTTCAGTGTAGGGGGTCGTGCTGGGGCCGGTGTTTCAGGGTTTAGGGCAGTGCAGTGGTGTTCGGGGAGTGTAGGGGGTCGTGCTGGGGCCAGTGTTTTTAGGGTTGAGGGCAGTGCAGTGATGTTCGGGAAGTGTAGGGGGTCGTGCTGGGGCCGGTGTTTCTGGGTGTAGGGCAGTGTTGTTCGGGCAGTGTAGGGGGTCGTGCTGGGGGTGGTGTTTCAGTCTTTAGGGCAGTGCAGTGGTGTTAGGGAAGTGTGGGGGTCGTTCAGGGGCTGTGTTTCACGGATTAGAGCAGTGCAGTGGTGTTCGGGCAGTGTAGGGGTCGTGCTGGTGCTGGTGTTTCAGGGTTTAGGGCAGTGCAGTGGTGTAAGTTCAGTGCAGGGGATCATGCTGGGGCTGGTGTTTCAGGGTTTAGGGCAGTGCAGTGGTGTTCGTTCAGTGTAGGGGGTTGTGCTGTGGCTGGTGTTTCAGGGTTTATGGAAGTGCAGTGGTGTTCAGGGAGTGTAGGGGGTCGTGCTGGTGCCGGTGTTTCAGGGTTTAGGGCAGTGCAGTGGTGTTTGGGGAGTGTAGGGTGTTGTGCTGTGACTGGTGTTTCAGGGTTTAGGGCAGTGCAGTGGTGTTCGGGCAGTGTAGGGGGTCGTGCTGGGGCTGGTGTTGCAGGGTGTAAGGTCAGAGCAGTGGAATTCGGGTAGTGCAGTGGGTCATGCTGGGGCTGGTGTTTCAGGGTTTAGGGCAGTGCAGTGGTGTTCAGGCAGTGTAGGGGGTCGTGCTGGGGCCAGTGTTTCAGTGTGTAGGGCAGGGCAGGGGTGTTCGGGCAGTGTAGGGGGTAGTGCTGGGGTCCAGAGTTTCCGGGTGTAGGGCAGTGCAGTGGTGTTCGGGCAGTGTAGGGGGTCGTGCTGGTGCCGGTGTTTCAGGGTTTAGGGCAGTGGTGTTCGGGGAGTGAAGGGGGTCGTGCTGTGGCCGGTGTTTCAGGGTTTAGGGCAGTGTGGTGGTGTTCGGGCAGTATAGGGGGTCATGCTGGGGCCGGTGTTTCAGGGTGTAGGGCAGTGCAGTGGTGTTCGGGGAGTGTAGGGGGTCGTGCTGGAGCCAGTGTTTCAGGGTGAAGGGAAGTGCAGTGGTGTTCGGGCAATGTAGGGGGACATGCTAGGGCTGGTGTTTCAGGGTGTAGGGCAGTGCAGTGGTGTTCGGGCAGTGTAGGGGGTCGTGCTGGGACTGGTGTTTCATGGTTTAGGGCAGTGCAGTGGTGTTCGGGCAGTGTAGCAGGTCGTGCTGGGGCTGCTGTTTCAGGTTTTAGGGCAGTGCAGTGGTGATCGTTCAGTGTAGAGGATCGTGCTGGGGCTGGTGTTTCAGGCATTAGGGCAGTGCAGTGGTGTTCGGGGAGTGTAGGAGGTCGTGCTGGGGCCAGTGTTTTTAGGGTCTAGGGCAGTTTAGTGGTGTTCGGGCAGTGTAGGAGGTTGTGCTGGGGCCGGTGTTTTTATGGTTTAGGGCAGTGCAGTGGTGTTTGGGCAGTGTAGCGGGTCGTGCTGGGGTTGGTGTTTCATGGTGTAGTGCAGTGGTGTTCGGGCAGTGTCGGGGTCGTGCTGGGGCTGGTGTTTCAGCGTTTTGGGCAGTGCAGTGGTGTTTGGAGAGTGTAAGGTGTTGTGTTGTGACTGGTGTTTTAGGGTTTAGGGCAGTGCAGTGGTGTTCGGGCAGTGTAGGGGGTCGTGCTGGGGCCGGTGTTGCAGGGTGTAAGGTCAGAGCAGTGGAATTCGGGCAGTGCAGGGGGTCATGCTGGGGCTGGTGTTTCAGGGTTTAGGGCAGTGCAGTGGTGTTCAGGCAGTGTAGGGGGTCGTGCTGGGGCCAGTGTTTCAGTGTGTAGGGCAGGGCAGGGGTGTTCGGGCAGTGTAGGGGGTAGTGCTGGGGTCCAGAGTTTCCGGGTGTAGGGCAGTGCAGTGGTGTTCGGGCAGTGTAGGGGGTCGTGCTCGTGCCCGTGTTTCAGGGTTTAGGGCAGTGCAGTGGTGTTCGGGGAGTGTAGGGGGTCGTGCTGTGGCCGGTGTTTCAGGGTTTAGGGCAGTGTGGTGGTGTTCGGGCAGCATAGGGGGTCATGCTGGGGCCGGTGTTTCAGGGTGTAGGGCAGTGCAGTGGTGTTCGGGGAGTGTAGGGGGTCGTGCTGGAGCCAGTGTTTCAGGGTGAAGGGAAGTGCAGTGGTGTTCGGGCAATGTAGGGGGTCATGCTAGGGCTGGTGTTTCAGAGTGTGGGGCAGTGCAGTGGTGTTCAGGCAGTGTAGGGGGTCGTTCTGGGACTGGTGTTTCATGGTTTAGGGCAGTGCAGTGGTGTTCGGGCAGTGTAGCAGGTTGTGCTGGGGCTGGTGTTTCAGGGTTTAGGGCAGTGCAGTGGTGATCGTTCAGTGTAGGGGGTCGTGCTGGGGCTGGTGTTTCAGGCATTAGGGCAGTGCAGTGTTGTTCGGGGAGTGTAGGGGGTCGTGCTAGGGCCAGTGTTTTTAGGGTCTAGGGCAGTTTAGTGGTGTTCGGGCAGTGTAGGAGGTCATGCTGGGGCCGGTGTCTTTACGGTGTAGGGCAGTGCAGTGGTGTTTGGGCAGTGTAGCGGGTCGTGCTGGGGATGGTGTTTCAGGGTTTATGGAAGTGCAGTGGTGTTCAGGGAGTGTAGGGGGTCGTGCTGGTGCCGGTGTTTTTGGGTGTAGGGCAGTGTTGTTCGGGCAGTGTAGGGGGTCATGCTGGGGGTGGTGTTTCAGTCTTTAGGGCAGTGCAGTGGTGTTAGGGAAGTGTGGGGGGTCGTTCAGGGGCTGTGTTTCACGGATTAGAGCAGTGCAGTGGTGTTCGGGCAGTGTAGGGGTCGTGCTGGTGCTGGTGTTTCAGGGTTTAGGGCAGTGCAGTGGGGTAAGTTCAGTGCAGGGGATCATGCTGGGGCTGGTGTTTCAGGGTTTAGGGCAGTGCAGTGGTGTTCTTTCAGTGTAGGGGGTTGTGCTGTGGCTGGTGTTTCAGGGTTTATGGAAGTGCAGTGGTGTTCAGGGAGTGTAGGGGGTCGTGCTGGTGCCGGTGTTTCTGGGTTTAGGGCAGTGCAGTGGTGTTTGGGGAGTGTAAGGTGTTGTGCTGTGACTGGTGTTTCAGGGTTTAGGGCAGTGCAGTGGTGTTCAGGCAGTGTAGGGGGTCGTGCTGGGGCCAGTGTTTCAGTGTTTAGGGCAGGGCAGGGGTGTTCGGGCAGTGTAGGGGGTAGTGCTGGGGTCCAGAGTTTCCGGGTGTAGGGCAGTGCAGTGGTGTTCGGGCAGTGTAGGGGGTCGTGCTGGTGCCGGTGTTTCAGGGTTTAGGGCAGTGCAGTGGTGTTCGGGGAGTGTAGGGGGTCGTGCTGTGGCCGGTGTTTCATGGTTTAGGGCAGTGTGGTGGTGTTCGGGCAGCATAGGGGGTCATGCTGGGGCCGGTGTTTCAGGGTGTAGGGCAGTGCAGTGGTGTTCGGGGAGTGTAGGGGGTCGTGCTGGAGCCAGTGTTTCAGGGTGAAGGGAAGTGCAGTGGTGTTCGGGCAATGTAGGGGGTCATGCTAGGGCTGGTGTTTCAGAGTGTGGGGCAGTGCAGTGGTATTCAGGCAGTGTAGGGGGTCGTGCTGGGACTGGTGTTTCATGGTTTAGGGCAGTGCAGTGGTGTTCGGGCAGTGCAGCAGGTCGTGCTGGGGCTGGTGTTTCAGGGTTTAGGGCAGTGCAGTGGTGATCGTTCAGTGTAGGGGGCCGTGCTGGGGCTGGTGTTTCAGGCATTAGGGCAGTGCAGTGTTGTTCGGGGAGTGTAGGGGGTCGTGCTAGGGCCAGTGTTTTTAGGGTCTAGGGCAGTTTAGTGGTTTTCGGGCAGTGTAGGAGGTCATGCTGGGGCCGGTGTCTTTATGGTTTAGGGCAGTGCAGTGGTGTTTGGGCAGTGTAGCGGGTCGTGCTGGGGCTGGTGTTTCAGGGTATAGTGCAGTGGTGTTCGGACAGTATAGGGGTCATGCTGGGGCTGTTGTTTCAGGGTTTTGGGCAGTGCAGTGGTGTTCGTTCAGTGTAGGGTGTCATGCTGGGGCCGGTGTTTCAGGATTTAGGGCAGTGCAGTGGTGTTCGGGGAGTGTAGGGGTCGTGCTGGGGCCGGTGTTTTAAGGGTTTAGGGCAGTTCAGTGGTGTTCAGGCAGTGTAGGGGGTCGTGCTGGGGCCGGTGTTTCAGGGCGAAGAGAAGTGTAGTGGTGTTCGGGCAATGTAGGGGGTAGTGCTAGGGCTGGTGTTTCAGGGTGTAGGGCAGTTTAGTAGTGTTCACGCAGTGTAGGGGGTCGTGCTGGGGCTGGTGTTTCATGGTTTAGGGCAGTGCCGTGGTGTTCGGGCAGTGTAGCAGGTCGTGCTGGGGCTGGTGCTTCAGGGTTGAGGGCAGTGCAGTGGTGTTTGTTCAGTGTAGGGGGTCGTGCTGGGGCCGGTGTTTCAGGCTTTAGGGCAGTGCAGTGGTGAACGGGAAGTGTAGGGGGTCGTGCTGGGGCTGGTGTTTCAGGTTTATGGGGAGTGCAGTGGTATTCAGGCAGTGTAGCGGGTCGAGCTGGGGCTGGTGTTTCATGGTTTAGGGCAGTGCAGTGGTGTTCGGACAGTGTAGCGGGTCATGCTGGGGCCGGTGTTTCAGGGTGTAGGGCAGTGTAGTGGTGTTCGGGAAGTGTAGGGGGTCGTGCTGGGGCCGGTGTTTCAGGGTGTAGGGCAGTGCAGTGGTGTTCGGACAGTGTAGGGGGTCGTGCTGGGGCCGGAGTTTCTGGGTGTAGGGCAGTGCAGTGGTGTTCGGGCAGTGTTGGGGGTTGTGCTGGGCTGGTGTTTCAGGGTGTAGGACAGTGTAGTGGTGTTTGGGCAGTGAAGGGGTCATGCTGGGGCCGGTGTTTCATGGTGTAGGGTAGTGCAGTGGTGTTCAGGCAGTGTAGGGGGTCGTGCTGGGGCTAGTGTTTCAGGGTGTAGTGCAGTGGTGTTCGGGCAGTGTTGGGGGTCATGCTGGGGTGGTGTTTCAGGGTGTAGGGCAGTGCAGTTGTGTTTGGGAAGAGTAGGGGGTCGTGCTGGGGCCGGTGTTTCTAGGTGTAGAGCAGTGTAGTGTTGTTCGGGCAGTGTAGGGAGTCGTGCTGGGGGTGGTGTTTCAGGGTTTAGGGCATTGCAGTGGTGTTCGGACAGTGTAGGGGTCATGCTGGGGCCGAAGTTTCAGGTTGTAGGGCAGTGCAATGATGTTCGGGGAGTGTAGGGGGTCGTGCTAAGGCTGGTGTTTCAGGGTGTAGGGCAGTGCAGTCGTGTTTGGGCAGTGTAGGGGGTCGTGCTGGGGCTGGTGTTTCATGGTTTAGCGTAGTGCAGTGGTGTTCGGGCAGTGTAGCGGGTCGTGCTGGGGCTAGTGTTTCAGGTTTAGGGCAGTGCTGTGGTAATCGTTCAGTGTAGTGGGTCATGCTGTGGCTGGTGTTTCAGGGTTTAGGGCAGTGCAGTGGTGTTCGGGGAGTGTAGGGGGTCGTGCGGGGGCTAGTGTTTTTAGGGTTTAGGGCAGTGCAGTGGTGTTTGGGCAGTGTATGAGGTTGTGCTGGGGATGGTGTTTCAGGGTGTAGTGCAGTGGTGTTCGTTCAGTGTAGGGAGTCGTGCTGGGGCCGGTGTTTCAGGGTTTAGGGCAGTGCAGTGGTGTTTGGGGAGTATAGGGGGTCGTACTGTGGCCAGTGTTTCAGAGTTTAGGGCAGTGCAGTGGTGTTTGGGCAGTGTAGGGGGTCGTGCTGTGGCCGGTTTTCAGGGTTTAGGGCAGTGCAGTGGTGTTTGGGCAGTGTAGGGGGTCGTGCTGGGGCCGGTATTTCAGGGTTCAGGGCAGTGCAGTGGTGTTCGTGGAGTGTAGGGGGTCGTGCTGTGGCCGGTGTTTCAGGGTTTAGGGCAGTGCAGTGGTGTTCGGGCAGTATAGGGGGTCATGCTGGAGCCGGTGTTACAGGGTGTAGGGCAGTGCAGTGGTGTTCGGGGAGTGTAGGGGGTCGTGCTGGGGCCAGTGTTTCAGGGTGTAGGGCAGTGCAGTGGTGTTCGGGCAGTGTAGGGGGTCGTGCTGGGGCTGGTGTTTCAGGCTTTAGGGCAGTGCAGTGGACTTTGGGGAGTGTAGGGAGTAGTGCTGGGGCCAGTGTTTTTAGGGTTTAGGGCAGTTTAGTGGTGTTCGGGCAGTGTAGGGGGTCATGCTGGGGCCGGTGTTCTTAGGGTTTAGGGCAGTGCAGTGGTGTTCGGGAAGTGTAGGGGATTGTGCTGGGGCCAGTGTTTCTGGGTATAGGGCAGTGTTGTTCGGGCAGTGTAGGGGGTCGTGCTGGGGGTGGTGTTTCAGTCTTTAGGGCAGTGCAGTGGTGTTCGGGAAGTGTGGGGGGTCGTTCAAGGGCTGAATTTCACGGTTTAGAGCAGTGCAGTGGTGTTCGGGCAGTGTAGGGGGTCGTGCTGGTGGTGGTGTTTTTAGGGTTTAAGGCAGTGCAGCGGTGTAAGTTCAGTGTAGGGGATTGTGCTGGGGCTGGTGTTTCAGGGTTTAGGGCAGTGCAGTGGTGTTCGTTCAGTGTAGGGGGTTGTGCTGGGGCCGGTGTTTCAGGGTTTATGGAAGTGCAGTGGTGTTCGGGGAGTGTAGGGGGTCGTGCTGGTGCCGGTGTTTCAGGGTTTAGGGCAGTGCAGTGGTGTTTGGGGAGTGTAGGGGGTCATGCTGTGACTGGTGTTTCAGGGTCTATGGCAGTGCAGTGGTGTTCGGGCAGTGTAGGGGGTCGTGCTGGCGCCGGTGTTGCAGGGTGTAAGGTCAGAGCAGTGGTGTTCGGGCAGTGCAAGGGGTCATGCTGGGGCCGGTGTTTCAGGGTTTAGGGCAGTGCAGTGGTGTTCAGGCAGTGTAGCGGGTCGTGCTGGGGCCATTGTTTCAGAGTGTAGGGCAGAGCAGGGGTGTTCGGGCAGTGTAGAGGGTCGTGCTGGGGCCAGAGTTTCCGGGTGTAGGGCAGTGCACTGGTGTTCGGGCAGTGTAGGGGGCCGTGCTGGTGCCGGTGTTTCAGGGTTAAGGGCAGTGCAGTGGTTTTCGTGGAGTGTAGGGGGTCGTGCTGTGGCCGGTGTTTCAGGGTTTAGGGCAGTGCAGTGGTGTTCGGGCAGTATAGGGGGTCATGCTGGGGCCGGTGTTTCAGGGTGTAGGGCAGTGCAGTGGTGTTCGGGGAGTGTAGGGGTCGTGCTGGGGCCAGTGTTTCAGGGTGAAGGGAAGTGCAGTGGTGTTCGGGCAATGTAGCGGGTCATGCTAGGGCTGGTGTTTCAGAGTGTAGGGCAGTGCAGTGGTGTTCGGGCAGTGTAGGGGGTCGTGCTGGGGCTGGTGTTTCATGGTTTAGGGCAGTGCTGTGGTGTTCGGACAGTGTAGCGGGTCGTGCTGGGGCTGGTGTTTCAGGGTTTAGGGCAGTGCAGTGGTGATCGTTCAGTGTAAGGGGTCGCGCTGGGGCCGGCGTTTCAGGCTTTAGGGCAGTGCAGTGGTGTTCGGGAAGTGTAGGGGGTCGTGCTGGGGCCGGTGTTTCTGGGTGTAGGGCAGTGTTGTTCGGGCAGTGTAGGGGGTCATGCTGGGGGAGGTGTTTCAGTCTTTAGGGCAGTGCAGTTGTGTTTGGAAAGTGTGGGGGTCATTCAGGGGCTGTGTTTCACGTTTTAGAGCAGTGCAGTGGTGTTCGGGCAGTGTAGGGGGTCGTGCTGGTGCTGGTGTTTCAGGGTTTAGGGCAGTGCAGTGGTGTAAGTTCAGTGTAGGGGATCGTGCTGTGACTGGTATTTCAGGGTTTCATGCAGTGCAGTGGTGGTCGGGCAGTGTAGGGGGTCGTGCTGGGGCCGGTGTTGCAGGGTGTAAGGTCAGAGCAGTGGTGTTCGGGCAGTGCAGGGGGTCATGCTGGGGCCGGTGTTTCAGGGTTTAGGGCAGTGCAGTGTGTTCAGGCAGTGTAGGGGGTCGTGCTGGGGCCAGTGTTTCAGGGTGTAGGGCAGGGCAGGGGTGTTCGGGCAGTGTAGGGGGTGGAGCTGGGGCCAGAGTTTCCGGGTGTACGGCAGTGCAGTGGTGTTCGGGCAGTATAGGGGGTCATGCTGGGGCCGGTGTTTCAGGGTGTAGGGCAGTGCAGTGGTGTTCGGGGAGTGTAGGGGGTCGTTCTAGGGCTGGTGTTTCAGGGTGCTGGGCAGTGCAGTGGTGTTCGGGCAGTGTAGGGGGTCGTGCTGGTGCCGATGTTTCAGGGTTTAGGGCAGTTTAGTGGTGTTCGGGCAGTGTTGGAGGTTGTGCTGGGGCCGGTGTTTTTATGGTTTAGGGCAGTGCAGTGGTTTTTGGGCAGTGTAGCGGGTCGTGCTGGGGCCAGTGTTTCAGGGTGTAGGGCAGTGGTGTTCGGGCAGTGTAGGGGTCATGCTGGGGCTGGTGTGTCAGGGTTTAGGGCAGTGCAGTGGTAATCGTTCAGTGTAGTCGGTCGTGCTGTGGCCGGTGTTTCAGGGTTTAGGGCAGTGCAGTGGTGTTCGGGGACTGTAGGGGGTCGTGCTGTGGCCAGTGTTTTTAGGGTTTAGGGCTGTTTAGTGATGTTCGGGCAGTGTAGGGGGTCGTGCTGAGGATGGTGTTTCAGGGTGTAGTGCAGTGGTGTTCGGGCAGTGTAGGGGGTCATGCTGTGGCTGGTGTTTCAGGGTTTAGGACAGTGCAGTGGTGTTCGTTCAGTGTAGGGGGTCGTGCTGGGGCCGGTGTTTCAGGGTTTAGGGCAGTGCAGTGGTGTTTGGGTAGTGAAGGGGGTCATGCTGTGGCCGGTGTTTCAGGGTTTAGGGCAGTGCAGTGGTGTTCGGGCAGTGTAGGGGGTCGTTCTAGGGCTGGTGTTTCAGGGTGCTGGGCAGTGCAGTGGTGTTCGGGCAGTGTAGGGGGTCGTGCTGGTGCCGATGTTTCAGGGTTTAGGGCAGTGCAGTGGTGTTCGGGGAGCGAAGGGGGTCGTGCTGTGGCCGGTGTTTCAGGGTTTAGGGCAGTGGTGTTCGGGCAGTATAGGGGGTCAAGCTGGGGCCGGTGTTTCAGGGTGTAGGGCAGTGCAGTGGTGTTCGGGGAGTGTAGGGGGTCGTGCTGGGGCCAGTGTTTCAGGGTGCAGGGAAGTGCAGTGGTGTTCGGGCAATGTATGGGGTCATTCTAGGGCTGGTGTTTCAGGGTGTAGGGCAGTGCAGTGGTGTTCGGGTAGTGTAGGGGGTCGTGCTGGGGCTGGTGTTTCATGGTTTAGGGCAGTGCAGTGGTGTTCGGGCAGTGTAGCGGGTCGTGCTGGGGCTGGTGTTTCAGGGTTTAGGGCAGTGCAGGGTGATCGTTCAGTGAAGGGGTCGTGCTGGGGCCGGTGTTTCAGGGTTTAGGGCACTGCAGTGGTGTTCGGGCAGTGTAGGGGTTCGTGCTGGGGCTGGTGTTTCAGGGTGTAGTGCAGTGGTGTTCGGGCAGTGTAGTGGGTCGTGCTGGGGCTGGTGTTTCAGGGTTTAGTGCAGTGCAGTGGTGTACGTTCAGTGTAGGGGGTCGTGCTGGGGCCGGTGTTTCAGGGTTTAGGGCAGTGCAGTGGTGTTCGGGGAGTGTAGGGGGTCGTGCTGGGGCCAGTGTTTTTAGGGTTGAGGGCAGTGCAGTGGTGTTCGGGAAGTGTAGGGGGTCGTGCTGGGGCCGGTGTTTCTGGGTGTAGGGCAGTGTTGTTCGGGCAGTGTAGGGGGTCGTGCTGGGGGTGGTGTTTCAGTCTTTAGGGCAGTGCAGTGGTGTTAGGGAAGTGTGGGGGGTCGTTCAGGGGCTGTGTTTCACGGATTAGAGCAGTGCAGTGGTGTTGGGGCAGTGTAGGGGTCGTGCTGGTGCTGGTGTTTCAGGGTTTAGGGCAGTGCAGTGGTGTAAGTTCAGTGCAGGGGATCATGCTGGGGCTGGTGTTTCAGGGTTTAGGGCAGTGCAGTGGTGTTCGTTCAGTGTAGGGGGTTGTGCTGTGGCTGGTGTTTCAGGGTTTATGGAAGTGCAGTGGTGTTCAGGGAGTGTAGGGGGTCGTGCTGGTGCCGGTGTTTCAGGGTTTAGGGCAGTGCAGTGGTGTTTGGGGAGTGTAGGGTGTTGTGCTGTGACTGGTGTTTCAGGGTTTAGGGCAGTGCAGTGGTGTGCGGGCAGTGTAGGGGGTCGTGCTGGGGCTGGTGTTGCAGGGTGTAAGGTCAGAGCAGTGGAATTCGGGTAGTGCAGTGGGTCATGCTGGGGCTGGTGTTTCAGGGTTTAGGGCAGTGCAGTGGTGTTCAGGCAGTGTAGGGGGTCGTGCTGGGGCCAGTGTTTCAGTGTGTAGGGCAGGGCAGGGGTGTTCGGGCAGTGTAGGGGGTAGTGCTGGGGTCCAGAGTTTCCGGGTGTAGGGCAGTGCAGTGGTGTTCGGGCAGTGTAGGGGGTCGTGCTGGTGCCGGTGTTTCAGGGTTTAGGGCAGTGCAGTGGTGTTCGGGGAGTGTAGGGGGTCGTGCTGTGGCCGGAGTTTCAGGGTTTAGGGCAGTGTGGTGGTGTTCGGGCAGTATAGGGGGTCATGCTGGGGCCGGTGTTTCAGGGTGTAGGGCAGTGCAGTGGTGTTCGGGGAGTGTAGGGGGTCGTGCTGGAGCCAGTGTTTCAGGGTGAAGGGAAGTGCAGTGGTGTTCGGGCAATGTAGGGGGACATGCTAGGGCTGGTGTTTCAGGGTGTAGGGCAGTGCAGTGGTGTTCGGGCAGTGTAGGGGGTCGTGCTGGGACTGGTGTTTCATGGTTTAGGGCAGTGCAGTGGTGTTCGGGCAGTGTAGCAGGTCGTGCTGGGGCTGGTGTTTCAGGTTTTAGGGCAGTGCAGTGGTGATCGTTCAGTGTAGAGGATCGTGCTGGGGCTGGTGTTTCAGGCATTAGGGCAGTGCAGTGGTGTTCGGGGAGTGTAGGAGGTCGTGCTGGGGCCAGTGTTTTTAGGGTCTAGGGCAGTTTAGTGGTGTTCGGGCAGTGTAGGAGGTTGTGCTGGGGCCGGTGTTTTTAGGGTTTAGGGCAGTGCAGTGGTGTTTGGGAAGAGTAGGGAGTCGTGCTAGGGCTGGTGTTTCAGGGTGTAGGGCAGTTTAGTGGTGTTCACGCATTGTAGGGGGTCGTGCTGGGGCTGGTGTTTCATGGTTTAGGGCAGTGCCGTGGTGTTCGGGCAGTGTAGCAGGTCGTGCTGGGGCTGGTGCTTCAGGGTTGAGGGCAGTGCAGTGGTGTTTGTTCAGTGTAGGGGGTCGTGCTGGGGCCGGTGTTACAGGCTTTAGGGCAGTGCAGTGGTGTTCGAGAAGTGTAGGGGGTCGTGCTGGGGCTGGTGTTTCAGGTTTATGGAGAGTGCAGTGGTATTCAGGCAGTGTAGCGGGTCGAGCTGGGGCTGGTGTTTCATGGTTTAGGGCAGTGCCGTGGTGTTCGGGCAGTGTAGCAGGTCGTGCTGGGGCTGGTGCTTCAGGGTTGAGGGCAGTGCAGTGGTGTTTGTTCAGTGTAGGGGGTCGTGCTGGGGCCGGTGTTACAGGCTTTAGGGCAGTGCAGTGGTGTTCGAGAAGTGTAGGGGGTCGTGCTGGGGCTGGTGTTTCAGGTTTATGGAGAGTGCAGTGGTATTCAGGCAGTGTAGCGGGTCGAGCTGGGGCTGGTGTTTCATGGTTTAGGGCAGTGCAGTGGTGTTCGGACAGTGTAGCGGGTCATGCTGGGGCCGGTGTTTCAGGGTGTAGGGCAGTGTAGTGGTGTTCGGGAAGTGTAGGGGGTCGTGCTGGGGCCGGTGTTTCAGGGTGTAGGGCAGTGCAGTGGTGTTCGGACAGTGTAGGGGGTCGTGATGGGGCCGGAGTTTCTGGGTGTAGGGCAGTGCAGTGGTGTTCGGGCAGTGTTGGGGGTTGTGCTGGGCTGGTGTTTCAGGGTGTAGGACAGTGTAGTGGTGTTCGGGCAGTGAAGGGGTCATGCTGGGGCCGGTGTTTGATGGTGTAGGGCAGTGCAGTGTTGTTCAGGCAGTGTAAGGGGTCGTGCTGGGGCTGGTGTTTCAGGGTGTAGTGCAGTGGTGTTCGGGCAGTGTTGGGGGTCATGCTGGGGCGGTGTTTCAGGGTGTAGGGCAGTGCAGTGGTGTTTGGGAAGAGTAGGGGGTCGTGATGGGGCCGGTGTTTCTAGGTGTAGGGCAGTGTAGTGTTGTTCGGGCAGTGTAGGGGGTCGTGCTGGGGGTGGTGTTTCAAGGTTTAGGGCAGTGCAGTGGTGTTCGGACAGTGTAGGGGTCATGCTGGGGCCGACGTTTCAGGGTATAGGGCAGTGCAATGATGTTCGGGGAGTGTAGGGGGTAGTGCTGGTGCCGGTGTTTCAGGGTGAAGGGAAGTGCGGTGGCGTTCGGGCAATGTAGGGGGTCGTGCTAAGGCTGGTGTTTCAGGGTGTAGGGCAGTGCAGTGGTGTTTGGGCAGTGTAGGGGGTCGTGCTGGGGCTGGTGTTTCATGGTTTAGCGTAGTGCAGTGGTGTTCGGGCAGTGTAGCGGGTCGTGCTGGGGCTAGTGTTTCAGGGTTTAGTGCAGTGGTAATCGTTCAGTGTAGTGGGTCGTGCTGTGGCTGGTGTTTCAGGGTCTAGGGCAGTGCAGTGGTGTTCGGGGAGTGTAGGGGGTCGTGCGGGGGCCAGTGTTTTTAGGGTTTAGGGCAGTGCAGTGGTGTTTGGGCATTGTATGAGGTTGTGCTGGGGATGGTGTTTCAGGGTGTAGTGCAGTGGTGTTCGTTCAGTGTAGGGGGTCGTGCTGGGGCCGGTGTTTCAGGGTTTAGGGCAGTGCAGTGGTTTTTGGGGAGTGTAGGGGTTCATGCTGTGGCCAGTGTTTCAGAGTTTAGGGCAGTGCAGTGGTGTTTGGGCAGTGTAGGGGGTCGTGCTGTGGCCGGTGTTTCAGGGTTTAGGGCAGTGCAGTGGTGTTTGGGCAGTGTAGGGGGTCGTGCTGGGGCCGGTATTTCAGGGTTTAGGGCAGTGCAGTGGTGTTTGGGGAGTGTAGGGGGTCGTGCTGTGACCGGTGTTTCAGGGTTTAGGGCAGTGCAGTGGTGTTTGGGCAGTGTAGGGGGTCGTTCTGGGGCCGGTGTTTCAGGGTGCAGGGCAATGCAGTGGTGTTTGGGCAGTGTAGGGGGTCGTGCTGGTGCCTGTGTTTCAGGGTTTAGGGCAGTGCAGTGTTGTTCCAGGAGTGTAGGGGGTCGTGCTGGGGCCGGTTTTTCAGGGTTTAGGGCAGTGCAGTGGTGTTCGTTCAGTGTAGGGGGTCATACTGGGGCCGGTGTTTCAGGGTTTAGGGCAGTGCAGTGGTGTTCGGGGAGTGTAGGGGTCATGCTGGGGCCGGTGTTTTAGTGTTTAGGGCAGTTCAGTGGTGTTCGGGCAGTGTAGGGGGTCGTGCTGGGGCCGGTGTTTCAGGGTGAAGAGAAGTGCAGTGGTGTTCGGGCAATGTAGGGGGTAGTGCTAGGGCTGGAGTTTCAGGGTGTAGGGCACTGCAATGGTGTTCAGGCAGTGTAGGGGGTCGTGCTGGGGCTGGTGTTTCAGGGTTGAGGGCAGTGCAGTGGTGTTCGTTCAGTGTAGGGGGTCGTGCTTGGGCCAGTGTTACAGGCTTTAGAGCAGTGCAGTGCAGTGGTGTTCGGAAAGTGTAGGGGGTCGTGCTGGGGCTGGTGTTTCAGGCTTATGGGGAGTGCAGTGGTATTCAGGCAGTGTAGCGGGTCGAGCTGGGGCTGGTGTTTCATGGTTTACGGCAGTGCAGTGGTGTTCGGACAGTGTAGCGGGTCATGCTGGGGCTGGTGTTTCAGGGTGTAGGGTAGTGCAGTGGTGTTCGGGAAGTGTAGGGGGTCGTGCTGGGGCCGGTGTTTCAGGGTGTAGGGCAGTGCAATGGTGTTCGGGTAGTGTAGGGGGTCGTGCTGGGGCCGGAGTTTCTGGGTGTAGGGCAGTGCAGTGGTCTTCGGGCAGTGTTGGGGGTTGTGCTGGGGCCGGTGTTTCAGGGTGTAGGACAGTGTCGTGGTGTTTGGCAGTGAAGGGGTCATGCTGGGGCCGGTGTTTCAGGGTGTAGGGCAGTGCAGTGGTGTTCGGGCAGTGTTGGGGATCGTGCTGGGGTCAGTGTTTCAGGGTTTAGGGCAGTGCAGTGGTGTTCGGGGAGTGTAGGGGGTCATGCTGGGGCCGGTGTTTCAGGGTTTAGGGCTGTGCAGTGGTGTTCGGGGAGCGTAGGGGGTCGTGCTGGGGCCGGTATTTCAGGGTTTAGGGCAGAGCAGTGGTGTTCAGGGATCATAGGGGGTCTTGCTGGGGCCGGTGTTTCAGAGTGTAGGGCAGTGCAGTGGTGTTCGGGCAGTGTTGGGGATCGTGCTGGGGCCGGCGTTTCAGGGTTTAGGGCTGTGCAGTGGTGTTCGGGGAGCATAGGGGGTCGTGCTGGGGCCGGTATTTCAGGGTTTAGGGCAGAGCAGTGGTGTTCAGGGATCATAGGGGGTCTTGCTTGGGCCAGTGTTTCAGGGTTTAGGGCAGTGCAATGGTGTTCGGGCAGAGTAGGGGTTCTTGTTGGGGTGGTGTTTCAAGGTTTATGGCCGAGCAATGGTGTTTGGGAAGAGTAGGGGGTCATGCTGGGGGTATTTTTTCAGGGTTTAGGGCCGAGCAGTGGTGTCCGGGCAGTGTAGTGGGTCGTGCTGGAGGTGGTGTTTCATGGTTTAGGGTAGTGCAGTGGTGTTTGGACAGTGTGGGGGTTCATGCTGGGGCTGGTGTTTCAGGGTTTAGGGCAGTGCAGTGGGGTTCGGGCAAGGTAGGGGGTCTTGCTGGGACTGATGTTTCAGGGTTTAGTGCAGTGGTGTTTGGGCAGTGTAGGGGGTCCTGCTGGGGCTAGTGTTTCAGGCTTTAGGGGAGTGCAGTAGAGTTTGGGCAGTGTAGGGGGTCATGCTGGGGCTGGTGTTTCATGGTGTAGGGCACTGCAGTGGTGTTTGGGAAGAGTAGGGGGTTGTGTTGGGGCCAGTGTTTTTAGGGTTTAGGGCAGTTCAGTGGTGTTCGGGCAGTGTAGAGGGTCGTGCTGGGGCCGGTGTTTTAGGATTTAGGGCAGTGCAGTGGAGTTTGGGGAGTGTAGGGGATCATGCTGTGGCCGGTGTTTCAGGGTTTAGGGCAGTGCAGTAGTGTTTGGGCAGTGTAGGGGGCCGTGCTATGGCCGGTGTTTCAGGGTTTAGGGCAGTGCAGTGGTGTTTGGGCAGTGTAGGGGGTCGTGCTGGGGCCGGTGTTTCAGGGTTTAGGGCAGTGCAGTGGTGTTTGGGGAGTGTAGGGGGTCGTGCTGTGACTGGTGTTTCAGGGTTTAGGGCAGTGCAGTGGTGTTTGGGCAGTGTAGGGGGTCGTTCTGGGGCCGGTGTTTCAGGGTGCAGGGCAATGCAGTGGTGTTCGGGCAGTGTAGGGGGTCGTGCTGGTGCCTGTGTTTCAGGGTTTAGGGCAGTGCAGTGTTGTTCCAGGAGTGTAGGGGGTCGTGCTGGGGCCGTTGTTTCAGGGTTTTAGGCAGTGCAGTGGTGTTCGTTCAGTGTAGGGGGTCATGCTGGGGCCGGTGTTTCAGGGTTTAGGGCAGTGCAGTGGTGTTCGAGGAGTGTAGGGGTCATGCTGGGGCCGGTGTTTTTAGGGTTTAGGGCAGTTCAGTGGTGTTCGGGCAGTGTAGGGGGTCGTGCTGGGGCCGGTGTTTCTGGGTGAAGAGAAGTGCAGTGGTGTTCGGGCAATGTAGGGGGTAGTGCTAGGGCTGGTGTTTCAGGGTGTAGGGCAGTGCAGTGGTGTTCAGACAGTGTAGGGGGTCATGCTGGGGCTGGTGTTTCATGGTTTAGGGCAGTGCAGTGTTGTTCGGGCAGTGTAGCGGGTCGTGCTGGGGCTGGTGTTTCAGGGTTAAGGACAGTGCAGTGGTGTTCGTTCAGTGTAGGGGGTCGTGCTGGGGCCGGTGTTTCAGGCTTTAGGGCAGTGCAGTGGTGTTCAGGAAGTGTAGGGGGTCGTGCTGGGGCTGGTGTTTCAGGCTTATGGGGAGTGCAGTGGTATTCAGGCAGTGTAGCGGGTCGATCTGGGGCTGGTGTTTCATGGTTTAGGGCAGTGCAGTGGTGTTCGGACAGTGTAGCGGGTCATGCTGGGGCTGGTGTTTCAGGGTGTAGGGCAGTGCAGTGGTGTTCGGGAAGTGTAGGGGGTCGTGCTGGGGCCGGTGTTTTAGGGTGTAGGGCAGTGCAGTGGTGTTCGGGCAGTGTAGGGGGTCGTGCTGGGGCCGGAGTTTCCGGGTGTAGGGCAGTGCAGTGGTGTTCGGACAGTGTTGGGGGTTGTGCTGGGGCCGGTGTTTCAGGGTGTAGGAAAGTGTAGTGGTGTTCGGGCAGTGAAGGGGTCATGCTGGGGCCGGTGTTTCAGGGTGTAGAGCAGTGCAGTGGTGTTCGGGCAGTGTTGGGGATCGTGCTGGGGTCAGTGTTTCAGGGTTTAAGGCAGTGCAGTGGTGTTCGGGGAGTGTAGGGGTTCATGCTGGGGCCGGTGTTTCAGGGTTTATGGCTGTGCAGTGGTGTTCGGGGAGCATAGGGGGTCGTGCTGGGGCCGGTATTTAAGGGTTTAGGGCAGAGCAGTGGTGTTCAGGGATCATAGGGGGTCTTGCTGGGGCCGGTGTTTCAGGGTTTAGGGCAGTGCAATGGTGTTCGGGCAGAGTAGGGGGTCGTGTTGGGGGTGGTGTTTCAAGGTTTATGGCCGAGCAGTGGTGTTCGGAAGAGTAGGGGTCGTGCTGGGGGTATTTTTTCAGGGTTTAGGGCCGAGCAGTGGTGTCCGGGCAGTGTATTGGGTCGTGTTGGGGGTGGTGTTTCATGGTTTGGGGTAGTGCAGTGGTGTTTGGACAGTGTGGGGTTTCATGCTGGGGCTGGTGTTTCAGGGTTTAGGGCAGTGCAGTGGGGTTTGGGCATTGTAGGGGGTCGTGCTGGGACTGATGTTTCAGTGTTTAGTGCACTGGTGTTTGGGCAGTGTAGGGGGTCCTGCTGGGGCTGGTGTTTCAGGCTTTAGGGGAGTGCAGTGGTGTTCAGGCAGTGTAGGGGGTCATGCTGGGGCTGGTGTTTCATGGTGTAGGGCACTGCAGTGGTGTTTGGGAAGAGTAGGGGGTTGTGTTGGGGCCGGTGTTTTTAGGGTTTAGGGCAGGTTAGTGGTGTTCGGGCAGTGTGGGGGGTTGTGCTGGGGCCGGTGTTTTTAGGGTTTAGGGCAGTGCAGTGGTGTGCAGGCAGTGTAGGGGGTTGTGCTGGGGCTGGTGTTTCAGGGTGTAGTGCAGTGGTGTTCGGGCAGTGTAGGGGGTCATGATGGGGCGGTGTTTCAGGGTGTAGGGCAGTGCAGTGATGTTTGGGAAGAGTAGGGGGTTGTGCTGGGGCCGGTGTTTCTGGGTGTAGGGCAGTGTAGTGTTGTTCGGGCAGTATAGGGGCTCGTGCTGGGGCTGGTGTTTCATGGTTTAGCGCAGTGCAGTGGTGTTCGGGCAGTGTAGCAGGTCGTGCTGGGGCTGGTGTTTCAGGGTTTAGGGCAGTGCAGTGGTAATCGTTCAGTGTAGTGGGTCGTGCTGTGGCCGGTGTTTCAGGGTTTAGGGCAGTGCAGTGGTGTTCGGGGAGTGTAGGGGGTCGTGCTGTGGCCAGTGTTTTTAGGGTTTAGGGCTGTTCAGTGGTGTTTGGGCAGTGTAGGGGGTCGTGCGGGGGCCACTGTTTTTAGGGTTGGAGTGACCCTTTACCCGGTCACTCCACTCCACACGGCCCCCGTGTGCCCAGATTCTGCTGCTGCTGCCTTCTTGGCCTCTCTTGCTGCCGCCTCTCCTTAAGGCCCCTGCTCTCCATGCTTGCCCAGGCTTGCCCAGGCTTGCCCTCGCTCTCCTCCTCCGTCTTCCTGCTCTTTCCACCCCCCCTTTCGCTCCCCGCCACTGCTCTCCTGCGGCCCGCCCCCTTCTCTTGGCACCCGCTCCCCATTCGTCGCCCCGCTCCCGCCTCCCAGCTGCTCCTCCCTCCCACTTCGCCATATATGGCGGGGACCGCGGGTACGCGCAGCGGCCACGCGCAGCGGGCGCGCCGATTGCGCACTGAAGGCGTGCCAAAGGCAAGCCCGTCAACGCCCGTCCACGCCTGGACCGCGCCCAGTGCCAGAACCCCTGGACCCCGCCGGAGCCAGCCAACCCGACAGAGATACGACGCCGCCACCCTCCACGCACTCAACACCGGTCGACAGCCAGCCTGCTACCAAGCCAACCCGAAACGCACCCACGGAGCATTCACCTGCCACGCCTGCAACTTCACCTGCAGCCGATCCCGCACCGCACCCACCAAGCCAGGCTCCAGCAACGACCACCTCAAGTGCATCTTGCTCAACACCCGCTCCATCCACAGGCACGCCGTCGAACTCTGGAACCTTCTCGACACAACATCACCAGACGTCACCTTCCTCACAGAAACATGGATGAACGCCTCCTCAGCTCCCGACATCGCCATAGCCATCCAGGATGGCTACAAGATCGCCCGGAAGGACCGCGTCAACCAAGCCAGAGGAGACATCGCCATCGTCCAGAGAAACACCATCCGAATCACGACCAACTCCGACGACACCCTCACTGCCGCCGAACACCTTCACTTCCAGATACACACCGACCCCAAGACCACCCTCAGAGGCACCCTCGTCTACAGACCCCCGGGACCACGCACACAATTCAGCGAAGCCATCGCAGACTTCGTCAGCCCACACGCCTTTACCTCCTCAGACTACATCCTCCTAGGAGACCTCAACTTCCACCTGGAGAACAACAATGACAGCAACACCGCCACCCTGCTGGCCAACCTCGCCAACCTCGGACTCAAGCAACTGGTGAACACCCCCACCCACATCGCCGGCCACACGCTTGACCCCATCTTCTCCTCCAGCAAGCACATCTCCTTCAGCCACTCCACCGGACTGCACTGGACAGACCACAGCTGCGTCCACTTCAACTTCAGGAGAACCACGACCCACAACCACCCTCAACAGGTTCCCCGCAGAAGCTGGAGCAAGATCACCGCCGACCAGCTCACCACCTCCCTCAGCCAGAACCCCCCTACCAACACGACGGACCCCAACGAAGCAGCCCGCAACCTCACACAGTGGCTCACCAACTGCGCCGATGACCTTGCACCACTGAAGAACCCCCCCAGCAGACACGGCAGCAAGAAAGCCTCCTGGTTCACCAACGACCTCAAAAACTCCAAGAAAACCTGCCGTACCCTCGAGAAAGCCTGGCGCCACGACCAGACTACAGAAAACATGACAGCCCTCAAGAACGCCACCCGCAAACACCACCAACTGATCCGCACCACCAAAAGGACCACATTCAAAGAACGACTGGACAACAACTCCCACAACAGCAAGGAACTCTTCAGCATCGTCAAAGAGCTCTCCAGCCCCAGCGCCTGCAACAACGACATCACACCCTCGCAGGACCTCCGCGACTCACTCGCCTCGTTCTTTCACCGCAAGATTGCCGACATACACAACAGTTTCGGCGCACAGACCGCGCACCCTACCACCGATCCGGCGCCCCCCACCACCACCCTCCGCACCTGGACGACGGTCAGCACTGAAGATACCACCCACACGATGAACACCATCCACTCCGGCTTCCCAACCGACCCCTGCCCACACCACATCTTCAACAAAGCCGACTCCATCATCGCACCCCAACTCCGGAACATCATCAACAGCTCCTTCGCATCCGCCACCTTCCCAGAGAGCTGGAAACACGCTGAGCTCAGCGCCCTCCTGAAGAAACCCACCGCGGACCCCACAGACCTCAAGAACTTCCGCTCCATCTCGCTCCTCCCCTTTCCGGCCAAAGTTATCGAGAAGATCGTCAACAAACAACTCTCCGCCTTCCTCGAGACCAACGGATCCCTCGACAGAGACCGCCCTCATCGCAGCCACCGACGACATCAGGTCCCTGCTCAACAACGGGGAAACAGCTGCCCTCATCCTCCTGGACCTCTCGGCAGCCTTCGACACCGTATGCCACCGCACCCTAATACAGCGCCTCAGCAACATCGGAATCCAAGGAAAGGACTTGGAATGGATCATCTCGTTCCTCGCCGGCAGAACCCAGAGAGTCCGCCTTCCCTCATTCCAGTCCGTGGCCACCGAAGTCATCTGCGTCGTCCCGCAAGGATCCTCGCTCAGCCCCACCCTCTTCAACGTCTACATGAGCCCCCTCGCAGCCATCGCACGCCAACACAACCTCAACATCATCTCCTACGCCGACGACACCCAGCTGATCCTCTCCCTCACCAACGACCCCGCCACAGCCAGAGCCAACTTCCAGGAAGGAATGAAAGACGTCGCGGAATGGATGAAGCTCAGCCGGCTGAAACTGAACTCAGATAAGACGGAAGTCCTCATCCTGGGAACATCCCCCTCTGCCTGGGACAACTCCTGGTGGCCGCCTGCCCTGGGCTCCGCTCCAAAGCCAACGGACCATGCTCGCAACCTGGGCTTCATCCTGGACTCCTCCCTCACCATGACCAAGCAAGTCAACGCCGTCTCGTCATCCTGCTTCAACACCCTGCGCATGCTCCGAAAGATCTTCCGGTGGATCCCCACCGACACCTGGAAGACGGTCACCCAGGCCCTCGTCACCAGCCGACTGGACTACGGAAACACCCTCTACACTGGAACCACAGCCAAACTACAGAAAAGACTCCAGCGTATACAGAACGCCTCTGCACGACTTATCCTGGACACCCCCCGCTTCAGCCACATCTCTCCCCAGCTGAGAGACCTGCACTGGCTCCCCATCAGCAAGAGGATCACGTTCAGACTCCTCACCCACGCACACAAGGCTCTCCACGACATGGGACCCACATACCTCAACAGCCGCCTCACATTCTACACTCCCACCCGCCGACTCCGCTCCGCCAGCCTCGCCCTCGCCACCGTCTGCGCATCCGCAAGACCACCGCCGGAGGAAGATCCTTCTCCTACCTGGCGGCCAAGACATGGAACTCCCTCCCCACCCACCTACGACTGACCCAGAACCATCTCTCCTTCAGGAAACAGCTCAAGACCTGGCTCTTCGAGCAGTAGCGGATCACCCTCTCCCCAGCGCCTTGAGACCCTACGGGTGAGTAGCGCGCTTTACAAATTTATTGATTGATTGATTGATAGGGTTTAGGGCAGTGTGGTGTTTGGGCAGTGTAGAGGGTCGTGCTGGGGATGGTGTTTCAGGGTGTAGTACAGTGGTATTCGGGCAGTGTAGGGGGTCGTGCTGGGGCTGGTGTTTCAGGGTTTAGGGCAGTGGAGTGGTGTTCGCAGAGTGTAGGGGGTCGTGCTGTGGCCGGTGTTTCAGGGTTTAGGGCAGTGCAGTGGTGTTCGGGCAGTGTAGGGGGTCGTTCTGGGGCCGGTGTTTCAGGGTGCAGGGCAGTGCAGTGGTGTTCGGGGAGTGTAGGGGGTCTTGCTGGGGCCAGTGTTTCAGGGTGAAGGGAAGTGCAGTGGTGTTCGGACAATGTAGGGGGTCATGCTAGGGCTGGTGTTTCAGGGTGTAGGGCAGTGCAGTGGTGTTCGGGCAGTGTAGGGGGTCGTGCTGGGACTGGTGTTTCATGGTTTAGGGCAGTGCAGTGGTGTTCGGGCAGTGTAGCGGGTCGTGCTGGGGCTGGTGTTTCAGGGTTTAGGGCAGTGCAGTGGTGTTCGGGCAGTGTAGGGGGTCGTGCTGGGACTGGTGTTTCATGGTTTAGGGCAGTGCAGTGGTGTTCGGGCAGTGTAGCGGGTCGTGCTGGGGCTGGTGTTTCAGGGTTTAGGGCAGTGCAGTGGTGTTCGGGGAGTGTAGGGGGTCGTGCTGGGGCCTGTGTTTTTAGAGTTGAGGGCAGTGCAGTGGTGTTTGGGAAGTGTAGGGGGTCATGCTGGGGCCGGTATTTCTGGGTGTAGGGCAGTGTTGTTCAAGCAGTGTAGGGGGTCGTGCTGGGGTTGGTGTTTCAGTCTTTAGGGCAGTGCAGTGGTGTTCGGGAAGTGTGGGGGGTCGTTCAGGGGCTGTGTTTCAGAGTTTAGAGCAGTGCAGTGGTGTTCGGGCAGTGCAGGGGGTCGTGCTGGTGCTGGTGTTTCAGGGTTTAGGGCAGTGCAGTGGTGTAAGTTCAGTGTAGGGGATCATGCCGGGGCTGGTGTTTCAGGTTTTAGGGCAGTGCAGTGGTGTTCGTTCAGTGAAGGGGGTTGTGCTGGGGCCGGTGTTTCAGGGTTTATGGAAGTGCAGTGGTGTTCGCGGAGTGTAGGGGGTCGTGCTGTGACCGGTGTTTCAGGGTTTAGGGCAGTGCAGTGGTGTTTGGGGAGTGTAGGGGGTCGTGCTGTGACTGGTGTTTCAGGGTTTAGGGCAGTGCAGTGGTGTTCGGGCAGTGTAGGGGGTCGTGCTGGGGCCAGTGTTTCAGGGTGAAGGGAAGTGCACTGGTGTTCGGGCAATGTAGGGGGTCATGCTAGTGCTGGTGTTTCAGGGTGCAGGGCAGTGCAGTGGTGTTCGGGCAGTGTAGGGGGTCGTGCTGGGACTGGTGTTTCATGGTTTAGGGCAGTGCAGTGGTGTTTGGGCAGTGTAGCGGGTCGTGCTGGGGCTGGTGTTTCAGGGTTTAGGGCAGTGCAGTGGTGATCGTTCAGTGTAGGGGGTCGTGCTGGGGCCGGTGTTTCAGGCTTTAGGGCAGTGCAGTGGTGTTCGGGGTGTGTAGGGGGTCGTGCTGGGGCCTGTGTTTTTAGGGTTGAGGGCAGTGCAGTGGTGTTCGGGAAGTGTAGGGGGTCGTGCTGGGGCCGGTATTTCTGGGTGTAGGGCAGTGTTGTTCGGGCAGTGTAGGGGGTCGTGCTGGGGTTGGTGTTTCAGTCTTTAGGGCAGTGCAGTGGTGTTCGGGAAGTGTGGGGGGTCGTTCAGGGGCTGTGTTTCACGGTTTAGAGCAGTGCAGTGGTGTTCCGGGCAGTGTAGGGGGTCGTGCTGGTGCTGGTGTTTCAGGGTTTAGGGCAGTTCAGTGGTGTAAGTTCAGTGTAGGGGATCATGCTGGGGCTGGTGTTTCAGGGTTTAGGGCAGTGCAGTGGTGTTCATTCAGTGAAGGGGGTTGTGCTGGGGCCGGTGTTTCAGGGTTTATGGAAGTGCAGTGGTGTTCGCGGACTGTAGGGGGTCGTGCTGTGGCCGGTGTTTCAGGGTTTAGGGTGTTTGGGGAGTGTAGGGGGTCGTGCTGTGACTGGTGTTTCAGTGTTTAGGGCAGTGCAGTGGTGTTTGGGCAGTGTAGGGGGTCGTGCAGGGGCCAGTGTTTCAGGGTGAAGGGAAGTGCAGTGGTGTTCGGGCAATGTAGGGGGTCATGCTAGGGCTGGTGTTTCAGGGTGCAGGGCAGTGCAGTGGTGTTCGGGCAGTGTAGGGGGTCGTGCTGGGGCTGGTGTTTCATGGTTTGGGGCAGTGCAGTGGTGTTCGGGCAGTGTAGCGGGTCGTGCTGGGGCTGGTGTTTCAGGGTTTAGGGCAGTGCAGTGGTGATCGTTCAGTGTAGGGGGTCGTGCTGGGGCCGGTGTTTCAGGCTTTAGGGCAGTGCAGTGGTGTTGGGGGAGTGTAGGGGTTTCGTGCTGGGGCCAGTGTTTTTAGGGTTGAGGGGAGTGCAGTGGTGTTCGGGAAGTGTAGGGGGTCGTGCTGGGGCCGGTATTTCTGGGTGTAGGGCAGTGTTGTTCGGGCAGTGTAGGGGGTCATGCTGGGGGTGGTGTTTCAGTCTTTAGGGCAGTGCAGTGGTGTTTGGGAAGTGTGGGGGGTCGTTCAGAGGCTGTGTTTCACGGTTTAGAGCAGTGCAGTGGTGTTCGGGCAGTGTAGGGGGTTGTGCTGGTGCTGGTGTTTCAGGGTTTAGGGCAGTGCAGTGGTGTAAACTCAGTGTAGGGGATCATGCTGGGGCTGGTGTTTCAGGGTTTAGGGCAGTGCAGTGGTGTTCGTTCAGTGAAGCGGGTGGTGCTGGGGCCGGTGTTTCAGGGTTTATGGAAGCGCAGTGGTGTTCGCGGAGTGTAGGGGGTCGTGCTGTGGCCGGTGTTTCAGGGTTTAGGGCAGTGCAGTGGTCTTCGGGCAGTGTAGGGGGTCGTGCTGGGGCTGGTGTTGCAGGGTGTAAGGTCAGAGCAGTGGTGTTCGGGCAGTGCGGGGGGTCATGCTGAGGCCAGTGTTTCAGGGTTTAGGGCAGTGCAGAGGTGTTCAGGCAGTGTGGGGGGTCGTGCTGGGGCCAGTGTTTCCGGGTATAGGGCAGTGCAGTGGTGTTCGGGCAGTGTAGGGGGTCGTGCTGGTGCCGGTGTTTCAGGGTTTAGGGCAGTGCAGTGGTGTTCGGGCAGTATAGGGGGTCATGCTGGGGCCGGTGTTTCAGGGTATAGGGCAGTGCAGTGGTGTTCGGGGAGTGTAGGGGGTTGTGCTGGGGCCAGTGCTTCAGGGTGAAGGGAAGTGCAGTGGTGTTCGGGCAATGTAGGGGGTCATGCTAGGGCTGGTGTTTCAGGGTAAAGGGCAGTGCAGTGGTGTTCGGGCAGTGTAGGGGGTCGTGCTGGGGCTGGTGTTTCATGGTTTAGGACAGTGCAGTGGTGTTCGGGCAGTGTGGCGGGTCGTGCTGGGGCTGGTGTTTCAGGGTTTAGGGCAGTGCAGTGGTGATCGTTCAGTGTAGGGGGTCATGCTGGGGCCGGTGTTTCAAGCTTTAGGGCAGTGCAGTGGTGTTCGGGAAGTGTAGGAGGTCATGCTGGGGCCAGTGTTTTTAGGGTTGAGGGCAGTGCAGTGGTGTTCGCGAAGTGTAGGGGGTCGTGCTGGGGCTGGTATTTCTGGGTGTAGGGCAGTGTTGTTCGAGCAGTGTAGGGGGTCGTGCTAGGGGTGGTGTTTCAGTCTTTAGGGCAGTGCACTGGTGTTCGGGAAGTGTGGGGGGTCGTTCAGGGGCTGTGTTTCACGGTTTAGAGCAGTGCAGTGGTGTTCGGGCAGTGTAGGGGATCGTGCTGGTGCTGGTGTTTCAGGGTTTAGGGCAGTGCAGTGGTGTTCGTTCAGTGAAGGGGTTGTGCTGGGGCCGGTGTTTCAGGGTTTATGGAAGTGCAGTGGTGTTTGTGGAGTGTAGGGGGTCGTGCTGGTGCCGGTGTTTCAGGGTTTAGGGCAGTGCAGTGGTGTTTGGGGAGTGTAGAGGGTCGTGCTGTGACTGGTGTTTCAGGGTTTAGGTCAGTGCAGTGGTGTTCGTTCAGTGAAGGGGTTGTGCTGGGGCCGGTGTTTCAGGGTTTATGGAAGTGCAGTGGTGTTCGGGGAGTGTAGGGGGTCGTTCTGGGGCTGGTGTTTCTGCGTTTAGAGCAGTGCAGTGGTTTCAGACAGTGCAGGGGGTCATGTTGCGGATGTGGTTTCAGGGTTTTGGGCAGAGCAGTGGTGTTCGGGAAGTGTCGGCGTCATGCCGGAGGGTGGTGTTTCAGGGTTCTGGGCATTGCAGTGTTGTTCGGACACTGTAGGGTTTTGTGCGGGGGGTGGTGTTTCAGGGTTTAGGTCAGTGCAGTGGTGTTCGGGCAGAGTAGGGGGTCGTGCTGGGGGTGGTGTTTTAGGGTTTAGGACAGTGCAGTGTTGTTCGGGCAGTGTAGGAGGTCGAACTGGTACTGGTGTTTCAGGGTTTAGGGCAGTGCAGTGGTGTTCGGGCAGTGTAAGGGGTCGTGCTGGTGCTGATGTTTTAGGGTTTAGGACAGTGCCGTTTTGTTCGGGCAGTGTAGGGGGTCGTCCTGGGGCTGGTGTTTCAGGGTTTAGGGCTGTGAAGTGGTGTTCGGGCAGTGTAGGTGGTCTTGCAGGCGGTGGTGTTTCAGGGTTTAGGGCAGGGCAGTGATGATTGGGCAGTGTAGGGGGTCATGCAGGGGTGGTTTTTCAGGGTTTAGAGCAGTGCAGTGGTTTCAGACAGTGCAGGGGGTCATGTTGCGGATGTGGTTTCAGGGTTTTGGGCAGAGCAGTGGTGTTCGGGAAGTGTCGGCGTCATGCCGGAGGGTGGTGTTTCAGGGTTCTGGGCATTGCAGTGTTGTTCGGACACTGTAGGGTTTTGTGCGGGGGGTGGTGTTTCAGGGTTTAGGTCAGTGCAGTGGTGTTCGGGCAGAGTAGGGGGTCGTGCTGGGGGTGGTGTTTTAGGGTTTAGGACAGTGCAGTGTTGTTCGGGCAGTGTAGGAGGTCGTACTGGTACTGGTGTTTCAGGGTTTAGGGCAGTGCAGTGGTGTTCGGGCAGTGTAGGGGGTCGTGCTGGTGCTGATGTTTTAGGGTTTAGGACAGTGCCGTTTTGTTCGGGCAGTGTAGGGGGTCGTCCTGGGGCTGGTGTTTCAGGGTTTAGGGCTGTGAAGTGGTGTTCGGGCAGTGTAGGTGGTCTTGCAGGCGGTGGTGTTTCAGGGTTTAGGGCAGGGCAGTGATGATTGGGCAGTGTAGGGGGTCATGCAGGGGTGGTTTTTCAGGGTTTAGGGCAGTGCAGTGGTGTTCGGGCAGTGTTGGAGGTCTTGCGGGAGGTGGTGTTTCAGGGTATAGGGCAGTGGTGTTCGGGTTGTGTAGGGGGTCTTGCTGCAGGTGGTGTTTCACGGTTTAGGGCAGTGCAGTGATGTTCGGGCAGTGTGGGGGGTCATGCTCGGGTGGTGGTTCAGGGTTTAGGGCAGTGCAGTGGTGTTTGGGTAGTGTAGGGGGTCATGCTGGGGGTGATGTTTCAGGGTTTAGGGCAGTGCAGTGGTGTTCAGGCAGTGTAGGGGGTCTTGCTGGGTGTGGTGTTTCAGGGTTTAGTGCAGTGCAGTGGTGTTCGGGCAGTGTAGGGGGTTGTGCAGGGGGTGGTGTTTCAGGGTTTAGTGCAGTGCAGTGGTTTTCAGGCAGTGTTGGGGGTCTTGCTGGGGGTGGTGTTTCAGGGTTTAGGGCAGTGGTGTGTGGGAAGTGTAGGGGGTCTTGCTGGGGGTGGTGTTTCAGGGTTTAGTGCAGTGCAGTGGTGTTCGGGCAGTTTAGGGGGTTGTGCCTGTGCTGGTGTTTCAGCGTCTAGGGCAGTGCAGTGCAGTGGTGTTAGGGCAGTGTAGGGGGTCGTGTTGGGGCTGGTGTTTCAGGGCTTAGGGCAGTTCATTGGTGTTCGGGCAATGTAGGGCATCGTTCTGGTGCTGGTGTTTCAGGGTTTAGGGCAGAGCAGAGGTGTTCGGGCAGTGTAGGGGGCGTGCTTGGGCTGGTGTTTCAGGGTTTAGGTCAGTGCAGTGGTGTTTGGGCAGTGTAAGAGGTCGTGCTGGGGCTGGTGTTTCAAGGTTTAGGGCAGTGCAGTGGTGTTCGGGCAGTGTGGGGGTCGTTCTGTGGCTGGTGTTTCAGGCTTTAGGGCAGTGCATTGGTGTTCGGGCAGTGTAGGGGGTCATTCTGGGGCTGATGTTTCAGGGTTTAGGGCAGTGCAGTGGTGTTCAGGCAGTGTAGGGGGTCTTGCTGGGTGTGGTGTTTCAGGGTTTAGTGCAGTGCAGTGGTGTTCGGGCAGTTTAGGGGGTTGTGCCTGTGCTGGTGTTTCAGCGTCTAGGGCAGTGCAGTGCAGTGGTGTTAGGGCAGTGTAGGGGGTCGTGTTGGGGCTGGTGTTTCAGGGCTTAGGGCAGTTCATTGGTGTTCGGGCAATGTAGGGCATCGTTCTGGTGCTGGTGTTTCAGGGTTTAGGGCAGAGCAGAGGTGTTCGGGCAGTGTAGGGGGCGTGCTTGGGCTGGTGTTTCAGGGTTTAGGTCAGTGCAGTGGTGTTTGGGCAGTGTAAGAGGTCGTGCTGGGGCTGGTGTTTCAAGGTTTAGGGCAGTGCAGTGGTGTTCGGGCAGTGTGGGGGTCGTTCTGTGGCTGGTGTTTCAGGCTTTAGGGCAGTGCATTGGTGTTCGGGCAGTGTAGGGGGTCATTCTGGGGCTGGTGTTTTAGGGCATAGGGCAGAGCAGTGGTGTTCGGGCAGTGTAGGGGGTCGTGCTGGGGCTGGTGTTTCAGGGATTAGGGTAGTGCAGGGGTGTTTGTGCAGTGTAGGGGATCATGCTGGGGCTGGTGGCTCAGGGTTTAGGGCACAGCAGTGGTGTTCGGGCAGTGTAGGGGGTCATGCTGGAGGTGGTGTTTCAGGGTTTAGGGCAGTTAGTGGTGGCCGAGCAGTGTAGCAGGTCGAGCTGGGGCTGGTGTTTCAGGGTTTAGGGTTGTGCAGTGGTGTTCGGGCAGTGTAGGGGGTCGTGCTGGGGCTGGTGTTTCAGGGTGTAGGGCAGACAGGTTGTGCTCGGGCGTGTAGGGGGTCGTGCTGGGGCTGATGTTTCAGGGTTTAAGGCAGTGCAGTGTTGTTCGGGCAGAGTAGGGGGTCGTGCAGGGGGTGGTGTTTCAGGGTTTAGGGCAGTGCAGTGGTGTTCGGGCAGTGTTGGGGGTCTTGCTGGGGGTGGTGTTTCAGGGTTTAGACCATTGCAGTGGTGTTCGGGCAGTGTAGGTGTTTGTGCTTGGGGTGGTGTTTCAGGGTTTAGGGCAGTGCAGTGGTGTTCGGGCAGTGTAGGGGGTCGTGCTGGTGTGTCAGGTTTTAGGGCAGAGCAGTGGTGTTCGGACAGTGTAGGGGGTCATTCTGGGGGTGGTGTTTCTGGGTTTATGGCAGTGCAGTGGTGTTCGGGGAGTGTAGGGGTTGTGCAGGGGATTGTGTTTCATGGTTTAGGACAGTGCAGTGGTGTTCGGGCAGTGTTGGGGGTCTTGCTGGTGGTGGTGTTTCAGGGTTTAGGGCAGTGGTGTTCGGGCAGTGTAGGGGTTTTGCTGGGGATGGTGTTTCTTGGGTTTAGGGGAGTGTAGTAGTGTTCGGTCAGTGTGAGAGTCATGCTGGGGGAGGTGTATCAGGGTGTAAGGCAGAGCAGTGGTGGTCTGGCAGTGCAGAGGGTCTTTCTGGGGCTGGTGTGTCAGGGTTTAGGGCAGTGCAGTGGTGGTCGGGCAGTGTAGGGCATCATGCTGGGGGTGGTGTTTCCGGGTTTAGGGCAGTTTAATGGTGGTCGGGCAGTGTAGGGGGTCTTGCTGGTGCTGGTGTTTCAGGGTTTAGGGCAGTGGTGTTCGGGCAGTGGAGGGGGTCGTGCTGGGGCTGGTGTTTCAGGGTTTAGGCCAGTGTAGTGGTGTTCGAGCAGTGCAGGAGGTCATGCTGGGGCTGGTGTTTGAGGGTTTAGAACACTGCAGTGGTGTTCGAGCAGTGTAGGAGGTCGTGATGGGGCTGGTGTTTCAGGGTTTAGGGCATTACAGTCGTGTTCGAGCAGTGTAGGATGTCATGCTGGAGCTGATGTTTTAGGGTTTAGGACAGTGCAGTGCTGTTCGGGCAGTGTAGGGGGTTGTGGTGGGGTTGGTGTTTCAGGGTTTAGGACAGTGCAGTTTTGTTCGGGCAGTGTAGGGGGTCGTGCTGGGGCTGGTGTTTCAGGGTTTAGGGCAGTGGAGTTGTGTTCGGGCAGTGTTTGGGGTCATACTGGGTAGTGTTTCAGGGTTTAGGGCAGAGCAGTGGTGTTCGGGCAGTGTAGGAGGTCATGCTGGAGCTGGTGTTTCAGGATTTAGGGTAGTGCAGTGGTGTTTGAGCAGTGTAGGAGGTCATGCTGGAGCTGGTGTTTCAGGGTTGTGGACAGTGCAGTTTTGTTCGGGCAGTGTAGGGGGTCGTGCTGAGGCTGGTGTTTCAGGGTTTAGGGCAGTGCAGTGGTTTTCGGCCAGCACAGGGGGTCGTGCTGGTGCTGGTGTTTTTAGGGTTTAGGCAGTTCAGTGGTGTTCGGGCAGTGTAGGGGGTCGTGCTAGGGCCGGTTTTTCAGGGTGAAGAGAAGTGCAGTGTTGTTCGGGCAATGTAGGGGGTTGTGCTAGGGCTGGTGTTTCATGGTTTAGAGCAGTGCAGTGGTGTTCAGGCAGTGTAGCGGGTCGTGCTAGGGCCGGTGTTTCAGGGTTTAGGGCAGTGCAGTGGTGTTCGGGCAGTGTAGTGGGTCGTGCTGGTGCCGGTGTTTCAGGGTGTAGGTCAGAGCAGTGGTGGTCGGGCAGTGTAGGGGGTCGTGCTGGGGCCATTTGTTCAGGGTTTAGGGCAGTGCAGTGGTGTTCAGACAGTGTAGGGGGTCATGCTGAGAGTGGTGTGTCAGGGATTAGGGCAGTGCCGTGGAGTTCTGGCAGAATAGGGGGTCGTGCTGGGGCTGGTGTTTCAGGGTTTAGGACAGTGCAGTGGTGTTCGGGCAGTGTAGGGTGTCATGATGTGGCTGGTGGTTCAGGGTTTAAAGCAGTGATGTTCGGGTAGCGTAGGGGGTTGTGCTGAGGCTTGTGATTCAGGGTTTGGGGCAGTGCATGGGTGTTCGGGCAGTGTAGAGGGTCTTGCTGGTGCTGGTGTTTCAGGGTTTAGGGCAGTGCAGTGGTGATCGAGCAGTGTAGGAGGTCGTGCTGGGGATGGTGTTTCAGGGTTTAGGGCAGTGCAGTGGTGCTCGGGCAGTGTAGGGGGTTGTGCTGGGGCTCTTGTTTCAGGGTTTAGGGCAGTGCAGTGTTGTTCGGGCAGTATAGCGGGTCGTGCTGGGTGTGGTGTTTTAGGGCATAGGGCAGTTTAATGGTGGTCGGGCAGTGTAGGGGGTCATGCTTTGGCTGGAGTTTCAGGGTTTAGGGCAGTGGTGTTCGGTCAGTGTAGGGGTCGTGCTGGGGCTGGTGTATCAGGGTTTAGGGCAGTGTAGTGGTGTTCGAGCAGTATAGGAGGTCATGCTGGTGTTTCAGGGTTTAGGACAGTGCAGTGGTGTTTGGGCAGTGTAGGGGGTCGTGCTGGGGCTGGCGTTTCAGGGTTTAGGATAGTGCAGTTTTGTTCGGGCAGTGTAAGGGATCTTGCTGGGGCTGGTGTATCAGGGTTTAGGGCAGTGTAGTGGTGTTCGAGCAGTGTAGGAGGTCATGCTGGTGTTTCAGGGTTTAGGACAGTGCAGTGGTGTTTGGGCAGTGTAGGGGGTCGTGCTGGGGCTGGCGTTTCAGGGTTTAGGATAGTGCAGTTTTGTTCGGGCAGTGTAAGGGATCTTGCTGGGGCTGGTGTTTCAGGGTTGAGGGCAGTGCAGTGGTGTTCGGGCAGTGTAGGGGGTTGTGCAGGGGGAGGTGTTCCAGGGTTTAGGGCAGGGCAGTGGTGTTCAGGCAGTGTAGGGGGTCGTGCAGGGGATGGTTTTCCAGGGTTTAGGGCAGTGCAGTGGTGTTCGGGTTGTGTAGGGGGTATTGCAGGGGGTGGTGTTTCAGGGTTTAGGGCAGTGCAGTGGTGTTCGGGCAGTGTGGGGGGTCATGCTCGGGTGGTATTTCAAGGTTTAGGGCAGTTCAGTGGTGTTTGGGTAGTGTAGGGGTCGTGCTGGGGTGGTGTTTTAGGCTTTAGGACAGTGCATTGCTGTTCGAACAGTTTAGGGGGTCTTGCTGGGGTGGTGTTTCAGGGTTTCGGGCAGTGCAGTGGTGTTCGGGCAGTGTAGGGGGTCGTGCAGGGGGTGGTGTTTCAGGGTTTAGGGCAGTGCAGTGGTGTTCAGGCAGTGTTGGGGGTCTTTCTGGGGGTGGTGTTTCAGGGTTTAGGGCAGTGGTGTGCGGGCAGTGTAGGGGGTCGTTCTGGGGGTGGTGTTTCAGGGTTTATGGCAGTGCTGTGGTGTTCAGGCAGTGTAGGGGGTCTTGCTGGGGCTGGTGTTGCAGGGTTTAGGGCATGGCAGTGGTGTTCGCGAAGTGTAGGGGGTCGTGCAGGGGGTGGTGTTCCAGGCTGTAAGGCAGAGTAGTGGTGTTCGGGCAGTGTTTGGGGTCGTGCTGGGGGTGGTGTTTCTGGGTTTTGGGCAGTGCAGTTGTGTTTGTGCAGTGTAGGGGGTCTTGCTGGGGGTGGTGTTTCAGGGTTTAGGAGAGAGCAGTGGTGTTCGGGCAGTGTAGGGGTTCGTGCTGGGGCTGGTGTTTCAGGGCATAGGGCAGAGCAGTGGTGTTCGGGCAGTGTAGGGGGTCATGCTGGGGCTGGTGGCTCAGGGTTTAGGGCAGTTTAGTGGTGTTCTGGCAGTGTAGGGGGTCATGCTGGGTCTGGTGTTTCAGGATTTAGGGCAGTGGTGTTCGGGCAATGTAGGGGGTCGTGCTCGGCTGGTGTTTCAGGGTTTTGGGCAGTGTAGTGGGGTTCGAGCAGTGTAGGAGGTCATGCTGGTGTTTCAGGGTTTAAGGCAGTGCAGTAGTGTTCGGGCAGTGTAGGGGGTCGTGCTGGGGCTGGTGTTTCAGGGTTTAGGATAGTGCAGTTTTGATCGGGCAGTGTAGGGGATCGTGCTGGGGCTGGTGTTTCAGGGTTTAGGGCAATGCAGTGGTGTTCAGGCAGTGTAGTGGGTTGTGCTGGGGCTGGTGTTTCAGGAGTTATGGCAGTGCAGTGGTGTTTAGGCAGTGTAGGGGGACATGCTGGCAGTGTTGTTTCAGGGTTTAGGGCAGAGCAGTGGTGTTCGGGCAGAGTAGGGGGAGGTGCTCGGGTGGTGTTTTAGGTTTTAGGGCAGAGCAGTGGTGTTCTGGCAGTGTAGCGGGTTGTGCAGGGGGTGGTGTTTCATGGTTTAGGGCAGTGCATTGGTTTTCGGGCAGAGTAGGGGGAGGTGCTGGGGTGCTGTTTTAGGTTTTAGGGCAGAGCAGTGGTGTTCTGGCAGTGTAGGGCATCCTTCTGGGGGTGGTATTTCAGGGTTTATGGCAGTGCCGTGGTGTTGGGCAGTGTAGGGGGTCTTGCTGGAGCTGGTGTTTCAGTGTTTAGGGCAGGGCAGTGGTGTTCGGGCAGTGTAGGGGTTCGTGCAGGGGTGGTGTTTCAGGGTTTAGGGTAGTGCAGTGGTGTTCGGGCAGTGTTGGGGGTCTTGCTGGGGGTGGTGTTTCAGGGTTTAGGGAAGTGGTGTTCGGGTAGTGTAGGGGTCTTGCTGGGTATGGTGTTTCAGGGTTTAGTTGAGTGTAGTGGTGTTTGGGCAGTGTGAGGGTCATGCTGGGGGTGGTGTTTCAGGGTGTAAGGCAGAGCAGTGGTGTTCGGGCAGTGTAGGGGGTCGTGCTGGTGTTTCAGGTTTAATGGCAGTGAAGTGGTGTTTGGGCAGTGTAGGGGGACATGCTGGCAGTGGTGTTTCAGGGTTTAGGGCAGAGCAGTGGTGTTCGGGCAGAGTAGGGGGAGGTGCTGGGGTGGTGTTTTAGGTTTTAGGGCACAGCAGTGGTGTTCTGGCAGTGTAAGGCATCCTTCTGGGGGTGGTGTTTCAGGGTTTATTGCAGTGCCGTGGTGTTCGGGCAGTGTAGGGGGTCTTGCTGGGGCTGGTGTTTCAGGGTTTATGGCAGTGCCATGGTGTTCGGGCAGTGTAGTGGGTCTTGCTGGGGCTGGTGTTTCAGGGTTTAGGGCAGTGCAGTGGTGTTCGGGCAGTGTTGGGGGTCTTGCTGGGTGTGGTGTTTCAGGGTTTAGGGAAGTGGTGTTCGGGCAGTGTAGGGGTCTTGCTGGGGATGGTGTTTCAGGGTTTAGGTGAGTGTAGTGGTGTTTGGGCAGTGTAGGGTGTTGTGCTGGGGCTGGTGTCTCAGGGTTTAGGACAGTGCAGTTTTGTTCGGACAGTATAGTGGGTCGTGCTGGGGCTGGTGTTTCAGGGTTTACGGCAATGCAGTGGTGTTCGGGCAGTGTGGGGGGTTGTGCTGAGGGTGGTGTTTCAGGGTTTATGGTAGTGTAGTGTTGTTAGCGCAGTGTAGGGGGTCTTGCTGGGGTGGTGTTGCAGTGTTTAGGGCAGTGCAGTGGTGTTCGGGCAGTGTGAGGGGTAGTGCTGGGGGTTGTGTTTCAGGGTTTAGTGCAGTTTAGTGGTGTTCTGGCAGTGTAGGGGGTCATGCTGGGTCTGGTGTTTCAGGGTTTAGGGCAGTGGTGTTCGGGCAGTGTACGGGGTCGTGCTGGGGCTGGTGTATCAGGGTTTAGGGCAGTGTAGTGGTGTTCGAGCAGTGTAGGAGGTCATGATGGTGTTTCAGAGTTTAGGGCAGTGCAGTAGTGTTCGGGCACTGTAGGGGGTCGTGATGGGGCTGGTGTTTCAGGGTTTAGGATAGTGCAGTTTTGTTCGGGCTGTGTAGGGGATCGTGCTGGGGCTGGTGTTTCAGGGTTTAGGGCAATGCAGTGGTGTTCGGGCAGTGTAGTGGGTTGTGCTGGGGCTGGTGTTTCAGGATTTATGGCAGTGCAGTAGTGTTCGGGCAGTGTAGAGGGTCATGCTGGTGCTGGTGTTTCAGGTTTAAGGGCAGTGCAGAAGGTTTTTGGGCAGTGTAGGGGGACATGCTGGCAGTGGTGTTTCAGGGTTTAGGGCAGAGCCGTGGTGTTCGGGCAGTGTAGGGGGTCCTTCCGGGGCTGGTGTTTCAGGGTTTATGGCAGTGCCGTGGTGTTCGGGCAGTGTAGGGGGTCTTGCTGGGGCTGGTGTTTCAGGGTTTAGGTCAGTGCAGTGGTGTTCGGGCAGTGTTGGGGGTCTTGCTGGGGGTGGTGTTTCAGGGTTTAGGGAAGTGGTGTTCGGGCAGTGTAGGGGTCTTGCTGGGGATGGTGTTTAAGGGTTTAGGTGAGTGTAGTGGTGTTTGGGCAGTGTGAGGGTCATGCTGGGGGTGGTGTTTCAGGGTGTAAGGCAGAGAAGTGGTGTTCGGGCAGTGCAGAGGGTCTTGCTGGGGGTGGTGTTGCAGGGTTTAGGGTAGTGCAGTGGTGTTCGGGCAGTGTGAGGGTAGTGCTGGGGCTGGTGTTTCAGGGTTTAGGGCAGTGCAGTGGTGTTCAGGCAGTGTAGGGCATCGTGCTGGGGCTGGTGTTTCAGCTTGTAGGGCAGTGCAGTGATGTTCGGGCAGTGTAGGGGTCATGCTGGGGCTGGTGTTTCAGGGTTTAGGGCAGTGCAGTGATGTTCGGGAAGAGTAGGGGGTAATGCTGGGGCTGGTGTTTCAGGGTTTAGGGCAGAGCAGTGGTGTTCGGGCAGAGTAGCGGTTCGTGCTAGGGGTGGCGTTCTAGGGTGTAAGGCAGAGTAGTGGTGTTCAGGCAGTGTTTTGGGTCGTGCTGGGGTGGTGTTTCAGGGTTTTGGGCAGTGCAGTTGTGTTCGTGCAGTGTAGGGGGTCTTGCTGGGGGTGGTGTTTCAGGGTTTAGGAGAGAGCAGTGGTGTTCGGGCAGTGTAGGGGTCGTGCTGGGGCTGGTGTTTCAGGGCATAGGGCAGAGCAGTGGTGTTTGGGCAGTGTAGGTGGTCGTGCTGGGGCTGGTGTTTCAGGGATTAGGGCAGTGCAGTGGTGTTCGGGCAGTGTAGGAGGTCATGCTGGGGCTGGTGGCTAAGGGTTTAGGGCAGAGAAGTGGTGTTCGGGGAGTGTAGGGGGTCATGCTGGGGGTGGTGTTTCAGGGTTTAGGGCAGTTCAGTGGTGTTCGGGCAGTGTAGGGGGTCTTGCAGGGGCTGGTGTTTCAGGGTTTAGGACAGTGGTGTTCGGGCAGTGTAGGGGGCCGTGCTGGTGCTGGTGTTTCAGGGTTTATAGCAGTGTAGTGGTGTTCGAGCAGTGTAGGAGGTCATGCTGGTGTTTCAGGGATTAGGGCAGTGCAGTGATGTTCGGGCAGTGTAGGGGGTCGAGCGGAGGCTGGTGTTTCAGGGTTTAGGATAGTGCAGTTTTGTTCAGGCAGTGTAGGGGGTCGTGCTGGGGCTGGTGTTTCAGGGTTTAGAGCAGTGCAGTGGTATTGGAGCAGTGTAGGAGGTCGTGCTGGGGCTGGTGTTTCAGGGTTTATTGCATTGTAGTGGTGTTCGAGCAGTGTAGGAGGTCATGTTGGAGCTGGTGTTTCAGGGTTTAGGGCATTGTAGTGGTGTTTGGGCAGTGTAGGGTGTTGTGCTGGGGCTGGTGTCTCAGGGTTTAGGACAGTGCAGTTTTGTTAGGGCAGTGTAGTGGGTCGTGCTGGGACTGGTGTTTTAGGGTTTAGGGCAATGCAGTAGTGTTCGGACAGTGTAGGGGGTTGTGCTGAGAGTGGTGTTTCAGGGTTTATGGTAGTGTAGTGGTGTTCGGGCAGTGTAGGGGGTCTTGCTGGGGGTGGTGTTGCAGGGTTTAGGGCAGTGCAGTGGTGTTCGGGCAGTGTGGGGGGTAGTGCTGGGGCTGGTGTTTCAGGGTTTAGGGCAGTACAGTTGTGTTCAGGCAGTGTAGGGCATCGTGCTGGGGCTGGTGTTTCAGGGTGTAGGGCAGTGCAGTGATGTTCGGGCAGAGTAGGGGGTCATGCTGGGGCTGGTGTTTCAGGGTTTAGGGCAGAGCAGTGGTGTTCGGACAGTGTAGGGGGTTGTGCTGAGGGTGGTGTTTCAGGGTTTATGGTAGTATAGTGGTGTTCGCGCAGTGTAGGGGGTCTTGCTGGGAGTGGTGTTGCAGGGTTTAGGGCAGTGCAGTGGTGTTCGGGAAGTGTGGAGGGTAGTGCTGGGGCTGGTGTTTCAGGGTTTAGGGCAGTACAGTTGTGTTCAGGCAGTGTAGGGCATTGTGCTGGGGCTGGTGTTTCAGGGTGTAGGGCAGTGCAGTGATGTTCGGGCAGAGTAAGGGGTCATGCTGGGGCTGGTGTTTCAGGGTTTAGGGCAGAGCAGTGGTGTTCGGGCAGAGTAGCGGTTCGTGCTGGGGGTGGTGTTCCAGGGTGTAAGGCAGAGTAGTGGTGTTCGGGCCGTCTTTGGGGTTGTGCTGGGGGTGGTGTTTCAGGGTTTTGGGCAGTGCAGTTGTGTTCGTGCAGTGTAGGGGGTCTTTCTGGGGGTGGTGTTTCAGGGTTTAGGAGAGAGCAGTGGTGTTTGGGCAGTGTAGGGGGTCGTGCCGGGGCTGGTGTTTCAGGGTTTAGGGCAGTGAAGTGGGGTTCGGGCAGTGTAGGGGGTCATGCTGGGGCTGGTGTCTCAGTGTTTAGGGCAGAGCAGTGGTGTTCGGGCAGTGTAGAGGGTCTTGCTGGGGCTGGTGTTTCAGGGTTTAGGGCCCTGGTGTTCGGGCAGTGTAGGGGGCCGTGCTGGGGCTGGTGTTTCAGAGTTTAGGGCAGTGTAGTGGTGTTCGAGCGGTGAAGGAGGTCATGCTGGTGTTTCAGGGTTTTGGGCAGTGCAGTAGTGTTAGAGCAGTGTAGGAGGTCATGTTGGAGCTGGTGTTTCAGGGTTTAGGGCAGTGTAGTGGAGTTCGGGCAGTGTAGGGTGTTGTGCTGGGGCTGGTGTCTCAGGGTTTAGGACAGTGCAGTTTTGCTCGGGCAGTGTAGTGGGTCGTGCTGGGGCTGGTGTTTAGATTTTAGGGCAATGCAGTGGTGTTTGGGCAGTGTAGGGGGTTGTGCTGGGGGTGGTGTTTCAGGGTTTAGGGTAGTGTAGTGGTGTTCGGGCAGTGTGGGGGGTAGTGCTGGGGCTGGTGTTTCAGGGTTTAGGGCAGTGCAGGTTTGTTCGGGCAGTGTAGTGGGTCGTGCTGGGGCTGGTGTTTCAGAGTTTAGGGCAATGCAGTGGTGTTTGGGCAGTGTAGGGGGTTGTGCTGGGGGTGGTGTTTCAGGGTTTAGGGTAGTGTAGTGGTGTTCGGGCAGTGTAAGGTGACGTGATGGGGCTGGTGTTTCAGGGTTTAGGGCAGTGCAGTGGTGTTCAGGCAGTGTAGGGGGTCATGCTGGGGGTGGAGTTTCATGGTTTAGGGCAGGGCAGGGCAGTGGCGTTCGGGAGTGTAGGGGTTCGTGTTGCGGCTGGTGTTTCTGGGTTTTGGACAGTGCAGTGGTGTTCGGGCAGTGTAGGGCGCCGTGCTGGGGCTAGTGTTTCAGGGTGTAGGACAGTGCAGTAATGTTCAGGCAGTGTAGGGGGTCATGCTGGGGCTGGTGTTTCAGGGTTTAGGGCAGTGCAGTAGTGTTCGGGCAGTGTAGGGGGTCATGCTGGGGCTGGTGTTTCAGGGTTTAGGGCAGTGCAGTAGTGTTCGGGCAGTGTAGGGGGTCATGCTGGGGCTGGTGTTTCAGGGTTTAGGGCAGTGCAGTGGTGTTCCGGCATTGTAGGGGGTCATGTTGCAGCTGCAGTTTCAGGGTTCTGGGCAGAGCAGTGGTGTTTGGGAAGTGTTTGGGGTCATGCTGGGGGTGGTGTTTCAGGGTTTAGGGTAGTGCAGTGGTGTTCGGTCAGTGTAGGGTGTCGTGCTGGGGTTGTGTTTCAGGGTTTAGGGCAGTGCAGTGGTGTTCGGGCAGTGTAGGGGATCGTGCTGGGGGTGGTGTTTCAGGGTTTAGGGTAGTGTAGTGGTGTTCGGGCAGTGTAGGGGGTCTTGCTGGCGGTGGTGTTTCAGGGTTTAGGGCAGTGCAGTGGTGTTCGGGCAGTGTTGGGGGTCGTGTAGGGAGTGGTGTTTGAAGGTTTAGGGCGGTGCAGTGGTGTTCGGGCAGTGTTGTGGGTCTTGCTGAGGGTGGTGTTTCATGGATTAGGGCAGTGGTGTTCGGGCAGTGTAGGGGGTCTTGCTGGGGGTGGTGTTTCAGGGTTTAGGGCAGTGCAGTGGTGTTCGGGCATTGTGGGGGGTCATGCTCGGTGGTGTTTCAGGGTTTAGGACAGTGCAGTGGTGTTTGGGTAGTGTAGGGGGTCGTGCTGGGGGTGGCGTTTCAGGGTTTAGGGCAGTGCAGTGGTGTTTGGGCAGTGTGGGGGGTCGTGCTCGGTGGTGTTTCAGGGTTTAGGGTAGTGCAGTGGTGTTCGGGCAGTGTAGGGGGTCGTGCTGGGGATGGTGTTTCAGGGTGTAGGGCAGAGCAGTGGTGTTCGGGCAGTGTAGTGGGTCGTGCTGGGGCTGGTGTTTCAGGGTTTATGGCACTGCAGTGGTGTTCGGGTAATGTAGGGGGTCGTGCTGGGGCTGGTGTTTCAGGTTTTAGAGCAGTGCAGTGGTGTTTGGGCATTATAGGGGGACATGCTGGCGGTGGTGTTTCAGGGTTTAGGGCAGAGCAGTGGAGTTCAGGCAGAGTAGGGGGAGGTGTTGGGATGGTGCTTTAAGTTTTAGGGCAGAGCAGTTTTGTTCGGGCAGTGTAGGGGGTCGTTCTGGGGGTAGTGTTTCAGGGTTTATGGAAGTGCAGTGGTGTTCCGGCAGTGTAGGGGGGCTTGCTGGGGCTGGTGTTTCAGGGTTTAGGGCAGGGCAGTAGTGTTCAGGACGTCTAGGGGGTCGTGCAGGGGGAGGTGTTTCAGGGTTTAGGGCAGTGCAGTGGTGTTCGGGCAGTGTTGGGGGTCTTGCTGGGGTGGTGTTTCAGGGTTTAGGGCAGTGGTGTTCGGGCAGTGTAGGGGTCTTGCTGGGGATGGTGTTTCAGGGTTTAGGGGAGTGTAGTGGTGTTCGGGCAGTGTGAGGGTCATGCTGGGGCTGGTGTTTCAGGGTTTAGGGCAGTGCAGTGTTGTTCGGGCAGAGTAGGGGGTCATGCAGGGGGGGGTGTTTCATGGTTTAGGGCAGTGCAGTGGTGTTCGGGCAGTGTTGGGGGTCTTGCTGGGGGTGGTGTTTCAGTGTTTAGGGCAGTGCAGTGGTGTTTGGGCAGTGTAGGGGTTTGTGCTGGGGGTGGTGTTTCAGGGTTTAGGGCAGTGCAGTAGTGTTCGGGCAGTGTAGTGGGTCATGCTGTGGTTGGTGTTTCAGGGTTTATGGCAGTGCAGTGGTGTTCGGGCAGTATAGGGGGTCGTGCTGGGGCTGGTGTTTCAGGTGTTAGGGCAGGGCAGTGGTGTTTGGGCAGTGTAGGGGGACATGCTGGCATTGGTGTTTCAGGGTTTAGGGCACAGCAGTGGTGTTTGGGCAGAGTAGGGGGAGGTGCTGGGATGGTGTTTTAGGTTTTAGGGCAGAGCAGTTTTGTTCGGGCAGGTTAGGGGGTCGTTCTGGGGGTGGTTTTTCAGGGTTTATGGCAGTGCAGTGGTGTTCCGGCAGTGTAGGGGGTCTTCCTGGGGATGGTGTTCAGGGTTTAGGGCAGGGCAGTGGTGTTCGGTCAGTGTGTGGGGGGTCGTGCAGGGGGTGGTGTTTCAGGGTTTAAGGCAGTGCAGTGGTGTTCGGGCAGTGTTGGGGGTCTTGCTGGGATGGTGTTTCAGGGTTTAGGGCAGTGGTGTTCCCGCAGTGTAGGGGTCTTGCTGGGGATGATGTTTCAGGGTTTAGGGGAGTGTGGTGGTGTTCGGGCAGTGCAGGAGGTCATGCTGGGGCTAGTGTCTCAGGGTTTAGGGCACAGCAGTGGTGTTCGAGCAGTGTAGGAGTTTGTGCTGGGGCTGGTGTTTCAGGGTTTAGGGCATTGCTGTGGTGTTCGAGCAGTGTAGGAGGTCATGCTGGAGCTGGTGTTTTAGGGTTTAGGGCAGTGCAGTGGTGTTCGGGCAGTGTAGGGGGTTGTGCTGGGGCTGGTGTTTCAGGGTTTAGGACAGTGCAGTTTTGTTCGGGCAGTGTAGTGGGTTGTGCTGGGGCTGGTGTTTCAGGGTTTAGGGCAATGCAGTGTTCTTCGGGCAGTGTAGGGGGTCGTGGTGGGGCTGGTGTTTCAGGGTTTAGGGCAGTACAGTTGTGTTGTGGCAGTGTTTGCGGTCATACTGGGTAGTGTTTCAGGGTTTAGGACAGAGCTGTGGTGTTCGGGCAGTGTAGGAGATCATGCTGGAGCTGGTGTTTCAGGGTTTAGGGCAGTGCTGTGGTGTTTGAGCAGTGTAGGAGGTCATGCTGGAGCTGGTGTTTCAGGGTTTAGGGCAGTGCAGTGGTGTTCTGGCAGTGTAGGGGGTAGTGCTGGGGCTGGTTTTTCAGGGTTGTGGACAGTGCAGTTTTGTTCGGGCAGTGTAGGGGGTCGTGCTGAGGCTGGTGTTTCAGGGTTTAGGGCAGTGCAGTGGTTTTCGGCCAGCACAGGGGGTCGTGCTGGTGCTGGTGTTTCAGGGTGTAGGGCAGAGCAGTGTTGTTTGGGCAGTGTAGGGGATCGTGCTGGTGCTGGTGTTTCAGGGTTTAGGGCAGAGCAGTTGTGTCCGGGCAGTGTAGGGGGTCATGCTGGGGTAGTGTTTCAGGGTTTACGGCAGTGCAGTGGTGTTCGGGCAGTGTAGGGGGTCTTGCTGGGGCTGGTGTTTCAGGGTTTAGGGCCCTGGTGTTCGGGCAGTGTAGGGGGCCGTGCTGGGGCTGGTGTTTCAGAGTTTAGGGCAGTGTAGTGGTGTTCGAGCGGTGAAGGAGGTCATGCTGGTGTTTCAGGGTTTTGGGCAGTGCAGTAGTGTTAGAGCAGTGTAGGAGGTCATGTTGGAGCTGGTGTTTCAGGGTTTAGGGCAGTGTAGTGGAGTTCGGGCAGTGTAGGGTGTTGTGCTGGGGCTGGTGTCTCAGGGTTTAGGACAGTGCAGTTTTGCTCGGGCAGTGTAGTGGGTCGTGCTGGGGCTGGTGTTTAGATTTTAGGGCAATGCAGTGGTGTTTGGGCAGTGTAGGGGGTTGTGCTGGGGGTGGTGTTTCAGGGTTTAGGGTAGTGTAGTGGTGTTCGGGCAGTGTGGGGGGTAGTGCTGGGGCTGGTGTTTCAGGGTTTAGGGCAGTGCAGGTTTGTTCGGGCAGTGTAGTGGGTCGTGCTGGGGCTGGTGTTTCAGAGTTTAGGGCAATGCAGTGGTGTTTGGGCAGTGTAGGGGGTTGTGCTGGGGGTGGTGTTTCAGGGTTTAGGGTAGTGTAGTGGTGTTCGGGCAGTGTAAGGGGACGTGATGGGGCTGGTGTTTCAGGGTTTAGGGCAGTGCAGTGGTGTTCAGGCAGTGTAGGGGGTCATGCTGGGGGTGGAGTTTCATGGTTTAGGGCAGGGCAGGGCAGTGGCGTTCGGGAGTGTAGGGGTTCGTGTTGCGGCTGGTGTTTCTGGGTTTTGGACAGTGCAGTGGTGTTCGGGCAGTGTAGGGCGCCGTGCTGGGGCTAGTGTTTCAGGGTGTAGGACAGTGCAGTAATGTTCAGGCAGTGTAGGGGGTCATGCTGGGGCTGGTGTTTCAGGGTTTAGGGCAGTGCAGTAGTGTTCGGGCAGTGTAGGGGGTCATGCTGGGGCTGGTGTTTCAGGGTTTAGGGCAGTGCAGTAGTGTTCGGGCAGTGTAGGGGGTCATGCTGGGGCTGGTGTTTCAGGGTTTAGGGCAGTGCAGTGGTGTTCCGGCATTGTAGGGGGTCATGTTGCAGCTGCAGTTTCAGGGTTCTGGGCAGAGCAGTGGTGTTTGGGAAGTGTTTGGGGTCATGCTGGGGGTGGTGTTTCAGGGTTTAGGGTAGTGCAGTGGTGTTCGGTCAGTGTAGGGTGTCGTGCTGGGGTTGTGTTTCAGGGTTTAGGGCAGTGCAGTGGTGTTCGGGCGGTGTAGGGGATCGTGCTGGGGGTGGTGTTTCAGGGTTTAGGGTAGTGTAGTGGTGTTCGGGCAGTGTAGGGGGTCTTGCTGGCGGTGGTGTTTCAGGGTTTAGGGCAGTGCAGTGGTGTTCGGGCAGTGTTGGGGGTCGTGTAGGGAGTGGTGTTTGAAGGTTTAGGGCGGTGCAGTGGTGTTCGGGCAGTGTTGTGGGTCTTGCTGAGGGTGGTGTTTCATGGATTAGGGCAGTGGTGTTCGGGCAGTGTAGGGGGTCTTGCTGGGGGTGGTGTTTCAGGGTTTAGGGCAGTGCAGTGGTGTTCGGGCATTGTGGGGGGTCATGCTCGGTGGTGTTTCAGGGTTTAGGACAGTGCAGTGGTGTTTGGGTAGTGTAGGGGGTCGTGCTGGGGGTGGCGTTTCAGGGTTTAGGGCAGTGCAGTGGTGTTTGGGCAGTGTGGGGGGTCGTGCTCGGTGGTGTTTCAGGGTTTAGGGTAGTGCAGTGGTGTTCGGGCAGTGTAGGGGGTCGTGCTGGGGATGGTGTTTCAGGGTGTAGGGCAGAGCAGTGGTGTTCTGGCAGTGTAGTGGGTCGTGCTGGGGCTGGTGTTTCAGGGTTTATGGCACTGCAGTGGTGTTCGGGTAATGTAGGGGGTCGTGCTGGGGCTGGTGTTTCAGGTTTTAGAGCAGTGCAGTGGTGTTTGAGCATTATAGGGGGACATGCTGGCGGTGGTGTTTCAGGGTTTAGGGCAGAGCAGTGGAGTTCAGGCAGAGTAGGGGGAGGTGTTGGGATGGTGCTTTAAGTTTTAGGGCAGAGCAGTTTTGTTCGGGCAGTGTAGGGGGTCGTTCTGGGGGTAGTGTTTCAGGGTTTATGGCAGTGCAGTGGTGTTCCGGCAGTGTAGGGGGGCTTGCTGGGGCTGGTGTTTCAGGGTTTAGGGCAGGGCAGTAGTGTTCAGGACGTCTAGGGGGTCGTGCAGGGGGAGGTGTTTCAGGGTTTAGGGCAGTGCAGTGGTGTTCGGGCAGTGTTGGGGGTCTTGCTGGGGTGGTGTTTCAGGGTTTAGGGCAGTGGTGTTCGGGCAGTGTAGGGGTCTTGCTGGGGATGGTGTTTCAGGGTTTAGGGGAGTGTAGTGGTGTTCGGGCAGTGTGAGGGTCATGCTGGGGCTGGTGTTTCAGGGTTTAGGGCAGTGCAGTGTTGTTCGGGCAGAGTAGGGGGTCATGCAGGGGGGGGTGTTTCAGTGTTTAGGGCAGTGCAGTGGTGTTTGGGCAGTGTAGGGGTTTGTGCTGGGGGTGGTGTTTCAGGGTTTAGGGCAGTGCAGTAGTGTTCGGGCAGTGTAGTGGGTCATGCTGTGGTTGGTGTTTCAGGGTTTATGGCAGTGCAGTGGTGTTCGGGCAGTATAGGGGGTCGTGCTGGGGCTGGTGTTTCAGGTGTTAGGGCAGGGCAGTGGTGTTTGGGCAGTGTAGGGGGACATGCTGGCATTGGTGTTTCAGGGTTTAGGGCACAGCAGTGGTGTTTGGGCAGAGTAGGGGGAGGTGCTGGGATGGTGTTTTAGGTTTTAGGGCAGAGCAGTTTTGTTCGGGCAGGTTAGGGGGTCGTTCTGGGGGTGGTTTTTCAGGGTTTATGGCAGTGCAGTGGTGTTCCGGCAGTGTAGGGGGTCTTCCTGGGGATGGTGTTCAGGGTTCAGGGCAGGGCAGTGGTGTTCGGTCAGTGTGTGGGGGGTCGTGCAGGGGGTGGTGTTTCAGGGTTTAAGGCAGTGCAGTGGTGTTTGGGCAGTGTTGGGGGTCTTGCTGGGATGGTGTTTCAGGGTTTAGGGCAGTGGTGTTCCCGCAGTGTAGGGGTCTTGCTGGGGATGATGTTTCAGGGTTTAGGGGAGTGTGGTGGTGTTCGGGCAGTGCAGGAGGTCATGCTGGGGCTAGTGTCTCAGGGTTTAGGGCACAGCAGTGGTGTTCGAGCAGTGTAGGAGTTTGTGCTGGGGCTGGTGTTTCAGGGTTTAGGGCATTGCTGTGGTGTTCGAGCAGTGTAGGAGGTCATGCTGGAGCTGGTGTTTTAGGGTTTAGGGCAGTGCAGTGGTGTTCGGGCAGTGTAGGGGGTTGTGCTGAGGCTGGTGTTTCAGGGTTTAGGACAGTGCAGTTTTGTTCGGGCAGTGTAGTGGGTTGTGCTGGGGCTGGTGTTTCAGGGTTTAGGGCAATGCAGTGTTCTTCGGGCAGTGTAGGGGGTCGTGGTGGGGCTGGTGTTTCAGGGTTTAGGGCAGTACAGTTGTGTTGTGGCAGTGTTTGCGGTCATACTGGGTAGTGTTTCAGGGTTTAGGACAGAGCTGTGGTGTTCGGGCAGTGTAGGAGATCATGCTGGAGCTGGTGTTTCAGGGTTTAGGGCAGTGCTGTGGTGTTTGAGCAGTGTAGGAGGTCATGCTGGAGCTGGTGTTTCAGGGTTTAGGGCAGTGCAGTGGTGTTCTGGCAGTGTAGGGGGTAGTGCTGGGGCTGGTTTTTCAGGGTTGTGGACAGTGCAGTTTTGTTCGGGCAGTGTAGGGGGTCGTGCTGAGGCTGGTGTTTCAGGGTTTAGGGCAGTGCAGTGGTTTTCGGCCAGCACAGGGGGTCGTGCTGGTGCTGGTGTTTCAGGGTGTAGGGCAGAGCAGTGTTGTTTGGGCAGTGTAGGGGATCGTGCTGGTGCTGGTGTTTCAGGGTTTAGGGCAGAGCAGTTGTGTCCGGGCAGTGTAGGGGGTCATGCTGGGGTAGTGTTTCAGGGTTTACGGCAGTGCAGTGGTGTTCGGGCAGTGTAGGGGGACGTTCTGGGGTGGTGGTTCAGGGTTTAGGGCAGTTCAGTGGTGTTCGGACAGTGTAGAGGGTCTTGCTGGGGGTGGTGTGTCAGGGTTTTGGGCAGTGCAGTGGTGTTCGGGCAGAGTAGGGGGTCGTGCTGGGGCTGGTGTTTCAGGGTTTAGGACAGTGCAGTGGTGTTCGGGCAGTGTAGGGGGTCTTGATAGGGTTGGTGGTTCAGGGTTTAAGGCAGTGATGTTCGGGCAGTGTAGGGGGTCGTGCTGGGGCTGGTGTTTCACGGTTTAGGGCATTTCTGTGGTGTTCGGGCAGTGTAGGAGGTCATGCTGGAGCTGGTGTTTCAGGGTTTAGGGCAGTGCAGTGGTGTTCGGGCAGTGTAGTTGGTCGTGCTGGTGCTGTTGTTTCAGGGTTTAGGGCAATGCAGTGGTGTTCGGGCAGAGTAAGGTGTTGTGCTGGGGCTGGTATTTCAGGGTTTAGGGCAGTGAAGTTGTGTTCGGGCAGTGTTTGGGGTCATGCTGGGTGGTGTTTCAGGGTTTATGGCAGAGCAGTGGTGTTGGGGCAGAGTAGGGGGTCGTTCTGGGGCTGGTGTTTCTGCGTTTAGAGCAGTGCAGTGGTTTCGGACAGTGCAGGGGGTCATGTTGCGGATGTGGTTTCAGGGTTTTGGGCAGAGCAGTGGTGTTTGGGAAGTGTCGGCGTCATGCCGGAGGGTGGTGTTTCAGGGTTCTGGGCATTGCAGTGTTGTTCGGACACTGTAGGGTTTTGTGCGGGGGTGGTGTTTCAGGGTTTAGGTCAGTGCAGTGGTGTTCGGGCAGAGTAGGGGGTCGTGCTGGGGGTGGTGTTTTAGGGTTTAGGACAGTGCAGTGTTGTTCGGACAGTGTAGGAGGTCGTACTGGTACTGGTGTTTCAGGGTTTAGGGCAGTGCAGTGGTGTTCGGGCAGTGTAGGGGGTCGTGCTGGTGCTGATGTTTTAGGGTTTAGGACAGTGCCATTTTGTTCGGGCAGTGTAGGGGGTCGTCCTGGGGCTGGTGTTTCAGGGTTTAGGGCTGTGAAGTGGTGTTCGGGCAGTGTTGGAGGTCTTGCGGGAGGTGGTGTTTCAGGGTATAGGGCAGGGCAGTGGTGATTGGGCAGTGTAGGGGGTCGTGCAGGGGTGGTTTTTCAGGGTTTAGGGCAGTGCAGTGGTGTTCGGGCAGTGTTGGAGGTCTTGCGGGAGGTTGTGTTTCAGGGTATAGGGCAGTGGTGTTCGGGTTGTGTAGGGGGTCTTGCTGCGGGTGGTGTTTCTGGGTTTAGGGCAGTGCAGTGATGTTCGGGCAGTGTGGGGGGTCATGCTCGGGTGGTGTTTCAGGGTTTAGGGCAGTGCAGTGGTGTTTGGGTAGTGTAGGGGGTCATGCTGGGGGTGATGTTTCAGGGTTTAGGGCAGTGCAGTGGTGTTCAGGCAGTGTAGGGGGTCTTGCTGGGTGTGGTGTTTCAGGGTTTAGTGCAGTGCAGTGATGTTCGGGCAGTGTAGGGGGTTGTGCAGGGGGTGGTGTTTCAGGGTTTAGGGCAGGGCAGTGGTGTTCGGGCAGTGTAGGCGGTCATGCAGGGGGTGGTGTTTCAGGGTTTAGGGCAGTGCAGTGGTGTTCAGGCAGTGTTCGGGGTCTTGCTGGGGGTGGTGTTTCAGGGTTTAGGGCAGTGGTGTGCGGGAAGTGTAGGGGGTCTTGCTGGGGGTGGTGTTTCAGGGTTTAGTGCAGTGCAGTGGTGTTCGGGCAGTTTAGGGGGTTGTGCCTGTGCTGGTGTTTCAGCGTTTAGGGCAGTGCAGTGGTGTTAGGGCAGTGTAGGGGGTCGTGTTGGGGCTGGTGTTTCAGGGCTTAGGGCAGTTCATTGGTGTTCGGGCAATGTAGAGCATCGTTCTGGTGCTGGTGTTTCAGGGTTTAGGGCAGAGCAGAGGTGTTCGGGCAGTGTAGGGGGCGTGCTGGGGCTGGTGTTTCAGGGTTTAGGTCAGTGCAGTGGTGTTTGGGCAGTGTATGAGGTCGTGCTGGGGCTGGTGTTTCAAGGTTTAGGGCAGTGCAGTGGTGTTCGGGCCTTGTGGGGGTCGTTCTGTGGCTGGTGTTTCAGGCTTTAGGGCAGTGCATTGGTGTTCGGGCAGTGTAGGGGGTGATTTTGGGGCTGGTGTTTTAGGGCATAGGGCAGAGCAGTGGTGTTCGGGCAGTGTAGGGGGTCATGCTGGGGCTGGTGTTTCAGGGATTAGGGTAGTGCAGTGGTGTTTGTGCAGTGTAGGGGATCATGCTGGGGCTGGTGGCTCAGGGTTTAGGGCACAGCAGTGGTGTTCGGCCAGTGTAGGGGGTCATGCTGGAGGTGGTGTTTCAGGGTTTAGGGCAGTTAGTGGTGGCCGAGCAGTGTAGCAGGTCGAGCTGGGGCTGGTGTTTCAGGGTTTAGGGTTGTGCAGTGGTGTTCGGGCAGTGTAGGGGGTCGTGCTGGGGCTGGTGTTTCAGGGTGTAGGGCAGACCAGTTGTGCTCGGGCAGTGTAGGGGGTCGTGCTGGGGCTGGTGTTTCAGGATTTAAGGCAGTGCAGTGTTGTTCGGGCAGAGTAGGGGGTCGTGCAGGGGGTGTGTTTCAGGGTTTAGGGTAATGCAGTGGTGTTCGGGCAGTGTTGGGGGTCTTGCTGGGGGTAGTGTTTCAGGGTTTAGACCATTGCAGTGGTGTTCGGGCAGTGTAAGTGTTCGTGCTTGGGGTGGTGTTTCAGGGTTTAGGGCAGTGAAGTGGTGTTCGGGCAGTGTAGGGGGTCGTGCTGGTGTTTCAGGTTTTAGGGCAGAGCAGTGGTGTTCGGACAGAGTAGGGGAAGGTGCTGGGGTGGTGTTTTAGGTTTTGGGGCAGAGCAGTGATGTTCGGGCAGTGTAGGGGGTCATTCTGGGGGTGGTGTTTCTGGGTTTATGGCAGTGCACTGGTGTTCGGGGAGTGTAGGGGGTTTTGCTGGGGCTGGTGTTTCAGGGTTTAGGGCAGGGCAGTGATGTTCGGGCAGTGTAGGGGGTTGTGCAGGGGATTGTGTTTCATGGTTTAGGACAGTGCAGTGGTGTTCGGGCAGTGTTGGGGGTCTTGCTGGTGGTGGTGTTTCAGGGTTTAGGGCAGTGGTGTTCGGGCAGTGTAGGGGTTTTGCTGGGGATGGTGTTTCTTGGGTTTAGGGGAGTGTAGTGGTGTTCGGTCAGTGTGAGAGTCATGCTGGGGGTGGTGTATCAGGGTGTAAGGCAGAGCAGTGGTGGTCGGGCAGTGCAAGGGGTCTTTCGGGAGCTGGTGTGTCAGGGTTTAGGGCAGTGCAGTGGTGTTCGGGCAGTGTAGGGCATCATGCTGGGGGTGGTGTTTCCGGGTTTAGGGCAGTTTAATGGTGGTCGGGCAGTGTAGGGGGTCTTGCTGGTGCTGGTGTTTCAGGGTTTAGGGCAGTGGTGTTCGGGCAGTGGAGGGGGTCGTGCTGGGGCTGGTGTTTCAGGGTTTAGGCCAGTGTAGTGGTGTTCGAGCAGTGCAGGAGGTCATGCTGGGGCTGGTGTTTCAGGGTTTAGAACACTGCAGTGGTGTTCGAGCAGTGTAGGAGGTCGTGATGGGGCTGGTGTTTCAGGGTTTAGGGCATTACAGTGGTGTTCGAGCAGTGTAGGATGTCATGCTGGAGCTGGTTTTTTAGGGTTTAGGGCAGTGCAGTGCTGTTCGGGCAGTGTAGGGGGTTGTGGTGGGGTTGGTGTTTCATGGTTTAGGACAGTGCAGTTTTGTTCGGGCAGTGTAGGGGGTCGTGCTGGGGCTGGTGTTTCAGGGTTTAGGGCAGTGGAGTTGTGTTCGGGCAGTGTTTGGGGTCATACTGGGTAGTGTTTCAGGGTTTAGGGCAGAGCAGTGGTGTTCGGGCAGTGTAGGAGGTCATGCTGGAGCTGGTGTTTCAGGATTTAGGGTAGTGCAGTGGTGTTTGAGCAGTGTAGGAGGTCATGCTGGAGCTGGTGTTTCAGGGTTGTGGACAGTGCAGTTTTGTTCGGGCAGTGTAGGGGGTCGTGCTGAGGCTGGTGTTTCAGGGTTTAGGGCAGTGCAGTGGTTTTCGGCCAGCACAGGGGGTCGTGCTGGTGCTGGTGTTTTTAGGGTTTAGGCAGTTCAGTGGTGTTCGGGCAGTGTAGGGGGTCGTGCTAGGGCCGGTTTATCAGGGTGAAGATAAGTGCAGTGTTGTTCGGGCAATGTAGGGGGTTGTGCTAGGGCTGGTGTTTCATGGTTTAGAGCAGTGCAGTGGTGTTCGGGCAGTGTAGCGGGTCGTGCTAGGGCCGGTGTTTCAGGTTTAGGGCAGTGCAGTTGTGTTCGGGCAGTGTAGTGGGTCGTGCTGGTGCCGGTGTTTCAGGGTGTAGGTCAGAGCAGTGGTGGTCGGGCAGTGTAGGGGGTCGTGCTGGGGCCATTGTTTCAGGGTTTAGGGCAGCGCAGTGGTGTTCGGACAGTGTAGGGGGTCATGCTGGGAGTGGTGTGTTAGGGATTAGGGCAGTGCAGTGGAGTTCTGGCAGAATAGGGGGTCGTGCTGGGGCTGGTGTTTCAGGGTTTAGGACAGTGCAGTGGTGTTCGGGCAGTGTAGCGTGTCATGATGTGGCTGGTGGTTCAGGGTTTAAGGCAGTGATGTTCGGGCAGCGTAGGGGGTCATGCTGAGGCTTGTGATTCAGGGTTTGGGGCAGTGCATGGGTGTTCGGGCAGTGTAGAGGGTCTTGCTGGTGCTGGTGTTTCAGGGTTTAGGGCAGTGGAGTGGTGATCAAGCAGTGTAGGAGGTCGTGCTGGGGATGGTGTTTCAGGGTTTAGGGCAATGCAGTGGTGCTCGGGCAGTGTAGGGGGTTGTGCTGGGGCTCTTGTTTCAGGGTTTAGGGCAGTGCAGTGGTGTTCGGGCAGTATAGCGGGTCGTGCTGGGTGTGGTGTTTTAGGGCATAGGGCAGTTTAGTGGTGGTCGGGCAGTGTAGGGGGTCATGCTTTGGCTGGAGTTTCAGGGTCTAGGGCAGTGGTGTTCGGTCAGTGTAGGGGTCGTGCTGGGGCTGGTGTATCAGGGTTTAGGGCAGTGTAGTGGTGTTCGAGCAGTGTAGGAGGTCATGCTGGTGTTTCAGGGTTTAGGACAGTGCTGTGGTGTTTGGGCAGTGTAGGGGGTCGTGCTGGGGCTGGCGTTTCAGGGTTTAGGATAGTGCAGTTTTGTTCGGGCAGTGTAAGGGTTCTTGCTGGGGCTGGTGTTTCAGGGTTGAGGGCAAAGCAATGGTGTTCAGGCAGTGTAGGGGGTTGTGCAGGGGGTGGTGTTCCAGGGTTTAGGTCAGGGCAGTGGTGTTCGGGCAGTGTAGGGGGTCGTGCAGGGGATGGTTTTTCAGGGTTTAGGGCAGTGCAGTTGTGTTTGGGTAGTAGTGGGGGTCTTGCTGGGGGTGGTGTTTCATGGTTTAGGGCAGTGGTGTTCGGGTTGTGTAGGGGGTATTGCAGGGGGTGGTGTTTCAGGGTTTAGGGCAGTGCAGTGGTGTACGGGCAGTGTGGGGGGTCATGCTCGGGTGGTATTTCAAGGTTTAGGGCAGTGCAGTGGTGTTTGGGTAGTGTAGGGGTCGTGCTGGGGTGGTGTTTTAGGCTTTAGGACAGTGCATTGCTGTTCGAACAGTTTAGGGGGTCTTGCTGGGGTGGTGTTTCAGGGTTTCAGGCAGTGCAGTGGTGTTCGGGCAATGTAGGGGGTTGTGCAGGGGGTGGTGTTTCAGGGTTTAGGGCAGGGCAGTGGTGCTCGGGCAGTGTAGGGGGTCGTGCAGGGGGTGGTGTTTCAGGGTTTAGGGCAGTGCAGTGGTGTTCAGGCAGTGTTGGGGGTCTTTCTGGGGGTGGTGTTTCAGGGTTTAGGGCAGTGGTGTGCGGGCAGTGTAGGGGGTCATTCTGGGGGTGGTGTTTCAGGGTTTATGGCAGTGCCGTGGTGTTCAGGCAGTGTAGGGGGTCTTGCTGGGGCTGGTGTTTCAGTGTTTAGGGCATGGCAGTGGTGTTCGGGAAGTGTAGGGGGTCGTGCAGGGGGTGGTGTTCCAGGCTGTAAGGCAGAGTAGTGGTGTTCGGGCAGTGTTTGGGGTCGTGCTGGGGGTGGTGTTTCTGGGTTTTGGGCAGTGCAGTTGTGTTTGTGCAGTGTAGGGGGTCTTGCTGGGGGTGGTGTTTCAGGGTTTAGGAGAGAGCAGTGGTGTTCGGGCAGTGTAGGGGTTCGTGCTGGGGCTGGTGTTTCAGGGCATAGGGCAGAGCAATGGTGTTCGGGCAGTGTAGGGGGTCATGCTGGGGCTGGTGGCTCAGGGTTTTGGGCAGTTTAGTGGTGTTCTGGCAGTGTAGGGGGTCATGCTGGGTCTGGTGTTTCAGGGTTTAGGGCAGTGGTGTTCGGGCAATGTAGGGGGTCATGCTCGGCTGGTGTTTCAGGGTTTTGGGCAGTGTAGTGGTGTTCGAGCAGTGTAGGAGTTCATGCTGGTGTTTCAGGGTTTAAGGCAGTGCAGTAGTGTTCGGACAGTGTAGGGGGTCGTGCTGGGGCTGGTGTTTCAGGGTTTAGGATAGTGCAGTTTTGATCGGGCAGTGTAGGGGATCGTGCTGGGGCTGGTGTTTCAGGGTTTAGGGCAATGCAGTGGTGTTCAGGCAGTGTAGTGGGTTGTGCTGGGGCTGGTGTTTCAGGATTTAGGGTAGTGTAGTGGTGTTCGGGCAGTGTAAGGGGACGTGATGGGGCTGGTGTTTCAGGTTTTAGGGCAGTGCAGTGGTGTTTAGGCAGTGTAGGGGGACATGCTGGCAGTGTTGTTTCAGGGTTTAGGGCAGAGCAGTGGTGTTCGGGCAGAGTAGGGGGAGGTGCTCGGGTGGTGTTTTAGGTTTTAGGGCAGAGCAGTGGTGTTCTGGCAGTGTAGGGGGTTGTGCAGGGGGTGGTGTTTCATGGTTTAGGGCAGTGCAGTGGTGTTCGGGCAGAGTAGGGGGAGGTGCTGGGGTGCTGTTTTAGGTTTTAGGGCAGAGCAGTGGGGTTCTGGCAGTGTAGGGCATCCTTCTGGGGGTGGTATTTCAGGGTTTATGGCAGTGCCGTGGTGTTGGGCAGTGTAGGGGGTCTTGCTGGAGCTGGTGTTTCAGTGTTTAGGGCAGGGCGGTGGTGTTCGGGCAGTGTAGGGGTTCGTGCAGGGGGTGGTGTTTCAGGGTTTAGGGCAGTGCAGTGGTGTTCGGGCAGTGTTGGGGGTCTTGCTGGGGGTGGTGTTTCAGGGTTTAGGGAAGTGGTGTTCGGGTAGTGTAGGGGTCTTGCTGGGTATGGTGTTTCAGGGTTTAGTTGAGTGTAGTGGTGTTTGGGCAGTGTGAGGGTCATGCTGGGGGTGGTGTTTCAGGGTGTAAGGCAGAGCAGTGGTGTTCAGGCAGTGCAGAGGTTCTTGCTGGGGCTGGTGTTTCAGGGTTTAGGGCAGTGCAGTGGTGTTCGGGCAGTGTAGGGCGTCGTGCTGGGGCTGGAGTTTCAGGGTCTAGGGCAGTGCAGTGATATTAGAGCAGTGTATGGGGTCATGCTGGGGCTGGTGTTTCAGGGATTAGGGCAGTGCAGTGATGTTCGGGAAGAGTAGGGGGTCATGCTGGGGCTGGTGTTTCAGGGTGTAAGGCAGAGTAGTGGTATTCGGGCAGTGTTTGGGGTCATGCTGGGGGTGGTGTTTCATGGTTTTGGGCAGTGCAGTGGTGATTAGGCAGTGTAGGGGGACATGCTGGCAGTGGTGTTTCAGGGTTTAGGGCAGAGCAGTGGTATTTCGGGCAGAGTAGGGGGAGGTGCTCGGGTGGTGTTTTAGGTTTTAGGGCAGAGCAGTGGTGTTCTGGCAGTGTAGGGGGTCGTGCAGGGGGTGGTGTTTCAGGGTTTAGGGCAGTGCAGTGGTGTTCGGGCAGAGTAGGGGGAGGTGCTGGGATGGTGTTTTAGGTTTTAGGGCAGAGCAGTGGTGTTCTGGCAGTGTAGGGCATCCTTCTGGGGGTGGTGTTTCACGGTTTAGGGAAGTGGTGTTCGGGTAGTGTAGGGGTCTTGCTGGGGATGATGTTTCAGGGTTTAGTTGAGTGTAGTGGTGTTTGGGCAGTGTGAGGGTCATGCTGGGGGTGGTGTTTCAGGGTGTAAGGCAGAGCAGTGGTGTTCAGGCAGTGCAGAGGGTCTTGCTGGGGGTGGTGTTGCAGGCTTTAGGGCAGTGCAGTGGTGTTCGGGCAGTGTGGGGGTAGTGCTGTGGCTGGTGTTTCAGGGTTTAGGGCAGTGCAGTGGTGTTCGGGCAGTGTAGGGCGTCGTGCTGGGGCTGGTGTTTCAGTGTCTAGGGCAGTGCAGTGATATTCGGGCAGTGTATGGGATCATGCTGGGGCTGGTGTTTCAGGGTTTAGGGCAGAGCAGTGATGTTCGGGAAGAGTAGGGGGTCATGCTGGGGCTGGTGTTTCAGGGTTTAGGGCAGAGCAGTAGTGATCGGGCAGAGTAGCGGTTCGTGCTGGGGGTGGTGTTCCAGGGTGTAAGGCAGAGTAGTGGTGTTCGGGCAGTGTTTGGGGTCGTGCTGGGGGTGGTGTTTCAGGGTTTTGGGCAGTGCAGTTGTGTTCGTGCAGTATAGGGGGTCTTGCTGGGGGTGGTGTTTCAGGGTTTAGGAGAGAGCAGTGGTGTTCGGGCAGTGTAGGGGGTCGTGCTGGGGCTGGTGTTTCAGGGCATAGGGCAGAGCAGTGGTGTTTGGGCAGTGTAGGTTGTCCTGCTGGGGCTGGTGATTCAGGGACTAGGGCAGTGCAGTGGTGTTCGGGCAGTGTAGAGGTCATGCTGGGGCTGGTGGCTCAGGGTTTAGGGCAGAGAAGTGGTGTTCGGGCACTGTAGGGGGTTGTGCTGGGGGTGGTGTTTCAGGGTTTAGGGCAGTTTGGTGGTGTTCGGGCAGTGTAGTGGGTTGTGCTGGGGCTGGTGTTTCAGGATTTATGGCAGTGCAGTAGTTTTCGGGCAGTGTAGGGGGTCATGCTGGTGTTTCAGGTTTAATGGCAGTGAAGTGGTGTTTGGGCAGTGTAGGGGGACATGCTGGCAGTGGTGTTTCAGGGTTTAGGGCAGAGCAGTGGTGTTCGGGCAGAGTAGGGGAAAGTGCTGGGGTGGAGTTTTAGGTTTTAGGGCACAGCAGTGGTGTTCTGGCAGTGTAGGGCATCCTTCTGGGGGTGGTGTTTCAGGGTTTATTGCAGTGCCGTGGTGTTCGGGCAGTGTAGGGGGTCTTGCTGGGGCTGGTGTTTCAGGGTTTATGGCAGTGCCATGGTGTTCGGGCAGTGTAGGGGGTCTTGCTGGGGCTGGTGTTTCAGGGTTTAGGGCAGTGCAGTGGTGTTCGGGCAGTGTTGGGGGTCTTGCTGGGGGTGGTGTTTCAGTGTTTAGGGGAGTGGTGTTCGGGCAGTGTAGGGGTCTTGCTGGGGATGGTTTTTCAGGGTTTAGGTGCGTGTAGTGGTGTTTGGGCAGTGTAGGGTGTTGTGCTGGGGCTGGTGTCTCAGGGTTTAGGACAGTGCAGTTTTGTTCGGACAGTATAGTGGGTCGTGCTGGGGCTGGTGTTTCAGGGTTTAGGGCAATGCAGTGGTGTTCGGGCAGTGTAGGGGGTCTTGCTGGGGGTGGTGTTGCAGTGTTTAGGCAGTGCAATGGTGTTCGGGCAGTGTGAGGGGTAGTGCTGGGGGTGGTGTTTCAGGGTTTAGGGCAGTTTAGTGGTGTTCTGGCAGTGTAGGGGGTCATGCTGGGTCTGGTGTTTCAGGGTTTAGGGCAGTGGTGTTCGGGCAGTGTACGGGGTCGTGCTGGTGCTGGTGTAACAGGGTTTAGGTCAGTGTAGTGGTGTTCAGGCAGTGCAGAGGGTCATGCTGGGGGTGGTGTTGCAGGCTTTAGGGCAGTGCAGTGGTGTTCGGGCAGTGTGGGGGTAGTGCTGGGGCTGGTGTTTCAGGGTTTAGGGCAGTGCAGTGGTGTTCGGGCAGTGTAGGGCGTCGTGCTGGGGCTGGTGTTTCAGGGTCTAGGGCAGTGCAGTGATATTCGGGCAGTGTATGGGATCATGCTGGGGCTGGTGTTTCAGGGTTTAGGGCAGTGCAGTGATGTTCGGGAAGAGTAGGGGGTCATGCTGGGGCTGGTGTTTCAGGGTTTAGGGCAGAGCAGTAGTGATCGGGCAGAGTAGCGGTTCGTGCTGGGGGTGGTGGTCCAGGGTGTAAGGCAGAGTAGTGGTGTTCGGGCAGTGTTTGGGGTCGTGCTGGGGGTGGTGTTTCAGGGTTTTGGGCAGTGCAGTTGTGTTTGTGCAGTATAGGGGGTCTTGCTGGGGGTGGTGTTTCAGGGTTTAGGAGAGAGCAGTGGTGTTCGGGCAGTGTAGGGGGTCGTGCTGGGGCTGGTGTTTCAGGGCATAGGGCAGAGCAGTGGTGTTTGGGCAGTGTAGGTTGTCCTGCTGGGGCTGGTGATTCAGGGACTAGGGCAGTGCAGTGGTGTTCGGGCAGTGTAGAGGTCATGCTGGGGCTGGTGGCTCAGGGTTTAGGGAAGAGAAGTGGTGTTCGGGCACTGTAGGGGGTCGTGCTGGGGGTGGTGTTTCAGGGTTTAGGGCAGTTTGGTGGTGTTCGGGCAGTGTAGTGGGTTGTGCTGGGGCTGGTGTTTCAGGATTTATGGCAGTGCACTAGTTTTCGGGCAGTGTAGGGGGTCATGCTGGTGTTTCAGGTTTAATGGCAGTGAAGTGGTGTTTGGGCTGTGTAGGGGGACATGCTGGCAGTGGTGTTTCAGGGTTTAGGGCAGAGCAGTGGTGTTCGGGCAGAGTAGGGGGAGGTGCTGGGGTGGAGTTTTAGGTTTTAGGGCACAGCAGTGGTGTTCTGGCAGTGTAGGGCATCCTTCTGGGGGTGGTGTTTCAGGGTTTATTGCAGTGCCGTGGTGTTCGGGCAGTGTAGGGGGTCTTGCTGGGGCTGGTGTTTCAGGGTTTATGGCAGTGCCATGGTGTTTGGGCAGTGTAGGGGGTCTTGCTGGGGCTGGTGTTTTAGGGTTTAGGGCAGTGCAGTGGTGTTCGGGCAGTGTTGGGGGTCTTGCTGGGGGTGGTGTTTCAGGGTTTAGAGAAGTGGTGTTCGGGCAGTGTAGGGGTCTTGCTGGGGATGGTGTTTCAGGGTTTAGGTCAGTGTAGTGGTGTTTGGGCAGTGTAGGGTGTTGTGCTGGGGCTGGTGTCTCAGGGTTTAGGACAGTGCAGTTTTGTTCGGACAGTATAGTGGGTCGTGCTGGGGCTGGTGTTTCAGGGTTTAGGGCAATGCAGTGGTGTTCGGGCAGTGTAGGGGGTCTTGCTGGGGGTGGTGTTGCAGTGTTTAGGCAGTGCAGTGGTGTTCGGGCAGTGTGAGGGGTAGTGCTGGGGGTGGTGTTTCAGGGTTTAGGGCAGTTTAGTGGTGTTCTGGTAGTGTAGGGGGTCATGCTGGGTCTGGTGTTTCAGGGTTTAGGGCAGTGGTGTTCGGGCAGTGTACGGGGTCGTGCTGGTGCTGGTGTATCAGGGTTTAGGGCAGTGTAGTGGTGTTCGAGCAGTGTAGGAGGTCATGCTGGTGTTTCAGAGTTTAGGGCAGTGCAGTATTGTTCGGGCACTGTAGGGGGTCGTGCTGAGGCTGGTGTTTCAGGGTTTAGGATAGTGCAGTTTTGTTCGGGCTGTGTAGGGGATCGTGCTGGGGCTGGTGTTTCAGGGTTTAGGGCAATGCAGTGGTGTTCGGGCAGTGTAGTGGGTTGTGCTGGGGCTGGTGTTTCAGGATTTATGGCAGTGCAGTAGTGTTCGGGCAGTGTAGGGGGTCATGCTGGTGCTGGTGTTTCAGGTTTAAGGGCAGTGCAGTGGTGTTTGGGCAGTGTAGGGGGACATGCTGGCAGTGGTGTTTCAGGATTTAGGGCAGAGCCGTGGTGTTCGGGCAGTGTAGGGGGTCTTTCTGGGGCTGGTGTTTCAGGGTTTATGGCAGTGCCGTGGTATTCGGGCAGTGTAGGGGGTCTTGCTGGGGCTGGTGTTTCAGGGTTTAGGTCAGTGCAGTCGTGTTCGGGCAGTGTTGGGGGTCTTACTGGGGGTGGTGTTTCAGGGTTTAGGGAAGTGGTGTTCGGGCAGTGTAGGGGTCTTGCTGGGGCTGGTGATTCAGGGACTAGGGCAGTGCAGTGGTGTTCGGGCAGTGTAGAGGTCATGCTGGGGCTGGTGGCTCAGGGTTTAGGGCAGAGAAGTGGTGTTCGGGCACTGTAGGGGGTCGTGCTGGGGGTGGTGTTTCAGGGTTTAGGGCAGTTTGGTGGTGTTCGGGCAGTGTAGCGGGTTTTGCTGGGGCTGGTGTTTCAGGATTTATGGCAGTGCAGTAGTTTTCGGGCAGTGTAGGGGTCATGCTGGTGTTTCAGGTTTAATGGCAGTGAAGTGGTGTTTGGGCTGTGTAGGTTGTCCTGCTGGGGCTGGTGATTCAGGGACTAGGGCAGTGCAGTGGTGTTCGGGCAGTGTAGAGGTCATGCTGGGGCTGGTGTCTCAGGGTTTAGGGCAGAGAAGTGGTGTTCGGGCACTGTAGGGGGTCGTGCTGGGGGTGGTGTTTCAGGGTTTAGGGCAGTTTGGTGGTGTTCGGGCAGTGTAGTGGGTTGTGCTGGGGCTGGTGTTTCAGGATTTATGGCAGTGCAGTAGTTTTCGGGCAGTGTAGGGGGTCATGCTGGTGTTTCAGGTTTAATGGCAGTGAAGTGGTGTTTGGGCTGTGTAGGGGGACATGCTGGCAGTGGTGTTTCAGGGTTTAGGGCAGAGCAGTGGTGTTCGGGCAGAGTAGGGGGAGGTGCTGGGGTGGAGTTTTAGGTTTTAGGGCACAGCAGTGGTGTTCTGGCAGTGTAGGGCATCCTTCTGGGGGTGGTGTTTCAGGGTTTATTGCAGTGCCGTGGTGTTCGGGCAGTGTAGGGGGTCTTGCTGGGGCTGGTGTTTCAGGGTTTATGGCAGTGACATGGTGATCGGGCAGTGTAGGGGGTCTTGCTGGGGCTGGTGTTTCAGGGTTTAGGGCAGTGCAGTGGTGTTCGGGCAGTGTTGGGGGTCTTGCTGGGGGTGGTGTTTCAGGTTTAAGAGAAGTGGTGTTCGGGCAGTGTAGGGGTCTTGCTGGGGATGGTGTTTCAGGGTTTAGGTCAGTGTAGTGGTGTTTGGGCAGTGTAGGGTGTTGTGCTGGGGCTGGTGTCTCAGGGTTTAGGACAGTGCAGTTTTGTTCGGACAGTATAGTGGGTCGTGCTGGGGCTGGTGTTTCAGGGTTTAGGGCAATGCAGTGGTGTTCGGGCAGTGTAGGGGGTCTTGCTGGGGGTGGTGTTGCAGTGTTTAGGCAGTGCAGAGGTGTTCGGGCAGTGTGAGGGGTAGTGCTGGGGGTGGTGTTTCAGGGTTTAGGGCAGTTTAGTGGTGTTCTGGCAGTGTAGGGGGTCATGCTGGGTCTGGTGTTTCAGGGTTTAGGGCAGTGGTGTTCGGGCAGTGTACGGGGTCGTGCTGGTGCTGGTGTATCAGGGTTTAGGGCAGTGTAGTTGTGTTCGAGCAGTGTAGGAGGTCATGCTGGTGTTTCAGAGTTTAGGGCAGTGCAGTATTGTTCGGGCACTGTAGGGGGTCGTGCTGAGGCTGGTGTTTCAGGGTTTAGGATAGTGCAGTTTTGTTCGGGCTGTGTAGGGGATCGTGCTGGGGTTGGTGTTTCAGGTTTTAGGGCAATGCAGTGGTGTTCGGGCAGTGTAGTGGGTTGTGCTGGGGCTGGTGTTTCAGGATTTATGGCAGTGCAGTAGTGTTCGGGCAGTGTAGGGGGTCATGCTGGTGCTGGTGTTTCAGGTTTAAGGGCAGTGCAGTGGTGTTTGGGCAGTGTAGGGGGACATGCTGGCAGTGGTGTTTCAGGGTTTAGGGCAGAGCCGTGGTGTTCGGGCAGTGTAGGGGGTCTTTCTGGGGCTGGTGTTTCAGGGTTTATGGCAGTGCCGTGGTTTTCGGGCAGTGTAGGGGGTCTTGCTGGGGCTGGTGTTTCAGGGTTTAGGTCAGTGCAGTCGTGTTCGGGCAGTGTTGGGGGTCTTGCTGGGGGTGGTGTTTCAGGGTTTAGGGAAGTGGTGTTCGGGCAGTGTAGGGGTCTTGCTGGGGATGGTGTTTCAGGGTTTAGGTGAGTGTAGTGGTGTTTGGGCAGTGTGAGGGTCATGCTGGGGGTGGTGTTTCAGGGTGTAAGGCAGAGCAGTGGTGTTCGGGCAGTGCAGAGGGTCTTGCTGGGGGTGGTGTTGCAGGGTTTAGGGTAGTGCAGTGGTGTTCGGGCAGTGTGGGGGTAGTGCTGGGGCTGGTGTTTCAGGGTTTAGGGCAGTGCAGTGGTGTTCGGGCAGTGTAGGGCATCGTGCTGGGGCTGGTGTTTCAGCTTGTAGGGCAGTGCAGTAGTTTTCGGGCAGTGTAGGAGGTCATGCTGGTGTTTCAGGTTTAATGGCAGTGAAGTGGTGTTTGGGCAGTGTAGGGGGACATGCTGGCAGTGGTGTTTCAGGGTTTAGGGCAGAGCAGTGGTGTTCGGGCAGAGTAGGGGGAGGTGCTGGGGTGGTGTTTTAGGTTTTAGGGCACAGCAGTGATGTTCTGGCAGTGTAAGGCATCCTTCTGGGGGTGGTGTTTCAGGGTTTATTGCAGTGCCGTGGTGTTCGGGCAGTGTAGGGGGTCTTGCTGGGGCTGGTGTTTCAGGGTTTATGGCAGTGCCATGGTGTTCGGGCAGTGTAGGGGGTCTTGCTGGGGCTGGTGTTTCAGGGTTTAGGGCAGTGCAGTGGTGTTCGGGCAGTGTTGGGGGTCTTGCTGGGGGTGGTGTTTCAGTGTTTAGGGGAGTGGTGTTCGGGCAGTGTAGGGGTCTTGCTGGGGATGGTTTTTCAGGGTTTAGGTGAGTGTAGTGGTGTTTGGGCAGTGTAGGGTGTTGTGCTGGGGCTGGTGTCTCAGGGTTTAGGACAGTGCAGTTTTGTTCGGACAGTATAGTGGGTCCTGCTGGGGCTGGTGTTTCAGGGTTTAGGGCAATGCAGTGGTGTTCGGGCAGTGTAGGGGGTCTTGCTGGGGGTGGTGTTTCAGGGTTTATGGCAGTGACATGGTGATCGGGCAGTGTAGGGGGTCTTGCTGGGGCTGGTGTTTCAGGGTTTAGGGCAGTGCAGTGGTGTTCGGGCAGTGTAGGGGGTCTTGCTGGGGGTGGTGTTGCAGTGTTTAGGCAGTGCAATGGTGTTCGGGCAGTGTGAGGGGTAGTGCTGGGGGTGGTGTTTCAGGGTTTAGGGCAGTTTAGTGGTGTTCTGGCAGTGTAGGGGGTCATGCTGGGTCGGGTGTTTCAGGGTTTAGGGCAGTGGTGTTCGGGCAGTGTACGGGGTCGTGCTGGTGCTGGTGTAACAGGGTTTAGGTCAGTGTAGTGGTGTTCAGGCAGTGCAGAGGGTCTTGCTGGGGGTGGTGTTGCAGGCTTTAGGGCAGTGCAGTGGTGTTCGGGCAGTGTGGGGGTAGTGCTGGGGCTGGTGTTTCAGGGTTTAGGGCAGTGCAGTGGTGTTCGGGCAGTGTAGGGCGTCGTGCTGGGGCTGGTGTTTCAGGGTCTAGGGCAGTGCAGTGATATTCGGGCAGTGTATGGGATCATGCTGGGGCTGGTGTTTCAGGGTTTAGGGCAGTGCAGTGATGTTCGGGAAGAGTAGGGGGTCATGCTGGGGCTGGTGTTTCAGGGTTTAGGGCAGAGCAGTAGTGATCGGGCAGAGTAGCGGTTCGTGCTGGGGGTGGTGTTCCAGGGTGTAAGGCAGAGTAGTGGTGTTCGGGCAGTGTTTGGGGTCGTGCTGGGGGTGGTGTTTCAGGGTTTTGGGCAGTGCAGTTGTGTTTGTGCAGTATAGGGGGTCTTGCTGGGGGTGGTGTTTCAGGGTTTAGGAGAGAGCAGTGGTGTTCGGGCAGTGTAGGGGGTCGTGCTGGGGCTGGTGTTTCAGGGCATAGGGCAGAGCAGTGGTGTTTGGGCAGTGTAGGTTGTCCTGCTGGGGCTGGTGATTCAGGGACTAGGGCAGTGCAGTGGTGTTCGGGCAGTGTAGAGGTCATGCTGGGGCTGGTGGCTCAGGGTTTAGGGCAGAGAAGTGGTGTTCGGGCACTGTAGGGGGTCGTGCTGGGGGTGGTGTTTCAGGGTTTAGGGCAGTTTGGTGGTGTTCGGGCAGTGTAGTGGGTTGTGCTGGGGCTGGTGTTTCAGGATTTATGGCAGTGCACTAGTTTTCGGGCAGTGTAGGGGGTCATGCTGGTGTTTCAGGTTTAATGGCAGTGAAGTGGTGTTTGGGCTGTGTAGGGGGACATGCTGGCAGTGGTGTTTCAGGGTTTAGGGCAGAGCAGTGGTGTTCGGGCAGAGTAGGGGGAGGTGCTGGGGTGGAGTTTTAGGTTTTAGGGCACAGCAGTGGTGTTCTGGCAGTGTAGGGCATCCTTCTGGGGGTGGTGTTTCAGGGTTTATTGCAGTGCCGTGGTGTTCGGGCAGTGTAGGGGGTCTTGCTGGGGCTGGTGTTTCAGGGTTTATGGCAGTGCCATGGTGTTCGGGCAGTGTAGGGGGTCTTGCTGGGGCTGGTGTTTCAGGGTTTAGGGCAGTGCAGTGGTGTTCGGGCAGTGTTGGGGGTCTTGCTGGGGGTGGTGTTTCAGGGTTTAGAGAAGTGGTGTTCGGGCAGTGTAGGGGTCTTGCTGGGGATGGTGTTTCAGGGTTTAGGTCAGTGTAGTGGTGTTTGGGCAGTGTAGGGTGTTGTGCTGGGGCTGGTGTCTCAGGGTTTAGGACAGTGCAGTTTTGTTCGGACAGTATAGTGGGTCGTGCTGGGGCTGGTGTTTCAGGGTTTAGGGCAATGCAGTGGTGTTCGGGCAGTGTAGGGGGTCTTGCTGGGGGTGGTGTTGCAGTGTTTAGGCAGTGCAGTGGTGTTCGGGCAGTGTGAGGGGTAGTGCTGGGGGTGGTGTTTCAGGGTTTAGGGCAGTTTAGTGGTGTTCTGGTAGTGTAGGGGGTCATGCTGGGTCTGGTGTTTCAGGGTTTAGGGCAGTGGTGTTCGGGCAGTGTACGGGGTCGTGCTGGTGCTGGTGTATCAGGGTTTAGGGCAGTGTAGTGGTGTTCGAGCAGTGTAGGAGGTCATGCTGGTGTTTCAGAGTTTAGGGCAGTGCAGTATTGTTCGGGCACTGTAGGGGGTCGTGCTGAGGCTGGTGTTTCAGGGTTTAGGATAGTGCAGTTTTGTTCGGGCTGTGTAGGGGATCGTGCTGGGGCTGGTGTTTCAGGGTTTAGGGCAATGCAGTGGTGTTCGGGCAGTGTAGTGGGTTGTGCTGGGGCTGGTGTTTCAGGATTTATGGCAGTGCAGTAGTGTTCGGGCAGTGTAGGGGGTCATGCTGGTGCTGGTGTTTCAGGTTTAAGGGCAGTGCAGTGGTGTTTGGGCAGTGTAGGGGGACATGCTGGCAGTGGTGTTTCAGGATTTAGGGCAGAGCCGTGGTGTTCGGGCAGTGTAGGGGGTCTTTCTGGGGCTGGTGTTTCAGGGTTTATGGCAGTGCCATGGTGTTCGGGCAGTGTAGGGGGTCTTGCTGGGGCTGGTGTTTCAGGGTTTAGGTCAGTGCAGTCGTGTTCGGGCAGTGTTGGGGGTCTTACTGGGGGTGGTGTTTCAGGGTTTAGGGAAGTGGTGTTCGGGCAGTGTAGGGGTCTTGCTGGGGCTGGTGATTCAGGGACTAGGGCAGTGCAGTGGTGTTCGGGCAGTGTAGAGGTCATGCTGGGGCTGGTGGCTCAGGGTTTAGGGCAGAGAAGTGGTGTTCGGGCACTGTAGGGGGTCGTGCTGGGGGTGGTGTTTCAGGGTTTAGGGCAGTTTGGTGGTGTTCGGGCAGTGTAGCGGGTTGTGCTGGGGCTGGTGTTTCAGGATTTATGGCAGTGCAGTAGTTTTCGGGCAGTGTAGGGGTCATGCTGGTGTTTCAGGTTTAATGGCAGTGAAGTGGTGTTTGGGCTGTGTAGGTTGTCCTGCTGGGGCTGGTGATTCAGGGACTAGGGCAGTGCAGTGGTGTTCGGGCAGTGTAGAGGTCATGCTGGGGCTGGTGGCTCAGGGTTTAGGGCAGAGAAGTGGTGTTCGGGCACTGTAGGGGGTCGTGCTGGGGGTGGTGTTTCAGGGTTTAGGGCAGTTTGGTGGTGTTCGGGCAGTGTAGTGGGTTGTGCTGGGGCTGGTGTTTCAGGATTTATGGCAGTGCAGTAGTTTTCGGGCAGTGTAGGGGGTCATGCTGGTGTTTCAGGTTTAATGGCAGTGAAGTGGTGTTTGGGCTGTGTAGGGGGACATGCTGGCAGTGGTGTTTCAGGGTTTAGGGCAGAGCAGTGGTGTTCGGGCAGAGTAGGGGGAGGTGCTGGGGTGGAGTTTTAGGTTTTAGGGCACAGCAGTGGTGTTCTGGCAGTGTAGGGCATCCTTCTGGGGGTGGTGTTTCAGGGTTTATTGCAGTGCCGTGGTGTTCGGGCAGTGTAGGGGGTCTTGCTGGGGCTGGTGTTTCAGGGTTTATGGCAGTGACATGGTGATCGGGCAGTGTAGGGGGTCTTGCTGGGGCTGGTGTTTCAGGGTTTAGGGCAGTGCAGTGGTGTTCGGGCAGTGTAGGGGGTCTTGCTGGGGGTGGTGTTGCAGTGTTTAGGCAGTGCAATGGTGTTCGGGCAGTGTGAGGGGTAGTGCTGGGGGTGGTGTTTCAGGGTTTAGGGCAGTTTAGTGGTGTTCTGGCAGTGTAGGGGGTCATGCTGGGTCGGGTGTTTCAGGGTTTAGGGCAGTGGTGTTCGGGCAGTGTACGGGGTCGTGCTGGTGCTGGTGTAACAGGGTTTAGGTCAGTGTAGTGGTGTTCAGGCAGTGCAGAGGGTCTTGCTGGGGGTGGTGTTGCAGGCTTTAGGGCAGTGCAGTGGTGTTCGGGCAGTGTGGGGGTAGTGCTGGGGCTGGTGTTTCAGGGTTTAGGGCAGTGCAGTGGTGTTCGGGCAGTGTAGGGCGTCGTGCTGGGGCTGGTGTTTCAGGGTCTAGGGCAGTGCAGTGATATTCGGGCAGTGTATGGGATCATGCTGGGGCTGGTGTTTCAGGGTTTAGGGCAGTGCAGTGATGTTCGGGAAGAGTAGGGGGTCATGCTGGGGCTGGTGTTTCAGGGTTTAGGGCAGAGCAGTAGTGATCGGGAAGAGTAGCGGTTCGTGCTGGGGGTGGTGTTCCAGGGTGTAAGGCAGAGTAGTGGTGTTCGGGCAGTGTTTGGGGTCGTGCTGGGGGTGGTGTTTCAGGGTTTTGGGCAGTGCAGTTGTGTTTGTGCAGTATAGGGGGTCTTGCTGGGGGTGGTGTTTCAGGGTTTAGGAGAGAGCAGTGGTGTTCGGGCAGTGTAGGGGGTCGTGCTGGGGCTGGTGTTTCAGGGCATAGGGCAGAGCAGTGGTGTTTGGGCAGTGTAGGTTGTCCTGCTGGGGCTGGTGATTCAGGGACTAGGGCAGTGCAGTGGTGTTTGGGCAGTGTAGAGGTCATGCTGGGGCTGGTGGCTCAGGGTTTAGGGCAGAGAAGTGGTGTTCGGGCACTGTAGGGGGTCGTGCTGGGGGTGGTGTTTCAGGGTTTAGGGCAGTTTGGTGGTGTTCGGGCAGTGTAGTGGGTTGTGCTGGGGCTGGTGTTTCAGGATTTATGGCAGTGCACTAGTTTTCGGGCAGTGTAGGGGGTCATGCTGGTGTTTCAGGTTTAATGGCAGTGAAGTGGTGTTTGGGCTGTGTAGGGGGACATGCTGGCAGTGGTGTTTCAGGGTTTAGGGCAGAGCAGTGGTGTTCGGGCAGAGTAGGGGGAGGTGCTGGGGTGGAGTTTTAGGTTTTAGGGCACAGCAGTGGTGTTCTGGCAGTGTAGGGCATCCTTCTGGGGGTGGTGTTTCAGGGTTTATTGCAGTGCCGTGGTGTTCGGGCAGTGTAGGGGGTCTTGCTGGGGCTGGTGTTTCAGGGTTTATGGCAGTGCCATGGTGTTCGGGCAGTGTAGGGGGTCTTGCTGGGGCTGGTGTTTCAGGGTTTAGGGCAGTGCAGTGGTGTTCGGGCAGTGTTGGGGGTCTTGCTGGGGGTGGTGTTTCAGGGTTTAGAGAAGTGGTGTTCGGGCAGTGTAGGGGTCTTGCTGGGGATGGTGTTTCAGGGTTTAGGTCAGTGTAGTGGTGTTTGGGCAGTGTAGGGTGTTGTGCTGGGGCTGGTGTCTCAGGGTTTAGGACAGTGCAGTTTTGTTCGGACAGTATAGTGGGTCGTGCTGGGGCTGGTGTTTCAGGGTTTAGGGCAATGCAGTGGTGTTCGGGCAGTGTAGGGGGTCTTGCTGGGGGTGGTGTTGCAGTGTTTAGGCAGTGCAGTGGTGTTCGGGCAGTGTGAGGGGTAGTGCTGGGGGTGGTGTTTCAGGGTTTAGGGCAGTTTAGTGGTGTTCTGGTAGTGTAGGGGGTCATGCTGGGTCTGGTGTTTCAGGGTTTAGGGCAGTGGTGTTCGGGCAGTGTACGGGGTCGTGCTGGTGCTGGTGTATCAGGGTTTAGGGCAGTGTAGTGGTGTTCGAGCAGTGTAGGAGGTCATGCTGGTGTTTCAGAGTTTAGGGCAGTGCAGTATTGTTCGGGCACTGTAGGGGGTCGTGCTGAGGCTGGTGTTTCAGGGTTTAGGATAGTGCAGTTTTGTTCGGGCTGTGTAGGGGATCGTGCTGGGGCTGGTGTTTCAGGGTTTAGGGCAATGCAGTGGTGTTCGGGCAGTGTAGTGGGTTGTGCTGGGGCTGGTGTTTCAGGATTTATGGCAGTGCAGTAGTGTTCGGGCAGTGTAGGGGGTCATGCTGGTGCTGGTGTTTCAGGTTTAAGGGCAGTGCAGTGGTGTTTGGGCAGTGTAGGGGGACATGCTGGCAGTGGTGTTTCAGGATTTAGGGCAGAGCCGTGGTGTTCGGGCAGTGTAGGGGGTCTTTCTGGGGCTGGTGTTTCAGGGTTTATGGCAGTGCCGTGGTGTTCGGGCAGTGTAGGGGGTCTTGCTGGGGCTGGTGTTTCAGGGTTTAGGTCAGTGCAGTCGTGTTCGGGCAGTGTTGGGGGTCTTACTGGGGGTGGTGTTTCAGGGTTTAGGGAAGTGGTGTTCGGGCAGTGTAGGGGTCTTGCTGGGGCTGGTGATTCAGGGACTAGGGCAGTGCAGTGGTGTTCGGGCAGTGTAGAGGTCATGCTGGGGCTGGTGGCTCAGGGTTTAGGGCAGAGAAGTGGTGTTCGGGCACTGTAGGGGGTCGTGCTGGGGGTGGTGTTTCAGGGTTTAGGGCAGTTTGGTGGTGTTCGGGCAGTGTAGCGGGTTGTGCTGGGGCTGGTGTTTCAGGATTTATGGCAGTGCAGTAGTTTTCGGGCAGTGTAGGGGTCATGCTGGTGTTTCAGGTTTAATGGCAGTGAAGTGGTGTTTGGGCTGTGTAGGTTGTCCTGCTGGGGCTGGTGATTCAGGGACTAGGGCAGTGCAGTGGTGTTCGGGCAGTGTAGAGGTCATGCTGGGGCTGGTGGCTCAGGGTTTAGGGCAGAGAAGTGGTGTTCGGGCACTGTAGGGGGTCGTGCTGGGGGTGGTGTTCCAGGGTTTAGGGCAGTTTGGTGGTGTTCGGGCAGTGTAGTGGGTTGTGCTGGGGCTGGTGTTTCAGGATTTATGGCAGTGCAGTAGTTTTCGGGCAGTGTAGGGGGTCATGCTGGTGTTTCAGGTTTAATGGCAGTGAAGTGGTGTTTGGGCTGTGTAGGGGGACATGCTGGCAGTGGTGTTTCAGGGTTTAGGGCAGAGCAGTGGTGTTCGGGCAGAGTAGGGGGAGGTGCTGGGGTGGAGTTTTAGGTTTTAGGGCACAGCAGTGGTGTTCTGGCAGTGTAGGGCATCCTTCTGGGGGTGGTGTTTCAGGGTTTATTGCAGTGCCGTGGTGTTCGGGCAGTGTAGGGGGTCTTGCTGGGGCTGGTGTTTCAGGGTTTATGGCAGTGACATGGTGATCGGGCAGTGTAGGGGGTCTTGCTGGGGCTGGTGTTTCAGGGTTTAGGGCAGTGCAGTGGTGTTCGGGCAGTGTTGGGGGTCTTGCTGGGGGTGGTGTTTCAGGGTTTAGAGAAGTGGTGTTCGGGCAGTGTAGGGGTCTTGCTGGGGATGGTGTTTCAGGGTTTAGGTCAGTGTAGTGGTGTTTGGGCAGTGTAGGGTGTTGTGCTGGGGCTGGTGTCTCAGGGTTTAGGACAGTGCAGTTTTGTTCGGACAGTATAGTGGGTCGTGCTGGGGCTGGTGTTTCAGGGTTTAGGGCAATGCAGTGGTGTTCGGGCAGTGTAGGGGGTCTTGCTGGGGGTGGTGTTGCAGTGTTTAGGCAGTGCAGAGGTGTTCGGGCAGTGTGAGGGGTAGTGCTGGGGGTGGTGTTTCAGGGTTTAGGGCAGTTTAGTGGTGTTCTGGCAGTGTAGGGGGTCATGCTGGGTCTGGTGTTTCAGGGTTTAGGGCAGTGGTGTTCGGGCAGTGTACGGGGTCGTGCTGGTGCTGGTGTATCAGGTTTTAGGGCAGTGTAGTTGTGTTCGAGCAGTGTAGGAGGTCATGCTGGTGTTTCAGAGTTTAGGGCAGTGCAGTATTGTTCGGGCACTGTAGGGGGTCGTGCTGAGGCTGGTGTTTCAGGGTTTAGGATAGTGCAGTTTTGTTCGGGCTGTGTAGGGGATCGTGCTGGGGCTGGTGTTTCAGGTTTTAGGGCAATGCAGTGGTGTTCGGACAGTGTAGTGGGTTGTGCTGGGGCTGGTGTTTCAGGATTTATGGCAGTGCAGTAGTGTTCGGGCAGTGTAGGGGGTCATGCTGGTGCTGGGGTTTCAGGTTTAAGGGCAGTGCAGTGGTGTTTGGGCAGTGTAGGGGGACATGCTGGCAGTGGTGTTTCAGGGTTTAGGGCAGAGCCGTGGTGTTCGGGCAGTGTAGGGGGTCTTTCTGGGGCTGGTGTTTCAGGGTTTATGGCAGTGCCGTGGTGTTCGGGCAGTGTAGGGGGTCTTGCTGGGGCTGGTGTTTCAGGGTTTAGGTCAGTGCAGTCGTGTTCGGGCAGTGTTGGGGGTCTTGCTGGGGGTGGTGTTTCAGGGTTTAGGGAAGTGGTGTTCGGGCAGTGTAGGGGTCTTGCTGGGGATGGTGTTTCAGGGTTTAGGTGAGTGTAGTGGTGTTTGGGCAGTGTGAGGGTCATGCTGGGGGTGGTGTTTCAGGGTTGTAGGAGAGTAGGGTCTGCTATCCTATGGTCACCCCAAATTTTTGCTTTTTGCTTCACTGGTTTTTGACATATTGAGGCTGTGGGCCTGCCAATCAGACCCCCAGCCTGCTGTTCTCTCTACTAAATTAAAACTATGCACCCTAGGTGCATAACCAATTGGAAGTGGATCACCCTGTCAGCCCCTGTACCAGTGTACACTAGGTACCCAGGGCATTGGTGTACCCAAGGCCTGCCAGGGGCTGCAGCATGTATTATGCCACCCCAGGCTTGGCCTAACAACCTGACACAACTGGCTGATCACTCAGCTGGGGTAAGTTGGTGTAATCACCTCTTACTTAGGTGTAGTATACCTATACCTAACCTTAAATGGGACACCTGGTAACCTATAAGTCACTCCTATGGCAGGCCTTAACAATCCTGAAGGCAGAGTGCTTGGTTCCATGTGAGATGGTGCTCTGGCATGAGCTGAGCCTGTCTGCAGTGGTCGGAACAACTTCCTTCTACTGTTTCCAGATATCGTCATACCATATACTCTTAAGTGCATTATGAACCTCGCGGTTAAATGCTATCTTTGGTTGGGCTTTATCAAAACATGTCGAGTAAGGTGTCATACGAATTGGAATACTAACCCCTCGCCAATTCTGGCGACGGGGTTAGCATTCCACCCTTCTAGAGGGACACGACATGTACAGTACCTGAAACCCGGGTAAAATCAGACATAGCCTCAGCTCCACAAAATGGATGCTGCCACCACAGACACAAGTCTGCCCTCCTGCTGCTGGGAGTCCTTCCAGCTTGGGAGGTGTGGACAAAGGGTTTCCTGCCAGGGGAGGTGCGTGCACCACCCCAGACAGGATTTTGTGTATTGGTCAGGTAGGGCTTGAAAGAAACCAGACATGCCTGTGGCTCACAAGGAGCCTCGGTGCATATGCCAGTTCAAACCGGTCCTGGGGCACACCAGTCCCGGGCCTGGGGCGAGCTGGACAAAGGATTGGGGGTGTAACCACCCCCCTTCCTGGTCCCACCCATAGGGAGGGACCTAGCAGGTAGTCCGGCCCCTAGAATCCGAATAAAGGTAGGAGCTGTGTCCTAAGACTTCAGACATCCTGGAATCAACTTGAAACTAAGAAGAAGACGGGAACTTCGACATTCTGCTGCACAGAAGACTGAAGAAAATCTCCCCTGTGGTCAGGGAGTGACCACCTTGCTAACGCAAGCACCATCCAGCGAATCACCGTCTGCTTTGCCGCCGCCTCCCGCCGGAGCCCGAGCCCAGAGACTGACAAGACCTGGACCTCCAGACCTCTCACCGCCCGATCCACAGTCCCTGCAAAGAGGAGACCCGTGGAGGCACCGAGACACGTGGAGCCAGCCATCTTGGAACGACTACGACAAGCTGACCAGTGCAACAACCGAGGCTCCCTCCAAGTTGTGCTTTGGGTCCTGAGAAGCCCAACCCTCGAGCAGCATCTGCACCAAAGGTGAGCCCTCCAGCATCTCCACGATCTGCGTGGGGCCCTTCTGCATTTTGCCACTCGACGCGCCTAACCGGTTGCTGGCCCGCTGGCTAGTGGCCATCTTGGCGACGAAATCTACGACAAACACCGCTGGTCTGGTTGCTCCAGACTGGCCCTTGCTCCCCTCCAAAGGAGCAATCCCTCTGACCTTGCTGGTCAGAACCAACAGCTGATTTCCGAATCCTCCTACAATTGCTTTTGCCAAGGCTTGTTTGCTTCGATCAAGTCGCCGACACCGCCGACAGCGAGAGCCTGCGTGGGACAGCTCGTGAGCCGACTCCTGGACGTCGTCGACCTTCAGGGACCACGTGGCTGCGGAGACAAGCTACCCCTCATCACCTGTTTGCACCCGACATCGCCTGGTACCCATCTGGTGCCACGCTGGTCACTGGCTAGTGACTGTGAACACTGTCCCCTCTGCTTACAGGTCTTCAACATCTCCGATCCACTCTTGGATCCACTGCATCTCTTCCCGACCGACCGCCTGCAGCATCTTTGTCCCAGGCTCAACGGAACAGATAGAAGAAACCCGACGCACTTTGAGGCCTATGCACCCGCTTCCTGTGGGTGAGGTAAAGCTGGTACTCCGGTGCCCATGTGTAGTAATACATCTCTAGTGCCTGTGTTCCAAATCTTAAGTTCCTAGGTCATCCGGAAGATTCCTTTTGCAGTAACTTTGTACTTTTTACGCACCCATTGAAACCTATGGGAGCACGCGTGTGACTATTTGCTCTGCACACGCCACCCGTGGACCTCCTGGTCACTAACTGACGTTAGCTCCTTGTAGGCCCAGCGATTCTAGAGGCCCTAGGCCTTTTCCCTTTTCTGTTCGTGGTACTTATACCACTATTTTAGTATATGGTTCGAGTGGCCACCAGGGCCTATCCATATAAAGTGCAACTTCTGTGTATTCTGTGATAATCTTGTTTGACGATTTGTGCTCCTGTGCTCATAAAGAGACTAGGGGTTACTTTGAGAAATAAATACATATATATTTTGAATATATATCTGTGTGGTGTCCTTTCATTGGTATAAAAGGGGGTTATATTTGGTAAAACAGCTGGCTTAACACGCATCACGAGTTTAGCCTCAAAGACTGCTTAGCCTACGCTACCACTAGGTCAGCTGGTCCGAAAAGGTTGACTTACAACCACACCATAAGGGTTGCTTGGCATGGTACAAGGTGGTCACTAGAACTAGTGAACAGCATATACCAGGCCAACTTCTCACATTGGTGAGCAGCGGTGGGATTTGAGCTTGCTGTGTTTTACCATTGTAATCTCTTGGTTACCAATTGAAAGATCACATAGGTACCTGTAGGTACATATAAAACAAGATTAGATATACATAAGTTCTACTGAACTTAGTTGTTGTAGAGCAAAGGGAGTAGCACACCCTGACTACAACTACTAGATAGGTTTAGTAGGTAAACCCAAGTGTAGGTAGATTGCAACACATCCACCCACACTTAAGAGCAATGGCCGGGGCAGAGGGGTCCACTGTACCCATCTCTGTTGAGAGTGACCCCCAGAGGGCACCATCCAGCTTTGCTACCCTTAATCAGAATGAGCTCAGGCATTTGGCAACTCTTAGAGGCCTTAAACAGCCCAAGAACCCAAACTCTGCTGAGCTCAGAGAGCTCTTACAGAATGATGAGAATCAGAGAGCACTCAAGAAAGCTTCCCAGTTAGCCCCCTTAGGGACAGGAACAGGAGGCCCCCCTTCTAAAGATGCCACTGAAGTACCCCTTCCCAATAGTCACCCCTTAGATGGGATGCCTACCACAGAGGATGAGAGTGAAAAGGATACTGACAGTAGTGAGGATGAAGGGAGAACTAGCCCAGTGCCAAGTGTTATACTTGGCCCAGCTAAACCAAGGCTATTGGGGACTGACAGTGGGTTCAACCCACTGGATCTCCCCAGTGGACTTAACACAGGGCTGGGAAGGCAAAGGAATCGCTCAGGTGACTCCAATGCTTCCCATGGCTCTAGAGGCTCTCAAGGTCACTCCAGGAGAAGGATGACCACCCCTCAGAGGAGGGAACATGAGGCCAAGATGCAAGAGGCCCAGCTGAGGATCAGGAAGCAGGAGCTAGAAGTAGCCCTGATGGAAGAGAAACTTAGCAAGGCTAGACAGCATAAAGAGAGTGGGTCTATACCCACTGGTGGCAGCATTGTCCCTAAGGACAAAGATAGGGTCTTTGATAATAGGAACCTGTCTAAGGTTGTGCCCCCCTACAAAAGTGGGGATGACATCCACAAATGGATAACTGCTCTTGAGAGAGCCTGCAAAGTACAGCAGGTTCCTGAAGACCAGTGGGCAGCAATCCTCTGGCTCTCCTTTGAAGGAAGAGGCAGAGACAGACTCCTCACTGTTAGAGAAGAGGATGTCAGAAACTACAGAGTCCTGAAGAGTGTTCTGGTAGATGGGTTAGGCTTAACCACTGAACAGTACAGGTTAATGTTCAGAGACACCCAAAAGACACAGACTCAGGACTGGTCTGAATACATTGAATGTGCCACTAAGGCTTTGGAGGGTTGGTTGCTGGGAAGTAAGGTATCTGATTTTACAGGATTGTATAATTTGATGATGAGAGAACAGATTTTAAATAACTGTCAAAACCAGCAACTGCATCAACACTTGGTTGACTCTGATCTGACCTCTCCCCAAGAATTGGGAAAGAAGGCAGACAAATGGGTCAGAACCAGGGTTAAGCAAAAGAACCAGAACCAGGGCCAAGGGGGTGATCAGAAGAAAACAGACCAAAAGGGTGGAGATCAGAAACCTAAAGACCAGAAGTCTTCAACAGGGCCCCAAACTACTGCTAAGGAGGGTGGGTCCCAACAGTCCAAGAAGAAGAAAGAAGGTCAGAAGAAACCCTGGTGCAATCATTGTAAAAATACAACTCACTGGACTAGTGATTGCAAAAAGGGTGGAGCCCCCAACACTGTTGCCCCTAAGGCACCTGCTCCCAGTACTACTGTTAGCAGTGTTGGTCCCCAGACAAAGGGTGTAGTGGGAATCACTATGGGAACTGAAGGAGATTCTGACTTAGACAGAACCCTTACACAGGCAGTCTTGATCTGTGATGGGGACATTGATTTGTCCCTGACTGTGAGCCCCAGTAACCTGGGCAAGTACAGACAGACTCCTTTAATTAATGACAAAGTGGCTCAAGCCTACAGGGACACATGTGCCAGTGTCACTATGGTGACACCAGGCTTTGTGGATCCTGGACAGTACATACCAGGTGAGAACTACCTGGTGACCAATGCCAGCAATGCCACTACTTCACATAGTGTGGCAGTTGTTAACTTCTCATGGGGAGGGGTAACTGGCCTCAAAAGGGTTGTGGTTAGTGCAGACCTCCCAGTAGAATGTTTGTTGGGCAATGACCTAGAGAGTTCTCTATGGTCAGAAGTGGAGTACAGGACTCATGCAGAGATGTTAGGTATATCATCACATGTCCTTGCTGTGACCAGGTCACAGGCCAAAAAGTGCCTCACTGAACCTCAGGTCTTGGATCCTGGAACAATGGACCAAGTACCTACCAAGAAGAAGAACAGGAGGGTCAAGGCTGTGCCTTCCCCCCTGCCTCAGAGTGATGATCAGCCTTCCCAGGAAGCTGATCTAGAGGACCCTGAAGGAACTGTCCCTGAAGAGCTTGAACCTGATCAGGTTGAGTTTCTGGGGACAGGGGGACCTTCAAGGGCTGACTTGAGGCAGGCTCAGTTATCCTGTCCCTCTCTTGAACCCCTCAGACAGCTGGCTGCTGCTGAGGCTGCTGGGAATGCTCAAGGTACCCATAAAGTGTATTGGGATGAAGGGCTCCTTTATTCAGAGGCTAGAGACCCCAAGCCTGGTGCAACCAGGAGGTTGGTTATACCTCTGCAATTTAGGGGCTTCCTTCTTACCTTGGCCCATGATATTCCTTTAGCAGGACACCTAGGCCAGAACAAGACCTGGGACAGACTTGTCCCTCACTTTCACTGGCCTCATATGAATGAAGATACAAAGGAGTTTTGTCGCTCCTGTGTTACCTGCCAAGCCAGTGGCAAATCAGGTGGCACAACAAAGGCCCCCCTGATACCACTACCTGTGGTGGGGGTTCCCTTTGAAAGAGTGGGAATAGACATAGTGGGTCCCATGGATCCTCCCACTGCATCTGGGCACAGATTTATACTGGTGGTAGTGGATCATGCCACCAGGTATCCAGAGGCAATTCCCCTTAGGACCACTACAGCTCCTGTTGTGGCCAGGGCCCTGCTGGGAGTATTCTCCAGAGTGGGGTTTCCTAAGGAGGTAGTATCTGACAGAGGTACCAACTTTATGTCAGGATACTTGACAGCTATGTGGAAGGAATGTGGTGTCAACTACAAGTTCACCACCCCTTATCACCCACAATGCAATGGGCTTGTTGAGAGATTCAACAAGACCCTAAAGGGTATGATCAAAGGATTACCTGAAAAGCTCAGGCGAAGATGGGATATCCTTCTACCCTGCCTTCTGTTTGCTTACAGAGAGGTCCCACAAAAAGGAGTTGGCTACAGCCCCTTTGAATTGTTGTTTGGGCACCCTGTGAGAGGCCCACTGTGTTTGGTGAAGGAAGGATGGGAGTTACCTCTCAAAAAGCCTAAGCTAGACATAGTGGACTATGTACTTGGTCTCCGCTCCAGGATGGCTGAGTATATGGAGAAGGCATCTAAAAACCTTGAGGCAAGCCAGGCCTTACCGAAAGCTTGGCATGACCAAAAGGCTGTCTTGGTTGAGTATCAGCCAGGACAGAAGGTATGGGTGTTGGAGCCAGTGGCCCCAGCAGCACTCCAAGACAAATGGTCTGGACCCCATACAATCCTGGAAAAGAAGGGAGAGGTCACCTACTTGGTGGACCTAGGAACTCCCAGGAGTCCCCACAGGGTACTCCATGTTAACAGGCTTAAAGCATATGTTGACAGGGCAGACATGGGCTTGCTCATGGCTACAGATGAGGGACAGGAGGAAGAGAGTGACCCTCTCCCAGACCTGTTGTCTCAGAACCCTGAAGATGGCTCAGTTGAAGGAGTGACCCTTGGAGGCAACCTCACTGCCCATCAGCAGACTGAATGTAGACAGGTTCTACAATCATTTTCACATATGTTTTCCTTGATACCTAGTCAAACTGACTGGTGTACCCATGTTGTGGACACTGGTGACAGTCTGCCTGTAAAGAACAAACTTTACAGACAACCTGACCACGTCAGGGACTGTATAAAGGCTGAGGTACATAAAATGCTGGAATTAGGTGTCATTGAACCCTCAGAGAGCCCCTGGGCTAGCCCAGTGGTTCTGGTCCCCAAACCTCACACCAAAGATGGCAAGAGAGAGATGAGGTTCTGTGTGGACTACAGAGGACTCAATGCTGTCACCAGGACAGATGCACACCCTATTCCAAGGGCAGATGAGCTCATAGACAGACTAGCTTCTGCAAAGTTTTTGAGCACATTTGACTTGACAGCTGGCTATTGGCAAATCAGGTTAGCTGAGGAGTCTAAGGCCAAAACAGCATTCTCAACCCCAGGTGGGCATTATCAGTTTGTGGTGAAGCCCTTTGGTCTGAAGAATGCACCTGCCACCTTCCAAAGGCTGGTGAACCAAGTCCTTACTGGGTTGGATGACTTTTGCGCAGCATATCTTGATGACATTGCTGTCTTTAGTTCCACCTGGGAGGATCACCTGATCCACCTGAAGAAGGCTCTTGAGGCTCTGCAAAGGGCAGGCCTCACTATCAAGGCTACTAAGTGCCAGATAGGGCAGAGTAAGGTTGTGTATTTGGGCCACCTTGTAGGTGGGGGCCAAGTTCAACCACTGGAGAGTAAGATACAGTCCATCAAGGATTGGTCCCCTCCAACCACCCAGACTCAAGTTCGAGCTTTCTTGGGCTTGACTGGGTATTACAGGAAGTTTGTTAAGAACTATGGGTCCATTGTGACTCCTCTTAATGATCTGACATCCAAGAAGATGCCCAAAAAGGTTCAGTGGACAGTAAGCTGTCAAAAGGCATTTGATGACCTGAAGGAGGCCATGTGCTCTGCACCTATCCTGAAAAGTCCTGACTACTCCAAAGAGTTTATTGTCCAAACAGATGCTTCTGAGTTGGGTGTGGGAGCTGTGCTGTCACAACTTAATGTAGATGGTCAAGACCAACCCATTGCTTTTATTAGCAGAAGGTTGACCCCCAGAGAGAAGAATTGGTCAGCTATTGAGAGGGAGGCCTTTGCTGTGGTGTGGGCCCTGAAGAAGCTGAGGCCATACTTGTTTGGCACTCACTTCAAGATTCAGACCGACCATAAGCCCCTCTTGTGGCTAAATCAGATGAAGGGTGAAAACCCCAAACTGCTTAGGTGGTCCATTTCCCTACAGGGGATAGACTTTACAGTGGAGCACCGGCCAGGTACTGACCATGGGAATGCAGATGGTCTCTCCAGGTACTTCCACTTAGGACATGAAGACGAGACTGGTCAAGGCTAGTTTAATGTCCCAGCGTTTGGGGGGGGGTTGTGTAGGAGAGTAGGGTCTGCTATCCTATGGTCACCCCAAATTTTTGCTTTTTGCTTCACTGGTTTTTGACATATTGAGGCTGTGGGCCTGCCAATCAGACCCCCAGCCTGCTGTTCTCTCTACTAAATTAAAACTATGCACCCTAGGTGCATAACCAATTGGAAGTGGATCACCCTGTCAGCCCCTGTACCAGTGTACACTAGGTACCCAGGGCATTGGTGTACCCAAGGCCTGCCAGGGGCTGCAGCATGTATTATGCCACCCCAGGCTTGGCCTAACAACCTGACACAACTGGCTGATCACTCAGCTGGGGTAAGTTGGTGTAATCACCTCTTACTTAGGTGTAGTATACCTATACCTAACCTTAAATGGGACACCTGGTAACCTATAAGTCACTCCTATGGCAGGCCTTAACAATCCTGAAGGCAGAGTGCTTGGTTCCATGTGAGATGGTGCTCTGGCATGAGCTGAGCCTGTCTGCAGTGGTCGGAACAACTTCCTTCTACTGTTTCCAGATATCGTCATACCATATACTCTTAAGTGCATTATGAACCTCGCGGTTAAATGCTATCTTTGGTTGGGCTTTATCAAAACATGTCGAGTAAGGTGTCATACGAATTGGAATACTAACCCCTCGCCAATTCTGGCGACGGGGTTAGCATTCCACCCTTCTAGAGGGACACGACATGTACAGTACCTGAAACCCGGGTAAAATCAGACATAGCCTCAGCTCCACAAAATGGATGCTGCCACCACAGACACAAGTCTGCCCTCCTGCTGCTGGGAGTCCTTCCAGCTTGGGAGGTGTGGACAAAGGGTTTCCTGCCAGGGGAGGTGCGTGCACCACCCCAGACAGGATTTTGTGTATTGGTCAGGTAGGGCTTGAAAGAAACCAGACATGCCTGTGGCTCACAAGGAGCCTCGGTGCATATGCCAGTTCAAACCGGTCCTGGGGCACACCAGTCCCGGGCCTGGGGCGAGCTGGACAAAGGATTGGGGGTGTAACCACCCCCCTTCCTGGTCCCACCCATAGGGAGGGACCTAGCAGGTAGTCCGGCCCCTAGAATCCGAATAAAGGTAGGAGCTGTGTCCTAAGACTTCAGACATCCTGGAATCAACTTGAAACTAAGAAGAAGACGGGAACTTCGACATTCTGCTGCACAGAAGACTGAAGAAAATCTCCCCTGTGGTCAGGGAGTGACCACCTTGCTAACGCAAGCACCATCCAGCGAATCACCGTCTGCTTTGCCGCCGCCTCCCGCCGGAGCCCGAGCCCAGAGACTGACAAGACCTGGACCTCCAGACCTCTCACCGCCCGATCCACAGTCCCTGCAAAGAGGAGACCCGTGGAGGCACCGAGACACGTGGAGCCAGCCATCTTGGAACGACTACGACAAGCTGACCAGTGCAACAACCGAGGCTCCCTCCAAGTTGTGCTTTAGGTCCTGAGAAGCCCAACCCTCGAGCAGCATCTGCACCAAAGGTGAGCCCTCCAGCATCTCCACGATCTGCGTGGGGCCCTTCTGCATTTTGCCACTCGACGCGCCTAACCGGTTGCTGGCCCGCTGGCTAGTGGCCATCTTGGCGACGAAATCTACGACAAACACCGCTGGTCTGGTTGCTCCAGACTGGCCCTTGCTCCCCTCCAAAGGAGCAATCCCTCTGACCTTGCTGGTCAGAACCAACAGCTGATTTCCGAATCCTCCTACAATTGCTTTTGCCAAGGCTTGTTTGCTTCGATCAAGTCGCCGACACCGCCGACAGCGAGAGCCTGCGTGGGACAGCTCGTGAGCCGACTCCTGGACGTCGTCGACCTTCAGGGACCACGTGGCTGCGGAGACAAGCTACCCCTCATCACCTGTTTGCACCCGACATCGCCTGGTACCCATCTGGTGCCACGCTGGTCACTGGCTAGTGACTGTGAACACTGTCCCCTCTGCTTACAGGTCTTCAACATCTCCGATCCACTCTTGGATCCACTGCATCTCTTCCCGACCGACCGCCTGCAGCATCTTTGTCCCAGGCTCAACGGAACAGATAGAAGAAACCCGACGCACTTTGAGGCCTATGCACCCGCTTCCTGTGGGTGAGGTAAAGCTGGTACTCCGGTGCCCATGTGTAGTAATACATCTCTAGTGCCTGTGTTCCAAATCTTAAGTTCCTAGGTCATCCGGAAGATTCCTTTTGCAGTAACTTTGTACTTTTTACGCACCCATTGAAACCTATGGGAGCACGCGTGTGACTATTTGCTCTGCACACGCCACCCGTGGACCTCCTGGTCACTAACTGACGTTAGCTCCTTGTAGGCCCAGCGATTCTAGAGGCCCTAGGCCTTTTCCCTTTTCTGTTCGTGGTACTTATACCACTATTTTAGTATATGGTTCGAGTGGCCACCAGGGCCTATCCATATAAAGTGCAACTTCTGTGTATTCTGTGATAATCTTGTTTGACGATTTGTGCTCCTGTGCTCATAAAGAGACTAGGGGTTACTTTGAGAAATAAATACATATATATTTTGAATATATATCTGTGTGGTGTCCTTTCATTGGTATAAAAGGGGGTTATATTTGGTAAAACAGCTGGCTTAACACGCATCACGAGTTTAGCCTCAAAGACTGCTTAGCCTACGCTACCACTAGGGCAGCTGGTCCGAAAAGGTTGACTTACAACCACACCATAAGGGTTGCTTGGCATGGTACAAGGTGGTCACTAGAACTAGTGAACAGCATATACCAGGCCAACTTCTCACAAGGGTGTAAGGCAGAGCAGTGGTGTTCGGGCAGTGCAGAGGGTCTTGCTGGGGGTGGTGTTGCAGGGTTTAGGGTAGTGCAGTGGTGTTCGGGCAGTGTGGGGGTAGTGCTGGGGCTGGTGTTTCAGGGTTTAGGGCAGTGCAGTGGTGTTCGGGCAGTGTAGGGCATCGTGCTGGGGCTGGTGTTTCAGCTTGTAGGGCAGTGCAGTAGTTTTCGGGCAGTGTAGGAGGTCATGCTGGTGTTTCAGGTTTAATGGCAGTGAAGTGGTGTTTGGGCAGTGTAGGGGGACATGCTGGCAGTGGTGTTTCAGGGTTTAGGGCAGAGCAGTGGTGTTCGGGCAGAGTAGGGGGAGGTGCTGGGGTGGTGTTTTAGGTTTTAGGGCACAGCAGTGATGTTCTGGCAGTGTAAGGCATCCTTCTGGGGGTGGTGTTTCAGTGTTTATTGCAGTGCCGTGGTGTTCGGGCAGTGTAGGGGGTCTTGCTGGGGCTGGTGTTTTAGGGTTTATGGCAGTGCCATGGTGTTCGGGCAGTGTAGTGGGTCTTGCTGGGGCTGGTGTTTCAGGGTTTAGGGCAGTGCAGTGGTGTTCGGGCAGTGTTGGGGGTCTTGCTGGGGGTGGTGTTTCAGGGTTTAGGGAAGTGGTGTTCCGGCAGTGTAGGGGTCTTGCTGGGGATGGTGTTTCACGGTTTAGGTGAGTGTAGTGGTGTTTGGGCAGTGTAGGGTGTTGTGCTGGGGCTGGTGTCTCAGGGTTTAGGACAGTGCAGTTGTGTTCGGACAGTATAGTGGGTCATGCTGGGGCTGGTGTTTCAGGGTTTACGGCAATGCAGTGGTGTTCGGGCAGTGTGGGGGGTTGTGCTGAGGGTGGTGTTTCAGGGTTTATGGTAGTGTAGTGAGGTTAGCGCAGTGTAGGGGGTCTTGCTGGGGGTGGTGTTGCAGTGTTTAGGGCAGTGCAGTGTTGTTCGGGCAGTGTGAGGGGTAGTGCTGGGGGTGGTGTTTCAGGGTTTAGGGCAGTTTAGTGGTGTTCTGGCAGTGTAGGGGGTCATGCTGGGTCTGGTGTTTCAGGGTTTAGGGCAGTGGTGTTTGGGCAGTGTACGGGGTCGTGCTGGGGCTGGTGTATCAGGGTTTAGGGCAGTGTAGTGGTGTTCGAGCAGTGTAGGAGGTCATGATGGTGTTTCAGAGTTTAGGGCAGTGCAGTAGTGTTCGGGCACTGTAGGGGGTCGTGCTGGGGCTGGTGTTTCAGGGTTTAGGATAGTGCAGTTTTGTTCGGGCTGTGTAGGGGATCGTGCTGGGGCTGGTGTTTCAGGGTTTAGGGCAATGCAGTGGTGTTCGGGCAGTGTAGTGGGTTGTGCTGGGGCTGGTGTTTCAGGATTTATGGCAGTGCAGTAGTGTTCGGGCAGTGTAGGGGGTCATGCTGGTGCTGGTGTTTCAGGTTTAAGGGCAGTGCAGTGGTGTTTGGGCAGTGTAGGGGGACATGCTGGCAGTGGTGTTTCAGGGTTTAGGGCAGAGCCGTGGTGTTCGGGCAGTGTAGGGGGTCTTTCTGGGGTTGGTGTTTCAGGGTTTATGGCAGTGCCGTGGTGTTCGGGCAGTGTAGGGGGTCTTGCTGGGGCTGGTGTTTCAGGGTTTAGGTCAGTGCAGTGGTGTTCGGGCAGTGTTGGGGGTCTTGCTGGGGGTGGTGTTTCAGGGTTTAGGGAAGTGGTGTTCGGGCAGTGTAGGGGTCTTGCTGGGGATGGTGTTTCAGGGTTTAGGTGAGTGTAGTGGTGTTTGGGCAGTGTGAGGGTCATGCTGGGGGTGGTGTTTCAGGGTGTAAGGCAGAGCAGTTGTGTTCGGGCAGTGCAGAGGGTCTTGCTGGGGGTGGTGTTGCAGGGTTTAGGGTAGTGCAGTGGTGTTCGGGCAGTGTGGGGATAGTGCTGGGGCTGGTGTTTCAGGGTTTAGGGCAGTGCAGAGGGTCTTGCTGGGGCTGGTGTTGCAGTGTTTAGGGCAGTGCAGTGGTGTTCGGGCAGTGTGAGGGGTAGTGCTGGGTGTGGTGTTTCAGGGTTTAGGGCAGTTTAGTGGTGTTCTGGCAGTGTAGGGGGTCATGCTGGGTCTGGTGTTTCAGGGTTTAGGGCAGTGGTGTTTGGGCAGTATACGGGGTCGTGCTGGGGCTGGTGTATCAGGGTTTAGGGCAGTGTAGTGGTGTTCGAGCAGTGTAGGAGGTCATGATGGTGTTTCAGAGTTTAGGGCAGTGCAGTAGTGTTCGGGCACTGTAGGGGGTCGTGCTGGGGCTGGTGTTTCAGGGTTTAGGATAGTGCAGTTTTGTTCGAGCTGTGTAGGGGATCGTGCTGGGGCTGGTGTTTCAGGGTTTAGGGCAATGCAGTGGTGTTCGGGCAGTGTAGTGGGTTGTGCTGGGGCTGGTGTTTCAGGATTTATGGCAGTGCAGTAGTGTTCGGGCAGTGTAGGGGGTCATGCTGGTGCTGGTGTTTCAGGTTTAAGGGCAGTGCAGTGGTGTTTGGGCAGTGTAGGGGGACATGCTGGCAGTGGTGTTTCAGGGTTTAGGGCAGAGCCGTGGTGTTCGGGCAGTGTAGGGGGTCTTTCTGGGGCTGGTGTTTCAGGGTTTATGGCAGTGCCGTGGTGTTCGGGCAGTGTAGGGGGTCTTGCTGTGGCTGGTGTTTCAGGGTTTAGGTCAGTGCAGTGGTGTTCGGGCAGTGTTGGGGGTCTTGCTGGGGGTGGTGTTTCAGGGTTTAGGGAAGTGGTGTTCGGGCAGTGTAGGGGTCTTGCTGGGGATGGTGTTTCAGGGTTTAGGAGAGTGTAGTGGTGTTTGGGCAGTGTGAGGGTCATGCTGGGGGTGGTGTTTCAGGGTGTAAGGCAGAGCAGTTGTGTTCGGACAGTGCAGAGGGTCTTGCTGGGGGTGGTGTTTCAGGGTTTAGGGCAGTGCAGTGATGTTCGGGAAGAGTAGGGGGTAATGCTGGGGCTGGTGTTTCAGGGTTTAGGGCAGAGCAGTGGTGTTCGGGCAGAGTAGCGGTTCGTGCTGGGGGTGGTGTTCTAGGGTGTAAGGCAGAGTAGTGGTGTTCGGGCAGTGTTTTGGGTCGTGCTGGGGTGGTGTTTCAGGGTTTTGGGCAGTGCAGTTGTGTTCGTGCAGTGTAGGGGGTCTTGCTGGGGGTGGTGTTTCAGGGTTTAGGAGAGAGCAGTGTGTTCGGGCAGTGTAGGGGGTCGTGCTGGGGCTGGTGTTTCAGGGCATAGGGCAGAGCAGTGGTGTTTGGGCAGTGTAGGTGGTCGTGCTGGGGCTGGTGTTTCAGGGATTAGGGCAGTGCAGTGGTGTTCGGGCAGTATAGGAGGTCATGCTGGGGCTGGTGGCTAAGGGTTTAGGGCAGAGAAGTGGTGTTCGGGGAGTGTAGGGGGTCATGCTGGTGCTGGTGTTTCAGGGTTTATAGCAGTGTAGTGGTGTTCGAGCAGTGTAGGAGGTCATTCTGGTGTTTCAGGGATTAGGGCAGTGCAGTGATGTTCGGGCAGTGTAGGGGGTCGTGCTGAGGCTGGTGTTTCAGGGTTTAGGATAGTGCAGTTTTGTTCAGGCAGTGTAGGGGGTCGTGCTGGGGCTGGTATTTCAGGGTTTAGAGCAGTGCAGTGGTATTGGAGCAGTGTAGGAGGTCGTGCTGGGGCTGGTGTTTCAGGGTTTATTGCATTGTAGTGGTGTTCGAGCAGTGTAGGAGGTCGTGTTGGAGCTGGTGTTTCAGGGTTTAGGGCATTGTAGTGGTGTTTGGGCAGTGTAGGGTGTTGTGCTGGGGCTGGTGTCTCAGGGTTTAGGACAGTGCAGTTTTGTTCGGGCAGTGTAGTGGGTCGTGCTGGGACTGGTGTTTTAGGATTTAGGGCAATGCAGTGGTGTTCGGACAGTGTAGGGGGTTGTGCTGAGGGTGGTGTTTCAGGGTTTATGGTAGTGTAGTGGTATTCGGGCAGTGTAGGGGGTCTTGCTGGGGGTGGTGTTGCAGGGTTTAGGGCAGTGCAGTGGTGTTCGGGCAGTGTGGGGGGTAGTGCTGGGGCTGGTGTTCCAGGGTTTAGGGCAGTACAGTTGTGTTCAGGCAGTGTAGGGCATCGTGCTGGGGCTGGTGTTTCAGGGTGTAGGGCAGTGCAGTGATGTTCGGGCAGAGTAAGGGGTCATGCTGGGGCTGGTGTTTCAGGGTTTAGGGCAGAGCAGTGGTGTTCGGACAGTGTAGGGGGTTGTGCTGAGGGTGGTGTTTCAGGGTTTATGGTAGTGTAGTGGTGTTCGCGCAGTGTAGGGCGTCTTGCTGGGAGTGGTGTTGCAGGGTTTAGGGCAGTGCAGTGGTGTTCGGGCAGTGTGGAGGGTAGTGCTGGGGCTGGTGTTTCATGGTTTAGGGCAGTACAGTTGTGTTCAGGCAGTGTAGGGCATCGTGCTGGGGCTGGTGTTTCAGGGTGTAGGGCAGTGCAGTGATGTTCGGGCAGAGTAAGGGGTCATGCTGTGGCTGGTGTTTCAGGGTTTAGGGCAGAGCAGTGGTGTTCGGGCAGAGTAGCGGTTCGTGCTGGGGGTGGTGTTCCAGGGTGTAAGGCAGAGTAGTGGTGTTCGGGCTGTCTTTGGGGTTGTGCTGGGGGTGGTGTTTCAGGGTTTTGGGCAGTGCAGTTGTGTTCGTGCAGTGTAGGGGGTCTTTCTGGGGGTGGTGTTTCAGGGTTTAGGAGAGAGCAGTGGTGTTTGGGCAGTGTAAGGGGTCGTGCTGGGGCTGGTGTTTCAGGGTTTAGGGTTGTGAAGTGGGGTACGGGCAGTGTAGGGGGTCATGCTGGGGCTGGTGGCTCAGTGTTTAGGGCAGAGCAGTGGTGTTCGGGCAGTGTAGGGGGTCTTGCTGGGGCTGGTGTTTCAGGGTTTAGGACCCTGGTGTTCGGGCAGTGTAGGGGGCCGTGCTGGGGCTGGTGTTTCAGGGTTTAGGGCAGTGTAGTGGTGTTCGAGCGGTGTAGGAGGTCATGCTGGTGTTTCAGGGTTTTGGGCAGTGCAGTGGTGTTCGGGCAGTGTAGGGGTCGTGCTTGGGCTAGTATTTCAGGGTTTAGGCCATTGCAGTAGTGTTAGAGCAGTGTAGGAGGTAATGTTGGAGCTGGTGTTTCAGGGTTTAGGGCAGTGTAGTGGTGTTCGGGCAGTGTAGGGTGTTGTGGTGGGGCTGGTGTCTCAGGGTTTAGGACAGTGCAGTTTTGTTCGGGCAGTGTAGTGGGTCGTGCTGGGGCTGGTGTTTCAGGGTTTAGAGCAGTGCAGTGGTATTGGAGCAGTGTAGGAGGTCGTGCTGGGGCTGGTGTTTCAGGGTTTATTGCATTGTAGTGGTGTTCGAGCAGTGTAGGAGGTCATGTTGGAGCTGGTGTTTCAGGGTTTAGGGCATTGTAGTGGTGTTTGGGCAGTGTAGGGTGTTGTGCTGGGAATGGTGTCTCAGGGTTTAGGACAGTGCAGTTTTGTTCGGGCAGTGTAGTGGGTCGTGCTGGGACTGGTGTTTTAGGATTTAGGGCAATGCAGTGGTGTTCGGACAGTGTAGGGGGTTGTGCTGAGGGTGGTGTTTCAGGGTTTATGGTAGTGTAGTGGTGTTCGGGCAGTGTAGGGGGTCTTGCTGGGGGTGGTGTTGCAGGGTTTAGGGCAGTGCAGTGGTGTTCGGGCAGTGTGGGGGGTAGTGCTGGGGCTGGTGTTTCAGGGTTTAGGGCAGTACAGTTGTGTTCAGGCAGTGTAGGGCATCGTGCTGGGGCTGGTGTTTCAGGGTGTAGGGCAGTGCAGTGATGTTCGGGCAGAGTAAGGGGTCATGCTGGGGCTGGTGTTTCAGGGTTTAGGGCAGAGCAGTGGTGTTCGGACAGTGTAGGGGGTTGTGCTGAGGGTGGTGTTTCAGGGTTTATGGTAGTGTAGTGGTGTTCGCGCAGTGTAGGGGGTCTTGCTGGGAGTGGTGTTGCAGGGTTTAGGGCAATGCAGTGGTGTTCGGGCAGTGTAGGGGGTCTTGCTGGGGCTGGTGTTTCAGGGTTTAGGACCCTGGTGTTCGGGCAGTGTAGGGGGCCGTGCTGGGGCTGGTGTTTCAGGGTTTAGGGCAGTGTAGTGGTGTTCGAGCGGTGTAGGAGGTCATGCTGGTGTTTCAGGGTTTTGGGCAGTGCAGTGGTGTTCGGGCAGTGTAGGGGTCGTGCTTGGGCTAGTATTTCAGGGTTTAGGCCATTGCAGTAGTGTTAGAGCAGTGTAGGAGGTAATGTTGGAGCTGGTGTTTCAGGGTTTAGGGCAGTGTAGTAGTGTTCGGGCAGTGTAGGGTGTTGTGGTGGGGCTGGTGTCTCAGGGTTTAGGACAGTGCAGTTTTGTTCGGGCAGTGTAGTGGGTCGTGCTGGGGCTGGTGTTTCAGGGTTTAGAGCAGTGCAGTGGTATTGAAGCAGTGTAGGAGGTCGTGCTGGGGCTGGTGTTTCAGGGTATATTGCATTGTAGTGGTGTTCGAGCAGTGTAGGAGGTCATGTTGGAGCTGGTGTTTCAGGGTTTAGGGCATTGTAGTGGTGTTTGGGCAGTGTAGGGTGTTGTGCTGGGGCTGGTGTCTCAGGGTTTAGGACAGTGCAGTTTTGTTCGGGCAGTGTAGTGGGTCGTGCTGGGACTGGTGTTTTAGGATTTAGGGCAATGCAGTGGTGTTCGGACAGTGTAGGGGGTTGTGCTGAGGGTGGTGTTTCAGGGTTTATGGTAGTGTAGTGGTGTTCGGGCAGTGTAGGGGGTCTTGCTGGGGGTGGTGTTGCAGGGTTTAGGGCAGTGCAGTGGTGTTCGGGCAGTGTGGGGGGTAGTGCTGGGGCTGGTGTTTCAGGGTTTAGGGCAGTACAGTTGTGTTCAGGCAGTGTAGGGCATCGTGCTGGGGCTGGTGTTTCAGGGTGTAGGGCAGTGCAGTGATGTTCGGGCAGAGTAAGGGGTCATGCTGGGGCTGGTGTTTCAGGGTTTAGGGCAGAGCAGTGGTGTTCGGACAGTGTAGGGGGTTGTGCTGAGGGTGGTGTTTCAGGGTTTATGGTAGTGTAGTGGTGTTCGCACAGTGTAGGGGGTCTTGCTGGGAGTGGTGTTGCAGGGTTTAGGGCAGTGCAGTGGTGTTCGGGCAGTGTGGAGGGTAGTGCTGGGGCTGGTGTTTCAGGGTTTAGGGCAGTACAGTTGTGTTCAGGCAGTGTAGGGCATCGTGCTGGGGCTGGTGTTTCAGGGTGTAGGGCAGTGCAGTGGTGTTCGGGCAGAGTAAGGGGTCATGCTGTGGCTGGTGTTTCAGGGTTTAGGGCAGAGCAGTGGTGTTCGGGCAGAGTAGCGGTTCGTGCTGGGGGTGGTGTTCCAGGGTGTAAGGCAGAGTAGTGGTGTTCGGGCCGTCTTTGGGGTTGTGCTGGGGGTGGTGTTTCAGGGTTTTGGGCAGTGCAGTTGTGTTCGTGCAGTGTAGGAGGTCTTTCTGGGGGTGGTGTTTCAGGGTTTAGGAGAGAGCAGTGGTGTTTGGGCAGTGTAAGGGGTCGTGCTGGGGCTGGTGTTTCAGGGTTTAGGGCAGTGAAGTGGGGTTCGGACAGTGTAGGGGGTCATGCTGGGGCTGGTGGCTCAGTGTTTAGGGCAGAGCAGTGGTGTTCGGGCAGTGTAGGGGGTCTTGCTGGGGCTGGTGTTTCAGGGTTTAGGGCCCTGGTGTTCGGGCAGTGTAGGGGGCCGTGCTGGGGCTGGTGTTTCAGGGTTTAGGGCAGTGTAGTGGTGTTCGAGCGGTGTAGGAGGTCATGCTGGTGTTTCAGGGTTTTGGGCAGTGCAGTGGTGTTCGGGCAGTGTAGGGGTCGTGCTTGGGCTAGTATTTCAGGGTTTAGGCCATTGCAGTAGTGTTAGAGCAGTGTAGGAGGTAATGTTGGAGCTGGTGTTTCAGGGTTTAGGGCAGTGTAGTGGTGTTCGGGCAGTGTAGGGTGTTGTGGTGGGGCTGGTGTCTCAGGGTTTAGGACAGTGCAGTTTTGTTCGGGCAGTGTAGTGGGTCGTGCTGGGGAGGTGTTTCAGATTTTAGGGCAATGCAGTGGTGTTTGGGCAGTGTAGGGGGTTTTGCTGGGGGTGGTGTTTCAGGGTTTAGGGTAGTGTAGTGGTGTTCGGGCAGTGTGGGGGGTAGTGCTGGGGCTGGTGTTTCAGGGTTTAGGCCATTGCGGTAGTGTTAGAGCAGTGTAGGAGGTAATGTTGGAGCTGGTGTTTCAGGGTTTAGGGCAGTGTAGTGGTGTTCGGGCAGTGTAGGGTGTTGTGGTGGGGCTGGTGTCTCAGGGTTTAGCACAGTGCAGTTTTGTTCGGGCAGTGTAGTGGGTCGTGCTGGGGAGGTGTTTCAGATTTTAGGGCAATGCAGTGGTGTTTGGGCAGTGTAGGGGGTTGTGCTGGGGGTGGTGTTTCAGGGTTTAGGGTAGTGTAGTGGTGTTCGGGCAGTGTGGGGGGTAGTGCTGGGGCTGGTGTTTCAGGGTTTAGGGCAGTGCAGGTTTGTTCGGGCAGTGTAGTGGGTCATGCTGGGGCTGGTGTTTCAGAGTTTAGGGCAATGCAGTGGTGTTTGGGCAGTGTAGGGGGTTGGGCTGGGGGTGGTGTTTCAGGGTTTAGGGTAGTGTAGTGGTGTTCGGGCAGTGTGGGGGGTAGTGCTGGGGCTGGTGTTTCAGGGTTTAGGGCAGTACAGTTGTGTTCAGGCAGTGTAGGGCATCGTGCTTGGGCTGGTGTTTCAGGGTGTAGGGCAGTGCAGTGATGTTCGGGCAGTGTAGGGGGTCATGCTGGGGCTGGTGTTTCAGGGTTTAGGGCAGTGCAGTGATGTTCGGGCAGAGTAAGGGGTCATGCTGGGGCTGGTGTCTCAGGGTTTAGGGCAGAGCAGTGGTGTTCGGGCAGAGTAGAGGTTCGTGCTGGGGGTGGTGTTCCAGGGTTTTGGGCAGTGCAGTTGTGTTTGTGAATTGTAGGGGGTCTTTCTGGGGGTGGTGTTTCAGGGTTTAGAAGAGAGCAGTGGTGATCGGGCAGTGTTGGGTGTCGTGCTGGGGCTGGTGTTTCAGGGTGTAGGGCAGAGCAGTGGTGTTTGGGCAGTGTAGGGGATCGTGCTGGGGCTGGTGTTTCAGGGTTTAGGGCAGTGCAGTGGTGTTCGGGCAGTGTAGGGGGTCATGATGGGGCTGGTGGCACAGGGATTAGGGCAGAGCAGTGGTGTTCCGGCAGAGTAGGGGGTCTTGCTGGGGGTGGTGTTGCAGGGTTTAGGGCAGTGCAGTTCTGTTCGGGCAGTGTAGGGCGTTGTGCTGGGGCTGGTGTTTCAGGGTGTAGGGCAGTGCAGTGATGTTCGGGCAGTGTAGGGGGTCATGCTGGGGCTGTTGTTTCAGGGTTTAGGGCAGTGCAGTGATGTTTGGGCAGAGTAAGGGGTCATGCTGGGGCTGGTGTTTCATAGTTTAGGGCAGAGCAGTGGGGTTCGGGCAAAGTAGCGGTTCGTGCTGGGGGTGGTGTTCCAGGGTGTAAGGCAGATTAGTGGTGTTCGGGCCGTCTTTGGGGTTGTGCTGGGGGTGGTGTTTCAGGGTTTTGGGCAGTGCAGTTGTGTTCGTGCAGTGTAGGGGGTCTTTCTGGGGGTGGTGTTTCAGGGTTTAGGAGAGAGCAGTGGTGTTTGGGCAGTGTAGGGGGTTGTGCTGGGGCTGGTGTTTCAGGGTTTAGGGCAGTGCAGTGGTGTTAGGGCAGTGTAGGGGTTCATGCTGGGGCTCGTGGCTCAGGGTTTAGGGCAGAGCAGTGGTGTTAGGCAAGTGTAGGGGGTCTTGCTGGGGCTGGTGTTTCAGGGTTTAGGGTCCTGGTGTTTGGGCAGAGTAGGGGTCCGTGCTGGGGCTGGTGTTTCACGGTTTAGGGCAGAGCAGTGGTGTTCGGACAGTGTAGGGGGTTGTGCTGAGGGTGGTGTTTCAGGGTTTATGGTAGTGTAGTGGTGTTCGCACAGTGTAGGGGGTCTTGCTGGGGGTGGTGTTGCAGGGTTTAGGGCAGTGCAGTGGTGTTCGGGCAGTGTGGGGGGTAGTGCTGGGGCTGGTGTTTCAGGGTTTAGGGCAGTACAGTTGTGTTCAGGCAGTGTAGGACATCGTGCTGGGGCTGGTGTTTCAGGGTGTAGGGCAGTGCAGTGATGTTCGGGCAGAGTAAGGGGTCATGCTGGGGCTGGTGTTTCAGGGTTTAGGGCAGAGCAGTGGTGTTCGGGCAGAGTAGCGGTTCGTGCTGGGGGTGGTGTTCCAGGGTGTAAGGCAGAGTAGTGGTGTTCGGGCCGTCTTTGGGGTTGTGCTGGGGGTGGTGTTTCAGGGTTTTGGGCAGTGCAGTTGTGTTCGTGCAGTGTAGGGGGTCTTTCTGGGGGTGGTGTTTCAGGGTTTAGGAGAGAGCAGTGGTGTTTGGGCAGTGTAAGGGGTCGTGCTGGGGCTGGTGTTTCAGGGTTTAGGGCAGTGAAGAGGGGTTCGGGCAGTGTAGGGGGTCATGCTGGGGCTGGTGGCTCAGTGTTTAGGGCAGAGCAGTGGTGTTCGGGCAGTGTAGGGGGTCTTGTTGGGCTGGTGTTTCAGGGTTTAGGGCCCTGGTGTTCGGGCAGTGTAGGGGGCCGTGCTGGGGCTGGTGTTTCAGGGTTTAGGGCAGTGTAGTGGTGTTCGGGCGGTGTAGGAGGTCATGCTGGTGTTTCAGGGTTTAGGGCAGTGCAGTGGTGTTCGGGCAGTGTAGGGGTCATGCTGGGGCTGGTGTTTCAGGGTTTAGGATAGTGCAGTGTTTTTCGAGCAGTGTAGGAGGTCGTGCTTGGGCTAGTGTTTCAGGGTTTAGGCCATTGCAGTAGTGTTAGAGCAGTGTAGGAGGTCATGTTGGAGCTGGTGTTTCAGGGTTTAGGACAGTGCAGTTTTGTTTGGGCAGTGTAGTGTGTCATGCTGGGGCTGGTGTTTCAGAGTTTAGGGCAATGCAGTGGTGTTTGGGCAGTGTAAGGGGTTGTGCTGGGGGTGGTGTTTCAGGGTTTAGGGTAGTGTAGTGGTGTTCGGGCAGTGTGTGGGGTAGTGCTGGGGCTGGTGTTTCAGGGTTTAGGGCAGTACAGTTGTGTTCAGGCAGTGTAGGGCATCGTGCTTGGGCTGGTGTTTCAGGGTGTAGGGCAGTGCAGTGATGTTCGGGCAGTGTAGGGGGTCATGCTGGGGCTGGTGTTTCAGGGTTTAGGGCAGTGCAGTGATGTTCGGGCAGAGTAAGGGGTCATGCTGGGGCTGGTGTTTCAGGGTTTAGGGCAGAGCAGTGGTGTTCGGGCAGAGTAGCGGTTCGTGCTGGGGGTGGTGTTCCAGGGTGTAAGGCAGAGTAGTGGTGTTCGGGCCGTCTTTGGGGTTGTGCTGGGGGTGGTGTTTCAGGGTTTTGGGCAGTGCAGTTGTGTTTGTGAATTGTAGGGGGTCTTTCTGGGGGTGGTGTTTCAGGGTTTAGGAGAGAGCAGTGGTGTTCAGGCAGTGTTGGGTGTCGTGCTGGGGCTGGTGTTTCAGGGTGTAGGGCAGAGCAGTGGTGTTTGGGTAGTGTAGGGGGTCGTGCTGGGGCTGGTGTTTCAGGGTTTAGGGCAGTGCAGTGGTGTTCGGGCAGTGTAGGGGGTCATGCTGGGGCTGGTGGCTCAGGGATTAGGGCAGAGCAGTGGTGTTCCGGCAGTGTAGGGGGTCTTGCTGGGGGTGGTGTTGCAGGGTTTAGGGCAGGGCAGTTGTGTTCGGGCAGTGTAGGGCGTCGTGCTGGGGCTGGTGTTTCAGGGTGTAGGGCAGTGCAGTGATGTTCGGGCAGTGTAGGGGGTCATGCTGGGGCTGTTGCTTCAGGGTTTAGGGCAGTGCAGTGATGTTTGGGCAGAGTAAGGGGTCATGCTGGGGCTGTTGTTTCAGGGTTTAGGGCAGTGCAGTGATGTTTGGGCAGAGTAAGGGGTCATGCTGGGGCTGGTGTTTCATAGTTTAGGGCAGAGCAGTGGTGTTCGGGCAGAGTAGCGGTTCATGCTGGGGGTGGTGTTCCAGGGTGTAAGGCAGAGTAGTGGTGTTCGGGCCGTCTTTGGGGTTGTTTTGGGGGTGGTGTTTCAGGGTTTTGGGCAGTGCAGTTGTGTTCGTGCAGTGTAGGGGGTCTTTCTGGGGGTGGTGTTTCAGGGTTTAGGAGAGAGCAGTGGTGTTTGGGCAGTGTAGGGGGTTGTGCTGGGGCTGGTGTTTCAGGGTTTAGGGGAGTGCAGTGGTGTTAGGGCAGTGTAGGGGTTCATGCTGGGGCTCGTGGCTCAGGGTTTAGGGCAGAGCAGTGGTGTTAGGCAAGTGTAGGGGGTCTTGCTGGGGCTGGTGTTTCAGGGTTTAGGGTCCTGGTGTTTGGGCAGAGTAGGGGTCCGTGCTGGGGCTGGTGTTTCACGGTTTAGGGCAGAGCAGTGGTGTTCGGACAGTGTAGGGGGTTGTGCTGAGGGTGGTGTTTCAGGGTTTATGGTAGTGTAGTGGTGTTCGCGCAGTGTAGGGGGTCTTGCTGGGGGTGGTGTTGCAGGGTTTAGGGCAGTGCAGTGGTGTTCGTGCAGTGTGGGGGGTCATGCTGGGGCTGGTGTTTCAGGGTTTAGGGCAGAGCAGTGGTGTTCGGGCAGAGTAGCGGTTCGTGCTGGGGGTGGTGTTCCAGGGTGTAAGGCAGAGTAGTGGTGTTCGGGCTGTCTTTGGGGTTGTGCTGGGGGTGGTGTTTCAGGGTTTTGGGCAGTGCAGTTGTGTTCGTGCAGTGTAGGGGGTCTTTCTGGGGGTGGTGTTTCAGGGTTTAGGAGAGAGCAGTGGTGTTTGGGCAGTGTAAGGGGTCGTGCTGGGGCTGGTGTTTCAGGGTTTAGGGCAGTGAAGAGGGGTTCGGGCAGTGTAGGGGGTCATGCTGGGGCTGGTGGCTCAGTGTTTAGGGCAGAGCAGTGGTGTTCGGGCAGTGTAGGGGGTCTTGCTGGGGCTTGTGTTTCAGGGTTTAGGGCCCTGGTCTTCGGGCAGTGTAGGGGGCCGTGCTGGGGCTGGTGTTTCAGGGTTTAGGGCAGTGTAGTGGTGTTCGGGCGGTGTAGGAGGTCATGCTGGTGTTTCAGGGTTTAGGGCAGTGCAGTGGTGTTCGGGCAGTGTAGGGGTCATGCTGGGGCTGGTGTTTCAGGGTTTAGGATAGTGCAGTGGTTTTCGAGCAGTGTAGGAGGTCGTGCTGGTGCTAGTGTTTCATGGTTTAGGCCATTGCAGTAGTGTTAGAGCAGTGTAGGAGGTCATGTTGGAGCTGGTGTTTCAGGGTTTAGGGCAGTGTAGTGGTGTTCGGGCAGTGTAGGGTGTTGTGCTGGGGCTGGTGTCTCAGGGTTTAGGACAGTGCAGTTTTGTTCGGGCAGTGTAGTGGGTCGTGCTGGGGCTGGTGTTTCAGATTTTAGGGCAATGCAGTGGTGTTTGGGCAGTGTAGGGGGTTGTGCTGGGGGTGGTGTTTCAGGGTTTCGGGTAGTGTAGTGGTGTTCGGGCAGTGTGGGGGGTAATGCTGGGGCTGGTGTTTCAGGGTTTAGGGCAGTGCTTGTTTTTTCGGGCAGTGTAGTGGGTCGTGCTGGGGCTGGTGTTTCAGAGTTTAGGGCAATGCAGTGGTGTTTGGGCAGTGTAGGGGGTTGTGCTGGGGGTGGTGTTTCAGGGTTTAGGGTAGTGTAGTGGTGTTCGGGCAGTGTGGGGGGTAGTGCTGGGGCTGGTGTTTCAGGGTTTAGGGCAGTACAGTTGTGTTCAGGCAGTGTAGGGCATCGTGCTTGGGCTGGTGTTTCAGGGTGTAGGGCAGTGCAGTGATGTTCGGGCAGTGTAGGGGGTCATGCTGGGGCTGGTGTTTCAGGGTTTAGGGCAGTGCAGTGATGTTCGGGCAGAGTAAGGGGTCATGCTGGGGCTGGTGTTTCAGGGTTTAGGGCAGAGCAGTGGTGTTCGGGCAGAGTAGCGGTTCGTGCTGGGGGTGGTGTTCCAGGGTGTAAGGCAGAGTAGTGGTGTTCGGGCCGTCTTTGGGGTTGTGCTGGGGGTGGTGTTTCAGGGTTTTGGGCAGTGCAGTTGTGTTTGTGAATTGTAGGGGGTCTTTCTGGGGGTGGTGTTTCAGGGTTTAGGAGAGAGCAGTGGTGTTCGGGCAGTGTTGGATGTCGTGCTGGAGCTGGTGTTTCAGGGTGTAGGGCAGAGCAGTGGTGTTTGGGCAGTGTAGGGGGTCGTGCTGGGGCTGGTGTTTCAGGGTTTAGGGCAGTGCAGTGGTGTTCGGGCAGTGTAGGGGGTCATGCTGGGGCTGGTGGCTCAGGGATTAGGGCAGAGCAGTGGTGTTCCGGCAGTGTAGGGGGTCTTGCTGGGGGTGGTTTTGCAGGGTTTAGGGCAGGGCAGTTGTGTTCGGGCAGTGTAGGGCGTCGTGCTGGGGCTGGTGTTTCAGGGTGTAGGGCAGTGCAGTGATGTTCGGGCAGTGTAGGGGGTCATGCTGGTTCTGTTGTTTCAGGGTTTAGGGCAGTGCAGTGATGTTTGGGCAGAGTAAGGGGTCATGCTGGGGCTGGTGTTTCATAGTTTAGGGCAGAGCAGTGGTGTTCGGGTAGAGTAGCGGTTCGTGCTGGGGGTGGTGTTCCAGGGTGTAAGGCAGAGTAGTGGTGTTCGGGCCGTCTTTGGGGTTGTTTTGGGGGTGGTGTTTCAGGGTTTTGGGCAGTGCAGTTGTGTTCGTGCAGTGTAGGGGGTCTTTCTGGGGGTGGTGTTCCAGGGTGTAAGGCAGAGTAGTGGTGTTCGGGCCGTCTTTGGGGTTGTGCTGGGGGTGGTGTTTCAGGGTTTTGGGCAGTGCAGTTGTGTTTGTGACTTGTAGGGGGTCTTTCTGGGGGTGGTGTTTCAGGGTTTAGGAGAGAGCAGTGGTGTTCGGGCAGTGTAGGGGTTCGTGCTGGGGCTGGTGTTTCAGGGCATAGGGCAGAGCAGTGGTGTTTGGGCAGTGTAGGTGGTCGTGCTGGGGCTGGTGTTTCAGGGATTAGGGCAGTGCAGTGGTGTTCGGGCAGTATAGGAGGTCATGCTGGGGCTGGTGGCTAAGGGTTTAGGGCAGAGAAGTGGTGTTCGGGGAGTGTAGGGGGTCATGCTGGTGCTGGTGTTTCAGGGTTTATAGCAGTGTAGTGGTGTTCGAGCAGTGTAGGAGGTCATGCTGGTGTTTCAGGAATTAGGGCAGTGCAGTGATGTTCGGGCAGTGTAGGGGGTTGTGCTGAGGCTGGTGTTTCAGGGTTTAGGATAGTGCAGTTTTGTTCAGGCAGTGTAGGGGGTCGTGCTGGGGCTGGTGTTTCAGGGTTTAGAGCAGTGCAGTGGTATTGGAGCAGTGGAGGAGGTCGTGCTGTGGCTGGTGTTTCAGGGTTTATTGCATTGTAGTGGTGTTCGAGCAGTGTAGGAGGTCATGTTGGAGCTGGTGTTTCAGGGTTTAGGGCATTGTAGTGGTGTTTGGGCAGTGTAGGGTGTTGTGCTGGGGCTGGTGTCTCAGGGTTTAGGACGGTGCAGTTTTGTTCGGGCAGTGTAGTGGGTCGTGCTGGGACTGGTGTTTTAGGGTTTAGGGCAATGCAGTGGTGTTCGGACAGTGTAGGGGGTTGTGCTGAGGGTGGTGTTTCAGGGTTTATGGTAGTGTAGTGGTGTTTGGGCAGTGTAGGGGGTCTTGCTGGGGGTGGTGTTGCAGGGTTTAGGGCAGTGCAGTGGTGTTCGGGCAGTGTGGGGGTAGTGCTGGGGCTGGTGTTTCAGGGTTTAGGGCAGTACAGTTGTGTTCAGGCAGTGTAGGGCATCGTGCTGGGGCTGGTGTTTCAGGGTGTAGGGCAGTGCAGTGATGTTCGGGCAGAGTAAGGGGTCATGCTGGGGCTGGTGTTTCAGGGTTTAGGGCAGAGCAGTAGTGTTCGGACAGTGTAGGGGGTTGTGCTGAGGGTGGTGTTCCAGGGTGTAAGGCAGAGTAGTGGTGTTCGGGCCGTCTTTGGGGTTGTGCTGGGGGTGGTGTTTCAGGGTTTTGGGCAGTGCAGTTGTGTTCGTGCAGTGTAGGGGGTCTTTCTGGGGGTGGTGTTTCAGGGTTTAGGAGAGAGCAGTGGTGTTTGGGCAGTGTAAGGGGTCGTGCTGGGGCTGGTGTTTCAGGGTTTAGGGCAGTGAAGTGGGGTTCGGGCAGTGTAGGGGGTCATGCTGGGGCTGGTGGCTCAGTGTTTAGGGCAGAGCAGTGGTGTTCGGGCAGTGTAGGGGGTCTTGCTGGGGCTGGTGTTTCAGGGTTTAGGGCCCTGGTGTTCGGGCAGTGTAGGGGGCCGTGCTGGGGCTGGTGTTTCAGGGTTTAGGGCAGTGTAGTGGTGTTCGAGCGGTGCAGGAGGTCATGCTGGTGTTTCAGGGTTTTGGGCAGTGCAGTGGTGTTCGGGCAGTGTAGGGGTCGTGCTTGGGCTAGTGTTTCAGGGTTTAGGCCATTGCAGTAGTGTTAGAGCAGTGTAGGAGGTCATGTTGGAGCTGGTGTTTCAGGGTTTAGGACAGTGTAGTGGTGTTCGGGCAGTGTAGGGTGTTGTGGTGGGGCTGGTGTATCAGGGTTTAGGACAGTGCAGTTTTGTTCGGGCAGTGTAGTGGGTCGTGCTGGAGAGGTGTTTCAGATTTTAGGGCAATGCAGTGGTGTTTGGGAAGTGTAGGGGGTTGTGCTGGGGGTGGTGTTTCAGGGTTTAGGGTAGTGTAGTGGTGTTCGGGCAGTGTGGGGGGTAGTGCTGGGGCTGGTGTTTCAGGGTTTAGGGCAGTGCAGGTTTGTTCGGGCAGTGTAGTGGGTCGTGCTGGGGCTGGTGTTTCAGAGTTTAGGGCAATGCAGTGGTGTTTGGGCAGTGTAGGGGGTTGTGCTGGGGGTGGTGTTTCAGGGTTTAGGGTAGTGTAGTGGTGTTCGGGCAGTGTGGGGGTAGTGCTGGGGCTGGTGTTTCACGGTTTAGGGCAGTACAGTTGTGTTCAGGCAGTGTAGGGCATCGTGCGTGGGCTGGTGTTTCAGGGTGTAGGGCAGTGCAGTGATGTTCGGGCAGTGTAGGGGGTCATGCTGGGGCTGGTGTTTCAGGGTTTAGGGCAGTGCAGTGATGTTCGGGCAGAGTAAGGGGTCATGCTGGGGCTGGTGTTTCAGGGTTTAGGGCAGAGCAGTGGTGTTCGGGCAGAGTAGCGGTTCGTGCTGGGGGTGGTGTTCCAGGGTTTTGGGCAGTGCAGTTGTGTTTGTGAATTGTAGGGGGTCTTTCTGGGGGTGGTGTTTCAGGGTTTAGGAGAGAGCAGTGGTGTTCGGGCAGTGTTGGGTGTCGTGCTGGGGCTGGTGTTTCAGGGTGTAGGGCAGAGCAGTGGTGTTTGGGCAGTGTAGGGGATCGTGCTGGGGCTGGTGTTTCAGGGTTTAGGGCAGTGCAGTGGTGTTCGGGCAGTGTAGGGGGTCATGCTGGGGCTGGTGGCTCAGGGATTAGGGCAGAGCAGTGGTGTTCCGGCAGTGTAGGGGGTCTTGCTGGGGGTGGTGTTGCAGGGTTTAGGGCAGTGCAGTTGTGTTCGGGCAGTGTAGGGCGTTGTGCTGGGGCTGGTGTTTCAGGGTGTAGGGCAGTGCAGTGATGTTCGGGCAGTGTAGGGGGTCATGCTGGGGCTGTTGTTTCAGGGTTTAGGGCAGTGCAGTGATGTTTGGGCAGAGTAAGGGGTCATGCTGGGGCTGGTGTTTCATAGTTTAGGACAGTGCAGTTTTGTTCGGGCAGTGTAGTGGGTCGTGCTGGGACTGGTGTTTTAGGGTTTAGGGCAATGCAGTGGTGTTCGGACAGTGTAGGGGGTTGTGCTGAGGGTGGTGTTTCAGGGTTTATGGTAGTGTAGTGGTGTTCGGGCAGTGTAGGGGGTCTTGCTGGGGGTGGTGTTGCAGGGTTTAGGGCAGTGCAGTGGTGTTCGGGCAGTGTGGGGGGTAGTGCTGGGGCTGGTGTTTCAGGGTTTAGGGCAGTACAGTTGTGTTCAGGCAGTGTAGGGCATCGTGCTGGGGCTGGTGTTTCAGGGTGTAGGGCAGTGCAGTGATGTTCGGGCAGAGTAAGGGGTCATGCTGGGGCTGGTGTTTCAGGGTTTAGGGCAGAGCAGTGGTGTTCGGACAGTGTAGGGGGTTGTGCTGAGGGTGGTGTTCCAGGGTGTAAGGCAGAGTAGTGGTGTTCGGGCCGTCTTTGGGGTTGTGCTGGGGGTGGTGTTTCAGGGTTTTGGGCAGTGCAGTTGTGTTCGTGCAGTGTAGGGGGTCTTTCTGGGGGTGGTGTTTCAGGGTTTAGGAGAGAGCAGTGGTGTTTGGGCAGTGTAAGGGGTCGTGCTGGGGCTGGTGTTTCAGGGTTTAGGGCAGTGAAGTGGGGTTCGGGCAGTGTAGGGGGTCATGCTGGGGCTGGTGGCTCAGTGTTTAGGGCAGAGCAGTGGTGTTCGGGCAGTGTAGGGGGTCTTGCTGGGGCTGGTGTTTCAGGGTTTAGGGCCCTGGTGTTCGGGCAGTGTAGGGGGCCGTGCTGGGGCTGGTGTTTCAGGGTTTAGGGCAGTGTAGTGGTGTTCGAGCGGTGCAGGAGGTCATGCTGGTGTTTCAGGGTTTTGGGCAGTGCAGTGGTGTTCGGGCAGTGCAGGGGTCGTGCTTGGGCTAGTGTTTCAGGGTTTAGGCCATTGCAGTAGTGTTAGAGCAGTGTAGGAGGTCATGTTGGAGCTGGTGTTTCAGGGTTTAGGACAGTGTAGTGGTGTTCGGGCAGTGTAGGGTGTTGTGGTGGGGCTGGTGTCTCAGGGTTTAGGACAGTGCAGTTTTGTTCGGGCAGTGTAGTGGGTCGTGCTGGGGAGGTGTTTCAGATTTTAGGGCAATGCAGTGGTGTTTGGGCAGTGTAGGGGGTTGTGCTGGGGGTGGTGTTTCAGGGTTTAGGGTAGTGTAGTGGTGTTCGGGCAGTGTGGGGGGTAGTGCTGGGGCTGGTGTTTCAGGGTTTAGGGCAGTGCAGGTTTGTTCGGGCAGTGTAGTGGGTCGTGCTGGGGCTGGTGTTTCAGAGTTTAGGGCAATGCAGTGGTGTTTGGGCAGTGTAGGGGGTTGTGCTGGGGGTGGTGTTTCAGGGTTTAGGGTAGTGTAGTGGTGTTCGGGCAGTGTGGGGGGTAGTGCTGGGGCTGGTGTTTCAGGGTTTAGGGCAGTACAGTTGTGTTCAGGCAGTGTAGGGCATCGTGCTTGGGCTGGTGTTTCAGGGTGTAGGGCAGTGCAGTGATGTTCGGGCAGTGCAGGGGGTCATGCTGGGGCTGGTGTTTCAGGGTTTAGGGCAGTGCAGTGATGTTCGGGCAGAGTAAGGGGTCATGCTGGGGCTGGTGTTTCAGGGTTTAGGGCAGAGCAGTGGTGTTCGGGCAGAGTAGCGGTTCGTGCTGGGGGTGGTGTTCCAGGGTTTTGGGCAGTGCAGTTGTGTTTGTGAATTGTAGGGGGTCTTTCTGGGGGTGGTGTTTCAGGGTTTAGGAGAGAGCAGTGGTGTTCGGGCAGTGTTGGGTGTCGTGCTGGGGCTGGTGTTTCAGGGTGTAGGGCAGAGCAGTGGTGTTTGGGCAGTGTAGGGGATCGTGCTGGGGCTGGTGTTTCAGGGTTTAGTGCAGTGCAGTGGTGTTCGGGCAGTGTAGGGGGTCATGCTGGGGCTGGTGGCTCAGGGATTAGGGCAGAGAAGTGGTGTTCCGGCAGTGTAGGGGGTCTTGCTGGGGGTGGTGTTGCAGGGTTTAGGGCAGTGCAGTTGTGTTCGGGCAGTGTAAGGCGTTGTGCTGGGGCTGGTGTTTCAGGGTGTGGGGCAGTGCAGTGATGTTCGGGCAGTGTAGGGGGTCATGCTGGGGCTGCTGTTTCAGGGTTTAGGGCAGTGCAGTGATGTTTGGGCAGAGTAAGGGGTCATGCTGGGGCTAGTGTTTCATAGTTTAGGGCAGAGCAGTGGTGTTCGGGCAGAGTAGCGGTTCGTGCTGGGGGTGGTGTTCCAGGGTTTTGGGCAGTGCAGTTGTGTTCGTGCAGTGTAGGGGGTCTTTCTGGGGGTGGTGTTTCAGGGTTTAGGAGAGAGTAGTGGTGTTTGGGCAGTGTAGGGGGTTGTGCTGGGGCTGGTGTTTCAGGGTTTAGGGCAGTGCAGTGGTGTTAGGGCAGTGTAGGGGTTCATGCTGGGGCTCGTGGCTCAGGGTTTAGGGCAGAGCAGTGGTGTTAGGCAAGTGTAGGGGTCTTGCTGGGGCTGGTGTTTCAGGGTTTAGGGTCCTGGTGTTTGGGCAGAGTAGGGGTCCGTGCTGGGGCTGGTGTTTCACGGTTTAGGGCAGAGCAGTGGTGTTCGGACAGTGTAGGGGGTTGTGCTGAGGGTGGTGTTTCAGGGTTTATGGTAGTGTAGTGGTGTTCGCGCAGTGTAGGGGGTCTTGCTGGGGGTGGTGTTGCAGGGTTTAGGGCAGTGCAGTGGTGTTCGGGCAGTGTGGGGGGTAGTGCTGGGGCTGGTGTTTCAGGGTTTAGGGCAGTATAGTTGTGTTCAGGCAGTGTAGGGCATCGTGCTGGGGCTGGTGTTTCAGGGTGTAGGGCAGTGCAGTGAAGTTCGGGCAGAGTAAGGGGTCATGCTGGGGCTGGTGTTTCAGGGTTTAGGGCAGAGCAGTGGTGTTCGGGCAGAGTAGCAGTTCGTGCTGGGGGTGGTGTTCCAGGGTGTAAGGCAGAGTAGTGGTGTTCGGGCCGTCTTTGGGGTTGTGCTGGGGGTGGTGTTTCAGGGTTTTGGGCAGTGCAGTTGTGTTCGTGCAGTGTAGGGGGTCTTTCTGGGGGTGGTGTTTCAGGGTTTAGGAGAGAGCAGTGGTGTTTGGGCAGTGTAAGGGGTCGTGCTGGGGCTGGTGTTTCAGGATTTAGGGCAGTGAAGAGGGGTTCGGGCAGTGTAGGGGGTCATGCTGGGGCTGGTGGCTCAGTGTTTAGGGCAGAGCAGTGGTGTTCGGGCAGTGTAGGGGGTCTTGTTGGGCTGGTGTTTCAGGGTTTAGGGCCCTGGTGTTCGGGCAGTGTAGGGGGCCGTGCTGGGGCTGGTGTTTCAGGGTTTAGGGCAGTGTAGTGGTGTTCGGGCGGTGTAGGAGGTCATGCTGGTGTTTCAGGGTTTAGGGCAGTGCAGTGGTGTTCGGGCAGTGTAGGGGTCATGCTGGGGCTGGTGTTTCAGGGTTTAGGATAGTGCAGTGTTTTTCAAGCAGTGTAGGAGGTCGTGCTTGGGCTAGTGTTTCAGGGTTTAGGCCATTGCAGTAGTGTTAGAGCAGTGTAGGAGGTCATGTTGGAGCTGGTGTTTCAGGGTTTAGGACAGTGCAGTTTTGTTTGGGCAGTGTAGTGTGTCATGCTGGGGCTGGTGTTTCAGAGTTTAGGGCAATGCAGTGGTGTTTGGGCAGTGTAAGGGGTTGTGCTGGGGGTGGTGTTTCAGGGTTTAGGGTAGTGTAGTGGTGTTCGGGCAGTGTGGGGGGTAGTGCTGGGGCTGGTGTTTCAGGGTTCAGGGCAGTACAGTTGTGTTCAGGCAGTGTAGGGCATCGTGCTTGGGCTGGTGTTTCAGGGTGTAGGGCAGTGCAGTGATGTTCGGGCAGTGTAGGGGGTCATGCTGGGGCTGGTGTTTCAGGGTTTAGGGCAGTGCAGTGATGTTCGGGCAGAGTAAGGGGCCATGCTGGGGCTGGTGTTTCAGGGTTTAGGGCAGAGCAGTGGTGTTCGGGCAGAGTAGCGGTTCATGCTGGGGGTGGTGTTCCAGGGTGTAAGGCAGAGTAGTGGTGTTCGGGCCGTCTTTGGGGTTGTGCTGGGGGTGGTGTTTCAGAGTTTTGGGCAGTGCAGTTGTGTTTGTGAATTGTAAGGGGTCTTTCTGGGGGTGGTGTTTCAGGGTTTAGGAGAGAGCAGTGGTGTTCAGGCAGTGTTGGGTGTCGTGCTAGGGCTGGTGTTTCAGGGTGTAGGGCAGAGCAGTGGTGTTTGGGCAGTGTAGGGGGTCGTGCTGGGGCTGGTGTTTCAGGGTTTAGGGCAGTGCAGTGGTGTTCGGGCAGTGTAGGGGGTCATGCTGGTGGCTCAGGGATTAGGGCAGAGCAGTGGTGGTCCGGCAGTGTAGGGGGTCTTGCTGGGGGTGGTGTTGCAGGGTTTAGGGCAGTGCAGTTGTGTTCGGGCAGTGTAGGGCGTTGTGCTGGGGCTGGTGTTTCAGGGTGTAGGGCAGTGCAGTGATGTTCGGGCAGTGTAGGGGGTCATGCTGGGGCTGTTGTTTCAGGGTTTAGGGCAGTGCAGTGATGTTTGGGCAGAGTAAGGGGTCATGCTGGGGCTGGTGTTTCATAGTTTAGGGCAGAGCAGTGGTGTTCGGGCAGAGTAGCGGTTCGTGCTGAGGGTGGTGTTCCAGGGTGTAAGGCAGAGTAGTGGTGTTCGGGCCGTCTTTGGGGTTGTGCTGGGGGTGGTGTTTCAGGGTTTTGGGCAGTGCAGTTTTTGTTCGTGCAGTGTAGGGGGTCTTTCTGGGGGCGGTGTTTCAGGGTTTAGGAGAGAGCAGTGGTGTTTGGGCAGTGTAGGGGGTTGTGCTGGGGCTGGTGTTTCAGGGTTTAGGGCAGTGCAGTGGTGTTAGGGCATTGTAGGGGTTCATGCTGGGGCTCGCGGCTCAGGGTTTAGGGCAGAGCAGTGGTGTTAGGCAAGTGTAGGGGTCTTGCTGGGGCTGGTGTTTCAGGGTTTAGGGTCCTGGTGTTTGGGCAGAGTAGGGGTCCGTGCTGGGGCTGGTGTTTCACGGTTTAGGGCAGAGCAGTGGTGTTCGGACAGTGTAGGGGGTTGTGCTGAGGGTGGTGTTTCAGGGTTTATAGGAGTGTAGTGGTGTTCGCGCAGTGTAGGGGGTCTTGCTGGGGGTGGTGTTGCAGGGTTTAGGGCAGTGCAGTGGTGTTCGGGCAGTGTGGGGGGTAGTGCTGGGGCTGGTGTTTCAGGGTTTAGGGCAGTATAGTTGTGTTCAGGCAGTGTAGGGCATCGTGCTGGGGCTGGTGTTTCAGGGTGTAGGGCAGTGCAGTGATGTTCGGGCAGAGTAAGGGGTCATGCTGGGGCTGGTGTTTCAGGGTTTAGGGCAGAGCAGTGGTGTTCGGGCAGAGTAGCGGTTCGTGCTGGGGGTGGTGTTCCAGGGTGTAAGGCAGAGTAGTGGTGTTCGGGCCGTCTTTGGGGTTGTGCTGGGGGTGGTGTTTCAGGGTTTTGGGCAGTGCAGTTGTGTTCGTGCAGTGTAGGGGGTCTTTCTGGGGGTGGTGTTTCAGGGTTTAGGAGAGAGCAGTGGTGTTTGGGCAGTGTAAGGGGTCGTGCTGGGGCTGGTGTTTCAGGGTTTAGGGCAGTGAAGAGGGGTTCGGGCAGTGTAGGGGGTCATGCTGGGGCTGGTGGCTCAGTGTTTAGGGCAGAGCAGTGGTGTTCGGGCAGTGTAGGGGGTCTTGTTGGGCTGGTGTTTCAGGGTTTAGGGCCCTGGTGTTCGGGCAGTGTAGGGGGCCGTGCTGGGGCTGGTGTTTCAGGGTTTAGGGCAGTGTAGTGGTGTTCGGGCGGTGTAGGAGGTCATGCTGGTGTTTCAGGGTTTAGGGCAGTGCAGTGGTGTTCGGGCAGTGTAGGGGTCATGCTGGGGCTGGTGTTTCAGGGTTTAGGATAGTGCAGTGTTTTTCAAGCAGTGTAGGAGGTCGTGCTTGGGCTAGTGTTTCAGGGTTTAGGCCATTGCAGTAGTGTTAGAGCAGTGTAGGAGGTCATGTTGGAGCTGGTGTTTCAGGGTTTAGGACAGTGCAGTTTTGTTTGGGCAGTGTAGTGTGTCATGCTGGGGCTGGTGTTTCAGAGTTTAGGGCAATGCAGTGGTGTTTGGGCAGTGTAAGGGGTTGTGCTGGGGGTGGTGTTTCAGGGTTTAGGGTAGTGTAGTGGTGTTCGGGCAGTGTGGGGGTAGTGCTGGGGCTGGTGTTTCAGGGTTTAGGGCAGTACAGTTGTGTTCAGGCAGTGTAGGGCATCGTGCTTGGGCTGGTGTTTCAGGGTGTAGGGCAGTGCAGTGATGTTCGGGCAGTGTAGGGGGTCATGCTGGCGCTGGTGTTTCAGGGTTTAGGGCAGTGCAGTGATGTTCGGGCAGAGTAAGGTGTCATGCTGGGGCTGGTGTTTCAGGGTTTAGGGCAGAGCAGTGGTGTTCGGGCAGAGTAGCGGTTCGTGCTGGGGTGGTGTTCCAGGGTGTAAGGCAGAGTAGTGGTGTTCGGGCCGTCTTTGGGGTTGTGCTGGGGGTGGTGTTTCAGGGTTTTGGGCAGTGCAGTTGTGTTTGTGAATTGTAGGGGGTCTTTCTGGGGGTGGTGTTTCAGGGTTTAGGAGAGAGCAGTGGTGTTCAGGCAGTGTTGGGTGTCGTGCTGGGGCTGGTGTTTCAGGGTGTAGGGCAGAGCAGTGGTGTTTGGGCAGGGTAGGGGGTCGTGCTGGGGCTGGTGTTTCAGGGTTTAGGGCAGTGCAGTGGTGTTCGGGCAGTGTAGGGGGTCATGCTGGGGCTGGTGGCTCAGGGATTAGGGCAGAGCAGTGGTGTTCCGGCAGTGTAGGGGGTCTTGCTGGGGGTGGTGTTGCAGGGTTTAGGGCAGTGCAGTTGTGTTCGGGCAGTGTAGGGCGTTGTGCTGGGGCTGGTGTTTCAGGGTGTAGGGCAGTGCAGTGATGTTCGGGCAGTGTAGGGGGTCATGCTGGGGCTGTTGTTTCAGGGTTTAGGGCAGTGCAGTGATGTTTGGGCAGAGTAAGGGGTCATGCTGGGGCTGGTGTTTCATAGTTTAGGGCAGAGCAGTGGTGTTCGGGCAGAGTAGCGGTTCGTGCTGGGGGTGGTGTTCCAGGGTGTAAGGCAGAGTAGTGGTGTTCGGGCCGTCTTTGGGGTTGTGCTGGGGGTGGTGTTTCAGGGTTTTGGGCAGTGCAGTTGTGTTCGTGCAGTGTAGGGGGTCTTTCTGGGGGTTGTGTTTCAGGGTTTAGGAGAGAGCAGTGGTGTTTGGGCAGTGTAGGGGGTTGTGCTGGGGCTGGTGTTTCAGGGTTTAGGGCAGTGCAGTGGTGTTAGGGCAGTGTTTGGGTTCATGCTGGGGCTCGTGGCTGAGGGTTTAGGGCAGAGCAGTGGTGTTAGGCAAGTGTAGGGGTCTTGCTGGGGCTGGTGTTTCAGGGTTTAGGGTCCTGGTGTTTGGGCAGAGTAGGGGTCCGTGCTGGGGCTGGTGTTTCACGGTTTAGGGCAGAGCAGTGGTGTTCGGACAGTGTAGGGGGTTGTGCTGAGGGTGGTGTTTCAGGGTTTATAGGAGTGTAGTGGTGTTCGCGCAGTGTAGGGGGTCTTGCTGGGGGTGGTGTTGCAGGGTTTAGGGCAGTGCAGTGGTGTTCGGGCAGTGTGGGGGGTAGTGCTGGTGCTGGTGTTTCAGGGTTTAGGGCAGTATAGTTGTGTTCAGGCAGTGTAGGGCATCGTGCTGGGGCTGGTGTTTCAGGGTGTAGGGCAGTGCAGTGATGTTCGGGCAGAGTAAGGGGTCATGCTGGGGCTGGTGTTTCAGGGTTTAGGGCAGAGCAGTAGTGTTCGGGCAGAGTAGCGGTTCGTGCTCGGGGTGGTGTTCCAGGGTGTAAGGCAGAGTAGTGGTGTTCGGGCCGTCTTTGGGGTTGTGCTGGGGGTGGTGTTTCAGGGTTTTGGGCAGTGCAGTTGTGTTCGTGCAGTGTAGGGGGTCTTTCTGGGGGTGGTGTTTCAGGGTTTAGGAGAGAGCAGTGGTGTTTGGGCAGTGTAAGGGGTCGTGCTGGGGCTGGTGTTTCAGGGTTTAGGGCAGTGAAGAGGGGTTCGGGCAGTGTAGGGGGTCATACTGGGGCTGGTGGCTCAGTGTTTAGGGCAGAGCAGTGGTGTTCGGGCAGTGTAGGGGGTCTTGCTGGGGCTGGTGTTTCAGGGTTTAGGGCCCTGGTGTTCGGGCAGTGTAGGGGGCCGTGCTGGGGCTGGTGTTTCAGGGTTTAGGGCAGTGTATTGGTGTTCGGGCGGTGTAGGAGGTCATGCTGGTGTTTCAGGGTTTAGGGCAGTGCAGTGGTGTTCGGGCAGTGTAGGGGTCATGCTGGGGCTGGTGTTTCAGGGTTTAGGATAGTGCAGGGGTTTTCGAGCAGTGTAGGAGGTCGTGCTTGTGCTAGTGTTTCATGGTTTATGCCATTGCAGTAGTGTTAGAGCAGTGTAGGAGGTCATGTTGGAGCTGGTGTTTCAGGGTTTAGGGCAGTGTAGTGGTGTTCGGGCAGTGTAGGGTGTTGTGCTGGGGCTGGTGTCTCAGGGTTTAGGACAGTGCAGTTTTATTCGGGCAGTGTAGTGGGTCGTGCTGGGGCTGGTGTTTCAGATTTTAGGGCAATGCAGTGGTGTTTGGGCAGTGTAGGGGGTTGTGCTGGGGGTGGTGTTTTAGGGTAGTGTAGTGGTGTTCGGGCAGTGTGGGGGGTAATGCTGGGGCTGGTGTTTCAGGGTTTAGGGCAGTGCTTGTTTTTTCGGGCAGTGTAGTGGGTCGTGCTGGGGCTGGTGTTTCAGAGTTTAGGGCAATGCAGTGGTGTTTGGGCAGTGTAGGGGGTTGTGCTGGGGGTGGTGTTTCAGGGTTTAGGGTAGTGTAGTGGTGTTCGGGCAGTGTGGGCGGTAGTGCTGGGGCTGGTGTTTCAGGGTTTAGGGCAGTACAGTTGTGTTCAGGCAGTGTAGGGCATCGTGCTTTGGCTGGTGTTTCAGGGTGTAGGGCAGGGCAGTGATGTTCGGGCGGTGTAGGGGGTCATGCTGGGGCTGGTGTTTCAGGGTTTAGGGCAGTGCAGTGATGTTCGGGCAGAGTAAGGGGTCATGCTGGGGCTGGTGCTTCAGGGTTTAGGGCAGAGCAGTGGTGTTCGGGCAGAGTAGCGGTTCGTGCTGGGGGTGGTGTTCCAGGGTTTAAGGCAGAGTAGTGGTGTTCGGGCCGTCTTTGGGGTTGTGCTGGGGGTGGTGTTTCAGGGTTTTGGGCAGTGCAGTTGTGTTTGTGAATTGTAGGGGGTCTTTCTGGGGGTGGTGTTTCAGGGTTTAGGAGAGAGCAGTGGTGTTCGGGCAGTGTTGGATGTCGTGCTGGGGCTGGTGTTTCAGGGTGTAGGGCAGAGCAGTGGTGTTTGGGCAGTGTAGGGGGTCGTGCTGGGGCTGGTGTTTCAGGGTTTAGGGCAGTGCAGTGGTGTTTGGGCAGTGTAGGGGGTCATGCTGGGGCTGGTGGCTCAGGGATTAGGGCAGAGCAGTGGTGTTCCGGCAGTGTAGGGGGTCTTGCTGGGGGTGGTGTTGCAGGGTTTAGGGCAGGGCAGTTGTGTTCGGGCAGTGTAGGGCGTCGTGCTGGGGCTGGTGTTTCAGGGTGTAGGGCAGTGCAGTGATGTTCGGGCAGTGTAGGGGGTCATGCTGGTTCTGTTGTTTCAGGGTTTAGGGCAGTGCAGTGATGTTTGGGCAGAGTAAGGGGTCATGCTGGGGCTGGTGTTTCATAGTTTAGGGCAGAGCAGTGGTGTTCGGGCAGAGTAGCGGTTCGTGCTGGGGGTGGTGTTCCAGGGTGTAAGGCAGAGTAGTGGTGTTCGGGCTGTCTTTGGGGTTGTGCTGGGGGTGGTGTTTCAGGGTTTTGGGCAGTGCAGTTGTGTTCGTGCAGTGTAGGGGGTCTTTCTGGGGGTGGTGTTTCAGGGTTTAGGAGAGAGCAGTGGTGTTTGGGCAGTGTAGGGGGTCGCGCTGGGGCTGGTGTTTCAGGGTTTAGGGCAGTGCAGTGGTGTTCGGGCAGTGTAGGGGGTCATGCTGGGGCTGGTGGCTCAGGGTTTAGGGCAGAGCAGTGATGTTCGGGCAGTGTAGGGGATCTTGCTGGGGGTGGTGTTGCAGGGTTTAGGGCAGTGCAGTGGTGTTCGGGCAGTGTAGGGGGTTGTGCTGGGACTGGTGTTTCAGGGTTTAGGGCAGTGCAGTTGTGTTCGGGCAGTGTAGGGCGTCGTGCTGGGCTGGTGTTTCAGGGTTTAGGGCAGTGTAATGGTGTTCGGGCAGTGAGGGGGTAGTGCTGAGGCTGGTGTTTCAGGGTTTGGGGCAGTGCAGTTGTGTTCGGGCAGTGTAGGGCGTCGTGCTGGTGCTGGTGTTGCAGGGTTTAGGGCAGTGCAGTGGTGTTCGGGCAGTGTGGGGGGTAGTGCTGGGGCTGGTGTTTCAGGGTTTAGGGCAGTGCAGTTGTGTTCGGGCAGTGTAGGGCGTCGTGCTGGGCTGGTGTTTCAGGGTTTAGGGCAGTGTAATGGTGTTCTGGCAGTGAGGGGGTCATGCTGGGGCTGGTGGCTCAGGGTTTAGGGCAGAGCAGTGATGTTCGGGCAGTGTAGGGGATCTTGCTGGGGGTGGTGTTGCAGGGTTTAGGGCAGTGCAGTGGTGTTCGGGCAGTGTAGGGGGTAGTGCTGGGACTGGTGTTTCAGGGTTTAGGGCAGTGCAGTTGTGTTCGGGCAGTGTAGGGCGTCGTGCTGGGCTGGTGTTTCAGGGTTTAGGGCAGTGTAATGGTGTTCGGGCAGTGAGGGGGTCATGCTGGGGCTGGTGGCTCAGGGTTTAGGGCAGAGCAGTGATGTTCGGGCAGTGTAGGGGATCTTGCTGGGGTTGGTGTTGCAGGGTTTAGGGCAGTGCAGTGGTGTTCGGGCAGTGTAGGGGGTAGTGCTGGGACTGGTGTTTCAGGGTTTAGGGCAGTGCAGTTGTGTTCGGTCAGTGTAGGGCGTCGTGCTGGGCTGGTGTTTCAGGGTTTAGGGCAGTGTAATGGTGTTCGGGCAGTGAGGGGGGTAGTGCTGGGGCTGGTGTTTCAGGGTTTAGGGCAGTGCAGTTGTGTTCGGGCAGTGTAGGGCGTCGTGCTGGGGCTGGTGTTGCAGGGTTTAGGGCAGTGCAGTGGTGTTCGGGCAGTGTGGGGGGTAGTGCTGGGGCTGGTGTTTCAGGGTTTAGGGCAGTGCAGTTGTGTTCGGGCAGTGTAGGGCGTCGTGCTGGGGCTGGTGTTTCAGGGTTTAGGGCAGTGCAGTGGTGTTCGTGCAGTGTAGGAGCGTGCTGGGGCTGGTGTTTCAGGGTTTAGGATAGTTCCGTGGTGTTCGAGCAGTATAGGAGGTCGTGCTTGGGCTAGTGTTTCAGGGTTTAGAGCAGTGCAGTGGTGTTCGAGCAGTGTAGGAGGTCGTGCTGGGGCTGGTGTTTCAGGGTTTATTGCATTGTAGTGGTGTTCGAGCAGTGTAGGAGGTCATGTTGGAGCTGGTGTTTCAGGGTTTAGGGCATTACAGTAGTGTTTGGGCAGTGTAGGGTGTTGTGCTGGGGCTGGTGTCTCAGGGTTTAGGACAGTGCAGTTTTGTTCGGGCAGTGTAGTGGGTCGTGCTGGGGCTGTTTTTTTTGGGTTTAGGGCAATGCAGTGGTGTTCGGACAGTGTAGGGGGTTGTGCTGAGGGTGGTGTTTCAGGGTTTATGGTAGTGTAGTGGTGTTCGGGCAGTGTAGGGGGTCTTGCTGGGGGTGGTGTTGCAGGGTTTAGGGCAGTGCAGTGGTGTTCGTGCAGTGTAGGGGCGTGCTGGGGCTGGTGTTTCAGGGTTTAGGATAGTTCAGTGGTGTTCGAGCAGTATAGGAGGTCGTGCTTGGGTTAGTGTTTCAGGGTTTAGAGCAGTGCAGTGGTGTTCGAGCAGTGTAGGAGGTCATGCTGGGGCTGGTGTTTCAGGGTTTATTGCATTGTAGTGGTGTTCGAGCAGTGTAGGAGGTCATGTTGGAGCTGGTGTTTCAGGGTTTAGGGCATTGCAGTGGTGTTTGGGCAGTGTAGGGTGTTGTGCTGGGGCTGGTGTTTCAGGGTTTAGGGCAGTACAGTTGTGTTCAGGCAGTGTAGGGCATCGTGCTGGGGCTGGTGTTTCAGGGTGTAGGGCAGTGCAGTGATGTTCGGGCAGTGTAGGAGGTCATGCTGGGGATGGTGTTTCAGGGTTTAGGGCAGTGCAGTGATGTTCGGGCAGAGTAAGGGGTCATGCTGGGACTGGTGTTTCAGGGTTTAGGGCAGAGCAGTGGTGTTCGGGCAGAGTAGCGGTTCGTGCTGGGGGTGGTGTTCTGGGGTGTAAGGCAGAGTAGTGGTGTTCGGGCCGTCTTTGGGGTTGTGCTGGGGGTGGTGTTTCAGGGTTTTGGGCAGTGCAGTTGTGTTCGTGCAGTGTAGGGGGTCTTTCTGGGGGTGGTGTTTCAGGGTGTAGGAGAGAGCAGTGGTGTTCGGGCAGTGTTGGGGTCGTGCTGGGGCTAATTTTTCAGGGCGTAGGGCAGAGCAGTGGTGTTTAGGCAGTGTAGGGGGTCGTGCTGGGGCTGCTGTTTCAGGGTTTAGGGCAGTGCAGTGGTGTTCTGGCAGTGTAGGGGGTCATGCTGGGGCTGGTGGCTCAGGGTTTAGGGCAGAGCAGTGGTGTTCCGGCAGTGTAGGGGGTCTTGCCGGGGGTGGTGTTGCAGGGTTTAGGGAAGTGCAGTGGTGTTCCGGCAGTGTGGGGGGTAGTCCTGGGGCTGGTGTTTCAGGGTTTAGGGCAGTGCAGTTGTGTGCGTGCTGTGTAGGGCGTCGTGCTGGGGCTGGTGTTTCAGGGTTTAGGGCAGTGCAGTGATGTTAGGGCAGAGTAAGGGGTCATGGTGGGGCTGGTGTTTCAGGGTTTAGGGCAGATCAGTGGTGTTCGGGCAGAGTAGTGGTTCGCACTGGGGTGGTGTTCCAGGGTGTAAGGCAGAGTAGTGGTGTTCGGGCCGTCTCTGGGGTTGTGCTGGGGGTGTTGTTTCAGGGTTTTGGGCAGTACAGTTGTGTTCGTGCAGTGTAGGGGGTCTTTCTGGGGGTAGTGTTTCAGGGTTTAGGAGAGAGCAGTGGTGTTTGGGCAGTGTAAGGGGTCGTGCTGGGGATGGTGTTTCAGGGTTTAGGGCAGTGAAGTGGGGTTCGGGCAGTGTAGGGGGTCATGCTGGGGCTGATGGCTCAGTGTTTAGGGCAGAGCAGTGGTGTTCGGGCAGTGTAGGGGGTCTTGCTGGGGCTGGTGTTTCAGGGTTTAGGGCCCTGGTGTTCGGGCTGTGTAGGGGGCCATGCTGGGGCTGGTGTTTCAGGGTTTAGGGCAGTGTAGTGGTGTTCGAGCAGTGTAGAAGGTCATGCTGGTGTTTCAGGGTTTAGGGCAGTGCAGTGGTGTTCGGGCAGTGTAGGGGTCATGCTGGGGCTGGTGTTTCAGGGTTTAGTATAGTGCAGTGGTGTTCGAGCAGTGTAGGAGGTCGTGCTTGGGCTAGTGTTTCAGGGTTTAGGCCATTGCAGTAATGTTAGAGCAGTGTAGGAGGTCATGTTGGAGCTGGTGTTTTAGGGTTTAGGGCAGTGTAGTGGTGTTCGGGCAGTGTAGGGTGTTGTGCTGGGGCTGGTGTCTCAGGGTTTAGGACAGTGCAGTTTTGTTCGGGCAGTGTAGTGGGTCGTGCTGGGGCTGGTGTTTCAGAGTTTAGGGCAATGCAGTGGTGTTTGGGCAGTGTAGGGGGTTGTGCTGGGGGTGGTGTTTCAGGGTTTAGGGTAGTGTAGTGATGTTCAGGCAGTGTGGGGGGTAGTGCTGGGGCTGGTATTTCAGGGTTTAGGGCAGTGCAGTTTTGTTCGGGCAGTGTAGTGGGTCGTGCTGGGGCTGGTGTTTCAGAGTTTAGGGCAATGCAGTGGTGTTTGGGCAGTGTAGGGGGTCTTGCCGGGGGTGGTGTTGCAGGGTTTAGGGAAGTGCAGTGGTGTTCCGGCAGTGTGGGGGGTAGTCCTGGGGCTGGTGTTTCAGGGTTTAGGGCAGTGCAGTTGTGTGCGTGCTGTGTAGGGCGTCGTGCTGGGGCTGGTGTTTCAGGGTTTAGGGCAGTGCAGTGATGTTAGGGCAGAGTAAGGGGTCATGGTGGGGCTGGTGTTTCAGGGTTTAGGGCAGATCAGTGGTGTTCGGGCAGAGTAGTGGTTCGCACTGGGGTGGTGTTCCAGGGTGTAAGGCAGAGTAGTGGTGTTCGGGCCGTCTCTGGGGTTGTGCTGGGGGTGTTGTTTCAGGGTTTTGGGCAGTACAGTTGTGTTCGTGCAGTGTAGGGGGTCTTTCTGGGGGTAGTGTTTCAGGGTTTAGGAGAGAGCAGTGGTGTTTGGGCAGTGTAAGGGGTCGTGCTGGGGATGGTGTTTCAGGGTTTAGGGCAGTGAAGTGGGGTTCGGGCAGTGTAGGGGGTCATGCTGGGGCTGATGGCTCAGTGTTTAGGGCAGAGCAGTGGTGTTCGGGCAGTGTAGGGGGTCTTGCTGGGGCTGGTGTTTCAGGGTTTAGGGCCCTGGTGTTCGGGCTGTGTAGGGGGCCATGCTGGGGCTGGTGTTTCAGGGTTTAGGGCAGTGTAGTGGTGTTCGAGCAGTGTAGAAGGTCATGCTGGTGTTTCAGGGTTTAGGGCAGTGCAGTGGTGTTCGGGCAGTGTAGGGGTCATGCTGGGGCTGGTGTTTCAGGGTTTAGTATAGTGCAGTGGTGTTCGAGCAGTGTAGGAGGTCGTGCTTGGGCTAGTGTTTCAGGGTTTAGGCCATTGCAGTAATGTTAGAGCAGTGTAGGAGGTCATGTTGGAGCTGGTGTTTTAGGGTTTAGGGCAGTGTAGTGGTGTTCGGGCAGTGTAGGGTGTTGTGCTGGGGCTGGTGTCTCAGGGTTTAGGACAGTGCAGTTTTGTTCGGGCAGTGTAGTGGGTCGTGCTGGGGCTGGTGTTTCAGAGTTTAGGGCAATGCAGTGGTGTTTGGGCAGTGTAGGGGGTTGTGCTGGGGGTGGTGTTTCAGGGTTTAGGGTAGTGTAGTGATGTTCAGGCAGTGTGGGGGGTAGTGCTGGGGCTGGTATTTCAGGGTTTAGGGCAGTGCAGTTTTGTTCGGGCAGTGTAGTGGGTCGTGCTGGGGCTGGTGTTTCAGAGTTTAGGGCAATGCAGTGGTGTTTGGGCAGTGTAGGGGTTGTGCTGGGGGTGGTGTTTTAGGGTTTAGGTAGTGTAGTGGTGTTCGGGCAGTGTGGGGGGTAGTGCTGGGGCTGGTGTTTCAGGGTTTAGGGCAGTACAGTTGTGTTCAGGCAGTGTAGGGCATCGTGCTTGGGCTGGTGTTTCAGGGTGTAGGGCAGTACAGTGATGTTCGGGCAGTGTAGGGGGTCATGCTGGGGCTGGTGTTTCAGGGTTTAGTGCAGTGCAGTGATGTTCGGGCAATGTAAGGGGTCGTGCTGGGGCTGGTGTTTCAGGGTTTAGGGCAGAGCAGTGGTGTTCGGGCAGAGTAGCGGTTTGTGCTGGGGGTGGTGTTCCAGGGTGTAAGGCAGAGTAGTGGTGTTCGGGCCATCTTTGAGGTTGTGCTGGGGGTGGTGTTTCAGGGTTTTGGGCAGTGCAGTTGTGTTCGTGCATTGTAGGGGGTCTTTCTGGGGGTGGTGTTTCAGGGTTTAGGAGAGAGCAGTGGTGTTCGGGCAGTGTTGGGTGTCGTGCTGGGGCTGGTGTTTCAGGGTGTAGGGCAGAGCTTTGGTGTTTGGGCAGTGTAGGGGGTCGTGCTGGGGCTGTTGTTTCAGGGTTTAGGGCAGTGCAGTGGTGTTCGGGCAGTGTCGGGGGTCATGCTGGGGCTGGTGGCTCAAGGATTAGGGCAGAGCAGTGGTGATCCGGCAGTGTAGGGGGTCTTGCTGGGGGTGGTGTTGCAGGGTGTAGGGCAGTGCAGTGATGTTCGGGCAGTGTAGGGGGTCATGCTGGGGCTGTTGTTTCAGGGTTTAGGGCAGTGCAGTGATGTTTGGGCAGAGTAAGGGGTCATGCTGGGGCTGGTGTTTCATAGTTTAGGGCAGAGCAGTGGTGTTCGGGCAGAGTAGCGGTTCGTGCTGGGGCTGGTGTTCCAGGGTGTAACGCAGAGTAGTGGTGTTCGGGCCATCTTTGGGGTTGTTTTGGGGGTGGTGTTTCTGGGTTTTGGGCAGTGCAGTTGTGTTCGTGCAGTGTAGGGGGTCTTTCTAGGGGTGGTGTTTCAGGGTTTAGGAGAGAGCAGTGGTGTTTGGGCAGTGTAGGGGGTTGTGCTGGGGCTGGTGTTTCAGGGTTTAGGGCAGTGCAGTGGTGTTCGGGCAGTGTAGGGGTTCATGCTGGGGCTCGTTGCACAGGGTTTAGGGCAGAGCAGTGGTGTTAGGAAAGTGCAGGGGGTCTTGCTGGGGCTGGTGTTTCAGGGATTATGGTCCTGGTGTTTGGGCAGAGTAGGGGTCTGTGCTGGGGCTGGTGTTTCACGGTTTAGGGCAGCGTAGTGGTGTTTGAGCAGTGTAGGAGGTCATGCTGGTGTTTCAGGGTTTAGGGCAGTGCAGTGGTGTTCAGGCAGTGTAGGGGTCGTGCTGGGGCTGGTGTTTCAGGGTTTAGGATAGTGCAGTGGTGTTTGAGCAGTGTAGGAGGTCGTGCTTGGGCTAGTGTTTCAGAGTTTAGGGCATTGCAGTAGTGTTAGAGCAGTGTAGGAGGTCATGTTGGAGCTGGTGTTTCAGGGATTAGGGCATTGTAGTGGTGTTTGGGCAGTGTAGGGTGTTGTGCTGGGGCTGGTGTCTCAGGGTTTAAGACAGTGCAGTTTTGTTCGGGCAGTGTAGTGGGTCGTGCTGGGGCTGGTGTTTCAGGGTTTAGGGCAGTGCAGTGGTGTTCGGGCAGTGTAGGGGGTTGTGCTGGGGGTGGTGTTTCAAGGTTTAGGGCAGTGCAGTGATGTTCAGGCAGTGTAGGGGGGTCGTGCTGGGGCTGGTGTTTCAGGGTTTAGAGCAGTGCAGTGGTGTTCGAGCAGTGTAGGAGGTCATGTTGGAGCTGGTGTTTCAGGGTTTAGGGCATTGTAGTGGTGTTTGGGCAGTGTAGGGTGTTGTGCTGGGGCTGTTGTCTCAGGGTTTAAGACAGTGCAGTTTTGTTCGGGCAGTGTAGGAGGTCATGTTGGAGCTGGTGTTTCAGGGTTTAGGGCATTGTAGTGGTGTTTGGGCAGTGTAGGGTGTTGTGCTGGGGCTGGTGTCTCAGGGTTTAAGACAGTGCAGTTTAGTTCGGACAGTGTAGGGGGTCATGCTGGGGCTGGTGTTTCAGGGTTTAGGGCAGTGCAGTGATGTTCGGGCAGAGTAAGGGGTCATGCTGGGGCTGGTGTTTCAGGGTTTAGGGCAGAGCAGTGGTGTTCGGGTAGAGTAGCGGTTCGTGCTGGGGTGGTGTTCCAGGGTGTAAGGCAGATTAGTGGTGTTCAGGACGTCTTTGGGGTTGTGCTGAGGGTGGTGTTTCAGGGTTTTGGGCAGTGCAGTTGTGTTCGTGCAGTGTAGGGGGTCTTTCTGGGGGTGGTGTTTCAGGGTTTAGGGCAGAGCAGTGGTGTTCGGGCAGAGTAGCGGTTCGTGCTGGGGCTGGTGTTCCAGGGTGTAAGGCAGAGTAGTGGTGTTCGGGCCGTCTTTGGGGTTGTTTTGGGGGTGGTGTTTCAGGGTTTTGGGCAGTGCAGTTGTGTTCGTGCAGTGCAGGGGTCATTCTGGGGGTGGTGTTTCAGGGTTTAGGAGAGAGCAGTGGTGTTTGGGCAGTGTAGGGGGTTGTGCTGGGGCTGGTGTTTCAGGGTTTAGGACAGTGCAGTTTTGTTCGGGCTGTGTAGTGGGTTGTGCTGGGGCTGGTGTTTCAGGGTTTAGGGCAATACAGTGGTGTTCGGGCAGTGTAGGGGGTTGTGCTGAGGGTTTTGTTTCAGGGTTTATGGTAGTGTATTGTTGTTCGCGCAGTGTAGGGGGTCTTACTGGGGGTGGTGTTGCAGGGTTTAGGGCAGTGCAGTGATGTTCGGGCAGAGTAAGGGGTCATGCTGGGGCTGGTGTTTCAGGGTTTGGGGCAGAGCAGTGGTGTTCGGGTAGAGTAGCGGTTCGTGCTGGGGTGGTGTTCCAGGGTGTAAGGCAGAGTAGTGGTGTTCAGGACGTCTTTGGGGTTGTGCTGAGGGTGGTGTTTCAGGGTTTTGGGCAGTGCAGTGGTGTTCGTGCAGTGCAGGGGGTCATTCTGGGGGTGGTGTTTCAGGGTTTAGGAGAGAGCAGTGGTGTTTGGGCAGTGTAGGGGGTTGTGCTGGGGCTGGTGTTTCAGGGTTTAGGACAGTGCAGTTTTGTTCGGGCTGTGTAGTGGGTTGTGCTGGGGCTGGTGTTTCAGGGTTTAGGGCAATGCAGTGGTGTTCGGGCAGTGTAGGGGGTTGTGCTGAGGGTGGTGTTTCAGGGTTTATGGTAGTGTATTGTTGTTCGCGCAGTGTAGGGGGTCTTACTGGGGGTGGTGTTGCAGGGTTTAGGGCAGTGCAGTGATGTTCGGGCAGAGTAAGGGGTCATGCTGGGGCTGGTGTTTCAGGGTTTGGGGCAGAGCAGTGGTGTTCGGGTAGAGTAGCGGTTCGTGCTGGGGTGGTGTTCCAGGGTGTAAGGCAGAGTAGTGGTGATCAGGACGTCTTTGGGGTTGTGCTGAGGGTGGTGTTTCAGGGTTTTGGGCAGTGCAGTGGTGTTCGGGCAGTGTAGGGGGTCATGCTGGGGTTGGTGGCTTAGGGTTTAGGGCAGAGCAGTGGTGTTCGGGCAGTGTAGGGGGTCTTGCTGGGGGCGGTGTTGCAGGGTTTAGGGCAGAGCAGTGGTGTTCGGGCAGTGTGGGGGGTAGTGCTGGGGCTGGTGTTTCAGGGTTTAGGGCAGTGCTTTTGTGTTTGGGCAGTGTAGGACGTCGTGATGGGGCTGGTGTTTCAGGGTGAAGGGCAGTGCAGTGATGTTCGGGCAGTGTAGGGGGTCATGCTGGGGCTGGTGTTTCAGGGTTTAGGGCAGTGCAGTGGTGTTCGGGCAATGTAGGGGGTCATGCTGGGGCTGGTGGCTCAGGGTTTAGGGCAGAGCAGTGGTGTTCGGGCAGTGTAGGGGGTCTTGCTGGGGGTGGTGTTGCAGAGTTTAGGTCAGTGCAGTGGTGTTCGGGCAGTGTGGGGGGTAGTGCTGGGGCTGGTGTTTCAGTGTTTAGGGCAGTGCAATTGTGTTCTGGCAGTGTAGGGCGTCGTGCTGGGGCTGGTGTTTCAGGGTGTAGGGCAGTGCAGTGATGTTTGGGCAGTGTAGGGGGTCATGCTGGGGCTGGTGTTTCAGGGTTTAGGGCAGTGCATTGATGTTCGGGCAGAGTAAGGGGTCATGCTGGGGCTGGTGTTTCAGGGTTTAGGGCAGAGCAGTGGTGTTCGGGCAGAGTAGCGGTTCGTGCTGGGGGTGGGTTTCCAGGGTGTAAGGCAGAGTAGTGGTGTTCGGGCCATCTTTGGGGTTGTGCTGGGGGTGGTGTTTCAGGGTTTTGGGCAGTGCAGTTGTGTTCGTGCAGTGTAGGGGGTCTTTCTGGGGGTGGTGTTTCAGGGTTTAGGAGAGAGCAGTGGTGTTTGGGCAGTGTAGGGGGTCGTGCTGGGGCTGGTGTTTCAGGGTTTAGGGCAGTGCAGTGGTGTTCGGGCAGTGTAGGGGGTCATGCTGGGGCTGGTGGCTCAGGGTTTAGGGCAGAGCAGTGGTGTTCGGGCAGTGTAGGGGGTCTTGCTGGGGGTGGTGTTGCAGGGTTTAGAGCAGTGCAGTGGTGTTCGGGCAGTGTGGGGGGTAGTGCTTGGGCTGGTGTTTCAGGGTTTAGGGCAGTGCAGTTGTGTTCGGGCAGTGTAGGGCGTCGTGCTGGGGCTGGTGTTTCAGGGTTTAGGGCAGTGTAGTGGTGTTCGTGCAGTGTAGGGGGCATGCTGGGGCTGGTGTTTCAGGGTTTAGGATAGTGCAGTGGTGTTCGAGCAGTATAGGAGGTCGTGCTTGGGCTAGTGTTTCAGGGTTTAGGGCATTGCAGTAGTGTTAGAGCAGTGTAGGAGGTCATGTTGGAGCTGGTGTTTCAGGGTTTATGGCTGTGTAGTGGTGTTCGGGCAGTGTAGGGTGTTGTGCTGGGGCTGGTGTCTCAGGGTTTAGAACAGTGCAGTTTTGTTCGGGCAGTGTAGTGGGTCGTGCTGGGGCTGGTGTTTCAGAGTTTAGGGCAATGCAGTGGTGTTTGGGCAGTGTAGGGGGTTGTGCTGGGGGTGGTGTTTCAGGGTTTAGGGTAGTATAGTGGTGTTCGGGCAGTGTATGGGGTCTTGCTGGCGGTGGTGTTTCAGGGTTTAGGGCGGTGCAGTGGTGTTCGGGCAGTGTTGGGGGTTGTGCTGGTGGTGGTGTTTCAAGGTTTAGGGCAGTGCAGTGATGTTCAGGCAGTGTAGGGGGTCGTGCTGGGGATGGTGTTTCAGGGTTTAGAGCAGTGCAGTGGTGTTCGAGCAGTGTAGGAGGTCGTGCTGGGGCTGGTGTCTCAGGGTTTAGGACAGTGCAGTTTTGTTTGGGCTGTGTAGTGGGTTGTGCTGGGGCTGGTGTTTCAGGGTTTAGGGCAATGCAGTGGTGTTCGGGCAGTGTAGGGGGTTGTGCTGAGGGTGGTGTTTCAGGGTTTATGGTAGTGTATTGTTGTTCGCGCAGTGTAGGGGGTCTTACTGGGGGTGGTGTTGCAGGGTTTAGGGCAGTGCAGTGGTGTTCGGGCAGTGTGGGGGGTAGTGCTGGGGCGGGTGTTTCAGGGTTTACGGCAGTACAGTTGTGTTCAGGCATTGTAGGGTGTCGTGCTGGGGCTGGTGTTTCAGGGTGTAGGGCAGTGCAGTAATGTTCGGGCAGTGGAGGGGGTCATGCTCGGGCTGGTGTTTCAGGGTTTAGGGCAGTGCAGTGATGTTCGGGCAGAGTAAGGGGTCATGCTGGGGCTGGTGTGTCAGTGTTTAGGGCAGAGCAGTGGTGATCGGGCAGAGTAGTGGTTCGTGCAGGGGTTGGTGTTCCAGGGTGTAAGGCAGAGTAGTGGTGTTCGGGCCGTCTTTGGGGTTGTGCTGGGGTGGTGTTTCAGGGTTTTGGGCAGTGCAGTTGTGTTCGTGCAGTGTAGGTAGTCTTTCTGGGGATGGTGTTTCAGGGTTTAGGAGAGAGCAGTGGTGTTCGGGCAGTGTTGGGCGTCGTGCTGGGGCTGATGTTTCAGGGCGTAGGGAAGAGCAGTGGTGTTTGGGCAGTGTAGGGGGTCGTGCTGGGGCTGGTGTTTCAGGGTTTAGGGCAGTGCAGTGGTGTTTGGGCAGTGTAGGGGGTCATGCTGGGGCTGGTGGCTCAGGGTTTAGGGAAGAGCAGTGGTGTTCGAGCAGTGTAGGGGTTCTTGCTGGGGGTGGTGTTGCAGGGTTTAGGGCAGTGCAGTGGTGTTCGGGCAGTGTGGAGGTAGTGCTGGGGCTGGTGTTTCAGGTTTTAGGGCAGTGCAGTTGTGTTCGGGCAGTGTAGGGCGTCATGATGGGGCTGGTGTTTCAGGGCGTAGGGCAGTGCAGTGATGTTCGGGCAGTGTAGGGGTCATTTTGGGGCTGGTGGCTCAAGGTTTAGGGCAGAGCAGTGGTGTTCGGGCAGTGTAGGGGGTCTTGCTGGGGGTGGTGTTGCAGGGTTTAGGGCAGTGCAGTGGTGTTCGGGCAATGTGGGGGGTACTGCTGGGGCTGGTGTTTCAGGGTTTAGGGCAGTGCAATTGTGTTCGGGCAGTGTAGGGCGTCGTGCTGGGGCTGGAATTTCAGGGTGTAGGGCAGAGCAGTGGTGTTCGGGCAGAGTAGCGGTTCGTGCTGGGGGTGGTGTTCCAGGGTGTAAGGCAGAGTAGTGGTGTTCGGGCAGAGTAGCGGTTCGTGCTGGTGGTGGTGTTCCAGGGTGTAAGGCAGAGTAGTGGTGTTCGGGCCGTCTTTGGGGCTGTGCTGGGGGTGGTGTTTCAGGGTTTTGGGCAGTGCAGTTTTTGTTCGTGCAGTGTAGGGGGTCTTTCTAAGGGTGGTGGTTTAGGAGAGAGCAGTGGTGTTTGTGCAGTGTAGGGGGTCGTGCTGAGGCTGGTGTTTCAGGGTTTAGGGCAGTGCAGTGGTGTTCGGGCAGTGTAGGGGGTCATGCTGGGGCTGGTGGCTCAGGGTTTAGGGCAGAGCAGTGGTGTTCGGGCAGTGTAAGGGGTCTTGCTGGGGGTGGTGTTGCAGGGTTTAGGGCAGTGCAGTGGTGTTCGGGCAGTGTGGGGGGTAGTGCTGGGGCTGGTGTTTCAGGGTTTAGGGCAGTGCAGTTGTGTTCGGGCAGTGTAGGGCGTCGTGCTGGGGCTGGTGTTTCAGGGTTTAGGGCAGTGTAGTGGTGTTCGAGCAGTGTAGGAGGTCATGATGGTGTTTCAGGGTTTAGGGCAGTGCAGTTATGTTCGTGCAGTGTAGGGGGCTTGCTGGGGCTGGTGTTTCAGGGATTAGGATAGTGTAGTGGTGTTCGAGCAGTATAGGAGGTCGTGCTTGGGCTAGTGTTTCAGGGTTTAGGGCATTGCAGTAGTGTTAGAGCAGTGTAGGAGGTCATGTTGGAGCTGGTGTTTCAGGGTTTAGGGCAGTGTAGTGGTGTTCGGGCAGTGTAGGGTGTTGTGCTCGGGCTGGTGTCTCAGGGTTTAGGACAGTGCAGTTTTGTTCGGGCAGTGTAGTGGGTCGTGCTGGGGCTGGTGTTTCAGAGTTTAGGGCAATGCAGTCATGTTTGGGCAGTGTAGGGGGTTGTGCTGGGTGTGGTGTTTCAGGGTTTATCGTAGTGTAGTGGTGTTCGGGCAGTGTAGGGGGTCTTGCTGGCGGTGGTGTTTCAGGGTTTAGGGCAGTGCATTGGAGTTCGGGCAGTGTTGGGAGTTGTGCTGGGGGTGGTGTTTCAAGGTTTAGGGCAGTGCAGTGATGTTCAGGCAGTGTAGGGGGTCGTGCTGGGGATGGTGTTTCAGGGTTTAGAGCAGTGCAGTGGTGTTCGAGCAGTGTAGGAGGTCGTGCTGGGGCTGGTGTTTCAGGGTTTATGGCATTGTAGTGGTGTTCGAGCAGTGTAGGAGGTCATGTTGGAGCTGGTGTTTCAGGGTTTAGGGCATTGTAGTGGTGTTTGGGCAGTGTAGGGTGTTGTGCTGGGGCTGGTGTCTCAGGGTTTAGGACAGTGCAGTTTTGTTCGAGCTGTGTAGTGGGTCGTGCTGGGGCTGGTGTTTCAGGGTTTAGGGCAATGCAGTGGTGTTCGGGCAGTGTAGGGGGTTGTGCTGAGGGTGGTGTTTCAGGGTTTATGGTAGTTTAGTGGTGTTCGCGCAGTGTAGGGGGTCTTGCTGGGGGTGGTGTTGCAGGGTTTAGGGCAGTGCAGTGGTGTTCGGGCAGTGTGGGGGGTAGTGCTGGGGCTGGTGTTTCAGGGTTTAGGGCAGTACAGTTGTGTTTAGGCAGTGTAGGGCGTCGTGCTGGGGCTGGTGTTTCAGGGTTTAGGGCAGTGCAGTGTTGTTCGGGCAGTGTAGGGGGTCATGCTCGGGCTGGTGTTTCAGGGTTTAGGGCAGTGCAGTGATGTTCGGGCAGAGTAAGGGGTCATGCTGGGGCTGGTTTCAGTGTTTAAGGCAGAGCAGTGGTGTTCGGGCAGAGTGGCGGTTCATGCTGGGGGTGGTGTTCCAGGGTGTAAGGCAGAGTAGTGGTGTTTGGGCCGTCTTTGGGGTTGTGCTGGGGTTGGTGTTTCAGGGTTTTGGGCAGTGCAGTTGTGTTCGTGCAGTGTAGGGGGTCTTTCTGGGGATGGTGTTTTAGGGTTTAGGAGAGAGCAGTGGTGTTCGGGCAGTGTTGGGCGTCGTGCTGGGGCTGGTGTTTCAGGGCGTAGGGCAGAGCAGTGGTGTTTGGGCAGTGTAGGGGGTCGTGCTGGGGCTGGTGTTTCAGGGTGTAGGGCAGTGCAGTGATGTTCGGGCAGAGTAAGGGGTCATGCTGGGGCTGGTGTTTCAGGGTTTAGGGCAGAGCAGTGGTGTTCGGGCAGAGTAGCGGTTCGTGCTGGGGGTGGTGTTCCAGGGTGTAAGGCAGAGTAGTGGTGTTCGGGCCGTCTTTGGGGTTGTGCTGGGGGTGGTGTTTCAGGGTTTTGGGCAGTGCAGTTGTGTTCGTGCAGTGTAGGGGGTCTTTCTGGGGGTGGTGTTTCAGGGTTTAGGAGAGAGCAGTGGTGTTTGGGCAGTGTAAGGGGTCGTGCTGGGGCTGGTGTTTCAGGGTTTAGGGCAGTGAAGAGGGGTTCGGGCAGTGTAGGGGGTCATGCTGGGGCTGGTGGCTCAGTGTTTAGGGCAGAGCAGTGGTGTTCGGGCAGTGTAGGGGGTCTTGTTGGGCTGGTGTTTCAGGGTTTAGGGCCCTGGTGTTCGGGCAGTGTAGGGGGCCGTGCTGGGGCTGGTGTTTCAGGGTTTAGGGCAGTGTAGTGGTGTTCGGGCGGTGTAGGAGGTCATGCTGGTGTTTCAGGGTTTAGGGCAGTGCAGTGGTGTTCGGGCAGTGTAGGGGTCATGCTGGGGCTGGTGTTTCAGGGTTTAGGATAGTGCAGTGTTTTTCAAGCAGTGTAGGAGGTCGTGCTTGGGCTAGTGTTTCAGGGTTTAGGCCATTGCAGTAGTGTTAGAGCAGTGTAGGAGGTCATGTTGGAGCTGGTGTTTCAGGGTTTAGGACAGTGCAGTTTTGTTTGGGCAGTGTAGTGTGTCATGCTGGGGCTGGTGTTTCAGAGTTTAGGGCAATGCAGTGGTGTTTGGGCAGTGTAAGGGGTTGTGCTGGGGTGGTGTTTCAGGGTTTAGGGTAGTGTAGTGGTGTTCGGGCAGTGTGGGGGTAGTGCTGGGGCTGGTGTTTCAGGGTTTAGGGCAGTACAGTTGTGTTCAGGCAGTGTAGGGCATCGTGCTTGGGCTGGTGTTTCAGGGTGTAGGGCAGTGCAGTGATGTTCGGGCAGTGTAGGGGGTCATGCTGGCGCTGGTGTTTCAGGGTTTAGGGCAGTGCAGTGATGTTCGGGCAGAGTAAGGGGTCATGCTGGGGCTGGTGTTTCAGGGTTTAGGGCAGAGCAGTGGTGTTCGGGCAGAGTAGCGGTTCGTGCTGGGGGTGGTGTTCCAGGGTGTAAGGCAGAGTAGTGGTGTTCGGGCCGTCTTTGGGGTTGTGCTGGGGGTGGTGTTTCAGGGTTTTGGGCAGTGCAGTTGTGTTTGTGAATTGTAGGGGGTCTTTCTGGGGGTGGTGTTTCAGGGTTTAGGAGAGAGCAGTGGTGTTCAGGCAGTGTTGGGTGTCGTGCTGGGGCTGGTGTTTCAGGGTGTAGGGCAGAGCAGTGGTGTTTGGGCAGGGTAGGGGGTCGTGCTGGGGCTGGTGTTTCAGGGTTTAGGGCAGTGCAGTGGTGTTCGGGCAGTGTAGGGGGTCATGCTGGGGCTGGTGGCTCAGGGATTAGGGCAGAGCAGTGGTGTTCCGGCAGTGTAGGGGGTCTTGCTGGGGGTGGTGTTGCAGGGTTTAGGGCAGTGCAGTTGTGTTCGGGCAGTGTAGGGCGTTGTGCTGGGGCTGGTGTTTCAGGGTGTAGGGCAGTGCAGTGATGTTCGGGCAGTGTAGGGGGTCATGCTGGGGCTGTTGTTTCAGGGTTTAGGGCAGTGCAGTGATGTTTGGGCAGAGTAAGGGGTCATGCTGGGGCTGGTGTTTCATAGTTTAGGGCAGAGCAGTGGTGTTCGGGCAGAGTAGCGGTTCGTGCTGGGGGTGGTGTTCCAGGGTGTAAGGCAGAGTAGTGGTGTTCGGGCCGTCTTTGGGGTTGTGCTGGGGGTGGTGTTTCAGGGTTTTGGGCAGTGCAGTTGTGTTCGTGCAGTGTAGGGGGTCTTTCTGGGGGTTGTGTTTCAGGGTTTAGGAGAGAGCAGTGGTGTTTGGGCAGTGTAGGGGGTTGTGCTGGGGCTGGTGTTTCAGGGTTTAGGGCAGTGCAGTGGTGTTAGGGCAGTGTAGGGGTTCATGCTGGGGCTCGTGGCTGAGGGTTTAGGGCAGAGCAGTGGTGTTAGGCAAGTGTAGGGGTCTTGCTGGGGCTGGTGTTTCAGGGTTTAGGGTCCTGGTGTTTGGGCAGAGTAGGGGTCCGTGCTGGGGCTGGTGTTTCACGGTTTAGGGCAGAGCAGTGGTGTTCGGACAGTGTAGGGGGTTGTGCTGAGGGTGGTGTTTCAGGGTTTATAGGAGTGTAGTGGTGTTCGCGCAGTGTAGGGGGTCTTGCTGGGGGTGGTGTTGCAGGGTTTAGGGCAGTGCAGTGGTGTTCGGGCAGTGTGGGGGGTAGTGCTGGTGCTGGTGTTTCAGGGTTTAGGGCAGTATAGTTGTGTTCAGGCAGTGTAGGGCATCGTGCTGGGGCTGGTGTTTCAGGGTGTAGGGCAGTGCAGTGATGTTCGGGCAGAGTAAGGGGTCATGCTGGGGCTGGTGTTTCAGGGTTTAGGGCAGAGCAGTAGTGTTCGGGCAGAGTAGCGGTTCGTGCTCGGGGTGGTGTTCCAGGGTGTAAGGCAGAGTAGTGGTGTTCGGGCCGTCTTTGGGGTTGTGCTGGGGGTGGTGTTTCAGGGTTTTGGGCAGTGCAGTTGTGTTCGTGCAGTGTAGGGGGTCTTTCTGGGGGTGGTGTTTCAGGGTTTAGGAGAGAGCAGTGGTGTTTGGGCAGTGTAAGGGGTCGTGCTGGGGCTGGTGTTTCAGGGTTTAGGGCAGTGAAGAGGGGTTCGGGCAGTGTAGGGGGTCATGCTGGGGCTGGTGGCTCAGTGTTTAGGGCAGAGCAGTGGTGTTCGGGCAGTGTAGGGGGTCTTGTTGGGCTGGTGTTTCAGGGTTTAGGGCCCTGGTGTTCGGGCAGTGTAGGGGGCCGTGCTGGGGCTGGTGTTTCAGGGCTTAGGGCAGTGTAGTGGTGTTCGGGCGGTGTAGGAGGTCATGCTGGTGTTTCAGGGTTTAGGATAGTGCAGTGTTTTTCAAGCAGTGTAGGAGGTCGTGCTTGGGCTAGTGTTTCAGGGTTTAGGCCATTGCAGTAGTGTTAGAGCAGTGTAGGAGGTCATGTTGGAGCTGGTGTATCAGGGTTTAGGACAGTGCAGTTTTGTTTGGGCAGTGTAGTGTGTCATGCTGGGGCTGGTGTTTCAGAGTTTAGGGCAATGCAGTGGTGTTTGGGCAGTGTAAGGGGTTATGCTGGGGGTGGTGTTTCAGGGTTTAGGGTAGTGTAGTGGTGTTCGGGCAGTGTGGGGGGTAGTGCTGGGGCTGGTGTTTCAGGGTTTAGAGCAGTACAGTTGTGTTCAGGCAGTGTAGGGCATCGTGCTTGGGCTGGTGTTTCAGGGTGTAGGGCAGTGCAGTGATGTTCGGGCAGTGTAGGGGGTCATGCTGGGGCTGGTGTTTCAGGGTTTAGGGCAGTGCAGTGATGTTCGGGCAGAGTAAGGGGTCATGCTGGGGCTGGTGTTTCAGGGTTTAGGGCAGAGCAGTGGTGTTCGGGCAGAGTAGCGGTTCGTGCTGGGGGTGGTGTTCCAGGGTGTAAGGCAGAGTAGTGGTGTTCGGGCCGTCTTTGGGGTTGTGCTGGGGGTGGTGTTTCAGGGTTTTGGGCAGTGCAGTTGTGTTTGTGAATTGTAGGGGGTCTTTCTGGGGGTGGTGTTTCAGGGTTTAGGAGAGAGCAGTGGTGTTTGGGCAGTGTAAGGGGTCGTGCTGGGGCTGGTGTTTCAGGGTTTAGGGCAGTGAAGAGGGGTTCGGGCAGTGTAGGGGGTCATGCTGGGGCTGGTGGCTCAGTGTTTAGGGCAGAGCAGTGGTGTTCGGGCAGTGTAGGGGGTCTTGCTGGGGCTGGTGTTTCAGGGTTTAGGGCCCTGGTGTTCGGGCAGTGTAGGGGGCCGTGCTGGGGCTGGTGTTTCAGGGTTTAGGGCAGTGTAGTGGTGTTCGGGCGGTGTAGGAGGTCATGCTGGTGTTTCAGGGTTTAGGGCAGTGCAGTGGTGTTCGGGCAGTGTAGGGGTCATGCTGGGGCTGGTGTTTCAGGGTTTAGGATAGTGCAGTGGTTTTCGAGCAGTGTAGGAGGTCGTGCTTGTGCTAGTGTTTCATGGTTTAGGCCATTGCAGTAGTGTTAGAGCAGTGTAGGAGGTCATGTTGGAGCTGGTGTTTCAGGGTTTAGGGCAGTGTAGTGGTGTTCGGGCAGTGTAGGGTGTTGTGCTGGGGCTGGTGTCTCAGGGTTTAGGACAGTGCAGTTTTATTCGGGCAGTGTAGTGGGTCGTGCTGGGGCTGGTGTTTCAGATTTTAGGGCAATGCAGTGGTGTTTGGGCAGTGTAGGGGGTTGTGCTGGGGGTGGTGTTTTAGGGTAGTGTAGTGGTGTTCGGGCAGTGTGGGGGGTAATGCTGGGGCTGGTGTTTCAGGGTTTAGGGCAGTGCTTGTTTTTTCGGGCAGTGTAGTGGGTCGTGCTGGGGCTGGTGTTTCAGAGTTTAGGGCAATGCAGTGGTGTTTGGGCAGTGTAGGGGGTTGTGCTGGGGGTGGTGTTTCAGGGTTTAGGGTAGTGTAGTGGTGTTCGGGCAGTGTGGGCGGTAGTGCTGGGGCTGGTGTTTCAGGGTTTAGGGCAGTACAGTTGTGTTCAGGCAGTGTAGGGCATCGTGCTTTGGCTGGTGTTTCAGGGTGTAGGGCAGGGCAGTGATGTTCGGGCAGTGTAGGGGGTCATGCTGGGGCTGGTGTTTCAGGGTTTAGGGCAGTGCAGTGATGTTCGGGCAGAGTAAGGGGTCATGCTGGGGCTGGTGCTTCAGGGTTTAGGGCAGAGCAGTGGTGTTCGGGCAGAGTAGCGGTTCGTGCTGGGGGTGGTGTTCCAGGGTGTAAGGCAGAGTAGTGGTGTTCGGGCCGTCTTTGGGGTTGTGCTGGGGGTGGTGTTTCAGGGTTTTGGGCAGTGCAGTTGTGTTTGTGAATTGTAGGGGGTCTTTCTGGGGGTGGTGTTTCAGGGTTTAGGAGAGAGCAGTGGTGTTCGGGCAGTGTTGGATGTCGTGCTGGGGCTGGTGTTTCAGGGTGTAGGGCAGAGCAGTGGTGTTTGGGCAGTGTAGGGGGTCATGCTGGGGCTGGTGTTTCAGGGTTTAGGGCAGTGCAGTGGTGTTCGGGCAGTGTAGGGGGTCATGCTGGGGCTGGTGGCTCAGGGATTAGGGCAGAGCAGTGGTGTTCCGGCAGTGTAGGGGGTCTTGCTGGGGGTGGTGTTGCAGGGTTTAGGGCAGGGCAGTTGTGTTCGGGCAGTGTAGGGCGTCGTGCTGGGGCTGGTGTTTCAGGGTGTAGGGCAGTGCAGTGATGTTCGGGCAGTGTAGGGGGTCATGCTGGTTCTGTTGTTTCAGGGTTTAGGGCAGTGCAGTGATGTTTGGGCAGAGTAAGGGGTCATGCTGGGGCTGGTGTTTCATAGTTTAGGGCAGAGCAGTGGTGTTCGGGCAGAGTAGCTGTTCGTGCTGGGGGTGGTGTTCCAGGGTATAAGGCAGAGTAGTGGTGTTCGGGCTGTCTTTGGGGTTGTGCTGGGGGTGGTGTTTCAGGGTTTTGGGCAGTGCAGTTGTGTTCGTGCAGTGTAGGGGGTCTTTCTGGGGGTGGTGTTTCAGGGTTTAGGAGAGAGCAGTGGTGTTTGGGCAGTGTAGGGGGTCGCGCTGGGGCTGGTGTTTCAGGGTTTAGGGCAGTGCAGTGGTGTTCGGGCAGTGTAGGGGGTCATGCTGGGGCTGGTGGCTCAGGGTTTAGGGCAGAGCAGTGATGTTCGGGCAGTGTAGGGGATCTTGCTGGGGGTGGTGTTGCAGGGTTTAGGGCAGTGCAGTGGTGTTCGGGCAGTGTAGGGGGTAGTGCTGGGACTGGTGTTTCAGGGTTTAGGGCAGTGCAGTTGTGTTCGGGCAGTGTAGGGCGTCGTGCTGGGCTGGTGTTTCAGGGTTTAGGGCAGTGTAATGGTGTTTGGGCAGTGAGGGGGTAGTGCTGAGGCTGGTGTTTCAGGGTTTGGGGCAGTGCAGTTGTGTTCGGGCAGTGTAGGGCGTCGTGCTGGTGCTGGTGTTGCAGGGTTTAGGGCAGTGCAGTGGTGTTCGGGCAGTGTGGGGGGGTAGTGCTGGGGCTGGTGTTTCAGGGTTTAGGGCAGTGCAGTGGTGTTCGGGCAGTGTAGGGCGTCGTGCTGGGCTGGTGTTTCAGGGTTTAGGGCAGTGTAATGGTGTTCGGGCAGTGAGGGGGTCATGCTGGGGCTGGTGGCTCAGGGTTTAGGGCAGAGCAGTGATGTTCGGGCAGTGTAGGGGATCTTGCTGGGGGTGGTGTTGCAGGGTTTAGGGCAGTGCAGTGGTGTTCGGGCAGTGTAGGGGGTAGTGCTGGGACTGGTGTTTCAGGGTTTAGGGCAGTGCAGTTGTGTTCGGGCAGTGTAGGGCGTCGTGCTGGGCTGGTGTTTCAGGGTTTAGGGCAGTGTAATGGTGTTCGGGCAGTGAGGGGGTCATGCTGGGGCTGGTGGCTCAGGGTTTAGGGCAGAGCAGTGATGTTCGGGCAGTGTAGGGGATCTTGCTGGGGTTGGTGTTGCAGGGTTTAGGGCAGTGCAGTGGTGTTCGGGCAGTGTAGGGGGTAGTGCTGGGACTGGTGTTTCAGGGTTTAGGGCAGTGCAGTTGTGTTCGGTCAGTGTAGGGCGTCGTGCTGGGCTGGTGTTTCAGGGTTTAGGGCAGTGTAATGGTGTTCGGGCAGTGAGGGGGGTAGTGCTGGGGCTGGTGTTTCAGGGTTTAGGGCAGTGCAGTTGTGTTCGGGCAGTGTAGGGCGTCGTGCTGGGGCTGGTGTTGCAGGGTTTAGGGCAGTGCAGTGGTGTTCGGGCAGTGTGGGGGGTAGTGCTGGGGCTGGTGTTTCAGGGTTTAGGGCAGTGCAGTTGTGTTCGGGCAGTGTAGGGCGTCGTGCTGGGGCTGGTGTTTCAGGGTTTAGGGCAGTGCAGTGGTGTTCGTGCAGTGTAGGAGCGTGCTGGGGCTGGTGTTTCAGGGTTTAGGGTAGTTCAGTGGTGTTCGAGCAGTATAGGAGGTCGTGCTTGGGCTAGTGTTTCAGGGTTTAGAGCAGTGCAGTGGTGTTCGAGCAGTGTAGGAGGTCGTGCTGGGGCTGGTGTTTCAGGGTTTATTGCATTGTAGTGGTGTTCGAGCAGTGTAGGAGGTCATGTTGGAGCTGGTGTTTCAGGGTTTAGGGCATTGCAGTAGTGTTTGGGCAGTGTAGGGTGTTGTGCTGGGGCTGGTGTCTCAGGGTTTAGGACAGTGCAGTTTTGTTCGGGCAGTGTAGTGGGTCGTGCTGGGGCTGTTTTTTTTGGGTTTAGGGCAATGCAGTGGTGTTCGGACAGTGTAGGGGGTTGTGCTGAGGGTGGTGTTTCAGGGTTTATGGTAGTGTAGTGGTGTTCGGGCAGTGTAGGGGGTCTTGCTGGGGGTGGTGTTGCAGGGTTTAGGGCAGTGCAGTGGTGTTCGTGCAGTGTAGGGGTGTGCTGGGGCTGGTGTTTCAGGGTTTAGGATAGTTCAGTGGTGTTCGAGCAGTATAGGAGGTCGTGCTTGGGCTAGTGTTTCAGGGTTTAGAGCAGTGCAGTGGTGTTCGAGCAGTGTAGGAGGTCATGCTGGGGCTGGTGTTTCAGGGTTTATTGCATTGTAGTGGTGTTCGAGCAGTGTAGGAGGTCATGTTGGAGCTGGTGTTTCAGGGTTTAGGGCATTGCAGTGGTGTTTGGGCAGTGTAGGGTGTTGTGCTGGGGCTGGTATTTCAGGGTTTAGGGCAGTACAGTTGTGTTCAGGCAGTGTAGGGCATCGTGCTGGGGCTGGTGTTTCAGGGTGTAGGGCAGTGCAGTGATGTTCGGGCAGTGTAGGAGGTCATGCTGGGGATGGTGTTTCAGGGTTTAGGGCAGTGCAGTGATGTTCGGGCAGAGTAAGGGGTCATGCTGGGACTGGTGTTTCAGGGTTTAGGGCAGAGCAGTGGTGTTCGGGCAGAGTAGCGGTTCGTGCTGGGGGTGGTGTTCTGGGGTGTAAGGCAGAGTAGTGGTGTTCGGGCCGTCTTTGGGGTTGTGCTGGGGGTGGTGTTTCAGGGTTTTGGGCAGTGCAGTTGTGTTCGTGCAGTGTAGGGGGTCTTTCTGGGGGTGGTGTTTCAGGGTGTAGGAGAGAGCAGTGGTGTTCGGGCAGTGTTGGGGTCGTGCTGGGGCTAATGTTTCAGGGCGTAGGGCAGAGCAGTGGTGTTTAGGCAGTGTAGGGGGTCGTGCTGGGGCTGCTGTTTCAGGGTTTAGGGCAGTGCAGTGGTGTTCTGGCAGTGTAGGGGGTCATGCTGGGGCTGGTGGCTCAGGGTTTAGGGCAGAGCAGTGGTGTTCCGGCAGTGTAGGGGGTCTTGCTGGGGGTGGTGTTGCAGGGTTTAGGGAAGTGCAGTGGTGTTCCGGCAGTGTGGGGGGTAGTCCTGGGGCTGGTGTTTCAGGGTTTAGGGCAGTGCAGTTGTGTGCGTGCTGTGTAGGGCGTCGTGCTGGGGCTGGTGTTTCAGGGTGTAGGGCTATGCAGTGATGTTCGGGCAGTGTAGGGGGTCATGCTGGGGCAGGTGTTTCAGGGTTTAGGGCAGTGCAGTGATGTTAGGGCAGAGTAAGAGGTCATGGTGGGGCTGGTGTTTCAGGGTTTAGGGCAGAGCAGTGGTGTTCGGGCAGAGTAGTGGTTCGCACTGGGGTGGTGTTCCAGGGTGTAAGGCAGAGTAGTGGTGTTCGGGCCGTCTCTGGGGTTGTGCTGGGGGTGTTGTTTCAGGGTTTTGGGCAGTACAGTTGTGTTCGTGCAGTGTAGGGGGTCTTTCTGGGGGTAGTGTTTCAGGGTTTAGGAGAGAGCAGTGGTGTTTGGGCAGTGTAAGGGGTCGTGCTGGGGATGGTGTTTCAGGGTTTAGGGCAGTGAAGTGGGGTTCGGGCAGTGTAGGGGGTCATGCTGGGGCTGATGGCTCAGTGTTTAGGGCAGAGCAGTGGTGTTCGGGCAGTGTAGGGGGTCTTGCTGGGGCTGGTGTTTCAGGGTTTAGGGCCCTGGTGTTCGGGCTGTGTAGGGGGCCATGCTGGGGCTGGTGTTTCAGGGTTTAGGGCAGTGTAGTGGTGTTCGAGCAGTGTAGAAGGTCATGCTGGTGTTTCAGGGTTTAGGGCAGTGCAGTGGTGTTCGGGCAGTGTAGGGGTCATGCTGGGGCTGGTGTTTCAGGGTTTAGTATAGTGCAGTGGTGTTCGAGCAGTGTAGGAGGTCGTGCTTGGGCTAGTGTTTCAGGGTTTAGGCCATTGCAGTAATGTTAGAGCAGTGTAGGAGGTCATGTTGGAGCTGGTGTTTTAGGGTTTAGGGCAGTGTAGTGGTGTTCGGGCAGTGTAGGGTGTTGTGCTGGGGCTGGTGTCTCAGGGTTTAGGACAGTGCAGTTTTGTTCGGGCAGTGTAGTGGGTCGTGCTGGGGCTGGTGTTTCAGAGTTTAGGGCAATGCAGTGGTGTTTGGGCAGTGTAGGGGGTTGTGCTGGGGGTGGTGTTTCAGGGTTTAGGGTAGTGTAGTGATGTTCAGGCAGTGTGGGGGGTAGTGCTGGGGCTGGTATTTCAGGGTTTAGGGCAGTGCAGTTTTGTTCGGGCAGTGTAGTGGGTCGTGCTGGGGCTGGTGTTTCAGAGTTTAGGGCAATGCAGTGGTGTTTGGGCAGTGTAGGGGTTGTGCTGGGGGTGGTGTTTTAGGGTTTAGGTAGTGTAGTGGTGTTCGGGCAGTGTGGGGGGTAGTGCTGGGGCTGGTGTTTCAGGGTTTAGGGCAGTACAGTTGTGTTCAGGCAGTGTAGGGCATCGTGCTTGGGCTGGTGTTTCAGGGTGTAGGGCAGTACAGTGATGTTCGGGCAGTGTAGGGGGTCATGCTGGGGCTGGTGTTTCAGGGTTTAGTGCAGTGCAGTGATGTTCGGGCAATGTAAGGGGTCGTGCTGGGGCTGGTGTTTCAGGGTTTAGGGCAGAGCAGTGGTGTTCGGGCAGAGTAGCGGTTTGTGCTGGGGGTGGTGTTCCAGGGTGTAAGGCAGAGTAGTGGTGTTCGGGCCGTCTTTGAGGTTGTGCTGGGGGTGGTGTTTCAGGGTTTTGGGCAGTGCAGTTGTGTTCGTGCATTGTAGGGGGTCTTTCTGGGGGTGGTGTTTCAGGGTTTAGGAGAGAGCAGTGGTGTTCGGGCAGTGTTGGGTGTCGTGCTGGGGCTGGTGTTTCAGGGTGTAGGGCAGAGCTTTGGTGTTTGGGCAGTGTAGGGGGTCGTGCTGGGGCTGTTGTTTCAGGGTTTAGGGCAGTGCAGTGGTGTTCGGGCAGTGTCGGGGGTCATGCTGGGGCTGGTGGCTCAAGGATTAGGGCAGAGCAGTGGTGATCCGGCAGTGTAGGGGGTCTTGCTGGGGGTGGTGTTGCAGGGTGTAGGGCAGTGCAGTGATGTTCGGGCAGTGTAGGGGGTCATGCTGGGGCTGTTGTTTCAGGGTTTAGGGCAGTGCAGTGATGTTTGGGCAGAGTAAGGGGTCATGCTGGGGCTGGTGTTTCATAGTTTAGGGCAGAGCAGTGGTGTTCGGGCAGAGTAGCGGTTCGTGCTGGGGCTGGTGTTCCAGGGTGTAACGCAGAGTAGTGGTGTTCGGGCCGTCTTTGGGGTTGTTTTGGGGGTGGTGTTTCTGGGTTTTGGGCAGTGCAGTTGTGTTCGTGCAGTGTAGGGGGTCTTTCTGGGGGTGGTGTTTCAGGGTTTAGGAGAGAGCAGTGGTGTTTGGGCAGTGTAGGGGGTTGTGCTGGGGCTGGTGTTTCAGGGTTTAGGGCAGTGCAGTGGTGTTCGGGCAGTGTAGGGGTTCATGCTGGGGCTCGTGGCACAGGGTTTAGGGCAGAGCAGTGGTGTTAGGAAAGTGCAGGGGGTCTTGCTGGGGCTGGTGTTTCAGGGATTATGGTCCTGGTGTTTGGGCAGAGTAGGGGTCTGTGCTGGGGCTGGTGTTTCACGGTTTAGGGCAGCGTAGTGGTGTTTGAGCAGTGTAGGAGGTCATGCTGGTGTTTCAGGGTTTAGGGCAGTGCAGTGGTGTTCAGGCAGTGTAGGGGTCGTGCTGGGGCTGGTGTTTCAGGGTTTAGGATAGTGCAGTGGTGTTTGAGCAGTGTAGGAGGTCGTGCTTGGGCTAGTGTTTCAGAGTTTAGGGCATTGCAGTAGTGTTAGAGCAGTGTAGGAGGTCATGTTGGAGCTGGTGTTTCAGGGATTAGGGCATTGTAGTGGTGTTTGGGCAGTGTAGGGTGTGGTGCTGGGGCTGGTGTCTCAGGGTTTAAGACAGTGCAGTTTTGTTCGGGCAGTGTAGTGGGTCGTGCTGGGGCTGGTGTTTCAGGGTTTAGGGCAGTGCAGTGGTGTTCGGGCAGTGTAGGGGGTTGTGCTGGGGGTGGTGTTTCAAGGTTTAGGGCAGTGCAGTGATGTTCAGGCAGTGTAGGGGGGTCGTGCTGGGGCTGGTGTTTCAGGGTTTAGAGCAGTGCAGTGGTGTTCGAGCAGTGTAGGAGGTCATGTTGGAGCTGGTGTTTCAGGGTTTAGGGCATTGTAGTGGTGTTTGGGCAGTGTAGGGTGTTGTGCTGGGGCTGTTGTCTCAGGGTTTAAGACAGTGCAGTTTTGTTCGGGCAGTGTAGGAGGTCATGTTGGAGCTGGTGTTTCAGGGTTTAGGGCATTGTAGTGGTGTTTGGGCAGTGTAGGGTGTTGTGCTGGGGCTGGTGTCTCAGGGTTTAAGACAGTGCAGTTTAGTTCGGACAGTGTAGGGGGTCATGCTGGGGCTGGTGTTTCAGGGTTTAGGGCAGTGCAGTGATGTTCGGGCAGAGTAAGGGGTCATGCTGGGGCTGGTGTTTCAGGGTTTAGGGCAGAGCAGTGGTGTTCGGGTAGAGTAGCGGTTCGTGCTGGGGTGGTGTTCCAGGGTGTAAGGCAGATTAGTGGTGTTCAGGACGTCTTTGGGGTTGTGCTGAGGGTGGTGTTTCAGGGTTTTGGGCAGTGCAGTTGTGTTCGTGCAGTGTAGGGGGTCTTTCTGGGGGTGGTGTTTCAGGGTTTAGGGCAGAGCAGTGGTGTTCGGGCAGAGTAGCGGTTCGTGCTGGGGCTGGTGTTCCAGGGTGTAAGGCAGAGTAGTGGTGTTCGGGCAGTCTTTGGGGTTGTTTTGGGGGTGGTGTTTCAGGGTTTTGGGCAGTGCAGTTGTGTTCGTGCAGTGCAGGGGGTCATTCTGGGGGTGGTGTTTCAGGGTTTAGGAGAGAGCAGTGGTGTTTGGGCAGTGTAGGGGGTTGTGCTGGGGCTGGTGTTTCAGGGTTTAGGACAGTGCAGTTTTGTTCGGGCTGTGTAGTGGGTTGTGCTGGGGCTGGTGTTTCAGGGTTTAGGGCAATGCAGTGGTGTTCGGGCAGTGTAGGGGGTTGTGCTGAGGGTTTTGTTTCAGGGTTTATGGTAGTGTATTGTTGTTCGCGCATTGTAGGGGGTCTTACTGGGGGTGGTGTTGCAGGGTTTAGGGCAGTGCAGTGATGTTCGGGCAGAGTAAGGGGTCATGCTGGGGCTGGTGTTTCAGGGTTTGGGGCAGAGCAGTGGTGTTCGGGTAGAGTAGCGGTTCGTGCTGGGGTGGTGTTCCAGGGTGTAAGGCAGAGTAGTGGTGTTCAGGACGTCTTTGGGGTTGTGCTGAGGGTGGTGTTTCAGGGTTTTGGGCAGTGCAGTGGTGTTCGTGCAGTGCAGGGGGTCATTCTGGGGGTGGTGTTTCAGGGTTTAGGAGAGAGCAGTGGTGTTTGGGCAGTGTAGGGGGTTGTGCTGGGGCTGGTGTTTCAGGGTTTAGGACAGTGCAGTTTTGTTCGGGCTGTGTAGTGGGTTGTGCTGGGGCTGGTGTTTCAGGGTTTAGGGCAATGCAGTGGTGTTCGGGCAGTGTAGGGGGTTGTGCTGAGGGTGGTGTTTCAGGGTTTATGGTAGTGTATTGTTGTTCGCGCAGTGTAGGGGGTCTTACTGGGGGTGGTGTTGCAGGGTTTAGGGCAGTGCAGTGATGTTCGGGCAGAGTAAGGGGTCATGCTGGGGCTGGTGTTTCAGGGTTTGGGGCAGAGCAGTGGTGTTCGGGTAGAGTAGCGGTTCGTGCTGGGGTGGTGTTCCAGGGTGTAAGGCAGAGTAGTGGTGTTCAGGACGTCTTTGGGGTTGTGCTGAGGGTGGTGTTTCAGGGTTTTGGGCAGTGCAGTGGTGTTCGGGCAGTGTAGGGGGTCATGCTGGGGTTGGTGGCTTAGGGTTTAGGGCAGAGCAGTGGTGTTCGGGCAGTGTAGGGGGTCTTGCTGGGGGCGGTGTTGCAGGGTTTAGGGCAGAGCAGTGGTGTTCGGGCAGTGTGGGGGGTAGTGCTGGGGCTGGTGTTTCAGGGTTTAGGGCAGTGCTTTTGTGTTTGGGCAGTGTAGGACGTCGTGATGGGGCTGGTGTTTCAGGGTGAAGGGCAGTGCAGTGATGTTCGGGCAGTGTAGGGGGTCATGCTGGGGCTGGTGTTTCAGGGTTTAGGGCAGTGCAGTGGTGTTCGGGCAATGTAGGGGGTCATGCTGGGGCTGGTGGCTCAGGGTTTAGGGCAGAGCAGTGGTGTTCGGGCAGTGTAGGGGGTCTTGCTGGGGGTGGTGTTGCAGAGTTTAGGTCAGTGCAGTGGTGTTCGGGCAGTGTGGGGGGTAGTGCTGGGGCTGGTGTTTCAGTGTTTAGGGCAGTGCAATTGTGTTCTGGCAGTGTAGGGCGTCATGCTGGGGCTGGTGTTTCAGGGTGTAGGGCAGTGCAGTGATGTTTGGGCAGTGTAGGGGGTCATGCTGGGGCTGGTGTTTCAGGGTTTAGGGCAGTGCATTGATGTTCGGGCAGAGTAAGGGGTCATGCTGGGGCTGGTGTTTCAGGGTTTAGGGCAGAGCAGTGGTGTTCGGGCAGAGTAGCGGTTCGTGCTGGGGGTGGGTTTCCAGGGTGTAAGGCAGAGTAGTGGTGTTCGGGCCATCTTTGGGGTTGTGCTGGGGGTGGTGTTTCAGGGTTTTGGGCAGTGCAGTTGTGTTCGTGCAGTGTAGGGGGTCTTTCTGGGGGTGGTGTTTCAGGGTTTAGGAGAGAGCAGTGGTGTTTGGGCAGTGTAGGGGGTCGTGCTGGGGCTGGTGTTTCAGGGTTTAGGGCAGTGCAGTGGTGTTCGGGCAGTGTAGGGGGTCATGCTGGGGCTGGTGGCTCAGGGTTTAGGGCAGAGCAGTGGTGTTCGGGCAGTGTAGGGGGTCTTGCTGGGGGTGGTGTTGCAGGGTTTAGAGCAGTGCAGTGGTGTTCGGGCAGTGTGGGGGGTAGTGCTTGGGCTGGTGTTTCAGGGTTTAGGGCAGTGCAGTTGTGTTCGGGCAGTGTAGGGCGTCGTGCTGGGGCTGGTGTTTCAGGGTTTAGGGCAGTGTAGTGGTGTTCGTGCAGTGTAGGGGGCATGCTGGGGCTGGTGTTTCAGGGTTTAGGATAGTGCAGTGGTGTTCGAGCAGTATAGGAGGTCGTGCTTGGGCTAGTGTTTCAGGGTTTAGGGCATTGCAGTAGTGTTAGAGCAGTGTAGGAGGTCATGTTGGAGCTGGTGTTTCAGGGTTTATGGCTGTGTAGTGGTGTTCGGGCAGTGTAGGGTGTTGTGCTGGGGCTGGTGTCTCAGGGTTTAGGACAGTGCAGTTTTGTTCGGGCAGTGTAGTGGGTCGTGCTGGGGCTGGTGTTTCAGAGTTTAGGGCAATGCAGTGGTGTTTGGGCAGTGTAGGGGGTTGTGCTGGGGGTGGTGTTTCAGGGTTTAGGGTAGTATAGTGGTGTTCGGGCAGTGTATGGGGTCTTGCTGGCGGTGGTGTTTCAGGGTTTAGGGCGGTGCAGTGGTGTTCGGGCAGTGTTGGGGGTTGTGCTGGTGGTGGTGTTTCAAGGTTTAGGGCAGTGCAGTGATGTTCAGGCAGTGTAGGGGGTCGTGCTGGGGATGGTGTTTCAGGGTTTAGAGCAGTGCAGTGGTGTTCGAGCAGTGTAGGAGGTCGTGCTGGGGCTGGTGTCTCAGGGTTTAGGACAGTGCAGTTTTGTTTGGGCTGTGTAGTGGGTTGTGCTGGGGCTGGTGTTTCAGGGTTTAGGGCAATGCAGTGGTGTTCGGGCAGTGTAGGGGGTTGTGCTGAGGGTGGTGTTTCAGGGTTTATGGTAGTGTATTGTTGTTCGCGCAGTGTAGGGGGTCTTACTGGGGGTGGTGTTGCAGGGTTTAGGGCAGTGCAGTGGTGTTCGGGCAGTGTGGGGGGTAGTGCTGGGGCGGGTGTTTCAGGGTTTACGGCAGTACAGTTGTGTTCAGGCAGTGTAGGGTGTCGTGCTGGGGCTGGTGTTTCAGGGTGTAGGGCAGTGCAGTAATGTTCGGGCAGTGGAGGGGGTCATGCTCGGGCTGGTGTTTCAGGGTTTAGGGCAGTGCAGTGATGTTCGGGCAGAGTAAGGGGTCATGCTGGGGCTGGTGTGTCAGTGTTTAGGGCAGAGCAGTGGTGATCGGGCAGAGTAGTGGTTCGTGCAGGGGTTGGTGTTCCAGGGTGTAAGGCAGAGTAGTGGTGTTCGGGCCGTCTTTGGGGTTGTGCTGGGGTGGTGTTTCAGGGTTTTGGGCAGTGCAGTTGTGTTCGTGCAGTGTAGGTAGTCTTTCTGGGGATGGTGTTTCAGGGTTTAGGAGAGAGCAGTGGTGTTCGGGCAGTGTTGGGCGTCGTGCTGGGGCTGATGTTTCAGGGCGTAGGGAAGAGCAGTGGTGTTTGGGCAGTGTAGGGGGTCGTGCTGGGGCTGGTGTTTCAGGGTTTAGGGCAGTGCAGTGGTGTTTGGGCAGTGTAGGGGGTCATGCTGGGGCTGGTGGCTCAGGGTTTAGGGAAGAGCAGTGGTGTTCGAGCAGTGTAGGGGTTCTTGCTGGGGGTGGTGTTGCAGGGTTTAGGGCAGTGCAGTGGTGTTCGGGCAGTGTGGAGGTAGTGCTGGGGCTGGTGTTTCAGGTTTTAGGGCAGTGCAGTTGTGTTCGGGCAGTGTAGGGCGTCATGATGGGGCTGGTGTTTCAGGGCGTAGGGCAGTGCAGTGATGTTCGGGCAGTGTAGGGGTCATGTTGGGGCTGGTGGCTCAAGGTTTAGGGCAGAGCAGTGGTGTTCGGGCAGTGTAGGGGGTCTTGCTGGGGGTGGTGTTGCAGGGTTTAGGGCAGTGCAGTGGTGTTCGGGCAATGTGGGGGATACTACTGGGGCTGGTGTTTCAGGGTTTAGGGCAGTGCAATTGTGTTCGGGCAGTGTAGGGCGTCGTGCTGGGGCTGGAATTTCAGGGTGTAGGGCAGAGCAGTGGTGTTCGGGCAGAGTAGCGGTTCGTGCTGGGGGTGGTGTTCCAGGGTGTAAGGCAGAGTAGTGGTGTTCGGGCAGAGTAGCGGTTCGTGCTGGTGGTGGTGTTCCAGGGTGTAAGGCAGAGTAGTGGTGTTCGGGCCGTCTTTGGGGCTGTGCTGGGGGTGGTGTTTCAGGGTTTTGGGCAGTGCAGTTTTTGTTCGTGCAGTGTAGGGGGTCTTTCTAAGGGTGGTGGTTTAGGAGAGAGCAGTGGTGTTTGTGCAGTGTAGGGGGTTGTGCTGAGGCTGGTGTTTCAGGGTTTAGGGCAGTGCAGTGGTATTCGGGCAGTGTAGGGGGTCATGCTGGGGCTGGTGGCTCAGGGTTTAGGGCAGAGCAGTGGTGTTCGGGCAGTGTAAGGGGTCTTGCTGGGGGTGGTGTTGCAGGGTTTAGGGCAGTGCAGTGGTGTTCGGGCAGTGTGGGGGGTAGTGCTGGGGCTGGTGTTTCAGGGTTTAGGGCAGTGCAGTTGTGTTCGGGCAGTGTAGGGCGTCGTGCTGGGGCTGGTGTTTCAGGGTTTAGGGCAGTGTAGTGGTGTTCGAGCAGTGTAGGAGGTCATGATGGTGTTTCAGGGTTTAGGGCAGTGCAGTTATGTTCGTGCAGTGTAGGGGGCTTGCTGGGGCTGGTGTTTCAGGGATTAGGATAGTGTAGTGGTGTTCGAGCAGTATAGGAGGTCGTGCTTGGGCTAGTGTTTCAGGGTTTAGGGCATTGCAGTAGTGTTAGAGCAGTGTAGGAGGTCATGTTGGAGCTGGTGTTTCAGGGTTTAGGGCAGTGTAGTGGTGTTCGGGCAGTGTAGGGTGTTGTGCTCGGGCTGGTGTCTCAGGGTTTAGGACAGTGCAGTTTTGTTCGGGCAGTGTAGTGGGTCGTGCTGGGGCTGGTGTTTCAGAGTTTAGGGCAATGCAGTCATGTTTGGGCAGTGTAGGGGGTTGTGCTGGGGGTGGTGTTTCAGGGTTTATCGTAGTGTAGTGGTGTTCGGGCAGTGTAGGGGGTCTTGCTGGCGGTGGTGTTTCAGGGTTTAGGGCAGTGCATTGGAGTTCGGGCAGTGTTGGGAGTTGTGCTGGGGGTGGTGTTTCAAGGTTTAGGGCAGTGCAGTGATGTTCAGGCAGTGTAGGGGGTCGTGCTGGGGATGGTGTTTCAGGGTTTAGAGCAGTGCAGTGGTGTTCGAGCAGTGTAGGAGGTCGTGCTGGGGCTGGTGTTTCAGGGTTTATGGCATTGTAGTGGTGTTCGAGCAGTGTAGGAGGTCATGTTGGAGCTGGTGTTTCAGGGTTTAGGGCATTGTAGTGGTGTTTGGGCAGTGTAGGGTGTTGTGCTGGGGCTGGTGTCTCAGGGTTTAGGACAGTGCAGTTTTGTTCGAGCTGTGTAGTGGGTCGTGCTGGGGCTGGTGTTTCAGGGTTTAGGGCAATGCAGTGGTGTTCGGGCAGTGTAGGGGGTTGTGCTGAGGGTGGTGTTTCAGGGTTTATGGTAGTTTAGTGGTGTTCGCGCAGTGTAGGGGGTCTTGCTGGGGGTGGTGTTGCAGGGTTTAGGGCAGTGCAGTGGTGTTCGGGCAGTGTGGGGGGTAGTGCTGGGGCTGGTGTTTCAGGGTTTAGGGCAGTACAGTTGTGTTTAGGCAGTGTAGGGCGTCGTGCTGGGGCTGGTGTTTCAGGGTGTAGGGCAGTGCAGTGTTGTTCGGGCAGTGTAGGGGGTCATGCTGGGGCTGGTTTCAGTGTTTAAGGCAGAGCAGTGGTGTTCGGGCAGAGTGGCGGTTCATGCTGGGGGTGGTGTTCCAGGGTGTAAGGCAGAGTAGTGGTGTTTGGGCCGTCTTTGGGGTTGTGCTGGGGTTGGTGTTTCAGGGTTTTGGGCAGTGCAGTTGTGTTCGTGCAGTGTAGGGGGTCTTTCTGGGGATGGTGTTTTAGGGTTTAGGAGAGAGCAGTGGTGTTCGGGCAGTGTTGGGCGTCATGCTGGGGCTGGTGTTTCAGGGCGTAGGGCAGAGCAGTGGTGTTTGGGCAGTGTAGGGGGTCGTGCTGGGGCTGGTGTTTCAGGGTTTAGGGCAGTGCAGTGGTGTTCGGGCAGTGTAGGGGGTCATGCTGGTGCTGGTGGCTCAGGGTTTAGGGCAGAGCAGTGGTGTTCGAGCAGTGTTGGGGTTCTTGCTGGGAGTGGTGTTGCAGGGTTTAAGGCAGTGCAGTGGTGTTTGGGCAGTGTGGAGGTAGTGCTGGGGCTGGTGTTTCAGGGTTTAGGGCAGTGCAGTTGTGTTTGGGCAGTGTAGGGCGTCGTGATGGGGCTGGGGTTTCTGGGCGTAGGGCAGTGCAGTGATGTTCGGGCAGTGTAGGGGGTCATGCTGGGGCTGGTGTTTCAGGGTTTAGTGCAGTGCAGTGTTGTTCGGGCAGTGTAGGGGTCATGCTGGGGCTGGTGGCTCAAGGTTTAGGGCAGAGCAGTGGTGTTCGGGCAGTGTAGGGGGTCTTGCTGGGGGTGGTGTTGCAGGGTTTACGGCAGTGCACTGGTGTTCGGGCAGTGTGGGGGGTAGTGCTGGGGCTGGTGTTTCAGAGTTTAGGGCAGTGCAATTGTGTTCGGGCAGTGTAGGGCGTCGTGCTGGGGCTGGAATTTCAGGGTGTAGGGCAGTGCAGTGATGTTCGGGCAGTGTAGCGGGTCATGCTGGGGCTGGTGTTTCAGGGTTTAGGGCAGTGCAGTGATGTTCGGGCAGTGTAGGGGGCATGCTGGGGCTGGTGTTTCAGGGTTTAGGATAGTGTAGTGGTGTTCGAGCAGTATAGGAGGTCGTGCTTGGGCTAGTGTTTCAGGGTTTAGGGCATTGCAGTAGTGTTAGAGCAGTGTAGGAGGTCATGTTGGAGCTGGTGTTTCAGGGTTTAGGGCAGTGTAGTGGTGTTCGGGCAGTGTAGGGTGTTGTGCTGGGGCTGGTGTCTCAGGGTTTAGGACAGTGCAGTTTTGTTCGGGCAGTGTAGTGGGTCGTGCTGGGTCTGGTGTTTCAGAGTTTAGGGCAATGCAGTGGTGTTTGGGCAGTGTAGGGGGTTGTGCTGGGGGTGGTGTTTCAGGGTTTAGGGTAGTGTAGTGGTGTTCGGGCAGTGTTGGGGGTTGTGCTGGGCGTGGTGTTTCAAGGTTTAGGGCAGTGCAGTGATGTTCAGGCAGTGTAGGGGGTCGTGCTGGGGATGGTGTTTCAGGGTTTAGAGCAGTGCAGTGGTGTTCGAGCAGTGTAGGAGGTCGTGCTGGGGCTGGTGTTTCAGGGATTAGGGCATTGTAGTGGTGTTTGGGCAGTGTAGGGTGTTGTGCTGGGGCTGGTGTCTCAGGGTTTAGGACAGTGCAGTTTTGTTTGGGCTGTGTAGTGGGTCGTGCTGGGGCTGGTGTTTCAGGGTTTAGGGAAATGCAGTGGTGTTCGGGCAGTGTAGGGGGTTGTGCTGAGGGTGGTGTTTCAGGGTTTATGGTAGTGTAGTGGTGTTCGCGCAGTGTAGGGGGTCTTGCTGGGGGTGGTGTTGCAGGGTTTAGGGCAGTGCAGGGGTGTTCGGGCAGTGTGGGGGGTAGTGCTGGGGCTGGTGTTTCAGGGTTTAGGGCAGTACAGTTGTGTTCAGGCAGTGTAGGGCGTCGTGCTGGGGCTGGTGTTTCAGGGTGTAGGGCAGTGCAGTAATGTTCGGGCAGTGTAGGGGGTCATGCTTGGGCTGGTGTTTCAGGGTTTAGGGCAGTGCAGTGATGTTCGGGCAGAGTAAGGGGTCATGCTGGGGCTGATGTGTCAGTGTTTAGGGCAGAGCAGTGGTGTTCGGGCAGAGTAGCGGTTCGTGCTGGGGGTGGTGTTCCAGGGTGTAAGGCAGAGTAGTGGTGTTTGGGCCGTCTTTGGGGTTGTGCTGGGGGTGGTGTTTCAGGGTTTTGGGCAGTGCAGTTGTGTTCGTGCAATGTAGGGGGTCTTTCTGGGGATGGTGTTTCAGGGTTTAGGAGAGAGCAGTGGTGTTCGGGCAGTGTTGGGCGTCGTGCTGGGGCTGATGTTTCAGGGCGTAGGGCAGAGCAGTGGTGTTTGGGCAGTGTAGGGGGTCGTGCTGGGGCTGGTGTTTCAGGGTTTAGGGCAGTGCAGTGGTGTTTGGGCAGTGTAGCGGGTCATGCTGGGGCTGGTGGCTCAGGGTTTAGGGCAGAGCAGTGGTGTTCGAGCAGTGTAGGGGTTCTTGCTGGGGGTGGTGTTGCAGAGTTTAGGGCAGTGCAGTGGTGTTTGGGCAGTGTGGAGGTAGTGCTGGGGCTGGTGTTTCAGGGTTTAGGGCAGTGCAGTTGTGTTCGGGCAGTGTAGGGCGTCGTGATGGGGCTGGTGTTTCTGGGCGTAGGGCAGTGCAGTGATGTTCGGGCAGTGTAGGGGGTCATGCTGGGGCTGGTGTTTCAGGGTTTAGGGCAGTGCAGTGTTGTTCGGGCAGTGTAGGGGTCATGCTGGGGCTGGTGGCTCAAGGTTTAGGGCAGAGCAGTGGTGTTCGGGCAGTGTAGGGGGTCTTGCTGGGGGTGGTGTTGCAGGGTTTAGGGCAGTGCAGTGGTGTTCAGGCAGTGTGGGGTGTAGTGCTGGGGCTGGTGTTTCAGGGTTTAGGGCAGTGCAATTGTGTTCGGGCAGTGTAGGGCGTCGTGCTGGGGCTGGAATTTCAGGGTGTAGGGCAGTGCAGTGATGTTCGGGCAGTGTAGGGGGTCATGCTGGGGCCGGTGTTTCAGGGTTTAGGGCAGAGCAGTGGTGTTCGGGCAGAGTAGCGGTTTGTGCTGGGGGTGGTGTTCCAGGGTGTAAGGCAGAGTAGTGGTGTTCGGGCCGTCTTTGGGGTTGTGCTGGGGGTGGTGTTGCAGGGTTTGGGCAGTGCAGTTGTGTTCGTGCAGTGTAGGGGGTCTTTCTGGGGGTGGTGTTTCAGGGTTTAGGAGATAGCAGTGGTGTTTGGGCAGTGTAGGGGGTCGTGCTGGGGCTGGTGTTTTAGGGTTTAAGGCAGTGCAGTGGTGTTCGGGCAGTGTAGGGGGTCATGCTGGGGATGGTGGCTCAGGGTTTAGGGCTGAGCCGTGGTGTTTGGGCAGTGTAGGGGGTCTTGCTAGGGCTGGTGTTTCAGCGTATAGGGCCCTGGTGTTCGGGCAGTGTAGGGGGCCGTGCTGGGGCTGGTGTTTCAGGGTTTAGGGCAGTGTAGTGGTGTTCGAGCAGTGTAGGAGGTCATGCTGGTGTTTCAGGGTTTAGGGCAGTGCAGTGGTCTTCGGTCAGTGTAGGGGTCGTGCTGGGGCTGGTGTTTCATGGTTTAGGATAGTGCAGTGGTGTTCAGGGAGTTTAGCGGGTCGTGCTGGGGCCAGTATTTTTAGGGTTTTGGGCAGTTCAGTGGTGTTCGGGCAGTGTAGGGGGTCGTGCTGGGGCCGGTGTTTTTAGGGTTTAGGGCAGTGCAGTGGTGTTCAGGCAGTGTAAGGGGTCGTGATGGGGCTGGTGTTTCAGGGTTTAGGGCAGTGCAGTGGGGTTCGTTCAGTGTAGGGGGTCGTGCTGGGGCCGGTGTTTCAGGGTTTAGGTCTGTGCAGTGGTGTTCGGGAAATGTAGGGGGTCGTGATGGGGCCGGTGTTTCTGGGTGTAGGGCAGTGTTATTTCGGGAACTGTGGGGGGTCGTTCAGGGGCTGTGTTTCAGGGCTTAGAGCAGTGCAGTGGGGTTAGGCAGTGTAGGGGGTCGGGCTGGGGCTGGTGTTTCAGGGTTTAGGGCAGTGCAGTGGTGTAAGTTCAGTGTAGGGGGTCATGCTGGGGCTGGTGTTTCAGGGTTTAGGGCAGTGCAGTGGTTTTCGTTCAGTGTAGGGGGTCGTGCTGGGGCCAGTGTTTCAGGGTTTAGGGCAGTGCAGTGGTGTTGGGGGAGTGTAGGGGGTCGTGCTGGTGCCGATGTTTCAGGGTTTAGGGCAGTGCATGTAGGTGAGGGGAAAAAGATCCTCATCCCTTACTAGTCATGTAATAAGCATGTATCCTTCTTGTACTGGTTCTGGCCCAGAAACAGGGGGAGAGGCCCCTATCCCCCTAATTTGAAGTAGAATTTTGTAGGTGGTCCGGGCAAGAGTATAAGTTTTAAGTTGATTAGGATAAAATATCCAATTGATGCAAGTAGATCAAATAATGATGGTAAGATATTCGTGCTTTTATTCGTCTGCTAGAAAAGAAAAGGGATGGCACAGCCAACACGTGTTTCGCCCCCTAACTGGCCGTCAGGCCTAGGGCTTCCTCAGGGCGGGTAGTCACGTAATGGGGTATCTTTGTAAAAGGAAGGGTTTGTGAACCCGAAGATTCTCCGGTCTCGGCTAATGCCAGGTTCAGTGGGTTTCTGTGGCTTTGGTAGTTTAGGGCAGTGCAGTGGTGTTCGGGGAGTGTTGGGGTTCGTGCTGGGGCCGGTGTTTCAGGGTGTAAGGTCAGAGCAGTGGTGTTCGGACAGTGCAGGGGGTCGTGCTGGGGCAGGTGTTTCAGGGTTTAGGGCAGTGCAGTGCTGTTCAGGCAGTGTAGGGGGTCGTGCTGGGGCCAGTGTTTCAGGGTGTAGGGCAGTGCAGTGGTGTTCGGGCGTTGTAGGGGTTTGTGCTGGGGCCGGAGTTTCCGGGTGTAGGGCAGTGCAGTGGTGTTCGGGCAGTGTTGGGGTTGTGCTGTGGATGGTGTTTCAGGGTGTAGGACAGTGTAGTGGTGTTCGGGCAGTGTAGGGGGTCGTGCTGGGGCCGGCGTTTCAGGGGGTAGGGCAGTGCAGTGTTCTTCGGGCAGTGTATGGGATCGTGCTGGGGCTGGGGTTTCCAGGGTTTAAGGCAGTGCAGTGGTGTTCGGGGAGTATAGGGGGTCATGCTGGGGCCGGTGTTTCAGGGTTTAGGGCTGTGCAGTGGTGTTCGGGGAACATTGGGGGTCGTGCTGGGGCCGGTATTTCAGGGTTTAGGGCAGAGCAGTGGTGATCAGGGATCGTAGGGAGTCTTGCTGGGGCCGGTGTTTCATTGTTTAGGGCAGTGCAGTGCTGTTCGGGCAGAGTAGGGGGTTGTGTGGGGGGCCGGTGTTTCAAGGTTTAGGGCCGAGCAGTGGTGTTCGGGCAGTGTAGCGGGTCGTGCTGGGGCCGGTGTTTCAGGGTGTAGGGCAGTGTAGTGGTGTTAGGGAAGTGTAGGGGGTTGTGCTGGGGCCGGTGTTTCTGTGTGTTAGAAATGCGATTTCTGGTTGGCTAAGGCTTGCGCCAAAGCCAGGCAGAAACCACCACTCTTGTCAGGGCAAGGAAGTTACACGCCAAAGATAACCCCTGCTCACCCCCTTGGTAGCTTGTCACGAGCAGTCAGGCTTATCCCGGAGGCCATGTGTAAAGCGTTTGCGCACGCACACAGCAACAACACCCTAGGTACACAACAAAAGGAACTCCACACAAGGTTATATATAAAAATAGCCTTTTTATTGTCATAAATACATTAGAAACATAATCACATAGTATACACTGTGCCAATCGGCACTGGGAAATTTTTACAGGGGACTATTTACACACGACAGGGCCAATGGGGACACTGTCAAACAATCACAATTCACCACCTGGAAATGTAGCACAAATAGTAAATGTCGAGCACCACCAGTAACTACTTATAAAGTTAGGAACTTAGTATGAGATCCTGCAAGGTAAAACAGAGGATGCATAAATCACCTTGCGCATGAACCACCTTAGGCATAAAACTATCTTAGGCACAAACCTCATTAGCATCCCACATTACGCAATAGGCATCCCAGTAGGCCTTACAAGCATAAATACATTATGTAATTACCAGCATAAACACATGAGATCTAAACCCCATTCGCATAACAGATTACGCATAAATCATGGGGGGCATCACATTAGGTATAAACCACATGAATCACCTTAGGTAATCATTAGCATAGACACAGTGTACCCCAATTGGGGGCACGCACACTAAAGCTGGCCCTACAATGCCCCTTGTCCGGAATGTCAGGGCGGGTTGGAAAAGCAACCAAGAAGAAGGGCGCAAAAGCACAGCCTAAACGTGGCAGCTGCCCACTACTTGCTGGGCAGCTGTGCAGGCAGGAATGTCAAAAAGGAGGCATGAGCTCTCAATGGCCCTTTAAACAAACATGCCCAACGTTGGAGCCACACGGGCTCTGTGACAAATAATGCGAAGCGTTGGAGCCACCTAGGCTCTGTGAATCACTCAGTGTGCCAAACGGGGGAGCCACACGGGCTCTGTAAATAAACTATGGCCCCAAGCACTGTGGCCCTCAGGGGCCCTTAGACTATTGGGCCCTTGAGTGTTTGAGCGCGCTGGCTCTTGAAATCTATTTGACCCCCCCCCCAGACGTTGCAGCGGCCCGCAACTGCGGCGCCGCTGTGAAAACCAGCCCCACACTGGGGGCACTAAAGATTCTCCTGGGCCCCTCTGGCCCTCTAAACAATGTGCCCCCCTCGTTGGAGCGACATCCCTATGAGGTGGGGGCCACTCAGGAAGTAGGCTGGGCTTGGACCGGCACCAACAACGCACACACAGAGCCCGCCAGCCCTTGACAACTCACCAGGCTGCTCTGTGGGGACTCCGCTCCTTTCCTGGCCGGTCCGCCAGAGCCAGCAGCTTCCTCTTGGGCTGCGCGGCGTCTGATGGGCTGTCAACGCGGGGTAGGCTCCCGCCTGACTTCTTGGCCTCCGGGAACACCGGCACTGCTCCGTCGGTGTTCCGACCAGCGCTCCTCTTCCGGCTTACTCCCAAGCCCCGCCCACGTCCTAAGACAGGTTGCCTGGCTTCCTGTCCAGGCCGGGCTGCGGCGGTGATTCCAGCAATACGGAAGCGCGGGGTGGGCTCCCTCCTTCGTTTAAATTAAATCTAATGGCGGGTTGGGCACCCGCCACAACAACACGCCAGCGGGGTGGGCACCCGCGAGAACGAGCACACCGGCGGGGTGGGCACCCGCCAAAATCCCCTTTAAGCGGCAGACGGAGGTGAGCTCTCTCCTTCCTTCGCAAAAGCGGCGATGCGGGGTGGGCACCCGCCAACAATGAAATCTCAAAGTGCGGCAAATGAGGGGTAGGCTCCCTCTTCCCTTCTAGGCACCCGCCAATAAGGCACCGATGTGGGGGGATCCCCAAGCCAGGGATTCCCTCTCCAAAATGATCGCAGCTCTGTGCTGCAGCAAAGGACAGAAGCGCTGCTCCTCCTGCACAGAAACCAGAGCGCTCCCCAGGCAATAAAGGTATAGCGCTTCCCAGGCGCTTGAAGTCCCAATATCCAGGGAAAAAGAATGGAGCGCTCTGGCCAGCAATAGAGTGCAAAAGCGCTCTTCCCAAGAAAGGCAAGGTTCAGGGGGGCTTAAGGCTGGGCTCAGGCAGGCCAGCACACAGGGCCCTCCAGCAGGGAGGCAGTCCCTTGTGGCGGTTCCTCATGGAGCCCAGCAGCAGCAGCCCCCAGCATCAGGACAAGCACACAGAGAACATTTTTATTGGATCACAGCCCCTTCTTATACACACCTTTCCTTTGTCACAAACTGTAGGGCAAGGGGAGAACCAATTGCAACTGGTTCTGGAGCACTTTGTTTTGCTCAGCCCCTCTCCCTATTTACAGGACTGGCTAGGGACATCAGACGCACCACAGGAGGTGGAGCCAGCATTGTGTAGGGAAGGCACAGCCCTATTCAGGTCCCAGGTGCAACTCCTCCCTCCCATCTACATGCAGATCTCTCCATTCACCACCGGGCAGACCCATCCTGGCTCCTGGAATTCCCCACACCATCCAGCCCCTGTCACTCACAAGCCAGACAGGCAATTCACATCACACTGTACACAGAAATGCCAACTTCTAAAAGTGGCACTTCTCCACCAGTCACACTATATCTGCGCACACCATTGCGCAGCATTTATTCTTACGAGTGAGTTCGAACATACTAAACTCGACCCTGCACTCCTCTCACACCAGGAATTACTATGGACACACATATCCCCCATGCATTCCTATGGGAGGGCAGGCCAATCTCACCACGCGCACTCAGAGCGCACACGCACTTTACAATGGGTCACAGTGCTAAAGTGTGCAGAGGCCAAAAACCACCAACACTACACAGGTAAAAAGCCTAGGATAATTGCTAAAAAGTTTAGGGGTGAACCTGCCAAAATGGCCAAGTCCAACACAACCCCCTTCCAGCCAAAACGCAGGGTAGACCAATCACCACCGTGATGGGATTCCCTGCTTTGGGTGATAGAACACGGACACGGGCCCGCAACGGCAGGGACACCCTCCGGTTCTATGCCACTCTGAACCCATGTGGTTCCCTCTGTAAACGCTCTGTGGACCAACTGGGCTACCCCACTGGTACTCCTCAGCTGTCCGCAGCCAGGACCAGGCCCTAGGCCATCCAGATGCCACTGGTCCTTGCCTATCCACAGAGTGGGGGGTAGTAACCCCTGGCACATAGTAGCCATTCTCCACTCTACCCCTCATCAGGGCAGTTCTAGACTGCCACCGGTCCTCCAGTCTAGGGTCTGCACCCTCAAGCTGACCAAAAGTCACGGGCGAGGCTCTCCTCCCCTACCTCTTCTTCTAGGGTTCCGCCCTCTCTTCCTAGGAGAGGCACCCTCATAACACAACTCTCCCGCCAGTTCAGGACCTCTTTCCAAGAATTGGTCTCCCAACCTAGGGTTTGACCCCTCAGGTTGCACCGGGGTCAGAGGCGAGGTCTCCCTCCCTCTGCACCCCCTTCCAGAGTTCTGCACCCTCCCAACTGGAGCGGTACCCCTGGAAGATGAACCAGTCAGGACACTGGTTACAGACGCCCTTCCCTCCAGGTCAGGCAGAACCTGAACCTGGCCTCCCAACCTTGGGTCTAAACCCTTTGGCGGAGTACGTGCCTGGCACGCCAGGACTTCTGGGGACTCACACAGTATCCCCTCGAGGGTAACACCTGACTCATGTGTTGCGTAACCGTCTGCCTGACGCATATCTCCCGTCCCCTGTCCACCTGACAGTGCGCGAAGATCCCCCAGAACAGAAGTGGTGTCACCATGGTCACTCCAAGGGAATTCAGCTGTACTGGCTGGTCCCTGACCCACTGGTTCTTCCACTGGGTAACACATCCCCCATTCACCCCTCAATTTGGACTTCTGTACCCTCCCTACTGGAGCGGCACCGCCAGACACCAGAACCACTGGGGCTCTACTTACAGACGCTCCCGGCTCTCTAGATACTAGGAGATCCTCCTCAAATGGACTAACAGGACAGCCTAGGCCCCCAACCTGGTGTTGCCTGAAGAAACCATCCAGGTTCTGAGACTGGGTTTCAGGCACCTGGGAACACTCAGTCCCATACTCACTCCTACTCCACTGAGACAGGACGTGAGCCCCTACACCCCTCTCGCTACACTGGGACCTAGCTGGGCTACTCTGAACCTCTCCCAATACAGGACGGGAAGATACCTGAACCACTATTTTTGGAATTGCTCTCCCATGCCTCATCAGAACCTCGGGCACTTTGCCAGCGGTCTGCTTCCACTGCAAGGTCCCAAGGACAAAAGCAGTCACACCTCAACAGGTGTTGGTGCAACCCTGGAAAACAACAACTGAGCATCTGCTCTTTGATAACCAGATTGAACAGTCCTTCAAAATCCTGTTCCGTGTTAACCCTTATCCAATCAACCAGTGCATCATTACATTTATCCGCAAACTCCCCCCAAGTCTGGTGAGACAGTTTCTTACTACCCCTGAACTTCAACCTGTACTCCTCTTCTTGGGGACAAAGTACCGTACTTTGGGAACTGGGAATGGGACTTCCTGCACTGGACCCTATATTACTGCCACCACTGGATCCCACCCTTACTGGTGAATCCAGAAAACCAAAACTGCGCTCAGGGGATAATCTACCCTCTAGAGCTAATTTTTCCCTTTCGAAGGCCCTCTCAGCCTCCGCCATCCTCTCCTGTGCTAAGACCCTCTCGGTCCCAAACTTTTTCTCCTCCACACCCAGCTGCGCTATCTCCTTGACATGCTCTAACCTGAGCTTCTCCAAAGCCAGCTGATGCTCCCTTTCTTCCCTCCTATCTACCCACTCCTCTGGGGACAGGGAAAGGGATGAGGCGCTGCCCCCAACACTGGACCCAGCAAAGGACTCCCTATCCATGGGGTCCTCACTATCTACTGGCGTCCTGGTCCTGTCACTTTCTTCCTCCTCTTCAGACTCCTCAGGGCTCCCCTCAGACCCACCACCCTTTTGGCGTGCAGCCCGGGTCCTCTCCTCTTCCCTGTGCTCACGTTCCCATTCAATCCTCTGCCATTGGATCAGGTTTTCCCTAAGTTTTGACTGGAAGTCTGACCCACTCACTGCTATATCTCTCTCCTCACAAAACTCAACCATTTCCCCCATACTGTATCTAAACAGACCACAGAAATTAAAAGCAGACTCCATTTTGGCAGGACGCTCAGGGACACGTGCAACACAATGGACCTAGGTGTCTGAGCTGAAGCAAGAGTACACAATTCAAAAATGACCCTTTTAGGAGAAGAATTAAAATACAACTCAGAACAATAATCCTCTAATACGTGATTATCTAAATGCAGAGCATTGTAGTGCAGCCAGTTGTCGCTGTGGTACTGCGCAAACACAAGTCCTAATCCCACCGCTGATCACCAATGTTAGAAATGGGATTTCTGGTTGGCTAGGGCTTGCACCAAAGCCAGGCAGAAACCACCACTCTAGTCATGGCAAGGAAGTTACACGCCAAAGATAACCCCTGCTCACCCCCTTGGTAGCTTGGCACGAGCAGTCAGGCTTATCACAGAGGCCATGTGTAAAGCGTTTGCGCACGCACACAGCAACAACACTAGGGGTGGGCGGAATTTGCGAAATTCACTTTCTCAAATTATCGCGAAAATGTTAAAAATCTCCGCAAACACGTGGAAATATCGCGAAGATGCGGAAGATTTTTTCCCGCCCGTTCGCGGTATGTTCTGCGTGGTCGTGGCTCGCCAACTTACCCATGCGGTTGCTCGCTGGCGCGGCCATCTTGTTTTCACTTGTCTCGCGGTGCATGATCGCCAGAAGAAAGACGTGAGCGCACGACAAATGATGTTACTGCGGTCGCGAACTGTCGCGAGACAGCGCAAATGGCTACCATCAATCCAACATCTCGTGGAGAACGCGACCGGATCGGGAAAACTTGTCGGCGAACGCGGGGATTCAGGTAAGGCGATCGCGCGCACGCATGAATGTATTATTTTACAGCACGAGCAAGCAAAACATTTCCGGTAAAATGCGGATTGCGGAAATGTTGACATTTTCGCGCTCTCCGCGGAATGCAAAAATGTCAAATTATCGCAATTTCCGCGAGCGGAACGGATTTTTAGCCCAGGCCTAAACATCACCCTAGGTACACCACAAAAGGAACTCCACACAAGGTTATATATAAAAATAGCCTTTGTATTGTCATAAATACATTAGAAACATAATCACATAGTATACACTGTGCCAACCGGCACTGGGTAATTTTTACAGGGGACTATTTACACACGACAGGGCCAATGGGGACACTGTCAAAACAAGCACAAATCACCACCTGGAAATGTAGCACAAATAGTAAATGTCGAGCACCACCAGTAACTACTGGTAAAGTTAGGAACTTAGTATGAGATCCTGCAATGTAAAACAGAGGATGCATAAATCACCTTGCGCATGAACCACCTTAGGCATAAAACTATCTTAGGCACAAACCTCATTAGCATCCCACATTACGCAATAGGCATCCCAGTAGGCCTTACAAGCATAAATACATTATGTAATTACCAGCATAAACACATGAGATCTAAACCCCATTTGCATAACAGATTACGCATAAATCATGGGGGGCATCACATTAGGTATAAACCAAATGAAGCACCTTAGTTAATCATTAGCATAGACACAGTGTACCCCAATTGGGGGCACGCACACTAAAGCTGGCCCTAGGCCAACTGGCCTTTCACCTGGCTCACAATGCCCCTTGTCCAGAATGTCAGGGCTGGTTGGAAAAGCAACCAAGCAGAAGGGCGCAAAAGCACAGCCTAAACGTGGCAGCTGCCCACTACTTGCTGGGCAGCTGTGCAAGCAGGAATGTCAAAAAGGAGGCATGGGCTCTCAATGGCCCTTTAAACAAATATGCCCAACGTTGGAGCCACATGGGCTATGTGACAAATAATGCGAAGCGTTGGAGCCACCTAGGCTCTGTGAATCACTCAGTGTGCCAAACGGGGGAGCCACACGGGCTCTGTAAATAAACTATGGCCCCAAGCACTGTGGCCCTCAGGGGCCCTTAGACTATTGGGCCCTTGAGTGTTTGAGCGCGCTGGCTCTTGAAATCTATTTGACCCCCCTAGACGTTGCAGCGGCCCGCAACTGCGGCGCCGCTGTGAAAACCAGCCCCACACTGGGGGCACGTTAGATGCTCCTGTGCCCATCTGGCCCTCTAAACAATGTGCCCCCCTCGTTGGAGCGACATCCCTATGAGGCGGGGGCCGCTCAGGAAGTAGGCCGGGCTTGGACCGGCACCAACAACGCACACACAGAGTCCCCCAGCCCTTGCCAACTCACCGGGCTGCTCTCTGGGGACTCTGCTCCTTTCCTGGTCGGTCCGCCAGAGCCAGCAGCTTCCTCTTGGGCTGCTCGGCGTCTGAGGGGCTGTCAGCGCGGGGTAGGCTCCCGCCTGACTTCTTGGCCTTCGGGAACACCGGCACGGCTCCGTCGGTGTTATGACCAGCGCTCCTCTTCCGGCTTTCTCCCAAGCCCCGCGCACGTCCTAATACAGGTTCCCTGGCTTCCTGTCCGGGCCGGGCTGCGGCGGTGAGTCCAGCAATACGGAAGCGCGGGGTGGGCTCCCTCCTTCGTTTAAATTAAATCGAATGGCGGGGTGGGCACCCGCCACAACAACACGCCAGCGGGGTGAGCACCCGCGAGAACGAGCACATCGGCGGGGTGGGCACCCGCCGAAATCCCCATAAAGTGGCAGGCGGCGGTGAGCTCTCTCCTTCCTTCGCAAAAGCGGTGATGCGGGGTGGGCACCCGCCAACAATGAAATCTCAAAGTGCGGCAAATGAGGGGTAGGTTCCCTCTTCCCTAAGTATACGACGCGGGGTAGGCACTAGCCAAAAAGGCACCGATATGGGGGGATCCCCAAGCCGAGGATTCCCTCTCCAAAATGATCGCAGCTCTGTGCTGCAGCAAAGTACAGAAGCGCTGCTCCTCCTGCACAGAAACCAGAGCGCTCCCCAGGCAATAAAGGTATAGCGCTTCCCAGGCGCTTGAAGTCCCAATATCCAGGGAAAAAGAATGGAGCGCTCTGGCCAGCAATAGAGAGCAAAAACGCTCTTCCCAAGAAAGGCAAAGTTCAGGGGGGCACAAGGCTGGACTCAGGCAGGCCAGCACACAGGGCCCTCCAGCAGGGAGGCAGTCCCTTGTGGCGGTTCCTCCTGGAGCCCAGCAGCAGCAGCCCCCAGCATCAGGACAAGCACACAGAGAACATTTCCATTGGGTCACAGCCCCTTCTTATACACACCTTTCCTTTGTCACAAACTGTAGGGCAAGGGGAGAACCAGTTGCAACTGGTTCTGGAGCACTTTGTTTTGCTCAACCCCTCTCCCTATTCACAGGACTGGCTAGGGACATCAGACGCACCACAGGAGGTGGAGCCAGCATTGTGTAGGGAAGGCACAGCCCTATTCAGGTATCAGGTGCAACTCCTCCCTCCCATCTACATGCAGATCTCTCCATTCCCACACGGGCAAACCCATCCTGGCTCCTGGAATTCCCCACACCATCCAGCCCCTGTCACTCACAAGCCAGACAGGCAATTCACATCACACTGTACACAGAAATGCCAACTTCTAAAAGTGGCACTTCTCCACCAGTCACACTAAATCTGCGCACACCATTGCGCAGCATTTATTCTCACGAGTGAGTTCGAACATACTAAACTCGACCCTGCACTCCTCTCACACCAGGAATTACTATGGACACACATATCCCCCATGCATTCCTATGGGAGGGCAGGCCAATCTCACCACGCGCACTCAGAGCGCACACGCACTTTACAATGGGTCACAGTGCTAAAGTGCGCAGAGGCCAAAAACCACCAACACTACACAGGTAAAAAGCCTAGGATAATTGCAAAAAAGTTTAGGTGTGAACCTGCCAAAAGGGCCAAGTCCAACACAACCCCCTTCCAGCCAAAACGCAGGGTAGACCAATCACCACCGTGATGGGATTCCCTGCTGTGGGCGATAGAACACGGACGCGGGCCCGCAACGGCAGGGACACCCTCCGGTTCTACGCCACTCTGAACCCATGTGGTTCCCTCTGTAAAAGCTCTGTGGACCAACTGGGCTATCCCACTGGTACTCCTCAGCTGTCTGCAGCCAGGACCAGGCCCTAGGCCATCCAGATGCCACTGGTCCTTGCCTATCCACAGAGTGGGGGATAGTAACCCCTGGCACATAGTAGCCATTCTACACTCTAACCCTCATCAGGGCAGTTCTAGACTGCCACCGGTCCTCCAGTCTAGGGTCTGCACCCTCAAGCTGACCAAAAGTCACGGGCGAGGCTCTCCTCCCCCTACCTCTTCTTCTAGGATTCCGCCCTCTCTTCCTAGGAGAGGCACCCTCATAACACAACTCTCCCGCCAGTTCAGGACAACTTTCCAAGAATTGGTCTCCCAACCTAGGGTTTAACCCCTCAGGTTGCACCGGGGTCAGAGGCGAGGTCTCCCTCCCTCTGCACCCCCTTTCAGAGTTCTGCACCCTCCCAACTGGAGCGGTACCCCTGGAAGATGAACCAGTCAGGACACTGGTTACAGACGCCCTTCCCTCCAGGTCAGGCAGAACCTGAACCTGGCCTCCCAACCTTGGGTCTAAACCCTTTGGCGGAGTACGTGCCTGGCACGCCGGGACTTCTGGGGACTCATACTGTATCCCCTCAAGGGTAACACCTGACTCATGTGTTGCGTAACCGTCTGCCTGACGCATATCTCCCGTCCCCTGTCCACCTGACAGTGCGCGAAGATCCCCCAGAACAGAAGTGGTGTCACCATGGTCACTCCAAGGGAATTCAGCCGTACTGGCTGGTCCCTGACCCACTGGTTCTTCCACTGGGGAAGACATCCCCCATTCACCCCTCAATTCGGACTTCTGTACCCTTCCAACTGGAGCGGCACCGCCAGACACCAGAACCACTGGGGCTCTACTTACAGACGCTCCCGGCTCTCTAGATACTAGGAGATCCTCCTCAAATGGACTAACAGGACAGCCTAGGCCACCAACCTGGTGTTGCCTGAAGAAACCATCCAGGTTCTGAGACTGGGTTTCGGGCACCTGGGAACACTCAGTCCCATACTCACTCCTACTCCACTGAGACAGGACGTGAGCCCCTACACCCCTCTCGCTACACTGGGACCTAGCTGGGCTACTCTGAACCTCTTCCCCAATACAGGACGGGAAGATACCTGAACCACTACTTTTGGAATTGCTCTCCCATGCCTCATCAGAACCTCGGGCACTTTCCCAGCGGTCTGCTTCCACTGCAAGGTCCCAAGGACAAAAGCAGTCACACCTCAACAGGTGTTGGCCCAACCCTGGAAAACAACAACTGAGCATCTGCTCTTTGATAACCAGATTGAACAGTCCTTCAAAATCCTGTTCCGTGTTAACCCTTATCCAATCAACCAGTGCATCATTACATTCATCCGCAAACTCCCCCCAAGTCTGGTGAGACAGTGTCTTACTACCCCTGAACTTCCACCTGTACTCCTCTTCTTGGGGACAAGGTACCATACTTTGGGAACTGGGAATGGGACTTCCTGCACTGGACTCTATATCGCTGCCACCACTGGATCCCACCCTTACTGGTGAATCCAGAAAACCACAACTGCGCTCAGGGGATAATCTACCCTCTAGAGCTAATTTTTCCCTTTCGAAGGTCCTCTCAGCCTCCGCCATCCTCTCCTGTGCTAAGACCTCTCGTTGGTCCCAACCTTTTTCTCCTCCACACCCAGCTGCGCTATCTCCTTGACATGCTCTAACCTGAGCTTCTCCAAAGCCAGCTGATGCTCCCTTTCTTCCCTCCTATCTACCCACTCCTCTGGGGACAGGGAAAGGGATGAGGCGCTGCCCCCAACACTGGACCCAGCAAAGGACTCCCTATCCATGGGGTCCTCACTATCTACTGGCGTCCTGGTCCTGTCACTTTCTTCCTCCTCTTCAGACTCCTCAGGGCTCCCCTCAGACCCACCACCCTTTTGGCGTGCAGCCCGGGCCCTCTCCTCTTCCCTGCGCTTACGTTCCCATTCAATCCTCTGCCATTGGATCAGGTTTTCCCTAAGTTTTGACTGGGAGTCTGACCCACTCACTGCTATATCTCTCTCGTCACAAAACTCAACCAACTACCCCATACTGTATCTAAACAGACCACAGAAATTAAAAGCAGACTCCATTTTGGCAGGACGCTCAGGGACACGTGCAACACAAGGGACCTAGTTTTCTGAGCTGAAGCAAGAGTACACATTTCAAAAATGACCCTTTTAGGAGAAGAATTAAAATACAACTCAGAACAATAATCCTTTAACACGTGATTATCTAAATGCAGAGCATTGTAGTGCAGCCAGTTGTCGCTGTGGTACTGCGCAAACACAAGTCCTAATCCCACTGCTGATCACCAATGTTAGAAATGGGATTTCTGGTTGGCTAGGCCTTGCACCAAAGCCAGGCAGAAACCACCACTCTAGTCATGGCAAGGAAGTTACACGCCAAAGATAACCCCTGCTCACCCCCTTGGTAGCTTGGCACGAGCAGTCAGGCTTATCACAGCAACAACACTAGGGGTGGGCGGAATTTGTGAAAATCACTTTCGCAAATTATCGCGAAAATGTTAAAAATCTCTGCAAACACGTGGAAATATCGCGAAGATGCGGAAGATTTTTTCCTGCCCGTTCGCGGTATGTTCTGCGTGGTCGCGGCTCGCCAACTTACCCATGCGGTTGCTCGCGGGCACGGCCATCTTGTTTTCACTTGTCTCGCGGTGCATGATCGCGAGAAGAAAGACGTGAGCGCACGACGAATGATGTTACTGCGGTCGCGAACTGTCGCGAGACAGCGCAAATGGCTACCATCAATCCAACATCTCGTGGAGAACGCGACCGGATCGGGAAAACTTGTCGGCGAACGCGGGGATTCAGGTAAGGCGATCGCGCGCACGCATGAATGTATTATTTTACAGCACGAGCAAGCAAAACATTTCCGGTAAAATGCGGATTGCGGAAATGTTGACATTTTCGCGCTCTCCGCGGAATGCAAAAATGTCAAATTATCGCAATTTCCGCGAGCGGAACGGATTTTTAGCCCAGGCCTAAACATCACCCTAGGTACACCACAAAAGGAACTCCACACAAGGTTATATATAAAAATAGCCTTTGTATTGTCATAAATACATTAGAAACATAATCACATAGTATACACTGTGCCAACCGGCACTGGGTAATTTTTACAGGGGACTATTTACACACGACAGGGCCAATGGGGACACTGTCAAAACAAGCACAAATCACCACCTGGAAATGTAGCACAAATAGTAAATGTCGAGCACCACCAGTAACTACTGGTAAAGTTAGGAACTTAGTATGAGATCCTGCAATGTAAAACAGAGGATGCATAAATCACCTTGCGCATGAACCACCTTAGGCATAAAACTATCTTAGGCACAAACCTCATTAGCATCCCACATTACGCAATAGGCATCCCAGTAGGCCTTACAAGCATAAATACATTATGTAATTACCAGCATAAACACATGAGATCTAAACCCCATTCGCATAACAGATTACGCATAAATCATGGGGGGCATCACATTAGGTATAAACCAAATGAAGCACCTTAGTTAATCATTAGCATAGACACAGTGTACCCCAATTGGGGGCACGCACACTAAAGCTGGCCCTAGGCTGGGCTCAGGCAGGCCAGCACACAGGGCCCTCCAGCAGGGAGGCAGTCCCTTGTGGCGGTTCCTCCTGGAGCCCAGCAGCAGCAGCCCCCAGCATCAGGACAAGCACACAGAGAACATTTTCATTGGGTCACAGCCCCTTCTTATACACACCTTTCCTTTGTCACAAACTGTAGGGCAAGGGGAGAACCAGTTGCAACTGGTTCTGGAGCACTTTGTTTTGCTCAGCCCCTCTCCCTATTCACAGGACTGGCTAGGGACAATAGACGCACCACAGGAGGTGGAGCCAGCATTGTGTAGGGAAGGCACAGCCCTATTCAGGTCCCAGGTGCAACTCCTCCCTCCCATCTACATGCAGATCTCTCCATTCACAACCGGGCAGACACATCCTGGCTCCTGGAATTCCCCACACCATCCAGCCCCTGTCACTCACAAGCCAGACAGGCAATTCACATCACACTGTACACAGAAATGCCAACTTCTATAAGTGGCACTTCTCCACCAGTCACACTAAATCTGCACACACCTTTGTGCAGCATTTATTCTCACGAGTTTGAACATACTACCCTGCACTCCTCTCACACCAGGAATTACTGTGGACTCATGTATCCCCCATGCATTCCTATGGGAGGGAAGGCCAATCTCACCACGCGCACTCAGAGCGCGCACGCACTTTACAATGGGTCACAGTGCTAAAGTGCGCAGAGGCCAAAAACCACCAACACTACACAGGTAGAAAGTCTAGGGTAATTGCAAAAAAGTTTAGGGGTGAACCTGCCAAAAGGGCCAAGTCCAACACTGGGTGTAGGGCAGTGTTGTTCGGGCAGTGTAGGGGGTCGTGCTGGGGGTGGTGTTTCAGGGTTTAGGACAGTGCAGTGGTGTTTGGGAAGTGTGGGGGGTCGTGCAGGGGCTGTGTTTCAGGGTTATGGGCAGTGCAGTGGTGTTCGGGCAGTGTGGGGGTCATGCAGGGGCTGCTGTTTCAGGGTTTAGGGTAGTGCAGTGGTGTTCAGGCAGTGTGGGGGGTCATGCTGGGGCCGGTGTTTCAGGGTTTAGGGCAGTGCTGTGGTGTTCAGGGAGTGTAGGGGTAGTGCTGGGGCCGGTGTTTCAGGGTTTAGAGCAGTGCAATGGTGTTCGGGGAGTATAGGGGGTCTTGCTGGGGCCGGTGTTTCAGGGTTTAGGGCAGTGCAGTGGTGTTCGGGGAGTGTAGGGGGTCTTGCTGGTGCCGGTGTTTCAGGGTTTAGGGCAGTGCAGTGGTGTTCGGGGAGTGTAGGGGGTCATGCTGTGCGCGGTGTTTCAGGGTTTAGGGCAGTGCAGTGGTGTTCGGGCAGTGTAGAGGGTCATTCTGGGGCCGGTGTTTCAGGGTGTAGGGCAGTGTAGTGGTGTTCGGGCAGTGTAGGGGGTCGTGCTGGGGCCGTTGTTTCAGGGTTTAGGGCAGTGCAGTGGTGTTCAGGGAGTGTAGGGGGTCATGCTGGGGCAGGTGTTTCAGGGTTTAAGGCAGTGCATTGGTGTTCGGGGAGGGTAGGGGGTCGTGCTGGGGCTGTGTTTCAGGGTGTAGGGCAGTGCAGTGGTGTTCGGGAAGTGTAGGGGGTCGTACTGGGGCTGGTGTTTCGGGGTGTAGGTCAGAGCAGTGGTGTTCGGGCAGTGTAGGGGGTCATGCTGGGGCCGGTGTTTCAGGGTTTAGGGCAGTGCAGTGGTGTTCGGGCAGTGTAGGGGGTCGTGCTGGGTCCGGAGTTTCCGGGTGTAGGGCAGTGCAGTGGCGTTTGGGCAGTGTTGGGGTTCGTGCTGGGGTCGGTGTTTCAGGGTTTCGGGCAGTGCAGTGGTGTTCGGGGAGTGTAGGGGGCCGTGCTGGGGCCGGTGTTTCAGGGTTTAGGGCTGTGCAGTGGTGTTCGGGGAGCGTAGGGGGTCGTGCTGGGGAGGGTATTTCAGGGTTTAGGGCAGAGCAGTGGTGTTCAGGGATCATAGGGGATCTTGCTGGGGCCGGTGTTTCAGGGTTTAGGGCAGTGCAGTGGTGTTCGGGTAGAGTAGGGGATCTTGCTGGGGCCGGTGTTTCAAGGTTTATGGCCGAGCAGTGGTGTTCGGAAAGAGTAGGGGGTCATGCTGGAGGTATTTGTTCAGGGTTTAGGGCCGAGCAGTGGTGTCCGGGCAGTGTATTGCGTTGTACTGGGGGTGGTGTTTCAGGGTTTGGGGTAGTGAAGTGGTGTTTGGACAGTGTGGGGGGTCGTGCTGGGGCTGGTGTTTCAGGGTTTAGGGCAGTGCAGTGGGGTTCGGGCATTGTAGGGGGTCGTTCTGGGACTGATGTTTCAGGGTTAGTCAGTGGTGTTTGGGCAGTGTAGGGGGTAGTGCTGGGGCTGGTGTTTCAGAGTTTAGGGCAGTGCAGTGGTGTTCGGGCAGTGTAGGGGGTCATGCTGGGGCTGGTGTTTAAGGCTTTAGGGGAGTGCAGTGGTGTTCAGGCATTGTAGGGCGTCATTCTGGGGCTGGTGTTTCATGGTGTATAGCAGTGCAGTGGTGTTTGGGAAGAGTAGGGGGTCGTGCTGGGGCCGGTGTTTTTTAGGGTTTAGGGCAGTTCAGTGGTGTTCGGGCAGTGTAGGGGGTCGTGCTGGGGCCGGTGTTTTTAGGGTTTAGGGCAGTGCAGTTGTGTTTGAGCAGTGTAGGGGGTCGTGCTGGGGCCGGTGTTTCAGGGTGTAGGGCAGTGTAGTGGTGTTCGGGCAGTGTAGGGGGTCGTGCTGGGGCCGTTGTTTCAGGGTTTAGGGCAGTGCAGTGGTGTTCGGGTAGTGTAGGGGTCAGGCTGGGGCAGGTGATTCAGGGTTTAGGGCAGTGCATTGGTGTTCGGGGAGGGTAGGGGGTCGAGCTGGGGCCGGTGTTTCAGGGTTTAGGGCAGTGCAGTGGTGTTCGGGAAGTGTAGCGGGTCATGCTGGGGCCAGTGTTTCAGGGTGTATGTCAGAGCAGTGGTGTTCGGGCAGTGTAGGGGGTCGTTCTGGGGCCAGTGTTTTTAGCGTTTAGGGCAGTTTAGTGGTGTTTGGGCAGTGTAGGGGGTCGTGCTGGGGCTGGTGTTTCAGGGTGTAGTGCAGTGGTGTTCGGGCAGTGTAGGGGGTCGTGCTGGGGCTGGTGTTTCAGGGTTTAGGGCACTGCAGTGGTGTTCGTTCAGTGTAGGGGGTCGTGCTGGGGCCGGTGTTTTAGGTTTTAGGGGAGTGCAGTGGTGTTCGGGGAGTGTAGGGGGTCGTGCTGTGGCTGGTGTTCGGGGTTTAGGGCAGTGCAGTGGTGTTTGCGCAGTGTAGGGGGTTGTTCTGGGGCTGGTGTTTCAGGATGTAGGGCAGTGCAGTGGTGTTCGGGCATTGTAGGGGGTCATGCTGATGCCGGTGTTTCAGGGTTTAGGGCAGTGTAGTGTTGTTCGGGGACTGTAGGGGGTCGTGCTGGGGCCAGTGTTTCTGTGTGTAGGGCAGTGTAGTGTAGTTTGGGCAGTGTAGGGGGTCATGCTGGGGGTGTTGTTTCAGGGTTTAGAGCAGTGCAGTGGTGTTCGGGGAGTGTAGGAGGTCATGCTGGGGCCGGTGTTTCAGGGTTTAGGGCAGTGAAGTGGTGTTCGGGCAGTGTAGAGGTCATGCTGGGGCCGTTGTTTCAGGGTATAGGGCAGTGCAGTGGTGTTCGGGGAGTGTAGAGGGTCGTGCTGGGGCCGGTGTTTCAGGGTTTAGGGCAGTGCAGTGGTGTTCGGGCAGTGTAGCGGGTTGTGCTGGGGCTGGTGTTTAAGGGTTTAGGGCAGTGCAGTGGTGTTCGTTCAGTGTAGGGGTTCGTGCTGGGGCCGGTGTTTCAGGGTTTAGGGCAGTGCAGTGGTGTTCAGGCAGTTTAGCGGGTCATGCTGGGGCCAGTGTTTTTAGGGTTTTGGGCAGTTCAGTGGTGTTCGGGCAGTGTAGGGGTTCATGCTGGGGCCAGTGTTTTTAGGGTTTAGGGCAGTGCAGTGGTGTTTGGGCAGTGTAGGGTTTGTGCTGGGGCTGGTGTTTCAGGGTGTAGTGCAGTGGTGTTCGGGCAGTGTAGGGGATTGTGCTGGGGCAGGTGTTTCAGGGTTTAGGGCAGTGCAGTGGTGTTCGGGAAGTGTAGGGGGTCGTGCTGGGGCTGGTGTTTCATGGTGTAGCTCAGAGCAGTGGTGTTCGGGCAGTGTAGGGGGTCATACTGGGGCCGGTGTTTCAGGGTTTAGGGCAGTGCAGTGGTGTTCGGGCAGTGTGGGGGGTCGTGCTGGGTCCCGAGTTTCCGGGTGTAGGGCAGTGCAGTGGTGTTCGGGCAGTGTTGGGGGTTGTGCTGGGGCCGGTGTTTCAGGGCGTAGGACAGTATAGTGGTGTTCGGGCAGTGAAGGGGTCATGCTGGGGCCGGTGTTTCCGGGTGTAGGGCAGTGCAGTGGTGTTCGGGCAGTGTTGGGGTTCGTGCTGGGGTCGGTGTTTCAGGGTTTAGGGCAGTGCAGTGGTGTTCGGGGAGTGTAGGGGTCGTGCTGGGGCCGGTGTTCCAGGGTTTAGGACTGTGCAGTGGTGTTCGGGGAGCGTAGGGGGTCGTGCTGGGGCTGGTATTTCAGAGTTTAGGGCAGAGCAGTGGTGTTCAGGGATCATAGGGGATCTTGCTGGGGCCGGTGTTTCAGGGTTTAGGGCAGTTCAGTGGTGTTCGGGTAGAGTAGGGGGTCGTGTTGGGGGCGGTGTTTCAAGGTTTATGGCCGAGCAGTGGTGTTCGGGAAGAGTAGGGGGTCGTGCTGGTGGTATTTTGTCAGGGTTTAGGGCCGAGCAGTGGTGTCCGGGCAGTGTATTGCGTCGTACTGGGGGTGGTGTTTCAGGGTTTGGGGTAGTGCAGTGGTGTTTGGACAGTGTGGGGGGTCATGCTGGGGCTGGTGTTTCAGGGTTTAGGGCAGTGCAGTGGTGTTCGGGGAGTGTTGGGGGTTGTACTGGGGCTGGTGTTTCAGGGTGTAGGGCAGTGCAGTGGTGTTCGAGCAGTGTAGGGGGTCATGCTGGGGTGGTGTTTCAGGGTGTAGGGCAGAGCAGTGGTATTCAGGCAGTGTAGGGGGTCATGCTGGGGCTGGTGTTTCAGGATGTAGGGCAGTGCAGTGGTGTTCGGGCAGTGTAGAGGTCGTGCTGGGGCTGGTGTTTCAGGGTTTAGGTCAGTGCAGTGGTATTCAGGGAGTGTAGGGGTCGTGCTGGGACTGATGTTTCAGGGTTTAGTGCAGTGGTGTTTGGGCAGTATAGGGGTAGTGCTGGGGCTGGTGTTTCAGGGTTTAGGGCAGTGTAGTGGTGTTCGGGCAGTGTAGGGGGTCCTGCTGGGGCTGGTTTTTAAGGCTTTAGGGGAGTGCAGTGGTGTTCAGGCAGTGTAGGGCGTCATTCTGGGGCTGGTGTTTCATGGTGTAGGGCAGTGCAGTGGTGTTTGGGAAGAGTAGGGGGTCGTGCTGGGGCTGGTGTTTTTTAGGGTTTAGGGCAGTTCAGTGGTGTTCGGGCAGTGTAGGGGGTCGTGCTGGGGCCGGTGTTTTTAGGGTTAAGGGCAGTGCAGTGGTGTTCGGGCAGTGTAGGGGGTCGTGCTAGGGCTGGTGTTTCAGGGTGTAGTGCAGTGGTGTTCAGGCAGTGTAGGGGGTCGTGCAGGGCTGGTGTTTCAGGGTGTAGGGCAGTGTAGTGTTGTTCGGGCAGTGTAGGGGGTCGTGCTGGGGCTGGTGTTTCAGGGTTTAGGGCAGTGCAGTGGTGTTCGGGCAGTGTAGGGGGTCCTGCTGGGGCTGGTTTTTAAGGCTTTAGGGGAGTGCAGTGGTGTTCAGGCAGTGTAGGGCGTCATTCTGGGGCTGGTGTTCCATGGTGTAGGGCAGTGCAGTGGTGTTTGGGAAGAGTAGGGGGTCGTGCTGGGGCCGGTGTTTTTTAGGGTTTAGGGCAGTTCAGTGGTGTTCGGGCAGTGTAGGGGGTCGTGCTGGGGCCGGTGTTTTTAGGGTTAAGGGCAGTGCAGTGGTGTTCGGGCAGTGTAGGGGGTCGTGCTAGGGCTGATGTTTCAGGGTGTAGTGCAGTGGTGTTCAGGCAGTGTAGGGGGTCGTGCAGGGCTGGTGTTTCAGGGTGTAGGGCAGTGTAGTGTTGTTCGGGCAGTGTAGGGGGTCGTGCTGGGGATGGTGTTTCAGGGTTTAGGGCAGTGCAGTGGTGTTCGGGCAGTGTAGGGGGTCTTGCTGGGTCCGGAGTGTCTGGGTGTAGGGCAGTGCAGTGGTGTTCGGGCAGTGTTGGGGGTTGTGCTGGGGCCGGTGTTTCAGGGTGTAGGACAGTATAGTGGTGTTCGGGCAGTGAAGGGGTCGTGCTGGGGCCAGTGTTTCAGGGTGTAGGGCAGTGCAGTGGTGTTCGGGCAGTGTTGGGGTTCGTGCTAGGGTCGGTGTTTCAGGGTATCGGGCAGTGCAGTGGTGTTCGGGGAGTTTAGGGGGTCGTGCTGGGGCCGGTGTTTCAGGGTTTAGGGCTGTGCAGTGGTGTTCGGGGAGCGTAGGGGGTCGTGCTGGGGAGGGTATATCAGGGTTTAGGGCAGAGCAATGGTGTTCGGGTAGAGTAGGGGGTCGTGTTGGGGGCGGTGTTTCAAGGTTTATGGCCGAGCAGTGGTGTTCGGGAAGAGAAGGGGGTCGTGCTGGGGGTATTTTTTCAGGGTTTAGGGCTGAGCAGTGGTGTCCGGGCAGTGTATTGCGTCGTGCTGGGGCCGGTGTTTCAGGTTTTAGGGCTGTGCAGTGGTGTTCGGGGATCGTAGGGGATCTTGCTGGGGCCGGTGTTTCAGGGTTTAGGGCAGTGCTGTGGTGTTCGGGTAGAGTAGGGGGTCGTGTTGGGGGCAGTGTTTCAAGGTTTATGGCCGAGCAGTGGTGTTCAGGAAGAGTAGGGGGTCGTGCTGGGGGTATTTTTTCAGGGTTTAGGGCCGAGCAGTGGTGTCCGGGCAGTGTATTGCGTCGTGCTGGGGGTGGTGTTTCAGGGTTTGACGTAGTGCAGTGGTGTTTGGACAGTGTGGGGGGTCGTGCTGGGGCTGGTGTTTCAGGGTTTAGGGCAGTGCAGTGGGGTTCGGGCAGTGTAGGGGGTCGTGCTGGGGCTAGTATTTAAGGCTTTAGGGGAGTGCAGTGGTGTTCAGGCAGTGTAGGGGGTCATGCTGGGGCTGGTGTTTCATGGTGTAGGGCAGTGCAGTGGTGTTTGGGAAGAGTAGGGGGGCGTGCTTGGGCTGGTGTTTTTTAGGGTTTAGGGCAGTTCAGTGGTGTTCGGGCAGTGTAGGGGGTCGTGCTGGGGCCGGAGTTTTTAGGGTTTAGGGCAGTGCAGTGGTGTTTGGGCAGTGTAGGGGGTCATGCAGGGGCGGTAATTCAGGGTGTAGGGCAGTGCAGTGGTGTTTGGGAAGAGTAGGGGGTCGTGCTGGGGCCGGAGTTTCTGTGTGTAGGGCAGTGTAGTGTTGTTCGGGCAGTGTAGGGGGTCGTGCTGGGGGTGGTGTTTCAGGGTTTAGAGCAGTGCAGTGGTGTTCGGGGAGGGTAGGAGGTCGTGCTTGGGCCGGTGTTTCAGGGTTTAGGGCAGTGCAGTGGTGTTCGAGCAGTGTAGGGGGTCGTGCTGGGGCCGTTGTTTCAGGGTGTAGGGCAGTGTATCGGTGTTCAGGGAGTTTAGGTAGTCATGCTGGGGCAGGTGTTTCAGGGTTTAGGGCAGTGTATTGGTGTTCGGGGAGGGTAGGGGGTCGTGCTGGGGCCGGTGTTTCAGGGTTTAGGGCAGTGCAGTGGTGTTCGGGAAGTGTAGGGGGTGGTGCTGGGGGTGGTGTTTCAGAGTTTGGGGTAGTGCAGTGGTGTTTGGACAGTGTGGGGGGTCGTGCTGGGGCTGGTGTTTCAGGGTTTAGGGCAGTGCAGTGGGGTTCGGGCAGTGTAGGGGGTCGTGCTGGGACTGATGTTTCAGGGTTTAGTGCAGTGGTGTTTGGGCAGTGTAGGGGGTCCTGCTGGGGCTGGTGTTTAAGGCTTTAAGGGAGTGCAGTGGTGTCTAGGCAGTGTAGGGGGTCATGCTGGGGCTGGTGTTTCATGGTGTAGGGCAGTACAGTGGTGTTTGGGAAGAGTAGGGGGTCGTGCTGGGGACAGTGTTTTTTAGGGTTTAGGGCAGTTCAGTGGTGGTTGGGCAGTGTAGGGGGTTGTGCTGGGGCCGATGTTTTTAGGGTTTAGGGCAGTGCAGTGGTGTTCGGGCAGTTTAGGGGGTCGTGATGGGGCTGGTGTTTCAGGGTGTAGGGCAGTGTATCGGTGTTCAGGGAGTTTAGGTAGTCATGCTGGGGCAGGTGTTTCAGGGTTTAGGGCAGTGTATTGGTGTTCGGGGAGGGTAGGGGGTCATGCTGGGGCAGGTGTTTCAGGGTTTAGGGCAGTGTATTGGTGTTCGGGGAGGGTAGGGGGTCGTGCTGGGGCCGGTGTTTCAGGGTTTAGGGCAGTGCAGTGGTGTTCGGGAAGTGTAGGGGGTGGTGCTGGGGGTGGTGTTTCAGAGTTTGGGGTAGTGCAGTGGTGTTTGGACAGTGTGGGGGGTCGTGCTGGGGCTGGTGTTTCAGGGTTTAGGGCAGTGCAGTGGGGTTCGGGCAGTGTAGGGGGTCGTGCTGGGACTGATGTTTCAGGGTTTAGTGCAGTGGTGTTTGGGCAGTGTAGGGGGTCCTGCTGGGGCTGGTGTTTAAGGCTTTAAGGGAGTGCAGTGGTGTCTAGGCAGTGTAGGGGGTCATGCTGGGGCTGGTGTTTCATGGTGTAGGGCAGTACAGTGGTGTTTGGGAAGAGTAGGGGGTCGTGCTGGGGACAGTGTTTTTTAGGGTTTAGGGCAGTTCAGTGGTGGTTGGGCAGTGTAGGGGGTTGTGCTGGGGCCGATGTTTTTAGGGTTTAGGGCAGTGCAGTGGTGTTCGGGCAGTTTAGGGGGTCGTGATGGGGCTGGTGTTTCAGGGTGTAGTGCAGTGGTGTTCGGGCAGTGTAGGGGGTCGTGCTGGGGCGGTGTTTCAGGGTGTAGGGCAGTGCAGTGGTGTTTGGGAAGAGTAGAGGGTCGTGCTGGGGCCGGTGTTTCTGTGTGTAGGGCAGTGTAGTGTTGTTCGGGCAGTGTAGGGTGTCGTTCTGGGGGTGGTGTTTCAGGGATTAGAGCAGTGCAGTGGTGTTCGGGGAGTGTAGCAGGTCATGCTGGGGCCATTGTTTCAGGGTGTAGGGCAGTGCAGTGGTGTTTGGGCAGTGTAGGGGGTCGTGCGGGGGGGCTGGTGATTCAGGGTGAAGTGCAGTGGTGTTAGGGCAGTGTAGGGGGTCATGCTGGAGCTTGTGTTTCAGGGTTTAGGGCAGTGCAGTGGTGTTCGGGGAGTGTAAGGGGTCGTGCTGTGGCCGGTGTTTCAGGGTTTAGGGCAGTGCAGTTGGGTTTGTGCAGTGTAGGGGGTCGTTCTGGGGCTGGTGTTTCAGGGTGTAGGGCAGTGCAGTGGTGTACGGGCAGTGTAGGTGTTCGTGCTGGTGGCGGTGTTTCAGGGTTTAGGGCAGTGCAGTGTTGTTCGGGGAGTGTAGGGGTTCGTGCTGTGGCCGGTGTTTCAGGGTTTAGGGCAGTGCAGTGGTGTTCGGGCAGTGTAGGGGGTCATGCTGGGGCCGGTGTTTCAGGGTGTAGGGCAGTGCAGTGGTGTTCGGGGAGTGTGGGGGGGTCGTGCTGGGGCCAGTGTTTCAGGGTGAAGAGAAGTGCAGTGGCGTTCGGGCAGTGTAGCGGGTCATGCTGGGGCTGGTGTTTCAGGGTTTAGGGCAGTGCAGTGGTGTTCGTTCAGTGTAGGGGTTCGTGCTGGGGCCGGTGTTTCAGGGTTTAGCGCAGTTCAGTGGTGTTCAAGGAGTTTAGCGGGTCGTGCTGGGGCCAGTGTTTTTAGGGTTTTGAGCAGTTCAGTGGTGTTCAGGCAGTGTAGTGGGTCATGCTGGGGCCGATGTTTTTAGGGTTTAGGGCAGTGCAGTGGTGTTCGTTCAGTGTAGGGGTCGTGCTGGGACCAGTGTTTCAGGGTTTTGGGCAGTGCAGTGGTGTTCGGGGAGTATATATGGGGTCGTGCTGGGGCCGGTGTTTTTAGTGTTTATGGCAGTGCAGTGGTGTTCGGGAAGTGTAGGGTGTCGTGCTGGGGCCGGTGTTTCTGGGTGTAGGGAGTGTTGTTCGGGCAGTGTAGGGGGTCATGCTGGGGGTGGTGTTTCAGTCTTTAGGGCAGTGCAGTGGTGTTCGGGAAGTGTGGGGGTCATTAAGGGGCTGTGTTTCAGGGTTTAGATTAGTGCAGTGGTGTTCGGGCAGTGTAGGGGGTCGTGCTGGGGCTGGTGTTTCAGGGTTTAGTGCAGTGCAGTGGTGTTCGTTCAGTGTAGGGGGTCGTGCTGGGGCCGCTGTTTCAGGGTGTAGGGCAGTGAAGTGGTGTTCGGGAAGTGTAGGGGGTTGTGCTGGGGCCTGTGTTTTTAGGGTTTAGGGCAGTTCAGTAATGTTCTGGCAGTGTAGGGGGTCGTGCTAGGGCCGGTGTTTTTAGGGTTTAGGGCAGTGCAGTGGTGTTAGGGAAGTGTAGGGGGTCGTGCTGGGGCCGGTGTTTCTGGGTGTAGGGCAGTGTTGTTAGGGCAGTGTAGGGGGTCATGCTGGGGGTGGTGTTTCAATCTTTAGGGCAGTGCAGTGGTGTTCGGGAAGTGTGGGGGGTCGTTCAAAGGCTGTGTTTCAGGGTTTAGAGCACTGCGGTTGTGCTCGGGCAGTGTAGGGGGTCGTGCAGGGGCTGGTGTTTCAGGGTTTAGGGCAGTGCAGTGGTGTAAGTTCAGTGTAGGGGGTCGTGCTGGGGCTGGTGTTTCAGGGTTTAGGGCAGTGCAGTGGTGTTCGTTCAGTGTAGGGGGTCGTGCTGGGGCCGGTGTTTCAGGGTTTAGGGCAGTGCAGTGGTGTTTGGGGAGTGTAGGGGGTCGTGCTGGTGCCGGTGTTTTAGGGTTTTGGGCAATGTAGTGGTGTTCGGGGAGTGTAGGGGGTCGTGCTGTGGCTGGTGTTTCAGGGTTTAGGGCAGTGCCTTGGTGTTCGGGCAGTGTAGGGGGTCGTGCTGGGGCCGGAGTTTCCGGGTGTAGGGAGGTGCAGTGGTATTCGGGCAGTGTTGGGTGTTGTGCTGGGGCTGGTGTTTCAGGGTGTAGGCCAGTGTAGTGGGGTTCGGGCAGTGTAGGGGGTCGTGCTGGGGCCAGTGTTTCAGGGTGTAGGGCAGTGCAGTGGTGTTCGGGCAGTGTAGGGGCTCGTGCTGGGGAAGGTGTTTCAGGGTTTAGGGCAGTGCAGTGGTGTTCGGGGAGTGTAGGGGGTCATGCTGTGGCCGGTGTTTCAGTGTTTAGGGTTGTGCAGTGGTGTTCGAGGAGCGTAGGGGCTCGTGCTAGGGCAGGTAGTTCAGGGTCTAGGGCAGAGCAGTGGTGATCAGGGATCGTAGGTGTTGGACAGGCCACACGAAAGGCTTGCTCCCTCCCCGCACGACAGGGCCCGAGCTCCGGCCCACCAGGCATAACCCACGAAAAGCACCTGTACCCCGTCTCCCGACGGATCTTCTGCCCTCGGACCTCTACTCATCACGGGGCCCAGCCCCACCGGCTCCCCCGGCCGGTTCAAGCCGCCATCTTGGGCCCTGCACCACGAGGCCGCGTGGCCTCGCCCCGACCCTAACCCCGGGCCTGACCGGCCCCGACATCCCGGCACCACCATCCACCCGGGAGGTGAGCGGACCACTTGGCAGGTCAATGGGAGGACGAAGTGTCAAGAGCTCTTCCCCCGCCAGGTGCCGATCGCCTCCAGCTCCCCCAGGCGCTGGCTCCACCCCCTGCTGGGTGTCTGGACACCTTCATCCCGGGCCCTCCGACCTCCAAGTGCGAGGGTCCGGACATCAAAGAGCGCCTGCCCTATAACTGGGGCAACTCCGGAGCAGGAAAGCAGTTGTATCCTGGAGTCGAGAGACACCGAGAGAACTCAGCCTTGACGGACTACTGGCGCGGCCGTAGCCCGCTCTTGTGAACCATCGTCCTGCCTGCTGGCGCTGCCGCGGCCTTCTGCAACATCCATCCTCGTCGGGACCTGCTGGCGCTGCCGCGGCCCGTTGTAACGACCATCCTCACCGGGACCTGCTGGCGCTGCCGCGGACCGTACATCGACCATCTTTCCGGGACCTGCTGGCGCTGCCGCGGACCGTGTCCCGACCATCTCGACCGGGACCTGCTGGCGCTGCCGCGGCCCGTACCAACTAAACCACCAAGCTCGAGGATTGTGAGCTAGTCATCATCTCATCCGAACTACCTGACTGGTAAACAGACTGTCCCGCTCCCCCTTACCCTGCATTGAGAGACTTGAATCGAGGGGACCCCTGAGTCCAGACCTCCTTGTACCATTCAACCGTACCTTAAGAAGTGCTTATAAAGAACACTGAACCTTATCCGTGTGTGGTATCTGTCTGTGGGGGGGGGGAAGTTACTTGTCTGTACGATCGCTGGAGACGGCTCTCCCCGGAGACCTCTCCTCCTGACCCCGGCCGACCCTCCCGGTCCGTCTACCCTTTCTAACATTGGTGGCCAGCGGCGCGATCCGAATCAACGCGTAATCGTACAGAGAGTAGCTCACCCCACGACAAAAACACGATGTCAGCCAAAGATAGCAGCTCCACCGAGAAATTCCAAATGGATAAGTTAGAAGAATACAACCACCGCGAACTGAGACAATTCTGCATAGAACTTGGCATTGCTACCACCGGCCTGAGTACCAAGGATGATCTAAAGCACGCCCTAGAGTCGTGGACAGAAACTGGGGTCGCCGGACCCTCCGACCAAAGCAGCATCACACCAGAGGGGAACGCCACGGCTCCCGAGGAGCGGGGAATGGGCCTCTCGCAGGAGGGGATCCGAGAAAGAGAAAGAACCAGATTGCACGAGTTGGAAATGGCACGACTCAAGATGGATGGGGAACTCAAGTTAGCTGAACAGAAACTCAACCTCGAGCATATGCGGCTCCGAGAAGAACGAGAAGAGAAGCAGAGACAGAGAGAGCTGGAGGAGAAAAAAATAACGCTCGAGCACGAGCGCCAACTAGCGGAGATAGAACTTCGGAAACAGAATAAAGAACTGGGGGTGCCTGAGCGACCACACACCCCGGGGCCAATCGAGAAAAAAGTCCACATCCCCAAGGATGTTGTCCGCGAGTATGTCCGAGAAGACGACATACAACAGTGGTTTAAAGCCTACGAGATCGCCATGACCTCCCACCGGATCGACCGGAGTGATTGGGGAGCCGGACTTTGGGGGAGGTTTGTCAACGAGGGTCGCGATGCCCTACTGCAGCTCCCAGATCACCAAATGTCGTCCTACGACCACATGAAGGCTGCCCTCCTCACCCGCTACGGCCTCACACCCGAGATGTACCGCCAGAGGTTCAGAGATTGCACCCGGATCCCAGGTACAACTTGGGTAGAATACGTGAACTATTTTAGCCGTGCCTTCGAGGGTTGGATCAAGGGGAGCCATGTCACCACCTACGAACAACTCTTTAACCTTATGGTATGGGAGCACCTGTCGAACAACTGTTTCGTCGAGCTCAGGCAGCACCTCCTCGACAGTAAGCTGACTGACCCCCGGCAGCTCGCCGCCGAAGCTGACCGATGGGAAAGCACCCGAGTGGGCCGGAGGGGGCCACACGAACAGAACAGAAGCAACCCAGGCCAGCACCGTCCTCGGGGAGGAGGAGGGGGCCAGGGGCGAGGGAGAGACGCCTTGCCAGCAACACCCGTGGCCAGCACCCCGCCTCCGGCCGGCCGGGGCAACCCCCCGTGGCGTCCTGGGTTCCGAGCCAACGTCACGTGCCACCGATGCCAGCGAGTCGGCCACTACGCCAATGACCCGAGCTGCCCGCAGAACCAAACACCCAAGCCCCGCCAGGTAGCTGCCGCCGCCCTGGGGGAAGAGCGATTATCGGGGGAACCAGAAGAGTATGAGCCGGCCCAGCAAGAGTGGGAACCGGCCGCCATGGTCCTGGCGTGCTTAGGGGGAAGAGACATGGTCCCACGGGCTCCCCTACCCGCTAACACCAGGAAATACGGTCAGTGGGTGACCATTAATGGACAGCGAGCCGAGGCCTTGCGTGACACAGGCGCCAGTGTGACGGCCGTCTGCTGTCACCTGGTGAAGCCCGAGCAGATCCTGCCGAACATTCTCTGCCCCGTCCGCTCGGCAGACAACTCTGAGAGTATGTGTCAAATGGCCTGCGTCCCGTTCGAATGGGGAGGGGTCTCCGGCCTGTTGAAGGTGACGGTCCGGGACGATGCCCCCGTGGACTGCCTCCTGGGGAATGACCTCGAGAGTTCCCCGTGGGCCACCGTTGAGAGAAGAGAACACCTGGGGATGCTGGGCCTCCCGGACTGGGCCTGCGTAACCACCCGGTCCATGGCCGCCCGTGCCGTCCCCCGATCAGAAGAACCGGAATGGCCAGCACCTCCGCCCCCGGTCGCCCCAGTAGAAGACAACGACGAGGCCAGCCTCCCAGACCCGACGACCGAAGGGGACGCGCAACCCCAGAACCTTCCTGACCTGGCTCAGTGGCGTCAAGAAGGGGGGCCCACCCAAGAACAGTTCCGCCAGGAACAAAAGACCTGTCCCTCCCTCGAGGGACTCCGCCAACAAGCCAGCGCCCAGAACGCAGGGGACTCCACCGGAACTCACTGGGTCTACTGGGATAACGACCTGCTATACAGCGAGCAAAGAATCGCCGAGCTGGGGGCCGGTCGAGTACTGGTGGTACCTCTCCGCTTCAGAGACTTTCTGCTCAACCTGGCCCACGATGTCCCCCTGGCTGGACACCTGGGCCAGGACAAAACGTACAGCCGCCTAGTGACCCACTTTTTCTGGCCGAAAATGAGGAACGACGTCCTGAACCACTGCCGATCTTGCCCCACATGCCAAGGCAGCGGGAAGAGTGGTCGGAAGCTGAAAGCCCCTCTGCAACCCTTCCCTGTGGTCACCACCCCGTTCGAGAGGGTGGGGATAGACATTGTGGGGCCTCTGGACCCCCGCACGGCACAAGGACACAGGTTCATCTTAGTACTGGTGGACCATGCCACCCGCTACCCCGAGGCGGTGCCCCTACGGACCGTGACAGCTCCGGTGGTTGGCCGGGCCCTAATGGGGATCTTCTCCCGGGTAGGCTTCCCCCGAGAAGTCATCAGCGACCGAGGCACGAACTTTATATCCAAATACATGAAGTCCCTCTGGCAACAATGCGGGGTCACCTACAGATTCACGACCCCCTATCACCCCCAAGGGAACGGACTACTGGAGCGTTTTAACCGCACTCTCAAGGGGATGATTGGGGGATTGGAAGAGCCCCTCCGTCGCCAGTGGGATGTACTACTCCCGTGCCTCCTCTTCGCCTACCGAGAAGTTCCCCAGAAGTCCCTTGGTTTTAGCCCTTTCGAACTCCTGTACGGGCACCCTGTGCGAGGGCCCCTCAGCCTAGTAAAAGAAGGTTGGGAGATGGCCCCCCTAAAGACCCCTCCAGACGTCTTCAAATACCTCCTGGCCCTACGCAATCAGACCCGGCGCTTCAGAGAGATGGCCAAGGCGAACCTCGAGGCCAGCCAGGAGGACATGAAGAGGTGGTATGATCACAATGCCTCCTCAGTTGAGTTCGAGCCTGGACAACAAGTATGGGTGATGTCCCCCACCGAACCATGTGCCTTGCAAGATAAGTGGACGGGCCCCTTCAAAGTGGTCGAGCGCAAAAGCCCCGTCACTTACCTCATCGACCTGGGGACCTCCCGGAACCCCCTTCGGGTCCTCCACACCAACCGACTCAAACCACACTTTGTGCGCTCAGAACTCAGCCTCCTGATGGCTACGGACAGTGGGGCAGAGGAAGACTCCGAACCCCTCCCGGATCTTCTGAAGACTCAGGAGAATGACGGCTCCGTGGACGGGGTCCGGCTCTCTGACGCCCTCACTTCGGAGCAACGCCAGGGCTGCCGGAACCTCCTGCTGCAGTTCGCTACCCTGTTCTCCCTCACCCCCGGGGTCACCCCTTGGTGTTTGCACGACGTGGACACCGGGGACAGTCCCCCTGTCCGACACCGGGCCTACCGCGTACCAGATCGGGTACGGGCCTGCATACAGGAGGAAGTGGCCAAGATGCTCACAATCGGGGTCATCGAGCCCTCGGACAGTCCCTGGGCCAGTCCGGTTGTATTGGTCCCCAAAGCCGCTGCCCCCGGCACCGCACCTGAACTGAGATTCTGCGTCGACTACCGGGGCTTGAACGCTGTCACCCGGACCGACGCTCATCCGATCCCCCGAGCAGACGAGCTGATCGACCGGCTGGGGGCCGCCCGCTACCTCAGTATCTTCGACCTAACAGCGGGCTACTGGCAGATCGGCCTCACACCCAGGGCTCAGGAACGGTCAGCCTTCTCTACCCCCGATGGCCACTACCAATTCAAGGTCATGCCCTTCGGCATGAAGAATGCCCCCGCCACGTTTCAACGCCTCGTGAAGTCAAAAAACAACAAAACTATCCTACACCTATATACTTGAATTTTAAGGCTCTAAGTCCATATGAATAAAGTTATACCCACAGACTAGGTGAACAAAAATATATATGAAAAAGTCATTTAATAAATTTTTTTCATTTTTTTCCTTTTAAAGATTGTTATTTATCCATTTAACATAGAAAATTAATTACAACATTTCGACAAAGATAATTGTGTCAACAACAAAACACCATGTCAACGGAAATATAAATACACAACAATAATGATAAACATCAACACATCATACAAAACCAACAAAGTTACAAAAAAAGTACATATAAAACAATACAATTTTTATATAAAAACAGTTCATTATAAAAAGTGCAATCAAGTATAACCGCCAAGACAAGCGCCAACGCGCGTTTCGGAGCTAAACAGTATATTGGCTCCTTCCTCAGGGCGTGTAAGGTAGGTCTTTCAGGCGACAGCACAAATTACGTACATAACCTTGACAGGCGTAGAAGTTGACAAAGTTTGTAACCGTAAGTTTTAAGCGTATCGGGCTACTGGGAAAACATCCAGCATAAGATAGCTATGCTATTGAGCTATCTGGAGTTGTGATATCAACAATTTTAAGTTCCGCCGTTTCAAATGCCTCCACTGGTTAGGAGGCTCATTGTGAAGTGATGTAACCAATCTGCTTCGATAGAGTTAAAATAAGGAATGGAACCAGTGAAGTCTGTACTTATTCCGACTCGTAGGGCAATCCCCGTCTCATGGGCATTATAATAGTGTCAATCAGTGGAGCATCTGAATGAGCAGATTAGCACATCTAACAGGTACGGCGGTGTCCACGCAATAAGATAAGCTTATTACGGCGGAACTTAAAATTGTTGATATCACAACTCCAGATAGCTCAATAGCATAGCTATCTTATGCTGGATGTTTTCCCAGTAGCCCGATACGCTTAAAACTTACGGTTACAAACTTTGTCAACTTCTACGCCTGTCAAGGTTATGTACGTAATTTGTGCTGTCGCCTGAAAGACCTACCTTACACGCCCTGAGGAAGGAGCCAATATACTGTTTAGCTCCGAAACGCGCGTTGGCGCTTGTCTTGGCGGTTATACTTGATTGCACTTTTTATAATGAACTGTTTTTATATAAAAATTGTATTGTTTTATATGTACTTTTTTTGTAACTTTGTTGGTTTTGTATGATGTGTTGATGTTTATCATTATTGTTGTGTATTTATATTTCCGTTGACATGGTGTTTTGTTGTTGACACAATTATCTTTGTCGAAATGTTGTAATTAATTTTCTATGTTAAATGGATAAATAACAATCTTTAAAAGGAAAAAAATGAAAAAAATTTATTAAATGACTTTTTCATATATATTTTTGTTCACCTAGTCTGTGGGTATAACTTTATTCATATGGACTTAGAGCCTTAAAATTCAAGTATATAGGTGTAGGATAGTTTTGTTGTTTTTTGACTTCTTTTCCCTGATATTTCCTACACATATTCTGTTAGTTCAGGGTCCCTCTGCTGTAGTTCATAGTCAACGCCTCGTGAACCAGGTCTTGGCGGGGCTCGAAGAGTTCAGCGCTGCCTACCTGGACGATATCGCTGTATACAGCCGCCACTGGCCCGACCACCTCCGTCACCTCCAAGAGGTCCTACAGGCCCTCCAGCGGGCCGGCCTCACAATTAAGGCCGGCAAGTGCCAAATTGGCCAAGGGTCTGTGACCTACCTTGGGCACCAAGTGGGAAGCGGGCTGGTGGCCCCGCTACAACTTAAGATTGCTGCCATCCAGTCCTGGCAGCCCCCCGTCACCCAGACCGAGGTCCGAGCCTTCTTGGGGCTCACCGGCTACTACCGGCGGTTCGTGAAGGACTACGGCAGCATCGTGGGGCCCCTCACGGGTCTCACGTCCAAGAACCAACCGAAGCGGATTAACTGGACCCCCGATTGTCAAGCGGCCTTCGAGAAGCTGAAGGCCGCCCTGTGCACCGCCCCTGTGCTCCAGGCCCCCGATTACAGTCGGGAATTCGTGGTACAGACCGACGCCTCCGACCACAGCATCGGAGCCGTCCTTTCTCAGTTAAACCCCGAAGGTCATGACCAGCCGGTGGCCTTCATCAGTCGACGTCTCCTGGCCCGAGAACAGCGCTGGAGCACCATCGAGAGGGAGGCCTTCGCAGTGGTGTGGGCCCTCAAAAAGCTCCGGCCCTATCTCTTCGGTACCCACTTCCGGGTACAAACCGACCATCGACCCCTGCAGTGGCTGATGCAGATGCGGGGGGAGAACCCAAAACTCTTGCGCTGGTCCATTTCCCTGCAGGGAATGGACTTCACTGTGGAGCACCGACCAGGCCAAGACCACGCCAACGCGGATGGCCTGTCCCGCTTTTTCCGCCTCGACGAAGAGAGTCCCCAAGGAGATGGGTGACTCTCCCCGCTTTCAGCTGGGGGGGACGCATGTTGGACAGGCCACACGAAGGGCTTGCTCCCTCCCCGCACGACAGGGCCCGAGCTCCGGCCCACCAGGCATAACCCACGAAAAGCACCTGTACCCCGTCTCCCGACGGATCTTCTGCCCTCGGACCTCTACTCATCACGGGGCCCAGCCCCACCGGCTCCCCCGGCTGGTTCAAGCCGCCATCTTGGGCCCTGCACCACGAGGCCGCGTGGCCTCGCCCCGACCCTAACCCCGGACCTGACCGGCCCCGACATCCCGGCACCACCATCCACCCGGGAGGTGAGCGGACCACTTGGCAGGTCAATGGGAGGACGAAGTGTCAAGAGCTCTTCCCCCGCCAGGTGCCGATCGCCTCCAGCTCCCCCAGGCGCTGGCTCCACCCCCTGCTGGGTGTCTGGACACCTTCATCCCGGGCCCTCCGACCTCCAAGTGCGAGGGTCCGGACATCAAAGAGCGCCTGCCCTATAACTGGGGCAACTCCGGAGCAGGAAAGCAGTTGTATCCTGGAGTCGAGAGACACCGAGAGAACTCAGCCTTGACGGGCTACTGGCGCGGCCGTAGCCCGCTCTTGTGAACCATCGTCCTGCCTGCTGGCGCTGCCGCGGCCTTCTGCAACATCCATCCTCGTCGGGACCTGCTGGCGCTGCCGCGGCCCGTTGTAACGACCATCCTCACCGGGACCTGCTGGCGCTGCCGCGGACCGTACATCGACCATCTTTCCGGGACCTGCTGGCGCTGCCGCGGACCGTGTCCCGACCATCTCGACCGGGACACTGCTGGCGCTGCCGCGGCCCGTACCAACTAAACCACCAAGCTCGAGGATTGTGAGCTAGTCATCATCTCATCCGAACTACCTGACTGGTAAACAGACTGTCCCGCTCCCCCTTACCCTGCATTGAGAGACTTGAATCGAGGGGACCCCTGAGTCCAGACCTCCTTGTACCATTCAACCGTACCTTAAGAAGTGCTTATAAAGAACACTGAACCTTATCCGTGTGTGGTATCTGTCTGTGGGGGGGGGGGAAGTTACTTGTCTGTACGATCGCTGGAGACGGCTCTCCCCGGAGACCTCTCCTCCTGACCCCGGCCGACCCTCCCGGTCCGTCTACCCTTTCTAACAGTAGGGGTTCTTGCTGGGGCCGGTGTTTCAGGGTTTAGGGCAGTGCAGTGCTGTTCGGGCAGAATAGGGGGTTGTATTGGGGCCGGTGTTTCAAGGTTTAGGGCCGAGCAGTGGTGTTCGGGCAAGTGGATCGGGTCGTGCTGGGGCCAGTGTTTCAGGGTGTAGGGCAGTGCAGTGGTGTTTGGGAAGTGTAGGCGGTTGTGCTGGGGCCGGTGTTTCTGGGTGTAGGACAGTGTTGTTCGGGCAGCATAGGGGGTGGTGCTGGGGCTGGTGTTTCAGGGTTTAGGGCAGTGCAGAGGTGTTTGGGAAGTGTGGGGGGTGGTGCAGGGGCTGTGTTTCCGGGTTTAGGGCAGTGCAGTGGTGTTCGGGCATTATGGGGGTCGTGCAGGGGCTGGTGATTCAGGGTTTACGGCAGTGCAGTGGTGTTCAGGCAGTGTGGGGGGTCATGCTGGGGTCGGTGTTTTAGGGTTTAGGGCAGTGCTGTGGTGTTCGGGGAGTGTAGAGGGTCGTGCTGGGGACGGTGTTTCAGGGTGAAGAGAAGTGCAGTGGTGTTCGGGCAATGTAGGGGGTCATGCTAGGGCTGGTGTTTCAGGGTGTAGGGCAAGGGCAGTGCAGTGGTGTTCGGGCAGTGTAGGGGGTCGTGCTGGGGCTGGTGTTTCATGGATTAGGGCAGTGCAGTTTTGTTTGTGCATTGTAGCGGGTCGTGCTGGGGCTGGTGTTTCAGGGTTTAGGGCAGTGTAGTGGTGTTCTTTCAGTGTAGGGCATCGTGCTGGGGCCGGTGTTTCAGGGTTTAGGGCAGTGCAGTGGTGTTCAGGGAGTTTAGCGGGTCGTGCTGGGGCCAGTTTTTTTAGGGTTTTGGGCAGTTCAGTGGTGTTCGGGCAGTGTAGGGGGTCGTGCTGGGGCCGGTGTTTCTGGGTGTAGGGCAGTGTTGTTAGGGCAGTGTAGGGGGTCATGCTGGGGGTGGTGTTTCAATCTTTAGGGCAGTGCAGTGGTGTTTGGGAAGTGTAGGGGGTCGTGCTGGGGCCGGTGTTTCTGGGTGTAGGGCAGTGTTGTTAGGGCAGTGTAGGGGGTCATGCTGGGGGTGGTGTTTCAATCTTTAGGGCAGTGCAGTGGTGTTCGGGAAGTGTGGGGGGTCGTTCAAAGGCTGTGTTTCAGGGTTTAGAGCACTGCAGTTGTGCTCGGGCAGTGTAGGGGGTCGTGCAGGGGCTGGTGTTTCAGGGTTTAGGGCAGTGCAGTGGTGTAAGTTCAGTGTAGGGGGTCGTACTGGGGCTGGTGTTTCAGGGTTTAGGGCAGTGCAGTGGTGTTCGTTCAGTGTAGGGGGTCGTGCTTGGGCCGGTGTTTCAGGGTTTAGGGCAGTGCAGTGGTGTTCGGGGAGTGTAGGGGGTCGTGCTGGTGCCGGTGTTTTAGGGTTTTGGGCAATGTAGTGGTGTTCGGGGAGTGTAGGGGGTCGTGCTGTGGCTGGTGTTTCAGGGTTTAGGGCAGTGCCTTGGTGTTCGGGCAGTGTAGGGGGTCGGGCTGGGGCCGGAGTTTCCGGGTGTATGGAAGTGCAGTGGTATTGGGGCAGTGTTGGGTGTTGTGCTGGGGCTGGTGTTTCAGGGTGTAGGCCAGTGTAGTGGGGTTCGGGCAGAGTAGGGGGTCGTGCTGGGGCCAGTGTTTCAGGGTGTAGGGCAGTGCAGTGGTGTTCGGGCAGTGTAGGGGGTCATGCTAGGGCTGGTGTTTCAGGGTGTAGGGCAAGGGCAGTGCAGTGGTGTTCGGGCAGTGTAGGGGGTCGTGCTGGGGCTGGTGTTTCATGGATTAGGGCAGTGCAGTTTTGTTTGTGCATTGTAGCGGGTCGTGCTGGGGCTGGTGTTTCAGGGTTTAGGGCAGTGTAGTGGTGTTCTTTCAGTGTAGGGCATCGTGCTGGGGCCGGTGTTTCAGGGTTTAGGGCAGTGCAGTGGTGTTCAGGGAGTTTAGCGGGTCGTGCTGGGGCCAGTGTTTTTAGGGTTTTGGGCAGTTCAGTGGTGTTCGGGCAGTGTAGGGGGTCGTGCTGGGGCCGGTGTTTCTGGGTGTAGGGCAGTGTTGTTAGGGCAGTGTAGGGGGTCATGCTGGGGGTGGTGTTTCAATCTTTAGGGCAGTGCAGTGGTGTTTGGGAAGTGTAGGGGGTCGTGCTGGGGCCGGTGTTTCTGGGTGTAGGGCAGTGTTGTTAGGGCAGTGTAGGGGGTCATGCTGGGGGTGGTGTTTCAATCTTTAGGGCAGTGCAGTGGTGTTCGGGAAGTGTGGGGGGTCGTTCAAAGGCTGTGTTTCAGGGTTTAGAGCACTGCAGTTGTGCTCGGGCAGTGTAGGGGGTCGTGCAGGGGCTGGTGTTTCAGGGTTTAGGGCAGTGCAGTGGTGTAAGTTCAGTGTAGGGGGTCGTACTGGGGCTGGTGTTTCAGGGTTTAGGGCAGTGCAGTGGTGTTCGTTCAGTGTAGGGGGTCGTGCTTGGGCCGGTGTTTCAGGGTTTAGGGCAGTGCAGTGGTGTTCGGGGAGTGTAGGGGGTCGTGCCGGTGCCGGTGTTTTAGGGTTTTGGGCAATGTAGTGGTGTTCGGGGAGTGTAGGGGGTCGTGCTGTGGCTGGTGTTTCAGGGTTTAGGGCAGTGCCTTGGTGTTCGGGCAGTGTAGGGGGTCGGGCTGGGGCCGGAGTTTCCGGGTGTAGGGAAGTGCAGTGGTATTGGGGCAGTGTTGGGTGTTGTGCTGGGGCTGGTGTTTCAGGGTGTAGGCCAGTGTAGTGGGGTTCGGGCAGAGTAGGGGGTCGTGCTGGGGCCAGTGTTTCAGGGTGTAGGGCAGTGCAGTGGTGTTCGGGCAGTGTAGGGGCTCGTGCTGGGGAAGGTGTTTCAGGGTTTAGGCCAGTGCAGTGGTGTTCGGGGAGTGTAGGGGGTCATGATGTGGCCGGTGTTTCAGGGTTTAGGGCTGTGCAGTGGTGTTCGAGGAGCGTAGGGGCTCGTGCTAGGGCAGGTAGTTCAGGGTCTAGGGCAGAGCAGTGGTGATCAGGGATCGTAGGGGTTCTTGCTGGGGCCGGTGTTTCAGGGTTTAGGGCAGTGCAGTGCTGTTCGGGCAGAATAGGGGGTTGTATTGGGGCCGGTGTTTCAAGGTTTAGGGCCGAGCAGTGGTGTTCGGGCAAGTGGATCGGGTCGTGCTGGGGCCAGTGTTTCAGGGTGTAGGGCAGTGCAGTGGTGTTTGGGAAGTGTAGGCGGTTGTGCTGGGGCCGGTGTTTCTGGGTGTAGGACAGTGTTGTTCGGGCAGCGTAGGGGGTGGTGCTGGGGCTGGTGTTTCAGGGTTTAGGGCAGTGCAGAGGTTTTCGGGAAGTGTGGGGGGTGGTTCAGGGGCTGTGTTTCCGGGTTTAGGGCAGTGCAGTGGTGTTCGGGCATTATGGGGGTCGTGCAGGGGCTGGTGATTCAGGGTTTACGGCAGTGCAGTGGTGTTCAGGCAGTGTGGGGGGTCATGCTGGGGTCGGTGTTTTAGGGTTTAGGGCAGTGCTGTGGTGTTCGGGGAGTGTAGAGGGTCGTGCTGGGGACGGTGTTTCAGGGTGAAGAGAAGTGCAGTGGTGTTCGGGCAATGTAGGGGGTCATGCTAGGGCTGGTGTTTCAGGGTGTAGGGCAAGGGCAGTGCAGTGGTGTTCGGGCAGTGTAGGGGGTCATGCTGGAGCTGGTGTTTCATGGATTAGGGCAGTGCAGTTTTGTTTGTGCATTGTAGCGGGTCGTGCTGGGGCTGGTGTTTCAGGGTTTAGGGCAGTGTAGTGGTGTTCTTTCAGTATAGGGCGTCGTGCTGGGGCCGGTGTTTCAGGGTTTAGGGCAGTGCAGTGGTGTTCAGGGAGTTTAGCGGGTCGTGCTGGGGCCAGTGTTTTTAGGGTTTTGGGCAGTTCAGTGGTGTTCGGGCAGTGTAGGGGGTCGTGCTGGGGCCGGTGTTTTTAGGATTGAGGGCAGTGCAGTGGTGTTTGGGCAGTGTAGTGGTTCGTGCTGGGGCTGGTGTTTCAGGGTGTAGTGCAGTGATGTTCGGGCAGTGTAGGGGGTCGTGATGGGGCTGGTGTTTCAGGGTTTAGGGCAGTGCAGTGGTGTTCGTTCAGTGTAGGGGGTCGTGTTCGGGCCGGTGTTTCAGGGTTTAGGGCTGTGCAGTGGTGTTCGGGAAGTGTAGGGGGTCGTGATGGGGCCGGTGTTTCTGGGTGTAGGGCAGTGTTGTTCGGGCAGTGTAAGGGGTCGTTCTGGGGTGGTGTTTCAGTCTTTAGGGCAGTGCAGTGGTGTTTGGGGAGTGTGGGGGGTCGTTTAGGGGCTGTGTTTCAGGGTTTAGAGCAGTGCAGTGGTGTTCGGGCAGTGTAGGGGGTCGTGCTGGGGCTGGTGTTTCAGGGTTTAGGGCAGTGCAGTGGTGTACATTCAGTGTAGGGGTTGTGCTGGGGCAGGTGTTTCAGGGTTTAGGGCAGTGTAGTGGTGTTCGTTCAGTGTAGGGGGTCGTGCTGGGGCCGGTGTTTCAGGGTTTAGGGCAGTGCAGTGGTGTTGGGGGAGTGTAGGAGGTCGTGCTGGTGCCGATGTTTCAGGGATTTAGGGCAGTGCAGTGGTGTTCGGGGAGTGTAGGGGTTCGTGCTGGGGCCGGTGTTTCAGGGTGTAAGGTCAGAGCAGTGGGGTTCGGGCAGTGCAGGGGGTCGTGCTGGGGCCGGTGTTTCAGGGTTTTGGGAAGTGCAGTGGTGTTCAGGCAGTGTAGGGGGTCGTGCTGGGGCCAGTGTTTCAGGTTGTAGTACAGTGCAGTGGTGTTCGGGCGTTGTAGGGGTTCAAGCTGGGGCCGGAGTTTCTGGGTGTAGGGCAGTGCAGTGGTGTTCGGCCAGTGTTGGGGGTTGTGCTGGGGCTGGTGTTTCAGGGTGTAGGACAGTGTAGTGGTGTTCGGGCAGTGTAGGGGGTCGTGCTGGGCCGGTTTTTCAGGGAGTAGGGCAGTGCAGTGGTGTTCGGGCAGTGTAGGGGATCGTGCTGGGGCCAGTGTTTCAGGGTTTAGGGCAGTGCAGTGGTGTTCGGGGAGTGTAGGGGGTCATGCTGGGGCCGGTGTTTTAGGGTTTAGGGCTGTGCAGTGGTGTTCGGGGAGCGTAGGGGGTTGTGCTGGGGCCGGTATTTCAGGGTTTAGGGCAGAGCAGTGGTGATCAGGGATCGTAGGGTGTCTTGCTGGGGCCGGTGTTTCAGGGTTTAGGGCAGTGCAGTGCTGTTCGGGCAGAGTAGGGTGTTGTGTGGGGGCGGTGTTTCAAAGTTTAGGGCCGAGCAGTGGTGTTCGGGCAGTGTAGCGGGTCGTGCTGGGGCCGGTGTTTCTGGGTGTAGGGCAGTGTTGTTCGGGCATTGTAGGGGGTCGTGCTGGGGGTGGTGTTTCAGGGTTTAGGGCAGTGCAGTGGTGTTTGGGCAGTGTAGGGGTCATGCTGGGGCTGGTTTTAAGGCTTTAGGGGAGTGCAGTGGTATTCAGGCAGTGTAGGGGTCATGCTTGGGCTGGTGTTTCATGGTGTAGGGCAGTGCAGTGGTGTTTGGGAAGAGTAGGGGTCGTGCTGGGGCCGGTGTTTTTAAGGGTTTATGGCAGTTCAGTGGTGTTCGGGCAGTGTATCGGGTCGTGCTGGGGCTGGTGTTTTTAGGGTTTAGGGCAGTGCAGTGGTGTTCGGGCAGTGTAGGGGGTCATGCTGGGGTGGTGTTTCAGGGTGTAGGGCTGTGCAGTGGTGTTTGGGAAGAGTAAGGGGTCATGCTGGGACCGGTGTTTCTGTGTGTAGGGCAGTGTAGTGTTGTTTGGGCAGTGTAGAGGATCATGCTGGAGGTGCTGTTTCAGGGTTTAGAGCAGTGCAGTGGTGTTCGGGGAGTGTAGGAGCTCGAGCTGGGGCCGGTGTTTCAAGGTTTAGGGCAGTGCTGTTGTGTTCGGGGAGTGTAGCGGGTCGTGCAGGTGCCGGTGTTTCAGGGTTTAGGGCAATGCAGTGGTGTTCAGGGAGTGTAGGGGGTCGTGCTGGGGCCGGTGTTTCAGGGTGAAGGGAAGTGCAGTGGTGTTCGGGCATAGTAGAGGGTCTTGCTAGGGCTGGTGTTTCAAGGTGTAGGGCAGTGCAGTGATGTTCGGGCAGTGTAGGGGGTCATGCTGGAACTGCTGTTTCATGGTTTAGGGCAGTGCAGTGGTGTTCGGGCAGTGTAGCGTGTTGTGCTGGGGCTGGTGTTTCAGGGTTTAGGGCAGTGCAGTGGTAATCGTTCAGTGTAGTGGGTTGTGATGGGGACGGTGTTTTAGGGTTTAGGGCAGTGCAGTGGTGTTCAAGGAGTGTAGGGGGTCATGCTGGGGCCAGTGTTTCAGGGTTTAGAGCAGTGCAGTGGTGTTCGGGGAGTATAGGGGGTCGTGCTGGGGCCGGTGTTTCAGGGTTTAGGGCAGTTTAGTGGTGTTCGGGGAGTGTAGGGGGTCGTGCTGGTGCTGGTGTTTCAGGGTTTAGGGCAGTGCAGTGGTGTTCGGGGAGTGTAGGGGCTCGTGCTGTGGCCAGAGTTTCAGGGTTTAGGGCAGTGCAGTGGTGTTCGGGCAGTCTAGGGGGTTGTTCTGGGGCCGGTGTTTCAGGGTTTAAGGCAGTGCATTGGTGTTCGGGGAGTGTAGGGGGTCATGCTGGGGCCGGTGTTTCTGGTTTTAGGTCAGTGCAGTGGTGTTCGGGCAGTGTAGGGGGTCATTCTGGGGCCGGTGTTTTAGGGTGTAGGTCACAGCAGTGGTGTTCGGGCAGTGTAGAGGGTCGTGCTGGGGCCGGTGTTTCAGGGTTTAGGGCAATGCAGTGGTGTTCGGGCAGTGTAGGGGGTCGAGCTGGGGCTGGTGTTTCAGGGTATAGGGCAGTGCAGTGGTGTTCGGCCAGTGTAGGGGGTCGTGCTGGGGACGGAGTTTCCGGGTGTAGGGCAGTGCAGTGGTGTTCGGGCATTGTTGGGGGATGTGCTGGGGCCGGTGTTTCAGAGTGTAGGATAGTGTAGTGGTGTTCGGGCAGTGAAGGGGTCGTGCTGGAGCAGGTATTTCAGGTTGTAGGGCAGTGCAGTGGAGTTCGGGCAGTGTAGGGTATCGTGCTGGGGTCGGTGTTTCAGGGTTTAGGGCAGTGCAGTGGTGTTCGGGGAGTGCAGGGGGTCGTGATGGGGCCAGTGTTTCAGGGTTCATGGCTGTGCAGTGGTGTTCGGGTAGCGTAGGGGGTCGTGCTGGGGCAGTCATTTAAGGGTTTAGGGCAGAGCAGTGGTGTTCAGGGATCGTAGGGTGTCTTGTTGGGGCCGGTGTTTCAGGGTTTAGGGCAGTGCAATGCTGTTCGGGCAGAGTAGGGGGTTGTGTTGGGGGCGGTGTTTCAAGGTTTAGGGCCGAGCAGTGGTGTTCAGGCAGTGGATCGGGTCGTGCTGGGGCCAGTGTTTCAGGGTGTAGGGCAGTGCAGTGGTGTTAGGCAAGTGTAGGCGGTTGTGCTGGGGCCGGTATTTCTGGGTGTAGGATAGGGGTGGGCGGAATTTGCAAAATCCACTTTCGCAAATTATCGCGAAAATGTTAAAAATTATCGCAAACACGCGGAAATATCGCGAAGATGCAGAAGTTTTTTTCCCGCATGTTCGCGAGATTTTCTGCATGGTTGTGGCTCGCCAACTTACCCATGTGGTTGCTCGCGGGTGCGGCCATCTTGTTTTCAGTTGTCTCGCGGTGCATGATCGCGAGAAGAAAGACGTGATCGCGCGACGCATGACGTCACTGCGGGCGCGAACTGTCGCGAGTCAGCGCAAATGGCTAAAAACAATACAACATCTCATGGAGAACGCGATCGGATCAAGAAAACTTGTCGGCGAACGTAGGGATTCAGGTAAGGCGATCGCGCGCGTGCGAGAATGTATTATTTTACAGCGTGAGCAAGAAACAAATTATCGCCAAGCTGCGGAATGCGGAAATTTTGACATTTTCGCGCACTCCGCGGAACGCGAAAATGTCAAATTATCGCAATCTCCGCGAACGGAACGAAATTTTCGCCCAGGCCTAGTGTAGGACAGTGTTGTTCGGGCAGCGTAGGTGGTGGTGCTGGGGGTGGTGTTTCAGGGTTTAGGGCAGTGCAGAGGTGTTTGGGAAGTGTGGGGGGTGGTGCAGGGGCTGTGTTTCCGGGTTTAGGGCAGTGCAGTGGTGTTCGGGCATTATGGGGGGTCGTGCAGGGGCTGGTGTTTCAGGGTTTACGGCAGTGCTGTGGTGTTAGGGGAGTGTAGGGGTCGTGCTGGGGACGGTGTTTCAGGGTGAAGAGAAGTGCAGTGGTGTTTGGGCAATGTAGGGGGTCATGCTAGGGCTGGTGTTTCAGGGTGTAGGGCAGTGCAGTGGTGTTCGGGCAGTGTAGGGGGTCGTGCTGGGGCTGGTGTTTCATAGATTAGGGCAGTGCAGTGGTGTTCTTTCAGTGTAGGGGGTCGTGCTGGGGCCGGTGTTTCAGGGTTTAGGGCAGTGATGTGGTGTTCAGGGAGTTTAGAGGGTCGTGCTGGGGCCAGTGTTTTTAGGGTTTTGGGCAGTTCAGTGGTGTTCGGGCAGTGTAGGGGGTCGTGCTGGGGCCGGTGTTTTTAGGATTTAGGGCAGTGCAGTGGTGTTTGGGCAGTGTAGGGGTTCGTGCTGGGGCTGGTGTTTCAGGGTGTAGTGCAGTGGTGTTCGGGCAGTGTAGGGGGTCGTGATGGGGCTGGTGTTTCAGGGTTTAGGGCAATGCAGTGGTGTTCGGGCAGTGTAGAGGGTCGTGCTGGGGCCGGTGTTTCAGGGTTTAGGGCAATGCAGTGGTGTTCGGGCAGTGTAGGGGGTCGAGCTGGGGCTGGTGTTTCAGGGTATAGGGCAGTGCAGTGGTGTTCGGCCAGTGTAGGGGGTCGTGCTGGGGATGGAGTTTCCGGGTGTAGGGCAGTGCAGTGGTGTTCGGGCAGTGTTGGGGGATGTGCTGGGGCCGGTGTTTCAGAGTGTAGGATAGTGTAGTGGTGTTCGGGCAGTGAAGGGGTCGTGCTGGAGCAGGTATTTCAGGTTGTAGGGCAGTGCAGTGGAGTTCGGGCAGTGTAGGGTATCGTGCTGGGGTCGGTGTTTCAGGGTTTAGGGCAGTGCAGTGGTGTTCGGGGAGTGCAGGGGGTCGTGATGGGGCCAGTGTTTCAGGGTTCATGGCTGTGCAGTGGTGTTCGGGTAGCGTAGGGGGTCGTGCTGGGGCCGTCATTTAAGGGTTTAGGGCAGAGCAGTGGTGTTCAGGGATCGTAGGGTGTCTTGCTGGGGCCGGTGTTTCAGGGTTTAGGGCAGTGCAATGCTGTTCGGGCAGAGTAGGGGGTTGTGTTGGGGGCGGTGTTTCAAGGTTTAGGGCCGAGCAGTGGTGTTCGGGCAGTGGATCGGGTCGTGCTGGGGCCAGTGTTTCAGGGTGTAGGGCAGTGCAGTGGTGTTAGGCAAGTGTAGGCGGTTGTGTTGGGGCCGGTATTTCTGGGTGTAGGATAGGGGTGGGCGGAATTTGCGAAATCCACTTTCGCAAATTATCGCGAAAATGTTAAAAATTATCGCAAACACGCGGAACTATCGCGAAGATGCAGAAGTTTTTTTCCCGCATGTTCGCGAGATTTTCTGCATGGTTGCGGCTCGCCAACTTACCCATGTGGTTGCTCGCGGGTGCGGCCATCTTGTTTTCAGTTGTCTCGCGGTGCATGATCGCGAGAAGAAAGACGTGATCGCGCGACGCATGACGTCACTGCGGGCGCGAACTGTCGCGAGTCAGTGCAAATGGCTAAAAACAATACAACATCTCATGGAGTACGCGATCGGATCAAGAAAACTTGTCGGCGAACGTAGGGATTCAGGTAAGGCGATCGCGCGCGTGCGAGAATGTATTATTTTACAGCGTGAGCAAGAAACAAATTATCGCCAAGCTGCGGAATGCGGAAATTTTGACATTTTCGCGCACTCCGCGGAACGCGAAAATGTCAAATTATCGCAATTTCCGCGAACGGAACGAAATTTTCGCCCAGGCCTAGTGTAGGACAGTGTTGTTCGGGCAGCGTAGGTGGTGGTGCTGGGGGTGGTGTTTCAGGGTTTAGGGCAGTGCAGAGGTGTTCGGGAAGTGTGGGGGGTGGTGCAGGGGCTGTGTTTCCGGGTTTAGGGCAGTGCAGTGGTGTTCGGGCATTATGGGGGGTCGTGCAGGGGCTGGTGTTTCAGGGTTTACGACAGTGCTGTGGTGTTAGGGGAGTGTAGGGGTCGTGCTGGGGACGGTGTTTCAGGGTGAAGAGAAGTGCAGTGGTGTTTGGGCAATGTAGGGGGTCATGCTAGGGCTGGTGTTTCAGGGTGTAGGGCAGTGCAGTGGTGTTCGGGCAGTGTAGGGGGTCGTGCTGGGGCTGGTGTTTCATAGATTAGGGCAGTGCAGTGGTGTTCTTTCAGTGTAGGGGGTCGTGCTGGGGCCGGTGTTTCAGGGTTTAGGGCAGTGATGTGGTGTTCAGGGAGTTTAGAGGGTCGTGCTGGGGCCAGTGTTTTTAGGGTTTTGGGCAGTTCAGTGGTGTTCGGGCAGTGTAGGGGGTCGTGCTGGGGCCGGTGTTTTTAGGATTTAGGGCAGTGCAGTGGTGTTTGGGCAGTGTAGGGGTTCGTGCTGGGGCTGGTGTTTCAGGGTGTAGTGCAGTGGTGTTCGGGCAGTGTAGGGGGTCGTGATGGGGCTGGTGTTTCAGGGTTTAGGGCAGTGCAGTCGTGATCGTTCAGTGTAGGGGGTCGTGTTTGGGCCGGTGTTTCAGGGTTTAGGGCTGTGCAGTGGTGTTCGGGAAGTGTAGGGGGTCGTGATGGGGCCGGTGTTTCTGGGTGTTGGGCAGTGTTGTTCGGGCAGTGTAGGGGGTCGTGCTGCAGGTGGTGTTTCAGTCTTTAGGGCAGTGCAGTGGTGTTTGGGGAGTGTGGGGGGTCGTGCAAGGGCTATGTTTCAGGGTTTAGAGCAGTGCAGTGGTGTTTGGGCAGTGTAGGGGGTCGTGCTGGGGCTGGTGTTTCAGGGTTTAGGGCATGGCAGTGGTGTAAGTTCAGTATAGGGGGTCGTGCTGGGGCTGGTGTTTCAGGGTTTAGGGCAGAGCAGTGGTGTAAGTTCAGTATAGGGGGTTGCGCTGGGGCTGGTGTTTCAGGGTTTAGGGCAGTGCAGTGGTGTTCGTTCAGTGTAGGGGGTCGTGCTAGGGCTGGTGTTTCAGGGTTTAGGGCAGTGCAGTGGTGTTGGGGGAGTGTAGGGGGTCGTGCTGGGGCCGGTGTTTCAGGGTGTAAGGTCAGAGTAGTGGTGTTCGGGCAGTGCAGGGGGCCGTGCTGGGGCCAGTGGTTCAAGGTGTAGGGCAGTGCAGGGGTGTTCGAGCGTTGTAGGGGTTCATGCTGGGGCCGGAGTTTCCGGGTGTAGGGCAGTGCAGTGGTGTTGGGGCAGTGTTGGGGGTTGTGATGGGGCTGGTGTTTCAGGGTTTCGAGCAGTGCAGTGGTAATCGTTCAGTGTAGTGGGTGGTGATGTGGCCGGTGTTTCAGGGTTTAGGGCAGTGCAGTGGTGTTCGGGGAGTGTAGGGGGTCATGCTGGGGCCAGTGTTTCAGGGTTTAGAGCAGTGCAGTGGTGTTCGGGGAGTATAGGGGGTCGTGCTGGGGCCAGTGTTTTAGGGTTTAGGGCAGTTTAGTGGTGTTCGGGGAGTGTAGGGGGTCGTGCTGGTGCTGGTGTTTCAGGGCTTAGGGCAGTGCAGTGGTATTCGGGGAGTGTAGGGGGTCATGCTGTGGCCAGTGTTTCAGGGTTTAGGGCAGGGCAGTGGTGTTCGGGCAGTCTAGGGGGTTGTTCTGGGGCCGGTGCTTCAGGGTGTAGAGCAGTGCAGTGGTGTTCGGGCAGTGTAGGGGGTCGTGCTTGGGCCGGTGTTTCAGGGTGTAGGGCAGTTCATTGGTGTTCGGGGAGTGTAGGGTGTCATGCTGAGGCTGGTGTTTCAGGGTGAAGGGCAGTGCAGTGGTGTTCGAGCAGTGTAGGGGGTCGTGCTGGGGGCGGTGTTTTAGTGTGTAGGATAGTGCAGTGGTGTTTGGGCAGTGTAGGGGGTCGTGCTGGAGCCGTTGTTTCAGGGTTTAGGGCAGTGCATTGTTGTTCGGGCAGTGTAGGGGGTTGTGCTGGGGCCGGTGTTTCAGGGTGTAGGTCACAGCAGTGGTGTTCTGGCAGTGTAGAGGGTCGTGCTGGGGCCGGTGTTTCAGGGTTTAGGGCAGTGCAGTGGTGTTCGGGCAGTGTAGGGGATCGTGCTGGGGCCGGTGTGTCAGGGTGTAGGGCAGTGCAGTGGTGTTCGGGCAGTGTAGGGGGCCGTGCTGGGGACAGAGTTTCCGGGTGTAGGGCAGTGCAGTGGTGTTCGGGCAGTGTTGGGGGATGTGCTGGGGCCGGTGTTTCAGGGTGTAGGATAGTGTAGTGGTGTTCGGGCAGTGAAGGGGTCGTGCTGGAGCCGGTATTTCAGGTTGTAGGGCAGTGCAGTGGGGTTCGGGCAGTGTAGGGTATCGTGCTGGGGTCGGTGTTTCAGGGTTTAGGGCAGTGCAGTGGTGTTCGGGGAGTGCAGGGGGTCGTGCTGGGGCCAGTGTTTCAGGGTTCATGGCTGTGCAGTGGTGTTCGGGGAGCGTAGAGGATTGTGCTGGGGCTGGTGTTTCAGGGTTTAGGGCAGTGCAGTCATGTTCGGGAAGTGTAGGGGGTCATGCTTGGGTTGGGGTTTCAGGGCTTAGGGCAGTGCAGTGGTGTTCGGGCTGTGTAGGGGGACGTGCTGGGGGTGGTGTTTCAGGGTTTAGGGCAGTGCAGTGGTGTTCGGGCAGTGTAGGGGGTCGTGTAGGGGGTGGTCTTCAGGGTTTAGGGGAATGTAGTGGTGTTCAGGCAAGTATTGGGGGTCTTGCTGGGGGTTGTGTTTCAGGGTTTAGGGTAGTGGTGTTCGGACAGTGTAGGGGGTCTTGTTGGGGGTGGTGTTTCAGGGTTTAGGGCAGAGCAGTGATGTTCGGGCAGTGTGGGACGTCGTGCTGGGGTTGGTGTTTCAGGGTTTAGGGCAGTACAGCGGTGTTCTGGCAGTGTGGGGGGGTCGTGCTGGGGTGGTGTTTCAGCGTTTAGGGCAGTGCAGTGGTGTTCGGGTAGTGTTCGGGGTCATGCTGGGGCTCGTGTTTCAGGGTTTAGGGTAGTGCTGTGGTGTTCGGGCAGTGTAGAGATCGTGCTGGGGCTGGTGTTTCAGGGTTAAGGACTGTGCAGTGGTGTTCGGACAGTGTAGGGGACGTGCTGGTGGTGTTGTTTCATGGTTTAGGGCAGAGCAGTGGTGTTCGGGCAGAGTAGGGGGACGTGCTGTGGGTGGTGTTTCAGACTTTAGGGCAGGGCAGTGGTGTTCGGGCAGTGTAGGGGGTCGTGCTGGGTATGCTGTTTCAGGGTTTAGGGCAGTGCAGTGGTGTTCGGGGAGTGTAGGGGATTGTGCTGGGGCTGGTGTTTCATGGTGTAGGGCAGTGCAGTGGTGTTCGAGCAGTGTAGGGGGTCATGCTGGGGGTGGTGTTTCAGGGTGTAAGGCAGAGAAGTGGTGTTCGGGCAGTGTAGGGGGTCATGCTGGGGCTGGTGTTTCAGGGTGTAGGGCAGTGCAGTGGTGTTCGGGTAGTGTAGGGGTCGTGCTGGAGCTTTTTTTTTCAGGGTGTAGGGCAGTGCAGTGGTGTTTGGGCAGTGTAGGGGGTTGTGCCGGGGCTGGTGTTTCAGGGTTTAAAACAGTGCAGTTGTGTTCGGGGAGTGTAGGGTGTCATGCTGGGGCTAGTGTTTCAGGGTTTAGGGGAGTGCAGTGGTGTTCGGGCAGAGTAGGGGGTCATGCTAGGGGTGGAGTTTCAGGGTGTAGGGCAGAGCAGTGGTGTTCGGGCAGTGTAGCGGGTCATGCAGGGGGGAGTGTTTCAGGGTTTAGGGCAGAGCAGTGGTGTTCGGGCAGTGTAGGGGGTCTTGCTTTGGGTGGTGTTGCAGGGTTTATGGCAGTGGTGTTGGAGCAGTGTGGGGGGTCTTGCTGGGGCTGGTGTTTCAGGGTTTAGGGCAGTGCAGTGGTGTTCGGGCAGTGTAGGGGGCCGTGCAGGTGGGGGTGTTTCAGGGTTTAGCGCAGAGCATCGGTGTTCGGGCAGTGTTCGGGGTCTTGCTGGGGGTGGTGTTTCAGGGTTTAGGAGAGTGGTGTTCGGGCAGTGTAGGGGGTCCTGCTGGGGGTGGTGTTTCAGGGTTTAGGGCAGTGCAGTGGTGTTCGGGCAGTGAAGGGGGTCGTGCTGGGGCTGGTGTTTCGGGGTTTAGGGCAGTGCAGTGGTTTTCGGGCAGTGTAGGGGGTAGTGCTGGGGCTGGTGTTTCAGGGTTTAGGGCAGTGCAGTGGAGTTCGGGCAGTGTTTTGGGACTTGCTGGGGGTGGTGTTTCAGGGTTTAGGGCAGTGGTGTTTGGGCAGTGTAGGGGGTCTTGCTGGGGGTGGTGTTTCAGGGTTTAGGTCAGTGCAGTGGTATTCAGGGAGTGTAGGGGGTCATGCTGGGGATGGTGTTTCAGGATTTAGGGCAGTGCAGATGTGTTCGGGGAGTGTAGGGGGTCGTGCTGAGGCTGGTGTTTCAGGGTTTAGGGCAGTGCAGTGGTTTTTGGGCAGTGTTCAGGGTCGTGCTGGTGCTCGTGTTTTAGGGTTTAGGGTAGTGCTGTGGTGTTCGGGCAGTGTAGAGATCGTGCTGGGGCTGGTGTTTCAGGGTTTAGGGCAGTGCAGTGGTGTTCGGGCAGTGTAGGGGGACGTGCTGGTGGTGTTGTTTCATGGTTTAGGGCAGAGTAGTGGTGTTCGGGCAGAGTAGGGGGACGTGCTGGGGGTGGTGTTTCAGACTTTAGGGCAGAGCAGTGGTGTTCGGGCAGTGTAGGGGGTCGTGCTGGGTGTGCTGTTTCAGGGTTTAGGGCAGTGCATTGGTGTTCGGGGAGTGTATGGGGGTGGTGCTGGGGCTGGTGTTTCAGGGTTTAAGGCAATGCAGTGGTATTCGGGCAGTGTAGGGTGTCTTGCTAGGGGTGGTGTTGCAGGGTTTATGGCAGTGGTGTTCGAGCAGTTTTGGGGGGTCTTGCTGGGGGTGGTGTTTCAATGTTTAGGGCAGTGCAGTGGTGTTCGGGAGGAGTGGGGGTCATGCTGGGGCTGGTGTTTCAGGGTTTAGGGCAGTGCAGTGGTGTTCGGGCAGTGTAGGGGGTCGTGCTGGGTGTGCTGTTTCAGGGTTTAGGGCAGTGCAGTGGTGTTCGGGCAGTGTAGTGGGTCGTGCTGGGGGTAGTGTTTCAGGGTTTAAGGCAATGCAGTGGTGTTCGGGCAGTGTAGGGGGTCGTGCAGGTGGTGGTGTTTCAGTGTTTAGGGCAGGGCAGTGGTGTTCGGGCAGTGTAGTGGGTCGTGCAGGGGGTGTTGTTTCAGGGTTCAGGGCAGTGCATCGGTGTTCAGGCAGTGTTTGGGGTCTTGCTCGGGGTGGGGGATTGTGCTGGGGCTGGTGTTTCAGGGTTTAGGGCAGTGCAGTGGTGTTCGGGCACTGTGGGGGATCATGGTGGGGCAGCTGTTTTAGGGTTTAGGGCAGTGCAGTGGTGTTCGGGCAGTGTAGGGGGTCGTGCTGGGGCTGGTGTTTCAGGGTTAAGAGCAGTGCAGTGGTGTTTGGGCAGTGTAGGGGGTCATGCTGGGGCAGGTGTTTCGGGGTTTAGGGCAGTGCAGTGGTGTTCGGGCAGTGTAGGGGGTCATGCTGGGGCTGGTGTTTCAGGGTTTAGAGCAGTGCAGTGGTGTTCGGGCAGTGTAGGTGGTCATGCTGGGGCTGGTGTTTCAGGGTTTAGACCAGTGCAGTGGTGTTCGGGCAGTATAGGGGGTCATGCTGGAGCTGGTGTTTCAGGGTTTAGAGCAGGGCAGTGGTGTTCGGGAAGTGTAGGGGGTCGTGCTGCGGCTGGTGTTTCAGGGTGTAGGGCAGTGCAGTGGTGTTCGGTCAGTGTAGGGGGTCGTGCTGGGGCTGGTGTTTCAGGGTTTAGAACAGTGCAGTTGTGTTCGGGGAGTGTATGGTGTCGTGCTGGGGCTAGTATTTCAGGGTTTAGGGCAGGGCAGTGGTGTTGGGCAGTGTAGGGGGTCGTGCAGGTGGTGGTGTTTCAGGGTTTAGCGCAGAGCATCGGTGTTTGGGCAAAGTTGGGGGTCTTGGTGGGGGTGGTGTTTCAGGGTTTAGGACAGTGGTGTTCGGGCAGTGTAGGGGGTCCTGCTGGGGGTGGTGTTTCAGGGTTTAGGGCAGTGCAGTGGTGTTCGGACAGTGAAGGGGGTCGTGCTTGGGCTGGTGTTTCAGGGTTTAGGGCAGTGCAGTGGTTTTCGGGCAGTGTAGGGTGTAGTGCTGGGGCTGGTGTTTCAGGGTTTAGGGCAGTGCAGTGGAGTTCGGGCAGTGTTTGGGGTCTTGCAGGGAGTGGTGTTTCAGAGTTTAGGGCAGTGGTGTTTGGGCAGTGTAGGGGGTCTTGCTGGGGGTGGTGTTTCAGGGTTTAGGGCAGTGCAGTGGTTTTCGGGCAGTGTAGGGGGTAGTGCTGGGGCTGGTGTTTCAGGGTTTAGGGCAGTGCAGTGGAGTTCGGGCAGTGTTTGGGGTCTTGCAGGGGGTGGTGTTTCAGAGTTTAGGGCAGTGGTGTTTGGGCAGTGTAGGGGGTCTTGCTGGGGGTGGTGTTTCAGGGTTTAGGGCAGTGCAGTGGTTTTTGGGAAGTGTGGGGGGTCATGCTGGGGGGTGGTGTTTCAGGGTTTAGGGCAGTGCAGTGGTGTTCGGGCAGTGTGGGGGGTCGTGCTGGGGCTGGTGTTTCAGGGTTTAGGACAGTGCAGTGGTGTTCAGGCAGTGGTGTTTCAGTGTTTAGGGCAGTGCTGTGGTGTTCGGACAGTGTAGGGTGTCGTGCTGGGGCTGGTGTTTCAGGGTTTAGGGCAGTGCAGTGTTGTTCGGGCAGTGTAGGGGTCGTGCTGGGGCTGGTGTTTCAGGGTTTAGAGCAGTGCAGTGTTGTTCGGGCAGTGTGTGGGTCGTGCTGAGGCTTGTGTTTCAGGGTTTAGGGCAGAGCAGTGGTGTTCGGGTAGTGTTGGGGGTCTTGCTGGGGGTGGTGTTTCAGGGTTTAGGACAGTGGTGTTCGGGCAGTTTAGGGGGGTCCTGCTGGGGGTGGTGTTTCAGGGTTTAGGGCAGTGCAGTGGTGTTCGGGCAGTGAAGGGGGTCGTGCTGGGGCTGGTGTTTCAGGGTTTAGGGCAGTGCAGTGGTTTTCGGGCAGTGTAAGGGGTAGTGCTGGGGCTGGTGTTTCAGGGTTTAGGGCAGTGCAGTGGTGTTCGGGCAGTGTGGGGGATCGTGCTGGGGCTGGTGTTTCAGGGTTTAGGGCAGTGCAATGGTGTTCAGGCAGTGGTGTTTCAGGGTTTAGGGCAGTGCTGTGGTGTTCGGACAGTGTAGGGGGTCGTGCTGGGGCTGGTGTTTCAGGGTTTAGGGCAGTGCAGTGTTGTTCGGGCAGTGTAGGGGTCGTGCTGGGGCTGGTGTTTCAGGGTTTAGGGCAGTGCTGTGGTGTTCGGACAGTGTAGGGGGTCGTGCTGGGGCTGGTGTTTCAGGGTTTAGGGCAGTGCAGTGTTGTTCGGGCAGTGTAGGGTGTTGTGCTGGGGTGGTGTTTAAGGGTTTAGGGCAGTGCAGTGGTGTTCTGGCAATGTGGGGTGTCATGCTGGGGTGGTGTTTCAGGGTTTAGGGCAGTGTAGTGGTGTTCGGGCAGTGTGGGGTGTCGTGCTGGGGGTGGTGTTTCAGGGTTTAGGGCAGTGCAGTGGTTTTCCGTCAGTGTAGGGGGACGTGCTGGCATTGGTGTTTCATGGTTTAGGGCAGGGCACTGGTCTTCAGGCAGAGTAGGGGGACGTGCTGTGGGTGGTGTTTCAGGGTTTAGGGCAGAGCATTGTTGTTCGGGCAGTGTGGGCGGTCGTGCTGGGGGTGCTTTTTCAGTGTTTAGGGCAGTGCAGTGGTGTTCGGGCAGTGTAGGGGGTTGTGCAGGGGCTGGTGTTTCAGGGTGTAGGGCAGTGCAGTGGTGTTCGGGCAGTGTAGGGGGTCATGCTGGAGCTGGTGTTTCAGGGTGTATGGCAGAGAAGTGGTGTTCGGGTAGTGTAGGGGGTCGTGATGGGGCTGGTGTTTCAGGGTGTAGGGCAGTGCAGTGGTGTTCGGGCAGTGTAGGTGGTCCTGCTGGGGCTTGTGTTTCAGGGTTTAGGGCAGTGCAGTGGTATTCAGGGAGTGTAGGGGGTCATGCTGGGGGTGGTGTTTCAGGATGTAGAGCAGGGCAGTGGTGTTCGGGCAGTGTAGGGGGTCGTGCAGGGTGTGGTGTTTCAGGGTTTAGGGCAGGGCAGTGGTGTTCGGGCAGTGAAGGGGGTCTTGCTGGTGGTGGTGTTGCAGGGTTTAGGGCAGTGTTGTTCGGGCAGTGTGGGGGGTCTTGCTGGGCGTGGTGTTTCAGGGTTTAGGGCAGTGCTGTGGTGTTTGGGAGGTGTGGGGGTCATGCTGGGGCTGGTGTTTCAGGGTTTAGAGCAGTGCAGTGGTGTTCGGCCAGTGTAGGGAGTCGTGCTGGGGCTGGTGTTTCAGGGTTTATGTCAGTGCAGTGGTTTTTGGGCAGTGTAGAGGATTGTGCTGGGGCTGCTGTTTCAGGGTTTAGGGCAGTGCAGTCATGTTCGGGCAGTGTAGGGGGTCATGCTTGGGCTGGGGTTTCAGGGTTTAGGGCAGTGCAGTGGTGTTCGGGCTGTGTAGGGGGACGTGCTGGGGCTGGTGTTTCAGGGTTTAGGGCAGTGCAGTGTTGTTCGGGCAGTGTAGGGGTCGTGCTGGGGCTGGTGTTTCAGGGTTTAGGGCAGTGCAGTGGTGTTTGGGCAGTGTGTGGGTCGTGCTGAGGCTTGTGTTTCAGGGTTTAGGGCAGAGCAGTGGTGTTCGGGTTGTTTAGGGCGTCGTGCTGGTGCAGGTGTTTTAGGGTTTAGGAGAGAGCAGTGGTGTTTTGGCAGTGTAGTGGGTCATGCTGGGGGTGGTGTTTCAGGGTTTAGGGCAGTGCAGTGGTGTTCGGGCAGTGTAGTGGGTCATGCTGGGGCTGGTGTGTCAGGGTTTATGACAGTGCAGTCGTGTTCGGGTACTGTAGGGGTTCATGCTGGGGCTGGTGTTTCAGGGTTTAGGGCAGTGGAGTGGTGTTCGGGCAGTGTAGAGGGTCATGCAGGGGGTGGTCTTCAGGGTTTAGGGGAGTGCAGTGGTGTTGAGGCAGTGTAGGGTGTCGTGCTGGGGTGGTGTTTAAGGGTTTAGGGCAGTGCAGTGGTGTTCTGGCAATGTGGGGTGTCATGCTGGGGTGGTGTTTCAGGGTTTAGGGCAGTGTAGTGGTGTTCGGGCAGTGTGGGGTGTCGTGCTGGGGGTGGTGTTTCAGGGTTTAGGGCAGTGCAGTGGTGTTACGTCAGTGTAGGGGGACGTGCTGGCATTGGTGTTTCATGGTTTAGGGCAGGGCACTGGTCTTCAGGCGGAGTAGGGGGACGTGCTGTGGGTGGTGTTTCAGGGTTTAGGGCAGAGCATTATTGTTTGGGCAGTGTGGGCGGTCGTGCTGGGGGTGCTTTTTCAGTGTTTAGGGCAGTGCAGTGGTGTTCGGGCAGTGTAGGGGGTTGTGCAGGGGCTGGTGTTTCAGGGTGTAGGGCAGTGCAGTGGTGTTCGGGCAGTGTAGGGGGTCATGCTGGAGCTGGTGTTTCAGGGTGTATGGCAGAGAAGTGGTGTTCGGGCAGTGTAGGGGGTCGTGATGGGGCTGGTGTTTCAGGGTGTAGGGCAGTGCAGTGGTGTTCGGGCAGTGTAGGTGGTCCTGCTGGGGCTGGTGTTTCAGGGTTTAGGGCAGTGCAGTGGTATTCAGGGAGTGTAGGGGGTCATGCTGGGGGTGGTGTTTCAGGATGTAGAGCAGGGCAGTGGTGTTCGGGCAGTGTAGGGGGTCGTGCAGGGTGTGGTGTTTCAGGGTTTAGGGCAGGGCAGTGGTGTTCGGGCAGTGTAGGGGGTCTTGCTGGTGGTGGTGTTGCAGGGTTTAGGGCAGTGTTGTTCGGGCAGTGTGGGGGGTCTTGCTGGGGGTGGTGTTTCAGGGTTTAGGGCAGTGCAGTGGTGTTTGGGAGGTGTGGGGGTCATGCTGGGGCTGGTGTTTCAGGGTTTAGAGCAGTGCAGTGGTGTTCGGCCAGTGTAGGGAGTCGTGCTGGGGCTGGTGTTTCAGGGTTTATGTCAGTGCAGTGGTTTTTGGGCAGTGTAGAGGATTGTGCTGGGGCTGGTGTTTCAGGGTTTAGGGCAGTGCAGTCATGTTCGGGCAGTGTAGGGGGTCATGCTTGGGCTGGGGTTTCAGGGTTTAGGGCAGTGCAGTGGTGTTCGGGCTGTGTAGGGGGATGTGCTGGGGGTGGTGTTTCAGGGTTTAGGGCAGTGCAGTGGTGTTCGGGCAGTGTAGGGGGTCATGTAGGGAGTGGTCTTCAGGGTTTAGGGGAGTTCAGTGGTGTTCAGGCAAGTATTGGGGGTCTTGCTGTGGGTTGTGTTTCAGGGTTTAGGGTAGTGGTGTTCGGACAGTGTAGGATTTCTTGCTGGGGGGGTGTTTCAGGGTTTAGGGCAGTACAGCGGTGTTCTGGCAGTGTGGGGGGTCGTGCTGGGGGTGGTGTTTCAGGGTTTAGGGCAGTGCAGTGGTGTTCGGGCAGTGTAGGGGGTCGTGCAGGTGGTGGAGTTTCAGGGTTTAGGGCAGTGCAGTGGTGTTCGGGCAGTGAAGGAGGTGGTCCGGGGCTGGTGTTTCAGGGTTTAGGGCAGTGCAGTAGTTATCGGGCAGTGTAGGGGGTAGTGCTGGGGCTGGTGTTTCAGGGTTTAGGGCAGTGCAGTGGAGTTCGGGCAGTGTTTGGGGTCTTGCTGGGGGTGGTGTTTCAGGGTTTAGGGCAGTGGTGTTTGGGCAGTGTAGGGGGTCTTGCTGGGGGTAGTGTTCAGGATTTAGGGGAGTGCAGTGGTGTTCGGGCAAGTATTGGGGGTCTTGCTGGGGGTTGTGTTTCATGGTTTAGAGAGTAGTGGTGTTCGGACAGTGTAGGGGGTCTTGCTGGGGTGGTGTTTCAGGGTTTAGGGCAGAGCAGTGGTGTTCGGGCAGTGTGGGAGGTCATGCTGGGGATGGTGTTTCAGGGTTTAAGGCAGTACAGCGGTGTTCTGGCAGTGTGGGGGGGTCGTGCGGGGGGTGGTGTTTTAGCGTTTAGGGCAGTGGAGTGGTGTTCGGGCAGTGTTCGGGGTCGTGCTGTTGCTCGTGTTTCTGGGTATAGGCTAGTGCTGTGGTGTTTGGGCAGTGTAGAGATCGTGCTGGGGCTGGTGTTTCAGGGTTTAGGGCAGTGCAGTGGTGTTCGGGTAGTGTAGGGGGACGTGCTGGTGGTGTTGTTTCAGACTTTAGGGCAGAGCAGTGGTGTTTGGGCAGTGTAGGGGGTCGTGCTGGGTGTGCTGTTTCAGGGTTTAGGGCAGTGCAGTGGTGTTCGGGGAGTGTAGGGGGTTGTACTGGGGCTGGTGTTTCAGGGTGTAGGGCAGTGCAGTGGTGTTCGAGCAGTGTAGGGGGTCATGCTGGGGGTGGTGTTTCAGGGTGTAGGGCAGAGCAGTGGTGTTCAGGCAGTGTAGGGGGTCGTGCTGGGGCTGGTGTTTCAGGATGTAGGGCAGTGCAGTGGTGTTCGGGCAGTGTAGAGGTCGTGCTGGGGCTGGTGTTTCAGGGCTTAGGTCAGTGCAGTGGTATTCAGGGAGTGTAGGGGGTCATGCTGGGGATGGTGTTTCAGGATTTAGGGCAGTGCAGATGTGTTCGGGGAGTGTAGGGGGTCGTGCTGGGGCTGGTGTTTCAGGGTTTAGGGCAGTGCAGTGGTTTTCGGGCAGTGTAGGGGGTAGTGCTGGGGCTGGTGTTTCAGGGTTTAGGGCAGTGCAGTGGAGTTCGGGCAGTGTTTGGGGACTTGCTGGGGGTGGTGTTTCAGGGTTTAGGGCAGTGGTGTTTGGGCAGTGTAGGGGGTCTTGCTGGGGGTGGTGTTTCAGGGTTTAGGGCAGTGCAGTGGTTTTTGGGCAGTGTTCAGGGTCGTGCTGGTGCTCGTGTTTCAGGGTTTAGGGTAGTGCTGTGGTGTTCGGGCATTGTAGAGATCGTGCTGGGGCTGGTGTTTCAGGGTTTAGGGCAGTGCAGTGGTGTTCGGGCAGTGTAGGGGGACGTGCTGGTGGTGTTGTTTCATGGTTTAGGGCAGAGCAGTGGTGTGCGGGCAGAGTAGGGGGACGTGCTGGGGGTGGTGTTTCAGACTTTAGGGCAGAGCAGTGGTGTTCGGGCAGTGTAGGGGGTCGTGCTGGGTGTGCTGTTTCAGGGTTTAGGGCAGTGCAGTGGTGTTCGGGGAGTGTGGGGGGTCGTGCTGGGGCTGGTGTTTCAGGGTTTAGGGCAGTGCAGTGGTGTACGGGCAGTGTAGTGGGTCGTGCTGGTGGTGGTGTTTCAGGGTTTAAGGCAATGCAGTGGTATTCGGGCAGTGTAGGGGGTCTTGCTAGGGGTGGTGTTGCAGGGTTTATGGCAGTGGTGTTCGATCAGTTTTGGGGGCTCTTGCTGGGGGTGGTGTTTCAATGTTTAGGGCAGTGCAGTGGTGTTCGGGAGGTGTGGGGGTCATGCTGGGGCTGGTGTTTCAGGGTTTAGGGCAGTGCAGTGGTGTACGGGCAGTGTAGTGGGTCGTGCTGGGGGTAGTGTTTCAGGGTTTAAGGTAATGCAGTGGTGTTCGGGCAGTGTAGGGGGTCGTGCAGGTGGTGGTGTTTCAGTGTTTAGGGCAGGGCAGTGGTGTTTGGGCAGTGTAGTGGGTCGTGCAGGGGGTGTTGTTTCAGGGTTCAGGGCAGTGCATCGGTGTTCAGGCAGTGTTTGGGGTCTTGCTCGGGGTAGTGTTTCAGCGTTTAGGACAGTGGTGTTCAGGCAGTGTTGTGGGTCTTGTAAGGGGTGGTGTTTCAGGGTTTAGGGGAGTGCAGTGGCGTTCGGGCAGTGTGGGGGGTCGTGCTGGGTGGTGGTGTTTGTGGGTTTAGGGCAGTGTAGTGGTGTTCGGGCAGTGTGGGGGATTGTGCTGGGGCTGGTGTTTCAGGGTTTAGGGCAGTGCAGTGGTGTTCGGGCACTGTGGGGGATCATGGTGGGGCAGGTGTTTTAGGGTTTAGGGCAGTGCAGTGGTGTTCGGGCAGTGTAGGGGGTCGTGCTGGGGCTGGTGTTTCAGTGTTTAGAGCAGTGCAGTGGTGTTTGGGCAGTGTAGGGGGTCATGCTGGGGCATGTGTTTCGGGGTTTAGGGCAGTGCAGTGGTGTTCGGGCAGTGTAGGGGGTCGTGCTGGGGCTGGTGTTTCAGGGTTTAGAGCAGTGCAGTGGTGTTCGGGCAGTGTAGGTGGTCATGCTGGGGCTGGTGTTTCAGGGTTTAGACCAGTGCAGTGGTGTTCGGGCAGTGTAGGGGGTCATGCTGGAGCTGGTGTTTCAGGGATTAGAGCAGGGCAGTGGTGTTCGGGAAGTGTAGGGGGTCGTGCTGCGGCTGGTGTTTCAGGGTGTAGAGCAGTGCAGTGGTGTTCGGTCAGTGTAGGGGGTCGTGCTGGGGCTGGTGATTCAGGGTTTAGAACAGTGCATTTGTGTTCGGGGAGTGTATGGTGTCATGCTGGGGCTAGTGTTTCAGGGTTTAGGGCAGGGCAGTGGTGTTGGGCAGTGTAGGGGGTCCTGCAGGTGGTGGTGTTTCAGGGTTTAGCGCAGAGCATCGGTGTTCGGGCAAAGTTGGGGGTCTTGGTGGGGGTGGTGTTTCAGGGTTTAGGACAGTGGTGTTCGGGCAGTGTAGGGGGTCCTGCTGGGGGTGGTGTTTCAGGGTTTAGGGCAGTGCAGTGGTGTTCGGGCAGTGAAGGGGGTCGTACTGGGGCTGGTGTTTCAGAGTTTAGGGCAGTGCAGTGGTTTTCGGGCAGTGTAGGGGGTAGTGCTGGGGCTGGTGTTTCAGGGTTTAGGGCAGTGCAGTGGAGTTCGGGCAGTGTTTGGGGTCTTGCAGGGGGTGGTGTTTCAGAGTTTATGGCAGTGGTGTTTGGGCAGTGTAGGGGGTCTTGCTGGGGGTGGTGTTTCAGGGTTTAGGGCAGTGCAGTGGTTTTTGGGAAGTGTGGGGGGTCGTGCTGGGGGGTGGTGTTTCAGGGTTTAGGGCAGTGCAGTGGTGTTCGGGCAGTGTGGGGGGTCGTGCTGGGGCTGGTGTTTCAGGGTTTAGGGCAGTGCAGTGGTGTTCAGGCAGTGGTGTTTCAGGGTTTAGGGCAGTGCTGTGGTGTTCGGACAGTGTAGGGTGTCGTGCTGGGGCTGGTGTTTCAGGGTTTAGGGCAGTGCAGTGTTGTTCAGGCAGTGTAGGGGTCGTGCTGGGCTGGTGTTTCAGGGTTTAGAGCAGTGCAGTGTTGTTCGGGCAGTGTGTGGGTCGTGCTGAGGCTTGTGTTTCAGGGTTTAGGGCAGAGCAGTGGTGTTCGGGTAGTGTTGGGGGTCTTGCTGGGGGTGGTGTTTCAGGGTTTAGGACAGTGGTGTTCGGGCAGTTTAGGGGGTCCTGCTGGGGGTGGTGTTTCAGGGTTTAGGGCAGTGCAGTGGTGTTCGGGCAGTGAAGGGGGTCGTGCTGGGGCTGGTGTTTCAGGGTTTAGGGCAGTGCAGTGGTTTTTGGGCAGTGTAGGGGGTAGTGCTGGGGCTGGTGTTTCAGGGTTTAGGGCAGTGCAGTGGTGTTCGGGCAGTGTGGGGGATCGTGCTGGGGCTGGTGTTTCAGGGTTTAGGGCAGTGCAGTGGTGTTCGTGCAGTGGTGTTTCAGGGTTTAGGGCAGTGCTGTGGTGTTCGGACAGTGTAGGGGGTCGTGCTGGGGCTGGTGTTTCAGGGTTTAGGGCAGTGCAGTGTTGTTCGGGTAGTGTAGGGGTCGTGCTGGGGCTGGTGTTTCAGGGTTTAGGGCAGTGCAGTGGTGTTTGGGCAGTGTGTGGGTCGTGCTGAGGCTTGTGTTTCAGGGTTTAGGGCAGAGCAGTGGTGTTCGGGTTGTTTAGGGCGTCGTGCTGGTGCAGGTGTTTTAGGGTTTAGGAGAGAGCAGTGGTTTTTTGGCAGTGTAGTGGGTCGTGCTGGGGGTGGTGTTTCAGGGTTTAGGGCAGTGCAGTGGTGTTCGGGCAGTGTAGTGGGTCATGCTGGGGCTGGTGTGTCAGGGTTTATGACAGTGCAGTCGTGTTCGGGTACTGTAGGGGTTCATGCTGGGGCTGGTGTTTCAGGGTTTAGGGCAGTGGAGTTGTGTTCGGGCAGTGTAGGGGGTCATGCAGGGGGTGGTCTTCAGGGTTTAGGGGAGTGCAGTGGTGTTTGGGCAGTGTGGGGTGTCGTGCTGGGGTGGTGTTTAAGGGTTTAGGGCAGTGCAGTGGTGTTCTGGCAATGTGGGGTGTCATGCTGCGGTGGTCTTTCAGGGTTTAGGGCAGTGTAGTGGTGTTCGGGCAGTGTGGGGTGTCATGCTGGGGGTGGTGTTTCAGGGTTTAGGGCAGTGCAGTGGTGTTCCGTCAGTGTAGGGGGACGTGCTGGCATTGGTGTTTCATGGTTTAGGGCAGGGCACTGGTCTTCAGGCAGAGTAGGGGGACGTGCTGTGGGTGGTGTTTCAGGGTTTAGGGCAGAGCATTGTTGTTCGGGCAGTGCGGGCGGTCGTGCTGGGGGTGCTTTTTCAGTGTTTAGGGCAGTGCAGTGGTGTTCGGGCAGTGTAGGGGGTTGTGCAGGGGCTGGTGTTTCAGGGTGTAGGGCAGTGCAGTGGTGTTCGGGCAGTGTAGGGGGTCATGCTGGAGCTGGTGTTTCAGGGTGTGTGGCAGAGAAGTGGTGTTCGGGCGGTGTAGGGGGTCGTGATGGGGCTGGTGTTTCAGGGTATAGGGCAGTGCAGTGGTGTTCGGGCAGTGTAGGTGGTCCTGCTGGGGCTGGTGTTTCAGGGTTTAGGGCAGTGCAGTGGTATTCAGGGAGTGTAGGGGGTCATGCTGGGGGTGGTGTTTCAGGATGTAGAGCAGGGCAGTGGTGTTCGGGCAGTGTAGGGGGTCGTGCAGGGTGTGGTGTTTCAGGGTTTAGGGCAGGGCAGTGGTGTTCGGGCAGTGTAGGGGGTCTTGCTGGTGGTGGTGTTGCAGGGTTTAGGGCAGTGTTGTTCGGGCAGTGTGAGGGGTCTTGCTGGGGGTGGTGTTTCAGGGTTTAGGGCAGTGCAGTGGTGTTTGGGAGGTGTGGGGGTCATGCTGGGGCTGGTGTTTCAGGGTTTAGAGCAGTGCAGTGGTGTTCGGCCAGTGTAGAGAGTCGTGCTGGGGCTGGTGTTTCAGGGTTTATGTCAGTGCAGTGGTTTTTGGGCAGTGTAGAGGATTGTGCTGGGGCTGGTGTTTCAGGGTTTAGGGCAGTGCAGTCATGTTCGGGCAGTGTAGGGGGTCATGCTTGGGCTGGGGTTTCAGGGTTTAGGGCAGTGCAGTGGTGTTCGGGCTGTGTAGGGGGACGTGCTGGGGTTGGTGTTTCAGGGTTTAGGGCAGTGCAGTGGTGTTCGGGCAGTGTAGGGGGTCATGTAGGGAGTGGTCTTCAGGGTTTAGGGGAGTGCAGTGGTGTTCAGGCAAGTATTGGAGGTCTTGCTGGGGGTTGTGTTTCAGGGTTTAGGGTAGTGGTGTTCGGACAGTGTAGGATTTCTTGCTGGGGGTGGTGTTTCAGGGCTTAGGGCAGAGCAGTGGTGTTCGGGCAGTGTGGAAGGTCGTGCTGGGGGTGTTGTTTCAGGGTTTAGGGCAGTACAGCGGTGTTCTGGCAGTGTGGGGGGTCGTGCTGGGGGTGGTGTTTCAGGGTTTAGGGCAGTGCAGTGGTGTTCGGGCAGTGTAGGGGGTCGTGCAGGTGGTGGTGTTTCAGGGTTTAGCGCAGAGCATCGGTGTTTGAGCAGTGATGGGGGTCTTGCTGGGGGTGGAGTTTCAGGGTTTAGGGCAGTGCAGTGGTGTTCGGGCAGTGAAGGGGGTCGTGCTGGGGCTGGTGTTTCAGGGTTTAGGGCAGTGCAGTAGTTTTCGGGCAGTGTAGGGGGTAGTGCTGGGGCTGGTGTTTCAGGGTTTAGGGCAGTGCAGTGGAGTTCGGGCAGTGTTTGGGGTCTTGCTGGGGGTGGTGTTTCAGGGTTTAGGGCAGTGGTGTTTGGGCAGTGTAGGGGGTCTTGCTGGGGGTAGTGTTCAGGATTTAGGGGAGTGCAGTGGTGTTCGGGCAAGTATTGGGGGTCTTGCTGGGGGTTGTGTTTCATGGTTTAGGGTAGTGGTGTTCGGACAGTGTAGGGGGTCTTGCTGGGGGTGGTGTTTCAGGGTTTAGGGCAGAGCAGTGGTGTTCGGACAGTGTGGGAGGTCGTGCTGGGGATGGTGTTTCAGGGTTTAAGGCAGTACAGCGGTGTTCTGGCAGTGTGGGGGGTCGTGCTGGGGGTGGTGTTTCAGCGTTTAGGGCAGTGGAGTGGTGTTCGGGCAGTGTTCGGGGTCGTGCTGTGGCTCGTGTTTCTGGGTTTAGGGTAGTGCTGTGGTGTTCGGGCAGTGTAGAGATCGTGCTGGGGCTGGTGTTTCAGGGTTTAGGGCAGTGCAGTGGTGTAAGTTCAGTGTAGGGGATCGTGCTGTGACTGGTGTTTCAGGGTTTCATGCAGTGCAGTGGTGGTCGGGCAGTGTAGGGGGTCGTGCTGGGGCCGGTGTTGCAGGGTGTAAGGTCAGAGCAGTGGTGTTCTAGCAGTGCAGGGGGTCATGCTGGGGCCGGTGTTTCAGGGTGTAGGGCAGGGCAGTGGTGTTCGGGGAGTGTAGGGGGTCGTGCTGGGGCCAGTGTTTCAGGGTGAAGGGAAGTGCAGTGGTGTTCGGGCAATGTAGGGGGTCATGCTAGGGCTGGTGTTTCAGGGTGCAGGGCAGTGCAGTGGTGTTCAGGCAGTGTAGGGGGTCATGCTGGGGCTGGTGTTTCATGGTTTAGGGCAGTGCAGTGGTGTTCGGGCAATGTAGCGGGTCGTGCTGGGGCTGGTGTTTCAGGGTTTAGGGCAGTGCATTTGTGATCATTCAGTGTAGGGGGTTGTGCTGGGGCTGGTGTTTCAGGCTTTAGGGCAGTGCAGTGGACTTCGGGGAGTGTAGGGGGTAGTGCTGGGGCCAGTGTTTTTAGGGTTTAGGGCAGTTTAGTGGTGTTTGGGCAGTGTAGGAGGTTGTGCTGGGGCCGGTGTTTTTATGGTTTAGGGCAGTGCAGTGGTGTTTGGGCAGTGTAGCGGGTCGTGCTGGGGCCAGTGTTTCAGGGTGTAGGGCAGTGGTGTTCGGGCAGTGTAGGGGTCATGCTGGGGCTGGTGTTTCAGGGTTTAGGGCAGTGCAGTGGTAATCGTTCAGTGTAGTCGGTCGTGCTGTGGCCGGAGTTTCAGGGTTTAGGGCAGTGCAGTGGTGTTTGGGGAGTGTAGCGGGTCGTGCTGTGGCCAGTGTTTTTAGGGTTTAGGGCTGTTCAGTGATGTTCGGGCAGTGTAGGGGGTCGTGCGGGGGCCAGTGTTTTTAGGGTTTAGGTCAGTGCAGTGGTGTTTGGGCAGTGTAGGGGGTCGTGCTGGGGATGGTGTTTCAGGGTGTAGTGCAGTGGTGTTCGGGCAGTGTGGGGGGTCGTGCTGGGGCTGGTGTTTCAGGGTTTAGGACAGTGCAGTGGTGTTCGTTCAGTGTAGGGGGTCGTGCTGGGGCCGGTGTTTCAGGGTTTAGGGCAGTGCAGTGGTGTTTGGGTAGTGAAGGGGGTCGTGCTGTGGCCGGTGTTTCAGGGTTTTGGGCAGTGCAGTGGTGTTCGGGCAGTGTAGGGGGTTGTTCTGGGGCTGGGGTTTCAGGGGGCGGGGCAGGGCAGTGCAGTGGTGTTCGGGCAGTGTAGGGGGTCGTGCTGGTGCCGATGTTTCAGGGTTTAGGGTAGTGCAGTGGTGTTCAGTGAGCGAAGGGGGTCGTGCTGTGGCCGGTGTTTCAGGGTTTAGGGCAGTGGTGTTCAGGCAGTATAGGGGGTCATGCTGGGGCCAGTGTTTCAGGGTGTAGGGCAGTGCAGTGGTGTTCGGGGAGTGTAGGGGGTCATGCTGGGGCCAGTGTTTCAGGGTGCAGGAAAGTGCATAGGTGTTCGGGCAATGTATGGGGTCATTCTAGGGCTGGTGTTTCAGGGTGTAGGGCAGTGCAGTGGTGTTCGGGTAGTGTAGGGGGTCGTGCTGGGGCTGGTGTTTCATGGTTTAGGGCAGTGCAGTGGTGTTCGGGCAGTGTAGCGGGTCGTGCTGGGGCTGGTGTTTCAGGGTTTAGGGCAGTGCAGTGGTGATCGTTCAGTGAAGGGGTCGTGCTTGGGCCGGTGTTTCAGGGTTTAGGGCAGTGCAGTGGTTTTCGGGCAGTGTAGGGGTTCGTGCTGGGGCTGGTGTTTCAGGGTGTAGTGCAGTGGTGTTCGGGCAGTGTAGGGGGTCGTGCTGGGGCTGGTGTTTCAGGGTTTAGTGCAGTGCAGTGGTGTTCGTTCAGTGTAGGGGGTCGTGCTGGGGCCGGTGTTTCAGGGTTTAGGGCAGTGCAGTGGTGTTCGGGGAGTGTAGGGGGTCGTGCTGGGGCCAGTGTTTTTAGGGTTGAGGGCAGTGCAGTGGTGTTCGGGAAGTGTAGGGGGTTGTGCTGGGGCCGGTGTTTCTGGGTGTAGGGCAGTGTTGTTCGGGCAGTGTAGGGGGTCGTGCTGGGGGTGGTGTTTCAGTCTTTAGGGCAGTGCAGTGGTGTTAGGGAAGTGTGGGGGGTCGTTCAGGGGCTGTGTTTCACGGATTAGAGCAGTGCAGTGGTGTTCGGGCAGTGTAGGGGTCGTGCTGGTGCTGGTGTTTCAGGGTTTAGGGCAGTGCAGTGGGGTAAGTTCAGTGCAGGGGATCATGCTGGGGCTGGTGTTTCAGGGTTTAGGGCAGTGCAGTGGTGTTCGTTCAGTGTAGGGGGTTGTGCTGTGGCTGGTGTTTCAGGGTTTATGGAAGTGCAGTGGTGTTCAGGGAGTGTAGGGGGTCGTGCTGGTGCTGGTGTTTCAGGGTTTAGGGCAGTGCAGTGGTGTTCGGGCAGTGTAGGGGGTCGTGCTGGGGCCGGTGTTGCAGGGTGTAAGGTCAGAGCAGTGGAATTCGGGCAGTGCAGGGGGTCATGCTGGGGCTGGTGTTTCAGGGTTTAGGGCAGTGCAGTGGTGTTCAGGCAGTGTAGGGGGTCGTGCTGGGGCCAGTGTTTCAGTGTTTAGGGCAGGGCAGGGGTGTTCGGGCAGTGTAGGGGGTAGTGCTGGGGTCCAGAGTTTCCGGGTGTAGGGCAGTGCAGTGGTGTTCGGGCAGTGTAGGGGGTCGTGCTGGTGCCGGTGTTTCAGGGTTTAGGGCAGTGCAGTGGTGTTCGGGGAGTGTAGGGGGTCGTGCTGTGGCCGGTGTTTCAGGGTTTAGGGCAGTGTGGTGGTGTTCGGGCAGCATAGGGGGTCATGCTGGGGCCGGTGTTTCAGGGTGTAGGGCAGTGCAGTGGTGTTCGGGGAGTGTAGGGGGTCGTGCTGGAGCCAGTGTTTCAGGGTGAAGGGAAGTGCAGTGGTGTTCGGGCAATGTAGGGGGTCATGCTAGGGCTGGTGTTTCAGAGTGTGGGGCAGTGCAGTGGTATTCAGGCAGTGTAGGGGGTCGTGCTGGGACTGGTGTTTCATGGTTTAGGGCAGTGCAGTGGTGTTCGGGCAGTGCAGCAGGTCGTGCTGGGGCTGGTGTTTCAGGGTTTAGGGCAGTGCAGTGGTGATTGTTCAGTGTAGGGGGCCGTGCTGGGGCTGGTGTTTCAGGCATTAGGGCAGTGCAGTGTTGTTCGGGGAGTGTAGGGGGTCGTGCTAGGGCCAGTGTTTTTAGGGTCTAGGGCAGTTTAGTGGTTTTCGGGCAGTGTAGTAGGTCATGCTGGGGCCGGTGTCTTTATGGTTTAGGGCAGTGCAGTGGTGTTTGGGCAGTGTAGCGGGTCGTGCTGGGGCTGGTGTTTCAGGGTATAGTGCAGTGGTGTTTGGACAGTATAGGGGTCATGCTGGGGCTGTTGTTTCAGGGTTTTGGGCAGTGCAGTGGTGTTCGTTCAGTGTAGGGTGTCATGCTGGGGCCGGTGTTTCAGGATTTAGGGCAGTGCAGTGGTGTTCGGGGAGTGTAGGGGTCGTGCTGGGGCCGGTGTTTTAAGGGTTTAGGGCAGTTCAGTGGTGTTCAGGCAGTGTAGGGGGTCGTGCTGGGGCCGGTGTTTCAGGGTGAAGAGAAGTGCAGTGGTGTTCGGGCAATGTAGGGGGTAGTGCTAGGGCTGGTGTTTCAGGGTGTAGGGCAGTTTAGTAGTGTTCACGCAGTGTAGGGGGTCGTGCTGGGGCTGGTGTTTCATGGTTTAGGGCAGTGCCGTGGTGTTCGGGCAGTGTAGCAGGTCGTGCTGGGGCTGGTGCTTCAGGGTTGAGGGCAGTGCAGTGGTGTTTGTTCAGTGTAGGGGGTCGTGCTGGGGCCGGTGTTTCAGGCTTTAGGGCAGTGCAGTGGTGAACGGGAAGTGTAGGGGGTCGTGCTGGGGCTGGTGTTTCAGGTTTATGGGGAGTGCAGTGGTATTCAGGCAGTGCAGCGGGTCGAGCTGGGGCTGGTGTTTCATGGTTTAGGGCAGTGCAGTGGTGTTCGGACAGTGTAGCGGGTCATGCTGGGGCCGGTGTTTCAGGGTGTAGGGCAGTGTAGTGGTGTTCGGGAAGTGTAGGGGGTCGTGCTGGGGCCGGTGTTTCAGGGTGTAGGGCAGTGCAGTGGTGTTCGGACAGTGTAGGGGGTCGTGCTGGGGCCGGAGTTTCTGGGTGTAGGGCAGTGCAGTGGTGTTCGGGCAGTGTTGGGGGTTGTGCTGGGCTGGTGTTTCAGGGTGTAGGACAGTGTAGTGGTGGTCGGGCAGTGAAGGGGTCATGCTGGGGCCGGTGTTGCATGGTGTAGGGTAGTGCAGTGGTGTTCAGGCAGTGTAGGGGGTCGTGCTGGGGCTAGTGTTTCAGGGTGTAGTGCAGTGGTGTTCGGGCAGTGTTGGGGGTCATGCTGGGGCGGTGTTTCAGGGTGTAGGGCAGTGCAGTTGTGTTTGGGAAGAGTAGGGGGTCATGCTGGGGCCGGTGTTTCTAGGTGTAGAGCAGTGTAGTGTTGTTCGGGCAGTGTAGGGAGTCGTGCTGGGGGTGGTGTTTCAGGGTTTAGGGCAGTGCAGTGGTGTTCGGACAGTGTAGGGGTCATGCTGGGGCCGAAGTTTCAGGTTGTAGGGCAGTGCAATGATGTTCGGGGAGTGTAGGGGGTCGTGCTAAGGCTGGTGTTTCAGGGTGTAGGGCAGTGCAGTCGTGTTTGGGCAGTGTAGGGGGTCGTGCTGGGGCTGGTGTTTCATGGTTTAGCGTAGTGCAGTGGTGTTCGGGCAGTGTAGCGGGTCGTGCTGGGGCTAGTGTTTCAGGTTTAGGGCAGTGCTGTGGTAATCGTTCAGTGTAGTGGGTCATGCTGTGGCTGGTGTTTCAGGGTTTAGGGCAGTGCAGTGGTGTTCGGGGAGTGTAGGGGGTCGTGCGGGGGCCAGTGTTTTTAGGGTTTAGGGCAGTGCAGTGGTGTTTGGGCAGTGTATGAGGTTGTGCTGGGGATGGTGTTTCAGGGTGTAGTGCAGTGGTGTTCGTTCAGCGTAGGGAGTCGTGCTGGGGCCGGTGTTTCAGGGTTTAGGGCAGTGCAGTGGTGTTTGGGGAGTATAGGGGGTCGTACTGTGGCCAGTGTTTCAGAGTTTAGGGCAGTGCAGTGGTGTTTGGGCAGTGTAGGGGGTCGTGCTGTGGCCGGTTTTCAGGGTTTAGGGCAGTGCAGTGGTGTTTGGGCAGTGTAGGGGGTTGTGCTGGGGCCGGTATTTCAGGGTTCAGGGCAGTGCAGTGGTGTTCGTGGAGTGTAGGGGGTCGTGCTGTGGCCGGTGTTTCAGGGTTTAGGGCAGTGCAGTGGTGTTCGGGCAGTATAGGGGGTCATGCTGGAGCCGGTGTTACAGGGTGTAGGGCAGTGCAGTGGTGTTCGGGGAGTGTAGGGGGTCGTGCTGGGGCCAGTGTTTCAGGGTGTAGGGCAGTGCAGTGGTGTTCGGGCAGTGTAGGGGGTCGTGCTGGGGCTGGTGTTTCAGGCTTTAGGGCAGTGCAGTGGACTTTGGGGAGTGTAGGGAGTAGTGCTGGGGCCAGTGTTTTTAGGGTTTAGGGCAGTTTAGTGGTGTTCGGGCAGTGTAGGGGGTCATGCTGGGGCCGGTGTTCTTAGGGTTTAGGGCAGTGCAGTGGTGTTCGGGAAGTGTAGGGGATTGTGCTGGGGCCAGTGTTTCTGGGTATAGGGCAGTGTTGTTCGGGCAGTGTAGGGGGTCGTGCTGGGGGTGGTGTTTCAGTCTTTAGGGCAGTGCAGTGGTGTTCGGGAAGTGTGGGGGGTCGTTCAAGGGCTGAATTTCACGGTTTAGAGCAGTGCAGTGGTGTTCGGGCAGTGTAGGGGGTCGTGCTGGTGGTGGTGTTTTTAGGGTTTAAGGCAGTGCAGCGGTGTAAGTTCAGTGTAGGGGATTGTGCTGGGGCTGGTGTTTCAGGGTTTAGGGCAGTGCAGTGGTGTTCGTTCAGTGTAGGGGGTTGTGCTGGGGCCGGTGTTTCAGGGTTTATGGAAGTGCAGTGGTGTTCGGGGAGTGTAGGGGGTCGTGCTGGTGCCGGTGTTTCAGGGTTTAGGGCAGTGCAGTGGTGTTTGGGGAGTGTAGGGGGTCATGCTGTGACTGGTGTTTCAGGGTCTATGGCAGTGCAGTGGTGTTCGGGCAGTGTAGGGGGTCGTGCTGGCGCCGGTGTTGCAGGGTGTAAGGTCAGAGCAGTGGTGTTCGGGCAGTGCAAGGGGTCATGCTGGGGCCGGTGTTTCAGGGTTTAGGGCAGTGCAGTGGTGTTCAGGCAGTGTAGCGGGTCGTGCTGGGGCCATTGTTTCAGAGTGTAGGGCAGAGCAGGGGTGTTCGGGCAGTGTAGAGGGTCGTGCTGGGGCCAGAGTTTCCGGGTGTAGGGCAGTGCAGTGGTGTTCGGGCAGTGTAGGGGGCCGTGCTGGTGCCGGTGTTTCAGGGTTAAGGGCAGTGCAGTGGTTTTCGTGGAGTGTAGGGGGTCGTGCTGTGGCCGGTGTTTCAGGGTTTAGGGCAGTGCAGTGGTGTTCGGGCAGTATAGGGGGTCATGCTGGGGCCGGTGTTTCAGGGTGTAGGGCAGTGCAGTGGTGTTCGGGGAGTGTAGGGGTCGTGCTGGGGCCAGTGTTTCAGGGTGAAGGGAAGTGCAGTGGTGTTCGGGCAATGTAGCGGGTCATGCTAGGGCTGGTGTTTCAGGGTGTAGGGCAGTGCAGTGGTGTTCAGGCAGTGTAGGGGGTCGTGCTGGGGCTGGTGTTTCATGGTTTAGGGCAGTGCTGTGGTGTTCGGACAGTGTAGCGGGTCGTGCTGGGGCTGGTGTTTCAGGGTTTAGGGCAGTGCAGTGGTGATCGTTCAGTGTAAGGGGTCGCGCTGGGGCCGGCGTTTCAGGCTTTAGGGCAGTGCAGTGGTGTTCGGGAAGTGTAGGGGGTCGTGCTGGGGCCGGTGTTTCTGGGTGTAGGGCAGTGTTGTTCGGGCAGTGTAGGGGGTCGTGCTGGGGGAGGTGTTTCAGTCTTTAGGGCAGTGCAGTTGTGTTTGGAAAGTGTGGGGGTCATTCAGGGGCTGTGTTTCACGTTTTAGAGCAGTGCAGTGGTGTTCGGGCAGTGTAGGGGGTCGTGCTGGTGCTGGTGTTTCAGGGTTTAGGGCAGTGCAGTGGTGTAAGTTCAGTGTAGGGGATCGTGCTGTGACTGGTATTTCAGGGTTTCATGCAGTGCAGTGGTGGTCGGGCAGTGTAGGGGGTCGTGCTGGGGCCGGTGTTGCAGGGTGTAAGGTCAGAGCAGTGGTGTTCGGGCAGTGCAGGGGGTCATGCTGGGGCCGGTGTTTCAGGGTTTAGGGCAGTGCAGTGTGTTCAGGCAGTGTAGGGGGTCGTGCTGGGGCCAGTGTTTCAGGGTGTAGGGCAGGGCAGGGGTGTTCGGGCAGTGTAGGGGGTGGAGCTGGGGCCAGAGTTTCCGGGTGTACGGCAGTGCAGTGGTGTTCGGGCAGTATAGGGGGTCATGCTGGGGCCGGTGTTTCAGGGTGTAGGGCAGTGCAGTGGTGTTCGGGGAGTGTAGGGGGTCGTTCTAGGGCTGGTGTTTCAGGGTGCTGGGCAGTGCAGTGGTGTTCGGGCAGTGTAGGGGGTCGTGCTGGTGCCGATGTTTCAGGGTTTAGGGCAGTGGTGTTCGGGCAGTGTAGGGGTCATGCTGGGGCTGGTGTGTCAGGGTTTAGGGCAGTGCAGTGGTAATCGTTCAGTGTAGTCGGTCGTGCTGTGGCCGGTGTTTCAGGGTTTAGGGCAGTGCAGTGGTGTTCGGGGAGTGTAGGGGGTCGTGCTGTGGCCAGTGTTTTTAGGGTTTAGGGCTGTTTAGTGATGTTCGGGCAGTGTAGGGGGTCGTGCTGAGGATGGTGTTTCAGGGTGTAGTGCAGTGGTGTTCGGGCAGTGTAGGGGGTCATGCTGTGGCTGGTGTTTCAGGGTTTAGGACAGTGCAGTGGTGTTCGTTCAGTGTAGGGGGTCGTGCTGGGGCCGGTGTTTCAGGGTTTAGGGCAGTGCAGTGGTGTTTGGGTAGTGAAGGGGGTCATGCTGTGGCCGGTGTTTCAGGGTTTAGGGCAGTGCAGTGGTGTTCGGGCAGTGTAGGGGGTCGTTCTAGGGCTGGTGTTTCAGGGTGCTGGGCAGTGCAGTGGTGTTCGGGCAGTGTAGGGGGTCGTGCTGGTGCCGATGTTTCAGGGTTTAGGGCAGTGCAGTGGTGTTCGGGGAGCGAAGGGGGTCGTGCTGTGGCCGGTGTTTCAGGGTTTAGGGCAGTGGTGTTCGGGCAGTATAGGGGGTCAAGCTGGGGCCGGTGTTTCAGGGTGTAGGGCAGTGCAGTGGTGTTCGGGGAGTGTAGGGGGTCGTGCTGGGGCCAGTGTTTCAGGGTGCAGGGAAGTGCAGTGGTGTTCGGGCAATGTATGGGGTCATTCTAGGGCTGGTGTTTCAGGGTGTAGGGCAGTGCAGTGGTGTTCGGGTAGTGTAGGGGGTCGTGCTGGGGCTGGTGTTTCATGGTTTAGGGCAGTGCAGTGGTGTTCGGGCAGTGTAGCGGGTCGTGCTGGGGCTGGTGTTTCAGGGTTTAGGGCAGTGCAGGGTGATCGTTCAGTGAAGGGGTCGTGCTGGGGCCGGTGTTTCAGGGTTTAGGGCACTGCAGTGGTGTTCGGGCAGTGTAGGGGTTCGTGCTGGGGCTGGTGTTTCAGGGTGTAGTGCAGTGGTGTTCGGGCAGTGTAGTGGGTCGTGCTGGGGCTGGTGTTTCAGGGTTTAGTGCAGTGCAGTGGTGTACGTTCAGTGTAGGGGGTCGTGCTGGGGCCGGTGTTTCAGGGTTTAGGGCAGTGCAGTGGTGTTCGGGGAGTGTAGGGGGTCGTGCTGGGGCCAGTGTTTTTAGGGTTGAGGGCAGTGCAGTGATGTTCGGGAAGTGTAGGGGGTCGTGCTGGGGCCGGTGTTTCTGGGTGTAGGGCAGTGTTGTTCGGGCAGTGTAGGGGGTCGTGCTGGGGGTGGTGTTTCAGTCTTTAGGGCAGTGCAGTGGTGTTAGGGAAGTGTGGGGGGTCGTTCAGGGGCTGTGTTTCACGGATTAGAGCAGTGCAGTGGTGTTCGGGCAGTGTAGGGGTCGTGCTGGTGCTGGTGTTTCAGGGTTTAGGGCAGTGCAGTGGTGTAAGTTCAGTGCAGGGGATCATGCTGGGGCTGGTGTTTCAGGGTTTAGGGCAGTGCAGTGGTGTTCGTTCAGTGTAGGGGGTTGTGCTGTGGCTGGTGTTTCAGGGTTTATGGAAGTGCAGTGGTGTTCAGGGAGTGTAGGGGGTCGTGCTGGTGCCGGTGTTTCAGGGTTTAGGGCAGTGCAGTGGTGTTTGGGGAGTGTAGGGTGTTGTGCTGTGACTGGTGTTTCAGGGTTTAGGGCAGTGCAGTGGTGTTCGGGCAGTGTAGGGGGTCGTGCTGGGGCTGGTGTTGCAGGGTGTAAGGTCAGAGCAGTGGAATTCGGGTAGTGCAGTGGGTCATGCTGGGGCTGGTGTTTCAGGGTTTAGGGCAGTGCAGTGGTGTTCAGGCAGTGTAGGGGGTCGTGCTGGGGCCAGTGTTTCAGTGTGTAGGGCAGGGCAGGGGTGTTCGGGCAGTGTAGGGGGTAGTGCTGGGGTCCAGAGTTTCCGGGTGTAGGGCAGTGCAGTGGTGTTCGGGCAGTGTAGGGGGTCGTGCTGGTGCCGGTGTTTCAGGGTTTAGGGCAGTGGTGTTCGGGGAGTGAAGGGGGTCGTGCTGTGGCCGGTGTTTCAGGGTTTAGGGCAGTGTGGTGGTGTTCGGGCAGTATAGGGGGTCATGCTGGGGCCGGTGTTTCAGGGTGTAGGGCAGTGCAGTGGTGTTCGGGGAGTGTAGGGGGTCGTGCTGGAGCCAGTGTTTCAGGGTGAAGGGAAGTGCAGTGGTGTTCGGGCAATGTAGGGGGACATGCTAGGGCTGGTGTTTCAGGGTGTAGGGCAGTGCAGTGGTGTTCGGGCAGTGTAGGGGGTCGTGCTGGGACTGGTGTTTCATGGTTTAGGGCAGTGCAGTGGTGTTCGGGCAGTGTAGCAGGTCGTGCTGGGGCTGGTGTTTCAGGTTTTAGGGCAGTGCAGTGGTGATCGTTCAGTGTAGAGGATCGTGCTGGGGCTGGTGTTTCAGGCATTAGGGCAGTGCAGTGGTGTTCGGGGAGTGTAGGAGGTCGTGCTGGGGCCAGTGTTTTTAGGGTCTAGGGCAGTTTAGTGGTGTTCGGGCAGTGTAGGAGGTTGTGCTGGGGCCGGTGTTTTTATGGTTTAGGGCAGTGCAGTGGTGTTTGGGCAGTGTAGCGGGTCGTGCTGGGGCTGGTGTTTCATGGTGTAGTGCAGTGGTGTTCGGGCAGTGTCGGGGTCGTGCTGGGGCTGGTGTTTCAGCGTTTTGGGCAGTGCAGTGGTGTTTGGAGAGTGTAAGGTGTTGTGTTGTGACTGGTGTTTTAGGGTTTAGGGCAGTGCAGTGGTGTTCGGGCAGTGTAGGGGGTCGTGCTGGGGCCGGTGTTGCAGGGTGTAAGGTCAGAGCAGTGGAATTCGGGCAGTGCAGGGGGTCATGCTGGGGCTGGTGTTTCAGGGTTTAGGGCAGTGCAGTGGTGTTCAGGCAGTGTAGGGGGTCGTGCTGGGGCCAGTGTTTCAGTGTGTAGGGCAGGGCAGGGGTGTTCGGGCAGTGTAGGGGGTAGTGCTGGGGTCCAGAGTTTCCGGGTGTAGGGCAGTGCAGTGGTGTTCGGGCAGTGTAGGGGGTCGTGCTCGTGCCCGTGTTTCAGGGTTTAGGGCAGTGCAGTGGTGTTCGGGGAGTGTAGGGGGTCGTGCTGTGGCCGGTGTTTCAGGGTTTAGGGCAGTGTGGTGGTGTTCGGGCAGCATAGGGGGTCATGCTGGGGCCGGTGTTTCAGGGTGTAGGGCAGTGCAGTGGTGTTCGGGGAGTGTAGGGGGTCGTGCTGGAGCCAGTGTTTCAGGGTGAAGGGAAGTGCAGTGGTGTTCGGGCAATGTAGGGGGTCATGCTAGGGCTGGTGTTTCAGAGTGTGGGGCAGTGCAGTGGTGTTCAGGCAGTGTAGGGGGTCGTTCTGGGACTGGTGTTTCATGGTTTAGGGCAGTGCAGTGGTGTTCGGGCAGTGTAGCAGGTTGTGCTGGGGCTGGTGTTTCAGGGTTTAGGGCAGTGCAGTGGTGATCGTTCAGTGTAGGGGGTCGTGCTGGGGCTGGTGTTTCAGGCATTAGGGCAGTGCAGTGTTGTTCGGGGAGTGTAGGGGGTCGTGCTAGGGCCAGTGTTTTTAGGGTCTAGGGCAGTTTAGTGGTGTTCGGGCAGTGTAGGAGGTCATGCTGGGGCCGGTGTCTTTACGGTGTAGGGCAGTGCAGTGGTGTTTGGGCAGTGTAGCGGGTCGTGCTGGGGATGGTGTTTCAGGGTTTATGGAAGTGCAGTGGTGTTCAGGGAGTGTAGGGGGTCGTGCTGGTGCCGGTGTTTTTGGGTGTAGGGCAGTGTTGTTCGGGCAGTGTAGGGGGTCATGCTGGGGGTGGTGTTTCAGTCTTTAGGGCAGTGCAGTGGTGTTAGGGAAGTGTGGGGGGTCGTTCAGGGGCTGTGTTTCACGGATTAGAGCAGTGCAGTGGTGTTCGGGCAGTGTAGGGGTCGTGCTGGTGCTGGTGTTTCAGGGTTTAGGGCAGTGCAGTGGGGTAAGTTCAGTGCAGGGGATCATGCTGGGGCTGGTGTTTCAGGGTTTAGGGCAGTGCAGTGGTGTTCTTTCAGTGTAGGGGGTTGTGCTGTGGCTGGTGTTTCAGGGTTTATGGAAGTGCAGTGGTGTTCAGGGAGTGTAGGGGGTCGTGCTGGTGCCGGTGTTTCTGGGTTTAGGGCAGTGCAGTGGTGTTTGGGGAGTGTAAGGTGTTGTGCTGTGACTGGTGTTTCAGGGTTTAGGGCAGTGCAGTGGTGTTCAGGCAGTGTAGGGGGTCGTGCTGGGGCCAGTGTTTCAGTGTTTAGGGCAGGGCAGGGGTGTTCGGGCAGTGTAGGGGGTAGTGCTGGGGTCCAGAGTTTCCGGGTGTAGGGCAGTGCAGTGGTGTTCGGGCAGTGTAGGGGGTCGTGCTGGTGCCGGTGTTTCAGGGTTTAGGGCAGTGCAGTGGTGTTCGGGGAGTGTAGGGGGTCGTGCTGTGGCCGGTGTTTCATGGTTTAGGGCAGTGTGGTGGTGTTCGGGCAGCATAGGGGGTCATGCTGGGGCCGGTGTTTCAGGGTGTAGGGCAGTGCAGTGGTGTTCGGGGAGTGTAGGGGGTCGTGCTGGAGCCAGTGTTTCAGGGTGAAGGGAAGTGCAGTGGTGTTCGGGCAATGTAGGGGGTCATGCTAGGGCTGGTGTTTCAGAGTGTGGGGCAGTGCAGTGGTATTCAGGCAGTGTAGGGGGTCGTGCTGGGACTGGTGTTTCATGGTTTAGGGCAGTGCAGTGGTGTTCGGGCAGTGCAGCAGGTCGTGCTGGGGCTGGTGTTTCAGGGTTTAGGGCAGTGCAGTGGTGATCGTTCAGTGTAGGGGGCCGTGCTGGGGCTGGTGTTTCAGGCATTAGGGCAGTGCAGTGTTGTTCGGGCAGTGTAGGAGGTCATGCTGGGGCCGGTGTCTTTATGGTTTAGGGCAGTGCAGTGGTGTTTGGGCAGTGTAGCGGGTCGTGCTGGGGCTGGTGTTTCAGGGTATAGTGCAGTGGTGTTCGGACAGTATAGGGGTCATGCTGGGGCTGTTGTTTCAGGGTTTTGGGCAGTGCAGTGGTGTTCGTTCAGTGTAGGGTGTCATGCTGGGGCCGGTGTTTCAGGATTTAGGGCAGTGCAGTGGTGTTCGGGGAGTGTAGGGGTCGTGCTGGGGCCGGTGTTTTAAGGGTTTAGGGCAGTTCAGTGGTGTTCAGGCAGTGTAGGGGGTCGTGCTGGGGCCGGTGTTTCAGGGCGAAGAGAAGTGCAGTGGTGTTCGGGCAATGTAGGGGGTAGTGCTAGGGCTGGTGTTTCAGGGTGTAGGGCAGTTTAGTAGTGTTCACGCAGTGTAGGGGGTCGTGCTGGGGCTGGTGTTTCATGGTTTAGGGCAGTGCCGTGGTGTTCGGGCAGTGTAGCAGGTCGTGCTGGGGCTGGTGCTTCAGGGTTGAGGGCAGTGCAGTGGTGTTTGTTCAGTGTAGGGGGTCGTGCTGGGGCCGGTGTTTCAGGCTTTAGGGCAGTGCAGTGGTGAACGGGAAGTGTAGGGGGTCGTGCTGGGGCTGGTGTTTCAGGTTTATGGGGAGTGCAGTGGTATTCAGGCAGTGTAGCGGGTCGAGCTGGGGCTGGTGTTTCATGGTTTAGGGCAGTGCAGTGGTGTTCGGACAGTGTAGCGGGTCATGCTGGGGCCGGTGTTTCAGGGTGTAGGGCAGTGTAGTGGTGTTCGGGAAGTGTAGGGGGTCGTGCTGGGGCCGGTGTTTCAGGGTGTAGGGCAGTGCAGTGGTGTTCGGACAGTGTAGGGGGTCGTGCTGGGGCCGGAGTTTCTGGGTGTAGGGCAGTGCAGTGGTGTTCGGGCAGTGTTGGGGGTTGTGCTGGGCTGGTGTTTCAGGGTGTAGGACAGTGTAGTGGTGTTCGGGCAGTGAAGTGGTCATGCTGGGGCCGGTGTTTCATGGTGTAGGGTAGTGCAGTGGTGTTCAGGCAGTGTAGGGGGTCGTGCTGGGGCTAGTGTTTCAGGGTGTAGTGCAGTGGTGTTCGGGCAGTGTTGGGGGTCATGCTGGGGCGGTGTTTCAGGGTGTAGGGCAGTGCAGTTGTGTTTGGGAAGAGTAGGGGGTCGTGCTGGGGCCGGTGTTTCTAGGTGTAGAGCAGTGTAGTGTTGTTCGGGCAGTGTAGGGAGTCGTGCTGGGGGTGGTGTTTCAGGGTTTAGGGCATTGCAGTGGTGTTCGGACAGTGTAGGGGTCATGCTGGGGACGAAGTTTCAGGTTGTAGGGCAGTGCAATGATGTTCGGGGAGTGTAGGGGGTCGTGCTAAGGCTGGTGTTTCAGGGTGTAGGGCAGTGCAGTCGTGTTTGGGCAGTGTAGGGGGTCGTGCTGGGGCTGGTGTTTCATGGTTTAGCGTAGTGCAGTGGTGTTCGGGCAGTGTAGCGGGTCGTGCTGGGGCTAGTGTTTCAGGTTTAGGGCAGTGCTGTGGTAATCGTTCAGTGTAGTGGGTCATGCTGTGGCTGGTGTTTCAGGGTTTAGGGCAGTGCAGTGGTGTTCGGGGAGTGTAGGGGGTCGTGCGGGGGCTAGTGTTTTTAGGGTTTAGGGCAGTGCAGTGGTGTTTGGGCAGTGTATGAGGTTGTGCTGGGGATGGTGTTTCAGGGTGTAGTGCAGTGGTGTTCGTTCAGTGTAGGGAGTCGTGCTGGGGCCGGTGTTTCAGGGTTTAGGGCAGTGCAGTGGTGTTTGGGGAGTATAGGGGGTCGTACTGTGGCCAGTGTTTCAGAGTTTAGGGCAGTGCAGTGGTGTTTGGGCAGTGTAGGGGGTCGTGCTGTGGCCGGTTTTCAGGGTTTAGGGCAGTGCAGTGGTGTTTGGGCAGTGTAGGGGGTCGTGCTGGGGCCGGTATTTCAGGGTTCAGGGCAGTGCAGTGGTGTTCGTGGAGTGTAGGGGGTCGTGCTGTGGCCGGTGTTTCAGGGTTTAGGGCAGTGCAGTGGTGTTCGGGCAGTATAGGGGGTCATGCTGGAGCCGGTGTTACAGGGTGTAGGGCAGTGCAGTGGTGTTCGGGGAGTGTAGGGGGTCGTGCTGGGGCCAGTGTTTCAGGGTGTAGGGCAGTGCAGTGGTGTTCGGGCAGTGTAGGGGGTCGTGCTGGGGCTGGTGTTTCAGGCTTTAGGGCAGTGCAGTGGACTTTGGGGAGTGTAGGGAGTAGTGCTGGGGCCAGTGTTTTTAGGGTTTAGGGCAGTTTAGTGGTGTTCGGGCAGTGTAGGGGGTCATGCTGGGGCCGGTGTTCTTAGGGTTTAGGGCAGTGCAGTGGTGTTCGGGAAGTGTAGGGGATTGTGCTGGGGCCAGTGTTTCTGGGTATAGGGCAGTGTTGTTCGGGCAGTGTAGGGGGTCGTGCTGGGGGTGGTGTTTCAGTCTTTAGGGCAGTGCAGTGGTGTTCGGGAAGTGTGGGGGGTCGTTCAAGGGCTGAATTTCACGGTTTAGAGCAGTGCAGTGGTGTTCGGGCAGTGTAGGGGGTCGTGCTGGTGGTGGTGTTTTTAGGGTTTAAGGCAGTGCAGCGGTGTAAGTTCAGTGTAGGGGATTGTGCTGGGGCTGGTGTTTCAGGGTTTAGGGCAGTGCAGTGGTGTTCGTTCAGTGTAGGGGGTTGTGCTGGGGCCGGTGTTTCAGGGTTTATGGAAGTGCAGTGGTGTTCGGGGAGTGTAGGGGGTCGTGCTGGTGCCGGTGTTTCAGGGTTTAGGGCAGTGCAGTGGTGTTTGGGGAGTGTAGGGGGTCATGCTGTGACTGGTGTTTCAGGGTCTATGGCAGTGCAGTGGTGTTCGGGCAGTGTAGGGGGTCGTGCTGGCGCCGGTGTTGCAGGGTGTAAGGTCAGAGCAGTGGTGTTCGGGCAGTGCAAGGGGTCATGCTGGGGCCGGTGTTTCAGGGTTTAGGGCAGTGCAGTGGTGTTCAGGCAGTGTAGCGGGTCGTGCTGGGGCCATTGTTTCAGAGTGTAGGGCAGAGCAGGGGTGTTCGGGCAGTGTAGAGGGTCGTGCTGGGGCCAGAGTTTCCGGGTGTAGGGCAGTGCACTGGTGTTCGGGCAGTGTAGGGGGCCGTGCTGGTGCCGGTGTTTCAGGGTTAAGGGCAGTGCAGTGGTTTTCGTGGAGTGTAGGGGGTCGTGCTGTGGCCGGTGTTTCAGGGTTTAGGGCAGTGCAGTGGTGTTCGGGCAGTATAGGGGGTCATGCTGGGGCCGGTGTTTCAGGGTGTAGGGCAGTGCAGTGGTGTTCGGGGAGTGTAGGGGTCGTGCTGGGGCCAGTGTTTCAGGGTGAAGGGAAGTGCAGTGGTGTTCGGGCAATGTAGCGGGTCATGCTAGGGCTGGTGTTTCAGAGTGTAGGGCAGTGCAGTGGTGTTCGGGCAGTGTAGGGGGTCGTGCTGGGGCTGGTGTTTCATGGTTTAGGGCAGTGCTGTGGTGTTCGGACAGTGTAGCGGGTCGTGCTGGGGCTGGTGTTTCAGGGTTTAGGGCAGTGCAGTGGTGATCGTTCAGTGTAAGGGGTCGCGCTGGGGCCGGCGTTTCAGGCTTTAGGGCAGTGCAGTGGTGTTCGGGAAGTGTAGGGGGTCGTGCTGGGGCCGGTGTTTCTGGGTGTAGGGCAGTGTTGTTCGGGCAGTGTAGGGGGTCATGCTGGGGGAGGTGTTTCAGTCTTTAGGGCAGTGCAGTTGTGTTTGGAAAGTGTGGGGGTCATTCAGGGGCTGTGTTTCACGTTTTAGAGCAGTGCAGTGGTGTTCGGGCAGTGTAGGGGGTCGTGCTGGTGCTGGTGTTTCAGGGTTTAGGGCAGTGCAGTGGTGTAAGTTCAGTGTAGGGGATCGTGCTGTGACTGGTATTTCAGGGTTTCATGCAGTGCAGTGGTGGTCGGGCAGTGTAGGGGGTCGTGCTGGGGCCGGTGTTGCAGGGTGTAAGGTCAGAGCAGTGGTGTTCGGGCAGTGCAGGGGGTCATGCTGGGGCCGGTGTTTCAGGGTTTAGGGCAGTGCAGTGTGTTCAGGCAGTGTAGGGGGTCGTGCTGGGGCCAGTGTTTCAGGGTGTAGGGCAGGGCAGGGGTGTTCGGGCAGTGTAGGGGGTGGAGCTGGGGCCAGAGTTTCCGGGTGTACGGCAGTGCAGTGGTGTTCGGGCAGTATAGGGGGTCATGCTGGGGCCGGTGTTTCAGGGTGTAGGGCAGTGCAGTGGTGTTCGGGGAGTGTAGGGGGTCGTTCTAGGGCTGGTGTTTCAGGGTGCTGGGCAGTGCAGTGGTGTTCGGGCAGTGTAGGGGGTCGTGCTGGTGCCGATGTTTCAGGGTTTAGGGCAGTTTAGTGGTGTTCGGGCAGTGTTGGAGGTTGTGCTGGGGCCGGTGTTTTTATGGTTTAGGGCAGTGCAGTGGTTTTTGGGCAGTGTAGCGGGTCGTGCTGGGGCCAGTGTTTCAGGGTGTAGGGCAGTGGTGTTCGGGCAGTGTAGGGGTCATGCTGGGGCTGGTGTGTCAGGGTTTAGGGCAGTGCAGTGGTAATCGTTCAGTGTAGTCGGTCGTGCTGTGGCCGGTGTTTCAGGGTTTAGGGCAGTGCAGTGGTGTTCGGGGACTGTAGGGGGTCGTGCTGTGGCCAGTGTTTTTAGGGTTTAGGGCTGTTTAGTGATGTTCGGGCAGTGTAGGGGGTCGTGCTGAGGATGGTGTTTCAGGGTGTAGTGCAGTGGTGTTCGGGCAGTGTAGGGGGTCATGCTGTGGCTGGTGTTTCAGGGTTTAGGACAGTGCAGTGGTGTTCGTTCAGTGTAGGGGGTCGTGCTGGGGCCGGTGTTTCAGGGTTTAGGGCAGTGCAGTGGTGTTTGGGTAGTGAAGGGGGTCATGCTGTGGCCGGTGTTTCAGGGTTTAGGGCAGTGCAGTGGTGTTCGGGCAGTGTAGGGGGTCGTTCTAGGGCTGGTGTTTCAGGGTGCTGGGCAGTGCAGTGGTGTTCGGGCAGTGTAGGGGGTCGTGCTGGTGCCGATGTTTCAGGGTTTAGGGCAGTGCAGTGGTGTTCGGGGAGCGAAGGGGGTCGTGCTGTGGCCGGTGTTTCAGGGTTTAGGGCAGTGGTGTTCGGGCAGTATAGGGGGTCAAGCTGGGGCCGGTGTTTCAGGGTGTAGGGCAGTGCAGTGGTGTTCGGGGAGTGTAGGGGGTCGTGCTGGGGCCAGTGTTTCAGGGTGCAGGGAAGTGCAGTGGTGTTCGGGCAATGTATGGGGTCATTCTAGGGCTGGTGTTTCAGGGTGTAGGGCAGTGCAGTGGTGTTCGGGTAGTGTAGGGGGTCGTGCTGGGGCTGGTGTTTCATGGTTTAGGGCAGTGCAGTGGTGTTCGGGCAGTGTAGCGGGTCGTGCTGGGGCTGGTGTTTCAGGGTTTAGGGCAGTGCAGGGTGATCGTTCAGTGAAGGGGTCGTGCTGGGGCCGGTGTTTCAGGGTTTAGGGCACTGCAGTGGTGTTCGGGCAGTGTAGGGGTTCGTGCTGGGGCTGGTGTTTCAGGGTGTAGTGCAGTGGTGTTCGGGCAGTGTAGTGGGTCGTGCTGGGGCTGGTGTTTCAGGGTTTAGTGCAGTGCAGTGGTGTACGTTCAGTGTAGGGGGTCGTGCTGGGGCCGGTGTTTCAGGGTTTAGGGCAGTGCAGTGGTGTTCGGGGAGTGTAGGGGGTCGTGCTGGGGCCAGTGTTTTTAGGGTTGAGGGCAGTGCAGTGGTGTTCGGGAAGTGTAGGGGGTCGTGCTGGGGCCGGTGTTTCTGGGTGTAGGGCAGTGTTGTTCGGGCAGTGTAGGGGGTCGTGCTGGGGGTGGTGTTTCAGTCTTTAGGGCAGTGCAGTGGTGTTAGGGAAGTGTGGGGGGTCGTTCAGGGGCTGTGTTTCACGGATTAGAGCAGTGCAGTGGTGTTGGGGCAGTGTAGGGGTCGTGCTGGTGCTGGTGTTTCAGGGTTTAGGGCAGTGCAGTGGTGTAAGTTCAGTGCAGGGGATCATGCTGGGGCTGGTGTTTCAGGGTTTAGGGCAGTGCAGTGGTGTTCGTTCAGTGTAGGGGGTTGTGCTGTGGCTGGTGTTTCAGGGTTTATGGAAGTGCAGTGGTGTTCAGGGAGTGTAGGGGGTCGTGCTGGTGCCGGTGTTTCAGGGTTTAGGGCAGTGCAGTGGTGTTTGGGGAGTGTAGGGTGTTGTGCTGTGACTGGTGTTTCAGGGTTTAGGGCAGTGCAGTGGTGTGCGGGCAGTGTAGGGGGTCGTGCTGGGGCTGGTGTTGCAGGGTGTAAGGTCAGAGCAGTGGAATTCGGGTAGTGCAGTGGGTCATGCTGGGGCTGGTGTTTCAGGGTTTAGGGCAGTGCAGTGGTGTTCAGGCAGTGTAGGGGGTCGTGCTGGGGCCAGTGTTTCAGTGTGTAGGGCAGGGCAGGGGTGTTCGGGCAGTGTAGGGGGTAGTGCTGGGGTCCAGAGTTTCCGGGTGTAGGGCAGTGCAGTGGTGTTCGGGCAGTGTAGGGGGTCGTGCTGGTGCCGGTGTTTCAGGGTTTAGGGCAGTGCAGTGGTGTTCGGGGAGTGTAGGGGGTCGTGCTGTGGCCGGAGTTTCAGGGTTTAGGGCAGTGTGGTGGTGTTCGGGCAGTATAGGGGGTCATGCTGGGGCCGGTGTTTCAGGGTGTAGGGCAGTGCAGTGGTGTTCGGGGAGTGTAGGGGGTCGTGCTGGAGCCAGTGTTTCAGGGTGAAGGGAAGTGCAGTGGTGTTCGGGCAATGTAGGGGGACATGCTAGGGCTGGTGTTTCAGGGTGTAGGGCAGTGCAGTGGTGTTCGGGCAGTGTAGAGGGTCGTGCTGGGACTGGTGTTTCATGGTTTAGGGCAGTGCAGTGGTGTTCGGGCAGTGTAGCAGGTCGTGCTGGGGCTGGTGTTTCAGGTTTTAGGGCAGTGCAGTGGTGATCGTTCAGTGTAGAGGATCGTGCTGGGGCTGGTGTTTCAGGCATTAGGGCAGTGCAGTGGTGTTCGGGGAGTGTAGGAGGTCGTGCTGGGGCCAGTGTTTTTAGGGTCTAGGGCAGTTTAGTGGTGTTCGGGCAGTGTAGGAGGTTGTGCTGGGGCCGGTGTTTTTAGGGTTTAGGGCAGTGCAGTGGTGTTTGGGAAGAGTAGGGAGTCGTGCTAGGGCTGGTGTTTCAGGGTGTAGGGCAGTTTAGTGGTGTTCACGCATTGTAGGGGGTCGTGCTGGGGCTGGTGTTTCATGGTTTAGGGCAGTGCCGTGGTGTTCGGGCAGTGTAGCAGGTCGTGCTGGGGCTGGTGCTTCAGGGTTGAGGGCAGTGCAGTGGTGTTTGTTCAGTGTAGGGGGTCGTGCTGGGGCCGGTGTTACAGGCTTTAGGGCAGTGCAGTGGTGTTCGAGAAGTGTAGGGGGTCGTGCTGGGGCTGGTGTTTCAGGTTTATGGAGAGTGCAGTGGTATTCAGGCAGTGTAGCGGGTCGAGCTGGGGCTGGTGTTTCATGGTTTAGGGCAGTGCCGTGGTGTTCGGGCAGTGTAGCAGGTCGTGCTGGGGCTGGTGCTTCAGGGTTGAGGGCAGTGCAGTGGTGTTTGTTCAGTGTAGGGGGTCGTGCTGGGGCCGGTGTTACAGGCTTTAGGGCAGTGCAGTGGTGTTCGAGAAGTGTAGGGGGTCGTGCTGGGGCTGGTGTTTCAGGTTTATGGAGAGTGCAGTGGTATTCAGGCAGTGTAGCGGGTCGAGCTGGGGCTGGTGTTTCATGGTTTAGGGCAGTGCAGTGGTGTTCGGACAGTGTAGCGGGTCATGCTGGGGCCGGTGTTTCAGGGTGTAGGGCAGTGTAGTGGTGTTCGGGAAGTGTAGGGGGTCGTGCTGGGGCCGGTGTTTCAGGGTGTAGGGCAGTGCAGTGGTGTTCGGACAGTGTAGGGGGTCGTGATGGGGCCGGAGTTTCTGGGTGTAGGGCAGTGCAGTGGTGTTCGGGCAGTGTTGGGGGTTGTGCTGGGCTGGTGTTTCAGGGTGTAGGACAGTGTAGTGGTGTTCGGGCAGTGAAGGGGTCATGCTGGGGCCGGTGTTTGATGGTGTAGGGCAGTGCAGTGTTGTTCAGGCAGTGTAAGGGGTCGTGCTGGGGCTGGTGTTTCAGGGTGTAGTGCAGTGGTGTTCGGGCAGTGTTGGGGGTCATGCTGGGGCGGTGTTTCAGGGTGTAGGGCAGTGCAGTGGTGTTTGGGAAGAGTAGGGGGTCGTGATGGGGCCGGTGTTTCTAGGTGTAGGGCAGTGTAGTGTTGTTCGGGCAGTGTAGGGGGTCGTGCTGGGGGTGGTGTTTCAAGGTTTAGGGCAGTGCAGTGGTGTTCGGACAGTGTAGGGGTCATGCTGGGGCCGACGTTTCAGGGTATAGGGCAGTGCAATGATGTTCGGGGAGTGTAGGGGGTAGTGCTGGTGCCGGTGTTTCAGGGTGAAGGGAAGTGCGGTGGCGTTCGGGCAATGTAGGGGGTCGTGCTAAGGCTGGTGTTTCAGGGTGTAGGGCAGTGCAGTGGTGTTTGGGCAGTGTAGGGGGTCGTGCTGGGGCTGGTGTTTCATGGTTTAGCGTAGTGCAGTGGTGTTCGGGCAGTGTAGCGGGTCGTGCTGGGGCTAGTGTTTCAGGGTTTAGTGCAGTGGTAATCGTTCAGTGTAGTGGGTCGTGCTGTGGCTGGTGTTTCAGGGTCTAGGGCAGTGCAGTGGTGTTCGGGGAGTGTAGGGGGTCGTGCGGGGGCCAGTGTTTTTAGGGTTTAGGGCAGTGCAGTGGTGTTTGGGCATTGTATGAGGTTGTGCTGGGGATGGTGTTTCAGGGTGTAGTGCAGTGGTGTTCGTTCAGTGTAGGGGGTCGTGCTGGGGCCGGTGTTTCAGGGTTTAGGGCAGTGCAGTGGTTTTTGGGGAGTGTAGGGGTTCATGCTGTGGCCAGTGTTTCAGAGTTTAGGGCAGTGCAGTGGTGTTTGGGCAGTGTAGGGGGTCGTGCTGTGGCCGGTGTTTCAGGGTTTAGGGCAGTGCAGTGGTGTTTGGGCAGTGTAGGGGGTCGTGCTGGGGCCGGTATTTCAGGGTTTAGGGCAGTGCAGTGGTGTTTGGGGAGTGTAGGGGGTCGTGCTGTGACCGGTGTTTCAGGGTTTAGGGCAGTGCAGTGGTGTTTGGGCAGTGTAGGGGGTCGTTCTGGGGCCGGTGTTTCAGGGTGCAGGGCAATGCAGTGGTGTTTGGGCAGTGTAGGGGGTCGTGCTGGTGCCTGTGTTTCAGGGTTTAGGGCAGTGCAGTGTTGTTCCAGGAGTGTAGGGGGTCGTGCTGGGGCCGGTTTTTCAGGGTTTAGGGCAGTGCAGTGGTGTTCGTTCAGTGTAGGGGGTCATACTGGGGCCGGTGTTTCAGGGTTTAGGGCAGTGCAGTGGTGTTCGGGGAGTGTAGGGGTCATGCTGGGGCCGGTGTTTTAGTGTTTAGGGCAGTTCAGTGGTGTTCGGGCAGTGTAGGGGGTCGTGCTGGGGCCGGTGTTTCAGGGTGAAGAGAAGTGCAGTGGTGTTCGGGCAATGTAGGGGGTAGTGCTAGGGCTGGAGTTTCAGGGTGTAGGGCACTGCAATGGTGTTCAGGCAGTGTAGGGGGTCGTGCTGGGGCTGGTGTTTCAGGGTTGAGGGCAGTGCAGTGGTGTTCGTTCAGTGTAGGGGTCGTGCTTGGGCCAGTGTTACAGGCTTTAGAGCAGTGCAGTGCAGTGGTGTTCGGAAAGTGTAGGGGGTCGTGCTGGGGCTGGTGTTTCAGGCTTATGGGGAGTGCAGTGGTATTCAGGCAGTGTAGCGGGTCGAGCTGGGGCTGGTGTTTCATGGTTTACGGCAGTGCAGTGGTGTTCGGACAGTGTAGCGGGTCATGCTGGGGCTGGTGTTTCAGGGTGTAGGGTAGTGCAGTGGTGTTCGGGAAGTGTAGGGGGTCGTGCTGGGGCCGGTGTTTCAGGGTGTAGGGCAGTGCAATGGTGTTCGGGTAGTGTAGGGGGTCGTGCTGGGGCCGGAGTTTCTGGGTGTAGGGCAGTGCAGTGGTCTTCGGGCAGTGTTGGGGGTTGTGCTGGGGCCGGTGTTTCAGGGTGTAGGACAGTGTCGTGGTGTTTGGCAGTGAAGGGGTCATGCTGGGGCCGGTGTTTCAGGGTGTAGGGCAGTGCAGTGGTGTTCGGGCAGTGTTGGGGATCGTGCTGGGGTCAGTGTTTCAGGGTTTAGGGCAGTGCAGTGGTGTTCGGGGAGTGTAGGGGGTCATGCTGGGGCCGGTGTTTCAGGGTTTAGGGCTGTGCAGTGGTGTTCGGGGAGCGTAGGGGGTCGTGCTGGGGCCGGTATTTCAGGGTTTAGGGCAGAGCAGTGGTGTTCAGGGATCATAGGGGGTCTTGCTGGGGCCGGTGTTTCAGAGTGTAGGGCAGTGCAGTGGTGTTCGGGCAGTGTTGGGGATCGTGCTGGGGCCGGCGTTTCAGGGTTTAGGGCTGTGCAGTGGTGTTCGGGGAGCATAGGGGGTCGTGCTGGGGCCGGTATTTCAGGGTTTAGGGCAGAGCAGTGGTGTTCAGGGATCATAGGGGGTCTTGCTTGGGCCAGTGTTTCAGGGTTTAGGGCAGTGCAATGGTGTTCGGGCAGAGTAGGGGTTCTTGTTGGGGTGGTGTTTCAAGGTTTATGGCCGAGCAATGGTGTTTGGGAAGAGTAGGGGGTCATGCTGGGGGTATTTTTTCAGGGTTTAGGGCCGAGCAGTGGTGTCCGGGCAGTGTAGTGGGTCGTGCTGGAGGTGGTGTTTCATGGTTTAGGGTAGTGCAGTGGTGTTTGGACAGTGTGGGGGTTCATGCTGGGGCTGGTGTTTCAGGGTTTAGGGCAGTGCAGTGGGGTTCGGGCAAGGTAGGGGGTCTTGCTGGGACTGATGTTTCAGGGTTTAGTGCAGTGGTGTTTGGGCAGTGTAGGGGGTCCTGCTGGGGCTAGTGTTTCAGGCTTTAGGGGAGTGCAGTAGAGTTTGGGCAGTGTAGGGGGTCATGCTGGGGCTGGTGTTTCATGGTGTAGGGCACTGCAGTGGTGTTTGGGAAGAGTAGGGGGTTGTGTTGGGGCCAGTGTTTTTAGGGTTTAGGGCAGTTCAGTGGTGTTCGGGCAGTGTAGAGGGTCGTGCTGGGGCCGGTGTTTTAGGATTTAGGGCAGTGCAGTGGAGTTTGGGGAGTGTAGGGGATCATGCTGTGGCCGGTGTTTCAGGGTTTAGGGCAGTGCAGTAGTGTTTGGGCAGTGTAGGGGGCCGTGCTATGGCCGGTGTTTCAGGGTTTAGGGCAGTGCAGTGGTGTTTGGGCAGTGTAGGGGGTCGTGCTGGGGCCGGTGTTTCAGGGTTTAGGGCAGTGCAGTGGTGTTTGGGGAGTGTAGGGGGTCGTGCTGTGACTGGTGTTTCAGGGTTTAGGGCAGTGCAGTGGTGTTTGGGCAGTGTAGGGGGTCGTTCTGGGGCCGGTGTTTCAGGGTGCAGGGCAATGCAGTGGTGTTCGGGCAGTGTAGGGGGTCGTGCTGGTGCCTGTGTTTCAGGGTTTAGGGCAGTGCAGTGTTGTTCCAGGAGTGTAGGGGGTCGTGCTGGGGCCGTTGTTTCAGGGTTTTAGGCAGTGCAGTGGTGTTCGTTCAGTGTAGGGGGTCATGCTGGGGCCGGTGTTTCAGGGTTTAGGGCAGTGCAGTGGTGTTCGAGGAGTGTAGGGGTCATGCTGGGGCCGGTGTTTTTAGGGTTTAGGGCAGTTCAGTGGTGTTCGGGCAGTGTAGGGGGTCGTGCTGGGGCCGGTGTTTCTGGGTGAAGAGAAGTGCAGTGGTGTTCGGGCAATGTAGGGGGTAGTGCTAGGGCTGGTGTTTCAGGGTGTAGGGCAGTGCAGTGGTGTTCAGACAGTGTAGGGGGTCATGCTGGGGCTGGTGTTTCATGGTTTAGGGCAGTGCAGTGTTGTTCGGGCAGTGTAGCGGGTCGTGCTGGGGCTGGTGTTTCAGGGTTAAGGACAGTGCAGTGGTGTTCGTTCAGTGTAGGGGGTCGTGCTGGGGCCGGTGTTTCAGGCTTTAGGGCAGTGCAGTGGTGTTCAGGAAGTGTAGGGGGTCGTGCTGGGGCTGGTGTTTCAGGCTTATGGGGAGTGCAGTGGTATTCAGGCAGTGTAGCGGGTCGATCTGGGGCTGGTGTTTCATGGTTTAGGGCAGTGCAGTGGTGTTCGGACAGTGTAGCGGGTCATGCTGGGGCTGGTGTTTCAGGGTGTAGGGCAGTGCAGTGGTGTTCGGGAAGTGTAGGGGGTCGTGCTGGGGCCGGTGTTTTAGGGTGTAGGGCAGTGCAGTGGTGTTCGGGCAGTGTAGGGGGTCGTGCTGGGGCCGGAGTTTCCGGGTGTAGGGCAGTGCAGTGGTGTTCGGACAGTGTTGGGGGTTGTGCTGGGGCCGGTGTTTCAGGGTGTAGGAAAGTGTAGTGGTGTTCGGGCAGTGAAGGGGTCATGCTGGGGCCGGTGTTTCAGGGTGTAGAGCAGTGCAGTGGTGTTCGGGCAGTGTTGGGGATCGTGCTGGGGTCAGTGTTTCAGGGTTTAAGGCAGTGCAGTGGTGTTCGGGGAGTGTAGGGGTTCATGCTGGGGCCGGTGTTTCAGGGTTTATGGCTGTGCAGTGGTGTTCGGGGAGCATAGGGGGTCGTGCTGGGGCCGGTATTTAAGGGTTTAGGGCAGAGCAGTGGTGTTCAGGGATCATAGGGGGTCTTGCTGGGGCCGGTGTTTCAGGGTTTAGGGCAGTGCAATGGTGTTCGGGCAGAGTAGGGGGTCGTGTTGGGGGTGGTGTTTCAAGGTTTATGGCCGAGCAGTGGTGTTCGGAAGAGTAGGGGTCGTGCTGGGGGTATTTTTTCAGGGTTTAGGGCCGAGCAGTGGTGTCCGGGCAGTGTATTGGGTCGTGTTGGGGGTGGTGTTTCATGGTTTGGGGTAGTGCAGTGGTGTTTGGACAGTGTGGGGTTTCATGCTGGGGCTGGTGTTTCAGGGTTTAGGGCAGTGCAGTGGGGTTTGGGCATTGTAGGGGGTCGTGCTGGGACTGATGTTTCAGTGTTTAGTGCACTGGTGTTTGGGCAGTGTAGGGGGTCCTGCTGGGGCTGGTGTTTCAGGCTTTAGGGGAGTGCAGTGGTGTTCAGGCAGTGTAGGGGGTCATGCTGGGGCTGGTGTTTCATGGTGTAGGGCACTGCAGTGGTGTTTGGGAAGAGTAGGGGGTTGTGTTGGGGCCGGTGTTTTTAGGGTTTAGGGCAGTTTAGTGGTGTTCGGGCAGTGTGGGGGGTTGTGCTGGGGCCGGTGTTTTTAGGGTTTAGGGCAGTGCAGTGGTGTGCAGGCAGTGTAGGGGGTTGTGCTGGGGCTGGTGTTTCAGGGTGTAGTGCAGTGGTGTTCGGGCAGTGTAGGGGGTCATGATGGGGCGGTGTTTCAGGGTGTAGGGCAGTGCAGTGATGTTTGGGAAGAGTAGGGGGTTGTGCTGGGGCCGGTGTTTCTGGGTGTAGGGCAGTGTAGTGTTGTTCGGGCAGTATAGGGGCTCGTGCTGGGGCTGGTGTTTCATGGTTTAGCGCAGTGCAGTGGTGTTCGGGCAGTGTAGCAGGTCGTGCTGGGGCTGGTGTTTCAGGGTTTAGGGCAGTGCAGTGGTAATCGTTCAGTGTAGTGGGTCGTGCTGTGGCCGGTGTTTCAGGGTTTAGGGCAGTGCAGTGGTGTTCGGGGAGTGTAGGGGGTCGTGCTGTGGCCAGTGTTTTTAGGGTTTAGGGCTGTTCAGTGGTGTTTGGGCAGTGTAGGGGGTCATGCGGGGGCCACTCTTTTTAGGGTTGGAGTGACCCTTTACCCGGTCACTCCACTCCACACGGCCCCCGTGTGCCCAGATTCTGCTGCTGCTGCCTTCTTGGCCTCTCTTGCTGCCGCCTCTCCTTAAGGCCCCTGCTCTCCATGCTTGCCCAGGCTTGCCCAGGCTTGCCCTCGCTCTCCTCCTCCGTCTTCCTGCTCTTTCCACCCCCCCTTTCGCTCCCCGCCACTGCTCTCCTGCGGCCCGCCCCCTTCTCTTGGCACCCGCTCCCCATTCGTCGCCCCGCTCCCGCCTCCCAGCTGCTCCTCCCTCCCACTTCGCCATATATGGCGGGGACCGCGCGTACGCGCAGCGGCCACGCGCAGCGGGCGCGCCGATTGCGCACTGAAGGCGTGCCAAAGGCAAGCCCGTCAACGCCCGTCCACGCCTGGACCGCGCCCAGTGCCAGAACCCCTGGACCCCGCCGGAGCCAGCCAACCCGACAGAGATACGACGCCGCCACCCTCCACGCACTCAACACCGGTCGACAGCCAGCCTGCTACCAAGCCAACCCGAAACGCACCCACGGAGCATTCACCTGCCACGCCTGCAACTTCACCTGCAGCCGATCCCGCACCGCACCCACCAAGCCAGGCTCCAGCAACGACCACCTCAAGTGCATCTTGCTCAACACCCGCTTCATCCACAGGCACGCCGTCGAACTCTGGAACCTTCTCGACACAACATCACCAGACGTCACCTTCCTCACAGAAACATGGATGAACGCCTCCTCAGCTCCCGACATCGCCATAGCCATCCAGGATGGCTACAAGATCGCCCGGAAGGACCGCGTCAACCAAGCCAGAGGAGACATCGCCATCGTCCAGAGAAACACCATCCGAATCACGACCAACTCCGACGACACCCTCACTGCCGCCGAACACCTTCACTTCCAGATACACACCGACCCCAAGACCACCCTCAGAGGCACCCTCGTCTACAGACCCCCGGGACCACGCACACAATTCAGCGAAGCCATCGCAGACTTCGTCAGCCCACACGCCTTTACCTCCTCAGACTACATCCTCCTAGGAGACCTCAACTTCCACCTGGAGAACAACAATGACAGCAACACCGCCACCCTGCTGGCCAACCTCGCCAACCTCGGACTCAAGCAACTGGTGAACACCCCCACCCACATCGCCGGCCACACGCTTGACCCCATCTTCTCCTCCAGCAAGCACATCTCCTTCAGCCACTCCACCGGACTGCACTGGACAGACCACAGCTGCGTCCACTTCAACTTCAGGAGAACCACGACCCACAACCACCCTCAACAGGTTCCCCGCAGAAGCTGGAGCAAGATCACCGCCGACCAGCTCACCACCTCCCTCAGCCAGAACCCCCCTACCAACACGACGGACCCCAACGAAGCAGCCCGCAACCTCACACAGTGGCTCACCAACTGCGCCGATGACCTTGCACCACTGAAGAACCCCCCCAGCAGACACGGCAGCAAGAAAGCCTCCTGGTTCACCAACGACCTCAAAAACTCCAAGAAAACCTGCCGTACCCTCGAGAAAGCCTGGCGCCACGACCAGACTACAGAAAACATGACAGCCCTCAAGAACGCCACCCGCAAACACCACCAACTGATCCGCACCACCAAAAGGACCACATTCAAAGAACGACTGGACAACAACTCCCACAACAGCAAGGAACTCTTCAGCATCGTCAAAGAGCTCTCCAGCCCCAGCGCCTGCAACAACGACATCACACCCTCGCAGGACCTCCGCGACTCACTCGCCTCGTTCTTTCACCGCAAGATTGCCGACATACACAACAGTTTCGGCGCACAGACCGCGCACCCTACCACCGATCCGGCGCCCCCCACCACCACCCTCCGCACCTGGACGACGGTCAGCACTGAAGATACCACCCACACGATGAACACCATCCACTCCGGCTTCCCAACCGACCCCTGCCCACACCACATCTTCAACAAAGCCGACTCCATCATCGCACCCCAACTCCGGAACATCATCAACAGCTCCTTCGCATCCGCCACCTTCCCAGAGAGCTGGAAACACGCTGAGCTCAGCGCCCTCCTGAAGAAACCCACCGCGGACCCCACAGACCTCAAGAACTTCCGCTCCATCTCGCTCCTCCCCTTTCCGGCCAAAGTTATCGAGAAGATCGTCAACAAACAACTCTCCGCCTTCCTCGAGACCAACGGATCCCTCGACCCCTCGCAGTCCGGCTTCGGAGCAAACCACAGCACCGAGACCGCCCTCATCGCAGCCACCGACGACATCAGGTCCCTGCTCAACAACGGGGAAACAGCTGCCCTCATCCTCCTGGACCTCTCGGCAGCCTTCGACACCGTATGCCACCGCACCCTAATACAGCGCCTCAGCAACATCGGAATCCAAGGAAAGGACTTGGAATGGATCATCTCGTTCCTCGCCGGCAGAACCCAGAGAGTCCGCCTTCCCTCATTCCAGTCCGTGGCCACCGAAGTCATCTGCGTCGTCCCGCAAGGATCCTCGCTCAGCCCCACCCTCTTCAACGTCTACATGAGCCCCCTCGCAGCCATCGCACGCCAACACAACCTCAACATCATCTCCTACGCCGACGACACCCAGCTGATCCTCTCCCTCACCAACGACCCCGCCACAGCCAGAGCCAACCTCCAGGAAGGAATGAAAGACGTCGCGGAATGGATGAAGCTCAGCCGGCTGAAACTGAACTCAGATAAGACGGAAGTCCTCATCCTGGGAACATCCCCCTCTGCCTGGGACAACTCCTGGTGGCCGCCTGCCCTGGGCTCCGCTCCAAAGCCAACGGACCATGCTCGCAACCTGGGCTTCATCCTGGACTCCTCCCTCACCATGACCAAGCAAGTCAACGCCGTCTCGTCATCCTGCTTCAACACCCTGCGCATGCTCCGAAAGATCTTCCGGTGGATCCCCACCGACACCTGGAAGACGGTCACCCAGGCCCTCGTCACCAGCCGACTGGACTACGGAAACACCCTCTACACTGGAACCACAGCCAAACTACAGAAAAGACTCCAGCGTATACAGAACGCCTCTGCACGACTTATCCTGGACACCCCCCGCTTCAGCCACATCTCTCCCCAGCTGAGAGACCTGCACTGGCTCCCCATCAGCAAGAGGATCACGTTCAGACTCCTCACCCACGCACACAAGGCTCTCCACGACATGGGACCCACATACCTCAACAGCCGCCTCACATTCTACACTCCCACCCGCCGACTCCGCTCCGCCAGCCTCGCCCTCGCCACCGTCTGCGCATCCGCAAGACCACCGCCGGAGGAAGATCCTTCTCCTACCTGGCGGCCAAGACATGGAACTCCCTCCCCACCCACCTACGACTGACCCAGAACCATCTCTCCTTCAGGAAACAGCTCAAGACCTGGCTCTTCGAGCAGTAGCGGATCACCCTCTCCCCAGCGCCTTGAGACCCTACGGGTGAGTAGCGCGCTTTACAAATTTATTGATTGATTGATTGATAGGGTTTAGGGCAGTGTGGTGTTTGGGCAGTGTAGAGGGTCGTGCTGGGGATGGTGTTTCAGGGTGTAGTACAGTGGTATTCGGGCAGTGTAGGGGGTCGTGCTGGGGCTGGTGTTTCAGGGTTTAGGGCAGTGGAGTGGTGTTCGCAGAGTGTAGGGGGTCGTGCTGTGGCCGGTGTTTCAGGGTTTAGGGCAGTGCAGTGGTGTTCGGGCAGTGTAGGGGGTCGTTCTGGGGCCGGTGTTTCAGGGTGCAGGGCAGTGCAGTGGTGTTCGGGGAGTGTAGGGGGTCTTGCTGGGGCCAGTGTTTCAGGGTGAAGGGAAGTGCAGTGGTGTTCGGACAATGTAGGGGGTCATGCTAGGGCTGGTGTTTCAGGGTGTAGGGCAGTGCAGTGGTGTTCGGGCAGTGTAGGGGGTCGTGCTGGGACTGGTGTTTCATGGTTTAGGGCAGTGCAGTGGTGTTCGGGCAGTGTAGCGGGTCGTGCTGGGGCTGGTGTTTCAGGGTTTAGGGCAGTGCAGTGGTGTTCGGGCAGTGTAGGGGGTCGTGCTGGGACTGGTGTTTCATGGTTTAGGGCAGTGCAGTGGTGTTCGGGCAGTGTAGCGGGTCGTGCTGGGGCTGGTGTTTCAGGGTTTAGGGCAGTGCAGTGGTGTTCGGGGAGTGTAGGGGGTCGTGCTGGGGCCTGTGTTTTTAGAGTTGAGGGCAGTGCAGTGGTGTTTGGGAAGTGTAGGGGGTCATGCTGGGGCCGGTATTTCTGGGTGTAGGGCAGTGTTGTTCAAGCAGTGTAGGGGGTCGTGCTGGGGTTGGTGTTTCAGTCTTTAGGGCAGTGCAGTGGTGTTCGGGAAGTGTGGGGGGTCGTTCAGGGGCTGTGTTTCAGAGTTTAGAGCAGTGCAGTGGTGTTCGGGCAGTGCAGGGGGTCGTGCTGGTGCTGGTGTTTCAGGGTTTAGGGCAGTGCAGTGGTGTAAGTTCAGTGTAGGGGATCATGCCGGGGCTGGTGTTTCAGGTTTTAGGGCAGTGCAGTGGTGTTCGTTCAGTGAAGGGGGTTGTGCTGGGGCCGGTGTTTCAGGGTTTATGGAAGTGCAGTGGTGTTCGCGGAGTGTAGGGGGTCGTGCTGTGACCGGTGTTTCAGGGTTTAGGGCAGTGCAGTGGTGTTTGGGGAGTGTAGGGGGTCGTGCTGTGACTGGTGTTTCAGGGTTTAGGGCAGTGCAGTGGTGTTCGGGCAGTGTAGGGGGTCGTGCTGGGGCCAGTGTTTCAGGGTGAAGGGAAGTGCACTGGTGTTCGGGCAATGTAGGGGGTCATGCTAGTGCTGGTGTTTCAGGGTGCAGGGCAGTGCAGTGGTGTTCGGGCAGTGTAGGGGGTCGTGCTGGGACTGGTGTTTCATGGTTTAGGGCAGTGCAGTGGTGTTTGGGCAGTGTAGCGGGTCGTGCTGGGGCTGGTGTTTCAGGGTTTAGGGCAGTGCAGTGGTGATCGTTCAGTGTAGGGGGTCGTGCTGGGGCCGGTGTTTCAGGCTTTAGGGCAGTGCAGTGGTGTTCGGGGTGTGTAGGGGGTCGTGCTGGGGCCTGTGTTTTTAGGGTTGAGGGCAGTGCAGTGGTGTTCGGGAAGTGTAGGGGGTCGTGCTGGGGCCGGTATTTCTGGGTGTAGGGCAGTGTTGTTCGGGCAGTGTAGGGGGTCGTGCTGGGGTTGGTGTTTCAGTCTTTAGGGCAGTGCAGTGGTGTTCGGGAAGTGTGGGGGGTCGTTCAGGGGCTGTGTTTCACGGTTTAGAGCAGTGCAGTGGTGTTCCGGGCAGTGTAGGGGGTCGTGCTGGTGCTGGTGTTTCAGGGTTTAGGGCAGTGCAGTGGTGTAAGTTCAGTGTAGGGGATCATGCTGGGGCTGGTGTTTCAGGGTTTAGGGCAGTGCAGTGGTGTTCATTCAGTGAAGGGGGTTGTGCTGGGGCCGGTGTTTCAGGGTTTATGGAAGTGCAGTGGTGTTCGCGGACTGTAGGGGGTCGTGCTGTGGCCGGTGTTTCAGGGTTTAGGGTGTTTGGGGAGTGTAGGGGGTCGTGCTGTGACTGGTGTTTCAGTGTTTAGGGCAGTGCAGTGGTGTTTGGGCAGTGTAGGGGGTCGTGCAGGGGCCAGTGTTTCAGGGTGAAGGGAAGTGCAGTGGTGTTCGGGCAATGTAGGGGGTCATGCTAGGGCTGGTGTTTCAGGGTGCAGGGCAGTGCAGTGGTGTTCGGGCAGTGTAGGGGGTCGTGCTGGGGCTGGTGTTTCATGGTTTGGGGCAGTGCAGTGGTGTTCGGGCAGTGTAGCGGGTCGTGCTGGGGCTGGTGTTTCAGGGTTTAGGGCAGTGCAGTGGTGATCGTTCAGTGTAGGGGGTCGTGCTGGGGCCGGTGTTTCAGGCTTTAGGGCAGTGCAGTGGTGTTGGGGGAGTGTAGGGGTTTCGTGCTGGGGCCAGTGTTTTTAGGGTTGAGGGGAGTGCAGTGGTGTTCGGGAAGTGTAGGGGGTCGTGCTGGGGCCGGTATTTCTGGGTGTAGGGCAGTGTTGTTCGGGCAGTGTAGGGGGTCATGCTGGGGGTGGTGTTTCAGTCTTTAGGGCAGTGCAGTGGTGTTTGGGAAGTGTGGGGGGTCGTTCAGAGGCTGTGTTTCACGGTTTAGAGCAGTGCAGTGGTGTTCGGGCAGTGTAGGGGGTTGTGCTGGTGCTGGTGTTTCAGGGTTTAGGGCAGTGCAGTGGTGTAAACTCAGTGTAGGGGATCATGCTGGGGCTGGTGTTTCAGGGTTTAGGGCAGTGCAGTGGTGTTCGTTCAGTGAAGCGGGTGGTGCTGGGGCCGGTGTTTCAGGGTTTATGGAAGCGCAGTGGTGTTCGCTGAGTGTAGGGGGTCGTGCTGTGGCCGGTGTTTCAGGGTTTAGGGCAGTGCAGTGGTGTGTGGGGAGTGTAGGGGGTCGTGCTGTGACTGGTGTTTCAGGGTTTAGGGCAGTGCAGTGGTCTTCGGGCAGTGTAGGGGGTCGTGCTGGGGCTGGTGTTGCAGGGTGTAAGGTCAGAGCAGTGGTGTTCGGGCAGTGCGGGGGGTCATGCTGGGGCCAGTGTTTCAGGGTTTAGGGCAGTGCAGAGGTGTTCAGGCAGTGTGGGGGGTCGTGCTGGGGCCAGTGTTTCCGGGTATAGGGCAGTGCAGTGGTGTTCGGGCAGTGTAGGGGGTCGTGCTGGTGCCGGTGTTTCAGGGTTTAGGGCAGTGCAGTGGTGTTCGGGCAGTATAGGGGGTCATGCTGGGGCCGGTGTTTCAGAGTATAGGGCAGTGCAGTGGTGTTCGGGGAGTGTAGGGGGTTGTGCTGGGGCCAGTGCTTCAGGGTGAAGGGAAGTGCAGTGGTGTTCGGGCAATGTAGGGGGTCATGCTAGGGCTGGTGTTTCAGGGTAAAGGGCAGTGCAGTGGTGTTCGGGCAGTGTAGGGGGTCGTGCTGGGGCTGGTGTTTCATGGTTTAGGACAGTGCAGTGGTGTTCGGGCAGTGTGGCGGGTCGTGCTGGGGCTGGTGTTTCAGGGTTTAGGGCAGTGCAGTGGTGATCGTTCAGTGTAGGGGGTCGTGCTGGGGCCGGTGTTTCAAGCTTTAGGGCAGTGCAGTGGTGTTCGGGAAGTGTAGGAGGTCATGCTGGGGCCAGTGTTTTTAGGGTTGAGGGCAGTGCAGTGGTGTTCGCGAAGTGTAGGGGGTCGTGCTGGGGCTGGTATTTCTGGGTGTAGGGCAGTGTTGTTCGAGCAGTGTAGGGGGTCGTGCTAGGGGTGGTGTTTCAGTCTTTAGGGCAGTGCACTGGTGTTCGGGAAGTGTGGGGGGTCGTTCAGGGGCTGTGTTTCACGGTTTAGAGCAGTGCAGTGGTGTTCGGGCAGTGTAGGGGATCGTGCTGGTGCTGGTGTTTCAGGGTTTAGGGCAGTGCAGTGGTGTTCGTTCAGTGAAGGGGTTGTGCTGGGGCCGGTGTTTCAGGGTTTATGGAAGTGCAGTGGTGTTTGTGGAGTGTAGGGGGTCGTGCTGGTGCCGGTGTTTCAGGGTTTAGGGCAGTGCAGTGGTGTTTGGGGAGTGTAGAGGGTCGTGCTGTGACTGGTGTTTCAGGGTTTAGGTCAGTGCAGTGGTGTTCGTTCAGTGAAGGGGTTGTGCTGGGGCCGGTGTTTCAGGGTTTATGGAAGTGCAGTGGTGTTCGGGGAGTGTAGGGGGTCGTTCTGGGGCTGGTGTTTCTGCGTTTAGAGCAGTGCAGTGGTTTCAGACAGTGCAGGGGGTCATGTTGCGGATGTGGTTTCAGGGTTTTGGGCAGAGCAGTGGTGTTCGGGAAGTGTCGGCGTCATGCCGGAGGGTGGTGTTTCAGGGTTCTGGGCATTGCAGTGTTGTTCGGACACTGTAGGGTTTTGTGCGGGGGGTGGTGTTTCAGGGTTTAGGTCAGTGCAGTGGTGTTCGGGCAGAGTAGGGGGTCGTGCTGGGGGTGGTGTTTTAGGGTTTAGGACAGTGCAGTGTTGTTCGGGCAGTGTAGGAGGTCGAACTGGTACTGGTGTTTCAGGGTTTAGGGCAGTGCAGTGGTGTTCGGGCAGTGTAAGGGGTCGTGCTGGTGCTGATGTTTTAGGGTTTAGGACAGTGCCGTTTTGTTCGGGCAGTGTAGGGGGTCGTCCTGGGGCTGGTGTTTCAGGGTTTAGGGCTGTGAAGTGGTGTTCGGGCAGTGTAGGTGGTCTTGCAGGCGGTGGTGTTTCAGGGTTTAGGGCAGGGCAGTGATGATTGGGCAGTGTAGGGGGTCATGCAGGGGTGGTTTTTCAGGGTTTAGAGCAGTGCAGTGGTTTCAGACAGTGCAGGGGGTCATGTTGCGGATGTGGTTTCAGGGTTTTGGGCAGAGCAGTGGTGTTCGGGAAGTGTCGGCGTCATGCCGGAGGGTGGTGTTTCAGGGTTCTGGGCATTGCAGTGTTGTTCGGACACTGTAGGGTTTTGTGCGGGGGGTGGTGTTTCAGGGTTTAGGTCAGTGCAGTGGTGTTCGGGCAGAGTAGGGGGTCGTGCTGGGGGTGGTGTTTTAGGGTTTAGGACAGTGCAGTGTTGTTCGGGCAGTGTAGGAGGTCGTACTGGTACTGGTGTTTCAGGGTTTAGGGCAGTGCAGTGGTGTTCGGGCAGTGTAGGGGGTCGTGCTGGTGCTGATGTTTTAGGGTTTAGGACAGTGCCGTTTTGTTCGGGCAGTGTAGGGGGTCGTCCTGGGGCTGGTGTTTCAGGGTTTAGGGCTGTGAAGTGGTGTTCGGGCAGTGTAGGTGGTCTTGCAGGCGGTGGTGTTTCAGGGTTTAGGGCAGGGCAGTGATGATTGGGCAGTGTAGGGGGTCATGCAGGGGTGGTTTTTCAGGGTTTAGGGCAGTGCAGTGGTGTTCGGGCAGTGTTGGAGGTCTTGCGGGAGGTGGTGTTTCAGGGTATAGGGCAGTGGTGTTCGGGTTGTGTAGGGGGTCTTGCTGCAGGTGGTGTTTCACGGTTTAGGGCAGTGCAGTGATGTTCGGGCAGTGTGGGGGGTCATGCTCGGGTGGTGGTTCAGGGTTTAGGGCAGTGCAGTGGTGTTTGGGTAGTGTAGGCGGTCATGCTGGGGGTGATGTTTCAGGGTTTAGGGCAGTGCAGTGGTGTTCAGGCAGTGTAGGGGGTCTTGCTGGGTGTGGTGTTTCAGGGTTTAGTGCAGTGCAGTGGTGTTCGGGCAGTGTAGGGGGTTGTGCAGGGGGTGGTGTTTCAGGGTTTAGTGCAGTGCAGTGGTTTTCAGGCAGTGTTGGGGGTCTTGCTGGGGGTGGTGTTTCAGGGTTTAGGGCAGTGGTGTGCGGGAAGTGTAGGGGGTCTTGCTGGGGGTGGTGTTTCAGGGTTTAGTGCAGTGCAGTGGTGTTCGGGCAGTTTAGGGGGTTGTGCCTGTGCTGGTGTTTCAGCGTCTAGGGCAGTGCAGTGCAGTGGTGTTAGGGCAGTGTAGGGGGTCGTGTTGGGGCTGGTGTTTCAGGGCTTAGGGCAGTTCATTGGTGTTCGGGCAATGTAGGGCATCGTTCTGGTGCTGGTGTTTCAGGGTTTAGGGCAGAGCAGAGGTGTTCGGGCAGTGTAGGGGGCGTGCTTGGGCTGGTGTTTCAGGGTTTAGGTCAGTGCAGTGGTGTTTGGGCAGTGTAAGAGGTCGTGCTGGGGCTGGTGTTTCAAGGTTTAGGGCAGTGCAGTGGTGTTCGGGCAGTGTGGGGGTCGTTCTGTGGCTGGTGTTTCAGGCTTTAGGGCAGTGCATTGGTGTTCGGGCAGTGTAGGGGGTCATTCTGGGGCTGATGTTTCAGGGTTTAGGGCAGTGCAGTGGTGTTCAGGCAGTGTAGGGGGTCTTGCTGGGTGTGGTGTTTCAGGGTTTAGTGCAGTGCAGTGGTGTTCGGGCAGTTTAGGGGGTTGTGCCTGTGCTGGTGTTTCAGCGTCTAGGGCAGTGCAGTGCAGTGGTGTTAGGGCAGTGTAGGGGGTCGTGTTGGGGCTGGTGTTTCAGGGCTTAGGGCAGTTCATTGGTGTTCGGGCAATGTAGGGCATCGTTCTGGTGCTGGTGTTTCAGGGTTTAGGGCAGAGCAGAGGTGTTCGGGCAGTGTAGGGGGCGTGCTTGGGCTGGTGTTTCAGGGTTTAGGTCAGTGCAGTGGTGTTTGGGCAGTGTAAGAGGTCGTGCTGGGGCTGGTGTTTCAAGGTTTAGGGCAGTGCAGTGGTGTTCGGGCAGTGTGGGGGTCGTTCTGTGGCTGGTGTTTCAGGCTTTAGGGCAGTGCATTGGTGTTCGGGCAGTGTAGGGGGTCATTCTGGGGCTGGTGTTTTAGGGCATAGGGCAGAGCAGTGGTGTTCGGGCAGTGTAGGGGGTCGTGCTGGGGCTGGTGTTTCAGGGATTAGGGTAGTGCAGGGGTGTTTGTGCAGTGTAGGGGATCATGCTGGGGCTGGTGGCTCAGGGTTTAGGGCACAGCAGTGGTGTTCGGGCAGTGTAGGGGGTCATGCTGGAGGTGGTGTTTCAGGGTTTAGGGCAGTTAGTGGTGGCCGAGCAGTGTAGCAGGTCGAGCTGGGGCTGGTGTTTCAGGGTTTAGGGTTGTGCAGTGGTGTTCGGGCAGTGTAGGGGGTCGTGCTGGGGCTGGTGTTTCAGGGTGTAGGGCAGACAGGTTGTGCTCGGGCGTGTAGGGGGTCGTGCTGGGGCTGATGTTTCAGGGTTTAAGGCAGTGCAGTGTTGTTCGGGCAGAGTAGGGGGTCGTGCAGGGGGTGGTGTTTCAGGGTTTAGGGCAGTGCAGTGGTGTTCGGGCAGTGTTGGGGGTCTTGCTGGGGGTGGTGTTTCAGGGTTTAGACCATTGCAGTGGTGTTCGGGCAGTGTAGGTGTTTGTGCTTGGGGTGGTGTTTCAGGGTTTAGGGCAGTGCAGTGGTGTTCGGGCAGTGTAGGGGGTCGTGCTGGTGTGTCAGGTTTTAGGGCAGAGCAGTGGTGTTCGGACAGTGTAGGGGGTCATTCTGGGGGTGGTGTTTCTGGGTTTATGGCAGTGCAGTGGTGTTCGGGGAGTGTAGGGGTTGTGCAGGGGATTGTGTTTCATGGTTTAGGACAGTGCAGTGGTGTTCGGGCAGTGTTGGGGGTCTTGCTGGTGGTGGTGTTTCAGGGTTTAGGGCAGTGGTGTTCGGGCAGTGTAGGGGTTTTGCTGGGGATGGTGTTTCTTGGGTTTAGGGGAGTGTAGTAGTGTTCGGTCAGTGTGAGAGTCATGCTGGGGGAGGTGTATCAGGGTGTAAGGCAGAGCAGTGGTGGTCTGGCAGTGCAGAGGGTCTTTCTGGGGCTGGTGTGTCAGGGTTTAGGGCAGTGCAGTGGTGGTCGGGCAGTGTAGGGCATCATGCTGGGGGTGGTGTTTCCGGGTTTAGGGCAGTTTAATGGTGGTCGGGCAGTGTAGGGGGTCTTGCTGGTGCTGGTGTTTCAGGGTTTAGGGCAGTGGTGTTCGGGCAGTGGAGGGGGTCGTGCTGGGGCTGGTGTTTCAGGGTTTAGGCCAGTGTAGTGGTGTTCGAGCAGTGCAGGAGGTCATGCTGGGGCTGGTGTTTGAGGGTTTAGAACACTGCAGTGGTGTTCGAGCAGTGTAGGAGGTCGTGATGGGGCTGGTGTTTCAGGGTTTAGGGCATTACAGTCGTGTTCGAGCAGTGTAGGATGTCATGCTGGAGCTGATGTTTTAGGGTTTAGGACAGTGCAGTGCTGTTCGGGCAGTGTAGGGGGTTGTGGTGGGGTTGGTGTTTCAGGGTTTAGGACAGTGCAGTTTTGTTCGGGCAGTGTAGGGGGTCGTGCTGGGGCTGGTGTTTCAGGGTTTAGGGCAGTGGAGTTGTGTTCGGGCAGTGTTTGGGGTCATACTGGGTAGTGTTTCAGGGTTTAGGGCAGAGCAGTGGTGTTCGGGCAGTGTAGGAGGTCATGCTGGAGCTGGTGTTTCAGGATTTAGGGTAGTGCAGTGGTGTTTGAGCAGTGTAGGAGGTCATGCTGGAGCTGGTGTTTCAGGGTTGTGGACAGTGCAGTTTTGTTCGGGCAGTGTAGGGGGTCGTGCTGAGGCTGGTGTTTCAGGGTTTAGGGCAGTGCAGTGGTTTTCGGCCAGCACAGGGGGTCGTGCTGGTGCTGGTGTTTTTAGGGTTTAGGCAGTTCAGTGGTGTTCGGGCAGTGTAGGGGGTCGTGCTAGGGCCGGTTTTTCAGGGTGAAGAGAAGTGCAGTGTTGTTCGGGCAATGTAGGGGGTTGTGCTAGGGCTGGTGTTTCATGGTTTAGAGCAGTGCAGTGGTGTTCAGGCAGTGTAGCGGGTCGTGCTAGGGCCGGTGTTTCAGGGTTTAGGGCAGTGCAGTGGTGTTCGGGCAGTGTAGTGGGTCGTGCTGGTGCCGGTGTTTCAGGGTGTAGGTCAGAGCAGTGGTGGTCGGGCAGTGTAGGGGGTCGTGCTGGGGCCATTTGTTCAGGGTTTAGGGCAGTGCAGTGGTGTTCAGACAGTGTAGGGGGTCATGCTGAGAGTGGTGTGTCAGGGATTAGGGCAGTGCCGTGGAGTTCTGGCAGAATAGGGGGTCGTGCTGGGGCTGGTGTTTCAGGGTTTAGGACAGTGCAGTGGTGTTCGGGCAGTGTAGGGTGTCATGATGTGGCTGGTGGTTCAGGGTTTAAAGCAGTGATGTTCGGGTAGCGTAGGGGGTTGTGCTGAGGCTTGTGATTCAGGGTTTGGGGCAGTGCATGGGTGTTCGGGCAGTGTAGAGGGTCTTGCTGGTGCTGGTGTTTCAGGGTTTAGGGCAGTGCAGTGGTGATCGAGCAGTGTAGGAGGTCGTGCTGGGGATGGTGTTTCAGGGTTTAGGGCAGTGCAGTGGTGCTCGGGCAGTGTAGGGGGTTGTGCTGGGGCTCTTGTTTCAGGGTTTAGGGCAGTGCAGTGTTGTTCGGGCAGTATAGCGGGTCGTGCTGGGTGTGGTGTTTTAGGGCATAGGGCAGTTTAATGGTGGTCGGGCAGTGTAGGGGGTCATGCTTTGGCTGGAGTTTCAGGGTTTAGGGCAGTGGTGTTCGGTCAGTGTAGGGGTCGTGCTGGGGCTGGTGTATCAGGGTTTAGGGCAGTGTAGTGGTGTTCGAGCAGTATAGGAGGTCATGCTGGTGTTTCAGGGTTTAGGACAGTGCAGTGGTGTTTGGGCAGTGTAGGGGGTCGTGTTGGGGCTGGCGTTTCAGGGTTTAGGATAGTGCAGTTTTGTTCGGGCAGTGTAAGGGATCTTGCTGGGGCTGGTGTATCAGGGTTTAGGGCAGTGTAGTGGTGTTCGAGCAGTGTAGGAGGTCATGCTGGTGTTTCAGGGTTTAGGACAGTGCAGTGGTGTTTGGGCAGTGTAGGGGGTCGTGCTGGGGCTGGCGTTTCAGGGTTTAGGATAGTGCAGTTTTGTTCGGGCAGTGTAAGGGATCTTGCTGGGGCTGGTGTTTCAGGGTTGAGGGCAGTGCAGTGGTGTTCGGGCAGTGTAGGGGGTTGTGCAGGGGGAGGTGTTCCAGGGTTTAGGGCAGGGCAGTGGTGTTCAGGCAGTGTAGGGGGTCGTGCAGGGGATGGTTTTCCAGGGTTTAGGGCAGTGCAGTGGTGTTCGGGTTGTGTAGGGGGTATTGCAGGGGGTGGTGTTTCAGGGTTTAGGGCAGTGCAGTGGTGTTCGGGCAGTGTGGGGGGTCATGCTCGGGTGGTATTTCAAGGTTTAGGGCAGTTCAGTGGTGTTTGGGTAGTGTAGGGGTCGTGCTGGGGTGGTGTTTTAGGCTTTAGGACAGTGCATTGCTGTTCGAACAGTTTAGGGGGTCTTGCTGGGGTGGTGTTTCAGGGTTTCGGGCAGTGCAGTGGTGTTCGGGCAGTGTAGGGGGTCGTGCAGGGGGTGGTGTTTCAGGGTTTAGGGCAGTGCAGTGGTGTTCAGGCAGTGTTGGGGGTCTTTCTGGGGGTGGTGTTTCAGGGTTTAGGGCAGTGGTGTGCGGGCAGTGTAGGGGGTCGTTCTGGGGGTGGTGTTTCAGGGTTTATGGCAGTGCTGTGGTGTTCAGGCAGTGTAGGGGGTCTTGCTGGGGCTGGTGTTGCAGGGTTTAGGGCATGGCAGTGGTGTTCGCGAAGTGTAGGGGGTCGTGCAGGGGGTGGTGTTCCAGGCTGTAAGGCAGAGTAGTGGTGTTCGGGCAGTGTTTGGGGTCGTGCTGGGGGTGGTGTTTCTGGGTTTTGGGCAGTGCAGTTGTGTTTGTGCAGTGTAGGGGGTCTTGCTGGGGGTGGTGTTTCAGGGTTTAGGAGAGAGCAGTGGTGTTCGGGCAGTGTAGGGGTTCGTGCTGGGGCTGGTGTTTCAGGGCATAGGGCAGAGCAGTGGTGTTCGGGCAGTGTAGGGGGTCATGCTGGGGCTGGTGGCTCAGGGTTTAGGGCAGTTTAGTGGTGTTCTGGCAGTGTAGGGGGTCATGCTGGGTCTGGTGTTTCAGGATTTAGGGCAGTGGTGTTCGGGCAATGTAGGGGGTCGTGCTCGGCTGGTGTTTCAGGGTTTTGGGCAGTGTAGTGGGGTTCGAGCAGTGTAGGAGGTCATGCTGGTGTTTCAGGGTTTAAGGCAGTGCAGTAGTGTTCGGGCAGTGTAGGGGGTCGTGCTGGGGCTGGTGTTTCAGGGTTTAGGATAGTGCAGTTTTGATCGGGCAGTGTAGGGGATCGTGCTGGGGCTGGTGTTTCAGGGTTTAGGGCAATGCAGTGGTGTTCAGGCAGTGTAGTGGGTTGTGCTGGGGCTGGTGTTTCAGGAGTTATGGCAGTGCAGTGGTGTTTAGGCAGTGTAGGGGGACATGCTGGCAGTGTTGTTTCAGGGTTTAGGGCAGAGCAGTGGTGTTCGGGCAGAGTAGGGGGAGGTGCTCGGGTGGTGTTTTAGGGCAGAGCAGTGGTGTTCTGGCAGTGTAGCGGGTTGTGCAGGGGGTGGTGTTTCATGGTTTAGGGCAGTGCATTGGTTTTCGGGCAGAGTAGGGGGAGGTGCTGGGGTGCTGTTTTAGGTTTTAGGGCAGAGCAGTGGTGTTCTGGCAGTGTAGGGCATCCTTCTGGGGGTGGTATTTCAGGGTTTATGGCAGTGCCGTGGTGTTGGGCAGTGTAGGGGGTCTTGCTGGAGCTGGTGTTTCAGTGTTTAGGGCAGGGCAGTGGTGTTCGGCAAGTGTAGGGGTTCGTGCAGGGGTGGTGTTTCAGGGTTTAGGGTAGTGCAGTGGTGTTCGGGCAGTGTTGGGGGTCTTGCTGGGGGTGGTGTTTCAGGGTTTAGGGAAGTGGTGTTCGGGTAGTGTAGGGGTCTTGCTGGGTATGGTGTTTCAGGGTTTAGTTGAGTGTAGTGGTGTTTGGGCAGTGTGAGGGTCATGCTGGGGGTGGTGTTTCAGGGTGTAAGGCAGAGCAGTGGTGTTCGGGCAGTGTAGGGGGTCGTGCTGGTGTTTCAGGTTTAATGGCAGTGAAGTGGTGTTTGGGCAGTGTAGGGGGACATGCTGGCAGTGGTGTTTCAGGGTTTAGGGCAGAGCAGTGGTGTTCGGGCAGAGTAGGGGGAGGTGCTGGGGTGGTGTTTTAGGTTTTAGGGCACAGCAGTGGTGTTCTGGCAGTGTAAGGCATCCTTCTGGGGGTGGTGTTTCAGGGTTTATTGCAGTGCCGTGGTGTTCGGGCAGTGTAGGGGGTCTTGCTGGGGCTGGTGTTTCAGGGTTTATGGCAGTGCCATGGTGTTCGGGCAGTGTAGTGGGTCTTGCTGGGGCTGGTGTTTCAGGGTTTAGGGCAGTGCAGTGGTGTTCGGGCAGTGTTGGGGGTCTTGCTGGGTGTGGTGTTTCAGGGTTTAGGGAAGTGGTGTTCGGGCAGTGTAGGGGTCTTGCTGGGGATGGTGTTTCAGGGTTTAGGTGAGTGTAGTGGTGTTTGGGCAGTGTAGGGTGTTGTGCTGGGGCTGGTGTCTCAGGGTTTAGGACAGTGCAGTTTTGTTCGGACAGTATAGTGGGTCGTGCTGGGGCTGGTGTTTCAGGGTTTACGGCAATGCAGTGGTGTTCGGGCAGTGTGGGGGGTTGTGCTGAGGGTGGTGTTTCAGGGTTTATGGTAGTGTAGTGTTGTTAGCGCAGTGTAGGGGGTCTTGCTGGGGTGGTGTTGCAGTGTTTAGGGCAGTGCAGTGGTGTTCGGGCAGTGTGAGGGGTAGTGCTGGGGGTTGTGTTTCAGGGTTTAGTGCAGTTTAGTGGTGTTCTGGCAGTGTAGGGGGTCATGCTGGGTCTGGTGTTTCAGGGTTTAGGGCAGTGGTGTTCGGGCAGTGTACGGGGTCGTGCTGGGGCTGGTGTATCAGGGTTTAGGGCAGTGTAGTGGTGTTCGAGCAGTGTAGGAGGTCATGATGGTGTTTCAGAGTTTAGGGCAGTGCAGTAGTGTTCGGGCACTGTAGGGGGTCGTGATGGGGCTGGTGTTTCAGGGTTTAGGATAGTGCAGTTTTGTTCGGGCTGTGTAGGGGATCGTGCTGGGGCTGGTGTTTCAGGGTTTAGGGCAATGCAGTGGTGTTCGGGCAGTGTAGTGGGTTGTGCTGGGGCTGGTGTTTCAGGATTTATGGCAGTGCAGTAGTGTTCGGGCAGTGTAGAGGGTCATGCTGGTGCTGGTGTTTCAGGTTTAAGGGCAGTGCAGAAGGTTTTTGGGCAGTGTAGGGGGACATGCTGGCAGTGGTGTTTCAGGGTTTAGGGCAGAGCCGTGGTGTTCGGGCAGTGTAGGGGGTCCTTCCGGGGCTGGTGTTTCAGGGTTTATGGCAGTGCCGTGGTGTTCGGGCAGTGTAGGGGGTCTTGCTGGGGCTGGTGTTTCAGGGTTTAGGTCAGTGCAGTGGTGTTCGGGCAGTGTTGGGGGTCTTGCTGGGGGTGGTGTTTCAGGGTTTAGGGAAGTGGTGTTCGGGCAGTGTAGGGGTCTTGCTGGGGATGGTGTTTAAGGGTTTAGGTGAGTGTAGTGGTGTTTGGGCAGTGTGAGGGTCATGCTGGGGGTGGTGTTTCAGGGTGTAAGGCAGAGAAGTGGTGTTCGGGCAGTGCAGAGGGTCTTGCTGGGGGTGGTGTTGCAGGGTTTAGGGTAGTGCAGTGGTGTTCGGGCAGTGTGAGGGTAGTGCTGGGGCTGGTGTTTCAGGGTTTAGGGCAGTGCAGTGGTGTTCAGGCAGTGTAGGGCATCGTGCTGGGGCTGGTGTTTCAGCTTGTAGGGCAGTGCAGTGATGTTCGGGCAGTGTAGGGGTCATGCTGGGGCTGGTGTTTCAGGGTTTAGGGCAGTGCAGTGATGTTCGGGAAGAGTAGGGGGTAATGCTGGGGCTGGTGTTTCAGGGTTTAGGGCAGAGCAGTGGTGTTCGGGCAGAGTAGCGGTTCGTGCTAGGGGTGGCGTTCTAGGGTGTAAGGCAGAGTAGTGGTGTTCAGGCAGTGTTTTGGGTCGTGCTGGGGTGGTGTTTCAGGGTTTTGGGCAGTGCAGTTGTGTTCGTGCAGTGTAGGGGGTCTTGCTGGGGGTGGTGTTTCAGGGTTTAGGAGAGAGCAGTGGTGTTCGGGCAGTGTAGGGGTCGTGCTGGGGCTGGTGTTTCAGGGCATAGGGCAGAGCAGTGGTGTTTGGGCAGTGTAGGTGGTCGTGCTGGGGCTGGTGTTTCAGGGATTAGGGCAGTGCAGTGGTGTTCGGGCAGTGTAGGAGGTCATGCTGGGGCTGGTGGCTAAGGGTTTAGGGCAGAGAAGTGGTGTTCGGGGAGTGTAGGGGGTCATGCTGGGGGTGGTGTTTCAGGGTTTAGGGCAGTTCAGTGGTGTTCGGGCAGTGTAGGGGGTCTTGCAGGGGCTGGTGTTTCAGGGTTTAGGACAGTGGTGTTCGGGCAGTGTAGGGGGCCGTGCTGGTGCTGGTGTTTCAGGGTTTATAGCAGTGTAGTGGTGTTCGAGCAGTGTAGGAGGTCATGCTGGTGTTTCAGGGATTAGGGCAGTGCAGTGATGTTCGGGCAGTGTAGGGGGTCGAGCGGAGGCTGGTGTTTCAGGGTTTAGGATAGTGCAGTTTTGTTCAGGCAGTGTAGGGGGTCGTGCTGGGGCTGGTGTTTCAGGGTTTAGAGCAGTGCAGTGGTATTGGAGCAGTGTAGGAGGTCGTGCTGGGGCTGGTGTTTCAGGGTTTATTGCATTGTAGTGGTGTTCGAGCAGTGTAGGAGGTCATGTTGGAGCTGGTGTTTCAGGGTTTAGGGCATTGTAGTGGTGTTTGGGCAGTGTAGGGTGTTGTGCTGGGGCTGGTGTCTCAGGGTTTAGGACAGTGCAGTTTTGTTAGGGCAGTGTAGTGGGTCGTGCTGGGACTGGTGTTTTAGGGTTTAGGGCAATGCAGTAGTGTTCGGACAGTGTAGGGGGTTGTGCTGAGAGTGGTGTTTCAGGGTTTATGGTAGTGTAGTGGTGTTCGGGCAGTGTAGGGGGTCTTGCTGGGGGTGGTGTTGCAGGGTTTAGGGCAGTGCAGTGGTGTTCGGGCAGTGTGGGGGGTAGTGCTGGGGCTGGTGTTTCAGGGTTTAGGGCAGTACAGTTGTGTTCAGGCAGTGTAGGGCATCGTGCTGGGGCTGGTGTTTCAGGGTGTAGGGCAGTGCAGTGATGTTCGGGCAGAGTAGGGGGTCATGCTGGGGCTGGTGTTTCAGGGTTTAGGGCAGAGCAGTGGTGTTCGGACAGTGTAGGGGGTTGTGCTGAGGGTGGTGTTTCAGGGTTTATGGTAGTATAGTGGTGTTCGCGCAGTGTAGGGGGTCTTGCTGGGAGTGGTGTTGCAGGGTTTAGGGCAGTGCAGTGGTGTTCGGGAAGTGTGGAGGGTAGTGCTGGGGCTGGTGTTTCAGGGTTTAGGGCAGTACAGTTGTGTTCAGGCAGTGTAGGGCATTGTGCTGGGGCTGGTGTTTCAGGGTGTAGGGCAGTGCAGTGATGTTCGGGCAGAGTAAGGGGTCATGCTGGGGCTGGTGTTTCAGGGTTTAGGGCAGAGCAGTGGTGTTCGGGCAGAGTAGCGGTTCGTGCTGGGGGTGGTGTTCCAGGGTGTAAGGCAGAGTAGTGGTGTTCGGGCCGTCTTTGGGGTTGTGCTGGGGGTGGTGTTTCAGGGTTTTGGGCAGTGCAGTTGTGTTCGTGCAGTGTAGGGGGTCTTTCTGGGGGTGGTGTTTCAGGGTTTAGGAGAGAGCAGTGGTGTTTGGGCAGTGTAGGGGGTCGTGCCGGGGCTGGTGTTTCAGGGTTTAGGGCAGTGAAGTGGGGTTCGGGCAGTGTAGGGGGTCATGCTGGGGCTGGTGTCTCAGTGTTTAGGGCAGAGCAGTGGTGTTCGGGCAGTGTAGAGGGTCTTGCTGGGGCTGGTGTTTCAGGGTTTAGGGCCCTGGTGTTCGGGCAGTGTAGGGGGCCGTGCTGGGGCTGGTGTTTCAGAGTTTAGGGCAGTGTAGTGGTGTTCGAGCGGTGAAGGAGGTCATGCTGGTGTTTCAGGGTTTTGGGCAGTGCAGTAGTGTTAGAGCAGTGTAGGAGGTCATGTTGGAGCTGGTGTTTCAGGGTTTAGGGCAGTGTAGTGGAGTTCGGGCAGTGTAGGGTGTTGTGCTGGGGCTGGTGTCTCAGGGTTTAGGACAGTGCAGTTTTGCTCGGGCAGTGTAGTGGGTCGTGCTGGGGCTGGTGTTTAGATTTTAGGGCAATGCAGTGGTGTTTGGGCAGTGTAGGGGGTTGTGCTGGGGGTGGTGTTTCAGGGTTTAGGGTAGTGTAGTGGTGTTCGGGCAGTGTGGGGGGTAGTGCTGGGGCTGGTGTTTCAGGGTTTAGGGCAGTGCAGGTTTGTTCGGGCAGTGTAGTGGGTCGTGCTGGGGCTGGTGTTTCAGAGTTTAGGGCAATGCAGTGGTGTTTGGGCAGTGTAGGGGGTTGTGCTGGGGGTGGTGTTTCAGGGTTTAGGGTAGTGTAGTGGTGTTCGGGCAGTGTAAGGTGACGTGATGGGGCTGGTGTTTCAGGGTTTAGGGCAGTGCAGTGGTGTTCAGGCAGTGTAGGGGGTCATGCTGGGGGTGGAGTTTCATGGTTTAGGGCAGGGCAGGGCAGTGGCGTTCGGGAGTGTAGGGGTTCGTGTTGCGGCTGGTGTTTCTGGGTTTTGGACAGTGCAGTGGTGTTCGGGCAGTGTAGGGCGCCGTGCTGGGGCTAGTGTTTCAGGGTGTAGGACAGTGCAGTAATGTTCAGGCAGTGTAGGGGGTCATGCTGGGGCTGGTGTTTCAGGGTTTAGGGCAGTGCAGTAGTGTTCGGGCAGTGTAGGGGGTCATGCTGGGGCTGGTGTTTCAGGGTTTAGGGCAGTGCAGTAGTGTTCGGGCAGTGTAGGGGGTCATGCTGGGGCTGGTGTTTCAGGGTTTAGGGCAGTGCAGTGGTGTTCCGGCATTGTAGGGGGTCATGTTGCAGCTGCAGTTTCAGGGTTCTGGGCAGAGCAGTGGTGTTTGGGAAGTGTTTGGGGTCATGCTGGGGGTGGTGTTTCAGGGTTTAGGGTAGTGCAGTGGTGTTCGGTCAGTGTAGGGTGTCGTGCTGGGGTTGTGTTTCAGGGTTTAGGGCAGTGCAGTGGTGTTCGGGCAGTGTAGGGGATCGTGCTGGGGGTGGTGTTTCAGGGTTTAGGGTAGTGTAGTGGTGTTCGGGCAGTGTAGGGGGTCTTGCTGGCGGTGGTGTTTCAGGGTTTAGGGCAGTGCAGTGGTGTTCGGGCAGTGTTGGGGGTCGTGTAGGGAGTGGTGTTTGAAGGTTTAGGGCGGTGCAGTGGTGTTCGGGCAGTGTTGTGGGTCTTGCTGAGGGTGGTGTTTCATGGATTAGGGCAGTGGTGTTCGGGCAGTGTAGGGGGTCTTGCTGGGGGTGGTGTTTCAGGGTTTAGGGCAGTGCAGTGGTGTTCGGGCATTGTGGGGGGTCATGCTCGGTGGTGTTTCAGGGTTTAGGACAGTGCAGTGGTGTTTGGGTAGTGTAGGGGGTCGTGCTGGGGGTGGCGTTTCAGGGTTTAGGGCAGTGCAGTGGTGTTTGGGCAGTGTGGGGGGTCGTGCTCGGTGGTGTTTCAGGGTTTAGGGTAGTGCAGTGGTGTTCGGGCAGTGTAGGGGGTCGTGCTGGGGATGGTGTTTCAGGGTGTAGGGCAGAGCAGTGGTGTTCGGGCAGTGTAGTGGGTCGTGCTGGGGCTGGTGTTTCAGGGTTTATGGCACTGCAGTGGTGTTCGGGTAATGTAGGGGGTCGTGCTGGGGCTGGTGTTTCAGGTTTTAGAGCAGTGCAGTGGTGTTTGGGCATTATAGGGGGACATGCTGGCGGTGGTGTTTCAGGGTTTAGGGCAGAGCAGTGGAGTTCAGGCAGAGTAGGGGGAGGTGTTGGGATGGTGCTTTAAGTTTTAGGGCAGAGCAGTTTTGTTCGGGCAGTGTAGGGGGTCGTTCTGGGGGTAGTGTTTCAGGGTTTATGGAAGTGCAGTGGTGTTCCGGCAGTGTAGGGGGGCTTGCTGGGGCTGGTGTTTCAGGGTTTAGGGCAGGGCAGTAGTGTTCAGGACGTCTAGGGGGTCGTGCAGGGGGAGGTGTTTCAGGGTTTAGGGCAGTGCAGTGGTGTTCGGGCAGTGTTGGGGGTCTTGCTGGGGTGGTGTTTCAGGGTTTAGGGCAGTGGTGTTCGGGCAGTGTAGGGGTCTTGCTGGGGATGGTGTTTCAGGGTTTAGGGGAGTGTAGTGGTGTTCGGGCAGTGTGAGGGTCATGCTGGGGCTGGTGTTTCAGGGTTTAGGGCAGTGCAGTGTTGTTCGGGCAGAGTAGGGGGTCATGCAGGGGGGGGTGTTTCATGGTTTAGGGCAGTGCAGTGGTGTTCGGGCAGTGTTGGGGGTCTTGCTGGGGGTGGTGTTTCAGTGTTTAGGGCAGTGCAGTGGTGTTTGGGCAGTGTAGGGGTTTGTGCTGGGGGTGGTGTTTCAGGGTTTAGGGCAGTGCAGTAGTGTTCGGGCAGTGTAGTGGGTCATGCTGTGGTTGGTGTTTCAGGGTTTATGGCAGTGCAGTGGTGTTCGGGCAGTATAGGGGGTCGTGCTGGGGCTGGTGTTTCAGGTGTTAGGGCAGGGCAGTGGTGTTTGGGCAGTGTAGGGGGACATGCTGGCATTGGTGTTTCAGGGTTTAGGGCACAGCAGTGGTGTTTGGGCAGAGTAGGGGGAGGTGCTGGGATGGTGTTTTAGGTTTTAGGGCAGAGCAGTTTTGTTCGGGCAGGTTAGGGGGTCGTTCTGGGGGTGGTTTTTCAGGGTTTATGGCAGTGCAGTGGTGTTCCGGCAGTGTAGGGGGTCTTCCTGGGGATGGTGTTCAGGGTTTAGGGCAGGGCAGTGGTGTTCGGTCAGTGTGTGGGGGGTCGTGCAGGGGGTGGTGTTTCAGGGTTTAAGGCAGTGCAGTGGTGTTCGGGCAGTGTTGGGGGTCTTGCTGGGATGGTGTTTCAGGGTTTAGGGCAGTGGTGTTCCCGCAGTGTAGGGGTCTTGCTGGGGATGATGTTTCAGGGTTTAGGGGAGTGTGGTGGTGTTCGGGCAGTGCAGGAGGTCATGCTGGGGCTAGTGTCTCAGGGTTTAGGGCACAGCAGTGGTGTTCGAGCAGTGTAGGAGTTTGTGCTGGGGCTGGTGTTTCAGGGTTTAGGGCATTGCTGTGGTGTTCGAGCAGTGTAGGAGGTCATGCTGGAGCTGGTGTTTTAGGGTTTAGGGCAGTGCAGTGGTGTTCGGGCAGTGTAGGGGGTTGTGCTGGGGCTGGTGTTTCAGGGTTTAGGACAGTGCAGTTTTGTTCGGGCAGTGTAGTGGGTTGTGCTGGGGCTGGTGTTTCAGGGTTTAGGGCAATGCAGTGTTCTTCGGGCAGTGTAGGGGGTCGTGGTGGGGCTGGTGTTTCAGGGTTTAGGGCAGTACAGTTGTGTTGTGGCAGTGTTTGCGGTCATACTGGGTAGTGTTTCAGGGTTTAGGACAGAGCTGTGGTGTTCGGGCAGTGTAGGAGATCATGCTGGAGCTGGTGTTTCAGGGTTTAGGGCAGTGCTGTGGTGTTTGAGCAGTGTAGGAGGTCATGCTGGAGCTGGTGTTTCAGGGTTTAGGGCAGTGCAGTGGTGTTCTGGCAGTGTAGGGGGTAGTGCTGGGGCTGGTTTTTCAGGGTTGTGGACAGTGCAGTTTTGTTCGGGCAGTGTAGGGGGTCGTGCTGAGGCTGGTGTTTCAGGGTTTAGGGCAGTGCAGTGGTTTTCGGCCAGCACAGGGGGTCGTGCTGGTGCTGGTGTTTCAGGGTGTAGGGCAGAGCAGTGTTGTTTGGGCAGTGTAGGGGATCGTGCTGGTGCTGGTGTTTCAGGGTTTAGGGCAGAGCAGTTGTGTCCGGGCAGTGTAGGGGGTCATGCTGGGGTAGTGTTTCAGGGTTTATGGCAGTGCAGTGGTGTTCGGGCAGTGTAGGGGGTCTTGCTGGGGCTGGTGTTTCAGGGTTTAGGGCCCTGGTGTTCGGGCAGTGTAGGGGGCCGTGCTGGGGCTGGTGTTTCAGAGTTTAGGGCAGTGTAGTGGTGTTCGAGCGGTGAAGGAGGTCATGCTGGTGTTTCAGGGTTTTGGGCAGTGCAGTAGTGTTAGAGCAGTGTAGGAGGTCATGTTGGAGCTGGTGTTTCAGGGTTTAGGGCAGTGTAGTGGAGTTCGGGCAGTGTAGGGTGTTGTGCTGGGGCTGGTGTCTCAGGGTTTAGGACAGTGCAGTTTTGCTCGGGCAGTGTAGTGGGTCGTGCTGGGGCTGGTGTTTAGATTTTAGGGCAATGTAGTGGTGTTTGGGCAGTGTAGGGGGTTGTGCTGGGGGTGGTGTTTCAGGGTTTAGGGTAGTGTAGTGGTGTTCGGGCAGTGTGGGGGGTAGTGCTGGGGCTGGTGTTTCAGGGTTTAGGGCAGTGCAGGTTTGTTCGGGCAGTGTAGTGGGTCGTGCTGGGGCTGGTGTTTCAGAGTTTAGGGCAATGCAGTGGTGTTTGGGCAGTGTAGGGGGTTGTGCTGGGGGTGGTGTTTCAGGGTTTAGGGTAGTGTAGTGGTGTTCGGGCAGTGTAAGGGGACGTGATGGGGCTGGTGTTTCAGGGTTTAGGGCAGTGCAGTGGTGTTCAGGCAGTGTAGGGGGTCATGCTGGGGGTGGAGTTTCATGGTTTAGGGCAGGGCAGGGCAGTGGCGTTCGGGAGTGTAGGGGTTCGTGTTGCGGCTGGTGTTTCTGGGTTTTGGACAGTGCAGTGGTGTTCGGGCAGTGTAGGGCGCCGTGCTGGGGCTAGTGTTTCAGGGTGTAGGACAGTGCAGTAATGTTCAGGCAGTGTAGGGGGTCATGCTGGGGCTGGTGTTTCAGGGTTTAGGGCAGTGCAGTAGTGTTCGGGCAGTGTAGGGGGTCATGCTGGGGCTGGTGTTTCAGGGTTTAGGGCAGTGCAGTAGTGTTCGGGCAGTGTAGGGGGTCATGCTGGGGCTGGTGTTTCAGGGTTTAGGGCAGTGCAGTGGTGTTCCGGCATTGTAGGGGGTCATGTTGCAGCTGCAGTTTCAGGGTTCTGGGCAGAGCAGTGGTGTTTGGGAAGTGTTTGGGGTCATGCTGGGGGTGGTGTTTCAGGGTTTAGGGTAGTGCAGTGGTGTTCGGTCAGTGTAGGGTGTCGTGCTGGGGTTGTGTTTCAGGGTTTAGGGCAGTGCAGTGGTGTTCGGGCGGTGTAGGGGATCGTGCTGGGGGTGGTGTTTCAGGGTTTAGGGTAGTGTAGTGGTGTTCGGGCAGTGTAGGGGGTCTTGCTGGCGGTGGTGTTTCAGGGTTTAGGGCAGTGCAGTGGTGTTCGGGCAGTGTTGGGGGTCGTGTAGGGAGTGGTGTTTGAAGGTTTAGGGCGGTGCAGTGGTGTTCGGGCAGTGTTGTGGGTCTTGCTGAGGGTGGTGTTTCATGGATTAGGGCAGTGGTGTTCGGGCAGTGTAGGGGGTCTTGCTGGGGGTGGTGTTTCAGGGTTTAGGGCAGTGCAGTGGTGTTCGGGCATTGTGGGGGGTCATGCTCGGTGGTGTTTCAGGGTTTAGGACAGTGCAGTGGTGTTTGGGTAGTGTAGGGGGTCGTGCTGGGGGTGGCGTTTCAGGGTTTAGGGCAGTGCAGTGGTGTTTGGGCAGTGTGGGGGGTCGTGCTCGGTGGTGTTTCAGGGTATAGGGTAGTGCAGTGGTGTTCGGGCAGTGTAGGGGGTCGTGCTGGGGATGGTGTTTCAGGGTGTAGGGCAGAGCAGTGGTGTTCTGGCAGTGTAGTGGGTCGTGCTGGGGCTGGTGTTTCAGGGTTTATGGCACTGCAGTGGTGTTCGGGTAATGTAGGGGGTCGTGCTGGGGCTGGTGTTTCAGGTTTTAGAGCAGTGCAGTGGTGTTTGAGCATTATAGGGGGACATGCTGGCGGTGGTGTTTCAGGGTTTAGGGCAGAGCAGTGGAGTTCAGGCAGAGTAGGGGGAGGTGTTGGGATGGTGCTTTAAGTTTTAGGGCAGAGCAGTTTTGTTCGGGCAGTGTAGGGGGTCGTTCTGGGGGTAGTGTTTCAGGGTTTATGGCAGTGCAGTGGTGTTCCGGCAGTGTAGGGGGGCTTGCTGGGGCTGGTGTTTCAGGGTTTAGGGCAGGGCAGTAGTGTTCAGGACGTCTAGGGGGTCGTGCAGGGGGAGGTGTTTCAGGGTTTAGGGCAGTGCAGTGGTGTTCGGGCAGTGTTGGGGGTCTTGCTGGGGTGGTGTTTCAGGGTTTAGGGCAGTGGTGTTCGGGCAGTGTAGGGGTCTTGCTGGGGATGGTGTTTCAGGGTTTAGGGGAGTGTAGTGGTGTTCGGGCAGTGTGAGGGTCATGCTGGGGCTGGTGTTTCAGGGTTTAGGGCAGTGCAGTGTTGTTCGGGCAGAGTAGGGGGTCATGCAGGGGGGGGTGTTTCATGGTTTAGGGCAGTGCAGTGGTGTTCGGGCAGTGTTGGGGGTCTTGCTGGGGGTGGTGTTTCAGTGTTTAGGGCAGTGCAGTGGTGTTTGGGCAGTGTAGGGGTTTGTGCTGGGGGTGGTGTTTCAGGGTTTAGGGCAGTGCAGTAGTGTTCGGGCAGTGTAGTGGGTCATGCTGTGGTTGGTGTTTCAGGGTTTATGGCAGTGCAGTGGTGTTCGGGCAGTATAGGGGGTCGTGCTGGGGCTGGTGTTTCAGGTGTTAGGGCAGGGCAGTGGTGTTTGGGCAGTGTAGGGGGACATGCTGGCATTGGTGTTTCAGGGTTTAGGGCACAGCAGTGGTGTTTGGGCAGAGTAGGGGGAGGTGCTGGGATGGTGTTTTAGGTTTTAGGGCAGAGCAGTTTTGTTCGGGCAGGTTAGGGGGTCGTTCTGGGGGTGGTTTTTCAGGGTTTATGGCAGTGCAGTGGTGTTCCGGCAGTGTAGGGGGTCTTCCTGGGGATGGTGTTCAGGGTTCAGGGCAGGGCAGTGGTGTTCGGTCAGTGTGTGGGGGGTCGTGCAGGGGGTGGTGTTTCAGGGTTTAAGGCAGTGCAGTGGTGTTTGGGCAGTGTTGGGGGTCTTGCTGGGATGGTGTTTCAGGGTTTAGGGCAGTGGTGTTCCCGCAGTGTAGGGGTCTTGCTGGGGATGATGTTTCAGGGTTTAGGGGAGTGTGGTGGTGTTCGGGCAGTGCAGGAGGTCATGCTGGGGCTAGTGTCTCAGGGTTTAGGGCACAGCAGTGGTGTTCGAGCAGTGTAGGAGTTTGTGCTGGGGCTGGTGTTTCAGGGTTTAGGGCATTGCTGTGGTGTTCGAGCAGTGTAGGAGGTCATGCTGGAGCTGGTGTTTTAGGGTTTAGGGCAGTGCAGTGGTGTTCGGGCAGTGTAGGGGGTTGTGCTGAGGCTGGTGTTTCAGGGTTTAGGACAGTGCAGTTTTGTTCGGGCAGTGTAGTGGGTTGTGCTGGGGCTGGTGTTTCAGGGTTTAGGGCAATGCAGTGTTCTTCGGGCAGTGTAGGGGGTCGTGGTGGGGCTGGTGTTTCAGGGTTTAGGGCAGTACAGTTGTGTTGTGGCAGTGTTTGCGGTCATACTGGGTAGTGTTTCAGGGTTTAGGACAGAGCTGTGGTGTTCGGGCAGTGTAGGAGATCATGCTGGAGCTGGTGTTTCAGGGTTTAGGGCAGTGCTGTGGTGTTTGAGCAGTGTAGGAGGTCATGCTGGAGCTGGTGTTTCAGGGTTTAGGGCAGTGCAGTGGTGTTCTGGCAGTGTAGGGGGTAGTGCTGGGGCTGGTTTTTCAGGGTTGTGGACAGTGCAGTTTTGTTCGGGCAGTGTAGGGGGTCGTGCTGAGGCTGGTGTTTCAGGGTTTAGGGCAGTGCAGTGGTTTTCGGCCAGCACAGGGGGTCGTGCTGGTGCTGGTGTTTCAGGGTGTAGGGCAGAGCAGTGTTGTTTGGGCAGTGTAGGGGATCGTGCTGGTGCTGGTGTTTCAGGGTTTAGGGCAGAGCAGTTGTGTCCGGGCAGTGTAGGGGGTCATGCTGGGGTAGTGTTTCAGGGTTTACGGCAGTGCAGTGGTGTTCGGGCAGTGTAGGGGGACGTTCTGGGGTGGTGGTTCAGGGTTTAGGGCAGTTCAGTGGTGTTCGGACAGTGTAGAGGGTCTTGCTGGGGGTGGTGTGTCAGGGTTTTGGGCAGTGCAGTGGTGTTCGGGCAGAGTAGGGGGTCGTGCTGGGGCTGGTGTTTCAGGGTTTAGGACAGTGCAGTGGTGTTCGGGCAGTGTAGGGGGTCTTGATAGGGTTGGTGGTTCAGGGTTTAAGGCAGTGATGTTCGGGCAGTGTAGGGGGTCGTGCTGGGGCTGGTGTTTCACGGTTTAGGGCATTTCTGTGGTGTTCGGGCAGTGTAGGAGGTCATGCTGGAGCTGGTGTTTCAGGGTTTAGGGCAGTGCAGTGGTGTTCGGGCAGTGTAGTTGGTCGTGCTGGTGCTGTTGTTTCAGGGTTTAGGGCAATGCAGTGGTGTTCGGGCAGAGTAAGGTGTTGTGCTGGGGCTGGTATTTCAGGGTTTAGGGCAGTGAAGTTGTGTTCGGGCAGTGTTTGGGGTCATGCTGGGTGGTGTTTCAGGGTTTATGGCAGAGCAGTGGTGTTGGGGCAGAGTAGGGGGTCGTTCTGGGGCTGGTGTTTCTGCGTTTAGAGCAGTGCAGTGGTTTCGGACAGTGCAGGGGGTCATGTTGCGGATGTGGTTTCAGGGTTTTGGGCAGAGCAGTGGTGTTTGGGAAGTGTCGGCGTCATGCCGGAGGGTGGTGTTTCAGGGTTCTGGGCATTGCAGTGTTGTTCGGACACTGTAGGGTTTTGTGCGGGGGTGGTGTTTCAGGGTTTAGGTCAGTGCAGTGGTGTTCGGGCAGAGTAGGGGGTCGTGCTGGGGGTGGTGTTTTAGGGTTTAGGACAGTGCAGTGTTGTTCGGACAGTGTAGGAGGTCGTACTGGTACTGGTGTTTCAGGGTTTAGGGCAGTGCAGTGGTGTTCGGGCAGTGTAGGGGGTCCTGCTGGTGCTGATGTTTTAGGGTTTAGGACAGTGCCATTTTGTTCGGGCAGTGTAGGGGGTCGTCCTGGGGCTGGTGTTTCAGGGTTTAGGGCTGTGAAGTGGTGTTCGGGCAGTGTTGGAGGTCTTGCGGGAGGTGGTGTTTCAGGGTATAGGGCAGGGCAGTGGTGATTGGGCAGTGTAGGGGGTCGTGCAGGGGTGGTTTTTCAGGGTTTAGGGCAGTGCAGTGGTGTTCGGGCAGTGTTGGAGGTCTTGCGGGAGGTTGTGTTTCAGGGTATAGGGCAGTGGTGTTCGGGTTGTGTAGGGGGTCTTGCTGCGGGTGGTGTTTCAGGGTTTAGGGCAGTGCAGTGATGTTCGGGCAGTATGGGGGGTCATGCTCGGGTGGTGTTTCAGGGTTTAGGGCAGTGCAGTGGTGTTTGGGTAGTGTAGGGGGTCATGCTGGGGGTGATGTTTCAGGGTTTAGGGCAGTGCAGTGGTGTTCAGGCAGTGTAGGGGGTCTTGCTGGGTGTGGTGTTTCAGGGTTTAGTGCAGTGCAGTGATGTTCGGGCAGTGTAGGGGGTTGTGCAGGGGGTGGTGTTTCAGGGTTTAGGGCAGGGCAGTGGTGTTCGGGCAGTGTAGGCGGTCATGCAGGGGGTGGTGTTTCAGGGTTTAGGGCAGTGCAGTGGTGTTCAGGCAGTGTTCGGGGTCTTGCTGGGGGTGGTGTTTCAGGGTTTAGGGCAGTGGTGTGCGGGAAGTGTAGGGGGTCTTGCTGGGGGTGGTGTTTCAGGGTTTAGTGCAGTGCAGTGGTGTTCGGGCAGTTTAGGGGGTTGTGCCTGTGCTGGTGTTTCAGCGTTTAGGGCAGTGCAGTGGTGTTAGGGCAGTGTAGGGGGTCGTGTTGGGGCTGGTGTTTCAGGGCTTAGGGCAGTTCATTGGTGTTCGGGCAATGTAGAGCATCGTTCTGGTGCTGGTGTTTCAGGGTTTAGGGCAGAGCAGAGGTGTTCGGGCAGTGTAGGGGGCGTGCTGGGGCTGGTGTTTCAGGGTTTAGGTCAGTGCAGTGGTGTTTGGGCAGTGTATGAGGTCGTGCTGGGGCTGGTGTTTCAAGGTTTAGGGCAGTGCAGTGGTGTTCGGGCCTTGTGGGGGTCGTTCTGTGGCTGGTGTTTCAGGCTTTAGGGCAGTGCATTGGTGTTCGGGCAGTGTAGGGGGTGATTTTGGGGCTGGTGTTTTAGGGCATAGGGCAGAGCAGTGGTGTTCGGGCAGTGTAGGGGGTCATGCTGGGGCTGGTGTTTCAGGGATTAGGGTAGTGCAGTGGTGTTTGTGCAGTGTAGGGGATCATGCTGGGGCTGGTGGCTCAGGGTTTAGGGCACAGCAGTGGTGTTCGGCCAGTGTAGGGGGTCATGCTGGAGGTGGTGTTTCAGGGTTTAGGGCAGTTAGTGGTGGCCGAGCAGTGTAGCAGGTCGAGCTGGGGCTGGTGTTTCAGGGTTTAGGGTTGTGCAGTGGTGTTCGGGCAGTGTAGGGGGTCGTGCTGGGGCTGGTGTTTCAGGGTGTAGGGCAGACCAGTTGTGCTCGGGCAGTGTAGGGGGTCGTGCTGGGGCTGGTGTTTCAGGATTTAAGGCAGTGCAGTGTTGTTCGGGCAGAGTAGGGGGTCGTGCAGGGGGTGTGTTTCAGGGTTTAGGGTAATGCAGTGGTGTTCGGGCAGTGTTGGGGGTCTTGCTGGGGGTAGTGTTTCAGGGTTTAGACCATTGCAGTGGTGTTCGGGCAGTGTAGGTGTTCGTGCTTGGGGTGGTGTTTCAGGGTTTAGGGCAGTGAAGTGGTGTTCGGGCAGTGTAGGGGGTCGTGCTGGTGTTTCAGGTTTTAGGGCAGAGCAGTGGTGTTCGGACAGAGTAGGGGAAGGTGCTGGGGTGGTGTTTTAGGTTTTGGGGCAGAGCAGTGATGTTCGGGCAGTGTAGGGGGTCATTCTGGGGGTGGTGTTTCTGGGTTTATGGCAGTGCACTGGTGTTCGGGGAGTGTAGGGGGTTTTGCTGGGGCTGGTGTTTCAGGGTTTAGGGCAGGGCAGTGATGTTCGGGCAGTGTAGGGGGTTGTGCAGGGGATTGTGTTTCATGGTTTAGGACAGTGCAGTGGTGTTCGGGCAGTGTTGGGGGTCTTGCTGGTGGTGGTGTTTCAGGGTTTAGGGCAGTGGTGTTCGGGCAGTGTAGGGGTTTTGCTGGGGATGGTGTTTCTTGGGTTTAGGGGAGTGTAGTGGTGTTCGGTCAGTGTGAGAGTCATGCTGGGGGTGGTGTATCAGGGTGTAAGGCAGAGCAGTGGTGGTCGGGCAGTGCAAGGGGTCTTTCGGGAGCTGGTGTGTCAGGGTTTAGGGCAGTGCAGTGGTGTTCGGGCAGTGTAGGGCATCATGCTGGGGGTGGTGTTTCCGGGTTTAGGGCAGTTTAATGGTGGTCGGGCAGTGTAGGGGGTCTTGCTGGTGCTGGTGTTTCAGGGTTTAGGGCAGTGGTGTTCGGGCAGTGGAGGGGGTCGTGCTGGGGCTGGTTTTTCAGGGTTTAGGCCAGTGTAGTGGTGTTCGAGCAGTGCAGGAGGTCATGCTGGGGCTGGTGTTTCAGGGTTTAGAACACTGCAGTGGTGTTCGAGCAGTGTAGGAGGTCGTGATGGGGCTGGTGTTTCAGGGTTTAGGGCATTACAGTGGTGTTCGAGCAGTGTAGGATGTCATGCTGGAGCTGGTTTTTTAGGGTTTAGGGCAGTGCAGTGCTGTTCGGGCAGTGTAGGGGGTTGTGGTGGGGTTGGTGTTTCATGGTTTAGGACAGTGCAGTTTTGTTCGGGCAGTGTAGGGGGTCGTGCTGGGGCTGGTGTTTCAGGGTTTAGGGCAGTGGAGTTGTGTTCGGGCAGTGTTTGGGGTCATACTGGGTAGTGTTTCAGGGTTTAGGGCAGAGCAGTGGTGTTCGGGCAGTGTAGGAGGTCATGCTGGAGCTGGTGTTTCAGGATTTAGGGTAGTGCAGTGGTGTTTGAGCAGTGTAGGAGGTCATGCTGGAGCTGGTGTTTCAGGGTTGTGGACAGTGCAGTTTTGTTCGGGCAGTGTAGGGGGTCGTGCTGAGGCTGGTGTTTCAGGGTTTAGGGCAGTGCAGTGGTTTTCGGCCAGCACAGGGGGTCGTGCTGGTGCTGGTGTTTTTAGGGTTTAGGCAGTTCAGTGGTGTTCGGGCAGTGTAGGGGGTCGTGCTAGGGCCGGTTTATCAGGGTGAAGATAAGTGCAGTGTTGTTCGGGCAATGTAGGGGGTTGTGCTAGGGCTGGTGTTTCATGGTTTAGAGCAGTGCAGTGGTGTTCGGGCAGTGTAGCGGGTCGTGCTAGGGCCGGTGTTTCAGGTTTAGGGCAGTGCAGTTGTGTTCGGGCAGTGTAGTGGGTCGTGCTGGTGCCGGTGTTTCAGGGTGTAGGTCAGAGCAGTGGTGGTCGGGCAGTGTAGGGGGTCGTGCTGGGGCCATTGTTTCAGGGTTTAGGGCAGCGCAGTGGTGTTCGGACAGTGTAGGGGGTCATGCTGGGAGTGGTGTGTTAGGGATTAGGGCAGTGCAGTGGAGTTCTGGCAGAATAGGGGGTCGTGCTGGGGCTGGTGTTTCAGGGTTTAGGACAGTGCAGTGGTGTTCGGGCAGTGTAGGGTGTCATGATGTGGCTGGTGGTTCAGGGTTTAAGGCAGTGATGTTCGGGCAGCGTAGGGGGTCATGCTGAGGCTTGTGATTCAGGGTTTGGGGCAGTGCATGGGTGTTCGGGCAGTGTAGAGGGTCTTGCTGGTGCTGGTGTTTCAGGGTTTAGGGCAGTGGAGTGGTGATCAAGCAGTGTAGGAGGTCGTGCTGGGGATGGTGTTTCAGGGTTTAGGGCAATGCAGTGGTGCTCGGGCAGTGTAGGGGGTTGTGCTGGGGCTCTTGTTTCAGGGTTTAGGGCAGTGCAGTGGTGTTCGGGCAGTATAGCGGGTCGTGCTGGGTGTGGTGTTTTAGGGCATAGGGCAGTTTAGTGGTGGTCGGGCAGTGTAGGGGGTCATGCTTTGGCTGGAGTTTCAGGGTCTAGGGCAGTGGTGTTCGGTCAGTGTAGGGGTCGTGCTGGGGCTGGTGTATCAGGGTTTAGGGCAGTGTAGTGGTGTTCGAGCAGTGTAGGAGGTCATGCTGGTGTTTCAGGGTTTAGGACAGTGCTGTGGTGTTTGGGCAGTGTAGGGGGTCGTGCTGGGGCTGGCGTTTCAGGGTTTAGGATAGTGCAGTTTTGTTCGGGCAGTGTAAGGGTTCTTGCTGGGGCTGGTGTTTCAGGGTTGAGGGCAAAGCAATGGTGTTCAGGCAGTGTAGGGGGTTGTGCAGGGGGTGGTGTTCCAGGGTTTAGGTCAGGGCAGTGGTGTTCGGGCAGTGTAGGGGGTCGTGCAGGGGATGGTTTTTCAGGGTTTAGGGCAGTGCAGTTGTGTTTGGGTAGTAGTGGGGGTCTTGCTGGGGGTGGTGTTTCATGGTTTAGGGCAGTGGTGTTCGGGTTGTGTAGGGGGTATTGCAGGGGGTGGTGTTTCAGGGTTTAGGGCAGTGCAGTGGTGTACGGGCAGTGTGGGGGGTCATGCTCGGGTGGTATTTCAAGGTTTAGGGCAGTGCAGTGGTGTTTGGGTAGTGTAGGGGTCGTGCTGGGGTGGTGTTTTAGGCTTTAGGACAGTGCATTGCTGTTCGAACAGTTTAGGGGGTCTTGCTGGGGTGGTGTTTCAGGGTTTCAGGCAGTGCAGTGGTGTTCGGGCAATGTAGGGGGTTGTGCAGGGGGTGGTGTTTCAGGGTTTAGGGCAGGGCAGTGGTGCTCGGGCAGTGTAGGGGGTCGTGCAGGGGGTGGTGTTTCAGGGTTTAGGGCAGTGCAGTGGTGTTCAGGCAGTGTTGGGGGTCTTTCTGGGGGTGGTGTTTCAGGGTTTAGGGCAGTGGTGTGCGGGCAGTGTAGGGGGTCATTCTGGGGGTGGTGTTTCAGGGTTTATGGCAGTGCCGTGGTGTTCAGGCAGTGTAGGGGGTCTTGCTGGGGCTGGTGTTTCAGTGTTTAGGGCATGGCAGTGGTGTTCGGGAAGTGTAGGGGGTCGTGCAGGGGGTGGTGTTCCAGGCTGTAAGGCAGAGTAGTGGTGTTCGGGCAGTGTTTGGGGTCGTGCTGGGGGTGGTGTTTCTGGGTTTTGGGCAGTGCAGTTGTGTTTGTGCAGTGTAGGGGGTCTTGCTGGGGGTGGTGTTTCAGGGTTTAGGAGAGAGCAGTGGTGTTCGGGCAGTGTAGGGGTTCGTGCTGGGGCTGGTGTTTCAGGGCATAGGGCAGAGCAATGGTGTTCGGGCAGTGTAGGGGGTCATGCTGGGGCTGGTGGCTCAGGGTTTTGGGCAGTTTAGTGGTGTTCTGGCAGTGTAGGGGGTCATGCTGGGTCTGGTGTTTCAGGGTTTAGGGCAGTGGTGTTCGGGCAATGTAGGGGGTCATGCTCGGCTGGTGTTTCAGGGTTTTGGGCAGTGTAGTGGTGTTCGAGCAGTGTAGGAGTTCATGCTGGTGTTTCAGGGTTTAAGGCAGTGCAGTAGTGTTCGGACAGTGTAGGGGGTCGTGCTGGGGCTGGTGTTTCAGGGTTTAGGATAGTGCAGTTTTGATCGGGCAGTGTAGGGGATCGTGCTGGGGCTGGTGTTTCAGGGTTTAGGGCAATGCAGTGGTGTTCAGGCAGTGTAGTGGGTTGTGCTGGGGCTGGTGTTTCAGGATTTATGGCAGTGCAGTGGTGTTCGGGCAGTGTTGGGGGTCATGCTGGTGCTGGTGTTTCAGGTTTTAGGGCAGTGCAGTGGTGTTTAGGCAGTGTAGGGGGACATGCTGGCAGTGTTGTTTCAGGGTTTAGGGCAGAGCAGTGGTGTTCGGGCAGAGTAGGGGGAGGTGCTCGGGTGGTGTTTTAGGTTTTAGGGCAGAGCAGTGGTGTTCTGGCAGTGTAGGGGGTTGTGCAGGGGGTGGTGTTTCATGGTTTAGGGCAGTGCAGTGGTGTTCGGGCAGAGTAGGGGGAGGTGCTGGGGTGCTGTTTTAGGTTTTAGGGCAGAGCAGTGGGGTTCTGGCAGTGTAGGGCATCCTTCTGGGGGTGGTATTTCAGGGTTTATGGCAGTGCCGTGGTGTTGGGCAGTGTAGGGGGTCTTGCTGGAGCTGGTGTTTCAGTGTTTAGGGCAGGGCGGTGGTGTTCGGGCAGTGTAGGGGTTCGTGCAGGGGGTGGTGTTTCAGGGTTTAGGGCAGTGCAGTGGTGTTCGGGCAGTGTTGGGGGTCTTGCTGGGGGTGGTGTTTCAGGGTTTAGGGAAGTGGTGTTCGGGTAGTGTAGGGGTCTTGCTGGGTATGGTGTTTCAGGGTTTAGTTGAGTGTAGTGGTGTTTGGGCAGTGTGAGGGTCATGCTGGGGGTGGTGTTTCAGGGTGTAAGGCAGAGCAGTGGTGTTCAGGCAGTGCAGAGGTTCTTGCTGGGGCTGGTGTTTCAGGGTTTAGGGCAGTGCAGTGGTGTTCGGGCAGTGTAGGGCGTCGTGCTGGGGCTGGAGTTTCAGGGTCTAGGGCAGTGCAGTGATATTAGAGCAGTGTATGGGGTCATGCTGGGGCTGGTGTTTCAGGGATTAGGGCAGTGCAGTGATGTTCGGGAAGAGTAGGGGGTCATGCTGGGGCTGGTGTTTCAGGGTGTAAGGCAGAGTAGTGGTATTCGGGCAGTGTTTGGGGTCATGCTGGGGGTGGTGTTTCATGGTTTTGGGCAGTGCAGTGGTGATTAGGCAGTGTAGGGGGACATGCTGGCAGTGGTGTTTCAGGGTTTAGGGCAGAGCAGTGGTATTTCGGGCAGAGTAGGGGGAGGTGCTCGGGTGGTGTTTTAGGTTTTAGGGCAGAGCAGTGGTGTTCTGGCAGTGTAGGGGGTCGTGCAGGGGGTGGTGTTTCAGGGTTTAGGGCAGTGCAGTGGTGTTCGGGCAGAGTAGGGGGAGGTGCTGGGATGGTGTTTTAGGTTTTAGGGCAGAGCAGTGGTGTTCTGGCAGTGTAGGGCATCCTTCTGGGGGTGGTGTTTCACGGTTTAGGGAAGTGGTGTTCGGGTAGTGTAGGGGTCTTGCTGGGGATGATGTTTCAGGGTTTAGTTGAGTGTAGTGGTGTTTGGGCAGTGTGAGGGTCATGCTGGGGGTGGTGTTTCAGGGTGTAAGGCAGAGCAGTGGTGTTCAGGCAGTGCAGAGGGTCTTGCTGGGGGTGGTGTTGCAGGCTTTAGGGCAGTGCAGTGGTGTTCGGGCAGTGTGGGGGTAGTGCTGTGGCTGGTGTTTCAGGGTTTAGGGCAGTGCAGTGGTGTTCGGGCAGTGTAGGGCGTCGTGCTGGGGCTGGTGTTTCAGGGTCTAGGGCAGTGCAGTGATATTCGGGCAGTGTATGGGATCATGCTGGGGCTGGTGTTTCAGGGTTTAGGGCAGAGCAGTGATGTTCGGGAAGAGTAGGGGGTCATGCTGGGGCTGGTGTTTCAGGGTTTAGGGCAGAGCAGTAGTGATCGGGCAGAGTAGCGGTTCGTGCTGGGGGTGGTGTTCCAGGGTGTAAGGCAGAGTAGTGGTGTTCGGGCAGTGTTTGGGGTCGTGCTGGGGGTGGTGTTTCAGGGTTTTGGGCAGTGCAGTTGTGTTCGTGCAGTATAGGGGGTCTTGCTGGGGGTGGTGTTTCAGGGTTTAGGAGAGAGCAGTGGTGTTCGGGCAGTGTAGGGGGTCGTGCTGGGGCTGGTGTTTCAGGGCATAGGGCAGAGCAGTGGTGTTTGGGCAGTGTAGGTTGTCCTGCTGGGGCTGGTGATTCAGGGACTAGGGCAGTGCAGTGGTGTTCGGGCAGTGTAGAGGTCATGCTGGGGCTGGTGGCTCAGGGTTTAGGGCAGAGAAGTGGTGTTCGGGCACTGTAGGGGGTTGTGCTGGGGGTGGTGTTTCAGGGTTTAGGGCAGTTTGGTGGTGTTCGGGCAGTGTAGTGGGTTGTGCTGGGGCTGGTGTTTCAGGATTTATGGCAGTGCAGTAGTTTTCGGGCAGTGTAGGGGGTCATGCTGGTGTTTCAGGTTTAATGGCAGTGAAGTGGTGTTTGGGCAGTGTAGGGGGACATGCTGGCAGTGGTGTTTCAGGGTTTAGGGCAGAGCAGTGGTGTTCGGGCAGAGTAGGGGAAAGTGCTGGGGTGGAGTTTTAGGTTTTAGGGCACAGCAGTGGTGTTCTGGCAGTGTAGGGCATCCTTCTGGGGGTGGTGTTTCAGGGTTTATTGCAGTGCCGTGGTGTTCGGGCAGTGTAGGGGGTCTTGCTGGGGCTGGTGTTTCAGGGTTTATGGCAGTGCCATGGTGTTCGGGCAGTGTAGGGGGTCTTGCTGGGGCTGGTGTTTCAGGGTTTAGGGCAGTGCAGTGGTGTTCGGGCAGTGTTGGGGGTCTTGCTGGGGGTGGTGTTTCAGTGTTTAGGGGAGTGGTGTTCGGGCAGTGTAGGGGTCTTGCTGGGGATGGTTTTTCAGGGTTTAGGTGCGTGTAGTGGTGTTTGGGCAGTGTAGGGTGTTGTGCTGGGGCTGGTGTCTCAGGGTTTAGGACAGTGCAGTTTTGTTCGGACAGTATAGTGGGTCGTGCTGGGGCTGGTGTTTCAGGGTTTAGGGCAATGCAGTGGTGTTCGGGCAGTGTAGGGGGTCTTGCTGGGGGTGGTGTTGCAGTGCAATGGTGTTCGGGCAGTGTGAGGGGTAGTGCTGGGGGTGGTGTTTCAGGGTTTAGGGCAGTTTAGTGGTGTTCTGGCAGTGTAGGGGGTCATGCTGGGTCTGGTGTTTCAGGGTTTAGGGCAGTGGTGTTCGGGCAGTGTACGGGGTCGTGCTGGTGCTGGTGTAACAGGGTTTAGGTCAGTGTAGTGGTGTTCAGGCAGTGCAGAGGGTCATGCTGGGGGTGGTGTTGCAGGCTTTAGGGCAGTGCAGTGGTGTTCGGGCAGTGTGGGGGTAGTGCTGGGGCTGGTGTTTCAGGGTTTAGGGCAGTGCAGTGGTGTTCGGGCAGTGTAGGGCGTCGTGCTGGGGCTGGTGTTTCAGGGTCTAGGGCAGTGCAGTGATATTCGGGCAGTGTATGGGATCATGCTGGGGCTGGTGTTTCAGGGTTTAGGGCAGTGCAGTGATGTTCGGGAAGAGTAGGGGGTCATGCTGGGGCTGGTGTTTCAGGGTTTAGGGCAGAGCAGTAGTGATCGGGCAGAGTAGCGGTTCGTGCTTGGGGTGGTGTTCCAGGGTGTAAGGCAGAGTAGTGGTGTTCGGGCAGTGTTTGGGGTCGTGCTGGGGGTGGTGTTTCAGGGTTTTGGGCAGTGCAGTTGTGTTTGTGCAGTATAGGGGGTCTTGCTGGGGGTGGTGTTTCAGGGTTTAGGAGAGAGCAGTGGTGTTCGGGCAGTGTAGGGGGTCGTGCTGGGGCTGGTGTTTCAGGGCATAGGGCAGAGCAGTGGTGTTTGGGCAGTGTAGGTTGTCCTGCTGGGGCTGGTGATTCAGGGACTAGGGCAGTGCAGTGGTGTTCGGGCAGTGTAGAGGTCATGCTGGGGCTGGTGGCTCAGGGTTTAGGGAAGAGAAGTGGTGTTCGGGCACTGTAGGGGGTCGTGCTGGGGGTGGTGTTTCAGGGTTTAGGGCAGTTTGGTGGTGTTCGGGCAGTGTAGTGGGTTGTGCTGGGGCTGGTGTTTCAGGATTTATGGCAGTGCACTAGTTTTCGGGCAGTGTAGGGGGTCATGCTGGTGTTTCAGGTTTAATGGCAGTGAAGTGGTGTTTGGGCTGTGTAGGGGGACATGCTGGCAGTGGTGTTTCAGGGTTTAGGGCAGAGCAGTGGTGTTCGGGCAGAGTAGGGGGAGGTGCTGGGGTGGAGTTTTAGGTTTTAGGGCACAGCAGTGGTGTTCTGGCAGTGTAGGGCATCCTTCTGGGGGTGGTGTTTCAGGGTTTATTGCAGTGCCGTGGTGTTCGGGCAGTGTAGGGGGTCTTGCTGGGGCTGGTGTTTCAGGGTTTATGGCAGTGCCATGGTGTTTGGGCAGTGTAGGGGGTCTTGCTGGGGCTGGTGTTTCAGGGTTTAGGGCAGTGCAGTGGTGTTCGGGCAGTGTTGGGGGTCTTGCTGGGGGTGGTGTTTCAGGGTTTAGAGAAGTGGTGTTCGGGCAGTGTAGGGGTCTTGCTGGGGATGGTGTTTCAGGGTTTAGGTCAGTGTAGTGGTGTTTGGGCAGTGTAGGGTGTTGTGCTGGGGCTGGTGTCTCAGGGTTTAGGACAGTGCAGTTTTGTTCGGACAGTATAGTGGGTCGTGCTGGGGCTGGTGTTTCAGGGTTTAGGGCAATGCAGTGGTGTTCGGGCAGTGTAGGGGGTCTTGCTGGGGGTGGTGTTGCAGTGTTTAGGCAGTGCAGTGGTGTTCGGGCAGTGTGAGGGGTAGTGCTGGGGGTGGTGTTTCAGGGTTTAGGGCAGTTTAGTGGTGTTCTGGTAGTGTAGGGGGTCATGCTGGGTCTGGTGTTTCAGGGTTTAGGGCAGTGGTGTTCGGGCAGTGTACGGGGTCGTGCTGGTGCTGGTGTATCAGGGTTTAGGGCAGTGTAGTGGTGTTCGAGCAGTGTAGGAGGTCATGCTGGTGTTTTAGAGTTTAGGGCAGTGCAGTATTGTTCGGGCACTGTAGGGGGTCGTGCTGAGGCTGGTGTTTCAGGGTTTAGGATAGTGCAGTTTTGTTCGGGCTGTGTAGGGGATCGTGCTGGGGCTGGTGTTTCAGGGTTTAGGGCAATGCAGTGGTGTTCGGGCAGTGTAGTGGGTTGTGCTGGGGCTGGTGTTTCAGGATTTATGGCAGTGCAGTAGTGTTCGGGCAGTGTAGGGGGTCATGCTGGTGCTGGTGTTTCAGGTTTAAGGGCAGTGCAGTGGTGTTTGGGCAGTGTAGGGGGACATGCTGGCAGTGGTGTTTCAGGATTTAGGGCAGAGCCGTGGTGTTCGGGCAGTGTAGGGGGTCTTTCTGGGGCTGGTGTTTCAGGGTTTATGGCAGTGCCGTGGTATTCGGGCAGTGTAGGGGGTCTTGCTGGGGCTGGTGTTTCAGGGTTTAGGTCAGTGCAGTCGTGTTCGGGCAGTGTTGGGGGTCTTACTGGGGGTGGTGTTTCAGGGTTTAGGGAAGTGGTGTTCGGGCAGTGTAGGGGTCTTGCTGGGGCTGGTGATTCAGGGACTAGGGCAGTGCAGTGGTGTTCGGGCAGTGTAGAGGTCATGCTGGGGCTGGTGGCTCAGGGTTTAGGGCAGAGAAGTGGTGTTCGGGCACTGTAGGGGGTCGTGCTGGGGGTGGTGTTTCAGGGTTTAGGGCAGTTTGGTGGTGTTCGGGCAGTGTAGCGGGTTTTGCTGGGGCTGGTGTTTCAGGATTTATGGCAGTGCAGTAGTTTTCGGGCAGTGTAGGGGTCATGCTGGTGTTTCAGGTTTAATGGCAGTGAAGTGGTGTTTGGGCTGTGTAGGTTGTCCTGCTGGGGCTGGTGATTCAGGGACTAGGGCAGTGCAGTGGTGTTCGGGCAGTGTAGAGGTCATGCTGGGGCTGGTGTCTCAGGGTTTAGGGCAGAGAAGTGGTGTTCGGGCACTGTAGGGGGTCGTGCTGGGGGTGGTGTTTCAGGGTTTAGGGCAGTTTGGTGGTGTTCGGGCAGTGTAGTGGGTTGTGCTGGGGCTGGTGTTTCAGGATTTATGGCAGTGCAGTAGTTTTCGGGCAGTGTAGGGGGTCATGCTGGTGTTTCAGGTTTAATGGCAGTGAAGTGGTGTTTGGGCTGTGTAGGGGGACATGCTGGCAGTGGTGTTTCAGGGTTTAGGGCAGAGCAGTGGTGTTCGGGCAGAGTAGGGGGAGGTGCTGGGGTGGAGTTTTAGGTTTTAGGGCACAGCAGTGGTGTTCTGGCAGTGTAGGGCATCCTTCTGGGGGTGGTGTTTCAGGGTTTATTGCAGTGCCGTGGTGTTCGGGCAGTGTAGGGGGTCTTGCTGGGGCTGGTGTTTCAGGGTTTATGGCAGTGACATGGTGATCGGGCAGTGTAGGGGGTCTTGCTGGGGCTGGTGTTTCAGGGTTTAGGGCAGTGCAGTGGTGTTCGGGCAGTGTTGGGGGTCTTGCTGGGGGTGGTGTTTCAGGGTTTAGAGAAGTGGTGTTCGGGCAGTGTAGGGGTCTTGCTGGGGATGGTGTTTCAGGGTTTAGGTCAGTGTAGTGGTGTTTGGGCAGTGTAGGGTGTTGTGCTGGGGCTGGTGTCTCAGGGTTTAGGACAGTGCAGTTTTGTTCGGACAGTATAGTGGGTCGTGCTGGGGCTGGTGTTTCAGGGTTTAGGGCAATGCAGTGGTGTTCGGGCAGTGTAGGGGGTCTTGCTGGGGGTGGTGTTGCAGTGTTTAGGCAGTGCAGAGGTGTTCGGGCAGTGTGAGGGGTAGTGCTGGGGGTGGTGTTTCAGGGTTTAGGGCAGTTTAGTGGTGTTCTGGCAGTGTAGGGGGTCATGCTGGGTCTGGTGTTTCAGGGTTTAGGGCAGTGGTGTTCGGGCAGTGTACGGGGTCGTGCTGGTGCTGGTGTATCAGGGTTTAGGGCAGTGTAGTTGTGTTCGAGCAGTGTAGGAGGTCATGCTGGTGTTTCAGAGTTTAGGGCAGTGCAGTATTGTTCGGGCACTGTAGGGGGTCGTGCTGAGGCTGGTGTTTCAGGGTTTAGGATAGTGCAGTTTTGTTCGGGCTGTGTAGGGGATCGTGCTGGGGTTGGTGTTTCAGGTTTTAGGGCAATGCAGTGGTGTTCGGGCAGTGTAGTGGGTTGTGCTGGGGCTGGTGTTTCAGGATTTATGGCAGTGCAGTAGTGTTCGGGCAGTGTAGGGGGTCATGCTGGTGCTGGTGTTTCAGGTTTAAGGGCAGTGCAGTGGTGTTTGGGCAGTGTAGGGGGACATGCTGGCAGTGGTGTTTCAGGGTTTAGGGCAGAGCCGTGGTGTTCGGGCAGTGTAGGGGGTCTTTCTGGGGCTGGTGTTTCAGGGTTTATGGCAGTGCCGTGGTGTTCGGGCAGTGTAGGGGGTCTTGCTGGGGCTGGTGTTTCAGGGTTTAGGTCAGTGCAGTCGTGTTCGGGCAGTGTTGGGGGTCTTGCTGGGGGTGGTGTTTCAGGGTTTAGGGAAGTGGTGTTCGGGCAGTGTAGGGGTCTTGCTGGGGATGGTGTTTCAGGGTTTAGGTGAGTGTAGTGGTGTTTGGGCAGTGTGAGGGTCATGCTGGGGGTGGTGTTTCAGGGTGTAAGGCAGAGCAGTGGTGTTCGGGCAGTGCAGAGGGTCTTGCTGGGGGTGGTGTTGCAGGGTTTAGGGTAGTGCAGTGGTGTTCGGGCAGTGTGGGGGTAGTGCTGGGGCTGGTGTTTCAGGGTTTAGGGCAGTGCAGTGGTGTTCGGGCAGTGTAGGGCATCGTGCTGGGGCTGGTGTTTCAGCTTGTAGGGCAGTGCAGTAGTTTTCGGGCAGTGTAGGAGGTCATGCTGGTGTTTCAGGTTTAATGGCAGTGAAGTGGTGTTTGGGCAGTGTAGGGGGACATGCTGGCAGTGGTGTTTCAGGGTTTAGGGCAGAGCAGTGGTGTTCGGGCAGAGTAGGGGGAGGTGCTGGGGTGGTGTTTTAGGTTTTAGGGCACAGCAGTGATGTTCTGGCAGTGTAAGGCATCCTTCTGGGGGTGGTGTTTCAGGGTTTATTGCAGTGCCGTGGTGTTCGGGCAGTGTAGGGGGTCTTGCTGGGGCTGGTGTTTCAGGGTTTATGGCAGTGCCATGGTGTTCGGGCAGTGTAGGGGGTCTTGCTGGGGCTGGTGTTTCAGGGTTTAGGGCAGTGCAGTGGTGTTCGGGCAGTGTTGGGGGTCTTGCTGGGGGTGGTGTTTCAGTGTTTAGGGGAGTGGTGTTCGGGCAGTGTAGGGGTCTTGCTGGGGATGGTTTTTCAGGGTTTAGGTGAGTGTAGTGGTGTTTGGGCAGTGTAGGGTGTTGTGCTGGGGCTGGTGTCTCAGGGTTTAGGACAGTGCAGTTTTGTTCGGACAGTATAGTGGGTCCTGCTGGGGCTGGTGTTTCAGGGTTTAGGGCAATGCAGTGGTGTTCGGGCAGTGTAGGGGGTCTTGCTGGGGGTGGTGTTTCAGGGTTTATGGCAGTGACATGGTGATCGGGCAGTGTAGGGGGTCTTGCTGGGGCTGGTGTTTCAGGGTTTAGGGCAGTGCAGTGGTGTTCGGGCAGTGTAGGGGGTCTTGCTGGGGGTGGTGTTGCAGTGTTTAGGCAGTGCAATGGTGTTCGGGCAGTGTGAGGGGTAGTGCTGGGGGTGGTGTTTCAGGGTTTAGGGCAGTTTAGTGGTGTTCTGGCAGTGTAGGGGGTCATGCTGGGTCGGGTGTTTCAGGGTTTAGGGCAGTGGTGTTCGGGCAGTGTACGGGGTCGTGCTGGTGCTGGTGTAACAGGGTTTAGGTCAGTGTAGTGGTGTTCAGGCAGTGCAGAGGGTCTTGCTGGGGGTGGTGTTGCAGGCTTTAGGGCAGTGCAGTGGTGTTCGGGCAGTGTGGGGGTAGTGCTGGGGCTGGTGTTTCAGGGTTTAGGGCAGTGCAGTGGTGTTCGGGCAGTGTAGGGCGTCGTGCTGGGGCTGGTGTTTCAGGGTCTAGGGCAGTGCAGTGATATTCGGGCAGTGTATGGGATCATGCTGGGGCTGGTGTTTCAGGGTTTAGGGCAGTGCAGTGATGTTCGGGAAGAGTAGGGGGTCATGCTGGGGCTGGTGTTTCAGGGTTTAGGGCAGAGCAGTAGTGATCGGGCAGAGTAGCGGTTCGTGCTGGGGGTGGTGTTCCAGGGTGTAAGGCAGAGTAGTGGTGTTCGGGCAGTGTTTGGGGTCGTGCTGGGGGTGGTGTTTCAGGGTTTTGGGCAGTGCAGTTGTGTTTGTGCAGTATAGGGGGTCTTGCTGGGGGTGGTGTTTCAGGGTTTAGGAGAGAGCAGTGGTGTTCGGGCAGTGTAGGGGGTCGTGCTGGGGCTGGTGTTTCAGGGCATAGGGCAGAGCAGTGGTGTTTGGGCAGTGTAGGTTGTCCTGCTGGGGCTGGTGATTCAGGGACTAGGGCAGTGCAGTGGTGTTCGGGCAGTGTAGAGGTCATGCTGGGGCTGGTGGCTCAGGGTTTAGGGCAGAGAAGTGGTGTTCGGGCACTGTAGGGGGTCGTGCTGGGGGTGGTGTTTCAGGGTTTAGGGCAGTTTGGTGGTGTTCGGGCAGTGTAGTGGGTTGTGCTGGGGCTGGTGTTTCAGGATTTATGGCAGTGCACTAGTTTTCGGGCAGTGTAGGGGGTCATGCTGGTGTTTCAGGTTTAATGGCAGTGAAGTGGTGTTTGGGCTGTGTAGGGGGACATGCTGGCAGTGGTGTTTCAGGGTTTAGGGCAGAGCAGTGGTGTTCGGGCAGAGTAGGGGGAGGTGCTGGGGTGGAGTTTTAGGTTTTAGGGCACAGCAGTGGTGTTCTGGCAGTGTAGGGCATCCTTCTGGGGGTGGTGTTTCAGGGTTTATTGCAGTGCCGTGGTGTTCGGGCAGTGTAGGGGGTCTTGCTGGGGCTGGTGTTTCAGGGTTTATGGCAGTGCCATGGTGTTCGGGCAGTGTAGGGGGTCTTGCTGGGGCTGGTGTTTCAGGGTTTAGGGCAGTGCAGTGGTGTTCGGGCAGTGTTGGGGGTCTTGCTGGGGGTGGTGTTTCAGGGTTTAGAGAAGTGGTGTTCGGGCAGTGTAGGGGTCTTGCTGGGGATGGTGTTTCAGGGTTTAGGTCAGTGTAGTGGTGTTTGGGCAGTGTAGGGTGTTGTGCTGGGGCTGGTGTCTCAGGGTTTAGGACAGTGCAGTTTTGTTCGGACAGTATAGTGGGTCGTGCTGGGGCTGGTGTTTCAGGGTTTAGGGCAATGCAGTGGTGTTCGGGCAGTGTAGGGGGTCTTGCTGGGGGTGGTGTTGCAGTGTTTAGGCAGTGCAGTGGTGTTCGGGCAGTGTGAGGGGTAGTGCTGGGGGTGGTGTTTCAGGGTTTAGGGCAGTTTAGTGGTGTTCTGGTAGTGTAGGGGGTCATGCTGGGTCTGGTGTTTCAGGGTTTAGGGCAGTGGTGTTCGGGCAGTGTACGGGGTCGTGCTGGTGCTGGTGTATCAGGGTTTAGGGCAGTGTAGTGGTGTTCGAGCAGTGTAGGAGGTCATGCTGGTGTTTCAGAGTTTAGGGCAGTGCAGTATTGTTCGGGCACTGTAGGGGGTCGTGCTGAGGCTGGTGTTTCAGGGTTTAGGATAGTGCAGTTTTGTTCGGGCTGTGTAGGGGATCGTGCTGGGGCTGGTGTTTCAGGGTTTAGGGCAATGCAGTGGTGTTCGGGCAGTGTAGTGGGTTGTGCTGGGGCTGGTGTTTCAGGATTTATGGCAGTGCAGTAGTGTTCGGGCAGTGTAGGGGGTCATGCTGGTGCTGGTGTTTCAGGTTTAAGGGCAGTGCAGTGGTGTTTGGGCAGTGTAGGGGGACATGCTGGCAGTGGTGTTTCAGGATTTAGGGCAGAGCCGTGGTGTTCGGGCAGTGTAGGGGGTCTTTCTGGGGCTGGTGTTTCAGGGTTTATGGCAGTGCCATGGTGTTCGGGCAGTGTAGGGGGTCTTGCTGGGGCTGGTGTTTCAGGGTTTAGGTCAGTGCAGTCGTGTTCGGGCAGTGTTGGGGGTCTTACTGGGGGTGGTGTTTCAGGGTTTAGGGAAGTGGTGTTCGGGCAGTGTAGGGGTCTTGCTGGGGCTGGTGATTCAGGGACTAGGGCAGTGCAGTGGTGTTCGGGCAGTGTAGAGGTCATGCTGGGGCTGGTGGCTCAGGGTTTAGGGCAGAGAAGTGGTGTTCGGGCACTGTAGGGGGTCGTGCTGGGGGTGGTGTTTCAGGGTTTAGGGCAGTTTGGTGGTGTTCGGGCAGTGTAGCGGGTTGTGCTGGGGCTGGTGTTTCAGGATTTATGGCAGTGCAGTAGTTTTCGGGCAGTGTAGGGGTCATGCTGGTGTTTCAGGTTTAATGGCAGTGAAGTGGTGTTTGGGCTGTGTAGGTTGTCCTGCTGGGGCTGGTGATTCAGGGACTAGGGCAGTGCAGTGGTGTTCTGGCAGTGTAGAGGTCATGCTGGGGCTGGTGGCTCAGGGTTTAGGGCAGAGAAGTGGTGTTCGGGCACTGTAGGGGGTCGTGCTGGGGGTGGTGTTTCAGGGTTTAGGGCAGTTTGGTGGTGTTCGGGCAGTGTAGTGGGTTGTGCTGGGGCTGGTGTTTCAGGATTTATGGCAGTGCAGTAGTTTTCGGGCAGTGTAGGGGGTCATGCTGGTGTTTCAGGTTTAATGGCAGTGAAGTGGTGTTTGGGCTGTGTAGGGGGACATGCTGGCAGTGGTGTTTCAGGGTTTAGGGCAGAGCAGTGGTGTTCGGGCAGAGTAGGGGGAGGTGCTGGGGTGGAGTTTTAGGTTTTAGGGCACAGCAGTGGTGTTCTGGCAGTGTAGGGCATCCTTCTGGGGGTGGTGTTTCAGGGTTTATTGCAGTGCCGTGGTGTTCGGGCAGTGTAGGGGGTCTTGCTGGGGCTGGTGTTTCAGGGTTTATGGCAGTGACATGGTGATCGGGCAGTGTAGGGGGTCTTGCTGGGGCTGGTGTTTCAGGGTTTAGGGCAGTGCAGTGGTGTTCGGGCAGTGTAGGGGGTCTTGCTGGGGGTGGTGTTGCAGTGTTTAGGCAGTGCAATGGTGTTCGGGCAGTGTGAGGGGTAGTGCTGGGGGTGGTGTTTCAGGGTTTAGGGCAGTTTAGTGGTGTTCTGGCAGTGTAGGGGGTCATGCTGGGTCGGGTGTTTCAGGGTTTAGGGCAGTGGTGTTCGGGCAGTGTACGGGGTCGTGCTGGTGCTGGTGTAACAGGGTTTAGGTCAGTGTAGTGGTGTTCAGGCAGTGCAGAGGGTCTTGCTGGGGGTGGTGTTGCAGGCTTTAGGGCAGTGCAGTGGTGTTCGGGCAGTGTGGGGGTAGTGCTGGGGCTGGTGTTTCAGGGTTTAGGGCAGTGCAGTGGTGTTCGGGCAGTGTAGGGCGTCGTGCTGGGGCTGGTGTTTCAGGGTCTAGGGCAGTGCAGTGATATTCGGGCAGTGTATGGGATCATGCTGGGGCTGGTGTTTCAGGGTTTAGGGCAGTGCAGTGATGTTCGGGAAGAGTAGGGGGTCATGCTGGGGCTGGTGTTTCAGGGTTTAGGGCAGAGCAGTAGTGATCGGGAAGAGTAGCGGTTCGTGCTGGGGGTGGTGTTCCAGGGTGTAAGGCAGAGTAGTGGTGTTCGGGCAGTGTTTGGGGTCGTGCTGGGGGTGGTGTTTCAGGGTTTTGGGCAGTGCAGTTGTGTTTGTGCAGTATAGGGGGTCTTGCTGGGGGTGGTGTTTCAGGGTTTAGGAGAGAGCAGTGGTGTTCGGGCAGTGTAGGGGGTCGTGCTGGGGCTGGTGTTTCAGGGCATAGGGCAGAGCAGTGGTGTTTGGGCAGTGTAGGTTGTCCTGCTGGGGCTGGTGATTCAGGGACTAGGGCAGTGCAGTGGTGTTTGGGCAGTGTAGAGGTCATGCTGGGGCTGGTGGCTCAGGGTTTAGGGCAGAGAAGTGGTGTTCGGGCACTGTAGGGGGTCGTGCTGGGGGTGGTGTTTCAGGGTTTAGGGCAGTTTGGTGGTGTTCGGGCAGTGTAGTGGGTTGTGCTGGGGCTGGTGTTTCAGGATTTATGGCAGTGCACTAGTTTTCGGGCAGTGTAGGGGGTCATGCTGGTGTTTCAGGTTTAATGGCAGTGAAGTGGTGTTTGGGCTGTGTAGGGGGACATGCTGGCAGTGGTGTTTCAGGGTTTAGGGCAGAGCAGTGGTGTTCGGGCAGAGTAGGGGGAGGTGCTGGGGTGGAGTTTTAGGTTTTAGGGCACAGCAGTGGTGTTCTGGCAGTGTAGGGCATCCTTCTGGGGGTGGTGTTTCAGGGTTTATTGCAGTGCCGTGGTGTTCGGGCAGTGTAGGGGGTCTTGCTGGGGCTGGTGTTTCAGGGTTTATGGCAGTGCCATGGTGTTCGGGCAGTGTAGGGGGTCTTGCTGGGGCTGGTGTTTCAGGGTTTAGGGCAGTGCAGTGGTGTTCGGGCAGTGTTGGGGGTCTTGCTGGGGGTGGTGTTTCAGGGTTTAGAGAAGTGGTGTTCGGGCAGTGTAGGGGTCTTGCTGGGGATGGTGTTTCAGGGTTTAGGTCAGTGTAGTGGTGTTTGGGCAGTGTAGGGTGTTGTGCTGGGGCTGGTGTCTCAGGGTTTAGGACAGTGCAGTTTTGTTCGGACAGTATAGTGGGTCGTGCTGGGGCTGGTGTTTCAGGGTTTAGGGCAATGCAGTGGTGTTCGGGCAGTGTAGGGGGTCTTGCTGGGGGTGGTGTTGCAGTGTTTAGGCAGTGCAGTGGTGTTCGGGCAGTGTGAGGGGTAGTGCTGGGGGTGGTGTTTCAGGGTTTAGGGCAGTTTAGTGGTGTTCTGGTAGTGTAGGGGGTCATGCTGGGTCTGGTGTTTCAGGGTTTAGGGCAGTGGTGTTCGGGCAGTGTACGGGGTCGTGCTGGTGCTGGTGTATCAGGGTTTAGGGCAGTGTAGTGGTGTTCGAGCAGTGTAGGAGGTCATGCTGGTGTTTCAGAGTTTAGGGCAGTGCAGTATTGTTCGGGCACTGTAGGGGGTCGTGCTGAGGCTGGTGTTTCAGGGTTTAGGATAGTGCAGTTTTGTTCGGGCTGTGTAGGGGATCGTGCTGGGGCTGGTGTTTCAGGGTTTAGGGCAATGCAGTGGTGTTCGGGCAGTGTAGTGGGTTGTGCTGGGGCTGGTGTTTCAGGATTTATGGCAGTGCAGTAGTGTTCGGGCAGTGTAGGGGGTCATGCTGGTGCTGGTGTTTCAGGTTTAAGGGCAGTGCAGTGGTGTTTGGGCAGTGTAGGGGGACATGCTGGCAGTGGTGTTTCAGGGTTTAGGGCAGAGCCGTGGTGTTCGGGCAGTGTAGGGGGTCTTTCTGGGGCTGGTGTTTCAGGGTTTATGGCAGTGCCGTGGTGTTCGGGCAGTGTAGGGGGTCTTGCTGGGGCTGGTGTTTCAGGGTTTAGGTCAGTGCAGTCGTGTTCGGGCAGTGTTGGGGGTCTTACTGGGGGTGGTGTTTCAGGGTTTAGGGAAGTGGTGTTCGGGCAGTGTAGGGGTCTTGCTGGGGCTGGTGATTCAGGGACTAGGGCAGTGCAGTGGTGTTCGGGCAGTGTAGAGGTCATGCTGGGGCTGGTGGCTCAGGGTTTAGGGCAGAGAAGTGGTGTTCGGGCACTGTAGGGGGTCGTGCTGGGGGTGGTGTTTCAGGGTTTAGGGCAGTTTGGTGGTGTTCGGGCAGTGTAGCGGGTTGTGCTGGGGCTGGTGTTTCAGGATTTATGGCAGTGCAGTAGTTTTCGGGCAGTGTAGGGGTCATGCTGGTGTTTCAGGTTTAATGGCAGTGAAGTGGTGTTTGGGCTGTGTAGGTTGTCCTGCTGGGGCTGGTGATTCAGGGACTAGGGCAGTGCAGTGGTGTTCGGGCAGTGTAGAGGTCATGCTGGGGCTGGTGGCTCAGGGTTTAGGGCAGAGAAGTGGTGTTCGGGCACTGTAGGGGGTCGTGCTGGGGGTGGTGTTTCAGGGTTTAGGGCAGTTTGGTGGTGTTCGGGCAGTGTAGTGGGTTGTGCTGGGGCTGGTGTTTCAGGATTTATGGCAGTGCAGTAGTTTTCGGGCAGTGTAGGGGGTCATGCTGGTGTTTCAGGTTTAATGGCAGTGAAGTGGTGTTTGGGCTGTGTAGGGGGACATGCTGGCAGTGGTGTTTCAGGGTTTAGGGCAGAGCAGTGGTGTTCGGGCAGAGTAGGGGGAGGTGCTGGGGTGGAGTTTTAGGTTTTAGGGCACAGCAGTGGTGTTCTGGCAGTGTAGGGCATCCTTCTGGGGGTGGTGTTTCAGGGTTTATTGCAGTGCCGTGGTGTTCGGGCAGTGTAGGGGGTCTTGCTGGGGCTGGTGTTTCAGGGTTTATGGCAGTGACATGGTGATCGGGCAGTGTAGGGGGTCTTGCTGGGGCTGGTGTTTCAGGGTTTAGGGCAGTGCAGTGGTGTTCGGGCAGTGTTGGGGGTCTTGCTGGGGGTGGTGTTTCAGGGTTTAGAGAAGTGGTGTTCGGGCAGTGTAGGGGTCTTGCTGGGGATGGTGTTTCAGGGTTTAGGTCAGTGTAGTGGTGTTTGGGCAGTGTAGGGTGTTGTGCTGGGGCTGGTGTCTCAGGGTTTAGGACAGTGCAGTTTTGTTCGGACAGTATAGTGGGTCGTGCTGGGGCTGGTGTTTCAGGGTTTAGGGCAATGCAGTGGTGTTCGGGCAGTGTAGGGGGTCTTGCTGGGGGTGGTGTTGCAGTGTTTAGGCAGTGCAGAGGTGTTCGGGCAGTGTGAGGGGTAGTGCTGGGGGTGGTGTTTCAGGGTTTAGGGCAGTTTAGTGGTGTTCTGGCAGTGTAGGGGGTCATGCTGGGTCTGGTGTTTCAGGGTTTAGGGCAGTGGTGTTCGGGCAGTGTACGGGGTCGTGCTGGTGCTGGTGTATCAGGTTTTAGGGCAGTGTAGTTGTGTTCGAGCAGTGTAGGAGGTCATGCTGGTGTTTCAGAGTTTAGGGCAGTGCAGTATTGTTCGGGCACTGTAGGGGGTCGTGCTGAGGCTGGTGTTTCAGGGTTTAGGATAGTGCAGTTTTGTTCGGGCTGTGTAGGGGATCGTGCTGGGGCTGGTGTTTCAGGTTTTAGGGCAATGCAGTGGTGTTCGGACAGTGTAGTGGGTTGTGCTGGGGCTGGTGTTTCAGGATTTATGGCAGTGCAGTAGTGTTCGGGCAGTGTAGGGGGTCATGCTGGTGCTGGTGTTTCAGGTTTAAGGGCAGTGCAGTGGTGTTTGGGCAGTGCAGGTGGACATGCTGGCAGTGGTGTTTCAGGGTTTAGGGCAGAGCCGTGGTGTTCGGGCAGTGTAGGGGGTCTTTCTGGGGCTGGTGTTTCAGGGTTTATGGCAGTGCCGTGGTGTTCGGGCAGTGTAGGGGGTCTTGCTGGGGCTGGTGTTTCAGGGTTTAGGTCAGTGCAGTCGTGTTCGGGCAGTGTTGGGGGTCTTGCTGGGGGTGGTGTTTCAGGGTTTAGGGAAGTGGTGTTCGGGCAGTGTAGGGGTCTTGCTGGGGATGGTGTTTCAGGGTTTAGGTGAGTGTAGTGGTGTTTGGGCAGTGTGAGGGTCATGCTGGGGGTGGTGTTTCAGGGTTGTAGGAGAGTAGGGTCTGCTATCCTATGGTCACCCCAAATTTTTGCTTTTTGCTTCACTGGTTTTTGACATATTGAGGCTGTGGGCCTGCCAATCAGACCCCCAGCCTGCTGTTCTCTCTACTAAATTAAAACTATGCACCCTAGGTGCATAACCAATTGGAAGTGGATCACCCTGTCAGCCCCTGTACCAGTGTACACTAGGTACCCAGGGCATTGGTGTACCCAAGGCCTGCCAGGGGCTGCAGCATGTATTATGCCACCCCAGGCTTGGCCTAACAACCTGACACAACTGGCTGATCACTCAGCTGGGGTAAGTTGGTGTAATCACCTCTTACTTAGGTGTAGTATACCTATACCTAACCTTAAATGGGACACCTGGTAACCTATAAGTCACTCCTATGGCAGGCCTTAACAATCCTGAAGGCAGAGTGCTTGGTTCCATGTGAGATGGTGCTCTGGCATGAGCTGAGCCTGTCTGCAGTGGTCGGAACAACTTCCTTCTACTGTTTCCAGATATCGTCATACCATATACTCTTAAGTGCATTATGAACCTCGCGGTTAAATGCTATCTTTGGTTGGGCTTTATCAAAACATGTCGAGTAAGGTGTCATACGAATTGGAATACTAACCCCTCGCCAATTCTGGCGACGGGGTTAGCATTCCACCCTTCTAGAGGGACACGACATGTACAGTACCTGAAACCCGGGTAAAATCAGACATAGCCTCAGCTCCACAAAATGGATGCTGCCACCACAGACACAAGTCTGCCCTCCTGCTGCTGGGAGTCCTTCCAGCTTGGGAGGTGTGGACAAAGGGTTTCCTGCCAGGGGAGGTGCGTGCACCACCCCAGACAGGATTTTGTGTATTGGTCAGGTAGGGCTTGAAAGAAACCAGACATGCCTGTGGCTCACAAGGAGCCTCGGTGCATATGCCAGTTCAAACCGGTCCTGGGGCACACCAGTCCCGGGCCTGGGGCGAGCTGGACAAAGGATTGGGGGTGTAACCACCCCCCTTCCTGGTCCCACCCATAGGGAGGGACCTAGCAGGTAGTCCGGCCCCTAGAATCCGAATAAAGGTAGGAGCTGTGTCCTAAGACTTCAGACATCCTGGAATCAACTTGAAACTAAGAAGAAGACGGGAACTTCGACATTCTGCTGCACAGAAGACTGAAGAAAATCTCCCCTGTGGTCAGGGAGTGACCACCTTGCTAACGCAAGCACCATCCAGCGAATCACCGTCTGCTTTGCCGCCGCCTCCCGCCGGAGCCCGAGCCCAGAGACTGACAAGACCTGGACCTCCAGACCTCTCACCGCCCGATCCACAGTCCCTGCAAAGAGGAGACCCGTGGAGGCACCGAGACACGTGGAGCCAGCCATCTTGGAACGACTACGACAAGCTGACCAGTGCAACAACCGAGGCTCCCTCCAAGTTGTGCTTTGGGTCCTGAGAAGCCCAACCCTCGAGCAGCATCTGCACCAAAGGTGAGCCCTCCAGCATCTCCACGATCTGCGTGGGGCCCTTCTGCATTTTGCCACTCGACGCGCCTAACCGGTTGCTGGCCCGCTGGCTAGTGGCCATCTTGGCGACGAAATCTACGACAAACACCGCTGGTCTGGTTGCTCCAGACTGGCCCTTGCTCCCCTCCAAAGGAGCAATCCCTCTGACCTTGCTGGTCAGAACCAACAGCTGATTTCCGAATCCTCCTACAATTGCTTTTGCCAAGGCTTGTTTGCTTCGATCAAGTCGCCGACACCGCCGACAGCGAGAGCCTGCGTGGGACAGCTCGTGAGCCGACTCCTGGACGTCGTCGACCTTCAGGGACCACGTGGCTGCGGAGACAAGCTACCCCTCATCACCTGTTTGCACCCGACATCGCCTGGTACCCATCTGGTGCCACGCTGGTCACTGGCTAGTGACTGTGAACACTGTCCCCTCTGCTTACAGGTCTTCAACATCTCCGATCCACTCTTGGATCCACTGCATCTCTTCCCGACCGACCGCCTGCAGCATCTTTGTCCCAGGCTCAACGGAACAGATAGAAGAAACCCGACGCACTTTGAGGCCTATGCACCCGCTTCCTGTGGGTGAGGTAAAGCTGGTACTCCGGTGCCCATGTGTAGTAATACATCTCTAGTGCCTGTGTTCCAAATCTTAAGTTCCTAGGTCATCCGGAAGATTCCTTTTGCAGTAACTTTGTACTTTTTACGCACCCATTGAAACCTATGGGAGCACGCGTGTGACTATTTGCTCTGCACACGCCACCCGTGGACCTCCTGGTCACTAACTGACGTTAGCTCCTTGTAGGCCCAGCGATTCTAGAGGCCCTAGGCCTTTTCCCTTTTCTGTTCGTGGTACTTATACCACTATTTTAGTATATGGTTCGAGTGGCCACCAGGGCCTATCCATATAAAGTGCAACTTCTGTGTATTCTGTGATAATCTTGTTTGACGATTTGTGCTCCTGTGCTCATAAAGAGACTAGGGGTTACTTTGAGAAATAAATACATATATATTTTGAATATATATCTGTGTGGTGTCCTTTCATTGGTATAAAAGGGGGTTATATTTGGTAAAACAGCTGGCTTAACACGCATCACGAGTTTAGCCTCAAAGACTGCTTAGCCTACGCTACCACTAGGGCAGCTGGTCCGAAAAGGTTGACTTACAACCACACCATAAGGGTTGCTTGGCATGGTACAAGGTGGTCACTAGAACTAGTGAACAGCATATACCAGGCCAACTTCTCACATTGGTGAGCAGCGGTGGGATTTGAGCTTGCTGTGTTTTACCATTGTAATCTCTTGGTTACCAATTGAAAGATCACATAGGTACCTGTAGGTACATATAAAACAAGATTAGATATACATAAGTTCTACTGAACTTAGTTGTTGTAGAGCAAAGGGAGTAGCACACCCTGACTACAACTACTAGATAGGTTTAGTAGGTAAACCCAAGTGTAGGTAGATTGCAACACATCCACCCACACTTAAGAGCAATGGCCGGGGCAGAGGGGTCCACTGTACCCATCTCTGTTGAGAGTGACCCCCAGAGGGCACCATCCAGCTTTGCTACCCTTAATCAGAATGAGCTCAGGCATTTGGCAACTCTTAGAGGCCTTAAACAGCCCAAGAACCCAAACTCTGCTGAGCTCAGAGAGCTCTTACAGAATGATGAGAATCAGAGAGCACTCAAGAAAGCTTCCCAGTTAGCCCCCTTAGGGACAGGAACAGGAGGCCCCCCTTCTAAAGATGCCACTGAAGTACCCCTTCCCAATAGTCACCCCTTAGATGGGATGCCTACCACAGAGGATGAGAGTGAAAAGGATACTGACAGTAGTGAGGATGAAGGGAGAACTAGCCCAGTGCCAAGTGTTATACTTGGCCCAGCTAAACCAAGGCTATTGGGGACTGACAGTGGGTTCAACCCACTGGATCTCCCCAGTGGACTTAACACAGGGCTGGGAAGGCAAAGGAATCGCTCAGGTGACTCCAATGCTTCCCATGGCTCTAGAGGCTCTCAAGGTCACTCCAGGAGAAGGATGACCACCCCTCAGAGGAGGGAACATGAGGCCAAGATGCAAGAGGCCCAGCTGAGGATCAGGAAGCAGGAGCTAGAAGTAGCCCTGATGGAAGAGAAACTTAGCAAGGCTAGACAGCATAAAGAGAGTGGGTCTATACCCACTGGTGGCAGCATTGTCCCTAAGGACAAAGATAGGGTCTTTGATAATAGGAACCTGTCTAAGGTTGTGCCCCCCTACAAAAGTGGGGATGACATCCACAAATGGATAACTGCTCTTGAGAGAGCCTGCAAAGTACAGCAGGTTCCTGAAGACCAGTGGGCAGCAATCCTCTGGCTCTCCTTTGAAGGAAGAGGCAGAGACAGACTCCTCACTGTTAGAGAAGAGGATGTCAGAAACTACAGAGTCCTGAAGAGTGTTCTGGTAGATGGGTTAGGCTTAACCACTGAACAGTACAGGTTAATGTTCAGAGACACCCAAAAGACACAGACTCAGGACTGGTCTGAATACATTGAATGTGCCACTAAGGCTTTGGAGGGTTGGTTGCTGGGAAGTAAGGTATCTGATTTTACAGGATTGTATAATTTGATGATGAGAGAACAGATTTTAAATAACTGTCAAAACCAGCAACTGCATCAACACTTGGTTGACTCTGATCTGACCTCTCCCCAAGAATTGGGAAAGAAGGCAGACAAATGGGTCAGAACCAGGGTTAAGCAAAAGAACCAGAACCAGGGCCAAGGGGGTGATCAGAAGAAAACAGACCAAAAGGGTGGAGATCAGAAACCTAAAGACCAGAAGTCTTCAACAGGGCCCCAAACTACTGCTAAGGAGGGTGGGTCCCAACAGTCCAAGAAGAAGAAAGAAGGTCAGAAGAAACCCTGGTGCAATCATTGTAAAAATACAACTCACTGGACTAGTGATTGCAAAAAGGGTGGAGCCCCCAACACTGTTGCCCCTAAGGCACCTGCTCCCAGTACTACTGTTAGCAGTGTTGGTCCCCAGACAAAGGGTGTAGTGGGAATCACTATGGGAACTGAAGGAGATTCTGACTTAGACAGAACCCTTACACAGGCAGTCTTGATCTGTGATGGGGACATTGATTTGTCCCTGACTGTGAGCCCCAGTAACCTGGGCAAGTACAGACAGACTCCTTTAATTAATGACAAAGTGGCTCAAGCCTACAGGGACACATGTGCCAGTGTCACTATGGTGACACCAGGCTTTGTGGATCCTGGACAGTACATACCAGGTGAGAACTACCTGGTGACCAATGCCAGCAATGCCACTACTTCACATAGTGTGGCAGTTGTTAACTTCTCATGGGGAGGGGTAACTGGCCTCAAAAGGGTTGTGGTTAGTGCAGACCTCCCAGTAGAATGTTTGTTGGGCAATGACCTAGAGAGTTCTCTATGGTCAGAAGTGGAGTACAGGACTCATGCAGAGATGTTAGGTATATCATCACATGTCCTTGCTGTGACCAGGTCACAGGCCAAAAAGTGCCTCACTGAACCTCAGGTCTTGGATCCTGGAACAATGGACCAAGTACCTACCAAGAAGAAGAACAGGAGGGTCAAGGCTGTGCCTTCCCCCCTGCCTCAGAGTGATGATCAGCCTTCCCAGGAAGCTGATCTAGAGGACCCTGAAGGAACTGTCCCTGAAGAGCTTGAACCTGATCAGGTTGAGTTTCTGGGGACAGGGGGACCTTCAAGGGCTGACTTGAGGCAGGCTCAGTTATCCTGTCCCTCTCTTGAACCCCTCAGACAGCTGGCTGCTGCTGAGGCTGCTGGGAATGCTCAAGGTACCCATAAAGTGTATTGGGATGAAGGGCTCCTTTATTCAGAGGCTAGAGACCCCAAGCCTGGTGCAACCAGGAGGTTGGTTATACCTCTGCAATTTAGGGGCTTCCTTCTTACCTTGGCCCATGATATTCCTTTAGCAGGACACCTAGGCCAGAACAAGACCTGGGACAGACTTGTCCCTCACTTTCACTGGCCTCATATGAATGAAGATACAAAGGAGTTTTGTCGCTCCTGTGTTACCTGCCAAGCCAGTGGCAAATCAGGTGGCACAACAAAGGCCCCCCTGATACCACTACCTGTGGTGGGGGTTCCCTTTGAAAGAGTGGGAATAGACATAGTGGGTCCCATGGATCCTCCCACTGCATCTGGGCACAGATTTATACTGGTGGTAGTGGATCATGCCACCAGGTATCCAGAGGCAATTCCCCTTAGGACCACTACAGCTCCTGTTGTGGCCAGGGCCCTGCTGGGAGTATTCTCCAGAGTGGGGTTTCCTAAGGAGGTAGTATCTGACAGAGGTACCAACTTTATGTCAGGATACTTGACAGCTATGTGGAAGGAATGTGGTGTCAACTACAAGTTCACCACCCCTTATCACCCACAATGCAATGGGCTTGTTGAGAGATTCAACAAGACCCTAAAGGGTATGATCAAAGGATTACCTGAAAAGCTCAGGCGAAGATGGGATATCCTTCTACCCTGCCTTCTGTTTGCTTACAGAGAGGTCCCACAAAAAGGAGTTGGCTACAGCCCCTTTGAATTGTTGTTTGGGCACCCTGTGAGAGGCCCACTGTGTTTGGTGAAGGAAGGATGGGAGTTACCTCTCAAAAAGCCTAAGCTAGACATAGTGGACTATGTACTTGGTCTCCGCTCCAGGATGGCTGAGTATATGGAGAAGGCATCTAAAAACCTTGAGGCAAGCCAGGCCTTACCGAAAGCTTGGCATGACCAAAAGGCTGTCTTGGTTGAGTATCAGCCAGGACAGAAGGTATGGGTGTTGGAGCCAGTGGCCCCAGCAGCACTCCAAGACAAATGGTCTGGACCCCATACAATCCTGGAAAAGAAGGGAGAGGTCACCTACTTGGTGGACCTAGGAACTCCCAGGAGTCCCCACAGGGTACTCCATGTTAACAGGCTTAAAGCATATGTTGACAGGGCAGACATGGGCTTGCTCATGGCTACAGATGAGGGACAGGAGGAAGAGAGTGACCCTCTCCCAGACCTGTTGTCTCAGAACCCTGAAGATGGCTCAGTTGAAGGAGTGACCCTTGGAGGCAACCTCACTGCCCATCAGCAGACTGAATGTAGACAGGTTCTACAATCATTTTCACATATGTTTTCCTTGATACCTAGTCAAACTGACTGGTGTACCCATGTTGTGGACACTGGTGACAGTCTGCCTGTAAAGAACAAACTTTACAGACAACCTGACCACGTCAGGGACTGTATAAAGGCTGAGGTACATAAAATGCTGGAATTAGGTGTCATTGAACCCTCAGAGAGCCCCTGGGCTAGCCCAGTGGTTCTGGTCCCCAAACCTCACACCAAAGATGGCAAGAGAGAGATGAGGTTCTGTGTGGACTACAGAGGACTCAATGCTGTCACCAGGACAGATGCACACCCTATTCCAAGGGCAGATGAGCTCATAGACAGACTAGCTTCTGCAAAGTTTTTGAGCACATTTGACTTGACAGCTGGCTATTGGCAAATCAGGTTAGCTGAGGAGTCTAAGGCCAAAACAGCATTCTCAACCCCAGGTGGGCATTATCAGTTTGTGGTGATGCCCTTTGGTCTGAAGAATGCACCTGCCACCTTCCAAAGGCTGGTGAACCAAGTCCTTACTGGGTTGGATGACTTTTGCGCAGCATATCTTGATGACATTGCTGTCTTTAGTTCCACCTGGGAGGATCACCTGATCCACCTGAAGAAGGCTCTTGAGGCTCTGCAAAGGGCAGGCCTCACTATCAAGGCTACTAAGTGCCAGATAGGGCAGAGTAAGGTTGTGTATTTGGGCCACCTTGTAGGTGGGGGCCAAGTTCAACCACTGGAGAGTAAGATACAGTCCATCAAGGATTGGTCCCCTCCAACCACCCAGACTCAAGTTCGAGCTTTCTTGGGCTTGACTGGGTATTACAGGAAGTTTGTTAAGAACTATGGGTCCATTGTGACTCCTCTTAATGATCTGACATCCAAGAAGATGCCCAAAAAGGTTCAGTGGACAGTAAGCTGTCAAAAGGCATTTGATGACCTGAAGGAGGCCATGTGCTCTGCACCTATCCTGAAAAGTCCTGACTACTCCAAAGAGTTTATTGTCCAAACAGATGCTTCTGAGTTGGGTGTGGGAGCTGTGCTGTCACAACTTAATGTAGATGGTCAAGACCAACCCATTGCTTTTATTAGCAGAAGGTTGACCCCCAGAGAGAAGAATTGGTCAGCTATTGAGAGGGAGGCCTTTGCTGTGGTGTGGGCCCTGAAGAAGCTGAGGCCATACTTGTTTGGCACTCACTTCAAGATTCAGACCGACCATAAGCCCCTCTTGTGGCTAAATCAGATGAAGGGTGAAAACCCCAAACTGCTTAGGTGGTCCATTTCCCTACAGGGGATGGACTTTACAGTGGAGCACCGGCCAGGTACTGACCATGGGAATGCAGATGGTCTCTCCAGGTACTTCCACTTAGGACATGAAGACGAGACTGGTCAAGGCTAGTTTAATGTCCCAGCGTTTGGGGGGGGGGTTGTGTAGGAGAGTAGGGTCTGCTATCCTATGGTCACCCCAAATTTTTGCTTTTTGCTTCACTGGTTTTTGACATATTGAGGCTGTGGGCCTGCCAATCAGACCCCCAGCCTGCTGTTCTCTCTACTAAATTAAAACTATGCACCCTAGGTGCATAACCAATTGGAAGTGGATCACCCTGTCAGCCCCTGTACCAGTGTACACTAGGTACCCAGGGCATTGGTGTACCCAAGGCCTGCCAGGGGCTGCAGCATGTATTATGCCACCCCAGGCTTGGCCTAACAACCTGACACAACTGGCTGATCACTCAGCTGGGGTAAGTTGGTGTAATCACCTCTTACTTAGGTGTAGTATACCTATACCTAACCTTAAATGGGACACCTGGTAACCTATAAGTCACTCCTATGGCAGGCCTTAACAATCCTGAAGGCAGAGTGCTTGGTTCCATGTGAGATGGTGCTCTGGCATGAGCTGAGCCTGTCTGCAGTGGTCGGAACAACTTCCTTCTACTGTTTCCAGATATCGTCATACCATATACTCTTAAGTGCATTATGAACCTCGCGGTTAAATGCTATCTTTGGTTGGGCTTTATCAAAACATGTCGAGTAAGGTGTCATACGAATTGGAATACTAACCCCTCGCCAATTCTGGCGACGGGGTTAGCATTCCACCCTTCTAGAGGGACACGACATGTACAGTACCTGAAACCCGGGTAAAATCAGACATAGCCTCAGCTCCACAAAATGGATGCTGCCACCACAGACACAAGTCTGCCCTCCTGCTGCTGGGAGTCCTTCCAGCTTGGGAGGTGTGGACAAAGGGTTTCCTGCCAGGGGAGGTGCGTGCACCACCCCAGACAGGATTTTGTGTATTGGTCAGGTAGGGCTTGAAAGAAACCAGACATGCCTGTGGCTCACAAGGAGCCTCGGTGCATATGCCAGTTCAAACCGGTCCTGGGGCACACCAGTCCCGGGCCTGGGGCGAGCTGGACAAAGGATTGGGGGTGTAACCACCCCCCTTCCTGGTCCCACCCATAGGGAGGGACCTAGCAGGTAGTCCGGCCCCTAGAATCCGAATAAAGGTAGGAGCTGTGTCCTAAGACTTCAGACATCCTGGAATCAACTTGAAACTAAGAAGAAGACGGGAACTTCGACATTCTGCTGCACAGAAGACTGAAGAAAATCTCCCCTGTGGTCAGGGAGTGACCACCTTGCTAACGCAAGCACCATCCAGCGAATCACCGTCTGCTTTGCCGCCGCCTCCCGCCGGAGCCCGAGCCCAGAGACTGACAAGACCTGGACCTCCAGACCTCTCACCGCCCGATCCACAGTCCCTGCAAAGAGGAGACCCGTGGAGGCACCGAGACACGTGGAGCCAGCCATCTTGGAACGACTACGACAAGCTGACCAGTGCAACAACCGAGGCTCCCTCCAAGTTGTGCTTTAGGTCCTGAGAAGCCCAACCCTCGAGCAGCATCTGCACCAAAGGTGAGCCCTCCAGCATCTCCACGATCTGCGTGGGGCCCTTCTGCATTTTGCCACTCGACGCGCCTAACCGGTTGCTGGCCCGCTGGCTAGTGGCCATCTTGGCGACGAAATCTACGACAAACACCGCTGGTCTGGTTGCTCCAGACTGGCCCTTGCTCCCCTCCAAAGGAGCAATCCCTCTGACCTTGCTGGTCAGAACCAACAGCTGATTTCCGAATCCTCCTACAATTGCTTTTGCCAAGGCTTGTTTGCTTCGATCAAGTCGCCGACACCGCCGACAGCGAGAGCCTGCGTGGGACAGCTCGTGAGCCGACTCCTGGACGTCGTCGACCTTCAGGGACCACGTGGCTGCGGAGACAAGCTACCCCTCATCACCTGTTTGCACCCGACATCGCCTGGTACCCATCTGGTGCCACGCTGGTCACTGGCTAGTGACTGTGAACACTGTCCCCTCTGCTTACAGGTCTTCAACATCTCCGATCCACTCTTGGATCCACTGCATCTCTTCCCGACCGACCGCCTGCAGCATCTTTGTCCCAGGCTCAACGGAACAGATAGAAGAAACCCGACGCACTTTGAGGCCTATGCACCCGCTTCCTGTGGGTGAGGTAAAGCTGGTACTCCGGTGCCCATGTGTAGTAATACATCTCTAGTGCCTGTGTTCCAAATCTTAAGTTCCTAGGTCATCCGGAAGATTCCTTTTGCAGTAACTTTGTACTTTTTACGCACCCATTGAAACCTATGGGAGCACGCGTGTGACTATTTGCTCTGCACACGCCACCCGTGGACCTCCTGGTCACTAACTGACGTTAGCTCCTTGTAGGCCCAGCGATTCTAGAGGCCCTAGGCCTTTTCCCTTTTCTGTTCGTGGTACTTATACCACTATTTTAGTATATGGTTCGAGTGGCCACCAGGGCCTATCCATATAAAGTGCAACTTCTGTGTATTCTGTGATAATCTTGTTTGACGATTTGTGCTCCTGTGCTCATAAAGAGACTAGGGGTTACTTTGAGAAATAAATACATATATATTTTGAATATATATCTGTGTGGTGTCCTTTCATTGGTATAAAAGGGGGTTATATTTGGTAAAACAGCTGGCTTAACACGCATCACGAGTTTAGCCTCAAAGACTGCTTAGCCTACGCTACCACTAGGGCAGCTGGTCCGAAAAGGTTGACTTACAACCACACCATAAGGGTTGCTTGGCATGGTACAAGGTGGTCACTAGAACTAGTGAACAGCATATACCAGGCCAACTTCTCACAAGGGTGTAAGGCAGAGCAGTGGTGTTCGGGCAGTGCAGAGGGTCTTGCTGGGGGTGGTGTTGCAGGGTTTAGGGTAGTGCAGTGGTGTTCGGGCAGTGTGGGGGTAGTGCTGGGGCTGGTGTTTCAGGGTTTAGGGCAGTGCAGTGGTGTTCGGGCAGTGTAGGGCATCGTGCTGGGGCTGGTGTTTCAGCTTGTAGGGCAGTGCAGTAGTTTTCGGGCAGTGTAGGAGGTCATGCTGGTGTTTCAGGTTTAATGGCAGTGAAGTGGTGTTTGGGCAGTGTAGGGGGACATGCTGGCAGTGGTGTTTCAGGGTTTAGGGCAGAGCAGTGGTGTTCGGGCAGAGTAGGGGGAGGTGCTGGGGTGGTGTTTTAGGTTTTAGGGCACAGCAGTGATGTTCTGGCAGTGTAAGGCATCCTTCTGGGGGTGGTGTTTCAGTGTTTATTGCAGTGCCGTGGTGTTCGGGCAGTGTAGGGGGTCTTGCTGGGGCTGGTGTTTTAGGGTTTATGGCAGTGCCATGGTGTTCGGGCAGTGTAGTGGGTCTTGCTGGGGCTGGTGTTTCAGGGTTTAGGGCAGTGCAGTGGTGTTCGGGCAGTGTTGGGGGTCTTGCTGGGGGTGGTGTTTCAGGGTTTAGGGAAGTGGTGTTCCGGCAGTGTAGGGGTCTTGCTGGGGATGGTGTTTCACGGTTTAGGTGAGTGTAGTGGTGTTTGGGCAGTGTAGGGTGTTGTGCTGGGGCTGGTGTCTCAGGGTTTAGGACAGTGCAGTTGTGTTCGGACAGTATAGTGGGTCATGCTGGGGCTGGTGTTTCAGGGTTTACGGCAATGCAGTGGTGTTCGGGCAGTGTGGGGGGTTGTGCTGAGGGTGGTGTTTCAGGGTTTATGGTAGTGTAGTGAGGTTAGCGCAGTGTAGGGGGTCTTGCTGGGGGTGGTGTTGCAGTGTTTAGGGCAGTGCAGTGTTGTTCGGGCAGTGTGAGGGGTAGTGCTGGGGGTGGTGTTTCAGGGTTTAGGGCAGTTTAGTGGTGTTCTGGCAGTGTAGGGGGTCATGCTGGGTCTGGTGTTTCAGGGTTTAGGGCAGTGGTGTTTGGGCAGTGTACGGGGTCGTGCTGGGGCTGGTGTATCAGGGTTTAGGGCAGTGTAGTGGTGTTCGAGCAGTGTAGGAGGTCATGATGGTGTTTCAGAGTTTAGGGCAGTGCAGTAGTGTTCGGGCACTGTAGGGGGTCGTGCTGGGGCTGGTGTTTCAGGGTTTAGGATAGTGCAGTTTTGTTCGGGCTGTGTAGGGGATCGTGCTGGGGCTGGTGTTTCAGGGTTTAGGGCAATGCAGTGGTGTTCGGGCAGTGTAGTGGGTTGTGCTGGGGCTGGTGTTTCAGGATTTATGGCAGTGCAGTAGTGTTCGGGCAGTGTAGGGGGTCATGCTGGTGCTGGTGTTTCAGGTTTAAGGGCAGTGCAGTGGTGTTTGGGCAGTGTAGGGGGACATGCTGGCAGTGGTGTTTCAGGGTTTAGGGCAGAGCCGTGGTGTTCGGGCAGTGTAGGGGGTCTTTCTGGGGTTGGTGTTTCAGGGTTTATGGCAGTGCCGTGGTGTTCGGGCAGTGTAGGGGGTCTTGCTGGGGCTGGTGTTTCAGGGTTTAGGTCAGTGCAGTGGTGTTCGGGCAGTGTTGGGGGTCTTGCTGGGGGTGGTGTTTCAGGGTTTAGGGAAGTGGTGTTCGGGCAGTGTAGGGGTCTTGCTGGGGATGGTGTTTCAGGGTTTAGGTGAGTGTAGTGGTGTTTGGGCAGTGTGAGGGTCATGCTGGGGGTGGTGTTTCAGGGTGTAAGGCAGAGCAGTTGTGTTCGGGCAGTGCAGAGGGTCTTGCTGGGGGTGGTGTTGCAGGGTTTAGGGTAGTGCAGTGGTGTTCGGGCAGTGTGGGGATAGTGCTGGGGCTGGTGTTTCAGGGTTTAGGGCAGTGCAGAGGGTCTTGCTGGGGCTGGTGTTGCAGTGTTTAGGGCAGTGCAGTGGTGTTCGGGCAGTGTGAGGGGTAGTGCTGGGTGTGGTGTTTCAGGGTTTAGGGCAGTTTAGTGGTGTTCTGGCAGTGTAGGGGGTCATGCTGGGTCTGGTGTTTCAGGGTTTAGGGCAGTGGTGTTTGGGCAGTATACGGGGTCGTGCTGGGGCTGGTGTATCAGGGTTTAGGGCAGTGTAGTGGTGTTCGAGCAGTGTAGGAGGTCATGATGGTGTTTCAGAGTTTAGGGCAGTGCAGTAGTGTTCGGGCACTGTAGGGGGTCGTGCTGGGGCTGGTGTTTCAGGGTTTAGGATAGTGCAGTTTTGTTCGAGCTGTGTAGGGGATCGTGCTGGGGCTGGTGTTTCAGGGTTTAGGGCAATGCAGTGGTGTTCGGGCAGTGTAGTGGGTTGTGCTGGGGCTGGTGTTTCAGGATTTATGGCAGTGCAGTAGTGTTCGGGCAGTGTAGGGGGTCATGCTGGTGCTGGTGTTTCAGGTTTAAGGGCAGTGCAGTGGTGTTTGGGCAGTGTAGGGGGACATGCTGGCAGTGGTGTTTCAGGGTTTAGGGCAGAGCCGTGGTGTTCGGGCAGTGTAGGGGGTCTTTCTGGGGCTGGTGTTTCAGGGTTTATGGCAGTGCCGTGGTGTTCGGGCAGTGTAGGGGGTCTTGCTGTGGCTGGTGTTTCAGGGTTTAGGTCAGTGCAGTGGTGTTCGGGCAGTGTTGGGGGTCTTGCTGGGGGTGGTGTTTCAGGGTTTAGGGAAGTGGTGTTCGGGCAGTGTAGGGGTCTTGCTGGGGATGGTGTTTCAGGGTTTAGGAGAGTGTAGTGGTGTTTGGGCAGTGTGAGGGTCATGCTGGGGGTGGTGTTTCAGGGTGTAAGGCAGAGCAGTTGTGTTCGGACAGTGCAGAGGGTCTTGCTGGGGGTGGTGTTTCAGGGTTTAGGGCAGTGCAGTGATGTTCGGGAAGAGTAGGGGGTAATGCTGGGGCTGGTGTTTCAGGGTTTAGGGCAGAGCAGTGGTGTTCGGGCAGAGTAGCGGTTCGTGCTGGGGGTGGTGTTCTAGGGTGTAAGGCAGAGTAGTGGTGTTCGGGCAGTGTTTTGGGTCGTGCTGGGGTGGTGTTTCAGGGTTTTGGGCAGTGCAGTTGTGTTCGTGCAGTGTAGGGGGTCTTGCTGGGGGTGGTGTTTCAGGGTTTAGGAGAGAGCAGTGTGTTCGGGCAGTGTAGGGGGTCGTGCTGGGGCTGGTGTTTCAGGGCATAGGGCAGAGCAGTGGTGTTTGGGCAGTGTAGGTGGTCGTGCTGGGGCTGGTGTTTCAGGGATTAGGGCAGTGCAGTGGTGTTCGGGCAGTATAGGAGGTCATGCTGGGGCTGGTGGCTAAGGGTTTAGGGCAGAGAAGTGGTGTTCGGGGAGTGTAGGGGGTCATGCTGGTGCTGGTGTTTCAGGGTTTATAGCAGTGTAGTGGTGTTCGAGCAGTGTAGGAGGTCATTCTGGTGTTTCAGGGATTAGGGCAGTGCAGTGATGTTCGGGCAGTGTAGGGGGTCGTGCTGAGGCTGGTGTTTCAGGGTTTAGGATAGTGCAGTTTTGTTCAGGCAGTGTAGGGGGTCGTGCTGGGGCTGGTATTTCAGGGTTTAGAGCAGTGCAGTGGTATTGGAGCAGTGTAGGAGGTCGTGCTGGGGCTGGTGTTTCAGGGTTTATTGCATTGTAGTGGTGTTCGAGCAGTGTAGGAGGTCGTGTTGGAGCTGGTGTTTCAGGGTTTAGGGCATTGTAGTGGTGTTTGGGCAGTGTAGGGTGTTGTGCTGGGGCTGGTGTCTCAGGGTTTAGGACAGTGCAGTTTTGTTCGGGCAGTGTAGTGGGTCGTGCTGGGACTGGTGTTTTAGGATTTAGGGCAATGCAGTGGTGTTCGGACAGTGTAGGGGGTTGTGCTGAGGGTGGTGTTTCAGGGTTTATGGTAGTGTAGTGGTATTCGGGCAGTGTAGGGGGTCTTGCTGGGGGTGGTGTTGCAGGGTTTAGGGCAGTGCAGTGGTGTTCGGGCAGTGTGGGGGGTAGTGCTGGGGCTGGTGTTCCAGGGTTTAGGGCAGTACAGTTGTGTTCAGGCAGTGTAGGGCATCGTGCTGGGGCTGGTGTTTCAGGGTGTAGGGCAGTGCAGTGATGTTCGGGCAGAGTAAGGGGTCATGCTGGGGCTGGTGTTTCAGGGTTTAGGGCAGAGCAGTGGTGTTCGGACAGTGTAGGGGGTTGTGCTGAGGGTGGTGTTTCAGGGTTTATGGTAGTGTAGTGGTGTTCGCGCAGTGTAGGGCGTCTTGCTGGGAGTGGTGTTGCAGGGTTTAGGGCAGTGCAGTGGTGTTCGGGCAGTGTGGAGGGTAGTGCTGGGACTGGTGTTTCATGGTTTAGGGCAGTACAGTTGTGTTCAGGCAGTGTAGGGCATCGTGCTGGGGCTGGTGTTTCAGGGTGTAGGGCAGTGCAGTGATGTTCGGGCAGAGTAAGGGGTCATGCTGTGGCTGGTGTTTCAGGGTTTAGGGCAGAGCAGTGGTGTTCGGGCAGAGTAGCGGTTCGTGCTGGGGGTGGTGTTCCAGGGTGTAAGGCAGAGTAGTGGTGTTCGGGCTGTCTTTGGGGTTGTGCTGGGGGTGGTGTTTCAGGGTTTTGGGCAGTGCAGTTGTGTTCGTGCAGTGTAGGGGGTCTTTCTGGGGGTGGTGTTTCAGGGTTTAGGAGAGAGCAGTGGTGTTTGGGCAGTGTAAGGGGTCGTGCTGGGGCTGGTGTTTCAGGGTTTAGGGTTGTGAAGTGGGGTACGGGCAGTGTAGGGGGTCATGCTGGGGCTGGTGGCTCAGTGTTTAGGGCAGAGCAGTGGTGTTCGGGCAGTGTAGGGGGTCTTGCTGGGGCTGGTGTTTCAGGGTTTAGGACCCTGGTGTTCGGGCAGTGTAGGGGGCCGTGCTGGGGCTGGTGTTTCAGGGTTTAGGGCAGTGTAGTGGTGTTCGAGCGGTGTAGGAGGTCATGCTGGTGTTTCAGGGTTTTGGGCAGTGCAGTGGTGTTCGGGCAGTGTAGGGGTCGTGCTTGGGCTAGTATTTCAGGGTTTAGGCCATTGCAGTAGTGTTAGAGCAGTGTAGGAGGTAATGTTGGAGCTGGTGTTTCAGGGTTTAGGGCAGTGTAGTGGTGTTCGGGCAGTGTAGGGTGTTGTGGTGGGGCTGGTGTCTCAGGGTTTAGGACAGTGCAGTTTTGTTCGGGCAGTGCAGTGGGTCGTGCTGGGGCTGGTGTTTCAGGGTTTAGAGCAGTGCAGTGGTATTGGAGCAGTGTAGGAGGTCGTGCTGGGGCTGGTGTTTCAGGGTTTATTGCATTGTAGTGGTGTTCGAGCAGTGTAGGAGGTCATGTTGGAGCTGGTGTTTCAGGGTTTAGGGCATTGTAGTGGTGTTTGGGCAGTGTAGGGTGTTGTGCTGGGAATGGTGTCTCAGGGTTTAGGACAGTGCAGTTTTGTTCGGGCAGTGTAGTGGGTCGTGCTGGGACTGGTGTTTTAGGATTTAGGGCAATGCAGTGGTGTTCGGACAGTGTAGGGGGTTGTGCTGAGGGTGGTGTTTCAGGGTTTATGGTAGTGTAGTGGTGTTCGGGCAGTGTAGGGGGTCTTGCTGGGGGTGGTGTTGCAGGGTTTAGGGCAGTGCAGTGGTGTTCGGGCAGTGTGGGGGGTAGTGCTGGGGCTGGTGTTTCAGGGTTTAGGGCAGTACAGTTGTGTTCAGGCAGTGTAGGGCATCGTGCTGGGGCTGGTGTTTCAGGGTGTAGGGCAGTGCAGTGATGTTCGGGCAGAGTAAGGGGTCATGCTGGGGCTGGTGTTTCAGGGTTTAGGGCAGAGCAGTGGTGTTCGGACAGTGTAGGGGGTTGTGCTGAGGGTGGTGTTTCAGGGTTTATGGTAGTGTAGTGGTGTTCGCGCAGTGTAGGGGGTCTTGCTGGGAGTGGTGTTGCAGGGTTTAGGGCAATGCAGTGGTGTTCGGGGAGTGTAGGGGGTCTTGCTGGGGCTGGTGTTTCAGGGTTTAGGACCCTGGTGTTCGGGCAGTGTAGGGGGCCGTGCTGGGGCTGGTGTTTCAGGGTTTAGGGCAGTGTAGTGGTGTTCGAGCGGTGTAGGAGGTCATGCTGGTGTTTCAGGGTTTTGGGCAGTGCAGTGGTGTTCGGGCAGTGTAGGGGTCGTGCTTGGGCTAGTATTTCAGGGTTTAGGCCATTGCAGTAGTGTTAGAGCAGTGTAGGAGGTAATGTTGGAGCTGGTGTTTCAGGGTTTAGGGCAGTGTAGTAGTGTTCGGGCAGTGTAGGGTGTTGTGGTGGGGCTGGTGTCTCAGGGTTTAGGACAGTGCAGTTTTGTTCGGGCAGTGTAGTGGGTCGTGCTGGGGCTGGTGTTTCAGGGTTTAGAGCAGTGCAGTGGTATTGGAGCAGTGTAGGAGGTCGTGCTGGGGCTGGTGTTTCAGGGTATATTGCATTGTAGTGGTGTTCGAGCAGTGTAGGAGGTCATGTTGGAGCTGGTGTTTCAGGGTTTAGGGCATTGTAGTGGTGTTTGGGCAGTGTAGGGTGTTGTGCTGGGGCTGGTGTCTCAGGGTTTAGGACAGTGCAGTTTTGTTCGGGCAGTGTAGTGGGTCGTGCTGGGACTGGTGTTTTAGGATTTAGGGCAATGCAGTGGTGTTCGGACAGTGTAGGGGGTTGTGCTGAGGGTGGTGTTTCAGGGTTTATGGTAGTGTAGTGGTGTTCGGGCAGTGTAGGGGGTCTTGCTGGGGGTGGTGTTGCAGGGTTTAGGGCAGTGCAGTGGTGTTCGGGCAGTGTGGGGGGTAGTGCTGGGGCTGGTGTTTCAGGGTTTAGGGCAGTACAGTTGTGTTCAGGCAGTGTAGGGCATCGTGCTGGGGCTGGTGTTTCAGGGTGTAGGGCAGTGCAGTGATGTTCGGGCAGAGTAAGGGGTCATGCTGGGGCTGGTGTTTCAGGGTTTAGGGCAGAGCAGTGGTGTTCGGACAGTGTAGGGGGTTGTGCTGAGGGTGGTGTTTCAGGGTTTATGGTAGTGTAGTGGTGTTCGCACAGTGTAGGGGGTCTTGCTGGGAGTGGTGTTGCAGGGTTTAGGGCAGTGCAGTGGTGTTCGGGCAGTGTGGAGGGTAGTGCTGGGGCTGGTGTTTCAGGGTTTAGGGCAGTACAGTTGTGTTCAGGCAGTGTAGGGCATCGTGCTGGGGCTGGTGTTTCAGGGTGTAGGGCAGTGCAGTGATGTTCGGGCAGAGTAAGGGGTCATGCTGTGGCTGGTGTTTCAGGGTTTAGGGCAGAGCAGTGGTGTTCGGGCAGAGTAGCGGTTCGTGCTGTGGGTGGTGTTCCAGGGTGTAAGGCAGAGTAGTGGTGTTCGGGCCGTCTTTGGGGTTGTGCTGGGGGTGGTGTTTCAGGGTTTTGGGCAGTGCAGTTGTGTTCGTGCAGTGTAGGGGGTCTTTCTGGGGGTGGTGTTTCAGGGTTTAGGAGAGAGCAGTGGTGTTTGGGCAGTGTAAGGGGTCGTGCTGGGGCTGGTGTTTCAGGGTTTAGGGCAGTGAAGTGGGGTTCGGGCAGTGTAGGGGGTCATGCTGGGGCTGGTGGCTCAGTGTTTAGGGCAGAGCAGTGGTGTTCGGGCAGTGTAGGGGGTCTTGCTGGGGCTGGTGTTTCAGGGTTTAGGGCCCTGGTGTTCGGGCAGTGTAGGGGGCCGTGCTGGGGCTGGTGTTTCAGGGTTTAGGGCAGTGTAGTGGTGTTCGAGCGGTGTAGGAGGTCATGCTGGTGTTTCAGGGTTTTGGGCAGTGCAGTGGTGTTCGGGCAGTGTAGGGGTCGTGCTTGGGCTAGTATTTCAGGGTTTAGGCCATTGCAGTAGTGTTAGAGCAGTGTAGGAGGTAATGTTGGAGCTGGTGTTTCAGGGTTTAGGGCAGTGTAGTGGTGTTCGGGCAGTGTAGGGTGTTGTGGTGGGGCTGGTGTCTCAGGGTTTAGGACAGTGCAGTTTTGTTCGGGCAGTGTAGTGGGTCGTGCTGGGGAGGTGTTTCAGATTTTAGGGCAATGCAGTGGTGTTTGGGCAGTGTAGGGGGTTTTGCTGGGGGTGGTGTTTCAGGGTTTAGGGTAGTGTAGTGGTGTTCGGGCAGTGTGGGGGGTAGTGCTGGGGCTGGTGTTTCAGGGTTTAGGCCATTGCGGTAGTGTTAGAGCAGTGTAGGAGGTAATGTTGGAGCTGGTGTTTCAGGGTTTAGGGCAGTGTAGTGGTGTTCGGGCAGTGTAGGGTGTTGTGGTGGGGCTGGTGTCTCAGGGTTTAGCACAGTGCAGTTTTGTTCGGGCAGTGTAGTGGGTCGTGCTGGGGAGGTGTTTCAGATTTTAGGGCAATGCAGTGGTGTTTGGGCAGTGTAGGGGGTTGTGCTGGGGGTGGTGTTTCAGGGTTTAGGGTAGTGTAGTGGTGTTCGGGCAGTGTGGGGGGTAGTGCTGGGGCTGGTGTTTCAGGGTTTAGGGCAGTGCAGGTTTGTTCGGGCAGTGTAGTGGGTCATGCTGGGGCTGGTGTTTCAGAGTTTAGGGCAATGCAGTGGTGTTTGGGCAGTGTAGGGGGTTGGGCTGGGGGTGGTGTTTCAGGGTTTAGGGTAGTGTAGTGGTGTTCGGGCAGTGTGGGGGGTAGTGCTGGGGCTGGTGTTTCAGGGTTTAGGGCAGTACAGTTGTGTTCAGGCAGTGTAGGGCATCGTGCTTGGGCTGGTGTTTCAGGGTGTAGGGCAGTGCAGTGATGTTCGGGCAGTGTAGGGGGTCATGCTGGGGCTGGTGTTTCAGGGTTTAGGGCAGTGCAGTGATGTTCGGGCAGAGTAAGGGGTCATGCTGGGGCTGGTGTCTCAGGGTTTAGGGCAGAGCAGTGGTGTTCGGGCAGAGTAGAGGTTCGTGCTGGGGGTGGTGTTCCAGGGTTTTGGGCAGTGCAGTTGTGTTTGTGAATTGTAGGGGGTCTTTCTGGGGGTGGTGTTTCAGGGTTTAGAAGAGAGCAGTGGTGATCGGGCAGTGTTGGGTGTCGTGCTGGGGCTGGTGTTTCAGGGTGTAGGGCAGAGCAGTGGTGTTTGGGCAGTGTAGGGGATCGTGCTGGGGCTGGTGTTTCAGGGTTTAGGGCAGTGCAGTGGTGTTCGGGCAGTGTAGGGGGTCATGATGGGGCTGGTGGCACAGGGATTAGGGCAGAGCAGTGGTGTTCCGGCAGTGTAGGGGGTCTTGCTGGGGGTGGTGTTGCAGGGTTTAGGGCAGTGCAGTTCTGTTCGGGCAGTGTAGGGCGTTGTGCTGGGGCTGGTGTTTCAGGGTGTAGGGCAGTGCAGTGATGTTCGGGCAGTGTAGGGGGTCATGCTGGGGCTGTTGTTTCAGGGTTTAGGGCAGTGCAGTGATGTTTGGGCAGAGTAAGGGGTCATGCTGGGGCTGGTGTTTCATAGTTTAGGGCAGAGCAGTGGGGTTCGGGCAAAGTAGCGGTTCGTGCTGGGGGTGGTGTTCCAGGGTGTAAGGCAGATTAGTGGTGTTCGGGCCGTCTTTGGGGTTGTGCTGGGGGTGGTGTTTCAGGGTTTTGGGCAGTGCAGTTGTGTTCGTGCAGTGTAGGGGGTCTTTCTGGGGGTGGTGTTTCAGGGTTTAGGAGAGAGCAGTGGTGTTTGGGCAGTGTAGGGGGTTGTGCTGGGGCTGGTGTTTCAGGGTTTAGGGCAGTGCAGTGGTGTTAGGGCAGTGTAGGGGTTCATGCTGGGGCTCGTGGCTCAGGGTTTAGGGCAGAGCAGTGGTGTTAGGCAAGTGTAGGGGGTCTTGCTGGGGCTGGTGTTTCAGGGTTTAGGGTCCTGGTGTTTGGGCAGAGTAGGGGTCCGTGCTGGGGCTGGTGTTTCACGGTTTAGGGCAGAGCAGTGGTGTTCGGACAGTGTAGGGGGTTGTGCTGAGGGTGGTGTTTCAGGGTTTATGGTAGTGTAGTGGTGTTCGCACAGTGTAGGGGGTCTTGCTGGGGGTGGTGTTGCAGGGTTTAGGGCAGTGCAGTGGTGTTCGGGCAGTGTGGGGGGTAGTGCTGGGGCTGGTGTTTCAGGGTTTAGGGCAGTACAGTTGTGTTCAGGCAGTGTAGGACATCGTGCTGGGGCTGGTGTTTCAGGGTGTAGGGCAGTGCAGTGATGTTCGGGCAGAGTAAGGGGTCATGCTGGGGCTGGTGTTTCAGGGTTTAGGGCAGAGCAGTGGTGTTCGGGCAGAGTAGCGGTTCGTGCTGGGGGTGGTGTTCCAGGGTGTAAGGCAGAGTAGTGGTGTTCGGGCCGTCTTTGGGGTTGTGCTGGGGGTGGTGTTTCAGGGTTTTGGGCAGTGCAGTTGTGTTCGTGCAGTGTAGGGGGTCTTTCTGGGGGTGGTGTTTCAGGGTTTAGGAGAGAGCAGTGGTGTTTGGGCAGTGTAAGGGGTCGTGCTGGGGCTGGTGTTTCAGGGTTTAGGGCAGTGAAGAGGGGTTCGGGCAGTGTAGGGGGTCATGCTGGGGCTGGTGGCTCAGTGTTTAGGGCAGAGCAGTGGTGTTCGGGCAGTGTAGGGGGTCTTGTTGGGCTGGTGTTTCAGGGTTTAGGGCCCTGGTGTTCGGGCAGTGTAGGGGGCCGTGCTGGGGCTGGTGTTTCAGGGTTTAGGGCAGTGTAGTGGTGTTCGGGCGGTGTAGGAGGTCATGCTGGTGTTTCAGGGTTTAGGGCAGTGCAGTGGTGTTCGGGCAGTGTAGGGGTCATGCTGGGGCTGGTGTTTCAGGGTTTAGGATAGTGCAGTGTTTTTCGAGCAGTGTAGGAGGTCGTGCTTGGGCTAGTGTTTCAGGGTTTAGGCCATTGCAGTAGTGTTAGAGCAGTGTAGGAGGTCATGTTGGAGCTGGTGTTTCAGGGTTTAGGACAGTGCAGTTTTGTTTGGGCAGTGTAGTGTGTCATGCTGGGGCTGGTGTTTCAGAGTTTAGGGCAATGCAGTGGTGTTTGGGCAGTGTAAGGGGTTGTGCTGGGGGTGGTGTTTCAGGGTTTAGGGTAGTGTAGTGGTGTTCGGGCAGTGTGTGGGGTAGTGCTGGGGCTGGTGTTTCAGGGTTTAGGGCAGTACAGTTGTGTTCAGGCAGTGTAGGGCATCGTGCTTGGGCTGGTGTTTCAGGGTGTAGGGCAGTGCAGTGATGTTCGGGCAGTGTAGGGGGTCATGCTGGGGCTGGTGTTTCAGGGTTTAGGGCAGTGCAGTGATGTTCGGGCAGAGTAAGGGGTCATGCTGGGGCTGGTGTTTCAGGGTTTAGGGCAGAGCAGTGGTGTTCGGGCAGAGTAGCGGTTCGTGCTGGGGGTGGTGTTCCAGGGTGTAAGGCAGAGTAGTGGTGTTCGGGCCGTCTTTGGGGTTGTGCTGGGGGTGGTGTTTCAGGGTTTTGGGCAGTGCAGTTGTGTTTGTGAATTGTAGGGGGTCTTTCTGGGGGTGGTGTTTCAGGGTTTAGGAGAGAGCAGTGGTGTTCAGGCAGTGTTGGGTGTCGTGCTGGGGCTGGTGTTTCAGGGTGTAGGGCAGAGCAGTGGTGTTTGGGTAGTGTAGGGGGTCGTGCTGGGGCTGGTGTTTCAGGGTTTAGGGCAGTGCAGTGGTGTTCGGGCAGTGTAGGGGGTCATGCTGGGGCTGGTGGCTCAGGGATTAGGGCAGAGCAGTGGTGTTCCGGCAGTGTAGGGGGTCTTGCTGGGGGTGGTGTTGCAGGGTTTAGGGCAGGGCAGTTGTGTTCGGGCAGTGTAGGGCGTCGTGCTGGGGCTGGTGTTTCAGGGTGTAGGGCAGTGCAGTGATGTTCGGGCAGTGTAGGGGGTCATGCTGGGGCTGTTGCTTCAGGGTTTAGGGCAGTGCAGTGATGTTTGGGCAGAGTAAGGGGTCATGCTGGGGCTGTTGTTTCAGGGTTTAGGGCAGTGCAGTGATGTTTGGGCAGAGTAAGGGGTCATGCTGGGGCTGGTGTTTCATAGTTTAGGGCAGAGCAGTGGTGTTCGGGCAGAGTAGCGGTTCATGCTGGGGGTGGTGTTCCAGGGTGTAAGGCAGAGTAGTGGTGTTCGGGCCGTCTTTGGGGTTGTTTTGGGGGTGGTGTTTCAGGGTTTTGGGCAGTGCAGTTGTGTTCGTGCAGTGTAGGGGGTCTTTCTGGGGGTGGTGTTTCAGGGTTTAGGAGAGAGCAGTGGTGTTTGGGCAGTGTAGGGGGTTGTGCTGGGGCTGGTGTTTCAGGGTTTAGGGGAGTGCAGTGGTGTTAGGGCAGTGTAGGGGTTCATGCTGGGGCTCGTGGCTCAGGGTTTAGGGCAGAGCAGTGGTGTTAGGCAAGTGTAGGGGGTCTTGCTGGGGCTGGTGTTTCAGGGTTTAGGGTCCTGGTGTTTGGGCAGAGTAGGGGTCCGTGCTGGGGCTGGTGTTTCACGGTTTAGGGCAGAGCAGTGGTGTTCGGACAGTGTAGGGGGTTGTGCTGAGGGTGGTGTTTCAGGGTTTATGGTAGTGTAGTGGTGTTCGCGCAGTGTAGGGGGTCTTGCTGGGGGTGGTGTTGCAGGGTTTAGGGCAGTGCAGTGGTGTTCGTGCAGTGTGGGGGGTCATGCTGGGGCTGGTGTTTCAGGGTTTAGGGCAGAGCAGTGGTGTTCGGGCAGAGTAGCGGTTCGTGCTGGGGGTGGTGTTCCAGGGTGTAAGGCAGAGTAGTGGTGTTCGGGCTGTCTTTGGGGTTGTGCTGGGGGTGGTGTTTCAGGGTTTTGGGCAGTGCAGTTGTGTTCGTGCAGTGTAGGGGGTCTTTCTGGGGGTGGTGTTTCAGGGTTTAGGAGAGAGCAGTGGTGTTTGGGCAGTGTAAGGGGTCGTGCTGGGGCTGGTGTTTCAGGGTTTAGGGCAGTGAAGAGGGGTTCGGGCAGTGTAGGGGGTCATGCTGGGGCTGGTGGCTCAGTGTTTAGGGCAGAGCAGTGGTGTTCGGGCAGTGTAGGGGGTCTTGCTGGGGCTTGTGTTTCAGGGTTTAGGGCCCTGGTCTTCGGGCAGTGTAGGGGGCCGTGCTGGGGCTGGTGTTTCAGGGTTTAGGGCAGTGTAGTGGTGTTCGGGCGGTGTAGGAGGTCATGCTGGTGTTTCAGGGTTTAGGGCAGTGCAGTGGTGTTCGGGCAGTGTAGGGGTCATGCTGGGGCTGGTGTTTCAGGGTTTAGGATAGTGCAGTGGTTTTCGAGCAGTGTAGGAGGTCGTGCTGGTGCTAGTGTTTCATGGTTTAGGCCATTGCAGTAGTGTTAGAGCAGTGTAGGAGGTCATGTTGGAGCTGGTGTTTCAGGGTTTAGGGCAGTGTAGTGGTGTTCGGGCAGTGTAGGGTGTTGTGCTGGGGCTGGTGTCTCAGGGTTTAGGACAGTGCAGTTTTGTTCGGGCAGTGTAGTGGGTCGTGCTGGGGCTGGTGTTTCAGATTTTAGGGCAATGCAGTGGTGTTTGGGCAGTGTAGGGGGTTGTGCTGGGGGTGGTGTTTCAGGGTTTCGGGTAGTGTAGTGGTGTTCGGGCAGTGTGGGGGGTAATGCTGGGGCTGGTGTTTCAGGGTTTAGGGCAGTGCTTGTTTTTTCGGGCAGTGTAGTGGGTCGTGCTGGGGCTGGTGTTTCAGAGTTTAGGGCAATGCAGTGGTGTTTGGGCAGTGTAGGGGGTTGTGCTGGGGGTGGTGTTTCAGGGTTTAGGGTAGTGTAGTGGTGTTCGGGCAGTGTGGGGGGTAGTGCTGGGGCTGGTGTTTCAGGGTTTAGGGCAGTACAGTTGTGTTCAGGCAGTGTAGGGCATCGTGCTTGGGCTGGTGTTTCAGGGTGTAGGGCAGTGCAGTGATGTTCGGGCAGTGTAGGGGGTCATGCTGGGGCTGGTGTTTCAGGGTTTAGGGCAGTGCAGTGATGTTCGGGCAGAGTAAGGGGTCATGCTGGGGCTGGTGTTTCAGGGTTTAGGGCAGAGCAGTGGTGTTCGGGCAGAGTAGCGGTTCGTGCTGGGGGTGGTGTTCCAGGGTGTAAGGCAGAGTAGTGGTGTTCGGGCCGTCTTTGGGGTTGTGCTGGGGGTGGTGTTTCAGGGTTTTGGGCAGTGCAGTTGTGTTTGTGAATTGTAGGGGGTCTTTCTGGGGGTGGTGTTTCAGGGTTTAGGAGAGAGCAGTGGTGTTCGGGCAGTGTTGGATGTCGTGCTGGAGCTGGTGTTTCAGGGTGTAGGGCAGAGCAGTGGTGTTTGGGCAGTGTAGGGGGTCGTGCTGGGGCTGGTGTTTCAGGGTTTAGGGCAGTGCAGTGGTGTTCGGGCAGTGTAGGGGGTCATGCTGGGGCTGGTGGCTCAGGGATTAGGGCAGAGCAGTGGTGTTCCGGCAGTGTAGGGGGTCTTGCTGGGGGTGGTTTTGCAGGGTTTAGGGCAGGGCAGTTGTGTTCGGGCAGTGTAGGGCGTCGTGCTGGGGCTGGTGTTTCAGGGTGTAGGGCAGTGCAGTGATGTTCGGGCAGTGTAGGGGGTCATGCTGGTTCTGTTGTTTCAGGGTTTAGGGCAGTGCAGTGATGTTTGGGCAGAGTAAGGGGTCATGCTGGGGCTGGTGTTTCATAGTTTAGGGCAGAGCAGTGGTGTTCGGGTAGAGTAGCGGTTCGTGCTGGGGGTGGTGTTCCAGGGTGTAAGGCAGAGTAGTGGTGTTCGGGCCGTCTTTGGGGTTGTTTTGGGGGTGGTGTTTCAGGGTTTTGGGCAGTGCAGTTGTGTTCGTGCAGTGTAGGGGGTCTTTCTGGGGGTGGTGTTCCAGGGTGTAAGGCAGAGTAGTGGTGTTCGGGCCGTCTTTGGGGTTGTGCTGGGGGTGGTGTTTCAGGGTTTTGGGCAGTGCAGTTGTGTTTGTGACTTGTAGGGGGTCTTTCTGGGGGTGGTGTTTCAGGGTTTAGGAGAGAGCAGTGGTGTTCGGGCAGTGTAGGGGTTCGTGCTGGGGCTGGTGTTTCAGGGCATAGGGCAGAGCAGTGGTGTTTGGGCAGTGTAGGTGGTCGTGCTGGGGCTGGTGTTTCAGGGATTAGGGCAGTGCAGTGGTGTTCGGGCAGTATAGGAGGTCATGCTGGGGCTGGTGGCTAAGGGTTTAGGGCAGAGAAGTGGTGTTCGGGGAGTGTAGGGGGTCATGCTGGTGCTGGTGTTTCAGGGTTTATAGCAGTGTAGTGGTGTTCGAGCAGTGTAGGAGGTCATGCTGGTGTTTCAGGAATTAGGGCAGTGCAGTGATGTTCGGGCAGTGTAGGGGGTTGTGCTGAGGCTGGTGTTTCAGGGTTTAGGATAGTGCAGTTTTGTTCAGGCAGTGTAGGGGGTCGTGCTGGGGCTGGTGTTTCAGGGTTTAGAGCAGTGCAGTGGTATTGGAGCAGTGGAGGAGGTCGTGCTGTGGCTGGTGTTTCAGGGTTTATTGCATTGTAGTGGTGTTCGAGCAGTGTAGGAGGTCATGTTGGAGCTGGTGTTTCAGGGTTTAGGGCATTGTAGTGGTGTTTGGGCAGTGTAGGGTGTTGTGCTGGGGCTGGTGTCTCAGGGTTTAGGACGGTGCAGTTTTGTTCGGGCAGTGTAGTGGGTCGTGCTGGGACTGGTGTTTTAGGGTTTAGGGCAATGCAGTGGTGTTCGGACAGTGTAGGGGGTTGTGTTGAGGGTGGTGTTTCAGGGTTTATGGTAGTGTAGTGGTGTTTGGGCAGTGTAGGGGGTCTTGCTGGGGGTGGTGTTGCAGGGTTTAGGGCAGTGCAGTGGTGTTCGGGCAGTGTGGGGGGTAGTGCTGGGGCTGGTGTTTCAGGGTTTAGGGCAGTACAGTTGTGTTCAGGCAGTGTAGGGCATCGTGCTGGGGCTGGTGTTTCAGGGTGTAGGGCAGTGCAGTGATGTTCGGGCAGAGTAAGGGGTCATGCTGGGGCTGGTGTTTCAGGGTTTAGGGCAGAGCAGTAGTGTTCGGACAGTGTAGGGGGTTGTGCTGAGGGTGGTGTTCCAGGGTGTAAGGCAGAGTAGTGGTGTTCGGGCCGTCTTTGGGGTTGTGCTGGGGGTGGTGTTTCAGGGTTTTGGGCAGTGCAGTTGTGTTCGTGCAGTGTAGGGGGTCTTTCTGGGGGTGGTGTTTCAGGGTTTAGGAGAGAGCAGTGGTGTTTGGGCAGTGTAAGGGGTCGTGCTGGGGCTGGTGTTTCAGGGTTTAGGGCAGTGAAGTGGGGTTCGGGCAGTGTAGGGGGTCATGCTGGGGCTGGTGGCTCAGTGTTTAGGGCAGAGCAGTGGTGTTCGGGCAGTGTAGGGGGTCTTGCTGGGGCTGGTGTTTCAGGGTTTAGGGCCCTGGTGTTCGGGCAGTGTAGGGGGCCGTGCTGGGGCTGGTGTTTCAGGGTTTAGGGCAGTGTAGTGGTGTTCGAGCGGTGCAGGAGGTCATGCTGGTGTTTCAGGGTTTTGGGCAGTGCAGTGGTGTTCGGGCAGTGTAGGGGTCGTGCTTGGGCTAGTGTTTCAGGGTTTAGGCCATTGCAGTAGTGTTAGAGCAGTGTAGGAGGTCATGTTGGAGCTGGTGTTTCAGGGTTTAGGACAGTGTAGTGGTGTTCGGGCAGTGTAGGGTGTTGTGGTGGGGCTGGTGTATCAGGGTTTAGGACAGTGCAGTTTTGTTCGGGCAGTGTAGTGGGTCGTGCTGGAGAGGTGTTTCAGATTTTAGGGCAATGCAGTGGTGTTTGGGAAGTGTAGGGGGTTGTGCTGGGGGTGGTGTTTCAGGGTTTAGGGTAGTGTAGTGGTGTTCGGGCAGTGTGGGGGGTAGTGCTGGGGCTGGTGTTTCAGGGTTTAGGGCAGTGCAGGTTTGTTCGGGCAGTGTAGTGGGTCGTGCTGGGGCTGGTGTTTCAGAGTTTAGGGCAATGCAGTGGTGTTTGGGCAGTGTAGGGGGTTGTGCTGGGGGTGGTGTTTCAGGGTTTAGGGTAGTGTAGTGGTGTTCGGGCAGTGTGGGGGGTAGTGCTGGGGCTGGTGTTTCACGGTTTAGGGCAGTACAGTTGTGTTCAGGCAGTGTAGGGCATCGTGCGTGGGCTGGTGTTTCAGGGTGTAGGGCAGTGCAGTGATGTTCGGGCAGTGTAGGGGGTCATGCTGGGGCTGGTGTTTCAGGGTTTAGGGCAGTGCAGTGATGTTCGGGCAGAGTAAGGGGTCATGCTGGGGCTGGTGTTTCAGGGTTTAGGGCAGAGCAGTGGTGTTCGGGCAGAGTAGCGGTTCGTGCTGGGGGTGGTGTTCCAGGGTTTTGGGCAGTGCAGTTGTGTTTGTGAATTGTAGGGGGTCTTTCTGGGGGTGGTGTTTCAGGGTTTAGGAGAGAGCAGTGGTGTTCGGGCAGTGTTGGGTGTCGTGCTGGGGCTGGTGTTTCAGGGTGTAGGGCAGAGCAGTGGTGTTTGGGCAGTGTAGGGGATCGTGCTGGGGCTGGTGTTTCAGGGTTTAGGGCAGTGCAGTGGTGTTCGGGCAGTGTAGGGGGTCATGCTGGGGCTGGTGGCTCAGGGATTAGGGCAGAGCAGTGGTGTTCCGGCAGTGTAGGGGGTCTTGCTGGGGGTGGTGTTGCAGGGTTTAGGGCAGTGCAGTTGTGTTCGGGCAGTGTAGGGCGTTGTGCTGGGGCTGGTGTTTCAGGGTGTAGGGCAGTGCAGTGATGTTCGGGCAGTGTAGGGGGTCATGCTGGGGCTGTTGTTTCAGGGTTTAGGGCAGTGCAGTGATGTTTGGGCAGAGTAAGGGGTCATGCTGGGGCTGGTGTTTCATAGTTTAGGACAGTGCAGTTTTGTTCGGGCAGTGTAGTGGGTCGTGCTGGGACTGGTGTTTTAGGGTTTAGGGCAATGCAGTGGTGTTCGGACAGTGTAGGGGGTTGTGCTGAGGGTGGTGTTTCAGGGTTTATGGTAGTGTAGTGGTGTTCGGGCAGTGTAGGGGGTCTTGCTGGGGGTGGTGTTGCAGGGTTTAGGGCAGTGCAGTGGTGTTCGGGCAGTGTGGGGGGTAGTGCTGGGGCTGGTGTTTCAGGGTTTAGGGCAGTACAGTTGTGTTCAGGCAGTGTAGGGCATCGTGCTGGGGCTGGTGTTTCAGGGTGTAGGGCAGTGCAGTGATGTTCGGGCAGAGTAAGGGGTCATGCTGGGGCTGGTGTTTCAGGGTTTAGGGCAGAGCAGTGGTGTTCGGACAGTGTAGGGGGTTGTGCTGAGGGTGGTGTTCCAGGGTGTAAGGCAGAGTAGTGGTGTTCGGGCCGTCTTTGGGGTTGTGCTGGGGGTGGTGTTTCAGGGTTTTGGGCAGTGCAGTTGTGTTCGTGCAGTGTAGGGGGTCTTTCTGGGGGTGGTGTTTCAGGGTTTAGGAGAGAGCAGTGGTGTTTGGGCAGTGTAAGGGGTCGTGCTGGGGCTGGTGTTTCAGGGTTTAGGGCAGTGAAGTGGGGTTCGGGCAGTGTAGGGGGTCATGCTGGGGCTGGTGGCTCAGTGTTTAGGGCAGAGCAGTGGTGTTCGGGCAGTGTAGGGGGTCTTGCTGGGGCTGGTGTTTCAGGGTTTAGGGCCCTGGTGTTCGGGCAGTGTAGGGGGCCGTGCTGGGGCTGGTGTTTCAGGGTTTAGGGCAGTGTAGTGGTGTTCGAGCGGTGCAGGAGGTCATGCTGGTGTTTCAGGGTTTTGGGCAGTGCAGTGGTGTTCGGGCAGTGCAGGGGTCGTGCTTGGGCTAGTGTTTCAGGGTTTAGGCCATTGCAGTAGTGTTAGAGCAGTGTAGGAGGTCATGTTGGAGCTGGTGTTTCAGGGTTTAGGACAGTGTAGTGGTGTTCGGGCAGTGTAGGGTGTTGTGGTGGGGCTGGTGTCTCAGGGTTTAGGACAGTGCAGTTTTGTTCGGGCAGTGTAGTGGGTCGTGCTGGGGAGGTGTTTCAGATTTTAGGGCAATGCAGTGGTGTTTGGGCAGTGTAGGGGGTTGTGCTGGGGGTGGTGTTTCAGGGTTTAGGGTAGTGTAGTGGTGTTCGGGCAGTGTGGGGGGTAGTGCTGGGGCTGGTGTTTCAGGGTTTAGGGCAGTGCAGGTTTGTTCGGGCAGTGTAGTGGGTCGTGCTGGGGCTGGTGTTTCAGAGTTTAGGGCAATGCAGTGGTGTTTGGGCAGTGTAGGGGGTTGTGCTGGGGGTGGTGTTTCAGGGTTTAGGGTAGTGTAGTGGTGTTCGGGCAGTGTGGGGGGTAGTGCTGGGGCTGGTGTTTCAGGGTTTAGGGCAGTACAGTTGTGTTCAGGCAGTGTAGGGCATCGTGCTTGGGCTGGTGTTTCAGGGTGTAGGGCAGTGCAGTGATGTTCGGGCAGTGCAGGGGGTCATGCTGGGGCTGGTGTTTCAGGGTTTAGGGCAGTGCAGTGATGTTCGGGCAGAGTAAGGGGTCATGCTGGGGCTGGTGTTTCAGGGTTTAGGGCAGAGCAGTGGTGTTCGGGCAGAGTAGCGGTTCGTGCTGGGGGTGGTGTTCCAGGGTTTTGGGCAGTGCAGTTGTGTTTGTGAATTGTAGGGGGTCTTTCTGGGGGTGGTGTTTCAGGGTTTAGGAGAGAGCAGTGGTGTTCGGGCAGTGTTGGGTGTCGTGCTGGGGCTGGTGTTTCAGGGTGTAGGGCAGAGCAGTGGTGTTTGGGCAGTGTAGGGGATCGTGCTGGGGCTGGTGTTTCAGGGTTTAGTGCAGTGCAGTGGTGTTCGGGCAGTGTAGGGGGTCATGCTGGGGCTGGTGGCTCAGGGATTAGGGCAGAGAAGTGGTGTTCCGGCAGTGTAGGGGGTCTTGCTGGGGGTGGTGTTGCAGGGTTTAGGGCAGTGCAGTTGTGTTCGGGCAGTGTAAGGCGTTGTGCTGGGGCTGGTGTTTCAGGGTGTGGGGCAGTGCAGTGATGTTCGGGCAGTGTAGGGGGTCATGCTGGGGCTGCTGTTTCAGGGTTTAGGGCAGTGCAGTGATGTTTGGGCAGAGTAAGGGGTCATGCTGGGGCTAGTGTTTCATAGTTTAGGGCAGAGCAGTGGTGTTCGGGCAGAGTAGCGGTTCGTGCTGGGGGTGGTGTTCCAGGGTTTTGGGCAGTGCAGTTGTGTTCGTGCAGTGTAGGGGGTCTTTCTGGGGGTGGTGTTTCAGGGTTTAGGAGAGAGTAGTGGTGTTTGGGCAGTGTAGGGGGTTGTGCTGGGGCTGGTGTTTCAGGGTTTAGGGCAGTGCAGTGGTGTTAGGGCAGTGTAGGGGTTCATGCTGGGGCTCGTGGCTCAGGGTTTAGGGCAGAGCAGTGGTGTTAGGCAAGTGTAGGGGTCTTGCTGGGGCTGGTGTTTCAGGGTTTAGGGTCCTGGTGTTTGGGCAGAGTAGGGGTCCGTGCTGGGGCTGGTGTTTCACGGTTTAGGGCAGAGCAGTGGTGTTCGGACAGTGTAGGGGGTTGTGCTGAGGGTGGTGTTTCAGGGTTTATGGTAGTGTAGTGGTGTTCGCGCAGTGTAGGGGGTCTTGCTGGGGGTGGTGTTGCAGGGTTTAGGGCAGTGCAGTGGTGTTCGGGCAGTGTGGGGGGTAGTGCTGGGGCTGGTGTTTCAGGGTTTAGGGCAGTATAGTTGTGTTCAGGCAGTGTAGGGCATCGTGCTGGGGCTGGTGTTTCAGGGTGTAGGGCAGTGCAGTGAAGTTCGGGCAGAGTAAGGGGTCATGCTGGGGCTGGTGTTTCAGGGTTTAGGGCAGAGCAGTGGTGTTCGGGCAGAGTAGCAGTTCGTGCTGGGGGTGGTGTTCCAGGGTGTAAGGCAGAGTAGTGGTGTTCGGGCCGTCTTTGGGGTTGTGCTGGGGGTGGTGTTTCAGGGTTTTGGGCAGTGCAGTTGTGTTCGTGCAGTGTAGGGGGTCTTTCTGGGGGTGGTGTTTCAGGGTTTAGGAGAGAGCAGTGGTGTTTGGGCAGTGTAAGGGGTCGTGCTGGGGCTGGTGTTTCAGGATTTAGGGCAGTGAAGAGGGGTTCGGGCAGTGTAGGGGGTCATGCTGGGGCTGGTGGCTCAGTGTTTAGGGCAGAGCAGTGGTGTTCGGGCAGTGTAGGGGGTCTTGTTGGGCTGGTGTTTCAGGGTTTAGGGCCCTGGTGTTCGGGCAGTGTAGGGGGCCGTGCTGGGGCTGGTGTTTCAGGGTTTAGGGCAGTGTAGTGGTGTTCGGGCGGTGTAGGAGGTCATGCTGGTGTTTCAGGGTTTAGGGCAGTGCAGTGGTGTTCGGGCAGTGTAGGGGTCATGCTGGGGCTGGTGTTTCAGGGTTTAGGATAGTGCAGTGTTTTTCAAGCAGTGTAGGAGGTCGTGCTTGGGCTAGTGTTTCAGGGTTTAGGCCATTGCAGTAGTGTTAGAGCAGTGTAGGAGGTCATGTTGGAGCTGGTGTTTCAGGGTTTAGGACAGTGCAGTTTTGTTTGGGCAGTGTAGTGTGTCATGCTGGGGCTGGTGTTTCAGAGTTTAGGGCAATGCAGTGGTGTTTGGGCAGTGTAAGGGGTTGTGCTGGGGGTGGTGTTTCAGGGTTTAGGGTAGTGTAGTGGTGTTCGGGCAGTGTGGGGGGTAGTGCTGGGGCTGGTGTTTCAGGGTTCAGGGCAGTACAGTTGTGTTCAGGCAGTGTAGGGCATCGTGCTTGGGCTGGTGTTTCAGGGTGTAGGGCAGTGCATTGATGTTCGGGCAGTGTAGGGGGTCATGCTGGGGCTGGTGTTTCAGGGTTTAGGGCAGTGCAGTGATGTTCGGGCAGAGTAAGGGGCCATGCTGGGGCTGGTGTTTCAGGGTTTAGGGCAGAGCAGTGGTGTTCGGGCAGAGTAGCGGTTCATGCTGGGGGTGGTGTTCCAGGGTGTAAGGCAGAGTAGTGGTGTTCGGGCCGTCTTTGGGGTTGTGCTGGGGGTGGTGTTTCAGAGTTTTGGGCAGTGCAGTTGTGTTTGTGAATTGTAAGGGGTCTTTCTGGGGGTGGTGTTTCAGGGTTTAGGAGAGAGCAGTGGTGTTCAGGCAGTGTTGGGTGTCGTGCTAGGGCTGGTGTTTCAGGGTGTAGGGCAGAGCAGTGGTGTTTGGGCAGTGTAGGGGGTCGTGCTGGGGCTGGTGTTTCAGGGTTTAGGGCAGTGCAGTGGTGTTCGGGCAGTGTAGGGGGTCATGCTGGTGGCTCAGGGATTAGGGCAGAGCAGTGGTGGTCCGGCAGTGTAGGGGGTCTTGCTGGGGGTGGTGTTGCAGGGTTTAGGGCAGTGCAGTTGTGTTCGGGCAGTGTAGGGCGTTGTGCTGGGGCTGGTGTTTCAGGGTGTAGGGCAGTGCAGTGATGTTCGGGCAGTGTAGGGGGTCATGCTGGGGCTGTTGTTTCAGGGTTTAGGGCAGTGCAGTGATGTTTGGGCAGAGTAAGGGGTCATGCTGGGGCTGGTGTTTCATAGTTTAGGGCAGAGCAGTGGTGTTCGGGCAGAGTAGCGGTTCGTGCTGAGGGTGGTGTTCCAGGGTGTAAGGCAGAGTAGTGGTGTTCGGGCCGTCTTTGGGGTTGTGCTGGGGGTGGTGTTTCAGGGTTTTGGGCAGTGCAGTTTTTGTTCGTGCAGTGTAGGGGGTCTTTCTGGGGGCGGTGTTTCAGGGTTTAGGAGAGAGCAGTGGTGTTTGGGCAGTGTAGGGGGTTGTGCTGGGGCTGGTGTTTCAGGGTTTAGGGCAGTGCAGTGGTGTTAGGGCATTGTAGGGGTTCATGCTGGGGCTCGCGGCTCAGGGTTTAGGGCAGAGCAGTGGTGTTAGGCAAGTGTAGGGGTCTTGCTGGGGCTGGTGTTTCAGGGTTTAGGGTCCTGGTGTTTGGGCAGAGTAGGGGTCCGTGCTGGGGCTGGTGTTTCACGGTTTAGGGCAGAGCAGTGGTGTTCGGACAGTGTAGGGGGTTGTGCTGAGGGTGGTGTTTCAGGGTTTATAGGAGTGTAGTGGTGTTCGCGCAGTGTAGGGGGTCTTGCTGGGGGTGGTGTTGCAGGGTTTAGGGCAGTGCAGTGGTGTTCGGGCAGTGTGGGGGGTAGTGCTGGGGCTGGTGTTTCAGGGTTTAGGGCAGTATAGTTGTGTTCAGGCAGTGTAGGGCATCGTGCTGGGGCTGGTGTTTCAGGGTGTAGGGCAGTGCAGTGATGTTCGGGCAGAGTAAGGGGTCATGCTGGGGCTGGTGTTTCAGGGTTTAGGGCAGAGCAGTGGTGTTCGGGCAGAGTAGCGGTTCGTGCTGGGGGTGGTGTTCCAGGGTGTAAGGCAGAGTAGTGGTGTTCGGGCCGTCTTTGGGGTTGTGCTGGGGGTGGTGTTTCAGGGTTTTGGGCAGTGCAGTTGTGTTCGTGCAGTGTAGGGGGTCTTTCTGGGGGTGGTGTTTCAGGGTTTAGGAGAGAGCAGTGGTGTTTGGGCAGTGTAAGGGGTCGTGCTGGGGCTGGTGTTTCAGGGTTTAGGGCAGTGAAGAGGGGTTCGGGCAGTGTAGGGGGTCATGCTGGGGCTGGTGGCTCAGTGTTTAGGGCAGAGCAGTGGTGTTCGGGCAGTGTAGGGGGTCTTGTTGGGCTGGTGTTTCAGGGTTTAGGGCCCTGGTGTTCGGGCAGTGTAGGGGGCCGTGCTGGGGCTGGTGTTTCAGGGTTTAGGGCAGTGTAGTGGTGTTCGGGCGGTGTAGGAGGTCATGCTGGTGTTTCAGGGTTTAGGGCAGTGCAGTGGTGTTCGGGCAGTGTAGGGGTCATGCTGGGGCTGGTGTTTCAGGGTTTAGGATAGTGCAGTGTTTTTCAAGCAGTGTAGGAGGTCGTGCTTGGGCTAGTGTTTCAGGGTTTAGGCCATTGCAGTAGTGTTAGAGCAGTGTAGGAGGTCATGTTGGAGCTGGTGTTTCAGGGTTTAGGACAGTGCAGTTTTGTTTGGGCAGTGTAGTGTGTCATGCTGGGGCTGGTGTTTCAGAGTTTAGGGCAATGCAGTGGTGTTTGGGCAGTGTAAGGGGTTGTGCTGGGGGTGGTGTTTCAGGGTTTAGGGTAGTGTAGTGGTGTTCGGGCAGTGTGGGGGTAGTGCTGGGGCTGGTGTTTCAGGGTTTAGGGCAGTACAGTTGTGTTCAGGCAGTGTAGGGCATCGTGCTTGGGCTGGTGTTTCAGGGTGTAGGGCAGTGCAGTGATGTTCGGGCAGTGTAGGGGGTCATGCTGGCGCTGGTGTTTCAGGGTTTAGGGCAGTGCAGTGATGTTCGGGCAGAGTAAGGGGTCATGCTGGGGCTGGTGTTTCAGGGTTTAGGGCAGAGCAGTGGTGTTCGGGCAGAGTAGCGGTTCGTGCTGGGGTGGTGTTCCAGGGTGTAAGGCAGAGTAGTGGTGTTCGGGCCGTCTTTGGGGTTGTGCTGGGGGTGGTGTTTCAGGGTTTTGGGCAGTGCAGTTGTGTTTGTGAATTGTAGGGGGTCTTTCTGGGGGTGGTGTTTCAGGGTTTAGGAGAGAGCAGTGGTGTTCAGGCAGTGTTGGGTGTCGTGCTGGGGCTGGTGTTTCAGGGTGTAGGGCAGAGCAGTGGTGTTTGGGCAGGGTAGGGGGTCGTGCTGGGGCTGGTGTTTCAGGGTTTAGGGCAGTGCAGTGGTGTTCGGGCAGTGTAGGGGGTCATGCTGGGGCTGGTGGCTCAGGGATTAGGGCAGAGCAGTGGTGTTCCGGCAGTGTAGGGGGTCTTGCTGGGGGTGGTGTTGCAGGGTTTAGGGCAGTGCAGTTGTGTTCGGGCAGTGTAGGGCGTTGTGCTGGGGCTGGTGTTTCAGGGTGTAGGGCAGTGCAGTGATGTTCGGGCAGTGTAGGGGGTCATGCTGGGGCTGTTGTTTCAGGGTTTAGGGCAGTGCAGTGATGTTTGGGCAGAGTAAGGGGTCATGCTGGGGCTGGTGTTTCATAGTTTAGGGCAGAGCAGTGGTGTTCGGGCAGAGTAGCGGTTCGTGCTGGGGGTGGTGTTCCAGGGTGTAAGGCAGAGTAGTGGTGTTCGGGCCGTCTTTGGGGTTGTGCTGGGGGTGGTGTTTCAGGGTTTTGGGCAGTGCAGTTGTGTTCGTGCAGTGTAGGGGGTCTTTCTGGGGGTTGTGTTTCAGGGTTTAGGAGAGAGCAGTGGTGTTTGGGCAGTGTAGGGGGTTGTGCTGGGGCTGGTGTTTCAGGGTTTAGGGCAGTGCAGTGGTGTTAGGGCAGTGTTTGGGTTCATGCTGGGGCTCGTGGCTGAGGGTTTAGGGCAGAGCAGTGGTGTTAGGCAAGTGTAGGGGTCTTGCTGGGGCTGGTGTTTCAGGGTTTAGGGTCCTGGTGTTTGGGCAGAGAGGGGTCCGTGCTGGGGCTGGTGTTTCACGGTTTAGGGCAGAGCAGTGGTGTTCGGACAGTGTAGGGGGTTGTGCTGAGGGTGGTGTTTCAGGGTTTATAGGAGTGTAGTGGTGTTCGCGCAGTGTAGGGGGTCTTGCTGGGGGTGGTGTTGCAGGGTTTAGGGCAGTGCAGTGGTGTTCGGGCAGTGTGGGGGGTAGTGCTGGTGCTGGTGTTTCAGGGTTTAGGGCAGTATAGTTGTGTTCAGGCAGTGTAGGGCATCGTGCTGGGGCTGGTGTTTCAGGGTGTAGGGCAGTGCAGTGATGTTCGGGCAGAGTAAGGGGTCATGCTGGGGCTGGTGTTTCAGGGTTTAGGGCAGAGCAGTAGTGTTCGGGCAGAGTAGCGGTTCGTGCTCGGGGTGGTGTTCCAGGGTGTAAGGCAGAGTAGTGGTGTTCGGGCCGTCTTTGGGGTTGTGCTGGGGGTGGTGTTTCAGGGTTTTGGGCAGTGCAGTTGTGTTCGTGCAGTGTAGGGGGTCTTTCTGGGGGTGGTGTTTCAGGGTTTAGGAGAGAGCAGTGGTGTTTGGGCAGTGTAAGGGGTCGTGCTGGGGCTGGTGTTTCAGGGTTTAGGGCAGTGAAGAGGGGTTCGGGCAGTGTAGGGGGTCATGCTGGGGCTGGTGGCTCAGTGTTTAGGGCAGAGCAGTGGTGTTCGGGCAGTGTAGGGGGTCTTGCTGGGGCTGGTGTTTCAGGGTTTAGGGCCCTGGTGTTCGGGCAGTGTAGGGGGCCGTGCTGGGGCTGGTGTTTCAGGGTTTAGGGCAGTGTATTGGTGTTCGGGCGGTGTAGGAGGTCATGCTGGTGTTTCAGGGTTTAGGGCAGTGCAGTGGTGTTCGGGCAGTGTAGGGGTCATGCTGGGGCTGGTGTTTCAGGGTTTAGGATAGTGCAGGGGTTTTCGAGCAGTGTAGGAGGTCGTGCTTGTGCTAGTGTTTCATGGTTTATGCCATTGCAGTAGTGTTAGAGCAGTGTAGGAGGTCATGTTGGAGCTGGTGTTTCAGGGTTTAGGGCAGTGTAGTGGTGTTCGGGCAGTGTAGGGTGTTGTGCTGGGGCTGGTGTCTCAGGGTTTAGGACAGTGCAGTTTTATTCGGGCAGTGTAGTGGGTCGTGCTGGGGCTGGTGTTTCAGATTTTAGGGCAATGCAGTGGTGTTTGGGCAGTGTAGGGGGTTGTGCTGGGGGTGGTGTTTTAGGGTAGTGTAGTGGTGTTCGGGCAGTGTGGGGGGTAATGCTGGGGCTGGTGTTTCAGGGTTTAGGGCAGTGCTTGTTTTTTCGGGCAGTGTAGTGGGTCGTGCTGGGGCTGGTGTTTCAGAGTTTAGGGCAATGCAGTGGTGTTTGGGCAGTGTAGGGGGTTGTGCTGGGGGTGGTGTTTCAGGGTTTAGGGTAGTGTAGTGGTGTTCGGGCAGTGTGGGCGGTAGTGCTGGGGCTGGTGTTTCAGGGTTTAGGGCAGTACAGTTGTGTTCAGGCAGTGTAGGGCATCGTGCTTTGGCTGGTGTTTCAGGGTGTAGGGCAGGGCAGTGATGTTCGGGCGGTGTAGGGGGTCATGCTGGGGCTGGTGTTTCAGGGTTTAGGGCAGTGCAGTGATGTTCGGGCAGAGTAAGGGGTCATGCTGGGGCTGGTGCTTCAGGGTTTAGGGCAGAGCAGTGGTGTTCGGGCAGAGTAGCGGTTCGTGCTGGGGGTGGTGTTCCAGGGTTTAAGGCAGAGTAGTGGTGTTCGGGCCGTCTTTGGGGTTGTGCTGGGGGTGGTGTTTCAGGGTTTTGGGCAGTGCAGTTGTGTTTGTGAATTGTAGGGGGTCTTTCTGGGGGTGGTGTTTCAGGGTTTAGGAGAGAGCAGTGGTGTTCGGGCAGTGTTGGATGTCGTGCTGGGGCTGGTGTTTCAGGGTGTAGGGCAGAGCAGTGGTGTTTGGGCAGTGTAGGGGGTCGTGCTGGGGCTGGTGTTTCAGGGTTTAGGGCAGTGCAGTGGTGTTTGGGCAGTGTAGGGGGTCATGCTGGGGCTGGTGGCTCAGGGATTAGGGCAGAGCAGTGGTGTTCCGGCAGTGTAGGGGGTCTTGCTGGGGGTGGTGTTGCAGGGTTTAGGGCAGGGCAGTTGTGTTCGGGCAGTGTAGGGCGTCGTGCTGGGGCTGGTGTTTCAGGGTGTAGGGCAGTGCAGTGATGTTCGGGCAGTGTAGGGGGTCATGCTGGTTCTGTTGTTTCAGGGTTTAGGGCAGTGCAGTGATGTTTGGGCAGAGTAAGGGGTCATGCTGGGGCTGGTGTTTCATAGTTTAGGGCAGAGCAGTGGTGTTCGGGCAGAGTAGCGGTTCGTGCTGGGGGTGGTGTTCCAGGGTGTAAGGCAGAGTAGTGGTGTTCGGGCTGTCTTTGGGGTTGTGCTGGGGGTGGTGTTTCAGGGTTTTGGGCAGTGCAGTTGTGTTCGTGCAGTGTAGGGGGTCTTTCTGGGGGTGGTGTTTCAGGGTTTAGGAGAGAGCAGTGGTGTTTGGGCAGTGTAGGGGGTCGCGCTGGGGCTGGTGTTTCAGGGTTTAGGGCAGTGCAGTGGTGTTCGGGCAGTGTAGGGGGTCATGCTGGGGCTGGTGGCTCAGGGTTTAGGGCAGAGCAGTGATGTTCGGGCAGTGTAGGGGATCTTGCTGGGGGTGGTGTTGCAGGGTTTAGGGCAGTGCAGTGGTGTTCGGGCAGTGTAGGGGGTTGTGCTGGGACTGGTGTTTCAGGGTTTAGGGCAGTGCAGTTGTGTTCGGGCAGTGTAGGGCGTCGTGCTGGGCTGGTGTTTCAGGGTTTAGGGCAGTGTAATGGTGTTCGGGCAGTGAGGGGGTAGTGCTGAGGCTGGTGTTTCAGGGTTTGGGGCAGTGCAGTTGTGTTCGGGCAGTGTAGGGCGTCGTGCTGGTGCTGGTGTTGCAGGGTTTAGGGCAGTGCAGTGGTGTTCGGGCAGTGTGGGGGGTAGTGCTGGGGCTGGTGTTTCAGGGTTTAGGGCAGTGCAGTTGTGTTCGGGCAGTGTAGGGCGTCGTGCTGGGCTGGTGTTTCAGGGTTTAGGGCAGTGTAATGGTGTTCGGGCAGTGAGGGGGTCATGCTGGGGCTGGTGGCTCAGGGTTTAGGGCAGAGCAGTGATGTTCGGGCAGTGTAGGGGATCTTGCTGGGGGTGGTGTTGCAGGGTTTAGGGCAGTGCAGTGGTGTTCGGGCAGTGTAGGGGGTAGTGCTGGGACTGGTGTTTCAGGGTTTAGGGCAGTGCAGTTGTGTTCGGGCAGTGTAGGGCGTCGTGCTGGGCTGGTGTTTCAGGGTTTAGGGCAGTGTAATGGTGTTCGGGCAGTGAGGGGGTCATGCTGGGGCTGGTGGCTCAGGGTTTAGGGCAGAGCAGTGATGTTCGGGCAGTGTAGGGGATCTTGCTGGGGTTGGTGTTGCAGGGTTTAGGGCAGTGCAGTGGTGTTCGGGCAGTGTAGGGGGTAGTGCTGGGACTGGTGTTTCAGGGTTTAGGGCAGTGCAGTTGTGTTCGGTCAGTGTAGGGCGTCGTGCTGGGCTGGTGTTTCAGGGTTTAGGGCAGTGTAATGGTGTTCGGGCAGTGAGGGGGGTAGTGCTGGGGCTGGTGTTTCAGGGTTTAGGGCAGTGCAGTTGTGTTCGGGCAGTGTAGGGCGTCGTGCTGGGGCTGGTGTTGCAGGGTTTAGGGCAGTGCAGTGGTGTTCGGGCAGTGTGGGGGGTAGTGCTGGGGCTGGTGTTTCAGGGTTTAGGGCAGTGCAGTTGTGTTCGGGCAGTGTAGGGCGTCGTGCTGGGGCTGGTGTTTCAGGGTTTAGGGCAGTGCAGTGGTGTTCGTGCAGTGTAGGAGCGTGCTGGGGCTGGTGTTTCAGGGTTTAGGATAGTTCCGTGGTGTTCGAGCAGTATAGGAGGTCGTGCTTGGGCTAGTGTTTCAGGGTTTAGAGCAGTGCAGTGGTGTTCGAGCAGTGTAGGAGGTCGTGCTGGGGCTGGTGTTTCAGGGTTTATTGCATTGTAGTGGTGTTCGAGCAGTGTAGGAGGTCATGTTGGAGCTGGTGTTTCAGGGTTTAGGGCATTACAGTAGTGTTTGGGCAGTGTAGGGTGTTGTGCTGGGGCTGGTGTCTCAGGGTTTAGGACAGTGCAGTTTTGTTCGGGCAGTGTAGTGGGTCGTGCTGGGGCTGTTTTTTTTGGGTTTAGGGCAATGCAGTGGTGTTCGGACAGTGTAGGGGGTTGTGCTGAGGGTGGTGTTTCAGGGTTTATGGTAGTGTAGTGGTGTTCGGGCAGTGTAGGGGGTCTTGCTGGGGGTGGTGTTGCAGGGTTTAGGGCAGTGCAGTGGTGTTCGTGCAGTGTAGGGGCGTGCTGGGGCTGGTGTTTCAGGGTTTAGGATAGTTCAGTGGTGTTCGAGCAGTATAGGAGGTCGTGCTTGGGTTAGTGTTTCAGGGTTTAGAGCAGTGCAGTGGTGTTCGAGCAGTGTAGGAGGTCATGCTGGGGCTGGTGTTTCAGGGTTTATTGCATTGTAGTGGTGTTCGAGCAGTGTAGGAGGTCATGTTGGAGCTGGTGTTTCAGGGTTTAGGGCATTGCAGTGGTGTTTGGGCAGTGTAGGGTGTTGTGCTGGGGCTGGTGTTTCAGGGTTTAGGGCAGTACAGTTGTGTTCAGGCAGTGTAGGGCATCGTGCTGGGGCTGGTGTTTCAGGGTGTAGGGCAGTGCAGTGATGTTCGGGCAGTGTAGGAGGTCATGCTGGGGATGGTGTTTCAGGGTTTAGGGCAGTGCAGTGATGTTCGGGCAGAGTAAGGGGTCATGCTGGGACTGGTGTTTCAGGGTTTAGGGCAGAGCAGTGGTGTTCGGGCAGAGTAGCGGTTCGTGCTGGGGGTGGTGTTCTGGGGTGTAAGGCAGAGTAGTGGTGTTCGGGCCGTCTTTGGGGTTGTGCTGGGGGTGGTGTTTCAGGGTTTTGGGCAGTGCAGTTGTGTTCGTGCAGTGTAGGGGGTCTTTCTGGGGGTGGTGTTTCAGGGTGTAGGAGAGAGCAGTGGTGTTCGGGCAGTGTTGGGGTCGTGCTGGGGCTAATTTTTCAGGGCGTAGGGCAGAGCAGTGGTGTTTAGGCAGTGTAGGGGGTCGTGCTGGGGCTGCTGTTTCAGGGTTTAGGGCAGTGCAGTGGTGTTCTGGCAGTGTAGGGGGTCATGCTGGGGCTGGTGGCTCAGGGTTTAGGGCAGAGCAGTGGTGTTCCGGCAGTGTAGGGGGTCTTGCCGGGGGTGGTGTTGCAGGGTTTAGGGAAGTGCAGTGGTGTTCCGGCAGTGTGGGGGGTAGTCCTGGGGCTGGTGTTTCAGGGTTTAGGGCAGTGCAGTTGTGTGCGTGCTGTGTAGGGCGTCGTGCTGGGGCTGGTGTTTCAGGGTTTAGGGCAGTGCAGTGATGTTAGGGCAGAGTAAGGGGTCATGGTGGGGCTGGTGTTTCAGGGTTTAGGGCAGATCAGTGGTGTTCGGGCAGAGTAGTGGTTCGCACTGGGGTGGTGTTCCAGGGTGTAAGGCAGAGTAGTGGTGTTCGGGCCGTCTCTGGGGTTGTGCTGGGGGTGTTGTTTCAGGGTTTTGGGCAGTACAGTTGTGTTCGTGCAGTGTAGGGGGTCTTTCTGGGGGTAGTGTTTCAGGGTTTAGGAGAGAGCAGTGGTGTTTGGGCAGTGTAAGGGGTCGTGCTGGGGATGGTGTTTCAGGGTTTAGGGCAGTGAAGTGGGGTTCGGGCAGTGTAGGGGGTCATGCTGGGGCTGATGGCTCAGTGTTTAGGGCAGAGCAGTGGTGTTCGGGCAGTGTAGGGGGTCTTGCTGGGGCTGGTGTTTCAGGGTTTAGGGCCCTGGTGTTCGGGCTGTGTAGGGGGCCATGCTGGGGCTGGTGTTTCAGGGTTTAGGGCAGTGTAGTGGTGTTCGAGCAGTGTAGAAGGTCATGCTGGTGTTTCAGGGTTTAGGGCAGTGCAGTGGTGTTCGGGCAGTGTAGGGGTCATGCTGGGGCTGGTGTTTCAGGGTTTAGTATAGTGCAGTGGTGTTCGAGCAGTGTAGGAGGTCGTGCTTGGGCTAGTGTTTCAGGGTTTAGGCCATTGCAGTAATGTTAGAGCAGTGTAGGAGGTCATGTTGGAGCTGGTGTTTTAGGGTTTAGGGCAGTGTAGTGGTGTTCGGGCAGTGTAGGGTGTTGTGCTGGGGCTGGTGTCTCAGGGTTTAGGACAGTGCAGTTTTGTTCGGGCAGTGTAGTGGGTCGTGCTGGGGCTGGTGTTTCAGAGTTTAGGGCAATGCAGTGGTGTTTGGGCAGTGTAGGGGGTTGTGCTGGGGGTGGTGTTTCAGGGTTTAGGGTAGTGTAGTGATGTTCAGGCAGTGTGGGGGGTAGTGCTGGGGCTGGTATTTCAGGGTTTAGGGCAGTGCAGTTTTGTTCGGGCAGTGTAGTGGGTCGTGCTGGGGCTGGTGTTTCAGAGTTTAGGGCAATGCAGTGGTGTTTGGGCAGTGTAGGGGGTCTTGCCGGGGGTGGTGTTGCAGGGTTTAGGGAAGTGCAGTGGTGTTCCGGCAGTGTGGGGGGTAGTCCTGGGGCTGGTGTTTCAGGGTTTAGGGCAGTGCAGTTGTGTGCGTGCTGTGTAGGGCGTCGTGCTGGGGCTGGTGTTTCAGGGTTTAGGGCAGTGCAGTGATGTTAGGGCAGAGTAAGGGGTCATGGTGGGGCTGGTGTTTCAGGGTTTAGGGCAGATCAGTGGTGTTCGGGCAGAGTAGTGGTTCGCACTGGGGTGGTGTTCCAGGGTGTAAGGCAGAGTAGTGGTGTTCGGGCCGTCTCTGGGGTTGTGCTGGGGGTGTTGTTTCAGGGTTTTGGGCAGTACAGTTGTGTTCGTGCAGTGTAGGGGGTCTTTCTGGGGGTAGTGTTTCAGGGTTTAGGAGAGAGCAGTGGTGTTTGGGCAGTGTAAGGGGTCGTGCTGGGGATGGTGTTTCAGGGTTTAGGGCAGTGAAGTGGGGTTCGGGCAGTGTAGGGGGTCATGCTGGGGCTGATGGCTCAGTGTTTAGGGCAGAGCAGTGGTGTTCGGGCAGTGTAGGGGGTCTTGCTGGGGCTGGTGTTTCAGGGTTTAGGGCCCTGGTGTTCGGGCTGTGTAGGGGGCCATGCTGGGGCTGGTGTTTCAGGGTTTAGGGCAGTGTAGTGGTGTTCGAGCAGTGTAGAAGGTCATGCTGGTGTTTCAGGGTTTAGGGCAGTGCAGTGGTGTTCGGGCAGTGTAGGGGTCATGCTGGGGCTGGTGTTTCAGGGTTTAGTATAGTGCAGTGGTGTTCGAGCAGTGTAGGAGGTCGTGCTTGGGCTAGTGTTTCAGGGTTTAGGCCATTGCAGTAATGTTAGAGCAGTGTAGGAGGTCATGTTGGAGCTGGTGTTTTAGGGTTTAGGGCAGTGTAGTGGTGTTCGGGCAGTGTAGGGTGTTGTGCTGGGGCTGGTGTCTCAGGGTTTAGGACAGTGCAGTTTTGTTCGGGCAGTGTAGTGGGTCGTGCTGGGGCTGGTGTTTCAGAGTTTAGGGCAATGCAGTGGTGTTTGGGCAGTGTAGGGGGTTGTGCTGGGGGTGGTGTTTCAGGGTTTAGGGTAGTGTAGTGATGTTCAGGCAGTGTGGGGGGTAGTGCTGGGGCTGGTATTTCAGGGTTTAGGGCAGTGCAGTTTTGTTCGGGCAGTGTAGTGGGTCGTGCTGGGGCTGGTGTTTCAGAGTTTAGGGCAATGCAGTGGTGTTTGGGCAGTGTAGGGGTTGTGCTGGGGGTGGTGTTTTAGGGTTTAGGTAGTGTAGTGGTGTTCGGGCAGTGTGGGGGATAGTGCTGGGGCTGGTGTTTCAGGGTTTAGGGCAGTACAGTTGTGTTCAGGCAGTGTAGGGCATCGTGCTTGGGCTGGTGTTTCAGGGTGTAGGGCAGTACAGTGATGTTCGGGCAGTGTAGGGGGTCATGCTGGGGCTGGTGTTTCAGGGTTTAGTGCAGTGCAGTGATGTTCGGGCAATGTAAGGGGTCGTGCTGGGGCTGGTGTTTCAGGGTTTAGGGCAGAGCAGTGGTGTTCGGGCAGAGTAGCGGTTTGTGCTGGGGGTGGTGTTCCAGGGTGTAAGGCAGAGTAGTGGTGTTCGGGCCATCTTTGAGGTTGTGCTGGGGGTGGTGTTTCAGGGTTTTGGGCAGTGCAGTTGTGTTCGTGCATTGTAGGGGGTCTTTCTGGGGGTGGTGTTTCAGGGTTTAGGAGAGAGCAGTGGTGTTCGGGCAGTGTTGGGTGTCGTGCTGGGGCTGGTGTTTCAGGGTGTAGGGCAGAGCTTTGGTGTTTGGGCAGTGTAGGGGGTCGTGCTGGGGCTGTTGTTTCAGGGTTTAGGGCAGTGCAGTGGTGTTCGGGCAGTGTCGGGGGTCATGCTGGGGCTGGTGGCTCAAGGATTAGGGCAGAGCAGTGGTGATCCGGCAGTGTAGGGGGTCTTGCTGGGGGTGGTGTTGCAGGGTGTAGGGCAGTGCAGTGATGTTCGGGCAGTGTAGGGGGTCATGCTGGGGCTGTTGTTTCAGGGTTTAGGGCAGTGCAGTGATGTTTGGGCAGAGTAAGGGGTCATGCTGGGGCTGGTGTTTCATAGTTTAGGGCAGAGCAGTGGTGTTCGGGCAGAGTAGCGGTTCGTGCTGGGGCTGGTGTTCCAGGGTGTAACGCAGAGTAGTGGTGTTCGGGCCATCTTTGGGGTTGTTTTGGGGGTGGTGTTTCTGGGTTTTGGGCAGTGCAGTTGTGTTCGTGCAGTGTAGGGGGTCTTTCTAGGGGTGGTGTTTCAGGGTTTAGGAGAGAGCAGTGGTGTTTGGGCAGTGTAGGGGGTTGTGCTGGGGCTGGTGTTTCAGGGTTTAGGGCAGTGCAGTGGTGTTCGGGCAGTGTAGGGGTTCATGCTGGGGCTCGTTGCACAGGGTTTAGGGCAGAGCAGTGGTGTTAGGAAAGTGCAGGGGGTCTTGCTGGGGCTGGTGTTTCAGGGATTATGGTCCTGGTGTTTGGGCAGAGTAGGGGTCTGTGCTGGGGCTGGTGTTTCACGGTTTAGGGCAGCGTAGTGGTGTTTGAGCAGTGTAGGAGGTCATGCTGGTGTTTCAGGGTTTAGGGCAGTGCAGTGGTGTTCAGGCAGTGTAGGGGTCGTGCTGGGGCTGGTGTTTCAGGGTTTAGGATAGTGCAGTGGTGTTTGAGCAGTGTAGGAGGTCGTGCTTGGGCTAGTGTTTCAGAGTTTAGGGCATTGCAGTAGTGTTAGAGCAGTGTAGGAGGTCATGTTGGAGCTGGTGTTTCAGGGATTAGGGCATTGTAGTGGTGTTTGGGCAGTGTAGGGTGTTGTGCTGGGGCTGGTGTCTCAGGGTTTAAGACAGTGCAGTTTTGTTCGGGCAGTGTAGTGGGTCGTGCTGGGGCTGGTGTTTCAGGGTTTAGGGCAGTGCAGTGGTGTTCGGGCAGTGTAGGGGGTTGTGCTGGGGGTGGTGTTTCAAGGTTTAGGGCAGTGCAGTGATGTTCAGGCAGTGTAGGGGGGTCGTGCTGGGGCTGGTGTTTCAGGGTTTAGAGCAGTGCAGTGGTGTTCGAGCAGTGTAGGAGGTCATGTTGGAGCTGGTGTTTCAGGGTTTAGGGCATTGTAGTGGTGTTTGGGCAGTGTAGGGTGTTGTGCTGGGGCTGTTGTCTCAGGGTTTAAGACAGTGCAGTTTTGTTCGGGCAGTGTAGGAGGTCATGTTGGAGCTGGTGTTTCAGGGTTCAGGGCATTGTAGTGGTGTTTGGGCAGTGTAGGGTGTTGTGCTGGGGCTGGTGTCTCAGGGTTTAAGACAGTGCAGTTTAGTTCGGACAGTGTAGGGGGTCATGCTGGGGCTGGTGTTTCAGGGTTTAGGGCAGTGCAGTGATGTTCGGGCAGAGTAAGGGGTCATGCTGGGGCTGGTGTTTCAGGGTTTAGGGCAGAGCAGTGGTGTTCGGGTAGAGTAGCGGTTCGTGCTGGGGTGGTGTTCCAGGGTGTAAGGCAGATTAGTGGTGTTCAGGACGTCTTTGGGGTTGTGCTGAGGGTGGTGTTTCAGGGTTTTGGGCAGTGCAGTTGTGTTCGTGCAGTGTAGGGGGTCTTTCTGGGGGTGGTGTTTCAGGGTTTAGGGCAGAGCAGTGGTGTTCGGGCAGAGTAGCGGTTCGTGCTGGGGCTGGTGTTCCAGGGTGTAAGGCAGAGTAGTGGTGTTCGGGCCGTCTTTGGGGTTGTTTTGGGGGTGGTGTTTCAGGGTTTTGGGCAGTGCAGTTGTGTTCGTGCAGTGCAGGGGTCATTCTGGGGTGGTGTTTCAGGGTTTAGGAGAGAGCAGTGGTGTTTGGGCAGTGTAGGGGGTTGTGCTGGGGCTGGTGTTTCAGGGTTTAGGACAGTGCAGTTTTGTTCGGGCTGTGTAGTGGGTTGTGCTGGGGCTGGTGTTTCAGGGTTTAGGGCAATACAGTGGTGTTCGGGCAGTGTAGGGGGTTGTGCTGAGGGTTTTGTTTCAGGGTTTATGGTAGTGTATTGTTGTTCGCGCAGTGTAGGGGGTCTTACTGGGGGTGGTGTTGCAGGGTTTAGGGCAGTGCAGTGATGTTCGGGCAGAGTAAGGGGTCATGCTGGGGCTGGTGTTTCAGGGTTTGGGGCAGAGCAGTGGTGTTCGGGTAGAGTAGCGGTTCGTGCTGGGGTGGTGTTCCAGGGTGTAAGGCAGAGTAGTGGTGTTCAGGACGTCTTTGGGGTTGTGCTGAGGGTGGTGTTTCAGGGTTTTGGGCAGTGCAGTGGTGTTCGTGCAGTGCAGGGGGTCATTCTGGGGGTGGTGTTTCAGGGTTTAGGAGAGAGCAGTGGTGTTTGGGCAGTGTAGGGGGTTGTGCTGGGGCTGGTGTTTCAGGGTTTAGGACAGTGCAGTTTTGTTCGGGCTGTGTAGTGGGTTGTGCTGGGGCTGGTGTTTCAGGGTTTAGGGCAATGCAGTGGTGTTCGGGCAGTGTAGGGGGTTGTGCTGAGGGTGGTGTTTCAGGGTTTATGGTAGTGTATTGTTGTTCGCGCAGTGTAGGGGGTCTTACTGGGGGTGGTGTTGCAGGGTTTAGGGCAGTGCAGTGATGTTCGGGCAGAGTAAGGGGTCATGCTGGGGCTGGTGTTTCAGGGTTTGGGGCAGAGCAGTGGTGTTCGGGTAGAGTAGCGGTTCGTGCTGGGGTGGTGTTCCAGGGTGTAAGGCAGAGTAGTGGTGATCAGGACGTCTTTGGGGTTGTGCTGAGGGTGGTGTTTCAGGGTTTTGGGCAGTGCAGTGGTGTTCGGGCAGTGTAGGGGGTCATGCTGGGGTTGGTGGCTTAGGGTTTAGGGCAGAGCAGTGGTGTTCGGGCAGTGTAGGGGGTCTTGCTGGGGGCGGTGTTGCAGGGTTTAGGGCAGAGCAGTGGTGTTCGGGCAGTGTGGGGGGTAGTGCTGGGGCTGGTGTTTCAGGGTTTAGGGCAGTGCTTTTGTGTTTGGGCAGTGTAGGACGTCGTGATGGGGCTGGTGTTTCAGGGTGAAGGGCAGTGCAGTGATGTTCGGGCAGTGTAGGGGGTCATGCTGGGGCTGGTGTTTCAGGGTTTAGGGCAGTGCAGTGGTGTTCGGGCAATGTAGGGGGTCATGCTGGGGCTGGTGGCTCAGGGTTTAGGGCAGAGCAGTGGTGTTCGGGCAGTGTAGGGGGTCTTGCTGGGGGTGGTGTTGCAGAGTTTAGGTCAGTGCAGTGGTGTTCGGGCAGTGTGGGGGGTAGTGCTGGGGCTGGTGTTTCAGTGTTTAGGGCAGTGCAATTGTGTTCTGGCAGTGTAGGGCGTCGTGCTGGGGCTGGTGTTTCAGGGTGTAGGGCAGTGCAGTGATGTTTGGGCAGTGTAGGGGGTCATGCTGGGGCTGGTGTTTCAGGGTTTAGGGCAGTGCATTGATGTTCGGGCAGAGTAAGGGGTCATGCTGGGGCTGGTGTTTCAGGGTTTAGGGCAGAGCAGTGGTGTTCGGGCAGAGTAGCGGTTCGTGCTGGGGGTGGGTTTCCAGGGTGTAAGGCAGAGTAGTGGTGTTCGGGCCATCTTTGGGGTTGTGCTGGGGGTGGTGTTTCAGGGTTTTGGGCAGTGCAGTTGTGTTCGTGCAGTGTAGGGGGTCTTTCTGGGGGTGGTGTTTCAGGGTTTAGGAGAGAGCAGTGGTGTTTGGGCAGTGTAGGGGGTCGTGCTGGGGCTGGTGTTTCAGGGTTTAGGGCAGTGCAGTGGTGTTTGGGCAGTGTAGGGGGTCATGCTGGGGCTGGTGGCTCAGGGTTTAGGGCAGAGCAGTGGTGTTCGGGCAGTGTAGGGGGTCTTGCTGGGGGTGGTGTTGCAGGGTTTAGAGCAGTGCAGTGGTGTTCGGGCAGTGTGGGGGGTAGTGCTTGGGCTGGTGTTTCAGGGTTTAGGGCAGTGCAGTTGTGTTCGGGCAGTGTAGGGCGTCGTGCTGGGGCTGGTGTTTCAGGGTTTAGGGCAGTGTAGTGGTGTTCGTGCAGTGTAGGGGGCATGCTGGGGCTGGTGTTTCAGGGTTTAGGATAGTGCAGTGGTGTTCAAGCAGTATAGGAGGTCGTGCTTGGGCTAGTGTTTCAGGGTTTAGGGCATTGCAGTAGTGTTAGAGCAGTGTAGGAGGTCATGTTGGAGCTGGTGTTTCAGGGTTTATGGCTGTGTAGTGGTGTTCGGGCAGTGTAGGGTGTTGTGCTGGGGCTGGTGTCTCAGGGTTTAGAACAGTGCAGTTTTGTTCGGGCAGTGTAGTGGGTCGTGCTGGGGCTGGTGTTTCAGAGTTTAGGGCAATGCAGTGGTGTTTGGGCAGTGTAGGGGGTTGTGCTGGGGGTGGTGTTTCAGGGTTTAGGGTAGTATAGTGGTGTTCGGGCAGTGTATGGGGTCTTGCTGGCGGTGGTGTTTCAGGGTTTAGGGCGGTGCAGTGGTGTTCGGGCAGTGTTGGGGGTTGTGCTGGTGGTGGTGTTTCAAGGTTTAGGGCAGTGCAGTGATGTTCAGGCAGTGTAGGGGGTCGTGCTGGGGATGGTGTTTCAGGGTTTAGAGCAGTGCAGTGGTGTTCGAGCAGTGTAGGAGGTCGTGCTGGGGCTGGTGTCTCAGGGTTTAGGACAGTGCAGTTTTGTTTGGGCTGTGTAGTGGGTTGTGCTGGGGCTGGTGTTTCAGGGTTTAGGGCAATGCAGTGGTGTTCGGGCAGTGTAGGGGGTTGTGCTGAGGGTGGTGTTTCAGGGTTTATGGTAGTGTATTGTTGTTCGCGCAGTGTAGGGGGTCTTACTGGGGGTGGTGTTGCAGGGTTTAGGGCAGTGCAGTGGTGTTCGGGCAGTGTGGGGGGTAGTGCTGGGGCGGGTGTTTCAGGGTTTACGGCAGTACAGTTGTGTTCAGGCATTGTAGGGTGTCGTGCTGGGGCTGGTGTTTCAGGGTGTAGGGCAGTGCAGTAATGTTCGGGCAGTGGAGGGGGTCATGCTCGGGCTGGTGTTTCAGGGTTTAGGGCAGTGCAGTGATGTTCGGGCAGAGTAAGGGGTCATGCTGGGGCTGGTGTGTCAGTGTTTAGGGCAGAGCAGTGGTGATCGGGCAGAGTAGTGGTTCGTGCAGGGGTTGGTGTTCCAGGGTGTAAGGCAGAGTAGTGGTGTTCGGGCCGTCTTTGGGGTTGTGCTGGGGTGGTGTTTCAGGGTTTTGGGCAGTGCAGTTGTGTTCGTGCAGTGTAGGTAGTCTTTCTGGGGATGGTGTTTCAGGGTTTAGGAGAGAGCAGTGGTGTTCGGGCAGTGTTGGGCGTCGTGCTGGGGCTGATGTTTCAGGGCGTAGGGAAGAGCAGTGGTGTTTGGGCAGTGTAGGGGGTCGTGCTGGGGCTGGTGTTTCAGGGTTTAGGGCAGTGCAGTGGTGTTTGGGCAGTGTAGGGGGTCATGCTGGGGCTGGTGGCTCAGGGTTTAGGGAAGAGCAGTGGTGTTCGAGCAGTGTAGGGGTTCTTGCTGGGGGTGGTGTTGCAGGGTTTAGGGCAGTGCAGTGGTGTTCGGGCAGTGTGGAGGTAGTGCTGGGGCTGGTGTTTCAGGTTTTAGGGCAGTGCAGTTGTGTTCGGGCAGTGTAGGGCGTCATGATGGGGCTGGTGTTTCAGGGCGTAGGGCAGTGCAGTGATGTTCGGGCAGTGTAGGGGTCATTTTGGGGCTGGTGGCTCAAGGTTTAGGGCAGAGCAGTGGTGTTCGGGCAGTGTAGGGGGTCTTGCTGGGGGTGGTGTTGCAGGGTTTAGGGCAGTGCAGTGGTGTTCGGGCAATGTGGGGGGTACTGCTGGGGCTGGTGTTTCAGGGTTTAGGGCAGTGCAATTGTGTTCGGGCAGTGTAGGGCGTCGTGCTGGGGCTGGAATTTCAGGGTGTAGGGCAGAGCAGTGGTGTTCGGGCAGAGTAGCGGTTCGTGCTGGGGGTGGTGTTCCAGGGTGTAAGGCAGAGTAGTGGTGTTCGGGCAGAGTAGCGGTTCGTGCTGGTGGTGGTGTTCCAGGGTGTAAGGCAGAGTAGTGGTGTTCGGGCCGTCTTTGGGGCTGTGCTGGGGGTGGTGTTTCAGGGTTTTGGGCAGTGCAGTTTTTGTTCGTGCAGTGTAGGGGGTCTTTCTAAGGGTGGTGGTTTAGGAGAGAGCAGTGGTGTTTGTGCAGTGTAGGGGGTCGTGCTGAGGCTGGTGTTTCAGGGTTTAGGGCAGTGCAGTGGTGTTCGGGCAGTGTAGGGGGTCATGCTGGGGCTGGTGGCTCAGGGTTTAGGGCAGAGCAGTGGTGTTCGGGCAGTGTAAGGGGTCTTGCTGGGGGTGGTGTTGCAGGGTTTAGGGCAGTGCAGTGGTGTTCGGGCAGTGTGGGGGGTAGTGCTGGGGCTGGTGTTTCAGGGTTTAGGGCAGTGCAGTTGTGTTCGGGCAGTGTAGGGCGTCGTGCTGGGGCTGGTGTTTCAGGGTTTAGGGCAGTGTAGTGGTGTTCGAGCAGTGTAGGAGGTCATGATGGTGTTTCAGGGTTTAGGGCAGTGCAGTTATGTTCGTGCAGTGTAGGGGGCTTGCTGGGGCTGGTGTTTCAGGGATTAGGATAGTGTAGTGGTGTTCGAGCAGTATAGGAGGTCGTGCTTGGGCTAGTGTTTCAGGGTTTAGGGCATTGCAGTAGTGTTAGAGCAGTGTAGGAGGTCATGTTGGAGCTGGTGTTTCAGGGTTTAGGGCAGTGTAGTGGTGTTCGGGCAGTGTAGGGTGTTGTGCTCGGGCTGGTGTCTCAGGGTTTAGGACAGTGCAGTTTTGTTCGGGCAGTGTAGTGGGTCGTGCTGGGGCTGGTGTTTCAGAGTTTAGGGCAATGCAGTCATGTTTGGGCAGTGTAGGGGGTTGTGCTGGGTGTGGTGTTTCAGGGTTTATCGTAGTGTAGTGGTGTTCGGGCAGTGTAGGGGGTCTTGCTGGCGGTGGTGTTTCAGGGTTTAGGGCAGTGCATTGGAGTTCGGGCAGTGTTGGGAGTTGTGCTGGGGGTGGTGTTTCAAGGTTTAGGGCAGTGCAGTGATGTTCAGGCAGTGTAGGGGGTCGTGCTGGGGATGGTGTTTCAGGGTTTAGAGCAGTGCAGTGGTGTTCGAGCAGTGTAGGAGGTCGTGCTGGGGCTGGTGTTTCAGGGTTTATGGCATTGTAGTGGTGTTCGAGCAGTGTAGGAGGTCATGTTGGAGCTGGTGTTTCAGGGTTTAGGGCATTGTAGTGGTGTTTGGGCAGTGTAGGGTGTTGTGCTGGGGCTGGTGTCTCAGGGTTTAGGACAGTGCAGTTTTGTTCGAGCTGTGTAGTGGGTCGTGCTGGGGCTGGTGTTTCAGGGTTTAGGGCAATGCAGTGGTGTTCGGGCAGTGTAGGGGGTTGTGCTGAGGGTGGTGTTTCAGGGTTTATGGTAGTTTAGTGGTGTTCGCGCAGTGTAGGGGGTCTTGCTGGGGGTGGTGTTGCAGGGTTTAGGGCAGTGCAGTGGTGTTCGGGCAGTGTGGGGGGTAGTGCTGGGGCTGGTGTTTCAGGGTTTAGGGCAGTACAGTTGTGTTTAGGCAGTGTAGGGCGTCGTGCTGGGGCTGGTGTTTCAGGGTTTAGGGCAGTGCAGTGTTGTTCGGGCAGTGTAGGGGGTCATGCTCGGGCTGGTGTTTCAGGGTTTAGGGCAGTGCAGTGATGTTCGGGCAGAGTAAGGGGTCATGCTGGGGCTGGTTTCAGTGTTTAAGGCAGAGCAGTGGTGTTCGGGCAGAGTGGCGGTTCATGCTGGGGGTGGTGTTCCAGGGTGTAAGGCAGAGTAGTGGTGTTTGGGCCGTCTTTGGGGTTGTGCTGGGGTTGGTGTTTCAGGGTTTTGGGCAGTGCAGTTGTGTTCGTGCAGTGTAGGGGGTCTTTCTGGGGATGGTGTTTTAGGGTTTAGGAGAGAGCAGTGGTGTTCGGGCAGTGTTGGGCGTCGTGCTGGGGCTGGTGTTTCAGGGCGTAGGGCAGAGCAGTGGTGTTTGGGCAGTGTAGGGGGTCGTGCTGGGGCTGGTGTTTCAGGGTGTAGGGCAGTGCAGTGATGTTCGGGCAGAGTAAGGGGTCATGCTGGGGCTGGTGTTTCAGGGTTTAGGGCAGAGCAGTGGTGTTCGGGCAGAGTAGCGGTTCGTGCTGGGGGTGGTGTTCCAGGGTGTAAGGCAGAGTAGTGGTGTTCGGGCCGTCTTTGGGGTTGTGCTGGGGGTGGTGTTTCAGGGTTTTGGGCAGTGCAGTTGTGTTCGTGCAGTGTAGGGGGTCTTTCTGGGGGTGGTGTTTCAGGGTTTAGGAGAGAGCAGTGGTGTTTGGGCAGTGTAAGGGGTCGTGCTGGGGCTGGTGTTTCAGGGTTTAGGGCAGTGAAGAGGGGTTCGGGCAGTGTAGGGGGTCATGCTGGGGCTGGTGGCTCAGTGTTTAGGGCAGAGCAGTGGTGTTCGGGCAGTGTAGGGGGTCTTGTTGGGCTGGTGTTTCAGGGTTTAGGGCCCTGGTGTTCGGGCAGTGTAGGGGGCCGTGCTGGGGCTGGTGTTTCAGGGTTTAGGGCAGTGTAGTGGTGTTCGGGCGGTGTAGGAGGTCATGCTGGTGTTTCAGGGTTTAGGGCAGTGCAGTGGTGTTCGGGCAGTGTAGGGGTCATGCTGGGGCTGGTGTTTCAGGGTTTAGGATAGTGCAGTGTTTTTCAAGCAGTGTAGGAGGTCGTGCTTGGGCTAGTGTTTCAGGGTTTAGGCCATTGCAGTAGTGTTAGAGCAGTGTAGGAGGTCATGTTGGAGCTGGTGTTTCAGGGTTTAGGACAGTGCAGTTTTGTTTGGGCAGTGTAGTGTGTCATGCTGGGGCTGGTGTTTCAGAGTTTAGGGCAATGCAGTGGTGTTTGGGCAGTGTAAGGGGTTGTGCTGGGGTGGTGTTTCAGGGTTTAGGGTAGTGTAGTGGTGTTCGGGCAGTGTGGGGGTAGTGCTGGGGCTGGTGTTTCAGGGTTTAGGGCAGTACAGTTGTGTTCAGGCAGTGTAGGGCATCGTGCTTGGGCTGGTGTTTCAGGGTGTAGGGCAGTGCAGTGATGTTCGGGCAGTGTAGGGGGTCATGCTGGCGCTGGTGTTTCAGGGTTTAGGGCAGTGCAGTGATGTTCGGGCAGAGTAAGGGGTCATGCTGGGGCTGGTGTTTCAGGGTTTAGGGCAGAGCAGTGGTGTTCGGGCAGAGTAGCGGTTCGTGCTGGGGGTGGTGTTCCAGGGTGTAAGGCAGAGTAGTGGTGTTCGGGCCGTCTTTGGGGTTGTGCTGGGGGTGGTGTTTCAGGGTTTTGGGCAGAGCAGTGGTGTTTGGGCAGGGTAGGGGGTCTTTCTGGGGGTGGTGTTTCAGGGTTTAGGGCAGTGCAGTGGTGTTCGGGCAGTGTAGGGGGTCATGCTGGGGCTGGTGGCTCAGGGATTAGGGCAGAGCAGTGGTGTTCCGGCAGTGTAGGGGGTCTTGCTGGGGGTGGTGTTGCAGGGTTTAGGGCAGTGCAGTTGTGTTCGGGCAGTGTAGGGCGTTGTGCTGGGGCTGGTGTTTCAGGGTGTAGGGCAGTGCAGTGATGTTCGGGCAGTGTAGGGGGTCATGCTGGGGCTGTTGTTTCAGGGTTTAGGGCAGTGCAGTGATGTTTGGGCAGAGTAAGGGGTCATGCTGGGGCTGGTGTTTCATAGTTTAGGGCAGAGCAGTGGTGTTCGGGCAGAGTAGCGGTTCGTGCTGGGGGTGGTGTTCCAGGGTGTAAGGCAGAGTAGTGGTGTTCGGGCCGTCTTTGGGGTTGTGCTGGGGGTGGTGTTTCAGGGTTTTGGGCAGTGCAGTTGTGTTCGTGCAGTGTAGGGGGTCTTTCTGGGGGTTGTGTTTCAGGGTTTAGGAGAGAGCAGTGGTGTTTGGGCAGTGTAGGGGGTTGTGCTGGGGCTGGTGTTTCAGGGTTTAGGGCAGTGCAGTGGTGTTAGGGCAGTGTAGGGGTTCATGCTGGGGCTCGTGGCTGAGGGTTTAGGGCAGAGCAGTGGTGTTAGGCAAGTGTAGGGGTCTTGCTGGGGCTGGTGTTTCAGGGTTTAGGGTCCTGGTGTTTGGGCAGAGTAGGGGTCCGTGCTGGGGCTGGTGTTTCACGGTTTAGGGCAGAGCAGTGGTGTTCGGACAGTGTAGGGGGTTGTGCTGAGGGTGGTGTTTCAGGGTTTATAGGAGTGTAGTGGTGTTCGCGCAGTGTAGGGGGTCTTGCTGGGGGTGGTGTTGCAGGGTTTAGGGCAGTGCAGTGGTGTTCGGGCAGTGTGGGGGGTAGTGCTGGTGCTGGTGTTTCAGGGTTTAGGGCAGTATAGTTGTGTTCAGGCAGTGTAGGGCATCGTGCTGGGGCTGGTGTTTCAGGGTGTAGGGCAGTGCAGTGATGTTCGGGCAGAGTAAGGGGTCATGCTGGGGCTGGTGTTTCAGGGTTTAGGGCAGAGCAGTAGTGTTCGGGCAGAGTAGCGGTTCGTGCTCGGGGTGGTGTTCCAGGGTGTAAGGCAGAGTAGTGGTGTTCGGGCCGTCTTTGGGGTTGTGCTGGGGGTGGTGTTTCAGGGTTTTGGGCAGTGCAGTTGTGTTCGTGCAGTGTAGGGGGTCTTTCTGGGGGTGGTGTTTCAGGGTTTAGGAGAGAGCAGTGGTGTTTGGGCAGTGTAAGGGGTCGTGCTGGGGCTGGTGTTTCAGGGTTTAGGGCAGTGAAGAGGGGTTCGGGCAGTGTAGGGGGTCATGCTGGGGCTGGTGGCTCAGTGTTTAGGGCAGAGCAGTGGTGTTCGGGCAGTGTAGGGGGTCTTGTTGGGCTGGTGTTTCAGGGTTTAGGGCCCTGGTGTTCGGGCAGTGTAGGGGGCCGTGCTGGGGCTGGTGTTTCAGGGCTTAGGGCAGTGTAGTGGTGTTCGGGCGGTGTAGGAGGTCATGCTGGTGTTTCAGGGTTTAGGATAGTGCAGTGTTTTTCAAGCAGTGTAGGAGGTCGTGCTTGGGCTAGTGTTTCAGGGTTTAGGCCATTGCAGTAGTGTTAGAGCAGTGTAGGAGGTCATGTTGGAGCTGGTGTATCAGGGTTTAGGACAGTGCAGTTTTGTTTGGGCAGTGTAGTGTGTCATGCTGGGGCTGGTGTTTCAGAGTTTAGGGCAATGCAGTGGTGTTTGGGCAGTGTAAGGGGTTATGCTGGGGGTGGTGTTTCAGGGTTTAGGGTAGTGTAGTGGTGTTCGGGCAGTGTGGGGGGTAGTGCTGGGGCTGGTGTTTCAGGGTTTAGAGCAGTACAGTTGTGTTCAGGCAGTGTAGGGCATCGTGCTTGGGCTGGTGTTTCAGGGTGTAGGGCAGTGCAGTGATGTTCGGGCAGTGTAGGGGGTCATGCTGGGGCTGGTGTTTCAGGGTTTAGGGCAGTGCAGTGATGTTCGGGCAGAGTAAGGGGTCATGCTGGGGCTGGTGTTTCAGGGTTTAGGGCAGAGCAGTGGTGTTCGGGCAGAGTAGCGGTTCGTGCTGGGGGTGGTGTTCCAGGGTGTAAGGCAGAGTAGTGGTGTTCGGGCCGTCTTTGGGGTTGTGCTGGGGGTGGTGTTTCAGGGTTTTGGGCAGTGCAGTTGTGTTTGTGAATTGTAGGGGGTCTTTCTGGGGGTGGTGTTTCAGGGTTTAGGAGAGAGCAGTGGTGTTTGGGCAGTGTAAGGGGTCGTGCTGGGGCTGGTGTTTCAGGGTTTAGGGCAGTGAAGAGGGGTTCGGGCAGTGTAGGGGGTCATGCTGGGGCTGGTGGCTCAGTGTTTAGGGCAGAGCAGTGGTGTTCGGGCAGTGTAGGGGGTCTTGCTGGGGCTGGTGTTTCAGGGTTTAGGGCCCTGGTGTTCGGGCAGTGTAGGGGGCCGTGCTGGGGCTGGTGTTTCAGGGTTTAGGGCAGTGTAGTGGTGTTCGGGCGGTGTAGGAGGTCATGCTGGTGTTTCAGGGTTTAGGGCAGTGCAGTGGTGTTCGGGCAGTGTAGGGGTCATGCTGGGGCTGGTGTTTCAGGGTTTAGGATAGTGCAGTGGTTTTCGAGCAGTGTAGGAGGTCGTGCTTGTGCTAGTGTTTCATGGTTTAGGCCATTGCAGTAGTGTTAGAGCAGTGTAGGAGGTCATGTTGGAGCTGGTGTTTCAGGGTTTAGGGCAGTGTAGTGGTGTTCGGGCAGTGTAGGGTGTTGTGCTGGGGCTGGTGTCTCAGGGTTTAGGACAGTGCAGTTTTATTCGGGCAGTGTAGTGGGTCGTGCTGGGGCTGGTGTTTCAGATTTTAGGGCAATGCAGTGGTGTTTGGGCAGTGTAGGGGGTTGTGCTGGGGGTGGTGTTTTAGGGTAGTGTAGTGGTGTTCGGGCAGTGTGGGGGGTAATGCTGGGGCTGGTGTTTCAGGGTTTAGGGCAGTGCTTGTTTTTTCGGGCAGTGTAGTGGGTCGTGCTGGGGCTGGTGTTTCAGAGTTTAGGGCAATGCAGTGGTGTTTGGGCAGTGTAGGGGGTTGTGCTGGGGGTGGTGTTTCAGGGTTTAGGGTAGTGTAGTGGTGTTCGGGCAGTGTGGGCGGTAGTGCTGGGGCTGGTGTTTCAGGGTTTAGGGCAGTACAGTTGTGTTCAGGCAGTGTAGGGCATCGTGCTTTGGCTGGTGTTTCAGGGTGTAGGGCAGGGCAGTGATGTTCGGGCAGTGTAGGGGGTCATGCTGGGGCTGGTGTTTCAGGGTTTAGGGCAGTGCAGTGATGTTCGGGCAGAGTAAGGGGTCATGCTGGGGCTGGTGCTTCAGGGTTTAGGGCAGAGCAGTGGTGTTCGGGCAGAGTAGCGGTTCGTGCTGGGGGTGGTGTTCCAGGGTGTAAGGCAGAGTAGTGGTGTTCGGGCCGTCTTTGGGGTTGTGCTGGGGGTGGTGTTTCAGGGTTTTGGGCAGTGCAGTTGTGTTTGTGAATTGTAGGGGGTCTTTCTGGGGGTGGTGTTTCAGGGTTTAGGAGAGAGCAGTGGTGTTCGGGCAGTGTTGGATGTCGTGCTGGGGCTGGTGTTTCAGGGTGTAGGGCAGAGCAGTGGTGTTTGGGCAGTGTAGGGGGTCATGCTGGGGCTGGTGTTTCAGGGTTTAGGGCAGTGCAGTGGTGTTCGGGCAGTGTAGGGGGTCATGCTGGGGCTGGTGGCTCAGGGATTAGGGCAGAGCAGTGGTGTTCCGGCAGTGTAGGGGGTCTTGCTGGGGGTGGTGTTGCAGGGTTTAGGGCAGGGCAGTTGTGTTCGGGCAGTGTAGGGCGTCGTGCTGGGGCTGGTGTTTCAGGGTGTAGGGCAGTGCAGTGATGTTCGGGCAGTGTAGGGGGTCATGCTGGTTCTGTTGTTTCAGGGTTTAGGGCAGTGCAGTGATGTTTGGGCAGAGTAAGGGGTCATGCTGGGGCTGGTGTTTCATAGTTTAGGGCAGAGCAGTGGTGTTCGGGCAGAGTAGCTGTTCGTGCTGGGGGTGGTGTTCCAGGGTATAAGGCAGAGTAGTGGTGTTCGGGCTGTCTTTGGGGTTGTGCTGGGGGTGGTGTTTCAGGGTTTTGGGCAGTGCAGTTGTGTTCGTGCAGTGTAGGGGGTCTTTCTGGGGGTGGTGTTTCAGGGTTTAGGAGAGAGCAGTGGTGTTTGGGCAGTGTAGGGGGTCGCGCTGGGGCTGGTGTTTCAGGGTTTAGGGCAGTGCAGTGGTGTTCGGGCAGTGTAGGGGGTCATGCTGGGGCTGGTGGCTCAGGGTTTAGGGCAGAGCAGTGATGTTCGGGCAGTGTAGGGGATCTTGCTGGGGGTGGTGTTGCAGGGTTTAGGGCAGTGCAGTGGTGTTCGGGCAGTGTAGGGGGTAGTGCTGGGACTGGTGTTTCAGGGTTTAGGGCAGTGCAGTTGTGTTCGGGCAGTGTAGGGCGTCGTGCTGGGCTGGTGTTTCAGGGTTTAGGGCAGTGTAATGGTGTTTGGGCAGTGAGGGGGTAGTGCTGAGGCTGGTGTTTCAGGGTTTGGGGCAGTGCAGTTGTGTTCGGGCAGTGTAGGGCGTCGTGCTGGTGCTGGTGTTGCAGGGTTTAGGGCAGTGCAGTGGTGTTCGGGCAGTGTGGGGGGTAGTGCTGGGGCTGGTGTTTCAGGGTTTAGGGCAGTGCAGTGGTGTTCGGGCAGTGTAGGGCGTCGTGCTGGGCTGGTGTTTCAGGGTTTAGGGCAGTGTAATGGTGTTCGGGCAGTGAGGGGGTCATGCTGGGGCTGGTGGCTCAGGGTTTAGGGCAGAGCAGTGATGTTCGGGCAGTGTAGGGGATCTTGCTGGGGGTGGTGTTGCAGGGTTTAGGGCAGTGCAGTGGTGTTCGGGCAGTGTAGGGGGTAGTGCTGGGACTGGTGTTTCAGGGTTTAGGGTAGTGCAGTTGTGTTCGGGCAGTGTAGGGCGTCGTGCTGGGCTGGTGTTTCAGGGTTTAGGGCAGTGTAATGGTGTTCGGGCAGTGAGGGGGTCATGCTGGGGCTGGTGGCTCAGGGTTTAGGGCAGAGCAGTGATGTTCGGGCAGTGTAGGGGATCTTGCTGGGGTTGGTGTTGCAGGGTTTAGGGCAGTGCAGTGGTGTTCGGGCAGTGTAGGGGGTAGTGCTGGGACTGGTGTTTCAGGGTTTAGGGCAGTGCAGTTGTGTTCGGTCAGTGTAGGGCGTCGTGCTGGGCTGGTGTTTCAGGGTTTAGGGCAGTGTAATGGTGTTCGGGCAGTGAGGGGGGTAGTGCTGGGGCTGGTGTTTCAGGGTTTAGGGCAGTGCAGTTGTGTTCGGGCAGTGTAGGGCGTCGTGCTGGGGCTGGTGTTGCAGGGTTTAGGGCAGTGCAGTGGTGTTCGGGCAGTGTGGGGGGTAGTGCTGGGGCTGGTGTTTCAGGGTTTAGGGCAGTGCAGTTGTGTTCGGGCAGTGTAGGGCGTCGTGCTGGGGCTGGTGTTTCAGGGTTTAGGGCAGTGCAGTGGTGTTCGTGCAGTGTAGGAGCGTGCTGGGGCTGGTGTTTCAGGGTTTAGGGTAGTTCAGTGGTGTTCGAGCAGTATAGGAGGTCGTGCTTGGGCTAGTGTTTCAGGGTTTAGAGCAGTGCAGTGGTGTTCGAGCAGTGTAGGAGGTCGTGCTGGGGCTGGTGTTTCAGGGTTTATTGCATTGTAGTGGTGTTCGAGCAGTGTAGGAGGTCATGTTGGAGCTGGTGTTTCAGGGTTTAGGGCATTGCAGTAGTGTTTGGGCAGTGTAGGGTGTTGTGCTGGGGCTGGTGTCTCAGGGTTTAGGACAGTGCAGTTTTGTTCGGGCAGTGTAGTGGGTCGTGCTGGGGCTGTTTTTTTTGGGTTTAGGGCAATGCAGTGGTGTTCGGACAGTGTAGGGGGTTGTGCTGAGGGTGGTGTTTCAGGGTTTATGGTAGTGTAGTGGTGTTCGGGCAGTGTAGGGGGTCTTGCTGGGGGTGGTGTTGCAGGGTTTAGGGCAGTGCAGTGGTGTTCGTGCAGTGTAGGGGTGTGCTGGGGCTGGTGTTTCAGGGTTTAGGATAGTTCAGTGGTGTTCGAGCAGTATAGGAGGTCGTGCTTGGGCTAGTGTTTCAGGGTTTAGAGCAGTGCAGTGGTGTTCGAGCAGTGTAGGAGGTCATGCTGGGGCTGGTGTTTCAGGGTTTATTGCATTGTAGTGGTGTTCGAGCAGTGTAGGAGGTCATGTTGGAGCTGGTGTTTCAGGGTTTAGGGCATTGCAGTGGTGTTTGGGCAGTGTAGGGTGTTGTGCTGGGGCTGGTATTTCAGGGTTTAGGGCAGTACAGTTGTGTTCAGGCAGTGTAGGGCATCGTGCTGGGGCTGGTGTTTCAGGGTGTAGGGCAGTGCAGTGATGTTCGGGCAGTGTAGGAGGTCATGCTGGGGATGGTGTTTCAGGGTTTAGGGCAGTGCAGTGATGTTCGGGCAGAGTAAGGGGTCATGCTGGGACTGGTGTTTCAGGGTTTAGGGCAGAGCAGTGGTGTTCGGGCAGAGTAGCGGTTCGTGCTGGGGGTGGTGTTCTGGGGTGTAAGGCAGAGTAGTGGTGTTCGGGCCGTCTTTGGGGTTGTGCTGGGGGTGGTGTTTCAGGGTTTTGGGCAGTGCAGTTGTGTTCGTGCAGTGTAGGGGGTCTTTCTGGGGGTGGTGTTTCAGGGTGTAGGAGAGAGCAGTGGTGTTCGGGCAGTGTTGGGGTCGTGCTGGGGCTAATGTTTCAGGGCGTAGGGCAGAGCAGTGGTGTTTAGGCAGTGTAGGGGGTCGTGCTGGGGCTGCTGTTTCAGGGTTTAGGGCAGTGCAGTGGTGTTCTGGCAGTGTAGGGGGTCATGCTGGGGCTGGTGGCTCAGGGTTTAGGGCAGAGCAGTGGTGTTCCGGCAGTGTAGGGGGTCTTGCTGGGGGTGGTGTTGCAGGGTTTAGGGAAGTGCAGTGGTGTTCCGGCAGTGTGGGGGGTAGTCCTGGGGCTGGTGTTTCAGGGTTTAGGGCAGTGCAGTTGTGTGCGTGCTGTGTAGGGCGTCGTGCTGGGGCTGGTGTTTCAGGGTGTAGGGCTATGCAGTGATGTTCGGGCAGTGTAGGGGGTCATGCTGGGGCAGGTGTTTCAGGGTTTAGGGCAGTGCAGTGATGTTAGGGCAGAGTAAGAGGTCATGGTGGGGCTGGTGTTTCAGGGTTTAGGGCAGAGCAGTGGTGTTCGGGCAGAGTAGTGGTTCGCACTGGGGTGGTGTTCCAGGGTGTAAGGCAGAGTAGTGGTGTTCGGGCCGTCTCTGGGGTTGTGCTGGGGGTGTTGTTTCAGGGTTTTGGGCAGTACAGTTGTGTTCGTGCAGTGTAGGGGGTCTTTCTGGGGGTAGTGTTTCAGGGTTTAGGAGAGAGCAGTGGTGTTTGGGCAGTGTAAGGGGTCGTGCTGGGGATGGTGTTTCAGGGTTTAGGGCAGTGAAGTGGGGTTCGGGCAGTGTAGGGGGTCATGCTGGGGCTGATGGCTCAGTGTTTAGGGCAGAGCAGTGGTGTTCGGGCAGTGTAGGGGGTCTTGCTGGGGCTGGTGTTTCAGGGTTTAGGGCCCTGGTGTTCGGGCTGTGTAGGGGGCCATGCTGGGGCTGGTGTTTCAGGGTTTAGGGCAGTGTAGTGGTGTTCGAGCAGTGTAGAAGGTCATGCTGGTGTTTCAGGGTTTAGGGCAGTGCAGTGGTGTTCGGGCAGTGTAGGGGTCATGCTGGGGCTGGTGTTTCAGGGTTTAGTATAGTGCAGTGGTGTTCGAGCAGTGTAGGAGGTCGTGCTTGGGCTAGTGTTTCAGGGTTTAGGCCATTGCAGTAATGTTAGAGCAGTGTAGGAGGTCATGTTGGAGCTGGTGTTTTAGGGTTTAGGGCAGTGTAGTGGTGTTCGGGCAGTGTAGGGTGTTGTGCTGGGGCTGGTGTCTCAGGGTTTAGGACAGTGCAGTTTTGTTCGGGCAGTGTAGTGGGTCGTGCTGGGGCTGGTGTTTCAGAGTTTAGGGCAATGCAGTGGTGTTTGGGCAGTGTAGGGGGTTGTGCTGGGGGTGGTGTTTCAGGGTTTAGGGTAGTGTAGTGATGTTCAGGCAGTGTGGGGGGTAGTGCTGGGGCTGGTATTTCAGGGTTTAGGGCAGTGCAGGTTTGTTCGGGCAGTGTAGTGGGTCGTGCTGGGGTTTCAGAGTTTAGGGCAATGCAGTGGTGTTTGGGCAGTGTAGGGGTTGTGCTGGGGGTGGTGTTTTAGGGTTTAGGTAGTGTAGTGGTGTTCGGGCAGTGTGGGGGGTAGTGCTGGGGCTGGTGTTTCAGGGTTTAGGGCAGTACAGTTGTGTTCAGGCAGTGTAGGGCATCGTGCTTGGGCTGGTGTTTCAGGGTGTAGGGCAGTACAGTGATGTTCGGGCAGTGTAGGGGGTCATGCTGGGGCTGGTGTTTCAGGGTTTAGTGCAGTGCAGTGATGTTCGGGCAATGTAAGGGGTCGTGCTGGGGCTGGTGTTTCAGGGTTTAGGGCAGAGCAGTGGTGTTCGGGCAGAGTAGCGGTTTGTGCTGGGGGTGGTGTTCCAGGGTGTAAGGCAGAGTAGTGGTGTTCGGGCCGTCTTTGAGGTTGTGCTGGGGGTGGTGTTTCAGGGTTTTGGGCAGTGCAGTTGTGTTCGTGCATTGTAGGGGGTCTTTCTGGGGGTGGTGTTTCAGGGTTTAGGAGAGAGCAGTGGTGTTCGGGCAGTGTTGGGTGTCGTGCTGGGGCTGGTGTTTCAGGGTGTAGGGCAGAGCTTTGGTGTTTGGGCAGTGTAGGGGGTCGTGCTGGGGCTGTTGTTTCAGGGTTTAGGGCAGTGCAGTGGTGTTCGGGCAGTGTCGGGGGTCATGCTGGGGCTGGTGGCTCAAGGATTAGGGCAGAGCAGTGGTGATCCGGCAGTGTAGGGGGTCTTGCTGGGGGTGGTGTTGCAGGGTGTAGGGCAGTGCAGTGATGTTCGGGCAGTGTAGGGGGTCATGCTGGGGCTGTTGTTTCAGGGTTTAGGGCAGTGCAGTGATGTTTGGGCAGAGTAAGGGGTCATGCTGGGGCTGGTGTTTCATAGTTTAGGGCAGAGCAGTGGTGTTCGGGCAGAGTAGCGGTTCGTGCTGGGGCTGGTGTTCCAGGGTGTAACGCAGAGTAGTGGTGTTCGGGCCGTCTTTGGGGTTGTTTTGGGGGTGGTGTTTCTGGGTTTTGGGCAGTGCAGTTGTGTTCGTGCAGTGTAGGGGGTCTTTCTGGGGGTGGTGTTTCAGGGTTTAGGAGAGAGCAGTGGTGTTTGGGCAGTGTAGGGGGTTGTGCTGGGGCTGGTGTTTCAGGGTTTAGGGCAGTGCAGTGGTGTTCGGGCAGTGTAGGGGTTCATGCTGGGGCTCGTGGCACAGGGTTTAGGGCAGAGCAGTGGTGTTAGGAAAGTGCAGGGGGTCTTGCTGGGGCTGGTGTTTCAGGGATTATGGTCCTGGTGTTTGGGCAGAGTAGGGGTCTGTGCTGGGGCTGGTGTTTCACGGTTTAGGGCAGCGTAGTGGTGTTTGAGCAGTGTAGGAGGTCATGCTGGTGTTTCAGGGTTTAGGGCAGTGCAGTGGTGTTCAGGCAGTGTAGGGGTCGTGCTGGGGCTGGTGTTTCAGGGTTTAGGATAGTGCAGTGGTGTTTGAGCAGTGTAGGAGGTCGTGCTTGGGCTAGTGTTTCAGAGTTTAGGGCATTGCAGTAGTGTTAGAGCAGTGTAGGAGGTCATGTTGGAGCTGGTGTTTCAGGGATTAGGGCATTGTAGTGGTGTTTGGGCAGTGTAGGGTGTGGTGCTGGGGCTGGTGTCTCAGGGTTTAAGACAGTGCAGTTTTGTTCGGGCAGTGTAGTGGGTCGTGCTGGGGCTGGTGTTTCAGGGTTTAGGGCAGTGCAGTGGTGTTCGGGCAGTGTAGGGGGTTGTGCTGGGGGTGGTGTTTCAAGGTTTAGGGCAGTGCAGTGATGTTCAGGCAGTGTAGGGGGGTCGTGCTGGGGCTGGTGTTTCAGGGTTTAGAGCAGTGCAGTGGTGTTCGAGCAGTGTAGGAGGTCATGTTGGAGCTGGTGTTTCAGGGTTTAGGGCATTGTAGTGGTGTTTGGGCAGTGTAGGGTGTTGTGCTGGGGCTGTTGTCTCAGGGTTTAAGACAGTGCAGTTTTGTTCGGGCAGTGTAGGAGGTCATGTTGGAGCTGGTGTTTCAGGGTTTAGGGCATTGTAGTGGTGTTTGGGCAGTGTAGGGTGTTGTGCTGGGGCTGGTGTCTCAGGGTTTAAGACAGTGCAGTTTAGTTCGGACAGTGTAGGGGGTCATGCTGGGGCTGGTGTTTCAGGGTTTAGGGCAGTGCAGTGATGTTCGGGCAGAGTAAGGGGTCATGCTGGGGCTGGTGTTTCAGGGTTTAGGGCAGAGCAGTGGTGTTCGGGTAGAGTAGCGGTTCGTGCTGGGGTGGTGTTCCAGGGTGTAAGGCAGATTAGTGGTGTTCAGGACGTCTTTGGGGTTGTGCTGAGGGTGGTGTTTCAGGGTTTTGGGCAGTGCAGTTGTGTTCGTGCAGTGTAGGGGGTCTTTCTGGGGGTGGTGTTTCAGGGTTTAGGGCAGAGCAGTGGTGTTCGGGCAGAGTAGCGGTTCGTGCTGGGGCTGGTGTTCCAGGGTGTAAGGCAGAGTAGTGGTGTTCGGGCAGTCTTTGGGGTTGTTTTGGGGGTGGTGTTTCAGGGTTTTGGGCAGTGCAGTTGTGTTCGTGCAGTGCAGGGGGTCATTCTGGGGGTGGTGTTTCAGGGTTTAGGAGAGAGCAGTGGTGTTTGGGCAGTGTAGGGGGTTGTGCTGGGGCTGGTGTTTCAGGGTTTAGGACAGTGCAGTTTTGTTCGGGCTGTGTAGTGGGTTGTGCTGGGGCTGGTGTTTCAGGGTTTAGGGCAATGCAGTGGTGTTCGGGCAGTGTAGGGGGTTGTGCTGAGGGTTTTGTTTCAGGGTTTATGGTAGTGTATTGTTGTTCGCGCATTGTAGGGGGTCTTACTGGGGGTGGTGTTGCAGGGTTTAGGGCAGTGCAGTGATGTTCGGGCAGAGTAAGGGGTCATGCTGGGGCTGGTGTTTCAGGGTTTGGGGCAGAGCAGTGGTGTTCGGGTAGAGTAGCGGTTCGTGCTGGGGTGGTGTTCCAGGGTGTAAGGCAGAGTAGTGGTGTTCAGGACGTCTTTGGGGTTGTGCTGAGGGTGGTGTTTCAGGGTTTTGGGCAGTGCAGTGGTGTTCGTGCAGTGCAGGGGGTCATTCTGGGGGTGGTGTTTCAGGGTTTAGGAGAGAGCAGTGGTGTTTGGGCAGTGTAGGGGGTTGTGCTGGGGCTGGTGTTTCAGGGTTTAGGACAGTGCAGTTTTGTTCGGGCTGTGTAGTGGGTTGTGCTGGGGCTGGTGTTTCAGGGTTTAGGGCAATGCAGTGGTGTTCGGGCAGTGTAGGGGGTTGTGCTGAGGGTGGTGTTTCAGGGTTTATGGTAGTGTATTGTTGTTCGCGCAGTGTAGGGGGTCTTACTGGGGGTGGTGTTGCAGGGTTTAGGGCAGTGCAGTGATGTTCGGGCAGAGTAAGGGGTCATGCTGGGGCTGGTGTTTCAGGGTTTGGGGCAGAGCAGTGGTGTTCGGGTAGAGTAGCGGTTCGTGCTGGGGTGGTGTTCCAGGGTGTAAGGCAGAGTAGTGGTGTTCAGGACGTCTTTGGGGTTGTGCTGAGGGTGGTGTTTCAGGGTTTTGGGCAGTGCAGTGGTGTTCGGGCAGTGTAGGGGGTCATGCTGGGGTTGGTGGCTTAGGGTTTAGGGCAGAGCAGTGGTGTTCGGGCAGTGTAGGGGGTCTTGCTGGGGGCGGTGTTGCAGGGTTTAGGGCAGAGCAGTGGTGTTCGGGCAGTGTGGGGGGTAGTGCTGGGGCTGGTGTTTCAGGGTTTAGGGCAGTGCTTTTGTGTTTGGGCAGTGTAGGACGTCGTGATGGGGCTGGTGTTTCAGGGTGAAGGGCAGTGCAGTGATGTTCGGGCAGTGTAGGGGGTCATGCTGGGGCTGGTGTTTCAGGGTTTAGGGCAGTGCAGTGGTGTTCGGGCAATGTAGGGGGTCATGCTGGGGCTGGTGGCTCAGGGTTTAGGGCAGAGCAGTGGTGTTCGGGCAGTGTAGGGGGTCTTGCTGGGGGTGGTGTTGCAGAGTTTAGGTCAGTGCAGTGGTGTTCGGGCAGTGTGGGGGGTAGTGCTGGGGCTGGTGTTTCAGTGTTTAGGGCAGTGCAATTGTGTTCTGGCAGTGTAGGGCGTCATGCTGGGGCTGGTGTTTCAGGGTGTAGGGCAGTGCAGTGATGTTTGGGCAGTGTAGGGGGTCATGCTGGGGCTGGTGTTTCAGGGTTTAGGGCAGTGCATTGATGTTCGGGCAGAGTAAGGGGTCATGCTGGGGCTGGTGTTTCAGGGTTTAGGGCAGAGCAGTGGTGTTCGGGCAGAGTAGCGGTTCGTGCTGGGGGTGGGTTTCCAGGGTGTAAGGCAGAGTAGTGGTGTTCGGGCCATCTTTGGGGTTGTGCTGGGGGTGGTGTTTCAGGGTTTTGGGCAGTGCAGTTGTGTTCGTGCAGTGTAGGGGGTCTTTCTGGGGGTGGTGTTTCAGGGTTTAGGAGAGAGCAGTGGTGTTTGGGCAGTGTAGGGGGTCGTGCTGGGGCTGGTGTTTCAGGGTTTAGGGCAGTGCAGTGGTGTTCGGGCAGTGTAGGGGGTCATGCTGGGGCTGGTGGCTCAGGGTTTAGGGCAGAGCAGTGGTGTTCGGGCAGTGTAGGGGGTCTTGCTGGGGGTGGTGTTGCAGGGTTTAGAGCAGTGCAGTGGTGTTCGGGCAGTGTGGGGGGTAGTGCTTGGGCTGGTGTTTCAGGGTTTAGGGCAGTGCAGTTGTGTTCGGGCAGTGTAGGGCGTCGTGCTGGGGCTGGTGTTTCAGGGTTTAGGGCAGTGTAGTGGTGTTCGTGCAGTGTAGGGGGCATGCTGGGGCTGGTGTTTCAGGGTTTAGGATAGTGCAGTGGTGTTCGAGCAGTATAGGAGGTCGTGCTTGGGCTAGTGTTTCAGGGTTTAGGGCATTGCAGTAGTGTTAGAGCAGTGTAGGAGGTCATGTTGGAGCTGGTGTTTCAGGGTTTAAGGCTGTGTAGTGGTGTTCGGGCAGTGTAGGGTGTTGTGCTGGGGCTGGTGTCTCAGGGTTTAGGACAGTGCAGTTTTGTTCGGGCAGTGTAGTGGGTCGTGCTGGGGCTGGTGTTTCAGAGTTTAGGGCAATGCAGTGGTGTTTGGGCAGTGTAGGGGGTTGTGCTGGGGGTGGTGTTTCAGGGTTTAGGGTAGTATAGTGGTGTTCGGGCAGTGTATGGGGTCTTGCTGGCGGTGGTGTTTCAGGGTTTAGGGCGGTGCAGTGGTGTTCGGGCAGTGTTGGGGGTTGTGCTGGTGGTGGTGTTTCAAGGTTTAGGGCAGTGCAGTGATGTTCAGGCAGTGTAGGGGGTCGTGCTGGGGATGGTGTTTCAGGGTTTAGAGCAGTGCAGTGGTGTTCGAGCAGTGTAGGAGGTCGTGCTGGGGCTGGTGTCTCAGGGTTTAGGACAGTGCAGTTTTGTTTGGGCTGTGTAGTGGGTTGTGCTGGGGCTGGTGTTTCAGGGTTTAGGGCAATGCAGTGGTGTTCGGGCAGTGTAGGGGGTTGTGCTGAGGGTGGTGTTTCAGGGTTTATGGTAGTGTATTGTTGTTCGCGCAGTGTAGGGGGTCTTACTGGGGGTGGTGTTGCAGGGTTTAGGGCAGTGCAGTGGTGTTCGGGCAGTGTGGGGGGTAGTGCTGGGGCGGGTGTTTCAGGGTTTACGGCAGTACAGTTGTGTTCAGGCAGTGTAGGGTGTCGTGCTGGGGCTGGTGTTTCAGGGTGTAGGGCAGTGCAGTAATGTTCGGGCAGTGGAGGGGGTCATGCTCGGGCTGGTGTTTCAGGGTTTAGGGCAGTGCAGTGATGTTCGGGCAGAGTAAGGGGTCATGCTGGGGCTGGTGTGTCAGTGTTTAGGGCAGAGCAGTGGTGATCGGGCAGAGTAGTGGTTCGTGCAGGGGTTGGTGTTCCAGGGTGTAAGGCAGAGTAGTGGTGTTCGGGCCGTCTTTGGGGTTGTGCTGGGGTGGTGTTTCAGGGTTTTGGGCAGTGCAGTTGTGTTCGTGCAGTGTAGGTAGTCTTTCTGGGGATGGTGTTTCAGGGTTTAGGAGAGAGCAGTGGTGTTCGGGCAGTGTTGGGCGTCGTGCTGGGGCTGATGTTTCAGGGCGTAGGGAAGAGCAGTGGTGTTTGGGCAGTGTAGGGGGTCGTGCTGGGGCTGGTGTTTCAGGGTTTAGGGCAGTGCAGTGGTGTTTGGGCAGTGTAGGGGGTCATGCTGGGGCTGGTGGCTCAGGGTTTAGGGAAGAGCAGTGGTGTTCGAGCAGTGTAGGGGTTCTTGCTGGGGGTGGTGTTGCAGGGTTTAGGGCAGTGCAGTGGTGTTCGGGCAGTGTGGAGGTAGTGCTGGGGCTGGTGTTTCAGGTTTTAGGGCAGTGCAGTTGTGTTCGGGCAGTGTAGGGCGTCATGATGGGGCTGGTGTTTCAGGGCGTAGGGCAGTGCAGTGATGTTCGGGCAGTGTAGGGGTCATGTTGGGGCTGGTGGCTCAAGGTTTAGGGCAGAGCAGTGGTGTTCGGGCAGTGTAGGGGGTCTTGCTGGGGGTGGTGTTGCAGGGTTTAGGGCAGTGCAGTGGTGTTCGGGCAATGTGGGGGGTACTGCTGGGGCTGGTGTTTCAGGGTTTAGGGCAGTGCAATTGTGTTCGGGCAGTGTAGGGCGTCGTGCTGGGGCTGGAATTTCAGGGTGTAGGGCAGAGCAGTGGTGTTCGGGCAGAGTAGCGGTTCGTGCTGGGGGTGGTGTTCCAGGGTGTAAGGCAGAGTAGTGGTGTTCGGGCAGAGTAGCGGTTCGTGCTGGTGGTGGTGTTCCAGGGTGTAAGGCAGAGTAGTGGTGTTCGGGCCGTCTTTGGGGCTGTGCTGGGGGTGGTGTTTCAGGGTTTTGGGCAGTGCAGTTTTTGTTCGTGCAGTGTAGGGGGTCTTTCTAAGGGTGGTGGTTTAGGAGAGAGCAGTGGTGTTTGTGCAGTGTAGGGGGTTGTGCTGAGGCTGGTGTTTCAGGGTTTAGGGCAGTGCAGTGGTATTCGGGCAGTGTAGGGGGTCATGCTGGGGCTGGTGGCTCAGGGTTTAGGGCAGAGCAGTGGTGTTCGGGCAGTGTAAGGGGTCTTGCTGGGGGTGGTGTTGCAGGGTTTAGGGCAGTGCAGTGGTGTTCGGGCAGTGTGGGGGGTAGTGCTGGGGCTGGTGTTTCAGGGTTTAGGGCAGTGCAGTTGTGTTCGGGCAGTGTAGGGCGTCGTGCTGGGGCTGGTGTTTCAGGGTTTAGGGCAGTGTAGTGGTGTTCGAGCAGTGTAGGAGGTCATGATGGTGTTTCAGGGTTTAGGGCAGTGCAGTTATGTTCGTGCAGTGTAGGGGGCTTGCTGGGGCTGGTGTTTCAGGGATTAGGATAGTGTAGTGGTGTTCGAGCAGTATAGGAGGTCGTGCTTGGGCTAGTGTTTCAGGGTTTAGGGCATTGCAGTAGTGTTAGAGCAGTGTAGGAGGTCATGTTGGAGCTGGTGTTTCAGGGTTTAGGGCAGTGTAGTGGTGTTCGGGCAGTGTAGGGTGTTGTGCTCGGGCTGGTGTCTCAGGGTTTAGGACAGTGCAGTTTTGTTCGGGCAGTGTAGTGGGTCGTGCTGGGGCTGGTGTTTCAGAGTTTAGGGCAATGCAGTCATGTTTGGGCAGTGTAGGGGGTTGTGCTGGGGGTGGTGTTTCAGGGTTTATCGTAGTGTAGTGGTGTTCGGGCAGTGTAGGGGGTCTTGCTGGCGGTGGTGTTTCAGGGTTTAGGGCAGTGCATTGGAGTTCGGGCAGTGTTGGGAGTTGTGCTGGGGGTGGTGTTTCAAGGTTTAGGGCAGTGCAGTGATGTTCAGGCAGTGTAGGGGGTCGTGCTGGGGATGGTGTTTCAGGGTTTAGAGCAGTGCAGTGGTGTTCGAGCAGTGTAGGAGGTCGTGCTGGGGCTGGTGTTTCAGGGTTTATGGCATTGTAGTGGTGTTCGAGCAGTGTAGGAGGTCATGTTGGAGCTGGTGTTTCAGGGTTTAGGGCATTGTAGTGGTGTTTGGGCAGTGTAGGGTGTTGTGCTGGGGCTGGTGTCTCAGGGTTTAGGACAGTGCAGTTTTGTTCGAGCTGTGTAGTGGGTCGTGCTGGGGCTGGTGTTTCAGGGTTTAGGGCAATGCAGTGGTGTTCGGGCAGTGTAGGGGGTTGTGCTGAGGGTGGTGTTTCAGGGTTTATGGTAGTTTAGTGGTGTTCGCGCAGTGTAGGGGGTCTTGCTGGGGGTGGTGTTGCAGGGTTTAGGGCAGTGCAGTGGTGTTCGGGCAGTGTGGGGGGTAGTGCTGGGGCTGGTGTTTCAGGGTTTAGGGCAGTACAGTTGTGTTTAGGCAGTGTAGGGCGTCGTGCTGGGGCTGGTGTTTCAGGGTGTAGGGCAGTGCAGTGTTGTTCGGGCAGTGTAGGGGGTCATGCTGGGGCTGGTTTCAGTGTTTAAGGCAGAGCAGTGGTGTTCGGGCAGAGTGGCGGTTCATGCTGGGGGTGGTGTTCCAGGGTGTAAGGCAGAGTAGTGGTGTTTGGGCCGTCTTTGGGGTTGTGCTGGGGTTGGTGTTTCAGGGTTTTGGGCAGTGCAGTTGTGTTCGTGCAGTGTAGGGGGTCTTTCTGGGGATGGTGTTTTAGGGTTTAGGAGAGAGCAGTGGTGTTCGGGCAGTGTTGGGCGTCGTGCTGGGGCTGGTGTTTCAGGGCGTAGGGCAGAGCAGTGGTGTTTGGGCAGTGTAGGGGGTCGTGCTGGGGCTGGTGTTTCAGGGTTTAGGGCAGTGCAGTGGTGTTCGGGCAGTGTAGGGGGTCATGCTGGTGCTGGTGGCTCAGGGTTTAGGGCAGAGCAGTGGTGTTCGAGCAGTGTTGGGGTTCTTGCTGGGAGTGGTGTTGCAGGGTTTAAGGCAGTGCAGTGGTGTTTGGGCAGTGTGGAGGTAGTGCTGGGGCTGGTGTTTCAGGGTTTAGGGCAGTGCAGTTGTGTTTGGGCAGTGTAGGGCGTCGTGATGGGGCTGGGGTTTCTGGGCGTAGGGCAGTGCAGTGATGTTCGGGCAGTGTAGGGGGTCATGCTGGGGCTGGTGTTTCAGGGTTTAGTGCAGTGCAGTGTTGTTCGGGCAGTGTAGGGGTCATGCTGGGGCTGGTGGCTCAAGGTTTAGGGCAGAGCAGTGGTGTTCGGGCAGTGTAGGGGGTCTTGCTGGGGGTGGTGTTGCAGGGTTTACGGCAGTGCACTGGTGTTCGGGCAGTGTGGGGGGTAGTGCTGGGGCTGGTGTTTCAGAGTTTAGGGCAGTGCAATTGTGTTCGGGCAGTGTAGGGCGTCGTGCTGGGGCTGGAATTTCAGGGTGTAGGGCAGTGCAGTGATGTTCGGGCAGTGTAGCGGGTCATGCTGGGGCTGGTGTTTCAGGGTTTAGGGCAGTGCAGTGATGTTCGGGCAGTGTAGGGGGCATGCTGGGGCTGGTGTTTCAGGGTTTAGGATAGTGTAGTGGTGTTCGAGCAGTATAGGAGGTCGTGCTTGGGCTAGTGTTTCAGGGTTTAGGGCATTGCAGTAGTGTTAGAGCAGTGTAGGAGGTCATGTTGGAGCTGGTGTTTCAGGGTTTAGGGCAGTGTAGTGGTGTTCGGGCAGTGTAGGGTGTTGTGCTGGGGCTGGTGTCTCAGGGTTTAGGACAGTGCAGTTTTGTTCGGGCAGTGTAGTGGGTCGTGCTGGGTCTGGTGTTTCAGAGTTTAGGGCAATGCAGTGGTGTTTGGGCAGTGTAGGGGGTTGTGCTGGGGGTGGTGTTTCAGGGTTTAGGGTAGTGTAGTGGTGTTCGGGCAGTGTTGGGGGTTGTGCTGGGCGTGGTGTTTCAAGGTTTAGGGCAGTGCAGTGATGTTCAGGCAGTGTAGGGGGTCGTGCTGGGGATGGTGTTTCAGGGTTTAGAGCAGTGCAGTGGTGTTCGAGCAGTGTAGGAGGTCGTGCTGGGGCTGGTGTTTCAGGGATTAGGGCATTGTAGTGGTGTTTGGGCAGTGTAGGGTGTTGTGCTGGGGCTGGTGTCTCAGGGTTTAGGACAGTGCAGTTTTGTTTGGGCTGTGTAGTGGGTCGTGCTGGGGCTGGTGTTTCAGGGTTTAGGGAAATGCAGTGGTGTTCGGGCAGTGTAGGGGGTTGTGCTGAGGGTGGTGTTTCAGGGTTTATGGTAGTGTAGTGGTGTTCGCGCAGTGTAGGGGGTCTTGCTGGGGGTGGTGTTGCAGGGTTTAGGGCAGTGCAGGGGTGTTCGGGCAGTGTGGGGGGTAGTGCTGGGGCTGGTGTTTCAGGGTTTAGGGCAGTACAGTTGTGTTCAGGCAGTGTAGGGCGTCGTGCTGGGGCTGGTGTTTCAGGGTGTAGGGCAGTGCAGTAATGTTCGGGCAGTGTAGGGGGTCATGCTTGGGCTGGTGTTTCAGGGTTTAGGGCAGTGCAGTGATGTTCGGGCAGAGTAAGGGGTCATGCTGGGGCTGATGTGTCAGTGTTTAGGGCAGAGCAGTGGTGTTCGGGCAGAGTAGCGGTTCGTGCTGGGGGTGGTGTTCCAGGGTGTAAGGCAGAGTAGTGGTGTTTGGGCCGTCTTTGGGGTTGTGCTGGGGGTGGTGTTTCAGGGTTTTGGGCAGTGCAGTTGTGTTCGTGCAATGTAGGGGGTCTTTCTGGGGATGGTGTTTCAGGGTTTAGGAGAGAGCAGTGGTGTTCGGGCAGTGTTGGGCGTCGTGCTGGGGCTGATGTTTCAGGGCGTAGGGCAGAGCAGTGGTGTTTGGGCAGTGTAGGGGGTCGTGCTGGGGCTGGTGTTTCAGGGTTTAGGGCAGTGCAGTGGTGTTTGGGCAGTGTAGCGGGTCATGCTGGGGCTGGTGGCTCAGGGTTTAGGGCAGAGCAGTGGTGTTCGAGCAGTGTAGGGGTTCTTGCTGGGGGTGGTGTTGCAGAGTTTAGGGCAGTGCAGTGGTGTTTGGGCAGTGTGGAGGTAGTGCTGGGGCTGGTGTTTCAGGGTTTAGGGCAGTGCAGTTGTGTTCGGGCAGTGTAGGGCGTCGTGATGGGGCTGGTGTTTCTGGGCGTAGGGCAGTGCAGTGATGTTCGGGCAGTGTAGGGGGTCATGCTGGGGCTGGTGTTTCAGGGTTTAGGGCAGTGCAGTGTTGTTCGGGCAGTGTAGGGGTCATGCTGGGGCTGGTGGCTCAAGGTTTAGGGCAGAGCAGTGGTGTTCGGGCAGTGTAGGGGGTCTTGCTGGGGGTGGTGTTGCAGGGTTTAGGGCAGTGCAGTGGTGTTCAGGCAGTGTGGGGTGTAGTGCTGGGGCTGGTGTTTCAGGGTTTAGGGCAGTGCAATTGTGTTCGGGCAGTGTAGGGCGTCGTGCTGGGGCTGGAATTTCAGGGTGTAGGGCAGTGCAGTGATGTTCGGGCAGTGTAGGGGGTCATGCTGGGGCCGGTGTTTCAGGGTTTAGGGCAGAGCAGTGGTGTTCGGGCAGAGTAGCGGTTTGTGCTGGGGGTGGTGTTCCAGGGTGTAAGGCAGAGTAGTGGTGTTCGGGCCGTCTTTGGGGTTGTGCTGGGGGTGGTGTTGCAGGGTTTGGGCAGTGCAGTTGTGTTCGTGCAGTGTAGGGGGTCTTTCTGGGGGTGGTGTTTCAGGGTTTAGGAGATAGCAGTGGTGTTTGGGCAGTGTAGGGGGTCGTGCTGGGGCTGGTGTTTTAGGGTTTAAGGCAGTGCAGTGGTGTTCGGGCAGTGTAGGGGGTCATGCTGGGGATGGTGGCTCAGGGTTTAGGGCTGAGCCGTGGTGTTTGGGCAGTGTAGGGGGTCTTGCTAGGGCTGGTGTTTCAGCGTATAGGGCCCTGGTGTTCGGGCAGTGTAGGGGGCCGTGCTGGGGCTGGTGTTTCAGGGTTTAGGGCAGTGTAGTGGTGTTCGAGCAGTGTAGGAGGTCATGCTGGTGTTTCAGGGTTTAGGGCAGTGCAGTGGTCTTCGGTCAGTGTAGGGGTCGTGCTGGGGCTGGTGTTTCATGGTTTAGGATAGTGCAGTGGTGTTCAGGGAGTTTAGCGGGTCGTGCTGGGGCCAGTATTTTTAGGGTTTTGGGCAGTTCAGTGGTGTTCGGGCAGTGTAGGGGGTCGTGCTGGGGCCGGTGTTTTTAGGGTTTAGGGCAGTGCAGTGGTGTTCAGGCAGTGTAAGGGGTCGTGATGGGGCTGGTGTTTCAGGGTTTAGGGCAGTGCAGTGGGGTTCGTTCAGTGTAGGGGGTCGTGCTGGGGCCGGTGTTTCAGGGTTTAGGTCTGTGCAGTGGTGTTCGGGAAATGTAGGGGGTCGTGATGGGGCCGGTGTTTCTGGGTGTAGGGCAGTGTTGTTTCGGGAACTGTGGGGGGTCGTTCAGGGGCTGTGTTTCAGGGCTTAGAGCAGTGCAGTGGGGTTAGGCAGTGTAGGGGGTCGGGCTGGGGCTGGTGTTTCAGGGTTTAGGGCAGTGCAGTGGTGTAAGTTCAGTGTAGGGGGTCATGCTGGGGCTGGTGTTTCAGGGTTTAGGGCAGTGCAGTGGTTTTCGTTCAGTGTAGGGGGTCGTGCTGGGGCCAGTGTTTCAGGGTTTAGGGCAGTGCAGTGGTGTTGGGGGAGTGTAGGGGGTCGTGCTGGTGCCGATGTTTCAGGGTTTAGGGCAGTGCATGTAGGTGAGGGGAAAAAGATCCTCATCCCTTACTAGTCATGTAATAAGCATGTATCCTTCTTGTACTGGTTCTGGCCCAGAAACAGGGGGAGAGGCCCCTATCCCCCTAATTTGAAGTAGAATTTTGTAGGTGGTCCGGGCAAGAGTATAAGTTTTAAGTTGATTAGGATAAAATATCCAATTGATGCAAGTAGATCAAATAATGATGGTAAGATATTCGTGCTTTTATTCGTCTGCTAGAAAAGAAAAGGGATGGCACAGCCAACACGTGTTTCGCCCCCTAACTGGCCGTCAGGCCTAGGGCTTCCTCAGGGCGGGTAGTCACGTAATGGGGTATCTTTGTAAAAGGAAGGGTTTGTGAACCCGAAGATTCTCCGGTCTCGGCTAATGCCAGGTTCAGTGGGTTTCTGTGGCTTTGGTAGTTTAGGGCAGTGCAGTGGTGTTCGGGGAGTGTTGGGGTTCGTGCTGGGGCCGGTGTTTCAGGGTGTAAGGTCAGAGCAGTGGTGTTCGGACAGTGCAGGGGGTCGTGCTGGGGCAGGTGTTTCAGGGTTTAGGGCAGTGCAGTGCTGTTCAGGCAGTGTAGGGGGTCGTGCTGGGGCCAGTGTTTCAGGGTGTAGGGCAGTGCAGTGGTGTTCGGGCGTTGTAGGGGTTTGTGCTGGGGCCGGAGTTTCCGGGTGTAGGGCAGTGCAGTGGTGTTCGGGCAGTGTTGGGGTTGTGCTGTGGATGGTGTTTCAGGGTGTAGGACAGTGTAGTGGTGTTCGGGCAGTGTAGGGGGTCGTGCTGGGGCCGGTGTTTCAGGGGGTAGGGCAGTGCAGTGTTCTTCGGGCAGTGTATGGGATCGTGCTGGGGCTGGGGTTTCCAGGGTTTAAGGCAGTGCAGTGGTGTTCGGGGAGTATAGGGGGTCATGCTGGGGCCGGTGTTTCAGGGTTTAGGGCTGTGCAGTGGTGTTCGGGGAACATTGGGGGTCGTGCTGGGGCCGGTATTTCAGGGTTTAGGGCAGAGCAGTGGTGATCAGGGATCGTAGGGAGTCTTGCTGGGGCCGGTGTTTCATTGTTTAGGGCAGTGCAGTGCTGTTCGGGCAGAGTAGGGGGTTGTGTGGGGGGCCGGTGTTTCAAGGTTTAGGGCCGAGCAGTGGTGTTCGGGCAGTGTAGCGGGTCGTGCTGGGGCCGGTGTTTCAGGGTGTAGGGCAGTGTAGTGGTGTTAGGGAAGTGTAGGGGGTTGTGCTGGGGCCGGTGTTTCTGTGTGTTAGAAATGCGATTTCTGGTTGGCTAAGGCTTGCGCCAAAGCCAGGCAGAAACCACCACTCTTGTCAGGGCAAGGAAGTTACACGCCAAAGATAACCCCTGCTCACCCCCTTGGTAGCTTGTCACGAGCAGTCAGGCTTATCCCGGAGGCCATGTGTAAAGCGTTTGCGCACGCACACAGCAACAACACCCTAGGTACACAACAAAAGGAACTCCACACAAGGTTATATATAAAAATAGCCTTTTTATTGTCATAAATACATTAGAAACATAATCACATAGTATACACTGTGCCAATCGGCACTGGGAAATTTTTACAGGGGACTATTTACACACGACAGGGCCAATGGGGACACTGTCAAACAATCACAATTCACCACCTGGAAATGTAGCACAAATAGTAAATGTCGAGCACCACCAGTAACTACTTATAAAGTTAGGAACTTAGTATGAGATCCTGCAAGGTAAAACAGAGGATGCATAAATCACCTTGCGCATGAACCACCTTAGGCATAAAACTATCTTAGGCACAAACCTCATTAGCATCCCACATTACGCAATAGGCATCCCAGTAGGCCTTACAAGCATAAATACATTATGTAATTACCAGCATAAACACATGAGATCTAAACCCCATTCGCATAACAGATTACGCATAAATCATGGGGGGCATCACATTAGGTATAAACCACATGAATCACCTTAGGTAATCATTAGCATAGACACAGTGTACCCCAATTGGGGGCACGCACACTAAAGCTGGCCCTACAATGCCCCTTGTCCGGAATGTCAGGGCGGGTTGGAAAAGCAACCAAGAAGAAGGGCGCAAAAGCACAGCCTAAACGTGGCAGCTGCCCACTACTTGCTGGGCAGCTGTGCAGGCAGGAATGTCAAAAAGGAGGCATGAGCTCTCAATGGCCCTTTAAACAAACATGCCCAACGTTGGAGCCACACGGGCTCTGTGACAAATAATGCGAAGCGTTGGAGCCACCTAGGCTCTGTGAATCACTCAGTGTGCCAAACGGGGGAGCCACACGGGCTCTGTAAATAAACTATGGCCCCAAGCACTGTGGCCCTCAGGGGCCCTTAGACTATTGGGCCCTTGAGTGTTTGAGCGCGCTGGCTCTTGAAATCTATTTGACCCCCCCCCCCAGACGTTGCAGCGGCCCGCAACTGCGGCGCCGCTGTGAAAACCAGCCCCACACTGGGGGCACTAAAGATTCTCCTGGGCCCCTCTGGCCCTCTAAACAATGTGCCCCCCTCGTTGGAGCGACATCCCTATGAGGTGGGGGCCACTCAGGAAGTAGGCTGGGCTTGGACCGGCACCAACAACGCACACACAGAGCCCGCCAGCCCTTGACAACTCACCAGGCTGCTCTGTGGGGACTCCGCTCCTTTCCTGGCCGGTCCGCCAGAGCCAGCAGCTTCCTCTTGGGCTGCGCGGCGTCTGATGGGCTGTCAACGCGGGGTAGGCTCCCGCCTGACTTCTTGGCCTCCGGGAACACCGGCACTGCTCCGTCGGTGTTCCGACCAGCGCTCCTCTTCCGGCTTACTCCCAAGCCCCGCCCACGTCCTAAGACAGGTTGCCTGGCTTCCTGTCCAGGCCGGGCTGCGGCGGTGATTCCAGCAATACGGAAGCGCGGGGTGGGCTCCCTCCTTCGTTTAAATTAAATCTAATGGCGGGTTGGGCACCCGCCACAACAACACGCCAGCGGGGTGGGCACCCGCGAGAACGAGCACACCGGCGGGGTGGGCACCCGCCAAAATCCCCTTTAAGCGGCAGACGGAGGTGAGCTCTCTCCTTCCTTCGCAAAAGCGGCGATGCGGGGTGGGCACCCGCCAACAATGAAATCTCAAAGTGCGGCAAATGAGGGGTAGGCTCCCTCTTCCCTTCTAGGCACCCGCCAATAAGGCACCGATGTGGGGGGATCCCCAAGCCAGGGATTCCCTCTCCAAAATGATCGCAGCTCTGTGCTGCAGCAAAGGACAGAAGCGCTGCTCCTCCTGCACAGAAACCAGAGCGCTCCCCAGGCAATAAAGGTATAGCGCTTCCCAGGCGCTTGAAGTCCCAATATCCAGGGAAAAAGAATGGAGCGCTCTGGCCAGCAATAGAGTGCAAAAGCGCTCTTCCCAAGAAAGGCAAGGTTCAGGGGGGCTTAAGGCTGGGCTCAGGCAGGCCAGCACACAGGGCCCTCCAGCAGGGAGGCAGTCCCTTGTGGCGGTTCCTCATGGAGCCCAGCAGCAGCAGCCCCCAGCATCAGGACAAGCACACAGAGAACATTTTTATTGGATCACAGCCCCTTCTTATACACACCTTTCCTTTGTCACAAACTGTAGGGCAAGGGGAGAACCAATTGCAACTGGTTCTGGAGCACTTTGTTTTGCTCAGCCCCTCTCCCTATTTACAGGACTGGCTAGGGACATCAGACGCACCACAGGAGGTGGAGCCAGCATTGTGTAGGGAAGGCACAGCCCTATTCAGGTCCCAGGTGCAACTCCTCCCTCCCATCTACATGCAGATCTCTCCATTCACCACCGGGCAGACCCATCCTGGCTCCTGGAATTCCCCACACCATCCAGCCCCTGTCACTCACAAGCCAGACAGGCAATTCACATCACACTGTACACAGAAATGCCAACTTCTAAAAGTGGCACTTCTCCACCAGTCACACTATATCTGCGCACACCATTGCGCAGCATTTATTCTTACGAGTGAGTTCGAACATACTAAACTCGACCCTGCACTCCTCTCACACCAGGAATTACTATGGACACACATATCCCCCATGCATTCCTATGGGAGGGCAGGCCAATCTCACCACGCGCACTCAGAGCGCACACGCACTTTACAATGGGTCACAGTGCTAAAGTGTGCAGAGGCCAAAAACCACCAACACTACACAGGTAAAAAGCCTAGGATAATTGCTAAAAAGTTTAGGGGTGAACCTGCCAAAATGGCCAAGTCCAACACAACCCCCTTCCAGCCAAAACGCAGGGTAGACCAATCACCACCGTGATGGGATTCCCTGCTTTGGGCGATAGAACACGGACACGGGCCCGCAACGGCAGGGACACCCTCCGGTTCTATGCCACTCTGAACCCATGTGGTTCCCTCTGTAAACGCTCTGTGGACCAACTGGGCTACCCCACTGGTACTCCTCAGCTGTCCGCAGCCAGGACCAGGCCCTAGGCCATCCAGATGCCACTGGTCCTTGCCTATCCACAGAGTGGGGGGTAGTAACCCCTGGCACATAGTAGCCATTCTCCACTCTACCCCTCATCAGGGCAGTTCTAGACTGCCACCGGTCCTCCAGTCTAGGGTCTGCACCCTCAAGCTGACCAAAAGTCACGGGCGAGGCTCTCCTCCCCTACCTCTTCTTCTAGGGTTCCGCCCTCTCTTCCTAGGAGAGGCACCCTCATAACACAACTCTCCCGCCAGTTCAGGACCTCTTTCCAAGAATTGGTCTCCCAACCTAGGGTTTGACCCCTCAGGTTGCACCGGGGTCAGAGGCGAGGTCTCCCTCCCTCTGCACCCCCTTCCAGAGTTCTGCACCCTCCCAACTGGAGCGGTACCCCTGGAAGATGAACCAGTCAGGACACTGGTTACAGACGCCCTTCCCTCCAGGTCAGGCAGAACCTGAACCTGGCCTCCCAACCTTGGGTCTAAACCCTTTGGCGGAGTACGTGCCTGGCACGCCAGGACTTCTGGGGACTCACACAGTATCCCCTCGAGGGTAACACCTGACTCATGTGTTGCGTAACCGTCTGCCTGACGCATATCTCCCGTCCCCTGTCCACCTGACAGTGCGCGAAGATCCCCCAGAACAGAAGTGGTGTCACCATGGTCACTCCAAGGGAATTCAGCTGTACTGGCTGGTCCCTGACCCACTGGTTCTTCCACTGGGTAACACATCCCCCATTCACCCCTCAATTTGGACTTCTGTACCCTCCCTACTGGAGCGGCACCGCCAGACACCAGAACCACTGGGGCTCTACTTACAGACGCTCCCGGCTCTCTAGATACTAGGAGATCCTCCTCAAATGGACTAACAGGACAGCCTAGGCCCCCAACCTGGTGTTGCCTGAAGAAACCATCCAGGTTCTGAGACTGGGTTTCAGGCACCTGGGAACACTCAGTCCCATACTCACTCCTACTCCACTGAGACAGGACGTGAGCCCCTACACCCCTCTCGCTACACTGGGACCTAGCTGGGCTACTCTGAACCTCTCCCAATACAGGACGGGAAGATACCTGAACCACTATTTTTGGAATTGCTCTCCCATGCCTCATCAGAACCTCGGGCACTTTGCCAGCGGTCTGCTTCCACTGCAAGGTCCCAAGGACAAAAGCAGTCACACCTCAACAGGTGTTGGTGCAACCCTGGAAAACAACAACTGAGCATCTGCTCTTTGATAACCAGATTGAACAGTCCTTCAAAATCCTGTTCCGTGTTAACCCTTATCCAATCAACCAGTGCATCATTACATTTATCCGCAAACTCCCCCCAAGTCTGGTGAGACAGTTTCTTACTACCCCTGAACTTCAACCTGTACTCCTCTTCTTGGGGACAAAGTACCGTACTTTGGGAACTGGGAATGGGACTTCCTGCACTGGACCCTATATTACTGCCACCACTGGATCCCACCCTTACTGGTGAATCCAGAAAACCAAAACTGCGCTCAGGGGATAATCTACCCTCTAGAGCTAATTTTTCCCTTTAGAAGGCCCTCTCAGCCTCCGCCATCCTCTCCTGTGCTAAGACCCTCTCGGTCCCAAACTTTTTCTCCTCCACACCCAGCTGCGCTATCTCCTTGACATGCTCTAACCTGAGCTTCTCCAAAGCCAGCTGATGCTCCCTTTCTTCCCTCCTATCTACCCACTCCTCTGGGGACAGGGAAAGGGATGAGGCGCTGCCCCCAACACTGGACCCAGCAAAGGACTCCCTATCCATGGGGTCCTCACTATCTACTGGCGTCCTGGTCCTGTCACTTTCTTCCTCCTCTTCAGACTCCTCAGGGCTCCCCTCAGACCCACCACCCTTTTGGCGTGCAGCCCGGGTCCTCTCCTCTTCCCTGTGCTCACGTTCCCATTCAATCCTCTGCCATTGGATCAGGTTTTCCCTAAGTTTTGACTGGAAGTCTGACCCACTCACTGCTATATCTCTCTCCTCACAAAACTCAACCATTTCCCCCATACTGTATCTAAACAGACCACAGAAATTAAAAGCAGACTCCATTTTGGCAGGACGCTCAGGGACACGTGCAACACAATGGACCTAGGTGTCTGAGCTGAAGCAAGAGTACACAATTCAAAAATGACCCTTTTAGGAGAAGAATTAAAATACAACTCAGAACAATAATCCTCTAATACGTGATTATCTAAATGCAGAGCATTGTAGTGCAGCCAGTTGTCGCTGTGGTACTGCGCAAACACAAGTCCTAATCCCACCGCTGATCACCAATGTTAGAAATGGGATTTCTGGTTGGCTAGGGCTTGCACCAAAGCCAGGCAGAAACCACCACTCTAGTCATGGCAAGGAAGTTACACGCCAAAGATAACCCCTGCTCACCCCCTTGGTAGCTTGGCACGAGCAGTCAGGCTTATCACAGAGGCCATGTGTAAAGCGTTTGCGCACGCACACAGCAACAACACTAGGGGTGGGCGGAATTTGCGAAATTCACTTTCTCAAATTATCGCGAAAATGTTAAAAATCTCCGCAAACACGTGGAAATATCGCGAAGATGCGGAAGATTTTTTCCCGCCCGTTCGCGGTATGTTCTGCGTGGTCGTGGCTCGCCAACTTACCCATGCGGTTGCTCGCTGGCGCGGCCATCTTGTTTTCACTTGTCTCGCGGTGCATGATCGCCAGAAGAAAGACGTGAGCGCACGACAAATGATGTTACTGCGGTCGCGAACTGTCGCGAGACAGCGCAAATGGCTACCATCAATCCAACATCTCGTGGAGAACGCGACCGGATCGGGAAAACTTGTCGGCGAACGCGGGGATTCAGGTAAGGCGATCGCGCGCACGCATGAATGTATTATTTTACAGCACGAGCAAGCAAAACATTTCCGGTAAAATGCGGATTGCGGAAATGTTGACATTTTCGCGCTCTCCGCGGAATGCAAAAATGTCAAATTATCGCAATTTCCGCGAGCGGAACGGATTTTTAGCCCAGGCCTAAACATCACCCTAGGTACACCACAAAAGGAACTCCACACAAGGTTATATATAAAAATAGCCTTTGTATTGTCATAAATACATTAGAAACATAATCACATAGTATACACTGTGCCAACCGGCACTGGGTAATTTTTACAGGGGACTATTTACACACGACAGGGCCAATGGGGACACTGTCAAAACAAGCACAAATCACCACCTGGAAATGTAGCACAAATAGTAAATGTCGAGCACCACCAGTAACTACTGGTAAAGTTAGGAACTTAGTATGAGATCCTGCAATGTAAAACAGAGGATGCATAAATCACCTTGCGCATGAACCACCTTAGGCATAAAACTATCTTAGGCACAAACCTCATTAGCATCCCACATTACGCAATAGGCATCCCAGTAGGCCTTACAAGCATAAATACATTATGTAATTACCAGCATAAACACATGAGATCTAAACCCCATTTGCATAACAGATTACGCATAAATCATGGGGGGCATCACATTAGGTATAAACCAAATGAAGCACCTTAGTTAATCATTAGCATAGACACAGTGTACCCCAATTGGGGGCACGCACACTAAAGCTGGCCCTAGGCCAACTGGCCTTTCACCTGGCTCACAATGCCCCTTGTCCAGAATGTCAGGGCTGGTTGGAAAAGCAACCAAGCAGAAGGGCGCAAAAGCACAGCCTAAACGTGGCAGCTGCCCACTACTTGCTGGGCAGCTGTGCAAGCAGGAATGTCAAAAAGGAGGCATGGGCTCTCAATGGCCCTTTAAACAAATATGCCCAACGTTGGAGCCACATGGGCTATGTGACAAATAATGCGAAGCGTTGGAGCCACCTAGGCTCTGTGAATCACTCAGTGTGCCAAACGGGGGAGCCACACGGGCTCTGTAAATAAACTATGGCCCCAAGCACTGTGGCCCTCAGGGGCCCTTAGACTATTGGGCCCTTGAGTGTTTGAGCGCGCTGGCTCTTGAAATCTATTTGACCCCCCTAGACGTTGCAGCGGCCCGCAACTGCGGCGCCGCTGTGAAAACCAGCCCCACACTGGGGGCACGTTAGATGCTCCTGTGCCCATCTGGCCCTCTAAACAATGTGCCCCCCTCGTTGGAGCGACATCCCTATGAGGCGGGGGCCGCTCAGGAAGTAGGCCGGGCTTGGACCGGCACCAACAACGCACACACAGAGTCCCCCAGCCCTTGCCAACTCACCGGGCTGCTCTCTGGGGACTCTGCTCCTTTCCTGGTCGGTCCGCCAGAGCCAGCAGCTTCCTCTTGGGCTGCTCGGCGTCTGAGGGGATGTCAGCGCGGGGTAGGCTCCCGCCTGACTTCTTGGCCTTCGGGAACACCGGCACGGCTCCGTCGGTGTTATGACCAGCGCTCCTCTTCCGGCTTTCTCCCAAGCCCCGCGCACGTCCTAATACAGGTTCCCTGGCTTCCTGTCCGGGCCGGGCTGCGGCGGTGAGTCCAGCAATACGGAAGCGCGGGGTGGGCTCCCTCCTTCGTTTAAATTAAATCGAATGGCGGGGTGGGCACCCGCCACAACAACACGCCAGCGGGGTGAGCACCCGCGAGAACGAGCACATCGGCGGGGTGGGCACCCGCCGAAATCCCCATAAAGTGGCAGGCGGCGGTGAGCTCTCTCCTTCCTTCGCAAAAGCGGTGATGCGGGGTGGGCACCCGCCAACAATGAAATCTCAAAGTGCGGCAAATGAGGGGTAGGTTCCCTCTTCCCTAAGTATACGACGCGGGGTAGGCACTAGCCAAAAAGGCACCGATATGGGGGGATCCCCAAGCCGAGGATTCCCTCTCCAAAATGATCGCAGCTCTGTGCTGCAGCAAAGTACAGAAGCGCTGCTCCTCCTGCACAGAAACCAGAGCGCTCCCCAGGCAATAAAGGTATAGCGCTTCCCAGGCGCTTGAAGTCCCAATATCCAGGGAAAAAGAATGGAGCGCTCTGGCCAGCAATAGAGAGCAAAAACGCTCTTCCCAAGAAAGGCAAAGTTCAGGGGGGCACAAGGCTGGACTCAGGCAGGCCAGCACACAGGGCCCTCCAGCAGGGAGGCAGTCCCTTGTGGCGGTTCCTCCTGGAGCCCAGCAGCAGCAGCCCCCAGCATCAGGACAAGCACACAGAGAACATTTCCATTGGGTCACAGCCCCTTCTTATACACACCTTTCCTTTGTCACAAACTGTAGGGCAAGGGGAGAACCAGTTGCAACTGGTTCTGGAGCACTTTGTTTTGCTCAACCCCTCTCCCTATTCACAGGACTGGCTAGGGACATCAGACGCACCACAGGAGGTGGAGCCAGCATTGTGTAGGGAAGGCACAGCCCTATTCAGGTATCAGGTGCAACTCCTCCCTCCCATCTACATGCAGATCTCTCCATTCCCACACGGGCAAACCCATCCTGGCTCCTGGAATTCCCCACACCATCCAGCCCCTGTCACTCACAAGCCAGACAGGCAATTCACATCACACTGTACACAGAAATGCCAACTTCTAAAAGTGGCACTTCTCCACCAGTCACACTAAATCTGCGCACACCATTGCGCAGCATTTATTCTCACGAGTGAGTTCGAACATACTAAACTCGACCCTGCACTCCTCTCACACCAGGAATTACTATGGACACACATATCCCCCATGCATTCCTATGGGAGGGCAGGCCAATCTCACCACGCGCACTCAGAGCGCACACGCACTTTACAATGGGTCACAGTGCTAAAGTGCGCAGAGGCCAAAAACCACCAACACTACACAGGTAAAAAGCCTAGGATAATTGCAAAAAAGTTTAGGTGTGAACCTGCCAAAAGGGCCAAGTCCAACACAACCCCCTTCCAGCCAAAACGCAGGGTAGACCAATCACCACCGTGATGGGATTCCCTGCTGTGGGCGATAGAACACGGACGCGGGCCCGCAACGGCAGGGACACCCTCCGGTTCTACGCCACTCTGAACCCATGTGGTTCCCTCTGTAAAAGCTCTGTGGACCAACTGGGCTATCCCACTGGTACTCCTCAGCTGTCTGCAGCCAGGACCAGGCCCTAGGCCATCCAGATGCCACTGGTCCTTGCCTATCCACAGAGTGGGGGATAGTAACCCCTGGCACATAGTAGCCATTCTACACTCTAACCCTCATCAGGGCAGTTCTAGACTGCCACCGGTCCTCCAGTCTAGGGTCTGCACCCTCAAGCTGACCAAAAGTCACGGGCGAGGCTCTCCTCCCCCTACCTCTTCTTCTAGGATTCCGCCCTCTCTTCCTAGGAGAGGCACCCTCATAACACAACTCTCCCGCCAGTTCAGGACAACTTTCCAAGAATTGGTCTCCCAACCTAGGGTTTAACCCCTCAGGTTGCACCGGGGTCAGAGGCGAGGTCTCCCTCCCTCTGCACCCCCTTTCAGAGTTCTGCACCCTCCCAACTGGAGCGGTACCCCTGGAAGATGAACCAGTCAGGACACTGGTTACAGACGCCCTTCCCTCCAGGTCAGGCAGAACCTGAACCTGGCCTCCCAACCTTGGGTCTAAACCCTTTGGCGGAGTACGTGCCTGGCACGCCGGGACTTCTGGGGACTCATACTGTATCCCCTCAAGGGTAACACCTGACTCATGTGTTGCGTAACCGTCTGCCTGACGCATATCTCCCGTCCCCTGTCCACCTGACAGTGCGCGAAGATCCCCCAGAACAGAAGTGGTGTCACCATGGTCACTCCAAGGGAATTCAGCCGTACTGGCTGGTCCCTGACCCACTGGTTCTTCCACTGGGGAAGACATCCCCCATTCACCCCTCAATTCGGACTTCTGTACCCTTCCAACTGGAGCGGCACCGCCAGACACCAGAACCACTGGGGCTCTACTTACAGACGCTCCCGGCTCTCTAGATACTAGGAGATCCTCCTCAAATGGACTAACAGGACAGCCTAGGCCACCAACCTGGTGTTGCCTGAAGAAACCATCCAGGTTCTGAGACTGGGTTTCGGGCACCTGGGAACACTCAGTCCCATACTCACTCCTACTCCACTGAGACAGGACGTGAGCCCCTACACCCCTCTCGCTACACTGGGACCTAGCTGGGCTACTCTGAACCTCTTCCCCAATACAGGACGGGAAGATACCTGAACCACTACTTTTGGAATTGCTCTCCCATGCCTCATCAGAACCTCGGGCACTTTCCCAGCGGTCTGCTTCCACTGCAAGGTCCCAAGGACAAAAGCAGTCACACCTCAACAGGTGTTGGCCCAACCCTGGAAAACAACAACTGAGCATCTGCTCTTTGATAACCAGATTGAACAGTCCTTCAAAATCCTGTTCCGTGTTAACCCTTATCCAATCAACCAGTGCATCATTACATTCATCCGCAAACTCCCCCCAAGTCTGGTGAGACAGTTTCTTACTACCCCTGAACTTCAACCTGTACTCCTCTTCTTGGGGACAAGGTACCATACTTTGGGAACTGGGAATGGGACTTCCTGCACTGGACTCTATATCGCTGCCACCACTGGATCCCACCCTTACTGGTGAATCCAGAAAACCACAACTGCGCTCAGGGGATAATCTACCCTCTAGAGCTAATTTTTCCCTTTCGAAGGTCCTCTCAGCCTCCGCCATCCTCTCCTGTGCTAAGACCTCTCGTTGGTCCCAACCTTTTTCTCCTCCACACCCAGCTGCGCTATCTCCTTGACATGCTCTAACCTGAGCTTCTCCAAAGCCAGCTGATGCTCCCTTTCTTCCCTCCTATCTACCCACTCCTCTGGGGACAGGGAAAGGGATGAGGCGCTGCCCCCAACACTGGACCCAGCAAAGGACTCCCTATCCATGGGGTCCTCACTATCTACTGGCGTCCTGGTCCTGTCACTTTCTTCCTCCTCTTCAGACTCCTCAGGGCTCCCCTCAGACCCACCACCCTTTTGGCGTGCAGCCCGGGCCCTCTCCTCTTCCCTGCGCTTACGTTCCCATTCAATCCTCTGCCATTGGATCAGGTTTTCCCTAAGTTTTGACTGGGAGTCTGACCCACTCACTGCTATATCTCTCTCGTCACAAAACTCAACCAACTACCCCATACTGTATCTAAACAGACCACAGAAATTAAAAGCAGACTCCATTTTGGCAGGACGCTCAGGGACACGTGCAACACAAGGGACCTAGTTTTCTGAGCTGAAGCAAGAGTACACATTTCAAAAATGACCCTTTTAGGAGAAGAATTAAAATACAACTCAGAACAATAATCCTTTAACACGTGATTATCTAAATGCAGAGCATTGTAGTGCAGCCAGTTGTCGCTGTGGTACTGCGCAAACACAAGTCCTAATCCCACTGCTGATCACCAATGTTAGAAATGGGATTTCTGGTTGGCTAGGCCTTGCACCAAAGCCAGGCAGAAACCACCACTCTAGTCATGGCAAGGAAGTTACACGCCAAAGATAACCCCTGCTCACCCCCTTGGTAGCTTGGCACGAGCAGTCAGGCTTATCACAGCAACAACACTAGGGGTGGGCGGAATTTGTGAAAATCACTTTCGCAAATTATCGCGAAAATGTTAAAAATCTCTGCAAACACGTGGAAATATCGCGAAGATGCGGAAGATTTTTTCCTGCCCGTTCGCGGTATGTTCTGCGTGGTCGCGGCTCGCCAACTTACCCATGCGGTTGCTCGCGGGCACGGCCATCTTGTTTTCACTTGTCTCGCGGTGCATGATCGCGAGAAGAAAGACGTGAGCGCACGACGAATGATGTTACTGCGGTCGCGAACTGTCGCGAGACAGCGCAAATGGCTACCATCAATCCAACATCTCGTGGAGAACGCGACCGGATCGGGAAAACTTGTCGGCGAACGCGGGGATTCAGGTAAGGCGATCGCGCGCACGCATGAATGTATTATTTTACAGCACGAGCAAGCAAAACATTTCCGGTAAAATGCGGATTGCGGAAATGTTGACATTTTCGCGCTCTCCGCGGAATGCAAAAATGTCAAATTATCGCAATTTCCGCGAGCGGAACGGATTTTTAGCCCAGGCCTAAACATCACCCTAGGTACACCACAAAAGGAACTCCACACAAGGTTATATATAAAAATAGCCTTTGTATTGTCATAAATACATTAGAAACATAATCACATAGTATACACTGTGCCAACCGGCACTGGGTAATTTTTACAGGGGACTATTTACACACGACAGGGCCAATGGGGACACTGTCAAAACAAGCACAAATCACCACCTGGAAATGTAGCACAAATAGTAAATGTCGAGCACCACCAGTAACTACTGGTAAAGTTAGGAACTTAGTATGAGATCCTGCAATGTAAAACAGAGGATGCATAAATCACCTTGCGCATGAACCACCTTAGGCATAAAACTATCTTAGGCACAAACCTCATTAGCATCCCACATTACGCAATAGGCATCCCAGTAGGCCTTACAAGCATAAATACATTATGTAATTACCAGCATAAACACATGAGATCTAAACCCCATTCGCATAACAGATTACGCATAAATCATGGGGGGCATCACATTAGGTATAAACCAAATGAAGCACCTTAGTTAATCATTAGCATAGACACAGTGTACCCCAATTGGGGGCACGCACACTAAAGCTGGCCCTAGGCTGGGCTCAGGCAGGCCAGCACACAGGGCCCTCCAGCAGGGAGGCAGTCCCTTGTGGCGGTTCCTCCTGGAGCCCAGCAGCAGCAGCCCCCAGCATCAGGACAAGCACACAGAGAACATTTTCATTGGGTCACAGCCCCTTCTTATACACACCTTTCCTTTGTCACAAACTGTAGGGCAAGGGGAGAACCAGTTGCAACTGGTTCTGGAGCACTTTGTTTTGCTCAGCCCCTCTCCCTATTCACAGGACTGGCTAGGGACAATAGACGCACCACAGGAGGTGGAGCCAGCATTGTGTAGGGAAGGCACAGCCCTATTCAGGTCCCAGGTGCAACTCCTCCCTCCCATCTACATGCAGATCTCTCCATTCACCACCGGGCAGACACATCCTGGCTCCTGGAATTCCCCACACCATCCAGCCCCTGTCACTCACAAGCCAGACAGGCAATTCACATCACACTGTACACAGAAATGCCAACTTCTATAAGTGGCACTTCTCCACCAGTCACACTAAATCTGCACACACCTTTGTGCAGCATTTATTCTCACGAGTTTGAACATACTACCCTGCACTCCTCTCACACCAGGAATTACTGTGGACTCATGTATCCCCCATGCATTCCTATGGGAGGGAAGGCCAATCTCACCACGCGCACTCAGAGCGCGCACGCACTTTACAATGGGTCACAGTGCTAAAGTGCGCAGAGGCCAAAAACCACCAACACTACACAGGTAGAAAGTCTAGGGTAATTGCAAAAAAGTTTAGGGGTGAACCTGCCAAAAGGGCCAAGTCCAACACTGGGTGTAGGGCAGTGTTGTTCGGGCAGTGTAGGGGGTCGTGCTGGGGGTGGTGTTTCAGGGTTTAGGACAGTGCAGTGGTGTTTGGGAAGTGTGGGGGGTCGTGCAGGGGCTGTGTTTCAGGGTTATGGGCAGTGCAGTGGTGTTCGGGCAGTGTGGGGGTCATGCAGGGGCTGCTGTTTCAGGGTTTAGGGTAGTGCAGTGGTGTTCAGGCAGTGTGGGGGGTCATGCTGGGGCCGGTGTTTCAGGGTTTAGGGCAGTGCTGTGGTGTTCAGGGAGTGTAGGGGTAGTGCTGGGGCCGGTGTTTCAGGGTTTAGAGCAGTGCAATGGTGTTCGGGGAGTATAGGGGGTCTTGCTGGGGCCGGTGTTTCAGGGTTTAGGGCAGTGCAGTGGTGTTCGGGGAGTGTAGGGGGTCTTGCTGGTGCCGGTGTTTCAGGGTTTAGGGCAGTGCAGTGGTGTTCGGGGAGTGTAGGGGGTCATGCTGTGCGCGGTGTTTCAGGGTTTAGGGCAGTGCAGTGGTGTTCGGGCAGTGTAGAGGGTCATTCTGGGGCCGGTGTTTCAGGGTGTAGGGCAGTGTAGTGGTGTTCGGGCAGTGTAGGGGGTCGTGCTGGGGCCGTTGTTTCAGGGTTTAGGGCAGTGCAGTGGTGTTCAGGGAGTGTAGGGGGTCATGCTGGGGCAGGTGTTTCAGGGTTTAAGGCAGTGCATTGGTGTTCGGGGAGGGTAGGGGGTCGTGCTGGGGCTGTGTTTCAGGGTGTAGGGCAGTGCAGTGGTGTTCGGGAAGTGTAGGGGGTCGTACTGGGGCTGGTGTTTCGGGGTGTAGGTCAGAGCAGTGGTGTTCGGGCAGTGTAGGGGGTCATGCTGGGGCCGGTGTTTCAGGGTTTAGGGCAGTGCAGTGGTGTTCGGGCAGTGTAGGGGGTCGTGCTGGGTCCGGAGTTTCCGGGTGTAGGGCAGTGCAGTGGCGTTTGGGCAGTGTTGGGGTTCGTGCTGGGGTCGGTGTTTCAGGGTTTCGGGCAGTGCAGTGGTGTTCGGGGAGTGTAGGGGGCCGTGCTGGGGCCGGTGTTTCAGGGTTTAGGGCTGTGCAGTGGTGTTCGGGGAGCGTAGGGGGTCGTGCTGGGGAGGGTATTTCAGGGTTTAGGGCAGAGCAGTGGTGTTCAGGGATCATAGGGGATCTTGCTGGGGCCGGTGTTTCAGGGTTTAGGGCAGTGCAGTGGTGTTCGGGTAGAGTAGGGGATCTTGCTGGGGCCGGTGTTTCAAGGTTTATGGCCGAGCAGTGGTGTTCGGAAAGAGTAGGGGGTCATGCTGGAGGTATTTGTTCAGGGTTTAGGGCCGAGCAGTGGTGTCCGGGCAGTGTATTGCGTTGTACTGGGGGTGGTGTTTCAGGGTTTGGGGTAGTGAAGTGGTGTTTGGACAGTGTGGGGGGTCGTGCTGGGGCTGGTGTTTCAGGGTTTAGGGCAGTGCAGTGGGGTTCGGGCATTGTAGGGGGTCGTTCTGGGACTGATGTTTCAGGGTTAGTCAGTGGTGTTTGGGCAGTGTAGGGGGTAGTGCTGGGGCTGGTGTTTCAGAGTTTAGGGCAGTGCAGTGGTGTTCGGGCAGTGTAGGGGGTCATGCTGGGGCTGGTGTTTAAGGCTTTAGGGGAGTGCAGTGGTGTTCAGGCATTGTAGGGCGTCATTCTGGGGCTGGTGTTTCATGGTGTATAGCAGTGCAGTGGTGTTTGGGAAGAGTAGGGGGTCGTGCTGGGGCCGGTGTTTTTTAGGGTTTAGGGCAGTTCAGTGGTGTTCGGGCAGTGTAGGGGGTCGTGCTGGGGCCGGTGTTTTTAGGGTTTAGGGCAGTGCAGTTGTGTTTGAGCAGTGTAGGGGGTCGTGCTGGGGCCGGTGTTTCAGGGTGTAGGGCAGTGTAGTGGTGTTCGGGCAGTGTAGGGGGTCGTGCTGGGGCCGTTGTTTCAGGGTTTAGGGCAGTGCAGTGGTGTTCGGGTAGTGTAGGGGTCAGGCTGGGGCAGGTGATTCAGGGTTTAGGGCAGTGCATTGGTGTTCGGGGAGGGTAGGGGGTCGAGCTGGGGCCGGTGTTTCAGGGTTTAGGGCAGTGCAGTGGTGTTCGGGAAGTGTAGCGGGTCATGCTGGGGCCAGTGTTTCAGGGTGTATGTCAGAGCAGTGGTGTTCGGGAAGTGTAGGGGGTCGTACTGGGGCTGGTGTTTCGGGGTGTAGGTCAGAGCAGTGGTGTTCGGGCAGTGTAGGGGGTCATGCTGGGGCCGGTGTTTCAGGGTTTAGGGCAGTGCAGTGGTGTTCGGGCAGTGTAGGGGGTCGTGCTGGGTCCGGAGTTTCCGGGTGTAGGGCAGTGCAGTGGCGTTTGGGCAGTGTTGGGGTTCGTGCTGGGGTCGGTGTTTCAGGGTTTCGGGCAGTGCAGTGGTGTTCGGGGAGTGTAGGGGGCCGTGCTGGGGCCGGTGTTTCAGGGTTTAGGGCTGTGCAGTGGTGTTCGGGGAGCGTAGGGGGTCGTGCTGGGGAGGGTATTTCAGGGTTTAGGGCAGAGCAGTGGTGTTCAGGGATCATAGGGGATCTTGCTGGGGCCGGTGTTTCAGGGTTTAGGGCAGTGCAGTGGTGTTCGGGTAGAGTAGGGGATCTTGCTGGGGCCGGTGTTTCAAGGTTTATGGCCGAGCAGTGGTGTTCGGAAAGAGTAGGGGGTCATGCTGGAGGTATTTGTTCAGGGTTTAGGGCCGAGCAGTGGTGTCCGGGCAGTGTATTGCGTTGTACTGGGGGTGGTGTTTCAGGGTTTGGGGTAGTGAAGTGGTGTTTGGACAGTGTGGGGGGTCGTGCTGGGGCTGGTGTTTCAGGGTTTAGGGCAGTGCAGTGGGGTTCGGGCATTGTAGGGGGTCGTTCTGGGACTGATGTTTCAGGGTTAGTCAGTGGTGTTTGGGCAGTGTAGGGGGTAGTGCTGGGGCTGGTGTTTCAGAGTTTAGGGCAGTGCAGTGGTGTTCGGGCAGTGTAGGGGGTCATGCTGGGGCTGGTGTTTAAGGCTTTAGGGGAGTGCAGTGGTGTTCAGGCATTGTAGGGCGTCATTCTGGGGCTGGTGTTTCATGGTGTATAGCAGTGCAGTGGTGTTTGGGAAGAGTAGGGGGTCGTGCTGGGGCCGGTGTTTTTTAGGGTTTAGGGCAGTTCAGTGGTGTTCGGGCAGTGTAGGGGGTCGTGCTGGGGCCGGTGTTTTTAGGGTTTAGGGCAGTGCAGTTGTGTTTGAGCAGTGTAGGGGGTCGTGCTGGGGCCGGTGTTTCAGGGTGTAGGGCAGTGTAGTGGTGTTCGGGCAGTGTAGGGGGTCGTGCTGGGGCCGTTGTTTCAGGGTTTAGGGCAGTGCAGTGGTGTTCGGGTAGTGTAGGGGTCAGGCTGGGGCAGGTGATTCAGGGTTTAGGGCAGTGCATTGGTGTTCGGGGAGGGTAGGGGGTCGAGCTGGGGCCGGTGTTTCAGGGTTTAGGGCAGTGCAGTGGTGTTCGGGAAGTGTAGCGGGTCATGCTGGGGCCAGTGTTTCAGGGTGTATGTCAGAGCAGTGGTGTTCGGGCAGTGTAGGGGGTCGTTCTGGGGCCAGTGTTTTTAGCGTTTAGGGCAGTTTAGTGGTGTTTGGGCAGTGTAGGGGGTCGTGCTGGGGCTGGTGTTTCAGGGTGTAGTGCAGTGGTGTTCGGGCAGTGTAGGGGGTCGTGCTGGGGCTGGTGTTTCAGGGTTTAGGGCACTGCAGTGGTGTTCGTTCAGTGTAGGGGGTCGTGCTGGGGCCGGTGTTTTAGGTTTTAGGGGAGTGCAGTGGTGTTCGGGGAGTGTAGGGGGTCGTGCTGTGGCTGGTGTTCGGGGTTTAGGGCAGTGCAGTGGTGTTTGCGCAGTGTAGGGGGTTGTTCTGGGGCTGGTGTTTCAGGATGTAGGGCAGTGCAGTGGTGTTCGGGCATTGTAGGGGGTCATGCTGATGCCGGTGTTTCAGGGTTTAGGGCAGTGTAGTGTTGTTCGGGGACTGTAGGGGGTCGTGCTGGGGCCAGTGTTTCTGTGTGTAGGGCAGTGTAGTGTAGTTTGGGCAGTGTAGGGGGTCATGCTGGGGGTGTTGTTTCAGGGTTTAGAGCAGTGCAGTGGTGTTCGGGGAGTGTAGGAGGTCATGCTGGGGCCGGTGTTTCAGGGTTTAGGGCAGTGAAGTGGTGTTCGGGCAGTGTAGAGGTCATGCTGGGGCCGTTGTTTCAGGGTATAGGGCAGTGCAGTGGTGTTCGGGGAGTGTAGAGGGTCGTGCTGGGGCCGGTGTTTCAGGGTTTAGGGCAGTGCAGTGGTGTTCGGGCAGTGTAGCGGGTTGTGCTGGGGCTGGTGTTTAAGGGTTTAGGGCAGTGCAGTGGTGTTCGTTCAGTGTAGGGGTTCGTGCTGGGGCCGGTGTTTCAGGGTTTAGGGCAGTGCAGTGGTGTTCAGGCAGTTTAGCGGGTCATGCTGGGGCCAGTGTTTTTAGGGTTTTGGGCAGTTCAGTGGTGTTCGGGCAGTGTAGGGGTTCATGCTGGGGCCAGTGTTTTTAGGGTTTAGGGCAGTGCAGTGGTGTTTGGGCAGTGTAGGGGTTTGTGCTGGGGCTGGTGTTTCAGGGTGTAGTGCAGTGGTGTTCGGGCAGTGTAGGGGATTGTGCTGGGGCAGGTGTTTCAGGGTTTAGGGCAGTGCAGTGGTGTTCGGGAAGTGTAGGGGGTCGTGCTGGGGCTGGTGTTTCATGGTGTAGCTCAGAGAAGTGGTGTTCGGGCAGTGTAGGGGGTCATACTGGGGCCGGTGTTTCAGGGTTTAGGGCAGTGCAGTGGTGTTCGGGCAGTGTGGGGGGTCGTGCTGGGTCCCGAGTTTCCGGGTGTAGGGCAGTGCAGTGGTGTTCGGGCAGTGTTGGGGGTTGTGCTGGGGCCGGTGTTTCAGGGCGTAGGACAGTATAGTGGTGTTCGGGCAGTGAAGGGGTCATGCTGGGGCCGGTGTTTCCGGGTGTAGGGCAGTGCAGTGGTGTTCGGGCAGTGTTGGGGTTCGTGCTGGGGTCGGTGTTTCAGGGTTTAGGGCAGTGCAGTGGTGTTCGGGGAGTGTAGGGGTCGTGCTGGGGCCGGTGTTCCAGGGTTTAGGACTGTGCAGTGGTGTTCGGGGAGCGTAGGGGGTCGTGCTGGGGCTGGTATTTCAGAGTTTAGGGCAGAGCAGTGGTGTTCAGGGATCATAGGGGATCTTGCTGGGGCCGGTGTTTCAGGGTTTAGGGCAGTTCAGTGGTGTTCGGGTAGAGTAGGGGGTCGTGTTGGGGGCGGTGTTTCAAGGTTTATGGCCGAGCAGTGGTGTTCGGGAAGAGTAGGGGGTCGTGCTGGTGGTATTTTGTCAGGGTTTAGGGCCGAGCAGTGGTGTCCGGGCAGTGTATTGCGTCGTACTGGGGGTGGTGTTTCAGGGTTTGGGGTAGTGCAGTGGTGTTTGGACAGTGTGGGGGGTCATGCTGGGGCTGGTGTTTCAGGGTTTAGGGCAGTGCAGTGGTGTTCGGGGAGTGTTGGGGGTTGTACTGGGGCTGGTGTTTCAGGGTGTAGGGCAGTGCAGTGGTGTTCGAGCAGTGTAGGGGGTCATGCTGGGGTGGTGTTTCAGGGTGTAGGGCAGAGCAGTGGTATTCAGGCAGTGTAGGGGGTCATGCTGGGGCTGGTGTTTCAGGATGTAGGGCAGTGCAGTGGTGTTCGGGCAGTGTAGAGGTCGTGCTGGGGCTGGTGTTTCAGGGTTTAGGTCAGTGCAGTGGTATTCAGGGAGTGTAGGGGTCGTGCTGGGACTGATGTTTCAGGGTTTAGTGCAGTGGTGTTTGGGCAGTATAGGGGTAGTGCTGGGGCTGGTGTTTCAGGGTTTAGGGCAGTGTAGTGGTGTTCGGGCAGTGTAGGGGGTCCTGCTGGGGCTGGTTTTTAAGGCTTTAGGGGAGTGCAGTGGTGTTCAGGCAGTGTAGGGCGTCATTCTGGGGCTGGTGTTTCATGGTGTAGGGCAGTGCAGTGGTGTTTGGGAAGAGTAGGGGGTCGTGCTGGGGCTGGTGTTTTTTAGGGTTTAGGGCAGTTCAGTGGTGTTCGGGCAGTGTAGGGGGTCGTGCTGGGGCCGGTGTTTTTAGGGTTAAGGGCAGTGCAGTGGTGTTCGGGCAGTGTAGGGGGTCGTGCTAGGGCTGGTGTTTCAGGGTGTAGTGCAGTGGTGTTCAGGCAGTGTAGGGGGTCGTGCAGGGCTGGTGTTTCAGGGTGTAGGGCAGTGTAGTGTTGTTCGGGCAGTGTAGGGGGTCGTGCTGGGGCTGGTGTTTCAGGGTTTAGGGCAGTGCAGTGGTGTTCGGGCAGTGTAGGGGGTCCTGCTGGGGCTGGTTTTTAAGGCTTTAGGGGAGTGCAGTGGTGTTCAGGCAGTGTAGGGCGTCATTCTGGGGCTGGTGTTCCATGGTGTAGGGCAGTGCAGTGGTGTTTGGGAAGAGTAGGGGGTCGTGCTGGGGCCGGTGTTTTTTAGGGTTTAGGGCAGTTCAGTGGTGTTCGGGCAGTGTAGGGGGTCGTGCTGGGGCCGGTGTTTTTAGGGTTAAGGGCAGTGCAGTGGTGTTCGGGCAGTGTAGGGGGTCGTGCTAGGGCTGATGTTTCAGGGTGTAGTGCAGTGGTGTTCAGGCAGTGTAGGGGGTCGTGCAGGGCTGGTGTTTCAGGGTGTAGGGCAGTGTAGTGTTGTTCGGGCAGTGTAGGGGGTCGTGCTGGGGATGGTGTTTCAGGGTTTAGGGCAGTGCAGTGGTGTTCGGGCAGTGTAGGGGGTCTTGCTGGGTCCGGAGTGTCCGGGTGTAGGGCAGTGCAGTGGTGTTCGGGCAGTGTTGGGGGTTGTGCTGGGGCCGGTGTTTCAGGGTGTAGGACAGTATAGTGGTGTTCGGGCAGTGAAGGGGTCGTGCTGGGGCCAGTGTTTCAGGGTGTAGGGCAGTGCAGTGGTGTTCGGGCAGTGTTGGGGTTCGTGCTAGGGTCGGTGTTTCAGGGTATCGGGCAGTGCAGTGGTGTTCGGGGAGTTTAGGGGGTCGTGCTGGGGCCAGTGTTTCAGGGTTTAGGGCTGTGCAGTGGTGTTCGGGGAGCGTAGGGGGTCGTGCTGGGGAGGGTATATCAGGGTTTAGGGCAGAGCAATGGTGTTCGGGTAGAGTAGGGGGTCGTGTTGGGGGCGGTGTTTCAAGGTTTATGGCCGAGCAGTGGTGTTCGGGAAGAGAAGGGGGTCGTGCTGGGGGTATTTTTTCAGGGTTTAGGGCTGAGCAGTGGTGTCCGGGCAGTGTATTGCGTCGTGCTGGGGCCGGTGTTTCAGGTTTTAGGGCTGTGCAGTGGTGTTCGGGGATCGTAGGGGATCTTGCTGGGGCCGGTGTTTCAGGGTTTAGGGCAGTGCTGTGGTGTTCGGGTAGAGTAGGGGGTCGTGTTGGGGGCAGTGTTTCAAGGTTTATGGCCGAGCAGTGGTGTTCAGGAAGAGTAGGGGGTCGTGCTGGGGGTATTTTTTCAGGGTTTAGGGCCGAGCAGTGGTGTCCGGGCAGTGTATTGCGTCGTGCTGGGGGTGGTGTTTCAGGGTTTGACGTAGTGCAGTGGTGTTTGGACAGTGTGGGGGGTCGTGCTGGGGCTGGTGTTTCAGGGTTTAGGGCAGTGCAGTGGGGTTCGGGCAGTGTAGGGGGTCGTGCTGGGGCTAGTATTTAAGGCTTTAGGGGAGTGCAGTGGTGTTCAGGCAGTGTAGGGGGTCATGCTGGGGCTGGTGTTTCATGGTGTAGGGCAGTGCAGTGGTGTTTGGGAAGAGTAGGGGGGCGTGCTTGGGCTGGTGTTTTTTAGGGTTTAGGGCAGTTCAGTGGTGTTCGGGCAGTGTAGGGGGTCGTGCTGGGGCCGGAGTTTTTAGGGTTTAGGGCAGTGCAGTGGTGTTTGGGCAGTGTAGGGGGTCATGCAGGGGCGGTAATTCAGGGTGTAGGGCAGTGCAGTGGTGTTTGGGAAGAGTAGGGGGTCGTGCTGGGGCCGGAGTTTCTGTGTGTAGGGCAGTGTAGTGTTGTTCGGGCAGTGTAGGGGGTCGTGCTGGGGGTGGTGTTTCAGGGTTTAGAGCAGTGCAGTGGTGTTCGGGGAGGGTAGGAGGTCGTGCTTGGGCCGGTGTTTCAGGGTTTAGGGCAGTGCAGTGGTGTTCGAGCAGTGTAGGGGGTCGTGCTGGGGCCGTTGTTTCAGGGTGTAGGGCAGTGTATCGGTGTTCAGGGAGTTTAGGTAGTCATGCTGGGGCAGGTGTTTCAGGGTTTAGGGCAGTGTATTGGTGTTCGGGGAGGGTAGGGGGTCGTGCTGGGGCCGGTGTTTCAGGGTTTAGGGCAGTGCAGTGGTGTTCGGGAAGTGTAGGGGGTGGTGCTGGGGGTGGTGTTTCAGAGTTTGGGGTAGTGCAGTGGTGTTTGGACAGTGTGGGGGGTCGTGCTGGGGCTGGTGTTTCAGGGTTTAGGGCAGTGCAGTGGGGTTCGGGCAGTGTAGGGGGTCGTGCTGGGACTGATGTTTCAGGGTTTAGTGCAGTGGTGTTTGGGCAGTGTAGGGGGTCCTGCTGGGGCTGGTGTTTAAGGCTTTAAGGGAGTGCAGTGGTGTCTAGGCAGTGTAGGGGGTCATGCTGGGGCTGGTGTTTCATGGTGTAGGGCAGTACAGTGGTGTTTGGGAAGAGTAGGGGGTCGTGCTGGGGACAGTGTTTTTTAGGGTTTAGGGCAGTTCAGTGGTGGTTGGGCAGTGTAGGGGGTTGTGCTGGGGCCGATGTTTTTAGGGTTTAGGGCAGTGCAGTGGTGTTCGGGCAGTTTAGGGGGTCGTGATGGGGCTGGTGTTTCAGGGTGTAGGGCAGTGTATCGGTGTTCAGGGAGTTTAGGTAGTCATGCTGGGGCAGGTGTTTCAGGGTTTAGGGCAGTGTATTGGTGTTCGGGGAGGGTAGGGGGTCATGCTGGGGCAGGTGTTTCAGGGTTTAGGGCAGTGTATTGGTGTTCGGGGAGGGTAGGGGGTCGTGCTGGGGCCGGTGTTTCAGGGTTTAGGGCAGTGCAGTGGTGTTCGGGAAGTGTAGGGGGTGGTGCTGGGGGTGGTGTTTCAGAGTTTGGGGTAGTGCAGTGGTGTTTGGACAGTGTGGGGGGTCGTGCTGGGGCTGGTGTTTCAGGGTTTAGGGCAGTGCAGTGGGGTTCGGGCAGTGTAGGGGGTCGTGCTGGGACTGATGTTTCAGGGTTTAGTGCAGTGGTGTTTGGGCAGTGTAGGGGGTCCTGCTGGGGCTGGTGTTTAAGGCTTTAAGGGAGTGCAGTGGTGTCTAGGCAGTGTAGGGGGTCATGCTGGGGCTGGTGTTTCATGGTGTAGGGCAGTACAGTGGTGTTTGGGAAGAGTAGGGGGTCGTGCTGGGGACAGTGTTTTTTAGGGTTTAGGGCAGTTCAGTGGTGGTTGGGCAGTGTAGGGGGTTGTGCTGGGGCCGATGTTTTTAGGGTTTAGGGCAGTGCAGTGGTGTTCGGGCAGTTTAGGGGGTCGTGATGGGGCTGGTGTTTCAGGGTGTAGTGCAGTGGTGTTCGGGCAGTGTAGGGGGTCGTGCTGGGGCGGTGTTTCAGGGTGTAGGGCAGTGCAGTGGTGTTTGGGAAGAGTAGAGGGTCGTGCTGGGGCCGGTGTTTCTGTGTGTAGGGCAGTGTAGTGTTGTTCGGGCAGTGTAGGGTGTCGTTCTGGGGGTGGTGTTTCAGGGATTAGAGCAGTGCAGTGGTGTTCGGGGAGTGTAGCAGGTCATGCTGGGGCCATTGTTTCAGGGTGTAGGGCAGTGCAGTGGTGTTTGGGCAGTGTAGGGGGTCGTGCGGGGGGGCTGGTGATTCAGGGTGAAGTGCAGTGGTGTTAGGGCAGTGTAGGGGGTCATGCTGGAGCTTGTGTTTCAGGGTTTAGGGCAGTGCAGTGGTGTTCGGGGAGTGTAAGGGGTCGTGCTGTGGCCGGTGTTTCAGGGTTTAGGGCAGTGCAGTTGGGTTTGTGCAGTGTAGGGGGTCGTTCTGGGGCTGGTGTTTCAGGGTGTAGGGCAGTGCAGTGGTGTACGGGCAGTGTAGGTGTTCGTGCTGGTGGCGGTGTTTCAGGGTTTAGGGCAGTGCAGTGTTGTTCGGGGAGTGTAGGGGTTCGTGCTGTGGCCGGTGTTTCAGGGTTTAGGGCAGTGCAGTGGTGTTCGGGCAGTGTAGGGGGTCATGCTGGGGCCGGTGTTTCAGGGTGTAGGGCAGTGCAGTGGTGTTCGGGGAGTGTGGGGGGGTCGTGCTGGGGCCAGTGTTTCAGGGTGAAGAGAAGTGCAGTGGCGTTCGGGCAGTGTAGCGGGTCATGCTGGGGCTGGTGTTTCAGGGTTTAGGGCAGTGCAGTGGTGTTCGTTCAGTGTAGGGGTTCGTGCTGGGGCCGGTGTTTCAGGGTTTAGCGCAGTTCAGTGGTGTTCAAGGAGTTTAGCGGGTCGTGCTGGGGCCAGTGTTTTTAGGGTTTTGAGCAGTTCAGTGGTGTTCAGGCAGTGTAGTGGGTCATGCTGGGGCCGATGTTTTTAGGGTTTAGGGCAGTGCAGTGGTGTTCGTTCAGTGTAGGGGTCGTGCTGGGACCAGTGTTTCAGGGTTTTGGGCAGTGCAGTGGTGTTCGGGGAGTATATATGGGGTCGTGCTGGGGCCGGTGTTTTTAGTGTTTATGGCAGTGCAGTGGTGTTCGGGAAGTGTAGGGTGTCGTGCTGGGGCCGGTGTTTCTGGGTGTAGGGAGTGTTGTTCGGGCAGTGTAGGGGGTCATGCTGGGGGTGGTGTTTCAGTCTTTAGGGCAGTGCAGTGGTGTTCGGGAAGTGTGGGGGTCATTAAGGGGCTGTGTTTCAGGGTTTAGATTAGTGCAGTGGTGTTCGGGCAGTGTAGGGGGTCGTGCTGGGGCTGGTGTTTCAGGGTTTAGTGCAGTGCAGTGGTGTTCGTTCAGTGTAGGGGGTCGTGCTGGGGCTGCTGTTTCAGGGTGTAGGGCAGTGAAGTGGTGTTCGGGAAGTGTAGGGGGTTGTGCTGGGGCCTGTGTTTTTAGGGTTTAGGGCAGTTCAGTAATGTTCTGGCAGTGTAGGGGGTCGTGCTAGGGCCGGTGTTTTTAGGGTTTAGGGCAGTGCAGTGGTGTTAGGGAAGTGTAGGGGGTCGTGCTGGGGCCGGTGTTTCTGGGTGTAGGGCAGTGTTGTTAGGGCAGTGTAGGGGGTCATGCTGGGGGTGGTGTTTCAATCTTTAGGGCAGTGCAGTGGTGTTCGGGAAGTGTGGGGGGTCGTTCAAAGGCTGTGTTTCAGGGTTTAGAGCACTGCGGTTGTGCTCGGGCAGTGTAGGGGGTCGTGCAGGGGCTGGTGTTTCAGGGTTTAGGGCAGTGCAGTGGTGTAAGTTCAGTGTAGGGGGTCGTGCTGGGGCTGGTGTTTCAGGGTTTAGGGCAGTGCAGTGGTGTTCGTTCAGTGTAGGGGGTCGTGCTGGGGCCGGTGTTTCAGGGTTTAGGGCAGTGCAGTGGTGTTTGGGGAGTGTAGGGGGTCGTGCTGGTGCCGGTGTTTTAGGGTTTTGGGCAATGTAGTGGTGTTCGGGGAGTGTAGGGGGTCGTGCTGTGGCTGGTGTTTCAGGGTTTAGGGCAGTGCCTTGGTGTTCGGGCAGTGTAGGGGGTCGTGCTGGGGCCGGAGTTTCCGGGTGTAGGGAGGTGCAGTGGTATTCGGGCAGTGTTGGGTGTTGTGCTGGGGCTGGTGTTTCAGGGTGTAGGCCAGTGTAGTGGGGTTCGGGCAGTGTAGGGGGTCGTGCTGGGGCCAGTGTTTCAGGGTGTAGGGCAGTGCAGTGGTGTTCGGGCAGTGTAGGGGCTCGTGCTGGGGAAGGTGTTTCAGGGTTTAGGGCAGTGCAGTGGTGTTCGGGGAGTGTAGGGGGTCATGCTGTGGCCGGTGTTTCAGTGTTTAGGGTTGTGCAGTGGTGTTCGAGGAGCGTAGGGGCTCGTGCTAGGGCAGGTAGTTCAGGGTCTAGGGCAGAGCAGTGGTGATCAGGGATCGTAGGTGTTGGACAGGCCACACGAAGGGCTTGCTCCCTCCCCGCACGACAGGGCCCGAGCTCCGGCCCACCAGGCATAACCCACGAAAAGCACCTGTACCCCGTCTCCCGACGGATCTTCTGCCCTCGGACCTCTACTCATCACGGGGCCCAGCCCCACCGGCTCCCCCGGCCGGTTCAAGCCGCCATCTTGGGCCCTGCACCACGAGGCCGCGTGGCCTCGCCCCGACCCTAACCCCGGGCCTGACCGGCCCCGACATCCCGGCACCACCATCCACCCGGGAGGTGAGCGGACCACTTGGCAGGTCAATGGGAGGACGAAGTGTCAAGAGCTCTTCCCCCGCCAGGTGCCGATCGCCTCCAGCTCCCCCAGGCGCTGGCTCCACCCCCTGCTGGGTGTCTGGACACCTTCATCCCGGGCCCTCCGACCTCCAAGTGCGAGGGTCCGGACATCAAAGAGCGCCTGCCCTATAACTGGGGCAACTCCGGAGCAGGAAAGCAGTTGTATCCTGGAGTCGAGAGACACCGAGAGAACTCAGCCTTGACGGACTACTGGCGCGGCCGTAGCCCGCTCTTGTGAACCATCGTCCTGCCTGCTGGCGCTGCCGCGGCCTTCTGCAACATCCATCCTCGTCGGGACCTGCTGGCGCTGCCGCGGCCCGTTGTAACGACCATCCTCACCGGGACCTGCTGGCGCTGCCGCGGACCGTACATCGACCATCTTTCCGGGACCTGCTGGCGCTGCCGCGGACCGTGTCCCGACCATCTCGACCGGGACCTGCTGGCGCTGCCGCGGCCCGTACCAACTAAACCACCAAGCTCGAGGATTGTGAGCTAGTCATCATCTCATCCGAACTACCTGACTGGTAAACAGACTGTCCCGCTCCCCCTTACCCTGCATTGAGAGACTTGAATCGAGGGGACCCCTGAGTCCAGACCTCCTTGTACCATTCAACCGTACCTTAAGAAGTGCTTATAAAGAACACTGAACCTTATCCGTGTGTGGTATCTGTCTGTGGGGGGGGGGAAGTTACTTGTCTGTACGATCGCTGGAGACGGCTCTCCCCGGAGACCTCTCCTCCTGACCCCGGCCGACCCTCCCGGTCCGTCTACCCTTTCTAACATTGGTGGCCAGCGGCGCGATCCGAATCAACGCGTAATCGTACAGAGAGTAGCTCACCCCACGACAAAAACACGATGTCAGCCAAAGATAGCAGCTCCACCGAGAAATTCCAAATGGATAAGTTAGAAGAATACAACCACCGCGAACTGAGACAATTCTGCATAGAACTTGGCATTGCTACCACCGGCCTGAGTACCAAGGATGATCTAAAGCACGCCCTAGAGTCGTGGACAGAAACTGGGGTCGCCGGACCCTCCGACCAAAGCAGCATCACACCAGAGGGGAACGCCACGGCTCCCGAGGAGCGGGGAATGGGCCTCTCGCAGGAGGGGATCCGAGAAAGAGAAAGAACCAGATTGCACGAGTTGGAAATGGCACGACTCAAGATGGATGGGGAACTCAAGTTAGCTGAACAGAAACTCAACCTCGAGCATATGCGGCTCCGAGAAGAACGAGAAGAGAAGCAGAGACAGAGAGAGCTGGAGGAGAAAAAAATAACGCTCGAGCACGAGCGCCAACTAGCGGAGATAGAACTTCGGAAACAGAATAAAGAACTGGGGGTGCCTGAGCGACCACACACCCCGGGGCCAATCGAGAAAAAAGTCCACATCCCCAAGGATGTTGTCCGCGAGTATGTCCGAGAAGACGACATACAACAGTGGTTTAAAGCCTACGAGATCGCCATGACCTCCCACCGGATCGACCGGAGTGATTGGGGAGCCGGACTTTGGGGGAGGTTTGTCAACGAGGGTCGCGATGCCCTACTGCAGCTCCCAGATCACCAAATGTCGTCCTACGACCACATGAAGGCTGCCCTCCTCACCCGCTACGGCCTCACACCCGAGATGTACCGCCAGAGGTTCAGAGATTGCACCCGGATCCCAGGTACAACTTGGGTAGAATACGTGAACTATTTTAGCCGTGCCTTCGAGGGTTGGATCAAGGGGAGCCATGTCACCACCTACGAACAACTCTTTAACCTTATGGTATGGGAGCACCTGTCGAACAACTGTTTCGTCGAGCTCAGGCAGCACCTCCTCGACAGTAAGCTGACTGACCCCCGGCAGCTCGCCGCCGAAGCTGACCGATGGGAAAGCACCCGAGTGGGCCGGAGGGGGCCACACGAACAGAACAGAAGCAACCCAGGCCAGCACCGTCCTCGGGGAGGAGGAGGGGGCCAGGGGCGAGGGAGAGACGCCTTGCCAGCAACACCCGTGGCCAGCACCCCGCCTCCGGCCGGCCGGGGCAACCCCCCGTGGCGTCCTGGGTTCCGAGCCAACGTCACGTGCCACCGATGCCAGCGAGTCGGCCACTACGCCAATGACCCGAGCTGCCCGCAGAACCAAACACCCAAGCCCCGCCAGGTAGCTGCCGCCGCCCTGGGGGAAGAGCGATTATCGGGGGAACCAGAAGAGTATGAGCCGGCCCAGCAAGAGTGGGAACCGGCCGCCATGGTCCTGGCGTGCTTAGGGGGAAGAGACATGGTCCCACGGGCTCCCCTACCCGCTAACACCAGGAAATACGGTCAGTGGGTGACCATTAATGGACAGCGAGCCGAGGCCTTGCGTGACACAGGCGCCAGTGTGACGGCCGTCTGCTGTCACCTGGTGAAGCCCGAGCAGATCCTGCCGAACATTCTCTGCCCCGTCCGCTCGGCAGACAACTCTGAGAGTATGTGTCAAATGGCCTGCGTCCCGTTCGAATGGGGAGGGGTCTCCGGCCTGTTGAAGGTGACGGTCCGGGACGATGCCCCCGTGGACTGCCTCCTGGGGAATGACCTCGAGAGTTCCCCGTGGGCCACCGTTGAGAGAAGAGAACACCTGGGGATGCTGGGCCTCCCGGACTGGGCCTGCGTAACCACCCGGTCCATGGCCGCCCGTGCCGTCCCCCGATCAGAAGAACCGGAATGGCCAGCACCTCCGCCCCCGGTCGCCCCAGTAGAAGACAACGACGAGGCCAGCCTCCCAGACCCGACGACCGAAGGGGACGCGCAACCCCAGAACCTTCCTGACCTGGCTCAGTGGCGTCAAGAAGGGGGGCCCACCCAAGAACAGTTCCGCCAGGAACAAAAGACCTGTCCCTCCCTCGAGGGACTCCGCCAACAAGCCAGCGCCCAGAACGCAGGGGACTCCACCGGAACTCACTGGGTCTACTGGGATAACGACCTGCTATACAGCGAGCAAAGAATCGCCGAGCTGGGGGCCGGTCGAGTACTGGTGGTACCTCTCCGCTTCAGAGACTTTCTGCTCAACCTGGCCCACGATGTCCCCCTGGCTGGACACCTGGGCCAGGACAAAACGTACAGCCGCCTAGTGACCCACTTTTTCTGGCCGAAAATGAGGAACGACGTCCTGAACCACTGCCGATCTTGCCCCACATGCCAAGGCAGCGGGAAGAGTGGTCGGAAGCTGAAAGCCCCTCTGCAACCCTTCCCTGTGGTCACCACCCCGTTCGAGAGGGTGGGGATAGACATTGTGGGGCCTCTGGACCCCCGCACGGCACAAGGACACAGGTTCATCTTAGTACTGGTGGACCATGCCACCCGCTACCCCGAGGCGGTGCCCCTACGGACCGTGACAGCTCCGGTGGTTGGCCGGGCCCTAATGGGGATCTTCTCCCGGGTAGGCTTCCCCCGAGAAGTCGTCAGCGACCGAGGCACGAACTTTATATCCAAATACATGAAGTCCCTCTGGCAACAATGCGGGGTCACCTACAGATTCACGACCCCCTATCACCCCCAAGGGAACGGACTACTGGAGCGTTTTAACCGCACTCTCAAGGGGATGATTGGGGGATTGGAAGAGCCCCTCCGTCGCCAGTGGGATGTACTACTCCCGTGCCTCCTCTTCGCCTACCGAGAAGTTCCCCAGAAGTCCCTTGGTTTTAGCCCTTTCGAACTCCTGTACGGGCACCCTGTGCGAGGGCCCCTCAGCCTAGTAAAAGAAGGTTGGGAGATGGCCCCCCTAAAGACCCCTCCAGACGTCTTCAAATACCTCCTGGCCCTACGCAATCAGACCCGGCGCTTCAGAGAGATGGCCAAGGCGAACCTCGAGGCCAGCCAGGAGGACATGAAGAGGTGGTATGATCACAATGCCTCCTCAGTTGAGTTCGAGCCTGGACAACAAGTATGGGTGATGTCCCCCACCGAACCATGTGCCTTGCAAGATAAGTGGACGGGCCCCTTCAAAGTGGTCGAGCGCAAAAGCCCCGTCACTTACCTCATCGACCTGGGGACCTCCCGGAACCCCCTTCGGGTCCTCCACACCAACCGACTCAAACCACACTTTGTGCGCTCAGAACTCAGCCTCCTGATGGCTACGGACAGTGGGGCAGAGGAAGACTCCGAACCCCTCCCGGATCTTCTGAAGACTCAGGAGAATGACGGCTCCGTGGACGGGGTCCGGCTCTCTGACGCCCTCACTTCGGAGCAACGCCAGGGCTGCCGGAACCTCCTGCTGCAGTTCGCTACCCTGTTCTCCCTCACCCCCGGGGTCACCCCTTGGTGTTTGCACGACGTGGACACCGGGGACAGTCCCCCTGTCCGACACCGGGCCTACCGCGTACCAGATCGGGTACGGGCCTGCATACAGGAGGAAGTGGCCAAGATGCTCACAATCGGGGTCATCGAGCCCTCGGACAGTCCCTGGGCCAGTCCGGTTGTATTGGTCCCCAAAGCCGCTGCCCCCGGCACCGCACCTGAACTGAGATTCTGCGTCGACTACCGGGGCTTGAACGCTGTCACCCGGACCGACGCTCATCCGATCCCCCGAGCAGACGAGCTGATCGACCGGCTGGGGGCCGCCCGCTACCTCAGTATCTTCGACCTAACAGCGGGCTACTGGCAGATCGGCCTCACACCCAGGGCTCAGGAACGGTCAGCCTTCTCTACCCCCGATGGCCACTACCAATTCAAGGTCATGCCCTTCGGCATGAAGAATGCCCCCGCCACGTTTCAACGCCTCGTGAACCAGGTCTTGGCGGGGCTCGAAGAGTTCAGCGCTGCCTACCTGGACGATATCGCTGTATACAGCCGCCACTGGCCCGACCACCTCCGTCACCTCCAAGAGGTCCTACAGGCCCTCCAGCGGGCCGGCCTCACAATTAAGGCCGGCAAGTGCCAAATTGGCCAAGGGTCTGTGACCTACCTTGGGCACCAAGTGGGAAGCGGGCTGGTGGCCCCGCTACAACTTAAGATTGCTGCCATCCAGTCCTGGCAGCCCCCCGTCACCCAGACCGAGGTCCGAGCCTTCTTGGGGCTCACCGGCTACTACCGGCGGTTCGTGAAGGACTACGGCAGCATCGTGGGGCCCCTCACGGGTCTCACGTCCAAGAACCAACCGAAGCGGATTAACTGGACCCCCGATTGTCAAGCGGCCTTCGAGAAGCTGAAGGCCGCCCTGTGCACCGCCCCTGTGCTCCAGGCCCCCGATTACAGTCGGGAATTCGTGGTACAGACCGACGCCTCCGACCACGGCATCGGAGCCGTCCTTTCTCAGTTAAACCCCGAAGGTCATGACCAGCCGGTGGCCTTCATCAGTCGACGTCTCCTGGCCCGAGAACAGCGCTGGAGCACCATCGAGAGGGAGGCCTTCGCAGTGGTGTGGGCCCTCAAAAAGCTCCGGCCCTATCTCTTCGGTACCCACTTCCGGGTACAAACCGACCATCGACCCCTGCAGTGGCTGATGCAGATGCGGGGGGAGAACCCAAAACTCTTGCGCTGGTCCATTTCCCTGCAGGGAATGGACTTCACTGTGGAGCACCGACCAGGCCAAGACCACGCCAACGCGGATGGCCTGTCCCGCTTTTTCCGCCTCGACGAAGAGAGTCCCCAAGGAGATGGGTGACTCTCCCCGCTTTCAGCTGGGGGGGACGCATGTTGGACAGGCCACACGAAGGGCTTGCTCCCTCCCCGCACGACAGGGCCCGAGCTCCGGCCCACCAGGCATAACCCACGAAAAGCACCTGTACCCCGTCTCCCGACGGATCTTCTGCCCTCGGACCTCTACTCATCACGGGGCCCAGCCCCACCGGCTCCCCCGGCTGGTTCAAGCCGCCATCTTGGGCCCTGCACCACGAGGCCGCGTGGCCTCGCCCCGACCCTAACCCCGGACCTGACCGGCCCCGACATCCCGGCACCACCATCCACCCGGGAGGTGAGCGGACCACTTGGCAGGTCAATGGGAGGACGAAGTGTCAAGAGCTCTTCCCCCGCCAGGTGCCGATCGCCTCCAGCTCCCCCAGGCGCTGGCTCCACCCCCTGCTGGGTGTCTGGACACCTTCATCCCGGGCCCTCCGACCTCCAAGTGCGAGGGTCCGGACATCAAAGAGCGCCTGCCCTATAACTGGGGCAACTCCGGAGCAGGAAAGCAGTTGTATCCTGGAGTCGAGAGACACCGAGAGAACTCAGCCTTGACGGGCTACTGGCGCGGCCGTAGCCCGCTCTTGTGAACCATCGTCCTGCCTGCTGGCGCTGCCGCGGCCTTCTGCAACATCCATCCTCGTCGGGACCTGCTGGCGCTGCCGCGGCCCGTTGTAACGACCATCCTCACCGGGACCTGCTGGCGCTGCCGCGGACCGTACATCGACCATCTTTCCGGGACCTGCTGGCGCTGCCGCGGACCGTGTCCCGACCATCTCGACCGGGACCTGCTGGCGCTGCCGCGGCCCGTACCAACTAAACCACCAAGCTCGAGGATTGTGAGCTAGTCATCATCTCATCCGAACTACCTGACTGGTAAACAGACTGTCCCGCTCCCCCTTACCCTGCATTGAGAGACTTGAATCGAGGGGACCCCTGAGTCCAGACCTCCTTGTACCATTCAACCGTACCTTAAGAAGTGCTTATAAAGAACACTGAACCTTATCCGTGTGTGGTATCTGTCTGTGGGGGGGGGGAAGTTACTTGTCTGTACGATCGCTGGAGACGGCTCTCCCCGGAGACCTCTCCTCCTGACCCCGGCCGACCCTCCCGGTCCGTCTACCCTTTCTAACAGTAGGGGTTCTTGCTGGGGCCGGTGTTTCAGGGTTTAGGGCAGTGCAGTGCTGTTCGGGCAGAATAGGGGGTTGTATTGGGGCCGGTGTTTCAAGGTTTAGGGCCGAGCAGTGGTGTTCGGGCAAGTGGATCGGGTCGTGCTGGGGCCAGTGTTTCAGGGTGTAGGGCAGTGCAGTGGTGTTTGGGAAGTGTAGGCGGTTGTGCTGGGGCCGGTGTTTCTGGGTGTAGGACAGTGTTGTTCGGGCAGCATAGGGGGTGGTGCTGGGGCTGGTGTTTCAGGGTTTAGGGCAGTGCAGAGGTGTTTGGGAAGTGTGGGGGGTGGTGCAGGGGCTGTGTTTCCGGGTTTAGGGCAGTGCAGTGGTGTTCGGGCATTATGGGGGTCGTGCAGGGGCTGGTGATTCAGGGTTTACGGCAGTGCAGTGGTGTTCAGGCAGTGTGGGGGGTCATGCTGGGGTCGGTGTTTTAGGGTTTAGGGCAGTGCTGTGGTGTTCGGGGAGTGTAGAGGGTCGTGCTGGGGACGGTGTTTCAGGGTGAAGAGAAGTGCAGTGGTGTTCGGGCAATGTAGGGGGTCATGCTAGGGCTGGTGTTTCAGGGTGTAGGGCAAGGGCAGTGCAGTGGTGTTCGGGCAGTGTAGGGGGTCGTGCTGGGGCTGGTGTTTCATGGATTAGGGCAGTGCAGTTTTGTTTGTGCATTGTAGCGGGTCGTGCTGGGGCTGGTGTTTCAGGGTTTAGGGCAGTGTAGTGGTGTTCTTTCAGTGTAGGGCATCGTGCTGGGGCCGGTGTTTCAGGGTTTAGGGCAGTGCAGTGGTGTTCAGGGAGTTTAGCGGGTCGTGCTGGGGCCAGTGTTTTTAGGGTTTTGGGCAGTTCAGTGGTGTTCGGGCAGTGTAGGGGGTCGTGCTGGGGCCGGTGTTTCTGGGTGTAGGGCAGTGTTGTTAGGGCAGTGTAGGGGGTCATGCTGGGGGTGGTGTTTCAATCTTTAGGGCAGTGCAGTGGTGTTTGGGAAGTGTAGGGGGTCGTGCTGGGGCCGGTGTTTCTGGGTGTAGGGCAGTGTTGTTAGGGCAGTGTAGGGGGTCATGCTGGGGGTGGTGTTTCAATCTTTAGGGCAGTGCAGTGGTGTTCGGGAAGTGTGGGGGGTCGTTCAAAGGCTGTGTTTCAGGGTTTAGAGCACTGCAGTTGTGCTCGGGCAGTGTAGGGGGTCGTGCAGGGGCTGGTGTTTCAGGGTTTAGGGCAGTGCAGTGGTGTAAGTTCAGTGTAGGGGGTCGTACTGGGGCTGGTGTTTCAGGGTTTAGGGCAGTGCAGTGGTGTTCGTTCAGTGTAGGGGGTCGTGCTTGGGCCGGTGTTTCAGGGTTTAGGGCAGTGCAGTGGTGTTCGGGGAGTGTAGGGGGTCGTGCTGGTGCCGGTGTTTTAGGGTTTTGGGCAATGTAGTGGTGTTCGGGGAGTGTAGGGGGTCGTGCTGTGGCTGGTGTTTCAGGGTTTAGGGCAGTGCCTTGGTGTTCGGGCAGTGTAGGGGGTCGGGCTGGGGCCGGAGTTTCCGGGTGTAGGGAAGTGCAGTGGTATTGGGGCAGTGTTGGGTGTTGTGCTGGGGCTGGTGTTTCAGGGTGTAGGCCAGTGTAGTGGGGTTCGGGCAGAGTAGGGGGTCGTGCTGGGGCCAGTGTTTCAGGGTGTAGGGCAGTGCAGTGGTGTTCGGGCAGTGTAGGGGGTCGTGCTGGGGCTGGTGTTTCATGGATTAGGGCAGTGCAGTTTTGTTTGTGCATTGTAGCGGGTCGTGCTGGGGCTGGTGTTTCAGGGTTTAGGGCAGTGTAGTGGTGTTCTTTCAGTGTAGGGCATCGTGCTGGGGCCGGTGTTTCAGGGTTTAGGGCAGTGCAGTGGTGTTCAGGGAGTTTAGCGGGTCGTGCTGGGGCCAGTGTTTTTAGGGTTTTGGGCAGTTCAGTGGTGTTCGGGCAGTGTAGGGGGTCGTGCTGGGGCCGGTGTTTCTGGGTGTAGGGCAGTGTTGTTAGGGCAGTGTAGGGGGTCATGCTGGGGGTGGTGTTTCAATCTTTAGGGCAGTGCAGTGGTGTTTGGGAAGTGTAGGGGGTCGTGCTGGGGCCGGTGTTTCTGGGTGTAGGGCAGTGTTGTTAGGGCAGTGTAGGGGGTCATGCTGGGGGTGGTGTTTCAATCTTTAGGGCAGTGCAGTGGTGTTCGGGAAGTGTGGGGGGTCGTTCAAAGGCTGTGTTTCAGGGTTTAGAGCACTGCAGTTGTGCTCGGGCAGTGTAGGGGGTCGTGCAGGGGCTGGTGTTTCAGGGTTTAGGGCAGTGCAGTGGTGTAAGTTCAGTGTAGGGGGTCGTACTGGGGCTGGTGTTTCAGGGTTTAGGGCAGTGCAGTGGTGTTCGTTCAGTGTAGGGGGTCGTGCTTGGGCCGGTGTTTCAGGGTTTAGGGCAGTGCAGTGGTGTTCGGGGAGTGTAGGGGGTCGTGCCGGTGCCGGTGTTTTAGGGTTTTGGGCAATGTAGTGGTGTTCGGGGAGTGTAGGGGGTCGTGCTGTGGCTGGTGTTTCAGGGTTTAGGGCAGTGCCTTGGTGTTCGGGCAGTGTAGGGGGTCGGGCTGGGGCCGGAGTTTCCGGGTGTAGGGAAGTGCAGTGGTATTGGGGCAGTGTTGGGTGTTGTGCTGGGGCTGGTGTTTCAGGGTGTAGGCCAGTGTAGTGGGGTTCGGGCAGAGTAGGGGGTCGTGCTGGGGCCAGTGTTTCAGGGTGTAGGGCAGTGCAGTGGTGTTCGGGCAGTGTAGGGGCTCGTGCTGGGGAAGGTGTTTCAGGGTTTAGGCCAGTGCAGTGGTGTTCGGGGAGTGTAGGGGGTCATGATGTGGCCGGTGTTTCAGGGTTTAGGGCTGTGCAGTGGTGTTCGAGGAGCGTAGGGGCTCGTGCTAGGGCAGGTAGTTCAGGGTCTAGGGCAGAGCAGTGGTGATCAGGGATCGTAGGGGTTCTTGCTGGGGCCGGTGTTTCAGGGTTTAGGGCAGTGCAGTGCTGTTCGGGCAGAATAGGGGGTTGTATTGGGGCCGGTGTTTCAAGGTTTAGGGCCGAGCAGTGGTGTTCGGGCAAGTGGATCGGGTCGTGCTGGGGCCAGTGTTTCAGGGTGTAGGGCAGTGCAGTGGTGTTTGGGAAGTGTAGGCGGTTGTGCTGGGGCCGGTGTTTCTGGGTGTAGGACAGTGTTGTTCGGGCAGCGTAGGGGGTGGTGCTGGGGCTGGTGTTTCAGGGTTTAGGGCAGTGCAGAGGTTTTCGGGAAGTGTGGGGGGTGGTTCAGGGGCTGTGTTTCCGGGTTTAGGGCAGTGCAGTGGTGTTCGGGCATTATGGGGGTCGTGCAGGGGCTGGTGATTCAGGGTTTACGGCAGTGCAGTGGTGTTCAGGCAGTGTGGGGGGTCATGCTGGGGTCGGTGTTTTAGGGTTTAGGGCAGTGCTGTGGTGTTCGGGGAGTGTAGAGGGTCGTGCTGGGGACGGTGTTTCAGGGTGAAGAGAAGTGCAGTGGTGTTCGGGCAATGTAGGGGGTCATGCTAGGGCTGGTGTTTCAGGGTGTAGGGCAAGGGCAGTGCAGTGGTGTTCGGGCAGTGTAGGGGGTCATGCTGGAGCTGGTGTTTCATGGATTAGGGCAGTGCAGTTTTGTTTGTGCATTGTAGCGGGTCGTGCTGGGGCTGGTGTTTCAGGGTTTAGGGCAGTGTAGTGGTGTTCTTTCAGTATAGGGCGTCGTGCTGGGGCCGGTGTTTCAGGGTTTAGGGCAGTGCAGTGGTGTTCAGGGAGTTTAGCGGGTCGTGCTGGGGCCAGTGTTTTTAGGGTTTTGGGCAGTTCAGTGGTGTTCGGGCAGTGTAGGGGGTCGTGCTGGGGCCGGTGTTTTTAGGATTGAGGGCAGTGCAGTGGTGTTTGGGCAGTGTAGTGGTTCGTGCTGGGGCTGGTGTTTCAGGGTGTAGTGCAGTGATGTTCGGGCAGTGTAGGGGGTCGTGATGGGGCTGGTGTTTCAGGGTTTAGGGCAGTGCAGTGGTGTTCGTTCAGTGTAGGGGGTCGTGTTCGGGCCGGTGTTTCAGGGTTTAGGGCTGTGCAGTGGTGTTCGGGAAGTGTAGGGGGTCGTGATGGGGCCGGTGTTTCTGGGTGTAGGGCAGTGTTGTTCGGGCAGTGTAAGGGGTCGTTCTGGGGTGGTGTTTCAGTCTTTAGGGCAGTGCAGTGGTGTTTGGGGAGTGTGGGGGGTCGTTTAGGGGCTGTGTTTCAGGGTTTAGAGCAGTGCAGTGGTGTTCGGGCAGTGTAGGGGGTCGTGCTGGGGCTGGTGTTTCAGGGTTTAGGGCAGTGCAGTGGTGTACATTCAGTGTAGGGGTTGTGCTGGGGCAGGTGTTTCAGGGTTTAGGGCAGTGTAGTGGTGTTCGTTCAGTGTAGGGGGTCGTGCTGGGGCCGGTGTTTCAGGGTTTAGGGCAGTGCAGTGGTGTTGGGGGAGTGTAGGAGGTCGTGCTGGTGCCGATGTTTCAGGGATTTAGGGCAGTGCAGTGGTGTTCGGGGAGTGTAGGGGTTCGTGCTGGGGCCGGTGTTTCAGGGTGTAAGGTCAGAGCAGTGGGGTTCGGGCAGTGCAGGGGGTCGTGCTGGGGCCGGTGTTTCAGGGTTTTGGGAAGTGCAGTGGTGTTCAGGCAGTGTAGGGGGTCGTGCTGGGGCCAGTGTTTCAGGTTGTAGTGCAGTGCAGTGGTGTTCGGGCGTTGTAGGGGTTCAAGCTGGGGCCGGAGTTTCTGGGTGTAGGGCAGTGCAGTGGTGTTCGGCCAGTGTTGGGGGTTGTGCTGGGGCTGGTGTTTCAGGGTGTAGGACAGTGTAGTGGTGTTCGGGCAGTGTAGGGGGTCGTGCTGGGCCGGTTTTTCAGGGAGTAGGGCAGTGCAGTGGTGTTCGGGCAGTGTAGGGGATCGTGCTGGGGCCAGTGTTTCAGGGTTTAGGGCAGTGCAGTGGTGTTCGGGGAGTGTAGGGGGTCATGCTGGGGCCGGTGTTTTAGGGTTTAGGGCTGTGCAGTGGTGTTCGGGGAGCGTAGGGGGTTGTGCTGGGGCCGGTATTTCAGGGTTTAGGGCAGAGCAGTGGTGATCAGGGATCGTAGGGTGTCTTGCTGGGGCCGGTGTTTCAGGGTTTAGGGCAGTGCAGTGCTGTTCGGGCAGAGTAGGGTGTTGTGTGGGGGCGGTGTTTCAAAGTTTAGGGCCGAGCAGTGGTGTTCGGGCAGTGTAGCGGGTCGTGCTGGGGCCGGTGTTTCTGGGTGTAGGGCAGTGTTGTTCGGGCATTGTAGGGGGTCGTGCTGGGGGTGGTGTTTCAGGGTTTAGGGCAGTGCAGTGGTGTTTGGGCAGTGTAGGGGTCATGCTGGGGCTGGTTTTAAGGCTTTAGGGGAGTGCAGTGGTATTCAGGCAGTGTAGGGGTCATGCTTGGGCTGGTGTTTCATGGTGTAGGGCAGTGCAGTGGTGTTTGGGAAGAGTAGGGGTCGTGCTGGGGCCGGTGTTTTTAAGGGTTTATGGCAGTTCAGTGGTGTTCGGGCAGTGTATCGGGTCGTGCTGGGGCTGGTGTTTTTAGGGTTTAGGGCAGTGCAGTGGTGTTCGGGCAGTGTAGGGGGTCATGCTGGGGTGGTGTTTCAGGGTGTAGGGCTGTGCAGTGGTGTTTGGGAAGAGTAAGGGGTCATGCTGGGACCGGTGTTTCTGTGTGTAGGGCAGTGTAGTGTTGTTTGGGCAGTGTAGAGGATCATGCTGGAGGTGCTGTTTCAGGGTTTAGAGCAGTGCAGTGGTGTTCGGGGAGTGTAGGAGCTCGAGCTGGGGCCGGTGTTTCAAGGTTTAGGGCAGTGCTGTTGTGTTCGGGGAGTGTAGCGGGTCGTGCAGGTGCCGGTGTTTCAGGGTTTAGGGCAATGCAGTGGTGTTCAGGGAGTGTAGGGGGTCGTGCTGGGGCCGGTGTTTCAGGGTGAAGGGAAGTGCAGTGGTGTTCGGGCAGTGTAGCGTGTTGTGCTGGGGCTGGTGTTTCAGGGTTTAGGGCAGTGCAGTGGTAATCGTTCAGTGTAGTGGGTTGTGATGGGGACGGTGTTTTAGGGTTTAGGGCAGTGCAGTGGTGTTCAAGGAGTGTAGGGGGTCGTGCTGGGGCCAGTGTTTCAGGGTTTAGAGCAGTGCAGTGGTGTTCGGGGAGTATAGGGGGTCGTGCTGGGGCCGGTGTTTCAGGGTTTAGGGCAGTTTAGTGGTGTTCGGGGAGTGTAGGGGGTCGTGCTGGTGCTGGTGTTTCAGGGTTTAGGGCAGTGCAGTGGTGTTCGGGGAGTGTAGGGGCTCGTGCTGTGGCCAGAGTTTCAGGGTTTAGGGCAGTGCAGTGGTGTTCGGGCAGTCTAGGGGGTTGTTCTGGGGCCGGTGTTTCAGGGTTTAAGGCAGTGCATTGGTGTTCGGGGAGTGTAGGGGGTCATGCTGGGGCCGGTGTTTCTGGTTTTAGGTCAGTGCAGTGGTGTTCGGGCAGTGTAGGGGGTCATTCTGGGGCCGGTGTTTTAGGGTGTAGGTCACAGCAGTGGTGTTCGGGCAGTGTAGAGGGTCGTGCTGGGGCCGGTGTTTCAGGGTTTAGGGCAATGCAGTGGTGTTCGGGCAGTGTAGGGGGTCGAGCTGGGGCTGGTGTTTCAGGGTATAGGGCAGTGCAGTGGTGTTCGGCCAGTGTAGGGGGTCGTGCTGGGGACGGAGTTTCCGGGTGTAGGGCAGTGCAGTGGTGTTCGGGCATTGTTGGGGGATGTGCTGGGGCCGGTGTTTCAGAGTGTAGGATAGTGTAGTGGTGTTCGGGCAGTGAAGGGGTCGTGCTGGAGCAGGTATTTCAGGTTGTAGGGCAGTGCAGTGGAGTTCGGGCAGTGTAGGGTATCGTGCTGGGGTCGGTGTTTCAGGGTTTAGGGCAGTGCAGTGGTGTTCGGGGAGTGCAGGGGGTCGTGATGGGGCCAGTGTTTCAGGGTTCATGGCTGTGCAGTGGTGTTCGGGTAGCGTAGGGGGTCGTGCTGGGGCAGTCATTTAAGGGTTTAGGGCAGAGCAGTGGTGTTCAGGGATCGTAGGGTGTCTTGTTGGGGCCGGTGTTTCAGGGTTTAGGGCAGTGCAATGCTGTTCGGGCAGAGTAGGGGGTTGTGTTGGGGGCGGTGTTTCAAGGTTTAGGGCCGAGCAGTGGTGTTCAGGCAGTGGATCGGGTCGTGCTGGGGCCAGTGTTTCAGGGTGTAGGGCAGTGCAGTGGTGTTAGGCAAGTGTAGGCGGTTGTGCTGGGGCCGGTATTTCTGGGTGTAGGATAGGGGTGGGCGGAATTTGCAAAATCCACTTTCGCAAATTATCGCGAAAATGTTAAAAATTATCGCAAACACGCGGAAATATCGCGAAGATGCAGAAGTTTTTTTCCCGCATGTTCGCGAGATTTTCTGCATGGTTGTGGCTCGCCAACTTACCCATGTGGTTGCTCGCGGGTGCGGCCATCTTGTTTTCAGTTGTCTCGCGGTGCATGATCGCGAGAAGAAAGACGTGATCGCGCGACGCATGACATCACTGCGGGCGCGAACTGTCGCGAGTCAGCGCAAATGGCTAAAAACAATACAACATCTCATGGAGAACGCGATCGGATCAAGAAAACTTGTCGGCGAACGTAGGGATTCAGGTAAGGCGATCGCGCGCGTGCGAGAATGTATTATTTTACAGCGTGAGCAAGAAACAAATTATCGCCAAGCTGCGGAATGCGGAAATTTTGACATTTTCGCGCACTCCGCGGAACGCGAAAATGTCAAATTATCGCAATCTCCGAGAACGGAACGAAATTTTCGCCCAGGCCTAGTGTAGGACAGTGTTGTTCGGGCAGCGTAGGTGGTGGTGCTGGGGGTGGTGTTTCAGGGTTTAGGGCAGTGCAGAGGTGTTTGGGAAGTGTGGGGGGTGGTGCAGGGGCTGTGTTTCCGGGTTTAGGGCAGTGCAGTGGTGTTCGGGCATTATGGGGGGTCGTGCAGGGGCTGGTGTTTCAGGGTTTACGGCAGTGCTGTGGTGTTAGGGGAGTGTAGGGGTCGTGCTGGGGACGGTGTTTCTGGGTGAAGAGAAGTGCAGTGGTGTTTGGGCAATGTAGGGGGTCATGCTAGGGCTGGTGTTTCAGGGTGTAGGGCAGTGCAGTGGTGTTCGGGCAGTGTAGGGGGTCGTGCTGGGGCTGGTGTTTCATAGATTAGGGCAGTGCAGTGGTGTTCTTTCAGTGTAGGGGGTCGTGCTGGGGCCGGTGTTTCAGGGTTTAGGGCAGTGATGTGGTGTTCAGGGAGTTTAGAGGGTCGTGCTGGGGCCAGTGTTTTTAGGGTTTTGGGCAGTTCAGTGGTGTTCGGGCAGTGTAGGGGGTCGTGCTGGGGCCGGTGTTTTTAGGATTTAGGGCAGTGCAGTGGTGTTTGGGCAGTGTAGGGGTTCGTGCTGGGGCTGGTGTTTCAGGGTGTAGTGCAGTGGTGTTCGGGCAGTGTAGGGGGTCGTGATGGGGCTGGTGTTTCAGGGTTTAGGGCAATGCAGTGGTGTTCGGGCAGTGTAGAGGGTCGTGCTGGGGCCGGTGTTTCAGGGTTTAGGGCAATGCAGTGGTGTTCGGGCAGTGTAGGGGGTCGAGCTGGGGCTGGTGTTTCAGGGTATAGGGCAGTGCAGTGGTGTTCGGCCAGTGTAGGGGGTCGTGCTGGGGATGGAGTTTCCGGGTGTAGGGCAGTGCAGTGGTGTTCGGGCAGTGTTGGGGGATGTGCTGGGGCCGGTGTTTCAGAGTGTAGGATAGTGTAGTGGTGTTCGGGCAGTGAAGGGGTCGTGCTGGAGCAGGTATTTCAGGTTGTAGGGCAGTGCAGTGGAGTTCGGGCAGTGTAGGGTATCGTGCTGGGGTCGGTGTTTCAGGGTTTAGGGCAGTGCAGTGGTGTTCGGGGAGTGCAGGGGGTCGTGATGGGGCCAGTGTTTCAGGGTTCATGGCTGTGCAGTGGTGTTCGGGTAGCGTAGGGGGTCGTGCTGGGGCCGTCATTTAAGGGTTTAGGGCAGAGCAGTGGTGTTCAGGGATCGTAGGGTGTCTTGCTGGGGCCGGTGTTTCAGGGTTTAGGGCAGTGCAATGCTGTTCGGGCAGAGTAGGGGGTTGTGTTGGGGGCGGTGTTTCAAGGTTTAGGGCCGAGCAGTGGTGTTCGGGCAGTGGATCGGGTCGTGCTGGGGCCAGTGTTTCAGGGTGTAGGGCAGTGCAGTGGTGTTAGGCAAGTGTAGGCGGTTGTGTTGGGGCCGGTATTTCTGGGTGTAGGATAGGGGTGGGCGGAATTTGCGAAATCCACTTTCGCAAATTATCGCGAAAATGTTAAAAATTATCGCAAACACGCGGAACTATCGCGAAGATGCAGAAGTTTTTTTCCCGCATGTTCGCGAGATTTTCTGCATGGTTGCGGCTCGCCAACTTACCCATGTGGTTGCTCGCGGGTGCGGCCATCTTGTTTTCAGTTGTCTCGCGGTGCATGATCGCGAGAAGAAAGACGTGATCGCGCGACGCATGACGTCACTGCGGGCGCGAACTGTCGCGAGTCAGTGCAAATGGCTAAAAACAATACAACATCTCATGGAGTATGCGATCGGATCAAGAAAACTTGTCGGCGAACGTAGGGATTCAGGTAAGGCGATCGCGCGCGTGCGAGAATGTATTATTTTACAGCGTGAGCAAGAAACAAATTATCGCCAAGCTGCGGAATGCGGAAATTTTGACATTTTCGCGCACTCCGCGGAACGCGAAAATGTCAAATTATCGCAATTTCCGCGAACGGAACGAAATTTTCGCCCAGGCCTAGTGTAGGACAGTGTTGTTCGGGCAGCGTAGGTGGTGGTGCTGGGGGTGGTGTTTCAGGGTTTAGGGCAGTGCAGAGGTGTTCGGGAAGTGTGGGGGGTGGTGCAGGGGCTGTGTTTCCGGGTTTAGGGCAGTGCAGTGGTGTTCGGGCATTATGGGGGGTCGTGCAGGGGCTGGTGTTTCAGGGTTTACGACAGTGCTGTGGTGTTAGGGGAGTGTAGGGGTCGTGCTGGGGACGGTGTTTCAGGGTGAAGAGAAGTGCAGTGGTGTTTGGGCAATGTAGGGGGTCATGCTAGGGCTGGTGTTTCAGGGTGTAGGGCAGTGCAGTGGTGTTCGGGCAGTGTAGGGGGTCGTGCTGGGGCTGGTGTTTCATAGATTAGGGCAGTGCAGTGGTGTTCTTTCAGTGTAGGGGGTCGTGCTGGGGCCGGTGTTTCAGGGTTTAGGGCAGTGATGTGGTGTTCAGGGAGTTTAGAGGGTCGTGCTGGGGCCAGTGTTTTTAGGGTTTTGGGCAGTTCAGTGGTGTTCGGGCAGTGTAGGGGGTCGTGCTGGGGCCGGTGTTTTTAGGATTTAGGGCAGTGCAGTGGTGTTTGGGCAGTGTAGGGGTTCGTGCTGGGGCTGGTGTTTCAGGGTGTAGTGCAGTGGTGTTCGGGCAGTGTAGGGGGTCGTGATGGGGCTGGTGTTTCAGGGTTTAGGGCAGTGCAGTCGTGATCGTTCAGTGTAGGGGGTCGTGTTTGGGCCGGTGTTTCAGGGTTTAGGGCTGTGCAGTGGTGTTCGGGAAGTGTAGGGGGTCGTGATGGGGCCGGTGTTTCTGGGTGTTGGGCAGTGTTGTTCGGGCAGTGTAGGGGGTCGTGCTGCAGGTGGTGTTTCAGTCTTTAGGGCAGTGCAGTGGTGTTTGGGGAGTGTGGGGGGTCGTGCAAGGGCTATGTTTCAGGGTTTAGAGCAGTGCAGTGGTGTTTGGGCAGTGTAGGGGGTCGTGCTGGGGCTGGTGTTTCAGGGTTTAGGGCATGGCAGTGGTGTAAGTTCAGTATAGGGGGTCGTGCTGGGGCTGGTGTTTCAGGGTTTAGGGCAGAGCAGTGGTGTAAGTTCAGTATAGGGGGTTGCGCTGGGGCTGGTGTTTCAGGGTTTAGGGCAGTGCAGTGGTGTTCGTTCAGTGTAGGGGGTCGTGCTAGGGCTGGTGTTTCAGGGTTTAGGGCAGTGCAGTGGTGTTGGGGGAGTGTAGGGGGTCGTGCTGGGGCCGGTGTTTCAGGGTGTAAGGTCAGAGTAGTGGTGTTCGGGCAGTGCAGGGGGCCGTGCTGGGGCCAGTGGTTCAAGGTGTAGGGCAGTGCAGGGGTGTTCGAGCGTTGTAGGGGTTCATGCTGGGGCCGGAGTTTCCGGGTGTAGGGCAGTGCAGTGGTGTTGGGGCAGTGTTGGGGGTTGTGATGGGGCTGGTGTTTCAGGGTTTCGAGCAGTGCAGTGGTAATCGTTCAGTGTAGTGGGTGGTGATGTGGCCGGTGTTTCAGGGTTTAGGGCAGTGCAGTGGTGTTCGGGGAGTGTAGGGGGTCATGCTGGGGCCAGTGTTTCAGGGTTTAGAGCAGTGCAGTGGTGTTCGGGGAGTATAGGGGGTCGTGCCGGGGCCAGTGTTTTAGGGTTTAGGGCAGTTTAGTGGTGTTCGGGGAGTGTAGGGGGTCGTGCTGGTGCTGGTGTTTCAGGGCTTAGGGCAGTGCAGTGGTATTCGGGGAGTGTAGGGGGTCATGCTGTGGCCAGTGTTTCAGGGTTTAGGGCAGGGCAGTGGTGTTCGGGCAGTCTAGGGGGTTGTTCTGGGGCCGGTGCTTCAGGGTGTAGAGCAGTGCAGTGGTGTTCGGGCAGTGTAGGGGGTCGTGCTTGGGCCGGTGTTTCAGGGTGTAGGGCAGTTCATTGGTGTTCGGGGAGTGTAGGGTGTCATGCTGAGGCTGGTGTTTCAGGGTGAAGGGCAGTGCAGTGGTGTTCGAGCAGTGTAGGGGGTCGTGCTGGGGGCGGTGTTTTAGTGTGTAGGATAGTGCAGTGGTGTTTGGGCAGTGTAGGGGGTCGTGCTGGAGCCGTTGTTTCAGGGTTTAGGGCAGTGCATTGTTGTTCGGGCAGTGTAGGGGGTTGTGCTGGGGCCGGTGTTTCAGGGTGTAGGTCACAGCAGTGGTGTTCTGGCAGTGTAGAGGGTCGTGCTGGGGCCGGTGTTTCAGGGTTTAGGGCAGTGCAGTGGTGTTCGGGCAGTGTAGGGGATCGTGCTGGGGCCGGTGTGTCAGGGTGTAGGGCAGTGCAGTGGTGTTCGGGCAGTGTAGGGGGTCGTGCTGGGGACAGAGTTTCCGGGTGTAGGGCAGTGCAGTGGTGTTCGGGCAGTGTTGGGGGATGTGCTGGGGCCGGTGTTTCAGGGTGTAGGATAGTGTAGTGGTGTTCGGGCAGTGAAGGGGTCGTGCTGGAGCCGGTATTTCAGGTTGTAGGGCAGTGCAGTGGGGTTCGGGCAGTGTAGGGTATCGTGCTGGGGTCGGTGTTTCAGGGTTTAGGGCAGTGCAGTGGTGTTCGGGGAGTGCAGGGGGTCGTGCTGGGGCCAGTGTTTCAGGGTTCATGGCTGTGCAGTGGTGTTCGGGGAGCGTAGAGGATTGTGCTGGGGCTGGTGTTTCAGGGTTTAGGGCAGTGCAGTCATGTTCGGGAAGTGTAGGGGGTCATGCTTGGGTTGGGGTTTCAGGGCTTAGGGCAGTGCAGTGGTGTTCGGGCTGTGTAGGGGGACGTGCTGGGGGTGGTGTTTCAGGGTTTAGGGCAGTGCAGTGGTGTTCGGGCAGTGTAGGGGGTCGTGTAGGGGGTGGTCTTCAGGGTTTAGGGGAATGTAGTGGTGTTCAGGCAAGTATTGGGGGTCTTGCTGGGGGTTGTGTTTCAGGGTTTAGGGTAGTGGTGTTCGGACAGTGTAGGGGGTCTTGTTGGGGGTGGTGTTTCAGGGTTTAGGGCAGAGCAGTGATGTTCGGGCAGTGTGGGACGTCGTGCTGGGGTTGGTGTTTCAGGGTTTAGGGCAGTACAGCGGTGTTCTGGCAGTGTGGGGGGGTCGTGCTGGGGTGGTGTTTCAGCGTTTAGGGCAGTGCAGTGGTGTTCGGGTAGTGTTCGGGGTCATGCTGGGGCTCGTGTTTCAGGGTTTAGGGTAGTGCTGTGGTGTTCGGGCAGTGTAGAGATCGTGCTGGGGCTGGTGTTTCAGGGTTAAGGACTGTGCAGTGGTGTTCGGACAGTGTAGGGGACGTGCTGGTGGTGTTGTTTCATGGTTTAGGGCAGAGCAGTGGTGTTCGGGCAGAGTAGGGGGACGTGCTGTGGGTGGTGTTTCAGACTTTAGGGCAGGGCAGTGGTGTTCGGGCAGTGTAGGGGGTCGTGCTGGGTATGCTGTTTCAGGGTTTAGGGCAGTGCAGTGGTGTTCGGGGAGTGTAGGGGATTGTGCTGGGGCTGGTGTTTCATGGTGTAGGGCAGTGCAGTGGTGTTCGAGCAGTGTAGGGGGTCATGCTGGGGGTGGTGTTTCAGGGTGTAAGGCAGAGAAGTGGTGTTCGGGCAGTGTAGGGGGTCATGCTGGGGCTGGTGTTTCAGGGTGTAGGGCAGTGCAGTGGTGTTCGGGTAGTGTAGGGGTCGTGCTGGAGCTTTTTTTTTCAGGGTGTAGGGCAGTGCAGTGGTGTTTGGGCAGTGTAGGGGGTTGTGCCGGGGCTGGTGTTTCAGGGTTTAAAACAGTGCAGTTGTGTTCGGGGAGTGTAGGGTGTCATGCTGGGGCTAGTGTTTCAGGGTTTAGGGGAGTGCAGTGGTGTTCGGGCAGAGTAGGGGGTCATGCTAGGGGTGGAGTTTCAGGGTGTAGGGCAGAGCAGTGGTGTTCGGGCAGTGTAGCGGGTCATGCAGGGGGGAGTGTTTCAGGGTTTAGGGCAGAGCAGTGGTGTTCGGGCAGTGTAGGGGGTCTTGCTTTGGGTGGTGTTGCAGGGTTTATGGCAGTGGTGTTGGAGCAGTGTGGGGGGTCTTGCTGGGGCTGGTGTTTCAGGGTTTAGGGCAGTGCAGTGGTGTTCGGGCAGTGTAGGGGGCCGTGCAGGTGGGGGTGTTTCAGGGTTTAGCGCAGAGCATCGGTGTTCGGGCAGTGTTCGGGGTCTTGCTGGGGGTGGTGTTTCAGGGTTTAGGAGAGTGGTGTTCGGGCAGTGTAGGGGGTCCTGCTGGGGGTGGTGTTTCAGGGTTTAGGGCAGTGCAGTGGTGTTCGGGCAGTGAAGGGGGTCGTGCTGGGGCTGGTGTTTCGGGGTTTAGGGCAGTGCAGTGGTTTTCGGGCAGTGTAGGGGGTAGTGCTGGGGCTGGTGTTTCAGGGTTTAGGGCAGTGCAGTGGAGTTCGGGCAGTGTTTTGGGACTTGCTGGGGGTGGTGTTTCAGGGTTTAGGGCAGTGGTGTTTGGGCAGTGTAGGGGGTCTTGCTGGGGGTGGTGTTTCAGGGTTTAGGTCAGTGCAGTGGTATTCAGGGAGTGTAGGGGGTCATGCTGGGGATGGTGTTTCAGGATTTAGGGCAGTGCAGATGTGTTCGGGGAGTGTAGGGGGTCGTGCTGAGGCTGGTGTTTCAGGGTTTAGGGCAGTGCAGTGGTTTTTGGGCAGTGTTCAGGGTCGTGCTGGTGCTCGTGTTTTAGGGTTTAGGGTAGTGCTGTGGTGTTCGGGCAGTGTAGAGATCGTGCTGGGGCTGGTGTTTCAGGGTTTAGGTCAGTGCAGTGGTGTTCGGGTAGTGTAGGGGGACGTGCTGGTGGTGTTGTTTCATGGTTTAGGGCAGAGCAGTGGTGTTCGGGCAGAGTAGGGGGACGTGCTGGGGGTGGTGTTTCAGACTTTAGGGCAGAGCAGTGGTGTTCGGGCAGTGTAGGGGGTCGTGCTGGGTGTGCTGTTTCAGGGTTTAGGGCAGTGCATTGGTGTTCGGGGAGTGTATGGGGGTGGTGCTGGGGCTGGTGTTTCAGGGTTTAAGGCAATGCAGTGGTATTCGGGCAGTGTAGGGTGTCTTGCTAGGGGTGGTGTTGCAGGGTTTATGGCAGTGGTGTTCGAGCAGTTTTGGGGGGTCTTGCTGGGGGTGGTGTTTCAATGTTTAGGGCAGTGCAGTGGTGTTCGGGAGGAGTGGGGGTCATGCTGGGGCTGGTGTTTCAGGGTTTAGGGCAGTGCAGTGGTGTTCGGGCAGTGTAGGGGGTCGTGCTGGGTGTGCTGTTTCAGGGTTTAGGGCAGTGCAGTGGTGTTCGGGCAGTGTAGTGGGTCGTGCTGGGGGTAGTGTTTCAGGGTTTAAGGCAATGCAGTGGTGTTCGGGCAGTGTAGGGGGTCGTGCAGGTGGTGGTGTTTCAGTGTTTAGGGCAGGGCAGTGGTGTTCGGGCAGTGTAGTGGGTCGTGCAGGGGGTGTTGTTTCAGGGTTCAGGGCAGTGCATCGGTGTTCAGGCAGTGTTTGGGGTCTTGCTCGGGGTGGGGGATTGTGCTGGGGCTGGTGTTTCAGGGTTTAGGGCAGTGCAGTGGTGTTCGGGCACTGTGGGGGATCATGGTGGGGCAGCTGTTTTAGGGTTTAGGGCAGTGCAGTGGTGTTCGGGCAGTGTAGGGGGTCGTGCTGGGGCTGGTGTTTCAGGGTTTAGAGCAGTGCAGTGGTGTTTGGGCAGTGTAGGGGGTCATGCTGGGGCAGGTGTTTCGGGGTTTAGGGCAGTGCAGTGGTGTTCGGGCAGTGTAGGGGGTCATGCTGGGGCTGGTGTTTCAGGGTTTAGAGCAGTGCAGTGGTGTTCGGGCAGTGTAGGTGGTCATGCTGGGGCTGGTGTTTCAGGGTTTAGACCAGTGCAGTGGTGTTCGGGCAGTATAGGGGGTCATGCTGGAGCTGGTGTTTCAGGGTTTAGAGCAGGGCAGTGGTGTTCGGGAAGTGTAGGGGGTCGTGCTGCGGCTGGTGTTTCAGGGTGTAGGGCAGTGCAGTGGTGTTCGGTCAGTGTAGGGGGTCGTGCTGGGGCTGGTGTTTCAGGGTTTAGAACAGTGCAGTTGTGTTCGGGGAGTGTATGGTGTCGTGCTGGGGCTAGTATTTCAGGGTTTAGGGCAGGGCAGTGGTGTTGGGCAGTGTAGGGGGTCGTGCAGGTGGTGGTGTTTCAGGGTTTAGCGCAGAGCATCGGTGTTTGGGCAAAGTTGGGGGTCTTGGTGGGGGTGGTGTTTCAGGGTTTAGGACAGTGGTGTTCGGGCAGTGTAGGGGGTCCTGCTGGGGGTGGTGTTTCAGGGTTTAGGGCAGTGCAGTGGTGTTCGGACAGTGAAGGGGGTCGTGCTTGGGCTGGTGTTTCAGGGTTTAGGGCAGTGCAGTGGTTTTCGGGCAGTGTAGGGTGTAGTGCTGGGGCTGGTGTTTCAGGGTTTAGGGCAGTGCAGTGGAGTTCGGGCAGTGTTTGGGGTCTTGCAGGGAGTGGTGTTTCAGAGTTTAGGGCAGTGGTGTTTGGGCAGTGTAGGGGGTCTTGCTGGGGGTGGTGTTTCAGGGTTTAGGGCAGTGCAGTGGTTTTCGGGCAGTGTAGGGGGTAGTGCTGGGGCTGGTGTTTCAGGGTTTAGGGCAGTGCAGTGGAGTTCGGGCAGTGTTTGGGGTCTTGCAGGGGGTGGTGTTTCAGAGTTTAGGGCAGTGGTGTTTGGGCAGTGTAGGGGGTCTTGCTGGGGGTGGTGTTTCAGGGTTTAGGGCAGTGCAGTGGTTTTTGGGAAGTGTGGGGGGTCATGCTGGGGGGTGGTGTTTCAGGGTTTAGGGCAGTGCAGTGGTGTTCGGGCAGTGTGGGGGGTCGTGCTGGGGCTGGTGTTTCAGGGTTTAGGACAGTGCAGTGGTGTTCAGGCAGTGGTGTTTCAGTGTTTAGGGCAGTGCTGTGGTGTTCGGACAGTGTAGGGTGTCGTGCTGGGGCTGGTGTTTCAGGGTTTAGGGCAGTGCAGTGTTGTTCGGGCAGTGTAGGGGTCGTGCTGGGGCTGGTGTTTCAGGGTTTAGAGCAGTGCAGTGTTGTTCGGGCAGTGTGTGGGTCGTGCTGAGGCTTGTGTTTCAGGGTTTAGGGCAGAGCAGTGGTGTTCGGGTAGTGTTGGGGGTCTTGCTGGGGGTGGTGTTTCAGGGTTTAGGACAGTGGTGTTCGGGCAGTTTAGGGGGGTCCTGCTGGGGGTGGTGTTTCAGGGTTTAGGGCAGTGCAGTGGTGTTCGGGCAGTGAAGGGGGTCGTGCTGGGGCTGGTGTTTCAGGGTTTAGGGCAGTGCAGTGGTTTTCGGGCAGTGTAAGGGGTAGTGCTGGGGCTGGTGTTTCAGGGTTTAGGGCAGTGCAGTGGTGTTCGGGCAGTGTGGGGGATCGTGCTGGGGCTGGTGTTTCAGGGTTTAGGGCAGTGCAATGGTGTTCAGGCAGTGGTGTTTCAGGGTTTAGGGCAGTGCTGTGGTGTTCGGACAGTGTAGGGGGTCGTGCTGGGGCTGGTGTTTCAGGGTTTAGGGCAGTGCAGTGTTGTTCGGGCAGTGTAGGGGTCGTGCTGGGGCTGGTGTTTCAGGGTTTAGGGCAGTGCTGTGGTGTTCGGACAGTGTAGGGGGTCGTGCTGGGGCTGGTGTTTCAGGGTTTAGGGCAGTGCAGTGTTGTTCGGGCAGTGTAGGGTGTTGTGCTGGGGTGGTGTTTAAGGGTTTAGGGCAGTGCAGTGGTGTTCTGGCAATGTGGGGTGTCATGCTGGGGTGGTGTTTCAGGGTTTGGGGCAGTGTAGTGGTGTTCGGGCAGTGTGGGGTGTCGTGCTGGGGGTGGTGTTTCAGGGTTTAGGGCAGTGCAGTGGTTTTCCGTCAGTGTAGGGGGACGTGCTGGCATTGGTGTTTCATGGTTTAGGGCAGGGCACTGGTCTTCAGGCAGAGTAGGGGGACGTGCTGTGGGTGGTGTTTCAGGGTTTAGGGCAGAGCATTGTTGTTCGGGCAGTGTGGGCGGTCGTGCTGGGGGTGCTTTTTCAGTGTTTAGGGCAGTGCAGTGGTGTTCGGGCAGTGTAGGGGGTTGTGCAGGGGCTGGTGTTTCAGGGTGTAGGGCAGTGCAGTGGTGTTCGGGCAGTGTAGGGGGTCATGCTGGAGCTGGTGTTTCAGGGTGTATGGCAGAGAAGTGGTGTTCGGGTAGTGTAGGGGGTCGTGATGGGGCTGGTGTTTCAGGGTGTAGGGCAGTGCAGTGGTGTTCGGGCAGTGTAGGTGGTCCTGCTGGGGCTTGTGTTTCAGGGTTTAGGGCAGTGCAGTGGTATTCAGGGAGTGTAGGGGGTCATGCTGGGGGTGGTGTTTCAGGATGTAGAGCAGGGCAGTGGTGTTCGGGCAGTGTAGGGGGTCGTGCAGGGTGTGGTGTTTCAGGGTTTAGGGCAGGGCAGTGGTGTTCGGGCAGTGTAGGGGGTCTTGCTGGTGGTGGTGTTGCAGGGTTTAGGGCAGTGTTGTTCGGGCAGTGTGGGGGGTCTTGCTGGGCGTGGTGTTTCAGGGTTTAGGGCAGTGCTGTGGTGTTTGGGAGGTGTGGGGGTCATGCTGGGGCTGGTGTTTCAGGGTTTAGAGCAGTGCAGTGGTGTTCGGCCAGTGTAGGGAGTCGTGCTGGGGCTGGTGTTTCAGGGTTTATGTCAGTGCAGTGGTTTTTGGGCAGTGTAGAGGATTGTGCTGGGGCTGCTGTTTCAGGGTTTAGGGCAGTGCAGTCATGTTCGGGCAGTGTAGGGGGTCATGCTTGGGCTGGGGTTTCAGGGTTTAGGGCAGTGCAGTGGTGTTCGGGCTGTGTAGGGGGACGTGCTGGGGCTGGTGTTTCAGGGTTTAGGGCAGTGCAGTGTTGTTCGGGCAGTGTAGGGGTCGTGCTGGGGCTGGTGTTTCAGGGTTTAGGGCAGTGCAGTGGTGTTTGGGCAGTGTGTGGGTCGTGCTGAGGCTTGTGTTTCAGGGTTTAGGGCAGAGCAGTGGTGTTCGGGTTGTTTAGGGCGTCGTGCTGGTGCAGGTGTTTTAGGGTTTAGGAGAGAGCAGTGGTGTTTTGGCAGTGTAGTGGGTCATGCTGGGGGTGGTGTTTCAGGGTTTAGGGCAGTGCAGTGGTGTTCGGGCAGTGTAGTGGGTCATGCTGGGGCTGGTGTGTCAGGGTTTATGACAGTGCAGTCGTGTTCGGGTACTGTAGGGGTTCATGCTGGGGCTGGTGTTTCAGGGTTTAGGGCAGTGGAGTGGTGTTCGGGCAGTGTAGAGGGTCATGCAGGGGGTGGTCTTCAGGGTTTAGGGGAGTGCAGTGGTGTTGAGGCAGTGTAGGGTGTCGTGCTGGGGTGGTGTTTAAGGGTTTAGGGCAGTGCAGTGGTGTTCTGGCAATGTGGGGTGTCATGCTGGGGTGGTGTTTCAGGGTTTAGGGCAGTGTAGTGGTGTTCGGGCAGTGTGGGGTGTCGTGCTGGGGGTGGTGTTTCAGGGTTTAGGGCAGTGCAGTGGTGTTACGTCAGTGTAGGGGGACGTGCTGGCATTGGTGTTTCATGGTTTAGGGCAGGGCACTGGTCTTCAGGCGGAGTAGGGGGACGTGCTGTGGGTGGTGTTTCAGGGTTTAGGGCAGAGCATTATTGTTTGGGCAGTGTGGGCGGTCGTGCTGGGGGTGCTTTTTCAGTGTTTAGGGCAGTGCAGTGGTGTTCGGGCAGTGTAGGGGGTTGTGCAGGGGCTGGTGTTTCAGGGTGTAGGGCAGTGCAGTGGTGTTCGGGCAGTGTAGGGGGTCATGCTGGAGCTGGTGTTTCAGGGTGTATGGCAGAGAAGTGGTGTTCGGGCAGTGTAGGGGGTCGTGATGGGGCTGGTGTTTCAGGGTGTAGGGCAGTGCAGTGGTGTTCGGGCAGTGTAGGTGGTCCTGCTGGGGCTGGTGTTTCAGGGTTTAGGGCAGTGCAGTGGTATTCAGGGAGTGTAGGGGGTCATGCTGGGGGTGGTGTTTCAGGATGTAGAGCAGGGCAGTGGTGTTCGGGCAGTGTAGGGGGTCGTGCAGGGTGTGGTGTTTCAGGGTTTAGGGCAGGGCAGTGGTGTTCGGGCAGTGTAGGGGGTCTTGCTGGTGGTGGTGTTGCAGGGTTTAGGGCAGTGTTGTTCGGGCAGTGTGGGGGGTCTTGCTGGGGGTGGTGTTTCAGGGTTTAGGGCAGTGCAGTGGTGTTTGGGAGGTGTGGGGGTCATGCTGGGGCTGGTGTTTCAGGGTTTAGAGCAGTGCAGTGGTGTTCGGCCAGTGTAGGGAGTCGTGCTGGGGCTGGTGTTTCAGGGTTTATGTCAGTGCAGTGGTTTTTGGGCAGTGTAGAGGATTGTGCTGGGGCTGGTGTTTCAGGGTTTAGGGCAGTGCAGTCATGTTCGGGCAGTGTAGGGGGTCATGCTTGGGCTGGGGTTTCAGGGTTTAGGGCAGTGCAGTGGTGTTCGGGCTGTGTAGGGGGATGTGCTGGGGGTGGTGTTTCAGGGTTTAGGGCAGTGCAGTGGTGTTCGGGCAGTGTAGGGGGTCATGTAGGGAGTGGTCTTCAGGGTTTAGGGGAGTTCAGTGGTGTTCAGGCAAGTATTGGGGGTCTTGCTGTGGGTTGTGTTTCAGGGTTTAGGGTAGTGGTGTTCGGACAGTGTAGGATTTCTTGCTGGGGGGGTGTTTCAGGGTTTAGGGCAGTACAGCGGTGTTCTGGCAGTGTGGGGGGTCGTGCTGGGGGTGGTGTTTCAGGGTTTAGGGCAGTGCAGTGGTGTTCGGGCAGTGTAGGGGGTCGTGCAGGTGGTGGAGTTTCAGGGTTTAGGGCAGTGCAGTGGTGTTCGGGCAGTGAAGGAGGTGGTCCGGGGCTGGTGTTTCAGGGTTTAGGGCAGTGCAGTAGTTATCGGGCAGTGTAGGGGGTAGTGCTGGGGCTGGTGTTTCAGGGTTTAGGGCAGTGCAGTGGAGTTCGGGCAGTGTTTGGGGTCTTGCTGGGGGTGGTGTTTCAGGGTTTAGGGCAGTGGTGTTTGGGCAGTGTAGGGGGTCTTGCTGGGGGTAGTGTTCAGGATTTAGGGGAGTGCAGTGGTGTTCGGGCAAGTATTGGGGGTCTTGCTGGGGGTTGTGTTTCATGGTTTAGAGAGTAGTGGTGTTCGGACAGTGTAGGGGGTCTTGCTGGGGTGGTGTTTCAGGGTTTAGGGCAGAGCAGTGGTGTTCGGGCAGTGTGGGAGGTCATGCTGGGGATGGTGTTTCAGGGTTTAAGGCAGTACAGCGGTGTTCTGGCAGTGTGGGGGGGTCGTGCGGGGGGTGGTGTTTTAGCGTTTAGGGCAGTGGAGTGGTGTTCGGGCAGTGTTCGGGGTCGTGCTGTTGCTCGTGTTTCTGGGTATAGGGTAGTGCTGTGGTGTTTGGGCAGTGTAGAGATCGTGCTGGGGCTGGTGTTTCAGGGTTTAGGGCAGTGCAGTGGTGTTCGGGTAGTGTAGGGGGACGTGCTGGTGGTGTTGTTTCAGACTTTAAGGCAGAGCAGTGGTGTTTGGGCAGTGTAGGGGGTCGTGCTGGGTGTGCTGTTTCAGGGTTTAGGGCAGTGCAGTGGTGTTCGGGGAGTGTAGGGGGTTGTACTGGGGCTGGTGTTTCAGGGTGTAGGGCAGTGCAGTGGTGTTCGAGCAGTGTAGGGGGTCATGCTGGGGGTGGTGTTTCAGGGTGTAGGGCAGAGCAGTGGTGTTCAGGCAGTGTAGGGGGTCGTGCTGGGGCTGGTGTTTCAGGATGTAGGGCAGTGCAGTGGTGTTCGGGCAGTGTAGAGGTCGTGCTGGGGCTGGTGTTTCAGGGCTTAGGTCAGTGCAGTGGTATTCAGGGAGTGTAGGGGGTCATGCTGGGGATGGTGTTTCAGGATTTGGGGCAGTGCAGATGTGTTCGGGGAGTGTAGGGGGTCGTGCTGGGGCTGGTGTTTCAGGGTTTAGGGCAGTGCAGTGGTTTTCGGGCAGTGTAGGGGGTAGTGCTGGGGCTGGTGTTTCAGGGTTTAGGGCAGTGCAGTGGAGTTCGGGCAGTGTTTGGGGACTTGCTGGGGGTGGTGTTTCAGGGTTTAGGGCAGTGGTGTTTGGGCAGTGTAGGGGGTCTTGCTGGGGGTGGTGTTTCAGGGTTTAGGGCAGTGCAGTGGTTTTTGGGCAGTGTTCAGGGTCGTGCTGGTGCTCGTGTTTCAGGGTTTAGGGTAGTGCTGTGGTGTTCGGGCATTGTAGAGATCGTGCTGGGGCTGGTGTTTCAGGGTTTAGGGCAGTGCAGTGGTGTTCGGGCAGTGTAGGGGGACGTGCTGGTGGTGTTGTTTCATGGTTTAGGGCAGAGCAGTGGTGTTCGGGCAGAGTAGGGGGACGTGCTGGGGGTGGTGTTTCAGACTTTAGGGCAGAGCAGTGGTGTTCGGGCAGTGTAGGGGGTCGTGCTGGGTGTGCTGTTTCAGGGTTTAGGGCAGTGCAGTGGTGTTCGGGGAGTGTGGGGGGTCGTGCTGGGGCTGGTGTTTCAGGGTTTAGGGCAGTGCAGTGGTGTACGGGCAGTGTAGTGGGTCGTGCTGGTGGTGGTGTTTCAGGGTTTAAGGCAATGCAGTGGTATTCGGGCAGTGTAGGGGGTCTTGCTAGGGGTGGTGTTGCAGGGTTTATGGCAGTGGTGTTCGATCAGTTTTGGGGGCTCTTGCTGGGGGTGGTGTTTCAATGTTTAGGGCAGTGCAGTGGTGTTCGGGAGGTGTGGGGGTCATGCTGGGGCTGGTGTTTCAGGGTTTAGGGCAGTGCAGTGGTGTACGGGCAGTGTAGTGGGTCGTGCTGGGGGTAGTGTTTCAGGGTTTAAGGTAATGCAGTGGTGTTCGGGCAGTGTAGGGGGTCGTGCAGGTGGTGGTGTTTCAGTGTTTAGGGCAGGGCAGTGGTGTTTGGGCAGTGTAGTGGGTCGTGCAGGGGGTGTTGTTTCAGGGTTCAGGGCAGTGCATCGGTGTTCAGGCAGTGTTTGGGGTCTTGCTCGGGGTAGTGTTTCAGCGTTTAGGACAGTGGTGTTCAGGCAGTGTTGTGGGTCTTGTAAGGGGTGGTGTTTCAGGGTTTAGGGGAGTGCAGTGGCGTTCGGGCAGTGTGGGGGGTCGTGCTGGGTGGTGGTGTTTGTGGGTTTAGGGCAGTGTAGTGGTGTTCGGGCAGTGTGGGGGATTGTGCTGGGGCTGGTGTTTCAGGGTTTAGGGCAGTGCAGTGGTGTTCGGGCACTGTGGGGGATCATGGTGGGGCAGGTGTTTTAGGGTTTAGGGCAGTGCAGTGGTGTTCGGGCAGTGTAGGGGGTCGTGCTGGGGCTGGTGTTTCAGTGTTTAGAGCAGTGCAGTGGTGTTTGGGCAGTGTAGGGGGTCATGCTGGGGCATGTGTTTCGGGGTTTAGGGCAGTGCAGTGGTGTTCGGGCAGTGTAGGGGGTCGTGCTGGGGCTGGTGTTTCAGGGTTTAGAGCAGTGCAGTGGTGTTCGGGCAGTGTAGGTGGTCATGCTGGGGCTGGTGTTTCAGGGTTTAGACCAGTGCAGTGGTGTTCGGGCAGTGTAGGGGGTCATGCTGGAGCTGGTGTTTCAGGGATTAGAGCAGGGCAGTGGTGTTCGGGAAGTGTAGGGGGTCGTGCTGCGGCTGGTGTTTCAGGGTGTAGAGCAGTGCAGTGGTGTTCGGTCAGTGTAGGGGGTCGTGCTGGGGCTGGTGATTCAGGGTTTAGAACAGTGCATTTGTGTTCGGGGAGTGTATGGTGTCATGCTGGGGCTAGTGTTTCAGGGTTTAGGGCAGGGCAGTGGTGTTGGGCAGTGTAGGGGGTCGTGCAGGTGGTGGTGTTTCAGGGTTTAGCGCAGAGCATCGGTGTTCGGGCAAAGTTGGGGGTCTTGGTGGGGGTGGTGTTTCAGGGTTTAGGACAGTGGTGTTCGGGCAGTGTAGGGGGTCCTGCTGGGGGTGGTGTTTCAGGGTTTAGGGCAGTGCAGTGGTGTTCGGGCAGTGAAGGGGGTCGTACTGGGGCTGGTGTTTCAGAGTTTAGGGCAGTGCAGTGGTTTTCGGGCAGTGTAGGGGGTAGTGCTGGGGCTGGTGTTTCAGGGTTTAGGGCAGTGCAGTGGAGTTCGGGCAGTGTTTGGGGTCTTGCAGGGGGTGGTGTTTCAGAGTTTATGGCAGTGGTGTTTGGGCAGTGTAGGGGGTCTTGCTGGGGGTGGTGTTTCAGGGTTTAGGGCAGTGCAGTGGTTTTTGGGAAGTGTGGGGGGTCGTGCTGGGGGGTGGTGTTTCAGGGTTTAGGGCAGTGCAGTGGTGTTCGGGCAGTGTGGGGGGTCGTGCTGGGGCTGGTGTTTCAGGGTTTAGGGCAGTGCAGTGGTGTTCAGGCAGTGGTGTTTCAGGGTTTAGGGCAGTGCTGTGGTGTTCGGACAGTGTAGGGTGTCGTGCTGGGGCTGGTGTTTCAGGGTTTAGGGCAGTGCAGTGTTGTTCAGGCAGTGTAGGGGTCGTGCTGGGGCTGGTGTTTCAGGGTTTAGAGCAGTGCAGTGTTGTTCGGGCAGTGTGTGGGTCGTGCTGAGGCTTGTGTTTCAGGGTTTAGGGCAGAGCAGTGGTGTTCGGGTAGTGTTGGGGGTCTTGCTGGGGGTGGTGTTTCAGGGTTTAGGACAGTGGTGTTCGGGCAGTTTAGGGGGTCCTGCTGGGGGTGGTGTTTCAGGGTTTAGGGCAGTGCAGTGGTGTTCGGGCAGTGAAGGGGGTCGTGCTGGGGCTGGTGTTTCAGGGTTTAGGGCAGTGCAGTGGTTTTTGGGCAGTGTAGGGGGTAGTGCTGGGGCTGGTGTTTCAGGGTTTAGGGCAGTGCAGTGGTGTTCGGGCAGTGTGGGGGATCGTGCTGGGGCTGGTGTTTCAGGGTTTAGGGCAGTGCAGTGGTGTTCAGGCAGTGGTGTTTCAGGGTTTAGGGCAGTGCTGTGGTGTTCGGACAGTGTAGGGGGTCGTGCTGGGGCTGGTGTTTCAGGGTTTAGGGCAGTGCAGTGTTGTTCGGGTAGTGTAGGGGTCGTGCTGGGGCTGGTGTTTCAGGGTTTAGGGCAGTGCAGTGGTGTTTGGGCAGTGTGTGGGTCGTGCTGAGGCTTGTGTTTCAGGGTTTAGGGCAGAGCAGTGGTGTTCGGGTTGTTTAGGGCGTCGTGCTGGTGCAGGTGTTTTAGGGTTTAGGAGAGAGCAGTGGTTTTTTGGCAGTGTAGTGGGTCGTGCTGGGGGTGGTGTTTCAGGGTTTAGGGCAGTGCAGTGGTGTTCGGGCAGTGTAGTGGGTCATGCTGGGGCTGGTGTGTCAGGGTTTATGACAGTGCAGTCGTGTTCGGGTACTGTAGGGGTTCATGCTGGGGCTGGTGTTTCAGGGTTTAGGGCAGTGGAGTTGTGTTCGGGCAGTGTAGGGGGTCATGCAGGGGGTGGTCTTCAGGGTTTAGGGGAGTGCAGTGGTGTTTGGGCAGTGTGGGGTGTCGTGCTGGGGTGGTGTTTAAGGGTTTAGGGCAGTGCAGTGGTGTTCTGGCAATGTGGGGTGTCATGCTGCGGTGGTCTTTCAGGGTTTAGGGCAGTGTAGTGGTGTTCGGGCAGTGTGGGGTGTCATGCTGGGGGTGGTGTTTCAGGGTTTAGGGCAGTGCAGTGGTGTTCCGTCAGTGTAGGGGGACGTGCTGGCATTGGTGTTTCATGGTTTAGGGCAGGGCACTGGTCTTCAGGCAGAGTAGGGGGACGTGCTGTGGGTGGTGTTTCAGGGTTTAGGGCAGAGCATTGTTGTTCGGGCAGTGCGGGCGGTCGTGCTGGGGGTGCTTTTTCAGTGTTTAGGGCAGTGCAGTGGTGTTCGGGCAGTGTAGGGGGTTGTGCAGGGGCTGGTGTTTCAGGGTGTAGGGCAGTGCAGTGGTGTTCGGGCAGTGTAGGGGGTCATGCTGGAGCTGGTGTTTCAGGGTGTGTGGCAGAGAAGTGGTGTTCGGGCGGTGTAGGGGGTCGTGATGGGGCTGGTGTTTCAGGGTATAGGGCAGTGCAGTGGTGTTCGGGCAGTGTAGGTGGTCCTGCTGGGGCTGGTGTTTCAGGGTTTAGGGCAGTGCAGTGGTATTCAGGGAGTGTAGGGGGTCATGCTGGGGGTGGTGTTTCAGGATGTAGAGCAGGGCAGTGGTGTTCGGGCAGTGTAGGGGGTCGTGCAGGGTGTGGTGTTTCAGGGTTTAGGGCAGGGCAGTGGTGTTCGGGCAGTGTAGGGGGTCTTGCTGGTGGTGGTGTTGCAGGGTTTAGGGCAGTGTTGTTCGGGCAGTGTGAGGGGTCTTGCTGGGGGTGGTGTTTCAGGGTTTAGGGCAGTGCAGTGGTGTTTGGGAGGTGTGGGGGTCATGCTGGGGCTGGTGTTTCAGGGTTTAGAGCAGTGCAGTGGTGTTCGGCCAGTGTAGAGAGTCGTGCTGGGGCTGGTGTTTCAGGGTTTATGTCAGTGCAGTGGTTTTTGGGCAGTGTAGAGGATTGTGCTGGGGCTGGTGTTTCAGGGTTTAGGGCAGTGCAGTCATGTTCGGGCAGTGTAGGGGGTCATGCTTGGGCTGGGGTTTCAGGGTTTAGGGCAGTGCAGTGGTGTTCGGGCTGTGTAGGGGGACGTGCTGGGGTTGGTGTTTCAGGGTTTAGGGCAGTGCAGTGGTGTTCGGGCAGTGTAGGGGGTCATGTAGGGAGTGGTCTTCAGGGTTTAGGGGAGTGCAGTGGTGTTCAGGCAAGTATTGGAGGTCTTGCTGGGGGTTGTGTTTCAGGGTTCAGGGTAGTGGTGTTCGGACAGTGTAGGATTTCTTGCTGGGGGTGGTGTTTCAGGGCTTAGGGCAGAGCAGTGGTGTTCGGGCAGTGTGGAAGGTCGTGCTGGGGGTGTTGTTTCAGGGTTTAGGGCAGTACAGCGGTGTTCTGGCAGTGTGGGGGGTCGTGCTGGGGGTGGTGTTTCAGGGTTTAGGGCAGTGCAGTGGTGTTCGGGCAGTGTAGGGGGTCGTGCAGGTGGTGGTGTTTCAGGGTTTAGCGCAGAGCATCGGTGTTTGAGCAGTGTTGGGGGTCTTGCTGGGGGTGGAGTTTCAGGGTTTAGGGCAGTGCAGTGGTGTTCGGGCAGTGAAGGGGGTCGTGCTGGGGCTGGTGTTTCAGGGTTTAGGGCAGTGCAGTAGTTTTCGGGCAGTGTAGGGGGTAGTGCTGGGGCTGGTGTTTCAGGGTTTAGGGCAGTGCAGTGGAGTTCGGGCAGTGTTTGGGGTCTTGCTGGGGGTGGTGTTTCAGGGTTTAGGGCAGTGGTGTTTGGGCAGTGTAGGGGGTCTTGCTGGGGGTAGTGTTCAGGATTCAGGGGAGTGCAGTGGTGTTCGGGCAAGTATTGGGGGTCTTGCTGGGGGTTGTGTTTCATGGTTTAGGGTAGTGGTGTTCGGACAGTGTAGGGGGTCTTGCTGGGGGTGGTGTTTTAGGGTTTAGGGCAGAGCAGTGGTGTTCGGACAGTGTGGGAGGTCGTGCTGGGGATGGTGTTTCAGGGTTTAAGGCAGTACAGCGGTGTTCTGGCAGTGTGGGGGGTCGTGCTGGGGGTGGTGTTTCAGCGTTTAGGGCAGTGGAGTGGTGTTCGGGCAGTGTTCGGGGTCGTGCTGTGGCTCGTGTTTCTGGGTTTAGGGTAGTGCTGTGGTGTTCGGGCAGTGTAGAGATCGTGCTGGGGCTGGTGTTTCAGGGTTTAGGGCAGTGCAGTGGTGTTCGGGTAGTGTAGGGGGACGTGCTGGTGGTGTTGTTTCATGGTTTAGGGCAGAGCAGTGGTGTTCGGGCAGAGTAGGGGGACGTGCTGGGGGTGGTGTTTCAGACTTTAGGGCAGAGCAGTGGTGTTTGGGCAGTGTAAGGGGTCGTTCTGGGTGTGCTGTTTCAGGGTTTAGGGCAGTGCAGTGGTGTTCGGGGAGTGTAGGGGGTTGTACTGGGGCTGGTGTTTCAGGGTGTACGGCAGTGCAGTGGTGTTCGAGCAGTGTAGGGGGTCATGCTGGGGGTGGTGTTTCAGGGTATAGGGCAGAGCAGTGGTGTTCAGGCAGTGTAGGGGGTCGTGCTGGGGCTGGTGTTTCAGGATGTAGGGCAGTGCAGTGGTGTTCGGGCAGTGTAGAGGTCGTGCTGGGGCTGGTGTTTCAGGGTTTAGGTCAGTGCAGTGGTATTCAGGGAGTGTAGGGGGTCATGCTGGGGATGGTGTTTCAGGGTTTAGGGCAGTTCAGATGTGTTCGGGGAGTGTAGGGGGTCGTGCTGGGGCTGGTGTTTCAGGGTTTAGGGCAGTACAGTGGTGTTCGGGCAGAGTAGGGGGTTATGCTGGGGGTGGTGTTTCAGGATGTAGAGCAGGGCAGTGGTGTTCGGGCAGTGTAGGGGGTCGTGCAGGGTGTGGTGTTTCAGGGTTTAGGGTAGGGCAGTGGTGTTCGGGCAGTGTAGGGGGTCTTGCTGGTGGTGGTGTTTCAGGGTTTAGGGCAGTGTTGTTCGGGCAGTGTAGGGAGTTGTGCTGGGGCTTGTGTTTCAGGGTTTATGTCAGTGCAGTGGTTTTTGGGCAGTGTAGAGGATCGTGCTGGGGCTGGTGTTTCAGGGTTTAGGGCAGTGCAGTCATGTTCGGGCAGTGTAGGGGGTCATGCTTGGGCTGGGGTTTCAGAGTTTAGGGCAGTACAGCAGTGTTCTGGCAGTGTAGGGGGTTGTACTGGGGCTGGTGTTTCAGCGTTTAGGGCAGTGCAGTGGTGTTCGAGCAGTGTAGGGGGTCATGCTGGGGGTGGTGTTTCAGGGTGTAGGGCAGAGCAGTGGTGTTCAGGCAGTGTAGGGGGTCGTGCTGGGGCTGGTGTTTCAGGATGTAGGGCAGTGCAGTGGTGTTCGGGCATTGTAGAGGTCGTGCTGGGGCTGGTGTTTCAGGGCTTAGGTCAGTGCAGTGGTATTCAGGGAGTGTAGGGGGTCATGCTGGGGATGGTGTTTCAGGATTTAGGGCAGTGCAGATGTGTTCGGGGAGTGTAGGGGGTCGTGCTGGGGCTGGTGTTTCAGGGTTTAGGGCAGTGCAGTGGTTTTCGGGCAGTGTAGGGGGTAGTGCTGGGGCTGGTGTTTCAGGGTTTAGGGCAGTGCAGTGGAGTTCGGGCAGTGTTTGGGGACTTGCTGGGGGTGGTGTTTCAGGGTTTAGGGCAGTGGTGTTTGGGCAGTGTAGGGGGTCTTGCTGGGGGTGGTGTTTCAGGGTTTAGGGCAGTGCAGTGGTTTTTGGGCAGTGTTCAGGGTCGTGCTGGTGCTCGTGTTTCAGGGTTTAGGGTAGTGCTGTGGTGTTCGGGCATTGTAGAGATCGTGCTGGGGCTGGTGTTTCAGGGTTTAGGGCAGTGCAGTGGTGTTCGGGAAGTGTAGGGGGAGGTGCTGGTGGTGTTGTTTCATGGTTTAGGGCAGAGCAGTGGTGTTCGGGCAGAGTAGGGGGACGTGCTGGGGGTGGTGTTTCAGACTTTAGGGCAGAGCAGTGGTGTTCGGGCAGTGTAGGGGGTCGTGCTGGGTGTGCTGTTTCAGGGTTTAGGGCAGTGCAGTGGTGTTCGGGGAGTGTAGGGGGTTGTGCTGGGGCTGGTGGTTCAGGGTTTAGGGCAGTGCAGTGGTTTTTGGGCAGTGTGGGGGGTCGTGCTGGGGCTGGTGTTTCAGGGTTTAGGGCAGTGCAGTGGTGTACGGGCAGTGTAGTGGGTCGTGCTGGTGGTGGTGTTTCAGGGTTTAAGGCAATGCAGTGGTATTCGGGCAGTGTAGGGGGTCTTGCTAGGGGTGGTGTTGCAGGGTTTATGGCAGTGGTGTTCGATCAGTTTTGGGGGCTCTTGCTGGGGGTGGTGTTTCAATGTTTAGGGCAGTGCAGTGGTGTTCGGGAGGTGTGGGGGTCATGCTGGGGCTGGTGTTTCAGGGTTTAGGGCAGTGCAGTGGTGTACGGGCAGTGTAGTGGGTCGTGCTGGGGGTAGTGTTTCACGGTTTAAGGCAATGCAGTGGTGTTCGGGCAGTGTAGGGGGTCGTGCAGGTGGTGATGTTTCAGTGTTTAGGGCAGGGCAGTGGTGTTTGGGCAGTGTAGTGGGTCGTGCAGGGGGTGTTGTTTCAGGGTTCAGGGCAGTGCATCGGTGTTCAGGCAGTGTTTGGGGTCTTGCTCGGGGTAGTGTTTCAGCGTTTAGGACAGTGGTGTTCAGGCAGTGTTGTGGGTCTTGTAAGGGGTGGTGTTTCAGGGTTTAGGGGAGTGCAGTGGTGTTCGGGCAGTGTGGGGGGTCGTGCTGGGTGGTGGTGTTTGTGGGTTTAGGGCAGTGTAGTGGTGTTCGGGCAGTGTGGGGGATTGTGCTGGGGCTGGTGTTTCAGGGTTTAGGGCAGTGCAGTGGTGTTCGGGCACTGTGGGGGATCATGGTGGGGCAGGTGTTTTAGGGTTTAGGGCAGTGCAGTGGTGTTCGGGCAGTGTAGGGGGTCGTGCTGGGGCTGGTGTTTCAGTGTTTAGAGCAGTGCAGTGGTGTTTGGGCAGTGTAGGGGGTCATGCTGGGGCATGTCTTTGGGGGTTTAGGGCAGTGCAGTGGTGTTCGGGCAGTGTAGGGGGTCGTGCTGGGGCTGGTGTTTCAGGGTTTAGAGCAGTGCAGTGGTGTTCGGGCAGTGTAGGTGGTCATGCTGGGGCTGGTGTTTCAGGGTTTAGACCAGTGCAGTGGTGTTCGGGCAGTGTAGGGGGTCATGCTGGAGCTGGTGTTTCAGGGATTAGAGCAGGGCAGTGGTGTTCGGGAAGTGTAGGTGGTCGTGCTGCAGCTGGTGTTTCAGGGTGTAGGGCAGTGCAGTGGTGTTCGGTCAGTGTAGGGGGTCGTGCTGGGGCTGGTGTTTCAGGGTTTAGAACAGTGCATTTGTGTTCGGGTAGTGTATGGTGTCATGCTTGGGCTAGTGTTTCAGGGTTTAGGGCAGGGCAGTGGTGTTGGGCAGTGTAGGGGGTCGTGCAGGTGGTGGTGTTTCAGGGTTTAGCGCAGAGCATCGGTGTTCGGGCAAAGTTGGGGGTCTTGGTGGGGGTGGTGTTTCAGGGTTTAGGACAGTGGTGTTCGGGCAGTGTAGGGGGTCCTGCTGGGGGTGGTGTTTCAGGGTTTAGGGCAGTGCAGTGGTGTTCGGGCAGTGAAGGGGGTCGTACTGGGGCTGGTGTTTCAGAGTTTAGGGCAGTGCAGTGGTTTTCGGGCAGTGTAGGGGGTAGTGCTGGGGCTGGTGTTTCAGGGTTTAGGGCAGTGCAGTGGAGTTCGGGCAGTGTTTGGGGTCTTGCAGGGGGTGGTGTTTCAGAGTTTATGGCAGTGGTGTTTGGGCAGTGTAGGGGGTCTTGCTGGGGGTGGTGTTTCAGGGTTTAGGGCAGTGCAGTGGTTTTTGGGAAGTGTGGGAGGTCGTGCTGGGGGGTGGTGTTTCAGGGTTTAGGGCAGTGCAGTGGTGTTCGGGCAGTGTGGGGGGTCGTGCTGGGGCTGGTGTTTCAGGGTTTAGGGCAGTGCAGTGGTGTTCAGGCAGTGGTGTTTCAGGGTTTAGGGCAGTGCTGTGGTGTTCGGACAGTGTAGGGTGTCGTGCTGGGGCTGGTGTTTCAGGGTTTAGGGCAGTGCAGTGTTGTTCTGGCAGTGTAGGGGTCGTGCTGGGGCTGGTGTTTCAGGGTTTAGAGCAGTGCAGTGTTGTTCGGGCAGTGTGTGGGTCGTGCTGAGGCTTGTGTTTCAGGGTTTAGGGCAGAGCAGTGATGTTCGGGTAGTGTTGGGGGTCTTGCTGGGGGTGGTGTTTCAGGGTTTAGGACAGTGGTGTTCGGGCAGTTTAGGGGGTCCTGCTGGGGGTGGTGTTTCAGGGTTTAGGGCAGTGCAGTGGTGTTCGGGCAGTGAAGGGGGTCGTGCTGGGGCTGGTGTTTCAGGGTTTAGGGCAGTGCAGTGGTTTTTGGGCAGTGTAGGGGGTAGTGCTGGGGCTGGTGTTTCAGGGTTTAGGGCAGTGCAGTGGTGTTCGGGCAGTGTGGGGGATCGTGCTGGGGCTGGTGTTTCAGGGTTTAGGGCAGTGCAGTGGTGTTCAGGCAGTGGTGTGTCAGGGTTTAGGGCAGTGCTGTGGTGTTCGGACAGTGTAGGGGGTCGTGCTGGGGCTGGTGTTTCAGGGTTTAGGGCAGTGCAGTGTTGTTCGGGTAGTGTAGGGGTCGTGCTGGGGCTGGTGTTTCAGGGTTTAGGGCAGTGCAGTGGTGTTTGGGCAGTGTGTGGGTCGTGCTGAGGCTTGTGTTTCAGGGTTTAGGGCAGAGCAGTGGTGTTCGGGTTGTTTAGGGCGTCGTGCTGGTGCAGGTGTTTTAGGGTTTAGGAGAGAGCAGTGGTTTTTCGGCAGTGTAGTGGGTCGTGCTGGGGGTGGTGTTTCAGGGTTTAGGGCAGTGCAGTGGTGTTCGGGCAGTGTAGTGGGTCATGCTGGGGCTGGTGTGTCAGGGTTTATGACAGTGCAGTCGTGTTCGGGTACTGTAGGGGTTCATGCTGGGGCTGGTGTTTCAGGGTTTAGGGCAGTGGAGTTGTGTTCGGGCAGTGTAGGGGGTCATGCAGGGGGTGGTCTTCAGGGTTTAGGGGAGTGCAGTGGTGTTTGGGCAGTGTGGGGTGTCGTGCTGGGGTGGTGTTTAAGGGTTTAGGGCAGTGCAGTGGTGTTCTGGCAATAAGGGGTGTCATGCTGCGGTGGTCTTTCAGGGTTTAGGGCAGTGTAGTGGTGTTCGGGCAGTGTGGGGTGTCATGCTGGGGGTGGTGTTTCAGGGTTTAGGGCAGTGCAGTGGTGTTCCGTCAGTGTAGGGGGATGTGCTGGCATTGGTGTTTCATGGTTTAGGGCAGGGCACTGGTCTTCAGGCAGAGTAGGGGGACGTGCTGTGGGTGGTGTTTCAGGGTTTAGGGCAGAGCATTGTTGTTCGGGCAGTGCGGGCGGTCGTGCTGGGGGTGCTTTTTCAGTGTTTAGGGCAGTGCAGTGGTGTTCGGGCAGTGTAGGGGGTTGTGCAGGGGCTGGTGTTTCAGGGTGTAGGGCAGTGCAGTGGTGTTCGGGCAGTGTAGGGGGTCATGCTGGAGCTGGTGTTTCAGGGTTTGTGGCAGAGAAGTGGTGTTCGGGCGGTGTAGGGGGTCGTGATGGGGCTGGTGTTTCAGGGTGTAGGGCAGTGCAGTGGTGTTCGGGCAGTGTAGGTGGTCCTGCTGGGGCTGGTGTTTCAGGGTTTAGGGCAGTGCAGTGGTATTCAGGGAGTGTAGGGGGTTATGCTGGGGGTGGTGTTTCAGGATGTAGAGCAGGGCAGTGGTGTTCGGGCAGTGTAGGGGGTCGTGCAGGGTGTGGTGTTTCAGGGTTTAGGGCAGGGCAGTGGTGTTCGGGCAGTGTAGGGGGTCTTGCTGGTGGTGGTGTTGCAGGGTTTAGGGCAGTGTTGTTCGGGCAGTGTGGGGGGTCTTGCTGGGGGTGGTGTTTCAGGTTTTAGGGCAGTGTAGTGGTGTTTGGGAGGTGTGGGGGTCATGCTGGGGCTGGTGTTTCAGGGTTTAGAGCAGTGCAGTGGTGTTCGGCCAGTGTAGAGAGTCGTGCTGGGGCTGGTGTTTCAGGGTTTATGTCAGTGCAGTGGTTTTTGGGCAGTGTAGAGGATTGTGCTGGGGCTGGTGTTTCAGGGTTTAGGGCAGTGCAGTCATGTTCGGGCAGTGTAGGGGGTCATGCTTGGGCTGGGGTTTCAGGGTTTAGGGCAGTGCAGTGGTGTTCGGGCTGTGTAGGGGGACATGCTGGGGTTGGTGTTTCAGGGTTTAGGGCAGTGCAGTGGTGTTCGGGCAGTGTAGGGGGTCGTGTAGGGAGTGGTCTTCAGGGTTTAGGGGAGTGCAGTGGTGTTCAGGCAAGTATTGGAGGTCTTGCTGGGGGTTGTGTTTCAGGGTTTAGGGTAGTGGTGTTCGGACAGTGTAGGATTTCTTGCTGGGGGTGGTGTTTCAGGGCTTAGGGCAGAGCAGTGGTGTTCGGGCAGTGTGGGAGGTCATGCTGGGGGTGTTGTTTCAGGGTTTAGGGCAGTACAGCGGTGTTCTGGCAGTGTGGGGGGTCGTGCTGGGGGTGGTGTTTCAGGGTTTAGGGCAGTGCAGTGGTGTTCGGGCAGTGTAGGGGGTCGTGCAGGTGGTGGTGTTTCAGGGTTTAGCGCAGAGCATCGGTGTTTGAGCAGTGTTGGGGGTCTTGCTGGGGGTGGAGTTTCAGGGTTTAGGGCAGTGCAGTGGTGTTCGGGCAGTGAAGGGGGTCGTGCTGGGGCTGGTGTTTCAGGGTTTAGGGCAGTGCAGTAGTTTTCGGGCAGTGTAGGGGGTAGTGCTGGGGCTGGTGTTTCAGGGTTTAGGGCAGTGCAGTGGAGTTCGGGCAGTGTTTGGGGTCTTGCTGGGGGTGGTGTTTCAGGGTTTAGGGCAGTGGTGTTTGGGCAGTGTAGGGGGTCTTGCTGGGGGTAGTGTTCAGGATTTAGGGGAGTGCAGTGGTGTTCGGGCAAGTATTGGGGGTCTTGCTGGGGGTTGTGTTTCATGGTTTAGGGTAGTGGTGTTCGGACAGTGTAGGGGGTCTTGCTGGGGGTGGTGTTTCAGGGTTTAGGGCAGAGCAGTGGTGTTCGGACAGTGTGGGAGGTCGTGCTGGGGATGGTGTTTCAGGGTTTAAGGCAGTACAGCGGTGTTCTGGCAGTGTGGGGGGTCGTGCTGGGGGTGGTGTTTCAGCGTTTAGGGCAGTGGAGTGGTGTTCGGGCAGTGTTCGGGGTCGTGCTGTGGCTCGTGTTTCTGGGTTTAGGGTAGTGCTGTGGTGTTCGGGCAGTGTAGAGATCGTGCTGGGGCTGGTGTTTCAGGGTTTAGGGCAGTGCAGTGGTGTTCGGGTAGTGCAGGGGGACGTGCTGGTGGTGTTGTTTCATGGTTTAGGGCAGAGCAGTGGTGGATGGGCAGAGTAGGGGGACGTGCTGGGGGTGGTGTTTCAGACTTTAGGGCAGAGCAGTGGTGTTTGGGCAGTGTAGGGGGTCGTGCTGGGTGTGCTGTTTCAGGGTTTAGGGCAGTGCAGTGGTGTTCGGGGAATGTAGGGGGTTGTACTGGGGCTGGTGTTTCAGGGTGTACGGCAGTGCAGTGGTGTTCGAGCAGTGTAGGGGGTCATGCTGGGGGTGGTGTTTCAGGGTATAGGGCAGAGCAGTGGTGTTCAGGCAGTGTAGGGGGTCGTGCTGGGGCTGGTGTTTCAGGATGTAGGGCAGTGCAGTGGTGTTCGGGCAGTGTAGAGGTCGTGCTGGGGCTGGTGTTTCAGGGTTTAGGTCAGTGCAGTGGTATTCAGGGAGTGTAGGGGGTCATGCTGGGGATGGTGTTTCAGGGTTTAGGGCAGTTCAGATGTGTTTGGGGAGTGTAGGGGGTCGTGCTGGGGCTGGTGTTTCAGGGTTTAGGGCAGTACAGTGGTGTTCGGGCAGAGTAGGGGGTTATGCTGGGGGTGGTGTTTCAGGATGTAGAGCAGGGCAGTGGTGTTTGGGCAGTGTAGGGGGTCGTGCAGGGTATGGTGTTTCAGGGTTTAGGGTAGGGCAGTGGTGTTCGGGCAGTGTAGGGGGTCTTGCTGGTGGTGGTGTTTCAGGGTTTAGGGCAGTGTTGTTCGGGCAGTGTAGGGAGTTGTGCTGGGGCTTGTGTTTCAGGGTTTATGTCAGTGCAGTGGTTTTTGGGCAGTGTAGAGGATCGTGCTGGGGCTGGTGTTTCAGGGTTTAGGGCAGTGCAGTCATGTTCGGGCAGGGTAGGGGGTCATGCTTGGGCTGGGGTTTCAGAGTTTAGGGCAGTACAGCAGTGTTCTGGCAGTGTGGGGGGTTCGTGCTGGGGGTGGTGTTTCAGCGTTTAGGGCAGTGGAGTGGTGTTCGGGCAGTGTTCGGGGTCGTGCTGTTGCTCGTGTTTCTGGGTTTAGGGTAGTGCTGTGGTGTTCAGGCAGTGTAGAGATCGTGCTGGGGCTGGTGTTTCAGGGTTTAGGTCAGTGCAGTGGTGTTCGGGTAGTGTAGGGGGACGTGCTGGTGGTGTTGTTTCATGGTTTAGGGCAGAGCAGTGGTGTTCGGGCAGAGTAGGGGGACGTGCTGGGGGTGGTGTTTCAGACTTTAGGGCAAAGCAGTGGTGTTTGGGCAGTGTAGGGGGTCATGCTGGGTGTGCTGTTTCAGGGTTTAGGGCAGTGCAGTGGTGTTCGGGGAGTGTAGGGGGTTTTACTGGGGCTGGTGTTTCAGGGTGTAGGGCAGTGCAGTGGTGTTCAAGCAGTGTAGGGGGTCATGCTGAGGGTGGTGTTTCAGGGTATAGGGCAGAGCAGTGGTGTTCAGGCAGTGTAGGGGGTCGTGCTGGGGCTGGTGTTTCAGGATGTAGGGCAGTGCAGAGGTGTTCGGGCAGTGTAGAGGTCGTGCTGGGGCTGGTGTTTCAGGGTTTAGGTCAGTGCAGTGGTATTCAGGGAGTGTAGGGGGTCATGCTGGGGATGGTGTTTCAGGGTTTAGGGCAGTGCAGATGTGTTCGGGGAGTGTAGGGGGTCATGCTGGGGCTGGTGTTTCAGGGTTTAGGGCAGTACAGTGGTGTTCGGGCAGAGTAGGGGGTTATGCTGGGGGTGGTGTTTCAGGATGTAGAGCAGGGCAGTGGTGTTCGGGCAGTGTAGGGGGTCGTGCAGGGTGTGGTGTTTCAGGGTTTAGGGTAGCGCAGTAGTGTTCGGGCAGTGTAGGGGGTCTTGCTGGTGGTGGTGAATCAGGGTTTAGGGCAGTGTTGTTCGGGCAGTGTAGGGAGTTGTGCTGGGGCTTGTGTTTCAGGGTTTATGTCAGTGCAGTGGTTTTTGGGCAGTGTAGAGGATCGTGCTGGGGCTGGTTTGTCAGGGTTTAGGGCAGTGCAGTCATGTTCGGGCAGTGTAGGGGGTCATGCTTGGGCTGGGGTTTCAGGGTTTAGGGTAGTGCAGTGGTGTTCGGGCTGTGTAGGGGGACGTGCTGGGGGTGGTGTTTCAGGGTTTAGGGCAGTGCAGTGGTGTTTGGGCAGTGTAGGGGGTCGTGTAGGAGTAGTCTTCAGGGTTTAGGGGAGTGCAGTGGTGTTCGGGCAAGTATTGGGGGTCTTGCTGGGGGTTGTGTTTCAGGGTTTAGGGTAGTGGTGTTCGGACAGTGTAGGGGGTCTTGCTGGGGTGGTGTTTCAGGGTTTAGGGCAGAGCAGTGGTGTTCGGGCAGTGTGGAGGTCGTGCTGGGAGTGGTGTTTCAGGGTTTAGGGCAGTACAGCGGTGTTCTGGCAGTGTGGGGGGTCGTGCTGGGGGTGGTGTTTCAGCGTTTAGGGCAGTGGAGTGGTGTTCGGGCAGTGTTCGGAGTCGTGCTGTTGCTCGTGTTTCAGGGTTTAGGGTATTGCTGTGGTGTTCGGGCAGTGTAGAGATCATGCTGGGGCTGGTGTTTCAGGGTTTAGGGCAGTGCAGTGGTGTTCGGGTAGTGTAGGGGGATGTGCTGGTGGTGTTTTGTTTCATGGTTTAGGGCAGAGCAGTGGTGTTCGGGCAGAGTAGGGGGACATGCTGGGGGTGGTGTTTCAGACTTTAGGGCAGAGCAGTGGTGTTCGGGCAGTGTAGGGGGTCATGCTGGGTGTGCTGTTTCAGGGTTTAGGGCAGTGCAGTGGTGTTCGGGGAGTGTAGGGGGTTGTGCTGGGTGTTAGAATCCGGGGTCTCTGGTTGGCGCAGGTGTGCACTTGCGACAAGCAGGGTCCCTTTCCTCTAAGTCAGGGCGTAGGATTACCTCTTTAAAAAGAACCCCTGCTCACCCTCTAGGTAACGTGGCGCGAGCAGTCAGGCTAGATTTCCAGAGGGCATTAGGTTAAGCGTTCAAGTTGTCCCACACAATAATCACCACCCCACCACACAAAGACACAAGGCTGTATTTGTATTAAAATAAAGTTCTTTATATAAAAGGTTTCTTTAGGCAGGTTGTCAAAAATACAGTCTTTAACTTAAATAAGGTTCCAGTTACTCTTGAAGGCTTTCAGGCAGTCCACAGTTCTTAAAATTGCAAAATTGTACTTAAAATAGCTTCTTTAGGGTGTCTGTGCGCTTCGTAGCGCCTTGCATACGCTTCGTACGAGGTTTTGGACGTCACTTGCCATTTCTCACGCTTCTCACGTGAGCACGCGTACTCAGGACGTGAACCGTACGGACCGTTCCTTCGTTGGTACGCGTCGTACACGTCCGGTACACCTCTTGCCAAAGCTCGAGCTTCCCGCGTGAGCGCCGTCAATGTATCTAATGCTGGACGAGCCGTACCTTCGTCGGGACGCCTCGAACAGCTGATTTCGAACCGTACAAAAGCTCAAACTTCACGCGTTAGTCGCGTAGCGGGTCTACAGCGCTAGTACGGCCCGAACAAAGCAGCGGACGCGTCCTACTTCAGCGCGCTCGCACACAGTACCTGATGTCTCGCACATGGGTGATTGCAGCAGCTTCAGGGGTCCCTGCAGGAGCGTCCCACGTCGCGTTGTCGTCCCTCTGAGGCAGTGGGGGGCGGTGCTTCGTGGGGTGCTCCAGGACGGTCTCGGCCACACGATCACGGGCAGAAGCAGGAGGGGCAGCTCGGGGGCAATCTCTTCAGCGCATCGCGCTGTCAGCTTCACGGAGGGGACACACAGTGCGTCACCGGTCTTCACAGGAGCTTCCACGGCCAGGGGGGTCGCAGAGGCTCAGCGCTTGGAGCCGGATGAGTTTCTTTCTTCGCGGTGCGAGCTACGGCTCGGGGGGCAGTTGCTTGCGGTGCTTGGAACAGATGGACAGGTCTTTGCGGTGCTCGCAGTAGCCCCGGTGGCAGATGTCGCGGTGCTCAGAGAAGGGGCACCAGGTCCTCAGGGGTCAGCGTCACAGGATCGCTTCCAGCAGCTTTTCCTCTTCTGGGGGGAAGGTAGCGCCCACTGTTCCTGGGGCGCAGTTCAGGGGGCAAGTTCACAACCAAGCCCTTGGAGATTGTTTGAAAGCACAAGTTGATGCAAAGACTTTTCCTCTAGTCTTTTCCTCTCCTTCCAGCAGACAGGTACCCACTGCAGGCCAGTCTCTCAGGCAGAGAGACAGTATTCCTCCTTCAGCTTCTCCAGGTCCTTCTCCTTCAGGCAGAGGTTCGTCTTGGCGCAAACAGGATCTGATTTCTTAGGAGCAGGGCTCCTTCTTTTATAGCACAATTCTTTTGTTCTTTGTCGCCAGGGGGCCTGGGCCTGGCTCAGTCCAGTTTTGGAGCACTTTGTTGTGGTGACTCTGCTCTTTCCTTTCAGCAGCAGGGCAGAGACATCAGCCGCTCCACAGGGGGCGGAGCCGGCATTGTGGTGGCAGAGCACAGGTCTATTCAGAGTCAAAGGTGTACTCCTCCCACCCATCCTGGTGTAATCTCTCTACCCACCACCTGGCAGACAGCCTGTCTCCTGGAATTCCCCAGCATTGCTCCTTTACTGTTACTAGGCAGAACACACACACACAGCAGAGGCGGCCTGAAATGGCCAGGTCAGTAAATACTAACTTTCTAAAAGTAGTATTTAGAAACACAGGATATTAAAATAAACTTTACTAAAAGAAGTATTTTATTATTCTGAGTTCAGGCATACTAAACTTGATTTTCTACCATGCTCTCTGAGTCCACTGAGATTACAGTGTGTAGTAATTCCAGCAGCCCATTCTGGCCTATGGAGAGCAGGTAGCCTTCAATAGTGAAAAACGAAAATGGCTGTAATTCACTATTAGGACATGCCACACACATCAGGGCATGTCCTACCTTATACCTACAATGCACCCTGCCCTTGGGCCTACCAGAGGGGTGACTAATATGTAGTTAAGGGAAGGTTTGGGGACTGGTAAGCAGGTGCACTTGCGCAATCAGCGCAACAGTACCAGACCGCGCGCAGGTTCTGCAGTGGCAGACCCTAGACACATTTTACTAGGCCGCTTCGGTGGGTGGCACAACCAGTGCTGCAAGCCCACCAGCAGCATTTGTATTTACAAGCCCTGGCACTCCTGGTGCACTTTACTAGGGGCTGATAGTAAACCAAATAAGCCAAACATGGACACCAATCAATGTATACATTTTACCATAGGGAGAGCATATGCACCTTAGCACTGATCAGCAGTGGTAAGGTGCCCAGAGTCATAAAACAGCCAACACCAGGTCAGAAAAAATACAGGAGGAAGGCAAAAAGTTTAGGGATGACCCTGCAAAAGGGCCAAGTCCAACGCTGGGGCTGGTGTTTCAGGGTGTAGGGCAGTGCAGTGGTGTTCGAGCAGTGTAGGGGGTCATGCTGGGGGTGGTGTTTCAGGGTGTAGGGCAGAGCAGTGGTGTTCGGGCAGTGTAGGGGGTCGTGCTGGGGCTGGTGTTTCAGGGTGTAGGGCAGTGCAGTGGTCGGGCAGTGTAGGGGGTTGTGCTAGGGATGGTGTTTCAGGGTCTAGGGCAGTGCAGTGGTATTCAGGGAGTGTAGGGGGTCGTGCTGGGGCTGGTGTTTCAGGGTTTAGAACAGTGCAGTTGTGTTCGGGGAGTGTAGGGTGTCGTGCTGGGGCTAGTGTTTCTGGGTTTAGGGCAGTGCAGTGGTGTTCGGGCAGAGTAGGGGGTCATGCTGAGGGTGGAGTTTCAGGGTGTAGGGCAGATCCGTGGTGTTCGGGCAGTGTAGCGGGTCATGCAAGGGGTAGTGTTTCAGGGTTTAGGGCAGGGCAGTGGTGTTCGGGCAGGGTAGGAGGTCTTGCTGGGGGTGGTGTTGCAGGGTTTATGGCAGTGGTGTTCGAGCAGTGTGGGGGGTCTTGCTGGGGGTGGTGTTTCAGGGTTTAGGGCAGTGCAGTGGTGTTCGGGCAGTGTAGGGGGTTGTGCAGGTGGTGGTGTTTCAGGGTATAGCGCAGAGCATCGGTGTTCGGGCAGTGTTGGGGGTCTTGCTGGGGGTGGTGTTTCAGGGTTTAGGGCAGTGCAGTGGTGTTCGGGCAGAGTAGGGGGTCATGCTGAGGGTGGAGTTTCAGGGTGTAGGGCAGGTCCGTGGTGTTCGGGCAGTGTAGCGGGTCATGCAAGGGGTAGTGTTTCAGGGTTTAGGGCAGGGCAGTGGTGTTCGGGCAGGGTAGGAGGTCTTGCTGGGGGTGGTGTTGCAGGGTTTATGGCAGTGGTGTTCGAGCAGTGTGGGGGGTCTTGCTGGGGGTGGTGTTTCAGGGTTTAGGGCAGTGCAGTGGTGTTCGGGCAGTGTAGGGGGTTGTGCAGGTGGTGGTGTTTCAGGGTTTAGCGCAGAGCATCGGTGTTCGAGCAGTGTTGGGGGTCTTGCTGGGGGTGGTGTTTCAGGGTTTAGGACAGTGGTGTTCGGGCAGTTTAGGGGGTCCTGCTGGGGGTGGTGTTTCAGGGTTTAGGGCAGTGCAGTGGTGTTCGGGCAGTGAAGGGGTTGTGCTGGGGCTGGTGTTTCAGGGTTTAGGGCAGTGCAGTGGTTTTCGGGCAGTGCAGGGGGTAGTGCTGGGGCTGATGTTTCAGGGTTTAGGGCAGTGCAGTGGTGTTCGGGCAGTGTGGGGGATCGTGCTGGGGCTGGTGTTTCAGGGTTTAGGGCAGTGCAGTGGTGTTCAGGCAGTGGTGTTTCAGGGTTTAGGGCAGTGCTGTGGTGTTCGGACAGTGTAGGGGGTCGTGCTGGGGCTGGTGTTTCAGGGTTTAGGGCAGTGCAGTGTTGTTCGGGCAGTGTAGGGGTCATTCTGGGGCTGGTGTTTCATGGTTTAGGGCAGTGCAGTGGTGTTTGGGCAGTGTGTGGGTGGTGCTGAGGCTTGTGTTTCAGGGTTTAGGGCAGAGCAGTGGTGTTTCGGGTTGTTTAGCGCGTCGTGCTGGTGCAGGTGTTTTAGGGTTTAAGAGGGAGCAGTGATGTTTTGGCAGTGTAGTGGATCGTGCTGGGGGTGGTGTTTCAGGGTTTAGGGCAGTGCAGTGGTGTTTGGGCAGTGTAGTGGGTCATGCTGGGGCTGGTTTGTCAGGGTTTAGGACAGTGCAGTCGTGTTCGGGTACTGTAGGGGGTCATGCTGGGGCTGGTGTTTCAGGGTTTAGGGCAGTGCAGTGGTGTTTGGGCAGTGTAGGGGGTCATGCAGGGGGTGGTCTTCAGGGTTTAGGGGAGTGCAGTGGTGTTCGGGCAGTGTGGGGTGTCGTGCTGGGGGTGGTGTTTAAGGGTTTAGGGCAGTGCAGTGGTGTTCTGGCAGAGTGGGGTGTCATGCTGGGGTGGTGTTTCTGTGTTTAGGTCAGTGTAGTGGTGTGCGGGCAGTGTGGGGTGTCGTGCTGGGGGTGGTGTTTCAGGGTTTAGGGCAGTGCAGTGCTGTTCCGTCAGTGTAGGGGGACGTGCTGGCATTGGTGTTTCATGGTTTAGGGCAGGGCACTGGTCTTCAGGCAGAGTAGGGGGACGTGCTGTGGGTGGTGTTTCAGGGTTTAGGGCAGAGCATTGTTGTTCGGGCAGTGTGGGCGGTCGTGCTGGGGGTGCTTTTTCAGTGTTTAGGGCAGTGCAGTGGTGTTCGGGCAGTGTAGGGGGTTGTGCAGGGGCTGGTGTTTCAGGGTGTAGGGCAGTGCAGTGGTGTTCGGGCAGTGTAGGGGGTCATGCTGGAGCTGATGTTTCAGGGTGTATGGCAGAGAAGTGGTGTTTGGGCAGTGTAGGGGATCGTGATGGGGCTGGTGTTTCAGGGTGTAGGGCAGTGCAGTGGTGTTCGGGCAGTGTAGGTGGTCCTGCTGGGGCTGGTGTTTCAGGGTTTAGGGCAGTGCAGTGGTATTCAGGGAGTGTAGGGGGTCATGCTGGGGGTGGTGTTTCAGGATGTAGAGCAGGGCAGTGGTGTTCGGGCAGTGTAGGGGGTCGTGCAGGGTGTGGTGTTTCAGGGTTTAGGGCAGGGCAGTGGTGTTCGGGCAGTGTAGGGGGTCTTGCTGGTGGTGGTGTTGCAGGGTTTAGGGCAGTGTTGTTCGGGCAGTGTGGGGGGTCTTGCTGGGGGTGGTGTTTCAGGGTTTAGGGCAGTGCAGTGGTGTTTGGGAGGTGTGGGGGTCATGCTGGGGCTGGTATTTCAGGGTTTAGAGCAGTGCAGTGGTGTTCGGCCAGTGTAGGGAGTCGTGCTGGGGCTGGTGTTTCAGGGTTTATGTCAGTGCAGTGGTTTTTGGGCAGTGTAGAGGATCGTGCTGGGGCTGGTGTTTCAGGGTTTAGGGCAGTGCAGTCATGTTCGGGCAGTGTAGGGGGTCATGCTTGGGCTGGGGTTTCAGGGTTTAGGGCAGTGCAGTGGTGTTCGGGCTGTGTAGGGGGACGTGCTGGGGGTGGTGTTTCAGGCCTTAGGGCAGTGCAGTGGTGTTCGGGCAGTGTAGGGGGTCGTGTATGGAGTGGTCTTCAGAGTTTAGGGGAGTGCAGTGGTGTTCAGGCAAGTATTGGGTGTCTTGCTGGGGGTTGTGTTTCAGGGTTTAGGGTAGTGGTGTTCGGACAGTGTAGGATTTCTTGCTGGGGGTGGTGTTTCAGGGCTTAGGGCAGAGCCGTGGTGTTCGGGCAGTGTGGTAGGTCGTGCTGGGGTTGGTGTTTCAGGGTTTAGGGCAGTACAGCAGTGTTCTGGCAGTGTGGGGGGTCGTGCTGGGGGTGGTGTTTTAGGGTTTAGTGCAGTGCAGTGGTGTTCAGGCAGTGTAGGGGGTCGTGCAGGTGGTGGTGTTTCAGGGTTTAGCGCAGAGCATCGGTGTTTGAGCAGTGTTGGGGGTCTTGCTGGGTGTGGAGTTTCAGGGTTTAGGGCAGTGCAGTGGTGTTCGGGCAGTGAAGGGGGTCGTGCTGGGGCTGGTGTTTCAGGGTTTAGGGCAGTGCAGTAGTTTTCGGGCAGTGTAGGGGGTAGTGCTGGGGCTGGTGTTTCAGGGTTTAGGGCAGTGCAGTGGAGTTCGGGCAGTGTTTGGGGTCTTGCTGGGGTGGTGTTTCAGGGTTTAGGGCATTGGTGTTTGGGCAGTGTAGGGGGTCTTGCTGGGGGTAGTGTTCAGGATTTAGGGGAGTGCAGTGGCGTTCGGGCAAGTATTGGGGGTCTTGCTGGGGGTTGTGTTTCATGGTTTAGGGTAGTGGTGTTCGGACAGTGTAGGGGGTCTTGCTGGGGGTGGTGTTTCAGGGTTTAGGGCAGAGCAGTGGTGTTCGGGCAGTGTGGGAGGTCGTGCTGGGGATGGTGTTTCAGGGTTTAAGGCAGTACAGCAGTGTTCTGGCAGTGTGGGGGGTCGTGCTGGGGGTGGTGTTTCAGCGTTTAGGGCAGTGGAGTGGTGTTCGGGCAGTGTTCGGGGTCGTGCTGTTGCTCGTGTTTCTGGGTTTAGGGTAGTGCTGTGGTGTTCGGGCAGTGTAGAGATCGTGCTGGCGCTGGTGTTTCAGGGTTTAGGGCAGTGCAGTGGTGTTCGGGTAGTGTAGGGGGACGTGCTGGGGGTGGTGTTTCAGACTTTAGGGCAGAGCAGTGGTGTTCGGGCAGTGTAGGGCGTCGTGCTGGGTGTGCTGTGTCAGGGTTTAGGCCAGTGCAGTGGTGTTCGGGGAGTGTTGGGGGTTGTACTGGGGCTGGTGTTTCAGGGTGTAGGGCAGTGCAGTGGTGTTCGAGCAGTGTAGGGGGTCATGCTGGGGTGGTGTTTCAGGGTGTAGGGCAGAGCAGTGGTATTCAGGCAGTGTAGGGGGTCATGCTGGGGCTGGTGTTTCAGGATGTAGGGCAGTGCAGTGGTGTTCGGGCAGTGTAGAGGTCGTGCTGGGGCTGGTGTTTCAGGGTTTAGGTCAGTGCAGTGGTATTCAGGGAGTGTAGGGGGTCATGCTGGGGATGGTGTTTCAGGGTTTAGGGCAGTGCAGATGTGTTCGGGGAGTGTAGGGGGTCGTGCTGGGGCTGGTGTTTCAGGGTTTAGGGCAGTACAGTGGTGTTCGGGCAGTGTAGGGGGTTATGCTGGGGGTGGTGTTTCAGGATGTAGAGCAGGGCAGTGGTGTTCGGGCAGTGTAGGGGGTCGTGCAGGGTGTGGTGTTTCAGGGTTTAGGGCAGGGCAGTGGTGTTCGGGCAGTGTAGGGGGTCTTGCAGGTGGTGGTGTTGCAGGGTTTAGGGCAGTGTTGTTCAGGCAGTGTAGGGAGTTGTGCTGGGGCTTGTGTTTCAGGGTTTATGTCAGTGCAGTGGTTTTTGGGCAGTGTAGAGGATCGTGCTGGGGCTGGTATTTCAGGGTTTAGGGCAGTGCAGTCATTTTCGGGCAGTGTAGGGGGTCATGCTTGGGCTGGGGTTTCAAGGTTTAGGGCAGTGCAGTGGTGTTTGGGCAGTGTAGGGGACGTGCTGGGGGTGGTGTTTCAGGGTTTAGGGCAGTGCAGTGGTGTTTGGGCAGTGTAGGGGGTCGTGTAGGGGTAGTCTTCAGGGTTTAGGGGAGTGCAGTGGTGTTCGGGCAAGTATTGGGGGTCTTGCTGGGGGTTGTGTTTCAGGGTTTAGGGTAGTGGTGTTCGGACAGTGTAGGGGGTCTTGCTGGGGGTGGTGTTTCAGGGTTTAGGGCAGAGCAGTGGTGTTCGGGCAGTGTGGGAGGTCGTGCTGGGAGTGGTGTTTCAGGGTTTAGGGCAGTACAGCGGTGTTCTGGCAGTGTGGGGAGTTGTGCTGGGGTTGGTGTTTCAGCGTTTAGGGCAGTGGAGGGGTGTTCGGGGTCATGCTGTTGCTCGTTTTTCAGGGTTTAGGGTAGTGCTGTGGTGTTCGGGCAGTGTAGAGATCATGCTGGGGCTGGTGTTTCAGGGTTTAGGGCAGTGCAGTGGTGTTCGGGTAGTGTAGGGGGATGTGCTGGTGGTGTTGTTTCATGGTTTATGGCAGAGCAGTGGTGTTCGGGCAGAGTAGGGGGACGTGCTGGGGGTGGTGTTTCAGACTTTAGGGCAGAGCAGTGGTGTTTGGGCAGTGTAGGGGGTCGTGCTGGGTGTGCTGTTTCAGGGTTTAGGGCAATGCAGTGGTGTTCGGGGAGTGTAGGGGGTTGTGCTGGGTGTTAGAATCCGGGGTCTCTGGTTGGCGCAGGTATGCACTTGCGACAAGCAGGGTCCCTTTCCTCTAAGTCAGGGCGTAGGATTACCTCTTTAAAAAGAACCCCTGCTCACCCTCTAGGTAACGTGGCGCGAGCAGTCAGGCTAGATTTCCAGAGGGCATTAGGTTAAGCGTTCAAGTTGTCCCACACAATAATCACCACCCCACCACACAAAGACACAAGGCTGTATTTGTATTAAAATAAAGTTCTTTATATAAAAGGTTTCTTTAGGCAGGTTGTCAAAAATACAGTCTTTAACTTAAATAAGGTTCCAGTTACTCTTGAAGGCTTTCAGGCAGTCCACAGTTCTTAAAATGGCAAAATTGTACTTAAAATAGCTTCTTTAGGGTGTCTGTGCGCTTCGTAGCGCCTTGCGTACGCTTCGTACGAGGTTTTGGACGTCACTTGCCGTTTCTCACGCTTCTCGCGTGAGCACGTGTACTCAGGACGTGAACCGTACGGACCGTCCCTTCGTTGGTACGCGTCGTACACGTCCGGTACACCTCTTGCCAAAGCTCACACTTCCCGCGTGAGCGCCGTCAATGTATCTAATGCTGGACGAGCCGTACCTTCGTCGGGACGCCTCGAACAGCTGATTTCGAACCGTACAAAAGCTCACACTTCACGCGTAAGTCGCGTAGCGGGTCTACAGCGCTAGTACGGCCCGAACAAAGCAGCGGACGCGTCCTACTTCAGCGCGCTCGCACACAGTACCTGATTTCTCGCACAAGGGTGATCGCATCAGCTTCAGGGGTCCCTGCAGGAGCGTCCCAAGTCGCGTTGTCGTCCCTCTGAGGCAGTGGGAGGCGGTGCTTCGTGAGGTGCTCCAGGACGGTCTCGGCCACACGATCACGGGCAGAAGCAGGAGGGGCAGCTCGGGGGCAATCTCTTCAGCGCATCGCGCTGTCAGCTTCACGGAGGGGACACACAGTGCGTCACCGGTCTTCACAGGAGCTTCCACGGCCAGGGGGGTCGCAGAGGCTCAGCGCTTGGAGCCGGATGAGTTTCTTTCTTCGCGGTGCGAGCTACGGCTCGGAGGGCAGTTGCTTGCGGTGCTTGGACCAGATGGACAGGTCTTTGCGGTGCTCGCAGTAGCCCCGGTGGCAGATGTCGCGGTGCTCAGAGACGGGGCACCAGGTCCTCAGGGGTCAGCGTCACAGGATCGCTTCCAGCAGCTTTTCCTCTTCTGGGGGGAAGGTAGCGCCCACTGTTCCTGGGGCGCAGTTCAGGGGGCAAGTTCACAACCAAGCCCTTGGAGATTGTTTGAAAGCACAAGTTGATGCAAAGACTTTTCCTCTAGTCTTTTCTTCTCCTTCCAGCAGACAGGCACCCACTGCAGGCCAGTCTCTCAGGCAGAGAGACAGTATTCCTCCTTCAGCTTCTCTAGGTCCTTCTCCTTCAGGCAGAGGTTCGTCTTGGCGCAAACAGGATCTGATTTCTTAGGAGCAGGGCTCCTTCTTTTATAGCACAATTCTTTTGTTCTTTGTCGCCAGGGGGCCTGGGCCTGGCTCAGTCCAGTTTTGGAGCACTTTGTTGTGGTGACTCTGCTCTTTCCTTTCAGCAGCAGGGCAGAGACATCAGCCGCTCCACAGGGGGCGGAGCCGGCATTGTGGTGGCAGAGCACAGGTCTATTCAGAGTCAAAGGTGTACTCCTCCCACCCATCCTGGTGTAATCTCTCTACCCACCACCTGGCAGCCAGCCTGTCTCCTGGAATTCCCCAGCCCTGCTCCTTTACTGTTACTAGGCAGAACACACACACACAGCAGAGGCGGCCTGAAATGGCCAGGTCAGTAAATACTAACTTTCTAAAAGTAGTATTTAGAAACACAGGATATTAAAATAAACTTTACTAAAAGAAGTATTTTATTATTCTGAGTTCAGGCATACTAAACTTGATTTTCTACCATGCTCTCTGAGTCCACTGAGATTACAGTGTGTAGTAATTCCAGCAGCCCATTCTGGCCTATGGAGAGCAGGTAGCCTTCAATAGTGAAAAACGAAAATGGCTGTAATTCACTATTAGGACATGCCACACACATCAGGGCATGTCCTACCTTATACCTACAATGCACCCTGCCCTTGGGCCTACCAGAGGGGTGACTAATATGTAGTTAAGGGAAGGTTTGGGGACTGGTAAGTAGGTGCACTTGCGCAATCAGCGCAACAGTACCAGACCGCGCGCAGGTTCTGCAGTGGCAGACCCTAGACACATTTTACTAGGCCGCTTCGGTGGGTGGCACAACCAGTGCTGCAAGCCCACCAGCAGCATTTGTATTTACAAGCCCTGGCACTCCTGGTGCACTTTACTAGGGGCTGATAGTAAACCAAATAAGCCAAACATGGACACCAATCAATGTATACATTTTACCATAGGGAGAGCATATGCACCATAGCACTGATCAGCAGTGGTAAGGTGCCCATAGTCATAAAACAGCCAACACCAGTTCAGAAAAAATACAGGAGGAAGGCAAAAAGTTTAGGGATGACCCTGCAAAAGGGCCAAGTCCAACACTGGGGCTGGTGTTTCAGGGTGTAGGGCAGTGCAGTGGTGTTCGAGCAGTATAGGGGGTCATGCTGGGGGTGGTGTTTCAGGGTGTAGGGCAGAGCAGTGGTGTTCGGGCAGTGTAGGGGGTCATGCTGGGGCTGGTGTTTCAGGGTGTAGGGCAGTGCAGTGGTGTTCGGGCAGTGTAGGGGGTTGTGCTAGGGATGGTGTTTCAGGGTCTAGGGCAGTGCAGTGGTATTCAGGGAGTGTAGGGGGTCGTGCTGGGGCTGGTGTTTCAGGGTTTAGAACAGTGCAGTTGTGTTCGGGGAGTGTAGGGTGTCGTGCTGGGGCTAGTGTTTCTGGGTTTAGGGGAGTGCAGTGGTGTTCAGGCAGAGTAGGGGGTCATGCTGAGGGTGGAGTTTCAGAGTGTAGGGCAGATCCGTGGTGTTCGGGCAGTGTAGCGGGTCATGCAAGGGGTAGTGTTTCAGGGTTTAGGGCAGGGCAGTGGTGTTCGGGCAGGGTAGGAGGTCTTGCAAGGGGTGGTGTTGCAGGGTTTATGGCAGTGGTGTTCGAGCAGTGTGGGGGGTCTTGCTGGGGGTGGTGTTTCAGGGTTTAGGGCAGTGCAGTGGTGTTCAGGTAGTGTAGGGGGTCGTGCAGGTGGTGGTGTTTCAGGGTTTAGCGCAGAGCATCGGTGTTCGGGCATTGTTGGGGGTCTTGCTGGGGGTGGTGTTTCAGGGTTTAGGACAGTGGTGTTCGGGCAGTTTAGGGGGTCCTGCTGGGGGTGGTGTTTCAGGGTTTAGGGCAGTGCAGTGGTGTTCGGGCAGTGAAGGGGGTCGTGCTGGGGCTGGTGTTTCAGGGTTTAGGGCAGTGCAGTGGTGTTCGGGCAGTGTGGGGGATCGTGCTGGGGCTGGTGTTTCAGGGTTTAGGGCAGTGCAGTGGTGTTCAGGCAGTGGTGTTTCAGGGTTTAGGGCAGTGCAGTGTTGTTCGGGCAGTGTAGAGGTCGTGCTGGGGCTGGTGTTTCAGGGTGTAGGGCAGTGCAGTGGTGTTTGGGCAGTGTGTGGGTCATGCTGAGGCTTGTGTTTCAGGGTTTAGGGCAGAGCAGTGGTGTTCAGGTTGTTTAGGGCGTCGTGCTGGTGCAGGTGTTTTAGGGTTTAGGAGAGAGCAGTGGTGTTTTGGCAGTGTAGTGGGTCGTGCTGGGGGTGGTGTTTCAGGGTTTAGGGCAGTGCAGTGGTGTTCGGGCAGTGTAGTGGGTCATGCTGGGGCTGGTGTGTCAGGGTTTAGGACAGTGCAGTCGTGTTCGGGAACTGTAGGGGGTCATGCTGGGGCTGGTGTTTCAGGGTTTAGGGCAGTGCAGTGGTGTTCGGGCAGTGTAGGGGGTCATGCAGGGGGTGGTCTTCAGGGTTTAGGGGAGTGCAGTGGTGTTCGGGCAGTGTGGGGTGTCGTGCTGGGGGTGGTGTTTAAGGGTTTAGGGCAGTGCAGTGGTGTTCTGGCAGTGTGGGGTGTCATGCTGGGGTGGTGTTTCAGGGTTTAGGGCAGTGTAGGGGTGTTCGGGCAGTGTGGGGTGTTGTGCTGGGGGTGGTGTTTCAGGGTTTAGGGCAGTGTAGTGGTGTTCCGTCAGTGTAGGGGGACGTGCTGGCATTGGTGTTTCATGGTTTAGGGCAGGGCACTGGTCTTCAGGCAGAGTAGGGGGATGTGCTGTGGGTGGTGTTTCAGGGTTTAGGGCAGAGCATTGTTGTTCGGGCAGTGTGGGCGGTCGAGCTGGGGGTGCTTTTTCAGTGTTTAGGGCAGTGCAGTGGTGTTCGGGCAGTGTAGGGGGTTGTGCAGGGGCTGGTGTTTCAGGTGTAGGCCAGTGCAGTGGTGTTTGGGCAGTGTAGGGGGTCATGCTGGAGCTGGTGTTTCAGGGTGTATGGCAGAGAAGTGGTGTTCGGGCAGTGTAGAGGATCGTGCTGGGACTGGTGTTTCAGGGTTTAGGGCAGTGCAGTTGTGTTCGGGGAGTGTAGGGTGTCGTGCTGGGGCTAGTGTTTCTGGGTTTAGGGGAGTGCAGTGGTGTTCGGGCAGAGTAGGGGGTCATGCAAGGGGTAGTGTTTCAGGGTTTAGGGCAGGGCAGTGGTGTTCGGGCAGGGTAGGAGGTCTTGCAAGGGGTGGTGTTGCAGGGTTTATGGCAGTGGTGTTCGAGCAGTGTGGGGGGTCTTGCTGGGGGTGGTGTTTCAGGGTTTAGGGAAGTGCAGTGGTGTTCGGGTAGTGTAGGGGGTCGTGCAGGTGGTGGTGTTTCAGGGTTTAGCGCAGAGCATCGGTGTTCGGGCAGTGTTGGGGGTCTTGCTGGGGGTGGTGTTTCAGGGTTTAGGGCAGTGCAGTGGTGTTCGGGCAGTGAAGGGGGTCGTGCTGGGGCTGGTGTTTCAGGGTGTAGGGCAGTGCAGTGGTTTTCGGGCAGTGTAGGGGGTAGTGCTGGGGCTGGTGTTTCAGGGTTTAGGGCAGTGCAGTGGTGTTCGGGCAGTGTGGGGGATCATGCTGGGGCTGGTGTTTCAGGGTTTAGGGCAGTGCAGTGGTGTTCAGGCAGTGGTGTTTCAGGGTTTAGGGCAGTGCAGTGGTGTTTGGACAGTGTGTGGGTCATGCTGAGGCTTGTGTTTCAGGGTTTAGGGCAGAGCAGTGGTGTTCGGGTTGTTTAGGGCGTCGTGCTGGTGCAGGTGTTTTAGGGTTTAGGAGAGAGCAGTGGTGTTTTGGCAGTGTAGTGGGTCGTGCTGGGGGTGGTGTTTCAGGGTTTAGGGCAGTGCAGTGGTGTTCGGGCAGTGTAGTGGGTCATGCTGGGGCTGGTGTGTCAGGGTTTAGGACAGTGCAGTCGTGTTCGGGAACTGTAGGGGGTCATGCTGGGGCTGGTGTTTCAGGGTTTAGGGCAGTGCAGTGGTGTTCGGGCAGTGTAGGGGGTCATGCAGGGGGTGGTCTTCAGGGTTTAGGGGAGTGCAGTGGTGTTCGGGCAGTGTGGGGTGTCGTGCTGGGGGTGGTGTTTAAGGGTTTAGGGCAGTGCAGTGGTGTTCTGGCAGTGTGGGGTGTCATGCTGGGGTGGTGTTTCAGGGTTTAGGGCAGTGTAGGGGTGTTCGGGCAGTGTGGGGTGTTGTGCTGGGGCTGGTGTTTCAGGGTTTAGGGCAGTGTAGTGGTGTTCCGTCAGTGTAGGGGGACGTGCTGGCATTGGTGTTTCATGGTTTAGGGCAGGGCACTGGTCTTCAGGCAGAGTAGGGGGATGTGCTGTGGGTGGTGTTTCAGGGTTTAGGGCAGAGCATTGTTGTTCGGGCAGTGTGGGCGGTCGAGCTGGGGGTGCTTTTTCAGTGTTTAGGGCAGTGCAGTGGTGTTCGGGCAGTGTAGGGGGTTGTGCAGGGGCTGGTGTTTCAGGGTGTAGGCCAGTGCAGTGGTGTTTGGGCAGTGTAGGGGGTCATGCTGGAGCTGGTGTTTCAGGGTGTATGGCAGAGAAGTGGTGTTCGGGCAGTGTAGAGGATCGTGCTGGGACTGGTGTTTCAGGGTTTAGGGCAGTGCAGTTGTGTTCGGGGAGTGTAGGGTGTCGTGCTGGGGCTAGTGTTTCTGGGTTTAGGGGAGTGCAGTGGTGTTCGGGCAGAGTAGGGGGTCATGCAAGGGGTAGTGTTTCAGGGTTTAGGGCAGGGCAGTGGTGTTCGGGCAGGGTAGGAGGTCTTGCAAGGGGTGGTGTTGCAGGGTTTATGGCAGTGGTGTTCGAGCAGTGTGGGGGGTCTTGCTGGGGGTGGTGTTTCAGGGTTTAGGGAAGTGCAGTGGTGTTCGGGTAGTGTAGGGGGTCGTGCAGGTGGTGGTGTTTCAGGGTTTAGCGCAGAGCATCGGTGTTCGGGCAGTGTTGGGGGTCTTGCTGGGGGTGGTGTTTCAGGGTTTAGGGCAGTGCAGTGGTGTTCGGGCAGTGAAGGGGGTCGTGCTGGGGCTGGTGTTTCAGGGTGTAGGGCAGTGCAGTGGTTTTCGGGCAGTGTAGGGGGTAGTGCTGGGGCTGGTGTTTCAGGGTTTAGGGCAGTGCAGTGGTGTTCGGGCAGTGTGGGGGATCATGCTGGGGCTGGTGTTTCAGGGTTTAGGGCAGTGCAGTGGTGTTCAGGCAGTGGTGTTTCAGGGTTTAGGGCAGTGCAGTGGTGTTTGGGCAGTGTGTGGGTCATGCTGAGGCTTGTGTTTCAGGGTTTAGGGCAGAGCAGTGGTGTTCGGGTTGTTTAGGGCGTCGTGCTGGTGCAGGTGTTTTAGGGTTTAGGAGAGAGCAGTGGTGTTTTGGCAGTGTAGTGGGTCGTGCTGGGGGTGGTGTTTCAGGGTTTAGGGCAGTGCAGTGGTGTTCGGGCAGTGTAGTGGGTCATGCTGGGGCTGGTGTTTCAGGGTTTAGGACAGTGCAGTCGTGTTCGGGTACTGTAGGGGGTCATGCTGGGGCTGGTGTTTCAGGGTTTAGGGCAGTGCAGTGGTGTTCGGGCAGTATAGGGGGTCATGCAGGGGGTGGTCTTCAGGGTTTAGGGCAGTGCAGTGGTGTTCAGGCAGTGGTGTTTCAGGGTTTAGGGCAGTGCAGTGGTGTTTGGGCAGTGTGTGGGTCATGCTGAGGCTTGTGTTTCAGGGTTTAGGGCAGAGCAGTGGTGTTCGTGTTGTTTAGGGCGTCGTGCTGGTGCAGGTGTTTTAGGGTTTAGGAGAGAGCAGTGGTGTTTTGGCAGTGTAGTGGGTCGTGCTGGGGGTGGTGTTTCAGGGTTTAGGGCAGTGCAGTGGTGTTCGGGCAGTGTAGTGGGTCATGCTGGGGCTGGTGTGTCAGGGTTTAGGACAGTGCAGTCGTGTTCGGGTACTGTAGGGGGTCATGCTGGGGCTGGTGTTTCAGGGTTTAGGGCAGTGCAGTGGTGTTCGGGCAGTATAGGGGGTCATGCAGGGGGTGGTCTTCAGGGTTTAGGCGAGTGCAGTGGTGTTCGGGCAGTGTGGGGTGTCGTGCTGGGGGTGGTGTTTAAGGGTTTAGGGCAGTGCAGTAGTGTTCTGGCAGTGTGGGGTGTCATGCTGGGGTGGTGTTTCAGGGTTTAGGGCAGTGTAGGGGTGTTCGGGCAGTGTGGGGTGTTGTGCTGGGGGTGGTGTTTCAGGGTTTAGGGCAGTGTAGTGGTGTTCCGTCAGTGTAGGGGGACGTGCTGGCATTGGTGTTTCATGGTTTAGGGCAGGGCATTGGTCTTCAGGCAGAGTAGGGGGATGTGCTGTGGGTGGTGTTTCAGGGTTTAGGGCAGAGCATTGTTGTTCGGGCAGTGTGGGCAGTCGAGCTGGGGGTGCTTTTTCAGTGTTTAGGGCAGTGCAGTGGTGTTCGGGCAGTGTAGGGGGTTGTGCAGGGGCTGGTGTTTCAGGGTGTAGGCCAGTGCAGTGGTGTTTGGGCAGTGTAGGGGGTCATGCTGGAGCTGGTGTTTCAGGGTGTATGGCAGAGAAGTGGTGTTCGGGCAGTGTAGAGGATCGTGCTGGGACTGGTGTTTCAGGGTTTAGGGCAGTGCAGTCATGTTCGTGCGGTGTAGGGGGTCATGCTTGGGCTGGGGTTTCAGGGTTTATGGCAGTGCAGTGGTGTTCGAGCTGTGTAGGGGGATGTGCTGGGGGTGGTGTTTCAGGGTTTAGGGCAGTGCAGTGGTGTTCGGGCAGTGTAGGGGGTCGTGTAGGGATTGGTCTTCAGGGTTTAGGGGAGTGCAGTGGTGTTCAGGCAAGTATTGGGGGTCTTGCTGGGGGTTGTGTTTCAGGGTTTAGGGTAGTGGTGTTCGGACAGTGTAGGATTTCTTGCTGGGGGTGGTGTTTCAGGGCTTAGGGCAGAGCAGTGGTGTTCGGGCAGTGTGGGAGGTCGTGCAGGGGGTGGTGTTTCAGGGTTTAGGGCAGTACAGCGGTGTTCTGGCAGTGTGGGGGGTCGTGCTGGGGGTGGTGTTTCAGGGTTTAGGGCAGTGCAGTGGTGTTCGGGCAGTGTAGGGGGTCGTGCAGGTGGTGGTGTTTCAGGGTTTAGCGCAGAGCATCGGTGTTTGAGCAGTGTTGGGGGTCTTGCTGGGGGTGGAGTTTCAGGGTTTAGGGCAGTGCAGTGGTGTTCGGGCAGTGAAGGGAGTCGTGCTGGGGCTGGTGTTTCAGGGTTTAGGGCAGTGCATTATTTTTCGGGCAGTGTAGGGGGTAGTGCTGGGGCTGGTGTTTCAGGGTTTAGGGCAGTGCAGTGGAGTTCGGGCAGTGTTTGGGGTCTTGCTGGGGGTGGTGTTTCAGGGTTTAGGGCAGTGGTGTTTGGGCAGTGTAGGGAGTCTTGCTGGGGGTGGTGTTTCAGGGTTTAGGGCAGTGCAGTGGTGTTCGGGCAGTGTAAGGGGTCATGCAGGGGGTGGTCTTCAGGGTTTAGGGGAGTGCAGTGGTGTTCGGGTAGTGTTGGGGGTCTTGCTGGGGGATTTTGTTTCAGGGTTTAGGGCAGTGGTGTTCGGAGAGTGTAGGGGGTCTTGCTGGGGGTGGTGTTTCAGGGTTTAGGGCAGGGCAGTGGTGTTCGGGCAGAGTAGGGGGTCGTGCAGGGAGTGGTGTTTCAGGGTTTAGGGCAGTGCAGTGGTGTTCCGGCAGTGTAGGGCGACGTGCTGGCGTTGATGTTTCATGGTTTAGGGCAGGGCAGTGGTGTTCAGGCAGAGTAGGGGGACGTGCAGTGGGTGGTGTTTCAGGGTTTAGGGCAGAGCAGTGTTGTTCGGGCAGTGTGGGCGGTCGTGCTGGGGGTGTTTTTTTAATGTTTAGGGCAGTGCAGTGGTGTTCAGGCAGTGTAGGGGGTTGTGCAGGGGCTGGTGTTTCAGGGTGTAGGGCAGTGCAGTGGTGTTCGTACAGTGTAGGGGGTCATGCTGGGGCTGGTGTTTCAGGGTGTATGGCAGAGCAGTGGTGTTCGGGCAGTGTAGGGCGTCGTGATGGGGCTGGTGTTTCAGGGTGTAGGGCAGTGCAGTGGTGTTCACGCAGTGTAGGTGGTCCTGCTGGGGCTGGTGTTTCAGGGTTTAGGGCAGTGCAGATGTGTTCGGGGAGTGAAGGGGGTCGTGCTAAGGCTGGTGTTTCAGGGTTTAGGGCAGTACAGTGGTGTTTGGGCAGAGTAGGGGGTTATGCTGGGGGTGGTGTTTCAGGATGTAGAGCAGGGCAGTGGTGTTCGGGCAGTGTAGGGGGTCGTGCAGGGTGTGGTGTTTCAGGGTTTAGGGAAGGGCAGTGGTGTTCGGGCAGTGTAGGGGGTCTTGCTGGTGGTGGTGTTGCAGGGTTTAGGGCAGTGTTGTTCGGGCAGTGTGGGGGGTCTTGCTGGGGGTGGTGTTTCAGGGTTTAGGGCAGTGCAGTGGTGTTCGGGAGGTGTGGGGGTCATGCTGTGGCTGGTGTTTCAGGGTCTAGAGCAGGGCAGTGGTGTTTGGGCAGTGTAGGGAGTTGTGCTGGGGCTGTTGTTTCAGGGTTTATGTCAGTGCAGTGATATTTGGGCAGTGTAGAGGATCGTGTTTCGGCTGGTGTTTCAGGGTTTAGGGCAGTGCAGTCATGTTCGGGCAGTGTAGGGGGTCATGCTTGGGCTGGGGTTTCAGGGTTTAGGGCAGTGCAGTGTTGTTCGGGCAGTGTGGGTGGTCATGCTGGGGGTGCTTTTTCAGTGTTTAGAGCAGTGCAGTGGTGTTTGGGCAGTGTAGGGGGTCATGCTGGGGGTGGTGTTTCAGGGTTTAGGGCAGTGCAGTGGTGTTCGGGAGGTGTGGGGGTCATGCTGGGGCTGGTGTTTCAGGGTCTAGAGCAGGGCAGTGGTGTTCGGGCAGTGTAGGGAGTTGTGCTGGGGCTGGTGTTTCAGGGTTTATGTCAGTGCAGTGGTTTTTGGGCAGTGTAGAGGATCGTGTTTCGGCTGGTGTTTCACGGTTTAGGGCAGTGCAGTCATGTTCGGGCAGTGTAGGGGGTCATGCTTGGGCTGGGGTTTCAGGGTTTAGGGCAGTGCAGTGGTGTTCAGGCTGTGTAGGGGGACGTGCTTGGGTGGTGTTTCAGGGTTTAGGGCAGTGCAGTGATGTTCGGGAGGTGTGGGGGTCATGCTGGGGCTGGTGTTTCAGGGTCTAGAGCAGGGCAGTGGTGTTTGGGCAGTGTAGGGGATTGTGTAGGGGTAGTGTTCAGGGTTTAGGGGAGTGCAGTGGTGTTCGGGCAAGTATTGGGGGTCTTGCTGGGGGTTGTGTTTCAGGGTTTAGGGTAGTGGTTTTTTGACAGTGTAGGGGGTCTTGCTGGGGGTGGTGTTTCAGGGTTTAGGGCAGGGCAGTGGTGTTCGGGCTGTGTGGGAGGTCGTGCTGGGGAGGGTGTTTCAGGGTTTAGGGCAGTACAGCGGTGTTCTGGCAGTGTGGAGGGTCGTGCTGGGGGTGGTGTTTCAGCGTTTAGGGCGGTGGAGTGGTGTTCGGGTGGTGTTCGGGGTCGTGCTGTTGCTCGTGTTTCTGGGTTTAGGGTAGTGCTGTGGTGTTCGGGCAGTGTAGAGATCGTGCTGGGGCTGGTGTTAAAGGGTTTAGGGCAGTGCAGTGGTGTTCGGGTAGTGTAGGGGGACGTGCTGGTGGTGTTGTTTCATGGTTTAGGGCAGAGCAGTGGTGTTCGGGCAGAGTAGGGGGACGTGCTGGGGGTGGTGTTTCAGACTTTAGGGTAGAGCAGTGGTGTTCGGGCAGTGTAGGGGGTCGTGCTGGGTGTGCTGTTTCAGGGTTTAGGGCAGTGCAGTGATGTTCGGGGAGTGTAGGGGGTTGTACTGGGGCTGGTGTTTCAGGGTGTAGGGCAGTGCAGTGGTGTTCGAGCAGTGTAGGGGGTCATGCTGGGGGTGGTGTTTCAGGGTGTAGGTCAGAGAAGTGGTGTTCGGGCAGTGTAGGGGGCCGTGCTGGGGCTGGTGTTTCAGGGTGTAGGGCAGTGCAGTGGTGTTCGGGCAGTGTAGAGGTCGTGCTGGGGCTGGTGTTTCAGGGTTTAGTTCAGTGCAGTGGTATTCAGGGAGTGTAGAGGGTCATGCTGGGGATGGTGTTTCAGGGTTTAGGGCAGTGCAGATGTGTTCGGGGAGTGTAGGGGGTCGTGCTGGGTGGTGGTGTTTCAGGGTTTAAGGCAGTGTGGTGGTGTTCGGGCAGTGTGGGGGATCGTGCTGGGGCTGGTGTTTCAGGGTTTAGGGCAGTGCAGTGGTGTTCAGGCAGTGTGGGGGATCATGGTGGGGCAGGTGTTTCAGGGTTTAGGACAGTGCAGTGGTGTTCAGGCAGTGTAGGGGGCATACTGAGGCTGGTGTTTTAGGGTTTAGAGCAGTACAGTGGTGTTTGGGCAGTGTAGGGGGTCATGCTGGGGCAGGTGTTTCAGGGTTTAGGGCAGTGCAGTAGTGTTCGGGCAGTGTAGGGGGTCGTGCTGGGTCTGGTGTTTCAGGGTTTAGACCAGTGCAGTGTTGTTCGGGCCGTATAGGGGGTCATGCTGGAGCTGGTGTTTCAGGGTTTAGAGCAGGGCAGTGGTGTTCGGGAAGTATAGGGGGTCATGCTGTGGCTGGTGTTTCAGGGTTTAGGGCAGTGCAGTGGTGTTTGTGCAGTGTGTGGGTTGTGCTGTGGCTGGTGTTTCATAGTTTAGGGCAGTGCAATGGTGTTCGCGCAGTGTGGGGGTTCGTGCTGGGGCTGGTGCTTCAGGGTGTAGGGCAGAGCAGTGGTGTTCGGGAAATGTAGGGGGTCGTGCTGGTGCTGGTGTTTCAGGGTATAGGAGAGAGCAGTGGTGTTCAGGCAGTGTAGGGGGTCGTGCTGGGGCTGGTGTTTCAGGGTGTAGGGCAGTGCAGTGGTGTTCGGGGAGTGTAGGGTGTCGTGCTGGAGCTAGTGTTTCAGGGTTTAGGGCAGTGCAGTGGTGTTCGAGCAGTGTAGGGGGTCATGCTGGGGGTGGTGTTTCAGGGTGTAGGGCAGAGCAGTGATGTTCGGGCAGTGTAGGGGGTCGTGCTGGGGCTGGTGTTTCAGGGTGTAGGGCAGTGCAGTGGTGTTAGGGCAGTGTAGGGGTCGTGCTCGAGCTTGTGTTTCAGGGTGTAGGGCAGTGCAGTGGTGTTTGGGCAGTGTAGGGGGTTGTGCTAGGAATGGTGTTTCAGGGTCTAGGGCAGTGCAGTGGTATTCAGGGAGTGTGCTAGAGCTGGTGTTTCAGGGTTTAGACCAGTGCAGTGGTGTTCGGGCAGTGTAGGGGGTTATGCTGGAGCTGGTGTTTCAGGGTTTAGAGCAGTGTAGTGGTGTTCGGGCAGTGTGGGGGATCGTGCTGGGGCTGGTGTTTCAGGGTTTAGAACAGTGCAGTGGTGTTTGGGCAGTGTAGGGGGTCATGCTGGGGAAGGTGTTTCAGGGTTTAGGGCAGTGCAGTGGTGTTCGTTGAGTGTAGGGGGTCGTGCTGGGGCTGGTGTTTCAGGGTTTAGAACAGTGCAGTTGTGTTCGGGGAGTGTAGGGTGTCGTGCTGGGGCTAGTGTTTCAGGGTTTAGGGCAGTGCAGTGGTGTTCATGCAGAGTAGGGGGTCATGCTGGGGGTGGTGTTTCAGGGTGTAGGGCAGAGCAGTGGTGTTCGGGCAGTGTAGCGGGTCGTACAGGGGGTAGTGTTTCAGGGTTTAGGGCAGGGCAGTGGTGTTCGGGCAGTGGAGGGGGTCGTGCTGGGGCTGGTGTTTCAGGGTTTAGAGCAGGGCAGTTGTGTTCGGGCAGTGTAAGGGGTTATGTTAGGGGTGGTGTTTCAGGGTTTAGGGGTGTGCAGTGGTGTTCGGGCAGTGTGTGGGGTCGTGCTGGGTGGTGGTGTTTCAGGGTTTAGGTCAGTGTAGTGGTGTTCGGGCAGTGTGGGGGATCGTGCTGGGGCTGGTGTTTCAGGGTTTAGGGCAGTGCAGTGGTGTTTGGGCAGTGTAGGGGGTCATGCTGGGGAAGGTGTTTCAGGGTTTAGGGCAGTGCAGTGGTGTTCGGTCAGTGTAGGGGGTCGTGCTGGGGCTGGTGTTTCAGGGTTTAGAGCAGGGCAGTGGTGTTCGGGCAGTGTAGGGGGTTATGTAAGGGGTGGTGTTTCAGGGTTTAGGGGAGTGCAGTGGTGTTCGGGCAGTGTGGGGGGGTCCTGCTGGGTGGTGGTGTTTCAGGGTTTAGGATAGTGTAGTTGTGTTCGGGCAGTGAGGGTGATCGTGCTGGGCCTGGTGTTTCAGGGTTTAGTGCAGTGCAGTGGTGTTCGGGCAGTGTGGGGGATCATGGTGGGGCAGGTGTTTCAGGGTTTAGGGCAGTGCAGTAGTGTTCGGGCAGTGTAGGGGGTCATGCTGGGGCTGGTGTTTCAGGGTTTAGAGCAGTGCAGTGGTGTTCAGGCAGTGTAGGGGGTCATGCTGGGTCTGGTGTTTCAGGGTTTAGACCAGTGCAGTGGTGTTCGGGCAGTATAGGGGGTCATGCTGGAGCTGGTGTTTCAGGGTTTAGAGCAGGGCAGTGGTGTTCGGGAAGTGTAGGGGGTCATGCTGGGGCTGTTGTTTCAGGGTTTAGGGCAGTGCAGTGGTGTTTGGGCAGTGTGTGGGTTGTGCTGTGGTTGGTGTTTTTTTGGTTTAGGGCAGTGCAATGGTGTTCGCGCAGTGTAGGGGGTCGTGCTGGGGCTGGTGCTTCAGGGTGTAGGGGAGAGCAGTGGTGTTCGGGAAATGAAGAGGGTCATGCTGGTGCTGGTGTTTCAGGATATAGGAGAGAGCAGTGGTGTTCAGGCAGTGTAGGGGTCGTGCTGGGGCTGGTGTTTCAGGGTGTAGGGCAGTGCAGTGGTGTTCGGGGAGTGTAGGGTGTCGTGCTGGAGCTAGTGTTTCAGGGTTTAGGGAGGTGCAGTGGTATTCGAGCAGTGTAGGGGGTCATGCTGGGGGTGGTGTTTCAGGGTGTAGGGCAGAGCAGTGGTGTTCGGGCAGTGTAGGGGGTCGTGCTGGGGCTGGTGTTATAGGGTGTAGGCCAGTGCAGTGGTGTTCGGGCAGTGTAGGGGTCGTGCTGGAGCTTGTGTTTCAGGGTGTAGGGCAGTGCAGTGGTGTTTGGGCAGTGTAGGGGGTTGTGCTAGGGCTGGTGTATCAAGGTTTAGAACAGTGCAGTTGTGTTCGGGGAGTGTAGGGTGTCGTGCTGGGGCTAGTGTTTCGGGGTTTACGGCAGTGCAGTGGTGTTCATGCAGAGTAGGGGGTCATGCTGGGGGTGGTGTTTCAGGGTGTAGGGCAGAGCATTGGTGTTCAGGCAGTGTAGAGGGTCGTACAGGGGGTAGTGTTTCAGGGTTTAGGGCAGGGCAGGGCAGTGGTGTTCGGGCAGTGTAGGGGGTCTTGCTGGGGGTGGTGTTTCAATGTTTATGGCAGTGCAGTGGTGTTCGGGAGGTGTGGGGGTCATGCTGGGGCTGGTGTTTCAGGGTTTAGGGCAGTGCAGTGGTGTACGGGCAGTGTAGTGGGTCGTGCTGGGGGTGGTGTTTCAGGGTATAAGGCAATGCAGTGGTTTTCAGGCAGTGTAGGGGGTCGTGCAGGTGGTGGTGTTTCAGTGTTTAGTGCAGGGCAGAGGTGTTCATGCAGTTTAGGGGTTCGTGCAGGGGGTGTTGTTTCAGGGTTCAGGGCAGTGCATCAGTGTTCGGGCAGTGTTGGGGGACTTGCTCTGGGTGGTGTTTCAGCGTTTAGGACAGTGGTGTTCAGGCAGTGTTGTGGGTCTTGTAAGGGGTGGTGTTTCAGGGTTTAGGGGAGTACAGTGGCGTTCAGGCAGTTTGGGGGGTCGTGCTGGGTGGTGGTGTTGCAGGGTTTAGGGCAGTGTAGTGGTGTTCGGGCAGTGTGGGGGATCGTGCTGGGGCTGGTGTTTCACGGTTTAGGGCAGTGCAGTGGTGTTCGGGCAGTGTGGGGGATCATGGTGGGGCAGGTGTTTCAGGGTTTAGGGCAGTGCAGTGGTGTTCGGGCAGTGTAGGGTGCGTGCTGAGGCTGGTGTTTTAGGGTTTAGAGCAGTGCAGTGGTGTTTGGGCAGTGTAGGGGGTCATGCCGGGGCAGGTGTTTCAGGGTTTAGGGCAGTGCAGTAGTGTTCGGGCAGTGTAGGGGGTCGTGCTGGGGCTGGTGTTTCATGGTTTAGAGCAGTCCAGTGGTGTTCGGGTATTGTAGGGGGTCATGCTGGGTCTGGTGTTTCAGGGTTTAGACCAGTGCAGTGGTGTTCGGGCAGTATTGGGGTCATTCTGGAGCTGGTGTTTCAGGGTTTAGAGCAGGGCCGTGGTGTTCGGGAAGTGTAGGGGGTTGTGCTGGGGCTGGTGTTTCAGGGTTTAGGGCAGTGCAGTGGTGTCTGGGCACTGTGTGGGTTGTGCTGTGGCTGGTGTTTCATGGTTTAGGTCAGTGCAATGGTGTTCGCGCAGTGTAGGGGGTCGTGCTGGGGCTGGTGCTTCAGGGTGTAGGGCAGAGCAGTGGTGTTCGGGAGATGTAGTGGGTCGTGCTGGTGCTGGTGTTTCAGGGTATAGGAGAGAGCAGTGGTGTTCAGGCAGTGTAGGGGGTCGTGCTGGGGCTGGTGTTTCAGGGTGTAGGGCAGTGCAGTGGTGTTCGGGCAGTGTAGGGGGTCATGCTGTGACTGGTGTTTCAGGGTTTAAAACAGTGCAGTTGTGTTTGGGGAGTGTAGGGTGTCGTGCTGGGGCTAGTATTTCAGGGTTTAGGGCAGTGCAGTGGTGTTCGGGCAGTGTAGGGGTTCGTGCAGGGGGTGGTGTTTCAGGGTTTAGCGCAGAGCATCGGTGTTCGGGCAGAGTTGGGGGTCTTGCTGGGGGTGGTGTTTCAGGGTTTAGGACAGTGCAATGGTGTTCGGGCAGTGAAGGGGGTTGTGCTGGGGCTGGTGTTTCAGGGTTTAAGGCAGTGCAGTGGAATTCAGGCAGTGTAGGGGGTCGTGCAGGTGGTGGTGTTTCAGTGTTTAGGGCAGGGCAGTGGTGTTCAGGCAGTGTAAGGGGTCGTGCAGGGGGTGTTGTTTCAGGGTTCAGGGCAGTGCATCGGTGTTCGGGCAGTGTTGGGGGTCTTGCTCGGGGTGGTTTTTCAGCGTTTACGACAGTGGTGTTCAGGCAGTGTTGTGGGTCTTGTAAGGGGTGGTGTTTCAGGGTTTAGGGCAGTGCAGTGGTGTTCGGGCAGTGTGGGGGATCGTGCTGGTGTTTCAGGGTTTAGGGCAGTGCAGTGGTGTTCGGGCAGTGTAAGGGGTCGTGATGAGGCTGGTGTTTTAGGGTTTAGAGCAGTGCAGTGGTGTTTGGGCAGTGTAGGGGGTCATGCTGGGGAAGTTGTTTCAGGGTTTAGGGCAGTGCAGTGGTGTTCGGTCAGTGTGGGGGGTCGTGCTGGGGCTGGTGTTTCAGGGTTTAGAGCAGGGCAGTGGTGTTCGGGCAGTGTAGGGGGTTATGTAAGGGGTGGTGTTTCAGGGTTTATGGGAGTGCAGTGGTGTTCGGCAGTGTGGGGGGTCGTGCTGGGTGGTGGTGTTTCAGGGTTTAGGGCAGAGTAGTGGTGTTCGGGCAGTGTGGGGGATCGTGCTGGGGCTGGTGTTTCAGGGTTTAGGGCAGTGCAGTGGTGTTCAGGCAGTGTGGGGGATCATGGTGGGGCAGGTGTTTCAGGGTTTAGGACAGTGCAGTGGTGTACAGGCAGTGTAGGGGGCATGCTGAGGCTGGTGTTTTAGGGTTTAGAGCAGTACAGTGGTGTTTGGGCAGTGTAGGGGGTCATGCTGGGGCAGGTGTTTCAGGGTTTAGGGCAGTGCAGTAGTGTTCGGGCAGTGTAGGGGGTCGTGCTGGGTCTGGTGTTTCAGGGTTTAGACCAGTGCAGTGGTGTTCGGGCCGTATAGGGGGTCATGCTGGAGCTGGTGTTTCAGGGTTTAGAGCAGGGCAGTGGTGTTTGGGAAGTGTAGGGGGTCATGCTGGGGCTGGTGTTTCAGGGTTTAGGGCAGTGCAGTGGTGTTTGGGCAGTGTGTGGGTTGTGCTGTGGCTGGTGTTTCATGGTTTAGTGCAGTGCAATGGTGTTCGCGCAGTGTGGGGGGTCATGCTGGGGCTGGTGCTTCAGGGTGTAGGGCAGAGCAGTGGTGTTTGGGAAATGTAGGGGGTCGTGCTGGTGCTGGTGTTTCAGGGTATAGGAGAGAGCAGTGGTGTTCAGGCAGTGTAGGGGGTCGTGCTGCGGCTGGTGATTCAGGGTGTAGGGCAGTGCAGTGGTGTTCGGGGAGTGTAGGGTGTCGTGCTGGAGCTAGTGTTTCAGGGTTTAGGGCAGTGCAGTGGTGTTCGAGCAGTGTAGGGGGTCATGCTGGGGGTGGTGTTTCAGGGTGTAGGGCAGAGCAGTGGTGTTCGGGCAGTGTGGGGGGTCGTGCTGGGGCTTTTGTTTCAGGGTGTAGGGCAGTGCAGTGGTGTTAGGGCAGTGTAGGGGTCGTGCTGGAGCTTGTGTTTCAGGGTGTAGGGCAGTGCAGTGGTGTTTGGGCAGTGTAGGGGGTTGTGCTAGGAATGGTGTTTCTGGGTCTAGGGCAGTGCAGTGGTATTCAGGGAGTGTAGTGGGTCGTGCTGGGGCTGGTGTTTCAGGGTTTAGAACAGTGCAGTTGTGTTCGGGGAGTGTAGGGTGTCATGCTGGGGCTAGTGTTTCAGGGTTTAATGCAGTGCAGTGGTGTTCATGCAGAGTAGGGGGTCATGCTGGGGGTGGTGTTTCAGGGTGTAGGGCAGTGCAGTGGTGTTCAGGCAGTGTGGGGGATCATGGTGGGGCAGGTGTTTCAGAGTTTAGGACAGTGCAGTGGTGTTCAGGCAGTGTAGGGGGCATGCTGAGGCTGGTGTTTTAGGGTTTAGAGCAGTACAGTGGTGTTTGGGCAGTGTAGTGGGTCATGCTGGGGCAGGTGTTTTAGGGTTTAGGGCAGTGCAGTAGTGTTCGGGCAGTGTAGGGGGTCGTGCTGGGTCTGGTGTTTCAGGGTTTAGACCAGTGCAGTGGTGTTCGGGCCGTATAGGGGGTCATGCTGGAGCTGGTGTTTCAGGGTTTAGAGCAGGGCAGTGGTGTTCGGGAAGTGTAGGGGGTCATGCTGGGGCTGGTGTTTCAGGGTTTAGCGCAGTGCAGTGGTGTTTGGGCAGTGTGTGGGTTGTGCTGTGGCTGGTGTTTCATAGTTTAGGGCAGTGCAATGGTGTTCGCGCAGTGTGGGGGTTCGTGCTGGGGCTGGTGCTTCAGGGTGTAGGGCAGAGCAGTGGTGTTCGGGAAATGTAGGGGGTCGTGCTGGTGCTGGTGTTTCAGGGTATAGGAGAGAGCAGTGGTGTTCAGGCAGTGTAGGGGGTCGTGCTGGGGCTGGTGTTTCAGGGTGTAGGGTAGTGCAGTGGTGTTCGGGGAGTGTAGGGTGTCGTGCTGGAGCTAGTGTTTCAGGGTTTAGGGCAGTGCAGTGGTGTTCGAGAAGTGTAGGGGGTCATGCTGGGGGTGGTGTTTCAGGGTGTAGGGCAGAGCAGTGGTGTTCGGGCAGTGTAGGGGGTCGTGCTGGGGCTGGTGTTTCAGGGTGTAGGGCAGTGCAGTGGTGTTAGGGCAGTGTAGGGGTTGTGCTCGAGCTTGTGTTTCAGGGTGTAGGGCAGTGCAGTGGTGTTTGGGCAGTGTAGGGGGTTGTGCTAGGAATGGTGTTTCAGGGTCTAGGGCAGTGCAGTGGTATTCAGGGAGTGTGCTGGGGCTGGTGTTTCAGGGTTTAGACCAGTGCAGTGGTGTTAGGGCAGTATAGGGGGTCATGCTGGAGCTGGTGTTTCAGGGTTTAGAGCAGTGTAGTGGTGTTCGGGCAGTGTGGGGGATCGTGCTGGGGCTGGTGTTTCAGGGTTTAGAACAGTGCAGTGGTGTTTGGGCAGTGTAGGGGGTCATGCTGGGGAAGGTGTTTCAGGGTTTAGGGCAGTGCAGTTGTGTTCGGTCAGTGTAGGGGGTCGTGCTGGGGCTGGTGTTTCAGGGTTTAGAACAGTGCAGTTGTGTTCGGGGAGTGTAGGGTGTCGTGCTGGGGCTAGTGTTTCAGGGTTTAGGGCAGTGCAGTGGTGTTCATGCAGAGTAGGGGGTCATGCTGGGGGTGGTGTTTCAGGGTGTAGGGCAGAGCAGTGGTGTTCGGGCAGTGTAGCGGGTCGTACAGGGGGTAGTGTTTCAGGGTTTAGGGCAGGGCAGTGGTGTTCGGGCAGTGGAGGGGGTTGTGCTGGGTCTGGTGTTTCAGGGTTTAGAGCAGGGCAGTTGTGTTCGGGCAGTGTAAGGGGTTATGTAAGGGGTGGTGTTTCAGGGTTTAGGGGTGTGCAGTGGTGTTCGGGCAGTGTGGGGGTCGTGCTGGGAGGTGGTGTCTCAGGGTTTATGTCAGTGTAGTGGTGTTCGGGCAGTGTGGGGGATCGTGCTGGGGCTGGTGTTTCAGGGTTTAGGGCAGTGCAGTGGTGTTTGGGCAGTGTAGGGGGTCATGCTGGGGAAGGTGTTTCAGGGTTTAGGGCAGTGCAGTGGTGTTCGGTCAGTGTAGGGGGTCGTGCTGGGGCTGGTGTTTCAGGGTTTAGAGCAGGGCAGTGGTGTTCGGGCTGTGTAGGGGGTTATGTAAGGGGTGGTGTTTCAGGGTTTAGGGGAGTGCAGTGGTGTTCGGGCAGTGTGGGGGGGTCCTGCTGGGTGGTGGTGTTTCAGGGTTTAGGGCAGTGTAGTGGTGTTCGGGCAGTGTGGGGGATCGTGCTGGGGCTGGTGTTTCAGGGTTTAGTGCAGTGCAGTGGTGTTCGGGCAGTGTGGGGGATCATGGTGGGGCAGGTGTTTCAGGGTTTAGGGCAGTGCAGTAGTGTTCGGGCAGTGTAGGGGGTCATGCTGGGGCTGGTGTTTCAGGGTTTAGAGCAGTGCAGTGGTGTTCGGGCAGTGTAGGGGGTCATGCTGGGTCTGGTGTTTCAGGGTTTAGACCAGTGCAGTGGTGTTCGGGCAGTATAGGGGGTCATGCTGGAGCTGGTGTTTCAGGGTTTAGAGCAGGGAAGTGGTGTTCGGGAAGTGTAGGGGGTCATGCTGGGGCTGGTGTTTCAGGGTTTAGGGCAGTGCAGTGGTGTTTGGGCAGTGTGTGGGTTATGCTGTGGTTGGTGTTTCATGGTTTAGGGCAGTGCAATGGTGTTCGCGCAGTGTAGGGGTTCGTGCTGGGGCTGGTGCTTCAGGGTGTAGGGGAGAGCAGTGGTGTTCGGGAAATGAAGAGGGTCATGCTGGTGCTGGTGTTTCAGGGTATAGGAGAGAGCAGTGGTGTTCAGGCAGTGTAGGGGTCGTGCTGGGGCTGGTGTTTCAGGGTGTAGGGCAGTGCAGTGGTGTTCGGGGAGTGTAGGGTGTCGTGCTGGAGCTAGTGTTTCAGGGTTTAGGGCAGTGCAGTGGTATTCGAGCAGTGTAGGGGGTCATGCTGGGGGTGGTGTTTCAGGGTGTAGGGCAGAGCAGTGGTGTTCGGGCAATGTAGGGGGTCGTGCTGGGGCTGGTGTTATAGGGTGTAGGGCAGTGCAGTGGTGTTCGGGCAGTGTAGGGGTCGCGCTGGAGCTTGTGTTTCAGGGTGTAGGGCAGTGCAGTGGTGTTTGGGCAGTGTAGGGGGTTGTGCAAGGGCTGGTGTATCAAGGTTTAGAACAGTGCAGTTGTGTTCGGGGAGTGTAGGGTGTCGTGCTGGGGCTAGTGTTTCAGGGTTTACGGCAGTGCAGTGGTGTTCATGCAGAGTAGGGGGTCATGCTGGGGGTGGTGTTTCAGGGTGTAGGGCAGAGCATTGGTGTTCGGGCAGTGTAGAGGGTCGTACAGGGTGTAGTGTTTCAGGGTTTAGGGCAGGGCAGGGCAGTGGAGTTCGGGCAGTGTAGGGGGTCTTGCTGGGGGTGGTGTTTCAATGTTTATGGCAGTGCAGTGGTGTTCGGGAGGTGTAGGGGTCATGCTGGGGCTGGTGTTTCAGGGTTTAGGGCAGTGCAGTGGTGTACGGGCAGTGTAGTGGGTCGTGCTGGGGGTGGTGTTTCAGGGTATAAGGCAATGCAGTGGTTTTAAGGCAGTGTAGGGGGTCGTGCAGGTGGTGGTGTTTCAGTGTTTAGGGCAGGGCAGAGGTGTTCAGGCAGTTTAGGGGGTCGTGCAGGGGGTGTTGTTTCAGGGTTCAGGGCAGTGCATCAGTGTTCGGGCAGTGTTGGGGGACTTGCTCGGGGTGGTGTTTTAGCGTTTAGGACAGTGGTGTTCAGGCAGTGTTGTGGGTCTTGTAAGGGGTGGTGTTTCAGGGTTTAGGGGAGTACAGTGGCATTCGGGCAGTTTGGGGGATCGTGCTGGGTGGTGGTGTTGCAGGGTTTAGGGCAGTGTAGTGGTGTTCGGGCAGTGTGGGGGATCGTGCTGGGGCTGGTGTTTCACGGTTTAGGGCAGTGCAGTGGTGTTCGGGCAGTGTGGGGGATCATGGTGGGGCAGGTGTTTCAGGGTTTAGGGCAGTGCAGTGGTGTTCGGGCAGTGTAGGGGGCGTGCTGAGGCTGGTGTTTTAGGGTTTAGAGCAGTGCAGTGGTGTTTGGACAGTGTAGGGGGTCATGCTGGGGCAGGTGTTTCAGGGTTTAGGGCAGTGCAGTAGTGTTCGGGCAGTGTAGGGGGTCGTGCTGGGGCTGGTGTTTCATGGTTTAGAGCAGTCCAGTGGTGTTCGGGTATTGTAGGGGGTCATGCTGGGTCTGGTGTTTCAGGGTTTAGACCAGTGCAGTGGTGTTCGGGCAGTATTGGGGTCATTCTGGAGCTGGTGTTTCAGGGTTTAGAGCAGGGCCGTGGTGTTCGGGAAGTGTAGGGGGTTGTGCTGGGGCTGGTGTTTCAGGGTTTAGGGCAGTGCAGTGGTGTTTGGGCACTGTGTGGGTTGTGCTGTGGCTGGTGTTTCATGGTTTAGGTCAGTGCAATGGTGTTCGCGCAGTGTAGGGGGTCGTGCTGGGGCTGGTGCTTCAGGGTGTAGGGCAGAGCAGTGGTGTTCGGGAAATGTAGTGGGTCGTGCTGGTGCTGGTGTTTCAGGGTATAGGAGAGAGCAGTGGTGTTCAGGCAGTGTAGGGGGTCGTGCTGGGGCTGGTGTTTCAGGGTGTAGGGCAGTGCAGTGGTGTTCGGGCAGTGTAGGGGGTCATGCTGGGACTGGTGTTTCAGGGTTTAAAACAGTGCAGTTGTGTTCGGGGAGTGTAGGGTGTCGTGCTGGGGCTAGTATTTCAGGGTTTAGGGCAGTGCAGTGCTGTTCGGGCAGTGTAGGGGTTCGTGCAGGGGGTGGTGTTTCAGGGTTTAGCGCAGAGCATCGGTGTTCGGGCAGAGTTGGGGGTCTTGCTGGGGGTGGTGTTTCAGGGTTTAGGACAGTGGTGTTCGGGCAGTGTAGGGGGTCCTGCTGGAGGTGGTGTTTCAGGGTTTAGGGCAGTGCAATGGTGTTCGGGCAGTGAAGGGGGTCGTGCTGGGGCTGGTGTTTCAGGGTTTAAGGCAGTGCAGTGGAATTCAGGCAGTGTAGGGGGTCGTGCAGGTGGTGGTGTTTCAGTGTTTAGGGCAGGGCAGTGGTGTTCAGGCAGTGTAAGGGGTCGTGCAGGGGGTGTTGTTTCAGGGTTCAGGGCAGTGCATCGGTGTTCGGGCAGTGTTGGGGGTCTTGCTCGGGGTGGTTTTTCAGCGTTTAGGACAGTGGTGTTCAGGCAGTGTTGTGGGTCTTGTAAGGGGTGGTGTTTCAGGGTTTAGGGCAGTGCAGTGGTGTTCGGGCAGTGTGGGGGATCGTGCTGGGGCTGGTGTTTCAGGGTTTAGGGCAGTGCAGTGGTGTTCGGGCAGTGTAAGGGGTCGTGCTGAGGCTGGTGTTTTAGGGTTTAGAGCAGTGCAGTGGTGTTTGGGCAGTGTAGGGGGTCATGCTGGGGAAGTTGTTTCAGGGTTTAGGGCAGTGCAGTGGTGTTCGGTCAGTGTGGGGGGTCGTGCTGGGGCTGGTGTTTCAGGGTTTAGAGCAGTGCAGTGGTGTTCGGGCAGTGTAGGGGGTTATGTAAGGGGTGGTGTTTCAGGGTTTAGGGGAGTGCAGTGGTGTTCGGCAGTGTGGGGGGTCGTGCTGGGTGGTGGTGTTTCAGGGTTTAGGGCAGTGTAGTGGTGTTCGGGCAGTGTGGGGGATCGTGCTGGGGCTGGTGTTTCAGGGTTTAGGGCAGTGCAGTGGTGTTCAGGCAGTGTAGGGGGCATGCTGAGGCTGGTGTTTTAGGGTTTAGAGCAGTACAGTGGTGTTTGGGCAGTGTAGGGGGTCATGCTGGGGCAGGTGTTTGAGGGTTTAGGGCAGTGCAGTAGTGTTCGGGCAGTGTAGGGGGTCGTGCTGGGTCTGGTGTTTCAGGGTTTAGACCAGTGCAGTGGTGTTCGGGCCGTATAGGGGGTCATGCTGGAGCTGGTGTTTCAGGGTTTAGGGCAGTGCAGTGGTGTTTGGGCAGTGTGTGGGTTGTGCTGTGGCTGGTGTTTCATGGTTTAGGGCAGTGCAATGGTGTTCGCGCAGTGTGGGGGGTCGTGCTGGGGCTGGTGTTTCAGGGTTTAGGGCAGTGCAGTGGTGTTTGGGCAGTGTGTGGGTTGTGCTGTGGCTGGTGTTTCATGGTTTAGGGCAGTGCAATGGTGTTTGCGTAGTGTGGGGGGTCGTGCTGGGGCTGGTGCTTCAGGGTGTAGGGCAGAGCAGTGGTGTTTGGGAAATGTAGGGGGTCGTGCTGGTGCTGGTGTTTCAGGGTATAGGAGAGAGCAGTGGTGTTCAGGCAGTGTAGGAGGTCGTGCTGCGGCTGGTGTTTCAGGGTGTAGGGCAGTGCAGTGGTGTTCGGGGAGTGTAGGGTGTCGTGCTGGAGCTAGTGTTTCAGGGTTTAGGGCAGTGCAGTGATGTTCGAGCAGTGTAGGGGGTCATGCCGGGGGTGGTGTTTCAGGGTGTAGGGCAGAGCAGTGGTGTTCGGGCAGTGTAGGGGGTCGTGCTGGGGCTTTTGTTTCAGGGTGTAGGGCAGTGCAGTGGTGTTAGGGCAGTGTAGGGGTCGTGCTGGAGCTTGTGTTTCAGGGTGTAGGGCAGTGCAGTGGTGTTTGGGCAGTGTAGGGGGTTGTGCTAGGAATGGTGTTTCTGGGTCTAGGGCAGTGCAGTGGTATTCAGGGAGTGTAGTGGGTCGTGCTGGGGCTGGTGTTTCAGGGTTTAGAACAGTGCAGTTGTGTTCGGGGAGTGTAGGGTGTCGTGCTGGGGCTAGTGTTTCAGGGTTTAGGGCAGTGCAGTGGTGTTCATGCAGAGTAGGGGGTCATGCTGGGGGTGGTGTTTCAGGGTGTAGGGCAGTGCAGTGGTGTTCAGGCAGTGTGTGGGATCATGGTGGGGCAGGTGTTTCAGGGTTTAGGACAGTGCAGTGGTGTTCAGGCAGTGTAGGGGGCATGCTGAGGCTGGTGTTTTAGGGTTTAGAGCAGTACAGTGGTGTTTGGGCAGTGTAGTGGGTCATGCTGGGGCAGGTGTTTCAGGGTTTAGGGCAGTGCAGTAGTGTTCGGGCAGTGTAGGGGGTCGTGCTGGGTCTGGTGTTTCAGGGTTTAGACCAGTGCAGTGGTGTTCGGGCCGTATAGGGGGTCATGCTGGAGCTGGTGTTTCAGGGTTTAGAGCAGGGCAGTGGTGTTCGGGAAGTGTAGGGGGTCATGCTGGGGCTGGTGTTTCAGGGTTTAGGGCAGTGCAGTGGTGTTTGGGCAGTGTGTGGGTTGTGCTGTGGCTGGTGTTTCATGGTTTAGGGCAGTGCAATGGTGTTCGCGCAGTGTGGGGGTTCGTGCTGGGGCTGGTGCTTCAGGGTGTAGGGCAGAGCAGTGGTGTTCGGGAAATGTAGGGGGTCGTGCTGGTGCTGGTGTTTCAGGGTATAGGAGAGAGCAGTGGTGTTCAGGCAGTGTAGGGGGTCGTGCTGGGGCTGGTGTTTCAGGGTGTAGGGCAGTGCAGTGGTGTTCGGGGAGTGTAGGGTGTCGTGCTGGAGCTAGTCGTTCAGGGTTTAGGGCAGTGCAGTGGTGTTCGAGCAGTGTAGGGGGTCATGCTGGGGGTGGTATTTCAGGGTGTAGGGCAGAGCAGTGGTGTTCGGGCAGTGTAGGGGGTCGTGCTGGGGCTGGTGTTTCATGGTTTAGAGCAGTCCAGTGGTGTTCGGGTATTGTAGGGGGTCATGCTGGGTCTGGTGTTTCAGGGTTTAGACCAGTGCAGTGGTGTTCGGGCAGTATTGGGGTCATTCTGGAGCTGGTGTTTCAGGGTTTAGAGCAGGGCCGTGGTGTTCGGGAAGTGTAGGGGGTTGTGCTGGGGCTGGTGTTTCAGGGTTTAGGGCAGTGCAGTGGTGTTTGGGCACTGTGTGGGTTGTGCTGTGGCTGGTGTTTCATGGTTTAGGTCAGTGCAATGGTGTTCGCGCAGTGTAGGGGGTCGTGCTGGGGCTGGTGCTTCAGGGTGTAGGGCAGAGCAGTGGTGTTCGGGAAATGTAGTGGGTCGTGCTGGTGCTGGTGTTTCAGGGTATAGGAGAGAGCAGTGGTGTTCAGGCAGTGTAGGGGGTCGTGCTGGGGCTGGTGTTTCAGGGTGTAGGGCAGTGCAGTGGTGTTCGGGCAGTGTAGGGGGTCATGCTGGGACTGGTGTTTCAGGGTTTAAAACAGTGCAGTTGTGTTCGGGGAGTGTAGGGTGTCGTGCTGGGGCTAGTATTTCAGGGTTTAGGGCAGTGCAGTGCTGTTCGGGCAGTGTAGGGGTTCGTGCAGGGGGTGGTGTTTCAGGGTTTAGCGCAGAGCATCGGTGTTCGGGCAGAGTTGGGGGTCTTGCTGGGGGTGGTGTTTCAGGGTTTAGGACAGTGGTGTTCGGGCAGTGTAGGGGGTCCTGCTGGAGGTGGTGTTTCAGGGTTTAGGGCAGTGCAATGGTGTTCGGGCAGTGAAGGGGGTCGTGCTGGGGCTGGTGTTTCAGGGTTTAAGGCAGTGCAGTGGAATTCAGGCAGTGTAGGGGGTCGTGCAGGTGGTGGTGTTTCAGTGTTTAGGGCAGGGCAGTGGTGTTCAGGCAGTGTAAGGGGTCGTGCAGGGGGTGTTGTTTCAGGGTTCAGGGCAGTGCATCGGTGTTCGGGCAGTGTTGGGGGTCTTGCTCGGGGTGGTTTTTCAGCGTTTAGGACAGTGGTGTTCAGGCAGTGTTGTGGGTCTTGTAAGGGGTGGTGTTTCAGGGTTTAGGGCAGTGCAGTGGTGTTCGGGCAGTGTGGGGGATCGTGCTGGGGCTGGTGTTTCAGGGTTTAGGGCAGTGCAGTGGTGTTCGGGCAGTGTAAGGGGTCGTGCTGAGGCTGGTGTTTTAGGGTTTAGAGCAGTGCAGTGGTGTTTGGGCAGTGTAGGGGGTCATGCTGGGGAAGTTGTTTCAGGGTTTAGGGCAGTGCAGTGGTGTTCGGTCAGTGTGGGGGGTCGTGCTGGGGCTGGTGTTTCAGGGTTTAGAGCAGTGCAGTGGTGTTCGGGCAGTGTAGGGGGTTATGTAAGGGGTGGTGTTTCAGGGTTTAGGGGAGTGCAGTGGTGTTCGGCAGTGTGGGGGGTCGTGCTGGGTGGTGGTGTTTCAGGGTTTAGGGCAGTGTAGTGGTGTTCGGGCAGTGTGGGGGATCGTGCTGGGGCTGGTGTTTCAGGGTTTAGGGCAGTGCAGTGGTGTTCAGGCAGTGTAGGGGGCATGCTGAGGCTGGTGTTTTAGGGTTTAGAGCAGTACAGTGGTGTTTGGGCAGTGTAGGGGGTCATGCTGGGGCAGGTGTTTGAGGGTTTAGGGCAGTGCAGTAGTGTTCGGGCAGTGTAGGGGGTCGTGCTGGGTCTGGTGTTTCAGGGTTTAGACCAGTGCAGTGGTGTTCGGGCCGTATAGGGGGTCATGCTGGAGCTGGTGTTTCAGGGTTTAGGGCAGTGCAGTGGTGTTTGGGCAGTGTGTGGGTTGTGCTGTGGCTGGTGTTTCATGGTTTAGGGCAGTGCAATGGTGTTCGCGCAGTGTGGGGGGTCGTGCTGGGGCTGGTGTTTCAGGGTTTAGGGCAGTGCAGTGGTGTTTGGGCAGTGTGTGGGTTGTGCTGTGGCTGGTGTTTCATGGTTTAGGGCAGTGCAATGGTGTTTGCGTAGTGTGGGGGGTCGTGCTGGGGCTGGTGCTTCAGGGTGTAGGGCAGAGCAGTGGTGTTTGGGAAATGTAGGGGGTCGTGCTGGTGCTGGTGTTTCAGGGTATAGGAGAGAGCAGTGGTGTTCAGGCAGTGTAGGAGGTCGTGCTGCGGCTGGTGTTTCAGGGTGTAGGGCAGTGCAGTGGTGTTCGGGGAGTGTAGGGTGTCGTGCTGGAGCTAGTGTTTCAGGGTTTAGGGCAGTGCAGTGATGTTCGAGCAGTGTAGGGGGTCATGCCGGGGGTGGTGTTTCAGGGTGTAGGGCAGAGCAGTGGTGTTCGGGCAGTGTAGGGGGTCGTGCTGGGGCTTTTGTTTCAGGGTGTAGGGCAGTGCAGTGGTGTTAGGGCAGTGTAGGGGTCGTGCTGGAGCTTGTGTTTCAGGGTGTAGGGCAGTGCAGTGGTGTTTGGGCAGTGTAGGGGGTTGTGCTAGGAATGGTGTTTCTGGGTCTAGGGCAGTGCAGTGGTATTCAGGGAGTGTAGTGGGTCGTGCTGGGGCTGGTGTTTCAGGGTTTAGAACAGTGCAGTTGTGTTCGGGGAGTGTAGGGTGTCGTGCTGGGGCTAGTGTTTCAGGGTTTAGGGCAGTGCAGTGGTGTTCATGCAGAGTAGGGGGTCATGCTGGGGGTGGTGTTTCAGGGTGTAGGGCAGTGCAGTGGTGTTCAGGCAGTGTGTGGGATCATGGTGGGGCAGGTGTTTCAGGGTTTAGGACAGTGCAGTGGTGTTCAGGCAGTGTAGGGGGCATGCTGAGGCTGGTGTTTTAGGGTTTAGAGCAGTACAGTGGTGTTTGGGCAGTGTAGTGGGTCATGCTGGGGCAGGTGTTTCAGGGTTTAGGGCAGTGCAGTAGTGTTCGGGCAGTGTAGGGGGTCGTGCTGGGTCTGGTGTTTCAGGGTTTAGACCAGTGCAGTGGTGTTCGGGCCGTATAGGGGGTCATGCTGGAGCTGGTGTTTCAGGGTTTAGAGCAGGGCAGTGCTGTTCGGGAAGTGTAGGGGGTCATGCTGGGGCTGGTGTTTCAGGGTTTAGGGCAGTGCAGTGGTGTTTGGGCAGTGTGTGGGTTGTGCTGTGGCTGGTGTTTCATGGTTTAGGGCAGTGCAATGGTGTTCGCGCAGTGTGGGGGTTCGTGCTGGGGCTGGTGCTTCAGGGTGTAGGGCAGAGCAGTGGTGTTCGGGAAATGTAGGGGGTCGTGCTGGTGCTGGTGTTTCAGGGTATAGGAGAGAGCAGTGGTGTTCAGGCAGTGTAGGGGGTCGTGCTGGGGCTGGTGTTTCAGGGTGTAGGGCAGTGCAGTGGTGTTCGGGGAGTGTAGGGTGTCGTGCTGGAGCTAGTCGTTCAGGGTTTAGGGCAGTGCAGTGGTGTTCGAGCAGTGTAGGGGGTCATGCTGGGGGTGGTATTTCAGGGTGTAGGGCAGAGCAGTGGTGTTCGGGCAGTGTAGGGGGTCGTGCTGGGGCTGGTGTTTCAGGGTGTAGGGCAGTGCAGTGGTGTTAGGGCAGTGTAGGGGTTGTGCTGGAGCTTGTGTTTCAGGGTGTAGGGCAGTGCAGTGGTGTTTGGGCAGTGTAGGGGGTTGTGCTAGGAATGGTGTTTCAGGGTCTAGGGCAGTGCAGTGGTATTCAGGGAGTGTAGTGGGTCGTGCTGGGGCTGGTGTTTCAGCGTTTAGAACAGTGCAGTTGTGTTCGGGGAGTGTAGGGTGTCGTGCTGGGGCTAGTGTTTCAGGGTTTAGGGCAGTGCAGTGGTGTTCATGCAGAGTAGGGGGTCATGCTGGGGGTGGTGTTTCAGGGTGTAGGGCAGAGCAGTGGTGTTCGGGCAGTGTAGCGGGTCGTACAGGGGGTAGTGTTTCAGGGTTTAGGGCAGGGCAGTGGTGTTCGGGCAGTGGAGGGGGTCGTGCTGGGGCTGGTGTTTCAGGGTTTAGAGCAGGGCAGTTGTGTTCGGGCAGTGTAAGGGGTTATGTAAGGGGTGGTGTTTCAGGGTTTAGGGGTGTGCAGTGGTGTTCTGGCAGTGTGGGGGGTCGTGCTGGGTGGTGGTGTTTCAGTTTTTAGGTCAGTGTAGTGGTGTTCGGGCAGTGTGGGGGATCGTGCTGGTGTTTCAGGGTTTAGGGCAGTGCAGTGGTGTTTGGGCAGTGTAGGGGGTCATGCTGGGGAAGGTGTTTCAGGGTTTAGGGCAGTGCAGTGGTGTTCGGTCAGTGTAGGGGGTCGTGCTGGGGCTGGTGTTTCAGGGTTTAGAGCAGGGCAGTGGTGTTCGGGCAGTGTAGGGGGTTATGTAAGGGGTGGTGTTTCAGGGTTTAGGGGAGTGCAGTGGTGTTCGGGCAGTGTGGGGGGGTCGTGCTGGGTGGTGGTGTTTCAGGGTTTAGGGCAGTGTAGTGGTGTTCGGGCAGTGTGGGGGATCGTGCTGGGGCTGTTGTTTCAGGGTTTAGGGCAGTGCAGTGGTGTTCGGGCAGTGTGGGGGATCATGGTGGGGCAGGTGTTTCAGGGTTTAGGACAGTGCAGTGGTGTTCGGGCAGTGTAGGCGGTCGTGTTGAGGCTGGTGTTTTAGGGTTTAGAGCAGTGCAGTGGTGTTTGGGCAGTGTAGGGGGTCATGCTGGGGCAGGTGTTTCAGGGTTTAGGGCAGTGCAGTAGTGTTCGGGCAGTGTAGGGGGTCATGCTGCGGCTGGTGTTTCAGGGTTTAGAGCAGTGCAGTGGTGTTCGGGCAGTGTAGGGGGTCATGCTGGGTCTGGTGTTTCAGGGTTTAGACCAGTGCAGTGGTGTTCGGGCAGTGTAAGGGGTCGTGATGAGGCTGGTGTTTTAGGGTTTAGAGCAGTGCAGTGGTGTTTGGGCAGTGTAGGGGGTCATGCTGGGGAAGTTGTTTCAGGGTTTAGGGCAGTGCAGTGGTGTTCGGTCAGTGTGGGGGGTCGTGCTGGGGCTGGTGTTTCAGGGTTTAGAGCAGGGCAGTGGTGTTCGAGCAGTGTAGGGGGTCATGCTGGGGGTGGTATTTCAGGGTGTAGGGCAGAGCAGTGGTGTTTGGGCAGTGTAGGGGGTCGTGCTGGGGCTGGTGTTTCAGGGTGTAGGGCAGTGCAGTGGTGTTAGGGCAGTGTAGGGGTCGTGCTGGAGCTTGTGTTTCAGGGTGTAGGGCAGTGCAGTGGTGTTTGGGCAGTGTAGGGGGTTGTGCTAGGAATGGTGTTTCAGGGTCTAGGGCAGTGCAGTGGTATTCAGGGAGTGTAGTGGGTCGTGCTGGGGCTGGTGTTTCAGGGTTTAGAACAGTGCAGTTGTGTTCGGGGAGTGTAGGGTGTCGTGCTGGGGCTAGTGTTTCAGGGTTTAGGGCAGTGCAGTGGTGTTCATGCAGAGTAGGGGGTCATGCTGGGGGTGGTGTTTCAGGGTGTAGGGCAGAGCAGTGGTGTTCGGGCAGTGTAGCGGGTCGTACAGGGGGTAGTGTTTCAGGGTTTAGGGCAGGGCAGTGGTGTTCGGGCAGTGGAGGGGGTCGTGCTGGGGCTGGTGTTTCAGGGTTTAGAGCAGGGCAGTTGTGTTTGGGCAGTGTAAGGGGTTATGTAAGGGGTGGTGTTTCAGGGTTTAGGGGTGTGCAGTGGTGTTCGGGCAGTGTGGGGGGTCGTGCTGGGTGGTGGTGTTTCAGTTTTTAGGTCAGTGTAGTGGTGTTCGGGCAGTGTGGGGGATCGTGCTGGTGTTTCAGGGTTTAGGGCAGTGCAGTGGTGTTTGGGCAGTGTAGGGGGTCATGCTGGGGAAGGTGTTTCAGGGTTTAGGGCAGTGCAGTGGTGTTCGGTCAGTGTAGGGGGTCGTGCTGGGGCTGGTGTTTCAGGGTTTAGAGCAGGGCAGTGGTGTTCGGGCAGTGTAGGGGGTTATGTAAGGGGTGGTGTTTCAGGGTTTAGGGGAGTGCAGTGGTGTTCGGGCAGTGTGGGGGGGTCGTGCTGGGTGGTGGTGTTTCAGGGTTTAGGGCAGTGTAGTGGTGTTCGGGCAGTGTGGGGGATCGTGCTGGGGCTGTTGTTTCAGGGTTTAGGGCAGTGCAGTGGTGTTCGGGCAGTGTGGGGGATCATGGTGGGGCAGGTGTTTCAGGGTTTAGGACAGTGCAGTGGTGTTCGGGCAGTGTAGGCGGTCGTGTTGAGGCTGGTGTTTTAGTGTTTAGAGCAGTGCAGTGGTGTTTGGGCAGTGTAGGGGGTCATGCTGGGGCAGGTGTTTCAGGGTTTAGGGCAGTGCAGTAGTGTTCGGGCAGTGTAGGGGGTCATGCTGCGGCTGGTGTTTCAGGGTTTAGAGCAGTGCAGTGGTGTTCGGGCAGTGTAGGGGGTCATGCTGGGTCTGGTGTTTCAGGGTTTAGACCAGTGCAGTGGTGTTCGGGCAGTGTAAGGGGTCGTGATGAGGCTGGTGTTTTAGGGTTTAGAGCAGTGCAGTGGTGTTTGGGCAGTGTAGGGGGTCATGCTGGGGAAGTTGTTTCAGGGTTTAGGGCAGTGCAGTGGTGTTCGGTCAGTGTGGGGGGTCGTGCTGGGGCTGGTGTTTCAGGGTTTAGAGCAGGGCAGTGATGTTCGGGCAGTGTAGGGGGTTATGTAAGGGGTGGTGTTTCAGGGTTTATGGGAGTGCAGTGGTGTTCGGCAGTGGGGGGGGTCGTGCTGGGTGGTGGTGTTTCAGGGTTTAGGGCAGAGTAGTGGTGTTCGGGCAGTGTGGGGGATCGTGCTGGGGCTGGTGTTTCAGGGTTTAGGGCAGTGCAGTGGTGTTCAGGCAGTGTGGGGGATCATGGTGGGGCAGGTGTTTCAGGGTTTAGGACAGTGCAGTGGTGTACAGGCAGTGTAGGGGGCATGCTGAGGCTGGTGTTTTAGGGTTTAGAGCAGTACAGTGGTGTTTGGGCAGTGTAGGGGGTCATGCTGGGGCAGGTGTTTCAGGGTTTAGGGCAGTGCAGTAGTGTTCGGGCAGTGTAGGGGGTCGTGCTGGGTCTGGTGTTTCAGGGTTTAGACCAGTGCAGTGGTGTTCGGGCCGTATAGGGGGTCATGCTGGAGCTGGTGTTTCAGGGTTTAGAGCAGGGCAGTGGTGTTTGGGAAGTGTAGGGGGTCATGCTGGGGCTGGTGTTTCAGGGTTTAGGGCAGTGCAGTGGTGTTTGGGCAGTGTGTGGGTTGTGCTGTGGCTGGTGTTTCATGGTTTAGTGCAGTGCAATGGTGTTCACGCAGTGTGGGGGGTCATGCTGGGGCTGGTGCTTCAGGGTGTAGGGCAGAGCAGTGGTGTTTGGGAAATGTAGGGGGTCGTGCTGGTGCTGGTGTTTCAGGGTATAGGAGAGAGCAGTGGTGTTCAGGCAGTGTAGGGGGTCGTGCTGCGGCTGGTGTTTCAGGGTGTAGGGCAGTGCAGTGGTGTTCGGGGAGTGTAGGGTGTCGTGCTGGAGCTAGTGTTTCAGGGTTTAGGGCAGTGCAGTGGTGTTCGAGCAGTGTAGGGGGTCATGCTGGGGGTGGTGTTTCAGGGTGTAGGGCAGAGCAGTGGTGTTCGGGCAGTGTAGGGGGTCGTGCTGGGGCTTTTGTTTCAGGGTGTAGGGCAGTGCAGTGGTGTTAGGGCAGTGTAGGGGTCGTGCTGGAGCTTGTGTTTCAGGGTGTAGGGCAGTGCAGTGGTGTTTGGGCAGTGTAGGGGGTTGTGCTAGGAATGGTGTTTCTGGGTCTAGGGCAGTGCAGTGGTATTCAGGGAGTGTAGTGGGTCGTGCTGGGGCTGGTGTTTCAGGGTTTAGAACAGTGCAGTTGTGTTCGGGGAGTGTAGGGTGTCGTGCTGGGGCTAGTGTTTCAGGGTTTATGCAGTGCAGTGGTGTTCATGCAGAGTAGGGGGTCATGCTGGGGGTGGTGTTTCAGGGTGTAGGGCAGTGCAGTGGTGTTCAGGCAGTGTGGGGGATCATGGTGGGGCAGGTGTTTCAGAGTTTAGGACAGTGCAGTGGTGTTCAGGCAGTGTAGGGGGCATGCTGAGGCTGGTGTTTTAGGGTTTAGAGCAGTACAGTGGTGTTTGGGCAGTGTAGTGGGTCATGCTGGGGCAGGTGTTTTAGGGTTTAGGGCAGTGCAGTAGTGTTCGGGCAGTGTAGGGGGTCGTGCTGGGTCTGGTGTTTCAGGGTTTAGACCAGTGCAGTGGTGTTCGGGCCGTATAGGGGGTCATGCTGGAGCTGGTGTTTCAGGGTTTAGAGCAGGGCAGTGGTGTTCGGGAAGTGTAGGGGGTCATGCTGGGGCTGGTGTTTCAGGGTTTAGCGCAGTGCAGTGGTGTTTGGGCAGTGTGTGGGTTGTGCTGTGGCTGGTGTTTCATAGTTTAGGGCAGTGCAATGGTGTTCGCGCAGTGTGGGGGTTCGTGCTGGGGCTGGTGCTTCAGGGTGTAGGGCAGAGCAGTGGTGTTCGGGAAATGTAGGGGGTCGTGCTGGTGCTGGTGTTTCAGGGTATAGGAGAGAGCAGCGGTGTTCAGGCAGTGTAGGGGGTCGTGCTGGGGCTGGTGTTTCAGGGTGTAGGGCAGTGCAGTGGTGTTCGGGGAGTGTAGGGTGTCGTGCTGGAGCTAGTGTTTCAGGGTTTAGGGCAGTGCAGTGGTGTTCGAGCAGTGTAGGGGGTCATGCTGGGGGTGGTGTTTCAGGGTGTAGGGCAGAGCAGTGGTGTTCGGGCAGTGTAGGGGGTCGTGCTGGGGCTGGTGTTTCAGGGTGTAGGGCAGTGCAGTGGTGTTAGGGCAGTGTAGGGGTCGTGCTCGAGCTTGTGTTTCAGGGTGTAGGGCAGTGCAGTGGTGTTTGGGCAGTGTAGGGGGTTGTGCTAGGAATGGTGTTTCAGGGTCTAGGGCAGTGCAGTGGTATTCAGGGAGTGTGCTTGGGCTGGTGTTTCAGGGTTTAGACCAGTGCAGTGGTGTTCGGGCAGTATAGGGGGTCATGCTGGAGCTGGTGTTTCAGGGTTTAGAGCAGTGTAGTGGTGTTCGGGCAGTGTGGGGGATCGTGCTGGGGCTGGTGTTTCAGGGTTTAGAACAGTGCAGTGGTGTTTGGGCAGTGTAGGGGGTCATGCTGGGGAAGGTGTTTCAGGGTTTAGGGCAGTGCAGTTGTGTTCGGTCAGTGTAGGGGGTCGTGCTGGGGCTGGTGTTTCAGGGTTTAGAACAGTGCAGTTGTGTTCGGGGAGTGTAGGGTGTCGTGCTGGGGCTAGTGTTTCAGGGTTTAGGGCAGTGCAGTGGTGTTCATGCAGAGTAGGGGGTCATGCTGGGGGTGGTGTTTCAGGGTGTAGGGCAGAGCAGTGGTGTTCGGGCAGTGTAGCGGGTCGTACAGGGGGTAGTGTTTCAGGGTTTAGGGCAGGGCAGTGGTGTTCGGGCAGTGGAGGGGGTTGTGCTGGGTCTGGTGTTTCAGGGTTTAGAGCAGGGCAGTTGTGTTCGGGCAGTGTAAGGGGTTATGTAAGGGGTGGTGTTTCAGGGTTTAGGGGTGTGCAGTGGTGTTCGGGCAGTGTGGGGGGTCGTGCTGGGTGGTGGTGTTTCAGGGTTTATGTCAGTGTAGTGGTGTTCGGGCAGTGTGGGGGATCGTGCTGGGGCTGGTGTTTCAGGGTTTAGGGCAGTGCAGTGGTGTTTGGGCAGTGTAGGGGGTCATGCTGGGGAAGGTGTTTCAGGGTTTAGGGCAGTGCAGTGGTGTTCGGTCAGTGTAGGGGGTCGTGCTGGGGCTGGTGTTTCAGGGTTTAGAGCAGGGCAGTGGTGTTCGGGCAGTGTAGGGGGTTATGTAAGGGGTGGTGTTTCAGGGTTTAGGGGAGTGCAGTGGTGTTCGGGCAGTGTGGGGGGGTCCTGCTGGGTGGTGGTGTTTCAGGGTTTAGGGCAGTGTAGTGGTGTTCGGGCAGTGTGGGGGATCGTGCTGGGACTGGTGTTTCAGGGTTTAGTGCAGTGCAGTGGTGTTCGGGCAGTGTGGGGGATCATGGTGGGGCAGGTGTTTCAGGGTTTAGGGCAGTGCAGTAGTGTTCGGGCAGTGTAGGGGGTCATGCTGGGGCTGGTGTTTCAGGGTTTAGAGCAGTGCAGTGGTGTTCGGGCAGTGTAGGGGGTCATGCTGGGTCTGGTGTTTCAGGGTTTAGACCAGTGCAGTGGTGTTCGGGCAGTATAGGGGGTCATGCTGGAGCTGGTGTTTCAGGGTTTAGAGCAGGGAAGTGGTGTTCGGGAAGTGTAGGGGGTCATGCTGGGGCTGGTGTTTCAGGGTTTAGGGCAGTGCAGTGGTGTTTGGGCAGTGTGTGGGTTATGCTGTGGTTGGTGTTTCATGGTTTAGGGCAGTGCAATGGTGTTCGCGCAGTGTAGGGGGTCGTGCTGGGGCTGGTGCTTCAGGGTGTAGGGGAGAGCAGTGGTGTTCGGGAAATGAAGAGGGTCATGCTGGTGCTGGTGTTTCAGGGTATAGGAGAGAGCAGTGGTGTTCAGGCAGTGTAGGGGTCGTGCTGGGGCTGGTGTTTCAGGGTGTAGGGCAGTGCAGTGGTGTTCGGGGAGTGTAGGGTGTCGTGCTGGAGCTAGTGTTTCAGGGTTTAGGGCAGTGCAGTGGTATTCGAGCAGTGTAGGGGGTCATGCTGGGGGTGGTGTTTCAGGGTGTAGGGCAGAGCAGTGGTGTTCGGGCAATGTAGGGGGTCGTGCTGGGGCTGGTGTTATAGGGTGTAGGGCAGTGCAGTGGTGTTCGGGCAGTGTAGGGGTCGCGCTGGAGCTTGTGTTTCAGGGTGTAGGGCAGTGCAGTGGTGTTTGGGCAGTGTAGGGGGTTGTGCTAGGGCTGGTGTATCAAGGTTTAGAACAGTGCAGTTGTGTTCGGGGAGTGTAGGGTGTCGTGCTGGGGCTAGTGTTTCAGGGTTTACGGCAGTGCAGTGGTGTTCATGCAGAGTAGGGGGTCATGCTGGGGGTGGTGTTTCAGGGTGTAGGGCAGAGCATTGGTGTTCGGGCAGTGTAGAGGGTCGTACAGGGTGTAGTGTTTCAGGGTTTAGGGCAGGGCAGCGCAGTGGAGTTCGGGCAGTGTAGGGGGTCTTGCTGGGGGTGGTGTTTCAATGTTTATGGCAGTGCAGTGGTGTTCGGGAGGTGTGGGGGTCATGCTGGGGCTGGTGTTTCAGGGTTTAGGGCAGTGCAGTGGTGTACGGGCAGTGTAGTGGGTCGTGATGGGGGTGGTGTTTCAGGGTATAAGGCAATGCAGTGGTTTTAAGGCAGTGTAGGGGGTCGTGCAGGTGGTGGTGTTTCAGTGTTTAGGGCAGGGCAGAGGTGTTCAGGCAGTTTAGGGGGTCGTGCAGGGGATGTTGTTTCAGGGTTCAGGGCAGTGCATCAGTGTTCGGGCAGTGTTGGGGGACTTGCTCGGGGTGGTGTTTTAGCGTTTAGGACAGTGGTGTTCAGGCAGTGTTGTGGGTCTTGTAAGGGGTGGTGTTTCAGGGTTTAGGGGAGTACAGTGGCGTTCGGGCAGTTTGGGGGGTCGTGCTGGGTGGTGGTGTTGCAGGGTTTAGGGCAGTGTAGTGGTGTTCGGGCAGTGTGGGGGATCGTGCTGGGGCTGGTGTGTCACGGTTTAGGGCAGTGCAGTGGTGTTCGGGCAGTGTGGGGGATCATGGTGGGGCAGGTGTTTCAGGGTTTAGGGCAGTGCAGTGGTGTTAGGGCAGTGTAGGGGGCGTGCTGAGGCTGGTGTTTTAGGGTTTAGAGCAGTGCAGTGGTGTTTGGGCAGTGTAGGGGGTCATGCTGGGGCAGGTGTTTCAGGGTTTAGGGCAGTGCAGTAGTGTTCGGGCAGTGTAGGGGGTCGTGCTGGGGCTGGTGTTTCATGGTTTAGAGCAGTCCAGTGGTGTTCGGGTATTGTAGGGGGTCATGCTGGGTCTGGTGTTTCAGGGTTTAGACCAGTGCAGTGGTGTTCGGGCAGTATTGGGGTCATTCTGGAGCTGGTGTTTCAGGGTTTAGAGCAGGGCCGTGGTGTTCGGGAAGTGTAGGGGGTTGTGCTGGGGCTGGTGTTTCAGGGTTTAGGGCAGTGCAGTGGTGTTTGGGCACTGTGTGGGTTGTGCTGTGGCTGGTGTTTCATGGTTTAGGTCAGTGCAATGGTGTTCGCGCAGTGTAGGGGGTCGTGCTGGGGCTGGTGCTTCAGGGTGTAGGGCAGAGCAGTGGTGTTCGGGAAATGTAGTGGGTCGTGCTGGTGCTGGTGTTTCAGGGTATAGGAGAGAGCAGTGGTGTTCAGGCAGTGTAGGGGGTCGTGCTGGGGCTGGTGTTTCAGGGTGTAGGGCAGTGCAGTGGTGTTCGGGCAGTGTAGGGGGTCATGCTGGGACTGGTGTTTCAGGGTTTAAAACAGTGCAGTTGTGTTCGGGGAGTGTAGGGTGTCGTGCTGGGGCTAGTATTTCAGGGTTTAGGGCAGTGCAGTGCTGTTCGGGCAGTGTAGGGGTTTGTGCAGGGGGTGGTGTTTCAGGGTTTAGCGCAGAGCATCGGTGTTCGGGCAGAGTTGGGGGTCTTGCTGGGGGTGGTGTTTCAGGGTTTAGGACAGTGGTGTTCGGGCAGTGTAGGGGGTCCTGCTGGAGGTGGTGTTTCAGGGTTTAGGGCAGTGCAATGGTGTTCGGGCAGTGAAGGGGGTCGTGCTGGGGCTGGTGTTTCAGGGTTTAAGGCAGTGCAGTGGAATTCAGGCAGTGTAGGGGGTCGTGCAGGTGGTGGTGTTTCAGTGTTTAGGGCAGGGCAGTGGTGTTCAGGCAGTGTAAGGGGTCGTGCAGGGGGTGTTGTTTCAGGGTTCAGGGCAGTGCATCGGTGTTCGGGCAGTGTTGGGGGTCTTGCTCGGGGTGGTTTTTCAGCGTTTAGGACAGTGGTGTTCAGGCAGTGTTGTGGGTCTTGTAAGGGGTGGTGTTTCAGGGTTTAGGGCAGTGCAGTGGTGTTCGGGCAGTGTGGGGGATCGTGCTGGGGCTGGTGTTTCAGGGTTTAGGGCAGTGCAGTGGTGTTCGGGCAGTGTAAGGGGTCGTGCTGAGGCTGGTGTTTTAGGGTTTAGAGCAGTGCAGTGGTGCTTGAGCAGTGTAGGGGGTCATGCTGGGGAAGTTGTTTCAGGGTTTAGGGCAGTGCAGTGGTGTTCGGATAGTGTGGGGGGTCGTGCTGGGGCTGGTGTTTCAGGGTTTAGAGCAGTGCAGTGGTGTTCGGGCAGTGTAGGGGGTTATGTAAGGGGTGGTGTTTCAGGGTTTAGGGGAGTGCAGTGGTGATCGGCAGTGTGGGGGGTCATGCTGGGTGGTGGTGTTTCAGGGTTTAGGGCAGTGTAGTGGTGTTCGGGCAGTGTGGGGGATCGTGCTGGGGCTGGTGTTTCAGGGTTTAGGGCAGTGCAGTGGTGTTCAGGCAGTGTAGGGGGCATGCTGAGGCTGGTGTTTTAGGGTTTAGAGCAGTACAGTGGTGTTTGGGCAGTGTAGGGGGTCATGCTGGGGCAGGTGTTTCAGGGTTTAGGGCAGTGCAGTAGTGTTCGGGCAGTGTAGGGGGTCGTGCTGGGTCTGGTGTTTCAGGGTTTAGACCAGTGCAGTGGTGTTCGGGCCGTATAGGGGGTCATGCTGGAGCTGGTGTTTCAGGGTTTAGGGCAGTGCAGTGGTGTTTGGGCAGTGTGTGGGTTGTGCTGTGGCTGGTGTTTCATGGTTTAGGGCAGTGCAATGGTGTTCGCGCAGTGTGGGGGGTCGTGCTGGGGCTGGTGTTTCAGGGTTTAGGGCAGTGCAGTGGTGTTTGGGCAGTGTGTGGGTTGTGCTGTGGCTGGTGTTTCATGGTTTAGGGCAGTGCAATGGTGTTTGCGTAGTGTGGGGGTCGTGCTGGGGCTGGTGCTTCAGGGTGTAGGGCAGAGCAGTGGTGTTTGGGAAATGTAGGGGGTCGTGCTGGTGCTGGTGTTTCAGGGTATAGGAGAGAGCAGTGGTGTTCAGGCAGTGTAGGAGGTCGTGCTGCGGCTGGTGTTTCAGGGTGTAGGGCAGTGCAGTGGTGTTCGGGGAGTGTAGGGTGTCGTGCTGGAGCTAGTGTTTCAGGGTTTAGGGCAGTGCAGTGATTTTCGAGCAGTGTAGGGGGTCATGCCGGGGGTGGTGTTTCAGGGTGTAGGGCAGAGCAGTGGTGTTCGGGCAGTGTAGGGGGTCGTGCTGGGGCTTTTGTTTCAGGGTGTAGGGCAGTGCAGTGGTGTTAGGGCAGTGTAGGGGTCGTGCTGGAGCTTGTGTTTCAGGGTGTAGGGCAGTGCAGTGGTGTTTGGGCAGTGTAGGGGGTTGTGCTAGGAATGGTGTTTCTGGGTCTAGGGCAGTGCAGTGGTATTCAGGGAGTGTAGTGGGTCGTGCTGGGGCTGGTGTTTCAGGGTTTAGAACAGTGCAGTTGTGTTCGGGGAGTGTAGGGTGTCGTGCTGGGGCTAGTGTTTCAGGGTTTAGGGCAGTGCAGTGGTGTTCATGCAGAGTAGGGGGTCATGCTGGGGGTGGTGTTTCAGGGTGTAGGGCAGTGCAGTGGTGTTCAGGCAGTGTGGGGGATCATGGTGGGGCAGGTGTTTCAGGGTTTAGGACAGTGCAGTGGTGTTCAGGCAGTGTAGGGGGCATGCTGAGGCTGGTGTTTTAGGGTTTAGAGCAGTACAGTGGTGTTTGGGCAGTGTAGTGGGTCATGCTGGGGCAGGTGTTTCAGGGTTTAGGGCAGTGCAGTAGTGTTCGGGCAGTGTAGGGGGTCGTGCTGGTTCTGGTGTTTCAGGGTTTAGACCAGTGCAGTGGTGTTCGGGCCGTATAGGGGGTCATGCTGGAGCTGGTGTTTCAGGGTTTAGAGCAGGGCAGTGGTGTTCGGGAAGTGTAGGGGGTCATGCTGGGGCTGGTGTTTCAGGGTTTAGGGCAGTGCAGTGGTGTTTGGGCAGTGTGTGGGTTGTGCTGTGGCTGGTGTTTCATGGTTTAGGGCAGTGCAATGGTGTTCGCGCAGTGTGGGGGTTCGTGCTGGGGCTGGTGCTTCAGGGTGTAGGGCAGAGCAGTGGTGTTCGGGAAATGTAGGGGGTCGTGCTGGTGCTGGTGTTTCAGGGTATAGGAGAGAGCAGTGGTGTTCAGGCAGTGTAGGGGGTCGTGCTGGGGCTGGTGTTTCAGGGTGTAGGGCAGTGCAGTGGTGTTCGGGGAGTGTAGGGTGTCGTGCTGGAGCTAGTCGTTCAGGGTTTAGGGCAGTGCAGTGGTGTTCGAGCAGTGTAGGGGGTTGTGCTAGGAATGGTGTTTCAGGGTCTAGGGCAGTGCAGTGGTATTCAGGGAGTGTAGTGGGTCGTGCTGGGGCTGGTGTTTCAGGGTTTAGAACAGTGCAGTTGTGTTCGGGGAGTGTAGGGTGTCGTGCTGGGGCTAGTGTTTCAGGGTTTAGGGCAGTGCAGTGGTGTTCATGCAGAGTAGGGGGTCATGCTGGGGGTGGTGTTTCAGGGTGTAGGGCAGAGCAGTGGTGTTCGGGCAGTGTAGCGGGTCGTACAGGGGGTAGTGTTTCAGGGTTTAGGGCAGGGCAGTGGTGTTCGGGCAGAGGAGGGGGTCGTGCTGGGGCTGGTGTTTCAGGGTTTAGAGCAGGGCAGTTGTGTTCGGGCAGTGTAAGGGGTTATGTAAGGGGTGGTGTTTCAGGGTTTAGGGGTGTGCAGTGGTGTTCGGGCAGTGTGGGGGGTCGTGCTGGGTGGTGGTGTTTCAGTTTTTAGGTCAGTGTAGTGGTGTTCGGGCAGGGTGGGGGATCGTGCTGGTGTTTCAGGGTTTAGGGCAGTGCAATGGTGTTTGGGCAGTGTAGGGGGTCATGCTGGGGAAGGTGTTTCAGGGTTTAGGGCAGTGCAGTGGTGTTCGGTCAGTGTAGGGGGTCGTGCTGGGGCTGGTGTTTCAGGGTTTAGAGCAGGGCAGTGGTGTTCGGGCAGTGTAGGGGGTTATGTAAGGGGTGGTGTTTCAGGGTTTAGGGGAGTGCAGTGGTGTTCGGGCAGTGTGGGGGGGTCGTGCTGGGTGGTGGTGTTTCAGGGTTTAGGGCAGTGTAGTGGTGTTCGGGCAGTGTGGGGGATCGTGCTGGGGCTGTTGTTTCAGGGTTTAGGGCAGTGCAGTGGTGTTCGGGCAGTGTGGGGGATCATGGTGGGGCAGGTGTTTCAGGGTTTAGGACAGTGCAGTGGTGTTCGGGCAGTGTAGGCGGTCGTGTTGAGGCTGGTGTTTTAGGGTTTAGAGCAGTGCAGTGGTGTTTGGGCAGTGTAGGGGGTCATGCTGGGGCAGGTGTTTCAGGGTTTAGGGCAGTGCAGTAGTGTTCGGGCAGTGTAGGGGGTCATGCTGCGGCTGGTGTTTCAGGGTTTAGAGCAGTGCAGTGGTGTTCAGGCAGTGTAGGGGGTCATGCTGGGTCTGGTGTTTCAGGGTTTAGACCAGTGCAGTGGTGTTCGGGCAGTATAGGGGGTCATGCTGGAGCTGGTGTTTCAGGGTTTAGAGCAGGGCAGTGGTGTTCGGGAAGTGTAGGGGGTCATGCTGGGGCTGGTGTTTCAGGGTTTATGGGAGTGCAGTGGTGTTTGGGCAGTGTGTGGGTTGTGCTGTGGTTGGTGTTTCATGGTTTAGGGCAGTGCAATGGTGTTTGCGCAGTGTAGGGGGTCGTGTTGGGGCTGGTGCTTCAGGGTGTAGGGGAGAGCAGTGATGTTCGGGAAATGTAGGGGGTCATGCTGGTGTTTCAGGGTATAGGAGAGAGCAGTGGTGTTCAGGCAGTGTAGGGGTCGTGCTGGGGCTGGTGTTTCAGGGTGTAGGGCAGTGCAGTGGTGTTCGGGGAGTGTAGGGTGTCGTGCTGGAGCTAGTGTTTCAGGGTTTAGGGCAGTGCAGTGGTATTCGAGCAGTGTAGGGGGTCATGCTGGGGGTGGTGTTTCAGGGTGTAGGGCAGAGCAGTGGTGTTCGGGCAGTGTAGGGGGTCGTGCTGGGGCTGGTGTTATAGGGTGTAATGCAGTGCAGTGGTGTTCGGGCAGTGTAGGGGTCATGCTGGAGCTTGTGTTTCAGGGTGTAGGGCAGTGCAGTGGTGTTTGGGCAGTGTAGGGGGTTGTGCTAGGAATGGTATTTCAGGCCCTAGGGCAGTGCAGTGGTATTCAGGGAGTGTAGTGGGTCGTGCTGGGGCTGGTGTATCAAGGTTTAGAACAGTGCAGTTGTGTTCGGGGAGTGTAGGGTGTCGTGCTGGGGCTAGTTTTTCAGGGTTTAGGGCAGTGCAGTGGTGTTCATGCAGAGTAGGTGGTCATGCTGGGGGTGGTGTTTCAGGGTGTAGGGCAGAGCATTGGTGTTCGGGCAGTGTAGCGGGTCGTACAGGGGGTAGTGTTTCAGGGTTTAGGGCAGGGCAGGGCAGTGGTGTTCGGGCAGTGTAGGGGGTCTTGCTGGGGGTGGTGTTTCAATGTTTATGGCAGTGGTGTTCGGGAGGTGTGGGGGTCATGCTGGGGCTGGTGTTTCAGGGTTTAGGGCAGTGCAGTGGTGTACGGGTAGTGTAGTGGGACGTGCTGGGGGTGGTGTTTCAGGGTATAAGGCAATACAGTGGTTTTCAGGCAGTGTAGGGGGTCGTGCAGGTGGTGGTGTTTCAGTGTTTAGGGCAGGGCAGAGGTGTTCAGGCAGTTTAGGGGGTTGTGCAGGGGGTGTTGTTTCAGGGTTCAGGGCAGTGCATCAGTGTTTGGGCAGTGTTGTGGGACTTGCTCGGGGTGGTGTTTCAGCGTTTAGGACAGTGGTGTTCAGGCAGTGTTGTGGGTCTTGTAAGGGGTGGTGTTTCAGGGTTTAGGGGAGTACAGTGGCGTTCGGGCAGTTTGGGGGGTCGTGCTGGGTGGTGGTGTTGCAGGGTTTAGGGCAGTGTAGTGGTGTTCGGGCAGTGTGGGGGATCGTGCTGGGGCTGGTGTTTCACGGTTTAGGGCAGTGCAGTGGTGTTCGGGCAGTGTGGGGGATCATGGTGGGGCAGGTGTTTCAGGGTTTAGAGCAGTGCAGTGGTGTTCGGGCAGTGTAGGGGGGCGTGCTGAGGCTGGTGTTTTAGGGTTTAAAGCAGTGCAGTGGTGTTTGGGCAGTGTAGGAGGTCATGCTGGGGCAGGTGTTTCAGGGTTTAGGGCAGTGCAGTAGTGTTCGGGCAGTGTAGGGGGTCGTGCTGGGGCTGGTGTTTCATGGTTTAGAGCAGTGCAGTGGTGTTCGGGCATTGTAGGGGGTCATGCTGGGTCTGGTGTTTCAGGGTTTAGACCAGTGCAGTGGTGTTCGGGCAGTATAGGGGTCATGCTGGAGCTGGTGTTTCAGGGTTTAGAGCAGGGCCGTGGTGTTCGGGAAGTGTAGGGGGTTGTGCTTTGGCTGGTGTTTCATGGTTTAGGTCAGTGCAATGGTGTTCGCGCAGTGTAGGGGGTTGTGCTGGGGCTGGTGCTTCAGTGTGTAGGGCAGAGCAGTGGTGTTCGGGAAATGTAGGGGGTCGTACTGGTGCTGGTGTTTCAGGGTATAGGAGAGAGCAGTGGTGTTCAGGCAGTGTAGGGGGTCGTGCTGGGGCTAGTGTTTCAGGGTGTAGGGCAGTGGAGTGGTGTTCGGGCAGTGAAGGGGGTCATGCTGGGGCTGGTGTTTCAGGGTTTAAAACAGTGCAGTTGTGTTCGGGGAGTGTAGGGTGTCGTGCTGGGGCTAGTATTTCAGGGTTTAGGGCAGTGCAGTGGTGTTCGGGCAGTGTAGGGGTTCGTGCAGGGGGTGGTGTTTCAGGGTTTAGCGCAGAGCATCGGTGTTCGGGCAGACTTGGGGGTCTTGCTGGGGGTGGTGTTTCAGGGTTTAGGGCAGTGCAATGGTGTTCGGGCAGTGAAGGGGGTTGTGCTGGGGCTGGTGTTTCAGGGTTTAAGGCAGTGCAGTGGAATTCAGGCAGTGTAGAGGGTCGTGCAGGTGGTGGTGTTTCAGTGTTTAGGGCAGGGCAGTGGTGTTCAGGCAGTGTAAGGGGTCGTGCAGGGGGTGTTGTTTCAGGGTTCAGGGCAGTGCATCGGTGTTCGGGCAGTGTTGGGGGTCTTGCTCGGGGTGGTTTTTCAGCGTTTAGGACAGTGGTGTTCAGGCAGTGTTGTGGGTCTTGTAAGGGGCGGTGTTTCAGGGTTTAGGGCAGTGCAGTGGTGTTCGGGCAGTGTGGGGGATCGTGCTGGGGCTGGTGTTTCAGGGTTTAGGGCAGTGCAGTGGTGTTCGGGCAGTGTACGGGGTCATGCTGAGGCTGGTGTTTTAGGGTTTAGAGCAGTGCAGTGGTGTTTGGGCAGTGTAGGGGGTCATGCTGGGGAAGTTGTTTCAGGGTTTAGGGCAGTGCAGTGGTGTTCGGTCAGTGTGGGGGGTCGTGCTGGGGCTGGTGTTTCAGGGTTTAGAGCAGGGCAGTGGTGTTCGGGCAGTGTAGGGGGTTATGTAAGGGCTGGTGTTTCAGGGTTTAGGGTAGTGCAGTGGTGTTCGGCAGTGTGGGGGGTCGTGCTGGGTGGTGGTGTTTCAGGGTTTAGGGCAGTGTAGTGGTGTTCGGGCAGTGTGGGGGATCGTGCTGGGGCTGGTGTTTCAGGGTTTAGGGCAGTGCAGTGGTGTTCAGGCATTGTGGGGGATCATGGTGGGGCAGGTGTTTCAGGGTTTAGGACAGTGCAGTGGTGTTCAGGCAGTGTAGGGGGCATGCTGAGGCTGGTGTTTTAGGGTTTAGAGCAGTACAGTGGTGTTTGGGCAGTGTAGGGGTCATGCTGGGGCAGGTGTTTCAGGGTTTAGGGCAGTGCAGTAGTGTTCGGGCAGTGTAGGGGGTCGTGCTGGGTCTGGTGTTTCAGGGTTTAGACCAGTGCAGTGGTGTTCGGGCCGTATAGGGGGTCATGCTGGAGCTGGTGTTTCAGGGTTTAGAGCAGGGCAGTGGTGTTTGGGAAGTGTAGGGGGTCATGCTGGGGCTGGTGTTTCAGGGTTTAGGGCAGTGCTGTGGTGTTTGGGCAGTGTGTGGGTTGTGCTGTGGCTGGTGTTTCATGGTTTAGGGCAGTGCAATGGTGTTCGCGCAGTGTGGGGGGACGTGCTGGGGCTGGTGCTTCAGGGTGTAGGGCAGAGCAGTGGTGTTCGGGAAATGTAGGGGGTCGTGCTGGTGCTGGTGTTTCAGGGTATAGGAGAGAGCAGTGGTGTTCAGGCAGTGTAGGGGGTCGTGCTGGGGCTGGTGTTTCAGGGTGTAGGGCAGTGCAGTGGTGTTCGGGGAGTGTAGGGTGTCGTGCTGGAGCTAGTGTTTCAGGGTTTAGGGCAGTGCAGTGGTGCTCGAGCAGTGTAGGGGGTCATGCTGGGGGTGGTGTTTCAGGGTGTAGGGCAGAGCAGTGGTGTTCGGGCAGTGTAGGGGGTCGTGCAGGGGCTGGTGTTTCAGGGTGTAGGGCAGTGCAGTGGTGTTAGGGCAGTGTAGGGGTCGTGCTGGAGCTTGTGTTTCAGGGTGTAGGGCAGTGCAGTGGTGTTTGGGCAGTGTAGGGGGTTGTGCTAGGAATGGTGTTTCAGGCCCTAGGGCAGTGCAGTGGTATTCAGGGAGTGTAGTGGGTCGTGCTGGGGCTGGTGTATCAAGGTTTAGAACAGTGCAGTTGTGTTCGGGGAGTGTAGGGTGTTGTGCTGGGTCTAGTGTTTCAGGGATTAGGGCAGTGCATTGGTGTTCATGCAGAGTAGGGGGTCATGCTGGGGGTGGTGTTTCAGGGTGTAGGGCAGAGCATTGGTGTTCGGGCAGTGTAGCGGGTCGTACAGGGGGTAGTGTTTCAGGGTTTAGGGCAGGGCAGGGCAGTGGTGTTCGGGCAGTGTAGGGGGTCTTGCTGGGGGTGGTGTTTCAATGTTTATGGCAGTGCAGTGGTGTTCGGGAGGTGTGGGGGTCATGCTGGGGCTGGTGTTTCAGGGTTTAGGGCAGTGCAGTGGTGTACGGGCAGTGTAGTGGGTCGTGCTGGGGGTGGTGTTTCAGGGTATAAGGCAATGCAGTGGTTTTCAGGCAGTGTAGGGGGTCGTGCAGGTGGTGGTGTTTCAGTGTTTAGGGCAGGGCAGAGGTGTTCAGGCAGTTTAGGGGGTCGTGCAGGGGGTGTTGTTTCAGGGTTCAGAGCAGTGCATCAGTGCTCGGGCAGTGTTGGGGGACTTGCTCGGGGTGGTGTTTCAGCGTTTAGGACAGTGGTGTTCAGGCAGTGTTGTGGGTCTTGTAAGGGGTGGTGTTTCAGGGTTTAGGGGAGTACAGTGGCGTTCGGGCAGTTTGGGGGGTCGTGCTGGGTGGTGGTGTTGCAGGGTTTAGGGCAGTGTAGTGGTGTTCGGGCAGTGTGGGGGATCGTGCTGGGGCTGGTGTTTCACGGTTTAGGGCAGTGCAGTGGTGTTCGGGCAGTGTGGGGGATCATGGTGGGGCAGGTGTTTCAGGGTTTAGGGCAGTGCAGTGGTGTTCGGGCAGTGTAGGGGGGTGTGCTGAGGCTGGTGTTTTAGGGTTTAGAGCAGTGCAGTGGTGTTTGGGCAGTGTAGGGGGTCATGCTGGGGCAGGTGTTTCAGCGTTTAGGGCAGTGCAGTAGTGTTCGGGCAGTGTAGGGGGTCATGCTGGAGCTGGTGTTTCATGGTTTAGAGCAGTGCAGTGGTGTTCGGGCATTGTAGGGGGTCATGCTGGGTCTGGTGTTTCAGGGTTTAGACCAGTGCAGTGGTGTTCGGGCAGTATAGGGGTCATGCTGGAGCTGGTGTTTCAGGGTTTAGAGCAGGGCCGTGGTGTTCGGGAAATGTAGGGGGTTGTGCTGGGGCTGGTGTTTCAGGGTTTAGGGCAGTGCAGTGGTGTTTGGGCACTGTGTGGGTTGTGCTTTGGCTGGTGTTTCATGGTTTAGGTCAGTGCAATGGTGTTCTCGCAGTGTAGGGGGTTGTGCTGGGGCTGGTGCTTCAGGGTGTAGGGTAGAGCAGTGGTGTTCGGGAAATGTAGGGGGTCATGCTGGTGCTGGTGTTTCAGGGTATAGGAGAGAGCAGTGGTGTTCAGGCAGTGTAGGGGGTCATGCTGGGGCTGGTGTTTCAGGGTGTAGGGCAGTGCAGTGGTGTTCGGGCAGTGTAGGGGGTCATGCTGGGGCTGGTGTTTCAGGGTTTAAAACAGTGCAGTTGTGTTCGGGGAGTGTAGGGTGTCGTGCTGGGGCTAGTATTTTAGGGTTTAGGGCAGTGCAGTGGTGTTCGGGCAGTGTAGGGGTTCGTGCAGGGGGTGGTGTTTCAGGGTTTAGCACAGAGCATCGGTGTTCAGGCAGAGTTGGGGGTCTTGCTGGGGGTGGTGTTTCAGGGTCTAGGGCAGTGGTGTTCGGGCAGTGTAGGGGGTCCTGCTGGGGGTGGTGTTTCAGGGTTTAGGGCAGTGCAATGGTGTTCGGGCAGTGAAGGGGGTTGTGCTGGGGCTGGTGTTTCAGGGTTTAAGGCAGTGCAGTGGAATTCAGGCAGTGTGGGGGCTCGTGCAGGTGGTGGTGTTTCAGTGTTTAGGGCAGGGCAGTGGTGTTCAGGCAGTGTAAGGGGTCGTGCAGGGGGTGTTGTTTTAGGGTTCAGGGCAGTGCATCGGTGTTCGGGCAGTGTTGGGGGTCTTGCTCGGGGTGGTTTTTCAGCGTTTAGGACAGTGGTGTTCAGGCAGTGTTGTGGGTCTTGTAAGGGGCGGTGTTTCAGGGTTTAGGGCAGTGCAGTGGTGTTCGGGCAGTGTGGGGGATCGTGCTGGGGCTGGTGTTTCAGGGTTTAGGGCAGTGCAGTGGTGTTCGGGCAGTGTACGGGGTCGTGCTGAGGCTGGTGTTTTAGGGTTTAGAGCAGTGCAGTGGTGTTTGGGCAGTGTAGGGGGTCATGCTGGGGAAGTTGTTTCAGGGTTTAGGGCAGTGCAGTGGTGTTCGGTCAGTGTGGGGGGTCGTGCTGGGGCTGGTGTTTCAGGGTTTAGAGCAGGGCAGTGGTGTTCGGGCAGTGTAGGGGGTTATGTAAGGGGTGGTGTTTCAGGGTTTAGGGGAGTGCAGTGGTGTTCGGCAGTGTGGGGGGTCGTGCTGGGTGGTGGTGTTTCAGGGTTTAGGGCAGTGTAGTGGTGTTCGGGCAGTGTGGGGGATCGTGCTGGGGCTGGTGTTTCAGGGTTTAGGGCAGTGCAGTGGTGTTCAGGCAGTGTGGGGGATCATGGTAGGGCAGGTGTTTCAGGGTTTAGGACAGTGCAGTGGTGTTCAGGCAGTGTAGGGGGCATGCTGAGGCTGGTGTTTTAGGGTTTAGAGCAGTACAGTGGTGTTTGGGCAGTGTAGGGGTCATGCTGGGGCAGGTGTTTCAGGGTTTAGGGCAGTGCAGTAGTGTTCGGGCAGTGTAGGGGGTCGTGCTGGGTCTGGTGTTTCAGGGTTTAGACCAGTGCAGTGGTGTTCGGGCCATATAGGGGGTCATGCTGGAGCTGGTGTTTCAGGGTTTAGAGCAGGGCAGTGGTGTTCAGGAAGTGTAGGGGGTCATGCTGGGGCTGGTGTTTCAGGGTTTAGGGCAGTGCAGTGCATTTTGGGCAGTTTGTGGGTTGTGCTGTGGCTGGTGTTTCATGGTTTAGGGCAGTGCAATGGTGTTTGCGCAGTGTGGGGGGTCGTGCTGGGGCTGGTGTTACAGGGAGTAGGGCAGAGCAGTGGTGTTAGGAAGTGTAGGGGTCGTGCTGGAGCTTGTGTTTCAGGGTGTAGGGCAGTGCAGTGGTGTTTGGGCAATGTAGGGGGCTGTGCTAGGAATGGCGTTTCAGGGTCTAGGGTAGTGCAGTGGTATTCAGGGAGTGTAGTGGGTCGTGCTGGGGATGGTGTTTCAGGGTTTAGAAGAGTGCAGTTGTGTTCGGGGAGTGTAGGGTGTCGTGCTGGGGCTAGTGTTTCAGGGTTTAGGGCAGTGCAGTGGTGTTCATGCAGAGTAGGGGGTCATGCTGGGGGTGGTGTTTCAGTGTTTAGGGCAGGGCAGTGGTGTTCAGGCAGTGTAAGGGGTCGTGCAGGGGGTGTTGTTTTAGTGTTCAGGGCAGTGCATCGGTGTTCGGGCAGTGTTGGGGTTCTGCTCGGGGTGGTTTTTCAGCGTTTAGGACAGTGGTGTTCAGGCAGTGTTGTGGGTCTTGTAAGGGGCGGTGTTTCAGGGTTTAGGGCAGTGCAGTGGTGTTCGGGCAGTGTGGGGGATCGTGCTGGGGCTGGTGTTTCAGGGTTTAGGGCAGTGCAGTGGTGTTCGGGCAGTGTACGGGGTCGTGCTGAGGCTGGTGTTTTAGGGTTTAGAGCAGTGCAGTGGTGTTTGGGCAGTGTAGGGGGTCATGCTGGGGAAGTTGTTTCAGGGTTTAGGGCAGTGCAGTGGTGTTCGGTCAGTGTGGGGGGTCGTGCTGGGGCTGGTGTTTCAGGGTTTAGAGCAGGGCAGTGGTGTTCGGGCAGTGTAGGGGGTTATGTAAGGGGTGGTGTTTCAGGGTTTAGGGGAGTGCAGTGGTGTTCGGGCAGTGTGGGGGGTCGTGCTGGGTGGTGGTGTTTCAGGGTTTAGGGCAGTGTAGTGGTGTTCGGGCAGTGTGGGGGATCGTGCTGGGGCTGGTGTTTCAGGGTTTAGGGCAGTGCAGTGGTGTTCGGGCAGTGTGGGGGATCATGGTGGGGCAGGTGTTTCAGGGTTTAGGACAGTGCAGTGGTGATCGGGCAGTGTAGGCGGTCATTTTGAGGCTGGTGTTTTAGGGTTTAGAGCAGTGCAGTGGTGTTTGGGCAGTGTAGGGGGTCATGCTGGGGCAGGTGTTTCAGGGTTTAGGGCAGTGCAGTAGTGTTCGGGCAGTGTAGGGGGTCGTGCTGGGGCTGGTGTTTCAGGGTTTAGAGCAGTGCCGTGGTGTTCGGGCAGTGTAGGGGGTCATGCTGGGTCTGGTGTTTCAGGGTTTAGACCAGTGCAGTGGTGTTCGGGCAGTATAGGGGGTCATGCTGGAGCTGGTGTTTCAGGGTTTAGAGCAGGGCAGTGGTGTTCGGGAAGTGTAGGGGGTCATGCTGGGGCTGGTGTTTCAGGGTTTAGGGCAGTGCAGTGGTGTTTGGGCAGTGTGTGGGTTGTGCTGTGGTTGGTGTTTCATGGTTTAGGGCAGTGCATTGGTGTTCGCGCAGTGTAGGGGGTCGTGCTGGGGCTGGTGCTTCAGGGTGTAGGGGAGAGCAGTGGTGTTCGGGAAATGTAGGGGGTCATGCTGGTGCTGGTGTTTCAGGGTATAGCAGAGAGCAGTGGTGTTCAGGCAATGTAGGGGGTCGTGCTGGGGCTGGTGTTTCAGGGTGTAGGGCAGTGCAGTGGTGTTCGGGGAGTGTAGGGTGTCATGCTGGAGCTAGTGTTTCAGGGTTTAGGGCAGTGCAGTGGTATTCGAGCAGTGTAGGGGGTCATGCTGGGGGTGGTGTTTCAGGGTGTAGGGCAGAGCAGTGGTGTTCGGGCAGTGTAGGGGGTCGTGCTGGGGCTGGTGTTATAGGGTGTAGGGCAGTGCAGTGGTGTTCGGGGAGTGTAGGGTGTCATGCTGGAGCTAGTGTTTCAGGGTTTAGGGCAGTGCAGTGGTATTCGAGCAGTGTAGGGGGTCATGCTGGGGGTGGTGTTTCAGGGTGTAGGGCAGAGCAGTGGTGTTCGGGCAGTGTAGGGGGTCGTGCTGGGGCTGGTGTTATAGGTTGTAGGGCAGTGCAGTGGTGAACGGGCAGTGTAGGGGTCGTGCTGGAGCTTGTGTTTCAGGGTGTAGGGCAGAGCAGTGGTGTTCGGGCAGTGTAGGGGGTCGTGCAGGGGCTGGTGTTTCAGGGTGTAGGGCAGTGCAGTGGTGTTAGGGCAGTGTAGGGGTCGTGCTGGAGCTTGTGTTTCAGGGTGTAGGGCAGTGCAGTGGTGTTTGGGCAGTGTAGGGGGTTGTGCTAGGAATGGTGTTTCAGAGCCTAGGGCAGTGCAGTGGTATTCAGGGAGTGTAGTGGGTCGTGCTGGGGCTGGTGTATCAAGGTTTAGAACAGTGCAGTTGTGTTCGGGGAGTGTAGGGTGTCGTGCTGGGGCTAGTGTTTCAGGGTTTAGGGCAGTGCAGTGGTGTTCATGTAGAGTAGGGGGTCATGCTGGGGGTGGTGTTTCAGGGTGTAGGGCAGAGCATTGGTGTTCGGGCAGTGTAGCGGGTCGTACAGGGGGTAGTGTTTCAGGGTTTAGGGCAGGTCAGGGCAGTGGTGTTCGGGCAGTGTAGGGGGTCTTGCTGGGGGTGGTGTTTCAATGTTTATGGCAGTGCAGTGGTGTTCGGGAGGTGTGGGGGTCATGCTGGGGCTGGTATTTCAGGGTTTAGGGCAGTGCAGTGGTGTACGGGCAGTGTAGTGGGTCGTGCTGGGGGTGGTGTTTCAGGGTTTAAGGCGATGCAGTGGTTTTCAGGCAGTGTAGGGGGTCGTGCAGGTGGTGGTGTTTCAGTGTTTAGGGCAGGGCAGAGGTGTTCAGGCAGTTTAGGGGGTCGTGCAGGGGGTGTTGTTTCAGAGTTCAGGGCAGTGCATCAGTGTTTGGGCAGTGTTGGGGGACTTGCTTGGGGTGGTGTTTCAGCGTTTAGGACAGTGGTGTTCAGGCAGTGTTGTGGGTCTTGTAAGGGGTGGTGTTTCAGGGTTTAGGGGAGTGTAGTGGCGTTCGGGCAGTGTGGGGGGTCGTGATGGGTGGTGGTGTTTCATGGTTTAGGGCAGTGTAGTGGTGTTCGGGCAGTGTGGGGGATCATGCTGGGGCTGGTGTTTCAGGGTTTAGGGCAGTGCAGTGGTGTTCAGGCAGTGTGGGGGATCATGGTGGGGCAGGTGTTTCAGGGTTTAGGGCAGTGCAGTGGTGTTTGGGAAGTGTAGGGGGTCATGCTGGGGCAGGTGTTACAGGGTTTAGGGCAGTGCAGTGGTGTTCAGGTAGTGTAGGGGGTCGTGCTGGGGCTGGTGTTTCAGGGTTTAGAGCAGTGCAGTGGTGTTCGGGCAGTGTAGGAGGTCATGCTGGGTCTGGTGTTTCAGGGTTTAGACCAGTGCAGTGGTGTTCGGGCAGAATAGGGGGTCATGCTGGAGCTGGTGTTTCAGGGTTTAGAGCAGGGCAGTGGTGTTCGGGAAGTGTAGGGGGTCGTGCTGGGGCTGGTGTTTCAGGGTTTAGGGCAGTGCAGTGGTGTTTGGGCAGTGTATGGGTTGTGCTGTGGCTGGTGTTTCATGGTTTAGGGCAGTGCAATGGTGTTCGTGCAGTGTAGGGGGTCGTGCTGGGGCTGGTGCTTCAGGGTGCAGGGCAGAGCAGTGGTGTTTGGGAAATGTAGGGGGTCGTGCTGGTGCTGGTGTTTCAGGGTATAGGAGAGAGCAGTGGTGTTCAGGCAGTGTAGGGGGTTGTGCTGGAGCTAGTGTTTCAGTGTTTAGGGCAGTGCAGTGGTGTTCGAGCAGTGTAGGGGGTCATGCTGGGGGTGGTGTTTCAGGGTGTAGGGCAGAGCAGTGGTGTTCGGGCAGTGTAGGGGGTCGTGCTGGGGCTGGTGTTTCAGGGTGTAGAGCAGTGCAGTGGTGTTCGGGCAGTGTAGGGGTCGTGCTGGAGCTTGTGTTTCAGGGTCTAGGGCAGTGCAGTGGTATTCAGGGAGTGTAGTGGGTCGTGCTGGGGCTGGTGTTTCGGGGTTTAGAACAGTGCAGTTGTGTTCGGGGAGTGTAGGGTGTCGTGCTGGGGCTAGTGTTTCAGGGTTTAGGGCAGTGCAGTGGTGTTCATGCAGAGTAGGGGGTCATGCTGGGGGTGGTGTTTCAGGGTGTAGGGCAGAGCAGTGGTGTTCGGGCAGTGTAGCGGGTTGTACAGGGGGTGGTGTTTCAGGGTTTAGGGCAGGGCAGTGGTGTTCGGGCAGTGTAGGGGGTCTTGCTGGGGGTGGTGTTGCAGGGTTTATTGCAGTGGTGTTCGAGCAGTGTGGGGGGTCTTGCTGGGGGTGGTGTTTCAATGTTTAGGGCAGTGCAGTGGTGTTCAGGAGGTGTGGGGGTCGTGCTGGGGCTGGTGTTTCAGGGTTTAGGGCAGTGCAGTGGTGTACGGGCAGTGTAGTGGGTTGTGCTGGGGGTGGTGTTTCATGGTTTAAGGCAATGCAGTGGTTTTCAGGCAGTGTAGGGGGTCGTGCAGGTGGTGGTGTTTCCATGTTTAGGGCAGGGCAGTGGTGTTCAGGCAGTGTAGGGGGTCGTGCAGGGGGTGTTGTTTCAGAATTCAGGGCAGTGCATCGGTGTTCGGGCAGTGTTGGGGGCCTTGCTCGGGGTGGTGTTTCAGCGTTTAGGACAGTGGTGTTCAGGCAGTGTTGTGGGTCTTGTAAGGGGTGGTGTTTCAGGGTTTAGGGGAGTGCAGTGGCGTTCGGGCAGTGTGTGGGGTCGTGCTGGGTGGTGGTGTTTCATGGTTTAGGGCAGTGTAGTGGTGTTCGGAAAGTGTGGGGGATTGTGCTGGGGCTGGTGTTTCAGGGTTTAGGGCAGTGCAGTGGTGTTCAGGCAGTGTGGGGGATCATGGTGGGGCAGGTGTTTCAGGGTTTAGGGCAGTGCAGTGGTATTCAGGCAGTGTAGGGGGTCATGCTGAGGCTCGTGTTTTAGGGTTTAGAGCAGTGCAGTGGTGTTTGGGCAGTGTAGGGGGTCATGCTGGGGCAGGTGTTAGAGGGTTTAGGGCAGTGCAGTGGTGTTCGGGCAGTGTAGGGGGTCGTGCTGGGGCTGGTGTTTCAGGGTTTAGAGCAGTTCAGTGGTGTTCGGGCAGTGTAGGGGGTCATGCTGGGTCTGGTGTTTCAGGGTTTAGACCAGTGCAGTGGTGTTCGGGCAGTATAGGGGGTCATGCTGGAGCTGGTGTTTCGGAGTTTAGAGCAGGGCAGTGGTGTTTGGGAAGTGTAGGGGGTCGTGCTGGGGCTGGTGTTTCAGGGTTTAGGGCAGTGCAGTGGTGTTTGGGCAGTGTAGGGGGTTGTGCTGTGGCTGGTGTTTCATGGTTTAGGGCAGTGCAATGGTGTTCGCGCAGTGTAAGGGGTCGTGCTCGGGCTGGTGCTTCAGGGTGTAGGGGAGAGCAGTGGTGTTCGGGAAATGTAGGGGGTCGTGCTGGTGCTGGTGTTTCAGGGTATAGGAGAGAGCAGTGGTGTTCAGGCAGTGTAGGGGGTCGTGCTGGGGCTGGTGTTTCAGGGTGTGGGGCAGTGCAGTGGTGTTCGGGCAGTGTAGGGGGTCGTGCTGGGGCTGGTGTTTCAGGGTTTAGAACAGTGCTGTTGTGTTTGGGGAGTGTAGGGTGTTGTGCTGGGGCTAGTGTTTCAGGGTTTAGGGCAGTGCAGTGGTGTTCCGGCAGTGTAGGGGGCCGTGCAGGTGGTGGTGTTTCAGGGTTTAGCGCAGAGCATCGGTGTTCGGGCAGAGTTGGGGGTCTTGCTGGGGGTTGTGTTTCAGGGTTTAGGGCAGTGCAGTGGTTTTCGGGCACTGTGGGGGGTAGTGCTGGGGCTGGTGTTTCAGGGTTTAGGACAGTGGTGTTCAGGCAGTGTAGGGGGTCCAGCTGGGGGTGGTGTTTCAGGGTTTGGGGCAGTGCAATGGTGTTCGGGCAGTGAAGGGGGTCATGCTGGGGCTGGTGTTTCAGGGTTTAGGGCAGTGCAGTGGTTTTCGGGCAGTGAAGGGGGTCGTGCTGGGGCTGGTGTTTCAGGGTTTAGGGCAGTGCAGTGGTTTTCGGGCAGTGTAGGGGGTAGTGCTGGGGCTGGTGTTTCAGGGTTTAGGGCAGTGCAGTGGAGTTCGGGCAGTGTTTGGGGTCGTGCTGGGGGTGGTGTTTCAGAGTTTAGGGCAGTGGTGTTTGGGCAGTGTAGGGGGTCGTGCTGGGGGTGGTGTTTCAGGGTTTAGGGCAGTGCAGCGGTGTTCGTTCAGTGTAGGGGGTCGTGCTGGTGCCGGTGTTTCAGGGTTTAGGGCAGTGCAGTGTTGTTCGGGGAGTGTAGGGGGTCGTGCTGTGGCTAGTGTTTCAGGGTTTAGGGCAGTGCTGTGGTGTTCAGGCATTGTAGGGGGTTGTGCTGGGGCCGGTGTTTCAGGGTGTAAGGTCAGAGCAGTGGTGTTCGGGCAGTGCAGGGGGTCGTGGTGTGGCCGGTGTTTCAGGGTGAAGAGAAGTGTAGTGGTGTTCGGGCAATGTAGGGGGTCAAGCTAGGGCTGGTGTTTTAGGGTGTAGGGCAGTGCAGAGCTGTTCGGGCAGTGTAGGGGGTCGTGCTGGGGCCAGTGTTTTTAGGGTTTAGGGCAGTTCAGTGGTGTTCTGGCAGTGTAGGGGGTCGTGCTGGGGGTGGTGTTTCAGGGTGTAGGGCAGAGCAGTGGTGTTCGGGCAGTGTAGCGGATCGTACAGGGGGTAGTGTTTCAGGGTTTAGGGCAGGGCAGTGGTGTTCGAGCAGTGTGGGGGGTCTTGCTGGGGGTGGTGTTTCAATGTTTAGGCAGTGCAGTGGTGTTCGGGAGATGTGGGGGTCATGCTGGGGTTGGTGTTTCAGGGTTTAGGGCACTGCAGTGGTGTACGGGCAGTGTAGTGGGTCGTGCTGGTGGTGTTTCAGGGTTTAAGGCAATGCAGTGGTTTTCAGGCAGTGTAGGGGGTCGTGCAGGTGGTGGTGTTTCAGTGTTTAGGGCAGGGCAGTGGTGTTCAAGCAGTGAAGGGGTCGTGCTGGGTGGTGGTGTTTCATGGGTTAGGGCAGTGTAGTGGTGTTCGGGCAGTGTGGGGGATCATGGTGGGACAGGTGTTTTAGGGTTTAGGGCAGTGCAGTGGTGTTCGGGCAGTGTAGGGGGTCATGCTGAGGCTGGTGTTTTAGGGTTTAGAGCAGTGCAGTGGTGTTTGGGCAGTGTAGGGGTCATGCTGGGGCAGGTGTTTCAGGGTTTAGGGCAGTGCAGTGGTGTTCGGGCAGTGTAGGGGGTCGTACTGGGGCTGGTGTTTCAGGGTTTAGAGCAGTGCAGTGGTGTTCGGGCAGTGTAGGGGGTCTTGCTGGGTCTGGTGTTTCAGGGTTTAGACCAGTGCAGTGGTGTTCGGGCAGTATAGGGGGTCATGCTGGAGCTGGTTTTTTAGGGTTTAGAGCAGAGCAGTGGTGTTTGGGAAGTGTAGGGGTTCGTGCTGGGGCTGGTGTTTCAAGGTTTAGGGTAGTGCAGTGGTGTTTGGGCAGTGTGTGGGTTGTGCTGTTGCTGGTGTTTCATGGTTTAGGGCAGTGCAATGGTGTTCGCGCAGTGTAGGGGTTCGTGCTGGGGCTGGTGCTTCAGGGTGTAGGGCAGAGCAGTGGTGTTCGGGAAATGTAGGGCGTCGTGCTGGTGCTGGTGTGTTAGGGTATAGGAGAGAGCAGTGGTGTTCAGGCAGTGTAGGGGGTCGTGCTGGGGCTGGTGATTCAGGGTGTAGGGCAGTGCAGTGGTTTTCGGGCAGTGTAGGGGGTCGTGCTGGGGCTGGTGTTTCAGGGTTTAGAACAGTGCAGTTGTGTTCGGGGAGTGTAGGGTGTCATGCTGGGGCTAGTGTTTCAGGGTTTAGGGCAGTGCAGTGGTGTTCCGGCAGTGTAGGGGGTCGTGCAGGTGGTGGTGTTTCAGTGTTTAGCGCAGAGCATCGGTGTTCGGGCAGAGTTGGGGGTCTTGCTGGGGGTGGTGTTTCAGGGTTTAGGACAGTGGTGTTCGGGCAGTGTAGGGGGTCCAGCTGGGGGTGGTGTTTCAGGGTTTAGGGCAGTGCAATGGTGTTCGGGCAGTGAAGGAGGTCATGCTGGGGCTGGTGTTTCAGGGTTTAGGGCAGGGCAGTGGTGTTCGGGCAGTGTAGGGGGTCTTGCTGGGGTGGTGTTGCAGGGTTTATGGCAGTGGTGTTCGAGCGTGTGGGGGGGCCTTGCTGGGGGTGGTGTTTCAATGTTTAGGCAGTGCAGTGGTGTTCGGGAGGTATGGGGGTCGTGCTTGGGCTGGTGTTTCAGGGTTTAGGGCAGTGCAGTGGTGTACGGGCAGTGTAGTGGGTCGTGCTGGGGGTGGTGTTTCAGGGTTTAGGGCAATGCAGTGGTTTTCAGGCAGTGTAGGGGGTCGTGCAGGTGGTGGTGTTTCAGTGTTTAGGGCAGGGCAGTCGTGTTCAGGCAGTGTAGGGGGTCGTGCTGGGTGGTGGTGTTTCATGGGTTAGGGCAGTGTAGTGGTGTTCGGGCAGTGTGGGGGATCGTGCTGGGGCTGGTGTTTCAGGGTTTAGGGCAGTGCAGTGGTGTTCAGGCAGTGTGGGGGATCATGGTGTGACAGGTGTTTCAGGGTTTAGGGAAGTGCAGTGGTGTTCGGGCAGTGTAGGGGGTCATGCTGAGGCGTGTGTTTTAGGGTTTAGAGCAGTGCAGTGGTGTTTGGGCAGTGTAGGGGTCAAGCTGGGGCAGGTGTTTCAGGGTTTAGGGCAGTGCAGTGGTGTTCGGGTAGTGTAGGGGTCGTGCTGGGGCTGGTGTTTCAGGGTTTAGAGCAGTGCAGTGGTGTTCGGGCAGTGTAGGGGGTCATGCTGGCTCTGGTGTTTCAGGGTTTAGACCAGTGCAGTGGTGTTCGGGCAGTATAGGGGGTCATGCTGGAGCTGGTGTTTCAGGGTTTAGAGCAGAGCAGTGGTGTTCGGGAAGTGTAGGGGTTCGTGTTGGGGCTGGTGTTTCAGGGTTTAGGGCAGTGCAGTGGTGTTTGGGCAGTGTGTGGGTTGTGCTGTGGCTGGTGTTTCATGGTTTAGGGCAGTGCAATGATGTTTGCGCAGCGTAGGGGTTCGAGCTGGGGCTGGTGCTTCAGGGTGTAGGGCAGAGCAGTGGTGTTCGTGAAATGTAGGGGGTCGTGCTGGTGCTGGTGTTTTAGGGTATAGGAGAGAGCAGTGGTGTTCAGGCAGTGTAGGGGGTCGTGCTGGGGCTGGTGTTTCAGGGTGTAGGGCAGTGCAGTGGTTTTCGGGCAGTGTAGGGGGTCGTGCTGGGGCTGGTGTTTCAGGGTTTAGAACAGTGAAGTTGTGTTCGGGGAGTGTAGGGTGTCGTGCTGGGGCTAGTGTTTCAGGGTTTAGGGCAGTGCAGTGGTGTTCTGGCAGTGTAGGGGGTCGTGCAGGTGGTGGTGTTTCAGTGTTTAGCGCAGAGCATCGGTGTTCGGGCAGAGTTGGGGGTCTTGCTGGGGGTGGTGTTTCAGGGTGTAGGACAGTGGTGTTCGGGTAGTGTAGGGGGTCCAGCTGGGGGTGGTGTTTCAGGGTTTAGGGCAGTGCAATGGTGTTCGGGCAGTGAAGGGGGTCATGCTGGGGCTGGTGTTTCAGGGTTTAGTGCAGTGCAGTGGTTTTCGGGCAGTGTAGGGGTAGTGGTGGGGCTGGTGTTTCAGGGTTTAGGGCAGTGCAGTGGAGTTCGGGTAGTGTTTGGGGTCTTGCTGGGGGTGGTGTTTCAGAGTTTAGGGCAGTGGTGTTTGAGCAGTGTAGGGGGTTGTGCTGGGGGTGGTGTTTCAGGGTTTAGGGCAGTGCAGTGGTTTTTGGGCAGTGTGGGGGGTCGTGCTGGGGGTGGTGTTTCAGGGTTTAGGGCATTGCAGTGGTTTTCAGGCAGTGTTGGGGGTTGTGCTGGGTGTGCTGTTTCAGGGTTTAGGGCAGTGCAGTGGTGTTCGGGCAGTGTAGGGGGTCGTGCTGGGGCTGGTGTTTCAGGGTGTAGGGCAGTGCAGTGGTGTTCGGGCAGTGTTCGGGGTCATGCTGGTGCTTGTGTTTCAGGTTTTAGGGCAGTGCAGTGGTGTTCCGGCACTGTAGGGGGACGTGCTGGTGTTGGTGTTTCAGGGTTTTGGGCAGAGCAGTGTTGTTCGGGCAGTGTGGGCGGTCATGCTGAGGGTGCTGTTTCAGTGTTTAGGGCAGAGCAGTGGTGTTTGGGCAGTGTAGGGGGTCATGCTGAGGGTGGTGTTTCAGGGTGTAGGACAGAGCAGTGGTGTTCGGGCAGTGTAGGGGGTCGTGCTGGGGCTGGTGTTTTAGGGTGTAGGGCAGTGCAGTGGTGTTCGGGCAGTGTAGGGGGTCTTGCCGGCGGTGGTGTTTCAGGGTTTAGGGCAGTGCATTGGAGTTCGGGCAGTGTTGGGAGTTGTGCTGGGGGTGGAGTTTCAATGTTTAGGGCAGTGCAGTGATGTTCAGGCAGTGTAGGGGGTCGTGCTGGGGATGGTGTTTCAGGGTTTAGAGCAGTGCAGTGGTGTTCGAGCAGTGTAGGAGGTCGTGCTGGGGCTGGTGTTTCAGGGTTTATGGCATTGTAGTGGTGTTCGAGCAGTGTAGAAGGTCATGTTGGAGCTGGTGTTTCAGGGTTTAGGGCATTGTAGTGTTGTTTGGGCAGTGTAGGGTGTTGTGCTGGGGCTGGTGTCTCAGGGTTTAGGACAGTACAGTTTTGTTCGAGCTGTGTAGTGGGTCGTGCTGGGGCTGGTGTTTCAGGGTTTAGGGCAATGCAGTGGTGTTCGGGCAGTGTAGGGGGTTGTGCTGAGGGTGGTGTTTCAGGGTTTATGGTAGTTTAGTGGTGTTCGCGCAGTGTAGGGGGTCTTGCTGGGGGTGGTGTTGCAGGGTTTAGGGCAGTGCAGTGGTGTTCGGGCAGTGTGGGGGGTAGTGCTGGGGCTGGTGTTTCAGGGTGTAGGGCAGTGCAGTGTTGTTCGGGCAGTGTAGGGGGTCATGCTCAGGCTGGTGTTTCAGGGTTTAGGGCAGTGCAGTGATGTTCGGGCAGAGTAAGGGGTCATGCTGGGGCTGGTTTCAGTGTTTAGCGCAGAGCAGTGGTGTTCGGGCAGAGTAGCGGTTCATGCTGGGGGTGGTGTTCCAGGGTGTAAGGCAGAGTAGTGGTGTTTGGGCCGTCTTTGGGGTTGTGCTGGGGGTGGTGTTTCAGGGTTTTGGGCAGTGCAGTTGTGTTTGTGCAGTGTAGGGGGTCTTTCTGGGGATGGTGTTTCAGGGTTTAGGAGAGAGCAGTGGTGTTCGGGCAGTGTTGGGTGTCGTGCTGGGGCTGGTGTTTCAGGGCGTAGGGCAGAGCAGTGGTGTTTGGGCAGTGTAGGGGGTCGTGCTGGGGCTGGTGTTTCAGGGTTTAGGGCAGTGCAGTGGTGTTCGGGCAGTGTAGGGGGTCATGCTGGGGCTGGTGGGTCAGGGTTTAGGGCAGAGCAGTGGTGTTCGAGCAGTGTAGGGGTTCTTGCTGGGGGTGGTGTTGCAGGGTTTAGGACAGTGCAGTGGTGTTTGAGCAGTGTGGAGGTAGTGCTGGGGCTGGTGTTTCAGGGTTTAGGGCAGTGCAGTTGTGTTCGGGCAGTGTAGGGCGTCGTGATGGGGCTGGGGTTTCTGGGCGTAGGGCAGTGCAGTGATGTTCGGGCAGTGTAGGGGGTCATGCTGGGGCTGGTGTTTCAGGGTTTAGTGCAGTGCAGTGTTGTTCGGGCAGTGTAGGGGTCATGCTGGGGCTGGTGGCTCAAGGTTTAGGGCAGAGCAGTGGTGTTCGGGCAGTGTAGGGGGTCTTGCTGGGGGGGGTGTTGCAGGGTTTACGGCAGTGCAGTGGTGTTCGGGCAGTGTGGGGGGTAGTGCTGGGGCTGGTGTTTCAGGGTTTAGGGCAGTGCAATTGTGTTCGGGCAGTGTAGGGTGTCGTGCTGGGGCTGGAATTTTAGGGTGTAGGGCAGTGCAGTGATGTTCGGGCAGTGTAGAGGGTCATGCTGGGGCTGGTGTTTCAGTGTTTAGGGCAGTGCAGTGATGTTCGGGCAGTGTAGGGGGCATGCTGGGGCTGGTGTTTCAGGGTTTAGGATAGTGTAGTGGTGTTCGAGCAGCATAGGAGGTCGTGCTTGGGCTAGTGTTTCAGGGTTTAGGGCATTGCAGTAGTGTTAGAGCAGTGTAGGAGGTCATGTTGGAGCTGGTGTTTCAGGGTTTAGGGCAGTGTAGTGGTGTTCGGGCTGTGTAGGGTGTTGTGCTGGGGCTGGTGTCTCAGGGTTTAGGACAGTGCAGTTTTGTTCGGGCAGTGTAGTGGGTCGTGCTGGGGCTGGTGTTTCAGAGTTTAGGGCAATGCAGTGGTGTTTGGGCAGTGTAGGGGGTTGTGCTGGGGGTGGTGTTTCAGGGTTTAGGGTAGTGTAGTGGTGTTTGGGCAGTGTAGGGGGTCTTGCTGGCGGTGGTGTTTCAGGGTTTAGGGCAGAGCAGTGGAGTTCGGGCAGTGTTGGGGGTTGTGCTGGGCGTGGTGTTTCAAGGTTTAGGGCAGTGCAGTTATGTTCAGGCAGTTTAGGGGGTCGTGCTGGGGATGGTGTTTCAGGGTTTAGAGCAGTGCAGTGGTGTTCGAGCAGTGTAGGAGGTCGTGCTGGGGCTGGTGTTTCAGGGATTAGGGCATTGTAGTGGTGTTTGGGCAGTGTAGGGTGTTGTGCTGGGGCTGGTGTCTCAGGGTTTAGGACAGTGCAGTTTTGTTTGGGCTGTGTAATGGGTCGTGCTGGGGCTGGTGTTTCAGGGTTTAGGGCAATGCAGTGGTGTTCGGGCAGTGTAGGGGGTTGTGCTGAGGGTGGTGTTTCAGGGTTTATGGTAGTGTAGTGGTGTTCGCGCAGTGTAGGGGGTCTTGCTGGGGGTGGTGTTGCAGGGTTTAGGGCAGTGCAGTGGTGTTCGGGCAGTGTGGGGGTAGTGCTGGGGCTGGTGTTTCAGGGTTTAGGGCAGTACAGTTGTGTTCAGGCAGTGTAGGGCGTCGTGCTGGGGCTGGTGTTTCAGGGTGCAGGGCAGTGCAGTAATGTTAGGGCAGTGTAGGGGGTCATGCTCGGGCTGGTGTTTCAGGGTTTAGGGCAGTGCAGTGATGTTCGGGCAGAGTAAGGGGTCATGCTGGGGCTGGTGTGTCAGTGTTTAGGGCAGAGCAGTGGTGTTCGGGCAGAGTAGCGGTTCGTGCTGGGGGTGGTGTTCCAGGGTGTAAGGCAGAGTAGTGGTGTTTGGGCCGTCTTTGGGGTTGTGCTGGGGGTGGTGTATCAGGGTTTTGGGCAGTGCAGTTGTGTTCGTGCAGTGTAGGGGGTCTTTCTGGGGATGGTGTTTCAGGGTTTAGGAGAGAGCAGTGGTGTTCGGGCAGTGTTGGGCGTCGTGCTGGGGCTGGTGTTTCAGGGCGTAGGGCAGAGCAGTGGTGTTTGGGCAGTGTAGGGGGTCGTGCTGGGGCTGGTGTTTCAGGGTTTAAGGCAGTGCAGTTGTGTTTGGGCAGTGTAGGGCGTCGTGATGGGGCTGGTGTTTCTGGGCGTAGGGCAGTGCAGTGATGTTCGGGCAGTGTAGGGGGTCATGCTGGGGCTGGTGTTTCAGGGTTTAGGGCAGTGCAGTGTTGTTCGGGCAGTGTAGGGGTCATGCTGGGGCTGGTGGCTCAAGGTTTAGGGCAGAGCAGTGGTGTTCGGGCAGTGTAGGGGGTCTTGCTGGGGGTGGTGTTGCAGGGTTTAGGGCAGTGCAGTGGTGTTTGGGCAGTGTGGGGTGTAGTGCTGGGGCTGGTATTTCAGGGTTTAGGGCAGTGCAATTGTGTTCGGGCAGTGTAGGGCGTCGTGCTGGAGCTGAAATTTCAGGGTGTAGGGCAGTGCAGTGATGTTCGGGCAGTGTAGGGGGTCATGCTGGGGCTGGTGTTTCAGGGTTTAGGGCAGAGCAGTGGTGTTCGGGCAGAGTAGCGGTTTGTGCTGGGGGTGGTGTTCCAGGGTGTAAGCCAGAGTAGTGGTGTTCGGGCCGTCTTTGGGGTTGTGCTGGGGGTGGTGTTTCAGGGTTTGGGCAGTGCAGTTGTGTTCGTGCAGTGTAGGGGGTCTTTCTGGGGGGGGGTGTTTCAGGGTTTAGGAGATAGCAGTGGTGTTTGGGCAGTGTAGGGGGTCGTGCTGGGGCTGGTGTTTTAGGGTTTAAGGCAGTGCAGTGGTGTTCGGGCAGTGTAGGGGGTCATGCTGGGGATGGTGGCTCAGGGTTTAGGGCAGAGCAGTGGTGTTCGGGCAGTGTAGGGGGTCTTGCTAGGGCTGGTGTTTCAGCGTTTAGGGCCCTGGTGTTCGGGCAGTGTAGGGGGCCGTGCTGGGGCTGGTGTTTCAGGGTTTAGGGCAGTGTAGTGGTGTTCGAGCAGTGTAGGAGGTCATGCTGGTGTTTCAGGGTTTAGGGCAGTGCAGTGGTCTTCGGTCAGTATAGGGGTCGTGCTGGGGCTGGTGTTTCAGGGTTTAGGATAGTGCAGTGGTGTTCAGGGAGTTTAGCGGGTCGTGCTGGGGCCAGTATTTTTAGGGTTTTGGGCAGTTCAGTGGTGTTCGGGCAGTGTAGGGGGTCATGCTGGGGCCGGTGTTTTTAGCTTTTAGGGCAGTGCAGTGGTGTTCGGGCAGTGTAAGGGGTCGTGATGGGGCTGGTGTTTCAGGGTTTAGGGCAGTGCAGTGGGGTTCGTTCAGTGTAGGGGTCGTGCTGGGGCCGGTGTTTCAGGGTTTAGGGCTGTGCAGTGGTGTTCGGGAAATGTAGGGGGTCGTGATGGGGCCGGTGTTTCTGGGTGTAGGGCAGTGTTGTTCGGGAACTGTGGGGGGTCGTTCAGGGGCTGTGTTTCAGGGCTTAGAGCAGTGCAGTGGGGTTCAGGCAGTGTAGGGGGTCGGGCTGGGGCTGGTGTTTCAGGGTTTAGGGCAGTGCATTGGTGTAAGTTCAGTGTAGGGGGTCATGCTGGGGCTGGTGTTTCAGGGTTTAGGGCAGTGCAGTGGTGTTCGTTCAGTGTAGGGGGTCGTGCTGGCGCCGGTGTTTCAGGGTTTAGGGCAGTGCAGTGGTGTTGGGGGAGTGTAGGGCGTCGTGCTGGTGCCGATGTTTCAGGGTTTAGGGCAGTGCATGTAGGTGAGGGGAAAAAGATCCTCATCCCTTACTAGTCATGTAATAAGCATGTATCCTTCTTGTACTGGTTCTGGCCCAGAAACAGGGGGAGAGGCCCCTATCCCCCTAATTTGAAGTAGAATTTTGTAGGTGTATCCGGACAAGAGTATAAGTTTTAAGTTGATTAGGATAAAATATCCAATTGATGCAAGTAGATCAAATAATGATGGTAAGATATTCATGCTTTTATTCGTCTGCTAGAAAAGAAAAGGGATGGCACAGCCAACACGTGTTTCGCCCCCTAACTGGCCGTCAGGCCTAGGGCTTCCTCAGGGCGGGTAGTCACGTAATGGGGTATCTTTGTAAAAGGAAGGGTTTGTGAACCCGAAGATTCTCCGGTCTCGGCTAATGCCAGGTTCAGTGGGTTTCTGCGGCTTTGGTAGTTTAGGGCAGTGCAGTGGTGTTCGGGGAGTGTTGGGGTTCGTGCTGGGGCCGGTGTTTCAGGGTGTAAGGTCAGAGCAGTGGTGTTCGGACAGTGCAGGGGGTCGTGCTGGGGCAGGAGTTTCAGGGTTTAGGGCAGTGCAGTGGTGTTCAGGCAGTGTAGGGGGTCGTGCTGGGGCCAGTGTTTCAGGGTGTAGGGCAGTGCAGTGGTGTTCGGGCGTTGTAGGGGTTTGTGCTGGGGCCGGAGTTTCCGGGTGTAGGGCAGTGCAGTGGTGTTCGGGCAGTGTTGGGGTTGTGCTGTGGATGGTGTTTCAGGGTGTAGGACAGTGTAGTGGTGTTCGGGCAGTGTAGGGGGTCGTGCTGGGGCCGGTGTTTCAGGGGGTAGGGCAGTGCAGTGTTGTTCGGGCAGTGTATGGGATCATGCTGGGGCCGGTGTTTCCAGGGTTTAAGGCAGTGCAGTGGTGTTCGGGGAGTATAGGGGGTCATGCTGGGGCCGGTGTTTCAGGGTTTAGGGCTGTGCAGTGGTGTTCGGGGAACATTGGGGGTCGTGCTGGGGCCGGTATTTCAGGGTTTAGGGCAGAGCAGTGGTGATCAGGGATCGTAGGGAGTCTTGCTGGGGCCGGTGTTTCATTGTTTAGGGCAGTGCAGTGCTGTTCGGGCAGAGTAGGGGGTTGTGTGGGGGGCGGTGTTTCAAGGTTTAGGGCCGAGCAGGGGTGTTCGGGCAGTGTAGCGGGTCGTGCTGGGGCCGGTGTTTCAGGGTGTAGGGCAGTGTAGTGGTGTTAGGGAAGTGTAGGGGGTTGTGCTGGGGCCGGTGTTTCTGTGTGTTAGAAATGGTATTTCTGGTTGGCTAAGGCTTGCGCCAAAGCCAGGCAGAAACCACCACTCTTGTCAGGGCAAGGAAGTTACACGCCAAAGATAACCCCTGCTCACCCCCTTGGTAGCTTGGCACGAGGCCATGTGTAAAGCGTTTGCGCACGCACACAGCAACAACACCCTAGGTACACAACAAAAGGAACTCCACACAAGGTTATATGTAAAAATAGCCTTTTTATTGTCATAAATACATTAGAAACATAATCACATAGTATACACTGTGCCAATCGGCACTGGGAAATTTTTACAGGGGACTATTTACACACAACAGGGCCAATGGGGACACTGTCAAAACAATCACAAATCACCACCTGAAAATGTAGCACAAATAGTAAATGTCGAGCACCACCAGTAACTACTTATAAAGTTAGTAACTTAGTAAGAGATCCTGCAATGTAAAACAGAGGATGCATAAATCACCTTGCGCATGAACCACCTTAGGCATAAAACTATCTTAGGCACAAACCTCATTAGCATCCCACATTACGCAATAGGCATCCCAGTAGGCCTTACAAGCATAAATACATTATGTAATTACCAGCATAAACACATGAGATCTAAACCCCATTCGCATAACAGATTACGCATAAATCATGGGGGGCATCACATTAGGTATAAACTACATGAATCACCTTAGGTAATCATTAGCATAGACACAGTGTACTCCAATTGGGGGCACGCACACTAAAGCTGGCCCTAGGCCAACTGGCCTTTCACCGGGCTCACAATGCCCCTTGTCCAGAATGTCAGGGCGGGTTGGAAAAGCAACCAAGAAGAAGGGCGCAAAAGCTTAGCCTAAACGTGGCAGCTGCCCACTACTTGCTGGGCAGCTGTGCAGGCAGGAATGTCAAAAAGGAGGCATGAGCTCTCAATGGCCCTTTAAACAAATATGCCCAACGTTGGAGCCACACGGGCTCTGTGACAAATAATGCGAAGCGTTGGAGCCACCTAGGCTCTGTGAATCACTCAGTGTGCCAAACGGGGGAGCCACACGGGCTCAGTAAATAAACTATGGCCCCAAGCACTGTGGCCCTCAGGGGCCCTTAGACTATTGGGCCCTTGAGTGTTTGAGCGCGCTGGCTCTTGAAATCTATTTGACGCCACCCAGACGTTGCAGCGGCCCGCAACTGCGGCGCCGCTGTGAAAACCAGCCCCACACTGGGGGCACTAAAGATGCTCCTGGGCCCCTCTGGCCCTCTAAACAATGTGCCCCCCTCGTTGGAGCGACATCCCTATGAGGCGGGGGCCGCTCAGGAAGTAGGCCGGGCTTGGACCGGCACCAACAGCGCACACACAGAGCCCCCCAGCCCTTGCCAACTCACCAGGCTGCTCTCTGGGGACTCCGCTCCTTTCCTGGCCGGTCCACCAGAGCCAGCAGCTTCCTCTTGGGCTGCGCGGCGTCTGAGGGGCTGTCAGCGCGGGGTAGGCTCCCGCCTGACTTCTTGGCCTCCGGGAACACCGGCACGGCTCCGTCGGTGTTCCGACCAGCGCTCCTCTTCCGGCTTACTCCCAAGCCCCGCCCACGTCCTAAGACAGGTTGCCTGGCTTCCTGTCCGGTCCGGGCTGCGGCGGTTAGTCCAGCAATACGGAAGCGCGGGGTGGGCTCCCTCCTTCGTTTAAATTAAATCTATTGGCGGGGTGGGCACCCGCCACAACAACACGCCAGCGGGGTGGGCACCCGCGAGAACGAGCACACCGGCGGGGTGGGCACCCGCCGAAATCCCCTTTAAGCAGCAGACGGAGGTGAGTTCTCTCCTTCCTTCGCAAAAGCGGCGATGCGGGGTGGGCACCCGCCAACAATGAAATCTCAAAGTGCGGCAAATGAGGGGTAGGCTCCCTCTTCCCTAAGTATACGATGCGGGGTAGGCACCCGCCAAGAAGGCACCGATGTGGGGGGATCCCCAAGCCAGGGATTCCCTCTCCAAAATGATCGCAGCTCTGTGCTGCAGCAAAGGACAGAAGCGCTGCTCCTCCTGCACAGAAACCAGAGCGCTCCCCAGGCAATAAAGGTATAGCGCTTCCCAGGCGCTTGAAGTCCCAATATCCAGGGAAAAAGAATGGAGCGCTCTGGCCAGCAATAGAATGCAAAAGCGCTCTTCCCAAGAAAGGCAAGGTTCAGGGGGGCACAAGGCTGGGCTCAGGCAGGCCAGCACACAGGGCTCTCCAGCAGGGAGGCAGTCCCTTGTGGCGGTTCCTCATGGAGCCCAGCAGCAGCAGCCCCCAGCATCAGGACAAGCACACAGAGAACATTTTCATTGGATCACAGCCCCTTCTTATACACACCTTTCCTTTGTCACAAAGTGTAGGGCAAGGGGAGAACCAATTGCAACTGGTTCTGGAGCATTTTGTTTTGCTCAGCCCCTCTCCCTATTCACAGGACTGGCTAGGGACATCAGACGCACCACAGGAGGTGGAGCCAGCATTGTGTAGGGAAGGCACAGCCCTATTCAGGTCCCAGGTGCAACTCCTCCCTCCCATCTACATGCAGATCTCTCCATTCACCACCGGGCAGACCCATCCTGGCTCCTGGAATTCCCCACACCATCCAGCCCCTGTCACTCACAAGCCAGACAGGCAATTCACATCACACTGTACACAGAAATGCCAACTTCTAAAAGTGGCACTTCTCCACCAGTCACACTATATCTGCGCACACCATTGCGCAGCATTTATTCTTACGAGTGAGTTCGAACATACTAAACTCGACCCTGCACTCCTCTCACACCAGGAATTACTATGGACACACATATCCCCCATGCATTCCTATGGGAGGGCAGGCCAATCTCACCACGCGCACTCAGAGCGCACACGCACTTTACAATGGGTCACAGTGCTAAAGTGTGCAGAGGCCAAAAACCACCAACACTACACAGGTAAAAAGCCTAGGATAATTGCTAAAAAGTTTAGGGGTGAACCTGCCAAAATGGCCAAGTCCAACACAACCCCCTTCCAGCCAAAACGCAGGGTAGACCAATCACCACCGTGATGGGATTCCCTGCTTTGGGCGATAGAACACGGACACGGGCCCGCAACGGCAGGGACACCCTCCGGTTCTATGCCACTCTGAACCCATGTGCTTCCCTCTGTAAACGCTCTGTGGACCAACTGGGCTACCCCACTGGTACTCCTCAGCTGTCCGCAGCCAGGACCAGGCCCTAGGCCATCCAGATGCCACTGGTCCTTGCCTATCCACACAGTGGGGGGTAGTAACCCCTGGCACATAGTAGCCATTCTCCACTCTACCCCTCATCAGGGCAGTTCTAGACTGCCACCGGTCCTCCAGTCTAGGGTCTGCACCCTCAAGCTCTCTCTTCCTAGGAGAGGCACCCTCATAACACAACTCTCCCGCCAGTTCAGGACCTCTTTCCAAGAATTGGTCTCCCAACCTAGGGTTTAACCCCTCAGGTTGCACCGGGGTCAGAGGCGAGGTCTCCCTCCCTCTGCACCCCCTTCCAGAGTTCTGCACCCTCCCAACTGGAGCGGTACCCCTGGAAGATGAACCAGTCAGGACACTGGTTACAGACGCCCTTCCCTCCAGGTCAGGCAGAACCTGAACCTGGCCTCCCAACCTTGGGTCTAAACCCTTTGGCGGAGTACGTGACTGGCACGCCAGGACTTCTGGGGACTCACACAGTATCCCCTCGAGGGTAACACCTGACTCATGTGTTGCGTAACCGTCTGCCTGACGCATATCTCCCGTCCCCTGTCCACCTGACAGTGCGCGAAGATCCCCCAGAACAGAAGTGGTGTCACCATGGTCACTCCAAGGGAATTCAGCTGTACTGGATGGTCCCTGACCCACTGGTTCTTCCACTGGGTAACACATCCCCCATTCACCCCTCAATTCGGACTTCTGTACCCTCCCTACTGGAGCGGCACCGCCAGACACCAGAACCACTGGGGCTCTACTTACAGACGCTCCCGGCTCTCTAGATACTAGGAGATCCTCCTCAAATGGACTAACAGGACAGCCTAGGCCCCCAACCTGGTGTTGCCTGAAGAAACCATCCAGGTTCTTGTTGGACTTGGCCCTTCTGGCAGGTTCACCCCTGGACTTTTTGGCTTTTTATTGGTGACTTGGTATGGTGATTGTTTGGTCTCTGCGCACTTTCCCTGTGTCCCAGGGTAAAGTGCGTGCGTGCTCTGAGTGCATGTGGTGAGATAGGCCTGCCCTCCCATAGGAATGCATGGGGAATGTATGTGTCCCTAGTAGTTCCTGATGCGTGGGGTGTGCAGGCCCGAGTTTGGTATGTGCGGACTCGTGGGAGTGAATGCTGCGCGATGATGTGTGCGGCGTGCATGTACCTAGTGTGGAAGTGCCACTTCTAGAAGTGGGCACTTCTGTGTGCAGTGTGTCTGTCGCGTGATTGGCTGGTCGTGTCATGTGACGGGCTAGGGATTCCCCAGAGTCAGGATGAGTCACCCAGTGGTGAATGGGGAGATCAGCAGCTAGATGGGTGGGAGGAGTACACCTGGGTCCTGAATAGGACAGGGTTTTCCACACACAATGCTGGCCCCGCCCCCTGTGGTGCGACTGACGACCCTAGCCCTGCCAGTGAATAGAGTGAGGGGCTGAGCACATCAAGGGTGCTCCCCAACCAGCTGCGACTGGTTTTCCCCCTCACCCTGAACCCAGAACAAAGGGTTTGCCTGTATAAAAATGGGGCTGTGTCCCCACAGAAACTGTTCTCTGCCAGGATCTTACCTGAGGGGGGCTGCTGCTGCTGCCGCTGGACCAGAGGACCGCCACTTGGACTACCTCCCTGCCTGGAGGCCCAGTGAGCTGGCTCTGGGTCCAGCCTTGCCCCCCACCCCTGCCCTGCTGCACGCAGGGAAGAACTTGCTGGACTTTGTGGTGCTTTTGATGCTTTAGCGCTGAGAGCGCTTTCACTTTTGATCCCTAGCGCTAGGAGCGCTTTATTTCTGCTAGCCGGTGCCCACCCGGCGTTTGCCCCGTTTTCTGCCGATTCTAGGGTCTCCTGGCAGGGACATTGCTGAGGCTGTAAGCGGGTGCCCACCCCGCGGGATATTGTTGTTATTATCTCGAGGGAGCCCACCCCTCTTACGGCAGGAGAAATCACCGCAGCGGCCCGAGCCGCGGCCAACAGGAAGTCAGGCAAGTCTTGAAGAGACGTGGGTGGGGCTTGGCCCAGCGCGAGGAAGTTCCGGCCGGGAAGCTGAGGGACCCCGAGGGCTGCGTCTATCTCCCGCGGTGCCCCCGGTGTGTAGGGAGCCCCGCAGACAGCCCGAGGCCCGCCAAGGAAAGAAGCTAGCAAGTCTGCCCGGGGCCCTCGTGAGCTGAGAGAGCCCCGGTGTCCCGGAGAGGTCGGAGCGTGGTATGCTCCGTGTCCGCCGCCTGCTGAGACCCGGGAGCAGCCGAGAGAACCAGAAGCAACGCGGGAGTCCCAGGTGAGTGGGGCTCCACGCGGTGGAAGATTCTGCCCGTTCGGCCCCTCTTCCCCCCCCCAGCAGCGCCGCAGGTGCGGGCTGCTGCACTGAGGGGGCAGTTCTTTCGTCGCATTGCTCGGAGTGTGCTCGAGTGCGAGTGGCACTCCAACGCGGGGCCATAATTGATCCTAGAGCCCCTGAGAGGCCCCAACGAAGGGGCCCATTGTTTTGTTGAGCCCGTGAGTCTCCCAACGTTCTGGGGGCATTCTTTGCGCGAGAGCGGCCCCCGATAACAGCGGGCCGCTCCCGGAACCAAGGCTCATTTCTCCGCTGCCCCGCCTGACAGTGGGCAGCGGCAGCGTTTGGGGGCATGCTTCTGTGAGAGCGCGAGGCGCTCCAACGTGAACACAGCTGAGTGTTCAGAGCGCTCAGAGCGCTCCAACGTTGGGATTGTGTTTTGTTGAGCCCAGTGAGGCTCCCACGTACTCGGGGGCATTTCTCTTGTGACTGAGTGGCCCCAGATGGCAGCGGGCCACTCCCACCTTGCCCCACAGCGACATACAGAGCCACGGAGGCTCTAGGGGGCACTTCATTCGTTTCAGAGCCCTGGGAGGCTCCAACGTTGGCCCCAGCATTTCCCCAGTTGCCCAGCACTTAGTGGGCAACTGCTACGTGTAGGTTGTGCTTTGTGCGCCCTGGTTTGCGCAGCCTGCGCAGTCGCGCCCTGACTTTGCTGGACACAGGGCGTCCTAGCCCCCTACTAGGCCAGTTGGCCCAGGGACTGCCACAGATAGTGGCTAATGTGAGTTCTTGCGCAATTGTGTTCCTTTCCTGCACCTCTGAATGTGTTTATGCGTCAAGTGCTTTGCTTTACACCTCTGAATGTTATGCATCATGTGTTTATGTGCTTAGACCCCTACAGGTATTGTGATACTTAGGTGGTTGTTTTCTCCCTAGTACAGGTGGTGCTAGTGAGGTCCTGATTCCCTGCGCAATATTTTCCTAAAGGTGGTTAGGGTTGCGTAGGTGGTACTTACCTGATGCTAGTGTGATGACGCTGAGGTCATTATTGCGCCAGTAGTTACTGGTTGTGTGCTATATGTTCTATTTTTAGTGCTACAGTGATTGTATGTGCTATGTTCTAAAATATTATTCCTACGTTCTAAGTGCTATTTCTACAAAGTGCTAATTCCTGACAGTGGTCCATGTGGCCCTGTCCCCTGTATATATAATCCCTTGTACATTCTGCCCGTGCCTGTTGGCACATTGTAGAGTGTGTGTTTTTATCTAATGTGTTGTGTATAATACAAAGGCTATTTTTATAGAATACCTTGTGTGGAGTTTCCTTTGTGGTGGGCCTTGGGTGTTGTTGCTGGGTGCGCGCGCAAACGCTTTACACATCGCCTCAGGGATAAGCCTGTCTGCTCGTGCCAAGCTACCAAGGGGGTGAGCAGGGGTTATCTTTGGCGTGTAACTCCCCAGCCCTGACTAGAGTGGTGGTTTCTGTCTGGCTTTGGCGCAAGCCCTAGCCAACCAGAAATCCCATTTCTAACATTGGTGATCAGCGGTGGGATTTGGACTTGCGTTTGCGCTGTACCGCAGCAGCAACTGGCCGCACTACAAAACTCTGCATTTAGATAAATCACATGGTATAGGGATTATTGTTTTAAAGTTTGCTTTTAAATGTCATTTCTTTGGAAATGTGTTTCTTGTGCACTGTGAGTTAGGTGTCCCTAGCGCGGGAGGGTAGATCATCCCCCTTAGTGCATTGTGTTTCTGGATTCACCAGAGGGTGGGATCCAGTGGTGGCAGCGTAATAGTGTCCTGTACATTTGTCCCCCGCCCTGCGCCCAGAGTTGGTACCTGTGTCACGTGGTGGTCAGGTTGAGGAATCAGGGGTGGTAGAAACTGCCTTACCAGTCCGAGGGGAGGGTTGTGTGTGTGGATGAATGGTGTGTGGCACTAGGCAAGTGAGTGTGAGTTCTCTGGGTTAGAGAGCTTGCTGAATCTTTTTGTGAATTGTGCTCCTGTGTGAAACTCAGACCCCTAGGTTCCCTGTGTGATCTTTTCTCTAGAACGTCTGCCAGAATGGAGCCTGCTTTTGATCTCAGTGATCTAATTTATTACAGTATGCAGGAGTTGGAAAGGTTCTGTAGAGAGAGAGGCATAGGGGTGAGAGAGTCAGACACTATGTGTGAACTTAGGGGCCACATGATCCAGTGGGTTAAGAGGCAAAGGGATCTTGAGCGCAGTTTTAATTTTCTGGGCTCCCCAGGGAGGGTTGAGTCCAGTGGTAGTAGCGATGTAGATTCCAGTGTAGGAAATCCCAATCCCAGTCCCCCCAGTCTGGTACCTGTTCCCCAGGAGGAGGAGTTAAGGTTGAAGTTCAGGGGCAGTAGGAAACTGTCTCACCAGTCTTGGGAGGAGTTTGTGGATGAATGTGAGGATGCACTGTTTGATTGGATAAGAGTTCCCGCAGAATCTGATTATGATAAACTGTGTGATCTGATTCTCAGAGAACACCTGCTCAATTGTTGTGCACCGGGGTTGCGCCAACACCTGTTGGGGTGTGGGGTGTCTGCCCCATTTGAGCTTGGAGATGAAGCAGAGCGCTGGGAAAGGGCTAGAGGTTCTCTAGAGTCATTAGGGAGTGACTCCAAAAGTAGTGGGTCAGGTATCTTCCAGCCCAGCGTGGTGGAAGAGGCTCAGTGTAGCCCAGCTAGGTCCCAGGATAGCGAGGAGGGTGTAGGGGCTCACTGCCTGGCTCAGTGGAGCAGGAGTGAGAGGGTGACCGAGGGTCCCCTGACGTACAAAACCCTGCCTCAGGACTTGGATGGTTCCATGAGGGAACACCAAGTTGGGGACCTAGGCTGTCCTGTTAGCCCATTTGAGGGAGATCTCCTGGTGAGTAGAGGACCTGGAGCACCTGTAACCAGGGCTCCTGTGGTTCTAGAGTCTGGCAGTACCGCTCCGGTAGGGAGGGTACAGGAGACCAGTGTGAGGAGTGATTGGGGGATGAGTTTCCCAGTGGAAGAGCCTGTGGGTCAGGGACTACCCAGTTGGGCTAGGATCCCGTGTAGTGACCAGGGTGGCACCACTTCTGTTCTGGGGGATCTCCGCGCACTGTCAGGTGGACAGGGGACGGGAGATCAGCGCCAGACAGACAGTCGCTTGACGTATGTGTCCTTTGATAGCCTCAGGGGGATGGAGTGGAAATCCCCAGAAGTCCTGGAGTGCCAGGCAATTATTCCACCAAAGGTTCTAGGCCGGAGGTTGGAAGGCCAGGTTCGGGATCAGCCTGACCTGAAGGGTGGGACGTCTGTAACCAGCGTCCCGACCAGTTCTTCTTCCAGAGGTACCGCCCCAGTTGGTAGGGAGCAGGGCTCTGGAGGGGGGTGCAGAGGGTGGGAGAGCCCACCTCTGCCCCCGGTACAACCTGAGGGGTTAAACCCTGGGTTGGGATGGCGTTCTAGGTGTACCCCTCGCCAGAGGAGGAGGAACCCTAGGAGAAGAGGTAGGGGGAGGAGAGCTTTCCCTGAGACTCCTGGTCCGCATGAGGGTGTAGACCCTAGGCTGGAGAACCAGTGGCAGTCTAGTCCTGTCTTTCAGAGAGGAAGAGTGGAGAATGGCCGCTATGTGCCAGGGGTTACTACCCCCCACTCTGTGGTTAGGCAAAGACCAGTGGCACCTGGGTGGCCTAGGGCCTGGTCTTGGCCGCGGACAGCTTGGGAGTACCAGTGGGGTAGCCCAGTTGGTCCGGACAGTGGTGTTAAAAAGAATTCCATGGGTTCACCGTGGCGTAGAACCGGAGGGTGTCCATGCAGTTGCGGGCCCGCGTCCGTGTTCTATCGCCCCAAGCAGGGAAGTCCATCACGGTGGTGATTGGTCTGCCCTGCGTTTTGGCTGGAAGGGGGTTGTGTTGGACTTGGCCCTTCTGGCAGGTTCACCCCTGGACTTTTTGGCTTTTTATTGGTGACTTGGTATGGTGATTGTTTGGTCTCTGCGCACTTTCCCTGTGTCCCAGGGTAAAGTGCGTGCGTGCTCTGAGTGCATGTGGTGAGATAGGCCTGCCCTCCCATAGGAATGCATGGGGAATGTATGTGTCCCTAGTAGTTCCTGATGCGTGGGGTGTGCAGGCCCGAGTTTGGTATGTGCGGACTCGTGGGAGTGAATGCTGCGCGATGATGTGTGCGGCGTGCATGTACCTAGTGTGGAAGTGCCACTTCTAGAAGTGGGCAGTTCTGTGTGCAGTGTGTCTGTCGCGTGATTGGCTGGTCGTGTCATGTGACGGGCTAGGGATTCCCCAGAGTCAGGATGAGTCACCCAGTGGTGAATGGGGAGATCAGCAGCTAGATGGGTGGGAGGAGTACACCTGGGTCCTGAATAGGACAGGGTTTTCCACACACAATGTTGGCCCCGCCCCCTGTGGTGCGACTGACGACCCTAGCCCTGCCAGTGAATAGAGTGAGGGGCTGAGCACATCAAGGGTGCTCCCCAACCAGCTGCGACTGGTTTTCCCCCTCACCCTGAACCCAGAACAAAGGGTTTGCCTGTATAAAAATGGGGCTGTGTCCCCACAGAAACTGTTCTCTGCCAGGATCTTACCTGAGGGGGGCTGCTGCTGCTGCCGCTGGACCAGAGGACCGCCACTTGGACTACCTCCCTGCCTGGAGGCCCAGTGAGCTGGCTCTGGGTCCAGCCTTGCCCCCCACCCCTGCCCTGCTGCACGCAGGGAAGAACTTGCTGGACTTTGTGGTGCTTTTGATGCTTTAGCGCTGAGAGCGCTTTCACTTTTGATCCCTAGCGCTAGGAGCGCTTTATTTCTGCTAGCCGGTGCCCACCCGGCGTTTGCCCCGTTTTCTGCCGATTCTAGGGTCTCCTGGCAGGTGCCCACCCTGCCAGGGACATTGCTGAGGCTGTAAGCGGGTGCCCACCCCGCGGGATATTGTTGTTATTATCTCGAGGGAGCCCACCCCTCTTACGGCAGGAGAAATCACCGCAGCGGCCCGAGCCGCGGCCAACAGGAAGTCAGGCAAGTCTTGAAGAGACGTGGGTGGGGCTTGGCCCAGCGCGAGGAAGTTCCGGCCGGGAAGCTGAGGGACCCCGAGGGCTGCGTCTATCTCCCGCGGTGCCCCCGGTGTGTAGGGAGCCCCGCAGACAGCCCGAGGCCCGCCAAGGAAAGAAGCTAGCAAGTCTGCCCGGGGCCCTCGTGAGCTGAGAGAGCCCCGGTGTCCCGGAGAGGTCGGAGCGTGGTATGCTCCGTGTCCGCCGCCTGCTGAGACCCGGGAGCAGCCGAGAGAACCAGAAGCAACGCGGGAGTCCCAGGTGAGTGGGGCTCCACGCGGTGGAAGATTCTGCCCGTTCGGCCCCTCTTCCCCCCCCCCAGCAGCGCCGCAGGTGCGGGCTGCTGCACTGAGGGGGCAGTTCTTTCGTCGCATTGCTCGGAGTGTGCTCGAGTGCGAGTGGCACTCCAACGCGGGGCCATAATTGATCCTAGAGCCCCTGAGAGGCCCCAACGAAGGGGCCCATTGTTTTGTTGAGCCCGTGAGTCTCCCAACGTTCTGGGGGCATTCTTTGCGCGAGAGCGGCCCCCGATAACAGCGGGCCGCTCCCGGAACCAAGGCTCATTTCTCCGCTGCCCCGCCTGACAGTGGGCAGCGGCAGCGTTTGGGGGCATGCTTCTGTGAGAGCGCGAGGCGCTCCAACGTGAACACAGCTGAGTGTTCAGAGCGCTCAGAGCGCTCCAACGTGGGGATTGTGTTTTGTTGAGCCCAGTGAGGCTCCCACGTACTCGGGGGCATTTCTCTTGTGACTGAGTGGCCCCAGATGGCAGCGGGCCACTCCCACCTTGCCCCACAGCGACATACAGAGCCACGGAGGCTCTAGGGGGCACTTCATTCGTTTCAGAGCCCTGGGAGGCTCCAACGTTGGCCCCAGCATTTCCCCAGTTGCCCAGCACTTAGTGGGCAACTGCTACGTGTAGGTTGTGCTTTGTGCGCCCTGGTTTGCGCAGCCTGCGCAGTCGCGCCCTGACTTTGCTGGACACAGGGCGTCCTAGCCCCCTACTAGGCCAGTTGGCCCAGGGACTGCCACAGATAGTGGCTAATGTGAGTTCTTGCGCAATTGTGTTCCTTTCCTGCACCTCTGAATGTGTTTATGCGTCATGTGCTATGCTTTACACCTCTGAATGTTATGCATCATGTGTTTATGTGCTTAGACCCCTACAGGTATTGTGATACTTAGGTGGTTGTTTTCTCCCTAGTACAGGTGGTGCTAGTGAGGTCCTGATTCCCTGCGCAATATTTTCCTAAAGGTGGTTAGGGTTGCGTAGGTGGTACTTACCTGATGCTAGTGTGATGACGCTGAGGTCATTATTGCGCCAGTAGTTACTGGTTGTGTGCTATATGTTCTATTTTTAGTGCTACAGTGATTGTATGTGCTATGTTCTAAAATATTATTCCTACGTTCTAAGTGCTATTTCTACAAAGTGCTAATTCCTGACAGTGGTCCATGTGGCCCTGTCCCCTGTATATATAATCCCTTGTACATTCTGCCCGTGCCTGTTGGCACATTGTAGAGTGTGTGTTTTTATCTAATGTGTTGTGTATAATACAAAGGCTATTTTTATAGAATACCTTGTGTGGAGTTTCCTTTGTGGTGGGCCTTGGGTGTTGTTGCTGGGTGCGCGCGCAAACGCTTTACACATCGCCTCAGGGATAAGCCTGTCTGCTCGTGCCAAGCTACCAAGGGGGTGAGCAGGGGTTATCTTTGGCGTGTAACTCCCCAGCCCTGACTAGAGTGGTGGTTTCTGTCTGGCTTTGGCGCAAGCCCTAGCCAACCAGAAATCCCATTTCTAACAGTTCTGAGGCTGGGTTTCGGGCACCTGGGAACACTCAGTCCCATACTCACTCCTACTCCACTGAGACAGGATGTGAGCCCCTACACCCCTCTCGCTACACTGGGACCTAGCTGGGCTACTCTGAACCTCTTCCCCAATACAGGATGGGAAGATACCTGAACCACTATTTTTGGAATTGCTCTCCCATGCCTCATCAGAACCTCGGGCACTTTGCCAGCGGTCTGCTTCCACTGCAAGGTCCCAAGGACAAAAGCAGTCACACCTCAACAGGTGTTGGTGCAACCCTGGAAAACAACAACTGAGCATCTGCTCTTTGATAACCAGATTGAACAGTCCTTCAAAATCCTGTTCCGTGTTAACCCTTATCCAATCAACCAGTGCATCATTACATTCATCCGCAAACTCCCCCCAAGTCTGGTGAGACAGTTTCTTACTACCCCTGAACTTCAACCTGTACTCCTCTTCTTGGGGACAAGGTACCATACTTTGGGAACTGGGAATGGGACTTCCTGCACCGGACTCCATATCACTGCCACCACTGGATCCCACCCTTACTGGTGAATCCAGAAAACCAAAACTGCGCTCAGGGGATAATCTACCCTCTAGAGCTAATTTTTCCCTTTCGAAGGCCCTCTCAGCCTCCGCCATCCTCTCCTGTGCTAAGACCCTCTCGGTCCCAAACTTTTTCTCCTCCACACCCAGCTGCGCTATCTCCTTGACATGCTCTAACCTGAGCTTCTCCAAAGCCAGCTGATGCTCCCTTTCTTCCCTCCTATCTACCCACTCCTCTGGGGACAGGGAAAGGGATGAGGCGCTGCCCCCAACACTGGACCCAGCAAAGGACTCCCTATCCATGGGGTCCTCACTATCTACTGGCGTCCTGGTCCTGTCACTTTCTTCCTCCTCTTCAGACTCCTCAGGGCTCCCCTCAGACCCACCACCCTTTTGGTGTGCAGCCCGGGTCCTCTCCTCTTCCCTGTGCTCACGTTCCCATTCAATCCTCTGCCATTGGATCAGGTTTTCCCTAAGTTTTAACTGGAAGTCTGACCCACTCACTGCTATAGCTCTCTCCTCACAAAACTCAACCATTTCCCCCATACTGTATCTAAACAGACCACAGAAATTAAAAGCAGACTCCATTTTGGCAGGACGCTCAGGGACACATGCAACACAAGGGACCTAGGTGTCTGAGCTGAAGCAAGAGTACACAATTCAAAAATGACCCTTTTAGGAGAAGAATTAAAATACAACTCAGAACAATAATCCTCTAATACGTGATTATCTAAATGCAGAGCATTGTAGTGCAGCCAGTTGTCGCTGTGGTACTGCGCAAACACAAGTCCTAATCCCACCGCTGATCACCAATGTTAGAAATGGGATTTCTGGTTTGCTAGGGCTTGCACCAAAGCCAGGCAGAAACCACCACTCTAGTCATGGCAAGGAAGTTACACGCCAAAGATAACCCCTGCTCACCCCCTTGGTAGCTTGGCACGAGCAGTCAGGCTTATCACAGAGGCCATGTGTAAAGCGTTTGCGCACGCACACAGCAACAACACTAGGGGTGGGCGGAATTTGCGAAATTCACTTTCGCAAATTATCGCGAAAATGTTAAAAATCTCCGCAAACACGTGGAAATATCGCGAAGATGCGGAAGATTTTTTCCCGCCCGTTCGCGGTATGTTCTGCGTGGTCGTGGCTCGCCAACTTACCCATGCGGTTGCTCGCTGGCGCGGCCATCTTGTTTTCACTTGTCTCGCGGTGCATGATCGCCAGAAGAAAGACGTGAGCGCACGACAAATGATGTTACTGCGGTCGCGAACTGTCGCGAGACAACGCAAATGGCTACCATCAATCCAACATCTCGTGGAGAACGCGACCGGATCGGGAAAACTTGTCAGCGAACGCGGGGATTCAGGTAAGGCGATCGCGCGCACGCATGAATGTATTATTTTACAGCACGAGCAAGCAAAACATTTCCGGTAAAATGCGGATTGCGGAAATGTTGACATTTTCGCGCTCTCCGCGGAATGCAAAAATGTCAAATTATCGCAATTTCCGCGAGCGGAACGGATTTTTAGCCCAGGCCTAAACATCACCCTAGGTACACCACAAAAGGAACTCCACACAAGGTTATATATAAAAATAGCCTTTGTATTGTCATAAATACATTAGAAACATAATCACATAGTATACACTGTGCCAACCGGCACTGGGTAATTTTTACAGGGGACTATTTACACACTACAGGGCCAATGGGGACACTGTCAAAACAAGCACAAATCACCACCTGGAAATGTAGCACAAATAGTAAATGTCGAGCACCACCAGTAACTACTGGTAAAGTTAGGAACTTAGTATGAGATCCTGCAATGTAAAACAGAGGATGCATAAATCACCTTGCGCATGAACCACCTTAGGCATAAAACTATCTTAGGCACAAACCTCATTAGCATCCCACATTATGCAATAGGCATCCCAGTAGGCCTTACAAGCATAAATACATTATGTAATTAACAGCATAAACACATGAGATCTAAACCCCATTCGCATAACAGATTACGCATAAATCATGAGGGGCATCACATTAGGTATAAACCACATGAATCACCTTAGGTAATCATTAGCATAGACACAGTGTACCCCAATTGGGGGCACGCACACTAAAGCTGGCCCTAGGCCAATTGGCCTTTCACCTGGCTCACAATGCCCCTTGTCCAGAATGTCAGGGCGGGTTGGAAAAGCAACCAAGCAGAAGGGCGCAAAAGCACAGCCTAAACGTGGCAGCTGCCCACTACTTGCTGGGCAGCTGTGCAAGCAGGAATGTCAAAAAGGAGGCATGGGCTCTCAATGGCCCTTTAAACAAATATGCCCAACGTTGGAGCCACACGGGCTCTGTGACAAATAATGCGAAGCGTTGGAGCCACCTAGGCTCTGTGAATCACTCAGTGTGCCAAACGGGGGAGCCACATGGGCTCTGTAAATAAACTATGGCCCCAAGCACTGTGGCCCTCAGGGGCCCTTAGACTATTGGACCCTTGAGTGTTTAAACGCGCTGGCTCTTGAAATCTATTTGACCCCCCCAGACGTTGCAGCGGCCCGCAACTGCGGCGCCGATGTGAAAACCAGCCCCACACTGGGGGCACTTTAGATGCTCCTGTGCCCCTCTGGCCCTCGAAACAATGTGCCCCCCTCGTTGGAGCGACATCCCTATGAGGCGGGGGCCGCTCAGGAAGTAGGCCGGGCTTGCACCGGCACCAACAACACACACACAGAGCCCCCCAGCCCTTGCCAACTCACCGGGCTGCTCTCTGGGGACTCCGCTCCTTTCCTGGCCAGTCCGCCAGAGCCAGCAGCTTCCTCTTGGGCTGCGCGGCGTCTGAGGGGCTGTCAGCGCGGGGTAGGCTCCCGCCTGACTTCTTGGCCTCCGGGAACACCGGCACGGCTCCGTCGGTGTTCCGACCAGCGCTCCTCTTCCGGCTTTCTCCCAAGCTCCGCCCACGTCCTAAGACAGGTTGCCTGGCTTCCTGTCCAGGCCAGGCTGTGGCGGTGGGTCCAGCAATACGGAAGCGCGGGGTGGGCTCCCTCCTTCGTTTAAATTAAATCTAATGGAGGGGTGGGCACCCGCCACAACAACACGCGAGCGGGGTGGGCACCCGCAAGAACGAGCACATCGGCGGGGTGGGCACCCGCCGAAATCCCCATAAAGCGGCAGGCGGCGGTGAGCTCTCTCCTTCCTTCGCAAAAGCGACGATGCGGGGTGGGGACCCGCCAACAATGAAATCTCAAAGTGAGGCAAATGAGGGGTAGGCTCCCTCTTCCCTAAGTATACGACGCGGGGTAGGCACCCGCCACGAAGGCACCGATGTGGGGGGATCCCCAAGCCGGGGATTCCCTCTCCAAAATGATCGCAGCTCTGTGCTGCAGCAAAGGACAGAAGCGCTGCTCCTCCTGCACAGAAACCAGAGCGCTCCCCAGTCAATAAAGGTATAGCGCTTCCCAGGCGCTTGAAGTCCCAAAATCCAGGGAAAAAGAATGGAGCGCTCTGGCCAGCAATAGAGAGCAAAAGCGCTCTTCCCAAGAAAGGCAAAGTTCAGGGGGGCACAAGGCTGGGCTCAGGCAGGCCAGCACACAGGGCCCTCCAGCAGGGAGGCAGTCCCTTGTGGCGGTTCCTCCTGGAGCCCAGCAGCAGCAGCCCCCAGCATCAGGACAAGCACACAGAGAACATTTTCATTGGGTCACAGCCCCTTCTTATACACACCTTTCCTTTGTCACAAACTGTAGGGCAAGGGGAGAACCAGTTGCAACTGGTTCTGGAGCACTTTGTTTTGCTCAGCCCCTCTCCCTATTCACAGGACTGGCTAGGGACAATAGACGCACCACAGGAGGTGGAGCCAGCATTGTGTAGGGAAGGCACAGCCCTATTCAGGTCCCAGGTGCAACTCCTCCCTCCCATCTACATGCAGATCTCTCCATTCACCACCGGGCAGACACATCCTGGCTCCTGGAATTCCCCACACCATCCAGCCCCTGTCACTCACAAGCCAGACAGGCAATTCACATCACACTGTACACAGAAATGCCAACTTCTATAAGTGGCACTTCTCCACCAGTCACACTAAATCTGCACACACCTTTGCGCAGCATTTATTCTCACGAGTTTGAACATACTAAAGTCGACCCTGCACTCCTCTCACACCAGGAATTACTGTGGACTCATGTATCCCCCATGCATTCCTAAGGGAGGGAATGCCAATCTCACCACGCGCACTCAGAGCGCGCACGCACTTTACAATGGGTCACAGTGCTAAAGTGCGCAGAGGCCAAAAACCACCAACACTACACAGGTAGAAAGTCTAGGGTAATTGCAAAAAAGTTTAGGGGTGAACCTGCCAAAAGGGCCAAGTCCAACACTGGGTGTAGGGCAGTGTTGTTCGGGCAGTGTAGGGGGTTGTGCTGGGGGTGGTGTTTCAGGGTTTAGGACAGTGCAGTGGTGTTTGGGAAGTGTGGGGGGTCGTGCAGGGGCTGTGTTTCAGGGTTATGGGCAGTGCAGTGGTGTTCGGGCAGTGTGGGGGTCATGCAGGGGCAGCTGTTTCAGAGTTTAGGGCAGTGCAGTGGTGTTCAGGCAGTGTGGGGGGTCATGCTGGGGCCGGTGTTTCAGGGTTTAGGGCAGTGCTGTGGTGTTCAGGGAGTGTAGGGGTAGTGCTGGGGCCGGTGTTTCAGGGTTTAGAGCAGTGCAATGGTGTTCGGGGAGTATAGGGGGTCTTGCTGGGGCCGGTGTTTCAGGGTTTAGGGCAGTGCAGTGGTGTTCGGGGAGTGTAGGGGGTCTTGCTGGTGCCAATGTTTCAGGGTTTAGGGCAGTGCAGTGGTGTTCGGGGAGTGTAGGGGGTCATGCTGTGCACGGTGTTTCAGGGTTTAGGGCAGTGCAGTGGTGTTCGGGCAGTGTAGAGGGTCATTCTGGGGCCGGTGGTTCAGGGTGTAGGGCAGTGTAGTGGTGTTCGGGCAGTGTAGGGGGTCTTGCTGGTGCCGGTGTTTCAGGGTTTAGGGCAGTGCAGTGGTGTTCGGGGAGTGTAGGGGGTCATGCTGTGCGCGGTGTTTCAGGGTTTAGGGCAGTGCAGTGGTGTTCGGGCAGTGTAGAGGGTCATTCTGGGGCCGGTGTTTCAGGGTGTAGGGCAGTGTAGTGGTGTTCGGGCAGTGTAGGGGGTCGTGCTGGGGCCGTTGTTTCAGGGTTTAGGGCAGTGCAGTGGTGTTCAGGGAGTGTAGGGGGTCATGCTGGGGCAGGTGTTTCAGGGTTTAAGGCAGTGCATTGGTGTTCGGGGAGGGTAGGGGGTCGTGCTGGGGCCGTGTTTCAGGGTGTAGGGCAGTGCAGTGGTGTTCGGGAAGTGTAGGGGGTCGTGCTGGGGCCGGTGTTTCAGGGTGTAGGTCAGAGCAGTGGTGTTCGGGCAGTGTAGGGGGTCATGCTGGGGCCGGTGTTTCAGGGTTTAGGACAGTGCAGTGGTGTTCGGGCAGTGTAGGGGGTCGTGCTGGGTCCGGAGTTTCCGGGTGTAGGGCAGTGCAGTGGTGTTCGGGCAGTGTTGGGGGTTGTGCTAGGGCCGGTGTTTCAGGGTGTAGGACAGTATAGTGGTGTTCGGGCAGTGAAGGGGTCGTTCTGGGGCCAGTGTTTCAGGGTGTAGGGCAGTGCAGTGGCGTTTGGGCAGTGTTGGGGTTCGTGCTGGGGTCGGTGTTTCAGGGTTTCGGGCAGTGCAGTGGTGTTCGGGGAGTGTAGGGGGTTGTGCTGGGGCCGGTGTTTCAGGGTTTAGGGCTGTGCAGTGGTGTTCGGGGAGCGTAGGGGGTCGTGCTGGGGAGGGTATTTCAGGGTTTAGTGCAGAGCAGTGGTGTTCAGGGATCGTAGGGGATCTTGCTGGGGCCGGTGTTTCAGGGTTTAGGGCAGTGCAGTGGTGTTCGGATAGAGTAGGGGGTCGTGTTGGGGGCGGTGTTTCAAGGTTTATGGCCGAGCAGTGGAGTTTGGGAAGAGTAGGGGGTCGTGCTGGGAGTATTTTTTCAGGGTTTAGGGCCGAGCAGTGGTGTCCGGGCAGTGTATTGCGTCGTGCTGGGGGTGGTGTTTCAGGGTTTGGGGTAGTGCAGTGGTGTTTGGACAGTGTGGGGGGTCATGCTGGGGCTGGTGTTTCAGGGTTTTGGGCAGTGCAGTGGGGTTCGGGCAGTGTAGGGGGTCGTGCTGGGACTGATGTTTCAGGGTTTAGTGCAGTGGTGTTTGGGCAGTGTAGGGGTAGTGCTGGGTCTGGTGTTTCAGGGTTTAGGGCAGTGCAGTGGTGTTCGGGCAGTGTAGGGGGTCCTGCTGGGGCTGGTGTTTAAGGCTTTAGGGGAGTGCAGTGGTGTTCAGGCAGTGTAGGGGGTCATGCTGGGGCTGGTGTTTCATGGTGTAGGGCAATGCAGTGGTGTTTGGGAAGAGTAGGGGGCGTGCTGGGGCCGGTGTTTTTTAGGGTTTAGGGCAGTTCAGTGGTGTTCGGGCAGTGTAGGGGGTCGTGCTGGGGCCGGTGTTTTTAGGGTTTAGGGCAATGCAGTGGTGTTCGGGCAGTGTAGGGGGTCGTGCAGGGGCGGTAATTCAGGGTGTAGGGCAGTGCAGTGGTGTTTGGGAAGAGTAGGGGGTCGTGCTGGGGCCGGTGTTTCTGTGTGTACGGCAGTGTAGTGTTGTTCGGGCAGTGTAGGGGTTCGTGCTGGGGGTGGTGTTTCAGGGTTTAGAGCAGTGCAGTGGTGTTCGGGGAGGGTAGGAGGTCGTGCTGGGGCCGGTGTTTCAGGGTGTCGGGCAGTGCAGTGGTGTTCGAGCAGTGTAGGGGGTCGTGCTGGCGCCGGTGTTTCAGGGTGTAGGGCAGTGTAGCAGTGTTCGGGCAGTGTAGGTAGTCATGCTGGGGCAGGTGGTTTCAGGGTTTAGGGCAGTGTATTGGTGTTCGGTGAGGGTAGGGGGTCGTGCTGGGGCCGGTGTTTCAGGGTTTAGGGCAGTGCAGTGGTGTTCGGGAAGTGTAGGGGGTGGTGCTGGGGCTGGTGTTTCAGGGTTTAGGGCACTGCAGTGGTGTTCTTTCAGTGTAGGGGGTCGTGCTGGGGCCGGTGTTTCAGGGTTCAGGGGAGTGCAGTGGTGTTCGGGAGTTTCGGGGGTCGTGCTGTGGCCGGTGTTCGGGGTTTAGGGCAGTGCAGTGGTGTTTGCGCAGTGTAGGGGGTCGTTCCGAGGCTGGTGTTTCAGGATGTAGGGCAGTGCAGTGGTGTTCGGGCGGTGTAGGGGGTCATGCTGATGCCGGTGTTTCAGGGCTTAGGGCAGTGTAGTGTTGTTCGGGGAGCGTAGGGGGTCATGCTGGGGCCGGTGTTTCTGTGTGTAGGGCAGAGTAGTGTTGTTCGGGCAGTGTAGGGGGGTCGTGCTGGGGGTGGTCTTTCAGGGTTTAGAGCAGTGCAGTGGTGTTCGGGGAGTGTAGGAGGTCATGCTGGGGCTGGTGTTTCAGGGATTAGGGCTGTGCAGTGGTTTTCGGGCAGTCTAGGGGTCATGCTGGGGCCGGTGTTTCAGGGTGTAGGGCAGTGCAGTGGTGTTTGGGGAGTGTAGAGGGTCGTACTGGGGCCGATGTTTCAGGGTGAAGAGAAGTGCAGTGGTGTTCGGGCAGTGTAGCGGGTTGTGCTGGGGCTGGTGTTTCAGGGTTTAGGGCAGTGCAGTGGTGTTCGTTCAGTGTAGGGGTTCGTGCTGGGGCCGGTGTTTCAGGGTTTAGGGCAGTGCAGTGGTGTTCAGGCAGTTTAGCGGGTCATGCTGGGGCCAGTGTTTTTAGGGTTTTGGGCAGTTCAGTGGTGTTCGGGCAGTGTAGGGGGTGTTGCTGGGGCCGGTGTTTCAGGGTGTAGGACAGTATAGTGGTATTCGGGCAGTGAAGGAGTCATGCTAGGGCCGGTGTTTCAGGGTGTAGGGCAGTGCAGTGGTGTTCGGGCAGTGTTGGGCATCGTGCTGGGGTCAGTGTTTCAGGGTTTAGTGCAGTGCAGTGGTGTTCGGGGAGTGTAGGGGGTCGTGCTGGGGCCGGTGTTTCAGGGTTTAGGGCTGTGCAGTGGTGTTTGGGGAGGGTAGGGGGTCGTGCCTGGGCCGGTATTTCAGGGTTTAAGGCTGAGCAGTGGTGTTCAGGGATCGTAGGGGGTCTTGCTGGGGCTGGCGTTTCAGGGTTTAGGGCAGTGCAGTGGTGTTCGGGTAGAGTAGGGGGTGTTGAGGGCGGTGTTTCAAGGTTTATGGCCGAGCAGTGGTGTTCGGGAAGATTAGGGGGTCGTGCTGGGGGTATTTTTTCAGGGTTTAGAGCCGAGCAGAGGTGTCAGGGCAGTGTATTGCGTTGTGCTGGGGGTGGTGTTTCAGGGTTTGGGGTAGTGCAGTGGTGTTTGGACAGTGTTGGGGGTCGTGCTGGGGCTGGTGTTTCAGGGTTTAGGGCAGTGCAGTGGGGTTCGGGCAGTGTAGGGGGTCGTGCTGGGACTGATGTTTCAGGGTTTAGTGCAGTGGTGTTTGGGCAGTGTAGGGGGTCGTGCTGGGGCTGGTGTTTCAGGGTTTAGGGCAGTGCAGTGGTGTTCGGGCAGTGTAGGGGGTCCTGCTGGGGCTAGGGTTTAAGGCTTTAGGGGTTTGCAGTGGTGTCTAGGCAGTGTAGGGGGTCATGCTGGGGCTGGTGTTTCATGGTGTAGGGCAGTGCAGTGGTGTTTGGGAAGAGTAGGGGGTCGTGCTGGGGACAGTGTTTTTTAGGGTTTAGTGCAGTTCAGTGGTGTTTGGGCAGTGTAGGGGGTCGTACTGGGGCCGATGTTTTTAGGGTTTAGGGCAGTGCAGTGGTGTTCGGGCAGTTTAGGGTGTCGTGCTGGGGCTGGTGTTTCAGGGTGTAGTGCAGTGGTGTTCGGGCAGTGTAGGGGGTCGTGCTGGGGCGGTGATTCAGGGTGTAGGGCAGTGCAGTGGCGTTTGGGAAGAGTAGAGGGTCGTGCTGGGGCCGGTGTTTCTGTGTTTAGAGCAGTGTAGTGTTGTTCGGGCAGTGTAGGAGGTCGTTCTGGGTGTTGTGTTTCAGGGATTAGAGCAGTGCAGTGGTGTTCGGGGAGTGTAGGAGGCCATGCTGGGGCCGGTGTTTCAGGGTTTAGGGCAGTGCAGTGGTGTTCGGGGAATGTAGGGTGTCGTGCTGGTGCCGTGTTTCAGGGTTTAGGGCAGTGCAGTGGTGTTCGGGAAGTGTAGGGGGTGGTGCTGTGGCCCGTGTTTCAGGGTTTAGGGCAGTGCAGTGGTGTTCGGACAGTGTAGGGGGTCATAATGGGTCCTGTGTTTCAGGGTGTAGGGCAGTTCAGTGGTGTTCAGGGAGTGTATGGTATCGTGCTGTGGCCGGTGTTTCAGGGTGTAGGGCAGTGCAGTGGTGTTCAGGGAGTGTAGGGGGTCGTGCTGGGGCCGGTCTTTCAGGGTGAAGGGAAGTGCAGTGGTGATTGGGCATAGTAGGGGGTGTTGCTAAGGCTGGTGTTTCAGGGTGTAGGGCAGTGCAGTGATGTTCGGGAAGTATAGGGGGTCGTGCTGGGGCTGCTGTTTCATGGTTTAGGGCAGTGCAGTTGTGTTCGGGCAGTGTAGCGGGTCGTGCAGGGGCTGGTGTTTCAGGGTTTAGGGCAGTGCAGTGGTAATCGTTCAGTGTAGTGGGTCGGGCTGGGGCCGGTGTTTCAGGGTTTAGGGCAGTGCAGTGGTGTTCGGGGAGTGTAGGGGGTCGTGCTGGGGCCAGTGTTTTTAGTGTTTCAGGCAGTTCAGTGGTGTTTGGGCAGTGTAGGGGGTCGTGCTGTGGACGGTGTTTTTAGGGTTTAGGGCACTGCAGTGGTGTTCGGGCAGTGTAGGGGGTCGTGCTGGGGCTGGTGTTTCAGGGTTTAGGGCACTGCAGTGGTGTTCGTTCAGTGTAGGGGGTCGTGCTGGGGCCGGTGTTTCAGGGTTGGGGGAGTGCAGTGGTGTTTGGGGAGTGTAGGGGGTCGTGCTGGGGCCAGTGTTTTTAGCGTTTAGGGCAGTGTAGTGTTGATCGGGCAGTGTAGGGGGTCGTGCTGGGGGTGGTGTTTTAGGATTTAGAGCAGTGCAGTAGTGTTCGGGGAGTGTAGGAGGTCATGCTGGGGCCGGTGTTTCCGGGTTTAGGGCAGTGCAGTGGTGTTCGGGCATTGTAGGGGGTCGTTCTGGGACTGATGTTTCAGGGTTTAGTCAGTGGTGTTTGGGCAGTGTAGGGGGTAGTGCTGGGGCTGGTGTTTCAGAGTTTAGGGCAGTGCAGTGGTGTTCGGGCAGTGTAGGGGGTCCTGCTGGGGCTGGTGTTTAAGGCTTTAGGGGAGTGCAGTGGTGTTCAGGCAGTGTAGGGCGTCATTCTGGGGCTGGTGTTTCATGGTATAGGGCAGTGCAGTGGTGTTTGGGAAGAGTAGGGGGTCGTGCTGGGGCGGTGTTTTTTAGGGTTTAGGGCAGTTCAGTGGTGTTCGGGCAGTGTAGGGGGTCGTGCTGGGGCCGGTGTTTTTAGGGTTTAGGGCAGTGCAGTGGTGTTCGAGCAGTGTAGGGGGTCGTGCTGGGGCCGGTGTTTCAGGGTGTAGGGCAGTGTAGTGGTGTTCGGGCAGTGTAGGGGGTCGTGCTGGGGCCGTTGTTTCAGGGTTTAGGGCAGTGCAGTGGTGTTCGGGTAGTGTAGGGGTCAGGCTGGGGCAAGTGATTCAGGGTTTAGGGCAGTGCATTGGTGTTCGGGGAGGGCAGGGGGTCGTGCTGGGGCCGGTGTTTCAGGGTTTAGGGCAGTGCAGTTGTGTTCGGGAAGTGTAGGGGGTCATGCTGGGGCCAGTGTTTCAGGGTGTATGTCAGAGCAGTGGTGTTCGGGCAGTGTAGGGGGTCGTTCTGGGGCCAGTGTTTTTAGCGTTTAGGGCAGTTTAGTGGTGTTTGGGCAGTGTAGGGGGTCGTGCTGGGGCCGGTGTTTTTAGGGTTTAGGACAGTGCAGTGGTGTTTGTGCAGTGTAGGGGGTTGTGCTGGGGCTGGTGTTTCAGGGTGTAGTGCAGTGGTGTTCGGGCAGTGTAGGGGGTCGTGCTGGGGCTGGTGTTTCAGGGTTTAGGGCACTGCAGTGGTGTTCTTTCAGTATAGGGGGTCGTGCTGGGGCCGGTGTTTCAGGGTTTAGGGGAGTGCAGTGGTGTTCAGGGAGTGTAGGGGGTCGTGCTGTGGCTGGTGTTCGGGGTTTAGGGCAGTGCAGTGGTGTTTGCGCAGTGTAGGGGGTCGTTCTGGGGCTGGTGTTTCAGGATGTAGGGCAGTGCAGTGGTGTTCGGGCATTGTAGGGGGTCATGCTGATGCCGGTGTTTCAGGGTTTAGGGCAGTGTAGTGTTGTTCCGGGACTGTAGGGGGTCGTGCTGGGGCCAGTGTTTCTGTGTGTAGGGCAGTGTAGTGTAGTTTGGGCAGTGTAGGGGTCATGCTGGGGGTGTTGTTTCAGGGTTTAGAGCAGTGCAGTGGTGTTCGGGGAGTGTAGGAGGTCATGCTGGGGCCGGTGTTTCAGGGTTTAGGGCAGTGAAGTGGTGTTCGGGGAGTGTAGGAGGTCATGCTGGGGCCGGTGTTTCAGGGTTTAGGGCAGTGAAGTGGTGTTCGGGCAGTGTAGAGGTCATGCTGGGGCCGGTGTTTCAGGGTGTAGGGCAGTGCAGTGGTGTTCGGGGAGTGTAGAGGGTCGTGCTGGGGCCGAAGTTTCAGGGTGAAGAGAAGTGCAGTGGTGTTCGGGCAGTGTAGCGGGTCGTGCTGGGGCCGGTGTTTCAGGGTTTAGGGCAGTGCAGTGGTGTTCAGGCAGTTTAGCGGGTCGTGCTGGGGCCGTTGTTTCAGGGTTTAGGGCAGTGCAGTGGTGTTCGGGTAGTGTAGGGGTCAGGCTGGGGCAAGTGATTCAGGGTTTAGGGCAGTGCATTGGTGTTCGGGGAGGGCAGGGGGTCGTGCTGGGGCCGGTGTTTCAGGGTTTAGGGCAGTGCTGTGGTGTTCGGGAAGTGTAGGGGGTCATGCTGGGGCCAGTGTTTAAGGGGTATGTCAGAGCAGTGGTGTTCGGGCAGTGTAGGGGGTCGTTCTGGGGCCAGTGTTTTTAGCGTTTAGGGCAGTTTAGTGGTGTTTGGGCAGTGTAGGGGGTCGTGCTGGGGCCGGTGTTTTTAGGGTTTAGGGCAGTGCAGTGGTGTTTGTGCAGTGTAGGGGGTTGTGCTGGGGCTGGTGTTTCAGGGTGTAGTGCAGTGGTGTTCGGGCAGTGTAGGGGGTCGTGCTGGGGCTGGTGTTTCAGGGTTTAGGGCACTGCAGTGGTGTTCTTTCAGTATAGGGGGTCGTGCTGGGGCCGGTGTTTCAGGGTTTAGGGGAGTGCAGTGGTGTTCGGGGAGTGTAGGGGGTCGTGCTGTGGCTGGTGTTCGGGGTTTAGGGCAGTGCAGTGGTGTTTGCGCAGTGTAGGGGGTCGTTTTGGGGCTGGTGTTTCAGGATGTAGGGCAGTGCAGTGGTGTTCGGGCATTGTAGGGGTCATGCTGATGCCGGTGTTTCAGGGTTTAGGGCAGTGTAGTGTTGTTCCGGGACTGTAGGGGGTCGTGCTGGGGCCAGTGTTTCTGTGTGTAGGGCAGTGTAGTGTAGTTTGGGCAGTGTAGGGGTCATGCTGGGGGTGTTGTTTCAGGGTTTAGAGCAGTGCAGTGGTGTTCGGGGAGTGTAGGAGGTCATGCTGGGGCCGGTGTTTCAGGGTTTAGGGCAGTGAAGTGGTGTTCGGGGAGTGTAGGAGGTCATGCTGGGGCCGGCGTTTCAGGGTTTAGGGCAGTGAAGTGGTGTTCGGGCAGTGTAGAGGTCATGCTGGGGCCGGTGTTTCGGGGTGTAGGGCAGTGCAGTGGTGTTCGGGGAGTGTAGAGGGTCGTGCTGGGGCCGAAGTTTCAGGGTGAAGAGAAGTGCAGTGGTGTTCGGGCAGTGTAGCGGGTTGTGCTGGGGCTGGTGTTTAAGGGTTAAGGGCAGTGCAGTGGTGTTCGTTCAGTGTAGGGGTTCGTGCTGGGGCCGGTGTTTCAGGGTTTAGGGCAGTGCAGTGGTGTTCAGGCAGTTTAGCGGGTCATGCTGGGGCCAGTGTTTTTAGGGTTTTGGGCAGTTCAGTGGTGTTTGGGCAGTGTAGGGGGTCGTGCTGGGGCCGGTGGTTTTAGGGTTTAGGGCAGTGCAGTGGTGTTTGGGCAGTGTAGGAGTTCGTGCTAGGGCAGGTGTTTCAGGGTGTAGTGCAGTGGTGTTCGGGCAGTGTAGGAGTTCGTGCTGGGGCAGGTGTTTCAGGGTGTAGTGCAGTGGTGTTCGGGCAGTGTCGGGGGTCGTGCTGGGTCCAGAGTTTCCGGGTGTAGGGTAGTGCAGTGGTGTTTGGGCAGTGTAGGGGTTCGTGCTGGGGCTGGTGTTTCAGGGTGTGGGACAGTATAGTGGTGTTCGGGCAGTGAAGGGGTCATGCTGGGGCCGCTGTTTCAGGGTGTAGGGCAGTGCAGTGGTGTTCGGGCAGTGTTGGGGTTCGTGCTGGGGTCGGTGTTTCAGGGTGTAGGGCAGTGCAGTGGTGTTCGGGGAGTGTAAGGGGTCGTGCTGGGGCCGGTATTTCAGGGTTTAGGGCTGTGCAGTGGTGTTTGGGGAGCGTAGGGGGTCGTGCTGGGGCTGGTATTTCAGGGTTTAGGGCAGAGCAGTGGTGTTCAGGGATTGTAGGGGATCTTGCTGAGGCCGGTGTTTCAAGGTATATGGCCGAGCAGTGGTGTTCGGAAAGAGTAGGGGGTCATGCTGGAGGTATTTTTTCAGGGTTTAGGGCCGAGCAGTGGTGTCCGGGCAGTGTATTGCGTTGTACTGGGGGTGGTGTTTCAGGGTTTGGGGTAGTGCAGTGGTGTTTGGACAGTGTGGGGGTCGTGCTGGGGCTGGTGTTTCAGGGTTTAGGGCAGTGCAGTGGGGTTCGGGCATTGTAGGGGGTCGTTCTGGGACTGATGTTTCAGGGTTTAGTCAGTGGTGTTTGGGCAGTGTAGGGGGTAGTGCTGGGGCTGGTGTTTCAGAGTTTAGGGCAGTGCAGTGGTGTTCGGGCAGTGTAGGGGGTCATGCTGGGGCTGGTGTTTAAGGCTTTAGGGGAGTGCAGTGGTGTTCAGGCAGTGTAGGGCGTCATTCTGGGGCTGGTGTTTCATGGTGTAGGGCAGTGCAGTGGTGTTTGGGAAGAGTAGGGGGTCGTGCTGGGGCCGCTGTTTTTTAGGGTTTAGGGCAGTTCAGTGGTGTTCGGGCAGTGTAGGGGGTCGTGCTGGGGCCGGTGTTTCAGGGTGTAGGGCAGTGGTGTTTGGTAAGAGTAGGGGGTCGTGCTGGGGCCGCTGTTTTTTAGGGTTTAGGGCAGTTCAGTGGTGTTCGGGCAGTGTAGGGGGTCGTGCTGGGGCCGGTGTTTTTAGGGTTTAGGGCAGTGCAGTGGTGTTCGAGCAGTGTAGGGGGTCGTGCTGGGGCCGGTGTTTCAGGGTGTAGGGCAATGTAGTGGTGTTCGGGCAGTGTAGGGGGTCGTGCTGGGGCCGTTGTTTCAGGGTTTAGGGCAGTGCAGTGGTGTTCGGGTAGTGTAGGGGTCAGGCTGGGGCAGGTGATTCAGGGTTTAGGGCAGTGCATTGGTGTTCGGGGAGGGTAGGGGGTCGTGGTGGGGCCGGTGTTTCAGGGTTTAGCGCAGTGCAGTGGTGTTCGGGAAGTGTAGGGGGTCATGCTGGGGCCAGTGTTTCAGGGTGTATGTCAGAGCAGTGGTGTTCGGGCAGTGTAGGGGGTCATTCTGGGGCCAGTGTTTTTAGCGTTTAGGGCAGTTTAGTGGTGTTTGGGCAGTGTAGGGGGTCGTGCTGGGGCTGGTGTTTCAGGGTGTAGTGCAGTGGTGTTCGGGCAGTGTAGGGAGTCGTGATGGGGCTGGTGTTTCAGGGTTTAGGGCACTGCAGTGGTGTTCGTTCAGTGTAGGGGGTCGTGCTGTGGCTGGTGTTCGGGGTTTAGGGCAGTGCAGTGGTGTTTGCGCAGTGTAGGGGGTCGTTCTGGGGCTGGTGTTTCAGGATGTAGGGCAGTGCAGTGGTGTTCGGGCATTGTAGGGGTTCATGCTGATGCCGGTGTTTCAGGGTTTAGGGCAGTGTAGTGTTGTTCGGGGACTGTAGGGGGTCGTGCTGGGGCCAGTGTTTCTGTGTGTAGGACAGTGTAGTGTAGTTTGGGCAGTGTAGGGGGTCATGCTGGGGGTGTTGTTTCAGGGTTTAGAGCAGTGCAGTGGTGTTTGGGGAGTGTAGGAGGTCATGCTGGGGCCGGTGTTTCAGGGTTTAGGGCAGTGAAGTGGTGTTCGGGCAGTGTAGAGGTCATGCTGGGGCCGGTGTTTCAGGGTGTAGGGCAGTGCAGTGGTGTTTGGGGAGTGTAGAGGGTCGTGCTGGGGCCGGTGTTTCAGGGTTTAGGGCAGTGCAGTGGTGTTCGGGCAGTGTAGCGGGTTGTGCTGGGGCTGGTGTTTAAGGGTTTAGGGCAGTGCAGTGGTGTTCGTCAGTGTAGGGGTTCGTGCTGGGGCCGGTGTTTCAGGGATTAGGGCAGTGCAGTGGTGTTCAGGCAGTTTAGCGGGTCATGCTGGGGCCAGTGTTTTTAGGGTTTTGGGCAGTTCAGTGGTGTTCGGGCAGTGTAGGGGTTCATGCTGGGGCGGGTGTTTTTAGGGTTTAGGGCAGTGCAGTGGTGTTTGGGCAGTGTAGGGGTTTGTGCTGGGGCTGGTGTTTCAGGGTGTAGTGCAGTGGTGTTCGGGCAGTGTAGGGGATCGTGCTGGGGCTGTTTTTTCAGGCTTTATGGCAGTGCAGTGGTGTTCTTTTAGTGTAGGGGGTCGTGCTGGGGCCAGTGTTTCAGGGTTTAGGGCAGTGCAGTGCAGTGGTGTTCGGGGAGTGTGGGGGTCATGCTGGGGCAGGTGTTTCAGGGTTTAGGGCAGTGCAGTGGTGTTCGGGAAGTGTAGGGAGTCGTGCTGGGGCTGGTGTTTCATGGTGTAGCTCAGAGCAGTGGTGTTGGGGCAGTGTAGGGGGTCATACTGGGGCCGGTGTTTCAGGGTTTAGGGCAGTGCAGTGGTGTTCGGGCAGTGTGGGGGGTCGTGCTGGGTCCAGAGTTTCCGGGTGTAGGGCAGTGCAGTGGTGTTCGGGCAGTGTTGGGGGTTGTGCTGGGGCCGGTGTTTCAGGGTGTAGGACAGTATAGTGGTGTTCGGGCAGTGAAGGGGTCATGCTGGGGCCGGTGTTTCCGGGTGTAGGGCAGTGCAGTGGTGTTCGGGCAGTGTTGGGGTTCGTGCTGGGTTCGGTGTTTCAGGGTTTAGGGCAGTGCAGTGGTGTTCGGGGAGTGTAGGGGTCGTGCTGGGGCCGGTGTTCCAGGGTTTAGGACTGTGCAGTGGTGTTCGGGGAGCGTAGGGGGTCGTGCTGGGGCTGGTATTTCAGAGTTTAGGGCAGAGCAGTGGTGTTCAGGGATCGTAGGGGATCTTGCTGGGGCCGGTGTTTCAGGGTTTAGGGCAGTGCAGTGGTGTTCGGGTAGAGTAGGGGGTCGTGTTGGGGGCGATGTTTCAAGGTTTATGGCCGAGCAGTGGTGTTCGGGAAGAGTAGGGGGTCGTGCTGGTGGTATTTTGTCAGGGTTTAGGGCCGAGCAGTGGTGTCCGGGCAGTGTATTGCGTCGTACTGGGGGTGGTGTATCATTGTTTGGGGTAGTGCAGTGGTTTTTGGACAGTGTGGGGGGTCATGCTGGGGCTGGTGTTTCAGGGTTTAGGGCAGTGCAGTGGGGTTCGGGCAGTGTAGGGGTCGTGCTGGGACTGATGTTTCAGGGTTTAGTGCAGTGGTGTTTGGGCAGTGTAGGGGTACTGCTGGGGCTGGTGTTTCAGGGTTTAGGGCAGTGCAGTGGTGTTCGGGCAGTGTAGGGGGTCCTGCTGGGGCTGGTTTTTAAGGCTTTAGGGGAGTGCAGTGGTGTTCTGGCAGTGTAGGGCGTCATTCTGGGGCTGGTGTTTCATGGTGTAGGGCAGTGCAGTGGTGTTTGGGAAGAGTAGGGGGTCGTGCTGGGGCCGGTGTTTTTTAGGGTTTAGGGCAGTTCAGTGGTGTTCGGGAAGTGTAGGGGGTCGTGCTAGGGCTGGTGTTTCAGGGTGTAGTGCAGTGGTGTTCAGGCAGTGTAGGGGGTCGTGCAGGGCTGGTGTTTCAGGGTGTAGGGCAGTGTAGTGTTGTTCGGGCAGTGTAGGGGGTCGTGCTGGGGGTGGTGTTTCAGGGTTTAGGGCAGTGCAGTGGTGTTCGGGCAGTGTAGGGGGTCGTGCTGTGTCCGGAGTGTCCGGGTGTAGGGCAGTGCAGTGGTGTTCGGGCAGTGTTGGGGGTTGTGCTGGGGCCGGTGTTTCAGGGTGTAGGACAGTATAGTGGTGTTCGGGCAGTGAAGGGGTCGTGCTGGGGCCAGTGTTTCAGGGTGTAGGGCAGTGTAGTGGTGTTCGGGCAGTGTTGGGGTTCGTGCTAGGGTCGGTGTTTCAGGGTTTCGGGCAGTGCAGTGGTGTTCGGGGAGTGTAGGGGGTCGTGCTGGGGCCGGTGTTTCCGGGTTTAGGGCTGTGCAGTGGTGTTCGGGGAGCATAAGGGGTCATGCTGGGGAGGGTATTTCAGGGTTTAGGGCAGAGCAATGGTGTTCGGGTAGAGTAGGGGGTCGTGTTGGGGGCGGTGTTTCAAGGTTTATGGCCGAGCAGTGGAGTTTGGGAAGAGAAGGGGGTCGTGCTGGGGGTATTTTTTCAGGGTTTAGTGCCGAGCAGTGGTGTCCGGGCAGTGTATTGCGTCGTGCTGGGGCCGGTGTTGCAGGTTTTAGGGCTGTGCAGTGGTGTTCGGGGATCGTAGGGGATCTTGCTGGGGTCGGTGTTTCAGGGTTTAGGGCAGTGCTGTGGTGTTCGGGTAGAGTAGGGGGTCGTGTTGGGGGCGGTGTTTCAAGGTTTATGGCTGAGCAGTGGTGTTCGGGAAGAGTAGGGGGTCGTGCTGGGGGTATTTTTTCAGGGTTTAGGGCCGAGCAGTGGTGTCCGGGCAGTGTATTGCGTCGTGCTGGGGGTGGTGTTTCAGGGTTTGAGGTAGTGCTGTGGTGTTTGGACAGTGTGGGGGGTCGTGCTGGGGCTGGTGTTTCAGGGTTTAGGGCAGTGCAGTGGGGTTCGGGCAGTGTAGGGGGTCGTGCTGGGGCTAGTATTTAAGGCTTTAGGGGAGTGCAGTGGTGTTCAGGCAGTGTAGGGGGTCATGCTGGGGCTGGTGTTTCATGGTGTAGGGCAGTGCAGTGGTGTTTGGGAAGAGTAGGGGGGCGTGCTGGGGCCGGTGTTTTTTAGGGTTTAGGGCAGTTCAGTGGTGTTCGGGCAGTGTAGGGGGTCGTGCTGGGGCCGGAGTTTTTAGGGTTTAGGGCAGTGCAGTGGTGTTCGGGCAGTGTAGGGGGTCATGCAGGGGCGGTAATTCAGGGTGTAGGGCAGTGCAGTGGTGTTTGGGAAGAGTAGGGGGTCGTGCTGGGGCCGGAGTTTCTGTGTGTAGGGCAGTGTAGTGTTGTTCGGGCAGTGTAGGGGGTCGTGCTGGGGGTGGTGTTTCAGGGTTTAGAGCAGTGCAGTGGTGTTCGGGGAGGGTAGGAGGTCGTGCTGGGGCCGGTGTTTCAGGGTTTAGGGCAGTGCAGTGGTGTTCGAGCAGTGTAGGGGGTCGTGCTGGGGCCGTTGTTTCAGTTGTAGGGCAGTGTATCGGTGTTCGGGCCATGTAGGGGTCGTGCTGGGGCCGCTGTTTCAGGGTTTAGGGCAGTGCAGTGGTGTTCAGGGAGTTTAGGTAGTCATGCTGGGGCAGGTGTTTCAGGGTTTAGGGCAGTGTATTGGTGTTCGGGGAGGGTAGGGTGTCGTGCTGGGGCCGGTGTTTCAGGGTTTAGGGCAGTGCAGTGGTGTTCGGGAAGTGTAGGGGGTGGTGCTGGGGGTGGTGTTTCAGAGTTTGGGGTAGTGCAGTGGTGTTTGGACAGTGTGGGGGGTCGTGCTGGGGCTGGTGTTTCAGGGTTTAGGGCAGTGCAGTGGGGTTCGGGCAGTGTAGGGGGTCGTGCTGGGACTGATGTTTCAGTGTTTAGTGCAGTGGAGTTTGGGCAGTGTAGGGGGTCGTGTTGGGGCTGGTGTTTCAGGGTTTAGGGCAGTGCAGTGGTGTTCGGGCAGTGTAGGGGGTCCTGCTGGGGCTGGTGTTTAAGGCTTTAGGGGAGTGCAGTGGTGTCTAGGCAGTGTAGGGGGTCATGCTGGGGCTGGTGTTTCATGGTGTAGGGCAGTACAGTGGTGTTTGGGAAGAGTAGGGGGTCGTGCTGGGGACAGTGTTTTTTAGGGTTTAGGGCAGTTCAGTGGTGTTTGGGCAGTGTAGGGGGTTGTGCTGGGGCCGATGTTTTTAGGGTTTAGGGCAGTGCAGTGGTGTTCGGGCAGTTTAGGGGGTCGTGCTGGGGCTGGTGTTTCAGGGTGTAGTGCAGTGGTGTTCGGGCAGTGTAGGGGGTCGTGCTGGGGCGGTGTTTCAGGGTGTAGGGCAGTGCAGTGGTGTTTGGGAAGAGTAGAGGGTCGTGCTGGGGCCGGTGTTTCTGTGTGTAGGGCAGTGTAGTGTTGTTCGGGCAGTGTAGGGTGTCGTTCTGGGGGTGGTGTTTCAGGGATTAGAGCAGTGCAGTGGTGTTCGGGGAGTGTAGGAGGTCATGCTGGGGCCATTGTTTCAGGGGGTAGGGCAGTGCAGTGGTGTTCGGGTAATGTAGGGTGTCGTGCTGGTGCTGGTGTTTCAAGGTTTAGGGCAGTGCAGTGGTGTTTGGGCAGTGTAGGGGGTCGTGCGGGGGGGCTGGTGATTCAGGGTGAAGTGCAGTGGTGTTAGGGCAGTGTAGGGGGTCATGCTGGGGCTTGTGTTTCAGGGTTTAGGGCAGTGCAGTTGTGTTCGGGGAGTGTAAGGGGTAGTGCTGTGGCCAGTGTTTCAGGGTTTAGGGCAGTGCAGTTGGGTTTGTGCAGTGTAGGGGGTCGTTCTGGGGCCGGTGTTTCAGGGTGTAGGGCAGTGCAGTGGTGTACGGGCAGTGTAGGTGTTCATGCTGGTGCCGGTGTTTCAGGGTTTAGGGCAGTGCAGTGTTGTTCGGGGAGTGTAGGGGTTCGTGCTGTGGCCGGTGTTTCAGGGTTTAGGGCAGTGCAGTGGTGTTCGGGCAGTGTAGGGGGTCTTGCTGGGGCCGGTGTTTCAGGGTGTAGGGCAGTGCAGTGGTGTTCGGGGAGTGTGGGGAGTCGTGCTGGGGCCAGTGTTTCAGGGTGAAGAGAAGTGCAGTGGTGTTCGGGCAGTGTAGCGGGTCATGCTGGGGCTGGTGTTTCAGGGTTTAGGGCAGTGCAGTGGTGTTCGTTCAGTGTAGGGGTTCGTGCTGGGGCCGGTGTTTCAGGGTTTAGCGCAATTCAGTGGTGTTCAAGGAGTTTAGCGGGTCGTGCTGGGGCCAGTGTTTTTAGGGTTTTGAGCAGTTCAGTGGTGTTCAGGCAGTGTAGTGGGTCATGCTGGGGCCGATGTTTTTAGGGTTTAGGGCAGTGCAGTGGTGTTTGGGCAGTGTAGGGGGTCGAGCTGGGGCTGGTTTTTCAGGGTTCAGGGCAGTGCAGTGGTGTTCGTTCAGTGTAGGGGTCGTGCTGGGACCAGTGTTTCAGGGTTTTGGGCAGTGCAGTGGTGTTTGGGGAGTGTAGGGGGTCGTGCTGGGGCAGGTGTTTTTAGGGTTTAGGGCAGTTCAGTGGTGTTCGGGCAGTATATATGGGGTCGTGCTGGGGCCGGTGTTTTTAGTGTTTACGGCAGTGCAGTGGTGTTCGGGAAGTGTAGGGTGTCGTGCTGGGGCCGGTGTTTCTGGGTGTAGGGGAGTGTGGTTCGGGCAGTGTAGGGGTCGTGCTGGGGGTGGTGATTCAGTCTTTAGGGCAGTGCAGTGGTGTTCGGGAAGTGTGGGGGTCATTAAGGGGCTGTGTTTCAGGGTTTAGAGTAGTGCAGTGGTGTTCGGGCAGTGTAGGGGGTCGTGCTGGGGCTGGTGTTTCAGGGTTTAGTGCAGTGCAGTGGTGTTCGTTCAGTGTAGGGGGTCGTGCTGGGGCCGGTGTTTCAGGGTGTAGGGCAGTGAAGTGGTGTTCGGGAAGTGTAGGGGGTTGTGCTGGGGCCTGTGTTTTTAGGGTTTAGGGCAGTTCAGTAATGTTCTGGCAGTGTAGGGGGTCGTGCTGGGGCCGGTGTTTTTAGGGTTTAGGGCAGTGCAGTGGTGTTAGGGAAGCGTAGGGGGTCGTGCTGGGGCCGGTGTTTCTGGGTGTAGAGCAGTGTTGTTAGGGCAGTGTAGGGGGTCATGCTGGGGGTGGTGTTTCAATCTTTAGGGCAGTGCAGTGGTGTTCGGGAAGTGTGGGGGGTCGTTCAAAGGCTGTGTTTCAGGGTTTAGAGCACTGCGGTTGTGGTCGGGCAGTGTAGGGGGTCGTGCAGGGGCTGGTGTTTCAGGGTTTAGGGCAGTGCAGTGGTGTAAGTTCAGTGTAGGGGGTCGTGCTGGGGCTGGTGTTTCAGGGTTTAGGGCAGTGCAGTGGTGTTCGTTCAGTGTAGGGGGTCGTGCTGGGGCCGGTGTTTCAGGGTTTAGGGCAGTGCAGTGGTGTTCGGGGAGTGTAGGGGGTCGTGCTGGTGCCGGTGTTTTAGGGTTTTGGGCAATGTAGTGGTGTTCGGGGAGTGTAGGGGGTCGTGCTGTGGCTGGTGTTTCAGGGTTTAGGGCAGTGCCTTGGTGTTCGGGCAGTGTAGGGGGTCGTGCTGGGGCCGGAGTTTCCGGGTGTAGGGAAGTGCAGTGGTATTCGGGCAGTGTTGTGTGTTGTGCTGGGGCTGGTGTTTCAGGGTGTAGGCCAGTGTAGTGGGGTTCGGGCAGTGTAGGGGGTCGTGCTGGGGCCAGTGTTTCAGGGTGTAGGGCAGTGCAGTGGTGTTCGGGCAGTGTAGGGGCTCGTGCTGGGGCCGGTGTTTCAGGGTTTAGGGCAGTGCAGTGGTGTTCGGGGAGTGTAGGGGGTCATGCTGTGGCCGGTGTTTCAGGGTTTAGGGCTGTGCAGTGGTGTTCGAGGAGCGTAGGGGCTCGTGCTAGGGCAGGTAGTTCAGGGTCTAGGGCAGAGCAGTGGTGATCAGGGATCGTAGGGGTTCTTGCTGGGGCCGGTGTTTCAGGGTTTAGGGCAGTGCAGTGCTGTTCGGGCAGAATAGGGGGTTGTATTGGGGCCGGTGTTTCAAGGTTTAGGGCCGAACAGTGGTGTTTGGGCAGTTGATCAGGTCGTGCTGGGGCCAGTGTTTCAGGGTGTAGGGCAGTGCAGTGGTGTTCGGGAAGTGTAGGCGGTTGTGCTGGGGCCGGTGTTTCTGGGTGTAGGACAGTGTTGTTCGGGCAGCGTAGGGGGTGGTTCTGGGGCTGGTGTTTCAGGGTTTAGGGCAGTGCAGAGGTGTTCGGGAAGTGTGGGGGGTGGTGCAGGGGCTGTGTTTCCGGGTTTAGGGCAGTGCAGTGGTGTTCGGGCATTATGGGGGTCATGCTGGGGTCGGTGTTTTAGGGTTTAGGGCAGTGCTGTGGTGTTCAGGGAGTGTAGAGGGTCGTGCTGGGGACAGTGTTTCAGGGTGAAGAGAAGTGCAGTGGTGTTCGGGCAATGTAGGGGGTCATGCTAGGGTTGGTGTTTCAGGGTGTAGGGCAAGGGCAGTGCAGTGGTGTTCGGGCAGTGTAGGGGGTCGTGCTGGGGCTGGTGTTTCATGGATTAGGGCAGTGCAGTTTTGTTTGTGCATTGTAGCGGGTCGTGCTGGGGCTGGTGTTTCAGGGTTTAGGGCAGTGCAGTGGTGTTCTTTCAGTGTAGGGCGTCGTGCTGGGGCCGGTGTTTCAGGGTTTAGGGCAGTGCAGTGGTGTTCGGGCAGTGTAGGGGGTCGTGCTGGGGCTGGTGTTTCAGGGTTTAGAGCAGTGCAGTGGTGTTCGGGCAGTGTAGGGGGTCGTGCTGGGGCTGGTGTTTCATGGATTAGGGCAGTGCAGTTTTGTTTGTGCATTGTAGCGGGTCGTGCTGGGGCTGGTGTTTCAGGGTTTAGGGCAGTGCAGTGGTGTTCTTTCAGTGTAGGGCGTCGTGCTGGGGCCGGTGTTTCAGGGTTTAGGGCAGTGCAGTGGTGTTCAGGGAGTTTAGCGGGTCGTGCTGGGGCCAGTGTTTTTAGGGTTTTGGACAGTTCAGTGGTGTTCGGGCAGTGTAGGGGGTCGTGCTGGGGCCAGTGTTTTTAGGATTGAGGGCAGTGCAGTGGTGTTTGGGCAGTGTAGTGGTTCGTGCTGGGGCTGGTGTTTCAGGGTGTAGTGCAGTGGTGTTCGGGCAGTGTAGGGGGTCGTGATGGGGCTGGTGTTTCAGGGTTTAGGGCAGTGCAGTGGTGTTCGTTCAGTGTAGGGGGTCGTGTTCGGGCCGGTGTTTCAGGGTTTAGGGCTGTGCAGTGGTGTTCGGGAAGTGTAGGGGGTCGTGATGGGGCCGGTGTTTCTGGGTGTAGGGCAGTGTTGTTCGGGCAGTGTAAGGGGTCGTTCTGGGGGTGGTGTTTCAGTCTTTAGGGCAGTGCAGTGGTGTTTGGGGAGTGTGGGGTTCGTTCAGGGGCTGTGTTTCAGGGTTTAGAGCAGTGCAGTGGTGTTCGGGCAGTGTAGGGGGTCGTGCTGGGGCTGGTGTTTCAGGGTTTAGGGCAGTGCAGTGGTGTACATTCAGTGTAGGGGTTGTGCTGGGGCTGGTGTTTCACGGTTTAGGGCAGTGTAGTGGTGTTCGTTCAGTGTAGGGGGTCGTGCTGGGGCCGGTGTTTCAGGGTTTAGGGCAGTGCAGTGGTGTTGGGGGAGTGTAGAGGGTCGTGCTGGTGCCGATGTTTCAGGGATTTAGGGCAGTGCAGTGGTGTTCGGGGAGTGTAGGGGTTCATGCTGGGGCCGGTGTTTCAGGGTGTAAGGTAAGAGCAGTGGTGTTCGGGCAGTGCAGGGGGTCATGCTGGGGCCGGTGTTTCAGGGTTTTGGGAAGTGCAGTGGTGTTCAGGCAGTGTAGGGGGTCGTGCTGGGGCCAGTGTTTCAGGGTGTAGGGCAGTGCAGTGGTGTTCGGGCGTTGTAGGGGTTCAAGCTGGGGCCGGAGTTTCCGGGTGTAGGGCAGTGCAGTGGTGTTCGGGCAGTGTTGGGGGTTGTGCTGGGGCTGGTGTTTCAGGGTGTAGGACAGTGTAGTGGTGTTCGGGCAGTGTAGGGGGTCGTGCTGGGCCGGTTTTTCAGGGAGTAGGGCAGTGCAGTGGTGTTCGGGCAGTGTAGGGGATCGTGCTGGGGCCGGTGTTTCAGGGTTTAGGGCAGTGCAGTGGTGTTCGGGGAGTGTAGGGAGTCATGCTGGGGCCGGTGTTTTAGGGTTTAGGGCTGTGCAGTGGTGTTCGGGGAGCGTAGGGGGTTGTGCTGGGGCTGGTATTTCAGGGTTTAGGGCAGAGCAGTGGTGATCAGGGATCGTAGGGTGTCTTGCTGGGGCCGGTGTTTCAGGGTTTAGGGCAGTGCTGTGCTGTTCGGGCAGAGTAGGGTGTTGTGTGGGGGCGGTGTTTCAAAGTTTAGGGCCGAGCAGTGGTGTTCGGGCAGTGTAGCGGGTCGTGCTGGGGCCGGTGTTTCTGGGTGTAGGGCAGTGTTGTTCGGGCATTGTAGGGGGTCGTGCTGGGGGTGGTGTTTCAGGGTTTAGGGCAGTGCAGTGGTGTTTGGGCAGTGTAGGGGGTCATGCTGGGGCTGGTGTTTAAGGCTTTAGGGGAGTGCAGTGGTATTCAGGCAGTGTAGGGGTCATGCTGGGGCTGGTGTTTCATGGTGTAGGGCAGTGCAGTGGTGTTTGGGAAGAGTAGGGGTCGTGCTGGGGCCGGTGTTTTTAAGGGTTTAGGGCAGTTCAGTGGTGTTCGGGCAGTGTATCGGGTCGTGCTGGGGCCGCTGTTTTTAGGGTTTAGGGCAGTGCAGTGGTGTTAGGGAAGTGTAGGGGGTCGTGCTGGGGCCGGTGTTTCTGGGTGTAGAGCAGTGTTGTTAGGGCAGTGTAGGGGGTCATGCTGGGGGTGGTGTTTCAATCTTTAGGGCAGTGCAGTGGTGTTCGGGAAGTGTGGGGGGTCGTTCAAAGGCTGTGTTTCAGGGTTTAGAGCACTGCGGTTGTGGTCGGGCAGTGTAGGGGGTCGTGCAGGGGCTGGTGTTTCAGGGTTTAGGGCAGTGCAGTGGTGTAAGTTCAGTGTAGGGGGTCGTGCTGGGGCTGGTGTTTCAGGGTTTAGGGCAGTGCAGTGGTGTTCGTTCAGTGTAGGGGGTCGTGCTGGGGCCGGTGTTTCAGGGTTTAGGGCAGTGCAGTGGTGTTCGGGGAGTGTAGGGGGTCGTGCTGGTGCCGGTGTTTTAGGGTTTTGGGCAATGTAGTGGTGTTCGGGGAGTGTAGGGGGTCGTGCTGTGGCTGGTGTTCCAGGGTTTAGGGCAGTGCCTTGGTGTTCGGGCAGTGTAGGGGGTCGTGCTGGGGCAGGAGTTTCCGGGTGTAGGGAAGTGCAGTGGTATTCGGGCAGTGTTGGGTGTTGTGCTGGGGCTGGTGTTTCAGGGTGTAGGCCAGTGTAGTGGGGTTCGGGCAGTGTAGGGGGTCGTGCTGGGGCAGTGTTTCAGGGTGTAGGGCAGTGCAGTGGTGTTCGGGCAGTGTAGGGGCTCGTGCTGGGGCCGGTGTTTCAGGGTTTAGGGCAGTGCAGTGGTGTTCGGGGAGTGTAGGGGGTCATGCTGTGGCCAGTGTTTCAGGGTTTAGGGCTGTGCAGTGGTGTTCGAGGAGCGTAGGGGCTCGTGCTAGGGCAGGTAGTTCAGGGTCTAGGGCAGAGCAGTGGTGATCAGGGATCGTAGGGGTTCTTGCTGGGGCCGGTGTTTCAGGGTTTAGGGCAGTGCAGTGCTGTTCGGGCAGAATAGGGGGTTGTATTGGGGCCGGTGTTTCAAGGTTTAGGGCCGAACAGTGGTGTTCGGGCAGTTGATCAGGTCGTGCTGGGGCCAGTGTTTCAGGGTGTAGGGCAGTGCAGTGGTGTTCGGGAAGTGTAGGCGGTTGTGCTGGGGCCGGTGTTTCTGGGTGTAGGACAGTGTTGTTCGGGCAGCGTAGGGGGTGGTGCTGGGGCTGGTGTTTCAGGGTTTAGGGCAGTGCAGAGGTGTTCGGGAAGTGTGGGGGGTGGTGCAGGGGCTGTGTTTCCGGGTTTAGGGCAGTGCAGTGGTGTTCGGGCATTATGGGGGTCGTGCAGGGGCTGGTGATTCAGGGTTTACGGCAGTGCAGTGGTGTTCAGGCAGTGTGGGGGGTCATGCTGGGGTCGGTGTTTTAGGGTTTAGGGCAGTGCTGTGGTGTTCAGGGAGTGTAGAGGGTCGTGCTGGGGACAGTGTTTCAGGGTGAAGAGAAGTGCAGTGGTGTTCGGGCAATGTAGGGGGTCATGCTAGGGTTGGTGTTTCAGGGTGTAGGGCAAGGGCAGTGCAGTGGTGTTCGGGCAGTGTAGGGGGTCGTGCTGGGGCTGGTGTTTCATGGATTAGGGCAGTGCAGTTTTGTTTGTGCATTGTAGCGGGTCGTGCGGGGCTGGTGTTTCAGGGTTTAGGGCAGTGCAGTGGTGTTCTTATAGTGTAGGGCGTCGTGCTGGGGCCGGTGTTTCAGGGTTTAGGGCAGTGCAGTGGTGTTCGGGCAGTGTAGGGGGTCGTGCTGGGGCTGGTGTTTCAGGGTTTAGAGCAGTGCAGTGGTGTTCGGGCAGTGTAGGGGGTCGTGCTGGGGCTGGTGTTTCATGGATTAGGGCAGTGCAGTTTTGTTCTTTCAGTGTAGGGCGTCGTGCTGGGGCCGGTGTTTCAGGGTTTAGGGCAGTGCAGTGGTGTTCATGGAGTTTAGCGGGTCGTGCTGGGGCCAGTGTTTTTAGGGTTTTGGGCAGTTCAGTGGTGTTCGGGCAGTGTAGGGGGTCGTGCTGGGGCCAGTGTTTTTAGGATTGAGGGCAGTGCAGTGGTGTTTGGGCAGTGTAGTGGTTCGTGCTGGGGCTGGTGTTTCAGGGTGTAGTGCAGTGGTGTTCGGGCAGTGTAGGGGGTCGTGATGGGGCTGGTGTTTCAGGGTTTAGGGCAGTGCAGTGGTGTTCGTTCAGTGTAGGGGGTCGTGTTCGGGCCGGTGTTTCAGGGTTTAGGGCTGTGCAGTGGTGTTCGGGAAGTGTAGGGGGTCGTGATGGGGCCGGTGTTTCTGGGTGTAGGGCAGTGTTGTTCGGGCAGTGTAAGGGGTCGTTCTGGGGGTGGTGTTTCAGTCTTTAGGGCAGTGCAGTGGTGTTTGGGGAGTGTGGGGTTCGTTCAGGGGCTGTGTTTCAGGGTTTAGGGCAGTGCAGTGGTGTTCGGGCAGTGTAGGGGGTCATGCTGGGGCTGGTGTTTCAGGGTTTAGGGCAGTGCAGTGGTGTACATTCAGTGTAGGGGTTGTGCTGGGGCTGGTGTTTCAGGGTTTAGGGCAGTGTAGTGGTGTTCGTTCAGTGTAGGGGGTCGTGCTGGGGCCGGTGTTTCAGGGTTTAGGGCAGTGCAGTGGTGTTGGGGGAGTGTAGGGGGTCGTGCTGGTGCCGATGTTTCAGGGATTTAGGGCAGTGCAGTGGTGTTCGGGGAGTGTAGGGGTTCGTGCTGGGGCCGGTGTTTCAGGGTGTAAGGTCAGAGCAGTGGTGTTCGGGCAGTGCAGGGGGTCATGCTGGGGCCGGTGTTTCAGGGTTTTGGGAAGTGCAGTGGTGTTCAGGCAGTGTAGGGGGTCGTGCTGGGGCCAGTGTTTCAGGGTGTAGGGCAGTGCAGTGCTGTTCGGGCGTTGTAGGGGTTCAAGCTGGGGCCGGAGTTTCCGGGTGTAGGGCAGTGCAGTGGTGTTCGGGCAGTGTTGGGGGTTGTGCTGGGGCTGGTGTTTCAGGGTGTAGGACAGTGTAGTGGTGTTCGGGCAGTGTAGGGGGTCGTGCTGGGCCGGTTTTTCAGGGAGTAGGGCAGTGCAGTGGTGTTCGGGCAGTGTAGGGGATCGTGCTGGGGCCGGTGTTTCAGGGTTTAGGGCAGTGCAGTGGTGTTCGGGGAGTGTAGGGAGTCATGCTGGGGCCGGTGTTTTAGGGTTTAGGGCTGTGCAGTGGTGTTCGGGGAGCGTAGGGGGTTGTGCTGGGGCTGGTATTTCAGGGTTTAGGGCAGAGCAGTGGTGATCAGGGATCGTAGGGTGTCTTGCTGGGGCCGGTGTTTCAGGGTTTAGGGCAGTGCAGTGCTGTTCGGGCAGAGTAGGGTGTTGTGTGGGGGCGGTGTTTCAAAGTTTAGGGCCGAGCAGTGGTGTTCGGGCAGTGTAGCGGGTCGTGCTGGGGCTGGTGTTTCTGGGTGTAGGGCAGTGTTGTTCGGGCATTGTAGGGGGTCGTGCTGGGGGTGGTGTTTCAGGGTTTAGGGCAGTGCAGTGGTGTTTGGGCAGTGTAGGGGGTCATGCTGGGGCTGGTGTTTAAGGCTTTAGGGGAGTGCAGTGGTATTCAGGCAGTGTAGGGGTCATGCTGGGGATGGTGTTTCATGGTGTAGGGCAGTGCAGTGGTGTTTGCGAAGAGTAGGGGTCGTGCTGGGGCCGGTGTTTTTAAGGGTTTAGGGCAGTTCAGTGGTGTTCGGGCAGTGTATCGGGTCGTGCTGGGGCTGGTGTTTTTAGGGTTTAGGGCAGTGCAGTGGTGTTCAGGCAGTGTAGGGGGTCATGCTGGGCTGGTGTTTCAGGGTGTAGGGCTGTGCAGTGGTGTTTGGGAAGAGTAAGGGGTCATGCTGGGGCCGGTGTTTCTGTGTGTAGGGCAGTGTAGTGTTGTTCTTGCAGTGTAGGGGATCATGCTGGAGGTGCTGTTTCAGGGTTTAGAGCAGTGCAGTGGTGTTCGGGGAGTGTAGGAGCTCGAGCTGGGGCCGGTGTTTCAAGGTTTAGGGCAGTGCTGTGGTGTTCGAGGAGTGTAGCGGGTCGTGCAGGTGCCGGTGTTTCAGGGTTTAGGGCAATGCAGTGGTGTTTGGGGAGTGTAGGGGGTGGTGCTTTGGCCGGTGTTTCAGGGTTTAGGGCAGTGCAGTGGTGTTCAGGGAGTGTAGGGGGTCGTGCTGGGGCCGGTGTTTCAGGGTGAAGGGAAGTGCAGTGGTGTTCGGGCATAGTAGAGGGTCTTGCTAAGGCTGGTGTTTCAGGGTGTAGGGCAGTGCAGTGATGTTCGGGCAGTGTAGGGGGTCGTGCTGGAACTGCTGTTTCATGGTTTAGGGCAGTGCAGTGGTGTTCGGGCAGTGTAGCGTGTTGTGCTGGGGCTGGTGTTTCAGGGTTTAGGGCAGTGCAGTGGTAATCGTTCAGTGTAGTGGGTTGTGATGGGGACGGTGTTTTAGGGTTTAGGGCAGTGCAGTGGTGTTCAAGGAGTGTAGGGGGTCATGCTGGGGCCAGTGTTTCAGGGTTTAGAGCAGTGCAGTGGTGTTCGGGGAGTATAGGGGGTCGTGCTGGGGCAGGTGTTTCAGGGTTTAGGGCAGTTTAGTTGTGTTCGGGGAGTGTAGGGGGTCGTGCTGGTGCTGGTGTTTCAGGGTTTAGGGCAGTGCAGTGGTGTTCGGGGAGTGTAGGGGCTCGTGCTGTGGCCAGAGTTTCAGGGTTTAGGGCAGTGCAGTGGTGTTCGGGCAGTCTAGGGGGTTGTTCTGGGGCCGGTGTTTCAGGGTTTAAGGCAGTGCATTGGTGTTCGGGGAGTGTAGGGGGTCATGCTGGGGCCGGTGTTTCTGGTTTTAGGGCAGTGCAGTGGTGTTCGGGCAGTGTAGGGGGTCATGCTGGGGCCGGTGTTTTAGGGTGTAGGTCACAGCAGTGGTGTTCGGGCAGTGTAGAGGGTCGTGCTGGGGCCGGTGTTTCAGGGTTTAGGGCAGTGCAGTGGTGTTCGGGCAGTGTAGGGGGTCGAGCTGGGGCTGGTGTTTCAGGGTGTAGGGCAGTGCAGTGGTGTTCGGCCAGTGTAGGGGGTCGTGCTGGGGCCAGAGTTTTCGGGTGTAGGGCAGTGCAGTGGTGTTCGGGCAGTGTTGGGGGATGTGCTGGGGCCGGTGTTTCAGGCTGTAGGATAGTGTAGTGGTGTTCGGGCAGTGAAGGGGTCGTGCTGGAGCCGGTATTTCAGGTTGTAGGGCAGTGCAGTGGAGTTCGGGCAGTGTAGGGTATCGTGCTGGGGTCGGTGTTTCAGGGTTTAGGGCAGTGCAGTGGTGTTCGGGGAGTGCAGGGGGTCGTGCTGGGGCCAGTGTTTCAGGGTTCATGGCTGTGCAGTGGTGTTCGGGTAGCGTAGGGGGTCGTGCTGGGGCCGGCATTTCAGGGTTTAGGGCAGAGCAGTGGTGTTCAGGGATCGTAGGGTGTCTTGCTGGGGCCGGTGTTTCAAGGTTTAGGGCCGAGCAGTGGTGTTCGGGCAGTGGATCGGGTCGTGCTGGGGCCAGTGTGTCAGGGTGTAGGGCAGTGTAGTGGTGTTAGGCAAGTGTAGGCGGTTGTGCTGGGGCCGGTATTTCTGGGTGTAGGATAGGGGTGGGCGGAATTTGCGAAATCCACTTTCGCAAATTATCGCGAAAATGTTAAAAATTATCGCAAACACGCGGAAATATTGCGAAGATGCAGAAGTTTTTTTCCCGCATGTTCGCGAGATTTTCTGCATGGTTGCGGCTCGCCAACTTACCCATGTGGTTGCTCGCGGGTGCGGCCATCTTGTTTTCAGTTGTCTCGCGGTGCATGATCGCGAGAAGAAAGACGTGATCGCGCGACGCATGACGTCACTGCGGGCGCGAACTGTCGCGAGTCAGCGCAAATGGCTAAAAACAATACAACATCTCATGGAGAACGCGATGGGATCAAGAAAACTTGTCGGCGAACGTAGGGATTCAGGTAAGGCGATCGCGCGCGTGCGAGAATGTATTATTTTACAGCATGAGCAAGAAACAAATTATCGCCAAGCTGCAGAATGCGGAAATTTTGACATTTTCGCGCACTCCGCCGAACTCGAAAATGTCAAATTATCGCAATTTCCGCGAACGGAACGAAATTTGCGCCCAGGCCTAGTGTAGGACAGTGTTGTTCGGGCAGCGTAGGTGGTGGTGCTGGGGGTGGTGTTTCAGGGTTTAGGGCAGTGCAGAGGTGTTCGTGAAGTGTGGGGGGTGGTGCAGGGGCTGTGTTTTTGGGTTTAGGGCAGTGCAGTGGTGTTCGGGCATTATGGGGGTCGTGCAGGGGCTGGTGTTTCAGGGTTTACGGCAGTGCAGTGGTGTTCAGGCAGTGTGGGGGGTCGTGCTGGGGATGGTGTTGCAGGGTTTAGGGCAGTGCTGTGGTGTTAGGGGAGTGTAGGGGTCGTGCTGGGGACGGTGTTTCAGGGTGAAGAGAAGTGCAGTGGTGTTTGGGCAATGTAGGGGGTCATGCTAGGGCTGGTGTTTCAGGGTGTAGGGCAGTGCAGTGGTGTTCGGGCAGTGTAGGGGGTCGTGCTGGGGCTGGTGTTTCATGGATTAGGGCAGTGCAGTGGTGTTCTTTCAGTGTAGGGGGTCGTGCTGGGGCCGGTGTTTCAGGGTTTAGGGCAGTGATGTGGTGTTCAGGGAGTTTAGCGGGTCGTGCTGGTGCCAGTGTTTTTAGGGTTTTGGGCAGTTCAGTGGTGTTCGGGCAGTGTAGGGGGTCGTGCTGGGGCCGGTGTTTTTAGGATTTAGGGCAGTGCAGTGGTGTTTGGGCAGTGTAGGGGTTCATGCTGGGGCTGGTGTTTCAGGGTGTAGTGCAGTGGTGTTCGGGCAGTGTAGGGGGTCGTGATGGGGCTGGTGTTTCAGGGTTTAGGGCAGTGCAGTCGTGATTGTTCAGTGTAGGGGGTCGTGTTTGGGCCGGTGTTTCAGGGTTTAGGGCTGTGCAGTGGTGTTCGGGAAGTGTAGGGGGTCGTGATGGGGCCGGTGTTTCTGGGTGTTGGGCAGTGTTGTTCGGGCAGTGTAGGGGGTCGTGCTGGGGGTGGTGTTTCAGTCTTTAGGGCAGTGCAGTGGTGTTTGGGGAGTGTGGGGGGTCGTTCAAGGGCTATGTTTCAGGGTTTAGAGCAGTGCAGTGGTGTTTGGGCAGTGTAGGGGGTCGTGCTGGGGCTGGTGTTTCAGGGTTTAGGGCAGGGCAGTGGTGTAAGTTCAGTATAGGGGGTCGTGCTGGGGCTGGTGTTTCAGGGTTTAGGGCAGTGCAGTGGTGTTCGTTCAGTGTAGGGGGTCGTGCTAGGGCTGGTGTTTCAGGGTTTAGGGCAGTGCAGTGGTGTTGGGGGAGTGTAGGGGGTCGTGCTGGGGCCGGTGTTTCAGGGTGTAAGGTCAGAGTAGTTGTGTTCGGGCAGTGCAGGGGGCCGTGCTGGGGCCAGTGGTTCAAGGTGTAGGGCAGTGCAGCGGTGTTCGAGCGTTGTAGGGGTTCGTGCTGGGGCCGGAGTTTCTGGGTGTAGGGCAGTGCAGTGGTGTTCGGGCAGTGTTGGGGGTTGTGCTGGGGCTGGTGTTTCAGGGTTTCGAGCAGTGCAGTGGTAATCGTTCAGTGTAGTGGGTGGTGATGTGGCCGGTGTTTCAGGGTTTAGGGCAGTGCAGTGGTGTTCGGGGAGTATAGGGGGTCATGCTGGGGCCAGTGTTCCAGGGTTTAGAGCAGTGCAGTGGTGTTCGGGGAGTATAGGGGGTCGTGCTGGGGCCAGTGTTTCAGGGTTTAGGGCAGTTTAGTGGTGTTCGGTGAGTGTAGGGGGTCGTGCTGGTGCTGGTGTTTCAGGGCTTAGGGCAGGGCAGTGGTGTTCGGGGAGTGTAGGGGGTCGTGCTGTGGCCAGTGTTTCAGGGTTTAGGGGAGTGCAGTGGTGTTCGGGCAGTCTAGGGGGTTGTTCTGGGGCCGGTGCTTCAGGGTGTAGAGCAGTGCAGTGGTGTTCGGGCAGTGTAGGGGGTCGTGCTTGGGCCGGTGTTTCAGGGTGTAGGGCAGTGCATTGATGTTCGGGGAGTGTAGGGTGTCATGCTGAGGCTGGTGTTTCAGGGTGAAGGGCAGTGCAGTGGTGTTCGAGCAGTGTAGGGGGTCGTGCTGGGGCCGGTGTTTTAGTGTGTAGGGTAGTGCAGTGGTGTTTGGGCAGTGGAGGGGGTCGTGCTGGGGCCGTTGTTTCAGGGTTTAGAGCAGTGCATTGTTGTTCGGGCAGTGTAGGGGGTTGTGCTGGGGCCGGTGTTTCAGGGTGTAGGTCACAGCAGTGGTGTTCTGGCAGTGTAGAGGGTCGTGCTGGGGCCGGTGTTTCAGGGTTTAGGGCAGTGCAGTGGTGTTCGGGCAGTGTAGGGGATCGTGCTGGGGCCGGTGTGTCAGGGTGTAGGGCAGTGCAGGGGTGTTCGGGCAGTGTAGGGGGTCGTGCTGGGGACAGAGTTTCTGGGTGTAGGGCAGTGCAGTGGTGTTCGGGCAGTGTTGGGGGATGTGCTGGGGCCGGTGTTTCAGGGTGTAGGATAGTGTAGTGGTGTTCGGGCAGTGAAGGGGTTGTGCTGGAGCCGGTATTTCAGGTTGTAGGGCAGTGCAGTGGGGTTCGGGCAGTGTAGGGTATCGTGCTGGGGTCGGTGTTTCAGGGTTTTGGGCAGTGCAGTGGTGTTCGGGGAGTGCAGGGGGTCGTGCTGGGGCCAGTGTTTCAGGGTTCATGGCTGTGCAGTGGTGTTCGGGGAGCGTAGAGGATTGTGCTGGGGCTGGTGTTTCAGGGTTTAGGGCAGTGCAGTCATGTTCGGGCAGTGTAGGGGGTCATGCTTGGGTTGGGGTTTCAGGGTTTAGGGCAGTGCAGTGGTGTTCGGGCTGTGTAGGGGGACGTGCTGGGGGTGGTGTTTCAGGGTTTAGGGCAGTGCAGTGGTGTTCGGGCAGTGTAGGGGGTCGTGTAGGGGGTGGTCTTCAGGGTTTAGGGGAATGTAGTGGTGTTCAGGCAAGTATTGGGGGTCTTGCTGGGGGTTGTGTTTCAGGGTTTAGGGTAGTGGTGTTCGGACAGTGTAGGGGGTCTTGTTGGGGGTGGTGTTTCAGGGTTTAGGGCAGAGCAGTGATGTTCGGGCAGTGTGGGAGGTCGTGCTGGGGTTGGTGTTTCAGGGTTTAGGGCAGTACAGCGGTGTTCTGGCAGTGTGGGGGGGTCGTGCTGGGGTGATGTTTCAGCGTTTAGGGCAGTGCAGTGGTGTTCGGGTAGTTTTCGGGGTCGTGCTGGGGTTCGTGTTTCAGGGTTTAGGGTAGTGCTGTGTTGTTCGGGCAGTGTAGAGATCTTGCTGGGGCTGGTGTTTCAGGGTTTAGAGCAGTGCAGTGGTGTTCGGACAGTGTAGGGGACGTGCTGGTGGTGTTGTTTCATGGTTTAGGGCAGAGCAGTGGTGTTCGGGCAGAGTAGGGGGACGTGCTGTGGGTGGTGTTTCAGACTTTAGGGCAGGGCAGTGGTGTTCGGGCAGTGTAGGGGGTCGTGCTGGGTATGCTGTTTCAGGGTTTAGGGCAGTGCAGTGGTGTTCGGGGAGTGTAGGGGATTGTGCTGGGGCTGGTGTTTCATGGTGTAGGGCAGTGCAGTGGTGTTCGAGCAGTGTAGGGGGTCATGCTGGGGGTGGTGTTTCAGGGTGTAAGGCAGAGCAGTGGTGTTCAGGCAGTGTAGGGGGTCATGCTGGGGCTGGTGTTTCAGGGTGTAGGGCAGTGCAGTGGTGTTCGGGTAGTGTAGGGGTCGTGCTGGAGCTTTTTTATTCAGGGTGTAGGGCAGTGCAGTGGTGTTTGGGCAGTGTAGGGGGTTGTGCTAGGGATGGTGTTTCAGGGTTGAGGGCAGTGCAGTGGTATTCAGGGAGTGTAGGGGGTCGTGCCGGGGCTGGTGTTTCAGGGTTTAAAACAGTGCAGTTGTGTTCGGGGAGTGTAGGGTGTCATGCTGGGGCTAGTGTTTCAGGGTTTAGGGGAGTGCAGTGGTGTTCGGGCAGAGTAGGGGGTCATGCTAGGGATGGAGTTTCAGGGTGTAGGGCAGAGCAGTGGTGTTCGGGCAGTGTAGCGGGTCATGCAGGGGGTAGTGTTTCAGGGTTTAGGGCAGAGCAGTGGTGTTCGGGCAGTTTAGGGGGTCTTGCTGGGGGTGGTGTTGCAGGGTTTATGGCAGTAGTGTTGGAGCAGTGTGGGGGGTCTTGCTGGGGCTGGTGTTTCAGGGTTTAGGGCAGTGCAGTGGTGTTCGGGCAGTGTGGGGGGTCATGCAGGTGGGGGTGTTTCAGGGTTTAGCGCAGAGCATCGGTGTTCGGGCAGTGTTGGGGTTCTTGCTGGGGGTGGTGTTTCAGGGTTTAGGACAGTGGTGTTCAGCCAGTGTAGGGGGTCCTGCTGGGGGTGGTGTTTCAGGGTTTAGGGCAGTGCAGTGGTGTTCAGGCAGTGAAGGGGGTCGTGCTGGGGCTAGTGTTTCAGGGTTTAGGGCAGTGCAGTGGTTTTCGGGCAGTGTAGGGGGTAGTGCTGGGGCTGGTGTTTCAGGGTTTAGGGCAGTGCAGTGGAGTTCGGGCAGTGTTTGGGGACTTGCTGGGGGTGGTGTTTCAGGGTTTAGGGCAGTGGTGTTTGGGCAGTGTAGGGGGTCTTGCTGGGGGTGGTGTTTCAGGGTTTAGGTCAGTGCAGTGGTATTCAGGGAGTGTAGGGGGTCATGCTGGGGATGGTGTTTCAGGGTTTAGGGCAGTGCAGATGTGTTAGGGGAGTGTAGGGGGTCGTGCTGGGGCTGGTGTTTCAGGGTTTAGGGCAGTGCAGTGGTTTTCGGGCAGTGTAGGGGGTAGTGATGGGGCCAGTGTTTCAGGGTTCATGGCTGTGCAGTGGTGTTCGGGGAGCGTAGAGGATTGTGCTGGGGCTGGTGTTTCAGGGTTTAGGGCAGTGCAGTCATGTTCGGGCAGTGTAGGGAGTCATGCTTGGGTTGGGGTTTCAGGGTTTAGGGCAGTGCAGTGGTGTTCGGGCTGTGTAGGGGGACGTGCTGGGGGTGGTGTTTCAGGGTTTAGGGCAGTGCAGTGGTGTTCGGGCAGTGTAGGGGGTCGTGTAGGGGGTGGTCTTCAGGGTTTAGGGGAATGTAGTGGTGTTCAGGCAAGTATTGGGGGTCTTGCTGGGGGTTGTGTTTCAGGGTTTAGGGTAGTGGTGTTCGGACAGTATAGGGGGTCTTGTTGGGGGTGGTGTTTCAGGGTTTAGGGCAGAGCAGTGATGTTCGGGCAGTGTGGGAGGTTGTGAGAAGTTGGCCTGGTATATGCTGTTCACTAGTTCTAGTGACCACCTTGTACCATGCCAAGCAACCCTTATGGTGTGGTTGTAAGTCAACCTTTTTGGACTAGCTGCCCTAGTGGTAGCGTAGGCTAAGCAGTCTTTGAGGCTAAACTCGTGATGCGTGTTAAGCAAGCTGTTTTACCAATAGTAACCCCCTTTTATACCAATGAAAGGACACCACACAGATATATATTCAAAATATATATGTATTTATTTCTCAAAGTAACCCCTAGTCTCTTTATGAGCACAGGAGCACAAATCGTCAAACAAGATTATCACAGAATACACAGAAGTTGCACTTTATATGGATAGGCCCTGGTGGCCACTCGAACCATATACTAAAATAGTGGTATAAGTACCACGAACAGAAAAGGGAAAAGGCCTAGGGCCTCTAGAATCGCTGGGCCTACAAGGAGCTAACGTCAGTTAGTGACCAGGAGGTCCACGGGTGGCGTGTGCAGAGCAAATAGTCACACGCGGGCTCCCATAGGTTTCAATGGGTGCGTAAAAAGTACAAAGTTACTGCAAAAGGAATCTTCCGGATGACCTAGGAACTTAAGATTTGGAACACAGGCACTAGAGATGTATTACTACACATGGGCACCGGAGTGCCAGCTTTACCTCACCCACAGGAAGCGGGTGCATAGGCCTCAAAGTGCGTCGGGTTTCTTCTATCTGTTCCGTTGAGCCTGGGACAAAGATGCTGCAGGCGGTCGGTCGGGAAGAGATGCAGTGGGTCCAAGAGTGGATCGGAGATGTTGAAGACCTGTAAGCAGAGGGGACAGTGTTCACAGTCACTAGCCAGTGACCAGCGTGGCACCAGGTGGGTACCAGGCGATGTCGGGTGCAAACAGGTGATGAGGGGTAGCTTGTCTCCGCAGCCACGTGGTCCCTGAAGGTCGACGACGTCCAGGAGTCGGCTCACGAGCTGTCCCACGCAGGCTCTCGCTGTCGGCGGTGTCGGCGACTTGATCGAAGCAAACAAGCCTTGGCAAAAGCAATTGCAGGAGGATTCGGAAATCAGCTGTTGGTTCTGACCAGCAAGGTCAGAGGGATTGCTCCTTTGGAGGGGAGCAAGGGCCAGTCTGGAGCAACCAGACCAGCGGTGTTTGTCGTAGATTTCGTCGCCAAGATGGCCACTAGCCAGCGGGCCAGCAACCGGTTAGGCGCGTCGAGTGGCAAAATGCAGAAGGGCCCCACGCAGATCGTGGAGATGCTGGAGGGCTCACCTTTGGTGCAGATGCTGCTCGAGGGTTGGGCTTCTCAGTACCCAAAGCACAACTTGGAGGGAGCCTCGGTTGTTGCACTGGTCAGCTTGTCGTAGTCGTTCCAAGATGGCTGGCTCCACGTGTCTCGGTGCCTCCACGGGTCTCCTCTTTTCAGGGACTGTGGATCGGGCGGTGAGAGGTCTGGAGGTCCAGGTCTTGTCAGTCTCTGGGCTCGGGCTCCGGCGGGAGGCGGCGGCAAAGCAGACGGTGATTCGCTGGATGGTGCTTGCGTTAGCAAGGTGGTCACTCCCTGACCACAGGGGAGATTTTCTTCAGTCTTCTGTGCAGCAGAATGTCGAAGTTCCCGTCTTCTTCTTAGTTTCAAGTTGATTCCAGGATGTCTGAAGTCTTAGGACACAGCTCCTACCTTTAAGCGGATTCTAGGGGCCGGACTACCTGCTAGGTCCCTCCCTATGGGTGGGACCAGGAAGGGGGGTGGTTACACCCCCAATCCTTTGTCCAGCTCGCCCCAGGCCCGGGACTGGTGTGCCCCAGGACCGGTTTGAACTGGCATATGCACCGAGGCTCCTTGTGAGCCACAGGCATGTCTGGTTTCTTTCAAGCCCTACCTGACCAATACACAAAATCCTGTCTGGGGTGGTGCACGCACCTCCCCTGGCAGGAAACCCTTTGTCCACACCTCCCAAGCTGGAAGGACTCCCAGCAGCAGGAGGGCAGACTTGTGTCTGTGGTGGCAGCATCCATTTTGTGGAGCTGAGGCTATGTCTGATTTTACCCGGGTTTCAGGTACTGTACATGTCGTGTCCCTCTAGAAGGGTGGAATGCTAACCCCGTCGCCAGAATTGGCGAGGGGTTAGTATTCCAATTCGTATGACACCTTACTCGACATGTTTTGATAAAGCCAAACCAAAGATAGCATTTAACCGCGAGGTTCATAATGCACTTAAGAGTATATGGTATGACGATATCTGGAAACAGTAGAAGGAAGTTGTTCCGACCACTGCAGACAGGCTCAGCTCATGCCAGAGCACCATCTCACATGGAACCAAGCACTCTGCCTTCAGGATTGTTAAGGCCTGCCATAGGAGTGACTTAGAGGTTACCAGGTGTCCCATTTAAGGTTAGGTATAGGTATACTACACCTAAGTAAGAGGTGATTACACCAACTTACCCCAGCTGAGTGATCAGCCAGTTGTGTCAGATTGTTAGGCCAAGCCTGGGGTGGCATAATACATGCTGCAGCCCCTGGCAGGCCTTGGGTACACCAATGCCCTGGGTACCTAGTGTACACTGGTACAGGGGCTGACAGGGTGATCCACTTCCAATTGGTTATGCACCTAGGGTGCATAGTTTTAATTTAGTAGAGAGAACAGCAGGCTGGGGGTCTGATTGGCAGGCCCACAGCCTCAATATGTCAAAAACCAGTGAAGCAAAAAGCAAAAATTTGGGGTGACCATAGGATAGCAGACCCTACTCTCCTACACAACCCCCCCCCAAACGCTGGGACATTAAACTAGCCTTGACCAGTCTCGTCTTCATGTCCTAAGTGGAAGTACCTGGAGAGACCATCTGCATTCCCATGGTCAGTACCTGGCCGGTGCTCCACTGTAAAGTCCATCCCCTGTAGGGAAATGGACCACCTAAGCAGTTTGGGGTTTTCACCCTTCATCTGATTTAGCCACAAGAGGGGCTTATGGTCGGTCTGAATCTTGAAGTGAGTGCCAAACAAGTATGGCCTCAGCTTCTTCAGGGCCCACACCACAGCAAAGGCCTCCCTCTCAATAGCTGACCAATTCTTCTCTCTGGGGGTCAACCTTCTGCTAATAAAAGCAATGGGTTGGTCTTGACCATCTACATTAAGTTGTGACAGCACAGCTCCCACACCCAACTCAGAAGCATCTGTTTGGACAATAAACTCTTTGGAGTAGTCAGGACTTTTCAGGATAGGTGCAGAGCACATGGCCTCCTTCAGGTCATCAAATGCCTTTTGACAGCTTACTGTCCACTGAACCTTTTTGGGCATCTTCTTGGATGTCAGATCATTAAGAGGAGTCACAATGGACCCATAGTTCTTAACAAACTTCCTGTAATACCCAGTCAAGCCCAAGAAAGCTCGAACTTGAGTCTGGGTGGTTGGAGGGGACCAATCCTTGATGGACTGTATCTTACTCTCCAGTGGTTGAACTTGGCCCCCACCTACAAGGTGGCCCAAATACACAACCTTACTCTGCCCTATCTGGCACTTAGTAGCCTTGATAGTGAGGCCTGCCCTTTGCAGAGCCTCAAGAGCCTTCTTCAGGTGGATCAGGTGATCCTCCCAGGTGGAACTAAAGACAGCAATGTCATCAAGATATGCTGCGCAAAAGTCATCCAACCCAGTAAGGACTTGGTTCACCAGCCTTTGGAAGGTGGCAGGTGCATTCTTCAGACCAAAGGGCATCACCACAAACTGATAATGCCCACCTGGGGTTGAGAATGCTGTTTTGGCCTTAGACTCCTCAGCTAACCTGATTTGCCAATAGCCAGCTGTCAAGTCAAATGTGCTCAAAACCTTTGCAGAAGCTAGTTTGTCTATGAGCTCATCTGCCCTTGGAATAGGGTGTGCATCTGTCCTGGTGACAGCATTGAGTCCTCTGTAATCCACACAGAACCTCATCTCTCTCTTGCCATCTTTGGTGTGAGGTTTGGGGACCAGAACCACTGGGCTAGCCCAGGGGCTCTCTGAGGGTTCAATGACACCTAATTCCAGCATTTTATGTACCTCAGCCTTTATACAGTCCCTGACGTGGTCAGGTTGTCTGTAAAGTTTGTTCTTTACAGGCAGACTGTCACCAGTGTCCACAACATGGGTACACCAGTCAGTTTGACTAGGTATCAAGGAAAACATATGTGAAAATGATTGTAGAACCTGTCTACATTCAGTCTGCTGATGGGCAGTGAGGTTGCCTCCAAGGGTCACTCCTTCAACTGAGCCATCTTCAGGGTTCTGAGACAACAGGTCTGGGAGAGGGTCACTCTCTTCCTCCTGTCCCTCATCTGTAGCCATGAGCAAGCCCATGTCTGCCCTGTCAACATATGCTTTAAGCCTGTTAACATGGAGTACCCTGTGGGGACTCCTGGGAGTTCCTAGGTCGACCAAGTAGGTGACCTCTCCCTTCTTTTCCAGGATTGTATGGGGTCCAGACCATTTGTCTTGGAGTGCTGCTGGGGCCACCGGCTCCAACACCCATACCTTCTGTCCTGGCTGATACTCAACCAAGACAGCCTTTTGGTCATGCCAAGCTTTCTGTAAGGCCTGGCTTGCCTCAAGGTTTTTAGATGCCTTCTCCATATACTCAGCCATCCTGGAGCGGAGACCAAGTACATAGTCCACTATGTCTAGCTTAGGCTTTTTGAGAGGTAACTCCCATCCTTCCTTCACCAAACACAGTGGGCCTCTCACAGGGTGCCCAAACAACAATTCAAAGGGGCTGTAGCCAACTCCTTTTTGTGGGACCTCTCTGTAAGCAAACAGAAGGCAGGGTAGAAGGATATCCCATCTTCGCCTGAGCTTTTCAGGTAATCCTTTGATCATACCCTTTAGGGTCTTGTTGAATCTCTCAACAAGCCCATTGCATTGTGGGTGATAAGGGGTGGTGAACTTGTAGTTGACACCACATTCCTTCCACATAGCTGTCAAGTATCCTGACATAAAGTTGGTACCTCTGTCAGATACTACCTCCTTAGGAAACCCCACTCTGGAGAATACTCCCAGCAGGGCCCTGGCCACAACAGGAGCTGTAGTGGTCCTAAGGGGAATTGCCTCTGGATACCTGGTGGCATGATCCACTACCACCAGTATAAATCTGTGTCCAGATGCAGTGGGAGGATCCATGGGACCCACTATGTCTATTCCCACTCTTTCAAAGGGGACCCCCACCACAGGTAGTGGTATTAGGGGGGCCTTTGTTGTGCCACCTGATTTGCCACTGGCTTGGCAGGTAACACAGGAGCGACAAAACTCCTTTGTATCTTCATTCATATGAGGCCAGTGAAAGTGAGGGACAAGCCTGTCCCAAGTCTTGTTCTGGCCTAAGTGTCCTGCTAAAGGAATGTCATGGGCCAAGGTAAGAAGGAAGCCCCTAAATTGCAGAGGTATGACCAACCTCCTGGTTGCACCAGGCTTGGGGTCTCTAGCCTCTGAATAAAGGAGCCCTTCATCCCAATACACTTTATGGGTACCTTGAGCATTCCCAGCAGCCTCAGCAGCAGCCAGCTGTCTGAGGGGTTCAAGAGAGGGACAGGATAACTGAGCCTGCCTCAAGTCAGCCCTTGAAGGTCCCCCTGTCCCCAGAAACTCAACCTGATCAGGTTCAAGCTCTTCAGGGACAGTTCCTTCAGGGTCCTCTAGATCAGCTTCCTGGGAAGGCTGATCATCACTCTGAGGCAGGGGGGAAGGCACAGCCTTGACCCTCCTGTTCTTCTTCTTGGTAGGTGCTTGGTCCATTGTTCCAGGATCCAAGACCTGTGGTTCAGTGAGGCACTTTTTGGCCTGTGACCTGGTCACAGCAAGGACATGTGATGATATACCTAACATCTCTGCATGAGTCCTGTACTCCACTTCTGACCATAGAGAACTCTCTAGGTCATTGCCCAACAAACATTCTACTGGGAGGTCTGCACTAACCACAACCCTTTTGAGGCCAGTTACCCCTCCCCATGAGAAGTTAACAACTGCCACACTATGTGAAGTAGTGGCATTGCTGGCATTGGTCACCAGGTAGTTCTCACCTGGTATGTACTGTCCAGGATCCACAAAGCCTGGTGTCACCATAGTGACACTGGCACATGTGTCCCTGTAGGCTTGAGCCACTTTGTCATTAATTAAAGGAGTCTGTCTGTACTTGCCCAGGTTACTGGGGCTCACAGTCAGGGACAAATCAATGTCCCCATCACAGATCAAGACTGCCTGTGTAAGGGTTCTGTCTAAGTCAGAATCTCCTTCAGTTCCCATAGTGATTCCCACTACACCCTTTGTCTGGGGACCAACACTGCTAACAGTAGTACTGGGAGCAGGTGCCTTAGGGGCAACAGTGTTGGGGGCTCCACCCTTTTTGCAATCACTAGTCCAGTGAGTTGTATTTTTACAATGATTGCACCAGGGTTTCTTCTGACCTTCTTTCTTCTTTTTGGACTGTTGGGACCCACCCTCCTTAGTAGTAGTTTGGGGCCCTGTTGAAGACTTCTGGTCTTTAGGTTTCTGATCTCCACCCTTTTGGTCTGTTTTCTTCTGATCACCCCCTTGGCCCTGGTTCTGGTTCTTTTGCTTAACCCTGGTTCTGACCCATTTGTCTGCCTTCTTTCCCAATTCTTGGGGAGAGGTCAGATCAGAGTCAACCAAGTGTTGATGCAGTTGCTGGTTTTGACAGTTATTTAAAATCTGCTCTCTCATCATCAAATTATACAATCCTGTAAAATCAGATACCTTACTTCCCAGCAACCAACCCTCCAAAGCCTTAGTGGCACATTCAATGTATTCAGACCAGTCCTGAGTCTGTGTCTTTTGGGTGTCTCTGAACATTAACCTGTACTGTTCAGTGGTTAAGCCTAACCCATCTACCAGAACACTCTTCAGGACTCTGTAGTTTCTGACATCCTCTTCTCTAACAGTGAGGAGTCTGTCTCTGCCTCTTCCTTCAAAGGAGAGCCAGAGGATTGCTGCCCACTGGTCTTCAGGAACCTGCTGTACTTTGCAGGCTCTCTCAAGAGCAGTTATCCATTTGTGGATGTCATCCCCACTTTTGTAGGGGGGCACAACCTTAGACAGGTTTCTATTATCGAAAACCCTATCTTTGTCCTTAGGGACAATGCTGCCACCAGTGGGTATGGACCCACTCTCTTTATGCTGTCTAGCCTTGCTAAGTTTCTCTTCCATCAGGGCTACTTCTAGCTCCTGCTTCCTGATCCTCAGCTGGGCCTCTTGCATCTTGGCCTCATGTTCCCTCCTCTGAGGGGTGGTCATCCTTCTCCTGGAGTGACCTTGAGAGCCTCTAGAGCCATGGGAAGCATTGGAGTCACCTGAGCGATTCCTTTGCCTTCCCAGCCCTGTGTTAAGTCCACTGGGGAGATCCAGTGGGTTGAACCCACTGTCAGTCCCCAATAGCCTTGGTTTAGCTGGGCCAAGTATAACACTTGGCACTGGGCTAGTTCTCCCTTCATCCTCACTACTGTCAGTATCCTTTTCACTCTCATCCTCTGTGGTAGGCATCCCATCTAAGGGGTGACTATTGGGAAGGGGTACTTCAGTGGCATCTTTAGAAGGGGGGCCTCCTGTTCCTGTCCCTAAGGGGGCTAACTGGGAAGCTTTCTTGAGTGCTCTCTGATTCTCATCATTCTGTAAGAGCTCTCTGAGCTCAGCAGAGTTTGGGTTCTTGGGCTGTTTAAGGCCTCTAAGAGTTGCCAAATGCCTGAGCTCATTCTGATTAAGGGTAGCAAAGCTGGATGGTGCCCTCTGGGGGTCACTCTCAACAGAGATGGGTACAGTGGACCCCTCTGCCCCGGCCATTGCTCTTAAGTGTGGGTGGATGTGTTGCAATCTACCTACACTTGGGTTTACCTACTAAACCTATCTAGTAGTTGTAGTCAGGGTGTGCTACTCCCTTTGCTCTACAACAACTAAGTTCAGTAGAACTTAAGTATATCTAATCTTGTTTTATATGTACCTACAGGTACCTATGTGATCTTTCAATTGGTAACCAAGAGATTACAATGGTAAAACACAGCAAGCTCAAATCCAACCGCTGCTCACCAATGTGAGAAGTTGGCCTGGTATATGCTGTTCACTAGTTCTAGTGACCACCTTGTACCATGCCAAGCAACCCTTATGGTGTGGTTGTAAGTCAACCTTTTTGGACTAGCTGCCCTAGTGGTAGCGTAGGCTAAGCAGTCTTTGAGGCTAAACTCGTGATGCGTGTTAAGCAAGCTGTTTTACCAATAGTAACCCCCTTTTATACCAATGAAAGGACACCACACAGATATATATTCAAAATATATATGTATTTATTTCTCAAAGTAACCCCTAGTCTCTTTATGAGCACAGGAGCACAAATCGTCAAACAAGATTATCACAGAATACACAGAAGTTGCACTTTATATGGATAGGCCCTGGTGGCCACTCGAACCATATACTAAAATAGTGGTATAAGTACCACGAACAGAAAAGGGAAAAGGCCTAGGGCCTCTAGAATCGCTGGGCCTACAAGGAGCTAACGTCAGTTAGTGACCAGGAGGTCCACGGGTGGCGTGTGCAGAGCAAATAGTCACACGCGGGCTCCCATAGGTTTCAATGGGTGCGTAAAAAGTACAAAGTTACTGCAAAAGGAATCTTCCGGATGACCTAGGAACTTAAGATTTGGAACACAGGCACTAGAGATGTATTACTACACATGGGCACCGGAGTGCCAGCTTTACCTCACCCACAGGAAGCGGGTGCATAGGCCTCAAAGTGCGTCGGGTTTCTTCTATCTGTTCCGTTGAGCCTGGGACAAAGATGCTGCAGGCGGTCGGTCGGGAAGAGATGCAGTGGGTCCAAGAGTGGATCGGAGATGTTGAAGACCTGTAAGCAGAGGGGACAGTGTTCACAGTCACTAGCCAGTGACCAGCGTGGCACCAGGTGGGTACCAGGCGATGTCGGGTGCAAACAGGTGATGAGGGGTAGCTTGTCTCCGCAGCCACGTGGTCCCTGAAGGTCGACGACGTCCAGGAGTCGGCTCACGAGCTGTCCCACGCAGGCTCTCGCTGTCGGCGGTGTCGGCGACTTGATCGAAGCAAACAAGCCTTGGCAAAAGCAATTGCAGGAGGATTCGGAAATCAGCTGTTGGTTCTGACCAGCAAGGTCAGAGGGATTGCTCCTTTGGAGGGGAGCAAGGGCCAGTCTGGAGCAACCAGACCAGCGGTGTTTGTCGTAGATTTCGTCGCCAAGATGGCCACTAGCCAGCGGGCCAGCAACCGGTTAGGCGCGTCGAGTGGCAAAATGCAGAAGGGCCCCACGCAGATCGTGGAGATGCTGGAGGGCTCACCTTTGGTGCAGATGCTGCTCGAGGGTTGGGCTTCTCAGGACCCAAAGCACAACTTGGAGGGAGCCTCGGTTGTTGCACTGGTCAGCTTGTCGTAGTCGTTCCAAGATGGCTGGCTCCACGTGTCTCGGTGCCTCCACGGGTCTCCTCTTTTCAGGGACTGTGGATCGGGCGGTGAGAGGTCTGGAGGTCCAGGTCTTGTCAGTCTCTGGGCTCGGGCTCCGGCGGGAGGCGGCGGCAAAGCAGACGGTGATTCGCTGGATGGTGCTTGCGTTAGCAAGGTGGTCACTCCCTGACCACAGGGGAGATTTTCTTCAGTCTTCTGTGCAGCAGAATGTCGAAGTTCCCGTCTTCTTCTTAGTTTCAAGTTGATTCCAGGATGTCTGAAGTCTTAGGACACAGCTCCTACCTTTAAGCGGATTCTAGGGGCCGGACTACCTGCTAGGTCCCTCCCTATGGGTGGGACCAGGAAGGGGGGTGGTTACACCCCCAATCCTTTGTCCAGCTCGCCCCAGGCCCGGGACTGGTGTGCCCCAGGACCGGTTTGAACTGGCATATGCACCGAGGCTCCTTGTGAGCCACAGGCATGTCTGGTTTCTTTCAAGCCCTACCTGACCAATACACAAAATCCTGTCTGGGGTGGTGCACGCACCTCCCCTGGCAGGAAACCCTTTGTCCACACCTCCCAAGCTGGAAGGACTCCCAGCAGCAGGAGGGCAGACTTGTGTCTGTGGTGGCAGCATCCATTTTGTGGAGCTGAGGCTATGTCTGATTTTACCCGGGTTTCAGGTACTGTACATGTCGTGTCCCTCTAGAAGGGTGGAATGCTAACCCCGTCGCCAGAATTGGCGAGGGGTTAGTATTCCAATTCGTATGACACCTTACTCGACATGTTTTGATAAAGCCAAACCAAAGATAGCATTTAACCGCGAGGTTCATAATGCACTTAAGAGTATATGGTATGACGATATCTGGAAACAGTAGAAGGAAGTTGTTCCGACCACTGCAGACAGGCTCAGCTCATGCCAGAGCACCATCTCACATGGAACCAAGCACTCTGCCTTCAGGATTGTTAAGGCCTGCCATAGGAGTGACTTAGAGGTTACCAGGTGTCCCATTTAAGGTTAGGTATAGGTATACTACACCTAAGTAAGAGGTGATTACACCAACTTACCCCAGCTGAGTGATCAGCCAGTTGTGTCAGATTGTTAGGCCAAGCCTGGGGTGGCATAATACATGCTGCAGCCCCTGGCAGGCCTTGGGTACACCAATGCCCTGGGTACCTAGTGTACACTGGTACAGGGGCTGACAGGGTGATCCACTTCCAATTGGTTATGCACCTAGGGTGCATAGTTTTAATTTAGTAGAGAGAACAGCAGGCTGGGGGTCTGATTGGCAGGCCCACAGCCTCAATATGTCAAAAACCAGTGAAGCAAAAAGCAAAAATTTGGGGTGACCATAGGATAGCAGACCCTACTCTCCTACAGAGGTCGTGCTGGGGTTGGTGTGTCAGGGTTTAGGGCAGTACAGCGGTGTTCTGGCAGTGTGGGGGGGTCGTGCTGGGGTGGTGTTTCAGCGTTTAGGGCAGTGCAGTGGTGTTCGGGTAGTTTTCGGGGTCGTGCTGGGGTTCGTGTTTCAGGGTTTAGGGTAGTGCTGTGTTGTTCGGGCAGTGTAGAGATCGTGCTGGGGCTGGTGTTTCAGGGTTTAGAGCAGTGCAGTGGTGTTCGGACAGTGTAGGGGACGTGCTGGTGGTGTTGTTTCATGGTTTAGGGCAGAGCAGTGGTGTTCGGGCAGAGTAGGGGGACTTGCTGTGGGTGGTGTTTCAGACTTTAGGGCAGGGCAGTGGTGTTCGGGCAGTGTAGGGGGTCGTGCTGGGTATGCTGTTTCAGGGTTTAGGGCAGTGCAGTGGTGTTTGGGGAGTGTAGGGGATTGTGCTGGGGCTGGTGTTTCATGGTGTAGGGCAGTGCAGTGGTGTTCGAGCAGTGTAGGGGGTCATGCTGGGGGTGGTGTTTCAGGGTGTAAGGCAGAGCAGTGGTGTTCGGGCAGTGTAGGGGGTCATGCTGGGGCTGGTGTTTCAGGGTGTAGGGCAGTGCAGTGGTGTTCGGGTAGTGTAGGGGTCGTGCTGGAGCTTTTTTTTTCAGGGTGTAGGGCAGTGCAGTGGTGTTTGGGCAGTGTAGGGGGTTGTGCTAGGGATGGTGTTTCAGGGTTGAGGGCAGTGCAGTGGTATTCAGGGAGTGTAGGGGGTCGTGCCGGGGCTGGTGTTTCAGGGTTTAAAACAGTGCAGTTGTGTTCGGGGAGTGTAGGGTGTCATGCTGGGGCTAGTGTTTCAGGGTTTAGGGGAGTGCAGTGGTGTTCAGGCAGAGTAGGGGGTCATGCTAGGGATGGAGTTTCAGGGTGTAGGGCAGAGCATTGGTGTTCGGGCAGTGTAGCGGGTCATGCAGGGGGTAGTGTTTCAGGGTTTAGGGCAGAGCAGTGGTGTTCGGGCAGTTTAGGGGGTCTTGCTGGGGGTGGTGTTGCAGGGTTTATGGCAGTGGTGTTGGAGCAGTGTGGGAGGTCTTGCTGGGGCTGGTGTTTCAGGGTTTAGGGCAGTGCAGTGGTGTTCGGGCAGTGTGGGGGGTCATGCAGGTGGGGGTGTTTCAGGGTTTAGCGCAGAGCATCGGTGTTCGGGCAGTGTTGGGGGTCTTGCTGGGGGTGGTGTTTCAGGGTTTAGGACAGTGGTGTTCGGGCAGTGTAGGGGGTCCTGCTGGGGGTGGTGTTTCAGGGTTTAGGGCAGTGCAGTGGTGTTCGGGCAGTGAAGGGGGTCGTGCTGGGGCTAGTGTTTCAGGGTTTAGGGCAGTGCAGTGGTTTTCGGGCAGTGTAGGGGGTAGTGCTGGGGCTGGTGTTTCAGGGTTTAGGGCAGTGCAGTGGAGTTCGGGCAGTGTTTGGGGACTTGCTGGGGGTGGTGTTTCAGGGTTTAGGGCAGTGGTGTTTGGGCAGTGTAGGGGGTCTTGCTGGGGGTGGTGTTTCAGGGTTTAGGTCAGTGCAGTGGTATTCAGGGAGTGTAGGGGGTCATGCTGGGGATGGTGTTTCAGGGTTTAGGGCAGTGCAGATGTGTTAGGGGAGTGTAGGGGGTCGTGCTGGGGCTGGTGTTTCAGGGTTTAGGGCAGTGCAGTGGTTTTCGGGCAGTGTAGGGGGTAGTGCTGGGGCTGGTGTTTCAGGGTTTAGGGCAGTGCAGTGGAGTTCGGGCAGTGTTTGGGGACTTGCTGGTGGTGGTGTTTCAGAGTTTAGGGCCGTGGTGTTTGGGCAGTGTAGGGGGTCTTGCTGGGGGTGGTGTTTCAGGGTTTAGGGCAGTGTAGTGGTTTTTGGGCAGTGTTCAGGGTCGTGCTGGTGCTCGTGTTTCAGGGTTTAGGGTAGTGCTGTGGTGTTCGGGCAGTGTAGAGATCGTGCTGGGGCTGGTGTTTCAGGGTTTAGGGCAGTGCAGTGGTGTTCGGGCAGTGTAGGGGGACGTGCTGGTGGTGTTGTTTCATGGTTTAGGGCAGAGCAGTGGTGTTCGGGCAGAGTAGGGGGACGTGCTGGGGGTGGTGTTTCAGACTTTAGGGCAGAGCAGTGGTGTTCGGGCAGTGTAGGGGGTCGTGCTGGGTGTGCTGTTTCAGGGTTTAGGGCAGTGCAGTGGTGTTCGGGGAGTGTAGGGGGTGGTGCTGGGGCTGGTGTTTCAGGGTTTAGGGCAGTGCCGTGGTTTTTGGGCAGTGTGGGGGGTCGTGCTGGGGCTGGTGTTTCAGGGTTTAGGGCAGTGCAGTGGTGTACGGGCAGTGTAGTGGGTCGTGCTGGGGCTGGTGTTTCAGGGTTTAGGGCAGTGCAGTGGAGTTCGGACAGTGTTTGGGGTCTTGCAGGGGGTGGTGTTTCAGAGTTTAGGGCAGTGGTGTTTGGGCAGTGTAGGGGGTCTTGCTGGGGGTGGTGTTTCAGGGTTTAGGGCAGTGCAGTGGTTTTCGGGCAGTGTAGGGGGTAGTGCTGGGGCTGGTGTTTCAGGGTTTAGGGCAGTGCTGTGGTGTTCGAGGAGTGTAGCGGGTCGTGCAGGTGCCGGTGTTTCAGGGTTTAGGGCAATGCAGTGGTGTTTGGGGAGTGTAGGGGGTGGTGCTTTGGCCAGTGTTTCAGGGTTAATTGGCTTTGCCATTTTGACATTTGTTTTTCTGACACGAAATATATTGACCTCTGATCTCATTACTGTGGACATCGGCAATTGTGAGGAAATCACAAGATTAAGAATAATTTATGGAGATACCTTTCACGTCACATTGAATAATTCTTCTTGCCCTGAAGAAGTCCTTTGGTGGACGAAACGCGTCGGCTGTTCCGGCTGTTCTGGAAAACTTTGATTTTTAAGTGTAAAAATTACCGCAAAATAAAAGTGAATCTGTTGTGAAAACATAAAACTACTCAAGAATTTGAATTTGATTTAACTTACAGTGTTTAAGTGGTGCATTTGGTTTGGTGATCGTACGTGCTGGGGGTGGTGTGTCAGGGTTTAAGGCAATGCAGTGGTATTCGGGCAGTGTAGGGGGTCTTGCTAGGGGTGGTGTTGCAGGGTTTATGGCAGTGGTGTTTGAGCAGTTTTGGGGGGTCTTGCTGGGGGTGGTGTTTCAATGTTTAGGGCAGTGCAGTGGTGTTCGGGAGGTGTGGGGGTCGTGCTGGGGCTGGTGTTTCAGGGTTTAGGGCAGTGCAGTGGTGTTCTTGCAGTGTAGTGGGTCGTGCTGGGGGTAGTGTTTCAGGGTTTAAGGCAATGCAGTGGTGTTCGGGCAGTGTAGGGGGTCGTGCAGGTGGTGGTGTTTCAGTGTTTAGGGCAGGGCAGTGGTGTTCGGGCAGTGTAGTGGGTCGTGCAGGGGGTGTTGTTTCAGGGTTCAGGGCAGTGCATCGGTGTTCAGGCAGTGTCTGGGGTCTTGCTCGGGGTGGTGTTTCAGTGTTTAGGACAGTGGTGTTCAGGCAGTGTTGTGGGTCTTGTAAGGGGTGGTGTTTCAGGGTTTAGGGGAGTGCAGTGGCGTTCGGGCAGTGTGGGGGGTGTTGCTGGGTGGTGGTGTTTCAGGGTTTAGGGCAGTGTAGTGGTGTTCGGGCAGTGTGGGGGATTATGCTGAGGCTGGTGTTTCAGGGTTTAGGGCAGTGCAGTGGTGTTCGGGCACTGTGGGGGATCATGGTGGGGCAGGTGTTTTAGGGTTTAGGGCAGTGAAGTGGTGTTCGGGCAGTGTAGGGGGTCGTGCTGGGGCTGGTGTTTCAGGGTTTAGAGCAGTGCAGTGGTGTTTGGGCAGTGTAGGGAGTCATGCTGGGGCAGGTGGTTCGGGGTTTAGGGCAGTGCAGTGGTGTTCGGGCAGTGTAGGGGGTCGTGCTGGGGCTGGTGTTTCAGGGTTTAGAGCAGTGCAGTGGTGTTCGGGCAGTGTAGGTGGTCGTGCTGGGGCTGGTGTTTCAGGGTTTAGACCAGTGCAGTGCTGTTCGGGCAGTATAGGGGGTCATGCTGGAGCTGGTGTTTCAGGGTTTAGAGCAGGGCAGTGGTGTTCGGGAAGTGTAGGGGGTCGTGCTGCGGCTGGTGTTTCAGGGTGTAGGGCAGTGCAGTGGTGTTCGGTCAGTGTAGGGGGTCGTGCTGGGGCTGGTGTTTCAGGGTTTAGAACAGTGCAGTTGTGTTCGGGGAGTGTATGGTGTCGTGCTGGGGCTAGTGTTTCAGGGTTTAGGGCAGGGCAGTGGTGTTGGGCAGTGTAGGGGGTCGTGCAGGTGGTGGTGTTTCAGGGTTTAGCGCAGAGCATCGGTGTTCGGGCAAAGTTGGGGGTCTTGGTGGGGGTGGTGTTTCAGGGTTTAAGACAGTGGTGTTCGGGCAGTGTAGGGGGTCCTGCTGGGGGTGGTGTTTCAGGGTTTAGGGCAGTGCAGTGGTGTTCGGGCAGTGAAGGGGGTCGTGCTGGGGCTGGTGTTTCAGGGTTTAGGGCAGTGCAGTGGTTTTCGGGCAGTGTAGGGGGTAGTGCTGGGGCTGGTGTTTCAGGGTTTAGGGCAGTGCAGTGGAGTTCGGACAGTGTTTGGGGTCTTGCAGGGGGTGGTGTTTCAGAGTTTAGGGCAGTGGTGTTTGGGCAGTGTAGGGGGTCTTGCTGGGGGTGGTGTTTCAGGGTTTAGGGCAGTGCAGTGGTTTTCGGGCAGTGTAGGGGGTAGTGCTGGGGCTGGTGTTTCAGGGTTTAGGGCAGTGCTGTGGTGTTCGAGGAATGTAGCGGGTCGTGCAGGTGCCGGTGTTTCAGGGTTTAGGGCAATGCAGTGGTGTTTGGGGAGTGTAGGGGGTGGTGCTTTGGCCAGTGTTTCAGGGTTTAGGGTAGTGCAGTGGTGTTCAGGGAGTGTAGGGGGTCGTGCTGGGGCCGGTGCAGTGGTGTTCGGGCATAGTAGAGGGTCTTGCTAAGGCTGGTGTTTCAGGGTGTAGGGCAGTGCAGTGATGTTCGGGCAGTGTAGGGGGTCGTGCTGGAACTGCTGTTTCATGGTTTAGGGCAGTGCAGTGGTGTTCGGGCAGTGTAGCGTGTAGTGCTGGGGCTGGTGTTTCAGGGTTTAGGGCAGTTTAGTGGTGTTCGGGGAGTATAGGGGGTCGTGCTGGGGCAGGTGTTTCAGGGTTTAGAGCAGTGCAGTGGTGTTCGGGGAGTATAGGGGGTCGTGCTGGGGCAGGTGTTTCAGGGTTTAGGGCAGTTTAGTGGTGTTCGGGGAGTGTAGGGGGTCATGCTGGTGCTGGTGTTTCAGGGTTTAGGGCAGTGCAGTGGTGTTCGGGGAGTGTAGGGGCTCGTGCTGTGGCCAGAGTTTCAGGGTTTAGGGCAGTTTAGTGGTGTTCGGGCAGTCTAGGGGGTTGTTCTGGGGCCGGTGTTTCAGGGTTTAAGGCAGTGCATTGGTGTTCGGGGAGTGTAGGGGGTCATGCTGGGGCCGGTGTTTCTGGTTTTAGGGCAGTGCAGTGGTGTTCGGGCAGTGTAGGGGGTCATGCTGGGGCCGGTGTTTTAGGGTGTAGGTCACAGCAGTGGTGTTCGGGCAGTGTAGAGGGTTGTGCTGGGGCCGGTGTTTCAGGGTTTAGGGCAGTGCAGTGGTGTTTGGGCAGTGTAGGGGGTCAAGCTGGGGCTGGTGTTTCAGGGTGTAGGGCAGTGCAGTGGTGTTCGGCCAGTGTAGGGGGTCGTGCTGGGGCCGGAGTTTACGGGTGTAGGGCAGTGCAGTGGTGTTCAGGCAGTGTTGGGGGATGTGCTGGGGCCGGTGTTTCAGGGTGTAGGATAGTGTAGTGGTGTTCGGGCAGTGAAGGGGTCGTGCTGGAGCCGGTATTTCAGGTTGTAGGGCAGTGCAGTGGAGTTCGGGCAGTGCAGAGTATCGTGCTGGGGTCGGTGTTTCAGGGTTTAGGGCAGTGCAGTGGTGTTCGGGGAGTGCAGGGGGTCGTGCTGGGGCCAGTGTTTCAGGGTTCATGGCTGTGCAGTGGTGTTCGGGTAGCGTAGGGGGTCGTGCTGGGGCCGGCATTTCAGGGTTCAGGGCAGAGCAGTGGTGTTCAGGGATCGTAGGGTGTCTTGCTGGGGCTGGTGTTTCAGGGTTTAGGGCAGTGCAATGCTGTTCGGGCAGAGTAGGGGGTTGTGTTGGGGGCGGTGTTTCAAGGTTTAGGGCCGAGCAGTGGTGTTCGGGCAGTGGATCGGGTCGTGCTGGGGCCAGTGTTTCAGGGTGTAGGGCAGTGTAGTGGTGTTAGGCAAGTGTAGGCGGTTGTGCTGGGGCCGGTATTTCTGGGTGTAGGATAGGGGTGGGCGGAATTTGCGAAATCCACTTTCGCAAATTATCGCAAAAATGTTAAAAATTATCGCAAACACGCGGAAATATCGCGAAGATGTAGAAGTTTTTTTCCCGCATGTTCGCGAGATTTTCTGCATGGTTGCGGCTCGCCAACTTACCCATGTGGTTGCTCGCGGGTGCGGCCATCTTGTTTTCAGTTGTCTCGCGGTGCATGATCGCGAGAAGAAAGACGTGATCGCGCGACGCATGACGTCACTGCGGGCGCGAACTGTCGCGAGTCAGCGCAAATGGCTAAAAACAATACAACATCTCATGGAGAACGCGATCGGATCAAGAAAACTTGTCGGCGAACGTAGGGATTCAGGTAAGGCGATCGCGCGCGTGCGAGAATGTATTATTTTACAGCGTGAGCAAGAAACAAATTATCGCCAAGCTGCGGAATGCGGAAATTTTGACATTTTTGCGCACTCCGCGGAACGCGAAAATGTCAAATTATCGCAATTTCCGCGAACGGAACGAAATTTTCGCCCAGGCCTAGTGTAGGACAGTGTTGTTCGGGCAGCGTAGGTGGTGGTGCTGGGGGTGGTGTTTCAGGGTTTAGGGCAGTGCAGAGGTGTTCGTGAAGTGTGGGGGGTGGTGCAGGGGCTGTGTTTTCGGGTTTAGGGCAGTGCAGTGGTGTTCGGGCATTATGGGGGGTCGTGCAGGGGCTGGTGTTTCAGGGTTTACGGCAGTGCAGTGGTGTTCAGGCAGTGTGGGGGGTCGTGCTGGGGATGGTGTTGCAGGGTTTAGGGCAGTGCTGTGGTGTTAGGGGAGTGTAGGGGTCGTGCTGGGGAACGTTGTTTCAGGATGAAGAGAAGTGCAGTGGTGTTTGGGCAATGTAGGGGGTCATGCTAGGGCTGGTGTTTCAGGGTGTAGGGCAGTGCAGTGGTGTTCGGGCAGTGTAGGGGGTCGTGCTGGGGCTGGTGTTTCATGGATTAGGGCAGTGCAGTGGTGTTCTTTCAGTGTAGGGGGTCGTGCTGGGGCCGGTGTTTCAGGGTTTAGGGCAGTGATGTGGTGTTCAGGGAGTTAAGCGGGTCGTGCTGGGGCCAGTGTTTTTAGCGTTTTGGGCAGTTCAGTGGTGTTCGGGCAGTGTAGGGGGTCGTGCTGGGGCCGGTGTTTTTAGGATTTAGGGCAGTGCAGTGGTGTTTGGGCAGTGTAGGGGTTCGTGCTGGGGCTGGTGTTTCAGGGTTTAGGGCAGTGCAGTCGTGATCGTTCAGTGTAGGGGGTCGTGTTTGGGCCGGTGTTTCAGGGTTTAGGGCTGTGCAGTGGTGTTCGGGAAGTGTAGGGGGTCGTGATGGGGCCGGTGTTTCTGGGTGTTGGGCAGTGTTGTTCGGGCAGTGTAGGGGGTCGTGCTGGGGGTGGTGTTTCAGTCTTTAGGGCAGTGCAGTGGTGTTTGGGGAGTGTGGGGGGTCGTTCAAGGGCTATGTTTCAGGGTTTAGAGCAGTGCAGTGGTGTTTGGGCAGTGTAGGGGGTCGTGCTGGGGCTGGTGTTTCAGGGTTTAGGGCAGGGCAGTGGTGTAAGTTCAGTGTAGGGGGTCGTGCTGGGGCTGGTGTTTCAGGGTTTAGGGCAGAGCAGTGGTGTAAGTTCAGTATAGGGGGTTGTGCTGGGGCTGGTGTTTCAGGGTTTAGGGCAGTGCAGTGGTGTTCGTTCAGTGTAGGGGGTCGTGCTAGGGCTGGTGTTTCAGGGTTTAGGGCAGTGCAGTGGTGTTGGGGGAGTGTAGGGGGTCGTGCTGGGGCCGGTGTTTCAGGGTGTAAGGTCAGAGTAGTGGTGTTCGGGCAGTGCAGGGGGCCGTGCTGGGGCCAGTGGTTCAAGGTGTAGGGCAGTGCAGGGGTGTTCGAGCGTTGTAGGGGTTCGTGCTGGGGCCGGAGTTTCTGGGTGTAGGGCAGTGCAGTGGTGTTCGGGCAGTGTTGGGGGTTGTGCTGGGGCTGGTGTTTCAGGGTTTCGAGCAGTGCAGTGGTAATCGTTCAGTGTAGTGGGTGGTGATGTGGCCGGTGTTTCAGGGTTTAGGGCAGTGCAGTGGTGTTCGGGGAGTGTAGGGGGTCATGCTGGGGCCAGTGTTTCAGGGTTTAGAGCAGTGCAGTGGTGTTCGGGGAGTATAGGGGGTCGTGCTGGGGCCAGTGTTTCAGGGTTTAGGGCAGTTTAGTGGTGTTCGGGGAGTGTAGGGGGTCGTGCTGGTGCTGGTGTTTCAGGGCTTAGGGCAGGGCAGTGGTGTTCGGGGAGTGTAGGGGGTCGTGCTGTGGCCAGTGTTTCAGGGTTTAGGGCAGTGCAGTGGTGTTCGGGCAGTCTAGGGGGTTGTTCTGGGGCCGGTGCTTCAGGGTGTAGAGCAGTGCAGTAGTGTTCGGGCAGTGTAGGGGGTCGTGCTTGGGCCGGTGTTTCAGGGTGTAGGGCAGTGCATTGGTGTTCGGGGAGTGTAGGGTGTCATGCTGAGGCTGGTGTTTCAGGGTGAAGGGCAGTGCAGTGGTGTTCGAGCAGTGTAGGGGGTCGTGCTGGGGCCGTTGTTTCAGGGTTTAGGGCAGTGCATTGTTGTTCGGGCAGTGTAGGGGGTTGTGCTGGGGCCGGTGTTTCAGGGTGTAGGTCACAGCAGTGGTGTTCTGGCAGTGTAGAGGGTCGTGCTGGGGCCGGTGTTTCAGGGTTTAGGGCAGTGCAGTGGTGTTCGGGCAGTGTAGGGGATCGTGCTAGGGCCGGTGTGTCAGGGTGTAGGGCAGTGCAGTGGTGTTCGGGCAGTGTAGGGGGTCGTGCTGGGGACAGAGTTTCCGGGTGTAGGGCAGTGCAGTGGTGTTCGTGCAGTGTTGGGGGATGTGCTGGGGCCGGTGTTTCAGGGTGTAGGATAGTGTAGTGGTGTTCGGGCAGTGAAGGGGTCGTGCTGGAGCCGGTATTTCAGGTTGTAGGGCAGTGCAGTGGGGTTCGGGCAGTGTAGGGTATCGTGCTGGGGTCGGTGTTTCAGGGTTTAGGGCAGTGCAGTGGTGTTCGGGGAGTGCAGGGGGTCGTGCTGGGGCCAGTGTTTCAGGGTTCATGGCTGTGCAGTGGTGTTCGGGGAGCGTAGAGGATTGTGCTGGGGCTGGTGTTTCAGGGTTTAGGGCAGTGCAGTCATGTTCGGGCAGTGTAGGGGGTCATGCTTGGGTTGGGGTTTCAGGGTTTAGGGCAGAGCAGTGGTGTTCGGGCAGTGTAGGGGGTCGTGTAGGGGGTGGTCTTCAGGGTTTAGAGGAATGTAGTGGTGTTCAGGCAAGTATTGGGGGTCTTGCTGGGGGTTGTGTTTCAGGGTTTAGGGTAGTGATGTTCGGACAGTGTAGGGGGTCTTGTTGGGGGTGGTGTTTCAGGGTTTAGGGCAGAGCAGTGATGTTCGGGCAGTGTGGGAGGTCGTGCTGGGGTTGGTGTTTCAGGGTTTAGGGCAGTACCGCGGTGTTCTGGCAGTGTGGGGGGGTCGTGCTGGGGTGGTGTTTCAGCGTTTAGGGCAGTGTAGTGGTGTTCGGGTAGTTTTCGGGGTCGTGCTGGGGCTCGTGTTTCAGGGTTTAGGGTAGTGCTGTGTTGTTTGGGCAGTGTAGAGATCGTGCTGGGGCTGGTGTTCCAGGGTTTAGGGCAGTGCAGTGGTGTTCGGACAGTGTAGGGGACGTGCTGGTGGTGTTGTTTCATGGTTTAGGGCAGAGCAGTGGTGTTCGGGCAGAGTAGGGGGACGTGCTGTGGGTGGTGTTTCAGACTTTAGGGCAGGGCAGTGGTGTTCGGGCAGTGTTGGGGGTCGTGCTGGGTATGCTGTTTCAGGGTTTAGGGCAGTGCAGTGGTGTTCGGGGAGTGTAGGGGATTGTGCTGGGGCTGGTGTTTCATGGTGTAGGGCAGTGCAGTGTTGTTCGAGCAGTGTAGGGGGTCATGCTGGGGGTGGTGTTTCAGGGTGTAAGGCAGAGCAGTGGTGTTCGGGCAGTGTAGGGGGTCATGCTGGAGCTGGTGTTTCAGGGTGTAGGGCAGTGCAGTGGTGTTCGGGTAGTGTAGGGGTCGTGCTGGAGCTTTTTTTTCAGGGTGTAGGGCAGTGCAGTGGTGTTTGGGCAGTGTAGGGGGTTGTGCTAGGGATGGTGTTTCAGGGTTGAGGGCAGTGCAGTGGTATTCAGGGAGTGTAGGGGGTCGTGCCGGGGCTGGTGTTTCAGGGTTTAAAACAGTGCAGTTGTGTTCGGGGAGTGTAGGGTGTCATGCTGGGGCTAGTGTTTCAGGGTTTAGGGGAGTGCAGTGGTGTTCGGGCAGAGTAGGGGGTCATGCTAGGTATGGAGTTTCAGGGTGTAGGGCAGAGCAGTGGTGTTCGGGCAGTGTAGCGGGTCATGCAGGGGGTAGTGTTTCAGGGTTTAGGGCAGAGCAGTGGTGTTCGGGCAGTTTAGGGGGTCTAGCTGGGGGTGGTGTTGCAGGGTTTATGGCAGTGGTGTTGGAGCAGTGTGGGGGGTCTTGCTGGGGCTGGTGTTTCAGGGTTTAGGGCAGTGTAGGGGGTCATGCAGGTGGGGGTGTTTCAGGGTTTAGCGCTGAGCATCGGTGTTCGGGCAGTGTTGGGGGTCTTGCTGGGGGTGGTGTTTCAGGGTTTAGGACAGTGGTGTTCGGGCAGTGTAGGGGGTCCTGCTGGGGGTGGTGTTTCAGGGTTTAGGGCAGTGCAGTGGTGTTCGGGCAGTGAAGGGGGTCGTGCTGGGGCTGGTGTTTCAGGGTTTAGGGCAGTGCAGTGCTTTTCGGGCAGTGTAGGGGGTAGTGTTGGGGCTGGTGTTTCAGGGTTTAGGGCAGTGCAGTGGAGTTCGGGCAGTGTTTGGGGACTTGCTGGGGGTAGTGTTTCAGGTAGGCCTGGGCGAAGCACTACGCTACGCTCGCGTAGTTTGCGAAGTTCACGCTACTTCGCACTACGCGAACTGCACGTAGCACAGTGCGAACACGCGTAGCGTAGTGTTGCGTAGTGCTGCGGTCATTTTTTGCTTGCTCGCGGTCCTCAACGTCAAGTTGGCGACCGCGAGCAAGCAAAATGACATCCTGGCGAGAATTTTTCCTTGTTCGCGATCGCGAGCATGGAAAATAAACCTCCCGGCGAGATTCACAACGCGAGAAGGTCAGGTTTCTCATTGCGAGGGGTCGCGTATGCTCGCGACCGCTCGCGATGAGAAACTACCAGTTCGCGTTGAGAAAGCTGCAGCTCGAGGAAAAATCTACTCGAGCAGCAGAAAACTACAGCTCGCACTGTGCAAGATGCCATTTTCAATGATTGCACAGTGCCGGTTGCTTGTCCGCACTGTGCAATCATTGAAAACAACATCTTGCACAGTGCGAACATGTTACTTCGCAGTTCGCGAAGTGCTACGCGTAGCTCGCGTAGTGCGAACTTCACTTTGCGTAGCTTCGCGAAGTGCTACTTCGCGAACTACGCCCACCCTTAGTTTCAGGGTTTAGGGCAGTGGTGTTTGGGCAGTGTAGGGGGTCTTGCTGGGGGTGGTGTTTCAGGGTTTAGGTCAGTGCAGTGGTATTCAGGGAGTGTAGGGGGTCATGCTGGGGATGGTGTTTCAGGGTTTAGGGCAGTGCAGATGTGTTCGGGGAGTGTAGGGGGTCGTGCTGGGGCTGGTGTTTCAGGGTTTAGGGCAGTGCAGTGGTTTTCGGGCAGTGTAGGGGGTAGTGCTGGGGCTGGTGTTTCAGGGTTTAGGGCAGTGCAGTGGAGTTCGGGCAGTGTTTGGGGACTTGCTGGGGGTGGTGTTTCAGGGTTTAGGGCAGTGGTCTTTGGGCAGTGTAGGGGGTCTTGCTGGGGGTGGTGTTTCAGGGTTTAGGGCAGTGCAGTGGTTTTTGGACAGTGTTCAGGGTCGTGCTGGTGCTCGTGTTTCAGGGTTTAGGGTAGTGCTGTGGTGTTCGGGCAGTGTAGAGATCGTGCTGGGGCTGGTGTTTCAGGGTTTAGGGCAGTGCAGTGGTCTTCGGGCAGTGTAGGGGGACGTTCTGGTGGTGTTGTTTCATGGTTTAGGGCAGAGCAGTGGTGTTCGGGCAGAGTAGGGGGACGTGCTGGGGGTGGTGTTTCAGACTTTAGGGCAGAGCAGTGGTGTTCGGGCAGTGTAGGGGGTCGTGCTGGGTGTGCTGTTTCAGGGTTTAGGGCAGTGCAGTGCAGTGGTGTTCGGGCAGTGAAGGGGGTCGTGCTGGGGCTGGTGTTTCAGGGTTTAGGGCAGTGCAGTGGTTTTCGGGCAGTGTAGGGGGTAGTGCTGGGGCTGGTGTTTCAGGGTTTAGGGCAGTGCAGTGGAGTTCGGGCAGTGTTTGGGGTCTTGCAGGGGGTGGTGTTTCAGAGTTTAGGGCAGTGGTGTTTGGGCAGTGTAGGGGGTCTTGCTGGGGGTGGTATTTCAGGGTTTAGGGCAGTGCAGTGGTTTTCGGGCAGTGGAGGGGGTAGTGCTGGGGCTGGTGTTTCAGGGTTTAGGGCAGTGCAGTGGAGTTCGGGCAGTGTTTGGGGTCTTGCAGGGGGTGGTGTTTCAGAGTTTAGGGCAGTGGTGTTTGGGCAGTGTAGGGGGTCTTGCTGGGGGGTGGTGTTTCAGGGTTTAGGGCAGTGCAGTGGTGTTCGGGCAGTGTGGGGGGTCGTGCTGGGGCTGGTGTTTCAGGGTTTAGGGCAGTGCAGTGGTGTTCAGGCAGTGGTGTTTCAGGGTTTAGGGCAGTGCAGTGTTGTTCGGGCAGTGTAGGGGTCGTGCTGGGGCTGGTGTTTCAGGGTTTAGAGCAGTGCAGTGTTGTTCGGGCAGTGTGTGGGTCGTGCTGAGGCTTGTGTTTCAGGGTTTAGGGCAGAGCAGTGGTGTTCGGGTAGTGTTGGGGGTCTTGCTGGGGGTGGTGTTTCAGGGTTTAGGACAGTGGTGTTCGGGCAGTTTAGGGGGTCCTGCTGGGGGTGGTGTTTCAGGGTTTAGGGCAGTGCATTGGTGTTCGGGCAGTGAAGGGGGTCGTGCTGGGGCTGGTGTTTCAGGGTTTAGGGCAGTGCAGTGGTTTTCGGGCAGTGTAGGGGGTAGTGCTGGGGCTGGTGTTTCAGGGTTTAGGGCAGTGCAGTGGTGTTCGGGCAGTGTGGGGGATCGTGCTGGGGCTGGTGTTTCAGGGTTTAGGGCAGTGCAGTGGTGTTCAGGCAGTGGTGTTTCAGGGTTTAGGGCAGTGCTGTGGTGTTCGGACAGTGTAGGGGGTCGTGCTGGGGCTGGTGTTTCAGGGTTTAGGGCAGTGCAGTGTTGTTCGGGCAGTGTAGGGGTCGTTTTGGGGCTGGTGTTTCAGGGTTTTGGGCAGTGCAGTGGTGTTTGGGCAGTGTGTGTGTCGTGCTGAGGCTTGTGTTTCAGGGTTTAGGGCAGAGCAGTGGTGTTCGGGTTGTTTAGGGCGTCGTGCTGGTGCAGGTGTTTTAGGGTTTAGGAGAGAGCAGTGGTGTTTTGGCAGTGTAGTGGGTCATGCTGGGGTGGTGTTTCAGGGTTTAGGGCAGTGCAGTGGTGTTCGGGCAGTGTAGTGGGTCATGCTGGGGCTGGTGTGTCAGGGTTTATGACAGTGCAGTCGTGTTCGGGTACTGTATGGGTTCATGCTGGGGCTGGTGTTTCAGGGTTTAGGGCAGTGGAGTGGTGTTCGGGCAGTGTAGGGTGGTCATGCAGGGGGTGGTCTTCAGGGTTTAGGGGAGTGCAGTGGTGTTCAGGCAGTGTGGGGTGTTGTGCTGGGGTGGTGTTTAAGGGTTTAGGGCAGTGCAGTGGTGTTCTGGCAATGTGGGGTGTCATGCTGGGGTGGTGTTTCAGGGTTTAGGGCAGTGTAGTGGTGTTCGGGCAGTGTGGGGTGTCGTGCTGGGGGTGGTGTTTCAGGGTTTAGGGCAGTGCAGTGGTTTTCCGTCAGTGTAGGGGGACATGCTGGCATTGGTGTTTCATGGTTTAGGGCAGGGCACTGGTCTTCAGGCAGAGTAGGGGGACGTGCTGTGGGTGGTGTTTCAGGGTTTAGGGCAGAGCATTGTTGTTCGGGCAGTGTGGGCGGTCGTGCTGGGGGTGCTTTTTCAGTGTTTAGGGCAGTGCAGTGGTGTTCGGGCAGTGTAGGGGGTTGTGCAGGGGCTGGTGTTTCAGGGTGTAGGGCAGTGCAGTGGTGTTCGGGCAGTGTAGGGGGTCATGCTGGAGCTGGTGTTTCAGGGTGTATGGCAGAGAAGTGGTGTTCGGGCAGTGTAGGGGGTCGTGATGGGGCTGGTGTTTCAGGGTGTAGGGCAGTGCAGTGGTGTTCGGGCAGTGTAGGTGGTCCTGCTGGGGCTGGTGTTTCAGGGATTAGGGCAGTGCAGTGGTATTCAGGGAGTGGAGGGGGTCATGCTGGGGGTGGTGTTTCAGGATGTAGATCAGGGCAGTGGTGTTCGGGCAGTGTAGGGGGTAGTGCAGGGTGTGGTGTTTCAGGGTTTAGGGCAGGGCAGTGGTGTTCGGGCAGTGTAGGGGGTCTTGCTGGTGGTGGTGTTGCAGGGTTTAGGGCAGTGTTGTTCGGGCAGTGTGGGGGGTCTTGCTGGGGGTGGTGTTTCAGGGTTTAGGGCAGTGCAGTGCTGTTTGGGAGGTGTGGGGGTCATGCTGGGTGTGAGAAGTTGGCCTGGTATATGATGTTCACTAGTTAAAGTGACCACCTTGTACCATGCCAAGCAACCCTTATGGTGTGGTTGTAAGTCAACCTTTTCGGACTAGCTGCCCTAGTGGTAGCGTAGGCTAAGCAGTCTCTGAGGCTAAACTCGTGAAGCGTGTTAAGCCAGCTGTTTTACCAAATGCAACCCCCTTTTATACCAATGAAAGGACACCACACAGATACATATTCAAAATATATATGTATTTATTTCTCAAAGTAACCCCTAGTCTCTTTATGAGCACAGGAGCACAAATCGTCAAACAAGATTACAGTAGAATACACAGAAGTTGCACTTTATATGGATAGGCCCTGGTGGCCGCTCGAACCATATACTAAAATAGTGGTATAAGTACCACGAACAGAAAAGGGAAAAGGCCTAGGGCCTCTAGAATCGCTGGGCCTACAAGGAGCTAACTTCAGTTAGTGACCAGGAGGTCCACGGGTGGCGTGTGCAGAGCAAATAGTCACACGCGTGCTCCCATAGGTTTCAATGGGTGCGTAAAAAGTACAAAGTTACTGCAAAGAGGATCTTCCGGATGGACTAGGAACTCAAGATTTGGAACACAGGCACTAGAGATGTAATACTACACTTGGGCACAGGAGTGCCAGCTTTACCTCACCCACAGGAAGCGGGTGCATAGGCCTCGAAGTGAGTCGGGTTTCTTCTATCTGTTCCGTGGAGCCTGAAGACAAAGATGCTGCAGGCGGTCGGTCCGGGAGAGATGCGGTGGATCCAAGAGTGGATCGGAGATGTTGAAGACCTGTAAGCAGAGGGGACAGTGTTCACAGTCACTAGCCAGTGACCAGCGTGGCACCATGTGGGTACCAGGCAATGTCGGGTGCAAACAGGAAGAAAGGTGTAGCTTGTCTCTGCAGCCACGTGGTCCCTGGAGGTCGACGATGTCCAGGAGTCGGTTCACGAGCTGTCCCACGCAGGTTCTCGCTGTCGGCGGTGTCGGCGACTTGATCAAAGCAAACAAGCCTTGGCAAAAGCAATTGTTGTAGGAGATGAAATAAGCTGATGGTTCTGACCAGCAAGGTCAGAAGGACTGCTCCTTTGGAGGGGAGCAAGGGCCAGTCTGGAGCAACCAGACCAGCGGTGTTTTTTGTGAAGTTCGTCGCCAAGATGGCTACTAGCCAGCGGGCCAGCAACCGGTTTGGCGCATCGAGTGGCAAAATGCAGAAGGGCCCCACGCAGATCGTGGAGATGCTGGGGGGCTCACCTTTGGTGCAGATGCTGCTCAAGGGTTGGGCTTCTCAGATCCCAAAGCACAACTTGGAGGGAGCCTCGGTTGTTGCACTTGCAGCTTGTCGTCGTCGTTCCAAGATGGCTGGCTCCACGTGTCTCGTTGCCTCCACGGGTCTCCTCTTTTCAGGGACTGTGGATCGGGCGGTGAGAGGTCTGGAGGTCCAGGTCTTGTCAGTCTCTGGGCTCGGGCTCCGGCGGGAGGCGGCGGCAAAGCAGACGTTGATTCGCTGGATGGTGCTTGCGTTAGCAAGGTGGTCACTCCCTGACCACAGGGGAGATTTCCTTCAGTCTTCTGTGCAGCAGAATGTCGAAGTTCCCGTCTTCTTCTTAGTTTCAAGTTGATTCCAGGATGTCTGAAGTCTTAGGACACAGCTCCTACCTTTAAGCGTATTCTAGGGGCCGGACTACCTGCTAGGTCCCTCCCTATGGGTGGGACCAGGAAGGGGGGTGGTTACACCCCCAATCCTTTGTCCAGCTCGCCCCAGGCCCGGGACTGGTGTGCCCCAGGACCGGTTTGAACTGGCATCTGCACCGAGGCTCCTTGTGAGCCACAGGCATGTCTGGTTTCTTTCAAGCCCTACCTGACCAATACACAAAATCCTGTCTGGGGTGGTGCATGCACCTCCCCTGGCAGGAAACCCTTTGTCCACACCTCCCAAGCTGGAAGGACTCCCAGCAGCAGGAGGGCAGACTTGTGTCTGTGGTGGCAGCATCCATTTTGTGGAGCTGAGGCTATGTCTGATTTTACCCGGGTTTCAGGTACTGTACATGTCGTGTCCCTCTAGAAGGGTGGAATGCTAACCCCGTCGCCAGAATTGGCGAGGGGTTAGTATTCCAATTCGTATGACACCTTACTCGACATGTTTTGATAAAGCCAAACCAAAGATAGCATTTAACCGCGAGGTTCATAATGCACTTAAGAGTATATGGTATGACGATATCTGGAAACAGTAGAAGGAAGTTGTTCCGACCACTGCAGACAGGCTCAGCTCATGCCAGAGCACCATCTCACATGGAACCAAGCACTCTGCCTTCAGGATTGTTAAGGCCTGCCATAGGAATGACTTATAGGTTAACATGTGTCCCATTTAAGGTTAGGTATAGGTATACTACACCTAAGTAAGAGGTGATTACACCAACTTACCCCAGCTGAGTGATCAGCCAGTTGTGTCAAATTGTTAGGCCAAGCCTGGGGTGGCATAATACATGCTTCAGCCCCTGGCAGGCCTTGGGTACACCAATGCCCTGGGTACCTAGTGTACACTGGTACAGGGGCTGACAGGGTGATCCACTTCAAATTGGTTATGCACCTAGGGTGCATAGTTTTAATTTACTAGAGAGAACAGCAGGCTGGGGGTCTGATTGGCAGGCCCACAGCCTCAATATGTCAAAAACCAGTGAAGCAAAAAGCAAACATTTGGGGTGACCATAGGATAGCAGACCCTACTCTCCTACACTGGGGCTGGTGTTTCAGGGTTTAGAGCAGTGCAGTGGTGTTCGGCCAGTGTAGGGAGTCGTGCTGGGGCTGGTGTTTCAGGGTTTATATCAGTGCAGTGGTTTTTGGGCAGTGTAGAGGATTGTGCTGGGGCTGGTGTTTCAGGGTTTAGGGCAGTGCAGTCATGTTCGGGCAGTGTAGGGGGTCATGCTTGGGCTGGGGTTTCAGGGTTTAGGGCAGTGCAGTGGTGTTCGGGCTGTGTAGGGCGATGTGCTGGGGCTGGTGTTTCAGGGTTTAGGGCAGTGCAGTGTTGTTCGGGCAGTGTAGGGGTCGTGCTGGGGCTGGTGTTTCAGGGTTTAGGGCAGTGCAGTGGTATTCAGGGAGTGTAGGGGGTCATGCTGGGGGTGGTGTTTCAGGATGTAGAGCAGGGCAGTGGTGTTCGGGCAGTGTAGGGGGTCGTGCAGGGTGTGGTGTTTCAGGGTTTAGGGCAGGGCAGTGGTGTTCGGGCAGTGTAGGGGGTCTTGCTGGTGGTGGTGTTGCAGGGTTTAGGGCAGTGTTGTTCGGGCAGTGTGGGGGGTCTTGCTGGGGGTGGTGTTTCAGGGTTTAGGGCAGTGCAGTGGTGTTTGGGAGGTGTGGGGGTCATGCTGGGGCTGGTGTTTCAGGGTTTAGAGCAGTGCAGTGGTGTTCGGCCAGTGTAGGGAGTCGTGCTGGGGCTGGTGTTTCAGGGTTTATGTCAGTGCAGTGGTTTTTGGGCAGTGTAGAGGATTGTGCTGGGGCTGGTGTTTCAGGGTTTAGGGCAGTGCAGTCATGTTCGGGCAGTGTAGGGGGTCATGCTTGGGCTGGGGTTTCAGGGTTTAGGGCAGTGCAGTGGTGTTCGGGCTGTGTAGGGGGACGTGCTGGGGGTGGTGTTTCAGGGTTTAGAGCAGTGCAGTGGTGTTCGGGCAGTGTAGGGGGTCGTGTAGGGAGTGGTCTTCAGGGTTTAGGGGAGTGCAGTGGTGTTCAGGCAAGTATTGGGGGTCTTGCTGGGGGTTGTGTTTCAGGGTTTAGGGTAGTGGTGTTCGGACAGTGTAGGATTTCTTGCTGGGGGGGTGTTTCAGGGCTTAGGGCAGAGCAGTGGTGTTCGGGCAGTGTGGGAGGTCGTGCTGGGGGTGTTGTTTCAGGGTTTAGGGCAGTACAGCGGTGTTCTGGCAGTGTGGGGGGTCGTGCTGGGGGTGGTGTTTCAGGGTTTAGGGCAGTGCAGTGGTGTTCGGGCAGTGTAGGGAGTCGTGCAGGTGGTGGTTTCAGGGTTTAGCGCAGAGCATCGGTGTTTGAGCAGTGTTGGGGGTCTTGCTGGGGGTGGAGTTTCAGGGTTTAGGGCAGTGCAGTGGTGTTCGGGCAGTGAAGGGGGTGGTCCGGGGCTGGTGTTTCAGGGTTTAGGGCAGTGCAGTAGTTATCGGGCAGTGTAGGGGGTAGTGCTGGGGCTGGTGTTTCAGGGTTTAGGGCAGTGCAGTGGAGTTCGGGCAGTGTTTGGGGTCTTGCTGGGGGTGGTGTTTCAGGGTTTAGGGCAGTGGTGTTTGGGCAGTGTAGGGGGTCTTGCTGGGGGTAGTGTTCAGGATTTAGGGGAGTGCAGTGGTGTTCGGGCAAGTATTGGGGGTCTTGCTGGGGGTTGTGTTTCATGGTTTAGAGAGTAGTGGTGTTCAGACAGTGTAGGGGGTCTTGCTGGGGGTGGTGTTTCAGGGTTTAGGGCAGAGCAGTGGTGTTCGGGCAGTGTGGGAGGTCGTGCTGGGGATGGTGTTTCAGGGTTTAAGGCAGTACAGCGGTGTTCTGGCAGTGTGGGGGGTCGTGATGGGGGTGGTGCTTCAGCGTTTAGGGCAGTGGAGTGGTGTTCGGGCAGTGTTCGGGGTAGTGCTGTTGCTCGTGTTTCTGGGTATAGGGTAGTGCTGTGGTGTTCGGGCAGTGTAGAGATCGTGCTGGGGCTGGTGTTTCAGGGTTTAGGGCAGTGCAGTGGTGTTCGGGTAGTATAGGGGGATGTGCTGGTGGTGTTGTTTCAGACTTTAGGGCAGAGCAGTGGTGTTTGGGCAGTGTAGGGGGTCGTGCTGGGTGTGCTGTTTCAGGGTTTAGGGCAGTGCAGTGGTGTTCGGGGAGTGTAGGGGGTTGTACTGGGGCTGGTGTTTCAGGGTGTAGAGCAGTGCAGTGGTGTTCGAGCAGTGTAGAGGTCGTGCTGGGGCTGGTGTTTCAGGGTTTAGGTCTGTGCAGTGGTGTTCTGGCAGTGTAGGGGGTCATGCTGGGGATGGTGTTTCAGGGTTTAGGGCAGTGCAGATGTGTTCGGGGAGTGTAGGGGGTCGTACGGGGGCTGGTGTTTCAGGGTTTAGGGCAGTGCAGTGGTTTTCGGGCAGTGTAGGGGGTAGTGCTGGGGCTGGTGTTTCAGGGTTTAGGGCAGTGCAGTGGAGTTCGGGCAGTGTTTGGGGACTTGCTGGGGGTGGTGTTTCAGCGTTTAGGGCAGTGGTGTTTTGGCAGTGTAGGGGGTCTTGCTGGGGGTGGTGTTTCAGGGTTTAGGGCAGTGCAGTGGTTTTTGGGCAGTGTTCAGGGTCGTGCTGGTGCTCGTGTTTCAGGGTTTAGGGTAGTGCTGTGGTGTTCGGGCAGTGTAGAGATCGTGCTGGGGCTGGTGTTTCAGGGTTTAGGGCAGTGCAGTGGTGTTCGGTCAGTGTAGGGGGACGTGCTGGTGGTGTTGTTTCATGGTTTAGGGCAGAGCAGTGGTGTTCGGGCAGAGTAGGGGGACGTGCTGGGGGTGGTGTTTCAGACTTTAGGGCAGAGCAGTGGTGTTCGGGCAGTGTAGGGGGTCGTGCTGGGTGTGCTGTTTCAGGGTTTAGGGCAGTGCAGTGGTGTTCGGGGAGTGTAGGGGGTTGTGCTGGGGCTGGTGTTTCAGGGTTTAGGGCAGTGCAGTGGTTTTTGGGCAGTGTAGGGGGTCTTGCTGGGGGTAGTGTTCAGGATTTAGGGGAGTACAGTGGTGTTCGGGCAAGTATTGGGGGTCTTGCTGGGGGTTGTGTTTCATGGTTTAGAGAGTAGTGGTGTTCAGACAGTGTAGGGGGTCTTGCTGGGGCTGGTGTTTCAGGGTTTAGGGCAGAGCAGTGGTGTTCGGGCAGTGTGGGAGGTTGTGCTGGGGATGGTGTTTCAGGGTTTAAGGCAGTACAGTGGTGTTCTGGCAGTGTGGGGGGTCGTGCTGGGGGTGGTGTTTCAGCGTTTAGGGCAGAGCAGTGGTGTTCGGGCAGTGTAGAGATCGTGCTGGGGCTGGTGTTTCAGGGTTTAGGGCAGTGCAGTGGTGTTCGGGTAGTGTAGGGGGACGTGCTGGGGGTGGTGTTTCAGACTTTAGGGCAGAGCAGTGGTGTTCGGGCAGTGTAGGGCGTCGTGCTGGGTGTGCTGTGTCAGGGTTTAGGCCAGTGCAGTGGTGTTCGGGGAGTGTAGGGGGTTGTACTGGGGCTGGTGTTTCAGGGTGTAGGGCAGTGCAGTGGTGTTCGAGCAGTGTAGGGGGTCATGCTGGGGGTGGTGTTTCAGGGTGTAGGGCAGAGCAGTGGTATTCAGGCAGTGTAGGGGGTCGTGCTGGGGCTGGTGTTTCAGGATGTAGGGCAGTGCAGTGGTGTTCGGGCAGTGTAGAGGTCGTGCTGGGGCTGGTGTTTCAGGGTTTAGGTCAGTGCAGTGGTATTCAGGGAGTGTAGGGGGTCATGCTGGGGATGGTGTTTCAGGGTTTAGGGCAGTGCAGATGTGTTCGGGGAGTGTAGGGGGTCGTGCTGGGGCTGGTGTTTCAGGGTTTAGGTCAGTACAGTGGTGTTCGGTCAGAGTAGGGGGTTATGCTGGGGGTGGTTTTTCAGGATGTAGAGCAGGGCAGTGGTGTTCGGGCAGTGTAGGGGGTCTTGCAGGTGGTGGTGTTGCAGGGTTTAGGGCAGTGTTGTTCGGGCAGTGTAGGGAGTTGTGCTGGGGCTTGTGTTTCAGGGTTTATGTCAGTGCAGTGGTTTTTGGGCAGTGTAGAGGATCGTGCTGGGGCTGGTGTTTCAGGGTTTAGGGCAGTGCAGTCATTTTCGGGCAGTGTAGGGGGTCATGCTTGGGCTGGGGTTTCAAGGTTTAGGACAGTGCAGTGGTGTTCGGGCAGTGGAGGGGGACGTGCTGGGGGTGGTGTTTCAGGGCTTAGGGCAGTGCAGTGGTGTTTGGGCAGTGTAGGGGGTCGTGTAGGGGTAGTCTTCAGGGTTTAGGGGAGTGCAGTGGTGTTCGGGCAAGTATTGGGGGTCTTGCTGGGGGTTGTGTTTCAGGGTTTAGGGTAGTGGTGTTCGGACAGTGTAGGGGGTCTTGCTGGGGGTGGTGTTTCAGGGTTTAGGGCAGAGCAGTGGTGTTCGGGCAGTGTGGGAGGTCGTGCTGGGAGTGGTGTTTCAGGGTTTCGGGCAGTACAGCGGTGTTCTGGCAGTGTGGGGGGTCGTGCTGGGGGTGGTGTTTCAGCGTTTAGGGCAGTGGAGTGGTGTTCGGGCAGTGTTCGGGGTCGTGCTGTTGCTCGTGTTTCAGGGTTTAGGGTAGTGCTGTGGTGTTCGGGCAGTGTAGAGATCATGCTGGGGCTGGTTTTTCAGGGTTTAGGGCAGTGCAGTGGTGTTCGGGTAGTGTAGGGGGATGTGCTGGTGGTGTTGTTTCATGGTTTATGGCAGAGCAGTGGTGTTCGGGCAGAGTAGGGGGACGTGCTGGGGTGGTGTTTCAGACTTTAGGGCAGAGCAGTGGTGTTCGGGCAGTGTAGGGGGTCGTGCTGGGTGTGCTGTTTCAGGGTTTAGGGAAGTGCAGTGGTGTTCGGGGAGTGTAGGGGGTTGTGCTGGGTGTTAGAATCCGGGGTCTCTGGTTGGCGCAGGTATGCACTTGCGACAAGCAGGGTCCCTTTCCTCTAAGTCAGGGCGTAGGATTATCTCTTTAAAAAGATCCCCTGCTCACCCTCTAGGTAACGTGGCGCGAGCAGTCAGGCTAGATTTCCAGAGGGCATTAGGTTAAGCGTTTAAGTTGTCCCACACAATAATCACCACCCCACCACACAAAGACACAAGGCTGTATTTGTATTAAAATAAAGTTCTTTATATAAAAGGTTTCTTTAGGCAGGTTGTCAAAAATACAGTCTTTAACTTAAATAAGGTTCCAGTTACTCGTGAAGGCTTTCAGGCAGTCCACAGTTCTTAAAATTGCAAAATTGTACTTAAAATAGCTTCTTTAGGGTGTCTGTGCGCTTCGTAGTGCCTTGCGTACGCTTCGTACGAGGTTTTGGACGTCACTTGCCGTTTCTCACGCTTCTCGCGTGAGCACGTGTACTCAGGACGTGAACCGTACGGACCGTCCCTTCGTTGGTACGCGTCGTACACGTCCGGTACACCTCTTGCCAAAGCTCACGCTTACCGCGTGAGCGCCGTCAATGTATCTAATGCTGGACGAGCCGTACCTTCGTCGGGACGCCTCGAACAGCTGATTTCGAACCGTACAAAAGCTCACACTTCACGCGTTAGTCGCGTAGCGGGTCTACAGCGCTAGTACGGCCCGAACAAAGCAGCGGACGCGTCCTACTTCAGCGCGCTCGCACACAGTACCTGATTTCTCACACAAGGGTGATCGCAGCAGCTTCAGGGGTCCCTGCAGGAGCGTCCCACGTCGCGTTGTCGTCCCTCAGAGGCAGTGGGCGGCGGTGCTTCGTGAGGTGCTCCAGGACGGTCTCGGCCACACGATCACGGGCAGAAGCAGGAGGGGCAGCTCGGGGGCAATCTCTTCAGCGCATCGCGCTGTCAGCTTCACGGAGGGGACACACAGTGCGTCACCGGTCTTCACAGGAGCTTCCACGGCCAGGGGGGTCGCAGAGGCTCAGCGCTTGGAGCCGGATGAGTTTCTTTCTTCGCGGTGCGAGCTACGGCTCGGGGGGCAGTTGCTTGCGGTGCTTGGACCAGATGGACAGGTCTTTGCAGTGCTCGCAGTAGCCCCGGTGGCAGATGTCGCGGTGCTCCTAGAAGGGGCACCAGGTCCTCAGGGGTCAGCGTCACAGGATCGCTTCCAGCAGCTTTTCCTCTTCTGGGGGGAAGGTAGCGCCCACTGTTCCTGGGGCGCAGTTCAGGGGGCAAGTTCACAACCAAGCCCTTGGAGATTGTTTGAAAGCACAAGTTGATGCAAAGTCTTTTCCTCTAGTCTTTTCCTCTCCTTCCAGCAGACAGGCACCCACTGCAGGCCAGTCTCTCAGGCAGAGAGACAGTATTCCTCCTTCAGCTTCTCCAGGTCCTTCTCCTTCAGGCAGAGGTTCGTCTTGGCGCAAACAGGATCTGATTTCTTAGGAGCAGGGCTCCTTCTTTTATAGCACAATTCTTGTGTTCTTTGTCGCCAGGGGGCCTGGGCCTGGCTCAGTCCAGTTTTGGAGCACTTTGTTGTGGTGACTCTGCTCTTTCCTTTCAGCAGCAGGGCAGAGACATCAGCCGCTCCACAGGGGGTGGAGCCGGCATTGTGGTGGCAGAGCACAGGTCTATTCAGAGTCAAAGGTGTACTCCTCCCACCCATCCTGGTGTAATCTCTCTACCCACCACCTGGCAGCCAGCCTGTCTCCTGGAATTCCCCAGCCCTGCTCCTTTACTGTTACTAGGCAGAACACACACACACAGCAGAGGCGGCCTGAAATGGTCAGGTCAGTAAATACTAACTTTCTAAAAGTAGTATTTACAAACACAGGATATTAAAATAAACTTTACTAAAATAAGTATTTTATTATTCTGAGTTCAGGCATACTAAACTTGATTTTCTACCATGCTCTCTGAGTCCACTGAGATTACAGCGTGTAGTAATTCCAGCAGCCCATTCTGGCCTATGGAGAGCAGGTAGCCTTCAATAGTGAAAAACGAAAATGGCTGTAATTCACTATTAGGACATGCCACACACATCAGGGCATGTCCTACCTTATACCTACAATGCACCCTGCCCTTGGGCCTACCAGAGGGGTGACTAATATGTAGTTAAGGGAAGGTTTGGGGACTGGTAAGTAGGTGCACTTGCGCAATCAGCGCAACAGTACCAGACCGCGCGCAGGTTCTGCAGTGGCAGACCCTAGACACATTTTACTAGGCCGCTTCGGTGGGTGGCACAACCAGTGCTGCAAGCCCACCAGCAGCATTTGTATTTACAAGCCCTGGCACTCCTGGTGCACTTTACTAGGGGCTGATAGTAAACCAAATAAGCCAAACATGGACACCAATCAATGTATACATTTTACCATAGGGAGAGCATATGCACAATAGCACTGATCAGCAGTGGTAAGGTGCCCAGAGTCATAAAACAGCCAACACCAGGTCAGAAAAAATACAGGAGGAAGGCAAAAAGTTTAGGGATGACCCTGCAAAAGGGCCAAGTCCAACACTGGGGCTGGTGTTTCAGGGTGTAGGGCAGTGCAGTGGTGTTCGAGCAGTATAGGGGTTCATGCTGGGGGTGGTGTTTCAGGGTGTAGGGCAGAGCAGTGGTGTTCGGGCAGTGTAGGGGGTCATGCTGGGGCTGGTGTTTCAGGGTGTAGGGCAGTGCAGTGGTGTTCGGGCAGTGTAGGGGGTTGTGCTAGGGATGGTGTTTCATGGTCTAGGGCAGTGCAGTGGTATTCAGGGAGTGTAGGGGGTCGTGCTGGGGCTGGTGTTTCAGGGTTTAGAACAGTGCAGTTGTGTTCGGGGAGTGTAGGGTGTCGTGCTGGGGCTAGCGTTTCTGGGTTTAGGGGAGTGCAGTGGTGTTCGGGCAGAGTAGGGGGTCATGTTGAGGGTGGAGTTTCAGAGAGTAGGGCAGATCCGTGGTGTTCGGGCAGTGTAGCGGGTCATGCTGGGGGTGGTGTTGTAGGGTTTATGGCAGTGGTGTTCGAGCAGTGTGGGGGGTCTTGCTGGGGGTGGTGTTTCAGGGTTTAGCGCAGAGCATCGGTGTTCGGGCAGTGTTGGGGGTCTTGCTGGGGGTGGTGTTTCAGGGTTTAGGACAGTGGTGTTCGGGCAGTTTAGGGGGTCCTGCTGGGGGTGGTGTTTCAGGGTTTAGGGCAGTGCAGTGGTGTTCGGGCAGTGAAGGGGGTCGTGCTGGGGCTGGTGTTTCAGGGTTTAGGGCAGTGCAGTGGTTTTCGGGCAGTGTAGGGGGTAGTGCTGGGGCTGGTGATTCAGGGTTTAGGGCAGTGCAGTGGTGTTCGGGCAGTGTGGGGGATCGTGCTGGGGCTGGTGTTTCAGGGTTTAGGGCAGTGCAGTGGTGTTCAGGCAGTGGTGTTTCAGGGTTTAGGGCAGTGCTGTGGTGTTCGGACAGTGTAGGGGGTCGTGCTGGGGCTGGTGTTTCAGGGTTTAGGGCAGTGCAGTGTTGTTTGGGCAGTGTAGGGGTCGTGCTGGGGCTGGTGTTTCAGGGTTTAGGGCAGTTCAGTGGTGTTTGGGCAGTGTGTGGGTCATGCTGAGGCTTGTGGTTCAGGGTTTAGGGCAGAGCAGTGGTGTTCGGGTTGTTTAGGGCGCCGTGCTGGTGCAGGTGTTTTAGGGTTTAGGAGAGAGCAGTGGTGTTTTGGCAGTGTAGTGGGTCGTGCTGGGGGTGGTGTTTCAGGGTTTAGGGCAGTGCAGTGGTTTTCGGGCAGTGTAGTGGGTCATGCTGGGGCTGGTGTGTCAGGGTGTAGGACAGTGCAGTCGTGTTCGGGTACTGTAGGGGGTCATGCTGGGGCTGGTGTTTCAGGGTTTAGGGCAGTGCAGTGGTGTTCGGGCAGTGTAGGGAGTCATGCAGGGGGTGGTCTTCAGGGTTTAGGGGAGTGCAGTGGTGTTCGGGCAGTGTGGGGTGTCGTGCTGGGGGTGGTGTTTAAGGGTTTAGGGCAGTGCAGTGGTGTTCTGGCAGTGTGGGGTGTCATGCTGGGGTGGTGTTTCAGGGTTTAGGGCAGTGTAGTGGTGTTCGGGCAGTGTGGGGTGTTGTGCTGGGGGTGGTGTTTCAGGGTTTAGGGCAGTGTAGTGGTGTTCCGTCAGTGTAGGGGGACGTGCTGGCATTGGTGTTTCATGGTTTAGGGCAGGGCACTGGTCTTCAGGCAGAGTAGGGGGATGTGCTGTGGGTGGTGTTTCAGGGTTTAGGGCAGAGCATTGTTGTTCGGGCAGTGTGGGCGGTCGTGCTGGGGGTGCTTTTTCAGTGTTTAGGGCAGTGCAGTGGTGTTCGGGCAGTGTAGGGGGTTGTGCAGGGGCTGGTCTTTCAGGGTGTAGGGCAGTGCAGTGGTGTTTGGGCAGTGTAGGGGGTCATGCTGGAGCTGGTGTTTCAGGGTGTATGGCAGAGAAGTGGTGTTCGGGCGGTGTAGAGGATCGTGCTGGAGCTGGTGTTTCAGGGTTTAGGGCAGTGCAGTCATGTTCGGGCAGTGTAGGGGGTCATGCTTGGGCTGGGGTTTCAGGGTTTAGGGCAGTGCAGTGGTGTTCGGGCTGTGTAGGGGGACGTGCTGGGGGTGGTGTTTCAGGGTTTAGGGCAGTGCAGTGGTGTTCGGGCAGTGTAGGGGGTCGTGTAGGGAGTGGTCTTCAGGGTTTAGGGGAGTGCAGTGGTGTTCAGGCAAGTATTGGGGGTCTTGCTGGGGGTTGTGTTTCAGGGTTTAGGGTAGTGGTGTTCGGACAGTGTAGGATTTCTTGCTGGGGGTGGTGTTTCAGGGCTTAGGGCAGAGCAGTGGTGTTCGGGCAGTGTGGGAGGTCGTGCAGGGGGTGGTGTTTCAGGGTTTAGGGCAGTACAGCGGTGTTCTTGCAGTGTGGGGGGTCGTGCTGGGGGTGGTGTTTCAGGGTTTAGGGCAGTGCAGTGGTGTGCGGGCAGTGTAGGGGGTCGTGCAGGTGGTGGTGTTTCAGGGTTTAGCGCAGAGCATCGGTGTTTGAGCAGTGTTGGGGGTCTTGCTGGGGGTGGAGTTTCAGGGTTTAGGGCAGTGCAGTGGTGTTCGGGCAGTGAATGGAGTCGTGCTGGGGCTGGTGTTTCAGGGTTTAGGGCAGTGCAGTAGTTTTCGGGCAGTGTAGGGGGTAGTGCTGGGGCTGGTGTTTCAGGGTTTAGGGCAGTGCAGTGGAGTTCGGGCAGTGTTTGGGGTCTTGCTGGGGGTGGTGTTTCAGGGTTTAGGGCAGTGGTGTTTGGGCAGTGTAGGGGGTCTTGCTGGGGGTGGTGTTTCACGGTTTAGGGCAGTGCAGTGGTGTTCGGGCAGTGTAAGGGGTCATGCAGGGGGTGGTCTTCAGGGTTTAGGGGAGTGCAGTGGTGTTCGGGTAGTGTTGGGGGTCTTGCTGGGGGATTTTGTTTCAGGGTTTAGGGCAGTGGTGTTCGGAGAGTGTAGGGGGTCTTGCTGGGGGTGGTGTTTCAGGGTTTAGGGCAGGGCAGTGGTGTTCGGGCAGAGTAGGGGGTCGTGCAGGGAGTGGTGTTTCGGGGTTTAGGGCAGTGCAGTGGTGTTCCGGCAGTGTAGGGCGACGTGCTGGCGTTGATGTTTCATGGTTTAGGGCAGGGCAGTGGTGTTCAGGCAGAGTAGGGGGACGTGCTGTGGGTGGTGTTTCAGGGTTTAGGGCAGAGCAGTGTTGTTCGGGCAGTGTGGGCGGTCGTGCTGGGGGTGTTTTTTCAATGTTTAGGGCAGTGCAGTGGTGTTCAGGCAGTGTAGGGGGTTGTGCAGGGGCTGGTGTTTCAGGGTGTAGGGCAGTGCAGTGGTGTTCGGGCAGTGTAGGGGGTCATGCTGGGGCTGGTGTTTCAGGGTGTATGGCAGAGCAGTGGTGTTCGGGCAGTGTAGGGGGTCGTGATGGGGCTGGTGTTTCAGGGTGTAGGGCAGTGCAGTGGTGTTCGCGCAGTGTAGGTGGTCCTGCTGGGGCTGGTGTTTCAGGGTTTAGGGCAGTGCAGTGGTGTGCGGGCAGTGTAGGGGGTCGTGCAGGTGGTGGTGTTTCAGGGTTTAGCGCAGAGCATCGGTGTTTGAGCAGTGTTGGGGGTCTTGCTGGGGGTGGAGTTTCAGGGTTTAGGGCAGTGCAGTGGTGTTCGGGCAGTGAATGGAGTCGTGCTGGGGCTGGTGTTTCAGGGTTTAGGGCAGTGCAGTAGTTTTCGGGCAGTGTAGGGGGTAGTGCTGGGGCTGGTGTTTCAGGGTTTAGGGCAGTGCAGTGGAGTTCGGGCAGTGTTTGGGGTCTTGCTGGGGGTGGTGTTTCAGGGTTTAGGGCAGTGGTGTTTGGGCAGTGTAGGGGGTCTTGCTGGGGGTGGTGTTTCACGGTTTAGGGCAGTGCAGTGGTGTTCGGGCAGTGTAAGGGGTCATGCAGGGGGTGGTCTTCAGGGTTTAGGGGAGTGCAGTGGTGTTCGGGTAGTGTTGGGGGTCTTGCTGGGGGATTTTGTTTCAGGGTTTAGGGCAGTGGTGTTCGGAGAGTGTAGGGGGTCTTGCTGGGGGTGGTGTTTCAGGGTTTAGGGCAGGGCAGTGGTGTTCGGGCAGAGTAGGGGGTCGTGCAGGGAGTGGTGTTTCAGGGTTTAGGGCAGTGCAGTGGTGTTCCGGCAGTGTAGGGCGACGTGCTGGCGTTGATGTTTCATGGTTTAGGGCAGGGCAGTGGTGTTCAGGCAGAGTAGGGGGACGTGCTGTGGGTGGTGTTTCAGGGTTTAGGGCAGAGCAGTGTTGTTCGGGCAGTGTGGGCGGTCGTGCTGGGGGTGTTTTTTCAATGTTTAGGGCAGTGCAGTGGTGTTCAGGCAGTGTAGGGGGTTGTGCAGGGGCTGGTGTTTCAGGGTGTAGGGCAGTGCAGTGGTGTTCGGGCAGTGTAGGGGGTCATGCTGGGGCTGGTGTTTCAGGGTGTATGGCAGAGCAGTGGTGTTCGGGCAGTGTAGGGGGTCGTGATGGGGCTGGTGTTTCAGGGTGTAGGGCAGTGCAGTGGTGTTCGCGCAGTGTAGGTGGTCCTGCTGGGGCTGGTGTTTCAGGGTTTAGGGCAGTGCAGATGTGTTCGGGGAGTGAAGGGGGTCGTGCTAAGGCTGGTGTTTCAGGGTTTAGGGCAGTACAGTGGTGTTTGGGCAGAGTAGGGGGTTATGCTGGGGGTGGTGTTTCAGGATGTAGAGCAGGGCAGTGGTGTTCGGGCAGTGTAGGGGGTCGTGCAGGGTGTGGTGTTTCAGGGTTTAGGAAAGGGCAGTGGTGTTCGGGCAGTGTAGGGGGTCTTGCTGGTGGTGGTGTTGCAGGGTTTAGGGCAGTGTTGTTCGGGCAGTGTGGGGGGTCTTGCTGGGGGTGGTGTTTCAGGGTTTAGGGCAGTGCAGTGGTGTTCGGGAGGTGTGGGGGTCATGCTGTGGCTGGTGTTTCAGGGTCTAGAGCAGGGCAGTGGTGTTCGGGCAGTGTAGGGAGTTGTGCTGGGGCTGTTGTTTCAGGATTTATGTCAGTGCAGTGGTTTTTGGGCAGTGTAGAGGATCGTGTTCCGGCTGGTGTTTCAAGGTTTAGGGCAGTGCAGTCATGTTCGGGCAGTGTAGGGGGTCATGCTTGGGCTGGGGTTTCAGGGTTTAGGGCAGTGCAGTGTTGTTCGGGCAGTGTGGGTGGTCGTGCTGGGGGTGCTTTTTCAGTGTTTAGGGCAGTGCAGTGGTGTTCAGGCAGTGTAGGGGGTTGTGAAGGGGCTGGTGTTTCAGGGTGTAGGGCAGTGCAGTGGTGTTCGGGCAGTGTAGGCGGTCATGTTGAGGCTGGTGTTTTAGCGTTTAGAGCAGTGCAGTGGTGTTTGGGCAGTGTAGGGGGTCATGCTGGGGGTGGTGTTTCAGGGTTTAGGGCAGTGCAGTGGTGTTCGGGAGGTGTGGGGGTTATGCTGGGGCTGGTGTTTCAGGGTCTAGAGCAGGGCAGTGGTGTTCGGGTAGTGTAGGGAGTTGTGCTGGGGCTGGTGTTTCAGGGTTTATGTCAGTGCAGTGGTTTTTGGGCAGTGTAGAGGATCGTGTTTCGGCTGGTGTTTCAGGGTTTAGGGCAGTGCAGTCATGTTCGGGCAGTGTAGGGGGTCATGCTTGGGCTGGGGTTTCAGGGTTTAGGGCAGTGCAGTGGTGTTCAGGCTGTGTAGGGGGACGTGCTTGGGGTGGTGTTTCAGGGTTTAGGGCAGTGCAGTGGTGTTCGGGCAGTGTAGGGGGTCGTGTAGGGGTAGTGTTCAGGGTTTAGGGGAGTGCAGTGGTGTTCGGGCAAGTATTGGGGGTCTTGCTGGGGGTTGTGTTTCAGGGTTTAGGGTAGTGGTGTTCGGACAGTGTAGGGGGTCTTGCTGGGGGTGGTATTTCAGGGTTTAGGGCAGAGCAGTGGTGTTCGGGCAGTGTGGGAGGTCGTGCTGGGGATGGTGTTTCAGGGTTTAGGGCAGTACAGCCGTGTTCTGGCAGTGTGGAGGGTCGTGCTGGGGGTGGTGTTTCAGCGTTTAGGGCGGTGGAGTGGTGTTCGGGCAGTGTTCGGGGTCGTGCTGTTGCTCGTGTTTCTGGGTTTAGGGTAGTGCTGTGGTGTTCGGGCAGTGTAGAGATCGTGCTGGGGATGGTGTTTCAGGGTTTAGGGCAGTGCAGTGGTGTTCGGGTAGTGTAGGGGGACTCGCTGGTGGTGTTGTTTCATGGTTTAGGGCAGAGCAGTGGTGTTCGGGCAGAGTAGGGGGACGTGCTGGGGGTGGTGTTTCAGACTTTAGGGTAGAGCAGTGGTGTTCGGGCAGTGTAGGGGGTTGTGCTGGGTGTGCTGTTTCAGGGTTTAGGGCAGTGCAGTGATGTTCGGGGAGTGTAGGGGGTTGTACTGGGGCTGGTGTTTCAGGGTGTAGGGCAGTGCAGTGGTGTTCGAGCAGTGTAGGGGGTCATGCTGGGGGTGGTGTTTCAGGGTGTAGGGCAGAGCAGTGGTGTTCGGGCAGTGTAGGGGGCCGTGATGGGGCTGGTGTTTCAGGGTGTAGGGCAGTGCAGTGGTGTTCGGGCAGTGTAGAGGTCGTGCTTGGGCTGGTGTTTCAGGGTTTAGTTCAGTGCAGTGGTATTCAGGGAGTGTAGAGGGTCATGCTGGGGATGGTGTTTCAGGGTTTAGGGGAGTGCAGATGTGTTCGGGGAGTGTAGGGGGTCGTGCTGGGTGGTGGTGTTTCAGGGTTTAGGGCAGTGTGGTGGTGTTCGGGCAGTGTGGGGGATCGTGCTGGGGCTGGTGTTTCAGTGTTTAGGGCAGTGCAGTGGTGTTCAGGCAGTGTGGGTGATCATGGTGGGGCAAGTGTTTCAGGGTTTAGGACAGTGCAGTGGTGTTCAGGCAGTGTAGGGGGCATGCTGAGGCTGGTGTTTTAGGTTTTAGGGCAGTGCAGTAGTGTTCGGGCAGTGTAGGGGGTCGTGCTGGGTCTGGTGTTTCAGGGTTTAGACCAGTGCAGTGGTGTTCGGGCCGTATAGGGGGTCATGTTGGAGCTGGTGTTTCAGGGTTTAGAGCAGGGCAGTGGTGTTTGGGAAGTGTAGGGGGTCATGCTGGGGCTGGTGTTTTAGGGTTTAGGGCAGTGCAGTGGTGTTTGGGCAGTGTGTGGGTTGTGCTGTGGCTGGTGTTTCATGGTTTAGGGCAGTGCAATGGTGTTCGCGCAGTGTGGGGGGTCGTGCTGGGGCTGGTGCTTCAGGGTGTAGGGCAGAGCGGTGGTGTTCGGGAAATGTAGGGGGTCGTGCTGGTGCTGATGTTTCAGGGTATAGGAGAGAGCAGTGGTGTTCAGGCAGTGTAGGGGGTCATGCTGCGGCTGGTGTTTCAGGGTGTAGGGCAGTGCAGTGGTGTTCGGGGAGTGTAGGGTGTCGTGCTGGAGCTAGTGTTTCAGAGTTTAGGGCAGTGCAGTGGTGTTCGAGCAGTGTCGGGGGTCATGCTGGGGGTGGTGTTTCAGGGTGTAGAGCAGTGCAGTGGTGTTAGGGCAGTGTAGGGGTCGTGCTGGAGCTTGTGTTTCAGGGTGTAGGCCAGTGCAGTGGTGTTTGGGCAGTGTAGGGGGTTGTGCTAGGAATGGTGTTTCAGGGTCTAGGGCAGTGCAGTGGTATTCAGGGAGTGTAGTGGGTCGTGCTGGGGCTGGTGTTTCAGGGTTTAGAACAGTGCAGTTGTGTTCGGGGAGTGTAGGGTGTCGTGCTGGGGCTAGTGTTTCAGGGTTTAGGCCAGTGCAGTGGTGTTCGGGAAATGTAGGGGGTCGTGCTGGTGCTGGTGTTTCAGGGTATAGGAGAGAGCAGTGGTGTTCAGGCAGTGTAGGGGGTCGTGCTGGGGCTGGTGTTTCAGGGTGTAGGGCAGTGCAGTGGTGTTCAGGCAGTGTGGGGGATCATGGTGGGGCAGGTGTTTCAGGGTTTAGGACAGTGCAGTGGTGTTCAGGCAGTGTAGGGGGCATGCTGAGGCTGGTGTTTTAGGGTTTTGAGCAGTACAGTGGTGTTTGGGCAGTGTAGTGGGTCATGCTGGGGCAGGTGTTTCAGGGTTTAGGGCAGTGCAGTAGTGTTCGGGCAGTGTAGGGGGACGTGCTGGGTCTGGTGTTTCAGGGTTTAGACCATTGCAGTGGTGTTCGGGCCGTATAGGGGGTCATGCTGGAGCTGGTGTTTTATGGTTTAGAGCAGGGCAGTGGTGTTCGGGAAGTGTAGGGGGTCATGCTGGGGTTGGTGTTTCAGGGTTTAGGGCAGTGCAGTGGTGTTTGGGCAGTGTGTGGGTTGTGCTGTGGCTGGTGTTTCATGGTTTAGGGCAGTGCAATGGTGTTCGCGCAGTGTGGGGGTTCGTGCTGGGGCTGGTGCTTCAGGGTGTAGGGCAGAGCAGTGGTGTTCGGGAAATGTAGGGGGTCGTGCTGGTGCTGGTGTTTCAGGGTATAGGAGAGAGCAGTGGTGTTCAGGCAGTGTAGGGGGTCGTGCTGGGGCTGGTGTTTCAGGGTGTAGGGCAGTGCAGTGGTGTTCGGGGAGTGTAGGGTGTCGTGCTGGAGCTAGTCGTTCAGGGTTTAGGGCAGTGCAGTGGTGTTTGAGCAGTGTAGGGGGTCATGCTGGGGGTGGTGTTTCAGGGTGTAGGGCAGAGCAGTGGTGTTCGGGCAGTGTAGGGGGTCGTGCTGGGGCTGGTGTTTCAGGGTGTAGGGCAGTGCAGTGGTGTTAGGGCAGTGTAGGGGTCGTGCTGGAGCTTGTGTTTCAGGGTGTAGGGCAGTGCAGTGGTGTTTGGGCAGTGTAGGGGGTTGTGCTAGGAATGGTGTTTCAGGGTCTAGGGCAGTGCAGTGGTATTCAGGGAGTGTAGTGGGTCGTGCTGGGGCTGGTGTTTCAGGGTTTAGAACAGTGCAGTTGTGTTCGGGGAGTGTAGGGTGTTGTGCTGGGGCTAGTGTTTCAGGGTTTAGGGCAGTGCAGTGGTGTTCATGCAGAGTAGGGGGTCATGCTGGGGGTGGTGTTTCAGGGTGTAGGGCAGAGCAGTGGTGTTCGGGCAGTGTAGCGGGTCGTACAGGGGGTAGTGTTTCAGGGTTTAGGGCAGGGCAGTGGTGTTCGGGCAGTGGAGGGGGTCGTGCTGGGGCTGGTGTTTCAGGGTTTAGAGCAGGGCAGTTGTGTTCGGGCAGTGTAAGGGGTTATGTAAGGGGTGGTGTTTCAGGGTTTAGGGGTGTGCAGTGGTGTTCGGGCAGTGTGGGGGGTCGTGCTGGGTGGTGGTGTTTCAGTTTTTAGGTCAGTGTAGTGGTGTTCGGGCAGTGTGGGGGATCGTGCTGGTGCTTCAGGGTTTAGGGCAGTGCAGTGGTGTTTGGGCAGTGTAGGGGGTCATGCTGGGGAAGGTGTTTCAGGGTTTAGGGCAGTGCAGTGGTGTTCGGTCAGTGTAGGGGGTCGTGCTGGGGCTGGTGTTTCAGGGTTTAGAGCAGGGCAGTGGTGTTCGGGCAGTGTAGGGGGTTATGTAAGGGGTGGTGTTTCAGGGTTTAGGGGAGTGCAGTGGTGTTCGGGCAGTGTGGGGGGGTCGTGCTGGGTGGTGGTGTTTCAGGGTTTAGGGCAGTGTAGTGGTGTTCGGGCAGTGTGGGGGATCGTGCTGGGGCTGGTGTTTCAGGGTTTAGGGCAGTGCAGTGGTGTTCGGCCAGTGTGGGGGATCATGGTGGGGCAGGTGTTTCAGGGTTTAGGACAGTGCAGTGGTGTTCGGGCAGTGTAGGCGGTCATGTTGAGGCTGGTGTTTTAGGGTTTAGAGCAGTGCAGTGGTGTTTGGGCAGTGTAGGGGGTCATGCTGGGGCAGGTGTTTCAGAGTTTAGGGCAGTGCAGTAGTGTTCGGGCAGTGTAGGGGGTCATGCTGGGGCTGGTGTTTCAGGGTTTAGAGCAGTGCAGTGGTGTTCGGGCAGTGTAGGGGGTCATGTTGGGTCTGGTGTTTCAGGGTTTAGACCAGTGCAGTGGTGTTCGGGCAGTATAGGGGGTCATGCTGGAGCTGGTGTTTCAGGGTTTAGAGCAGGGCAGTGGTGTTCGGGAAGTGTAGGGGGTCATGCTGGGGCTGGTGTTTCAGGGTTTAGGGCAGTGCAGTGGTGTTTGGGCAGTGTGTGGGTTGTGCTGTGGTTGGTGTTTCATGGTTTAGGGCAGTGCAATGGTGTTTGCGCAGTGTAGGGGGTCGTGTTGGGGCTGGTGCTTCAGGGTGTAGGGGAGAGCAGTGATGTTCGGGAAATGTAGGGGGTCATGCTGGTGCTGGTGTTTCAGGGTATAGGAGAGAGCAGTGGTGTTCAGGCAGTGTAGGGGTCGTGCTGGGGCTGGTGTTTCAGGGTGTAGGGCAGTGCAGTGGTGTTCGGGGAGTGTAGGGTGTCGTGCTGGAGCTAGTGTTTTAGGGTTTAGGGCAGTGCAGTGGTATTCGAGCAATGTAGGGGGTCATGCTGGGGGTGGGGTTTCAGGGTGTAGGGCAGAGCAGTGGTGTTCGGGCAGTGTAGGGGGTCGTGCTGGGGCTGGTGTTATAGGGTGTAATGCAGTGCAGTGGTGTTCGGGCAGTGTAGGGGTCATGCTGGAGCTTGTGTTTCAGGGTGTAGGGCAGTGCAGTGGTGTTTGGGCAGTGTAGGGGGTTGTGCTAGGAATGGTATTTCAGGCCCTAGGGCAGTGCAGTGGTATTCAGGGAGTGTAGTGGGTCGTGCTGGGGCTGGTGTATCAAGGTTTAGAACAGTGCAGTTGTGTTCGGGGAGTGTAGGGTGTCGTGCTGGGGCTAGTGTTTCAGGGTTTAGGGCAGTGCAGTGGTGTTCATGCAGAGTAGGGGGTCATGCTGGGGGTGGTGTTTCAGGGTGTAGGGCAGAGCATTGGTGTTCGGGCAGTGTAGCGGGTCGTACAGGGGGTAGTGTTTCAGGGTTTAGGGCAGGGCAGGGCAGTGGTGTTCGGGCAGTGTAGGGGGTCTTGCTGGGGGTGGTGTTTCAATGTTTATGGCAGTGCAGTGGTGTTTGGGAGGTGTGGGGGTCATGCTGGGGCTGGTGTTTCAGGGTTTAGGGCAGTGCAGTGGTGTACGGGCAGTGTAGTGGGTCGTGCTGGGGGTGGTGTTTCAGGGTATAAGGCAATGCAGTGGTTTTCAGGCAGTGTAGGGGGTCGTGCAGGTGGTGGTGTTTCAGTGTTTAGGGCAGGGCAGAGGTGTTCAGGCAGTTTAGGGGGTCGTGCAGGGGGTGTTGTTTCAGGGTTCAGGGCAGGGCATCAGTGTTCGGGCAGTGTTGGGGTACTTGCTCGGGGTGGTGTTTCAGCGTTTAGGACAGTGGTGTTCAGGCAGTGTTGTGGGTCTTGTAAGGGGTGGTGTTTCAGGGTTTAGGGGAGTACAGTGGCGTTCGGGCAGTTTGGGGGGTCGTGCTGGGTGGTGGTGTTGCAGGGTTTAGGGCAGTGTAGTGGTGTTCGGGCAGTGTGGGGGATTGTGCTGGGGCTGGTGTTTCACGGTTTAGGGCAGTGCAGTGGTGTTCGGGCAGTGTGGGGGATCATGGTGGGGCAGGTGTTTCAGGGTTTAGGGCAGTGCAGTGGTGTTCGGGCAGTGTAGGGGGCGTGCTGAGGCTGGTGTTTTAGGGTTTAAAGCAGTGCAGTGGTGTTCGGGCAGTTTAGGGGGTCGTGCTGGGGCTGGTGTTTCATGGTTTAGAGCAGTGCAGTGGTGTTCGGGCATTGTAGGGGGTCATGCTGGGTCTGGTGTTTCAGGGTTTAGACCAGTGCAGTGGTGTTCGGGCAGTATAGGGGTCATGCTGGAGCTGGTGTTTCAGGGTTTAGAGCAGGGCCGTGGTGTTCGGGAAGTGTAGGGGGTTGTGCTGGGGCTGGTGTTTCAGGGTTTAGGGCAGTGCAGTGGTGTTTGGGCACTGTGTGGGTTGTGCTTTGGCTGGTGTTTCATGGTTTAGGTCAGTGCAATGGTGTTCGCGCAGTGTAGGGGGTTGTGCTGGGGCTAGTGCTTCAGGGTGTAGGGCAGAGCAGTGGTGTTCGGGAAATGTAGGGGGTCGTGCTGGTGCTGGTGTTTCAGGGTATAGGAGAGAGCAGTGGTGTTCAGGCAGTGTAGGGGTCGTGCTGGGGCTGGTGTTTCAGGGTGTAGGGCAGTGGAGTGGTGTTCGGGAAGTGTAGGGGGTCATGCTGGGGCTGGTGTTTCAGGGTTTAAAACAGTGCAGTTGTGTTCGGGGAGTGTAGGGTGTCGTGCTGGGGCTAGTATTTCAGGGTATAGGGCAGTGCAGTGGTGTTCGGGCAGTGTAGGGGTTCGTGCAGGGGGTGGTGTTTCAGGGTTTAGCGCAGAGCATCGGTGTTCGGGCAGACTTGGGGGTCTTGCTGGGGGTGGTGTTTCAGGGTTTAGGGCAGTGCAATGGTGTTCGGGCATTGAAGGGGGTTGTGCTGGGGCTGGTGTTTCAGGGTTTAAGGCAGTGCAGTGGAATTCAGGCAGTGTAGAGGGTCGTGCAGGTGGTGGTGTTTCAGTGTTTAGGGCAGGGCAGTGGTGTTCAGGCAGTGTAAGGGGTCGTGCAGGGGGTGTTGTTTCAGGGTTCAGGGCAGTGCATCGGTGTTCGGGCAGTGTTGGGGGTCTTGCTCGGGGTGGTTTTTCAGCGTTTAGGACAGTGGTGTTCAGGCAGTGTTGTGGGTCTTGTAAGGGGCGGTGTTTCAGGGTTTAGGGCAGTGCAGTGGTGTTCGGGCAGTGTGGGGGATCGTGCTGGGGCTGGTGTTTCAGGGTTTAGGGCAGTGCAGTGGTGTTCGGGCAGTGTACGGGGTCATGCTGAGGCTGGTGTTTTAGGGTTTAGAGCAGTGCAGTGGTGTTTGGGCAGTGTAGGGGGTCATGCTGGGGAAGTTGTTTCAGGGTTTAGGGCCGTGCAGTGGTGTTCGGTCAGTGTGGGGGGTCGTGCTGGGGCTGGTGTTTCAGGGTTTAGAGCAGGGAAGTGGTGTTCGGGCAGTGTAGGGGGTTATGTAAGGGGTGGTGTTTCAGGGTTTAGGGGAGTGCAGTGGTGTTCGGCAGTGTGGGGGGTCGTGCTGGGTGGTGGTGTTTCAGGGTTTAGGGCAGTGTAGTGGTGTTCGGGCAGTGTGGGGGATCGTGCTGGGGCTGGTGTTTCAGGGTTTAGGGCAGTGCAGTGGTGTTCAGGCATTGTGGGGGATCATGGTGGGGCAGGTGTTTCAGGGTTTAGGACAGTGCAGTGGTGTTCAGGCAGTGTAGGGGGCATGCTGAGGCTGGTGTTTTAGGGTTTAGAGCAGTACAGTGGTGTTTGGGCAGTGTAGGGGTCATGCTGGGGCAGGTGTTTCAGGGTTTAGGGCAGTGCAGTAGTGTTCGGGCAGTGTAGGGGGTCGTGCTGGGTCTGGTGTTTCAGGGTTTAGACCAGTGCAGTGGTGTTCGGGCCGTATAGGGGGTCATGCTGGAGCTGGTGTTTCAGGGTTTAGAGCAGGGCAGTGGTGTTTGGGAAGTGTAGGGGGTCATGCTGGGGCTGGTGTTTCAGGGTTTAGGGCAGTGCAGTGGTGTTTGGGCAGTGTGTGGGTTGTGCTGTGGCTGGTGTTTCATGGTTTAGGGCAGTGCAATGGTGATCGCACAGTGTGGGGGTCGTGCTGGGGCTGGTGCTTCAGGGTGTAGGGCAGAGCAGTGGTGTTCGGGAAATGTAGGGGGTCGTGCTGGTGCTGGTGTTTCAGGGTATAGGAGAGAGCAGTGGTGTTCAGGCAGTGTAGGGGGTCGTGCTGGGGCTGGTGTTTCAGGGTGTAGGGCAGTGCAGTGGTGTTCGGGGAGTGTAGGGTGTCGTGCTGGAGCTAGTGTTTCAGGGTTTAGGGCAGTGCAGTGGTGCTCGAGCAGTGTAGGGGGTCATGCTGGGGGTGGTGTTTCAGGGTGTAGGGCAGAGCAGTGGTGTTCGGGCAGTGTAGGGGGTCGTGCTGGGGCTGGTGTTTCAGGGTGTAGGGCAGTGCAGTGGTGTTAGGGCAGTGTAGGGGTCGTGCTGGAGCTTGTGTTTCAGGGTGTAGGGCAGTGCAGTGGTGTTTGGGCAGTGTAGGGGGTTGTGCTAGGAATGGTGTTTCAGGCCCTAGGGCAGTGCAGTGGTATTCAGGGAGTGTAGTGGGTCGTGCTGGGGCTGGTGTATCAAGGTTTAGAACAGTGCAGTTGTGTTCGGGGAGTGTAGAGTGTCATGCTGGGGCTAGTGTTTCAGGGTTTAAGGCAGTGCATTGGTGTTCATGCAGAGTAGGGGGTCATGCTGGGGGTGGTGTTTCAGGGTGTAGGGCAGAGCATTGGTGTTCGGGCAGTGTAGCGGGTCGTACAGGGGGTAGTGTTTCAGGGTTTAGGGCAGGGCAGGGCAGTGGTGTTCGGGCAGTGTAGGGGGTCTTGCTGGGGGTGGTGTTTCAATGTTTATGGCAGTGCATTGGTGTTCGGGAGGTGTGGGGGTCATGCTGGGGCTGGTGTTTCAGGGTTTAGGGCAGTGCAGTGGTTTTCAGGCAGTGTAGGGGGTCGTGCAGGTGGTGGTGTTTCAGTGTTTAGGGCAGGGCAGAGGTGTTCTGGCAGTTTAGGGGGTCGTGCAGGGGGTGTTGTTTCAGGGTTCAGGGCAGTGCATCAGTGTTCGGGCAGTGTTGGGGGACTTGCTCGGGTGGTGTTTCAGCGTTTAGGACAGTGGTGTTCAGGCAGTGTTGTGGGTCTTGTAAGGGGTGGTGTTTCAGGGTTTAGGGGAGTACAGTGGCGTTCGGGCAGTTTGGGGGGTCGTGCTGGGTGGTGGTGTTGCAGGGTTTAGGGCAGTGTAGTGGTGTTCGGGCAGTGTGGGGGATCGTGCTGGGGCTGGTGTTTCACGGTTTAGGGCAGTGCAGTGGTGTTCGGGCAGTGTGGGGGATCATGGTGGGGCAGGTGTTTCAGGGTTTAGGGCAGTGCAGTGGTGTTCGGGCAGTGTAGGGGGGCATGCTGAGGCTGGTGTTTTAGGGTTTAGAGCAGTGCAGTGGTGTTTCGGCAGTGTAGGGGGTCATGCTGGGGCAGGTGTTTCAGCGTTTAGGGCAGTGCAGTAGTGTTCGGGCAGTGTAGGTGTTGTAATGAAGACACTCTGAAGCAGGTGAAGTTCAAGCGTCTTTATTCTGTCATCCACTCTCCGCTACTGACAGCCTGTTGAACATTCCAAGGTGAACTCTCAAGGACCGTCCCAAGAAGGAGGAAAGGCGGGGGAGGAAAGGAAGCTACCACTAGGAAAAGAAACTGGAAAATACGTCAGGGAAGGTAACAAGGGAAAAGGAGAGAGATTACAACACATGTCCCTTCGTAGGGAAAGGAAACAGGGGGAAAAGGACGAGGTGAGCGGGCAACATGAACCTGTGAAGTAACAGAGCTTGTATGTATAAGAAACATGGAAACCCCCAGGGTCTGGAAGGCGACCAAGTCAAAACGCAAAATGTACACCAGCCTACCTGCAGACAACACAAAGAGAAGGGAATAACAGATCACCACATGACAGGGAAAGAAAGGAAAGAAAGAGCGAACGAGGTAAGGCTGTAGACACAGGATGACATAAAGCAGTGTAACTTCCGATAACACGGATGAGAAACAACGTATGACAACGCAAGGAAAACTGAACAAGGAGGAAGCGGAGAAAAAGGCAAAGATGCACAAACAGCAAACTAATGCTTCCCCCATTTTCAATAAGCAGTCCCAATGCAATGTGAGATTGACATGCGTTCTACAAAATCTAACTTGCAAACTGTAAGAAAACAACATCAGTCAAGTGGACCCGAACACCTGATCCTCCTCAACTCCTAAGAACGAAGTGAGGAACACTTAGAATGGGACTATAACCCATTAGACGCCCTAAGAGGGAGCCCAAGTAAATGTACATGGTTTAAAGCTCATAGATTTGTGCCCAGTATGGGGTAGCAAGGTGATAGTGGATGGGAACGTACCCCTAAGCGTACGGTGAACCCCAAAATGTCCAGAGTGTGCAAGGGAAGTAGCCACCCATTGCCCTCCCAGTGTAGGGGAAAACATATACAGTGTAAACAAGCACACCTAAAGAAACCTGAAAAGAGCCCCCCTGAAAGAGTGCTACCAAGGATGGCAATAAGAGTGACACCACCAGGAAAACTGGACAGATAAGAAAACGGAGAAGAGGCAAAGTAGATACATACAGTATAACTATTACTTCCCCCCTCCAATTTCAATAAACAATAACAATACGATGTAAGAGTAACATTGCGTTCTACAAAACAGCAAAATTACAGAATGTAAAAAACAATTTCAGTCACTGGAACTAAAACCCATGATCGTCTTCTACTCCTCTGATAGAGTGTGAGGAGCACTTTGAATGGGACTGTAACCCATAAGACGCCCTATTTAGGGAGACTGAGTAAAGGTAAATGGGTAAAAGACCCATAAAATTGTGCCCTGAGTAAGGGTACTATGTAAATGTAAGATGGGACTGTGACCCATGCACCGGTTCCCTGTGTAAGGGTAACAACCGTAATGGCCCGAGTAGGCACGTGAAAGAAAAGAAAAGGAAGCAGGAACCTGTTGCCCTCCCTGTTAAGGGTAAAAACCGCAAATTACCTATGTAGGCAGAATTATGTAGGGAAATGGGGCTAGTACCCATTCCCAGGAAAGGTATATGGCCAATTGGGGCTGGAACCCATTCCCAACCCTGTGTAGGGTAAAATAATGTGAACATGCAAATTGAACCATCCCAAATGTATGTGGGCAATTGGGGCAAAACCTACCCCCACCCCTATGTAGGGAAAAATCTATAGACATATGTAAACATGTCTGGGGCCATGAATGCCAAATGGCATATACGTACCCACAGTACCTGAATGCAAACTGAAGCAATGATGTAAAGTGAGCAAAAGTTGCATGGACCAAAGACGTCCCATGTTTGTGAACGTAAATTGTAGAAGAACATATGTGAAAAAACATTCAATCACTTTTCAAAATGTCCCAATTAAAAGTGCAAACGTCTTCATTGACCTGTGTAAGAAACGAAAGTTAAAAGCAAAACTTTGCATTAATCACAGTCACCGAGTCCAGACATTACTGCAGCACGCCTAGCATAATGATGACAGGGTTTGTTGGAAGTACGAGGAACCGAAATCCTGAGAAACACATATAAGACCAAGAACTGACCGACTTGCCTCTGCTGTAACAAAAGTGTGCGTGTCATCGAACGTCAGACAGACACGATTGTGCCACAGCACATCCTAACTGCTGCAGAGGAGAGTGAGGAAACATCATTGCCGATAATATGGAACCAAGGCATTATTGTAGACAAAAAAAACACTCCCAGAAAATACCGTATATGGTTCTTTGTGATGACGGAGGTTAGGGAATGCAGCTGGAATCATAAGGCTGCGTTTCTAGTCCGTGAGGCACAGTAGACAGACGTAAATCTACTAGAGCCCCAAGAAAATACCACCGAAAGTTCCTAGAAGAAAAGATGGCATCACGTTCAGGGCGCGCTGCCGGATGGTTCGTGGCACGCTGGGGCGCTAAAGAGAGCAGGAGGCGCAGAGACCAACAGAAATAACGGTATTAACGTCTGGATTACCGGAGAGGTAATAGATTTCTGAGGAGAAAAAGTTATTTGCAAAACTCACCACAGCACAGGCAAAGCAAAGCACCAAAAGAGCTGTACTGCTTCGCACTCAATCACCTCAACAAAACGCAATGCGTTTTTGGAAAATTAGAGAAACTGCCAGATTGAAACAAATCCAAATGAAAATCAGTCACAGAGAATCCGTCCGTGACAGACAGACTTCAGTCAAACTAATGCTCACCACTAGACGAAAACCTCCCATGAGAGACTTCTATACAAAACAGCTGTGCATATCCCACAAGGTGTGCCATTGTAGTAGAACTCTCAGCAGGGAAGTTACAAGTGGGATGAAGAGAAGAGTCGGCAGTAAACAGTTAGAAGACATGACACCTTTGCGCTATGACACTTGCTGTAGAAGTTTGTGGGCAGACGCTGTTCTCTCCAAACACGTTGTTACAGAACATAGTAGATCTTGTTGACAGAGTCAATGGTAGAAAGATTTAAAGTCCAAATTACGTGGTGTATAAGTGCACAAGATCACACAGCGTAGGCAGTAAAATGACTCCAGTACATGCCATAAGAAATTGTGCCTAGAAATGCAAAAGCGTGACAGAAAGGAACCGTCTGCCTGAAGTGTTGATGTGTTTAAAAAGACAGGCAATAAAAGGTACCAGAGTCCTAAGTACATGATATAGATGAGCACAGTAAGCCTGGGCTAGGGCTGGCCAATGTAGTGGTCACTGGTGGGGCTTAGTTGAAGCCAACGGGATGCATGGGGTGAATTCTAAACAATATGAATTGTAGAAGTAGCCCTCACAGCACTCCGACGTGCAAATACATAGCAACACCCTCACAAAAGAATGTGCACAGGGTCACACAGCGTAGGCGGGAAGTGCTCAAGATCACACAGCTAAATGCAGTAGGAAAATCAAGATGAAGTGAAGAGCTGTGTATGAGTAGCAGAAAATGCATAGCAATGCAGCAGGCTGTGGTAGTACAGCCAAAGCCCAAAATCTGTAGTCTAGATGAGCACAACTCGCCTGTCTTAGGGCTGGCCGATGGAGCGGCCATTGGTGGGGCTGAAAGGCGAAGTGCTTCATCTTTCTTAATGTCTTCTTTTCTTTGTAGTAGTTGTATCTTCCTTGTAGTCATCTTTGTAGTTTTGTGTACAACATGTCTGTTTCTTGTTAGTAACAATTACCATCTTGTGGATACCGCCTCTTCTGAAAATTGTGCAGGACCACCACTTCCTCCCACCGACATCTGAGAAAGAGCGGCACTAAGACAGCACCTCACAGCGGAGCGAGTAGAATCCACGGTGGTCTAGGCATAAACTCAGGAGACTGTTGCCTTCGTCAAAGACTCCTGAAAGCCCCCACTCTGCGTCCTCCAGGCACTGACTCGAAGAATATTAAATCCTAAATGCAGAAAGAAACAAGCACTGAAAGGGGAAATGACATGAATGGCCCCCTTCGCCAGCAGTCAAGGAACTTTGGAAAGCCCCAACTCTGCGTCCTCACAGGCACTGAATCAAGGAATAATAAATCCGAAATGCAGAAAGGAAAAAGGCACTGAAAGGGGAAGTGACATGAATGGCCCCCTTCGCCAGCAGTCAAGGAACTTTGGAAAGCCCCAACTCTGCATCCTCACAGGCACTGAACCGAGGAATAATAAATCCGAAATGCAGAAAGGAGAGAGCACTGAAAGGGGAGATGACAGGAATAGCCCCCTTCGCCAACTCGTCGCCAGTGTTGTAATGAAGACGAAAACCTCCCATGAGACATTACTGCAGCACGCCTAGCATAATGATGACAGGGTTTGTTGGAAGTACGAGGAACCGAAATCCTGAGAAACACATATAAGACCAAGAACTGACCGACTTGCCTCTGGGAGGAAAGGAAGCTACCACTAGGAAAAGAAACTGGAAAATACGTCAGGGAAGGTAACAAGGGAAAAGGAGAGAGATTACAACAGTAGGGGGTCGTGCTGGGGCTGGTGTTTCATGGTTTAGAGCAGTGCAGTGGTGTTCGGGCATTGTAGGGGGTCATGCTGGGTCTGGTGTTTCAGGGTTTAGACCAGTGCAGTGGTGTTCGGGCAGTATAGGGGTCATGCTGGAGCTGGTGTTTCAGGGTTTAGAGAAGGGCCGTGGTGTTCGGGAAGTGTAGGGGGTTGTGCTGGGGCTGGTGTATCAGGGTTAAGGCAGTGCAGTGGTGTTTGGGCACTGTGTGGGTTGTGCTTTGGCTGGTGTTTCATGGTTTAGGTCAGTGCAATGGTGTTCGCGCAGTGTAGGGGGTCGTGCTGGTGCTGGTGTTTCAGGGTATAGGAGACAGCAGTGGTGTTCAGGCAGTGTAGGGGTCGTGCTGGGGCTGGTGTTTCAGGGTGTAGGGCAGTGCAGTGGTGTTCGGGCAGTGTAGGGGGTCATGCTGGGGCTGGTGTTTCAGGGTTTAAAACAGTGCAGTTGTGTTCGGGGAGTGTAGGGTGTCGTGCTGGGGCTAGTATTTCAGGGTTTAGGGCAGTGCAGTGGTGTTCGGGCAGTGTAGGGGTTCGTGCAGGGGGTGGTGTTTCAGGGTTTAGCGCAGAGCATCGGTGTTCGGGCAGAGTTGGGGGTCTTGCTGGGGGTGGTGTTTCAGGGTTTAGGACAGTGGTGTTCGGGCAGTGTAGGGGGTCCTGCTGGGGGTGGTGTTTCAGGGTTTAGGGCAGTGCAATGGTGTTCGGGCAGTGAAGGGGGTTGTGCTGGGGCTGGTGTTTCAGGGTTTAAGGCAGTGCAGTGGAATTCAGGCAGTGTAGGGGGTCGTGCAGGTGGTGGTGTTTCAGTGTTTAGGGCAGGGCAGTGGTGTTCAGGCAGTGTAAGGGGTTATGTAAGGGGTGGTGTTTCAGGGTTTAGGGGAGTGCAGTGGTGTTCGGCAGTGTGGGGGGTCGTGCTGGGTGGTGGTGTTTCAGGGTTTAGGGCAGTGTAGTGGTGTTCGGGCAGTGTGGGGGATCGTGCTGGGGCTGGTGTTTCAGGGTTTAGGGCAGTGCAGTGGTGTTCAGGCAGTGTGGGGGATCATGGTGGGGCAGGTGTTTCAGGGTTTAGAGCAGGGCAGTGGTGTTCGGGCAGTGTAGGGGGTTATGTAAGGGGTGTTGTTTTAGGGTTCAGGGCAGTGCATCGGTGTTTGGGCAGTGTTGGGGGTCTTGCTCGGGGTGGTTTTTCAGCTTTTAGGACAGTGGTGTTCAGGCAGTGTTGTGGGTCTTGTAAGGGGCGGTGTTTCAGGGTTTAGGGCAGTGCAGTGGTGTTCGGGCAGTGTGGGGGATCGTGCTGGGGCTGGTGTTTCAGGGTTTAGGGCAGTGCAGTGGTGTTCGGGCAGTGTACGGGGTCGTGCTGAGGCTGGTGTTTTAGGGTTTAGAGCAGTGCAGTGGTGTTTGGGCAGTGTAGGGGGTCATGCTGGGAAAGTTGTTTCAGGGTTTAGGGCAATGCAGTGGTGTTCGGTCAGTGTGGGGGGTCGTGCTGGGGCTGGTGTTTCAGGGTTTAGAGCAGGGCAGTGGTGTTCGGGCAGTGTAGGGGGTTATGTAAGGGGTGGTGTTTCAGGGTTTAGGACAGTGCAGTGGTGTTCAGGCAGTGTAGGGGGCATGCTGAGGCTGGTGTTTTAGGGTTTAGAGCAGTACAGTGGTGTTTGGGCAGTGTAGGGGTCATGCTGGGGCAGGTGTTTCAGGGTTTAGGGCAGTGCAGTAGTGTTCGGGCAGTGTAGGGGGTCGTGCTGGGTCTGTTGTTTCAGGGTTTAGACCAGTGCAGTGGTGTTCGGGCCGTATAGGGGGTCATGCTGGAGCTGGTGTTTCAGGGTTTAGAGCAGGGCAGTGGTGTTCAGGAAGTGTAGGGGGTCATGCTGGGGCTGGTGTTTCAGGGTTTAGGGCAGTGCAGTGGATTTTGGGCAGTGTGTGGGTTGTGCTGTGGCTGGTGTTTCATGGTTTAGGGCAGTGCAATGGTGTTCACGCAGTGTGGGGGGTCGTGCTGGGGCTGGTGTTACAGGGTGTAGGGCAGTGCAGTGGTGTTAGGAAGTGTAGGGGTCGTGCTGGAGCTTGTGTTTCAGGGTGTAGGGCAGTGCAGTGGTGTTTGGGCAGTGTAGGGGGTTGTGCTAGGAATGGCGTTTTAGGGTCTAGGGTAGTGCAGTGGTATTCAGGGAGTGTAGTGGGTCGTGCTGGGGATGGTGTTTCAGGGTTTAGAAGAGTGCAGTTGTGTTCGGGGAGTGTAGGGTGTCGTGCTGGGGCTAGTGTTTCAGGGTTTAGGGCAGTGCAGTGGTGTTCATGCAGAGTAGGGGGTCATGCTGGGGGTGGTGTTTCAGGGTGTAGGGCAGTGTAGTGGTGTTCGGGCAGTGTGGGGGATCGTGCTGGGGCTGGTGTTTCAGGGTTTAGGGCAGTGCAGTGGTGTTCAGGCAGTGTGGGGGATCATGGTGGGGCAGGTGTTTCAGTGTTTAGGACAGTGCAGTGGTGTTCAGGCAGTGTAGGGGGCATGCTGAGGCTGGTGTTTTAGGGTTTAGAGCAGTACAGTGGTGTTTGGGCAGTGTAGGGGTCATGCTGGGGCAGGTGTTTCAGGGTTTAGGGCAGTGCAGTAGTGTTCGGGCAGTGTAGGGGGTCGTGCTGGGTCTGGTGTTTCAGGGTTTAGACCAGTGCAGTGGTGTTCGGGCCGTATAGGGGGTCATGCTGGAGCTGGTGTTTCAGGGTTTAGAGCAGGGCAGTGGTGTTCAGGAAGTGTAGGGGGTCATGCTGGGGCTGGTGTTTCAGGGTTTAGGGCAGTGCAGTGGATTTTGGGCAGTGTGTGGGTTGTGCTGTGGCTGGTGTTTCATGGTTTAGGGCAGTGCAATGGTGTTCACGCAGTGTGGGGGGTCGTGCTGGGGCTGGTGTTACAGGGTGTAGGGCAGTGCAGTGGTGTTAGGAAGTGTAGGGGTCGTGCTGGAGCTTGTGTTTCAGGGTGTAGGGCAGTGCAGTGGTGTTTGGGCAGTGTAGGGGGTTGTGCTAGGAATGGCGTTTTAGGGTCTAGGGTAGTGCAGTGGTATTCAGGGAGTGTAGTGGGTCGTGCTGGGGATGGTGTTTCAGGGTTTAGAAGAGTGCAGTTGTGTTCGGGGAGTGTAGGGTGTCGTGCTGGGGCTAGTGTTTCAGGGTTTAGGGCAGTGCAGTGGTGTTCATGCAGAGTAGGGGGTCATGCTGGGGGTGGTGTTTCAGGGTGTAGGGCAGAGCAGTGGTGTTCGGGCAGTGTAGCGGGTCGTACAGGGGGTAGTGTTTCAGGGTTCAGGGCAGTGGTGTTCGGGCAGTGGAGGGGGTCGTGCTGGGGCTGGTGTTTCAGGGTTTAGAGCAGGGCAGTTGTGTTCAGGCAGTGTAAGGGGTTATGTAAGGGGTGGTGTTTCAGGGTTTAGGGGTGTGCACTGGTGTTCGGGCAGTGTGGGGGGTCGTGCTGGGTGGTGGTGTTTCAGGGTGAAGGTCAGTGTAGTGGTGTTCGGGCAGTGTGGGGGATCGTGCTGGGGCTGGTGTTTCAGGGTTTAGGGCAGTGCAGTGGTGTTTGGGCAGTGTAGGGGGTCATGCTGGGGAAGGTGTTTCAGGGTTTAGGGCAGTGCAGTGGTGTTCGGTCAGTGTAGGGGGTCGTGCTGGGGCTGGTGTTTCAGGGTTTAGAGCAGGGCAGTGGTGTTCGGGCAGTGTAGGGGGTTATGTAAGGGGTGGTGTTTCAGGGTTTAGGGGAGTGCAGTGGTGTTCGGCCAGTGTGGGGGGTCGTGCTGGGTGGTGGTGTTTCAGGGTTTAGGGCAGTGTAGTGGTGTTCGGGCAGTGTGGGGGATTGTGCTGGGGTTGGTGTTTCAGGGTTTAGGGCAGTGCAGTGGTGTTCGGGCAGTGTGGGGGATCATGGTGGGGCAGGTGTTTCAGGGTTTAGGACAGTGCAGTGGTGATCGGGCAGTGTAGGCGGTCATTTTGAGGCTGGTGTTTTAGGGTTTAGAGCAGTGCAGTGGTGTTTGGGCAGTGTAGGGGGTCATGCTGGGGCAGGTGTTTCAGGGTTTAGAGCAGTGCAGTGGTGTTCGGGCAGTGTAGGGGGTCATGCTGGGTCTGGTGTTTCAGGGTTTAGACCAGTGCAGTGGTGTTCGGGCAGTATAGGGGGTCATGCTGGAGCTGGTGTTTCAGGGTTTAGAGCAGGGCAGTGGTGTTCGGGAAGTGTAGGGGGTCATGCTGGGGCTGGTGTTTCAGGGTTTAGGGCAGTGCAGTGGTGTTTGGGCAGTGTGTGGGTTGTGCTGTGGTTGGTGTTTCATGGTTTAGGGCAGTGCATTGGTGTTCGCGCAGTGTAGGGGGTCGTGCTGGGGCTGGTGCTTCAGGGTGTAGGGGAGAGCAGTGGTGTTCGGGAAATGTAGGGGGTCATGCTGGTGCTGGTGTTTCAGGGTATAGGAGAGAGCAGTGGTGTTCAGGCGATGTAGGGGGTCGTGCTGGGGCTGGTGTTTCAGGGTGTAGGGCAGTGCAGTGGTGTTCAGGGAGTGTAGGGTGTCATGCTGGAGCTAGTGTTTGAGGGTTTAGGGCAGTGCAGTGGTATTCGAGCAGTGTACGGGGTCATGCTGGGGGTGGTGTTTCAGGGTGTAGGGCAGAGCAGTGGTGTTCGGGCAGTGTAGGGGGTCGTGCTGGTGCTGGTGTTATAGGGTGTAGGGCAGTGCAGTGGTGTTCGGGCAGTGTAGGGGTCGTGCTGGAGCTTGTGTTTTAGGGTGTAGGGCAGTGCAGTGGTGTTTGGGCAGTGTAGGGGGTTGTGCTAGGAATGGTGTTTCAGAGCCTAGGGCAGTGCAGTGGTATTCAGGGAGTGTAGTGGGTCGTGCTGGGGCTGGTGTATCAAGGTTTAGAACAGTGCAGTTGTGTTCGGGGAGTGTAGGGTGTCGTGCTGGGGCTAGTGTTTCAGGGTTTAGGGCAGTGCAGTGGTGTTCATGTAGAGTAGGGGGTCATGCTGGGGGTGGTGTTTCAGGGTGTAGGGCAGAGCATTGGTGTTCGGGCAGTGTAGCGGGTCGTACAGGGGGTAGTGTTTCAGGGTTTAGGGCAGGGCAGGGCAGTGGTGTTCGGGCAGTGTAGGGGGTCTTGCTGGGGGTGGTGTTTCAATGTTTATGGCAGTGCAGTGGTGTTCGGGAGGTGTGGGGGTCATGCTGGGGCTGGTATTTCAGGGTTTAGGGCAGTGCAGTGGTGTACGGGCAGTGTAGTGGGTCGTGCTGGGGGTGGTGTTTCAGGGTTTAAGGCGATGCAGTGGTTTTCAGGCAGTGTAAGGGGTCGTGCAGGTGGTGGTGTTTCAGTGTTTAGGGCAGGGCAGAGGTGTTCAGGCATTTTAGGGGGTCGTGCAGGGGGTGTTGTTTCAGGGTTCAGGGCAGTGCATCGGTGTTCGGGCAGTGTTGGGAGACTTGCTCGGGGTGGTGTTTCAGCGTTTAGGACAGTGGTGTTCAGGCAGTGTTGTGGGTCTTGTAAGGGGTGGTGTTTCAGGATTTAGGGGAGTGTAGTGGCGTTCAGGCAGTGTGGGGGGTCGTGCTGGGTGGTGGTGTTTCATGGTTTAGGGCAGTGTAGTGGTGTTCGGGCAGTGTGGGGGATCATGCTGGGGCTGGTGTTTCAGGGTTTAGGGCAGTGCAGTGGTGTTCAGGCAGTGTGGGGGATCATGGTGGGGCAGGTGTTTCAGGGTTTAGGGCAGTGCAGTGGTGTTCGGGCAGTGTAGGGGGTCATGCTGAGGCTGGTGTTTTAGGGCTTAGAGCAGTGCAGTGGTGTTTGGGAAGTGTAGGGGGTCATGCTGGGGCAGGTGTTACAGGGTTTAGGGCAGTGCAGTGGTGTTCAGGTAGTGTAGGGGGTCGTGCTGGGGCTGGTGTTTCAGGGTTTAGAGCAGTGCAGTGGTGTTCGGGCAGTGTAGGGGGTCATGCTGGAGCTGGTGTTTCAGGGTTTAGAGCAGGGCAGTGGTGTTCGGGAAGTGTAGGGGGTCGTGCTGGGGCTGGTGTTTCAGGGTTTAGGGCAGTGCAGTGGTGTTTGGGCAGTGTATGGGTTGTGCTGTGGCTGGTGTTTCATGGTTTAGGGCAGTGCAATGGTGTTCGTGCAGTGTAGGGGGTCGTGCTGGGGCTGGTGCTTCAGGGTGTAGGGCAGAGCAGTGGTGTTTGGGAAATGTAGGGGGTTGTGCTGGTGCTGGTGTTTCAGGGTATAGGAGAGAGCAGTGGTGTTCAGGCAGTGTAGGGGGTTGTGCTGGAGCTAGTGTTTCAGGGTTTAGGGCAGTGCAGTGGTGTTCGAGCAGTGTAGGGGGTCATGCTGGGGGTGGTGTTTCAGGGTGTAGGGCAGAGCAGTGGTGTTCGGGCAGTGTAGGGGGTCGTGCTGGGGCTGGTGTTTCAGGTTGTAGGGCAGTGCAGTGGTGTTCGGGCAGTGTAGGGGTCGTGCTGGAGCTTGTGTTTCAGGGTCTAGGGCAGTGCAGTGGTATTCAGGGAGTGTAGTGGGTCGTGCTGGGGCTGGTGTTTCAGGGTTTAGAACAGTGCAGTTGTGTTCGGGGAGTGTAGGGTGTCGTGCTGGGGCTAGTGTTTCAGGGTTTAGGGCAGTGCAGTGGTGTTCATGCAGAGTAGGGGGTCTTGCTGGGGGTGGTGTTGCAGGGTTTATTGCAGTGGTGTTCGAGCAGTGTGGGGGGTCATGCTGAGGCTGGTGTTTTAGGGCTTAGAGCAGTGCAGTGGTGTTTGGGAAGTGTAGGGGGTCATGCTGGGGCAGGTGTTACAGGGTTTAGGGCAGTGCAGTGGTGTTCAGGTAGTGTAGGGGGTCGTGCTGGGGCTGGTGTTTCAGGGTTTAGAGCAGTGCAGTGGTGTTCGGGCAGTGTAGGGGGTCATGCTGGAGCTGGTGTTTCAGGGTTTAGAGCAGGGCAGTGGTGTTCGGGAAGTGTAGGGGGTCGTGCAGGGGGTAGTGTTTCAGGGTTTAGGGCAGTGCAGTGGTGTTCGGGCAGTGTAGGGGGTCATGCTGAGGCTGGTGTTTTAGGGCTTAGAGCAGTGCAGTGGTGTTTGGGAAGTGTAGGGGGTCATGCTGGGGCAGGTGTTACAGGGTTTAGGGCAGTGCAGTGGTGTTCAGGTAGTGTAGGGGGTCGTGCTGGGGCTGGTGTTTCAGGGTTTAGAGCAGTGCAGTGGTGTTCGGGCAGTGTAGGGGGTCATGCTGGAGCTGGTGTTTCAGGGTTTAGAGCAGGGCAGTGGTGTTCGGGAAGTGTAGGGGGTCGTGCTGGGGCTGGTGTTTCAGGGTTTAGGGCAGTGCAGTGGTGTTTGGGCAGTGTATGGGTTGTGCTGTGGCTGGTGTTTCATGGTTTAGGGCAGTGCAATGGTGTTCGTGCAGTGTAGGGGGTCGTGCTGGGTGTGCTGTTTCAGGGTTTAGGGCAGTGCAGTGGTGTTCGGGGAGTGTAGGGGGTTGTGTTGGGGCTGGTGTTTCAGGGTGTAGGGCAGTGCAGTGGTGTTCGGGGAGTGTAGGGGGTTGTGCTGGGGCTGGTGTTTCAGGGTGTAGGGCAGTGCAGTGGTGTTCGAGCAGTGTAGGGGGTCATGCTGGGGGTGGTGTTTCAGGGTGTAGGGCAGAGCAGTGGTGTTCGGGCAGTGTAGGGGGTCATGCTGGGGCTGGTGTTTCAGGGTGTAGGGCAGTGCAGTGGTGTTCGGGCAGTGTAGGGGTCGTGCTGGAGCTTGTGTTTCAGGGTGTAGGGCAGTGCAGTGGTGTTCGGGCAGTGTAGGGGGTTGTGCTAGGAATGGTGTTTCAGGGTGTAGGGCAGTGCAATGGTATTCAGGGAGTGTAGTGGGTCGTTCTGGGGCTGGTGTTTCAGGGTGTAGAACAGTGCAGTTGTGTTCGGGGAATGTAGGGTGTCGTGCTGGGGCTAGTGTTTCAGGGTTTAGGGCAGTGCAGTGGTGTTCGTGCAGAGTAGGGGGTCATGCTGGGGGTGGTGTTTCAGGGTGTAGGGCAGAGCAGTGGTGTTCGGGCAGTGTAGTGGATCGTACAGGGGGTAGTGTTTCAGGGTTTAGGGCAGGGCAGTGGTGTTCGGGCAGTGTAGGGGGTCTTGCTGGGGTGGTGTTGCAGGGTTTATGGCAGTGGTGGTCGAGCAGTGTGGGGGGTCTTGCTGGGGGTGGTGTTTCAATGTTTAGGCAGTGCAGTGGTGTTCGGGAGGTGTGGGGGTCATGCTGGGGCTGGTGTTTCAGGGTTTAGGGCACTGCAGTGGTGTACGGGCAGTGTAGTGGGTCGTGCTGGGGGTGGTGTTTCAGGGTTTAAGGCACTGCAGTGGTTTTCAGGCAGTGTAGGGGGTCGTGCAGGTGGTGGTGTTTCAGTGTTTAGGGCAGGGCAGTGGTGTTCAGGCAGTGAAGGGGTCGTGCTGGGTGGTGGTGTTTCATGGGTTAGGGCAGTGTAGTGGTGTTCGGGCAGTGTGGGGGATCATGGTGGGACAGGTGTTTTAGGGTTTAGGGCAGTGCAGTGGTGTTCGGGCAGTGTAGGGGGTCCTGCTGAGGCTGGTGTTTTAGGGTTTAGAGCAGTGCAGTGGTGTTTGGGCAGTGTAGGGGTCATGCTGGGGCAGGTGTTTCAGGGTTTAGGGCAGTGCAGTGGTGTTCGGGCAGTGTAGGTGGTCGTGCTGGGGCTGGTGTTTCAGGGTTTAGAGCAGTGCAGTGGTGTTAGGGCAGTGTAGGGGGTCATGCTGGGTCTGGTGTTTCAGGGTTTAGACCAGTGCAGTGGTGTTCGGGCAGTATAGGGGGTCATGCTGGAGCTGGTTTTTCAGGGTTTAGAGCAGAGCAGTGGTGTTCGGGAAGTGTAGGGGTTCGTGCTGGGGCTGGTGTTTCAAGGTTTAGGGCAGTGCAGTGCAGTGGTGTTTGGGCAGTGTAGGGGGTCGTGCTGGGGCTGGTGTTTCAGGGTTTAGAGCAGTTCAGTGGTGTTCGGGCAGTGTAGGGGGTCATGCTGGGTCTGGTGTTTCAGGGTTTAGACCAGTGCAGTGGTGTTCGGGCAGTATAGGGGGTCATGCTGGAGCTGGTGTTTCAGGGTTTAGAGCAGGGCAGTGGTGTTTGGGAAGTGTAGGGGGTCGTGCTGGGGCTGGTGTTTCAGGGTTTAGGGCAGTGCAGTGGTGTTTGGGCAGTGTAGGGGGTTGTGCAGTGGCCTGTGTTTCATGGTTTAGGGCAGTGCAATGGTGTTCGCGCAGTGTAAGGGGTCGTGCTCGGGCTGGTGCTTCAGGGTGTAGGGGAGAGCAGTGGTGTTCGGGAAATGTAGGGGGTCGTGCTGGTGCTGGTGTTTCAGGGTGTGGGGCAGTGCAGTGGTGTTCGGGCAGTGTAGGGGGTCGTGCTGGGGCTGGTGTTTCAGGGTTTAGAACAGTGCCGTTGTGTTCGGGGAGTGTAGGGTGTCGTGCTGGGGCTAGTGTTTCAGGGTTTAGGGCAGTGCAGTGGTGTTCCAGCAGTGTAGGGGGTCGTGCAGGTGGTGGTGTTTCAGGGTTTAGCGCAGAGCATCGGTGTTCGGGCAGAGTTGGGGGTCTTGCTGGGGGTTGTGTTTCAGGGTTTAGGACAGTGGTGTTCGGGCAGTGTAGGGGGTCCAGCTGGGGTTGGTGTTTCAGTGTTTAGGGCAGTGCAATGGTGTTCGGGCAGTGAAGGGGGTCGTGCTGGGGCTGGTGTTTCAGGGTTTAGGGCAGTGCAGTGGTTTTCGGGCACTGTAGGGGGTAGTGCTGGGGCTGGTGTTTCAGGGTTTAGGACAGTGGTGTTCAGGCAGTGTAGGGGGTCCAGCTGGGGGTGGTGTTTCAGGGTTTGGGGCAGTGCAATGGTGTTCGGGCAGTGAAGGGGGTCGTGCTGGGGCTGGTGTTTCAGGGTTTAGGGCAGTGCAGTGGTTTTCGGGCAGTGTAGGGGGTAGTGCTGGGGCTCGTGTTTCAGGGTTTAGGGCAGTGCAGTGGAGTTCGGGCAGTGTTCGGGGTCTTGCTGGGGGTGGTGTTTCAGAGTTTAGGGCAGTGGTGTTTGGGCAGTGTAGGGGGTCGTGCTGGGGGTGGTGTTTCAGGGTTTAGGGCAGTGCAGTTGTTTTTGGCCAGTGTGGGGGGTCGTGCTGGGGGGTGGTGTTTCAGGGTTTAGAGCAGTGCAGTGGTGTTCGGGCAGTGTAGGGGGTCATGCTGGGTGTGCTGTTTCAGGGTTTAGGGCAGTGCAGTGGTGTTCGGGGAGTGTAGGGGGTTGTGTTGGGGCTGGTGTTTCAGGGTGTAGGGCAGTGCAGTGGTGTTCGGGGAGTGTAGGGGGTTGTGCTGGGGCTGGTGTTTCAGGGTGTAGGGCAGTGCAGTGGTGTTCGAGCAGTGTAGGGGGTCATGCTGGGGGTGGTGTTTCAGGGTGTAGGGCAGAGCAGTGGTGTTCGGGCAGTGTAGGAGGTCATGCTGGGGCTGGTGTTTCAGGGTGTAGGGCAGTGCAGTGGTGTTCGGGCAGTGTAGGGGTCGTGCTGGAGCTTGTGTTTCAGGGTGTAGGGCAGTGCAGTGGTGTTCGGGCAGTGTAGGGGGTTGTGCTAGGAATGGTGTTTCAGGGTGTAGGGCAGTGCAATGGTATTCAGGGAGTGTAGTGGGTCGTTCTGGGGCTGGTGTTTCAGGGTTTAGAACAGTGCAGTTGTGTTCGGGGAGTGTAGGGTGTTGTGCTGGGGCTAGTGTTTCAGGGTTTAGGGCAGTGCAGTGGTGTTCATGCAGAGTAGGGGGTCATGCTGGGGGTGGTGTTTCAGGGTGTAGGGCAGAGCAGTGGTGTTCGGGCAGTGTAGTGGATCGTACAGGGGGTAGTGTTTCAGGGTTTAGGGCAGGGCAGTGGTGTTCGGGCAGTGTAGGGGGTCTTGCTGGGGTGGTGTTGCAGGGTTTATGGCAGTGGTGGTCGAGCAGTGTGGGGGGTCTTGCTGGGGGTGGTGTTTCAATGTTTAGGCAGTGCAGTGGTGTTCGGGAGGTGTGGGGGTCATGCTGGGGCTGGTGTTTCAGGGTTTAGGGCACTGCAGTGGTGTACGGGCAGTGTAGTGGGTCGTGCTGGGGGTGGTGTTTCAGGGTTTAAGGCACTGCAGTGGTTTTCAGGCAGTGTAGGGGGTCGTGCAGGTGGTGGTGTTTCAGTGTTTAGGGCAGGGCAGTGGTGTTCAGGCAGTGAAGGGGTCGTGCTGGGTGGTGGTGTTTCATGGGTTAGGGCAGTGTAGTGGTGTTCGGGCAGTGTGGGGGATCATGGTGGGACAGGTGTTTTAGGGTTTAGGGCAGTGCAGTGGTGTTCGGGCAGTGTAGGGGGTCCTGCTGAGGCTGGTGTTTTAGGGTTTAGAGCAGTGCAGTGGTGTTTGGGCAGTGTAGGGGTCATGCTGGGGCAGGTGTTTCAGGGTTTAGGGCAGTGCAGTGGTGTTCGGGCAGTGTAGGTGGTCGTGCTGGGGCTGGTGTTTCAGGGTTTAGAGCAGTGCAGTGGTGTTAGGGCAGTGTAGGGGGTCATGCTGGGTCTGGTGTTTCAGGGTTTAGACCAGTGCAGTGGTGTTCGGGCAGTATAGGGGGTCATGCTGGAGCTGGTTTTTCAGGGTTTAGAGCAGAGCAGTGGTGTTCGGGAAGTGTAGGGGTTCGTGCTGGGGCTGGTGTTTCAAGGTTTAGGGCAGTGCAGTGCAGTGGTGTTTGGGCAGTGTGTGGGTTGTGCTGTGGCTGGTGTTTCATGGTTTAGGGCAGTGCAATGGTGTTCGCGCAGTGTAGGGGTTCGTGCTGGGGCTGGTGCTTCAGGGTGTAGGGCAGAGCAGTGGTGTTCGGGAAATGTAGGGGGTCGTGCTGGTGCTGGTGTTTTAGGGTATAGGAGAGAGCAGTGGTGTTCAGGCAGTGTAGGGGGTCGTGCTGGGGCTGGTGTTTCAGGGTGTAGGGCAGTGCAGTGGTTTTCGGGCAGTGTAGGGGGTCGTGCTGGGGCTGGTGTTTCAGGGTTTAGAACAGTGCAGTTGTGTTCGGGGAGTGTAGGGTGTCATGCTGGGGCTAGTGTTTCAGGGTTTAGGGCAGTGCAGTGGTGTTCAGGTAGTGTAGGGGGTCGTGCAGGTGGTGGTGTTTCAGTGTTTAGCGCAGAGCATCGGTGTTCGGGCAGAGTTGGGGGTCCTGCTGGGGGTGGTGTTTCAGGGTTTAGGACAGTGGTGTTCGGGCAGAGTAGGGGGTCCAGCTGGGGGTGGTGTTTCAGGGTTTAGGGCAGTGCAATGGTGTTCGGGCAGTGAAGGAGGTCATGCTGGGGCTGGTGTTTCAGGGTTTAGGGCAGGGCAGTGGTGTTCGGGCAGTGTAGGGGGTCTTGCTGGGGTGGTGTTGCAGGATTTATGGCAGTGGTGTTCGAGCAGTGTGGGGGGTCTTGCTGGGGGTGGTGTTTCAATGTTTAGGCAGTGCAGTGGTGTTTGGGAGGTATGGGGGTCGTGCTGGGGCTGGTGTTTCAGGGTTTAGGGCACTGCAGTGGTGTACGGGCAGTGTAGTGGGTCGTGCTGGGGGTGGTGTTTCAGGGTTTAAGGCAATGCAGTGGTTTTCAGGCAGTGTAGGGGGTCGTGCAGGTGGTGGTGTTTCAGTGTTTAGGGCAGGGCAGTGGTGTTCAGGCAGTGTAGGGGGTCGTGCTGGGTGGTGGTGTTTCATGGGTTAGGGCAGTGTAGTGGTGTTCGGGCAGTGTGGGGGATCGTGCTGGGGCTGGTGTTTCAGGGTTTAGGGCAGTGCAGTGGTGTTCAGGCAGTGTGGGGGATCATGGTGTGACAGGTGTTTCAGGGTTTAGGGAAGTGCAGTGGTGTTCGGGCAGTGTAGGGGGTCATGCTGAGGCGGGTGTTTTAGGGTGTAGAGCAGTGCAGTGGTGTTTGGGCAGTGTATGGGTCAAGCTGGGGCAGGTGTTTCAGGGTTTAGGGCAGTGCAGTGGTGTTCGGGCAGTGTAGGGGGTTGTGCTGGGGCTGGTGTTTCAGGGTTTAGAGCAGTGCAGTGGTGTTCGGGCAGTGTAGGGGGTCATGCTGGCTCTGGTGTTTCAGGGTTTAGACCAGTGCAGTGGTGTTCGGGCAGTATAGGGGGTCATGCTGGAGCTGGTGTTTCAGGGTTTAGAGCAGAGCAGTGGTGTTCGGGAAGTGTAGGGGTTCGTGTTGGGGTTGGTGTTTCAGGGTTTAGGGCAGTGCAGTGGTGTTTGGGCAGTGTGTGGGTTGTGCTGTGGCTGGTGTTTCATGGTTTAGGGCAGTGCAATGGTGTTTGCGCAGTGTAGGGGTTCGAGCTGGGGCTGGTGCTTCAGGGTGTAGGGCAGAGCAGTGGTGTTCGTGAAATGTAGGGGGTCGTGCTGGTGCTGGTGTTTTAGGGTATAGGAGAGAGCAGTGGTGTTCAGGCAGTGTAGGGGGTCGTGCTGGGGCTGGTGTTTCAGGGTGTAGGGCAGTGCAGTCGTTTTCGGGCAGTGTAGGGGGTCGTGCTGGGGCTGGTGTTTCAGGGTTTAGAACAGTGCAGTTGTGTTCAGGGAGTGTAGGGTGTCGTGCTGGGGCTAGTGTTTCAGGGTTTAGGGCAGTGCAGTGGTGTTCCGGCAGTGTAGGGGGTCGTGCAGGTGGTGGTGTTTCAGTGTTTAGCGCAGAGCATCGGTGTTCGGGCAGAGTTGGGGGTCTTGCTGGGGGTGGTGTTTCATGGTTTAGGACAGTGGTGTTCGGGCAGTGTAGGGGGTCCAGCTGGGGGTGATGTTTCAGGGTTTAGGGCAGTGCAATGGTGTTCGGGCAGTGAAGGGGGTCATGCTGGGGCTGGTGTTTCAGGGTTTAGGGCAGTGCAGTGGTTTTCGGGCAGTGTAGGGGTAGTGGTGGGGCTGGTGTTTCAGGGTTTAGGGCAGTGCAGTGGAGTTCGGGCAGTGTTTGGGGTCTTGCTGGGGGTGGTGTTTCAGAGTTCAGGGCAGTGGTGTTTGGGCAGTGTAGGGGGTCGTGCTGGGGGTGGTGTTTCAGGGTTTAGGGCAGTGCAGTGGTTTTTGGGCAGTGTGGGGGGTCGTGCTGGGGGGTGGTGTTTCAGGGTTTAGGGCATTGCAGTGGTTTTCAGGCAGTGTTGGGGGTCGTGCTGGGTGTGCTGTTTCAGGGTTTAGGGCAGTGCAGTGGTGTTCGGGCAGTGTAGGGGGTCGTGCTGGGGCTGGTGTTTCAGGGTGTAGGGCAGTGCAGTGGTGTTCGGGCAGTGTTGGGGGTCATGCTGGTGCTTGTGTTTCAGGGTTTAGGGCAGTGCAGTGGTGTTCGGGCAGTGTGGGCAGTCGTGCTGGGGGTGCTGTTGCAGTGTTTAGGGCAGAGCAGTGGTGTTCGGGCAGTGTAGGGGGTCATGCTGAGGGTGGTGTTTCAGGGTGTAGGACAGAGCAGTGGTGTTCGGGCAGTGTAGGGGGTCGTGCTGGGGCTGGTGTTTTAGGGTGTAGGGCAGTGCAGTGGTGTTCGGGCAGTGAAGGGGTCGTGCTGGAGCTTGTGTTTCAGGGTGTAGGGCAGTGCAGTGGTGTTCGGGCAGTTTAGGGGGTTGTGCTAGGGATGGTGTTTCAGGGTATAGGGCAGTGCAGTGGTATTCAGGGAGTGTAGGGGGTCGTGCTGGGGCTGGTGTTTCAGGGTTTAGAACAGTGCAGTTGTGTTCGGGTAGTGTAGGGTGTCGTGCTGGGGCTAGTGTTTCAGGGTTTAGGGCAGTGCAGTGGTGTTCGGGCAGAGTAGGGGCTCATGCTGGGGGTGGTGTTTCAGGGTGTAGGGCAGAGCAGTGGTGTTCGGGCAGTGTAGCGGGTCGTGCAGGGGGTAGTGTTTCAGGTTTCAGGGCAGTGCAGTGGTGTTTGGGCAGTGTAGGGGTCATGCTGGGGCCGGTGTTTCAGGGTTTAGGGCAGTGCAGTGGTGTTCGGGCAGTGTAAGGGGTCGTGCTGGGGTTGGTCTTTCAGGGTTTAGAGCAGTGCTGTTCGGGCAGTGTAGGGGGTCATGCTGGGGCTGGTGTTTCAGGGTTTAGAGCAGAGCAGTGGTGTTCAGGAAGTGTAGGGGTTCGTGTTGGGGCTGGTGTTTCAGGGTTTAGGGCAGTGCAGTGGTATTTGGGCAGTGTGTGGGTTGTGCTGTGGCTGGTGTTTCATGGTTTAGGGCAGTGCAATGGTGTTTGCGCAGTGTAGGGGTTCGAGCTGGGGCTGGTGCTTCAGGGTGTAGGGCAGAGCAGTGGTGTTCGTGAAATGTAGGGGGTCGTGCTGGTGCTGGTGTTTTAGGGTATAGGAGAGAGCAGTGGTGTTCAGGCAGTGTAGGGGGTCGTGCTGGGGCTGGTGTTTCAGGGTGTAGGGCAGTGCAGTGGTTTTCGGGCAGTGTAGGGGGTCGTGCTGGGGCTGGTGTTTCAGGGTTTAGAACAGAGCAGTTGTGTTCAGGGAGTGTAGGGTGTCGTGCTGGGGCTAGTGTTTCAGGGTTTAGGGCAGTGCAGTTGTGTTCCGGCAGTGTAGGGGGTCGTGCAGGTGGTGGTGTTTCAGTGTTTAGCGCAGAGCATTGGTGTTCGGGCAGAGTTGGGGGTCTTGCTGGGGGTGGTGTTTCATGGTTTAGGACAGTGGTGTTCGGGCAGTGTAGGGGGTCCAGCTGGGGGTGGTGTTTCAGGGTTTAGGGCAGTGCAATTGTGTTCGGGCAGTGAAGGGGGTCATGCTGGGGCTGGTGTTTCAGGGTTTAGGGCAGTGCAGTGGTTTTCGGGCAGTGTAGGGGTAGTGGTGGGGCTGGTGTTTCAGGGTTTAGGGCAGTGCAGTGGAGTTCGGGCAGTGTTTGGGGTCTTGCTGGGGGTGGTGTTTCAGAGTTTAGGGCAGTGGTGTTTGGGCAGTGTAGGGGGTCGTGCTGGGGGCGGTGTTTCAGGGTTTAGGGCAGTGCAGTGGTTTTTGGGCAGTGTGGGGGGTCGTGCTGGGGGGTGGTGTTTCAGGGTTTAGGGCATTGCAGTGGTTTTCAGGCAGTGTGGGGGGGTCGTGCTGGGGCTGTTGTTTTAGGGTATAGGGCAGTGCTGTGGTGTTCGGACAGTGTAGGGGGTCGTGCTGGGACTGGTGTTTCAGGGTTTAGGGCAGTGCAGTGTTGTTTGGGCAGTGTAGGGGTTGTGCTGCGGCTGGTGTTTCAGGGTTTAGAGCACTGCAGTGTTGTTTGGGCACTGGAGGGGGTCGTGCTGGGGCTGATGTTTCAGGGTTTAGAGCAGCGCAGAGGTGTTCTTGCTGTGTAGGGAGTCGTGCTGGGGCTGGTGTTTCAGGGTTTAGGGCAGTGCAGTGGTGTTTGGGCAGGGTGTGGGTCATGCTGTGGATGGTGTTTCAGGGTTTAGGGCAGAGCAGTGGTGTTTGGGTAGTTTAGGGCGTCGTGCTGGTGCAGATGTTTTAGGGTTTAGGAGAGAGCAGTGGTGTTCTGGCAGTGTAGTGGGTCATGCTGGGGGTGGTGTTTCAGGGTTTATGGCAGTGCAGTGGTGTTCGGGCAGTGTAGTGGGTCATGCTGGGGCTGGTGTTTCAGGGTTTAGGGCAGTGCAGTCGTGTTCGGGTACTGTAGGGGGTCATGCTGAGGCTGGTGTTTCAGGGTTTAGGGCAGTGCAGTGGTGTTCGGGCAGTGTAGGGGGTCATGCAGGGGGTGGTCTTCAGGGTTTAGGGGAGTTCAGTGGTGTTCGGGCAGTGTTGGGGGTCTTGCTGGGGGTTTTGTTTCAGGGTTTAGAGCAGTGGTGTTCGGAGAATGTAGGGGGTCTTGCTGGGGGTTTTGTTTCAGGGCAGTGCAGTGGTGTTTGGGCAGTGTAGGGGTCATTCTGGGGCCGGTGTTTCAGGGTTTAGGGCAGTGCAGTGGTGTTCGGGCAGTGTAGGGGGTCGTGCTGGGGTTGGTCTTTCAGGGTTTAGAGCAGTGCAGTGGTGTTCGGGCAGTGTAGGGGGTCATGCTGGGGCTGGTGTTTCATGGTTTAGGGCAGTGCAGTGGTGTTCGGGCAGAGTAGGGGGTCATGCTGGGGGTGGTGTTTCAGAGTTTAGGGCAGTGGTGTTTGGGCAGTGTAGGGGGTCTTGCTGTGGGTGGTGTTTCAGGGTTTAGGGCAGTGCAGTGGTTTTTGGGCAGTGTGGGGGGTCGTGCTGGGGGTGGTGTTTCAGGGTTTAGGGCAGTGCAGTGGTGTTCGGGCAGTGTGGGGGGTCGTACTGGGGCTGGTGTTTCAGGGTTTAGGGCAGTGCAGTGGTATTCAGGCAGTGTGGGGGGGTCAAGCTGGGGCTGGTGTTTCAGGGTATAGGGCAGTGCTGTGGTGTTCGGACAGTGTAGGGGGTCGTGCTGGGACTGGTGTTTCAGGGTTTAGGGCAGTGCAGTGTTGTTCGGGCAGTGTCGGGGTTGTGCTGCGGCTGGTGTTTCAGGGTTTAGAGCAGTGCAGTGTTGTTCGGGCACTGGAGGGGTCGTGCTGGGGCTGATGTTTCAGGGTTTAGAGCAGCGCAGAGGTGTTATTGCAGTGTAGGGAGTCGTGCTGGGGCTGGTGTTTCAGGGTTTAGGGCAGTGCAGTGGTGTTTGGGCAGGGTGTGGGTCATGCTGTGGATGGTGTTTCAGGGTTTAGGGCAGAGCAGTGGTGTTTGGGTAGTTTAGGGCATCGTGCTGGTGCAGATGTTTTAGGGTTTAGGAGAGAGCAGTGGTGTTCTGGCAGTGTAGTGGATCATGCTGGGGGTGGTGTTTCAGGGTTTATGGCAGTGCAGTGGTGTTCGGGCAGTGTAGTGGGTCATGCTGGGGCTGGTGTTTCAGGGTTTAGGGCAGTGCAGTCGTGTTCGGGTACTGTAGGGGGTCATGCTGAGGCTGGTGTTTCAGGGTTTAGGGCAGTGCAGTTGTGTTCGGGCAGTGTGGGGGGTCGTACTGGGGCTGGTGTTTCAGGGTTTAGGGCAGTGCAGTGGTATTCAGGCAGTGTGGGGGGGGTCGTGCTGGGGCTGGTGTTTCAGGGTACAGGGCAGTGCTGTGGTGTTCAGACAGTGTAGGGGGTCGTGCTGGGACTGGTGTTTCAGGGTTTAGGGCAGTGCAGTGTTGTTCGGGCAGTGTCGGGGTTGTGCTGCGGCTGGTGTTTCAGGGTTTAGAGCAGTGCAGTGTTGTTTGGGCACTGGAGGGGTCGTGCTGGGGCTGATGTTTCAGGGTTTAGAGCAGCGCAGAGGTGTTCTTGCAGTGTAGGGAGTCGTGCTGGGGCTGGTGTTTCAGGGTTTAGGGCAGTGCAGTGGTGTTTGGGCAGGGTGTGGGTCATGCTGTGGATGGTGTTTCAGGGTTAAGGGCAGAGCAGTGGTGTTTGGGTAGTTTAGGGCGTCGTGCTGGTGCAGATGTTTTAGGGTTTAGGAGAGAGCAGTGGTGTTCTGGCAGTGTAGTGGGTCATGCTGGGGGTGGTGTTTCAGGGTTTATGGCAGTGCAGTGGTGTTCGGGCAGTGTAGTGGGTCATGCTGGGGCTGGTGTTTCAGGGTTTAGGGCAGTGCAGTCGTGTTCGGGTACTGTAGGGGGTCATGCTGAGGCTGGTGTTTCAGGGTTTAGGGCAGTGCAGTGGTGTTCGGGCAGTGTAGGGGGTCATGCAGGGGGTGGTCTTCAGGGTTTAGGGGAGTTCAGTGGTGTTCGGGCAGTGTTGGGGGTCTTGCTGGGGGTTTTGTTTCAGGGTTTAGAGCAGTGGTGTTCGGAGAATGTAGGGGGTCTTGCTGGGGGTGGTGTTTCAGGGTTTAGGGCAGGGCAGTGGTGTTCGGGCAGTGTGGGGTGTCGTGCTGGGGGGTGGTGTTTCAGGGTTTAGGCCACTGCAGTGGTGTTCTAGCAGTGTGGGGTGTCATGCTGGGGTGGTGTTTCAGGGTTTAGGACAGTGTAGTGGTGTTCGGGCAGTGTGGGGTGTCATGCTGGTGGTGGTGTTTCGGCATTTAGGGCAGTGCAGTGGTGTTCGGGCAGTGTTCGGGGTCATGCTGGTGCTTGTGTTTCAGGGTTTAGGGCAGTGCAGTGGTGTTCCGGCACTGTAGGGGGACGTGCTGGCATTGGTGTTTCAGGATTTTGGGCAGAGCAGTGTTGTTCGGGTAGTGTGGGCGGTCGTGCTGGGGGTGCTGTTTCAGTGTTTAGGGCAGAGCAGTCGTGTTCGGGCAGTGTAGGGGGTCGTGATGGGGCTGGTGTTTCAGGTTGTAGGGCAGTGCAGTGGTGTTCGGGCAGTGTAGGTGGTCCTGCTGGGGCTGGTGTTTCAGGGTTTAGGGCAGTGCAGTGGTATTCAGGGAGTGTAGGGGGTCGTGCTGGGGTGGTGTTTCAGGATGTAGAGCAGGGCAGTGGTGTTCGGGCAAAGTAGGGGGTCATGCAGGGTGTGGTGTTTCAGGGTTTAGGGCAGGGCAGTGGTGTTCGGGCAGTGTAGGGGGTCTTGCTGGTGGTGGTGTTGCAGGGTTTAGGGCAGTGTTGTTTGGGCAGTGTGGGGGTCTTGCTGGGGGTGGTGTTTCAGGGTTTAGGGCAGTGCAGTGGTGTTCGGGAGGTTTGGGGGTCATGCTGGGGCTGGTGTTTCAGGGTTTAGAGCAGGGCAGTGGTGTTCGGGCAGTGTAGGGAGTCGTGCTGGGGCTGGTGTTTCAGGGTTTATGTCAGTGGAGTGGTGTTTGGGCAGTGTGTGGGTCGTGCTGGTGCTGGTGTTTCAGGGTTTAGGAGAGAGCAGTGGTGTTCGGTCAGTGTAGTGGGTCGTGCTGGGGGTGGTGTTTCAGGGTTTACGGAAGTGCAGTCAAGTTTGGGCAGTGTAGGGGGTCATGCTTGGGCTGGGGTTTCAGGGTTTAGGGCAGTGCAGTGGTGTTTGGGCTGTGTAGGGGGACGTGCTGGGGGTGGTGTTTCAGGGTTTAGGGCAGTGCAGTGGTGTTCGGGCAGTGTAGGGGGTCATGTAGGGTGTGGTCTTCATGGTTTAGGGGAGTGCAGTGGTGTTCGGGCAAGTATTGGGGGTCTTGCTGGGGGTTGTGTTTCAGGGTTTAGGGTAGTGGTGTTCGGGCAGTGTAGGGGGTCTTGCTGGGGGTGGTGTTTCAGTGTTTAGGGCAGAGCAGTGGTGTTCGGGCAGTGTGGGAGGTCGTGCTGTTGGTGGTGTTTCAGGGTTTAGGGCAGTACAGCGGTGTTCTGGCAGTCTGGGGGTTCTTGCTGGGGTGGTGTTTCGGCATTTAGGGCAGTGCAGTGGTGTTCGGGCAGTGTTCGGAGTCGTGCTGGTGCTAGTGTATCAGGGTTTAGGGTAGTGCTGTGGTGTTCGGGCAGTGTAGAGATCGTGCTGGGGCTGGTGTTTCAGGGTTAAGGGCTGTGCAGTGGTGTTCGGGCAGTGTAGGGGGACATGCTGGTGGTGTTGTTTCATGGTTTAGGGCAGAGCAGTGGTGTTCGGGCAGAGTAGGGGGACGTGCTGGGGGTGGTGTTTCAGACTTTAGGGCAGAGCAGTGGTGTTCGGGAAGTGTAGGGGGTTGTGCTGGGTGTGCTGTTTCAGGGTTTAGGGCAGTGCAGTGGTGTTCGGGGAGTGTAGGGGGTTGTGCTGGGGCTGGTGTTTCAGGGTGTAGGGCAGTGCAGTGGTGTTCAGGCAGTGTAGGGGGTCGTGCTGGGGCTGGTGTTTCAGGGTGTAGGGCAGTGCAGTGGTGTTCGGGCAGTGTAGGGGTCGTGCTGGAGCTTTTTTTTCAGGGTGTAGGGCAGTGCAGTGGTGTTCGGGCAGTTTAGGGGGTTGTGTAGGGGGTTGTGCTAGGGATGGTGTTTCAGGGTCTAGGGCAGTGCAGTGGTATTCAGGGAGTGTAGGGGGTCGTGCTGGGGCTGGTGTTTCAGGGTTTAGAACAGTGCAGTTGTGTTCGGGGAGTGTAGGGTGTCGTGCTGGGGCTAGTGTTTCAGTGTTTAGGGCAGGGCAGTGGTGTTCGGGCAATGTAGGGGGTCGTGCAGGGGGTCTTGTTTCAGGGTTCAGGGCAGTGCATCTGTGTTCAGGCAGTGTTGAGGGTCTTGCTCGGGGTGGTGTTTCAGCGTTTAGGACAGTTGTGTTCAGGCAGTGTTTTTGGTCTTGTAGGGGGTGGTGTTTCGGGGTTTAGGGGAGTGCAGTGGCGTTTGGGCAGTGTGGGGGATCGTGCTGGGGCTGGTGTTTCAGGTTTTAGGGCAGTGCACTGGTGTTCGGGCAGTGTAGGGGGTCATGCTGGGGCTGGTGTTTCAGGGTTTAGAGCAGTGCAGTGGTGTTTGGGCAGTGTAGGGGGTCATGCTGGGGCAGGTCTTTCAGAGTATAGGGCAGTGCAGGGGTGTTCGGGCAGTGTAGGGGGTTGTGCTGGGGCTGGTGTTTCAGGGTTTAGAGCAGTGCAGTGGTGTTCGGGCAGTGTAGGGGGTCATGCTGGGGCTGGTGTTTCAGGGTTTAGACCAGTGCAGTGGTGTTCGGGCAGTATAGGGGCTCAAACTGGAGCTGGTGTTTCAGGGTTTAGAGCAGGACAGTGGTGTTCGGGAAGTGTAGGGGGTCTTGCTGGGGCTGGTGTTTAAGGGTTTAGGGCAGTGCAGTGGTGTTTGGGCAGTGTGTGGGTTGTGCTGGGGCTGGTGTTTCATGGTTTAGGGCAGTGCAATGGTGTTCGGGCAGTGTAGGGGGTCGTGCTGGTGCTGGTGTTTCAGGGTATAGGAGAGAGCAGTGGTGTTCAGGCAGTGTAGGGGGTCGTGCTGGGACTGGTGTTTCAGGGTGTAGGGCAGTGCAGTGGTGTTCGGGCACAGTAGGGGGTCATGCTGGGGGTGGTGTTTCAGGGTGTAGGGCAGAGCAGTGGTGTTCGGGCAGTGTAGCAGGTCGTGCAGGGGGTAGTGTTTCAGGGTTTAGGGCAGGGCAGTAGTGTTCGGGCAGTGTAGGGGGTCTTGCTGGGGGTGGTGTTGCAGCAGGGTTTATGGCAGTGGTGTTCGAGCAGTGTGGGGGGCTTGCTGGGGGTGGTGTTTCAATGTTTAGGGCAGTGCAGTGGTATTCGGGAGATGTGGGGGTCGTGCTGGGGCTGGTGTTTCAGGGTTTAGGGCAGTGCAGTGGTGTACGGACAGTGTAGTGGGTCGTGCTGGGGATGGTGTTTCAGGGTTTAAGGCAATGCAGTGGTGTTCGGGCAGTGTAGGGGGTCGTGCAGGTGGTGGTGTTTCAGTGTTTAGGGCAGGGAAATGGTGTTTGGGCAGTGTAGGGGGTCGTGCAGGGGGTGTTGTTTCAGGGTTCAGGGCAGTGCATCGGTGTTCGGGCAGTGTTGGGGGTCTTGCTCGGGGTGGTTTTTCAGCGTTTAGGACAGTGGTGTTCAGGCAGTGTTGTGGGTCTTGTAAGGGGTGGTGTTTCAGGGTTTAGGGCAGTGTAGTGGTGTTCGGACAGTGTGCGGGATCATGCTGGGGCTGATGTTTCAGGGTTTAGGGGAGTGCAGTGGTGTTCTGGCAGTGTGGGGGGTCGTGCTGGAGCTGGTGTTTCAGGGTTTAGGGCAGTGCTGTGGTGTTCGGACAGTGGAGGGGGTCGTGCTGGGACTGGAGTTTCAGGGTTTAGGGCAGTGCAGTGTTGTTCGGGCAGTGTAGGGGTCGTTCTGGGGCTGGTATTTCAGGGTTTAGAGCAGTGCAGTGTTGTTCGGGCACTGGAGGGGGTCGTGCTGGGGCTGATGTTTCAGGGTTTAGAGCAGGGCAGAGGTGTTCGGGCAGTGTAGGGAGTCGTGCTGGGGCTGGTGTTTCAGGGTAAATTTAGGGCAGTGCAGTGGTGTTTGGGCAGGGTGTGGGTCGTGCTGGGGATGGTGTTTCAGGGTTTACGGCAGAGCAGTGGTGTTCGGATAGTTTAGGGCATCGTGCTGGTGCAGGTGTTTTAGGGTTTAGGAGAGAGCAGTGGTGTTCGGGCAGTGTAGTGGGTCGTGCTGGGGCTGGTGTTTCAGGGTTTAGGGCAGTGCAGTGGTGTTCGGGCAGTGTAGTGGGTCATGCTGGGGCTGGTGTTTCAGGGTTTAGGGCAGTGCAGTCGTGTTCGGGTACTGTAGGGGGTCATGCTGGGGCTGGTGTTTCAGGGTTTAGGGCAGCGCAGTGGTGTTCGGGCATTGTAGGGGGTCATGCAGGGGGTGGTCTTCAGGGTTTAGGGGAGTTCAGTGGTGTTCGGGCAGTGTTGTGGGTCTTGCTGGGGGTTTTGTTTCAGGGTTTAGGGCAGGGCAGTGGTGTTCGGGCAGTGTGGGGTTTCGTGCTGGGGGTGGTGTTTCAGGGTTTAGGCCACTGCAGTGGTGTTCTAGCAGTGTGGGGTGTCATGCTGGGGTGGTGTTTCAGGGTTTAGGGCAGTGGTGTTCGAGCAGTGTGGGGGGCTTGCTGGGGGTGGTGTTTCAATGTTTAGGGCAGTGCAGTGGTATTTGGGAGGTGTGAGGGTCGTGCTGGGGCTGGTGTTTCAGGGTTTAGGGCAGTGCAGTGGTGTACGGGCAGTGTAGTGGGCCGTGCTGGGGATGGTGTTTCAGGGTTTAAGGCAATGCAGTGGTGTTCGGGCAGTGTAGGGGGTCATGCAGGTGGTGGTGTTTCAGTGTTTAGGGCATGGAAGTGGTGTTTGGGCAGTGTAGGGGGTCGTGCAGGGGGTGTTGTTTCAGGGTTCAGGGCAGTGCATCGGTGTTCGGGCAGTGTTGGGGGTCTTGCTCAGGGTGGTTTTTCAGCGTTTAAGACAGTGGTGTTCAGGCAGTGTTGTGGGTCTTGTAAGGGGTGGTGTTTCAGGGTTTAGGGCAGTGTAGTGGTGTTCGGGCAGTGTGGGGGATCATGCTGGGGCTTCTGTTTCAGGGTTTAGGGCAGTGCAGTGGTGTTCGGGCAGTGTGGGGGATCATGGTGGGCCAGGTGTTTCATGGTTTAGGGCAGTGCAGTCGTGTTCGGCCAGTGTAGGGGGTTGTGCTGGGGCTGGTGTTTCAGGGTTTAGAGCAGTGCTGTGGTGTTCGGGCAGTGTAGGGGGTCATGCTCGGGCTGGTGCTTCAGGGTTTAGGGCATTGCAGTGGTGTTCGGGCAGAGTAGGGGGTCATGCTGAGGGTGGTTTTTCAGAGTTTAGGGCAGTGGTGTTTGGGCAGTGTAGGGGGTCATGCTGTGGTTGGTGTTTCAGGGTTTAGGGCAGAGCAGTGTTTTTTTGGCAGTGTGGGGGGTCGTGCTGGGGGGTGGTGTTTCAGGGTTTAGGGCAGTGCAGTGGTGTTCGGGCAGTGTAGGGGGTCGTGCTGGGGCTGGTGTTTCAGGGTTTAGGGCAGTGCAGTGGTGTTCAGGCAGTGTGGGGGGTCGTGCTGTGGCTGGTGTTTCAGGGTTTAGGGCAGTGCTGTGGTGTTCGGACAGTGTAGGGGGTCGTGCTGGGACTGGTGTTTCAGGGTTTAGGGCAGTGCAGTGTTGTTCGGGCAGTGTAGGGGTCGTGCTGGGGCTGGTGTTTCAGGGTTTAGAGCAGTGCAGTGTTGTTCGGGCACTGGAGGGGGTCGTGCTGGGGCTGATGTTTCAGGGTTTAGAGCAGGGCAGAGGTGTTCGGGCAGTGTAGGGAGTCGTGCTGGGGCTGGTGTTTCAGGGTTTAGGGCAGTGCAGTGGTGTTTGGGCAGGGTGTGGGTCCTGCTGGGGATGGTGTTTCAGGGTTTACGGCAGAGCAGTGGTGTTCGGGTAGTTTAGGGCTTCGTGCTGGTGCAGGTGTTTTAGGGTTTAGGAGAGAGCAGTGGTGTTCTGGCAGTGTAGTGGGTCGTGCTGGGGGTGGTGTTTCAGGGTTTAGGGCAGTGCAGTGGTGTTCGGGCAGTGTAGTGGGTCATGCTATTGCTGGTGTTTCAGGGTTTAGGGCAGTGCGGTCGTGTTCGGGTACTGTAGGGGGTCATGCTGGGGCTGGTGTTTCAGGGTTTAGGGTAGTGCAGTGGTATTCGGAGAGTGTAGGGGGTCTTGCTGGGGGTGGTGTTTCAGGGTTTAGGGCAGGGCAGTGGTGTTCGGGCAGTGTGGGGTGTCGTGCTGGGGGTGGTGTTTCAGGGTTTAGGGGAGTTCAGTGGTGTTCGCAGAGTGTAGGGGGTCTTGCTGGGGGTGGTGTTTCAGGGTTTAGGGCAGGGCAGTGGTGTTCAGGCAGTGTGGGGTGTCGTGCTGGGGGTGGTGTTTCAGGGTTTAGGCCACTGCAGTGGTGTTTTCTAGCAGTGTGGGGTGTCATGCTGGGGTGGTGTTTCAGGGTTTAGGGCAGTGTTGTGGTGTTCGGGCAGTGTGGGGGGTCATGCTGGGGGTGGTGTTTCAGAATTTAGGGCAGTGCAGTGGTGTTCGGGCAGTGTTCGGGGTCATGCTGGTGCTTGTGTTTCAGGGTTTAGTGCAGTGCAGTGGTGTTCCAGCACTGTAGGGGGACGTGCTGGCGTTGGTGTTTCGGGGTTTTGGGCAGAGCAGTGTTGTTCGGGCAGTGTGGACGGTCGTGCTGGGGGTGCTGTTTCAGTGTTTAGGGCAGTGCAGTGGTGTTCGGGCAGTGTAGGGGGTTGTGCAGGGGCTGGTGTTTCAGGGTGTAGGGCAGTACAGTGGTGTTCGGGCAGTGTATGGGGTCATGCTGGGGCTGGTGTTTCAGGGTGTATGGCAGAGCAGTGGTGTTCCGGCAGTGTAGGAGGTCGTGATGGGGCTGGTGTTTCAGGGTTTAGGGCAGTGCAGTGGTGTTCGGGCAGTGTAGTGGGTCATGCTGGGGCTGGTGTTTCAGGGTTTAGGGCAGTGCCGTCGTGTTCGGGTACTGTAGGGGGTCATGCTGGGGCTGGTGTTTCAGGGTTTAGGGTAGTGCAGTGGTGTTCGGGCATTGTAGGGGGTCATGCAGGGGGTGGTCTTCAGGGTTTAGGGGAGTTCAGTGGTGTTCGGGCAGTGTTGGCGGTCTTGCTGGGGGTTTTGTTTCAGGGTTTAGAGCAGTGGTGTTCGGAGAGTGTAGGGGGTCTTGCTGGGGGTGGTGTTTCAGGGTTTAGGGCAGGGCAGTGGTGTTCGGGCAGTGTGGGGTGTCGTGCTGGGGGTGGTGTTTCAGGGTTTAGGCCACTGCAGTGGTGTTCTAGCAGTGTGGGGTGTCATGCTGGGGTGGTGTTTCAGGGTTTAGGGCAGTGTAGTGGTGTTCGGGCAGTGTGGGGGGTCAGGCTGGGGGTGGTGTTTCAGCGTTTAGGGCAGTGCAGTGGTGTTCGGGCAGTGTTCGGGGTCATGCTGGTGCTTGTGTTTCAGGGTTTAGGGCAGTGCAGTGGTGTTCCAGCACTGTAGGGGGACGTGCTGGTGTTGGTGTTTCAGGGTTTTGGGCACAGCAGTGTTGTTCGGGCAGTGTGGGCAGTCGTGCTGGGGGTGCTGTTTCAGTGTTTAGGGCAGTGCAGTGGTGTTCGGGCAGTGTAGGGGGTTGTGCAGGGGCTGGTGTTTCAGGGTGTAGGGCAGTACAGTGGTGTTCGGGCAGTGTATGGGGTCATGCTGGGTCTGGTGTTTCAGGGTGTATGGCAGAGCAGTGGTGTTCCGGCAGTGTAGGGGGTCGTGATGGGGCTGGTGTTTCAGGGTGTAGGGCAGTGCAATGGTGTTCGGGCAGTGTAGGTGGTCCTGCTGGGGCTGGTGTTTCAGGGTTTAGGGCAGTGCAGTGGTATTCAGGGAGTGTAGGGGGTCGTGCTGGGGATGGTGTTTCAGGGTTTAGGGCAGTGCAGTTGTGTTCGGGGAGTGTAGGGGGTCGTGCTGGGGCTGGTGTTTCAGGGTTTAGGGCAGTGCAGCGGATTTCGGGCAGAGTAGGGGGTCATGCTGGGGGTGGTGTTTCAGGATGTGCAGCAGGGCAGTGGTGTTCAGGCAGTGTAGGGGGTCGAGCAGGGTGTGGTGTTTCAGGGTTTAGGGCAGGGCAGTGGTGTTCGGGCAGTGTAGGGGTTCTTGCTGGTGGTGGTGTTGCAGGGTTTAAGGCAGTGTTTTTCAGGCAGTGTGGGGGGTCTTGCTGGGGGTGGTGTTTCAGGGTTTAGGGCAGTGCAGTGGTGTTCTGGAGGTTTGGGAGTCGTGCTGGGGCTGGTGTTTCAGGGTTTATGTCAGTTGGTCGGTGTTTGGGCAGTGTGTGGGTCATGCTGGGGCTGGTGTTTCAGGGTTTAGGGCAGTGCAGTGGTGTTTGGGCAGTGTAGGGGGTCGTGCTGTGGCTGGTGTTTCAGGGTGTAGGGCAGAGCAGTGGTGTTCGGGCAGTGTAGGGGGTCGTGCTGGTGCTGGTGTTTCAGGGTTTAGGAGAGAGCAGTGGTGTTCGGTCAGTGTAGTGGGTCATGCTGGGGGTGGTGTTTCAGGGTTTACGGAAGTGCAGTGGTGTTTGGGCAGTGTAGAGGATTGTGCTGGGGCTGGTGTTTCAGGGTTTAGAGCAGTGCAGTCATGTTTGGGCAGTGTAGGGGGTCATGCTTGGGCTGGTGTTTCATGGTTTAGGGCAGTGCAGTGGTGTTCGGGCTTTGTAGGGGACGTGCTGGGGGTGGTGTTTCAGGGTTTAGGGCAGTGCAGTGGTGTTCGGGCAGTGTAGGGGGTCGTGTAGGGGGTGGTCTGGTCTTCAGGGTTTAGGAGAGTGCAGTGGTGTTCGGGCAAGTATTGGGGTCTTGCTCTGGTTTGTGTTTCAGGGTTTACGGATGTGCAGTGGTTTTTTGGCAGTGTAAAGGATCGTGCTGGGGCTGGTGTTTCAGGGTTTAGGGCAGTGCAGTCATGTTTGGGCAGTGTAGGGGGTCATGCTTGGGCTGGGGTTTCAGGGTTTAGGGCAGTGCAGTGGTGTTCGGGCTGTGTAGGAGGACGTGCTGGGGGTGGTGTTTCAGGGTTTAGGGCAGTGCAGTGGTGTTCGGGCAGTGTAGGGGGTGGTGTAGGGGGTGGTCTGGTCTTCAGGGTTTAGGGGAGTGCAGTGGTGTTCGGGCAAGTATTGGGGTCTTGCTGGGGGTTGTGTTTCAGGGTTTAGGGTAGTGGTGTTCGGGCAGTGTAGGGGGTCTTGCTGGGGGTGGTGTTTCAGGGTTTAGGGCAGAGCAGTGGTGTTTGGGCAGTGTGGGAGGTCGTGCTGGGGGTGGTGTTTCAGGGTTTAGGGCAGTACAGCAGTGTTCTGGCAGTGTGTGGGGTCGTGCTGGGGGTGGTGTTTCGGCGTTTGGGCAGTGCAGTGGTGTTCGGGCAGTGTTCGGGGTCATGCTGGTGCTCGTGTTTCAGGGTTTAGGGAAGTGCTGTGGTGTTTGGGCAGTGTAGAGATCGTGCTGGGGCTGGTGTTTCAGGGTTTAGGGTAGTGCAGTGGTGTTTGGGCAGTGTAGGGGGACATGCTGGTGGTGTTGTTTCATTGTTTAGGGCAGAGCAGTGGTGTTCGGGTAGAGTAGGGGATGTGCTGTGGGTGGTGTTTCAGACTTTAGGGCAGAGCAGTGGTGTTCGGGGAGTGTAGGGGGTTGTGCTGGGGCTGGTGTTTCAGGGTGTAGGGCAGTGCAGTGGTGTTCAGGCAGTGTAGGGGGTCGTGCTGGGGCTGGTGTTTTAGGGTGTAGGGCAGTGCAGTGGTGTTCGGGCAGTGTAGGGGTTGTGCTGGAGCTTTTTTTTCCCAGGGTGTAGGGCAGTGCAGTGGTGTTCGGGCAGTGTAGGGGGTTGTGTAGGGGGTTGTGCTAGGGATGGTGTTTCAGGGTCTAGGGCAGTGCAGTGGTATTCAGGGAGTGTAGGGGGTCATGCTGGGGCTGGTGTTTCAGGGTTTAGAACAGTGCAGTTGTGTTCGGGGAGTGTAGGGTGGCGTGCTGGGGCTAGTGTTTCAGTGTTTAGGGCAGTGCAGTGGTGTTCGGGCAGTGTTGGGGGTCTTGCACGGGTGGTGTTTCAGCGTTTAGGACAGTGGTGTTCAGGCAGTGTTTTTGTTCTTGTAGGGGGTGGTGTTTCAGGGTTTAGGGGAGTGCAGTGGCGTTTGGGCAGTGTGGGTGGTCATGCTGGGTGGTGGTGCTTCAGGGTTTAGGGCAGTGTAGTGGTGTTCAGGCAGTGTGGGGGATCGTGCTGGGGCTGGTGTTTCAGGGTTTAGGGCAGTGCAGTTGTGGAAATTTAGCTTGCAAACTGAACATTATCTGCACCATCTTGCCTCTCCCCAGCGCCACGCACAGCGAATGCACGGCCGCCATTTTAAGCACCCCACTCTCTCCCCGCTCATTCTCGATCGCCAGCGCTTTCCCCTGGCGCTGCGAGCATCCCCCGCGCGCCGGCCGCCCCCGCTCTCTCATACACGGGCCATAAACCCTCTCATTCTGCGCGACCCTGCTACGGAACCTCATCCGACCGACATCCCATACATGGTCATGCCTCTCCTTTGATAACCCCCTTCCTCTGCGCCCCATTGTCCGAACTGGTCCCAGGCCATCACCTAGCCCTGCGGATGCAGTTTATTGCCCCTACTGTAAGGGAAACACCCCACATCAAAGGGATTACAGTAGATCAAAGCCCCTACCCCCTGAGACCCGACTGGTCACACACACCCCCGGGAATTGGCGGAATACCCTGCTGCGCGATAGCCATCTCCTACTGCGGGTAAGGTGGGAACTTCTACTGTAGCTATGTGTGGGATCGAATCTGAGCCGGGGCTTCAGGGGATGTTCTCTCATGCATCAAGGGAATCTCAAGAATGTACTATGTGTAATAAAGCAATAAACCTGTGTATAAGAGACCAGGTCTCAGAGATGCAGTTAGAGCACCTCGTGACGATACCTTGCTGTCTGATCTGATGTGTTCTGCTCCGACGGAATAAAACTTTGTTTCCTGCCTTCCAGTCTCCGGCGCCTGCCTCTTTCATTGGTAAATTATCGAGTGGTATGAGAGGCGATTACCGCCGGGCAAATACTTGAAAGGTTATCGACTGAAACTGCCGCTACCATTTAACAATTGGCGCCCATCGTGGGGCCCATCAGCGACACGTGGATCCAGTGGGAGAGGTCCCGACGACAGAGTGAACGACTGCAACGATCGGGAGAGCTCCTGCCCAATAGACCCTCGTCTGGCAGCCGATCATCCGAACTTCACTGGTTCCGAGCAGACCTCTCTCGAGTGATCTACGGTCCTGACTGGGAACCATCAGGAGTGCCGCGGCAAATACGGAGAGTAGAGGACGATCGGGCGCTGGAGGCGGAAGACGAGAAACTGTCCACGCGGTCCGGGTAAGGTCGTGATACACGACAAATTGCGAAATAATTGATTGATTGTTTGAAGCTTTGGAATACTAGTATTGCTCATTGATTGTGCCTCATTGATTGTTCTCTTTGAGATATTCGCTGTCTACAAACGGGAAGGAGTAGAAATACTCTCTCTCTATCTCTCCCTTTGCAGATAGTGAAGGGTAGGTAACGCAGACTTTTGTCCCCGTTGAAACCCATCGTGCCTATCTTTATCTCCCCACTGATTGATTGTCCGAACATTGATTGTTTTGAAGAATAGTGCTCTTTGAGATATTCTCTGTTTGCAAATAACGTAGAATAGAAATATTCTGCCTAGTCTTTGCAAATAGTGAAGGGTAGGTAACGCAGACTTTTGTCCCCGTTGTAACCCGTCGTGCCTATCTTTATCTCCCCATTGATTGATTGATTGATTGTCCGAACACTAGTTGTTCGATATTGGTTCTTTTGGAGGTATTCTCTGCTTACAAATAACGAGGAATAGAGATATTCTGTCTAGTCTTTGCAAGCAGTGAAAAGATAGGTAGTGCTGACTTTTGTCCCCGTTGAAACCCGTCATGCCTATCTTCTCCCCACTGATTGGTAGTTGGTTCTGCCCGGACCGCTTATTAGAGGTGGACCATCCGGCCCCACTGTAAGGCACCCCTAATAAGGACATGTTCACTAAATATGGACTAGTCGCCGTAGCTTATACCAAGCTATGGCATAAATATACAAAGAAGGACCCCGAGAGTCAGTGGCCACTGATGGGATCCTTCGACGACCATAAGATAGAAGTGCTAGAAATAGCTCTGCGTAGCAATAAGACGACGCCTACTATGCTTGACAGCATCGGCATGTGGCGCAAAGAAGCAACGCAACGGAAAAAGAGGGAAGAAGTAAAAGCAGAAAAGGAATTACGAAAAGCAGCTCACCTTGCCGCTAGAAAGTTAGAAGAAGAAATAAAGGAGAGAAGGGAAACTAAACTAAGACAGGAGCCCGAAACATCAGGCCAGTACGCTGTTAGGACCCCTTCTTTGCTCTACCCTGAGATATCCTCTAAACAGCGAACGAATGATGAATTACTATTAGGTCCCCCGATCATTTACATGCCCCCTCCATACGCACCCTCCCAATCAATAGTGCAACACCCACAACCCCCGAACACGAACGAAAGCAGTACAGGGGCCTCGGTCCTCACGGCCTCCGCGCCGGCCGAGCCTCCTGTACCGAACACAACGTTGGCAATAACGTTGGATGACCCTGAGATGAGAAAGAAAGATTCCACCAGAATGAATCGACTAACGAAGGATGAACGAGCAGGAATCGACAAAATAGTAAAGACTCTAGTGGAGCGTAAGGAAAGTGAGGAGTATATAACAGACGTATATAACTCGTATGCAGACAGCCGCAAACGACACTTTGTCGTACGACTTTGTTATCATGCCCTAAATGCATATGAGGATAGGTACCGCGATAAAGGTCCCGAAGGCTTAGCGACCCTATATAGGAAGGTAGACATTGGGGAAGAAGGAGAGGGCGATGTAACGAACCTCTTCACTCGTACACTCGAGGTCTATCGACACCTTAGAGAACACAGGCAGACCACCAAAGCAGAAACCCCCATAGCGACTAAGCCCCAGGAAGGAAGGGCTGATGCCATGATGCCCATCAAAGAAGCTGCCCCCTACTGGGTCCCCCCGCGAGGTCAGGGAACACATGACGACATCAACCACCAAGATGCGAAGGGAAGGGTTGTATATAACTGGGTCTACCAGCCGTGGGACCGGCAAGATATTTTGACCTTTAGAAAAACTCTACCCGACTTGAGAAAGAACCCGACTGCCTTCTACACTGAACTGGGTACAGCCTTAGGTTCTACGATAATGACTTTAGCAGATATCGACTTGTTCTTTGGGCTATGTCTGCCGGCTGATGTGTGGAAGCAAATCCGGAAAGTTGACCACGCTGAGCCGTTCGGATATACCTGGGTACAACTCGATACCATAGATAAACAGCGAGAACCGGGACAGAAACCCCCGAAAGCCATATTAGAGCTCCCAGACAAGATTGTACTTAAGTTGAAGACTCTAATCCCGGAAAGAAAGGTAGATTGGTCAATAGTGACGGCTTGTCGCCAGAAACCCCAGGAGGATGTGTCTGAATACTTCTCCCGATTCGAGACTGTGTTTTCCAATTACAGTGGCCAAGACATGACCACCGCAACCGGACATCACCTCTTTGTCCAGAATTATGTGAAGGGTCTGTCACAAGAAGTTTCCCAGAAACTACAGACCAGCGAGAGTAGTTGGGCAGCCTCCAAACCCGCAGCAATTCTCCAGATGGCCCAATACTACGAAAACCAGAAAAACGAGAACGATAGGGCGTCAGAGAAGAAGAAAAAGGAACTAAAGGAGAGGGTAATGATAGCACAGTTGCAAGGGGTGACCATAGGAAGGGAACCCCCGAAAGAGAATTACCAACCAACCGCCCCAAGAAAGCTACCCCCTAGAGACCATACCCCTACACCCTACAACGGACGGAGAGACTTAGATGGGAACCAATGTGCGTTCTGTAAAGGGTTCGGACACTGGAAATCCCAGTGCCCGGTCCGTCTGGAACTTAACAAAAATAGGGATCCCAGAAACACCGCATATGACCCCAGAAATAGAGGACAGGGACGAGGGCACACGAACGACGCAATCAACGACAGGCCAGGCAGACCAAACACCTTTGATCGCCCCCGACAAAACCAGTGTCAGCAGTCCGACTACGAAAGCACCCATGACTTCGCATAGGACCGCCAGGGGCAAGGGAGGGATCCAGTCGAACTCCGTGTTGACCAGCAAGGTCCTTACGTCACTGCTAAGGTCTTGGGCACAAAATCTCCATTCCTGGTAGACACTGGGGCGACACGTAGTGCGTTATCCAAACGACTGATCCCTAGGGCACCCTTGTCTGGCTCACATGTGACCTCAATAGGCTTCGATGGAACGCCCTCCACTAACCCCTTATCAGCACCAATCTCCTTTGACTTAGAAGATAACACCACTGACACGACCTTTCTGCTCTCCTCCAACACCCCCGATGCTATTATGGGACTTGATTTGCTAAAACATTTTCGAGCTACCATCAGATGCTCCCCAGACGGAGTCCGACGCAGTGCTCCCAAAGCTTCCACAGTATCGGATATCACCCGAAGGCGAGAAGGCATTGGTGGAAATCATCGAGTCCCTAGTCGAGGCAGGAGTGGTAGAAGAAGTAGTCAGTAATGTTTGTAACAGCCCTATCCTACCCATTGTAAAGAAGCAAGGCGAGGGAGATGAGAAAGCCTACCGTTTCATTGTTGATTTGCGAGAGGTTAACAAAGTAGTCATACCCCAGTACCCCGTGGTCTCAGACATCACCACCATCCTCACCCTGATTCCATCCACTGCCACCACCTTTACTGTTATTGACCTCAAAAACGCATTCTTTTCCATCCCCATCCACCCAGACAGCCGCTACCTGTTCGGCTTCACTTTAAAAGCCCATTCGTACAGATTCTGCAGGGCACCCCAAGGCTACACTGAGAGTCCCAGTATTTATAGCCAAGCCCTCAAGAGGCAGCTAGATGCAGTCCAACTACCCGATGGAGTGGTGTTGATACAGTACGTCGATGACATTCTTTTGGCGGCCGACACCACTCCACTTGCCGTCACAGCCACCATTCACCTCCTCCGCTTCCTTGCGGAGAACGGTCACAAGGTCTCCAGAAAGAAATTGCAATTCTGCCAGCCCCAAGTAACGTATCTAGGCCACCTACTATCCAAAGACGGGAGGAAACTTACCCCTGACCGAATTCAGACCATCCTAGAAACCCCTGTTCCCAAAACTCAGAAGCAAGTGCGGTCCCTAGTGGGCCTCACCTCCTTTTGTCGACAATGGTTGCCAAACTTCAGTCTTATCGTAAAACCTCTGCTTTCCCTGCTGGCTAAAGATGTCCGCTTCCCCCTCCCCTGGACACCCGAATGTCAATCCTCCTTCAAAGAATTACGAGACGCCCTCTGTTCGGCCCCAGTCCTAGGAACCCCAGACTACACTAAACCTTTCTCCCTCTACACCCACGAAAGGGAGGGATGTGCGTTGTCTGTCCTAACCCAGTCCATAGGCCCTAAACAACGCCCTTGTGCCTACTTCTCTGCCACTCTTGACCCTGTAGCCAGAGCTTTGCCCGCATGCCTTCGAGCAGTAGCCGCCGCGGCTATCTCTATCCGGCAAAGCGAGGGGATCGTACTCTCAAACCCTCTCACAGTATTGGTACCCCATGCGGTTGACACCCTCCTGAACCAAACCAAGACTCAACACCTGACTAGCGCACGACTGACCGGTTACGAACTGACTCTGCTTGCACCCCACATCACATTGAAACGATGCACCACTCTGAATCCAGCTACTCTACTACCTCTCCCTGACACTGATCCCAATGCGTCCCCTATACACGACTGTGTGACCCTCACCGACGAACAGACCAAGAGTAGGGTCGACCTCCGAGATACTGCCTTCCCGGACCCTGACGGAGAACTGTGGGTGGATGGCTCATGCATCAAGCTCCCCGATGGCACCACCTCAGCTGCCTATGCAGTCACCACAGCCCGAACAGTTGTTGAGACAGCCCGCATCACACAGCGATCCGCACAGGCGGCGGAACTAATTGCTCTCACACGAGCCTGCATCCTGGCAGCAGGGACAACCGCAAACATCTACACAGACAGTCAGTACGCCTTCGGGGTGGTTCACCACTTTGGGCTCTTATGGAAAGAGAGGGGATTCTTGACTTCTCATGGCACACCCATCCTGCATGGAGATCTAGTCTCTGCCCTGACCGAAGCGGTCCTCCTCCCCACACGGCTGGCTGTGATCAAATGCCAAGCACAAAAGAAGGTGACAGACATTATAGGACAGGGAAATGCACTAGCTGACATTACTGCCCGAACCACAGCCGAGAATAGGTCCACGACCCGTATGTACGTGACCAGGTCACAAGCTGAAAAATGGAAGGATGCTAGGGAAACGATTAGGGACATCCAATTAGCCAGTACACCACACGAGTTAACTGAATGGGCACGGGTGGGATTGAAGGACGATGATGGTTGCTGGCGGACTAAAGACTCGAACAAATGGTTGCTACCAGACTCATACTTGATCCCCATGCTGACCATGGCACACTCCCCCGCACACATAGGGTCTGCCCCCATGATCGAACTCGTCTCCAAAGTCTGGCACAACGACAAGATCCCAGACTCAGCCAAACGTCTGGTCCAACAATGCCTAGTATGCCTCCAACACAACCCTGGGAAAGGAACTGCTGTACCCCGGGGAGGGTTCGGGGTCCCCAATCACCCTTTTGAAGTCCTACAAATGGACTATGTCCAGTTAGAAAGGTGCCAAGGTTTGAAGTACGTACTTGTCGTTGTGTGTGCCTTCAGCAAGTGGGTGGAAGCCTATCCAACCCACGACAACACCGCCATGACTACCGCAAAAGTACTACTGAAGGAATTCTTCCCCCGATACGGCCTTTGTCGAATTTTGTGGAGCGACAACGGCCCTCACTTCGTAGCCGAAGTTATCCAACTCATCTTAAAAGGGTTGGGTGTAAAACAGAAATTCCATGCGGTCTTCCATCCCCAATCTGCAGGCTTGGTTGAGCGACACAACGCCACCTTGAATCTTAAGATAGCAAAAATAGTCGCCACCACAGGACTGAGATGGCCAGATGCTCTCCCACTAGCATTGCTATCAATGCGTTCCACCCCCACCAAACACAACTTAACCCCCTACGAGGTCGTCTTCGGGGGTCCCATGAACCTTTGGGCTGCTCCAAAGCCAACATCCATCCACGACGTCCCGGACGTCCTCATGTCTGACTATTTGTATAACCTAACTAAAACGTTGTCTGTCATCCATCAGCAGGTGCTGCACGCCATTCCCGATGTTTCCAGGGGCCCTGGACACGACATCCAACCCGGTGACTTCGTCTTAGTGCGTAACTTCCAGCGCACCAAGAGTCTGGAGCCCCGGTGGACGGGCCCCCTGCAAGTCCTGATCACCACCCGAACAGCTCTTCGAGTGGAGGGGAAACGCAATTGGCTGCATGCACACCACTGCAAGAAGGTATCACCGACCCTGACAACCACGGACAACATCACCGCCCAAAAAGAACTTCTGGACGAAAACCGACCATCCCTGAGCCGCTGCCCAGATACAGAGACACTCGAGTTAGTAAGATACCCTGATCCCACCGTGCCATCCAAGGAAGGGTATAACTTGCGACGAAAGGAGAGAACTTCGGCTAAGCAGACCACAGGCTAAGTAGAAATCTCAGAGCGGTAGCCTAGTCACCTCAAAGGCCACCAGGAGAGAAACTAAGCGAAGTCTGTGGTTCTGCCCGCTACCGAGTCTCTTGAAGGTGATGGAAGCGCCCGACATGAAGATGATGGAAGCAACCGGACGTCCGAAGATCCACTACAAAAACCCAAAGACTGACCGAATGCACAGCTTAAAGACTATTGCACTTTTCATTACCCTTCTCTTTTGCCTTCTTCTCGTGGTCACCTTCTGGATCATGGAGGAGGGCACACCCGCTCATAAGATATTGCTGACGACCGTTCAACCTACCACCGCAAAAGAACACCATCTGATCTCACTTTCACCCCAACTCCGAGAAAGGCGTAAGGAGTTCTGGAATAACTCTTTTGTGCAGTTGCTCCACCAACACAATCTTGCTGCCAACGCCACTAATTGCTGGATCTGTGGATTGCTACCACATGCCACTGGACACTCTATCCCTTTCATCCCTTCACCTTTTTCTGTCCATGGTTCCTGCCTCGCCTGGCTAATCCTCCTGCAAGAAAGCTACAAGGACAATGCCACTTCCGGCAGAACCATGTCACACTTCTACCATGGGTTCTGGCTGAACAAAACTGGAAGAACTTCTGCCCTCTTCTGCCCTCTGAGATCGAACACTTCCTTTCACATGGACATCCCTGCCAAAGAACGAGTTGAAATGCAAGTGTTCAACAACCCAGCCAGACCCACCTTCTCTTACCTCCGGAAACGGACGGCCGCCACCCTAACAGTGGCCCTGTCCGTCATCAACATCACTGGATTTGTGTGCCTCGAAGGCCTGGGGGCACAGCTGGTGGGCCACAGCTCCTGCCTCATCACCCGAACATTGGACTCAGTTGACCCACCCTCCTTTGTTGTCTCCCCGAATATGTACTTCGTCTGCGGTACTAAGGCCTACACCTGGCTTCCGAAAGGTTGGGGAGGCACCTGCTACATCGCCTTTGTCCTTCCTCCGACATATGTGGCTCCAGCAAACCATCACCGACAGAAGCGGGCCAAAGACATTGTGCAAGCCGACTCCGCCGGAGCACAGTTCATGGACGCAGTGAAAGGCCTTGTTCCACTCTGGGGTCCAATGGCAAACAGCCGTGCCATCCGCCACTTAACCCAGGCAGTCGAAACGGCGATGAACATTACAGCTGGCGCCCTCGCCAACAACACCGCCGAGCTCCAGGCCGTCCGCTTAGTGGCCCTTCAGAACCGCCTCGTTCTAGATGTGGTTCTGGCTGATCGTGGAGGAGCATGCCGCATCATTGGGTCCAGCTGTTGTACCTACGTACCGGATAACTCACCCTCAGTCTACAAAGCAATTGAACACCTCCACAGACTGTCCACAGAGGTCCATCAAGAGCAAGAAGAATGGTCACTGGGGAGTTGGTTTTGGGACACTATTAAAAGTTGGGGATGGAGACTGTTTTCATTTATCCTCATACCAATTGTGATACTATGTGGATGTTGCTTGGGGATTCAGTGTCTGCCACCTTTATGTTCGCTTTTTATGAACTGCATCTGCCCTAAGACTTTGGACTTTGAAACAGAGCGAATGAAAGCTCTGTATGAGGTGGAAGTTCGGAGTATTATGGGGATAGATCCGAACTAGGCAAGCTGGCGAGATATGTTAAAAGGGAGGACTGTGGAAATTTAGCTTGCAAACTGAACATTATCTGCGCCATCTTGCCTCTCCCCAGCGCCACGCACAGCGAATGCACGGCCGCCATTTTAAGCACCCCACTCTCTCCCCGCTCATTCTCGATCGCCAGCGCTTTCCCCTGGCGCTGCGAGCATCCCCCGCGCACCGGCCGCCCCCGCTCTCTCATACACGGGCCATAAACCCTCTCATTCTGCGCGACCCTGCTACGGAACCACATCCGACCGACATCCCATACATGGTCATGCCTCTCCTTTGATAACCCCCTTCCTCTGCGCCCCATTGTCCGAACTGGTCCCAGGCCATCACCTAGCCCTGCGGATGCAGTTTATTGCCCCTACTGTAAGGGAAACACCCCACATCAAAGGGATTACAGTAGATCAAAGCCCCTACCCCCTGAGACCCGACCGGTCACACACACCCCCGGGAATTGGCGGAATACCCTGCTGCGTGATAGCCATCTCCTACTGCGGGTAAGGTGGGAACTTCTACTGTAGCTATGTGTGGGATCGGATCTGAGCCGGGGCTTCAGGGGATGTTCTCTCATGCATCAAGGGAATCTCAAGAATGTACTATGTGTAATAAAGCAATAAACCTGTGTATAAGAGACCAGGTCTCAGAGATGCAGTTAGAGCACCTCGTGACGATACCTTGCTGTCTGATCTGATGTGTTCTGCTCCGACGGAATAAAACTTTGTTTCCTGCCTTCCAGTCTCCGGCGCCTGCCTCTTTCATTGGTAAATTATCGAGTGGTATGAGAGGCGATTACCGCCGGGCAAATACTTGAAAGGTTATCGACTGAAACTGCCGCTACCATTTAACACAGTGGTGTTCTGGCAGTGTAGGGGGTCGTGCTGGGGCTGGTGTTTTAGGGTTTAGAGCAGTGCAGTTGTGTTTGGGCAGTGTAGGGGGTCATGCTGGGGCAGGTCTTTCAGGGTATAGGGCAGTGCAGTTGTGTTCGGGCTGTGTAGGGGGTTTTGCTGGGGCTGGTGTTTCAGGGTTTAGAGCAGTGCAGTGGTGTTCTGGCAGTGTAGGGGGTCATGATGGGGCTGGTGTTTCAGGGTTTAGACCAGTGCAGTGGTGTTCGGGCAGTATAGGGGGTCGTGCTGGGGCTGGTGTTTAAGGGTTTAGGGCAGTGCAGTGGTGTTTGGGCAGTGTGTGGGTTGTGCTGGGGCTGGTGTTTCATGGTTTAGGGCAGTGCAATGGTGTTCGGGCAGTGTAGGGGTCGTGCTGGGGCTGGTGCTTCAGGGTGTAGGGCAGAGCAGTGGTGTTCGGGAAATGTAGGGGGTCGTGCTGGTGCTGGTGTTTCAGGGTATAGGAGAGAGCAGTGGTGTTCAGGCAGTGTAGGGGGTCGTGCTGGGGCTGGTGTTTCAGGGTGTAGGGCAGTGAAGTGGTGTTCGGGCAGTGTAGGGGGTCGTGCTGGGGCTGGTGTTTCAGGGTTTAGAACAGAGCAGTTGTGTTTGGGGAGTGTAGAGTGTCGTGCTGGGGCTAGTGTTTCAGGGTTTAGGGCAGTGCAGTGGTGTTCGGGCAGAGTAGGGGGTCATGCTGGGGGTTGTGTTTCAGGGTGTAGGGCAGAGCAGTGGTGTTCCGGCAGTGTAGCGGGTCGTGCAGGGGGTAGTGTTTCACGGTTTAGGGCAGGGCAGTAGTGTTCGGGCAATGTAGGGGGTCTTGCTGGGGGTGGTGTTGCATGGTTTATGGCAGTGGTGTTTGAGCAGTGTGGGGGGCTTGCTGGGGGCGGTGTTTCAATGTTTAGGGCAGTGCAGTGGTATTCGGGAGGTGTGGGGGTCGTGCTGGGGCTGGTGTTTCAGGGTTTAGGGCAGTGCAGTGGTGTACGGGCAGTGTAGTGGGTCGTGCTGGGGATGGTGTTTCAGGGTTTAAGGCAATGCAATGGTGTTCGGGCAGTGTAGGGGGTCGTGCAGGTGGTGGTGTTTCATGGTTTAGAGCAGTGCAATGGTGTTTGGGCAGTGTTTGGGGTCATGCTGGCTGGTGTTTCAGGGTTTAGGGCAGTGCAGTGGAGTTCGGGCAGTGTTGGGGGATCTTGCTCGGGGTGGTGTTTCAGCGTTTAGGACAGTGGTGTTCAGGCAGTGTTGTGGGTCTTGTAAAGGGTGGTGTTTCAGGGTTTAGGGCAGTGTAGTGGTGTTCGGGCAGTGTGGGGGATCGTGCTGGGGCTGCTGTTTCAGGGTTTAGGGCAGTGCAGTGGTGTTCGGGCAGTGTGGGGGATCATGGTGGGGCAGGTGTTTCAGGGTTTAGGGCAGTGCAGTGGTGTTTGGGAAGTGTGTGGGTTGTGCTGGGGCTGGTGTTTCATGGTTTAGGGCAGTGCAATGGTGTTCGGGCTGTGTAGGGGGTCGTGCTGGGGCTGGTTCTTCAGGGTGTAGGGCAGAGCAGTGGTGTTCGGGAAATGTAGGGGGTCGTGCTGGTGCTGGTGTTTCAGGGTATAGGAGAGAGCAGTGGTGTTCAGGCAGTGTAGGGGGTCATGCTGGGGCTGGTGTTTCAGGGTTTAGAACAGTGCAGTTGTGTTCGGGGAGTGTAGGGTGTCGTGCTGGGGCTAGTGTTTCAGGGTTTAGGGCAGTGCAGTGGTGTTCCGGCAGAGTAGGGGGTCATGCTGGGGGTGGGGTTTCAGGGTGTAGGGCAGAGCAGTGGTGTTAGAATCTGGGGTCTCTGGTTGGCGCAGGTATGCACTTGCGACAAGCAGGGACCCTTTTCATCTAAGTCAGGGCAAAGGATCACCTCTTTAAAAATAACCCCTGCTCACCCTCTAGGTAACGTGGCGCGAGCAGTCAGGCTAAATTTCCAGAGGGTATATAGGTTAAGCGTTCAAGTTGTCCCACTCAATAATCACCTCCCCACCACACAAAGACACAAGGCTGCATTTATCAAAAACAGAAGTCTTTATATATAAGCTCTCTTGCAGGTAGGTTGCACAAATACAGTTCTCTTGGTAAATACAAGTTCCAGTTACTTTCAAATACTTAAGGGCAGTCTACAGGTTTTAAAATGGCACAGTTTTAGTTAAAATCAGTTTCTTAGGGTTTCTGCGCACTTCGTAGCGCCTTTGTCATGCTCTGGGCAAGGTTTTTAAAGTGCCTTGCCGTTTCTCACGCTTCCCACGTGAGCCGGAGTACGCTTGCCGAGTCCCACGCTTCTCGCGTGAGCACCGGCAATGTCTTTTAATGCTGTTCGGCTAAACGTAGGTACGGGTCGAACCTTGCTGCTCCCAGTGTAAGTACGGTTCGAACCAAGGCTGTTACGGTTCGAACTCAGCCAAAAGGATGTACTCTTCAAAGCACAATGACTTCAGCTGGCAGTACAGTTCAAACCACGGCTTAGTACGGTTCGAACTTAGCCAAAGGACAGTACGGTTCGAACCAGGTGATTCCAGACGTCAGTACGGTTCACACTGGCAAGGCAGTACGCTTCAAACTAACGACCCAGATCTCAACACTGTAACGATAGGTACGGTCCGTACGAAGGCAAGTACGGGCTGTACTTTTCACGTGCTGGCACAATACCTTGCAGATTTCACGGGGAAGGTTCGTGGCGGCCTCGCGGTCCCGTCCAGGGGTGTCCCACGTCGCGCTGGCGTCCCAAGTGTCCAGGGGACGGCGGAGCTTCGTGGGGCGCTCGGGCAGGATGCAGGTTGCCACGAAGGGGGGTCAGAAGCAGAAGGGCAGCCTCGGGGGTGATTTCCCAGCGCAGCGCGCTGTCAGCTTCGTCCCGGTACGGCGAACCAGGGCACGTTTCAGGTCCTTACAAGAGCCTCCACAACCCGGCGGGGTCACAGGGGCTCGGCGCTCAGACGCAGGACTCTCCTCTTTACTTTGCGAGCTACGGCTCGAGGGGGCAGCTGTTCACGGTGCTCGAGCTGTCAGGCCTTTACTTTGTTTGCAGCCACGCCAGCAGCAGAAGTCGCGTTGCTCAGTGAGGTCAGGGGATGTACCGGTTCCCAGGGGTCAGCTGGCGGAATTACCCACGGCACTTCTCCTCTTCTTTCAGGGTGGTAGCGCCCACTGTTCCTGGGGCGCAGGTCAGGGGGCAAGTTCACACGCAAGCCCTTGGAGATTGTTTGTAAAAGCACAAGTTGAATTAAAGTCTTTTTCTTCAGGCTTTCCTTCTCCTTCCAGCAGACAGGCACCCACTGCAGGCCAGTCTCTCAGGCAGAGAGACAGTACTCCTCCTTCAGCTTTTCCAGGTCCTTCTCCTTCAGGCAGAGTTTCTTCTTGGCTCAGTCCAGTCTTGGAGCACTTTGTTGTGGTGACTCTGCTCTTTCCTTTCAGCAGCAGGGCAGAGACATCAGCCGCTCCACAGGGGGCAGAGCCGGCTTTGTGCTGGCAGAGCACAGGTCTATTCAAGAGCCAAGGTGTACTCCTCCCACCCATCCTGGTGTAATCTCTCCACCCACCACCGGGCAGCCAGCCTGTCTCCTGGAATTCCCCAGCCCTGCTCCTTCCCTGTTACTAGGCAGAACACACACACACAGCAGAGGCGGACTGAAATGGCCAGGTCAGTAAATACTAACTTTCTAACAGTAGTATTTACAAACGCAGGATATTAAAATAAACTTTACTAAAAGAAGTATTTTATTATTCTGAGTTCAGGCGTACTAAACATGACTTTCTACCATGCTCTATGAGTCCACTGGGATTACAGGGTGTAGTAATTCCAGCAGCCCATTCTGGCCTATGGAGAGCAGGTAGCCTTCAATAGTGAAAAACGAAAATGGCTGTAATTCACTATTAAGACATGCCACACACATCAGGGCATGTCCTACCTTATGCATACAATGCACCCTGCCCTTGGGCCTACCAGAGGGGTGATTAATATGTAGTTAAGGGAAGGTTTAGGGACTGGCAAGTGGGTGCACTTGCGCAGTCAGCGCGACAGTACCAGACTGCGCGCAGGTTCTGCAGTGGCAGACCCTGGACACATTTTACTAGGCCGCTTCTGTGGGTGGCACAACCAGTGCTGCAGGCCCACCAGCAGCATTTGTATTTACAAGCCCTGGCACTCCTGGTGCACTTTACTAGGGGCTGACAGTAAACCAAATGAACCAATCATGGACACCAATCAATGTATACACTTTACCATAGGGAGAGCATATGCACCTTAGCACTGATCAGCAGTGGTAAGGTGCCCAGAGTCATAAAACAGCCAACAACAGGTCAGAAAAAATACAGGAGGAAGGCAAAAAGTTTATGGATGACCCTGCAAAAAGGGCCAAGTCCAACACAACCCCCTTCCAGCCAAAACGCAGGGTAGACCAATCACCACCGTGATGGTCTTCCCTGCTTGGGGCGATAGAACAAGGACCTGGCCCGCAACTGCAGGGGCAGACTCCATTTCTACGCCAATCTGAGCCTATCGGACTCCCTCTGTCCATACTCTCAGGGCCAACCAAGCCAATCCTTGGGGAACCCTTCTCCTCACCTGTGGACACCACCTGTGCAGCACCTAACCTTAACTGGCCCTCATGTGTGTCCCAACAGACAGACAGCAAAATGCTACAGTGGCCACTGACAGTAGTCAGGGATGACACCCAGGCCTTATGCCTCTCAGGGCTCTCAAACCTCTGTGGCGCCAGGGAGCGGGGGGCAGTAGCCCCAGGTGCTTGACACCCTTTGTCCATTCTCCCTCCTGTCAGGTCAGGTATGACATCCTGGCACTGACCCACCAGCCCCAGGACTGTACCCGGCGGCTGGACCAAAGACTGGGGTGGCCTCTCCCACACCCGGTCCTCCGCCTTGGGGCTCTGTACCATCCCACCTGGAGTGGTACCCCCTTCCAGAATTGCCAGGGCACCTGGGGCAGGTGTCCTGCGCAATTCGCCCACCAGTTCAGGGGTTCTATCCTGCAACTGGGCGTCCAGGTCAAGGGGGACACCCTGAACCTGTCCCTCCAACCTAGGGTCTAAACCCTTCAGTTGAGCCGGGGTCAGAGGCGAGGACTCCCTCCGTCTGCACCCCCATCCAGAGTACTGCCCACTCCCAACTGGCGTGGTACCCCTAGAAGCAACATGGGTCAGGACACTGATTACAGTGGTCCCACCCTCCAGGTCAGACAACACCTGAACCTGGCTTCCCAACCCTGGGTCCAACCCATGCGGTTGAATGCTCGCCTGGCGCACCAGGACTTCCCGGGGAGCACGCATGCCCCCCCTGAGGGTGACACATAACTCATGTGTCGTGTGACAGTCTGCCTGGCGCTGATCTTCCGACCCCTGTCCATCTGACAGTGCCTGAAGATCCCCCAGGACAGAAGTGGTTTCACCATGGTCATTCACTGGTGACGCAGCCCTTCTGGCTGGCCCCTGACCCACTGGTTCTTCCACTGGGGACTCTTTCCCCCTCTCACCCCTCAATCTGGACCACTGCACCCTCCCTACTGGAGCGGTACTGCCAGACCCCAGAACTGATGGAGGTCCGATTACAGACACTCCCAGCTCACCAGACACTAGGGGATCCCCCTCAACGGGCGGCCCATCAGGACAGCCTAGGCTCCCCGCCTGGTGTTCCCTTAAAGAACCCTCCAGGCTCTGAGACTGGGTTTCGGGCTCCTGGGGGCACGCAGCTCCACACTCACTCCTTCTCCACTGAGACAGGACGTGAGCCCCTACACCCCTCCCACTACCATGGGACCTAGCTGGGCTACTCTGCACCACTTCCACCACTCTGGGTTGGAAGATACCTGAGCCACTCCCCACAGGGTCACTCCCCAATGCCTCTCCAGACCCCCTGGAATCCACCAAAAGGACTGCGTCCAATGCGAGCTCCCTGCGGTCAGAGAACTCCCTCTCCAACAGGTGTTGACATAGCTCTGGAAAACAGGGACTTAAAATATGTTCTCCCACAATTGGATCACACAGCCCCCTAGCAGGGTTAACCAAACTATCCTTCACCTTACCATCCAGTGCCTCACACACATACTCCACACCACTCTCCTGAGACTGGCAAGACAGTATCTGACTGTCTCTGTCACACAACCCACACTCTTCTGGGCGGTCTTTACACTCACCCACCAGGACTTCAATTTTGGGGGAACCCCTCTCCCTGCACCTCTCATCTAGAGTCAGTAGAGTGTCCCTCCCACCACTAGGACTATGAACCCCTGCGCCAGTTACCCAATTCCCTTCAGGGATACTGCGCACTACTGGAGCTACCTCATGCCCTTGAACCTCCTGGTGTATGTTAACCCCCTCCTTCAAGTCAGGCGCCATATCTCTGGGTGTGCGTACTACTCTCTCAGCACTAGAAAATGCGATATTGCTGCCACCATCTGAGCTGGATTCCTCCTCCCACTCAGAAAAGCTCAACCTCTGAGCTACGCACCTTTCTTGTTGCTGGGCTGAGACACTCATGGCCTCAAGCCTCTCGAGCTCCATATCATATTTCCTCATTATAAAGTCATGCTCCATTTGCATTTTGTTTTCTTCCAGAGCCAGCTTCTTGCTTTCTAGCTCCAATTGGCTTTTTACTTCCAGCTCTGCCAACTTCAATTCATGATCCCTGGTGGCCTGTCTGTCTGCCAGATCCTCTGGCGACAGGCCTCTGCCAAAACTGCGAACGCTTTCCGCTGGTTTCAATGGTGTAACTTCCTTAGTTGCACCCCTTGATTCAATCCAGGCTTTGAGCGCCTTGTAGAGATCTGATTTGTTTTTGCATCCTGCATGTGGAACCTTGAGCTTCCTGCAGAAGTACTTGAGTTCAGTTCTCTTGTAGATGTCCAGTTTTGACGCCTCCCATTCCATTCCTAGGATTTCAGAGGTTTCAGAGATTGATTTCTCAATGCTGTTTGGGCCAGGCATGACTCCAAACACAAGGGATCTTCTTTCTTGGCAAGCGAAATTAAAATTCAAAGTTCTGTGGCTCAAGCTACTGGACTGTCCTCATTGTGCAATGGTTAGTAATCACTGCGCAGACACCAAGAACGCAAATCCGTAAATCCCACCGCTGCCACCAATGTTAGAATCCGGGGTCTCTGGTTGGCGCAGGTATGCACTTGCGACAAGCAGGGACCCTTTTCATCTAAGTCAGGGCAAAGGATCACCTCTTTAAAAATAACCCCTGCTCACCCACTAGGTAACGTGGCGCGAGCAGTCAGGCTAAATTTCCAGAGGGCATATAGGTTAAGCGTTCAAGTTGTACCACTCAATAATCACCTCCCCACCACACAAAGACACAAGGCTGCATTTATCAAAAATAGAAGTCTTTATATATAAGCTCTCTTGCAGGTAGGTTGCACAAATACAGTTCTCTTGGTAAATTCAAGTTCCAGTTACTTTCAAATACTTAAGGGCAGTCCACAGGTTTTAAAATGGCACAGTTTTAGTTAAAATCAATTTCTTAGGGTTTCTGCGCACTTCGTAGCGCCTTTGTCATGCTCTGGGCAAGGTTTTTAAAGTGCCTTGCCGTTTCTCACGCTTCCCGCGTGAGCCGGAGTACGCTTGCCGAGTCCCACGCTTCTCGCGTGAGCACCGGCAATGTCTTTTAATGCTGTTCGGCTAAACGTAGGTACGGGTCGAACCTTGCTGCTCCCAGTGTAAGTACGGTTCGAACCAAGGCTGTTACGGTTCGAACTCAGCCAAAAGGATGTACGCTTCAAAGCACAATGACTTCAGCTGGCAGTACAGTTCAAACCACGGCTTAGTACGGTTCGAACTTAGCCAAAGGAAAGTACGGTTCGAACCAGGTGATTCCAGATGTCAGTACCGTTCAAACTGGCAAGGCAGTACGCTTCAAACTAACGACCCAGATCTCAACACTGTAACGATAGGTACGGTCCGTACGAAGGCAAGTACGGGCCGTACTTTTCACGCGCTGGCACAATACCTTGCAGATTTCACGGGGAAGGTTCGTGGCGGCCTCGCGGTCCCGTCCATGGGTGACCCACGTCGCGCTGGCGTCCCAAGTGTCCAGGGGACGGCGGAGCTTCGTGGGGCGCTCGGGCAGGATGCAGGTTGCCACGAAGGGGGGTCAGAAGCAGAAGGGCAGCCTCGGGGGTGATTTCCCAGCGCAGCGCGCTGTCAGCTTCGTCCCGGTACGGCGAACCAGGGCACGTTTCAGGTCCTTACAAGAGCCTCCACAACCCGGCGGGGTCACAGGGGCTAGGCGCTCAGACGCAGGACTCTCCTCTTTACTTTGCGAGCTACGGCTCGAGGGGGCAGCTGTTCACGGTGCTCGGGCTGTCAGGCTTTTACTTTGTTTGCAGCCACGCCAGCAGCAGAAGTCGCGTTGCTCAGTGAGGTCAGGGGATGCACAGGTTCCCAGGGGTCAGCTGGCGGAATTACCCACGGCACTTCTCCTCTTCTTTCAGGGTGGTAGCGCCCACTGTTCCTGGGGCGCAGGTCAGGGGGCAAGTTCACACGCAAGCCCTTGGAGATTGTTTGTAAAAGCACAAGTTGAATTAAAGTCTTTTTCTTCAGGCTTTCCTTCTCCTTCCAGCAGACAGGCACCCACCACAGGCCAGTCTCTCAGGCAGAGGACAGTACTCCTCCTTCAGCTTCTCCAGGTCCTTCTCCTTCAGGCAGAGTTTCTTCTTGGCGCAAACAGGATCTGATTTCTTAGGAGCAGGGCTCCTTCTTTTAAAGCACAAATATTTTGTTCTTTGTCGCCAGGGGGCCTGGGCCTGGCTCAGTCCAGTTTTGGAGCACTTTGTTGTGGTGACTCTGCTCTTTCCTTTCAACAGCAGGGCAGAGATATCAGCCGCTCCACAGGGGGCAGAGCCGGCTTTGTGCTGGCAGAGCACAGGTCTATTCAAGAGCCAAGGTGTACTCCTCCCACCCATCCTGGTGTAATCTCTCTACCCACCACCTGGCAGCCAGCCTGTCTCCTGGAATTCCCCAGCCCTGCTCCTTCCCTGTTACTAGGCAGAACACACACACACAGCAGAGGCGGACTGAAATGGCCAGGTCAGTAAATACTAACTTTCTAAAAGTAGTATTTACAAACGCAGGATATTAAAATAAACTTTACTAAAAGAAGTATTTTATTATTCTGAGTTCAGGCGTACTAAACATGACTTTCTACCATGCTCTATGAGTCCACTGGGATTACAGGGTGTAGTAATTCCAGCAGCCCATTCTGGCCTATGGAGAGCAGGTAGCCTTCAATAGTGAAAAACGAAAATGGCTGTAATTCACTATTAAGACATGCCACACACATCAGGGCATGTCCTACCTTATGCCTACAATGCACCCTGCCCTTGGGCCTACCAGAGGGGTGACTAATATGTGGTTAAGGGAAGGTTTAGGGACTGGCAAGTGGGTGCACTTGCGCAGTCAGCGCGAAAGTACCAGACTGCGCGCAGGTTCTGCAGTGGCAGACCCTAGACACATTTTACTAGGCCGCTTCTGTGGGTGGCACAACCAGTGCTGCAGGCCCACCAGCAGCATTTGTATTTACAAGCCCTGGCACTCCTGGCGTACTTTACTAGGGGCTGACAGTAAACCAAATGAACCAATCATGGACACCAATCAATGTATACACTTTACCATAGGGAGAGCATATGCACCTTAGCACTGATCAGCAGTGGTAAGGTGCCCAGAGTCATAAAACAGCCAACAACAGGTCAGAAAAAATACAGGAGGAAGGCAAAAAGTTTAGGGATGACCCTGCAAAAAGTGCCAAGTCCAACAAGTGGTGTTCGGGCAGTGTAGCGGGTCGTGCAGGGGGTAGTGTTTCAGGGTTTAGGGCAGGGCAGTAGTGTTCGGGCAGTGTAGGGGGTCTTGCTGGGGGTGGTGTTGCAGGGTTTATGGCAGTGGTGTTCGAGCAGTGTGGGGGGCTTGCTGGGGGTGGTGTTTCAATGTTTAGGGCAGTGCAGTGGTATTCGGGAGGTGTGGGGGTCGTGCTAGGGCTGGTGTTTCAGGGTTTAGGGCAGTGCAGTGGTGTACGGGCAGTGTAGTGGGTCGTGCTGGGGATGGTGTTTCAGGGTTTAAGGCAATACAGTGGTGTTCGGGCAGTGTAGGGGGTCGTGCAGGTGGTGGTGTTTCAGTGTTTAGGGCAGGGAAGTGGTGTTTGGGCAGTGTAGGGGGTCGTGCAGGGGGTGTTGTTTCAGGGTTCAGGGCAGTGCATCGGTGTTCGGGCAGTGATGGGGATCTTGCTCGGCGTGGTTTTTCAGCGTTTAGGACAGTGGTGTTCAGGAAGTGTTGTGGGTCTTGTAAGGGGTGGTGTTTCAGGGTTTAGGGCAGTGTAGTGGTGTTCGGGCAGTGTGGGGGATCATGCTGGGGCTGCTGTTTCAGGGTTTAGGGCAGTTCAGTGGTGATCGGGCAGTGTGGGGGATCATGGTGGGGCAGGTGTTTCAGGGTTTAGGGCAGTGCAGTGGTGTTCGGGCAGTGTAGGGGGTCGTGCTGGGGCTGGTGTTTCAGGGTTTAGAGCGGTGCAGTGGTGTTTGGGCAGGGTTGGGGGTCATGCTGGGGCAGGTGTTTCAGGGTTTAGGGCAGTGAGGTGGTGTTCGGGCAGTGTAGGGGGTCGAGCTGGGGCTGGTGTTTCAGGGTTTAGAGCAGTGCAGTGGTGTTCGGGCAGTGTAGGGGGTCGAGCTGGGGCTGGTGTTTCAGGGTTTAGAGCAGTGCAGTGGTGTTCGGGCAGTGTAGGGGGTCATACTGGGGCTGGTGTTTCAGGGTTTAGACCAGTGCAGTGGTGTTCGGGCAGTGTAGGGGGTCATGCTGGAGCTGGTGTTTCAGAGTTTAGAGCAGGGCAGTGGTTTTCGGGAAATGTGTAGGGGTCGTGCTGGGGCTGGTGTTTCAGGGTTTAGGGCAGTGCAGTGGTGTTTGGGCAGTGTGTGGGTTGTGCTGGGGTTGGTGTTTCATGGTTTAGGGCAGTGCAATGGTGTTTGGGCAGTGTTTGGGATCATGCTGGCTGGTGTTTCAGGGTTTAGGGCAGTGCAGTGGTGTTCGGGTAGTGTAGGGGGTCTTGCTGGGGGTTGTGCTTCAGGGTTTAGGGCAGTGGTGTTCGGACAGTGTAGTGGGTCTTACTGGGGGTGGTGTTTCAGGGTTTAGGGGAGGGCAGTGGTGTTCGGGCAGTGTGGGAGGTCATGCTGGGGGGTGGTGTTTCAGGGTTTAGAGCAGTGCAGTGGTGTTCGGGCAAATGTAGGCGGTCATGCTGGGGCTGGTGTTTCAGGGTTTAGAGCAGTGCAGTGGTGTTCGGGCAGTGTAGGGGGTCATGCTGGGGCTGATGTTTCAGGGTTTAGACCAGTGCAGTGGTGTTCGGGCAGTGTAGGGGGTCATGCTGCAGCTGGTGTTTCAGGGTTTAGAGCAGGGCAGTGGTGTTCGGGAAGTGTAGTGGGTCGTGCTGGGTCTGGTGTTTCAGGGTTTAGGGCAGTGCAGTGGTGTTTGGGCAGTGTGTGGGTTGTGCTGGGGCTGGTATTTCATGGTTTAGGGAAGTGCAATGGTGTTCGGGCAGTGTAGGGGTCGTGCTGTGGGGCTGGTGCTTCAGGGTGTAGGGCAGAGCAGTGGTGTTCGGGAAATGTAGTGGGTCGTGCTGGTGCTGGTGTTTCAGGGTATAGGAGAGAGTAGTGGTGTTCAGGCAGTGTAGGGGGTCGTGCTGGGGCTGGTGTTTCAGGGTGTAGGCAGTGCAGTGGTGTTCGGGCAGTGTAGGGGGTCGTGCTGGGGCTGGTGTTTCAGGGTTTAGAACAGTGCAGTTGTGTTCGGGGAGTGTAGGGTGTCGTGCTGGGGCTAGTGTTTCAGGGTTTAGGGCAGTGCAGTGGTGTTCGGGCAGAGTAGGGGGTCATGCTGGGGGTGGTGTTTCAGGGTGTAGGGCAGAGCAGTGGTGTTCGGGCAGTGTAGCGGGTCGTGCAGGGGGTAGTGTTTCAGGGTTTAGGGCAGGGCAGTGGTGTTCGGGCAGTGTAGGGGGTCTTGCTGGGGGTGGTGTTGCAGGGTTTATGGCAGTGGTGTTTGAGCAGTGTGGGGGGTCTTACTGGGGGTGGTGTTTCAATGTTTAGGGCAGTGCAGTGGTTTTCGGGAGGAGTGGGGGTCGTGCTGGTGCTGGTGTTTCAGGGTTTAGGGCAGTGCAGTGGTGTACGGGCAGTGTAGTGGGTCATGCTGGGGATGGTGTTTCAGGGTTTAAGGCAATGCAGTGGTGTTCAGGCAGTGTAGTGGGTCGTGCAGGTGGTGGTGTTTCAGTGTTTAGGGCAGGGAAGTGGTTTCGGGCAGTGTAGGGGGTCATGCAGGGGGTGTTGTTTCAGGGTTCAGGGCAGTGCATCGGTGTTCGGGCAGTGTTGGGGGTTTTGCTCGGGGTGGTGTTTCAGCGTTTAGGACAGTGGTGTTCAGGCAGTGTTGTGGGTCTTGTAAGGGGTGGTGTTTCAGGGTTTAGGGCAGTGTAGTGGTGTTCGGGCAGTGTGGGGGATCGTGCTGGAGCTGGTGTTTCAGGGTGTAGGGCAGAGCAGTGGTGTTTGGGCAGTGTATGGGGTCGTGCTGGTGTTTCAGGGTTTAGGAGAGAGCAGTGGTGGTCGGGCAGAGTAGTAGGTCGTGCTGGGGGTGGTGTTTCAGGGTTTACAGAATTGCAGTGGTTTTTGGGCAGTGTAGGGGGTCGTGCTGGGGCTGGTGTTTCAGGGTTTAGGGCAATGCAGTCATGATCGGGCAGTGTATGGGTTCATGCGTGGGCTGGGGTTTCAGGGTTTAGGGCAGTGCAGTGGTGTTCGGGCTGTGTAGGGGGACGTGCTGGGGCTGGTGTTTCAGGGTTTAAGGCAGTGCATTGGTGTTTGGGCAGTGTGTGGGTTGTGCTGGGGCTGGTGTTTAATGGTTTAGGGCACTGCAATTATGTTTGAGCAGTGTTTGGGGTCATGCTGGCTGGTGTTTCATGGTTTAGAGCAGTGCAGTGGTGTTCGGGCAGTATAGGGGATCTTGCTGGGGGTTGTGCTTCAGGGTTTAGGGCAGTGGTGTTCGGACAGTGTAGGGGGTCTTGCTGTGGGTGGTGTTTCAGGGTTTAGGGCAGGGCAGTGGTGTTCGGGCAGTGTGGGAGGTCGTGCTGGGGGGTGGTGTTTCAGGGTTTAGAGCAGTGCAGTGGTGTTCAGGTAGCTTAGGGAGTCGTGCTAGGGCTGGTGTTTCAGGGTGTAGGGCAGAGCAGTGGTGTTTGGGCAGTGTAGGGGGTCGTGCTGATGTTTCAGGGTTTAGGAGAGAGCAGTGCTGGTAGGGCAGAGTAGTAGGTCGTGCTGGGGGTGGTGTTTCAGGGTTTACAGAATTGCAGTGGTTTTTGGGCAGTGTAGGGGGTCGTGCTGGGGCTGGTGTTTCAGGGTTTAGGGCAGTGCAGTCATGATCGGGCAGTGTATGGGTTCATGCTTGGGCTGGGGTTTCAGGGTTTAGGGCAGTGCAGTGGTGTTCGGGCTGTGTAGGGGGACGTGCTGGGGGTAGTGTTTCAGGGTTTAGGGCAGTGCAGTGGTGTTCGGGCAGTGTAGGGGGTCGTGCAGGGGGTGGTCTTCAGGGTTTAGGGGAGTGCAGTGATGTTCGGGCAAGTGTTGGGGGTCTTCCTGGGGGTTGTGTTTCAGTGTTTAGGGCAGTGGTGTTCGGACAATGTAGGGGGTCGTGCTGGTGGTGGTGTTTCAGGAATTAGGGCAGAGCAGTGGTGTTCGGGCAGTGTGGGAGGTCATGCAGGGGGTGGTGTTTCAGGGTTTAGGGCAGTACAGTGGTGTTCTGGCAGTGTGGGGGGTCGTGCTGGGGGTGGTGTTTCAGCGTTCAGGGCAGTGCAGTGGTTTTCGGGCAGTGTTCGGGGTCGTGCTGGTGCTCGTGTTTCAGGCTGTAGGGCAGTGCTGTGGTGTTCGGGCAGTGTGTGGGTTGTGCTGGGGCTGGTGTTTCATGGTTTAGGGCAGTGCAATGGTGTTCGGGCAGTGTAGGGGTCGTGCTGTGGGGCTGGTGCTTCAGGGTGTAGGGCAGAGCAGTGGTGTTTGGGAAATGTAGGGGGTCGTGCTGGGGCTGGTGTTTCAGGGTATAGGGCAGTGCAGTGGTGTTCGGGCAGTGTAGGGAGTCGTGCTGGGGCTGGTGTTTCAGGGTTTAGAACAGTGCAGTTGTGTTTGGGGAGTGTAGGGTGTTGTGCTGCGGCTAGTGTTTCAGGGTGTAGGGCAGAGCAGTGGTGTTCGGGCAGTGTAGGGGGTCGTGCTGGGGCTGGTGTTTCAGGGTATAGGGCAGTGCAGTGGTGTTCGGGCAGTGTAGGGAGTCGTGCAGGGGCTGGTGTTTCAGGGTTTAGAACAGTGCAGTTGTGTTCGGGGAGTGTAGGGTGTTGTGCTGGGGCTAGTGTTTCAGGGTGTAGGGCAGAGCAGTGGTGTTCGGGCAGTGTAGTGGGTCGTGCAGGGGGTAGTGTTTCAGGGTTTAGGGCAGGGCAGTGGTGTTCGGGCAGTGTAGGGGGTCTTGCTGGGGGTGGTGTTGCAGGGTTTATGGCAGTGGTGTTCGAACAGTGGAGGGGTCTTACTGGGGGTGGTGTTTCAATGTTTAGGGCAGTGCAGTGGTGTACGGGCAGTGTAGTGGGTCATGCTGGGGATGGTGTTTCAGGGTTTAAGGCAATGCAGTGGTTTTCGGGCACTGTAGGGGGTCGTGCAGGTGGTGGTGTTTCAGTGTTTAGGGCAATGAAGTGGTGTTCGGGCAGTGTAGGGGGTCGTGCAGGGGGTGTTGTTTCAGGGTTCAGGGCAGTGCATCTGTGTTCGGGCAGTGTTGGGGGTCTTATAAGGGGTGGTGTTTCAGGGTTTAGGGCAGTGTAGTGGTGTTCGGGCAGTGTGAGGGATCGTGCTGGAGCTGGTGTTTCAGGGTTTAGGGCAGTGCAGTGGTGTTCGGGCAGTGTGGGGGATCATGGTGGGGCAGGTGTTTCAGGGTTTAGGGCAGTGCAGTGGTGTTCGGGCAGTGTAGGGGGTCGTTCTGGGGCTGGTGTTTCAGGGTTTAGAGCGGAGCAGTGGTGTTTGGGCAGTATAGGGGGTCATGCTGGGGCAGGTGTTTAAGGGTTTAGGGCAGGGCAGTGGTGTTCGGGAAGTGTAGGGGGTCGTGCTGGGGCTGGTGTTTCAGGGTTTAAGGCAGTGCAGTGGTGTTTGGGTAGTGTGTGGGTTGTGCTGGGGCTGGTGTTTCATGGTTTAGGGCAGTGCAATGGTGTTCGGGCAGTGTTTGGGGTCATGCTGGCTGGTGTTTCAGGGTTTAGGGCAGTGCAGTGGTGTTCGGGCAGTATAGTGGGTCTTGCTGGGGGTTGTGCTTCAGGGTTTAGGGCAGTGGTGTTCGGACAGTGTAGGGGGTCTTGCTGGGGGTGGTGTTTCAGGGTTTAGGGCAGGGCAGTGGTGTTCGGGCAGTGTGGGAGGTCGCGCTGGGGGGTGGTGTTTCAGGGTTTAGAGCATTGCAGTGGTGTTTGGGTAGCGTAGGGAGTCGTGCTAGGGCTGGTGTTTCAGGGTTTAGGTCAGTGCAGTGGTGTTTGGGCAGTGTGTGGGTCGTGCTGGGGCTGGTGTTTTAGGGTTTAGGGCAATGAAGTGGTGTTCGGGCAGTGTAGGGGGTCATGCTGGTGCTGGTGTTTCAGGGTGTAGAGCAGAGTCAAGTCAAGTCAAGTCAATAAATTTATATAGCGCGCTCCATACCCAGAGGGTCTCAAGGCGCTTGAAGAAGGGTGGGGACTTACTTGTCAAATATCCACGTTTTAAGTTGCTTTCTGAATGCTAGGTGGTTCTGAGTAAGGCGAAGGTGAGTGGGAAGTGAGTTCCAGGTTTTAGCTGCCAGGTAGGAGAAGGATCTACCTCCCATGGTGGTTTTGTTGATGCGAGGTACAGTGGCAAGGGCCTGGTTGGAGGATCGTAGCTGGCGGGGGGGTGTAGAAGGACAGTCGTGTGTTGAGGCATTCGGGTCCGATTTCGTAGAGTGCTTTGTGTGCGTGGGTTAGGAGGCGGAAAGTAATCCTCTTATTGACGGGGAGCCAGTGGAGGCTTTTCAGGTGACCAGAGATGTGTTCTTTACGCGGGATAGTGGTGTTTGGGCAGTGTAGGGGGTAGTGCTGGTGTTTCAGGGTTTAGGAGAGAGCAGTGGTGGTCGGGCAGAGTAGTGGGTCGTGCTGGGGGTGGTGTTTCAGGGTTTACAGAATTGCAGTTGTTTTTGGGCAGTGTAGGGTGTCGTGCTGGGGCTGGTGTTTCAGGGTTTAGGGCAGTGCAGTCATGATCGGGCAGTGTATGGGTTCATGCTTGGGCTGGGGTTTCAGGGTTTAGGGCAGTGCAGTGGTGTTCGGGCTGTGTAGGGGGACGTGCTGGGGGAGTGTTTCAGGGTTTAGGGCAGTGCAGTGGTGTTCTAGCAGTGTAGGGGTTCGTGCAGGGGGTGGTCTTCAGGGTTTAGGGGAGTGCAGTGGTGTTCGGGCAAGTGTTGGGGTCTTGCTGGAGGTTGTGTTTCAGTGTTTAGGACAGTGGTGTTCAGACAATGTAGGGGGTCTTGCTGGGGGTGGTGTTTCAGGATTTAGGGCAGAGCAGTGGTGTTCGGCCAGTGTGGGAGGTCGTGCAGGGGGGTGGTGTTTCAGGGTTTAGGGCAGTACAGTGGTGTTCTGGCAGTGTGGGGGGTCGTGCTGGGGGTGGTGTTTCAGCGTTCAGGGCAGTGCAGTGGTGTTCGGGCAGTGTTCGGGGTCATGCTGGTGCTCGTGTTTCAGGCTTTAGGGCAGTGCTGTGGTGTTCGGGCAGTGTGTGGGTTGTGCTGGGGCTGGTGTTTCATGGTTTAGGGCAGTGCAATGGTGTTTGGGCAGTGTTTGGGGTCATGCTGGCTGGTGTTTCAGGGTTTAGGGCAGTGCAAAGGTGTTCGGGCAGTGTAGGGGGTCTTGCTGGGGGTTGTGCTTCAGGGTTTAGGGCAGTGGTGTTCGGACAGTGTAGGGGTCTTGCTGGGGGTGGTGTGTGTTTCAGGGTTTAGGGCAGGGCAGTGGTGTTCGGGCAGTGTGGGAGGTCGTGCTGAGGGGTGTTGTTTCAGGGTTTAGAGCAGTGCAGTGGTGTTCGGGTAGCGTAGGGAGTCGTGCTGGGGCTGGTGTTTCAGGGTTTAGGTCAGTGCAGTGGTGTTTGGGCAGTGTGTGGGTCGTGCTGGGGCTGCTGTTTTAGGGTTTAGGGCAGTGAAGTGGTGTTCGGGCAGTGTAGGGGGTCGTGCTGGGGCTGGTGTTTCAGGGTGTAGGGCAGAGCAGTGGTGTTTGGGCAGTGTAGTGGGTCGTGCTGGTGTTTCAGGGTTTAGGAGAGAGCAGTGGTGTTCGGGCAGTGTAGTGGGTCGTGCTGGGGGTGGTGTTTCAGGGTTTACAGAATTGCAGTGGTTTTTGGGCAGTGTAGGGGGTCGTGCTGGGGCTGGTGTTTCAGGGTTTAGGGCAGTGCAGTCATGATCGGGCAGTGTATGGGGTCATGCTTGGGCTGGGGTTTTCAGGGTTTAGGGGAGTGCAGTGGTGTTCGGGAAAGTGTTGGGGGTCTTTCTAAGGGTTGTGTTTCAGTGTTTAGGGCAGTGGTGTTCGGACAATGTAGGGGGTCTTGCTGGGGGTGGTGTTTCAGGATTTAAGGCAGAGCAGTGGTGTTCGGGCAGTGTGGGAGGTCGTGCAGGGGGGTGGTGTTTCAGGGTTTAGGGCAGTACAGTGGTGTTCTGGCAGTGTGGGGGGTCGTGCTGGGGGTGGTGTTTCAGCGTTCAGGGCAGTACAGTGGTGTTCTGGCAGTGTGGGGGGTCGTGCTGGGGCTGGTGTATCAGGGTTTAGGGCAGTGCAGTGGTGTTCGGGCAGGGTAGGGGGACGTGCTGGTGGTGGTGTTTCATGGTTTAGGGCAGAGCAGTGATGTTTGGGCAGAGTAGGGGGACGTGCTGGGGGTGGTGTTTCAGACTTAAGGGCAGAGCAGTGGTGTTTGGGCAGAGTAGGGGGTCGTAATGGGGCCGGTGTTTCAGGGTGTAGGGCAGTGCAGTGTTGTTCAGGCAGTGTAGGGGTTGTGCTGGAGCTGGTGTTTCAGGGTGTAGGGCAGTGCAGTGGTGTTTGGGCAGTGGAGGGGGTTGTGCTAGGGCTGGTGTTTCAGGGTCTAGGGCGGTGAATTGGTGTTCGGGCAGTGTAGGGGGTCCTGTTGGGGCTGGTGTTTCAGGGTGTAGGGCAGTGCAGTGGTGTTTGGGCAGTGTAGGGGGTTCGTGCTGAGGCTGGTGTTTCAGGGTTTAGGGCAGTGCAGTGGTATTCGGGCAGTGTAGGGGGTCGTGCAGGGGGTGGTGTTTCAGGGTTTACGGCAGGGCAGTGGTGTTCGGGCAGTGTAGGGGTCTTGCTGGAGGAGGTGTTGCAGGGTTTATGGCAATGATGTTTGGGCAGTGTAGGGGGTCATGCTGGGGGTGGGGTTTCAAGGTGTAGGGCAGAGCAGTGGTGTTCGGGCAGTGTAGGGGGTCATGCAGGGGGTGGTGTTTCAGGGTTTAGGGCAGGGCAGTGGTGTTCGGGCAGTGTAGGGGGACTTGCTGGAGGTGGTGTTGCAGGGTTTATGGCAGTGGTGTTCGGGCAGTGTGGGGGGTCTTTCTGGGGGTTGTGTTTCAATGTTTAGGGCAGTGCAGTGGTGTTTGGGTGGTGTGGGGGTCGTGCTGGGGCTGGTGTTTCAGGGTTTACTGCAGTGCAGTGGTGTTCTGGGAGTGTGGGGGGTCGTGCAGGGGCTGGTGTTTCAAAGTTTAGGGCAGAGCAGTGGTGTTCGGGCAGAGTAGGGGGTCATGCTGGGGGTGGTGTTTCAGGATTTAGGGCAGAGCAGTGGTGTTCGGGCAGTGTAGGGGGTCGTGCTGGGGCTGGTGTTTCAGGGTGTAGGGCAGTGCAGTGGTGTTAGGGCAGTGTAGGGGTTGTGCTCGAGCTTGTGTTTCAGGGTTTAGGTCAGTGCAGTGGTGTTTGGGCAGTGTGTGGGTCGTGCTGGGGCTGGTGTTTCAGGGTGTAGGGCAGTGCAGTGGTGTTCGGGCAGTGTAGTGGGTCATGCTGGGGCTGGTGTTTCAGGGTGTTGGGCAGTGCAGTGGTGTTCGGGCAGTGTAGGGGGTTTGTGCTGTTGCTGGTGTTTCAGGGTTTGGGGCAGTGCAGTGGTATTCAGGGAGTGTAGGAGGTCGTGCTGGGGCTGGTTTTTCAGGGTTTAGTGCAGTGCAGTTGTGTTCGGGGAGTGTAGTGGGTCGTGCTGGGTCTGGTGTTTCAGGGTTTAGGGCAGTGCAGTGGTGTTTGGGCAGAGTAGGGTGTCATGCTGAGGGTGGTGTTTCAGGGTTTAGGGCAGGGCAGTGTTGTTTGGGCAGTGTAGGGGGTCTTCCTCGGGGTGGTGTTTCAGGGTTTAGGGCAGTGGTGTTCGGGCATTGTGGGGGGTCTTGTTGGGGTTGGTGTTTCAGGGTTTAGGGCAGTGCAGTGGTGTTTGGGAGGTGTGGGGGTCGTGCTGGGGCTGGCGTTTCAGGGTTTAGGGTAGTGCAGGGGTGTTTGGGGAGTGTGGGGGATCGTGCTTGGGCTGGAGTTTCAGAGTTTAGGGCAGAGCAGTCGTGTGTGGGGAGAGTGGAGGGTGATGCTGGGGTTGGAGTTTCAGGGGTTAGGGCAGTGCAGTTGTGTTCGTGCAGTGTAGTGGGTCGTGCTGGGGGTGGTGTTTCAGGGTTTAGGGCAGTGCAGTGGTGTTCCGGCAGTGTAGGGGGTCGTGCAGGTGGTGGTGTTTCAGTGTTTATGACAGGCAAGTAGTGTTCTGGCAGTGTAGGGGGTCGTGCAGGGGGTGGTGTTTCAGGGTTCAGGGTAGTGCATCGGTGTTCGGGCAGTGTAGGAGGTCGTGCTGGTGCTGGTGTTTTAGTGTTTAGGAGAGAGCAGTGGTGTTCAGGCAGTGTAGGGGGCCGTGCTGGGGTGGTGATTCAGGGTTTAGGGCAGTGCAGTGGTGTTCGGGCAGAGTAGGGGGTCATGCTGGGGGTGGTGTTTCAGGATTTAGGGCAGAGCAGTGGTGTTCGGACAATGTAGGAGTTCATGCTGGGGGTGCTGTTTCAGGGTTTAGGTCAGTGCAGTGGTGTTCAGGCAGTGTAGGGAGTTTTGTTCGGACTGGTGTTTCAGGGTGTAGGGCAGTGCAGTGGTGTTCGGGCAGTGTATGCGGTTGTGCTGGGGCTGGTGTTTCAGGGTGTAGGGCAGAGTAGTGGTGTTCGGGCAGTGTAGGGGGTTGTGCTGGGGCTGGTGTTTCAGTGTGTAGGGCAGTGCAGTGGTGGTCGGGCAGTGTAGGGGATCATGCTGGGGCTGGTGTTTCAGGGTGTTGGGCAGTGCAGTGGTGTTCGGGCAGTGTGGGTGTTCGTGCTGGGGCTTGTGTTTCAGGTTTTAGGGCAGTGCAGTGGTATTCAGGGAGTGTAGGGGGTCGTGCTGGGGCTGGTGTTTCAGGGTTCAGGGCAGTGCAGTTGTGTTCGGGGAGTGTAGGGAATCGTGCTGGGGCTGGTGTTTCAGGGATTAGGGCAGTGCAGTGGTGTTTGGGCAGAGTAGGGGGTCATGCTGGGGGGGTTGTTTCAGGGTTTAGGGCAGGGCAGTGGTGTTCGGGCACTATAGGGGGTCTTGCTGGGGGTGGAGTTGCAGGGTTTAGGGCAGTGCCGTTCGGGCAGTGTGGGGGGTCTTGCTCCGGTGGTGTTTCAGGGTTTAGGGCAGTGCAGTGGTTTTCAGGGAGTGTGGGGGGCCGTGCTGGCGCTGGTGTTTCAGAGTTTAGGGCAGAGAAGTGGTGTTTGGGGAGTGTGGAGGGTCATGCTGGGGGTGGAGTTTCAGGGTTTAGGGCAGTGCAGTTGTGTACGTGCAGTGTAGTGGGTCATGCTGGGGTGTGCTTCAGGGTTTAGGGCAGTGCAGTGGTGTTCGGGCAGTGTAGGGGGTCATGCAGGGTGTGGTGTTTAAGTGTTTAGGGCAGGGCAGTGGTGTTCGGGAAGTGTAGAGGGTCGTGCAGGGGGTGGTGTTTCATGGTTCAGGGCAGTTAATCGGTGTTCGGGCAGTGTTGGGGGTCTTGCTCGGGGTGGTGTATCAAGGTTTAGGACAGTGGTGTTCAGGCAGTGTTGGGGGTCTTGCTAGGGGTGGTGTTTCAGGGTTTAGGGCAGTGCAGTGGTGTTCGGGCAGTGAGGGGGATCGTGCTGGGGTTTCAGGGTTTTGGGCAGTGCAGTGGTGTTCGGGCAGTGTGGGGGGTCATGCTGGGGCAGGTGTTTCAGGGTTTAGGGCAGTGCAGTGGTGTTCGGGCAGTGTGGGGGTTGTTCTGAGGCTGGTGCTTCAGGGTTTAGGGCAGTGCAGTGGTGTTCGGGAAGTGAAGGGAGTCGTGCTGGGGCTGGTGTTTCAGGGTGTATGTCAGAGCAGTGGTGTTTGGGCAGTGTAGGGGTCGTGCTGGTGTTTCAGGGATTAGAAGAGAGCAGTGGTGTTCTGGCAGTGTAGGGGGTAGTGCAGGGAGTGGTGTTTCAGGGTTTAGGGCAGGGCAGTGGCGTTCCGGCAGTGAGGGAGGTCATGCTGGGGGTTAGTGTTTCAGGGTTTAGGGCAGTGCAGTGGTGTTCTGGCAGTTTGGGGGGTCGTGCTGGGGTGATGTTTCAGGGTTTAGGGCAGTGCAGTGGTGTTCGGGCAGTGTTGGGGGTCGTGCTGGGGGTGGTGTGTCAGCGTTTAGGGCAGTGCAGTGGTGTTCGGGCAGTGTAGAGGTCATGCTGGGGCTGATGTTTCAGGGTTTAGGGCAGTGCATTGGTGTTTGGGCAGTGTAGGGGAACGTGCTTGCGGTGGTGTTTCATGGTTTAGGGCAGAGCAGTGGTGTTCGATCAGAGTAGTGGGATGTGCTGGGGTGGTGTTTCAGGGTTTAGGGCAGAGCAGTGGTGTTTGGGCAGTGTAGGGGGTCGTGCTGGGGGTGCTGTTTCAGGGTTTAGAGCAGTGCAGTGGTGTTCGGGCAGTGTAGGGGTTCGTGCTGGGGCTGGTGTTTCAGGGTGTAGGGCATTGCAGTGGTGTTCCGGCAGTGTAGGGAGTCATGCTGGGGCTGATGTTTCAGGGTATAGGGCAGAGCAGTGGTGTTCAGGCAGTGTAGGGGGTTGTGCTGGGGCTGGTGTTTCAGGGTGTAGGGCAGTGCAGTGGTGTTCGGGCAGTGTAGTGGGTCGTGCTGGGGCTGGAGTTTCAGGGTGCAGGGCAGTGCAGTGGTGTTCGGGCATGGTATGGGGTCGTGCTGGGGCTGGTGTTTCAGGGTGTAGGGCAGTGCAGTGGTGTTCGGGCAGTGTAGTGGGTCATGCTGGGGCTGGTGTTTCAGGGTGTTGGGCAGTGCAGTGGTGTTCGGGCAGTGTAGGGGGTTTGTGCTGTTGCTGGTGTTTCAGGGTTTGGGGCAGTGCAGTGGTATTCAGGGAGTGTAGGAGGTCGTGCTGGGGCTGGTTTTTCAGGGTTTAGTGCAGTGCAGTTGTGTTCGGGGAGTGTAGTGGGTCGTGCTGGGTCTGGTGTTTCAGGGTTTAGGGCAGTGCAGTGGTGTTTGGGCAGAGTAGGGTGTCATGCTGAGGGTGGTGTTTCAGGGTTTAGGGCAGGGCAGTGTTGTTTGGGCAGTGTAGGGGGTCTTCCTCGGGGTGGTGTTTCAGGGTTTAGGGCAGTGGTGTTCGGGCATTGTGGGGGGTCTTGTTGGGGTTGGTGTTTCAGGGTTTAGGGCAGTGCAGTGGTGTTTGGGAGGTGTGGGGGTCGTGCTGGGGCTGGCGTTTCAGGGTTTAGGGTAGTGCAGGGGTGTTTGGGGAGTGTGGGGGATCGTGCTTGGGCTGGAGTTTCAGAGTTTAGGGCAGAGCAGTCGTGTGTGGGGAGAGTGGAGGGTGATGCTGGGGTTGGAGTTTCAGGGGTTAGGGCAGTGCAGTTGTGTTCGTGCAGTGTAGTGGGTCGTGCTGGGGGTGGTGTTTCAGGGTTTAGGGCAGTGCAGTGGTGTTCCGGCAGTGTAGGGGGTCGTGCAGGTGGTGGTGTTTCAGTGTTTATGACAGGCAAGTAGTGTTCTGGCAGTGTAGGGGGTCGTGCAGGGGGTGGTGTTTCAGGGTTCAGGGTAGTGCATCGGTGTTCGGGCAGTGTAGGAGGTCGTGCTGGTGCTGGTGTTTTAGTGTTTAGGAGAGAGCAGTGGTGTTCAGGCAGTGTAGGGGGCCGTGCTGGGGTGGTGATTCAGGGTTTAGGGCAGTGCAGTGGTGTTCGGGAAGTGTAGGGGGTCATGCTTGGGCTGGTGTTTCAGGGTATAGGGCATAGCAGTGGTGTTCAGGCAGTGTAGGGGGTCGTGCTGGGGCTGGTGTTTCAGGGTGTAGGGCAGTGCAGTGGTGTTCGGGCAGTGTAGGGGGTCGTGCTGGGGCTGGAGTTTCAGGGTGTAGGGCAGTGCAGTGGTGTTCGGGCATGGTATGGGGTCGTCCTGGGGCTGGTGTTTCAGGGTGTAGGGCAGTGCAGTGGTGTTCGGGCAGTGTAGGGGGTCGTGCTGGGGCTGGTGTTTCAGGGTGTTGGGCAGAGCAGTGGTGTTCGGGCAGTGTAGGGGATTGGTGCTGGGGCTGGTGTTTCAGGGTTTAGGGCAGTGCAGTGGTATTCAGGGAGTGTAGGAGGTCGTACTGGGGCTGGTGTTTCAGGGTTTAGTGCAGTGCAGTTGTGTTCGGGGAGTGTAGTGGGTCGTGCTGGGTCTGGTGTTTCAGGGTTTAGGGCAGTGCAGTGGTGTTTGGGCATGGTAGGGTGTCATGCTGGGGGTGGTGTTTCAGGGTTTAGGGCAGGGCAGTGTTGTTTGGGCAGTGTAGGGGGTCTTGCTGGGGGTGGTGTTTCAGGGTTTAGGGCAGTGGTGTTCGGGCATTGTGGGGGGTCTTGTTGGGGTTGGTGTTTCAGGGTTTAGGGCAGTGCAGTGGTGTTTGGGAGGTGTGGGGGTCGTGCTGGGGCTGGCGTTTCAGGGTTTAGGGTAGTGCAGTGGTGTTTGGGGAATCGTGCTTGGGCTGGAGTTTCAGAGTTTAGGGCAGAGCAGTCGTGTGTGGGGAGAGTGGAGGGTGATGCTGGGGTAGGAGTTTCAGGGGTTAGGGCAGTGCAGTTGTGTTCGTGCAGTGTAGTGGTTCGTGCTGGGGGTGGTGTTTCAGGGTTTAGGGCAGTGCAGTGGTGTTCCGGCAGTGTAGGGGGTCGTGCAGGTGGTGGTGTTTCAGTGTTTATGACAGGCAAGTAGTGTTCTGGCAGTGTAGGGGGTCGTGCAGGGGGTGGTGTTTCAGGGTTCAGGGTAGTGCATCGGTGTTCGGGCAGTGTAGGAGGTCGTGCTGGTGCTGGTGTTTTAGTGTTTAGGAGAGAGCAGTGGTGTTCAGGCAGTGTAGGGGGCCGTGCTGGGGTGGTGATTCAGGGTTTAGGGCAGTGCAGTGGTGTTCGGAAGTGTAGGGGGTCTTGCTCGGGGTGGTGTATCAAGGTTTAGGACAGTGGTGTTCAGGCAGTGTTGGGGGTCTTGCTAGGGGTGGTGTTTCAGGGATTAGGGGAGTGCAGTGGTGTTCGGGCTGTGTGGAGGGTCGTGCTGGGTGGTGGTGTTTCAGGGTTTAGGGCAGTGCAGTGGTGTTCGGGCAGTGAGGGGGATCGTGCTGGGGTTTCAGGGTTTTGGGCAGTGCAGTGGTGTTCGGGCAGTGTGGGGGGTCATGCTGGGGCAGGTGTTTCAGGGTGTAGGGCAGTGCAGTGGTGTTCGGGCAGTGTGGGGGTTGTTCTGAGGCTGGTGCTTCAGGGTTTAGGGCAGTGCAGTGGTGTTCGGGAAGTGAAGGGAGTCGTGCTGGGGCTGGTGTTTCAGGGTGTATGTCAGAGCAGTGGTGTTTGGGCAGTGTAGGGGTCGTGCTGGTGTTTCAGGGATTAGAAGAGAGCAGTGGTGTTCTGGCAGTGTAGGGGGTAGTGCAGGGAGTGGTGTTTCAGGGTTTAGGGCAGGGCAGTGGCGTTCCGGCAGTGAGGGAGGTCATGCTGGGGGTTAGTGTTTCAGGGTTTAGGGCAGTGCAGTGGTGTTCTGGCAGTTTGGGGGGTCGTGCTGGGGTGATGTTTCAGGGTTTAGGGCAGTGCAGTGGTGTTCGGGCAGTGTTGGGGGTCGTGCTGGGGGTGGTGTGTCAGCGTTTAGGGCAGTGCAGTGGTGTTCGGGCAGTGTTCGGGGTCATGCTGGTGCTCGTGTTTCAGGGTTTAGGGCAGTGCTGTGGTGTTCGGGCAGTGTAGAGGTCATGCTGGGGCTGATGTTTCAGGGTTTAGGGCAGTGCATTGGTGTTTGGGCAGTGTAGGGGGACGTGCTTGCGGTGGTGTTTCATGGTTTAGGGCAGAGCAGTGGTGTTCGATCAGAGTAGTGGGATGTGCTGGGGTGGTGTTTCAGGGTTTAGGGCAGAGCAGTGGTGTTTGGGCAGTGTAGGGGGTCGTGCTGGGGGTGCTGTTTCAGGGTTTAGAGCAGTGCAGTGGTGTTCGGGCAGTGTAGGGGTTCGTGCTGGGGCTGGTGTTTCAGGGTGTAGGGCATTGCAGTGGTGTTCCGGCAGTGTAGGGAGTCATGCTGGGGCTGATGTTTCAGGGTATAGGGCAGAGCAGTGGTGTTCAGGCAGTGTAGGGGGTTGTGCTGGGGCTGGTGTTTCAGGGTGTAGGGCAGTGCAGTGGTGTTCGGGCAGTGTAGTGGGTCGTGCTGGGGCTGGAGTTTCAGGGTGCAGGGCAGTGCAGTGGTGTTCGGGCATGGTATGGGGTCGTGCTGGGGCTGGTGTTTCAGGGTGTAGGGCAGTGCAGTGGTGTTCGGGCAGTGTAGTGGGTCATGCTGGGGCTGGTGTTTCAGGGTGTTGGGCAGTGCAGTGGTGTTCGGGCAGTGTAGGGGGTTTGTGCTGTTGCTGGTTGTAGGAAGGTGGATATCTGACTATGGTTACCCCCAAATTTTTGCCTAGTGTCTAGCTGGTTTTTCGACTTAGTTGGCCTGAGATCCTGCCATTCAGGCTCTCGGGCTATCTGCTCTCTCTGTAAAATGGACTCCATGTACCCTAGGTACATACCCAATTGGTTGGATCACCCTGTCAGCCCCTGTACCAGTGTACACTAGGTACCCAGGGCATTGGTGTACCCAAGGCCTGCCAAGGGCTGCAGCATGTATTATGCCACCCCAGGCTTGGCCTAACAATTTGACACAACTGGCTGATCACTCAGCTGGGGTAAGTTGGTGTAATCACCTCTTACTTAGGTGTAGTATACCTATACCTAACCTTAAATGGGACACCTGGTAACCTATAAGTCACTCCTATGGCAGGCCTTAACAATCCTGAAGGCAGAGTGCTTGGTTCCCTGTGAGATGGTGCTTTGGCATGAGCTGAGCCTGTCTGCAGTGGTCGGAACAACTTCCTTCTACTGTTTCCAGATATCGTCATACCATATACTCTTAAGTGCATTATGAACCTCGCGGTTAAATGCTAACTTTGGTTTGGCTTTATCAAAACATGTCGAGTAAGGTGTCATACGAATTGGAATACTAACCCCTCGCCAATTCTGGCGACGGGGTTAGCATTCCACCCTTCTAGAGGGACACGACATGTACAGTACCTGAAACCCGGGTAAAATCAGACATAGCCTCAGCTCCACAAAATGGATGCTGCCACCACAGACACAAGTCTGCCCTCCTGCTGCTGGGAGTCCTTCCAGCTTGGGAGGTGTGGACAAAGGGTTTCCTGCCAGGGGAGGTGCGTGCACCACCCCAGACAGGATTTTGTGTATTGGTCAGGTAGGGCTTGAAAGAAACCAGACATGCCTGTGGCTCACAAGGAGCCTCGGTGCATATGCCAGTTCAAACCGGTCCTGGGGCACACCAGTCCCGGGCCTGGGGCGAGCTGGACAAAGGATTGGGGGTGTAACCACCCCCCTTCCTGGTCCCACCCTTAGGGAGGGACCTAGCAGGTAGTCCGGCCCCTAGAATCCGAATAAAGGTAGGAGCTGTGTCCTAAGACTTGAGACATCCTGGAATCAACTTGAAACTAAGAAGAAGACGGGAACTTCGACATTCTGCTGCACAGAAGACTGAAGAAAATCTCCCCTGTGGTCAGGGAGTGACCACCTTGCTAACGCAAGCACCATCCAGCGAATCACCGTCTGCTTTGCCGCCGCCTCCCGCCGGAGCCCGAGCCCAGAGACTGACAAGACCTGGACCTCCAGACCTCTCACCGCCCGATCCACAGTCCCTGAAAAGAGGAGACCCGTGGAGGCACCGAGACACGTGGAGCCAGCCATCTTGGAACGACTACGACAAGCTGACAAGTGCAACAACCGAGGCTCCCTCCAAGTTGTGCTTTGGGTCCTGAGAAGCCCAACCCTCGAGCAGCATCTGCACCAAAGGTGAGCCCTCCAGCATCTCCACGATCTGCGTGGGGCCCTTCTGCATTTTGCCACTCGACGCGCCTAACCGGTTGCTGGCCCGCTGGCTAGTGGCCATCTTGGCGACGAAATCTACGACAAACACCGCTGGTCTGGTTGCTCCAGACTGGCCCTTGCTCCCCTCCAAAGGAGCAATCCCTTTGACCTTGCTGGTCAGAACCAACAGCTGATTTCCGAATCCTCCTGCAATTGCTTTTGCCAAGGCTTGTTTGCTTCGATCAAGTCGCCGACACCGCCGACAGCGAGAGCCCGCGTGGGACAGCTCGTGAGCCGACTCCTGGACGTCGTCGACCTTCAGGGACCACGTGGCTGCGGAGACAAGCTACCCCTCATCACCTGTTTGCACCCGACATCGCCTGGTACCCACCTGGTGCCACGCTGGTCACTGGCTAGTGACTGTGAACACTGTCCCCTCTGCTTACAGGTCTTCAACATCTCCGATCCACTCTTGGATCCACTGCATCTCTCCCGGACCGACCGCCTGCAGCATCTTTGTCTTCAAGCTCCACGGAACAGATAGAAGAAACCCGACGCACTTCGAGGCCTATGCACCCGCTTCCTGTGGGTGAGGTAAAGCTGGCACACCTGTGCCCAAGTGTAGTAATACATCTCTAGTGCCTGTGTTCCAAATCTTAAGTTCCTAGGTCATCCGGAAGATTCCTTTTGCAGTAACTTTGTACTTTTTACGCACCCATTGAAACCTATGGTAGCACGCGTGTGACTATTTGCTCTGCACACGCCACCCGTGGACCTCCTGGTCACTAACTGACGTTAGCTCCTTGTAGGCCCAGCGATTCTCGAGGCCCTAGGCCTTTTCCCTTTTCTGTTCGTGGTACTTATACCACTATTTTAGTATATGGTTTGAGTGGCCACCAGGGCCTATCCATATAAAGTGCAACTTCTGTGTATTCTGTGATAATCTTGTTTGACGATTTGTGCTCCTGTGCTCATAAAGAGACTAGGGGTTACTTTGATAAATAAATACATATATATTTTGAATATATATCTGTGTGGTGTCCTTTCATTGGTATAAAAGGGGGTTGCATTTGGTAAAACAGCTGGCTTAACACGCTTCACGAGTTTAGCCTCAAAGACTGCTTAGCCTACGCTACCACTAGGGCAGCTAGTCCGAAAAGGTTGACTTACAACCACACCATAAGGGTTGCTTGGCATGGTACAAGGTGATCACTTTAACTAGTGAGCATCATATACCAGGCCAACTTCTCACATTGGTGAGCAGCGGTTGGATTTGAGCTTGCTGTGTTTTACCATTGTAATCTCTTGGTTACCAATTGAAAGATCACATAGGTACCTGTAGGTACATATAAAACAAGATTAGATATACTTAAGTTCTACTGAACTTAGTTGTTGTAGAGCAAAGGGAGTAGCACACCCTGACTACAACTACTAGATAGGTTTAGTAGGTAAACCCAAGTGTAGGTAGATTGCAACACATCCACCCACACTTAAGAGCAATGGCCGGGGCAGAGGGGTCCACTGTACCCATCTCTGTTGAGAGTGACCCCCAGAGGGCACCATCCAGCTTTGCTACCCTTAATCAGAATGAGCTCAGGCATTTGGCAACTCTTAGAGGCCTTAAACAGCCCAAGAACCCAAACTCTGCTGAGCTCAGAGAGCTCTTACAGAATGATGAGAATCAGAGAGCACTCAAGAAAGCTTCCCAGTTAGCCCCCTTAGGGACAGGAACAGGAGGCCCCCCTTCTAAAGATGCCACTGAAGTACCCCTTCCCAATAGTCACCCCTTAGATGGGATGCCTACCACAGAGGATGAGAGTGAAAAGGATACTGACAGTAGTGAGGATGAAGGGAGAACTAGCCCAGTGCCAAGTATTATACTTGGCCCAGCTAAACCAAGGCTATTGGGGACTGACAGTGGGTTCAACCCACTGGATCTCCCCAGTGGACTTAACACAGGGCTTGGAAGGCAAAGGAATCGCTCAGGTGACTCCAATGCTTCCCATGGCTCTAGAGGCTCTCAAGGTCACTCCAGGAGAAGGATGACCACCCCTCAGAGGAGGGAACATGAGGCCAGAATGCAGGAAGCCCAGCTGAGGATCAGGAAGCAGGAGCTAGAAGTAGCCCTGATGGAAGAAAAACTGAGCAAGGCTAGGCAGCATAGAGAGAGTGGGTCTATACCCACTGGTGGCAGCAATGTCCCTAGGGACAAAGATAGGGTCTTTGACAATAGGAACCTGTCCAAGATTGTGCCCCCCTACAAAAGTGGGGATGACATCCACAAATGGATGACTGCTCTTGAGAGAGCCTGCAAAGTGCAGCAGGTTCCTGAAGACCAGTGGGCAGCAATCTTATGGCTCTCCTTTGAGGGGAGAGGCAGAGATAGACTCCTCACTGTTAGAGAAGAGGATGTCAGAAATTACAGAGTCCTGAAGAGTGTCCTAGTTGATGGGTTAGGCTTAACCACTGAACAGTACAGGTTAATGTTCAGAGACACCCAGAAGACACAGACTCAGGACTGGTCTGAATATGTGGAATGTGCCACTAAGGCTTTGGAGGGTTGGTTGCTGGGAAGTAAGGTGTCTGATTATACAGGATTGTACAATTTGATGATGAGAGAGCAGATTTTAAGTAATTGTCAAAACCAGCTTCTCCATCAACACCTGGTAGACTCAGATTTGACCTCTCCCCAAGAATTGGGAAAGAGGGCAGATAAATGGGTCAGGACCAGGATCAGGCCTAAAAACCAGGGTGGTGACCAAAAGAAAGATACCACCAAGCCTCAAGAGAAGGGTGGGGATAAAGAAAAAGAGAAACCTTCCTCAGGGCCCCAAAACTCCACACAGGGTGGTGGGTCCCAAGCTCCCTCCTCTACCACAGCTAAAAAGCCCTACTGCCATGAGTGTAAAACTCCTGGGCATTGGAAAACTGACAGCGGTTGCCCAAGGGCTAAAAACAAAACTGTTCCTCCAATTACTCCTGTCACACCACCTATTACTGTCAGCAGTAATCCCCCAGGTGGTGGGAGTGCCCCCAGAAATCTGGGTGGGTTTACTTGGGGAACACAGGGGGACCCTGGCTTAGCCAATTCCCCTACAGCAACCACTCTTGTCTGTGATGGTGGCATGGGGTTTGCCAACTTCACTGCCTGTCCCAACACTTTGGGTAGGTACAGACAGGAGCCCTACATCAATGGTACAAAAGCTGAGGCCTACAGAGACACTGGGGCTAGCATCACAATGGTGGCCCATTGGCTAGTTCCCTCTGAGCAGCTTTTGCCCGGTTTCTCCTACCAGGTGACTAACATTGATGGCAAACAGAACAGTCATCCCATGGCAGAGGTATGTCTCAGCTGGGGAGGGGTCACTGGCCCTAAAAGGGTAGCAGTGTCCCCAACCTTGCCTGTAGACTGCTTACTGGGGAATGACTTAGAACTCTCAGCTTGGGCTGGAGTTGAACAAGACACCCATTCTAAAATGGTAGGCCTTTCACAAAAGGGTAGGGGGGTTGTGCCATTCACAACCCCTGTCCAAATAGATTTCCTCCCTGAAAAGGTTGGAAGGGCAGTGGTAGCCACAGCCCAGGCACAGACAGACTTCCCTGTAGGGACTGGCAGAGCTGTGACAGTCACAGCTCAAACACAAACTGAGTGCCCCCCTGAAAAGGTTGGCAAGGCTGTAATGGTCTCAGCCTATACTCAGACTGACATAGGTGTAGTGAAGCCTGAAACAATGGATCACTCCACACAAACTGAGAGTAGTGGGGAGGAAGAAAAGTCTCCCTCTCCCCAGACATTAGGAAAAGGTCAGCCTCCTCAGGGATCTGACCTCACCCCTTGTGAAGGAACTGCCCCAGAGGTAGCCAGGCCTGGCCTGGCAGAGCCTCTGATGTCAGTGGCCCCTTCCAAGGTGGGATCCAGTCTGGTGCAGGTAGCCTGCCTCTCTCTACCCTGCCTCAGTCAGCCCAGGGCTGCAGAGGTCAGGGAGGCCAGTGGACCCCCAGAGGGCCCCTGTCCACAAGAACCCCCCCATCAAAAGAATGAGGATTGCCTGGCTAGTAGCCCTAGTCAGGTGATGGGTAAAAACATTCCTGAGGGATCTCCTTTACAGGTAGTTAGGGACCTCCCCCAGGGGGATTCTGTTGGGCACAGGCAAACATGGGACCTTAGGGCCCCAAACCTGACCTGTCCCTCCAGTAAGCCCACAAAAGGGACCCAGCCTCCAGCTTTAGGTAGCCAGAGGCTGACCCTGAGAGCACAGTGCAACTCAGTTAAAGAAAGAAAGGCATCCATGGTGGAGGATGATTGGAGGAAGCTGAGGCCTCACTTTGAGGACACTCACTTCAGTACTCCATCTCAACACCAGCCTTTTACTTTGCCAAGACACACCACAGGTAGAGATTCCCTATGGTGGAGACCCTCTGATACCCTTAGGGTGAGGGATTGCTTAGTGGACCATGAGACAGGGGGTAACCATGCCAGTGCTGGTTCCTCCTTATATGGCCACTTGGGCAATATAGGCTTACCTGGTCAAGGTCAGCCTTATCTCCCTTCGTTTGGGGGGGGGGTTGTGTAGGAAGGTGGATATCTGACTATGGTTACCCCCAAATTTTTGCCTAGTGTCTAGCTGGTTTTTCGACTTAGTTGGCCTGAGATCCTGCCATTCAGGCTCTCGGGCTATCTGCTCTCTCTGTAAAATGGACTCCATGTACCCTAGGTACATACCCAATTGGTTGGATCACCCTGTCAGCCCCTGTACCAGTGTACACTAGGTACCCAGGGCATTGGTGTACCCAAGGCCTGCCAAGGGCTGCAGCATGTATTATGCCACCCCAGGCTTGGCCTAACAATTTGACACAACTGGCTGATCACTCAGCTGGGGTAAGTTGGTGTAATCACCTCTTACTTAGGTGTAGTATACCTATACCTAACCTTAAATGGGACACCTGGTAACCTATAAGTCACTCCTATGGCAGGCCTTAACAATCCTGAAGGCAGAGTGCTTGGTTCCCTGTGAGATGGTGCTCTGGCATGAGCTGAGCCTGTCTGCAGTGGTCGGAACAACTTCCTTCTACTGTTTCCAGATATCGTCATACCATATACTCTTAAGTGCATTATGAACCTCGCGGTTAAATGCTAACTTTGGTTTGGCTTTATCAAAACATGTCGAGTAAGGTGTCATACGAATTGGAATACTAACCCCTCGCCAATTCTGGCGACGGGGTTAGCATTCCACCCTTCTAGAGGGACACGACATGTACAGTACCTGAAACCCGGGTAAAATCAGACATAGCCTCAGCTCCACAAAATGGATGCTGCCACCACAGACACAAGTCTGCCCTCCTGCTGCTGGGAGTCCTTCCAGCTTGGGAGGTGTGGACAAAGGGTTTCCTGCCAGGGGAGGTGCGTGCACCACCCCAGACAGGATTTTGTGTATTGGTCAGGTAGGGCTTGAAAGAAACCAGACATGCCTGTGGCTCACAAGGAGCCTCGGTGCATATGCCAGTTCAAACCGGTCCTGGGGCACACCAGTCCCGGGCCTGGGGCGAGCTGGACAAAGGATTGGGGGTGTAACCACCCCCCTTCCTGGTCCCACCCTTAGGGAGGGACCTAGCAGGTAGTCCGGCCCCTAGAATCCGAATAAAGGTAGGAGCTGTGTCCTAAGACTTGAGACATCCTGGAATCAACTTGAAACTAAGAAGAAGACGGGAACTTCGACATTCTGCTGCACAGAAGACTGAAGAAAATCTCCCCTGTGGTCAGGGAGTGACCACCTTGCTAACGCAAGCACCATCCAGCGAATCACCGTCTGCTTTGCCGCCGCCTCCCGCCGGAGCCCGAGCCCAGAGACTGACAAGACCTGGACCTCCAGACCTCTCACCGCCCGATCCACAGTCCCTGAAAAGAGGAGACCCGTGGAGGCACCGAGACACGTGGAGCCAGCCATCTTGGAACGACTACGACAAGCTGACAAGTGCAACAACCGAGGCTCCCTCCAAGTTGTGCTTTGGGTCCTGAGAAGCCCAACCCTCGAGCAGCATCTGCACCAAAGGTGAGCCCTCCAGCATCTCCACGATCTGCGTGGGGCCCTTCTGCATTTTGCCACTCGACGCGCCTAACCGGTTGCTGGCCCGCTGGCTAGTGGCCATCTTGGCGACGAAATCTACGACAAACACCGCTGGTCTGGTTGCTCCAGACTGGCCCTTGCTCCCCTCCAAAGGAGCAATCCCTCTGACCTTGCTGGTCAGAACCAACAGCTGATTTCCGAATCCTCCTGCAATTGCTTTTGCCAAGGCTTGTTTGCTTCGATCAAGTCGCCGACACCGCCGACAGCGAGAGCCCGCGTGGGACAGCTCGTGAGCCGACTCCTGGACGTCGTCGACCTTCAGGGACCACGTGGCTGCGGAGACAAGCTACCCCTCATCACCTGTTTGCACCCGACATCGCCTGGTACCCACCTGGTGCCACGCTGGTCACTGGCTAGTGACTGTGAACACTGTCCCCTCTGCTTACAGGTCTTCAACATCTCCGATCCACTCTTGGATCCACTGCATCTCTCCCGGACCGACCGCCTGCAGCATCTTTGTCTTCAAGCTCCACGGAACAGATAGAAGAAACCCGACGCACTTCGAGGCCTATGCACCCGCTTCCTGTGGGTGAGGTAAAGCTGGCACACCTGTGCCCAAGTGTAGTAATACATCTCTAGTGCCTGTGTTCCAAATCTTAAGTTCCTAGGTCATCCGGAAGATTCCTTTTGCAGTAACTTTGTACTTTTTACGCACCCATTGAAACCTATGGTAGCACGCGTGTGACTATTTGCTCTGCACACGCCACCCGTGGACCTCCTGGTCACTAACTGACGTTAGCTCCTTGTAGGCCCAGCGATTCTCGAGGCCCTAGGCCTTTTCCCTTTTCTGTTCGTGGTACTTATACCACTATTTTAGTATATGGTTTGAGTGGCCACCAGGGCCTATCCATATAAAGTGCAACTTCTGTGTATTCTGTGATAATCTTGTTTGACGATTTGTGCTCCTGTGCTCATAAAGAGACTAGGGGTTACTTTGATAAATAAATACATATATATTTTGAATATATATCTGTGTGGTGTCCTTTCATTGGTATAAAAGGGGGTTGCATTTGGTAAAACAGCTGGCTTAACACGCTTCACGAGTTTAGCCTCAAAGACTGCTTAGCCTACGCTACCACTAGGGCAGCTAGTCCGAAAAGGTTGACTTACAACCACACCATAAGGGTTGCTTGGCATGGTACAAGGTGATCACTTTAACTAGTGAGCATCATATACCAGGCCAACTTCTCACACTGGTGTTTCAGGGTTTGGGGCAGTGCAGTGGTATTCAGGGAGTGTAGGAGGTCGTGCTGGGGCTGGTGTTTCAGGGTTTAGTGCAGTGCAGTTGTGTTCGGGGAGTGTAGTGGGTCGTGCTGGGTCTGGTGTTTCAGGGTTTAGGGCAGTGCAGTGGTGTTTGGGCAGAGTAGGGTGTCATGCTGAGGGTGGTGTTTCAGGGTTTAGGGCAGGGCAGTGTTGTTTGGGCAGTGTAGGGGGTCTTCCTCGGGGTGGTGTTTCAGGGTTTAGGGCAGTGGTGTTCGGGCATTGTGGGGGGTCTTGTTGGGGTTGGTGTTTCAGGGTTTAGGGCAGTGCAGTGGTGTTTGGGAGGTGTGGGGGTCGTGCTGGGGCTGGCGTTTCAGGGTTTAGGGTAGTGCAGTGGTGTTTGGGGAGTGTGGGGGATCGTGCTTGGGCTGGAGTTTCAGAGTTTAGGGCAGAGCAGTCGTGTGTGGGGAGAGTGGAGGGTGATGCTGGGGTTGGAGTTTCAGGGGTTAGGGCAGTGCAGTTGTGTTCGTGCAGTGTAGTGGGTCGTGCTGGGGGTGGTGTTTCAGGGTTTAGGGCAGTGCAGTGGTGTTCCGGCAGTGTAGGGGGTTGTGCAGGTGGTGGTGTTTCAGTGTTTATGACAGGCAAGTAGTGTTCTGGCAGTGTAGGGGGTCGTGCAGGGGGTGGTGTTTCAGGGTTCAGGGTAGTGCATCGGTGTTCGGGCAGTGTAGGAGGTCGTGCTGGTGCTGGTGTTTTAGTGTTTAGGAGAGAGCAGTGGTGTTCAGGCAGTGTAGGGGGCCGTGCTGGGGTGGTGATTCAGGGTTTAGGGCAGTGCAGTGGTGTTCGGGAAGTGTAGGGGGTCATGCTTGGGCTGGTGTTTCAGGGTATAGGGCATAGCAGTGGTGTTCAGGCAGTGTAGGGGGTCGTGCTGGGGCTGGTGTTTCAGGGTGTAGGGCAGTGCAGTGGTGTTCGGGCAGTGTAGGGGGTCGTGCTGGGGCTGGAGTTTCAGGGTGTAGGGCAGTGCAGTGGTGTTCGGGCATGGTATGGGGTCGTCCTGGGGCTGGTGTTTCAGGGTGTAGGGCAGTGCAGTGGTGTTCGGGCAGTGTAGGGGGTCGTGCTGGGGCTGGTGTTTCAGGGTGTTGGGCAGAGCAGTGGTGTTCGGGCAGTGTAGGGGATTGGTGCTGGGGCTGGTGTTTCAGGGTTTAGGGCAGTGCAGTGGTATTCAGGGAGTGTAGGAGGTCGTACTGGGGCTGGTGTTTCAGGGTTTAGTGCAGTGCAGTTGTGTTCGGGGAGTGTAGTGGGTCGTGCTGGGTCTGGTGTTTCAGGGTTTAGGGCAGTGCAGTGGTGTTTGGGCATGGTAGGGTGTCATGCTGGGGGTGGTGTTTCAGGGTTTAGGGCAGGGCAGTGTTGTTTGGGCAGTGTAGGGGGTCTTGCTGGGGGTGGTGTTTCAGGGTTTAGGGCAGTGGTGTTCGGGCATTGTGGGGGGTCTTGTTGGGGTTGGTGTTTCAGGGTTTAGGGCAGTGCAGTGGTGTTTGGGAGGTGTGGGGGTCGTGCTGGGGCTGGCGTTTCAGGGTTTAGGGTAGTGCAGTGGTGTTTGGGGAATCGTGCTTGGGCTGGAGTTTCAGAGTTTAGGGCAGAGCAGTCGTGTGTGGGGAGAGTGGAGGGTGATGCTGGGGTTGGAGTTTCAGGAGTTAGGGCAGTGCAGTTGTGTTCGTGCAGTGTAGTGGGTCGTGCTGGGGGTGGTGTTTCAGGGTTTAGGGCAGTGCAGTGGTGTTCCGGCAGTGTAGGGGGTCGTGCAGGTGGTGGTGTTTCAGTGTTTATGACAGGCAAGTAGTGTTCTGGCAGTGTAGGGGTGTGAGAAGTTGGCCTGGTATATGCTGTTCACTAGTTCTAGTGACCACCTTGTACCATGCCAAGCAACCCTTATGGTGTGGTTGTAAGTCAACCTTTTTGGACTAGCTGCCCTAGTGGTAGCGTAGGCTAAGCAGTCTTTGAGGCTAAACTCGTGATGCGTGTTAAGCAAGCTGTTTTACCAATAGTAACCCCCTTTTATACCAATGAAAGGACACCACACAGATATATATTCAAAATATATATGTATTTATTTCTCAAAGTAACCCCTAGTCTCTTTATGAGCACAGGAGCACAAATCGTCAAACAAGATTATCACAGAATACACAGAAGTTGCACTTTATATGGATAGGCCCTGGTGGCCACTCGAACCATATACTAAAATAGTGGTATAAGTACCACGAACAGAAAAGGGAAAAGGCCTAGGGCCTCTAGAATCGCTGGGCCTACAAGGAGCTAACGTCAGTTAGTGACCAGGAGGTCCACGGGTGGCGTGTGCAGAGCAAATAGTCACACGCGGGCTCCCATAGGTTTCAATGGGTGCGTAAAAAGTACAAAGTTACTGCAAAAGGAATCTTCCGGATGACCTAGGAACTTAAGATTTGGAACACAGGCACTAGAGATGTATTACTACACATGGGCACCGGAGTGCCAGCTTTACCTCACCCACAGGAAGCGGGTGCATAGGCCTCAAAGTGCGTCGGGTTTCTTCTATCTGTTCCGTTGAGCCTGGGACAAAGATGCTGCAGGCGGTCGGTCGGGAAGAGATGCAGTGGGTCCAAGAGTGGATCGGAGATGTTGAAGACCTGTAAGCAGAGGGGACAGTGTTCACAGTCACTAGCCAGTGACCAGCGTGGCACCAGGTGGGTACCAGGCGATGTCGGGTGCAAACAGGTGATGAGGGGTAGCTTGTCTCCGCAGCCACGTGGTCCCTGAAGGTCGACGACGTCCAGGAGTCGGCTCACGAGCTGTCCCACGCAGGCTCTCGCTGTCGGCGGTGTCGGCGACTTGATCGAAGCAAACAAGCCTTGGCAAAAGCAATTGCAGGAGGATTCGGAAATCAGCTGTTGGTTCTGACCAGCAAGGTCAGAGGGATTGCTCCTTTGGAGGGGAGCAAGGGCCAGTCTGGAGCAACCAGACCAGCGGTGTTTGTTGTAGATTTCGTCGCCAAGATGGCCACTAGCCAGCGGGCCAGCAACCGGTTAGGCGCGTCGAGTGGCAAAATGCAGAAGGGCCCCACGCAGATCGTGGAGATGCTGGAGGGCTCACCTTTGGTGCAGATGCTGCTCGAGGGTTGGGCTTCTCAGGACCCAAAGCACAACTTGGAGGGAGCCTCGGTTGTTGCACTGGTCAGCTTGTCGTAGTCGTTCCAAGATGGCTGGCTCCACGTGTCTCGGTGCCTCCACGGGTCTCCTCTTTTCAGGGACTGTGGATCGGGCGGTGAGAGGTCTGGAGGTCCAGGTCTTGTCAGTCTCTGGGCTCGGGCTCCGGCGGGAGGCGGCGGCAAAGCAGACGGTGATTCGCTGGATGGTGCTTGCGTTAGCAAGGTGGTCACTCCCTGACCACAGGGGAGATTTTCTTCAGTCTTCTGTGCAGCAGAATGTCGAAGTTCCCGTCTTCTTCTTAGTTTCAAGTTGATTCCAGGATGTCTGAAGTCTTAGGACACAGCTCCTACCTTTAAGCGGATTCTAGGGGCCGGACTACCTGCTAGGTCCCTCCCTATGGGTGGGACCAGGAAGGGGGGTGGTTACACCCCCAATCCTTTGTCCAGCTCGCCCCAGGCCCGGGACTGGTGTGCCCCAGGACCGGTTTGAACTGGCATATGCACCGAGGCTCCTTGTGAGCCACAGGCATGTCTGGTTTCTTTCAAGCCCTACCTGACCAATACACAAAATCCTGTCTGGGGTGGTGCACGCACCTCCCCTGGCAGGAAACCCTTTGTCCACACCTCCCAAGCTGGAAGGACTCCCAGCAGCAGGAGGGCAGACTTGTGTCTGTGGTGGCAGCATCCATTTTGTGGAGCTGAGGCTATGTCTGATTTTACCCGGGTTTCAGGTACTGTACATGTCGTGTCCCTCTAGAAGGGTGGAATGCTAACCCCGTCGCCAGAATTGGCGAGGGGTTAGTATTCCAATTCGTATGACACCTTACTCGACATGTTTTGATAAAGCCAAACCAAAGATAGCATTTAACCGCGAGGTTCATAATGCACTTAAGAGTATATGGTATGACGATATCTGGAAACAGTAGAAGGAAGTTGTTCCGACCACTGCAGACAGGCTCAGCTCATGCCAGAGCACCATCTCACATGGAACCAAGCACTCTGCCTTCAGGATTGTTAAGGCCTGCCATAGGAGTGACTTAGAGGTTACCAGGTGTCCCATTTAAGGTTAGGTATAGGTATACTACACCTAAGTAAGAGGTGATTACACCAACTTACCCCAGCTGAGTGATCAGCCAGTTGTGTCAGATTGTTAGGCCAAGCCTGGGGTGGCATAATACATGCTGCAGCCCCTGGCAGGCCTTGGGTACACCAATGCCCTGGGTACCTAGTGTACACTGGTACAGGGGCTGACAGGGTGATCCACTTCCAATTGGTTATGCACCTAGGGTGCATAGTTTTAATTTAGTAGAGAGAACAGCAGGCTGGGGGTCTGATTGGCAGGCCCACAGCCTCAATATGTCAAAAACCAGTGAAGCAAAAAGCAAAAATTTGGGGTGACCATAGGATAGCAGACCCTACTCTCCTACACAACCCCCCCCCAAACGCTGGGACATTAAACTAGCCTTGACCAGTCTCGTCTTCATGTCCTAAGTGGAAGTACCTGGAGAGACCATCTGCATTCCCATGGTCAGTACCTGGCCGGTGCTCCACTGTAAAGTCCATCCCCTGTAGGGAAATGGACCACCTAAGCAGTTTGGGGTTTTCACCCTTCATCTGATTTAGCCACAAGAGGGGCTTATGGTCGGTCTGAATCTTGAAGTGAGTGCCAAACAAGTATGGCCTCAGCTTCTTCAGGGCCCACACCACAGCAAAGGCCTCCCTCTCAATAGCTGACCAATTCTTCTCTCTGGGGGTCAACCTTCTGCTAATAAAAGCAATGGGTTGGTCTTGACCATCTACATTAAGTTGTGACAGCACAGCTCCCACACCCAACTCAGAAGCATCTGTTTGGACAATAAACTCTTTGGAGTAGTCAGGACTTTTCAGGATAGGTGCAGAGCACATGGCCTCCTTCAGGTCATCAAATGCCTTTTGACAGCTTACTGTCCACTGAACCTTTTTGGGCATCTTCTTGGATGTCAGATCATTAAGAGGAGTCACAATGGACCCATAGTTCTTAACAAACTTCCTGTAATACCCAGTCAAGCCCAAGAAAGCTCGAACTTGAGTCTGGGTGGTTGGAGGGGACCAATCCTTGATGGACTGTATCTTACTCTCCAGTGGTTGAACTTGGCCCCCACCTACAAGGTGGCCCAAATACACAACCTTACTCTGCCCTATCTGGCACTTAGTAGCCTTGATAGTGAGGCCTGCCCTTTGCAGAGCCTCAAGAGCCTTCTTCAGGTGGATCAGGTGATCCTCCCAGGTGGAACTAAAGACAGCAATGTCATCAAGATATGCTGCGCAAAAGTCATCCAACCCAGTAAGGACTTGGTTCACCAGCCTTTGGAAGGTGGCAGGTGCATTCTTCAGACCAAAGGGCATCACCACAAACTGATAATGCCCACCTGGGGTTGAGAATGCTGTTTTGGCCTTAGACTCCTCAGCTAACCTGATTTGCCAATAGCCAGCTGTCAAGTCAAATGTGCTCAAAAACTTTGCAGAAGCTAGTTTGTCTATGAGCTCATCTGCCCTTGGAATAGGGTGTGCATCTGTCCTGGTGACAGCATTGAGTCCTCTGTAATCCACACAGAACCTCATCTCTCTCTTGCCATCTTTGGTGTGAGGTTTGGGGACCAGAACCACTGGGCTAGCCCAGGGGCTCTCTGAGGGTTCAATGACACCTAATTCCAGCATTTTATGTACCTCAGCCTTTATACAGTCCCTGACGTGGTCAGGTTGTCTGTAAAGTTTGTTCTTTACAGGCAGACTGTCACCAGTGTCCACAACATGGGTACACCAGTCAGTTTGACTAGGTATCAAGGAAAACATATGTGAAAATGATTGTAGAACCTGTCTACATTCAGTCTGCTGATGGGCAGTGAGGTTGCCTCCAAGGGTCACTCCTTCAACTGAGCCATCTTCAGGGTTCTGAGACAACAGGTCTGGGAGAGGGTCACTCTCTTCCTCCTGTCCCTCATCTGTAGCCATGAGCAAGCCCATGTCTGCCCTGTCAACATATGCTTTAAGCCTGTTAACATGGAGTACCCTGTGGGGACTCCTGGGAGTTCCTAGGTCGACCAAGTAGGTGACCTCTCCCTTCTTTTCCAGGATTGTATGGGGTCCAGACCATTTGTCTTGGAGTGCTGCTGGGGCCACCGGCTCCAACACCCATACCTTCTGTCCTGGCTGATACTCAACCAAGACAGCCTTTTGGTCATGCCAAGCTTTCTGTAAGGCCTGGCTTGCCTCAAGGTTTTTAGATGCCTTCTCCATATACTCAGCCATCCTGGAGCGGAGACCAAGTACATAGTCCACTATGTCTAGCTTAGGCTTTTTGAGAGGTAACTCCCATCCTTCCTTCACCAAACACAGTGGGCCTCTCACAGGGTGCCCAAACAACAATTCAAAGGGGCTGTAGCCAACTCCTTTTTGTGGGACCTCTCTGTAAGCAAACAGAAGGCAGGGTAGAAGGATATCCCATCTTCGCCTGAGCTTTTCAGGTAATCCTTTGATCATACCCTTTAGGGTCTTGTTGAATCTCTCAACAAGCCCATTGCATTGTGGGTGATAAGGGGTGGTGAACTTGTAGTTGACACCACATTCCTTCCACATAGCTGTCAAGTATCCTGACATAAAGTTGGTACCTCTGTCAGATACTACCTCCTTAGGAAACCCCACTCTGGAGAATACTCCCAGCAGGGCCCTGGCCACAACAGGAGCTGTAGTGGTCCTAAGGGGAATTGCCTCTGGATACCTGGTGGCATGATCCACTACCACCAGTATAAATCTGTGTCCAGATGCAGTGGGAGGATCCATGGGACCCACTATGTCTATTCCCACTCTTTCAAAGGGGACCCCCACCACAGGTAGTGGTATTAGGGGGGCCTTTGTTGTGCCACCTGATTTGCCACTGGCTTGGCAGGTAACACAGGAGCGACAAAACTCCTTTGTATCTTCATTCATATGAGGCCAGTGAAAGTGAGGGACAAGCCTGTCCCAAGTCTTGTTCTGGCCTAAGTGTCCTGCTAAAGGAATGTCATGGGCCAAGGTAAGAAGGAAGCCCCTAAATTGCAGAGGTATGACCAACCTCCTGGTTGCACCAGGCTTGGGGTCTCTAGCCTCTGAATAAAGGAGCCCTTCATCCCAATACACTTTATGGGTACCTTGAGCATTCCCAGCAGCCTCAGCAGCAGCCAGCTGTCTGAGGGGTTCAAGAGAGGGACAGGATAACTGAGCCTGCCTCAAGTCAGCCCTTGAAGGTCCCCCTGTCCCCAGAAACTCAACCTGATCAGGTTCAAGCTCTTCAGGGACAGTTCCTTCAGGGTCCTCTAGATCAGCTTCCTGGGAAGGCTGATCATCACTCTGAGGCAGGGGGGAAGGCACAGCCTTGACCCTCCTGTTCTTCTTCTTGGTAGGTGCTTGGTCCATTGTTCCAGGATCCAAGACCTGAGGTTCAGTGAGGCACTTTTTGGCCTGTGACCTGGTCACAGCAAGGACATGTGATGATATACCTAACATCTCTGCATGAGTCCTGTACTCCACTTCTGACCATAGAGAACTCTCTAGGTCATTGCCCAACAAACATTCTACTGGGAGGTCTGCACTAACCACAACCCTTTTGAGGCCAGTTACCCCTCCCCATGAGAAGTTAACAACTGCCACACTGTGTGAAGTAGTGGCATTGCTGGCATTGGTCACCAGGTAGTTCTCACCTGGTATGTACTGTCCAGGGTCCACAAAGCCTGGTGTCACCATAGTGACACTGGCACATGTGTCCCTGTAGGCTTGAGCCACTTTGTCATTAATTAAAGGAGTCTGTCTGTACTTGCCCAGGTTACTGGGGCTCACAGTCAGGGACAAATCAATGTCGCCATCACAGATCAAGACTGCCTGTGTAAGGGTTCTGTCTAAGTCAGAATCTCCTTCAGTTCCCATAGTGATTCCCACTACACCCTTTGTCTGGGGACCAACACTGCTAACAGTAGTACTGGGAGCAGGTGCCTTAGGGGCAACAGTGTTGGGGGCTCCACCCTTTTTGCAATCACTAGTCCAGTGAGTTGTATTTTTACAATGATTGCACCAGGGTTTCTTCTGACCTTCTTTCTTCTTCTTGGACTGTTGGGACCCACCCTCCTTAGCAGTAGTTTGGGGCCCTGTTGAAGACTTCTGGTCTTTAGGTTTCTGATCTCCACCCTTTTGGTCTGTCTTCTTCTGATCACCCCCTTGGCCCTGGTTCTGGTTCTTTTGCTTAACCCTGGTTCTGACCCATTTGTCTGCCTTCTTTCCCAATTCTTGGGGAGAGGTCAGATCAGAGTCAACCAAGTGTTGATGCAGTTGCTGGTTTTGACAGTTATTTAAAATCTGTTCTCTCATCATCAAATTATACAATCCTGTAAAATCAGATACCTTACTTCCCAGCAACCAACCCTCCAAAGCCTTAGTGGCACATTCAATGTATTCAGACCAGTCCTGAGTCTGTGTCTTTTGGGTGTCTCTGAACATTAACCTGTACTGCTCAGTGGTTAAGCCTAACCCATCAACTAGAACACTCTTCAGGACTCTGTAGTTTCTGACATCCTCTTCTCTAACAGTGAGGAGTCTGTCTCTGCCTCTTCCCTCAAAGGAGAGCCAGAGGATTGCTGCCCACTGGTCTTCAGGAACCTGCTGTACTTTGCAGGCCCTCTCAAGAGCAGTTATCCACTTGTGGATGTCATCCCCACTTTTGTAGGGGGGCACAACCTTAGACAGGTTTCTATTATCGAAAACCCTATCTTTGTCCTTAGGGACAATGCTGCCACCAGTGGGTATGGACCCACTCTCTTTATGCTGTCTAGCCTTGCTAAGTTTCTCTTCCATCAGGGCTACTTCTAGCTCCTGCTTCCTGATCCTCAGCTGGGCCTCTTGCATCTTGGCCTCATGTTCCCTCCTCTGAGGGGTGGTCATCCTTCTCCTGGAGTGACCTTGAGAGCCTCTAGAGCCATGGGAAGCATTGGAGTCACCTGAGCGATTCCTTTGCCTTCCCAGCCCTGTGTTAAGTCCACTGGGGAGATCCAGTGGGTTGAACCCACTGTCAGTCCCCAATAGCCTTGGTTTAGCTGGGCCAAGTATAACACTTGGCACTGGGCTAGTTCTCCCTTCATCCTCACTACTGTCAGTATCCTTTTCACTCTCATCCTCTGTGGTAGGCATCCCATCTAAGGGGTGACTATTGGGAAGGGGTACTTCAGTGGCATCTTTAGAAGGGGGGCCTCCTGTTCCTGTCCCTAAGGGGGCTAACTGGGAAGCTTTCTTGAGTGCTCTCTGATTCTCATCATTCTGTAAGAGCTCTCTGAGCTCAGCAGAGTTTGGGTTCTTGGGCTGTTTAAGGCCTCTAAGAGTTGCCAAATGCCTGAGCTCATTCTGATTAAGGGTAGCAAAGCTGGATGGTGCCCTCTGGGGGTCACTCTCAACAGAGATGGGTACAGTGGACCCCTCTGCCCCGGCCATTGCTCTTAAGTGTGGGTGGATGTGTTGCAATCTACCTACACTTGGGTTTACCTACTAAACCTATCTAGTAGTTGTAGTCAGGGTGTGCTACTCCCTTTGCTCTACAACAACTAAGTTCAGTAGAACTTATGTATATCTAATCTTGTTTTATATGTACCTACAGGTACCTATGTGATCTTTCAATTGGTAACCAAGAGATTACAATGGTAAAACACAGCAAGCTCAAATCCCACCGCTGCTCACCAATGTGAGAAGTTGGCCTGGTATATGCTGTTCACTAGTTCTAGTGACCACCTTGTACCATGCCAAGCAACCCTTATGGTGTGGTTGTAAGTCAACCTTTTTGGACTAGCTGCCCTAGTGGTAGCGTAGGCTAAGCAGTCTTTGAGGCTAAACTCGTGATGCGTGTTAAGCAAGCTGTTTTACCAATAGTAACCCCCTTTTATACCAATGAAAGGACACCACACAGATATATATTCAAAATATATATGTATTTATTTCTCAAAGTAACCCCTAGTCTCTTTATGAGCACAGGAGCACAAATCGTCAAACAAGATTATCACAGAATACACAGAAGTTGCACTTTATATGGATAGGCCCTGGTGGCCACTCGAACCATATACTAAAATAGTGGTATAAGTACCACGAACAGAAAAGGGAAAAGGCCTAGGGCCTCTAGAATCGCTGGGCCTACAAGGAGCTAACGTCAGTTAGTGACCAGGAGGTCCACGGGTGGCGTGTGCAGAGCAAATAGTCACACGCGGGCTCCCATAGGTTTCAATGGGTGCGTAAAAAGTACAAAGTTACTGCAAAAGGAATCTTCCGGATGACCTAGGAACTTAAGATTTGGAACACAGGCACTAGAGATGTATTACTACACATGGGCACCGGAGTGCCAGCTTTACCTCACCCACAGGAAGCGGGTGCATAGGCCTCAAAGTGCGTCGGGTTTCTTCTATCTGTTCCGTTGAGCCTGGGACAAAGATGCTGCAGGCGGTCGGTCGGGAAGAGATGCAGTGGGTCCAAGAGTGGATCGGAGATGTTGAAGACCTGTAAGCAGAGGGGACAGTGTTCACAGTCACTAGCCAGTGACCAGCGTGGCACCAGGTGGGTACCAGGCGATGTCGGGTGCAAACAGGTGATGAGGGGTAGCTTGTCTCCGCAGCCACGTGGTCCCTGAAGGTCGACGACGTCCAGGAGTCGGCTCACGAGCTGTCCCACGCAGGCTCTCGCTGTCGGCGGTGTCGGCGACTTGATCGAAGCAAACAAGCCTTGGCAAAAGCAATTGCAGGAGGATTCGGAAATCAGCTGTTGGTTCTGACCAGCAAGGTCAGAGGGATTGCTCCTTTGGAGGGGAGCAAGGGCCAGTCTGGAGCAACCAGACCAGCGGTGTTTGTCGTAGATTTCGTCGCCAAGATGGCCACTAGCCAGCGGGCCAGCAACCGGTTAGGCGCGTCGAGTGGCAAAATGCAGAAGGGCCCCACGCAGATCGTGGAGATGCTGGAGGGCTCACCTTTGGTGCAGATGCTGCTCGAGGGTTGGGCTTCTCAGGACCCAAAGCACAACTTGGAGGGAGCCTCGGTTGTTGCACTGGTCAGCTTGTCGTAGTCGTTCCAAGATGGCTGGCTCCACGTGTCTCGGTGCCTCCACGGGTCTCCTCTTTTCAGGGACTGTGGATCGGGCGGTGAGAGGTCTGGAGGTCCAGGTCTTGTCAGTCTCTGGGCTCGGGCTCCGGCGGGAGGCGGCGGCAAAGCAGACGGTGATTCGCTGGATGGTGCTTGCGTTAGCAAGGTGGTCACTCCCTGACCACAGGGGAGATTTTCTTCAGTCTTCTGTGCAGCAGAATGTCGAAGTTCCCGTCTTCTTCTTAGTTTCAAGTTGATTCCAGGATGTCTGAAGTCTTAGGACACAGCTCCTACCTTTAAGCGGATTCTAGGGGCCGGACTACCTGCTAGGTCCCTCCCTATGGGTGGGACCAGGAAGGGGGGTGGTTACACCCCCAATCCTTTGTCCAGCTCGCCCCAGGCCCGGGACTGGTGTGCCCCAGGACCGGTTTGAACTGGCATATGCACCGAGGCTCCTTGTGAGCCACAGGCATGTCTGGTTTCTTTCAAGCCCTACCTGACCAATACACAAAATCCTGTCTGGGGTGGTGCACGCACCTCCCCTGGCAGGAAACCCTTTGTCCACACCTCCCAAGCTGGAAGGACTCCCAGCAGCAGGAGGGCAGACTTGTGTCTGTGGTGGCAGCATCCATTTTGTGGAGCTGAGGCTATGTCTGATTTTACCCGGGTTTCAGGTACTGTACATGTCGTGTCCCTCTAGAAGGGTGGAATGCTAACCCCGTCGCCAGAATTGGCGAGGGGTTAGTATTCCAATTCGTATGACACCTTACTCGACATGTTTTGATAAAGCCAAACCAAAGATAGCATTTAACCGCGAGGTTCATAATGCACTTAAGAGTATATGGTATGACGATATCTGGAAACAGTAGAAGGAAGTTGTTCCGACCACTGCAGACAGGCTCAGCTCATGCCAGAGCACCATCTCACATGGAACCAAGCACTCTGCCTTCAGGATTGTTAAGGCCTGCCATAGGAGTGACTTAGAGGTTACCAGGTGTCCCATTTAAGGTTAGGTATAGGTATACTACACCTAAGTAAGAGGTGATTACACCAACTTACCCCAGCTGAGTGATCAGCCAGTTGTGTCAGATTGTTAGGCCAAGCCTGGGGTGGCATAATACATGCTGCAGCCCCTGGCAGGCCTTGGGTACACCAATGCCCTGGGTACCTAGTGTACACTGGTACAGGGGCTGACAGGGTGATCCACTTCCAATTGGTTATGCACCTAGGGTGCATAGTTTTAATTTAGTAGAGAGAACAGCAGGCTGGGGGTCTGATTGGCAGGCCCACAGCCTCAATATGTCAAAAACCAGTGAAGCAAAAAGCAAAAATTTGGGGTGACCATAGGATAGCAGACCCTACTCTCCTACAAGGGGGTCGTGCAGGGGGTGGTGTTTCAGGGTTCAGGGTAGTGCATCGGTGTTCGGGCAGTGTAGGAGGTCGTGCTGGTGCTGGTGTTTTAGTGTTTAGGAGAGAGCAGTGGTGTTCAGGCAGTGTAGGGGGCCGTGCTGGGGTGGTGATTCAGGGTTTAGGGCAGTGCAGTGGTGTTCGGAAGTGTAGGGGGTCATGCTTGGGCTGGTGTTTCAGGGTATAGGGCATAGCAGTGGTGTTCAGGCAGTGTAGGGGGTCGTGCTGGGGCTGGTGTTTCAGGGTGTAGGGCAGTGCAGTGGTGTTCGGGCAGTGTAGGGGGTCGTGCTGGGGCTGGAGTTTCAGGGTGTAGGGCAGTGCAGTGGTGTTCGGGCATGGTATGGGGTCGTCCTGGGGCTGGTGTTTCAGGGTGTAGGGCAGTGCAGTGGTGTTCGGGCAGTGTAGGGGGTCGTGCTGGGGCTGGTGTTTCAGGGTGTTGGGCAGAGCAGTGGTGTTCGGGCAGTGTAGGGGATTGGTGCTGGGGCTGGTGTTTCAGTGTTTAGGGCATGCAGTGGTATTCAGGGAGTGTAGGAGGTCGTACTGGGGCTGGTGTTTCAGGGTTTAGTGCAGTGCAGTTGTGTTCGGGGAGTGTAGTGGGTCGTGCTGGGTCTGGTGTTTCAGGGTTTAGGGCAGTGCAGTGGTGTTTGGGCATGGTAGGGTGTCATGCTGGGGGTGGTGTTTCAGGGTTTAGGGCAGGGCAGTGTTGTTTGGGCAGTGTAGGGGGTTTTGCTGGGGGTGGTGTTGGAGGTTTTAGGGCAGTGGTGTTCGGGCAGTGTGGGGGGTCTTGTTGGGGGTGGTGTTTCAGGGTTTAGGGCAGTGCAGTGGTGTTTGGGAGGTGTGGGGGTCATGCTGGGGCTGGTGTTTCAGGGTTTAGGGCAGGGCAGTGTTGTTTGGGCAGTGTAGGGGGTCTTGCTGGGGGTGGTGTTGGAGGTTTTAGGGCAGTGGTGTTCGGGCAGTGTGGGGGGTCTTGTTGGGGGTGGTGTTTCAGGGTTTAGGGCAGTGCAGTGGTGTTTGGGAGGTGTGGGGGGTCGTGCTGGGGCTGGTGTTTCAGAGTTTAGGGCAGAGCAGTCGTGTTTGGGGACTGTGGAGGGTGATGCTGGGGGTGGAGTTTCAGGGTTTAGGGCAGTGCAGTTGTGTACGTGCAGTGTAGTGGGTCATGTTGTGGGTGGTATTTCAGGGTTTAGGGCAGTGTAGGGGGTCGTGCAGGTTGTGGTGTTTCAGTGTTTATGACAGGCAAGTTGTGTTCGGGCAGTGTAGGGGGGTCGTGCTGGGGCTGGTGTTTCAGGGTGTAGGGCAGTGCAGTGGTATTTGGGCAGTGTAGGGGGTCGTGCTGGAACTGTTTTTTCAGGGTTTAGGGCGTTGCAGTGGTGTTATGGCAGTGTGCGAGGTCATGCTAGGGGTGGTGTTTCAGGGTTTAGGGCAGTGCAGTGGTGTTCGGGCAGTGTTCGGGGTCGTGCTGGTGCTCGTGTTTCAGGGTTTAGGGCAGTGCTTTGGTTTTCGGGCAGTGTAGAGGTCGTGCTCGGGCTGGTGTTTCAGGGTTTAGGGCAGCGCAGTGGTGTTCGGGCAGTGTAGAGGGACATGCTGGCGGTGGTGTTTCATCGTTTAGGGCAGAGCAGTGGTGTTCGGGCAGAGTAAGGTGATGTGCCGGGGGTGGTGTTTTAGGATTTAGGGCAGTGCAGTGGTGTTCGTGAAGTGTAGGGCGTTGTGCTGGGGCTGGTGTTTCAGGGTGTAGGGCAGTGTAGTGGTGTTCGGGCAATGTGGGGGGTCATGCTGGGGCTGGTGTTTCAGGGTGTAGGGCAGAGCAGTGGTGTTCGGGCAGTGTAGGGGGTCATGCTGGGTGTTAGAATCCGGGTTCGCTGGTTGGCACAGGTAGGTACTTGTGCCAAGCAGGGAACCTTTCCTTTGTTCAGGGTAAGGGGTTACACTCCAACAATAACCCCTGCTCACCCTCTAGGTAGCTTGGCGCAAGCAGACAAGGCTTATCTCAGAGCGTTTAGGTTAAGCATTTGTGAACACACACGGTAACTCAGTGACAACCCCACAAATGGACTCCACACTGGGATATAAAAAAATAGTACTATATATATATAGATTAGGCTTAGCACAAGATCAGATAACGTTTAAAAGGCCCACAATACTTATTAGAAAAAGAGTTCTTGGGTTTAGCGTAGTTTTAAAGTTCCGTGCGCTTCGTTCCTTTCTGTACGCTTCGTACGCGGTAAAGACTGCTTGGGAACGGGTCTCACATTCACTGCAGGTGCTTCAGGATGAAGCGTACCCCCTACGGTGCGAACAGGCACAGTACCTTTATCTTTGGTGAGTTCGTCACGGGTGCTGCGCTGACATCAAGTGCGATGTACGGTGCGTTGTCCTCCGGGTGCGGTGCGTACTACGGTACGTTGGACCTTGGGATTGCAGGGCTCCAGGGGACGGTGCGTAGGTACGGTGCTTTCAATGTTCGTCGCCTCGTTCACGCCGAACCATGAGATCGGCAATCTTGATTTGAAGTGCTGGACACAAGCGAACAGTACGCTCCGCTCATGGGAGACGTACGCGACTACCGTACGCACCACAGCCTTCCCAAAGCAGGGGAAAGGAGCGTACGCTGGGCAGTACGGTTTGTAAGGGATGGAAGCAAGTACGGATCGCAGTCCTTCCGTTACGGTGCCAGCTACGGTTCTTAGGGGCCTGTTAGTCGCATTGCTCAGGCCGGACGATACCTTCCTTTGTGGTGCGAGCTACGGCTCGTAGAGGGGCCTTAGTCTCTTTGTTCAGGCCGGACAGCTTGGTGCAGGCTTCCAGGGGGGGTATGCTTCGATCGTCGAGGCGTACACAGCAGTTCGCTTCAGGATTACGGGGAAAACGGTTCGTTTTCCAGTGCGCTCTCACGGCGGTGAAGTCCACTAGCCCTGGGACTTCGGTCAGGGGGCAAGCTCACTCACAAGCCCTTGGAGATCTTCAGCACAAGTCAAATAAAAGTTTCTTTGGTCTTTTCTTCCTCTTCTTCAGCAGCAAGGCAACCACTGCAGGCCAATCCCCCAGGTCAGGGACAGTACTCCTCCATGCAGCTTTCCCGGTTCCTTATCGTCGGACAGAGGTTTCTTCTTGGCAGGACAGGATCTAATTTTTTAGGAGCAGGGCTCCTATATTTATACGCCATTTCTTTTGTTCTTGCAGGCCAGGGGGGCCCTTGCCTAGTTCGGTCCGGTTTCTGAGCACTTTGTTGACATGATGCAGGCTTCTTCTTTCAGTGTGCAGGGCAGAGTCATCAGACGCTCCACAGGGGGTGGAGCCAGCATTGTGGTGGCAGAGCACAGCCCTATTCAGAGTCCAGGTGTACTCCTCCCACCTATCTATCTATCAATCTCTCTATTCACCACCAGGCTACCTAGCCCTGCCACTCTGGGATTCCCCGGCCCTGTCACTTACACAAGCCAGACAGCAGATACACATCAGCGCAGAGGCGGGCTGAAATGGTTAGGCAAGCAAAGGCCATCTTTCTAAAAGTGGCATTTGCAAACACAGAACATTAAAATAAACCTTGCTAACAGATGTATTTTATTATTCTGAGTTCAGGCATACTAAACTCGATTTTCTACCATGTTCCCTGAGTCTGTTAGGATCATAGGATGTAACAATTCTAACAGCCCATTCCGGCCTATGAGAACAGGGTACCCTTACAATAGTGAAAAATGGCCGTAATTCACTATTAGGACATGCCACGCACATCAGGGCTTGTCCTACCTTATGCTTACAATGCACCCTGCCCTTGGGCCTAACATAGGGGTGACTAACATGAAGTTAAGGGAAAGTTTAGGGACTGTCAAGTGGGTGCACTTGCCAGTCAGCATGACAGTACCAGACTGCACGCAGGTTCTGCAGTGGCAGACCTTAGACACACTTTACCAGGCCGCTTCAGTGGGTGGCACAACCAGTGCTGCAAGCCCACCAGCGGCATTTGTATTTACAAGCCCTGGGCACTCCTGGTGCACTTTACTTGGGTCTGACAGTAAACCAAATAAGCCAATCATTGAATCCAACCACCATATACATTTTAAATAGGGAGCACTTGCACTGTGGCACTGGTTGGAAGTGGCAAAGCGCTCTGAGCAGCTAACACCAGCAAAACACATGAGGCACAGCGATAAAAAGTGGAAGGGAGACTCACGCCAAGGTGCCAGGTCTAACACGTGTCCCCTCCAGCTGAAATGTGGGGAGAACTACCCTACCCCAGGGAGTTCCACATCACTAAGGCGGAAATATCTGGACAGACCGTCAGCATTGGCGTGATCTGTACCAGGGCGATGTTCCACCGTGAAATCCATTCCCTGTAGGGAAATGGACCACCTCAACAGCTTAGGATTCTCACCTCTCATATGCATCAACCATCTGAGGGGCCTGTGGTCTGTCTGAACCCGGAGGTGAGACCCAAACAGGTAGGGTCTTAGCTTCTTCAGTGCCCAGACCACAGCAAATGCCTCACGCTCAATAGCACTCCATCTCGGTTCCCGTGGAAGTAACCTCCTGCTAAGGAAGGCTACAGGTTGATCTAGGCCCTCTTCATTAATCTGTGAAAGAACAGCCCCCACACCATGCTCTGAAGCGTCTGTCTGAACAATAAACTCTTTGGAGAAGTTGGGAGCCAAGAGCACGGGCGCAGTGCACATAGCAGCTTTCAGGGCCTCAAAAGCTTTCTGACAGGTGTCAGTCCAAATCACTTTCCTGGGCTGCTTCCTAGAAGTCAGCGCTGTCAACGGGGCAACAATGTTGCCATACCCCTTGACAAACCTCCTGTAGTACCCGGTGAGACCTAGGAAGGCTCTCACCTCTGTCTCGGTTTTGGGTGACTCCCAATTCAGGATGGTTTCTAGCTTGGGTTGAAGGGGCGCCACTTGGCTCTCCCAACCTGGTGCCCCAAGTACACCACGGAACCCTGCCCGATCTGGCACTTACTCGCCTTGATCGTGAGGCCTGCCCTCCGCAGCGCCATCAACACTTCCCAGAGGTGGCGCAGGTGTTCCTCCCAAGTGGAGCTGAACACTGCGATGTCATCCAGGTAGGCAGCACTGAACGAATCCAGTTCAGCAAACACCAGGTTGACCAACCTCTGGAAGGTGGCAGGGGCATTCTTCATCCCAAAGGGCATAACCCGGAACTGGTAGTGCCCATCTGGGATGGAAAATGCTGACCTCTCTTTGGCCCCATCGGTCAAGGCGATCTGCCAGTACCCAGACGTTAAATCAAATGTGCTGAGGTAGTTGGCAGCCCCTAGCCGATCTATGAGCTCATCAGCTCTGGGGATGGGGTGTGCATCAGTCCTGGTGACTGAATTGAGTCCTCTGTAGTCCACACAGAACCGGAGTTCGGGTGTGGCTCCCGGCGCTGCAGCCTTTGGGACCAAGACCACTGGGCTGGCCCAAGGACTGCTGGAGTACTCAATTACCCCGAGTGCAAACATCTTGGAGACCTCCTCCTTAATGCATGCCCTCACCCTGTCAGTTACCCTGTAGGCCTTGTGCCTCACAGGTGTGCTATCCCCAGTGTCCACATCATGGACGCACTAATCAGTGACACCGGGAACCAGGGAAAACAGATCAGAAAATTGTCCATTCTGTTGCTCAGGGGTCAGGGTGGAAGAGAGGATGACACCATCCACTGACCCATCTTGCTCTTGGGCTGACAGGAGGTACGGAAGAGGCTCGGTCTCCTCTTCCATCCCAGCATCTGTTGCCAAGAGCATGCCCACTTGGGACCTCTCCAAGTGGGGCTTGAGGTGGTTGACATGAAGGACCCTTAAGGGGTTCCTTGGAGACCGCAAGTCCACCAAATAGGTAACAGGACTCTTGCGCTCCACAACCTCAAAGGGACCGGTCCACTTATCCTGGAGCGCACAAGGCTCCACGGAGGCCAAGACCCACACCTTCTGTCCAGGCTGAAGCTCTACCAGAGTGGCATTCTGGTCGTACCACCGCTTCATCTCCTCCTGGCTGGCTTCCAGATTTGCCTCAGCAAGTTGCCTGAATCACCTAGTCTGATTCCTGAAGGCCGGCATGTAGCTATATACATTCTGGGGAGGTTTCCTGGGAGATTGCTCCCAGCCTTCCTTGACCAGACTTAGAGGTCCTCTCACTGGGTGGCCATACAGGAGCTCAAAGGGGCTGAACCCTAGAGACTTCTGTGGCACCTCACGGTACGCAAAGAGAAGGCATGGCAAGAGGACGACCCACTTACGCCTCATGGGTTCTTCCAGACCCATTATCATGCCCTTGAGGGTCCGGTTGAATCTCTCAACCAACCCGTTTACTTGGGGTTGGTAAGGTGTGGTGAACTTGTAGGTTACACCACACTCTTGCCAAAGGGATTTCATATACTTGCATATGAAATTGGTACTCCGGTCAGACACCACATCTAGAGGGAATCCCACTCTGGAGAAAATTCCCATTAGTGCACGTCCCACCACGGGGGCCGTCACTGTCCTCAGAGGGATGGCTTCCGGGTATCGGGTGGCATGGTCAACCAGAACCAGGATAAACCTGTTGCCCATGGCTGTCCTGGGTTCCAGTGGCCCCACAATGTCAATCCCCACAAGCTTGAATGGGGTACCGACCACAGGGAATGGCTGGAGAGGAGCCTTCTGCTTCCTCCCACTCTTTCCACTTGCCTGGCAAGTCTGACAGGTCCTGCAGTGAGTATCTGAACTCCTGCGCATTTGAGGCCAATAAAAGTGGGTGACAAGCCTTTCAAAGGTCATGTCCTGCCCCAAATGTCCTGCCAATGGCACATCGTGAGCCAGCCCCAGTAAGAAGGCTCTGAAGCTCTGGGGTACCACCAGCGCAGGGGCTGACCCAGGCTCAGCAACCTTAGGCTCTGTATATAGGAGGTAGTTCTCCCAGTAAATGAAATGTGACCCAGACTGATCACCTGCGGCCTGGTCTGCAGCCTGCTGCCACATACCCACGAGAGAAGGGCATTCTTTCTGTGCCTTACAAAAGTCCTCCCTGGAGGGGCCTCCTTCTTGCTGCCAATGGGTCAGCTCAGGCAGGTCCCCCAGTTCAGTTATCTGTTCCCCGGTAGGCTCCAGGGCATCCCCCTCAAGGTCTGCTTCCTCCTGGGCCGTGGGAACTTCAGGGGCCGGTTTCCCGCGCCCCTGGCCTCTTCTCTCTAAGGCCGGGTTTCCTGGGCCTCCCTCTCAGGCTCCAGGACCTCTTTAGCACCTCTACTTGCTGCCATGGACCGTGTGGTGACACACGCCCAATCCGGCATACCCAACATCTCCAGGTGAGCACTCCGCTTCACCTTAGCCCAAGGTGAGCTCTCCAAATCGTTCACTAACAGACAGTCTACCGGCATGGCGGGCCTCACAGCTACCTGAAGAGTACCAGAGACCCCCCCCACTCAAAGGGAACCTGAGCCACCTTGAAGTGACTCTCTGTGTTGTCAGCCCAACAACTGGATAGAATGTTCCTGGGACAACCTGCTCTTGAGACACCAGGTGACACTTGACAGCTGTCACACTGGCTGTTGTATCTCTCAGAGCTTCCACCCTACGGCCATTAATGGTCACCCACTGCCTGTATTTCTTAGTGTTATCAGGCAGTTGGGTTTGGGGGACCATCTCACAGTCTCCTAATGAGAAAAGGGACATCTCTGCGGGACCCCACCCACCTTGGACTGCCATCTCCTCCCCCAAGGCTACACTAGCCATCTGCCGGGGTGGAGCACCAGTGGGTGCTGGTTTACCAAACAAAGGACACTTTAAATCGGAGGCATAATGCCCTATGGTACCACACTTGTAACAATTTATGGGCCCCTTTTGAACAGGTGGACCTGTCGGGGCCCCGGTCGGTTTCTGGGGTGGGGGAGGCTGAGAACCTTTCCCTTGGTTCCCTTGGGGATTACTTTGGGACCTTTTTGGGAACTCCCTCTGGTTACCCCTGTCCCCCCCCACTCTTCTGCTGGGGACCCTGCCCACCTTTGGCGGAATCTCCCACGTGACCCTTGTGGACCCTGGTGCTGACCCAGCGGTCCGCCTCCTCATCAAGCTTTCTAGGGTTAGTCAGCCTACTATCAATCAGGTGCTGGAGTAGCTCAGGAAAACAATTACTGGACAAGTGCTCCCATGCCATTAAATCAAGAAGCCCTTGAAAATCATCAACCTTGTTACCCTTCACCCAACCATCCAGTGCTCTGCAAAAAAAAGTTACATACTCAACATACGTACTGTTTGGAATCTTTGTGCAACCCCTGAACCTTTGCCTATACAACTCAGGGGTCAACCCATACCTAGTCATCAAAGCTGCCTTCATATGGGGATAAGAATTATAATCATCTGAAGGCAAATCTAGCAGTGTGTCTCGCCCCTCACTAAGGAACCGTTCCCACAACCCCGCTCCCCAATCCTTCTCAGGGACCCGGTGGGAAGACATGGCTACCTCATAGTCTTTGAACCACTGCCCTATGTCATCATTTAAAAAAAAAAAAATTTTACTACATCTTTTGGTATGTACACCCTTGATTCTACCTGCACTTACGGTGTGCTGCCACCAGAGGGAGTAGACTCTAAACTTTTAGCTTTTAGATCTAATTCCCTCAACTTCATTTCATGCTCCATTTGGATTCTTCTCTCTTCCAGAGCCAGCGTTTTGCTTTCCAGCTCCAGATGCCCATTCAATTTAAGTTTTGCCATTTCCATTTCATGCATCCTGGTTTCTTTCCTGTCTGCCAACTCTTCTGGCGACAGGCCTCTGTCAAAACTATGGACGCTTCCTGCTGGTTCAATTATTTCTGCCTCCTCATGTGATCTTGACTCAATCCAGGCCCTCAGCGACTTGAGTAGATCTGCCTTGAGCTTACATCCAACAATGGGGACTTTGAACTTTTTACAGAAGCCCTTCAGCCGGGCCTTTGTGTAGCTCTCTAGTCTCTCCTTTTCCCATTCAATATCTTCAATTTCAGAGACTACAGATGCTGCTCTCTCCACAACGACTGAACCAGGCATGATTTCTTAGAAAATGGCGATTTCAAGCAAAACAAAAATTAAAAAAGTATGTGGTTGCGCTATTGGTCTGCCTTCACTATGTGGCGTTAACCAATCACTGTATATGTATCACAAATGCAAATTCAGAATCCTCACCGCTGATCACCAATGTTAGAATCCGGGTTCTCTGGTTGGCACAGGTAGGTACTTGTGTCAAGCAGGGAACATTTCCTCTGGTCAGGGTAAGGGGTTACACTCCAACAATAACCCCTGCTCACCCTCTAGGTAGCTTGGCGCGAGCAGACATGGCCTATCTCAGAGCGTTTCGGTTAAGCATTTGTGAACACACACACAGTAACTCAGTGACAACCCCAAAAATGGACTACACACTGGGATATAAAAAAAATTGTACTTTATATATATAGATTAGGCTTAGCACAAGACCAGATAACGTTTAAACGGCCCACAATACTTATTAGAAAAAGAGTTCTTGGGTTTAGCGTAGTTTTAAAGTTCTGTGCGCTTCGTTCCTTTCCGTACGCTTCGTGCGCGGTAAAAACTGCTTGGGAATGGGTCTCACATGCACTGCAGGTGCTTCGGGATGAAGCGTACACACTACGGTGCGAACAGGCACAGTACCTTTATCTTTTAGTGAGTTCTTAACGGGTGCTGCGCTGACATCAAGCGCGATGTACCGTGAGTTGTCCTCCGGGTGCGGTGCGTACTACGGTACGTTGGACCTTGGGATTGCAGGGCTCCAGGGTACGGTGCGTAGGTACGGTGCTTTCAATGTTCGTTGCGGCGTTCGCGCCGTACCATGAGATCGGCGTTCTTGATTTGAAGTGCTGGACACAAGCGAACAGTACGCTCCGCTCACAGGAGACGTACGTGACTACCGTACGCACCGCAGCCTTCCCAAAGCAGGGGAAAGGAGCGTACGCTGGGCAGTACGGTTCGTAGGGGATGGAAGAAACTACGGATCACAGTCCTTCCATTACGGTGCGAGCTACGGCTCGTAGGGGCCTGTTAGTCGTGTTGCTCAGGCCGGACGATACCTTCCTTTGCGGTGCGAGCTACGGCTCGTAGAGGGGCTTTAGTCACTTTGTTCGGGCCAGACAGCTTGGTGCCGGCTTCCAGGGGGGGTACGCTTCGATCGTCGAGGCGTACACAGCAGTTCGCTTCAGGATTACGAGGAAAACGGTCCATTTTTCGGTGCGCTCTCACGGCGGTGAAGTCCACTGGTCCTGGGACTTCGTTCAGGGGGCAAGCTCACTCACAAGCCCTTGGAGATCTTCAGCACAAGTCAAATAAAAGGTTCTTTGGTCTTTTCTTCCTCTTCTTCAGCAGCAAGGCAACCACTGCAGGCCAATCCCCCAGGTCAGGGACAGTACTCCTCCATGCAGCTTTCCCGGTTCCTTCTCGTAGGACAGAGGTTTCTTGGCAGGACAGGATCTAATTTCTTAGGAGCAGGGCTCCTACATTTATACGCCATCTCTTTTGTTCTTGCAGGCCAGGGGGGCCCTTGCCTAGTTCGGTCTGGTTTCTGAGCACTTTGTTGACATGATGCAGGCTTCCTCTTTCAGTGTGCAGGGCAGAGTCATCAGACGCTCCACAGGGGGTGGAGCCAGCATTGTGGTGGCAGAGCACAGCCCTATTCAGAGTCCATGTGTACTCCTCCTACCCATCTATATGTCAATCTCTTCATTCACCACCAGGCTACTGCTGGACTTGGCCCTTCTGGCAGGTCCACCCCTAAACTTTTTGCGAGTATATTAGCTCTTTTCCTATGGAGGACTAGTGGTTTTAGGCCTCTAGGCGCTTTCACACTGTGTCCCAGTGGAAAGCGTGTGCGCTCTGTGTATGGTTTAGTTAGACTGACCTGCCCTCCCATCGGAATGCATGGGGGAATGTATGTGTCCCTGGTAGTTCCTGATGCATGGGGAGTGCAGGTGCGAGTTTGGTATGTGCGGACTTGTGTGATGAAATGCTGCACGATGATGTGTGCGGTGTCCATGTAGCTAGTATGGAAGTGCCACTTCTAGACGCTGGCATAAATGTGCAGAGACTGCCTGGTGCATGATTGACTGGCTGAGGTCAGGTGATGGGCTAGGGAATCCCCAGAGTCAGGAGGAGTCGCCCAGTGGTGAATGGGGAGATCAGCAGCCAGATGGGTGGGAGGAGTACACCTAGGACCTGAATAGGGCTGGGCTTTCCCCACACAATGCAGCTCCGCCCCCTGTGGTGCGACTGATGACCCTGGCCTGCTCTGTGAATAGGGAGAGGGGCTGAGCAAAACAAAGTGCTCAGGAACCAGTTGTAACTGGTTCGCCCCTTCCCTGCACCTTGAGACAATGGAAACCTATGTATAAAAAGGGGCTGTGACCCCATGTGTGGGTTCTGTTGTGCCTGTGTTCTTGAGGGGACACTCTGCCAGGAGGAACCGCCGCGGGACCCAGCTGCTGTTTCCTGTGGGTCCCTGCGTGCTGGCCTGCCTGGCTGCGCCTTGCTGGGGTCCCCCCCCAGCACCAAAGATCCTCTGACTCTGCCTTCCTGGGGACTTTGTGGGACCTAGCGCCTGGGAGCGCTTTTGGGCAGACTTGGAGGAACAGCGCTTCTGTTTCCCCTGCAGCCTGGAGCTGCGATCCTTTTAAAAAGGGAATCCCCGGCATGGAGGATTCCCCCGCATTTCTAATTGTTTTCGGCAGGAGCCAACCCCGCCGTTGTATTCCTGGTCGCGGGTGCCACCCCGCATTGCCGTGATTGTTGGCGGGTGCCCACCCCGCTTATTTATGTATATTTGCTTGGAAACGCATAGCGGGTGCCCACCCCGCTTATTCACGTATATTTTTGTTAGAATCCGGGGTCTCTGGTTGGCGCAGGTATGCACTTGCGACAAGCAGAGACCCTTTCCTCTAAGTCAGGACGAAGGATTACTCTGCGAAAATAACCCCTGCTCACGATCTATGTAACATGGCGCGAGCAGTCAGGCTAGATTCCAGAGGGCATTAGGTTAAGCGTTCAAGATATCCCACACAATAATCACCACCCCACCACACAGAGACACAAGACTGTATTTATGCAAAAATAAAGTTCTTTATATAAAAGATTTCTTCAAACAGGCTGGTTAAAATACAGTTCTTCACTTAAATAATGTTCCAGTTACTTTTAAATGCTTTCAGGCAGTCCACAGTTCCTAAAATGGCAGAATTCTACGTAAAATAGCTTCTTTAGAGGTTCTGTGCGGTTCGTAGCGCCTTGCGTACGCTTCGTACAGGGTTTTGGACGTCACTTGCCGTTTCTCACGCTACTCGCGTGAGCACGCGTACTTGGGACGTGAACCATATGGACCGTACCTTCGTTGGTACGCGTCGTACACGTCCGGTACGCCTCTTGCCGAACCTCACGCTTCTCGCGTGAGCAACGTGGTATACTTTCAATGCAATACGGCTCGTACTTCTCCAGAGCGCTTCGGACAGCTGGTACGATGGTTGCCAAAGCTCCCGCCTTACGCGTGAACAGCGTAGCGGGTCTCCAAAGTCAGTACGGTGCGAACAAAGCCACGGACGGGTCGCAGTCCAGCGCGCTCTTACACAGTACCTTAATTCTTGTACCAGGACGATCGCAGCAGCTTCAGGGGTCCCTGCAGGAGCGTCCCACGTCGCGTTGTCGTCCCTCTGTGATAGTGGGCGGCGGTGCTTCGTGGGGTGCTTCAGGACGGTCTCGGCCACACGATCACGGGCAGAAGCAGGAGGGGCAGCTTGGGGGCAATCTCTTCAGCGCGTCGCGCTGTCAGCTTCACGTAGGGGACACACAGTGCGTCGCAGGTCTTCACAGGAGCTTCTACGGCCAGGGGGGTCACAGAGGTTCGGCGGTCAGAGCCTAACCAGTCTCTTCTTTGCAGTGCGAGCTACGGCTCGGGGGGCAGATGCTTGCGGTGCTTGGACCCAGTAGACAGGTCTTTGCGGTGCTCGCAGTAGCCCCGGTGGCAGATGTCGCGGTGCTCAGATGAGGGGCACACAGGTCCTCAGGGGTCAGCGTCACAGGATCGCCTCCAGCAGCTTCTCCTCTTCTTGGGGTAAGGTAGCGCCCACTGTTCCTGGGGCGCAGTTCAGGGGGCAAGTTCACCAGCAAGCCTTTGGAGATTGTTCAAAGCACAAGTTGATTTAAAAGTCTTTTCCTTTAGTCTTTTCCTCTCCTTCTTGCAGCAAGGCACCCACCACAGGCCAGTCTCCCAGGTCAGAGACGGTAGTCCTCCATGCAGCTTTCCCAGGTCCTTCTCTTCAGGCAGAGGTTTGTCTTGGCGTAAACAGGATCTGAGTTCTCAGGAGCAGAGCTCCTTCTTTTATAGCACAATTCTTTTGTTCTTTGTCGCCAGGGGGCCTGGGCCTGGCTCAGTCCAGTTCTGGAGCACTTTGTTGTGGTGACTCTGCTCTTTCCTTTCAGCAGCAGGGCAGAGACATCAGCCGCTCCACAGGGGGCGGAGCCGGCATTGTGGTGGCAGAGCACAGGTCTATTCAGAGTCAAAGATGTACTCCTCCCACCCATCCTGGTGTAATCTCTCTCCCCAGCACCTGGCAGCCAGCCTGTATCCTGGAATTCCCCAGCCCTGCTCCTTTACTGTTACTAGGCAGAACACACACACACAGCAGAGGTGGACTGAAATGGCCAGGTCAGTAAATACTAACTTTCTAAAAGTAGTATTTACAAACACAGGATATTAAAATAAACTTTACTAAAAGAAGTATTTTATTATTCTGAGTTCAGGCATACTAAACTTGACTTTCTACCATGCTCTCTGAGTCCACTGGGATTACAGCGTGTAGTAATTCCAGCAGCCCATTCTGGCCTATGGCGAGCAGGTAGCCTTCAATAGTGAAAAACTATTAGGACATGCCACACACATCAGGGCATGTCCTACATTATACCTACAATGCACCCTACCCTTGGGCTTACCAGAGGGGTGGCTAATATGTAGTTAAGTGAAGGTTTGGGGACTGGCAAGTAGGTGCACTTGCGCAATCAGCGCGACAGTACCAGACCGCGCGCAGGTTCTGCAGTGGCAGACCCTAGACACATTTTACTAGGCCGCTTCTGTGGGTGGCACAACCAGTGCTGCAAGCCCACCAGCAGCATTTGTATTTACAAGCCCTGGCACTCCTGGTGCACTTTACTAGGGGCTGATAGTAAACCAAATAAGCCAAACATGGACACCAATCAATGTATACACTTTTCCATAAGGGAGAGCATATGCACCTTAGCACTGATCAGCAGTGGTAAGGTGCCCAGAGTCATAAAACAGCCAACACCAGGTCAGAAAAAATACAGGAGGAAGGCAAAAAGTTTAGGGATGACCCTGCAAAAAGGGCCAAGTACAACACAACCCCCTTCCAGCCAAAACGCAGAGTAGACCAATCACCACCGTGATGGTCTTCCCTGCTTGGGGCGATAGAACAAGGACCTGGCCCGCAACTGCAGGGGCAGACTCCAGTTCCACGCCAATCTGAACCTATTGGACTCCCTCTGTCCATACTCTCTGGGCCCACCAAGCCAATCCATGGGGAACCCTTCTCCTCACCTGTGGACACCACCTGTGCAGCACCTAACCTTAACTGGCCCACAGGTTTGTCCCAACAGACAGACAGCAAAATGCTACAGTGGCCACTGACAGTAGTCAGGGATGAGACCCAGGCCGTATGCCTCTCAGGGCTCTCAAACCTCTGTGGCGCCAGGGAGTGGAGGGCAGTAGCCCCAGGTGCTTGGCACCCTTTGTCCATTCTTCCCCTTGTCAGGCCAGGTATGACATCCTGGCACTGACCCACCAGCCCCAGGACTGTACCCGGTGGCTGGACTAAAGACTGGGGTGACCTCTCCCACACCCGGTCCTCCTCCTTGGGGCTCTGTACCCTCCCACCTGGAGTGGTACCCCCTTCCAGACTTGCCAGGGCACCTGGGGCAGGTGTCCTGCGCAATTCGCCCACCAGTTCAGGGGTTCTATCCTGCAACTGGGCATCCAGGTCAGGGGGGACACCCTGAACCTGGCCCTCCAACCTAGGGTCTAAACCCTTCAGTTGAGCCGGGGTCAGAGGCGAGGACTCCCTCACTCTGCACCCCCTTCCAGAGTACTGCCCACTCCCAACTGGCGTGGTACCCCTAGAAGCAACATGGGTCAGGACACTGATTACAGTTGTCCCACCCTCCAGGTCAGACAACACCTGAACCTGGCTTCCCAACCCTGGGACCAACCCATGCGGTTGAACGCTCGCCTGGCGCACCAGGACTTCCCAGGGAGCACGCATGCCCCCCCTGAGGGTGACACATAACTCATGTGTCGTGTGACAGTCTGCCTGGCGCAGATCTTCCGACCCCTGTCCATCTGACAGTGCATGAAGATCCCCCAGGACAGAAGTGGTGTCACCATGGTCATTCATTGGTGACGCAGCCCTTCTGGCCGGCCCCTGACCCACTGGTTTTTCCACTGGGGACTCTTTCCCCCTCTCACCCCTCAATCTGGACTTCTGCACCCTCCCAACTGGAGCGGTACTGCCAGACACCAGAACTGAGGGAGGCCTGCTTACAGACACTCCCCGTTCACCAGACACTAGGGGATCCCGCACAACGGGCAGCCCCTCAGGACAGACTAGGCTCCCCACCTTGTGTTCCCTTAAAGAACCACCCAGGCTCTGAGACTGAGGTCGGGCACTACTGGGACATAACCCATTCTCACTCCTTCCCCTTAAAGACAGGATGTGAGGCCCTACACCCCTCTCACTACTTTCTCAATGCTGTTTGGGCCAGGCATGACTCCAAACACAAGGGATCTTCTTTATTGGCAAGCGAAGGTAAAATTGTTAAGTTCTGTGGCTCAAGCTACTGGACTGTCCTCACTGTGCAATGGTTAGTAATCACTGCACAGACACCAAGAACGCAAATCCGTAAATCCCACCGCTGCCACCAATGTTAGAATCCGGGGTCTCTGGTTGGCGCAGGTATGCACTTGCGACAAGAAGGGACCCTTTCTTCTAAGTCAGGGCGAAGGATTACTCTGCGAAAATAACCCCTGCTCACCCTCTAGGTAACGTGGCGCGAGCAGTCAGGCTAGATTCCAGAGGGCATTAGGTTAAGCATTCAAGATATCCCACACAATAATCACCACCCCACCACACAGAGACACAAGACTGTATTTATGCAAAAATAAAGTTCTTTATATAAAAGATTTCTTCAAGCAGGCTGGTTAAAATACAGTTCTTCACTTAAATAATGTTCCAGTTACTTTTAAATGCTTTCAGGCAGTCCACAGTTCTTAAAATGGCAGAATTCTACTTAAAATAGCTTCTTTAGAGGTTCTGTGCGTTTCGTAGCGCCTTGCGTACGCTTCGTACAGGGTTTTGGACGTCACTTGCCGTTTCTCACGCTTCTCGCGTGAGCACGCTTACTCGGGACGTGAACCGTACGGACCGTACCTTCGTTGGTACGCGTCGTACACGTCCGGTATGCCTCTTGCCAAACCTCACGCTTCTCGCGTGAGCAACGTGGTATACTTTCAATGCAATACGGCTCGTACTTCTCCGGAGTGCTTCGGACAGCTGGTACGATGGTTGCCAAAGCTCCCGCCTTACGCGTGAACAGCGTAGCGGGTCTCCAAAGTCAGTACGGTGCGAACAAAGCCACGGACGGGTCGCAATCCAGCGCGCTCTTACACAGTACCTTAATTCTTGTACCAGGATGATCGCAGCAGCTTCAGGGGTCCCTGCAGGAGCGTCCCACGTCGCGTTGTCGTCCCTCTGTGATAGTGGCGGCGGTGCTTCGTGGGGTGCTTCAGGACAGTCTCGGCCACACGATCACGGGCAGAAGCAGGAGGGGCAGCTCGGGGGCAATCTCTTCAGCGTGTCGCGCTGTCAGCCTCACGTAGGGGACACACAGTGCGTCGCAGGTCTTCACAGGAGCTTCTACGGCCAGGGGGGTCACAGAGGCTCGGTGCTCAGAGCCTAACCAGTCTCTTCTTTGCGGTGCGAGCTACGGCTCGGGGGGCAGATGCTTGCGGTGCTTGGACCCAGTAGACAGGTCTTTGCGGTGCTCACAGTAGCCCCGGTGGCAGATGTCGCGGTGCTCAGATGAGGGGCACACAGGTCCTCAGGGGTCAGCGTCACAGGATCGTCTCCAGCAGCTTCTCCTCTTCTTGGGGAAATCTAGCGCCCACTGTTCCTGAGGCGCAGTTCAGGGGGCAAGTTCACCAGCAAGCCCTTGGAGATTGTTCAAAGCACAAGTTGATTTAAAAGTCTTTTCCTTTAGTCTTTTCCTCTCCTTCTTGCAGCAAGGCACCCACCACAGGCCAGTCTCCCAGGTCAGAGACAGTAGTCCTCCATGCAGCTTTCCCAGGTCCTTCTCTTCAGGCAGAGGTTCATCTTGGCGTAAACAGGATCTGATTTCTTAGGAGCCGGGCTCCTTCTTTTATAGCACAATTCTTTTGTTCTTTGTCGCCAGGGGGCCTGGGCCTGGCTCAGTCCAGTTCTGGAGCACTTTGTTGTGGTGACTCTGCTCTTTCCTTTCAGCAGCAGGGAAGAGACATCAGCCGCTCCACAGGGGGCGGAGCCGGCATTGTGGTGGCAGAGCACAGGTCTATTCAGAGTCAAAGGTGTACTCCTCCCACCCATCCTGGTGTAATCTCTCTACCCACCACCTGGCAGCCAGCCTGTCTCCTGGAATTCCCCAGCCCTGCTCCTTTACTGTTACTAGGCAGAACACACACACACAGCAGAGGCGGACTGAAATGGCCAGGTCAGTAAATACTAACTTTCTAAAAGTAGTATTTACAAACACAGGATATTAAAATAAACTTTACTAAAAGAAGTATTTTATTATTCTGAGTTCAGGCATACTAAACTTGACTTTCTACCATGCTCTCTGAGTCCACAGGGATTACAGCGTGTAGTAATTCCAGCAGCCCATTCTGGCCTATGGAGAGCAGGTAGCCTTCAATAGTGAAAAACGAAAATGGCTGTAATTCACTATTAGGACATGCCACACACATCAGGGCGCGTCCTACCTTATACCTACAATGCACCCTGCCCTTGGGCCTACCAGAGGGGTGGCTAATATGTAGTTAAGTGAAGGTTTGGGGACTGGCAAGTAGCTGCACTTGCGCAATCAGCGCGACAGTACCAGACCGCGCGCAGGTTCTGCAGTGGCAGACCATAGACACATTTTACTAGGCCGCTTCTGCGGGTGGCACAACCAGTGCTGCAAACCCACCAGCAGCATTTTTATTTACAAGCCCTGGCACTCCTGGTGCACTTTACTAGGGGCTGATAGTTATCCAAATAAGCCAAACATGGAACCCAATCAATGTATACACTTTTCCATAAGGTAGAGCATATGCACCTTAGCACTGATCAGCAGTGGTAAGGTGCCCAGAGTCATAAAACAGCCAACACCAGGTCAGAAAAAATACAGGAGAAAGGCAAAAAGTTTAGGGATGACCCTGCAAAAAGGGCCAAGTCCAACAATTTTAATTTTAACACAAAGGCGGGAGCCCACCCCGCGCTTCGGTGAAAGGAGCAGGAAAATAATCACCGCCGCAGGCCCGGAGTCTCCGCAACGTCATCTCTCCGCCGTGCTGGGATTGGCCCAGCGGAAGAGAGTGCGTCCACGTGACCAGAGGCTCGTCCAGGAAGCCGGGCTGTGAGTGGAGGAAGCGGACGGGAGCCTACCCCGCGCTTTCCCGAGGAAAGAAGGAAGGCCGAGTCCGCGGAATCAGAAAGAGCCCCGAGAGGTCCGAGGAGAGGAGACCTGTCGAACTCCTGGTGAGTGAGGGAGGGGGGGGTCGCTCCACCGCGAGGGCCTGACCTCTTGCTGAGTCCCCCGGGCGGGACTCCGACACCAGGCACAATTGTTCCGAGAGCCCCGGGAAGGCTCCAATGTTACGGGGGCAGATTATTTGTTTAAGAGCCTAGCGAGGCTCCAACGACGGGGCAAATTGCTTGTTAACGAGTCCCCCGAGCGGGACTCCAACGAGGCGGGCATTCTTTGTAAAGAGCCTAGAGGGCCTCAACGTGCACCGCATTGTTTGTCTAAGAGCGCGAGTACGCTCCAACACTTGGGGGCATTAGGCATGTCCAGAGCCCTGTGAGGCTCCAACGTTGACCCCCTCATTTGTTTAGAGCCCACGAGGCTCCCCCATTGTCGTGGTGCATTCCAGAGGCCAGAGAGGGCTCCAAAGGCACCGTGGTGCCCAAGCATTTTCCCAGCTGCCCAGCACTTAGTGGGCAGCTGTAATGTTTAGGTTGGGCCCTGTTGCTTTACGCTTTGGCTTGCGCAGCCTGCACAGTCTTGCCCTGACTCTGCTGTACAAAGGGCGTTTGAACCCCTGAGAGGCCAAGTTGGCCTGGGGACAGTTTTCTTGTGTCGTGCCCTCACCTAGGGTACATGGTTATGTTTACCGGTGTACTTTTGCGCAACGTGCCTTTCCTTTATGCTATGTTTATTTCTAACTGTGCCTATGCGTAGGAGAGGGTTTTTCCTAGTATAGGTTACAACTTGTAAGTTCATGGTTCCCTGCGTAATATTTTCCTATGGTGGTTAGGGTTGCGTAGGTGGTACTTACCTGTTACCAGTGGTTACTGGTTGTGCGCTACATTTTCTAATTGGTGCTACAGTGATTGTATGTGCTATGTTCTAAAGTGTTATTCCTACCAAGTGTTAGTTCTAAAAGTGCTTATTCCTGACAGTGGTCCATGAGGCCCTGTCCCATGTAGATAATCCCCATGTAAATTCTGCCCGTGCCAGTTGGCACAGTGTAAATTGTGTGAATATTACCTAATGTGTTTTGGTATAATACAAAGGCTAATTTTATATAATACCTTGTGTGGAGTTTCTTTTGTGGTGGGCCCTGGGTGTTGTTGCTGGGTGCGCGCGCAAACGCTTTACACATTGCCTCCGGGATAAGCCTGACTGCTCGTGCCAAGCTACCAAGGGGGTGAGCAGGGGTTATCTTTGGCATGTAACTCCCCAGCCCTGACTAGAGTGGTGGTTTCTGCCTGGGATTGGCGCAAGCCCTAGCCAACCAGAAATCCCATTTCTAACAGCTACCTAGCCATGCCCCTCTGGGATTCCCCGGCCCTGTCACTCTCACGGGCCAGACAGCAGATACACATCAGCGCAGAGGCGGGCTGAAATGGTAAGGCAAGCAAAGGCCATCTTTCTAAAAGTGTTGTTTGCAAACTAAAAGTGTCGTTTGCAAGCACAGAACATTAAAATAAACCTTGCTAACAGATGTATTTTATTATTCTGAGTTCAGGCATACTAAACTCGATTTTCTACCATGCTCCCTGGGTCTGTTAGGATCATTGGATGAAACAATTCTAACAGCCCATTCTGGCCTATGAGAACAGGGTAGCCTTACAATAGTGAAAAATGGCTGTAATTCACTATTAGGACATGCCACGCACATCAGGGCTTGTCCTACCTTATGCTTACAATGCACCCTGCCCTTGGGCCTACCATAGGGGTGACTAACATGAAGTTAAGGGAAGGTTTAGGGACTCTCAAGTGGGTGCACTTGCCAGTCAGCATGACAGTACCAGACTGCACCCAGGTTGTGCAGTGGCAGACCTTAGACACACTTTACCAGGCCGCTTCTGTGGGTGGCACAAACAGTGCTGCAAGCCCACCAGCGGCATTTGTATTTACAAGCCCTGGGCACTCCTGGTGCACTTTGCTGGGGTCTGATAGTAAACCAAATAAGCCAATCATGGAATCCAACCAACCAACATTTTAAATAGGGAGCACTTGCACTGGTTGGCAGTGGCACAGCGCTCTGAGCAGCTATCACCAGCAAAACACATGAGGCACAGCGATAAAAAGTGGAAGGGAGACTCACGCCAAGGTGCCAGGTCTAACACTGGGGCTGGTGTTTCAGGATGTAGGGCAGAGCAGTGGTGTTCGGGCAGTGTGGGGGGTCGAGCTGGGGTTGGTGTTTCAGAGTGTAGGGCAGTGCAGTGGTGTTCGGGCAGTGTAGGGGGTCGTGCTGGAGCTGGTGTTTCAGGGTGTAGGGCAGTGCAGTTGTGTTCGGGCAGTGTAGGGGGTCGTGCTGGTGCTGGTGTTTCAGGGTATAGGGCAGTGCAGTGGTGTTCGGGCAGTGTAGGGAGTCCTGCTGGGGCTGGTGTTTCAGGGTGTAGGGCAGTGCAGTGGTGTTTGGGCAGTGTAGGGGGTTCGTGCTGGGGCTGGTGTTTCAGGGTTTAGGGCAGTGCAGTGGTATTCAGGGAGTGTAGGGGGTCATGCTGGGGCTGGTATTTCATGGTTTAGGGCAGTGCATTTGTTTTCGGGGAGTGTAGGGGGTCGTTCTGGGGCTGGTGTTTCAGGGTTAAGGGCAGCGCAGTGGTGTTTGGGCAGAGTAGGGGGTCATGCTGGGGGTGGTGTTTCAGGGTGCAGGGCAGAGCAGTGGTTTTCGGGAAGTGTAGGGGGTCATAAAGGGGATGGTGTTTCAGGTTTTAGGGCAGGGCAGTGGTGTTCGGGCAGTGTAGGGGGTCTTGCTGGGGGTGGTGTTGCAGGGTTTAGGGCAGTGGTGTTCGGGCAGTGTGGGCGTCTTGCTGGGGGTGGTGTTTAAGGGTTTAGGGCAGTGCAGTGGTGTTCGGGAGGTGCAGGGGTCGTGCTGGGGCTGGTGTTTCAGGGTTTAGGGCAGTGCAGTGGTGTTCGGGGAGTGTGGGGGGTCGTGCTGGGGCTGGTGTTTCAGAGTTTAGGGCAGAGCAGTGGTGTTCTGGGAGTGTGGAGGGTCATGCTGGGGGTGGTGTTTCAAGGTTTAGGGCAGTGCAGTGGTGTACGGGCAGTGTAGTGGGTCGTGCTGGGGGTGGTGTTTCAGGGTTTAGTGCAGTGCAGTGGTGTTTGGGCAGTGTAGGGGGTCGTGCAGGGGTGGTGTTCAGGGTTCAGGGCAGTGCATCGGTGTTCGGGCAGTGTTGGGGGTCTTGCTCGGTGTGGTGTTTCAGGGTTTAGGACAGTGGTGTTCAGGCAGTGTTGGGGTCTTGCTGGTGGTGGTGTTTCAGGGTTTAGGGGAGTGCAGTGGTCCAGAGTACTGCCCACTCCCAACTGGCGTAGTACCCCTAGAAGCAACATGGGTCAGGATACTGATTACAGTTGTCCCACCTTCCAGGTCAGACAACACCTGAACCTGGCTTCCCAACCCTGGGACCAACCCATGCGGTTGAACGCTCGCCTGGCGCACCAGGACTTCCAAGGGAACACGCATGCCCCCCATGAGGGTGACACATAACTCATGTGTCGTGTGTCAGTCTGTCTGGCGCAGATCTTCCGACCCCTGTCCATCTGACAGTGCATGAATATCCCCAGGACAGAAGTGGTGTCACCATGGTCATTCACTGGTGACGCAGCCCTTCTGGCCGGCCCCTGACCCACTGGTTTTTCCACTGGGGACTCTTTCCCCCTCTCACCCCTCAATCTGGACTTCTGCACCCTCCCAACTGGAGCGGTACTGCCAGACACCAGAACTGAGGGAGGCCTGCTTACAGACACTCCCCGTTCACCAGACACTAGGGGATCCTGCACAACGGGCAGCCCCTCAGGACAGACTAGGCTCCCCAACTTGTGTTCCCTTAAAGAACCATCCAGGCTCTGAGACTGAGGTCGGGCACTACTGGGACATAACCCATTCTCACTCCTTCCACTTAAAGACAGGACGTGAGGCCCTACACCCCTCTCACTACTACAGGACCTAGCTGGGCTACTCTGAGCCACTTCCACCACACTGGGTTTGAAGATTCCTGAACCACTCCTCTCAGGATCACTCCCCAATGCCTTTCCAGACCCTCTGGACTCCACCAAAAGGTCTGCCTCCAATGTGGGCTCTCTGCGGTCTGAGAACTCACCCTCACACAGGTGTTGGCATAGCTCTGGAAAACAGGGACTTACAATATGCTCTCCCACAACTGGATCCCACAGCCCCCTAGCAGGGTTAACCAAACTATCCTTCACCTTACCATCCAGTGCCTCACACACATACTCCACACCACTCTCCTGAGACTGGCAAGACAGTATCTGACTGTCTCTGTCACACAACCCACACTCTTCTGGGCGGTCTTCACACTCACATACCAGGACTTCACTTTTGGGGGAACCCCTCTCCCTGCACCTCTCATCTAGAGTCAGTAGAGTGTCCCTCCCGCCACTAGGACCATGAACCCCTGTGCCAGTTACCCTATTCCCTTCAGGGATACTGCGCACTACTGGAGCTACCTCATGCCCTTGGAACCTCCTGGTGTATGTTAACCCCCTCCTTCAAGTCAGGCGCCACATCTCTGGGTGTGCGTACCACTCTCTCAGCACTAGAAAATTCAATATTGCTGCCACCATCTGAGCTGGATTCCTCCTCCCACTCAGAAAAGCTCAATCTCTGAGCTACGCATCTTTCTTGCTGCTGGGCTGAGACACTCATGGCCTCAAGGCTCTCGAGCTCCATATCAAGTTTCCACATTATCAAGTCGTGCTCCATCTGAATCTTTCTTTCTTCAAGAGCCATTTTCTTTTCTTCCAGAGCCAGCTTTTTGCTTTCTAGCTCCAATTGGCTTTCTAATTCCAGCTTTGCCAATGTTATCTCATGATCCCTGGTGGCCTGTCTACCAGCTCCTCTGGCGACAGGCCTCTGCCAAAACTGTGAACGCTTTCCGCTGGTTTCAATGGTGTAACTTCCTTAGTTGCAACCCTTGATTCAATCCAGGCTTTGAGCGCCTTGTAAAGATCTGATTTGTTTTTGCATCCTGCATGTGGAACCTTGAGCTTCCTGCAGAAGTACTTGAGTTCAGTTCTCTTGTAGCTGTCCACTTTGGACACCTCCAATTCCATTCCTAGGATTTCAGAGGTATCATAGATTGATTTCTCAATGCTGTTTGGGCCAGGCATGACTCCAAACACAAGGGATCTTCTTTATTGGCAAGCGAAGTTAAAATTGTAAAGTTCTGTGGCTCAAACTACTGGACTGTCCTCACTGTGCAATGGTTAGTAATCACTGCGCAGATACCAAGAACGCAAATCCGTAAATCCCACCGCTGCCACTAATGTTAGAATCCGGGGTCTCTGGTTGGCGCAGGTATCACTTGCGACAAGCAGGGACCCTTTCCTCTAAGTCAGGGGGAAGGATTACTCTGCGAAAATAACCCCTGCTCACCCTCTAGGTAACGTGGCGCGAGCAGTCAGGCTAGATTCCAGAGGGCATTAGGTTAAGCGTTCAAGATATCCCACACAATAATCACCACCCCACCACACAAAGACACAAGACTGTATTTATGCAAAAATAAAGTTCTTTATATAAAAGATTTCTTCAAGCAGGCTGGTTAAAATACAGTTCTTCACTTAAATAATGTTCCAGTTACTTTTAAATGCTTTCAGGCAGTCCATAGTTCTTAAAATGGCAGAATTCTACTTAAAATAGCTTCTTTAGAGGTTCTGTGTGCTTCGTAGCGCCTTGCGTACGCTTCGTACAGGGTTTTGGACGTCACTTGCCGTTTCTCACGCTTCTCGCATGAGCACGCGTACTCGGGACGTGAACCGTACGGACGGTACCTTCGTTGGTACGCGTCGTACACGTCCGGTACGCCTCTTGCAAAACCTCACGCTTCTCGCGTGAGCAACGTGGTATACTTTCAATGCAATACGGCTCGTACTTCTCCGGAGTGCTTCGGACAGCTGGTACGATGGTTGCCAAAGCTCCCGCGCGTCGTGCTGTCAGCTTCACGTAGGGGACACACAGTGCGTCGCAGGTCTTCACAGGAGCTTCTACGCCCAGGGGGGTCACAGTGGCTTGGCGCTCAGAGCCTAGCCAGTCTCTTCTTTTTGGTGCGAGCTACGGCTCGGGGGGCAGATGCTTGCGGTGCTTGGACCCAGTAGACAGGTCTTTGCGGTGCTCGCAGTAGGCCTGGGCGTAGTTCGCGAAGTAGCACTTCGCGAAGCTACGCAAAGTGAAGTTCGCACTATGCGAGCTACGCGTAGCACTTCGCGAACTGCGTAGTACCTTGTTCGCACTGTGCCAGATGTCGTTTTCAATGATTGCACAGTGCGGACAAGTAACCGGCACTGTGCAATCATTGAAAATGGCATCTTGCACAGTGCGAGCTGTAGTTTTCTGCTGCTGGAGTAGATTTTTACTCGAGCTTCAGCTTTCTCAACGCAAACTGGTAGTTTCTCATCACGAGCGGTCGCGAGCATACGCGACCACTCGCAATGAGAAACCTGACCTCCTCGCGTTGGGAATCTCGCCGGGAGATTGCTGATCGCGAAGAAGGAAAAAGTCTCGCCGGGATGTCATTTTGCTTGCTCGCGGTCGCCATCTTGACGTTGAGGACCGTGAGCAAGCAAAAAATGACCGCAGCACTACGCAACACTACGCTACGCGTGTTCGCACTGTGCTACGTGCAGTTCGCGTAGTGCGAAGTAGCGCAAACTTCGCAAACTACGCGAGCGTAGCGTAGTGCTTCGCCCAGGCTTAGCTCGCAGTAGCCTCGGTGGCAGATGTCGCGGTGCTCAGATGAGGGGCACACAGGTCCTCAGGGGTCAGTGTCACAGGATCGCCTCCAGCAGATTCTCCTCTTCTTGGGGAAAGGTAGCGCCCACTGTTCCTGGGACGCAGTTCAGGGGGCAAGTTCACCAGCAAGCCCTTGGAGATTGTTCAAAGCACAAGTTGATTTAAAAGTCTTTTCCTTTAGTCTTTTCCTCTCCTTCTTGCAGCAAGGCACCCACCACAGGCCAGTCTCCCAGGTCAGAGACAGTAGTCCTCCATGCAGCTTTCCCAGGTCCTTCTCTTCAGGCAGAGGTTCGTCTTGGCGTAAACAGGATCTGATTTCTTAGGAGCAGGGCTCCTTCTTTTATAGCACAATTCTTTTGTTCTTTGTCACCATGAGGCCTGGGCCTGGCTCAGTCCAGTTCTGGAGCACTTTGTTGTGGTGACTCTGCTCTTTCTTTTCAGCAGCAGGGAAGAGACATCAGCCGCTCCACAGGGGGCGGAGCCGGCATTGTGGTGGCAGAGCACAGTTCTATTCAGAGTCAAAGGTGTACTCCTCCCACCCATCCTGGTGTAATCTCTCTACCCACCACCTGGCAGCCAGCCTGTCTCCTGGAATTCCCCAGCCCTGCTCCTTTACTGTTACTAGGCAGAACACACACACACAGCAGAGGTGGACTGAAATGGCCAGGTCAGTAAATAATAACTTTCTAAAAGTAGTATTTACAAACACAGGATATTAAAATAAACTTTACTAAAAGAAGTATTTTATTATTCTGAGTTCAGGCATACTAAACTTGACTTTCTACCATGCTCTCTGAGTCCACTGGGATTACAGCGTGTAGTAATTCCAGCAGCCCATTCTGGCCTATAGAGAGCAGGTAGCCTTCAATAGTGAAAAACGAAAATGGCTGTAATTCACTATTAGGACATGCCACACACATCAGGGCGCGTCCTACCTTATACCTACAATGCACCCTGCCCTTGGGCCTGCCAGAGGGGTGGCTAATATGTAGTTAAGTGAAGGTTTGGGGACTGGCAAGTAGGTGCACTTGCGCAATCAGCGCGACAGTACCAGACCGCGCGCAGGTTCTGCAGTGGCAGACCCTAGACACATTTTACTAGGCCGCTTCTGTGGGTGGCACAACCAGTGCTGCAAACCCACCAGCAGCATTTGTATTTACAAGCCCTGGCACTCCTGGTGCACTTTACTAGGGGCTGATAGTAAACCAAATAAGCCAAACATGGACACCAATCAATGTATACACTTTTCCATAAGGGAGAGCATATGCACCTTAGCACTGATCAGCAGTGGTAAGGTGCCCAGAGTCATAAAACAGCCAACACCAGGTCAGAAAAAATACAGGAGAAAGGCAAAAAGTTTAGGGATGACCCTGCAAAAAGGGCGAAGTCCAACAATTTTAATTTTAACACAAAGGCGGGAGCCCACCCCGCGCTTCGGTGAAAGGAGCAGGAAAATAATCACCGCCGCAGGCCCAGAGTCTCCGCAACGTCATCTCTCCGCCGCGCTGGTATTGGCCCAGCGGGAGAGAGTGCGTCCACGTGACCAGAGGCTTGTCCAGGAAGCCGCGCTGTGAGTGGAGGAAGCGGACGGGAGCCTACCCCGCGCTTCCCCGAGGAAAGAAGGGAGGCCAAGTCCGCGGCATCAGGAAGAGCCCCGAGAGGTCCGAGGAGAGGTGACCTGTCGAACCCCCGGTGAGTGAGGGAGGGGGGGGGTCACTCCACCGCGAGGGCCTGACCTCTAGCTGAGTCCCCGAGCGGGACTCCGACACCGGGCACAATTGTTCCGAGAGCCCCGGGAAGGCTTCAACGTTACGGGGGCAGATTATTTGTTTAAGAGCCTAGGGAGGCTCCAACGACGGGGCAAATTGCTTGTTAACGAGTCCCCCGAGCGGGACTCCAACGAGGCGGGCATTCTTTGTAAAGAGCCTAGAGGGCCCCAACGTGCACCGCATTGTTTGTCTAAGAGCGCGAGTACGCTCTAACACTTGGGGGCATTAGGCATGTCCAGAGCCCTGTGAGGCTCCAACGTTGGCCCCCTCATTTGTTTAGAGCCCACGAGGCTCCCCCATTGTCGTGGGGCATTCCAGAGCCCAGAGAGGGCTCCAAAGGCACTGTGGTGCCCAAGCATTTTCCCAGCTGCCCAGCACTTAGTGGGCAGCTGCAATGTTTAGGTTGGGCCCTGTTGCTTTACGCTTTGGCTTGCGCAGCCTGCACAGTCTTGCCCTGACACTGCTGTACAAAGGGCGTTTGAGCCCCTTAGAGGCCAAGTTGACCTGGGGACAGTTTTCTTGTGTCGTGCCCTCACCTAGGGTACATGGTTATGTTTACCGGTGTACTTTTGCGCAATGTGCCTTTCCTTTGTGCTATGTTTATTTCTAACTGTGCCTATGCATAGGAGAGGGTTTTTCCTAGTATAGGTTACAACTAGTAAGTTCATGGTTCCCTGTGTAATATTTTCCTGAGGTGGTTAGGGTTGCGTAGGTGGTACTTACCTGTTACCAGTGGTTACAGGTTGTGCGCTACATTTTCTAATTGGTGCTACAGTGATTGTATGTGCTATGTTCTAAAGTGTTATTCCTACCAAGTGTTAGTTCTAAAAGTGCTTATTCCTGACAGTGGTCCATGAGGCCCTGTCCCATGTATATAATCCCCCTGTAAATTCTGCCCGTGCACAGTGTAAATTGTGTGAATATTATCTAATGTGTTTTGGTATAATACAAAGGCCAATTTTATATAATACCTTGTGTGGAGTTTCTTTTGTGGTGGGCCCTGGGTGTTGTTGCTGGGTGCGCGCGCAAACGCTTTACACATTGCCTCCGGGATAAGCATGACTGCTCCTGCCAAGCTACCAAGGGGGTGAGCAGGGGTTATCTTTGGCGTGTAACTCCCCAGCCCTAGCCAACCAGAAATCCCATTTCTAACAGCTACCTAGCCCTGCCCCTCTGGGATTCCCCAGCCCTGTCACTCTCACAAGCCAGACAGCAGATACACATCAGTGCAGAGGCGGGCTGAAATGGTTAGGCAAGCAAAGGCCATCTTTCTAAAAGTGTTGTTTGCAAACTGAAAGTGTCATTTGCAAGCACAGAACATTAAAATAAACCTTGCTAACAGATGTATTTTATTATTCTGAGTTCAGGCATACTAAACTCGATTTTCTACCATGTTCCCTGGGTCTGTTAGGATCATTGGATGTAACAATTCTAACTGCCCATTCTGGCCTATGAGAACAGGGTAGCCTTACAATAGTGAAAAATGGCTGTAAGTCACTATTAGGACATGCCACGCACATCAGGGCTTGTCCTACCTTATGCTTACAATGCACCCTGCCCTTGGGCCTACCATAGGGGTGACTAACATGAAGTTAAGGGAAGGTTTAGGAACTGTCAAGTGGGTTCACTTGCCAGTCAGCATGACAGTACCAGACTGCACGCAGGTTCTGCAGTGGCAGACCTTAGACACACTTTACCAGGCCGCTTCTGTGGGTGGCACAACCAGTGCTGCAAGCCCACCAGCGAAATTTGTATTTACAAGCCCTGGGCACTCCTGGTGCACTTTACTGGGGTCTGACAGTAAACCAAATAAGCCAATCATGGAATCCAACCAACATATACATTTTAAATAGGGAGCACTTGCAATGTGGCACTGGTTGGCAGTGGCACAGCGCTCTGAGCAGCTATCACCAGCAAAACACATGAGGCACAGCGATAAAAAGTGGAAGGGAGACTCACGCCAAGGTGCCAGGTTCAACACTGGGGCTGGTGTTTCAGGATGTAGGGCAGAGCAGTGGTGTTCGGGCAGTGTGGGGGGTAGAGCTGGGGTTGGTGTTTCAGAGTGTAGGGCAGTGCAGTGGTGTTCGGGCAGTGTAGGGGGTCGTGCTAGAGCTGGTGTTTCAGGGTGTAGGGCAGTGCAGTTGTGTTCGGGCAGTGTAGGGGGTCGTGCTGGTGTTTCAGGGTTTAGGGCAGTGCAGTGGTATTCAGGGAGTGTAGGGGGTCATGCTGGGGCTGGTGTTTCATGGTTTAGGGCAGTGCATTTGTTTTCGGGGAGTGTAGGGGGTCGTGCTGGGGCTGGTGTTTCAGGGTGTAGGGCAGGGCAGTGTAGGGGGTCTTGCTGGGGGTGGTGTTGCAGGGTTTAGGGCAGTGGTGTTCGGGCAGTGTGGGCGTCTTGCTTGGGGTGGTGTTTCAGGGTTTAGGGCAGTGCAGTGGTGTTCGGGAGGTGCGGGGGTCGTGCTGGGGCTGGTGTTTCAGGGTTTAGGGCAGTTCAGTTGTGTTCGGGGAGTGTGGGGGGTCGTGCTGGGGCTGGTGTTTCAGAGTTTAGGGCAGAGCAGTGGTGTTCCGGGAGTGTGGAGGGTCATGCTGGGGGTGGTGTTTCAGGGTTTAGGGCAGTGCAGTGGTGTATGAGCAGTGTAGTGGCTCGTGCTGGGGGTGGTGTTTCAGGGTTTAGTGCAGTGCAGTGGTGTTTGGGCAGTGTAGGGGGTCGTGCAGGGGTGGTGTTTCAGTGTTTAGGGCAAGGCAGTGGTGTTCGGGCAGTGTAGGGGGTCGTGCAAGGGGTGGTGTTCAGGGTTCAGGGCAGTGCATCGGTGTTCGGGTAGTGTTGGGGGTCTTGCTCGGTGTGGTGTTTCAGGGTTTAGGACAGTGGTGTTCAGGCAGTGTTGGGGGTCTTGCTGGGGGTGGTGTTTCAGGGTTTAGGGGAGTGCAGTGGTGTTCAGGCAGTGTGGGGGGTCGTGCTGGGTGGTGGTGTTTCAGGGTTTAGTGCAGTGCAGTGGTGTTCAGGCAGTGTGGGGTGTCATGCTGGAGCAGGTGTTTCAGTGTTTAGGGCAGTGCAGTGGTGTTCGGGCAGTGTAGGGGGTCGTGCTGGGGCTGGTGTTTCAGGGTTTAGAGCAGTGTAGTGGTGTTCGGGCAGTGTAGAGGGTCGTGCTGGGGACGGTGTTTCAGGGTTTAGAGCAGTGCAGTGGTGTTTGGGCAGTGTAGGGGGTCGTGCTGGGGCTGGTGTTTCAGGGTTTAGAGCAGGGCAGTGGTGTTCGGGCCTTGTAGGGAGTTGTGCTGGGGCTGGTGTTTCAGGGTTTAGGGCAGTGCAGTGGTGTTTGGGCAGTGTAGGGGGCCGTGCTGGGGCTGGTGTTTCAGGGTGTAGGGCAGAGCAGTGGTGTTCGGGCAGTGTAAGGGGTCGTGCTGGTGCTGGTGTTTCATGGTTTAGGGGAGTGCAGTGGTGTTCAGGCAGTGTAGTGGGTCGTGCTGGGGGTGATGTTTCAGGGTTTAGGGACGTGCAGTGGTGTTCGGGCAGTGTAAGGGCCGTGCTGGGTCTAGTGTTTCAGGGTGTAGGGCAGAGCACTGGTGTTCGGGCAGTGTAGGGGTTCATGCTGGGGCTGGTGTTTCATGGTTTAGGGCAGTGCAGTTGTGTTTGGGGAGTGTAGGGGGTCATGCTGGGGCTGGTGTTTCAGGGTTTAGGGCAGTGCAGTGGTGTTTGAGCAGAGTAGGGGGTCATGCTGTGGGTGGTGTTTCAGGGTTTAGGGCAGGGCAGTGGTGTTCGGGCAGTGTAGAGGGTCTTGCTGGGGGTGGTGTTGCAGGGATTAGGGCAGTGGTGTTCGGGCAGTGTTGGGGTCTTGCTGGGGGTGGTGTTTCAGGGTTTAGGGCAGTGCAGTGGTGTTTGTGAGGTGCGGGGGTCGTGTTGGGGCTGGTGTTTCAGGGTATAGGGCAGTGCAGTGGTGTTCGGGGAGTGTGGGGGGTCGTGCTGGGGCTGTTGTTTCAGAGTTTAGGCCAGAGCAGTGGTGTTCGATGAGTATGGAGGCTCATGCTGGGGGTGGTGTTTCAGGGTTTAGGGCAGTGCAGTGGTGTACGGGCAGTGTAGTGGGTCATTCTGGGGGTGGTGTTTCAGGCTTTAGGGCAGTGCAGTGGTGTTCGGGCATTGTAGGGGGTCGTGCAGGGGGTGGTGTTTCAGTGTTTAGGGCAGGGCAGTGGTGTTCGGGCAGTGTAGGGGGTCGTGCAGGGGGTGGTGTTTCAGCGTTCAGGGCAGTGCATCGGTGTTCGGGCATTGTTGGGGGTCTTGCTCGGTGTGGTGTTTCAGGGCTTAGGACAGTGATATTCAGGCAGTGTTGGGGGTCTTGCTGAGGGTGGTGTTTCAGGGTTTAGGGGAGTGCAGTGGTGTTCAGGCAGTGTGGGGGGTCGTGTTGGGTGGTGGTGTTTCAGGGTTTAGGGCAGTGCAGTGGTGTTCGGGCAGTGTGGGGTGTCATGCTGGGGCAGGTGTTTCAGGGTTTAGGGCAGTGCAGTGGTGTTCAGGCAGTGTAGGGGGTTGTGCTGGGGCTGGTGTTTCAGGGTTTAGAGCAGGGTAGTGGTGTTCGGGCAGTGTAGGGAGTAGTGCTGGGGCTGGTGTTTCAGGGTTTAGGGCAGTGCAGTGGTGTTTGGGCAGTGTGTGGGTCGTGCTGGGGCTGACATTTCAGGGTTTAAGGCAGTGCAGTGGTGTTCGGGCAGTGTAGGGGGCCGTGCTGGGGCTGGTGTTTCAGGGTGTAGGGCAGAGCAGTGGTGTTCGGGCAGTGTAAGGGGTCGTGCTGGTGCTGGTGTTTAATGGTTTAGGGGAGAGCAGTGGTGTTCAGGCAGTGTAGTGGGTCGTGCTGGGGTTGGTGTTTCAGGGTTTCGGGCCGTGCAGTGGTGTTCGGGCAGTGTAGGGGCCGTGCTGGGGCTGGTGTTTCAGGGTGTAGGGCAGAGAAGTAGTGTTCGGGCAGTGTAGGGGTTCATGCTTGGGCTGGTGTTTCATGGTTTAGGGCGGTGCAGTTGTGTTTGGGGAGTGTAGGGGGTCATGCTGGGGCTGGTGTTTCAGGGTTTAGGGCAGTGCAGTGGTGTTCGGGCAGAGAAGGGGGTCATGCTGGGTGTGGTGTTTCAGGGTGTAGGGCAGAGCATTGGTGTTCGGGAAGTTTAGGGGGTCGTACAGGGGATGGTGTTTCAGGGTTTAGGGCAGGGCAGTGGTGTTCGGGCAGTGTAGAGGGTCTTGCTGGGGGTGGTGTTGCAGGGATTAGGGCAGTGGTGTTCGGGCAGTGTTGGGGTCTTGCTGGGGGTGGTGTTTCAGGGTTTAGGGCAGTGCAGTGGTGTTCGTAAGGTGCAGGGGTCGTGTTGGGGCTGGTGTTTCAGGGTTTAGGGCAGAGCAGTGATGTTCAGGCAGTGTTGGGGGTCTTGCTGGGGGTGGTGTTTCAGGGTTTAGGGTAGTGCAGTGGTGTTCAGGCAGTGTGGGGGATCATGTTGGGTGGTGGTGTTTCAGGGTTTAGGGCAGTGCAGTGGTGTTCGGGCAGTGTGGGGTGTCATGCTGGGGCATGTGTTTCAGGGTTTAGGGCAGTGCAGTGGTGTTCAGGCAGTGTAGGGGGTCGTGCTGGGGCTGGTGTTTCAGGGTTTACAGCAGTGCAGTAGTGTTCGGGCAGTGTAGGGGGTCGTGCTGGGGCTGGTGTTTCAGGGTTTAGAGCAGGGCAGTGGTGTTCCGGCAGTGTAGGGAGTAGTGCTGGGGCTGGTGTTTCAGGGTTTAGGGCAGTGCAGTGGTGTTTGGGCATTGTGTGGGTAGTGCTGGGGCTGACGTTTCAGGGTTTAAGGCAGTGCAGTGGTGTTCGGACAGTGTAGGGGGCCATGCTGGGGCTGGTGTTTCAGGATGTAGGGCAGAGCAGTGGTGTTCGGGGAGTGTAAGGGGTCGTGCTGGTGCTGGTGTTTCATGGTTTAGGGGAGAGCAGTGGTGTTCAGGCAGTGTAGTGGGTCGTGCTGGGGGTGGTGTTTCAGGGTTTAGGGCCGTGCAGTGGTGTTCGGGCAGTGTAGAGGCCGTGCTGGGGCTGGTGTTTTAGGGTGTAGGGCAGAGCAGAGGTGTTCGGGCAGTGTAGGGGTTCATGCTGGGGCTGGTGTTTCATGTTTTAGGGCAGTGCAGTTGTGTTTGGGGAGTGTAGGGGGTCATGCTGGGGCTGGAGTTTCAGGGATTAGGGCAGTGCAGTGGTGTTCGGGCAGAGTAGGGGGTCATGCTGGGGGTGGTGTTTCAGGGTGTAGGGCAGAGCAGTGGTGTTCGTGAAGTGTAGGGGGTCTTACAGGGGATGGTGTTTCAGGGTTTAGGGCAGGGCAGTGGTGTTCTGGCAGTGTAGAGGGTCTTGCTGGGGGTGGTGTTGCAGGGATTAGGGCAGTGGTGTTCGGGCTGTGTTTGGGTCTTGCTGGGGGTGGTGTTTCAGGGTTTAGGGCAGTGCAGTGGTGTTCGTGAGGTGCTGGGGTCGTGTTGGGGCTGGTGTTTCAGGGTTTAGGACAGTGCAGTGGTGTTCGGGGAGTGTGGGGGGTCGTGCTGGGGCTGTTGTTTTAGAGTTTAGGGCAGAGCAGTGATGTTCAGGCAGTGTTGGGGGTCTTGCTGGGGGTGGTGTTTCAGGGTTTAGGGGAGTGCAGTGGTGTTCAGGCAGTGTGGGGGGTCGTGTTGGGTGGTGGTGTTTCAGGGTTTAGGGCAGTGCAGTAGTGTTCGGGCAGTGTAGAGGGTCGTGCTGGGGCTGGTGTTTCAGGGTTTAGAGCAGGGCAGTGGTGTTCGGGCAGTGTAGGAGGCCATGCTTGTGCTGGTGTTTCAGGATGTAGGGCAGAGCAGTGGTGTTCGGGCAGTGTAAGGGGTCGTGCTGGTGCTGGTGTTTCATGGTTTAGGGAAGAGCAGTGGTGTTCAGGCAGTGAAGTGGGTCATGCTGGGGGTGAAGTTTCAAGGTTTAGGGCAGTGTAGTGGTGTTCGGGCAGTGTACGGGGCCGTGCTGGGGCTGGTGTTTCAGGGTGTAGGGCAGAGCAGTGGTGTTTGGGCAGTGTAGGGGGTCATGCTGAGGCTGGTGTTTCATGGTTTAGGGCAGTGCAGTTGTGTTTGGGGAGTGTAGGGGGTCGTGCTGGGGCTGTTGTTTCAGGGATTAGGGCAGTGCAGTGGTGTTTGGGCAGTGTGTGGGTCGTGCTGGGACTGACGTTTCAGGGTTTAAGGCAGTGCAGTGGTGTTCGGGCAGTGTAGGGGGCCATGCTTGTGCTGGTGTTTCAGGATGTAGGGCAGAGCAGTGGTGTTTGGACAGTGTAAGGGGTCGTGCTGGTGCTGGTGTTCATGGTTTAGGGAAGAGCAGTGGTGTTCAGGCAGTGTAGTGTGTCGTGCTGGGGGTGGAGTTTCAAGGTTTAGGGCAGTGCAGTGGTGTTCGGGCAGTGTAGGGGGCCGTGCTGAGGCTGGTGTTTCATGGTTTAGGGCAGTGCAGTTGTGTTTGGGGAGTGTAGGGGGTCGTGCTGGGGCTGTTGTTTCAGGGATTAGGGCAGTGCAGTGGTATTCGGGAAGTGTAGGGGGTCGTACAGGGGATGGTGTTTCAGGGTTTAGGGCAGGGCAGTGGTGTTCGGGCAGTGTAGGGGGTCTTGCTGGGGGAGGAGTTGCAGGGATTAGGGCAGTGGTGTTCGGGCAGTGTGGGGGTCTTGCTGGGGGTGGTGTTTCAGGGTTTAGGGCAGTGCAGTGGTGTTCGTGAGGTGCAGGGGTCGTGTTGGGGCTGGTGTTTCAGGGTTTAGGGCAGAGCAGTGATATTCAGGCAGTGTTGGGGGTCTTGCTGGGGGTGGTGTTTCAGGGTTTAGGTTAGTGCAGTGGTGTTCAGGCAGTGTGGGGGATCGTGTTGGGTGGTGGTGTTTCAGGGTTTAGGGCAGTGCAGTGGTGTTCGGGCAGTGTGGGGTGTCATGCTGGGGCAGATTTCAGGGTTTAGGGCAGTGCAGTGGTGTTCAGGCAGTGTAGGGGGTCATGCTGGGGCTGGTGTTTCAGGGTTTACAGCAGTGCAGTAGTGTTTGGGCAGTGTAGGGGGTCGTGCTGGGGCTGGTGTTTCAGGGTTTAGAGCAGGGCAGTGGTGTTCGGGCAGTGTAGGTAGTCATGCTGGGGCTGGTGTTTCAGGGTTTAGGGCAGTGCAGTGGTATTTGGGCAGTGTGTGGGTCGTGCTGGGGCTGACGTTTCAGGGTTTAAGGCAGTGTAGTGGTGTTCGGGCAGTGTAGGGGGCCATGCTGTGGCTGGTGTTTCAGGATGTAGGGCAGAGCAGTGGTGTTCGGGCAGTGTAAGGGGTCGTGCTGGTGCTGGTGTTTCATGGTTTAGGGGAGAGCAGTGGTGTTCAGGCAGTGTAGTGGGTCGTGCTGGGGGTGGTGTTTCAGGATTTGGGGCCGTGCAGTGGTGTTCGGGCAGTGTAGGGGCCGTGCTGGGGCTGGTGTTTCAGGGTGTAGGGCAGAGCAGAGGTGTTCAAGCAGTGTAGGGGTTCATGCTCTGGCTGGTGTTTCATGGTTTAGGGTAGTGCAGTTGTGTTTGGGGAGTGTAGGGGGTCATGCTGGGGCTGGTGTTTCAGGGTTTAGGGCAGTGCAGTGGTGTTTGGGCAGTGTGTGGGTCATGCTGGGGCTGACGTTTCAGGGTTTAAGGCAGTGGAGTGGTGTTCGGGCAGAGTAGGGGGTCATGCTGGGGGTGGTGTTTCAGGGTGTAGGGCAGAGCAGTGGTGTTCGTGAAGTGTAGGGCGTCGTACAGGGGATGGTGTTTCAGGGTTTAGGGCAGGGCAGTGGTGTTCTGGCAGTGTAGAGGGTCTTGCTGGGTGTGGTGTTGCAGGGATTAGGGCAGTGGTGTTCGGGCTGTGTTGGGGTCTTGCTGGGGGTAGTGTTTCAGGGTTTAGGGCAGTGCAGTGGTGTTTGTGAGGTGCTGGGGTCATGTTGGGGCTGGTGTTTCAGGGTTTAGGGCAGTGCAGTGGTGTTCGGGGAGTGTGGGGGGTCGTGCTGGGGCTGTTGTTTCAGAGTTTAGGGCAGAGCAGTGATGTTCAGGCAGTGTTGGGGGTCTTGCTGGGGGTGGTGTTTCAGGGTTTACGGGAGTGCAGTGGTGTTCAGGCAGTGTGGGGGGTCGTGTTGGGTGGTGGTGTTTCAGGGTTTAGGGCAGTGCAGTAGTGTTCGGGCAGTGTAGAGGGTCGTGCTGGGGCTGGTGTTTCAGGGTTTAGAGCAGGGCAGTGGTGTTCGGGCAGTGTAGGGGACCATGCTTGTGCTGGTGATCCGGATGTAGGGCAGAGCAGTGGTGTTCGGGCAGTGTAAGGGGTCGTGCTGGTGCTGGTGTTTCATGGTTTAGGGAAAAGCAGTGGTGTTCAGGCAGTGTAGTGGGTCATGCTGGGGGTGGAGTTTCAAGGTTTAGGGCAGTGCAGTGGTGTTCGGGCAGTTTAGGGGGCCGTGCTGGGGCTGGTGTTTCAGGGTGTAGGGCAGAGCAGTGGTGTTCGGGCAGTGTAGGGGGTCATGCTGAGGCTGGTGTTTCATGGTTTAGGGCAGTGCAGTTGTGTTTGGGGAGTGTAGGGGGTCGTGCTGGGGCTGTTGTTTCAGGGATTAGGGCAGTGCAGTGGTGTTTGGGCAGTGTGTGGGTCGTGCTGGGACTGACGTTTCAGGGTTTAAGGCAGTGCAGTGGTGTTCGGGCAGTGTAGGGGGCCATGCTTGTGCTTGTGTTTCAGGATGTAGGGCAGAGCAGTGGTGTTCGGGCAGTGTAAGGGGTCGTGCTGGTGCTGGTGTTTCATGGTTTAGGGAAGAGCAGTGGTGTTCAGGCAGTGTAGTGAGTTGTGCTGGGGGTGGAGTTTCAAGGTTTAAGGCAGTGCAGTGGTGTTCGGGCAGTGTAGGGGGCCGTGCTGAGGCTGGTGTTTCAGGGTTTAGGGCAGTGCAGTGGTGTTCGGGCAGAGAAGGGGGTCATGCTGGGTGTGGTGTTTCAGGGTGTAGGGCAGAGCATTGGTGTTCGGGAAGTTTAGGGGGTCGTACAGGGGATGGTGTTTCAGGGTTTAGGGCAGGGCAGTGGTGTTTGGGCAGTGTAGAGGGTCTTGCTGGGGGTGGTGTTGCAGGGATTAGGGCAGTGGTGTTCGGGCAGTGTTGGGGTCTTGCTGGGGGTGGTGTTTCAGGGTTTAGGGCAGTGCAGTGGTGTTTGTGAGGTGCAGGGGTCGTGTTGGGGCTGGTGTTTCAGGGTTTAGGGCAGAGCAGTGATGTTCAGGCAGTGTTGGGGGTCTTGCTGGGGGTGGTGTTTCAGGGTTTAGGGTAGTGCAGTGGTGTTCAGGCAGTGTGGGGGATCGTGTTGGGTGGTGGTGTTTCAGGGTTTAGGGCAGTGCAGTGGTGTTCGGGCAGTGTGGGGTGTCATGCTGGGGCAGGTGTTCCAGGGTTTAGGGCAGTGCAGTGGTGTTCAGGCAGTGTAGGGGGTCGTGCTGGGGCTGGTGTTTCAGGGTTTACAGCAGTGCAGTAGTGTTCGGGCAGTGTAGGGGGTCGTGCTGGGGCTGGTGTTTCAAGGTTTAGAGCAGGGCAGTGGTGTTCTGGCAGTGTAGGGAGTAGTGCTGGGGCTGGTGTTTCAGGGTTTAGGGCAGTGCAGTGGTGTTTGGGCAGTGTGTGGGTTGTGCTGGGGCTGACGTTTCAGGGTTTAAGGCAGTGCAGTGGTGTTCGGGCAGTGTAGGGGGCCATGCTGGGGCTGGTGTTTCAGGATGTAGGGCAGAGCAGTGGTGTTCGGGGAGTGTAAGGGGTCGTGCTGGTGCTGGTGTTTCATGGTTTAGGGGAGGGCAGTGGTGTTCAGGCAGTGTAGTGGGTCGTGCTGGGGGTGGTGTTTCAGGGTTTAGGGCCGTGCAGTGGTGTTCGGGCAGTGTAGGGGCCGTGCTGGGGCTGGTGTTTTAGGGTGTAGGGCAGAGCAGAGGTGTTCGGGCAGTGTAGGGGTTCATGCTGGGGCTGGTGTTTCATGGTTTAGGGCAGTGCAGTTGTGTTTGAGGAGTGTAGGGGGTCATGCTGGGGCTGGAGTTTCAGGGTTTAGGGCAGTGCAGTGGTGTTCGGGCAGAGGAGGGGGTCATGCTGGGGGTGGTGTTTCAGGGTGTAGGGCAGAGCAGTGGTGTTCGTGAAGTATAGGGGCTCGTACAGGGGATGGTCAATAACCCATGACCCAGTCCTGAGGCGGAAGCCGGGAGCTGGAGGTACTCGTGTGATTGTTTTGATTTAAAAAAAAACTGCTATTTTCGTTATTCTGTGTGGTGTCACTGTTGTTTTGTGCTTTTAAAATAACACGCACCCAAGCGCTTCCTCTGCCCTCTGCGCACAGCTGATTTCAGAGTTGCCGCGCCCTACCTCGCGCTTTCTCAGCTGCCGCCATCATCCCAGGCATGCGCGCTGACTCCGCCCCCTTTCAGGCCACGCCCCCTGCTGCCTGTATTTAAACCGCCGATTCCTGGCGATCTCAGATAACCCATGACCCAGTCCTGAGGCGGAAGCCGGGAGCTGGAGGTACTCGTGTGATTGTTTTGATTTAAAAAAAAACTGCTATTTTCGTTATTCTGTGTGGTGTCACTGTTGGTTTGTGCTTTTAAAATAACACGCACCCAAGCGCTTCCTCTGCCCTCTGCGCACAGCTGATTTCAGAGTTGCCGCGCCCTACCTCGCGCTTTCTCAGCTGCCGCCATCATCCCAGGCGTGCGCGCTGACTCCGCCCCCTTTCAGGCCACGCCCCCTGCTGCCTGTATTTAAACCGCCGATTCTTGGCGATCTCAGATAACCCATGACCCAGTCCTGAGGCGGAAGCCGGGAGCTGGAGGTACTCGTGTGATTGTTTTGATTTTTAAAAAAACTGCTATTTTCGTTATTCTGTGTGGTGTCACTGTTGTTTTGTGCTTTTAAAATAACACGCACCCAAGCGCTTCCTCTGCCCTCTGCGCACAGCTGATTTCAGAGTTGCCGCGCCCTACCTCGCGCTTTCTCAGCTGCCGCCATCATCCCAGGCGTGCGTGCTGACTCCGCCCCCTTTCAGGCCACGCCCCCTGCTGCCTGTATTTAAACCGCCGATTCCTGGCGATCTCAGATAACCCATGACCCAGTCCTGAGGCGGAAGCCGGGAGCTGGAGGTACTCGTGTGATTGTTTTGATTTTAAAAAAACTGCTATTTTCGTTATTCTGTGTGGTGTCACTGTTGTTTTGTGCTTTTAAAATAACACGCACCCAAGCGCTACCTCTGCCCTCTGCGCACAGCTGATTTCAGAGTTGCCGCGCCCTACCTCGCGCTTTCTCAGCTGCCGCCATCATCCCAGGCGTGCGTGCTGACTCCGCCCCCTTTCAGGCCACGCCCCCTGCTGCCTGTATTTAAACCGCCGATTCCTGGCGATCTCAGATAACCCATGACCCAGTCCTGAGGTGGAAGCCGGGAGCTGGAGGTACTCGTGTGATTGTTTTGATTTTTAAAAAAACTGCTATTTTCGTTATTCTGTGTGGTGTCACTGTTGTTTTGTGCTTTTAAAATACCACGCACCCAAGCGCTTCCTCTGCCCTCTGCGCACAGCTGATTTCAGAGTTGCCGCGCCCTACCTCGCGCTTTCTCAGCTGCCGCCATCATCCCAGGCGTGCGCGCTGACTCCGCCCCCTTTCAGGCCACACCCCCTGCTGCCTGTATTTAAACCGCCGATTCCTGGCGATCTCAGATAACCCATGACCCAGTCCTGAGGCGGAAGCCGGGAGCTGGAGGTACTCGTGTGATTGTTTTGATTTTTTAAAAAACTGCTATTTTCGTTATTCTGTGTGGTGTCACTGTTGTTTTGTGCTTTTAAAATAACACGCACCCAAGCGCTTCCTCTGCCCTCTGCGCACAGCTGATTTCAGAGTTGCCGCGCCCTACCTCGCGCTTTCTCAGCTGCCGCCATCATCCCAGGCGTGCGCGCTGACTCCGCCCCCTTTCAGGCCACGCCCCCTGCTGCCTGTATTTAAACCGCCGATTCCTGGCGATCTCAGATAACCCATGACCCAGTCCTGAGGCGGAAGCCGGGAGCTGGAGGTACTCGTGTGATTGTTTTGATTTTTAAAAAAACTGCTATTTTCGTTATTCTGTGTGGTGTCACTGTTGTTTTGTGCTTTTAAAATAACACGCACCCAAGCGCTTCCTCTGCCCTCTGCGCACAGCTGATTTCAGAGTTGCCGCGCCCTACCTTGCGCTTTCTCAGCTGCCGCCATCATCCCAGGCGTGCGCGCTGACTCCGCCCCCTTTCAGGCCACACCCCCTTCCTCACCTTGATATGTGTCAGTACAGGAAGCGCAGCGGACGAGCGCAGCGGGAGCGCCGTTTGCGCGCCGAAGGCGCGCCTAAGGCAAGCCCGTCTGCGCCCGTCATCGCCAAGTCATCGCCTCTCGCCAGTCCCCCTGGTCTAATCCCGTCACCACCCCTTTCCTATGACAGAGAGCTACTACTTGGACTGAACCCTGGACGGTCTTGTGCCAACATTATAGGTAGACCCGGCCGCACCTGCCTACAATGCCAAACTTGCACTTTTACTACGACTGAACCCCACCCCATTCAACAGCTCCTAGCTCCGGAAAAAAACACCTTCGTCTCGATATTCCACCTTAACGTGAGATCGCTAGCCAAGCATCACCCTGAGGTTAATACACTCATCCTGGAGGAAAATCCAGACATCCTCTTCCTCTGTGAAACTTGGCTATGGGACGGTACTTCCACCATCCCCAACCTCACGCTACCAGACGACTATCTGATGTCAACCATTAACAGAGATGGAAGAGGAGGCGGTATCGCCATAATCTATAAAAAAATATATTCCTGTGCATTTGTCAAGGAAGAACTGCCAAACTCCGAATGCGCCCATTTTAAAATCACCATAAATCCTAACTTCACGGTGTCGGGTCTCTACATCTATCGCCCACCTGGCCCTACCTCTAAATTCATTGAGGCCCTCCTCGAGACAACAACTTCCTTAATAACCAAATACTCTAACTTCACAATTCTGGGAGATCTTAATCTTCATCTCGACCAGCTAAATGACCCCACGATCAAAACGCTCCTTGCAGATCTCTCTGCACTGCAACTCAACTCCTTCATTTCCACTCCAACTCACTTAGCCGGTCACATCCTAGACCCAGTTTTCTCAAACCTAGAGAAACTTACTTCAGAGCCACCCTTACCAATGGGATGGACAGACCACTCCCTCATCAAATTGGCAATTCCGGTCAATAAAAACAGACACAACACGGCCTCGACTCGCCGATTAAAAAGGCCATGGCATAAACTATCTCATAACGACCTACATACGACCTTAGGGGACTTCCACCTGGACACCCATTCCGATATCAACGTTAACTATAGCGCGTTTCAAGAATGGATCACGGGCGGACTAGACAGTCTTATTCCAGCTAAATGGGCTAAAGGCCGCAATTCCCCATCCAATCCCTGGTACAACGATATCCTTAAAAATCTACGCAAAGAATGCAAAAAGGCAGAACGCTTCTGGCGCAGAGACTACAACTTAGAGGACAAAGCAAAATATCTAGGTCTACAGAAAACGTATCACAAAGCCATCCGTGCGGCACGTACCGCCTTCTACGCCGACAAGATCGACTCTAGTCCCATCCCTGCTAAAGAAATCTTCAAACTAGTACAAGAACTGCAGAGCAGCAAAGCCCCCCTCCCTACTATCTCCTCCGAGCAGCAGTGCGAAGACCTCGCCAGTTTCTTCGTCGATAAAGTACGGAAGATTTACACCTCCTTCCCTCAGCCCGCCCCTAGTACTACCAGCACTTCCTCCTCCCCTAATTACTCGAACATGACGCACATCCCAGAAATCACCGATGATATCCTCCTCAGACTATGCAAAAAGGTCAAATCTGGTTCCCCCACAGACCCTATGCGCCCGGCCCAATTTTTGGAGTCACTCAACTTCTTTCTACCAGCACTTACCGCCATTCTGAACCTCTCCTTCACCTCAGCGTGCGTACCTTCAGCCTGGAAGCAAGCTTGGGTTTCGCCCATCATCAAGAAACCCACCCTAGATCTGTCTAAACCGGAGAACTTTCGTCCTATCTCCCTGCTCCCATGGCTGTCTAAACTCGCTGAAGCTCATGTCAACAGCTCTCTGTCCCAGCACATGGTCAAAAACAACATCCTTGACCCATCGCAAAACGGGTTTAGACCAGGTCACAGCACTGAATCTGCTCTCTTAGCCACCACAGAGCACCTCCGAACGATCTTAGATGCCGGTCAAAGCGCTGCGCTGATCCTTCTGGATCTTAGCGCGGCCTTTGACACGGTATCCCATGTCATCCTTCTCAACCGTTTGGAGGCCTCTGGAATAACTGACCATGCCTTGAACTGGTTCAGATCTTTCCTCGAAAACAGATCCTTTCGAGTTTCCGCCCCTCCCTTCCTATCCAAACCCCACCCCATTGCACAGGGAGTTCCGCAGGGCTCTGCACTGAGCCCATCCCTTTTTAATCTCTACGTCCAGCCTTTGGCGGCAGTGGCCAAAGAATGGGGATTGACAATAGTATCATACGCCGATGATACACAGCTGGCCATCGCTCTCTCAGAAGGTCCTTCCAACCTCTCCTCTAATTTCAAAAACGGACTTTCTGCAGTCGCCCAGTGGATGACAATGAACTGTCTCCAGCTTAACGGCGGAAAGACAGAGGTTCTTCTCCTGGGAAATAACACCAACCTTTGGAATGAACACTGGTGGCCGTCTTCCCTGGGCACCATCCCCCCCCCCTAAAAAACTAGTGAAAAACCTGGGCGTCTGGATGGACGACTCACTCAATTTCCGGTCCCACACCAAGAAAGTGGCCGGCACCTGCATTGGCCTACTGAGAAGCATCAGCCACATACTAGGCTTTTTCAACGCCAAAACTCGACAACTAATTATTCAAGCCACTATCCTCTCGCGACTAGATTACGCCAATGTACTCCTTCTTGGTGCCAACAAATGTGAGATAGCACGTCTCCAACGTGTGCAGAACTCTGCGGGTAGAACTCTGGTCGGCCTCCCCCGCAGATGCTCAGCCAGAGCGACCATCAAAAAATTACACTGGCTACCCGTTGATTCTAGAATCAAATTCAAGACCCTTGTTATGTCCTTCAAAATTCTCAGACTCAACACCCCTCCCTTGCTTCAACCCCTCCTCACTCCCTACGCCCCGGCACGGATCCTTAGATCCTCCAACCAAAATCTTCTATGCGTTCCTCGCATAAAACTCAGCCGCATGGGCGGCCGCTCCTTTAGGTTCCTTGGAGCCAAGATGTGGAATGACCTGCCACAACATATCCGTTCTATAGACAGCCTACCAGCATTCCGAAAAGCTGTGAAAACGTTTCTATTCCCTTGCCTGTAACCCCCCTTGTCCTGCCCTCCTCTCAGACTAGGATCTGGGTTTCTAGCGCCGGGACGCCTCATTGCTGGGGCAGCTGTTGCGCTCTACCAAAACTATAGAATAGGGTTTAGGGCAGGGCAGTGGTGTTCTGGCAGTGTAGAGGGTCTTGCTGGGGGTGGTGTTGCAGGGATTAGGGCAGGGGTGTTCGGGCTGTGTTGGGGTCTTGCTGGGGGTGGTGTTTCAGGGTTTAGGGCAGTGCAGTGGTGTTCCAGAGGTGCTGGGGTCGTGTTGGGGCTGGTGTTTCAGGGTTTAGGGCAGTGCAGTGGTGTTCGGGGAGTGTGGGGGGTCGTGCTGGGGCTGTTGTTTCAGAGTTAAGGGCAGAGCAGTGATGTTCAGGCAGTGTTGGGGGTCTTGCTGGGGGTGGTGTTTCAGGGTTTAGGGGAGTGCAGTGGTGTTCAGGCAGTGTGGGGGGTCGTGTTGGGTGGTGGTGTTTCAGGGTTTAGGGCAGTGCAGTAGTGTTCGGGCAGTGTAGAGGATCGTGCTGGGGCTGGTGTTTCAGGGTTTAGAGCAGGGCAGTGGTGTTCGGGCAGTGTAGGGGGCCATGCTTGTGCTGGTGTTTCAGGATGTAGGGCAGAGCAGTGGTGTTCGGGCAGTGTAAGGGGTCGTGCTGGTGCTGGTGTTTCATGGTTTAGGGAAGAGCAGTGGTGTTCAGGCAGTGTAGTGGGTCATGCTGGGGGTGGAGTTTCAAGGTTTAGGGCAGTGTAGTGGTGTTCGGGTAGTGTAGGGGGCTGTGCTGGGGCTGGAGTTTCAGGGTGTAGGGCAGAGCAGTGGTGTTCGGGCAGTGTAGGGGGTCATGCTGAGGCTGGTCGTTCATGGTTTAGGGCAGTGCAGTTGTGTTTGGGGAGTGTAGGGGGTCGTGCTGGGGCTGTTGTTTCAGGGATTAGGGCAGTGCAGTGGTGTTTGGGCAGTGTGTGGGTCGTGCTGAGACTGACGTTTCAGGGTTTAAGGCAGTGCAGTGGTGTTCGGGCAGTGTAGGGGGCCATGCTTGTGCTGGTGTTTCAGGATGTAGGGCAGAGCAGTGGTGTTTGGGCAGTGTAAGGGGTCGTGCTGGTGCTGGTGTTTCATGGTTTAGGGAAGAGCAGTGGTGTTCAGGCAGTGTAGTGTGTCGTGCTGGGGGTGGAGTTTCAAGGTTTAGGGCAGTGCAGTGGTGTTCGGTCAGTGTAGGGGGCCGTGCTGAGGCTGTTCTTTCAGGGATTAGGGCAGTGCAGTGGTGTTCGGGCAGAGTAGGGGGTCATGCTGGGGGTGGTGTTTCAGGGAGTAGGGCAGAGCAGTGGTGTTCGGGAAGTGTAGGGGGTCGTACAGGGGATGGTGTTTCAGGGTTTAGGGCTGGGCAGTGGTGTTCGGGCAGTGTAGGGGGTCTTGCTGGGGGAGGAGTTGCAGGGATTAGGGCAGTGGTGTTCGGGCAGTGTGGTGGTCTTGCTGGGGGTGGTGTTTCAGGGTTTAGGGCAGTGCAGTGGTGTTCGTGAGGTGCAGGGGTCGTGTTGGGGCTGGTGTTTCAGGATTTATGGCAGAGCAGTAATGTTCAGGCAGTGTTGGGGGTCTTCCTGGGGGTGGTGTTTCAGGGTTTAGGGTAGTGCAGTGGTGTTCAGGCAGTGTGGGGGATCGTGTTGGGTGGTGGTGTTTCAGGGTTTAGGGCAGTGCAGTGGTGTTCAGGCAGTGTAGGGGGTCGTGCTGGGGCTGGTGTTTCAGGGTTTAGAGCAGGGCAGTGGTGTTCGGGCAGTGTAGGTAGTCGTGCTGGGGCTGGTGTTTCAGGGTTTAGGGCAGTGCAGTGGTGTTTGGGCAGTGTGTGGGTCGTGCTGGGGCTGACTTTTTAGGGTTTAAGGCAGTGTAGTGGTGTTCGGGCAATGTAGGGGGCCATGCTGGGGCTGGTGTTTCAGGATGTAGGGCAGAGCAGTGGTGTTTGGGCAGTGTAAGGGGTCGTGCTGGTGTTTCATGGTTTAGGGGAGAGCAGTGGTGTTCAGGCAGTGTAGTGGGTCGTGCTGGGGGTGGTGTTTCAGGGTTTGGGGCCGTGCAGTGGTGTTCGGGCAGTGTAAGGACTGTGCTGGGTCTGGTGTTTCAGGGTGTAGGGCAGAGCAGAGGTGTTCGAGCAGTGTAGGGGTTCATGCTGGGGCTGGTGTTTCATGGTTTAGGGCAGTGCAGTTGTGTTTGGGGAGTGTAGGGGGTCATGCTTGGGCTGGTGTTTCAGGGTTTAGGGCAGTGCAGTGGTGTTTGGGCAGTGTGTGGGTCATGCTGGGGCTGACAATTCAGGGTTTAAGGCAGTGTAGTGGTGTTCGGGCAGAGTAGGGGGTCATGCTGGGGGTGGTGTTTCAGTGTGTAGGGCAGAGCAGTGGTGTTCGTGAAGTGTAGGGGGTCGTACAGGGGATGGTGTTTCAGGGTTTAGGGCAGGGCAGTGGTGTTCTGGCAGTGTAGAGGGTCTTGCTGGGGGTGGTGTTGCAGGGATTAGGGCAGTGGTGTTTGGGCTGTGTTGGGGTCTTGCTGGGGGTGGTGTTTCAGGGTTTAGGGCAGTGCAGTGGTGTTCAGGCAGTGTAGTGGGTCATGCTGGGGGTGGACTTTCAAGGTTTAGGGCAGTGCAGTGGTGTTCGGGCAGTTTACGGGGCCGTGCTGGGGCTGGTGTTTCAGGGTGTAGGGCAGAGCAGTGGTGTTCGGGCAGTGTAGGGGGTCATGCTGAGGCTGGTGTTTCATGGTTTAGGGCAGTGCAGTTGTGTTTGGGGAGTGTAGGGGGTCGTGCTGGGGCTGTTGTTTCAGGGATTAGGGCAGTGCAGTGGTGTTGGGCAGTGAGTGGGTCGTGCTGGGGCTGACGTTTTAGGGTTTAAGGCAGTGCAGTGGTGTTTGGGCAGTGTAGGGGGCCATGCTTGTGCTGGTGTTTCAGGATGTAGGGCAGAGCAGTGGTGTTCGTGCAGTGTAATGGGTCGTGCTGGTGCTGGTGTTTCATGGTTTAGGGAAGAGCAGTGGTGTTCAGGCAGTGTAGTGGGTCGTGCTGGGGGTGGAGTTTCAAGGTTTAGGGCAGTGCAGTGGTGTTCGGGTAGTGTAGGGGGCCGTGCTGAGGCTGGTGTTTCATGGTTTAGGGCAGTGCAGTTGTTTTTGGGGAGTGTAGGAGGTCGTGCTGGGGCTTTTGTTTCAGGGATTAGGGCAGTGCAGTGGTGTTCGGGCAGAGTAGGGGATCATGCTGGGGGTGGTGTTTCAGGGTGTAGGGCAGAGCAGTGGTGTTCGTGAAGTGTAGGGCGTCATACTGGGGATGGTGTTTCAGGGTTTAGGGCAGGGCAGTGGTGTTCTGGCAGTGTAGAGGGTCTTGCTGGGGGTGGTGTTGCAGGGATTAGGGCAGTGGTGTTCGGGCTGTGTTGGGGTCTTGCTGGGGGTGGTGTTTCAGGGTTTAGGGCAGTGCAGTGGTGTTCGTGAGGTGCTGGGGTCGTGTTGGGGCTTGTGTTTCAGGGTTTAGGGCAGTGCAGTGGTGTTCGGGGAGTGTGGGGGGTCGTGCTGGGGCTGTTGTTTCAGAGTTTAGGGCAGAGCAGTGATGTTCAGGCAGTGTTGGGGTCTTGCTGGGGGTGGTTTTTCAGGGTTTAGGGGAGTGCAGTGGTGTTCAGGCAGTGTGGGGGGTCGTGTTGGGTGGTGGTGTTTCAGGGTTTAGGGCAGTGCAGTAGTGTTCGGGCAGTGTAGACGGTCGTGCTGGGGCTGGTGTTTCAGGGTTTAGAGCAGGGCAGTGGTGTTCGGGCAGTGTAGGGGGCCATGCTTGTGCTGGTGTTTCAGGATGTAGGGCAGAGCAGTGATGTTCGGGCAGTGTAAGGGGTCGTGCTAGTGCTGGTGTTTCATGGTTTAGGGAAGAGCAGGGGTGTTCAGGCAGTGTAGTGTGTCGTGCTGGGGGTGGTGTTTCAGGGTTTAGGGCAGTGCAGTGGTGTTCGGGCAGTGTGGGGTGTCATGCTGGGGCAGGTGTTTCAGGGTTTAGGGCAGTGCAGTGGTGTTCAGGCAGTGTAGGGGGTCGTGCTGGGGCTGGTGTTTCAGGGTTTACAGCAGTGCAGTAGTGTTCGGGCAGTGTAGGGGGTCGTGCTGGGGCTGGTGTTTCAGGGTTTAGAGCAGGGCAGTGGTGTTCCGGCAGTGTAGGGAGTAGTGCAGGGGCTGGTGTTTCAGGGTTTAGGGCAGTGCAGTGGTGTTTGGGCAGTGTGTGGGTCGTGCTGGGGCTGACGTTTCAGGGTTTAAGGCAGTGCAGTGGTGTTCGGGCAGTGTAGGGGGCCATGCTGGGGCTGGTGTTTCAGGATGTAGGGCAGAGCAGTGGTGTTCGGGCAGTGTAAGGGGTCGTGCTTGTGCTGGTGTTTCATGGTTTAGGGAAGAGCAGTGGTGTTCAGGCAGTGTAGTGGGTCGTGCTGGGGGTGGAGTTTCAAGGTTTAGGGCAGTGCAGTGGTGTTCGGGCAGTGTAGGGGGCCGTGCTGAGGCTGGTTTTTCATGGTTTAGGGCAGTGCAGTTGTGTTTGGGGAGTATAGGGGGTCGTGCTGGGGCTGTTGTTTCAGGGATTAGGGCAGTGCAGTGGTGTTCGGGCAGAGTAGGGGGTCTTGCTGGGGGTGGTGTTTCAGGGAGTAGGGCAGAGCAGTGGTGTTCGGGAAGTGTAGGGGCTCGTACAGGGGATGGTGTTTCAGGGTTTAGGGCAGGGCAGTGGTGTTCGGGCAGTGTAGGGGGTCTTGCTTGGGGAGGTGTTGCAGGGATTAGGGCAGTGGTGTTCGGGCAGTGTGGGGGTCTTGCTGGGGGTGGTGTTTCAGGGTTTAGGGCAGTGCAGTGGTGTTCGGGGAGTGTGGGGGGTCGTGCTGGGGCTGTTGTTTCAGAGTTTAGGGCAGAGCAGTGATGTTCAGGCAGTGTTGGGGGTCTTGCTGGGGGTGGTGTTTCAGGGTTTAGGGGAGTGCAGTGGTGTTCAGGCAGTGTGGGGGGTCGTGTTGGGTGGTGGTGTTTCAGGGTTTGGGGCAGTGCAGTGGTGTTCGGGCAGTGTGGGGTGTCATGCTGGGGCAGGTGTTTCAGGGTTTAGGGCAGTGCAGTGGTGTTGAGGCAGTGTAGGGGGTCATGCTGGGGCTGGTGTTTCAGGGTTTACAGCAGTACAGTAGTGTTCTGGCAGTGTAGAGGGTCGTGCTGGGGCTGGTGTTTCAGGGTTTAGAGCAGGGCAGTGGTGTTCGGGCAGTGTAGGGGGCCATGCTGGTGCTGGTGTTTCAGGATGTAGGGCAGAGCAGTGGTGTTCTGGCAGTGTAATGGGTCGTGCTGGGGCTGGTGTTTCAGGGTTTAGAGCAGGGCAGTGATGTTCAGGCAGTGTTGGGGTCTTGCTGGGGGTGGTTTTTCAGGGTTTAGGGGAGTGCAGTGGTGTTCAGGCAGTGTGGGGGGTCGTGTTGGGTGGTGGTGTTTCAGGGTTTAGGGCAGTGCAGTAGTGTTCGGGCAGTGTAGACGGTCGTGCTGGGGCTGGTGTTTCAGGGTTTAGAGCAGGGCAGTGGTGTTCGGGCAGTGTAGGGGGCCATGCTTGTGCTGGTGTTTCAGGATGTAGGGCAGAGCAGTGGTGTTCGGGCAGTGTAAGGGGTCGTGCTAGTGCTGGTGTTTCATGGTTTAGGGAAGAGCAGGGGTGTTAAGGCAGTGTAGTGTGTCGTGCTGGGGGTGGTGTTTCAGGGTTTAGGGCAGTGCAGTGGTGTTCGGGCAGTGTGGGGTGTCATGCTGGGGCAGGTGTTTCAGGGTTTAGGGCAGTGCAGTGGTGTTCAGGCAGTGTAGGGGGTCGTGCTGGGGCTGGTGTTTCAGGGTTTACAGCAGTGCAGTAGTGTTCGGGCAGTGTAGGGGGTCGTGCTGGGGCTGGTGTTTCAGGGTTTAGAGCAGGGCAGTGGTGTTCCGGCAGTGTAGGGAGTAGTGCAGGGGCTGGTGTTTCAGGGTTTAGGGCAGTGCAGTGGTGTTTGGGCAGTGTGTGGGTCGTGCTGGGGCTGACGTTTCAGGGTTTAAGGCAGTGCAGTGGTGTTCGGGCAGTGTAGGGGGCCATGCTGGGGCTGGTGTTTCAGGATGTAGGGCAGAGCAGTGGTGTTCGGGCAGTGTAAGGGGTCGTGCTTGTGCTGGTGTTTCATGGTTTAGGGAAGAGCAGTGGTGTTCAGGCAGTGTAGTGGGTCGTGCTGGGGGTGGAGTTTCAAGGTTTAGGGCAGTGCAGTGGTGTTCGGGCAGTGTAGGGGGCCGTGCTGAGGCTGGTTTTTCATGGTTTAGGGCAGTGCAGTTGTGTTTGGGGAGTATAGGGGGTCGTGCTGGGGCTGTTGTTTCAGGGATTAGGGCAGTGCAGTGGTGTTCGGGCAGAGTAGGGGGTCTTGCTGGGGGTGGTGTTTCAGGGAGTAGGGCAGAGCAGTGGTGTTCGGGAAGTGTAGGGGGTCGTACAGGGGATGGTGTTTCAGGGTTTAGGGCAGGGCAGTGGTGTTCGGGCAGTGTGGGGGTCTTGCTGGGGGTGGTGTTTCAGGGTTTAGGGCAGTGCAGTGGTGTTCGGGGAGTGTGGGGGGTCGTGCTGGGGCTGTTGTTTCAGAGTTTAGGGCAGAGCAGTGATGTTCAGGCAGTGTTGGGGGTCTTGCTGGGGGTGGTGTTTCAGGGTTTAGGGGAGTGCAGTGGTGTTCAGGCAGTGTGGGGGGTCGTGTTGGGTGGTGGTGTTTCAGGGTTTGGGGCAGTGCAGTGGTGTTCGGGCAGTGTGGGGTGTCATGCTGGGGCAGGTGTTTCAGGGTTTAGGGCAGTGCAGTGGTGTTGAGGCAGTGTAGGGGGTCATGCTGGGGCTGGTGTTTCAGGGTTTACAGCAGTACAGTAGTGTTCTGGCAGTGTAGAGGGTCGTGCTGGGGCTGGTGTTTCAGGGTTTAGAGCAGGGCAGTGGTGTTCGGGCAGTGTAGGGGGCCATGCTGGTGCTGGTGTTTCAGGATGTAGGGCAGAGCAGTGGTGTTCTGGCAGTGTAATGGGTCGTGCTGGGGCTGGTGTTTCAGGGTTTAGAGCAGGGCAGTGATGTTCAGGCAGTGTTGGGGTCTTGCTGGGGGTGGTTTTTCAGGGTTTAGGGGAGTGCAGTGGTGTTCAGGCAGTGTGGGGGGTCGTGTTGGGTGGTGGTGTTTCAGGGTTTAGGGCAGTGCAGTAGTGTTCGGGCAGTGTAGACGGTCGTGCTTGGGCTGGTGTTTCAGGGTTTAGAGCAGGGCAGTGGTGTTCGGGCAGTGTAGGGGGCCATGCTTGTGCTGGTGTTTCAGGATGTAGGGCAGAGCAGTGGTGTTCGGGCAGTGTAAGGGGTCGTGCTAGTGCTGGTGTTTCATGGTTTAGGGAAGAGCAGGGGTGTTCAGGCAGTGTAGTGTGTCGTGCTGGGGGTGGTGTTTCAGGGTTTAGGGCAGTGCAGTGGTGTTCGGGCAGTGTGGGGTGTCATGCTGGGGCAGGTGTTTCAGGGTTTAGGGCAGTGCAGTGGTGTTCAGGCAGTGTAGGGGGTCGTGCTGGGGCTGGTGTTTCAGGGTTTACAGCAGTGCAGTAGTGTTCGGGCAGTGTAGGGGGTCGTGCTGGGGCTGGTGTTTCAGGGTTTAGAGCAGGGCAGTGGTGTTCCGGCAGTGTAGGGAGTAGTGCAGGGGCTGGTGTTTCAGGGTTTAGGGCAGTGCAGTGGTGTTTGGGCAGTGTGTGGGTCGTGCTGGGGCTGACGTTTCAGGGTTTAAGGCAGTGCAGTGGTGTTCGGGCAGTGTAGGGGGCCATGCTGGGGCTGGTGTTTCAGGATGTAGGGCAGAGCAGTGGTGTTCGGGCAGTGTAAGGGGTCGTGCTTGTGCTGGTGTTTCATGGTTTAGGGAAGAGCAGTGGTGTTCAGGCAGTGTAGTGTGTCGTGCTGGGGGTGGAGTTTCAAGGTTTAGGGCAGTGCATTGGTGTTCGGGCAGTGTAGGGGGCCGTGCTGAGGCTGGTTTTTCATGGTTTAGGGCAGTGCAGTTGTGTTTGGGGAGTATAGGGGGTCGTGCTGGGGCTGTTGTTTCAGGGATTAGGGCAGTGCAGTGGTGTTCGGGCAGAGTAGGGGGTCTTGCTGGGGGTGGTGTTTCAGGGAGTAGGGCAGAGCAGTGGTGTTCGGGAAGTGTAGGGGGTCGTACAGGGGATGGTGTTTCAGGGTTTAGGGCAGGGCAGTGGTGTTCGGGCAGTGTAGGGGGTCTTGCTTGGGGAGGTGTTGCAGGGATTAGGGCAGTGGTGTTCGGGCAGTGTGGGGGTCTTGCTGGGGGTGGTGTTTCAGGGTTTAGGGCAGTGCAGTGGTGTTCGGGGAGTGTGGGGGGTCGTGCTGGGGCTGTTGTTTCAGAGTTTAGGGCAGAGCAGTGATGTTCAGGCAGTGTTGGGGGTCTTGCTGGGGGTGGTGTTTCAGGGTTTAGGGGAGTGCAGTGGTGTTCAGGCAGTGTGGGGGGTCGTGTTGGGTGGTGGTGTTTCAGGGTTTGGGGCAGTGCAGTGGTGTTCGGGCAGTGTGGGGTGTCATGCTGGGGCAGGTGTTTCAGGGTTTAGGGCAGTGCAGTGGTGTTGAGGCAGTGTAGGGGGTCATGCTGGGGCTGGTGTTTCAGGGTTTACAGCAGTACAGTAGTGTTCTGGCAGTGTAGAGGGTCGTGCTGGGGCTGGTGTTTCAGGGTTTAGAGCAGGGCAGTGGTGTTCGGGCAGTGTAGGGGGCCATGCTGGTGCTGGTGTTTCAGGATGTAGGGCAGAGCAGTGGTGTTCTGGCAGTGTAAGGGGTCGTGCTGGTGCTGGTGTTTCATGGTTTAGGGAAGAGCAGTGGTGTTCAGGCAGTGTAGTGGGTCGTGCTGGGAGTGGAGTTTCAAGGTTTAGGGCAGGGCAGTGGTGTTCGGGCAGTGTAGGGGGCCGTGCTGGGGCTGGTGTTTCAGGGTGTAGGGCAGAGCAGTGGTGTTCGGGCAGTGTAGGGGGTCATGCTGAGGCTGGTGTTTCATGGTTTAGGGCAGTGCAGTTGTGTTTGGGGAGTGTAGGGGGTCATGCTGGGGCTGGTGTTTCAGGGTTTAGGGCAGTGCAGTGGTGTTCGGGAAATGTAGGGGGTCGTACAGGGGATGGTGTTTCAGGGTTTAGGGCAGGGCAGTGGTGTACTGGCAGTGTAGAGGGTCTTGCTGGGGGTGGTGTTTCAGGGTTTAGGGCAGTGCAGTGGTGTTCGTGAGGTGCTGGGGTCGTGTTGGGGCTGGTGTTTCAGGGTTTAGGGCAGTGCAGTGGTGTTCGGGGATTGTGGGGGGTCGTGCTGGGGCTGTTGTTTCAGAGTTTAGGGCAGAGCAGTGATGTTCAGGCAGTGTTGGGGGTCTTGCTGGGGGTGGTTTTTCAGGGTTTAGGGGAGTGCAGTGGTGTTCAGGCAGTGTGGGGGGTCATGTTGGGTGGTGGTGTTTCAGGGTTTAGGGCAGTGCAGTGGTGTTCGGGAAGTGTGGGGTGTCATGCTGGGGCGGGTGTTTCAGGGTTTAGGGCAGTGCAGTGGTGTTCAGGCAGTGTAGGGGGTCATGCTGGGGCTGGTGTTTCAGGGTATACAGCAGTGCAGTAGTGTTCGGGCAGTGTAGAGGGTCGTGCTGGGGCTGGTGTTTTTGGGTTTAGAGCAGGGCAGTGGTGTTCGGGCAGTGTAGGGAGTCGTGCTGGGGCTGGTGTTTCAGGGCTTAGGGCAGTGCAGTGGTGTTTGGGCAGTGTAGGGAGCCATGCTGGTGCTGGTGTTTCAGGGTGTAGTGCAGAGCAGTGGTGTTCGGGCAGTGTAAGGGTTCGTGCTGGTGCTGGTGTTTCATGGTTTATGGAAGAGCAATGGTGTTCAGGCAGTGTAGTGGGTCGTGCTGGGGGTGGAGTTTCAAGGTTTAGGGCAGTGTAGTGGTGTTCGGGCAGTGTAGGGGGCCATGCTGGGGCTGGTGTTTCAGGGTGTAGGGCAGAGCAGTGGTGTTCGGGCAGTGTAGGGGGTCATGCTGAGGCTGGTGTATCATGGTTTAGGGCAGTGCAGTTGTGTTTGGGGAGTGTAGGGGGTCGTGCTGGGGCTGTTGTTTCAGAGTTTAGGGCAGAGCAGTGATGTTCAGGCAGTGTTGGGGTCTTGCTGGGGGTGGTTTTTCAGGGTTTAGGGGAGTGCAGTGGTGTTCAGGCAGTGTGGGGGGTCGTGTTGGGTGGTGGTGTTTCAGGGTTTAGGGCAGTGCAGTAGTGTTCGGGCAGTGTAGACGGTCGTGCTGGGGCTGGTGTTTCAGGGTTTAGAGCAGGGCAGTGGTGTTCGGGCAGTGTAGGGGGCCATGCTTGTGCTGGTGTTTCAGGATGTAGGGCAGAGCAGTGGTGTTCGGGCAGTGTAAGGGGTCGTGCTAGTGCTGGTGTTTCATGGTTTAGGGAAGAGCAGGGGTGTTCAGGCAGTGTAGTGTGTCGTGCTGGGGGTGGTGTTTCAGGGTTTAGGGCAGTGCAGTGGTGTTCGGGCAGTGTGGGGTGTCATGCTGGGGCAGGTGTTTCAGGGTTTAGGGCAGTGCAGTGGTGTTCAGGCAGTGTAGGGGGTCGTGCTGGGGCTGGTGTTTCAGGGTTTACAGCAGTGCAGTAGTGTTCGGGCAGTGTAGGGGGTCGTGCTGGGGCTGGTGTTTCAGGGTTTAGAGCAGGGCAGTGGTGTTCCGGCAGTGTAGGGAGTAGTGCAGGGGCTGGTGTTTCAGGGTTTAGGGCAGTGCAGTGGTGTTTGGGCAGTGTGTGGGTCGTGCTGGGGCTGACGTTTCAGGGTTTAAGGCAGTGGTGTTCGGGCAGTGTAGGGGGCCATGCTGGGGCTGGTGTTTCAGGATGTAGGGCAGAGCAGTGGTGTTCGGGCAGTGTAAGGGGTCGTGCTTGTGCTGGTGTTTCATGGTTTAGGGAAGAGCAGTGGTGTTCAGGCAGTGTAGTGGGTTGTGCTGGGGGTGGAGTTTCAAGGTTTAGGGCAGTGCAGTGGTGTTCGCGCAGTGTAGGGGGCCGTGCTGAGGCTGGTTTTTCATGGTTTAGGGCAGTGCAGTTGTGTTTGGGGAGTATAGGGGGTCGTGCTGGGGCTGTTGTTTCAGGGATTAGGGCAGTGCAGTGGTGTTCGGGCAGAGTAGGGGGTCTTGCTGGGGGTGGTGTTTCAGGGAGTAGGGCAGAGCAGTGGTGTTCGGGAAGTGTAGGGGGTCGTACAGGGGATGGTGTTTCAGGGTTTAGGGCAGGGCAGTGGTGTTCGGGCAGTGTAGGGGGTCTTGCTTGGGGAGGTGTTGCAGGGATTAGGGCAGTGGTGTTGGGGCAGTGTGGGGGTCTTGCTGGGGGTGGTGTTTCAGGGTTTAGGGCAGTGCAGTGGTGTTCGGGGAGTGTGGGGGGTCGTGCTGGGGCTGTTGTTTCAGAGTTTAGGGCAGAGCAGTGATGTTCAGGCAGTGTTGGGGGTCTTGCTGGGGGTGGTGTTTCAGGGTTTAGGGGAGTGCAGTGGTGTTCAGGCAGTGTGGGGGGTCGTGTTGGGTGGTGGTGTTTCAGGGTTTGGGGCAGTGCAGTGGTGTTCGGGCAGTGTGGGGTGTCATGCTGGGGCAGGTGTTTCAGGGTTTAGGGCAGTGCAGTGGTGTTGAGGCAGTGTAGGGGGTCATGCTGGGGCTGGTGTTTCAGGGTTTACAGCAGTACAGTAGTGTTCGGGCAGTGTAGAGGGTCGTGCTGGGGCTGGTGTTTCAGGGTTTAGAGCAGGGCAGTGGTGTTCGGGCAGTGTAGGGGGCCATGCTGGTGCTGGTGTTTCAGGATGTAGGGCAGAGCAGTGGTGTTCTGGCAGTGTAAGGGGTCGTGCTGGTGCTGGTGTTTCATGGTTTAGGGAAGAGCAGTGGTGTTCAGGCAGTGTAGTGGGTCGTGCTGGGAGTGGAGTTTCAAGGTTTAGGGCAGGGCAGTGGTGTTCGGGCAGTGTAGGGGGCCGTGCTGGGGCTGGTGTTTCAGGGTGTAGGGCAGAGCAGTGGTGTTCGGGCAGTGTAGGGGGTCATGCTGAGGCTGGTGTTTCATGGTTTAGGGCAGTGCAGTTGTGTTTGGGGAGTGTAGGGGGTCATGCTGGGGCTGGTGTTTCAGGGTTTAGGGCAGTGCAGTGGTGTTCGGGAAATGTAGGGGGTCGTACAGGGGATGGTGTTTCAGGGTTTAGGGCAGGGCAGTGGTGTACTGGCAGTGTAGAGGGTCTTGCTGGGGGTGGTGTTTCAGGGTTTAGGGCAGTGCAGTGGTGTTCGTGAGGTGCTGGGGTCGTGTTGGGGCTGGTGTTTCAGGGTTTAGGGCAGTGCAGTGGTGTTCGGGGATTGTGGGGGGTCGTGCTGGGGCTGTTGTTTCAGAGTTTAGGGCAGAGCAGTGATGTTCAGGCAGTGTTGGGGGTCTTGCTGGGGGTGGTTTTTCAGGGTTTAGGGGAGTGCAGTGGTGTTCAGGCAGTGTGGGGGGTCATGTTGGGTGGTGGTGTTTCAGGGTTTAGGGCAGTGCAGTGGTGTTCGGGAAGTGTGGGGTGTCATGCTGGGGCGGTAGTTTCAGGGTTTAGGGCAGTGCAGTGGTGTTCAGGCAGTGTAGGGGGTCGTGCTGGGGCTGGTGTTTCAGGGTATACAGCAGTGCAGTAGTGTTCGGGCAGTGTAGAGGGTCGTGCTGGGGCTGGTGTTTTTGGGTTTAGAGCAGGGCAGTGGTGTTCGGGCAGTGTAGGGAGTCGTGCTGGGGCTGGTGTTTCAGGGCTTAGGGCAGTGCAGTGGTGTTTGGGCAGTGTAGGGAGCCATGCTGGTGCTGGTGTTTCAGGGTGTAGTGCAGAGCAGTGGTGTTCGGGCAGTGTAAGGGTTCGTGCTGGTGCTGGTGTTTCATGGTTTATGGAAGAGCAATGGTGTTCAGGCAGTGTAGTGGGTCGTGCTGGGGGTGGAGTTTCAAGGTTTAGGGCAGTGTAGTGGTGTTCGGGCAGTGTAGGGGGCCATGCTGGGGCTGGTGTTTCAGGGTGTAGGGCAGAGCAGTGGTGTTCGGGCAGTGTAGGGGGTCATGCTGAGGCTGGTGTATCATGGTTTAGGGCAGTGCAGTTGTGTTTGGGGAGTGTAGGGGGTCGTGCTGGGGCTGTTGTTTCAGGGTTTAGGGCAGTGCAGTGGTGTTCGGGCTGAGTAGGGGGTCATGCTGGGGGTGGTGTTTCAGGGAGTAGGGCAGAGCAGTGGTGTTTGGGAAGTGTAGGGGGTCGTACAGGGTATGGTGTTTCAGGGTTTAGGGCAGGGCAGTGGTGTTCGGACAGAGTAGGGGGTCTTGCTGGGGGAGGTGTTGCAGGGATTAGTGCAGTGGTGTTTGGGCAGTGTGGGCGTCTTGCTGGGGGTGGTGTTTCAGGGTTTAGGGCAGTGCAGTGGTGTTCGTGAGGTGCGGGGGTCGTGCTGGGGCTGGTGTTTCAGGGTTTAGGGCAGTGCAGTGGTGTTCTGGGAGTGTGGGGGGTCGTGCCTCGGCTATTGTTTCAGAGTTTAGGGCAGAGCAGTGGTGCTCGGGGAGTGTGGAGGCTCATGCTGGGGGTGGTGTTTCAGGGTTTAGGGCAGTGCAGTGGTGTACGGGCAGTGTAGTGGGTCATGCTGGGGGTGGTGTTTCAGGGTTTAGGGCAGTGCAGTGCAGTGTTGTTCGGGCAGTGTAGGGGGTCGTGCAGGGGGTGGTGTTTCAGCGTTCTGGGCAGTTCATTGGTGTTCGGGCAGTGTTGGGGGTCTTGCTCGGTGTGGTGTTTCAGGGTTTAGGACAGTGATGTTCAGCAAGTGTTGGTGGTCTTGCTGGCGGTGGTGTTTCAGGGTTTAGGGGAGTGCAGTGGTGTTCAGGCAGTGTGGGGGTTGTGTTGGGTGGTGGTGTTTCACGGTTTAGGGCAGTGCAGTGGTATTCGGGCAGTGTGGAGTATCATGCTGGGGCAGGTGTTTCAGGGTTTAGGGCAGTGCAGTGGTGTTCGGGCAGTGTAGGCGGTCATGCTGGGGCTGGTGTTTCAGGGTTCAGGGCAGTGCAGTAGTGTTCGGGCAGTGTAGAGGGTCGTGCTGGGGCTGGTGTTTCAGGGTTTAGAGCAGGGCAGTGGTGTTCGGGCAGTGTAGGGGGCCATGCTTGTGCTGGTGTTTCAGGATGTAGGGCAGAGCAGTGGTGTTCGGGCAGTGTAAGGGGTCGTGCTGGTGCTGGTCTTTCATCGTTTAGGGAAGAGAAGTGGTGTTCAGGCAGTGTAGTGGGTCATGCTGGGGGTGGAGTTTCAGGGTGTAGGGCAGAGCAGTGGTGTTCGGGCAGTGTAGGGGGTCATGCTGAGGCTGGTGTTTCATGGTTTAGGGCAGTGCAGTTGTGTTTGGGGAGTGTAGGGGGTCGTGCTGGGGCTGTTGTTTCAGGGATTAGGGCAGAGCAGTGGTGTTTGGGCAGTGTGTGGGTCGTGCTGGGGCTGACGTTTCAGGGTTTAAGGCAGTGCAGTGGTGTTCGGGCAGTGTAGGGGGCCATGCTTGTGCTTGTGTTTCAGGATGTAGTGCAGAGCAGTGGTGTTTGGGCAGTGTAAGGGGTCGTGCTGGTGCTGGTGTTTCATGGTTTAGGGAAGAGCAGTGGTGTTCAGGCAGTGTAGTGGGTCGTGCTGGGGGTGGAGTTTCAAGGTTTAGGGCAGTGCAGTGGTGTTCGGGCAGTGTATGGGGCCGTGCTGAGGCTGTTGTTTCAGGGATTAGGGCAGTGCAGTCGTGTTCGGGCAGAGTAGGGGGTCATGCTGGGGGTGGTGTTTCAGGGAGTAGGGCAGAGCAGTGGTGTTCGGGAAGTGTAGGGGGTCGTACAGGGGATGGTGTTTCAGGTTTTAGGGCAGGGCAGTGGTGTTCGGGCAGTGTAGGGGGTCTTGCTGGGGGAGGTGTTGCAGGGATTAGGGCAGTGGTGTTCGGGCAGTGTGGGGGTCTTGCTGGGGGTGGTGTTTCAGGGTTTAGGGCAGTGCAGTGGTGTTCGTGAGGTGCAGGGGTCGTGTTGGGGCTGGTGTTTCAGGGTTTAGGGCAGAGCAGTGATGTTCAGGCAGTGTTGGGGGTCTTGCTGGGGTGGTGTTTCAGTGTTTAGGGTAGTGCAGTGGTGTTCAGGCAGTGTGGGGGATCGTGTTGGGTGGTGGTGTTTCAGGGATTAGGGCAGTGCAGTGGTGTTCGGGCAGTGTGGGGTGTCATGCTGGGGCAGGTGTTTCAGGGTTTAGGGCAGTGCAGTGGTGCCCAGGCAGTGTAGGGGGTCGTGCTGGGGCTGGTGTTTCATGGTTTACAGCAGTGCAGTAGTGTTCGGGCAATGTAGGGGGTCGTGCTGGGGCTGGTGTTTCAGGGATTTGAGCAGGGCAGTGGTGTTCGGGCAGTGAAGGTAGTCGTGCTGGTGCTGGTGATTCAGGGTTTAGGGCAGTGCAGTGGTGTTTGGGAAGTGTGTGGGTCGTGCTGGGGCTGACGTTTCAGGGTTTAAGGCAGTGTAGTGGTGTTCGGGCAGTGTAGGGGGCCATGCTGGGGCTGGTGTTTCAGGATGTAGGGCAGAGCAGTGGTGTTCGGGCAGTGTAAGGGGTCGTGCTGGTGCTGGCGTTTCATGGTTTAGGGGAGAGCAGTGGTGTTCAGGCAGTGTAGTGGGTCGTGCTGGGGGTGGTGTTTCAGGGTTTAGGGCCGTGCAGTGGTGTTCGGGCAGTGTAGGGGCCATGCTGGGGCTGGTGTTTCAGGGTGTAGGGCAGAGCAGTGGTGTTTGGGCAGTGTAGGGGGTCATGCTGAGGCTGGTGTTTCATGGTTTAGGGCAGTGCAGTTGTGTTTGGGGAGTGTAGGGGGTCATGCTGGGGCTGGTGTTTCAGGGTTTAGGGCAGTGCAGTGGTGTTCGGGAAATGTAGGGGGTCGTACAGGGGATGGTGTTTCAGGGTTTAGGGCAGGGCGGTGGTGTTCTGGCAGTGTAGAGGGTCTTGCTGGGGGTGGTGTTGCAGGGATTAGGGCAGTGGTGTTCGGGCAGTGTTGGGGTCTTGCTGGGGGTGGTGTTTCAGGGATTAGGGCAGTGCAGTGGTGTTCGGGGAGTGTGGGGGGTAGTGCTGGGGCTGTTGTTTCAGAGTTTAGGGCAGAGCAGTGATGTTCAGGCAGTGTTGGGGGTCTTGCTGGGGGTGGTGTTTCAGAGTTTAGGGGAGTGCAGTGGTGTTCAGGCAGAGTGGGGGGTCGTGTTGGGTGGTGGTGTTTCAGGGTTTAGGGCAGTGCAGTGGTGTTCGGGCAGTGTGGGGTGTCATGCTGGGGCAGGTGTTTCAGGGTTTAGGGCAGTGCAGTGGTGTTCAGGCAGTGTAGGGGGTCGTGCTGGGGCTGGTGTTTCAGGGTATACAGCAGTGCAGTAGTGTTCGGGCAGTGTAGAGGGTCGTGCTTGGGCTGGTGTTTTTGGGTTTAGAGCAGGGCAGTGGTGTTCGGGCAGTGTAGGGAGTCGTGCTGGGGCTGGTGTTTCAGGGCTTAGGGCAGTGCAGTGGTGTTTGGGCAGTGTGTAGGTCTTATTGGGGCTGACGTTTCAGGGTTTAAGGCAGTGCAGGGGTGTTCGGGCAGTTTAGGGGGCCATGCTGGTTCTGGTGTTTCAGGATGTAGGGCAGAGTAGTGGTGTTCGGGCAGTGTAAGGGGTCGTGCTGGTGCTGGTTTTTCATGGTTTAGGGAAGAGCAGTGGTGTTCAGGCAGTGTAGTGGGTCGTGCTGGGGGTGGAGTTTCAAGGTTTAGGGCAGTGCAGTGGTGTTCGGGCAGTGTAGGGGGCCGTGCTGGGGCTGGTGTTTCAGGGTGTAGGGCAGAGCAGTGGTTTTCGGGCAGTGTAGGGGGTCATGCTGAGGCTGGTGTTTCATGGTTTAGGGCAGTGCAGTTGTGTTTGGGGAGTGCAGGGGGTCGTGCTGGGGCTGTTGTTTCAGGGTTTAGGGCAGTGAAGTGGTGTTCGGGCAGAGTAGGGGGTCATGCTGGGGGTGGTGTTTCAGGGAGTAGGGCAGAGCAGTGTTGTTCGGGAAGTGTAGGGGGTCGTACAGGGGATGGTGTTTCAGGGTTTAGGGCAGGGCAGTGGTGTTCGGACAGAGTAGGGGTCTTGCTGGGGGAGGTGTTGCAGGGATTAGGGCAGTGGTGTTCGGGCAGTGTGGGGGTCTTGCTGGGGCTGGTGTTTCAGGGTTTAGGGCAGTGCAGTGGTGTTCTGGGAGTGTGGGGGGTCGTGCTGGGGCTGTTGTTTCAGAGTTTAGGGCAGAGCAGTGGTGCTTGGGGAGTGTGGAGGCTCATGCTGGGGGTGGTGTTTCAGGGTTTAGGGCAGTGCAGTGGTGTACGGGCAGTGTAGTGGGTCATGCTGGGGGTGGTGTTTCAGGGTTTAGGGCAGTGCAGTGCAGTGTTGTTCGGGCAGTGTAGGGGGTCATGCAGGGGGTGGTGTTTCAGTGTTTAGGGCAGGGCAGTGGTGTTCGGGCAGTGTAGGGGGTTGTGGAGGGGGTGGTGTTTCAGCATTCAGGGCAGTGCATCGGTGTCCGGGCAGTGTTGGGGGTCTTGCTCGGTGTAGTGTTTCAGGGTTTAGGACAGTGATGTTCAGGCAGTGTTGGGGGTCTTGCTGGGGGTGGTGTTTCAGGGTTTAGGGGAGTGCAGTGGTGTTCAGGCAGTGTGGGGGTTTGTGTTGGGTGGTGGTGTTTCACGGTTTAGGGCAGTGCAGTGGTGTTCGGGCAGTGTGGGGTATCATGCTGGGGCAGGTGTTTCAGGGTTTAGGGCAGTGCAGTGGTGTTCGGGCAGTGTAGGGGGTCGTGCTGGGGCTGGTGTTTCAGGGTTTAGAGCAGTGCAGTGTTGTTTGGGCAGTATAGGGGGTCGTGCTGGGGCTGGTGTTTCAGGGTTTAGAGCAGGGCAGTGGTGTTCGGGCAGTGTAGGGAGTCGTGCTGGTGTCTCAGGGTTTAGGGTAGTGCAGTGGTGTTTGGGCAGTGTATGGGTTGTGCTGGGCCTGACGTTTCAGGGTTTAAGGCAGTGCAGTGGTGTTCAGGCAGTGCAGGGGGCCGTGCTGGGGCTGGTGTTTCATGGTTTAGGAGAGAGCAGTGGAGTTCGGGCAGTGTAGTGGGTCGTGCTGGGGGTGGTGTTTCAGGGTTTAGGGCAGTGCACTGGTGTTCGGGCAGTGTAGGGGGTCATGCTGGGGCTGGTATATCAGGGTTTAGGCCAGTGCAGTCATGTTCCGGCAGTGTAGGGGGTCGTGCTGGGACTGGGGTTTCAGGATTTAGGGCAGTGCAGTAGGGTTCAGGCAGTGTAGGGGGACGTTCCGGGGGTGGTGTTTCAGGGTTTAGGGCAGAGCAGTGGTGTTCGGGCAGTGTAGGGGTTGTGCAGGGGGTGGTTTTCAGGGTTTAGGGGAGTGCAGTGGTGTTCGGGCAGTGTGGGGGGTTGTGCTGGGGTGGTGTTTCAGGGTTTTGGGCAGTGCAGTGGTGTTCGGGCAGTGTGGGCTGTCGTGCTGGGGTGGTGTTTCAGGGTTTTGGGCAGTGCAGTGGTGTTCGGGCAGTGTGGGGGGTCATGCTGGGGGTGGTGTTTCAGCATTTAGGGCAGTGCAGTGGTGTTCGGGCAGTGTTCGGGTCGTGTTATTGCTTGTGTTTCAGGGTTTAGGGCAGTGCTGTGGTGTTCGGGCAGTGTAGAAGTCGTGCTGGGCTGGTGTTTCAGGGTTTAGGGCAGTGCAGTGGTGTTCGGGCATTGTAGGAGGTCGTGCAGGAGGTGGTGTTTCAGTGTTTAGGGCAGGGCAGTGGTGTTCGGGCAGTGTAGGGGGTCGTGCAGGGGGTGGTTTTTCAGCGTTCAGGGCAGTGCATCGGTGTTCGGGCAGTGTTGGGGGTCTTGCTCGGTGTGGTGTTTCAGGGTTTAGGACAGTGATGTTCAGGCAGTGTTGGGGGTCTTGCTGGGGGTGGTGTTTCAGGGTTTAGGGGAGTGAAGTGGTGTTCATGCAGTGTGGGGTGTCATGCTGGGGCAGGTGTTTCAGGGTTTAGGGCAGTGCAGTGGTGTTCAGGCAGTGTAGGGGGTCTTGCTGGGGCTGGTGTTTCAGGGTTTACAGCAGTGCAGTAGTGTTCGGGCAGTGTAGAGGGTCATGCTGGTGCTGGTGTTTCAGGGTTTAGAGCAGGGAAGTGGTGTTCGGGCAGTGTAGGGAGTCGTGCTGGGGCTGTTGTTTCAGGGTTTAGGGCAGTGCAGTGGTGTTTGGGCAGTGTGTGGGTCGTGCTGGGGCTGACGTTTCAGGGTTTAAGGCAGTGCAGTGGTGTTTGGGCAGTGTAGGGGGCCATGCTGGTGCTGGTGTTTCAGGATGTAGGGCAGAGCAGTGGTTTAGGGAAGAGCAGTGGTGTTCAGGCAGTGTAGTGGGTCGTGCTGGGGGTGGAGTTTCAAGGTTTAGGGCAGTGCAGTGGCGATCGGGCAGTGTAGGGGGTCATGCTGAGGCTGGTGTTTCATGGTTTAGGGCAGTGCAGTTGTGTTTGGGGAGTGTAGGGGGTCGTGCTGGGGCTGTTGTTTCAGGGTTTAGGGCAGTGCAGTCGTGTTCGGGCAGAGTAGGGGGTTAAGCTGGGGGTGGTGTTTCAGGGAGCAGGGCACAGCAGTGGTGTTCGGGAAGTGTAGGGGGTCGTACAGGGGATGGTGTTTCAGGGTTTAGGGCAGGGCAGTGGTGATCGGGCAGAGTAGGGGATCTTGCTGGGGGAGGTGTTGCAGGGATTAGGGCAGTGGTGTTCGGGCAGTGTGGGGGTCTTGCCGGGGTTGGTGTTTCAGGGTTTAGGGCAGTGCAGTGGTGTTCGGGAGGTGCGGGTCATGCTGGGGCTGGTGTTTCAGGGTTTAGGGCAGTGCAGTGGTGTTCTGGGAGTGTGGGGGGTCATGCTGGGGCTGTTGTTTCTTAGTTTGGGGCAGAGCAGTGGTGCTCGGGGAGTGTGGAGGCTCATGCTGGGGGTGGTGTTTCAGGGTTTAGGGCAGTGCAGTGGTGTACGGGCAGTGTAGTGGGTCATGCTGGGGGTGGTGTTTCAGGGTTTAGGGCAGTGCAGTGCAGTGCAGTGTTGTTCGGGCAGTGTAGGGGGTCATGCAGGGGGTGGTGTTTCAGTGTTTAGGGCAGTGCAGTGTGTTCGGGCAGTGTAGGAGGTTGTGGAGGGGGTGGTGTTTCAGCGTTCAGGGCAGTGCATCGGTGTTCGGGCAGTGATGGGGGTCTTGCTCGGTGTGGTGTTTCAGGGTTTAGGACAGTGATGTTCAGGCAGTGTTGGGGGTCTTGCTGGGGGTGGTGTTTCAGGGCCTAGGGGAGTGCAGTGGTGTTCAGGCAGTGTGGGGGGTTGTGTTGGGTGGTGGTGTTTCACGGTTTAGGGCAGTGCAGTGGTGATCGGGCAGTGTGGGGTATCATGCTGGGGCAGGTGTTTCAGGGTTTAGGGCAGTGTAGTGGTGTTCGGGCAGTGTAGGGGATCGTGCTGGGGCTGGTGTTTCAGGGTTTAGAGCAGTGCAGTGGTGTTTGGGCAGTATAGGGGGTCGTGCTGGGGCTGGTGTATCAGGGTTTAGAGCAGGGCAGTTGTGTTCGGGCAGTGTAGATAGTCGTGCTGGTGTTTCAGGGTATAGAGTAGTGCAGTGGTGTTTGGGCAGTGTGTGGGTCATGCTGGGCCTGACGTTTCAGGGTTTAAGGCAGTGCAGTGGTGTTCGGGCAGTGTAGGGGGCCTTGCTGGGGCTTGTGTTTCAGGGTGTAGGGCAGAGCAGTGGTGTTCGGGCAGTGTCGGGGTTGTGCTGGTGCTGGTGTTTCATGGTTTAGGAGAGAGCAGTGGAGTTCGGGCAGTGTAGTGGGTCATGCTGGGGGTGGTGTTTCAGCGGTCAGGGCAGTGCATCGGTGTTCGGGCAGTGTTGGGGGTCTTGCTCGGTGTGGTGTTTCAGGGTTTAGGACAGTGATGTTCAGGCAGTGTTGGGGGTCTTGCTGGGGCTGGTGTTTCAGGGTTTAGGGGAGTGCAGTGGTGTTCAGGCAGTGTGGGGGTCGTGCTGGTGCTGGTGTTTCATGGTTTAGGAGAGAGCAGTGGAGTTCGGGCAGTGTAGTGGGTCGTGCTGGGGGTGGTGTTTCAGGGTTTAGGGCAGTGCACTGGTGTTCGGGCAGTGTAGGGGGTCTTGCTGGGGCTGGTGTTTCAGGGTTTAGGACAGTGATGTTCAGGCAGTGTTGGGGGTCTTGCTGGGGCTGGTGTTTCAGGGTTTAGGGCAGTGCAGTCATGTTCCAGCAGTGTAGGGGGTCGTGCTGGGACTGGGGTTTCAGGATTTAGGGCAGTAAAGTAGGGTTCAGGCAGTGTATGGGGACGTTCCGGGGGTGGTGTTTCAGGGTTTAGGGCAGTGCATTGGTGTTCGGGCAGTGTAGGGGTTGTGTAGGGGGTGGTTTTCAGGGTTTCGGGGAGTGCAGTGGTGTTCGGGCAGTGTGGAGGTTCGTGCTGGGGTGGTGTTTCAGGGTTTTGGGCAGTGCAGTGGTGTTCGGGCAGTGTGGGGTGTCGTGCTGGGGTGGTGTTTCAGGGTTTTGGGCAGTGCAGTGGTGTTCGGGCAGTGTGGGGGGTCGTGCTGGGGATGGTGTTTCAGCATTTAGGGCAGTGCAGGTGTGTTCGGGCAGTGTTCGGGTCATGTTATTGCTTGAGTTTCAGGGTTTAGGGCAGTGCTGTGGTGTTCGGGCAGTGTAGAATTCGTGCTGGGGCTGGTGTTTCAGGGTTTAGGGCAGTGCAGTGGTGTTTGGGCATTGTAGGGGGTCATGCAGGGGGTGGTGTTTCAGTGTTTAGGGCAGGGCAGTGGTGTTCGGGCAGTGTAGGGGGTCGTGCAGGGGGTGGTGTTTCAGCGTTCAGGGCAGTGCATCGGTGTTCGGGCAGTGTTGGGGGTGTTGCTCGGTGTGGTGTTTCAGGGTTTAGGACAGTGATGTTCAGGCAGTGTTGGGGGTCTTGCTGGGGCTGGTGTTTCAGGGTTTAGGGGAGTGCAGTGGTGTTCAGGCAGTGTGGGGGGTCGTGTTGGGGGATGGTGTTTCAGGGTTTAGGGCAGTGCAGTGGTGTTCGGGCAGTGTGGGGTGTCATGCTGGGGCAGGTGTTTCAGGGTTTAGGGCAGTGCAGTGGTGTTCAGGCAGTGTAGGGGTCATGCTGGGGCTTGTGTTTCAGGGTTTAGAGCAGGGCAGTGGTGTTCAGGAAGTGTAGGGAGTCGTGCTGGGGCTGGTGTTTCAGGGTTTAGGGCAGTGCAATCGTGTTTGGGCTGTGTGAGGGTCATGCTGGGACTGACGTTTCAGGGTTTAAGGCAGTGCAGTGGTGTTCGCGCAGTGTATGGGGCCGTGCTGGGGCTGGTGTTTCAGGGTATAAGGCAGAGCAGTGGTGTTCGGGCAGTGTAAGGGGTCGTGCTGGTGTTTAATGGTTTAGGGGAGAGCAGTGGTGTTCAGGCAGTGTAGTGGGTCGTGCTGGTGGTGGTGTTTCAGGGTTTAGGGCCGTGCAGTGGTGTTCGGGCAGTGTAGGGGCCGTGCTGGGGCTGGTGTTTCAGTGTGAAGGGCAGTGCAGTGTTGTTCGGGCAGTGTAGGGGGTCATGCAGTGGGTGGTGTTTCAGTGTTTAGGGCAGTGCAGTGTGTTCGGGCAGTGTAGGAGGTTGTGGAGGGGGTGGTGTTTCAGCGTTCAGGGCAGTGCATCGGTGTTCGGGCAGTGATGGGGGTCTTGCTCGGTGTGGTGTTTCAGGGTTTAGGACAGTGATGTTCAGGCAGTGTTGGGGGTCTTGCTGGGGGTGGTGTTTCAGGGCCTAGGGGAGTGCAGTGGTGTTCAGGCAGTGTGGGGGGTTGTGTTGGGTGGTGGTGTTTCACGGTTTAGGGCAGTGCAGTGGTGATCGGGCAGTGTGGGGTATCATGCTGGGGCAGGTGTTTCAGGGTTTAGGGCAGTGTAGTGGTGTTCGGGCAGTGTAGGGGATCGTGCTGGGGCTGGTGTTTCAGGGTTTAGAGCAGTGCAGTGGTGTTTGGGCAGTATAGGGGGTCGTGCTGGGGCTGGTGTATCAGGGTTTAGAGCAGGGCAGTTGTGTTCGGGCAGTGTAGATAGTCGTGCTGGTGTTTCAGGGTATAGAGTAGTGCAGTGGTGTTTGGGCAGTGTGTGGGTCATGCTGGGCCTGACGTTTCAGGGTTTAAGGCAGTGCAGTGGTGTTTGGGCAGTGTAGGGGGCCTTGCTGGGGCTTGTGTTTCAGGGTGTAGGGCAGAGCAGTGGTGTTCGGGCAGTGTCGGGGTTGTGCTGGTGCTGGTGTTTCATGGTTTAGGAGAGAGCAGTGGAGTTCGGGCAGTGTAGTGGGTCATGCTGGGGGTGGTGTTTCAGCGGTCAGGGCAGTGCATCGGTGTTCGGGCAGTGTTGGGGGTCTTGCTCGGTGTGGTGTTTCAGGGTTTAGGACAGTGATGTTCAGGCAGTGTTGGGGGTCTTGCTGGGGCTGGTGTTTCAGGGTTTAGGGGAGTGCAGTGGTGTTCAGGCAGTGTGGGGGTCGTGCTGGTGCTGGTGTTTCATGGTTTAGGAGAGAGCAGTGGAGTTCGGGCAGTGTAGTGGGTCGTGCTGGGGGTGATGTTTCAGGGTTTAGGGCAGTGCACTGGTGTTCGGGCAGTGTAGGGGGTCTTGCTGGGGCTGGTGTTTCAGGGTTTAGGACAGTGATGTTCAGGCAGTGTTGGGGGTCTTGCTGGGGCTGGTGTTTCAGGGTTTAGGGCAGTGCAGTCATGTTCCAGCAGTGTAGGGGGTCGTGCTGGGACTGGGGTTTCAGGATTTAGGGCAGTAAAGTAGGGTTCAGGCAGTGTATGGGGACGTTCCGGGGGTGGTGTTTCAGGGTTTAGGGCAGTGCATTGGTGTTCGGGCAGTGTAGGGGTTGTGTAGGGGGTGGTTTTCAGGGTTTCGGGGAGTGCAGTGGTGTTCGGGCAGTGTGGAGGTTCGTGCTGGGGTGGTGTTTCAGGGTTTTGGGCAGTGCAGTGGTGTTCGGGCAGTGTGGGGTGTCGTGCTGGGGTGGTGTTTCAGGGTTTTGGGCAGTGCAGTGGTGTTCGGGCAGTGTGGGGGGTCGTGCTGGGGATGGTGTTTCAGCATTTAGGGCAGTGCAGGTGTGTTCGGGCAGTGTTCGGGTCATGTTATTGCTTGAGTTTCAGGGTTTAGGGCAGTGCTGTGGTGTTCGGGCAGTGTAGAATTCGTGCTGGGGCTGGTGTTTCAGGGTTTAGGGCAGTGCAGTGGTGTTTGGGCATTGTAGGGGGTCATGCAGGGGGTGGTGTTTCAGTGTTTAGGGCAGGGCAGTGGTGTTCGGGCAGTGTAGGGGGTCGTGCAGGGGGTGGTGTTTCAGCGTTCAGGGCAGTGCATCGGTGTTCGGGCAGTGTTGGGGGTGTTGCTCGGTGTGGTGTTTCAGGGTTTAGGACAGTGATGTTCAGGCAGTGTTGGGGGTCTTGCTGGGGCTGGTGTTTCAGGGTTTAGGGGAGTGCAGTGGTGTTCAGGCAGTGTGGGGGGTCGTGTTGGGGGATGGTGTTTCAGGGTTTAGGGCAGTGCAGTGGTGTTCGGGCAGTGTGGGGTGTCATGCTGGGGCAGGTGTTTCAGGGTTTAGGGCAGTGCAGTGGTGTTCAGGCAGTGTAGGGGTCATGCTGGGGCTTGTGTTTCAGGGTTTAGAGCAGGGCAGTGGTGTTCAGGAAGTGTAGGGAGTCGTGCTGGGGCTGGTGTTTCAGGGTTTAGGGCAGTGCAATCGTGTTTGGGCTGTGTGAGGGTCATGCTGGGACTGACGTTTCAGGGTTTAAGGCAGTGCAGTGGTGTTCGCGCAGTGTAGGGGGCCGTGCTGGGGCTGGTGTTTCAGGGTATAAGGCAGAGCAGTGGTGTTCGGGCAGTGTAAGGGGTCGTGCTGGTGTTTAATGGTTTAGGGGAGAGCAGTGGTGTTCAGGCAGTGTAGTGGGTCGTGCTGGTGGTGGTGTTTCAGGGTTTAGGGCCGTGCAGTGGTGTTCGGGCAGTGTAGGGGCCGTGCTGGGGCTGGTGTTTCAGTGTGAAGGGCAGAGCAGTAGTGTTCGGGCAGTGTAGGGGTTCATGCTGGGGCTGGTGTTTCATGGTTTAGGGTAGTGCAGTTGTGTTTGGGGAGTGTAGGGGGTCATGCTGGGGCTGGTGTTTCAGGGTTTAGGGCAGTGCAGTGGTGTTCGGGCAGGGAAGGGGGTCATGCTGGGGGTGGTGTTTCAGGGTGTAGGGCAGAGCATTGGTGTTCCGGAAGTTTAGGGGGTGGTACAGGGGATGGTGTTTCAGGGTTTAGGGCAGGGCAGTGGTGTTTGGGCAGTGTAGAGGGTCTTGCTGGGGGTGGTGTTGCAGGGATTAGGGCAGTGGTGTTTGGGCAGTGTTGGGGTTTTGCTGGGGCTGGTGTTTCAGGGTTTAGGGCAGTGCAGTGGTGTTCGTGAGGTGCAGGGGTCGTGTTGGGGCCGGTGTTTCAGGGTTTAGGGCAGAGCAGTGATGTTCAGGCAGTTTTGGGATTCTTGCTGGGGATGGTGTTTCAGGGTTTAGGGTAGTGCAGTGGTGTTCAGGCAGTGTGGGGGATCGTGTTGGGTGGTGGTGTTTCAGGGTTAAGGGCAGTGCAGTGGTGTTCGGGCAGTGTGGGGTGTCATGCTGGGGCAGGTGTTTCAGGGTTTAGGGCAGTGCAGTGGTGTTCAGGCAGTGTAGGGGGTCGTGCTGGGGCTGGTGTTTCAGGGTTTACAGCAGTGCAGTAGTGTTCGGGCAGTGTAGGGAGTCGTGCTGGGGCTGGTGTTTCAGGGTTTAGGGCAGTGCAGTGGTGTTTGGGCAGTGTGTGGGTCGTGCTGGGGCTGACGTTTCAGGGTTTAAGGAAGTGCAGTGGTGTTCGGGCAGTGTAGGGGGCCATGCTGGGGCTGGTGTTTCAGGATGTAGGGCAGAGCAGTGGTGTTCGGGCAGTGTAAGGGGTCGTGCTGGTGCTGGTGTTTCATGGTTTAGGGGAGAGCAGTGGTGTTCAGGCAGTGTAGTGGGTCGTGCTGGGGGTGGTGTTTCAGGGTTTAGGGCCGTGCAGTGGTGTTCGGGCAGTGTAGGGGCCATGCTGGGGCTGGTGTTTCAGGGTGTAGGGCAGAGCAGAGGTGTTCGGGCAGTGTAGGGGTTCATGCTGGGGCTGGTGTTTCATGGTTTAGGGCAGTGCAGTTGTGTTTGGGGAACGTAGGGGGTCATGCTGGGGCTGGTGTTTCAGGGTTTAGGGCAGTGCAGTGGTCTTCGGGCAGAGTAGGGGGTCATGCTGGGGGTGGTGTTTCAGGGTGTAGGGCAGAGCAGTGGTGTTCGGGAAGTGTAGGGGGTCGTACAGGGGATGGTGTTTCAGGGTTTAGGGCAGGGCAGTGGTGTTCTGGCAGTGTAGAGGGTCTTGGTGGGGGTGGTGTTGCAGGGATTAGGGCAGTGGTGTTCGGGCAGTGTTGGGGTCTTGCTGGGGGTGGTGTTTCAGGGTTTAGGGCAGTGCAGTAGTGTTCGTGAGGTGCTGGGGTCGTGTTGGGGCTGGTGTTTCAGGGTTTAGGGCAGTGCAGTGGTGTTCGGGGAGTGTGGGGGGTCGTGCTGGGGCTGTTGTTTCAGAGTTTAGGGCAGAGCAGTGATGTTCAGGCAGTGTTGGGGGTCTTGCTGGGGGTGGTGTTTCAGGGTTTAGGGGAGTGCAGTGGTGTTCGGGCAGTGTGGGGTATCATGCTGGGGCAGGTGTTTCAGGGTTTAGGGCAGTGCAGTGGTGTTCGGGGAGTGTGGGGGGTCGTGCTGGGGCTGTTGTTTCAGAGTTTAGGGCAGAGCAGTGATGTTCAGGCAGTGTTGGGGGTCTTGCTGGGGGTGGTGTTTCAGGGTTTAGGGGAGTGCAGTGGTGTTCAGGCAGTGTGGGGGGTCGTGTTGGGTGGTGGTGTTTCAGGGTTTAGGGCAGTGCAGTGGTGTTCAGGCAGTGTAGGGGGTCGTGCTGGGGCTGGTGTTTCAGGGTTTACAGCAGTGCAGTAGTGTTCGGGCAGTGTAGGGGGTCGTGCTGGGGCTGGTGTTTTAGGGTTTAGAGCAGGGCAGTGGTATTCGGGCAGTGTAGGGAGTCGTGCTGGGGCTGGTGTTTCAGGGTTTAGGGCAGTGCAGTGGTGTTTGGACAGTGTAGGGGGTCATGCTGGGTCTGGTGTTTCATGGTTTAGGGCAGTGCAGTTGTGTTTGGGGAGTCTAGGGGGTCGTGCTGGGGCTGTTGTTTCAGGGTTTAGGGCAGTGCAGTGGTGTTCGGGCAGTGTGGGGTATCATGCTGGGGCAGGTGTTTCAGGGTCTAGGGCAGTGCAGTGGTGTTCGGGCAGTGTAGGGGGTCGTGCTGGGGCTGGTGTTTCAGGGTTTAGAGCAGTGCAGTGGTGTTTGGGCAGTATAGGGGGTCGTGCTGGGGCAGGTGTATCAGGGTCAGAGCAGGGCAGTGGTGTTCGGGCAGTGTAGGGAGTCGTGCTGGTGTTTCAGGGTATAGAGTAGTGCAGTGGTGTTTGGGCAGTGTGTGGGTCATGCTGGGCCTGACGTTTCAGGGTTTAAGGCAGTGCAGTGGTGTTCGGGCAGTGTAGGGGGCCTTGCTGGGGCTTGTGTTTCAGGGTGTAGGGCAGAGCAGTGGTGTTCGGGCAGTGTCGGGGTGGTGCTGGTGCTGGTGTTTCATGGTTTAGGAGAGAGCAGTTGAGTTCGGGCAGTGTAGTGGGTCGTGCTGGGGTGGTGTTTCAGCGTTCAGGGCAGTGCATCGGTGTTCGGGCAGTGTTGGGGGTCTTGCTCGGTGAGGTGTTTCAGGGTTTAGGACAGTGATGTTCAGGCAGTGTTGGGGGTCTTGCTGGGGCTGGTGTTTCAGGGTTTAGGGGAGTGCAGTGGTGTTCAGGCAGTGTGGGGGTCGTGCTGGTGCTGGTGTTTCATGGTTTAGGAGAGAGCAGTGGAGTTCGGGCAGTGTAGTGGGTCGTGCTGGGGGTGGTGTTTCAGGGTTTAGGGCAGTGCACTGGTGTTCGAGCAGTGTAGGGGGTCATGCTTGGGCTGGTGTTTCAGGGTTTAGGGCAGTGCAGTCATGTTCCAGCAGTGTAGGGGGTCGTGCTGGGACTGGGGTTTCAGGATTTAGGGCAGTAAAGTAGGGTTCAGGCAGTGTATGGGGACGTTCCGGGGGTGGTGTTTCAGGGTTTAGGGCAGTGCATTGGTGTTCGGGCAGTGTAGGGGTTGTGTAGGGGGTGGTTTTCAGGGTTTCGGGGAGTGCAGTGGTGTTCAGGCAGTGTGGAGGTTCGTGCTGGGGTGGTGTTTCAGGGTTTTGGGCAGTGCAGTGGTGTTTGGGCAGTGTGGGGGGTCATGCTGGGGTGGTGTTTCAAGGTTTTGGGCAGTGCAGTGGTGTTCGGGCAGTGTGGGGGGTCGTGCTGGGGATGGTGTTTCAGCATTTAGGGCAGTGCAGTGGTGTTCGGGCAGTGTTCGGGTCGTGTTATTGCTTGAGTTTCAGGGTTTAGGGCAGTGCTGTGGTGTTCGGGCAGTGTAGAATTCGTGCTGGGGCTGGTGTTTCAGGGTTTAGGGCAGTGCAGTGGTGTTCGGGCATTGTAGGGGGTCGTGCAGGGGGTGGTGTTTCAGTGTTTAGGGCAGGGCAGTGGTGTTCAGGCAGTTTAGGGGGTCGTGCAGGGGGTGGTGTTTCAGCGTTCAGGGCAGTGCATCGGTGTTTGGGCAGTGTTGGGGGTGTTGCTCGGTGTGGTGTTTCAGGGTTTAGGACAGTGATGTTCAGGCAGTGTTGGGGGTCTTGCTGGGGCTGGTGTTTCAGGGTTTAGGGCAGTGCAGTCATGTTCCAGCAGTGTAGGGGGTCGTGCTGGGACTGGGGTTTCAGGATTTAGGGCAGTAAAGTAGGGTTCAGGCAGTGTATGGGGACGTTCCGGGGGTGGTGTTTCAGGGTTTAGGGCAGTGCATTGGTGTTCGGGCAGTGTAGGGGTTGTGTAGGGGGTGGTTTTCAGGGTTTCGGGGAGTGCAGTGGTGTTTGGGCAGTGTGGAGGTTCGTGCTGGGGTGGTGTTTCAGGGTTTTGGGCAGTGCAGTGGTGTTCGGGCAGTGTGGGGTGTCGTGCTGGGGTGGTGTTTCAGGGTTTTGGGCAGTGCAGTGGTGTTCGGGCAGTGTGGGGGGTCGTGCTGGGGATAGTGTTTCAGCATTTAGGGCAGTGCAGTGGTGTTCGGGCAGTGTTCGGGTCATGTTATTGCTTGAGTTTCAGGGTTTAGGGCAGTGCTGTGGTGTTCGGGCAGTGTAGAATTCGTGCTGGGGCTGGTGTTTCAGGGTTTAGGGCAGTGCAGTGGTGTTTGGGCATTGTAGGGGGTCGTGCAGGGGGTAGTGTTTCAGTGTTTAGGGCAGGGCAGTGGTGTTCGGGCAGTGTAGGGGGTCGTGCAGGGGGTGGTGTTTCAGCGTTCAGGGCAGTGCATCGGTGTTCGGGCAGTGTTGGGGGTGTTGCTCGGTGTGGTGTTTCAGGGTTTAGGACAGTGATGTTCAGGCAGTGTTGGGGGTCTTGCTGGGGCTGGTGTTTCAGGGTTTAGGGGAGTGCAGTGGTGTTCAGGCAGTGTGGGGGGTCGTGTTGGGGGATGGTGTTTCAGGGTTTAGGGCAGTGCAGTGGTGTTCGGGCAGTGTGGGGTGTCATGCTGGGGCAGGTGTTTCAGGGTTTAGGGCAGTGCAGTGGTGTTCAGGCAGTGTAGGGGTCGTGCTGGGGCTTGTGTTTCAGGGTTTAGAGCAGGGCAGTGGTGTTCGGGAAGTGTAGGGAGTCGTGCTGGGGCTGGTGTTTCAGGGTTTAGGGCAGTGCAATCATGTTTGGGCTGTGTGTGGGTCATGCTGGGACTGACGTTTCAGGGTTTAAGGCAGTGCAGTGGTGTTCGCGCAGTGTAGGGGGCCGTGCTGGGGCTGGTGTTTCAGGGTATAAGGCAGAGCAGTGGTGTTCGGGCAGTGTAAGGGGTCGTGCTGGTGTTTAGTGGTTTAGGGGAGAGCAGTGGTGTTCAGGCAGTGTAGTGGTTCGTGCTGGTGGTGGTGTTTCAGGGTTTAGGGCCGTGCAGTGGTGTTCGGGCAGTGTAGGGGCCGTGCTGGGGCTGGTGTTTCAGTATGAAGGGCAGAGCAGTAGTGTTTGGGCAGTGTAGGGGTTCATGCTGGGGCTGGTGTTTCATGGTTTAGGGCAGTGCAGTTGTGTTTGGGGAGTGTAGGGGGTCATGCTGGGGCTGGTGTTTCAGGGTTTAGGGCAGTGCAGTGGTGTTCGGGCAGAGAAGGGGGTCATGCTGGGGGTGGTGTTTCAGGGTGTAGGGCAGAGCATTGGTGTTCCGGAAGTTTAGGGGGTCGTACAGGGGATGGTGTTTCAGGGTTTAGGGCAGGGCAGTGGTGTTTGGGCAGTGTAGAGGGTCTTGCTGGGGGTGGTGTTGCAGGGATTAGGGCAGTGGTGTTTGGGCAGTGTTGGGGTTTTGCTGGGGCTGGTGTTTCAGGGTTTAGGGCAGTGCAGTGGTGTTCGTGAGGTGCAGGGGTCGTGTTGGGGCCGGTGTTTCAGGGTTTAGGGCAGAGCAGTGATGTTCAGGCAGTTTTGGGATTCTTGCTGGGGATGGTGTTTCAGGGTTTAGGGTAGTGCAGTGGTGTTCAGGCAGTGTGGGGGATCTTGTTGGGTGGTGGTGTTTCAGGGTTTAGGGCAGTGCAGTGGTGTTCGGGCAGTGTGGGGTGTCATGCTGGGGCAGGTGTTTCAGGGTTTAGGGCAGTGCAGTGGTGTTCAGGCAGTGTAGGGGGTCGTGCTGGGGCTGGTGTTTCAGGGTTTACAGCAGTGCAGTAGTGTTCGGGCAGTGTAGGGAGTCGTGCTGGGGCTGGTGTTTCAGGGTTTAGGGCAGTGCAGTGGTGTTTGGGCAGTGTGTGGGTCGTGCTGGGGCTGACGTTTCAGGGTTTAAGGCAGTGCAGTGGTGTTCGGGCAGTGTAGGGGGCCATGCTGGGGCTGGTGTTTCAGGATGTAGGGCAGAGCAGTGGTGTTCGGGCAGTGTAAGGGGTCGTGTTGGTGCTGGTGTTTCATGGTTTAGGGGAGAGCAGTGGTGTTCAGGCAGTGTAGTGGGTCGTGCTAGGGGTGGTGTTTCAGGGTTTAGGGCCGTGCAGTGGTGTTCGGGCAGTGTAGGGGCCGTGCTGGGGCTGGTGTTTCAGGGTGTAGGGCAGAGCAGAGGTGTTCGGGCAGTGTAGGGGTTCATGCTGGGGCTGGTGTTTCATGGTTTAGGGCAGTGCAGTTGTGTTTGGGGAACGTAGGGGGTCATGCTGGGGCTGGTGTTTCAGGGTTTAGGGCAGTGCAGTGGTCTTCGGGCAGAGTAGGGGGTCATGCTGGGGGTGGTGTTTCAGGGTGTAGGGCAGAGCAGTGGTGTTCGGGAAGTGTAGGGGGTCGTACAGGGGATGGTGTTTCAGGGTTTAGGGCAGGGCAGTGGTGTTCTGGCAGTGTAGAGGGTCTTGGTGGGGGTGGTGTTGCAGGGATTAGGGCAGTGGTGTTCGGGCAGTGTTGGGGTCTTGCTGGGGGTGGTGTTTCAGGGTTTAGGGCAGTGCAGTAGTGTTCGTGAGGTGCTGGGGTCGTGTTGGGGCTGGGGTTTCAGGGTTTAGGGCAGTGCAGTGGTGTTCGGGGAGTGTGGGGGGTCGTGCTGGGGCTGTTGTTTCAGAGTTTAGGGCAGAGCAGTGATGTTCAGGCAGTGTTGGGTGTCTTGCTGGGGGTGGTGTTTCAGGGTTTAGGGGAGTGCAGTGGTGTTCAGGCAGTGTGGGGGTCGTGTTGGGTGGTGGTGTTTCAGGGTTTAGGGCAGTGCAGTGGTGTTCAGGCAGTGTAGGGGGTCGTGCTGGGGCTGGTGTTTCAGGGTTTACAGCAGTGCAGTAGTGTTCGGGCAGTGTAGGGGGTCGTGCTGGGGCTGGTGTTTTAGGGTTTAGAGCAGGGCAGTGGTATTCGGGCAGTGTAGGGAGTCGTGCTGGGGCTGGTGTTTCAGGGTTTAGGGCAGTGCAGTGGTGTTTGGGCAGTGTGTGGGTCGTGCTGGGGCTGACGTTTCAGGGTTTAAGGCAGTGCAGTGGTGTTCGGGCAGTGTAGGGGGCCATGCTGGGGCTGGTGTTTCAGGGTTTTGGGCAGAGCAGTGGTGTTCGTGCAGTGTAGGGGGTCATGCTGAGGCTGGTGTTTCATGGTTTAGGGCAGTGCAGTTGTGTTTGGGGAGTCTAGGGGGTCGTGCTGGGGCTGTTGTTTCAGGGTTTAGGGCACTGCAGTGGTGTTCGGGCAGAGTAGGGGGTCATGCTGGGGGTGGTGTTTCAGGGAGTAGGGCAGAGCAGTGGTGTTCGGGAAGTGTAGGGGGTCGTACAGGGGATGGTGTTTCAGGGTTTAGGGCAGTGCCGTGGTGTTCTGGGAGTGTGGGGGGTCGTGCTGGGGCTGTTGTTTCAGAGTTTAGGGCAGAGCAGTGGTGGTCGGGGAGTGTGGAGGCTCATGCTGGGGGTGGTGTTTCAGGGATTAGGGCAGTGGTGTTCGGGCGGTGTGGGGGTCTTGCTGGGGGTGGTGTTTCAGGGTTTAGGGCAGTGCAGTGGTGTTCGGGAGGTGTGGGGGTCATGCTGGGGCTAGTGTTTCAGGGTTTAGGGCAGTGCAGTGGTGTTCTGGGAGTGTGGGGGGTCGTGCTGGGGCTGTTGTTTCAGAGTTTAGGGCAGAGCAGTGGTGGTCGGGGAGTGTGGAGGCTCATGCTGGGGGTGGTGTTTCAGGGTTTAGGGCAGTGCAGTGGTGTACGGGCAGTGTAGTGGGTCATGCTGGGGGTGGTGTTTCAGGGTTTAGGGCAGTGCAGTGTTGTTCGGGCAGTGTAGGGGGTCATGCAGGGGGTGGTGTTTCAGTATTTAGGGCAGGGCAGTGGTGTTCGGGCAGTGTAGGGGGTTGTGGAGGGGGTGGTGTTTCAGCATTCAGGGCAGTGCATCGGTGTTCGGGCAGTGTTGGGGGTCTTGCTCGGTGTGGTGTTTCAGGGTTTAGGACAGTGATGTTCAGGCAGTGTTGGGGGTCTTGCTGGGGGTGGTGTTTCTGGGTTTAGGGGAGTGCAGTGGTGTTCAGGCAGTGTGGGGGGTTGTGTTGGACGGTGGTGTTTCACGGTTTAGGGCAGTGCAGTGGTGTTCGGGCAGTGTGGAATATCATGCTGGGGCAGGTGTTTCAGGGTTTAGGACAGTGCAGTGGTGTTCGGGCAGTGTAGGGGGTCGTGCTGGGGCTGGTGTTTCAGGGTTTAGGGTAGTGCAGTGGTGTTTGGGCAGTGTGTGGGTCGTGCTGGGCCTGACATTTCAGGGTTTGTCAGTGCAGTGGTGTTCGGGCAGTGTAGGGGGCCATGCTGTGGCTTGTGCTTCAGGGTGTAGGGCAGCACAGTGGTGTTCGGGCAGTGTCGGGGTCGTGCTGGTGCTGGTGTTTCATGGTTTAGGAGAGAGCAGTGGAGTTCGGGCAGTGTGGTGGGTCATGCTGGGGGTGGTGTTTCAGGGTTTAGGGCAGTGCACTGGTGTTCGGGCAGTGTAGGAGGTCATGCTGGGGCTGGTGTGTCAGGGTTTAGGGCAGTGCAGTCATGTTCCGGCAGTGTAGGGGGTCGTGATGGGACTGGGGTTTCAGGATTTAGCGCAGTGCAGTAGGGTTCAGGCAGTGTAGGGGTTGTGCAGGGGGTGGTTTTCAGGGTTTAGGGGAGTGCAGTGGTGTTCGGGCAGTGTGGGGGGTCGTGCTGGGGTGGTGTTTCAGGGTTTTGGGCAGTGCAGTGGTGTTCGGGCAGTGTGGGGGGTCGTGCTGGGGTGGTGTTTCAGGGTTTTGGGCAGTGCAGTGGTGTCCGGGTAGTGTGGGGGGTCGTGCTGGGGGTGGTGTTTCAGCATTTAGGGCAGTGCAGTGGTGTTTGGGCAGTGTTCGGGATCGTGTTATTGCTTGTGTTTCAGGGTTTAGGGCAGTGCTGTGGTGTTCGGGCAGTGTAGGGGGATATGCTGGCGGTGGTGTTTCATGGATTAGGGCAGAGCAGTGGTGTTCGGGCAGAGTAGGGGGACGTCCTGGGGCTGGTGTTTCACGGTTTAGGGCAGAAGAGTGGTGTTCAGACAGTGTATGGGGTCGTGCTGGCGGTGCTGTTTCAGGGTTTAGGGCAGTGCAGTGGTGTTCGGGCAGTGTAGGGGTTGTGTTGGGGCTGGTGTTTCAGGGTGTAGGGTAGAGTAGTGGTGTTCGGGCAGTGTAGGCGGTCGTGCTGGGGCTGGTGTTTCAGGGTGTTGGGCAGTGCAGTGGTGTTCGGGCAGTGTAGGGGGTTCGTGCTGGGGCTTGTGTTTCAGGGTTTAGGGCAGTGCAGTGGTATTCAGGGAGTGTAAGGGGTCGGGCTGGGGCTGGTGTTTCAGGGTTCAGGGCAGTGCAGTTGTGTTCGGAAGTGTAGGGAGTCATGCTGGGGCTGGTGTTTCAGGGATTAGGGCAGTGCAGTGGTGTTTGGGCAGAGTAGGGGGTCATGCTTGGGGGGTGTTTCACGGTTTAGGGCAGGGCATTGGTGTTCGGGCAGTATAGGGGATCTTCCTGGGGTGGAGTTGCAGGGTTTAGGGCAGTGGCGTTCGGGCAGTGTGGGGGGTCTTGCTGGGGGTGGTGTTTCAGGGTTTAGGGCTGTGCAGTTGTGTTCGGGAGGTGTGGAGGTCATGCTGGGGCTGGTGTTTCAGGGTTTAGGAAGGTGCAGTGGTGTTTGGGCAGAGTAGGGGGTCATGCTTGGGGGGTGTTTCACGGTTTAGGGCAGGGCAGTGGTGTTCGGGCAGTATAGGGGATCTTACTGGGGTGGAGTTGCAGGGTTTAGGGCAGTGGCGTTCGGGCAGTGTGGGGGGTCGTGCTGCAGGTGGTGTTTCAGGGTTTTGGGCAGTGCAGTGGTGTTCGGGCAGTGTGGGGGGTCGTGCTGGGGATGGTGTTTCAGCATTTAGGGCAGTGCAGTGGTGTTCGGGCAGTGTTCGGGTCGTGTTATTGCTTGAGTTTCAGGGTTTAGGGCAGTGCTGTGGTGTTCGGGCAGTGTAGAATTCGTGCTGGGGCTGGTGTTTCAGGGTTTAGGGCAGTGCAGTGGTGTTCGGGCATTGTAGGGGGTCGTGCAGGGGGTGGTGTTTCAGTGTTTAGGGCAGGGCAGTGGTGTTCAGGCAGTTTAGGGGGTCGTGCAGGGGGTGGTGTTTCAGCGTTCAGGGCAGTGCATCGGTGTTTGGGCAGTGTTGGGGGTGTTGCTCGGTGTGGTGTTTCAGGGTTTAGGACAGTGATGTTCAGGCAGTGTTGGGGGTCTTGCTGGGGCTGGTGTTTCAGGGTTTAGGGCAGTGCAGTCATGTTCCAGCAGTGTAGGGGGTCGTGCTGGGACTGGGGTTTCAGGATTTAGGGCAGTAAAGTAGGGTTCAGGCAGTGTATGGGGACGTTCCGGGGGTGGTGTTTCAGGGTTTAGGGCAGTGCATTGGTGTTCGGGCAGTGTAGGGGTTGTGTAGGGGGTGGTTTTCAGGGTTTCGGGGAGTGCAGTGGTGTTTGGGCAGTGTGGAGGTTCGTGCTGGGGTGGTGTTTCAGGGTTTTGGGCAGTGCAGTGGTGTTCGGGCAGTGTGGGGTGTCGTGCTGGGGTGGTGTTTCAGGGTTTTGGGCAGTGCAGTGGTGTTCGGGCAGTGTGGGGGGTCGTGCTGGGGATAGTGTTTCAGCATTTAGGGCAGTGCAGTGGTGTTCGGGCAGTGTTCGGGTCATGTTATTGCTTGAGTTTCAGGGTTTAGGGCAGTGCTGTGGTGTTCGGGCAGTGTAGAATTCGTGCTGGGGCTGGTGTTTCAGGGTTTAGGGCAGTGCAGTGGTGTTTGGGCATTGTAGGGGGTCGTGCAGGGGGTAGTGTTTCAGTGTTTAGGGCAGGGCAGTGGTGTTCGGGCAGTGTAGGGGGTCGTGCAGGGGGTGGTGTTTCAGCGTTCAGGGCAGTGCATCGGTGTTCGGGCAGTGTTGGGGGTGTTGCTCGGTGTGGTGTTTCAGGGTTTAGGACAGTGATGTTCAGGCAGTGTTGGGGGTCTTGCTGGGGCTGGTGTTTCAGGGTTTAGGGGAGTGCAGTGGTGTTCAGGCAGTGTGGGGGGTCGTGTTGGGGGATGGTGTTTCAGGGTTTAGGGCAGTGCAGTGGTGTTCGGGCAGTGTGGGGTGTCATGCTGGGGCAGGTGTTTCAGGGTTTAGGGCAGTGCAGTGGTGTTCAGGCAGTGTAGGGGTCGTGCTGGGGCTTGTGTTTCAGGGTTTAGAGCAGGGCAGTGGTGTTCGGGAAGTGTAGGGAGTCGTGCTGGGGCTGGTGTTTCAGGGTTTAGGGCAGTGCAATCATGTTTGGGCTGTGTGTGGGTCATGCTGGGACTGACGTTTCAGGGTTTAAGGCAGTGCAGTGGTGTTCGCGCAGTGTAGGGGGCCGTGCTGGGGCTGGTGTTTCAGGGTATAAGGCAGAGCAGTGGTGTTCGGGCAGTGTAAGGGGTCGTGCTGGTGTTTAGTGGTTTAGGGGAGAGCAGTGGTGTTCAGGCAGTGTAGTGGTTCGTGCTGGTGGTGGTGTTTCAGGGTTTAGGGCCGTGCAGTGGTGTTCGGGCAGTGTAGGGGCCGTGCTGGGGCTGGTGTTTCAGTGTGAAGGGCAGAGCAGTAGTGTTTGGGCAGTGTAGGGGTTCATGCTGGGGCTGGTGTTTCATGGTTTAGGGCAGTGCAGTTGTGTTTGGGGAGTGTAGGGGGTCATGCTGGGGCTGGTGTTTCAGGGTTTAGGGCAGTGCAGTGGTGTTCGGGCAGAGAAGGGGGTCATGCTGGGGGTGGTGTTTCAGGGTGTAGGGCAGAGCATTGGTGTTCCGGAAGTTTAGGGGGTCGTACAGGGGATGGTGTTTCAGGGTTTAGGGCAGGGCAGTGGTGTTTGGGCAGTGTAGAGGGTCTTGCTGGGGGTGGTGTTGCAGGGATTAGGGCAGTGGTGTTCGGGCAGTGTTGGGGTTTTGCTGGGGCTGGTGTTTCAGGGTTTAGGGCAGTGCAGTGGTGTTCGTGAGGTGCAGGGGTCGTGTTGGGGCCGGTGTTTCAGGGTTTAGGGCAGAGCAGTGATGTTCAGGCAGTTTTGGGATTCTTGCTGGGGATGGTGTTTCAGGGTTTAGGGTAGTGCAGTGGTGTTCAGGCAGTGTGGGGGATCTTGTTGGGTGGTGGTGTTTCAGGGTTTAGGGCAGTGCAGTGGTGTTCGGGCAGTGTGGGGTGTCATGCTGGGGCAGGTGTTTCAGGGTTTAGGGCAGTGCAGTGGTGTTCAGGCAGTGTAGGGGGTCGTGCTGGGGCTGGTGTTTCAGGGTTTACAGCAGTGCAGTAGTGTTCGGGCAGTGTAGGGAGTCGTGCTGGGGCTGGTGTTTCAGGGTTTAGGGCAGTGCAGTGGTGTTTGGGCAGTGTGTGGGTCGTGCTGGGGCTGACGTTTCAGGGTTTAAGGCAGTGCAGTGGTGTTCGGGCAGTGTAGGGGGCCATGCTGGGGCTGGTGTTTCAGGATGTAGGGCAGAGCAGTGGTGTTCGGGCAGTGTAAGGGGTCGTGCTGGTGCTGGTGTTTCATGGTTTAGGGGAGAGCAGTGGTGTTCAGGCAGTGTAGTGGGTCGTGCTAGGGGTGGTGTTTCAGGGTTTAGGGCCGTGCAGTGGTGTTCGGGCAGTGTAGGGGCCGTGTTGGGGCTGGTGTTTCAGGGTGTAGGGCAGAGCAGAGGTGTTCGGGCAGTGTAGGGGTTCATGCTGGGGCTGGTGTTTCATGGTTTAGGGCAGTGCAGTTGTGTTTGGGGAACGTAGGGGGTCATGCTGGGGCTGGTGTTTCAGGGTTTAGGGCAGTGCAGTGGTCTTCGGGCAGAGTAGGGGGTCATGCTGGGGGTGGTGTTTCAGGGTGTAGGGCAGAGCAGTGGTGTTCGGGAAGTGTAGGGGGTCGTACAGGGGATGGTGTTTCAGGGTTTAGGGCAGGGCAGTGGTGTTCTGGCAGTGTAGAGGGTCTTGGTGGGGGTGGTGTTGCAGGGATTAGGGCAGTGGTGTTCGGGCAGTGTTGGGGTCTTGCTGGGGGTGGTGTTTCAGGGTTTAGGGCAGTGCAGTAGTGTTCGTGAGGTGCTGGGGTCGTGTTGGGGCTGGGGTTTCAGGGTTTAGGGCAGTGCAGTGGTGTTCGGGGAGTGTGGGGGGTCGTGCTGGGGCTGTTGTTTCAGAGTTTAGGGCAGAGTAGTGATGTTCAGGCAGTGTTGGGTGTCTTGCTGGGGGTGGTGTTTCAGGGTTTAGGGGAGTGCAGTGGTGTTCAGGCAGTGTGGGGGTCGTGTTGGGTGGTGGTGTTTCAGGGTTTAGGGCAGTGCAGTGGTGTTCAGGCAGTGTAGGGGGTCGTGCTGGGGCTGGTGTTTCAGGGTTTACAGCAGTGCAGTAGTGTTCGGGCAGTGTAGGGGGTCGTGCTGGGGCTGGTGTTTTAGGGTTTAGAGCAGGGCAGTGGTATTCGGGCAGTGTAGGGAGTCGTGCTGGGGCTGGTGTTTCAGGGTTTAGGGCAGTGCAGTGGTGTTTGGGCAGTGTGTGGGTCGTGCTGGGGCTGACGTTTCAGGGTTTAAGGCAGTGCAGTGGTGTTCGGGCAGTGTAGGGGGCCATGCTGGGGCTGGTGTTTCAGGGTTTTGGGCAGAGCAGTGGTGTTCGTGCAGTGTAGGGGGTCATGCTGAGGCTGGTGTTTCATGGTTTAGGGCAGTGCAGTTGTGTTTGGGGAGTCTAGGGGGTCGTGCTGGGGCTGTTGTTTCAGGGTTTAGGGCACTGCAGTGGTGTTCGGGCAGAGTAGGGGGTCATGCTGGGGGTGGTGTTTCAGGGAGTAGGGCAGAGCAGTGGTGTTCGGGAAGTGTAGGGGGTCGTACAGGGGATGGTGTTTCAGGGTTTAGGGCAGTGCCGTGGTGTTCTGGGAGTGTGGGGGGTCGTGCTGGGGCTGTTGTTTCAGAGTTTAGGGCAGAGCAGTGGTGGTCGGGGAGTGTGGAGGCTCATGCTGGGGGTGGTGTTTCAGGGATTAGGGCAGTGGTGTTCGGGCGGTGTGGGGGTCTTGCTGGGGGTGGTGTTTCAGGGTTTAGGGCAGTGCAGTGGTGTTCGGGAGGTGCAGGGGTCATGCTGGGGCTAGTGTTTCAGGGTTTAGGGCAGTGCAGTGGTGTTCTGGGAGTGTGGGGGGTCGTGCTGGGGCTGTTGTTTCAGAGTTTAGGGCAGAGCAGTGGTGGTCGGGGAGTGTGGAGGCTCATGCTGGGGGTGGTGTTTCAGGGTTTAGGGCAGTGCAGTGGTGTACGGGCAGTGTAGTGGGTCATGCTGGGGGTGGTGTTTCAGGGTTTAGGGCAGTGCAGTGTTGTTCGGGCAGTGTAGGGGGTCATGCAGGGGGTGGTGTTTCAGTATTTAGGGCAGGGCAGTGGTGTTCGGGCAGTGTAGGGGGTTGTGGAGGGGGTGGTGTTTCAGCATTCAGGGCAGTGCATCGGTGTTCGGGCAGTGTTGGGGGTCTTGCTCGGTGTGGTGTTTCAGGGTTTAGGACAGTGATGTTCAGGCAGTGTTGGGGGTCTTGCTGGGGGTGGTGTTTCTGGGTTTAGGGGAGTGCAGTGGTGTTCAGGCAGTGTGGGGGGTTGTGTTGGACGGTGGTGTTTCACGGTTTAGGGCAGTGCAGTGGTGTTCGGGCAGTGTGGAATATCATGCTGGGGCAGGTGTTTCAGGGTTTAGGACAGTGCAGTGGTGTTCGGGCAGTGTAGGGGGTCGTGCTGGGGCTGGTGTTTCAGGGTTTAGGGTAGTGCAGTGGTGTTTGGGCAGTGTGTGGGTCGTGCTGGGCCTGACATTTCAGGGTTTGTCAGTGCAGTGGTGTTCGGGCAGTGTAGGGGGCCATGCTGTGGCTTGTGCTTCAGGGTGTAGGGCAGCACAGTGGTGTTCGGGCAGTGTCGGGGTCGTGCTGGTGCTGGTGTTTCATGGTTTAGGAGAGAGCAGTGGAGTTCGGGCAGTGTGGTGGGTCATGCTGGGGGTGGTGTTTCAGGGTTTAGGGCAGTGCACTGGTGTTCGGGCAGTGTAGGAGGTCATGCTGGGGCTGGTGTGTCAGGGTTTAGGGCAGTGCAGTCATGTTCCGGCAGTGTAGGGGGTCATGATGGGACTGGGGTTTCAGGATTTAGCGCAGTGCAGTAGGGTTCAGGCAGTGTAGGGGTTGTGCAGGGGGTGGTTTTCAGGGTTTAGGGGAGTGCAGTGGTGTTCGGGCAGTGTGGGGGGTCGTGCTGGGGTGGTGTTTCAGGGTTTTGGGCAGTGCAGTGGTGTTCGGGCAGTGTGGGGGGTCGTGCTGGGGTGGTGTTTCAGGGTTTTGGGCAGTGCAGTGGTGTCCGGGTAGTGTGGGGGGTCGTGCTGGGGGTGGTGTTTCAGCATTTAGGGCAGTGCAGTGGTGTTTGGGCAGTGTTCGGGATCGTGTTATTGCTTGTGTTTCAGGGTTTAGGGCAGTGCTGTGGTGTTCGGGCAGTGTAGGGGGATATGCTGGCGGTGGTGTTTCATGGATTAGGGCAGAGCAGTGGTGTTCGGGCAGAGTAGGGGGACGTCCTGGGGCTGGTGTTTCACGGTTTAGGGCAGAACAGTGGTGTTCAGACAGTGTATGGGGTCGTGCTGGCGGTGCTGTTTCAGGGTTTAGGGCAGTGCAGTGGTGTTCGGGCAGTGTAGGGGTTGTGTTGGGGCTGGTGTTTCAGGGTGTAGGGTAGAGTAGTGGTGTTCGGGCAGTGTAGGCGGTCGTGCTGGGGCTGGTGTTTCAGGGTGTTGGGCAGTGCAGTGGTGTTCGGGCAGTGTAGGGGGTTCGTGCTGGGGCTTGTGTTTCAGGGTTTAGGGCAGTGCAGTGGTATTCAGGGAGTGTAAGGGGTCGGGCTGGGGCTGGTGTTTCAGGGTTCAGGGCAGTGCAGTTGTGTTCGGAAGTGTAGGGAGTCATGCTGGGGCTGGTGTTTCAGGGATTAGGGCAGTGCAGTGGTGTTTGGGCAGAGTAGGGGGTCATGCTTGGGGGGTGTTTCACGGTTTAGGGCAGGGCATTGGTGTTCGGGCAGTATAGGGGATCTTCCTGGGGTGGAGTTGCAGGGTTTAGGGCAGTGGCGTTCGGGCAGTGTGGGGGGTCTTGCTGGGGGTGGTGTTTCAGGGTTTAGGGCTGTGCAGTTGTGTTCGGGAGGTGTGGAGGTCATGCTGGGGCTGGTGTTTCAGGGTTTAGGAAGGTGCAGTGGTGTTTGGGCAGAGTAGGGGGTCATGCTTGGGGGGTGTTTCACGGTTTAGGGCAGGGCAGTGGTGTTCGGGCAGTATAGGGGATCTTACTGGGGTGGAGTTGCAGGGTTTAGGGCAGTGGCGTTCGGGCAGTGTGGGGGGTCGTGCTGCAGGTGGTGTTTCAGGGTTTAGGGCAGTGCAGTGGTGTTCGGGCAGTGAAGGGGTTCGTGCAGGGGGTGATGCTTCAGGATTTAGGGCAGGGCAGTGGTGTTCGGGCAGTGTAGGGGATCATGCTGGGGGTGGTGTTTCAGGGTTTAGGACAGTGGTGTTCAGGCATTGTTGAGGGTCTTAATGGGGGCGGTGTTTCAGGGTTTAGGGGGGTGCAGTGGTGTACAGGCAGTGTGGGGGTTCATGTTGGGGGTGGTGTTTCAGGGTTTAGGGCAGGGCAGTGGTGTTCGGGAAGGGTAGAGGGTCATGCAGTGGGTGGTGTTTCAGGGTTCAGGGCAGTGTATCGGTGTTCGGGCAGTGTTGGGGGTCTTGCTCGGGGTGGTGTATCAGGGTTTAGGACAGTGGTGTTCAGGCAGTGTTGGGGGTCTTGCTAGGGGTGATATTTCAGGGTTTAGGGGAGTGCAGTGGTGTTCGGGCTGTGTGGGGGGTCGTGCTGGGTGATGGTTTTTCAGGGTTTGGGGCAGTGCAGTGGTGTTCGGGCAGTGTGGGGGATCGTGCTGGGGTTTCAGGGTTTTTTGCAGTGCAGTGGTGTTCGGGCAGTGTGGGGGGTCATGCTGGGGCAGGTGTTTCAGGGTTTAGGGCAGTGCAGAGGTGTTCGGGCTGTATAGGGGGTCACGCTGGGGCTGGTGTTTTTGAGGGTTTAGAGCAGTGCAGTGGTGTTCAGGCACTGTGGGGGTTGTTCTGAGGCTGGTGTTTCAGGGTTTAGGGCAGTGCAGTGGTGTTCGGGCAGTGAAGGGGGTCATTCTGGGGCTGGTGTTTCAGGGTGTATGGCAGTGCAGTGGTGTTCGGGCAGTGTAGGGGGTCGTGCAGGGGGTGGTGTTTCAGTGTTTATGGCAGGGCAGTGGTGTTCGGGAAGGGTAGAGGGTCATGCAGGGGGTGGTGTTTCAGGGTTCAGGCCAGTGTATCGGTGTTTGGGCAGTGTTGGGGGTCTTGCTCGGGGTGGTGTATCAGGGTTTAGGACAGTGGTGTTCAGGCAGTGTTGGGGGTCTTGCTAAGGGTGGTATTTCAGGGTTTAGGGGAGTGCAGTGGTGTTAGGGCTGTGTGGGGGGTCATGCTGGGTGGTGGTTTTTCAGGGTTTGGGGCAGTGCAGTGGTGTTCGGGCAGTGTGGGGGATCGTGCTGGGGTTTCAGGGTTTTTTGCAGTGCAGTGGTGTTCAGGCAGTGTGGGGGTCATGCTGGGGCAGGTGTTTCAGGGTTTAGGGCAGTGCAGAGGTGTTCGGCTGTATAGGGGGTCATGCTGGGGCTGGTGTTTTTCAGGGTTTAGAGCAGTGCAGTGGTGTTCTGGCACTGTGGGGGTTGTTCTGAGGCTGGTGTTTCAGGGTTTAGGGCAGTGCAGTGGTGTTCGGGCAGTGAAGGGGGTCATTCTGGGGCTGGTGTTTCAGGGTGTATGGCAGAACAGTGGTGTTCGGGCAGTGTAGGGGTTGTGCTGATGTTTCAGGGATTATTAGAGAGCAGTGGTGTTCTGGCAGTGCAGGGGGTAGTGCAGTGGGTGGTGTTTCAGTGTTTAGGGCAGGACAGTGTGGGAGGTCTTGCTGGGGGGTGGTGTTTCAGGGTTTAGGGCAGTGCAGTGGTGTTCTGGCAGTGTGGGGGTTCGTGCTGGGGTGGTGTTTCAGGGTTTAGTGCAGTGCAGTGGTGTACAGGCAGTGTGGGGGTTCATGTTGGGGGTGGTGTTTCAGGGTTTAGGGCAGGGCAGTGGTGTTCGGGAAGGGTAGAGGGTCATGCAGTGGGTGGTGTTTCAGGGTTCAGGGCAGTGTATCGGTGTTCGGGCAGTGTTGGGGGTCTTGCTCGGGGTGGTGTATCAGGGTTTAGGACAGTGGTGTTCAGGCAGTGTTGGGGGTCTTGCTAGGGGTGATATTTCAGGGTTTAGGGGAGTGCAGTGGTGTTCGGGCTGTGTGGGGGGTCGTGCTGGGTGATGGTTTTTCAGGGTTTGGGGCAGTGCAGTGGTGTTCGGGCAGTGTGGGGGATCGTGCTGGGGTTTCAGGGTTTTTTGCAGTGCAGTGGTGTTCGGGCAGTGTGGGGGGTCATGCTGGGGCAGGTGTTTCAGGGTTTAGGGCAGTGCAGAGGTGTTCGGGCTGTATAGGGGGTCACGCTGGGGCTAGTGTTTTTGAGGGTTTAGAGCAGTGCAGTGGTGTTCAGGCACTGTGGGGGTTGTTCTGAGGCTGGTGTTTCAGGGTTTAGGGCAGTGCAGTGGTGTTCGGGCAGTGAAGGGGGTCATTCTGGGGCTGGTGTTTCAGGGTGTATGGCAGTGCAGTGGTGTTCGGGCAGTGTAGGGGGTCGTGCAGGGGGTGGTGTTTCAGTGTTTATGGCAGGGCAGTGGTGTTCGGGAAGGGTAGAGGGTCATGCAGGGGGTGGTGTTTCAGGGTTCAGGACAGTGTATCGGTGTTTGGGCTGTGTTGGGGGTCTTGCTCGGGGTGGTGTATCAGGGTTTAGGACAGTGGTGTTCAGGCAGTGTTGGGGGTCTTGCTAAGGGTGGTATTTCAGGGTTTAGGGGAGTGCAGTGGTGTTAGGGCTGTGTGGGGGGTCATGCTGGGTGGGGGTTTTTCAGGGTTTGGGGCAGTGCAGTGGTGTTCGGGCAGTGTGGGGGATCGTGCTGGGGTTTCAGGGTTTTTTGCAGTGCAGTGGTGTTCAGGCAGTGTGGGGGTCATGCTGGGGCAGGTGTTTCAGGGTTTAGGGCAGTGCAGAGGTGTTCGGCTGTATAGGGGGTCATGCTGGGGCTGGTGTTTTTCAGGGTTTAGAGCAGTGCAGTGGTGTTCTGGCACTGTGGGGGTTGTTCTGAGGCTGGTGTTTCAGGGTTTAGGGCAGTGCAGTGGTGTTCGGGCAGTGAAGGGGGTCATTCTGGGGCTGGTGTTTCAGGGTGTACGGCAGAACAGTGGTGTTCGGGCAGTGTAGGGGTTGTGCTGATGTTTCAGGGATTATTAGAGAGCAGTGGTGTTCTGGCAGTGCAGGGGGTAGTGCAGTGGGTGGTGTTTCAGTGTTTAGGGCAGGACAGTGTGGGAGGTCTTGCTGGGGGGTGGTGTTTCAGGGTTTAGGGCAGTGCAGTGGTGTTCTGGCAGTGTGGGGGTTCGTGCTGGGGTGGTGTTTCAGGGTTTAGTGCAGTGCAGTGGTGTTCGGGCAGTGTGGGGGGTCGTGCTGGGGTTGGAGTTTCAGCATTTAGGGCAGTGCAGTGGTGCTCGGGGTAATTCTGGTGCTCGTGTTTCAGGATTTAGGGCAGTGCTGTGGTGTTCGGCCAGTGAAGGGGGTCGCGCTGGGGCTGGTGTTTGAGGGTGTAGGGCGGTGCAGTGGTGTTCGGGTAGTGTAGGAGGTCATGCTGGGGCTGGTGTTTCACGGTAGAGGGCAGAGCAGTGGTGTTCGGGTAGAGTAGGGGGTTGTGCGGGGGGTGCTGTTTCAGGGTTTAGAGCAGCGCAGTTGGGTTCGGGCAGTGTAGGGGGTCGTGCTGGGGCTGGTGTTTCAAGGTGTAGGGCAGTGCAGTGGTATTCCGGCAGTGTAGGGGGTCATGCTGGGGCTGGTGTTTCAGGGTATAGGGCAGAGCAGTGGTGTTCAGGCAGTGTAGGGGGTCGTGCTGGGGCTGGTGTTTCAGGGTATAGGGCAGTGCAGTGTTGTTCAGGGAGTGTAGGGGTCGTGCTGGGCCTGGTGTTTCAGGGTGTAGGGCTGTGCAGTGGTGTTCGGGCAGTGTAGGGGGTCGTGCTGGGGCTGGTGTTTCAGGGTTTATGGCAGTGCAGTGGTGGTCGGGCAGTATAGGTGTCTTGCTGGGAGTGGTGTTTCAGGGTTTGGGATAGTGCAGTGGTGTTCAAGCAGTGTGGGAGGTCGTGCTGGGGTGGTGTTTCAGGGTTAAGGGCAGTGCAGTGGTGTTCGGGCAGTGTAGGGGGTTGTGCAGGTGCTGGTGTTTCAGGGTTAAGGGCAGTGCAGTAGTGTTTGGGCAGTGTCGGGGGTCGTGCTGGGGCTGGTGTTTCAGGGTTTAGGGCAGTGCAGTTGTGTTGGGGCATTGTAGGGTGTTGTGCTGGGGCTGGTGTTTCAGGGTTTAGGGCAGAGCAGTGGTGTTTGGGCAGTGTAGGGGGTCATGCTGGGGTGGTGTTTCAAGGTTTAGGGCAGTGGTGTTTGGGCAGTGTGGGGGTCATGCTGGGATAGTGTTTCAGGGTGTAAGTCAGAGCAGTGGTGTTCGGGCAGTGTAGAGGGTCTTGCTGGGGGTGGTGTTGCAGGGTTTTCGGCAGTGCAGTGGTGTTCTGACAGTGTGGGGGTCGTGCTGGGGCTGGTGTTTCAGGGTTTAGGGCAGTGCAGTGGTGTTCGGGCAGTGAAGGGGGCCGTGTTGGGGCTGGTGTTTCAGGATGTAGGGCAGTGCAGTGGTGTTCGGGCATTGTAGGGGGTCGTGCTGGGGCTGGTTTTTCAGGTTTTAGGGCACTGCAATGGTGTTCGGGCAGTGTAGGGGTCGTGCTGGAGCTGGTGTTTCAGTGTTTAGGACAGTGCGGTTTTGTTCGGGCAGTGTTGGGGGTTGTGCTTGGGCTGGTGTTTCAGGGTTTAGGGCAATGCAGTGGTGTTCGGGCAGTGTAGGGGGTTGTGCTGGGAGTGGTGTTTCAGGGATTAGGGTTGTGCAGTTGTGTTCGGGCAGTGTGGGAGGTCATGCTGGGGTGGTGGTTTAGGGTTAGGGCAGTGCAGTGGTGTTTGGGCAGTGTAGGGGGTTGTGCTGGGGGTGGTGTTTCAGGGTTTAGGGCAGTGCAGTGGTGTTCGGGAAGTGTAGGGGGTCATGCTGGGTGTGGTGTTTCAGGGTTTAGGGCAGAGCAGTTGTGTTCGGGCAGAGTAGGTGGACTTGCTGGGGGTGGTGTTTCAGGGTATAGGGCAGAGTAGTGGTGATCGGGCAGAGTAGGGGGTCGTGCTGGGGTTGGTGTTTCATGGTTTAGGGCAGTGTAGTGGTGTTCGGGCAGTATAGGGGGTCGTGCAGGGGGTGGGGTTTCAGTGTTTAGGGCAGGGCAGTGGTGTTCGGGAAGGGTAAAGGGTCATGCAGGGGGTGGTGTTTCAGGGTTCAGGGCAGTGTATCGGTGTTCAGGCAGTGTTGGGGGTCTTGCTCGGGGTGGTGTATCAGGGTTTAGGACAGTGGTGTTCAGGCAGTGTTGGGGGTCTTGCTAGGTGTGGTATTTCAGGATTTAGGGGAGTGCAGTGGTGTTCGGGCTGTGTGGGGGGTCGTGCTGGGTGGTGGTTTTTCAGGTTTTGGGGCAGTGCAGTGGTGTTCGGGCAGTGTGGGGGATTGTGCTGGGGTTTCAGGGTTTTTTGCAGTGCAGTGGTGTTCGGGCAGTGTGGGGGGTCATGCTGGGGTAGGTGTTTCAGGGTTTAGGGCAGTGCAGAGGTGTTCGGGCTGTATAGGGGGTCATGCTGGGGCTGGTGTTTTTCAGGGTTTAGAGCAGTGCAGTGGTGTTCAGGCACTGTGGGGGTTGTTCTGAGGCTGGTGTTTCAGGGTTTAGGGCAGTGCACTGGTGTTCGGGCAGAGAAGGGGGTCATTCTGGGGCTGGTGCTTCAGGGTGTATGGCAGAACAGTGGTGTTCGGGCAGTGTAGGGCTTGTGCTGATGTTTCAGGGATTATTAGAGAGCAGTGGTGTTCTGGCAGTGCAGGGGGTATTGCAGTGGGTGGTGTTTCAGGGTTTAGGGCAGGACAGTGTTGGAGGTCTTGCTGGGGGTGGTGTTTCAGGGTTTAGGGCAGTGCAGTGGTGTTCGGGCAGTGTAGGGGGTCGTGCTGGGGCTGGGTGTAGGGCAGTGCAGTGGTGTTCGGGCAGTGTAGGGGGTCATGCTGGGGCTGGTGTTTCAGGGTGTTGGGCAGTGCAGTTGTGTTCGGGCAGTGTAGGGGGTTTGTGCTGGGGCTGATGTTTCAGAGTTTAGGGCAGTGCAGTGGTATTCAGGGAGTGTAGGAGGTCGTGCTGGGGCTGGTGTTTCAGGGTTTAGGGCAGTGCAGTTGTGTTCGGGGCGTGTTGTGGGTCGTGCTGGGTCTGGTGTTTCAGGGTTTAGGGCAGTGCAGTGGTGTTTTGGCAGAGTAGGGGATCATGCTGGGGGTGGTGTTTCAGGGTTCAGGGCAGGGCAGTGGTGTTCGGGCAGTATAGGGGGTCTTGCTGGGGTGGATTTGCAGGGTTAGGGCAATGGCGTTCAGGCAGTGTGGGGGGTCTTGCTGGGGGTGGTGTTTCAGGGTTTAAGGCAGTGCAGTTGTATTCGGGAGGTGTGGGGGTCGTGCTGGGGCTGGTGTTTCAGGGTTTAGGGCAGTGCAGTGGTTTTCAGGGAGTGTGGGGGGTCGTGCTGGGGGTGGTGTTTCAGAGTTTAGGGCAGAGCAGTGGTGTTTGGGGAGTGTGGAGGGTCATGCTGGGGGTGGAGTTTCAGGGTTTAGGGCAGTGCAGTTGTGTATGTGCAGTGTAGTGGGTCGTGCTGGGGGTGTGTTTCAGGGTTTAGGGCAGTGCAGTGGTGTTCAGGCAGTGTAGGGGGTCGTGCAGGGGGTGGTGTTTCAGTGTTTAGGGCAGGGCAGTGGTGTTCAGGAAGTGTAGAGGGTCGTGCAGGGTGTGTTGTGTTTCAGGATTCAGGCCAGTGTATCAGTGTTTGGGCAATGTTGGGGGTCTTGCTCGGGGTGGTGTATCAGGGTTTAGGACAGTGGTGTTCAGGCAGTGTTGGGGGTCTTGCTAGTGGTGGTATTTCAGGGTTTAGGGGAGTGCAGTGGTGTTCGGGCTGTGTGGGGGGGTCATGCTGGGTGGTGGTGTTTCAGGGTTTGGGGCAGTGTAGAGGTGTTCGGGCAGTGTGGGGGATCATGCTGGGGTTTCAGGGTTTTGGGCAGTGCAGTGGTTTTTGGGCAGTGTGGGGGCTCATGCTGGAGCTGGTGTTTCAGGGTGTATTGCAGAGCAGTGGTGTTCGGGCAGTGTAGGGGTCGTGCTGATGTTTCAGGGATTAGGAGAGAGCAGTGGTGTTCTGTCAGTGTAGGGGGTAGTGCAGGGGGTGGTGTTTCAGGGTTTAGGGCAGGGCAGTGGTGTTCTGGCAGTGTGGGGGTTTGTGCTGGGGTGGTGTTTCAGGGTTTAGGGCAGTGCAGTAGTGTTCGGGCAGTGCTTGGGGTCATTCTGGTGCTCGTGTTTCAAGGTTTAGGGCAGTGCTGTGGTGTTCGGGCAGTGTAGAGGTCGTGCTCGGGCTGATGTTTCAGGGTTTAGGGCAGTGCATTAGTGTTCGGGCAGTGTAGGGGGACGTGCTTGCGGTGGTGTTTCATGGTTTAGGGCAGAGCAGTGGTGTTCGAGAAGAGATGGGGACGTGCTGGGGTGGTGTTTCAGGGTTTAGGGCAGAGCAGTGGTGTTCGGGTAGAGTAGGGGGTTGTGCGGGGGGTGCTGTTTCAGGGTTTAGAGCAGTGCAGTTGTGTTCGGGCAGTGTAGGGGGTCGTGCTGGGGCTGGTGTTTCAAGGTGTAGGGCAGTGCAGTGGTGTTCGGGCAGTGTAGGGGGTCATGCTGGGGCTGGTGTTTCAGGGTATAGGGCAGAGCAGTGGTGTTCAGGCAGTGTAGGGGGTCGTGCTGGGGCTGGTGTTTCAGGGTATAGGGCAGTGCAGTGGTGTTCGGGGAGTGTAGGGTGTAGGAAGGTGGATATCTGACTATGGTTACCCCCAAATTTTTGCCTAGTGTCTAGCTGGTTTTTCGACTTAGTTGGCCTGAGATCCTGCTATTCAGGATCTCAGCCTGGCTGTTCTCTCTTTAAAATGGACTCCATGTACCCTAGGTACATACCCAATTGGTTGGATCACCCTGTCAGCCCCTGTACCAGTGTACACTAGGTACCCAGGGCATTGGTGTACCCAAGGCCTGCCAAGGGCTGCAGCATGTATTATGCCACCCCAGGCTTGGCCTAACAATTTGACACAACTGGCTGATCACTCAGCTGGGGTAAGTTGGTGTAATCACCTCTTACTTAGGTGTAGTATACCTATACCTAACCTTAAATGGGACACCTGGTAACCTATAAGTCACTCCTATGGCAGGCCTTAACAATCCTGAAGGCAGAGTGCTTGGTTCCATGTGAGATGGTGCTCTGGCATGAGCTGAGCCTGTCTGCAGTGGTCGGAACAACTTCCTTCTACTGTTTCCAGATATCGTCATACCATATACTCTTAAGTGCATTATGAACCTCGCGGTTAAATGCTATCTTTGGTTTGGCTTTATCAAAACATGTCGAGTAAGGTGTCATACGAATTGGAATACTAACCCCTCGCCAATTCTGGCGACGGGGTTAGCATTCCACCCTTCTAGAGGGACACGACATGTACAGTACCTGAAACCCGGGTAAAATCAGACATAGCCTCAGCTCCACAAAATGGATGCTGCCACCACAGACACAAGTCTGCCCTCCTGCTGCTGGGAGTCCTTCCAGCTTGGGAGGTGTGGACAAAGGGTTTCCTGCCAGGGGAGGTGCGTGCACCACCCCAGACAGGATTTTGTGTATTGGTCAGGTAGGGCTTGAAAGAAACCAGACATGCCTGTGGCTCACAAGGAGCCTCGGTGCATATGCCAGTTCAAACCGGTCCTGGGGCACACCAGTCCCGGGCCTGGGGCGAGCTGGACAAAGGATTGGGGGTGTAACCACCCCCCTTCCTGGTCCCACCCATAGGGAGGGACCTAGCAGGTAGTCCGGCCCCTAGAATCCGAATAAAGGTAGGAGCTGTGTCCTAAGACTTCAGACATCCTGGAATCAACTTGAAACTAAGAAGAAGACGGGAACTTCGACATTCTGCTGCACAGAAGACTGAAGAAAATCTCCCCTGTGGTCAGGGAGTGACCACCTTGCTAACGCAAGCACCATCCAGCGAATCACCGTCTGCTTTGCCGCCGCCTCCCGCCGGAGCCCGAGCCCAGAGACTGACAAGACCTGGACCTCCAGACCTCTCACCGCCCGATCCACAGTCCCTGCAAAGAGGAGACCCGTGGAGGCACCGAGACACGTGGAGCCAGCCATCTTGGAACGACTACGACAAGCTGACCAGTGCAACAACCGAGGCTCCCTCCAAGTTGTGCTTTGGGTCCTGAGAAGCCCAACCCTCGAGCAGCATCTGCACCAAAGGTGAGCCCTCCAGCATCTCCACGATCTGCGTGGGGCCCTTCTGCATTTTGCCACTCGACGCGCCTAACCGGTTGCTGGCCCGCTGGCTAGTGGCCATCTTGGCGACGAAATCTACGACAAACACCGCTGGTCTGGTTGCTCCAGACTGGCCCTTGCTCCCCTCCAAAGGAGCAATCCCTCTGACCTTGCTGGTCAGAACCAACAGCTGATTTCCGAATCCTCCTGCAATTGCTTTTGCCAAGGCTTGTTTGCTTCGATCAAGTCGCCGACACCGCCGACAGCGAGAGCCTGCGTGGGACAGCTCGTGAGCCGACTCCTGGACGTCGTCGACCTTCAGGGACCACGTGGCTGCGGAGACAAGCTACCCCTCATCACCTGTTTGCACCCGACATCGCCTGGTACCCACCTGGTGCCACGCTGGTCACTGGCTAGTGACTGTGAACACTGTCCCCTCTGCTTACAGGTCTTCAACATCTCCGATCCACTCTTGGATCCACTGCATCTCTTCCCGACCGACCGCCTGCAGCATCTTTGTCCCAGGCTCAACGGAACAGATAGAAGAAACCCGACGCACTTTGAGGCCTATGCACCCGCTTCCTGTGGGTGAGGTAAAGCTGGTACTCCGGTGCCCATGTGTAGTAATACATCTCTAGTGCCTGTGTTCCAAATCTTAAGTTCCTAGGTCATCCGGAAGATTCCTTTTGCAGTAACTTTGTACTTTTTACGCACCCATTGAAACCTATGGGAGCACGCGTGTGACTATTTGCTCTGCACACGCCACCCGTGGACCTCCTGGTCACTAACTGACGTTAGCTCCTTGTAGGCCCAGCGATTCTAGAGGCCCTAGGCCTTTTCCCTTTTCTGTTCGTGGTACTTATACCACTATTTTAGTATATGGTTCGAGTGGCCACCAGGGCCTATCCATATAAAGTGCAACTTCTGTGTATTAGGTGATAATCTTGTTTGACGATTTGTGCTCCTGTGCTCATAAAGAGACTAGGGGTTACTTTGAGAAATAAATACATATATATTTTGAATATATATCTGTGTGGTGTCCTTTCATTGGTATAAAAGGGGGTTACTATTGGTAAAACAGCTTGCTTAACACGCTTCACGAGTTTAGCCTCAAAGACTGCTTAGCCTACGCTACCACTAGAACAGCATATACCAGGCCAACTTCTCACATTGGTGAGCAGCGGTTGGATTTGAGCTTGCTGTGTTTTACCATTGTAATCTCTTGGTTACCAATTGAAAGATCACATAGGTACCTGTAGGTACATATAAAACAAGATTAGATATACTTAAGTTCTACTGAACTTAGTTGTTGTAGAGCAAAGGGAGTAGCACACCCTGACTACAACTACTAGATAGGTTTAGTAGGTAAACCCAAGTGTAGGTAGATTGCAACACATCCACCCACACTTAAGAGCAATGGCCGGGGCAGAGGGGTCCACTGTACCCATCTCTGTTGAGAGTGACCCCCAGAGGGCACCATCCAGCTTTGCTACCCTTAATCAGAATGAGCTCAGGCATTTGGCAACTCTTAGAGGCCTTAAACAGCCCAAGAACCCAAACTCTGCTGAGCTCAGAGAGCTCTTACAGAATGATGAGAATCAGAGAGCACTCAAGAAAGCTTCCCAGTTAGCCCCCTTAGGGACAGGAACAGGAGGCCCCCCTTCTGAAGATGCCACTGAAGTACCCCTTCCCAATAGTCACCCCTTAGATGGGATGCCTACCACAGAGGAAGAAAGTGATGGGGATACAGATGTGAGTGGGGATGAAGGGAGAACTAGCCCAGTGCCAAGTGTTATACTTGGCCCAGCTAAACTAAGGCTATTGGGGACTGACAGTGGGTTCACCACATTGGATCTCCCCAGTGGACTTAACACAGGGCTTGGAAGGCAAAGGAATCGCTCAGGTGACTCCAATGCTTCCCATGGCTCTAGAGGCTCTCAAGGTCACTCCAGAAGGAGACTGACCACCCCTCAGAGGAGGGAACATGAGGCCAGAATGCAGGAAGCCCAGCTGAGGATCAGGAAGCAGGAGCTAGAAGTAGCCCTGATGGAAGAAAAACTGAGCAAGGCTAGGCAGCATAGAGAGAGTGGGTCTATACCCACTGGTGGCAGCAATGTCCCTAGGGACAAAGATAGGGTCTTTGACAATAGGAACCTGTCCAAGATTGTGCCCCCCTACAAAAGTGGGGATGACATCCACAAATGGATGACTGCTCTTGAGAGAGCCTGCAAAGTGCAGCAGGTTCCTGAAGACCAGTGGGCAGCAATCTTATGGCTCTCCTTTGAGGGGAGAGGCAGAGATAGACTCCTCACTGTTAGAGAAGAGGATGTCAGAAATTACAGAGTCCTGAAGAGTGTCCTAGTTGATGGGTTAGGCTTAACCACTGAACAGTACAGGTTAATGTTCAGAGACACCCAGAAGACACAGACTCAGGACTGGTCTGAATATGTGGAATGTGCCACTAAGGCTTTGGAGGGTTGGTTGCTGGGAAGTAAGGTGTCTGATTATACAGGATTGTACAATTTGATGATGAGAGAGCAGATTTTAAGTAATTGTCAAAACCAGCTTCTCCATCAACACCTGGTAGACTCAGATTTGACCTCTCCCCAAGAATTGGGAAAGAGGGCAGATAAATGGGTCAGGACCAGGATCAGGCCTAAAAACCAGGGTGGTGACCAAAAGAAAGATACCACCAAGCCTCAAGAGAAGGGTGGGGATAAAGAAAAAGAGAAACCTTCCTCAGGGCCCCAAAACTCCACACAGGGTGGTGGGTCCCAAGCTCCCTCCTCTACCACAGCTAAAAAGCCCTACTGCCATGAGTGTAAAACTCCTGGGCATTGGAAAACTGACAGCGGTTGCCCAAGGGCTAAAAACAAAACTGTTCCTCCAATTACTCCTGTCACACCACCTATTACTGTCAGCAGTAATCCCCCAGGTGGTGGGAGTGCCCCCAGAAATCTGGGTGGGTTTACTTGGGGAACACAGGGGGACCCTGGCTTAGCCAATTCCCCTACAGCAACCACTCTTGTCTGTGATGGTGGCATGGGGTTTGCCAACTTCACTGCCTGTCCCAACACTTTGGGTAGGTACAGACAGGAGCCCTACATCAATGGTACAAAAGCTGAGGCCTACAGAGACACTGGGGCTAGCATCACAATGGTGGCCCATTGGCTAGTTCCCTCTGAGCAGCTTTTGCCCGGTTTCTCCTACCAGGTGACTAACATTGATGGCAAACAGAACAGTCATCCCATGGCAGAGGTATGTCTCAGCTGGGGAGGGGTCACTGGCCCTAAAAGGGTAGCAGTGTCCCCAACCTTGCCTGTAGACTGCTTACTGGGGAATGACTTAGAACTCTCAGCTTGGGCTGGAGTTGAACAAGACACCCATTCAAAAATGGTAGGCCTGTCACAAAAGGGTAGGGGGGTTGTGCCATTCACAACCCCTGTCCAAATAGATTTCCTCCCTGAAAAGGTTGGAAGGGCAGTGGTAGCCACAGCCCAGGCACAGACAGACTTCCCTGTAGAGACTGGCAGAGCTGTGACAGTCACAGCTCAAACACAAACTGAGTGCCCCCCTGAAAAGGTTGGCAAGGCTGTAATGGTCTCAGCCTATACTCAGACTGACATAGGTGTAGTGAAGCCTGAAACAATGGATCACTCCACACAAACTGAGAGTAGTGGGGAGGAAGAAAAGTCTCCCTCTCCCCAGACATTAGGAAAAGGTCAGCCTCCTCAGGGATCTGACCTCACCCCTTGTGAAGGAACTGCCCCAGAGGTAGCCAGGCCTGGCCTGGCAGAGCCTCTGATGTCAGTGGCCCCTTCCAAGGTGGGACCCAGTCTGGTGCAGGTAGCCTGCCTCTCTCTACCCTGCCTCAGTCAGCCCAGGGCTGCAGAGGTCAGGGAGGCCAGTGGACCCCCAGAGGGCCCCTGTCCACAAGAACCCCCCCATCAAAAGAATGAGGATTGCCTGGCTAGTAGCCCTAGTCAGGTGATGGGTAAAAACATTCCTGAGGGATCTCCTTTACAGGTAGTTAGGGACCTCCCCCAGAGGGATTCTGTTGGGCACAGGCAAACCTGGGACCTTAGGGCCCCAAACCTGACCTGTCCCTCCAGTAAGCCCACAAAAGGGACCCAGCCTCCAGCTTTAGGTAGCCAGAGGCTGACCCTGAGAGCACAGTGCAACTCAGTTAAGGAAAGAAAGGCATCCATGGTGGAGGGGGATTGGAGGAAGCTGAGGCCTCACTTTGAGGACACTCACTTCAGTACTCCATCTCAACACCAGCCTTTTACTTTGCCAAGACACACCAAAGGTAGAGATTCCCTATGGTGGAGACCCTCTGATACCCTTAGGGTGAGGGATTGCTTAGTGGACCATGAGACAGGGGGTAACCATGCCAGTGCTGGTTCCTCCTTATATGGCCACTTGGGCAATATAGGCTTACCTGGTCAAGGTCAGCCTTATCTCCCTTCGTTTGGGGGGGGGTTGTGTAGGAAGGTGGATATCTGACTATGGTTACCCCCAAATTTTTGCCTAGTGTCTAGCTGGTTTTTCGACTTAGTTGGCCTGAGATCCTGCTATTCAGGATCTCAGCCTGGCTGTTCTCTCTTTAAAATGGACTCCATGTACCCTAGGTACATACCCAATTGGTTGGATCACCCTGTCAGCCCCTGTACCAGTGTACACTAGGTACCCAGGGCATTGGTGTACCCAAGGCCTGCCAAGGGCTGCAGCATGTATTATGCCACCCCAGGCTTGGCCTAACAATTTGACACAACTGGCTGATCACTCAGCTGGGGTAAGTTGGTGTAATCACCTCTTACTTAGGTGTAGTATACCTATACCTAACCTTAAATGGGACACCTGGTAACCTATAAGTCACTCCTATGGCAGGCCTTAACAATCCTGAAGGCAGAGTGCTTGGTTCCATGTGAGATGGTGCTCTGGCATGAGCTGAGCCTGTCTGCAGTGGTCGGAACAACTTCCTTCTACTGTTTCCAGATATCGTCATACCATATACTCTTAAGTGCATTATGAACCTCGCGGTTAAATGCTATCTTTGGTTTGGCTTTATCAAAACATGTCGAGTAAGGTGTCATACGAATTGGAATACTAACCCCTCGCCAATTCTGGCGACGGGGTTAGCATTCCACCCTTCTAGAGGGACACGACATGTACAGTACCTGAAACCCGGGTAAAATCAGACATAGCCTCAGCTCCACAAAATGGATGCTGCCACCACAGACACAAGTCTGCCCTCCTGCTGCTGGGAGTCCTTCCAGCTTGGGAGGTGTGGACAAAGGGTTTCCTGCCAGGGGAGGTGCGTGCACCACCCCAGACAGGATTTTGTGTATTGGTCAGGTAGGGCTTGAAAGAAACCAGACATGCCTGTGGCTCACAAGGAGCCTCGGTGCATATGCCAGTTCAAACCGGTCCTGGGGCACACCAGTCCCGGGCCTGGGGCGAGCTGGACAAAGGATTGGGGGTGTAACCACCCCCCTTCCTGGTCCCACCCATAGGGAGGGACCTAGCAGGTAGTCCGGCCCCTAGAATCCGAATAAAGGTAGGAGCTGTGTCCTAAGACTTCAGACATCCTGGAATCAACTTGAAACTAAGAAGAAGACGGGAACTTCGACATTCTGCTGCACAGAAGACTGAAGAAAATCTCCCCTGTGGTCAGGGAGTGACCACCTTGCTAACGCAAGCACCATCCAGCGAATCACCGTCTGCTTTGCCGCCGCCTCCCGCCGGAGCCCGAGCCCAGAGACTGACAAGACCTGGACCTCCAGACCTCTCACCGCCCGATCCACAGTCCCTGCAAAGAGGAGACCCGTGGAGGCACCGAGACACGTGGAGCCAGCCATCTTGGAACGACTACGACAAGCTGACCAGTGCAACAACCGAGGCTCCCTCCAAGTTGTGCTTTGGGTCCTGAGAAGCCCAACCCTCGAGCAGCATCTGCACCAAAGGTGAGCCCTCCAGCATCTCCACGATCTGCGTGGGGCCCTTCTGCATTTTGCCACTCGACGCGCCTAACCGGTTGCTGGCCCGCTGGCTAGTGGCCATCTTGGCGACGAAATCTACGACAAACACCGCTGGTCTGGTTGCTCCAGACTGGCCCTTGCTCCCCTCCAAAGGAGCAATCCCTCTGACCTTGCTGGTCAGAACCAACAGCTGATTTCCGAATCCTCCTGCAATTGCTTTTGCCAAGGCTTGTTTGCTTCGATCAAGTCGCCGACACCGCCGACAGCGAGAGCCTGCGTGGGACAGCTCGTGAGCCGACTCCTGGACGTCGTCGACCTTCAGGGACCACGTGGCTGCGGAGACAAGCTACCCCTCATCACCTGTTTGCACCCGACATCGCCTGGTACCCACCTGGTGCCACGCTGGTCACTGGCTAGTGACTGTGAACACTGTCCCCTCTGCTTACAGGTCTTCAACATCTCCGATCCACTCTTGGATCCACTGCATCTCTTCCCGACCGACCGCCTGCAGCATCTTTGTCCCAGGCTCAACGGAACAGATAGAAGAAACCCGACGCACTTTGAGGCCTATGCACCCGCTTCCTGTGGGTGAGGTAAAGCTGGTACTCCGGTGCCCATGTGTAGTAATACATCTCTAGTGCCTGTGTTCCAAATCTTAAGTTCCTAGGTCATCCGGAAGATTCCTTTTGCAGTAACTTTGTACTTTTTACGCACCCATTGAAACCTATGGGAGCACGCGTGTGACTATTTGCTCTGCACACGCCACCCGTGGACCTCCTGGTCACTAACTGACGTTAGCTCCTTGTAGGCCCAGCGATTCTAGAGGCCCTAGGCCTTTTCCCTTTTCTGTTCGTGGTACTTATACCACTATTTTAGTATATGGTTCGAGTGGCCACCAGGGCCTATCCATATAAAGTGCAACTTCTGTGTATTAGGTGATAATCTTGTTTGACGATTTGTGCTCCTGTGCTCATAAAGAGACTAGGGGTTACTTTGAGAAATAAATACATATATATTTTGAATATATATCTGTGTGGTGTCCTTTCATTGGTATAAAAGGGGGTTACTATTGGTAAAACAGCTTGCTTAACACGCTTCACGAGTTTAGCCTCAAAGACTGCTTAGCCTACGCTACCACTAGAACAGCATATACCAGGCCAACTTCTCACATAGGGGTCGTGCTGGGCCTGGTGTTTCAGGGTGTAGGGCAGTGCAGTGGTGTTCGGGCAGTGTAGGGGGTCGTGCTGGGGCTGGTGTTTCAGGGTTTATGGCAGTGCAGTGGTAGTCGGGCAGTATAGGTGTCTTGCTGGGAGTGGTGTTTCAGGGTTTGGGATAATGCAGTGGTGTTCAAGCAGTGTGGGAGGTCGTGCTGGGGTGGTGTTTCAGGGTTAAGGGCAGTGCAGTGGTGTTTGGGCAGTGTCGGGGGTCGTGCTGGGGCTGGTGTTTCAGGGTTTAGGGCAGTGCAGTTGTGTTGGGGCATTGTAGGGTGTTGTGCTGGGGCTGGTGTTTCAGGATGTAGGGCAGTGCAGTGGTGTTCGGGCATTGTAGGGGGTCGTGCTGGGGCTGGTTTTTCAGGTTTTAGGGCACTGCAATGGTGTTCGGGCAGTGTAGGGGTCGTGCTGGAGCTGGTGTTTCAGTGTTTAGGACAGTGCGGTTTTGTTCGGGCAGTGTTGGGGGTTGTGCTTGGGCTGGTGTTTCAGGGTTTAGGGCAATGCAGTGGTGTTCGGGCAGTGTAGGGGGTTGTGCTGGGAGTGGTGTTTCAGGGATTAGGGTTGTGCAGTTGTGTTCGGGCAGTGTGGGAGGTCATGCTGGGGTGGTGGTTTAGGGTTAGGGCAGTGCAGTGGTGTTCGGGCTGTGTGGGGGGTCGTGCTGGGTGGTGGTTTATCAGGGTTTGGGGCAGTGCAGTGGTGTTCGGGCAGTGTGGGGGATTGTGCTGGGGTTTCAGGGTTTTTTGCAGTGCAGTGGTGTTCGGGCAGTGTGGGGGGTCATGCTGGGGTAGGTGTTTCAGGGTTTAGGGCAGTGCAGAGGTGTTCGGGCTGTATAGGGGGTCATGCTGGGGCTGGTGTTTTTCAGGGTTTAGAGCAGTGCAGTGGTGTTCAAGCACTGTGGGGGTTGTTCTGAGGCTGGTGTTTCAGGGTTTAGGGCAGTGCACTGGTGTTCGGGCAGTGAAGGGGGTCATTCTGGGGCTGGTGCTTCAGGGTGTATGGCAGAACAGTGGTGTTCGGGCAGTGTAGGGGTGGTGCTGATGTTTCAGGGATTATTAGAGAGCAGTGGTGTTCTGGCAGTGCAGGGGGTATTGCAGTGGGTGGTGTTTCAGGGTTTAGGGCAGGACAGTGTTGGAGGTCTTGCTGGGGGTGGTGTTTCAGGGTTTAGGGCAGTGCAGTGGTGTTCGGGCAGTGTAGGGGGTCGTGCTGGGGCTGGGTGTAGGGCAGTGCAGTGGTGTTCGGGCAGTGTAGGGGGTCATGCTGGGGCTGGTGTTTCAGGGTGTTGGGCAGTGCAGTTGTGTTCGGGCAGTGTAGGGGGTTTGTGCTGGGGCTGGTGTTTCAGAGTTTAGGGCAGTGCAGTGGTATTCAGGGAGTGTAGGAGGTCGTGCTGGGGCTGGTGTTTCAGGGTTTAGGGCAGTGCAGTTGTGTTCGGGGCGTGTTGTGGGTCGTGCTGGGTCTGGTGTTTCAGGGTTTAGGGCAGTGCAGTGGTGTTTTGGCAGAGTAGGGGATCATGCTGGGGGTGGTGTTTGAGGGTTCAGGGCAGGGCAGTGGTGTTCGGGCAGTATAGGGGGTCTTGCTGGGGTGGATTTGCAGGGTTAGGGCAATGGCGTTCAGGCAGTGTGGGGGGTCTTGCTGGGGGTGGTGTTTCAGGGTTTAAGGCAGTGCAGTTGTGTTTGGGAGGTGTGGGGGTCGTGCTGGGGCTGGTGTTTCAGGGTTTAGGGCAGTGCAGTGGTTTTCAGGGAGTGTGGGGGGTCGTGCTGGGGGTGGTGTTTCAGAGTTTAGGGCAGAGCAGTGGTGTTTGGGGAGTGTGGAGGGTCATGCTGGGGGTGGAGTTTCAGGGTTTAGGGCTGTGCAGTTGTGTATGTGCAGTGTAGTGGGTCGTGCTGGGGGTGTGTTTCAGGGTTTAGGGCAGTGCAGTGGTGTTCGGGCAGTGTAGGGGGTCGTGCAGGGGGTGGTGTTTCAGTGTTTAGGGCAGGGCAGTGGTGTTCAGGAAGTGTAGAGGGTCGTGCAGGGTGTGTTGTGTTTCAGGATTCAGGCCAGTGTATCGGTCTTTGGGCAATGTTGGGGGTCTTGCTCGGGGTGGTGTATCAGGGTTTAGGACAGTGTTGTTCAGGCAGTGTTGGGGTCTTGCTAGTGGTGGTATTTCAGGGTTTAGGGGAGTGCAGTGGTGTTCGGGCTGTGTGGGGGGGTCATGCTGGGTGGTGGTGTTTCAGGGTTTGGGGCAGTGCAGTGGTGTTCGGGCAGTGTAGGGGTCGTGCTGATGTTTCAGGGATTAGGAGAGAGCAGTGGTGTTCTGGCAGTGTAGGGGGTAGTGCAGGGGGTGGTGTTTCAGGGTTTAGGGCAGGGCAGTGGTGTTCTGGCAGTGTGGGGGTTTGTGCTGGGGTGGTGTTTCAGGGTTTATGGCAGTGCAGTGGTGTTCGGGCAGTGCTTGGGGTCATTCTGGTGCTCGTGTTTCAAGGTTTAGGGCAGTGCTGTGGTGTTCGGGCAGTGTAGAGGTCGTGCTCGGGCTGATGTTTCAGGGTTTAGGGCAGTGCATTAGTGTTCGGGCAGTGTAGGGGGACGTGCTTGCGGTGGTGTTTCATGGTTTAGGGCAGAGCAGTGGTGTTCGAGAAGAGATGGGGACGTGCTGGGGTGCTGTTTCAGGGTTTAGAGCAGTGCAGTTGTGTTCGGGCAGTGTAGGGGGTCGTGCTGGGGCTGGTGTTTCAAGGTGTAGGGCAGTGCAGTGGTGTTCGGGCAGTGTAGGGGGTCATGCTGGGGCTGGTGTTTCAGGGTATAGGGCAGAGCAGTGGTGTTCAGGCAGTGTAGGGGGTCGTGCTGGGGCTGGTGTTTCAGGGTATAGGGCAGTGCAGTGGTGTTCGGGGAGTGTAGGGGTCGTGCTGGGCCTGGTGTTTCAGGGTGTAGGGCAGTGCAGTGGTGTTCGGGCAGTGTAGGGGGTCGTGCTGGGGCTGGTGTTTCAGGGTTTATGGCAGTGCAGTGGTGGTCGGGCAGTATAGGTGTCTTGCTGGGAGTGGTGTTTCAGGGTTTGGGATAGTGCAGTGGTGTTCAAGCAGTGTGGGAGGTCGTGCTGGGGTGGTGTTTCAGGGTTAAGGGCAGTGCAGTGGTGTTCGGGCAGTGTAGGGGGTTGTGCAGGTGCTGGTGTTTCAGGGTTTAAGGCAGTGCAGTAGTGTTTGGGCAGTGTCGGGGGTCGTGCTGGGGCTGGTGTTTCAGGGTTTAGGGCAGTGCAGTTGTGTTGGGGCATTGTAGGGTGTTGTGCTGGGGCTGGTGTTTCAGGGTTTAGGGCAGAGCAGTGGTGTTTGGGCAGTGTAGGGGGTCATGCTGGGGTGGTGTTTCAAGGTTTAGGGCAGTGGTGTTTGGGCAGTGTGGGGGTCATGCTGGGGTAGTGTTTCAGGGTGTAAGTCAGAGCAGTGGTGTTCGGGCAGTGTAGAGGGTCTTGCTGGGGGTGGTGTTGCAGGGTTTTCGGCAGTGCAGTGGTGTTCTGACAGTGTGGGGGTCGTGCTGGGGCTGGTGTTTCAGGGTTTAGGGCAGTGCAGTGGTGTTCGGGCAGTGAAGGGGGCCGTGTTGGGGCTGGTGTTTCAGGATGTAGGGCAGTGCAGTGGTGTTCGGGCATTGTAGGGGGTCGTGCTGGGGCTGGTGTTTCAGGTTTTAGGGCACTGCAATGGTGTTCGGGCAGTGTAGGGGTCGTGCTGGAGCTGGTGTTTCAGTGTTTAGGACAGTGCGGTTTTGTTCGGGCAGTGTTGGGGGTTGTGCTTGGGCTGGTGTTTCAGGGTTTAGGGCAATGCAGTGGTGTTCGGGCAGTGTAGGGGGTTGTGCTGGGAGTGGTGTTTCAGGGATTAGGGTTGTGCAGTTGTGTTCGGGCAGTGTGGGAGGTCATGCTGGGGTGGTGGTTTAGGGTTAGGGCAGTGCAGTGGTGTTTGGGCAGTGTAGGGGGTTGTGCTGGGGGTGGTGTTTCAGGGTTTAGGGCAGTGCAGTGGTGTTCGGGAAGTGTAGGGGGTCATGCTGGGTGTGGTGTTTCAGGGTTTAGGGCAGAGCAGTTGTGTTCGGGCAGAGTAGGTGGACTTGCTGGGGGTGGTGTTTCAGGGTATAGGGCAGAGTAGTGGTGATCGGGCAGAGTAGGGGGTCGTGCTGGGGTTGGTGTTTCATGGTTTAGGGCAGTGTAGTGGTGTTCGGGCAGTATAGGGGGTCGTGCAGGGGGTGGTGTTTCAGTGTTTAGGGCAGGGCAGTGGTGTTCGGGAAGGGTAGAGGGTCATGCAGGGGGTGGTGTTTCAGGGTTCAGGGCAGTGTATCGGTGTTCGGGCAGTGTTGGGGGTCTTGCTCGGGGTGGTGTATCAGGGTTTAGGACAGTGGTGTTCAGGCAGTGTTGGGGGTCTTGCTAGGTGTGGTATTTCAGGGTTTAGAGCAGTGCAGTGGTGTTCAAGCACTGTGGGGGTTGTTCTGAGGCTGGTGTTTCAGGGTTTAGGGCAGTGCACTGGTGTTCGGGCAGTGAAGGGGGTCATTCTGGGGCTGGTGCTTCAGGGTGTATGGCAGAACAGTGGTGTTCGGGCAGTGTAGGGGTGGTGCTGATGTTTCAGGGATTATTAGAGAGCAGTGGTGTTCTGGCAGTGCAGGGGGTATTGCAGTGGGTGGTGTTTCAGGGTTTAGGGCAGGACAGTGTTGGAGGTCTTGCTGGGGGTGGTGTTTCAGGGTTTAGGGCAGTGCAGTGGTGTTCGGGCAGTGTAGGGGGTCGTGCTGGGGCTGGGTGTAGGGCAGTGCAGTGGTGTTCGGGCAGTGTAGGGGGTCATGCTGGGGCTGGTGTTTCAGGGTGTTGGGCAGTGCAGTTGTGTTCGGGCAGTGTAGGGGGTTTGTGCTGGGGCTGGTGTTTCAGAGTTTAGGGCAGTGCAGTGGTATTCAGGGAGTGTAGGAGGTCGTGCTGGGGCTGGTGTTTCAGGGTTTAGGGCAGTGCAGTTGTGTTCGGGGCGTGTTGTGGGTCGTGCTGGGTCTGGTGTTTCAGGGTTTAGGGCAGTGCAGTGGTGTTTTGGCAGAGTAGGGGATCATGCTGGGGGTGGTGTTTGAGGGTTCAGGGCAGGGCAGTGGTGTTCGGGCAGTATAGGGGGTCTTGCTGGGGTGGATTTGCAGGGTTAGGGCAATGGCGTTCAGGCAGTGTGGGGGGTCTTGCTGGGGGTGGTGTTTCAGGGTTTAAGGCAGTGCAGTTGTGTTTGGGAGGTGTGGGGGTCGTGCTGGGGCTGGTGTTTCAGGGTTTAGGGCAGTGCAGTGGTTTTCAGGGAGTGTGGGGGGTCGTGCTGGGGGTGGTGTTTCAGAGTTTAGGGCAGAGCAGTGGTGTTTGGGGAGTGTGGAGGGTCATGCTGGGGGTGGAGTTTCAGGGTTTAGGGCTGTGCAGTTGTGTATGTGCAGTGTAGTGGGTCGTGCTGGGGGTGTGTTTCAGGGTTTAGGGCAGTGCAGTGGTGTTCGGGCAGTGTAGGGGGTCGTGCAGGGGGTGGTGTTTCAGTGTTTAGGGCAGGGCAGTGGTGTTCAGGAAGTGTAGAGGGTCGTGCAGGGTGTGTTGTGTTTCAGGATTCAGGCCAGTGTATCGGTCTTTGGGCAATGTTGGGGGTCTTGCTCGGGGTGGTGTATCAGGGTTTAGGACAGTGTTGTTCAGGCAGTGTTGGGGTCTTGCTAGTGGTGGTATTTCAGGGTTTAGGGGAGTGCAGTGGTGTTCGGGCTGTGTGGGGGGGTCATGCTGGGTGGTGGTGTTTCAGGGTTTGGGGCAGTGCAGTGGTGTTCGGGCAGTGTAGGGGTCGTGCTGATGTTTCAGGGATTAGGAGAGAGCAGTGGTGTTCTGGCAGTGTAGGGGGTAGTGCAGGGGGTGGTGTTTCAGGGTTTAGGGCAGGGCAGTGGTGTTCTGGCAGTGTGGGGGTTTGTGCTGGGGTGGTGTTTCAGGGTTTATGGCAGTGCAGTGGTGTTCGGGCAGTGCTTGGGGTCATTCTGGTGCTCGTGTTTCAAGGTTTAGGGCAGTGCTGTGGTGTTCGGGCAGTGTAGAGGTCGTGCTCGGGCTGATGTTTCAGGGTTTAGGGCAGTGCATTAGTGTTCGGGCAGTGTAGGGGGACGTGCTTGCGGTGGTGTTTCATGGTTTAGGGCAGAGCAGTGGTGTTCGAGAAGAGATGGGGACGTGCTGGGGTGCTGTTTCAGGGTTTAGAGCAGTGCAGTTGTGTTCGGGCAGTGTAGGGGGTCGTGCTGGGGCTGGTGTTTCAAGGTGTAGGGCAGTGCAGTGGTGTTCGGGCAGTGTAGGGGGTCATGCTGGGGCTGGTGTTTCAGGGTATAGGGCAGAGCAGTGGTGTTCAGGCAGTGTAGGGGGTCGTGCTGGGGCTGGTGTTTCAGGGTATAGGGCAGTGCAGTGGTGTTCGGGGAGTGTAGGGGTCGTGCTGGGCCTGGTGTTTCAGGGTGTAGGGCAGTGCAGTGGTGTTCGGGCAGTGTAGGGGGTCGTGCTGGGGCTGGTGTTTCAGGGTTTATGGCAGTGCAGTGGTGGTCGGGCAGTATAGGTGTCTTGCTGGGAGTGGTGTTTCAGGGTTTGGGATAGTGCAGTGGTGTTCAAGCAGTGTGGGAGGTCGTGCTGGGGTGGTGTTTCAGGGTTAAGGGCAGTGCAGTGGTGTTCGGGCAGTGTAGGGGGTTGTGCAGGTGCTGGTGTTTCAGGGTTTAAGGCAGTGCAGTAGTGTTTGGGCAGTGTCGGGGGTCGTGCTGGGGCTGGTGTTTCAGGGTTTAGGGCAGTGCAGTTGTGTTGGGGCATTGTAGGGTGTTGTGCTGGGGCTGGTGTTTCAGGGTTTAGGGCAGAGCAGTGGTGTTTGGGCAGTGTAGGGGGTCATGCTGGGGTGGTGTTTCAAGGTTTAGGGCAGTGGTGTTTGGGCAGTGTGGGGGTCATGCTGGGGTAGTGTTTCAGGGTGTAAGTCAGAGCAGTGGTGTTCGGGCAGTGTAGAGGGTCTTGCTGGGGGTGGTGTTGCAGGGTTTTCGGCAGTGCAGTGGTGTTCTGACAGTGTGGGGGTCGTGCTGGGGCTGGTGTTTCAGGGTTTAGGGCAGTGCAGTGGTGTTCGGGCAGTGAAGGGGGCCGTGTTGGGGCTGGTGTTTCAGGATGTAGGGCAGTGCAGTGGTGTTCGGGCATTGTAGGGGGTCGTGCTGGGGCTGGTGTTTCAGGTTTTAGGGCACTGCAATGGTGTTCGGGCAGTGTAGGGGTCGTGCTGGAGCTGGTGTTTCAGTGTTTAGGACAGTGCGGTTTTGTTCGGGCAGTGTTGGGGGTTGTGCTTGGGCTGGTGTTTCAGGGTTTAGGGCAATGCAGTGGTGTTCGGGCAGTGTAGGGGGTTGTGCTGGGAGTGGTGTTTCAGGGATTAGGGTTGTGCAGTTGTGTTCGGGCAGTGTGGGAGGTCATGCTGGGGTGGTGGTTTAGGGTTAGGGCAGTGCAGTGGTGTTTGGGCAGTGTAGGGGGTTGTGCTGGGGGTGGTGTTTCAGGGTTTAGGGCAGTGCAGTGGTGTTCGGGAAGTGTAGGGGGTCATGCTGGGTGTGGTGTTTCAGGGTTTAGGGCAGAGCAGTTGTGTTCGGGCAGAGTAGGTGGACTTGCTGGGGGTGGTGTTTCAGGGTATAGGGCAGAGTAGTGGTGATCGGGCAGAGTAGGGGGTCGTGCTGGGGTTGGTGTTTCATGGTTTAGGGCAGTGTAGTGGTGTTCGGGCAGTATAGGGGGTCGTGCAGGGGGTGGTGTTTCAGTGTTTAGGGCAGGGCAGTGGTGTTCGGGAAGGGTAGAGGGTCATGCAGGGGGTGGTGTTTCAGGGTTCAGGGCAGTGTATCGGTGTTCGGGCAGTGTTGGGGGTCTTGCTCGGGGTGGTGTATCAGGGTTTAGGACAGTGGTGTTCAGGCAGTGTTGGGGGTCTTGCTAGGTGTGGTATTTCAGGGTTTAGGGGAGTGCAGTGGTGTTCGGGCTGTGTGGGGGGTCGTGCTGGGTGGTGGTTTTTCAGGGTTTGGGGCAGTGCAGTGGTGTTCGGGCAGTGTGGGGGATTGTGCTGGGGTTTCAGGGTTTTTTGCAGTGCAGTGGTGTTCGGGCAGTGTGGGGGGTCATGCTGGGGTAGATGTTTCAGGGTTTAGGGCAGTGCAGAGGTGTTTGGGCTGTATAGGGGGTCATGCTGGGGCTGGTGTTTTTGAGGGTTTAGAGCAGTGCAGTGGTGTTCAGGCAGTGTGGGGGTTCTTCTGAGGCTGGTTTTTCAGGGTTTAGGGCAGTGCAGTGGTGTTCGGGCAGTGGAGGAGGTCGTGCTGGGGCTGGTGTTTCAGGGTGAATGGCAGAGCAGTGGTGTTCGGGCAGTGTAGGGGTCGTGCTGATGTTTCAGGGATTAGGAGAGAGCACTGGTGTTCTGGCAGTGTAGGGGTAGTGCAGGGGGTGGTGTTTCAGGGTTTAGGGCAGGGCAGTGGTGTTCCGGCAGTGTGGGAGGTCGTGCTGGGGGGTGGTGTTTCAGGGTTTGGGGCAGTGCAGTGGTGTTCGGGCAGTGTGGGGGATTGTGCTGGGGTTTCAGGGTTTTTTGCAGTGCAGTGGTGTTCGGGCAGTGTGGGGGGTCATGCCGGGGTAGGTGTTTCAGGGTTTAGGGCAGTGCAGAGGTGTTCGGGCTGTATAGGGGGTCATGCTGGGGCTGGTGTTTTTCAGGGTTTAGAGCAGTGCAGTGGTGTTCAGGCACTGTGGGGGTTGTTCTGAGGCTGGTGTTTCAGGGTTTAGGGCAGTGCACTGGTGTTCGGGCAGTGAAGGGGGTCATTCTGGGGCTGGTGCTTCAGGGTGTATGGCAGAACAGTGGTGTTCGGGCAGTGTAGGGGTTGTGCTGATGTTTCAGGGATTATTAGAGAGCAGTGGTGTTCTGGCAGTGCAGGGGGTATTGCAGTGGGTGGTGTTTCAGGGTTTAGGGCAGGACAGTGTTGGAGGTCTTGCTGGGGGTGGTGTTTCAGGGTTTAGGGCAGTGCAGTGGTGTTCGGGCAGTGTAGGGGGTCGTGCTGGGGCTGGGTGTAGGGCAGTGCAGTGGTGTTCGAGCAGTGTAGGGGGTCATGCTGGGGCTGGTGTTTCAGGGTGTTGGGCAGTGCAGTTGTGTTCGGGCAGTGTAGGGGGTTTGTGCTGGGGCTGGTGTTTCAGAGTTTAGGGCAGTGCAGTGGTATTCAGGGAGTGTAGGAGGTCGTGCTGGGGCTGGTGTTTCAGGGTTTAGGGCAGTGCAGTTGTGTTTGGGGCGTGTTGTGGGTCGTGCTGGGTCTGGTGTTTCAGGGTTTAGGGCAGTGCAGTGGTGTTTTGGCAGAGTAGGGGATCATGCTGGGGGTGGTGTTTCAGGGTTCAGGGCAGGGCAGTGGTGTTCGGGCAGTATAGGGGGTCTTGCTGGGGTGGATTTGCAGGGTTAGGGCAATGGCGTTCAGGCAGTGTGGGGGGTCTTGCTGGGGGTGGTGTTTCAGGGTTTAAGGCAGTGCAGTTGTATTCGGGAGGTGTGGGGGTCGTGCTGGGGCTGGTGTTTCAGGGTTTAGGGCAGTGCAGTGGTTTTCAGGGAGTGTGGGGGGTCATGCTGGGGGTGGTGTTTCAGAGTTTAGGGCAGAGCAGTGGTGTTTGGGGAGTGTGGAGGGTCATGCTGGGGGTGGAGTTTCAGGGTTTAGAGCAGTGCAGTTGTGTATGTGCAGTGTAGTGGGTCGTGCTGGGGGTGTGTTTCAGGGTTTAGGGCTGTGCAGTGGTGTTCAGGCAGTGTAGGGGGTCGTGCAGGGGGTGGTGTTTCAGTGTTTAGGGCAGGGCAGTGGTGTTCAGGAAGTGTAGAGGGTCGTGCAGGGTGTGTTGTGTTTCAGGATTCAGGCCAGTGTATCAGTGTTTGGGCAATGTTGGGGGTCTTGCTCGGGGTGGTGTATCAGGGTTTAGGACAGTGGTGTTCAGGCAGTGTTGGGGGTCTTGCTAGTGGTGGTATTTCAGGGTTTAGGGGAGTGCAGTGGTGTTCGGGCTGTGTGGGGGGGTCATGCTGGGTGGTGGTGTTTCAGGGTTTGGGGCAGTGTAGTGGTGTTCGGGCAGTGTGGGGGATCATGCTGGGGTTTCAGGGTTTTGGGCAGTGCAGTGGTTTTTGGGCAGTGTGGGGGCTCATGCTGGAGCTGGTGTTTCAGGGTGTATTGCAGAGCAGTGGTGTTCGGGCAGTGTAGGGGTCGTGCTGATGTTTCAGGGATTAGGAGAGAGCAGTGGTGTTCTGTCAGTGTAGGGGGTAGTGCAGGGGGTGGTGTTTCAGGGTTTAGGGCAGGGCAGTGGTGTTCTGGCAGTGTGGGGGTTTGTGCTGGGGTGGTGTTTCAGGGTTTAGGGCAGTGCAGTAGTGTTCGGGCAGTGCTTGGGGTCATTCTGGTGCTCGTGTTTCAAGGTTTAGGGCAGTGCTGTGGTGTTCGGGCAGTGTGGAGGTCGTGCTCGGGCTGATGTTTCAGGGTTTAGGGCAGTGCATTAGTGTTCGGGCAGTGTAGGGGGACGTGCTTGCGGTGGTGTTTCATGGTTTAGGGCAGAGCAGTGGTGTTCGAGAACAGATGGGGACGTGCTGGGGTGGTGTTTCAGGGTTTAGGGCAGAGCAGTGGTGTTCGGGTAGAGTAGGGGGTTGTGCGGGGGTGCTGTTTCAGGGTTTAGAGCAGTGCAGTTGTGTTCGGGCAGTGTAGGGGGTCATGCTGGGGCTGGTGTTTCAAGGTGTAGGGCAGTGCAGTGGTGTTCGGGCAGTGTAGGGGGTCATGCTGGGGCTGGTGTTTCAGGGTATAGGGCAGAGCAGTGGTGTTCAGGCAGTGTAGGGGGTCGTGCTGGGGCTGGTGTTTCAGGGTATAGGGCAGTGCAGTGGTGTTCGGGGAGTGTAGGGGTCGTGCTGGGCCTGGTGTTTCAGGGTGTAGGGCAGTGCAGTGGTGTTCGGGCAGTGTAGGGGGTCGTGCTGGGGCTGGTGTTTCAGGGTTTATGGCAGTGCAGTGGTGGTCGGGCAGTATAGGTGTCTTGCTGGGAGTGGTGTTTCAGGGTTTGGGATAATGCAGTGGTGTTCAAGCAGTGTGGGAGGTCGTGCTGGGGTGGTGTTTCAGGGTTAAGGGCAGTGCAGTGGTGTTCGGGCAGTGTAGGGGGTTGTGCAGGTGCTGGTGTTTCAGGGTTAAGGGCAGTGCAGTAGTGTTGGGGCAGTGTCGGGGGTCGTGCTGGGGCTGGTGTTTCAGGGTTTAGGGCAGTGCAGTTGTGTTGGGGCATTGTAGGGTGTTGTGCTGGGGCTGGTGTTTCAGGGTTTAGGGCAGAGCAGTGGTGTTTGGGCAGTGTAGGGGGTCATGCTGGGGTGGTGTTTCAAGGTTTAGGGCAGTGGTGTTTGGGCAGTGTGGGGGTCATGCTGGGATAGTGTTTCAGGGTGTAAGTCAGAGCAGTGGTGTTCGGGCAGTGTAGAGGGTCTTGCTGGGGGTGGTGTTGCAGGGTTTTCGGCAGTGCAGTGGTGTTCTGACAGTGTGGGGGTCGTGCTGGGGCTGGTGTTTCAGGGTTTAGGGCAGTGCAGTGGTGTTCGGGCAGTGAAGGGGGCCATGTTGGGGCTGGTGTTTCAGGATGTAGGGCAGTGCAGTGGTGTTCGGGCATTGTAGGGGGTCGTGCTGGGGCTGGTTTTTCAGGTTTTAGGGCACTGCAATGGTGTTGGGCAGTGTAGGGGTCGTGCTGGAGCTGGTGTTTCAGTGTTTAGGACAGTGCGGTTTTGTTCGGGCAATGTTGGGGGTTGTGCTTGGGCTGGTGTTTCAGGGTTTAGGGCAATGCAGTGGTGTTCGGGCAGTGTAGGGGGTTGTGCTGGGAGTGGTGTTTCAGGGATTAGGGTTGTGCAGTTGAGTTCGGGCAGTGTGGGAGGTCATGCTGGGGTGGTGGTTTAGGGTTAGGGCAGTGCAGTGGTGTTCGGGCTGTGGGGGGGTCATGCTGGGTGGTGGTTTATCAGGGTTTGGGGCAGTGCAGTGGTGTTCGGGCAGTGTGGGGGATTGTGCTGGGGTTTCAGGGTTTTTTGCAGTGCAGTGGTGTTCGGGCAGTGTGGGGGGTCATGCTGGGGTAGGTGTTTCAGGGTTTAGGGCAGTGCAGAGGTGTTCGGGCTGTATAGGGGGTCATGCTGGGGCTGGTGTTTTTCAGGGTTTAGAGCAGTGCAGTGGTGTTCAGGCACTGTGGGGGTTGTTCTGAGGCTGGTGTTTCAGGGTTTAGGGCAGTGCACTGGTGTTCGGGCAGTGAAGGGGGTCATTCTGGGGCTGGTGCTTCAGGGTGTATGGCAGAACAGTGGTGTTCGGGCAGTGTAGGGGTGGTGCTGATGTTTCAGGGATTATTAGAGAGCAGTGGTGTTCTGGCAGTGCAGGGGGTATTGCAGTGGGTGGTGTTTCAGGGTTTAGGGCAGGACAGTGTTGGAGGTCTTGCTGGGGGTGGTGTTTCAGGGTTTAGGGCAGTGCAGTGGTGTTCGGGCAGTGTAGGGGGTCGTGCTGGGGCTGGGTGTAGGGCAGTGCAGTGGTGTTCGGGCAGTGTAGGGGGTCATGCTGGGGCTGGTGTTTCAGGGTGTTGGGCAGTGCAGTTGTGTTCGGGCAGTGTAGGGGGTTTGTGCTGGGGCTGGTGTTTCAGAGTTTAGGGCAGTGCAGTGGTATTCAGGGAGTGTAGGAGGTCGTGCTGGGGCTGGTGTTTCAGGGTTTAGGGCAGTGCAGTTGTGTTCGGGGCGTGTTGTGGGTCGTGCTGGGTCTGGTGTTTCAGGGTTTAGGGCAGTGCAGTGGTGTTTTGGCAGAGTAGGGGATCATGCTGGGGGTGGTGTTTCAGGGTTCAGGGCAGGGCAGTGGTGTTCGGGCAGTATAGGGGGTCTTGCTGGGGTGGATTTGCAGGGTTAGGGCAATGGCGTTCAGGCAGTGTGGGGGTCTTGCTGGGGGTGGTGTTTCAGGGTTTAAGGCAGTGCAGTTGTGTTCGGGAGGTGTGGGGGTCGTGCTGGGGCTGGTGTTTCAGGGTTTAGGGCAGTGCAGTGGTTTTCAGGGAGTGTGGGGGGTCGTGCTGGGGGTGGTGTTTCAGAGTTTAGGGCAGAGCAGTGGTGTTTGGGGAGTGTGGAGGGTCATGCTGGGGGTGGAGTTTCAGGGTTTAGGGCAGTGCAGTTGTGTATGTGCAGTGTAGTGGGTCGTGCTGGGGGTGTGTTTCAGGGTTTAGGGCAGTGCAGTGGTGTTCGGGCAGTGTAGGGGGTCGTGCAGGGGGTGGTGTTTCAGTGTTTAGGGCAGGGCAGTGGTGTTCAGGAAGTGTAGAGGGTCGTGCAGGGTGTGTTGTGTTTCAGGATTCAGGCCAGTGTATCGGTCTTTGGGCAATGTTGGGGGTCTTGCTCGGGGTGGTGTATCAGGGTTTAGGACAGTGGTGTTCAGGCAGTGTTGGGGGTCTTGCTAGTGGTGGTATTTCAGGGTTTAGGGGAGTGCAGTGGTGTTCGGGCTGTGTGGGGGGGTCATGCTGGGTGGTGGTGTTTCAGGGTTTGGGGCAGTGCAGTGGTGTTCGGGCAGTGTGGGGGATCATGCTGGGGTTTCAGGTTTTTGGGCAATGCAGTGGTTTTTGGGCAGTGTGGGGGCTCATGCTGGAGCTGGTGTTTCAGGGTGTATTGCAGAGCAGTGGTGTTCGGGCAGTGTAGGGGTCGTGCTGATGTTTCAGGGATTAGGAGAGAGCAGTGGTGTTCTGGCAGTGTAGGGGGTAGTGCAGGGGGTGGTGTTTCAGGGTTTAGGGCAGGGCAGTGGTGTTCTGGCAGTGTGGGGGTTTGTGCTGGGGTGGTGTTTCAGGGTTTAGGGCAGTGCAGTGGTGTTCGGGCAGTGCTTGGGGTCATTCTGGTGCTCGTGTTTCAAGGTTTAGGGCAGTGCTGTGGTGTTCGGGCAGTGTAGAGGTCGTGCTCGGGCTGATGTTTCAGGGTTTAGGGCAGTGCATTAGTGTTCGGGCAGTGTAGGGGGACGTGCTTGCGGTGGTGTTTCATGGTTTAGGGCAGAGCAGTGGTGTTCGAGAAGAGATGGGGGACGTGCTGGGGTGCTGTTTCAGGGTTTAGGGCAGAGCAGTGGTGTTCGGGTAGAGTAGGGGGTTGTGCGGGGGGTGCTGTTTCAGGGTTTGGGATAGTGCAGTGGTGTTCAAGCAGTGTGGGAGGTCGTGCTGGGGTGGTGTTTCAGGGTTAAGGGCAGTGCAGTGGTGTTCGGGCAGTGTAGGGGGTTGTGCAGGTGCTGGTGTTTCAGGGTTAAGGGCAGTGCAGTAGTGTTTGGGCAGTGTCGGGGGTCGTGCTGGGGCTGGTGTTTCAGGGTTTAGGGCAGTGCAGTTGTGTTGGGGCATTGTAGGGTGTTGTGCTGGGGCTGGTGTTTCAGGGTTTAGGGCAGAGCAGTGGTGTTTGGGCAGTGTAGGGGGTCATGCTGGGGTGGTGTTTCAAGGTTTAGGGCAGTGGTGTTTGGGCAGTGTGGGGGTCATGCTGGGGTAGTGTTTCAGGGTGTAAGTCAGAGCAGTGGTGTTCGGGCAGTGTAGAGGGTCTTGCTGGGGGTGGTGTTGCAGGGTTTTCGGCAGTGCAGTGGTGTTCTGACAGTGTGGGGGTCGTGCTGGGGCTGGTGTTTCAGGGTTTAGGGCAGTGCAGTGGTGTTCGGGCAGTGAAGGGGGCCGTGTTGGGGCTGGTGTTTCAGGATGTAGGGCAGTGCAGTGGTGTTCGGGCATTGTAGGGGGTCGTGCTGGGGCTGGTGTTTCAGGTTTTAGGGCACTGCAATGGTGTTCGGGCAGTGTAGGGGGTTGTGCAGGTGCTGGTGTTTCAGGGTTAAGGGCAGTGCAGTAGTGTTTGGGCAGTGTCGGGGGTCGTGCTGGGGCTGGTGTTTCAGGGTTTAGGGCAGTGCAGTTGTGTTGGGGCATTGTAGGGTGTTGTGCTGGGGCTGGTGTTTCAGGTTTTAGGGCAGAGCAGTGGTGTTTGGGCAGTGTAGGGGGTCATGCTGGGGTGGTGTTTCAAGGTTTAGGGCAGTGGTGTTTGGGCAGTGTGGGGGTCATGCTGGGGTAGTGTTTCAGGGTGTAAGTCAGAGCAGTGGTGTTCGGGCAGTGTAGAGGGTCTTGCTGGGGGTGGTGTTGCAGGGTTTTCGGCAGTGCAGTGGTGTTCTGACAGTGTGGGGGTCGTGCTGGGGCTGGTGTTTCAGGGTTTAGGGCAGTGCAGTGGTGTTCGGGCAGTGAAGGGGGCCGTGTTGGGGCTGGTGTTTCAGGATGTAGGGCAGTGCAGTGGTGTTCGGGCATTGTAGGGGGTCGTGCTGGGGCTGGTGTTTCAGGTTTTAGGGCACTGCAATGGTGTTCGGGCAGTGTAGGGGTCGTGCTGGAGCTGGTGTTTCAGTGTTTAGGACAGTGCGGTTTTGTTCGGGCAGTGTTGGGGGTTGTGCTTGGGCTGGTGTTTCAGGGTTTAGGGCAATGCAGTGGTGTTCGGGCAGTGTAGGGGGTTGTGCTGGGAGTGGTGTTTCAGGGATTAGGGTTGTGCAGTTGTGTTCGGGCAGTGTGGGAGGTCATGCTGGGGTGGTAGTTTAGGGTTAGGGCAGTGCAGTGGTGTTTGGGCAGTGTAGGGGGTTGTGCTGGGGGTGGTGTTTCAGGGTTTAGGGCAGTGCAGTGGTGTTCGGGAAGTGTAGGGGGTCATGCTGGGTGTGGTGTTTCAGGGTTTAGGGCAGAGCAGTTGTGTTCGGGCAGAGTAGGTGGACTTGCTGGGGGTGGTGTTTCAGGGTATAGGGCAGAGTAGTGGTGATCGGGCAGAGTAGGGGGTTGTGCTGGGGTTGGTGTTTCATGGTTTAGGGCAGTGTAGTGGTGTTCGGGCAGTATAGGGGGTCGTGCAGGGGGTGGTGTTTCAGTGTTTAGGGCAGGGCAGTGGTGTTCGGGAAGGGTAGAGGGTCATGCAGGGGGTGGTGTTTCAGGGTTCAGGGCAGTGTATCGGTGTTCGGGCAGTGTTGGGGGTCTTGCTCGGGGTGGTGTATCAGGGTTTAGGACAGTGGTGTTCAGGCAGTGTTGGGGGTCTTGCTAGGTGTGGTATTTCAGGGTTTAGGGGAGTGCAGTGGTGTTCAGGCTGTGTGGGGGGTCGTGCTGGGTGGTGGTTTTTCAGGGTTTGGGGCAGTGCAGTGGTGTTCGGGCAGTGTGGGGGATTGTGCTGGGGTTTCAGGGTTTTTTGCAGTGCAGTGGTGTTCGGGCAGTGTGGGGGGTCATGCTGGGGTAGGTGTTTCAGGGTTTAGGGCAGTGCAGAGGTGTTCGGGCTGTATAGGGGGTCATGCTGGGGCTGGTGTTTTTGAGGGTTTAGAGCAGTGCAGTGGTGTTCAGGCAGTGTGGGGGTTCTTCTGAGGCTGGTTTTTCAGGGTTTAGGGCAGTGCAGTGGTGTTCGGGCAGTGGTGGAGGTCGTGCTGGGGCTGGTGTTTCAGGGTGAATGGCAGAGCAGTGGTGTTCGGGCAGTGTAGGGGTCGTGCTGATGTTTCAGGGATTAGGAGAGAGCACTGGTGTTCTGGCAGTGTAGGGGTAGTGCAGGGGGTGGTGTTTCAGGGATTAGGGCAGGGCAGTGGTGTTCCGGCAGTGTGGGAGGTCGTGCTGGGGGGTGGTGTTTCAGGGTTTAGGGCAGTGCAGAGGTGTTCTGGCAGTGTGGGGGTTTGTGCTGGGGTAGTGTTTCAGGATTTAGGGCAGTGCAGTCGTGTTCGGGCAGTGTGGGGGGTCGTGCGGGGCTGGTGTTTCAGGGTTTAGGGCAGTACAGTGGTGTTCGGGCAGTGTAGGGGGTCGTGCTGGGGCTGGTGTTTCAGAGATTAGAGCTGTGCAGTGGTGTTTGGCCAGTGTGTGGGGTCTTGCTGGGGCTGGTGTTTCAGGGTTTAGGGCAGTGCAGTGGTGTTCGGGCAGTGTAGGGCGTCGTGCTGGGGCTGGTGTTTCAGGGTTTAGGGCAGTGCAGTGGTGTTCGGGCAGTGTAGGGGGTCGTGCAGGGGGTGGTGTTTCAGTGTTTAGGGCAGGGCAGTGGTGTTCAGGAAGTGTAGAGGGTCGTGCAGGGGGTGGTGTTTCAGGGTTCAGGCCAGTGTATCGGTGTTTGGGCAGTGTTGGGGGTCTTGCTCGGGGTGGTGCATCAGGGTTTAGGACAGTGATGTTCAGGCAGTGTTGGGGGTCTTGCTATTGGTGGTATTTCAGGGTTTATGGGAGTGCAGTGGTGTTCGGGCTGTGTGGGGGGTCATGCTGGGTGGTGGTGTTTCAGGGTTTGGGGCAGTACAGTGGTGTTCGGGCAGTGTGGGGGATCATGCTGGGTTTCAGGGTTTTGGCAGTGCAGTGGTTTTCGGGTAGTGTGGGGGCTCATGCTGGGGCAGGTGTTTCAGGGTTTAGGGCAGTGCAGAGGTGTTCGGGCGGTGTAGGGGGTCATGCTGGGGCTGGTGTTTTTGAGGGTTTAGAGCAGTGCAGTGGTGTTCAGGCAGTGTGGGGTTCTTCTGAGGCTGGTGTTTCAGGATTTAGGGCAGTGCAGTGGTGTTCGGGCAGTTGAGGGGGTTGTGCTGGGGCTGGTGTTTCAGGGTGTATGGCAGAGCAGTGGTGTTCGGGCAGTGTAGGGGTCGTGCTGATGTTTCAGGGATTAGGAGAGAGCAGTAGTGTTCTGGCAGTGTAGGGGGTAGTGCAGGGGGTGGTGTTTCAGGGTTTAGGGCAGGGCAGTGGTGTTCCGGCAGTGTGGGAGGTCGTGCTGGGGGGTGGTGTTTTAGGGTTTAGGGCAGTGCAGAGGTGTTCTGGCAGTGTGGGGGTTTGTGCTGGGGTGGTGTTTCAGGGTTTAGGGCAGTGCAGTCGTGTTCAGGCAGTGTGGGGGGTCGTGCTGGGGGAGGAGTTTCAGTGTTTAGGGCAGTGCAGTGGTGTTCGGGCAGTGTTTGGGTTCATTCTGGTGCTCGTGTTTCAAGGTTTAGGGCAGTGCTGTGGTGTTCGGGCAGTGTAGAGGTCGTGCTCGGGCTGATGTTTCAGGGTTTAGGGCAGTGCATTCGTGTTCGGGTAGTGTAGGGGGACTTGCTTGCGGTGATGTTTCATGGTTTAGGGCAGAGCAGTGGTGTTCGAGAAGAGATGGGGGACATGCTGGGGTGGTGTTTTAGGGTTTAGGGCAGAGCAGTGGTGTTCGGGCAGAGTAGGGGGTTGTGCGGGGGTGCTGTTTCAGGGTTAAGAGCAGTGCAGTGGTGTTCGGGCAGTGTAGGGGGTCGTGCTGGGGCTGGTGTTTCAAGGTGTAGAGCAGTGCAGTGGTGTTTGGGCAGTGTAGGGGGTCATGCTGGGGCTGGTGTTTCAGGGTATAGGGCAGAGCAGTGGTGTTCGGGCATTGAAGGGAGTCATGCTGGGGCTGGTGTTTCAGGGTATAGGGCAGTGCAGTGGTGTTCGGGCAGTGTAGGGGTCGTGCTGGGCCTGGTGTTTCAGGGTGTAGGGCAGTACAGTGGTGTTTGGGCAGTGTAGGGGGTCGTGCTGGGGCTGGTGTTTCAGGGTTTATGGCAGTGCAGTGGTGTTCGGGCAGTGTAGGTGTCTTGCTGGGAGTGGTGTTTCAGGGTTTGGGGTAGCGCAGTGGTGTTCAGGCAGTGTGGGAGGTCGTGCTTGTCCTGGTGTTTCAGGGTGTAGGGCAGTGCAGTTGTGTTCGGGCAGTGTAGGGGGTATTGCTGGGGGTGGTGTTTCAGGGTTTATGGCAGTGCAGTGGTGTTCCGGCAGTGTAGGTGTCTTGCTGGGAGTGGTGTTTCAGGGTTTGGGGTAGTGCAGTGATGTTCAGGCAGTGTGGGGGTTCTTCTGAGGCTGATGTTTCAGGGTTTAGGGCAGTGCAGTGGTGTTCGGGCAGTGTAGGAGGTCGTGCTGGGGCTGGTGTTTCAGGGTGTATGGCAGAACAGTGGTGTTCGGGCAGTGTAGGGGTCGTGCTGATGTTTCAGGGATTATTAGAGAGCAGTGGTGTTCTGGCAGTGCAGGGGGTGTTGCAGTGGGTGGTGTTTCAGGGTTTAGGGCAGGACAGTGTGGGAGGTCTTGCTGGGGGGTGGTGTTTCAGGGTTTAGGGCAGTGCAGTGGTGTTCTGGAAGCGTGGGGGTTCGTGCTGGGGTGGTGTTTCAGGGTTTAGGGCAGTGCAGTGGTGTTCGGGCAGTGTGGGGGTCCTGCTGGGGGTGGAGTTTCAGCGTTTAGGGCAGTGCAGTGGTGCTCGGGGTAATTCTGGTGCTCGTGTTTCAGGATTTAGGGCAGTGCTGTGGTGTTCGGGCAGTGTAGGGGGTCGCGCTGGGGCTGGTGTTTGAGGGTGTAGGGCAGTGCAGTGGTGTTCGGGCAGTGTAGGAGGTCATGCTGGGGCTGGTGTTTCAGGGTAGAGGGCAGAGCAGTGGTGTTAGGGCAGTGTAGGGGGCCGTGCTGGGGCTGGTGTTTCAGGGTGTAGGGCAGTGCAGTGGTGTTCGGGCAGTGTAGGGGGTCATGCTGAGGCTGGTGTTTCAGGGTGTAGGGCAGTGCAGTGGTGTTCGGGCAGTGTAGGGGGTCATGCTGGGGCTGGTGTTTCAGGGTGTTGGGCAGTGCAGTGGTGTTTGGGCAGTGTAGGGGGCTTGTGCTGGGGCTGGTGTTTCAGGGTTTAGGGCAGTGCAGTGGTATTCAGGGAGTGTAGGAGGTCGTGCTGGGGCTGGTGTTTCAGGGTTTAGGGCAGTGCAGTTGTGTTCGGGGCGTGTAGTAGGACGTGCTGGGTCTGTTGTTTCAGGGTTTAGGGCAGTGCAGTAGTGTTTGGGCAGAGTAGGGGGTCATGCTGGGGGTGGTGTTTCAGGGTTTAGGGCAGGGCAGTGGTGTTCGGGCAGTATAGGGGGTCTTGCTGGGGTGGATTTGCAGGGTTAGGGCAGTGGCGTTCGTGCAGTGTGGGGGGTCTTGCTGGGGGTGGTGTTCAGGGTTTAAGGCAGTGCAGTTGTGTTCGGGAGGTGTGGGGGTCGTGCTGGGGCTGGTGTTTCAGGTTTAGGGCAGTGCAGTGGTTTTCAGGTAGTGTGGGGGGTCGTGCTGGGGCTGGTGTTTCAGAGTTTAGGGCAGAGCAGTGGTGTTTGGGGAGTGTGGAGGGTCATGCTGGGGGTGGAGTTTCAGGGTTTAGGGCAGTGCAGTTGTGTATGTGCAGTGTAGTGGGTCGTGCTGGGGGTGTGTTTCAGGGTTTAGGGCAGTGCAGTTGTGTTCGGGCAGTGTAGGGGGTATTGCTGGGGGTGGTGTTTCAGGGTTTATGGCAGTGCAGTGGTGTTCCGGCAGTGTAGGTGTCTTGCTGGGAGTGGTGTTTCAGGGTTTGGGGTAGTGCAGTGATGTTCAGGCAGTGTGGGGGTTCTTCTGAGGCTGGTGTTTCAGGGTTTAGGGCAGTGCAGTGGTGATCGGGCAGTGTAGGAGGTCGTGCTGGGGCTGGTGTTTCAGGTTGTATGGCAGAACAGTGGTGTTCGGGCAGTGTAGGGGTCGTGCTGATGTTTCAGGGATTATTAGAGAGCAGTGGTGTTCTGGCAGTGCAGGGGGTATTGCAGTGGGTGGTGTTTCAGGGTTTAGGGCAGGACAGTGTGGGAGGTCTTGCTGGGGGGTGGTGTTTCAGGGTTTAGGGCAGTGCAGTGGTGTTCTGGCAGTGTGGGGGTTTGTGCTGGGGTGGTGTTTCAGGGTTTAGGGCAGTGCAGTGGTGTTCGGGCAGTGTGGGGGGTCCTGCTGGGGGTGGAGTTTCAGCGTTTAGGGCAGTGCAGTGGTGCTGGGGGTAATTCTGGTGCTCGTGTTTCAGGATTTAGGGCAGTGCTGTGGTGTTCGGGCAGTGTAGGGGGTCGCGCTGGGGCTGGTGTTTGAGGGTGTAGGGCAGTGCAGTGGTCTTCGGGCAGTGTAGGAGGTCATGCTGGGGCTGGTGTTTCAGGGTAGAGGGCAGAGCAGTGGTGTTAGGGCAGTGTAGGGGGCCGTGCTGGGGCTGGTGTTTCAGGGTGTAGGGCAGTGCAGTGGTGTTCGGGCAGTGTAGGGGTCATGCTGAGGCTGGTGTTTCAGGGTGTAGGGCAGTGCAGTGGTGTTCGGGCAGTGTAGGGGGTCATGCTGGGGCTGGTGTTTCAGGGTGTTGGGCAGTGGAGTGGTGTTCGGGCAGTGTAGGGGGTCATGCTGGGGCTGGTGTTTCAGGGTGTTGGGCAGTGCAGTGGTGTTTGGGCAGTGTAGGGGGTTTGTGTTGGGGCTGGTGTTTCAGGGTTTAGGGCAGTGCAGTGGTATTCAGGGAGTGTAGGATGTCGTGCTGGGGCTGGTGTTTCAGGGTTTAGGGCAGTGCAGTTGTGTTCGGGGCGTGTAGTAGGACGTGCTGGGTCTGTTGTTTCAGGGTTTAGGGCAGTGCAGTGGTGTTTGGGCAGAGTAGGGGGTCATGCTGGGGGTGGTGTTTCAGGGTTTAGGGCAGGGCAGTAGTGTTCGGGCAGTATAGGGGGTCTTGCTGGGGTGGATTTGCAGGGTTAGGGCGGTGGCGTTCGTGCAGTGTGGGGGGTCTTGCTGGGGGTGGTGTTCAGGGTTTAAGGCAGTGCAGTTGTGTTCGGGAGGTGTGGGGGTCGTGCTGGGGCTGGTGTTTCAGGTTTAGGGCAGTGCAGTGGTTTTCAGGTAGTGTGGGGGTCGTGCTGGGGCTGGTGTTTCAGAGTTTAGGGCAGAGCAGTGGTGTTTGGGGAGTGTGGAGGGTCATGCTGGGGGTGGAGTTTCAGGGTTTAGGGCAGTGCAGTTGTGTATGTGCAGTGTAGTGTGTCGTGCTTGGGGTGTGTTTCAGGGTTTAGGGCAGTGCAGTGGTGTTCGGGCAGTGTAGGGGGTCGTGCAGGGGATGGTGTTTCAGTGTTTAGGGCAGGGCAGTGGTGTTCAGGAAGTGTAGAGGGTTGTGCAGGGGGTGGTGTTTCAGGGTTCAGGCCAGTGTATCTGTGTTTGGCCAGTGTTGGGGGTCTTGCTCGGGGTGGTGTATCAGGGTTTAGGACAGTGGTGTTCAGGCAGTGTTGGGGGTCTTGCTAGTGGTGGTATTTCAGGGTTTAGGGTAGTGCAGTGGTGTTCGGGCTGTGTGGGGGTCATGCTGGGTGGTGGTGTTTCAGGGTTTGGGGCAGTGCAGTGGTGTTCTGGCAGTGCAGGGGGTATTGCAGTGGGTGGTGTTTCAGGGTTTAGGGCAGGACAGTGTGGGAGGTCTTGCTGGGGGGTGGTGTTTCAGGGTTTAGGGCCGTGCAGTGGTGTTCTGGCAGTGTAGGGGTTTGTGCTGGGGTGGTGTTTCAGGGTTTAGGGCAGTGCAGTGGTGTTCGGGCAGTGTGGGGGGTCCTGCTGGGGGTGGAGTTTCAGCGTTTAGGGCAGTGCAGTGGTGCTCGGGGTAATTCTGGTGCTCGTGTTTCAGGATTTAGGGCAGTGCTGTGGTGTTCGGGCAGTGTAGGGGGTCGCGCTGGGGCTGGTGTTTGAGGGTGTAGGGCAGTGCAGTGGTCTTTGGGCAGTGTAGGAGGTCATGCTGGGGCTGGTGTTTCAGGGTAGAGGGCAGAGCAGTGGTGTTAGGGCAGTGTAGGGGGCCGTGCTGGGGCTGGTGTTTCAGGGTGTAGGGCAGTGCAGTGGTGTTCGGGCAGTGTAGGGGGTCATGCTGAGGCTGGTGTTTCAGGGTGTAGGGCAGTGCAGTGGTGTTCGGGCAGTGTAGGGGGTCATGCTGGGGCTGGTGTTTCAGGGTGTTGGGCAGTGGAGTGGTGTTCGGGCAGTGTAGGGGGTCATGCTTGGGCTGGTGTTTCAGGGTGTTGGGCAGTGCAGTGGTGTTTGGGCAGTGTAGGGGGTTTGTGCTGGGGCTGGTGTTTCAGGGTTTAGGGCAGTGCAGTGGTATTCAGGGAGTGTAGGAGGTCGTGCTGGGGCTGGTGTTTCAGGGTTTAGGGCAGTGCAGTTGTGTTCGGGGCGTGTAGTAGGACGTGCTGGGTCTGTTGCTTCAGGGTTTAGGGCAGTGCAGTGGTGTTTGGGCAGAGTAGGGGGTCATGCTGGGGGTGGTGTTTCAGGGTTTAGGGCAGGGCAGTGGTGTTCGGGCAGTATAGGGGGTCTTGCTGGGGTGGATTTGCAGGGTTAGGGCGGTGGCGTTCGTGCAGTGTGGGGGGTCTTGCTGGGGGTGGTGTTCAGGGTTTAAGGCAGTGCAGTTGTGTTCGGGAGGTGTGGGGGTCGTGCTGGGGCTGGTGTTTCAGGTTTAGGGCAGTGCAGTGGTTTTCAGGTAGTGTGGGGGGTCGTGCTGGGGCTGGTGTTTCAGAGTTTAGGGCAGAGCAGTGGTGTTTGGGGAGTGTGGAGGGTCATGCTGGGGGTGGAGTTTCAGGGTTTAGGGCAGTGCAGTTGTGTATGTGCAGTGTAGTGTGTTGTGCTTGGGGTGTGTTTCAGGGTTTAGGGCAGTGCATTGGTGTTCGGGCAGTGTAGGGGGTCGTGCAGGGGATGGTGTTTCAGTGTTTAGGGCAGGGCAGTGGTGTTCAGGAAGTGTAGAGGGTTGTGCAGGGGGTGGTGTTTCAGGGTTCAGGCCAGTGTATCTGTGTTTGGCCAGTGTTGGGGGTCTTGCTCGGGGTGGTGTATCAGGGTTTAGGACAGTGGTGTTCAGGCAGTGTTGGGGGTCTTGCTAGTGGTGGTATTTCAGGGTTTAGGGTAGTGCAGTGGTGTTCGGGCTGTGTGGGGGTCATGCTGGGTGGTGGTGTTTCAGGGTTTGGGGCAGTGCAGTGGTGTTCGGGCAGTGTGGGGGATCATGCTGGGGTTTCAGGGTTTTGGGCAGTGCAGTGCTTTTCGGGCAGTGTGGGGACTCATGCTGGGCAGGTGTTTCAGGGATTAGGGCAGTGCAGAGGTGTTCGGGCGGTGTAGGGGGTCATGCTGGGGCTGGTGTTTTTGAGGGTTTAGAGCAGTGCAGTGGTGTTCAGGCAGTGTGGGGGTTCTTCTGAGGCTGGTGTTTCAGGGTTTAGGGCAGTGCAGTGGTGTTCGGGCAGTGGAGGAGGTCGTGCTGGGGCTGGTGTTTCAGGGTGAATGGCAGAGCAGTGGTGTTCGGGCAGTGTAGGGGTCGTGCTGATGTTTCAGGGATTAGGAGAGAGCACTGGTGTTCTGGCAGTGTAGGGGTAGTGCAGGGGGTGGTGTTTCAGGGTTTAGGGCAGGGCAGTGGTGTTCCGGCAGTGTGGGAGGTCATGCTGGGGGGTGGTGTTTCAGGGTTTAGGGCAGTGCAGAGGTGTTCTGGCAGTGTGGGGGTTTGTGCTGGGGTGGTGTTTCAGGGTTTAGGGCAGTGCAGTCGTGTTCGGGCAGTGTGGGGGGTCGTGCGGGGCTGGTGTTTCAGGGTTTAGGGCAGTACAGTGGTGTTCGGGCAGTGTAGGGGGTCATGCTGGGGCTGGTGTTTCAGAGATTAGAGCTGTGCAGTGGTGTTCGGCCAGTGTGTGGGGTCTTGCTGGGGCTGGTGTTTCAGGGTTTAGGGCAGTGCAGTGGTGTTTGGGCAGTGTAGGGCGTCGTGCTGGGGCTGGTGTTTCAGGGTTTAGGGCAGTGCAGTGGTGTTCGGGCAGTGTAGGGGGTCGTGCAGGGGGTGGTGTTTCAGTGTTTAGGGCAGGGCAGTGGTGTTCAGGAAGTGTAGAGGGTCGTGCAGGGGGTGGTGTTTCAGGGTTCAGGCCAGTGTATCGGTGTTTGGGCAGTGTTGGGGGTCTTGCTCGGGGTGGTGTATCAGGGTTTAGGACAGTGATGTTCAGGCAGTGTTGGGGGTCTTGCTATTGGTGGTATTTCAGGGTTTATGGGAGTGCAGTGGTGTTCGGGCTGTGTGGGGGGTCATGCTGGGTGGTGGTGTTTCAGGGTTTGGGGCAGTACAGTGGTGTTCGGGCAGTGTGGGGGATCATGCTGGGTTTCAGGGTTTTGGCAGTGCAGTGGTTTTCGGGCAGTGTGGGGGCTCATGCTGGGGCAGGTGTTTCAGGATTTAGGGCAGTGCAGTGGTGTTCGGGCGGTGTAGGGGGTCATGCTGGGGCTGGTGTTTTTGAGGGTTTAGAGCAGTGCAGTGGTGTTCAGGCAGTGTGGGGTTCTTCTGAGGCTGGTGTTTCAGGGTTTAGGGCAGTGCAGTGGTGTTCGGGCAGTTGAGGGGGTCGTGCTGGGGCTGGTGTTTCAGGGTGTATGGCAGAGCAGTGGTGTTCGGGCAGTGTAGGGGTCGTGCTGATGTTTCAGGGATTAGGAGAGAGCAGTGGTGTTCTGGCAGTGTAGGGTGTAGTGCAGGGGGTGGTGTTTCAGGGTTTAGGGCAGGGCAGTGGTGTTCCGGCAGTGTGGGAGGTCGTGCTGGGGGGTGGTGTTTCAGGGTTTAGGGCAGTGCAGAGGTGTTCTGGCAGTGTGGGGGTTTGTGCTGGGGTGGTGTTTCAGGGTTTAGGGAAGTGCAGTCGTGTTCGGGCAGTGTGGGGGGTCGTGCTGGGGGAGGAGTTTCAGCGTTTAGGGCAGTGCAGTGGTGTTCGGGCAGTGTTTGGGTTCATTCTGGTGCTCGTGTTTCAAGGTTTAGGGCAGTGCTGTGGTGTTCGAGCAGTGTAGAGGTCGTGCTCGGGCTGATGTTTCAGGGTTTAGGGCAGTGCATTCGTGTTCGGGTAGTGTAGGGGGACGTGCTTGCGGTGGTGTTTCATGGTTTAGGGCAGAGCAGTGGTGTTCGAGAAGAGATGGGGGACATGCTGGGGTGGTGTTTTAGGGTTTAGGGCAGAGCAGTGGTGCTCGGGCAGAGTAGGGGGTTGTGCGGGGGGGAGCTGTTTCAGGGTTAAGAGCAGTGCAGTGGTGTTCGGGCAGTGTAGGGGGTCGTGCTGGGGCTGGTGTTTCAAGGTGTAGAGCAGTGCAGTGGTGTTTGGGCAGTGTAGGGGGTCATGCTGGGGCTGGTGTTTCAGGGTATAGGGCAGAGCAGTGGTGTTCGGGCAGTGTAGGGAGTCATGCTGGGGCTGGTGTTTCAGGGTATAGGGCAGTGCAGTGGTGTTCGGGCAGTGTAGGGGTCGTGCTGGGCCTGGTGTTTCAGGGTGTAGGGCTGTGCAGTGGTGTTCGGGCAGTGTAGGGGGTCGTGCTGGGGCTGGTGTTTCAGGGTATAGGGCAGAGCAGTGGTGTTCGGGCAGTGTAGGGAGTCATGCTGGGGCTGGTGTTTCAGGGTATAGGGCAGTGCAGTGGTGTTCGGGCAGTGTAGGGGTCGTGCTGGGCCTGGTGTTTCAGGGTTTATGGCAGTGCAGTGGTGTTCGGGCAGTGTAGGTGTCTTGCTGGGAGTGGTGTTTCAGGGTTTGGGGTAGCGCAGTGGTGTTCAGGCAGTGTGGGAGGTCGTGCTTGTCCTGGTGTTTCAGGGTGTAGGGCAGTGCAGTTGTGTTCGGGCAGTGTAGGGGGTATTGCTGGGGGTGGTGTTTCAGGGTTTATGGCAGTGCAGTGGTGTTCCGGCAGTGTAGGTGTCTTGCTGGGAGTGGTGTTTCAGGGTTTGGGGTAGTGCAGTGATGTTCAGGCAGTGTGGGGGTTCTTCTGAGGCTGGTGTTTCAGGGTTTAGGGCAGTGCAGTGGTGTTCGGGCAGTGTAGGAGGTCGTGCTGGGGCTGGTGTTTCAGGGTGTATGGCAGAGCAGTGGTGTTCGGGCAGTGTAGGGGTTGTGCTGATGTTTCAGGGATTAGGAGAGAGCAGTGGTGTTCTGGCAGTGTAGGGGTAGTGCAGGGGGTGGTGTTTCAGGGTTTAGGGCAGGGCAGTGGTGTTCCGGCAGTGTGGGAGGTCGTGCTGGGGGGTGGTGTTTCAGGGTTTAGGGCAGTGCAGACGTGTTCTGGCAGTGTGGGGGTTTGTGCTGGGGTGGTGTTTCAGGGTTTAGGGCAGTGCAGTCGTGTTCGGGCAGTGTGGGGGGTCGTGCGGGGCTGGTGTTTCAGGGTTTAGGGCAGTACAGTGGTGTTCGGGCAGTGTAGGGGGTCGTGCTGGGGCTGGTGTTTCAGAGATTAGAGCAGTGCAGTGGTGTTCGGCCAGTGTGTGGGGTCTTGCTGGGGCTGGTGTTTCAGGGTTTACGGCAGTGCAGTGGTGTTCGGGCAGTGTAGGGCGTCGCGCTGGGGCTGGTGTTTCAGGGTTTAGGGCAGTGCAGTGGTGTTCGGGCAGTGTAGGGGGTCGTGCAGGGGGTGGTGTTTCAGTGTTTAGGGCAGGGCAGTGGTGTTCAGGAAGTGTCGAGGGTCGTGCAGAGGGTGGTGTTTCAGGGTTCAGGCCAGTGTATCGGTGTTTGGGCAGTGTTGGGGGTCTTGCTCGGGGTGGTGTATCAGGGTTTAGGACAGTGATGTTCAGGCAGTGTTGGGGGTCTTGCTATTGGTGGTATTTCAAGGTTTATGGGAGTGCAGTGGTGTTTGGGCTGTGTGGGGGGTCATGCTGGGTGGTAGTGTTTCAGGGTTTGGGGCAGTGCAGTGGTGTTCGGGCAGTGTAGGGGGTCATGCTGGGGCTGGTGTTTCAGGGTGTTGGGCAGTGCAGTGGTGTTTGGGCAGTGTAGGGGGTTTGTGCTGGGGCTGGTGTTTCAGGGTTTAAGGCAGTGCAGTGGTATTCAGGGAGTGTAGGAGGTCGTGCTGGGGCTGGTGTTTCAGGGTTTAGGGCAGTGCAGTTGTGTTCGGGGCGTGTAGTAGGACGTGCTGGGTCTGTTGTTTCAGGGTTTAGGGCAGTGCAGTGGTGTTTGGGCAGAGTAGGGGGTCATGCTGGGGGTGGTGTTTCAGGGTTTACGGCAGGGCAGTGGTGTTCGGGCAGTATAGGGGGTCTTGCTGGGGTGGATTTGCAGGGTTAGGGCAGTGGCGTTCGTGCAGTGTGGGGGGTCTTGCTGGGGGTGGTGTTCAGGGTTTAAGGCAGTGCAGTTGTGTTCGGGAGGTGTGGGGGTCGTGCTGGGGCTGGTGTTTCAGGTTTAGGGCAGTGCAGTGGTTTTCAGGTAGTGTGGGGGGTCGTGCTGGGGCTGGTGTTTCAGAGTTTAGGGCAGAGCAGTGGTGTTTGGGGAGTGTGGAGGGTCATGCTGGGGGTGGAATTTCAGGGTTTAGGGCAGTGCAGTTGTGTATGTGCAGTGTAGTGTGTCGTGCTTGGGGTGTGTTTCAGGGTTTAGGGCAGTGCAGTAGTGTTCGGGCAGTGTAGGGGGTCATGCAGGGGGTGGTGTTTCAGTGTTTAGGGCAGGGCAGTGGTGTTCAGGAAGTGTAGAGGGTTGTGCAGGGGGTGGTGTTTCAGGGTTCAGGCCAGTGTATCTGTGTTTGGCCAGTGTTGGGGGTCTTGCTCGGGGTGGTGTATCAGGGTTTAGGACAGTGGTGTTCAGGCAGTGTTGGGGGTCTTGCTAGTGGTGGTATTTCAGGGTTTAGGGTAGTGCAGTGGTGTTCGGGCTGTGTGGGGGTCATGCTGGGTGGTGGTGTTTCAGGGTTTGGGGCAGTGCAGTGGTGTTCGGGCAGTGTGGGGGATCATGCTGGGGTTTCAGGGTTTTGGGCAGTGCAGTGCTTTTCGGGCAGTGTGGGGGCTCATGCTGGGGCAGGTGTTTCAGGGATTAGGGCAGTGCAGAGGTGTTCGGGCGGTGTAGGGGGTCATGCTGGGGCTGGTGTTTTTGAGGGTTTAGAGCAGTGCAGTGGTGTTCAGGCAGTGTGGGGGTTCTTCTGAGGCTGGTGTTTCAGGGTTTAGGGCAGTGCAGTGGTGTTCGGGCAGTGGAGGAGGTCGTGCTGGGGCTGGTGTTTCAGGGTGAATGGCAGAGCAGTGGTGTTCGGGCAGTGTAGGGGTCGTGCTGATGTTTCAGGGATTAGGAGAGAGCACTGGTGTTCTGGCAGTGTAGGGGTAGTGCAGGGGGTGGTGTTTCAGGGTTTAGGGCAAGGCAGTGGTGTTCCGGCAGTGTGGGAGGTCGTGCTGGGGGTGGTGTTTCAGGGTTTAGGGCAGTGCAGAGGTGTTCTGGCAGTGTGGGGGTTTGTGCTGGGGTGGTGTTTTAGGGTTTAGGGCAGTGCAGTCATGTTTGGGCAGTGTGGGGGGTCGTGCGGGGCTGGTGTTTCAGGGTTTAGGGCAGTACAGTGGTGTTCGGGCAGTGTAGGGGGTCATGCTGGGGCTGGTGTTTCAGAGATTAGAGCTGTGCAGTGGTGTTCGGCCAGTGTGTGGGGTCTTGCTGGGGCTGGTGTTTCAGGGTTTAGGGCAGTGCAGTGGTGTTCGGGCAGTGTAGGGGGTCGTGCAGGGGGTGGTGTTTCAGTGTTTAGGGCAGGGCAGTGGTGTTCAGGAAGTGTTGAGGGTCGTGCAGAGGGTGGTGTTTCAGGGTTCAGGCCAGTGTATCGGTGTTTGGGCAGTGTTGGGGGTCTTGCTCGGGGTGGTGTATCAGGGTTTAGGACAGTGATGTTCAGGCAGTGTTGGGGGTCTTGCTATTGGTGGTATTTCAAGGTTTATGGGAGTGCAGTGGTGTTCGGGCTGTGTGGGGGGTCATGCTGGGTGGTAGTGTTTCAGGGTTTGGGGCAGTGCAGTGGTGTTCGGGCAGTGTAGGGGGTCATGCTGGGGCTGGTGTTTCAGGGTGTTGGGCAGTGCAGTGGTGTTTGGGCAGTGTAGGGGGTTTGTGCTGGGGCTGGTGTTTCAGGGTTTAAGGCAGTGCAGTGGTATTCAGGGAGTGTAGGAGGTCGTGCTGGGGCTGGTGTTTCAGGGTTTAGGGCAGTGCAGTTGTGTTCGGGGCGTGTAGTAGGACGTGCTGGGTCTGTTGTTTCAGGGTTTAGGGCAGTGCAGTGGTGTTTGGGCAGAGTAGGGGGTCATGCTGGGGGTGGTGTTTCAGGGTTTACGGCAGGGCAGTGGTGTTCGGGCAGTATAGGGGGTCTTGCTGGGGTGGATTTGCAGGGTTAGGGCAGTGGCGTTCGTGCAGTGTGGGGGGTCTTGCTGGGGGTGGTGTTCAGGGTTTAAGGCAGTGCAGTTGTGTTCGGGAGGTGTGGGGGTCGTGCTGGGGCTGGTGTTTCAGGTTTAGGGCAGTGCAGTGGTTTTCAGGTAGTGTGGGGGGTCGTGCTGGGGCTGGTGTTTTAGAGTTTAGGGCAGAGCAGTGGTGTTTGGGGAGTGTGGAGGGTCATGCTGGGGGTGGAATTTCAGGGTTTAGGGCAGTGCAGTTGTGTATGTGCAGTGTAGTGTGTCGTGCTTGGGGTGTGTTTCAGGGTTTAGGGCAGTGCAGTAGTGTTCGGGCAGTGTAGGGGGTCATGCAGGGGGTGGTGTTTCAGTGTTTAGGGCAGGGCAGTGGTGTTCAGGAAGTGTAGAGGGTTGTGCAGGGGGTGGTGTTTCAGGGTTCAGGCCAGTGTATCTGTGTTTGGCCAGTGTTGGGGGTCTTGCTCGGGGTGGTGTATCAGGGTTTAGGACAGTGGTGTTCAGGCAGTGTTGGGGGTCTTGCTAGTGGTGGTATTTCAGGGTTTAGGGTAGTGCAGTGGTGTTCGGGCTGTGTGGGGGTCATGCTGTTTGGTGGTGTTTCAGGGTTTGGGGCAGTGCAGTGGTGTTCGGGCAGTGTGGGGGATCATGCTGGGGTTTCAGGGTTTTGGGCAGTGCAGTGCTTTTCGGGCAGTGTGGGGGCTCATGCTGGGGCAGGTGTTTCAGGGATTAGGGCAGTGCAGAGGTGTTCGGGCGGTGTAGGGGGTCATGCTGGGGCTGGTGTTTTTGAGGGTTTAGAGCAGTGCAGTGGTGTTCAGGCAGTGTGGGGGTTCTTCTGAGGCTGGTGTTTCAGGGTTTAGGGCAGTGCAGTGGTGTTCGGGCAGTGGAGGAGGTCGTGCTGGGGCTGGTGTTTCAGGGTGAATGGCAGAGCAGTGGTGTTCGGGCAGTGTAGGGGTCGTGCTGATGTTTCAGGGATTAGGAGAGAGCACTGGTGTTCTGGCAGTGTAGGGGTAGTGCAGGGGGTGGTGTTTCAGGGTTTAGGGCAAGGCAGTGGTGTTCCGGCAGTGTGGGAGGTCGTGCTGGGGGTGGTGTTTCAGGGTTTAGGGCAGTGCAGAGGTGTTCTGGCAGTGTGGGGGTTTGTGCTGGGGTGGTGTTTCAGGGTTTAGGGCAGTGCAGTCATGTTTGGGCAGTGTGGGGGGTCGTGCGGGGCTGGTGTTTCAGGGTTTAGGGCAGTACAGTGGTGTTCGGGCAGTGTAGGGGGTCATGCTGGGGCTGGTGTTTCAGAGATTAGAGCTGTGCAGTGGTGTTCGGCCAGTGTGTGGGGTCTTGCTGGGGCTGGTGTTTCAGGGTTTAGGGCAGTGCAGTGGTGTTCGGGCAGTGTAGGGCGTCGTGCTGGGGCTGGTGTTTCAGGGTTTAGGGCAGTGCAGTGGTGTTCAGGCAGTGTAGGGGGTCATGCAGGGGGTGGTGTTTCAGTGTTTAGGGCAGGGCAGTGGTGTTCAGGAAGTGTAGAGGGTCGTGCAGGGGCTGGTGTTTCAGGGTGTATGGCAGAGCAGTGGTGTTCGGGCAGTGTAGGGGTTGTGCTGATGTTTCAGGGATTAGGAGAGAGCAGTGGTGTTCTGGCAGTGTAGGGGGTAGTGCAGGGGGTGGTGTTTCAGGGTTTAGGGCAGGGCAGTGGTGTTCCGGCAGTGTGGGAGGTCGTGCTGGGGGTCGTGCTGGGGGGTGGTGTTTCAGGGTTTAGGGCAGTGCAGAGGTGTTCTGGCAGTGTGGGGGTTTGTGCTGGGGTGGTGTTTCAGGGTTTAGGGCAGTGCAGTCGTGTTCGGGCAGTGTGGGGGTCGTGCTGGGGGAGGAGTTTCAGCGTTTAGGGCAGTGCAGTGGTGTTCGGGCAGTGTTTGGGTTCATTCTGGTGCTCGTGTTTCAAGGTTTAGGGCAGTGCTGTGGTGTTCGAGCAGTGTAGAGGTCGTGCTCGGGCTGATGTTTCAGGGTTTAGGGCAGTGCATTCGTGTTCGGGTAGTGTAGGGGGACGTGCTTGCGGTGGTGTTTCATGGTTTAGGGCAGAGCAGTGGTGTTCGAGAAGAGATGGGGACATGCTGGGGTGGTGTTTTAGGGTTTAGGGCAGAGCAGTGGTGTTCGGGCAGAGTAGGGGGTTTTGCGGGGGGTGCTGTTTCAGGGTTAAGAGCAGTGCAGTGGTGTTCGGGCAGTGTAGGGGGTCGTGCTGGGGCTGGTGTTTCAAGGTGTAGAGCAGTGCAGTGGTGTTTGGGCAGTGTAGGGGGTCATGCTGGGGCTGGTGTTTCAGGGTATAGGGCAGTGCAGTGGTGTTTGGGCAGTGTAGGGGTCGTGCTGGGCCTGGTGTTTCAGGGTGTAGGGCAGTGCAGTGGTGTTCGGGCAGTGTAGGGGGTCGTGCTGGGGCTGGTGTTTCAGGGTTTATGGCAGTGCAGTGGTGTTCGGGCAGTGTAGGTGTCTTGCTGGGAGTGGTGTTTCAGGGTTTGGGGTAGTGCAGTGATGTTCAGGCAGTGGGGGGTTCTTCTGAGGCTGGTGTTTCAGGGTTTAGGGCAGTGCAGTGGTGTTCGGGCAGTGTAGGAGGTCGTGCTGGGGCTGGTGTTTCAGGGTGTATGGCAGAGCAGTGGTGTTCGGGCAGTGTAGGGGTCATGCTGATGTTTCAGGGATTAGGAGAGAGCAGTGGTGTTCTGGCAGTGTAGGGGTAGTGCAGGGGGTTGTGTTTCAGGGTTTAGGGCAGGGCAGTGGTGTTCCGGCAGTGTGGGAGTTCGTGCTGGGGGGTGGTGTTTCAGGGTTTAGGGCAGTGCAGACGTGTTCTGGCAGTGTGGGGGTTTGTGCTGGGGTGGTGTTTCAGGGTTTAGGGCAGTGCAGTCGTGTTCGGGCAGTGTGGGGGGTCGTGCGGGGCTGGTGTTTCAGGGTTTAGGGCAGTACAGTGGTGTTCGGGCAATGTAGGGGGTCGTGCTGGGGCTGGTGTTTCAGAGATTAGAGCAGTGCAGTGGTGTTCGGCCAGTGTGTGGGGTCTTGCTGGGGCTGGTGTTTCAGGGTTTAGGGCAGTGCAGTGGTGTTTGGGCAGTGTAGGGCATCGTGCTGGGGCTGGTGTTTCAGGGTTTAGGGCAGTTCAGTGGTGTTCGGGCAGTGTAGGGGGTCGTGCAGGGGGTGGTGTTTCAGTGTTCTGGCGCCTGGCAGTGGTGTTCAGGAAGTGTAGAGGGTCATGCAGGGGGTGGTGTTTCAGGGTTCAGGCCAGTGTATCGGTGTTTGGGCAGTGTTGGGGGTCTTGCTCGGGGTGGTGTATCAGGGTTTAGGACAGTGATGTTCAGGCAGTGTTGGGGGTCTTGCTATTGGTGGTATTTCAGGGTTTATGGGAGTGCAGTCGTGTTCGGGCTGTGTGGGTGGTCATGCTGGGTGGTGGTGTTTCAGGGTTTGGGGCAGTGCAGTGGTGTTCGGGCAGTGTGGGGGATCATGCTGGGTTTCAGGGTTTTGGCAGTGCAGTGGTTTTCGGGCAGTGTGGGGGCTCATGCTGGGGCAGGTGTTTCAGGGTTTAGGGCAGTGCAGAGGTGTTCGGGCGGTGTAGGGGGTCATGCTGGGGCTGGTGTTTTTGAGGGTTTAGAGCAGTGCAGTGGTGTTCAGGCAGTGTGGGGGTTCTTCTGAGGCTGGTGTTTCAGGGTTTAGGGCAGTGCAGTGGTGTTCGGGCAGTGGAGGGGGTCGTGCTGGGGCTGGTGTTTCAGGGTGTTTGGCAGAGCAGTGGTGTTTGGGCAGTGTAGGGGTCGTGCTGATGTTTCAGGGATTAGGAGAGAGCAGTGGTGTTCTGGCAGTGTAGGGGGTAGTGAAGGGGGTGGTGTTTCAGGGTTTAGGGCAGGGCAGTGGTGTTCCGGCAGTGTGGGAGGTCGTGCTGGGGGGTGGTGTTTCAGGGTTTAGGGCAGTGCAGAGGTGTTCTGGCAGTGTGGGGGTTTGTGCTGGGGTGGTGTTTCAGGGTTTAGGGCAGTGCAGTCGTGTTCGGGCAGTGTGGGGGGTCATGCTGGGGGAGGACTTTCAGCGTTTAGGGCAGTGCAGTGGTGTTCGGGCAGTGTTTGGGTTCATTCTGGTGCTCGTGTTTCAAGGTTTAGGGCAGTGCTGTGGTGTTCGGGCAGTGTAGAGGTCGTGCTCGGGCTGATGTTTCAGGGTTTAGGGCAGTGCATTCGTGTTCGGGCAGTGTAGGGGGACGTGCTTGCGGTGGTGTTTTATGGTTTAGGGCAGAGCAGTGGTGTTCAAGAAGAGATGGGGGACAAGCTGGGGTGGTGTTTAGGGTTTAGGGCAGAGCAGTGGTGTTCGGGCAGAGTAGAGGGTTGTTCTGGGGGGTGCTGTTTCAGGGTTTAGAGCAGCGCAGTGGTGTTCGGGCAGTGTAGGGGGTCGTGCTGGGGCTGGTGGTTCAAGGTGTAGAGCAGTGCAGTGGTGTTCGGCCAGTGTAGGGGGTCATGCTGGGGCTGGTGTTTCAGGGTATAGGGCAGAGCAGTGGTGTTCGGGCAGTGTAGAGAGTCATGCTGGGGCTGGTGTTTCAGGGTATAGGGCAGTGCAGTGGTGTTCGGGCAGTGTAGGTGGTCGTGCTGGGGCTGGTGTTTCAGGGTTTATGGCAGTGCAGTGGTGTTCGGGCAGTGTAGGTGTCTTGCTGGGAGTGGTGTTTCAGGGTTTGGGGTAGCGCAGTGGTGTTCAGGCAGTGTGGGAGGTCGTGCTTGTCCTGGTGTTTCAGGGTGTAGGGCAGTGCAGTTGTGTTCGGGCAGTGTAGGGGGTATTGCTGGGGGTGGTGTTTCAGGGTTTATGGCAGTGCAGAGGTGTTCGGGCAGTGTAGGTGTCTTGCTGGGAGTGGTGTTTCAGGGTTTGGAGTAGTGCAGTGGTGTTCAGGCAGTGTGGGGGTTCTTCTGAGGCTGGTGTTTCAGGGTTTAGGGCAGTGCAGTGATGTTCGGGCAGTGGAGGGGGTCGTGCTGGGGCTGGTGTTTCAGGGTGTATGGCAGAGCAGTGGTGTTCGGGCAGTGTAGGGGTCGTGCTGATGTTTCAGGAATTAGGAGAGAGCAGTGGTGTTCTGGCAGTGTAGGGGGTGGTGTTTCAGGGTTTAGGGCAGTGCAGAGGTGTTCTGGCAGTGTGGGGGTTTGTGCTGGGGTGGTGTTTCAGGGTTTAGGGCAGTGCAGTCATGTTCGGGCAGTGTGGGGGGTCGTGCGGGGCTGGTGTTTCAGGGTTTAGGGCAGTACAGTGGTGTTCGGGCAGTGTAGGGGGTCGTGCTGGGGCTGGTGTTTCAGAGATTAGAGCAGTACAGTGGTGTTCGCCAGTGTGTGGGGCCTTGCTGGGGCTGGTGTTTCAGGGTATAGGGCAGTGCAGTGGTGTTCGGGCAGTGTAGGGAGTCGTGCTGGGGCTGGTGTTTCAGGGTATAGGGCAGTGCAGTGGTGTTCGGGCAGTGTAGGGGTCGTGCTGGGCCTGGTGTTTCAGGGTGTAGGGCAGTGCAGTGGTGTTCGGGCAGTGTAGGGGGTCGTGCTGGGGCTGGTGTTTCAGGGTTTATGGTAGCGCAGTGGTGTTCGGGCACTGGAGGGGGACGTGCTGGGGCTAGTGTTTCAGGGTGTATGGCAGAGCAGTGGTGTTCGGGCAGTGTAGGGGTGGTGCTGATGTTTCAGGGATTAGGAGAGAGCAGTGGTGTTCTGGCAGTGTAGGGGGTAGTGCAGGGGGTGATGTTTCAGGGTTTAGGGCAGTGCAGAGGTGTTCTGGCAGTGTGGGCGTTTGTGCTGGGGTGGTGTTTTAGGGTTTAGGGCAGTGCAGTCCTGTTCGGGCAGTGTGGGGGGTCGTGCGGGCTGGTGTTTCAAGGTTTAGGGCAGTACAGTGGTGTTCGGGCAGTGTAGGGGGTCGTGCTGGGGCTGGTGTTTCAGAGATTACAGCAGTGCAGTGGTGTTCGGCCAGTGTGTGGGGTCTTGCTGGGGCTGGTGTTTCAGGGTTTAGGGCAGTGCAGTGGTGTTCGGGCAGTGTAGGGCGTCGTGCTGGGGCTGGTGTTTCAGGGTTTAGGGCAGTGCAGTGGTGTTCGGGCAGTGTAGGGGGTCGTGCAGGGGGTGGTATTTCAGTGTTTAGGGCAGGGCAGTGGTGTTCAGGAAGTATAGAGTGTCATGCAGAGGGTGGTGTTTCAGGGTTCAGGCCAGTGTATCGGTGTTTGGGCAGTGTTGGGGGTCTTGCTCGGTGTGGTGTATCAGGGTTTAGGACAGTGGTGTTCAGGCAGTGTTGGGGGTCTTGCTAGTGGTGGTATTTCAGGGTTTAGGGGAGTGCAGTGGTGTTCGGGCTGTGTGGGGGGTCATGCTGGGTGGTGGTGTTTCAGGGTTTGGGGCAGTGCAGTGGTGTTCGGGCAGTGTGGGGGATCATGCTGGGGTTTCAGGGTTTTGGCAGTGCAGTGGTTTTCGGGCAGTGTGGGGGCTCATGCTGGGGCAGGTGTTTCAGGGTTTAGGGCAGTGCAGAGGTGTTCGGGCGGTGTAGGGGGTCATGCTAGGGCTGGTGTTTTTGAGGGTTTAGAGCAGTGCAGTGGTGCTCAGGCAGTGTGGGGGTTCTTCTGAGGCTGGTGTTGCAGGGTTTAGGGTAGTGCAGTGGTGTTCGGGCAGTGGAGGGGGTCGTGCTGGGGCTGGTGTTTCAGGGTGTATGGCAGAGCAGTGGTGTTCGGGCAGTGTAGGGATCGTGCTGATGTTTCAGGGATTAGGAGAGAGCAGTGGTGCTCTGGCAGTGTAGGGGGTAGTGCAGGGGGTGATGTTTCAGGGTTTAGGGCAGGGCAGTGGTGTTACGGAAGTGTAGGGGTCGTGCTGGGGCTGGTGTTTCAGGGTTTATGGCAGTGCAGTGGCGTGCTGGGGGAGGAGTTTCAGCATTTAGGGCAGTGCAGTGGTGTTCGGGCAGTGTTTGGGGTCATTCTGGTGCTCGTGTTTCAAGGTATTAGGGCAGTGCTGTGGTGTTCGGGCAGTGTAGAGGTCGTGCTCGGGCTGATGTTTCAGGGTTTAGGGCAGTGCATTAGTGTTCGGGCAGTGTAGGGGGACGTGCTTGCGGTGGTGTTTCATGGTTTAGGGCAGAGCAGTGGTGTTCGAGAAGAGATGGGGGACGTGCTGGGGTGGTGTTTCAGGGTTTAGGGCAGAGCAGTGGTGTTCGGGCAGAGTCGGGGGTTGTGCGGGGGGTGCTGTTTCAGGGTTTAGAGCAGTGCAGTGGTGTTCAGGCAGTGTAGGGGGTCGTGCTGGGGCTGGTGTTTCAAGGTGTAGGGCAGTGCAGTGGTGTTCGGGCAGTGTAGGGGGTCATGCTGGTGCTGGTGTTTCAGGGTATAGGGCAGAGCAGTGGTGTTCGGGCAGTGTATGGAGTCGTGCTGGGGCTGGTGTTTCAGGGTATAGGGCAGTGCAGTGGTGTTCGGGCAGTGTAGGGGTCATGCTGGGCCTGGTGTTTCAGGGTGTAGGGCAGTGCAGTGGTGTTCGGGCAGTGTAGGGGGTCGTGCTGGGGCTGGTGTTTCCGGGTTTATGGCAGTGCAGTGGTGTTCGGGCAGTGTAGGTGCCTTGCTGGGAGTGGTGTTTCAGGGTTTGGGGTAGCGCAGTGGTGTTCAGGCAGTGTGGCAGGTCGTGCTTGGCCTGGTGTTTCAGGGTGTAGGGCAGTGCAGTTGTGTTCGGGCAGTGTAGGGGGTATTGCTGGGGGTGGTGTTTCAGGGTTTATGGCAGTGCAGTGGTGTTCGGGCAGTGTAGGTGTCTTGCTGGGAGTGGTGTTTCAATGTTTGGGGTAGTGCAGTGGTGTTCAGGCAGTGTGGGGGTTCTTCTGAGGCTGGTGTTTCAGGGTTTAGGGCAGTGCAGAGGTATTCTGGCAGTGTGGGGGTTTGTGCTGGGGTGGTGTTTCAGGGTTTAGGGCAGTGCAATCATGTTCGGGCAGTATAGGGGGTCGTGCGGGGCTGGTGTTTCAGGGTTTAGGGCAGAGCAGTGGTGTTCGGGCAGTGTAGGGGGTCGTGCGGGGCTGGTGTTTCAGGGTTAAGGGCAGTGCAGTAGTGTTTGGGCAGTGTCGGGGGTCGTGCTGGGGCTGGTTTTTCAGGGTTTAGGGCAGTGCAGTTGTGTTGGGGCAGTGTAGGGTGTTGTGCTGGGGCTGGTGTTTCAGGGTTTAGGGCAGTGCAGTGGTGTTTGGGCAGTGTAGGGGGTCAGGCTCGGGTGGTGTTTCAAGGTTTAGGGCAGTGGTGTTTGGACAGTGTGGGGGTCATGCTGGGGTAGTGATTCAGGGTGTAAGGCAGAGCAGTGGTGTTCAGGCAGTGTAGAGGGTCTTGCTGGGGGTGATGTTGCAGGGTTTACGGCAGTGCAGTGATGTTCTGACAGTGTGGGGGTCGTGCTGGGGCTGGTGTTTCAGGGTTTAGGGCAGTGCAGTGGTGTTCGGGCAGTGTAGGGCGCCGTGCTGGGGCTGGTGTTTCAGGTTTTAGGGCAGTGTAGGTGGTCGTGCTGGAGCTGGTGTTTCAGTGTTTAGGACAGTGCGGTTTTGTTCGGGCAGTGTTGGGGGTCGTGCTTGGGCTGGTGTTTCAGGGTTTAGGGCAATGCAGTGGTGTTCTGGCAGTGTAGGGAGTAGTGCTGGGAATGGTGTTTCAGGCTTTTGGGCAGTGCAGTGGTGTTCGGGCAGTGTCGGTGTCTTGCTGGGAGTGGTGTTTCAGGGATTAGGGTAGTGCAGTGGTGTTCGGGCAGTGTGGGAGGTCGTGCTGGGGTGGTGTTTTAGGGTTAGGGCACTGCAGTGGTGTTTGGGCAGTGTAGGGGGTTGTGCTGGGGGTGGTGTTTCAGGGTTTAGAGCAGTGCATTGGTGTTCGGGAAGTGTAGGGGGTCGTGCTGGTGTTGGTGTTTCATGGTTTAGGGCAGTGTAGTGGTGTTCGGGAAGTTTAGGGGTCTTGCTGGGGGTGGTGAAACAGGGTTTAGGGCAGTGCAGTGGTGTTCAGGAAGTGTAGAGGGTCGTGCAGGGGCTGGTGTTTCAGGGTGTATGGCAGAGCAGTGGTGTTCGGGCAGTGTAGGGGTTGTGCTGATGTTTCAGGGATTAGGAGAGAGCAGTGGTGTTCTGGCAGTGTAGGGGGTAGTGCAGGGGGTGGTGTTTCAGGGTTTAGGGCAGGGCAGTGGTGTTCCGGCAGTGTGGGAGGTCGTGCTGGGGGTCGTGCTGGGGGGTGGTGTTTCAGGGTTTAGGGCAGTGCAGAGGTGTTCTGGCAGTGTGGGGGTTTGTGCTGGGGTGGTGTTTCAGGGTTTAGGGCAGTGCAGTCGTGTTCGGGCAGTGTGGGGGTCGTGCTGGGGGAGGAGTTTCAGCATTTAGGGCAGTGCAGTGGTGTTCGGGCAGTGTTTGGGTTCATTCTGGTGCTCGTGTTTCAAGGTTTAGGGCAGTGCTGTGGTGTTCGAGCAGTGTAGAGGTCGTGCTCGGGCTGATGTTTCAGGGTTTAGGGCAGTGCATTCGTGTTCGGGTAGTGTAGGGGGACGTGCTTGCGGTGGTGTTTCATGGTTTAGGGCAGAGCAGTGGTGTTCGAGAAGAGATGGGGGACATGCTGGGGTGGTGTTTTAGGGTTTAGGGCAGAGCAGTGGTGTTCGGGCAGAGTAGGGGGTTTTGCGGGGGGTGCTGTTTCAGGGTTAAGAGCAGTGCAGTGGTGTTCGGGCAGTGTAGGGGGTCGTGCTGGGGCTGGTGTTTCAAGGTGTAGAGCAGTGCAGTGGTGTTTGGGCAGTGTAGGGGGTCATGCTGGGGCTGGTGTTTCAGGGTATAGGGCAGTGCAGTGGTGTTTGGGCAGTGTAGGGGTCGTGCTGGGCCTGGTGTTTCAGGGTGTAGGGCAGTGCAGTGGTGTTCGGGCAGTGTAGGGGGTCGTGCTGGGGCTGGTGTTTCAGGGTTTATGGCAGTGCAGTGGTGTTCGGGCAGTGTAGGTGTCTTGCTGGGAGTGGTGTTTCAGGGTTTGGGGTAGTGCAGTGATGTTCAGGCAGTGTGGGGGTTCTTCTGAGGCTGGTGTTTCAGGGTTTAGGGCAGTGCAGTGGTGTTCGGGCAGTGTAGGAGGTCGTGCTGGGGCTGGTGTTTCAGGGTGTATGGCAGAGCAGTGGTGTTCGGGCAGTGTAGGGGTCATGCTGATGTTTCAGGGATTAGGAGAGAGCAGTGGTGTTCTGGCAGTGTAGGGGTAGTGCAGGGGGTTGTGTTTCAGGGTTTAGGGCAGGGCAGTGGTGTTCCGGCAGTGTGGGAGTTCGTGCTGGGGGGTGGTGTTTCAGGGTTTAGGGCCGTGCAGACGTGTTCTGGCAGTGTGGGGGTTTGTGCTGGGGTGGTGTTTCAGGGTTTAGGGCAGTGCAGTCGTGTTCGGGCAGTGTGGGGGGTCGTGTGGGGCTGGTGTTTCAGGGTTTAGGGCAGTACAGTGGTGTTCGGGCAATGTAGGGGGTCGTGCTGGGGCTGGTGTTTCAGAGATTAGAGCAGTGCAGTGGTGTTCGGCCAGTGTGTGGGGTCTTGCTGGGGCTGGTGTTTCAGGGTTTAGGGCAGTGCAGTGGTGTTTGGGCAGTGTAGGGCATCGTGCTGGGGCTGGTGTTTCAGGGTTTAGGGCAGTTCAGTGGTGTTCGGGCAGTGTAGGGGGTCGTGCAGGGGGTGGTGTTTCAGTGTTCTGGCGCCTGGCAGTGGTGTTCAGGAAGTGTAGAGGGTCATGCAGGGGGTGGTGTTTCAGGGTTCAGGCCAGTGTATCGGTGTTTGGGCAGTGTTGGGGGTCTTGCTCGGGGTGGTGTATCAGGGTTTAGGACAGTGATGTTCAGGCAGTGTTGGGGGTCTTGCTATTGGTGGTATTTCAGGGTTTATGGGAGTGCAGTCGTGTTCGGGCTGTGTGGGTGGTCATGCTGGGTGGTGGTGTTTCAGGGTTTGGGGCAGTGCAGTGGTGTTCGGGCAGTGTGGGGGATCATGCTGGGTTTCAGGGTTTTGGCAGTGCAGTGGTTTTCGGGCAGTGTGGGGGCTCATGCTGGGGCAGGTGTTTCAGGGTTTAGGGCAGTGCAGAGGTGTTCGGGCGGTGTAGGGGGTCATGCTGGGGCTGGTGTTTTTGAGGGTTTAGAGCAGTGCAGTGGTGTTCAGGCAGTGTGGGGGTTCTTCTGAGGCTGGTGTTTCAGGGTTTAGGGCAGTGCAGTGGTGTTCGGGCAGTGGAGGGGGTCGTGCTGGGGCTGGTGTTTCAGGGTGTATGGCAGAGCAGTGGTGTTTGGGCAGTGTAGGGGTCGTGCTGATGTTTCAGGGATTAGGAGAGAGCAGTGGTGTTCTGGCAGTGTAGGGGGTAGTGAAGGGGGTGGTGTTTCAGGGTTTAGGGCAGGGCAGTGGTGTTCCGGCAGTGTGGGAGGTCGTGCTGGGGGGTGGTGTTTCAGGGTTTAGGGCAGTGCAGAGGTGTTCTGGCAGTGTGGGGGTTTGTGCTGGGGTGGTGTTTCAGGGTTTAGGGCAGTGCAGTCGTGTTCGGGCAGTGTGGGGGGTCATGCTGGGGGAGGACTTTCAGCGTTTAGGGCAGTGCAGTGGTGTTCGGGCAGTGTTTGGGTTCATTCTGGTGCTCGTGTTTCAAGGTTTAGGGCAGTGCTGTGGTGTTTGGGCAGTGTAGAGGTCGTGCTCGGGCTGATGTTTCAGGGTTTAGGGCAGTGCATTCGTGTTCGGGCAGTGTAGGGGGACGTGCTTGCGGTGGTGTTTTATGGTTTAGGGCAGAGCAGTGGTGTTCAAGAAGAGATGGGGGACAAGCTGGGGTGGTGTTTAGGGTTTAGGGCAGAGCAGTGGTGTTCGGGCAGAGTAGAGGGTTGTTCTGGGGGGTGCTGTTTCAGGGTTTAGAGCAGTGCAGTGGTGTTCGGGCAGTGTAGGGGGTCGTGCTGGGGCTGGTGGTTCAAGGTGTAGAGCAGTGCAGTGGTGTTTGGCCAGTGTAGGGGGTCATGCTGGGGCTGGTGTTTCAGGGTATAGGGCAGAGCAGTGGTGTTCGGGCAGTGTAGAGAGTCATGCTGGGGCTGGTGTTTCAGGGTATAGGGCAGTGCAGTGGTGTTCGGGCAGTGTAGGGGTCATGCTGGGCCTGGTGTTTCATGGTGTAGGGCAGTGCAGTGGTGTTCGGGCAGTGTAGGTGGTCGTGCTGGGGCTGGTGTTTCAGGGTTTATGGCAGTGCAGTGGTGTTCGGGCAGTGTAGGTGTCTTGCTGGGAGTGGTGTTTCAGGGTTTGGGGTAGCGCAGTGGTGTTCAGGCAGTGTGGGAGGTCGTGCTTGTCCTGGTGTTTCAGGGTGTAGGGCAGTGCAGTTGTGTTCGGGCAGTGTAGGGGGTATTGCTGGGGGTGGTGTTTCAGGGTTTATGGCAGTGCAGAGGTGTTCGGGCAGTGTAGGTGTCTTGCTGGGAGTGGTGTTTCAGGGTTTGGAGTAGTGCAGTGGTGTTCAGGCAGTGTGGGGGTTCTTCTGAGGCTGGTGTTTCAGGGTTTAGGGCAGTGCAGTGATGTTCGGGCAGTGGAGGGGGTCGTGCTGGGGCTGGTGTTTCAGGGTGTATGGCAGAGCAGTGGTGTTCGGGCAGTGTAGGGGTCGTGCTGATGTTTCAGGAATTAGGAGAGAGCAGTGGTGTTCTGGCAGTGTAGGGGGTGGTGTTTCAGGGTTTAGGGCAGTGCAGAGGTGTTCTGGCAGTGTGGGGGTTTGTGCTGGGGTGGTGTTTCAGGGTTTAGGGCAGTGCAGTCATGTTCGGGCAGTGTGGGGGGTCGTGCGGGGCTGGTGTTTCAGGGTTTAGGGCAGTACAGTGGTGTTCGGGCAGTGTAGGGGGTCGTGCTGGGGCTGGTGTTTCAGAGATTAGAGCAGTACAGTGGTGTTCGCCAGTGTGTGGGGCCTTGCTGGGGCTGGTGTTTCAGGGTATAGGGCAGTGCAGTGGTGTTCGGGCAGTGTAGGGAGTCGTGCTGGGGCTGGTGTTTCAGGGTATAGGGCAGTGCAGTGGTGTTCGGGCAGTGTAGGGGTCGTGCTGGGCCTGGTGTTTCAGGGTGTAGGGCAGTGCAGTGGTGTTCGGGCAGTGTAGGGGGTCGTGCTGGGGCTGGTGTTTCAGGGTTTATGGTAGCGCAGTGGTGTTCGGGCACTGGAGGGGGACGTGCTGGGGCTAGTGTTTCAGGGTGTATGGCAGAGCAGTGGTGTTCGGGCAGTGTAGGGGTGGTGCTGATGTTTCAGGGATTAGGAGAGAGCAGTGGTGTTCTGGCAGTGTAGGGGGTAGTGCAGGGGGTGATGTTTCAGGGTTTAGGGCAGTGCAGAGGTGTTCTGGCAGTGTGGGCGTTTGTGCTGGGGTGGTGTTTTAGGGTTTAGGGCAGTGCAGTCCTGTTCGGGCAGTGTGGGGGGTCGTGCGGGCTGGTGTTTCAAGGTTTAGGGCAGTACAGTGGTGTTCGGGCAGTGTAGGGGGTCGTGCTGGGGCTGGTGTTTCAGAGATTACAGCAGTGCAGTGGTGTTCGGCCAGTGTGTGGGGTCTTGCTGGGGCTGGTGTTTCAGGGTTTAGGGCAGTGCAGTGGTGTTCGGGCAGTGTAGGGCGTCGTGCTGGGGCTGGTGTTTCAGGGTTTAGGGCAGTGCAGTGGTGTTCGGGCAGTGTAGGGGGTCGTGCAGGGGGTGGTATTTCAGTGTTTAGGGCAGGGCAGTGGTGTTCAGGAAGTATAGAGTGTCATGCAGAGGGTGGTGTTTCAGGGTTCAGGCCAGTGTATCGGTGTTTGGGCAGTGTTGGGGGTCTTGCTCGGTGTGGTGTATCAGGGTTTAGGACAGTGGTGTTCAGGCAGTGTTGGGGGTCTTGCTAGTAATGGTATTTCAGGGTTTAGGGGAGTGCAGTGGTGTTCGGGATGTGTGGGGGGTCATGCTGGGTGGTGGTGTTTCAGGGTTTGGGGCAGTGCAGTGGTGTTCGGGCAGTGTGGGGGATCATGCTGGGGTTTCAGGGTTTTGGCAGTGCAGTGGTTTTCGGGCAGTGTGGGGGCTCATGCTGGGGCAGGTGTTTCAGGGTTTAGGGCAGTGCAGAGGTGTTCGGGCGGTGTAGGGGGTCATGCTAGGGCTGGTGTTTTTGAGGGTTTAGAGCAGTGCAGTGGTGCTCAGGCAGTGTGGGGGTTCTTCTGAGGCTGGTGTTGCAGGGTTTAGGGTAGTGCAGTGGTGTTCGGGCAGTGGAGGGGGTCGTGCTGGGGCTGGTGTTTCAGGGTGTATGGCAGAGCAGTGGTGTTCGGGCAGTGTAGGGATCGTGCTGATGTTTCAGGGATTAGGAGAGAGCAGTGGTGCTCTGGCAGTGTAGGGGGTAGTGCAGGGGGTGATGTTTCAGGGTTTAGGGCAGGGCAGTGGTGTTACGGAAGTGTAGGGGTCGTGCTGGGGCTGGTGTTTCAGGGTTTATGGCAGTGCAGTGGCGTGCTGGGGGAGGAGTTTCAGCATTTAGGGCAGTGCAGTGGTGTTCGGGCAGTGTTTGGGGTCATTCTGGTGCTCGTGTTTCAAGGTATTAGGGCAGTGCTGTGGTGTTCGGGCAGTGTAGAGGTCGTGCTCGGGCTGATGTTTCAGGGTTTAGGGCAGTGCATTAGTGTTCGGGCAGTGTAGGGGGACGTGCTTGCGGTGGTGTTTCATGGTTTAGGGCAGAGCAGTGGTGTTCGAGAAGAGATGGGGGACGTGCTGGGGTGGTGTTTCAGGGTTTAGGGCAGAGCAGTGGTGTTCGGGCAGAGTCGGGGGTTGTGCGGGGGGTGCTGTTTCAGGGTTTAGAGCAGTGCAGTGGTGTTCAGGCAGTGTAGGGGGTCGTGCTGGGGCTGGTGTTTCAAGGTGTAGGGCAGTGCAGTGGTGTTCGGGCAGTGTAGGGGGTCATGCTGGTGCTGGTGTTTCAGGGTATAGGGCAGAGCAGTGGTGTTCGGGCAGTGTATGGAGTCGTGCTGGGGCTGGTGTTTCAGGGTATAGGGCAGTGCAGTGGTGTTCGGGCAGTGTAGGGGTCATGCTGGGCCTGGTGTTTCAGGGTGTAGGGCAGTGCAGTGGTGTTCGGGCAGTGTAGGGGGTCGTGCTGGGGCTGGTGTTTCCGGGTTTATGGCAGTGCAGTGGTGTTCGGGCAGTGTAGGTGCCTTGCTGGGAGTGGTGTTTCAGGGTTTGGGGTAGCGCAGTGGTGTTCAGGCAGTGTGGCAGGTCGTGCTTGGCCTGGTGTTTCAGGGTGTAGGGCAGTGCAGTTGTGTTCGGGCAGTGTAGGGGGTATTGCTGGGGGTGGTGTTTCAGGGTTTATGGCAGTGCAGTGGTGTTCGGGCAGTGTAGGTGTCTTGCTGGGAGTGGTGTTTCAATGTTTGGGGTAGTGCAGTGGTGTTCAGGCAGTGTGGGGGTTCTTCTGAGGCTGGTGTTTCAGGGTTTAGGGCAGTGCAGAGGTATTCTGGCAGTGTGGGGGTTTGTGCTGGGGTGGTGTTTCAGGGTTTAGGGCAGTGCAATCATGTTCGGGCAGTATAGGGGGTCGTGCGGGGCTGGTGTTTCAGGGTTTAGGGCAGAGCAGTGGTGTTCGGGCAGTGTAGGGGGTCGTGCGGGGCTGGTGTTTCAGGGTTAAGGGCAGTGCAGTAGTGTGAGAAGTTGGCCTGGTATATGCTGTTCACTAGTTCTAGTGACCACCTTGTACCATGCCAAGCAACCCTTATGGTGTGGTTGTAAGTCAACCTTTTTGGACTAGCTGCCCTAGTGGTAGCGTAGGCTAAGCAGTCTTTGAGGCTAAACTCGTGAAACGTGTTAAGCAAGCTGTTTTACCAATAGTAACCCCCTTTTATACCAATGAAAGGACACCACACAGATATATATTCAAAATATATATGTATTTATTTCTCAAAGTAACCCCTAGTCTCTTTATGAGCACAGGAGCACAAATCGTCAAACAAGATTATCACAGAATACACAGAAGTTGCACTTTATATGGATAGGCCCTGGTGGCCACTCGAACCATATACTAAAATAGTGGTATAAGTACCACGAACAGAAAAGGGAAAAGGCCTAGGGCCTCTAGAATCGCTGGGCCTACAAGGAGCTAACGTCAGTTAGTGACCAGGAGGTCCACGGGTGGCGTGTGCAGAGCAAATAGTCACACGCGGGCTCCCATAGGTTTCAATGGGTGCGTAAAAAGTACAAAGTTACTGCAAAAGGAATCTTCCGGATGACCTAGGAACTTAAGATTTGGAACACAGGCACTAGAGATGTATTACTACACATGGGCACCGGAGTACCAGCTTTACCTCACCCACAGGAAGCGGGTGCATAGGCCTCAAAGTGCGTCGGGTTTCTTCTATCTGTTCCGTTGAGCCTGGGACAAAGATGCTGCAGGCGGTCGGTCGGGAAGAGATGCAGTGGATCCAAGAGTGGATCGGAGATGTTGAAGACCTGTAAGCAGAGGGGACAGTGTTCACAGTCACTAGCCAGTGACCAGCGTGGCACCAGGTGGGTACCAGGCGATGTCGGGTGCAAACAGGTGATGAGGGGTAGCTTGTCTCCGCAGCCACGTGGTCCCTGAAGGTCGACGACGTCCAGGAGTCGGCTCACGAGCTGTCCCACGCAGGCTCTCGCTGTCGGCAGTGTCGGCGACTTAATCGAAGCAAACAAGCCTTGGCAAAAGCAATTGCAGGAGGATTCGGAAATCAGCTGTTGGTTCTGACCAGCAAGGTCAGAGGGATTGCTCCTTTGGTGTGGAGCAAGGGCCAGTCTGGAGCAACCAGACCAGCGGTGTTTGTCGTAGATTTCGTCGCCAAGATGGCCACTAGCCAGCGGGCCAGCAACCGGTTAGGCGCGTCGAGTGGCAAAATGCAGAAGGGCCCCACGCAGATCGTGGAGATGCTGGAGGGCTCACCTTTGGTGCAGATGCTGCTCGAGGGTTGGGCTTCTCAGGACCCAAAGCACAACTTGGAGGGAGCCTCGGTTGTTGCACTGGTCAGCTTGTCGTAGTCGTTCCAAGATGGCTGGCTCCACGTGTCTCGGTGCCTCCACGGGTCTCTTCTTTTCAGGGACTGTGGATCGGGCGGTGAGAGGTCTGGAGGTCCAGGTCTTGTCAGTCTCTGGGCTCGGGCTCCGGCGGGAGGTGGCGGCAAAGCAGACGGTGATTCGCTGGATGGTGCTTGCGTTAGCAAGGTGGCCACTCCCTGACCACAGGGGAGATTTTCTTCAGTCTTCTGTGCAGCAGAATGTCGAAGTTCCCGTCTTCTTCTTGGTTTCAAGTTGATTCCAGGATGTCTGAAGTCTTAGGACACAGCTCCTACCTTTATTCGGATTCTAGGGGCCGGACTACCTGCTAGGTCCCTCCCTATGGGTGGGACCAGGAAGGGGGGTGGTTACACCCCCAATCCTTTGTCCAGCTCGCCCCAGGCCCGGGACTGGTGTGCCCCAGGACCGGTTTGAACTGGCATATGCACCGAGGCTCCTTGTGAGCCACAGGCATGTCTGGTTTCTTTCAAGCCCTACCTGACCAATACACAAAATCCTGTCTGGGGTGGTGCTCGCACCTCCCCTGGCAGGAAACCCTTTGTCCACACCTCCCAAGCTGGAAGGACTCCCAGCAGCAGGAGGGCAGACTTGTGTCTGTGGTGGCAGCATCCATTTTGTGGAGCTGAGGCTATGTCTGATTTTACCCGGGTTTCAGGTACTGTACATGTCGTGTCCCTCTAGAAGGGTGGAATGCTAACCCCGTCGCCAGAATTGGCGAGGGGTTAGTATTCCAATTCGTATGACACCTTACTCGACATGTTTTGATAAAGCCAAACCAAAGATAGCATTTAACCGCGAGGTTCATAATGCACTTAAGAGTATATGGTATGACGATATCTGGAAACAGTAGAAGGAAGTTGTTCCGACCACTGCAGACAGGCTCAGCTCATGCCAGAGCACCATCTCACATGGAACCAAGCACTCTGCCTTCAGGATTGTTAAGGCCTGCCATAGGAGTGACTTATAGGTTACCAGGTGTCCCATTTAAGGTTAGGTATAGGTATACTACACCTAAGTAAGAGGTGATTACACCAACTTACCCCAGCTGAGTGATCAGCCAGTTGTGTCAGATTGTTAGGCCAAGCCTGGGGTGGCACAATACATGCTGCAGCCCCTGGCAGGCCTTGGGTACACCAATGCCCTGGGTACCTAGTGTACACTGGTACAGGGGCTGACAGGGTGATCCACTTCCAATTGGTTATGCACCTAGGGTGCATAGTTTTAATTTAGTAGAGAGAACAGCAGGCTGGGGGTCTGATTGGCAGGCCCACAGCCTCAATATGTCAAAAACCAGTGAAGCAAAAAGCAAAAATTTGGGGTGACCATAGGATAGCAGACCCTACTCTCCTACACAACCCCCCCCAAACGCTGGGACATTAAACTAGCCTTGACCAGTCTCGTCTTCATGTCCTAAGTGGAAGTACCTGGAGAGACCATCTGCATTCCCATGGTCAGTACCTGGCCGGTGCTCCACTGTAAAGTCCATCCCCTGTAGGGAAATGGACCACCTAAGCAGTTTGGGGTTTTCACCCTTCATCTGATTTAGCCACAAGAGGGGCTTATGGTCGGTCTGAATCTTGAAGTGAGTGCCAAACAAGTATGGCCTCAGCTTCTTCAGGGCCCACACCACAGCAAAGGCCTCCCTCTCAATAGCTGACCAATTCTTCTCTCTGGGGGTCAACCTTCTGCTAATAAAAGCAATGGGTTGGTCTTGACCATCTACATTAAGTTGTGACAGCACAGCTCCCACACCCAACTCAGAAGCATCTGTTTGGACAATAAACTCTTTGGAGTAGTCAGGACTTTTCAGGATAGGTGCAGAGCACATGGCCTCCTTCAGGTCATCAAATGCCTTTTGACAGTTTACTGTCCACTGAACCTTTTTGGGCATCTTCTTGGATGTCAGATCATTAAGAGGAGTCACAATGGACCCATAGTTCTTAACAAACTTCCTGTAATACCCAGTCAAGCCCAAGAAAGCTCGAACTTGAGTCTGGGTGGTTGGAGGGGACCAGTCCTTGATGGATTGTATCTTACTCTCCAGTGGTTGAACTTGGCCTCCACCTACAAGGTGGCCCAAATACACAACCTTACTCTGCCCTATCTGGCACTTAGTAGCCTTGATAGTGAGGCCTGCCCTCTGCAGGGCCTCAAGAGCCTTCTTCAGGTGGATCAGGTGATCCTCCCAGGTGGAGCTAAAGACAGCAATGTCATCAAGATATGCTGCACAAAAGTCATCCAACCCAGTAAGGACTTGGTTCACCAGCCTTTGGAAGGTGGCAGGTGCATTCTTCAGACCAAAGGGCATCACCACAAACTGATAATGCCCACCTGGGGTTGAGAATGCTGTTTTGGCCTTAGACTCCTCAGCTAATCTGATTTGCCAATAGCCAGCTGTTAAGTCAAATGTGCTCAAAAACTTTGCAGAAGCTAGTTTGTCTATGAGCTCATCTGCCCTTGGAATAGGGTGTGCATCTGTCCTGGTGACAGCATTGAGTCCTCTGTAATCCACACAGAACCTCATCTCTCTCTTGCCATCTTTGGTGTGAGGTTTGGGGACCAGAACCACTGGGCTAGCCCAGGGGCTCTCTGAGGGTTCAATGACACCTAATTCCAGCATTTTATGTACCTCAGCCTTTATACAGTCCCTGACGTGGTCAGGTTGTCTGTAAAGTTTGTTCTTTACAGGCAGACTGTCACCAGTGTCCACAACATGGGTACACCAGTCAGTTTGACTAGGTATCAAGGAAAACATATGTGAAAATGATTGTAGAACCTGTCTACATTCAGTCTGCTGATGGGCAGTGAGGTTGCCTCCAAGGGTCACTCCTTCAACTGAGCCATCTTCAGGGTTCTGAGACAACAGGTCTGGGAGAGGGTCACTCTCTTCCTCCTGTCCCTCATCTGTAGCCATGAGCAAGCCCATGTCTGCCCTGTCAACATATGCTTTAAGCCTGTTAACATGGAGTACCCTGTGGGGACTCCTGGGAGTTCCTAGGTCCACCAAGTAGGTGACCTCTCCCTTCTTTTCCAGGATTGTATGGGGTCCAGACCATTTGTCTTGGAGTGCTGCTGGGGCCACTGGCTCCAACACCCATACCTTCTGTCCTGGCTGATACTCAACCAAGACAGCCTTTTGGTCATGCCAAGCTTTCTGTAAGGCCTGGCTTGCCTCAAGGTTTTTAGATGCCTTCTCCATATACTCAGCCATCCTGGAGCGGAGACCAAGTACATAGTCCACTATGTCTAGCTTAGGCTTTTTGAGAGGTAACTCCCAGCCTTCCTTCACCAAACACAGTGGGCCTCTCACAGGGTGCCCAAACAACAATTCAAAGGGGCTGTAGCCAACTCCTTTTTGTGGGACCTCTCTGTAAGCAAACAGAAGGCAGGGTAGAAGGATGTCCCATCTTCGCCTGAGCTTTTCAGGTAATCCTTTGATCATACCCTTTAGGGTCTTGTTGAATCTCTCAACAAGCCCATTGCATTGTGGGTGATAAGGGGTGGTGAACTTGTAGTTGACACCACATTCCTTCCACATAGCTGTTAAGTATCCTGACATAAAGTTGGTACCTCTGTCAGATACTACCTCCTTAGGAAACCCCACTCTGGAGAATACTCCCAGCAGGGCCCTGGCCACAACAGGAGCTGTAGTGGTCCTAAGGGGAATTGCCTCTGGATACCTGGTGGCATGATCCACTACCACCAGTATAAATCTGTGCCCAGATGCAGTGGGAGGATCCATGGGACCCACTATGTCTATTCCCACTCTTTCAAAGGGAACCCCCACCACAGGTAGTGGTATCAGGGGGGCCTTTGTTGTGCCACCTGATTTGCCACTGGCTTGGCAGGTAACACAGGAGCGACAAAACTCCTTTGTATCTTCATTCATATGAGGCCAGTGAAAGTGAGGGACAAGTCTGTCCCAGGTCTTGTTCTGGCCTAGGTGTCCTGCTAAAGGAATATCATGGGCCAAGGTAAGAAGGAAGCCCCTAAATTGCAGAGGTATAACCAACCTCCTGGTTGCACCAGGCTTGGGGTCTCTAGCCTCTGAATAAAGGAGCCCTTCATCCCAATACACTTTATGGGTACCTTGAGCATTCCCAGCAGCCTCAGCAGCAGCCAGCTGTCTGAGGGGTTCAAGAGAGGGACAGGATAACTGAGCCTGCCTCAAGTCAGCCCTTGAAGGTCCCCCTGTCCCCAGAAACTCAACCTGATCAGGTTCAAGCTCTTCAGGGACAGTTCCTTCAGGGTCCTCTAGATCAGCTTCCTGGGAAGGCTGATCATCACTCTGAGGCAGGGGGGAAGGCACAGCCTTGACCCTCCTGTTCTTCTTCTTGGTAGGTGCTTGGTCCATTGTTCCAGGATCCAAGACCTGTGGTTCAGTGAGGCACTTTTTGGCCTGTGACCTGGTCACAGCAAGGACATGTGATGATATACCTAACATCTCTGCATGAGTCCTGTACTCCACTTCTGACCATAGAGAACTCTCTAGGTCATTGCCCAACAAACATTCTACTGGGAGGTCTGCACTAACCACAACCCTTTTGAGGCCAGTTACCCCTCCCCATGAGAAGTTAACAACTGCCACACTATGTGAAGTAGTGGCATTGCTGGCATTGGTCACCAGGTAGTTCTCACCTGGTATGTACTGTCCAGGATCCACAAAGCCTGGTGTCACCATAGTGACACTGGCACATGTGTCCCTGTAGGCTTGAGCCACTTTGTCATTAATTAAAGGAGTCTGTCTGTACTTGCCCAGGTTACTGGGGCTCACAGTCAGGGACAAATCAATGTCCCCATCACAGATCAAGACTGCCTGTGTCAGGGTTCTGTCTAAGTCAGAATCTCCTTCAGTTCCCATAGTGATTCCCACTACACCCTTTGTCTGGGGACCAACACTGCTAACAGTAGTACTGGGAGCAGGTGCCTTAGGGGCAACAGTGTTGGGGGCTCCACCCTTTTTGCAATCACTAGTCCAGTGAGTTGTATTTTTACAATGATTGCACCAGGGTTTCTTCTGACCTTCTTTCTTCTTCTTGGACTGTTGGGACCCACCCTCCTTAGCAGTAGTTTGGGGCCCTGTTGAAGACTTCTGGTCTTTAGGTTTCTGATCTCCACCCTTTTGGTCTGTTTTCTTCTGATCACCCCCTTGGCCCTGGTTCTGGTTCTTTTGCTTAACCCTGGTTCTGACCCATTTGTCTGCCTTCTTTCCCAATTCTTGGGGAGAGGTCAGATCAGAGTCAACCAAGTGTTGATGCAGTTGCTGGTTTTGACAGTTATTTAAAATCTGTTCTCTCATCATCAAATTATACAATCCTGTAAAATCAGATACCTTACTTCCCAGCAACCAACCCTCCAAAGCCTTAGTGGCACATTCAATGTATTCAGACCAGTCCTGAGTCTGTGTCTTTTGGGTGTCTCTGAACATTAACCTGTACTGCTCAGTGGTTAAGCCTAACCCATCAACTAGAACACTCTTCAGGACTCTGTAGTTTCTGACATCCTCTTCTCTAACAGTGAGGAGTCTGTCTCTGCCTCTTCCTTCAAAGGAGAGCCAGAGGATTGCTGCCCACTGATCTTCAGGAACCTGCTGTACTTTGCAGGCTCTCTCAAGAGCAGTTATCCACTTGTGGATGTCATCCCCACTTTTGTAGGGGGGCACAACCTTAGACAGGTTTCTATTGTCGAAAACCCTATCTTTGTCCTTAGGGACAATGCTGCCACCAGTGGGTATAGACCCACTCTCTTTATGCTGTCTAGCCTTGCTAAGTTTCTCTTCCATCAGGGCTACTTCTAGCTCCTGCTTCCTGATCCTCAGCTGAGCCTCTTGCATCTTGGCCTCATGTTCCCTCCTCTGAGGGGTGGTCATCCTTCTCCTGGAGTGACCTTGAGAGCCTCTAGAGCCATGGGAAGCATTGGAGTCACCTGAGCGATTCCTTTGCCTTCCAAGCCCTGTGTTAAGTCCACTGGGGAGATCCAGTGGGTTGAACCCACTGTCAGTCCCCAATAGCCTTGGTTTAGCTGGGCCAAGTATAATACTTGGCACTGGGCTAGTTCTCCCTTCATCCTCACTACTGTCAGTATCCTTTTCACTCTCATCCTCTGTGGTAGGCATCCCATCTAAGGGGTGACTATTGGGAAGGGGTACTTCAGTGGCATCTTTAGAAGGGGGGCCTCCTGTTCCTGTCCCTAAGGGGGCTAACTGGGAAGCTTTCTTGAGTGCTCTCTGATTCTCATCATTCTGTAAGAGCTCTCTGAGCTCAGCAGAGTTTGGGTTCTTGGGCTGTTTAAGGCCTCTAAGAGTTGCCAAATGCCTGAGCTCATTCTGATTAAGGGTAGCAAAGCTGGATGGTGCCCTCTGGGGGTCACTCTCAACAGAGATGGGTACAGTGGACCCCTCTGCCCCGGCCATTGCTCTTAAGTGTGGGTGGATGTGTTGCAATCTACCTACACTTGGGTTTACCTACTAAACCTATCTAGTAGTTGTAGTCAGGGTGTGCTACTCCCTTTGCTCTACAACAACTAAGTTCAGTAGAACTTAAGTATATCTAATCTTGTTTTATATGTACCTACAGGTACCTATGTGATCTTTCAATTGGTAACCAAGAGATTACAATGGTAAAACACAGCAAGCTCAAATCCAACCGCTGCTCACCAATGTGAGAAGTTGGCCTGGTATATGCTGTTCACTAGTTCTAGTGACCACCTTGTACCATGCCAAGCAACCCTTATGGTGTGGTTGTAAGTCAACCTTTTTGGACTAGCTGCCCTAGTGGTAGCGTAGGCTAAGCAGTCTTTGAGGCTAAACTCGTGAAACGTGTTAAGCAAGCTGTTTTACCAATAGTAACCCCCTTTTATACCAATGAAAGGACACCACACAGATATATATTCAAAATATATATGTATTTATTTCTCAAAGTAACCCCTAGTCTCTTTATGAGCACAGGAGCACAAATCGTCAAACAAGATTATCACAGAATACACAGAAGTTGCACTTTATATGGATAGGCCCTGGTGGCCACTCGAACCATATACTAAAATAGTGGTATAAGTACCACGAACAGAAAAGGGAAAAGGCCTAGGGCCTCTAGAATCGCTGGGCCTACAAGGAGCTAACGTCAGTTAGTGACCAGGAGGTCCACGGGTGGCGTGTGCAGAGCAAATAGTCACACGCGGGCTCCCATAGGTTTCAATGGGTGCGTAAAAAGTACAAAGTTACTGCAAAAGGAATCTTCCGGATGACCTAGGAACTTAAGATTTGGAACACAGGCACTAGAGATGTATTACTACACATGGGCACCGGAGTACCAGCTTTACCTCACCCACAGGAAGCGGGTGCATAGGCCTCAAAGTGCGTCGGGTTTCTTCTATCTGTTCCGTTGAGCCTGGGACAAAGATGCTGCAGGCGGTCGGTCGGGAAGAGATGCAGTGGATCCAAGAGTGGATCGGAGATGTTGAAGACCTGTAAGCAGAGGGGACAGTGTTCACAGTCACTAGCCAGTGACCAGCGTGGCACCAGGTGGGTACCAGGCGATGTCGGGTGCAAACAGGTGATGAGGGGTAGCTTGTCTCCGCAGCCACGTGGTCCCTGAAGGTCGACGACGTCCAGGAGTCGGCTCACGAGCTGTCCCACGCAGGCTCTCGCTGTCGGCGGTGTCGGCGACTTAATCGAAGCAAACAAGCCTTGGCAAAAGCAATTGCAGGAGGATTCGGAAATCAGCTGTTGGTTCTGACCAGCAAGGTCAGAGGGATTGCTCCTTTGGTGTGGAGCAAGGGCCAGTCTGGAGCAACCAGACCAGCGGTGTTTGTCGTAGATTTCGTCGCCAAGATGGCCACTAGCCAGCGGGCCAGCAACCGGTTAGGCGCGTCGAGTGGCAAAATGCAGAAGGGCCCCACGCAGATCGTGGAGATGCTGGAGGGCTCACCTTTGGTGCAGATGCTGCTCGAGGGTTGGGCTTCTCAGGACCCAAAGCACAACTTGGAGGGAGCCTCGGTTGTTGCACTGGTCAGCTTGTCGTAGTCGTTCCAAGATGGCTGGCTCCACGTGTCTCGGTGCCTCCACGGGTCTCCTCTTTTCAGGGACTGTGGATCGGGCGGTGAGAGGTCTGGAGGTCCAGGTCTTGTCAGTCTCTGGGCTCGGGCTCCGGCGGGAGGCGGCGGCAAAGCAGACGGTGATTCGCTGGATGGTGCTTGCGTTAGCAAGGTGGCCACTCCCTGACCACAGGGGAGATTTTCTTCAGTCTTCTGTGCAGCAGAATGTCGAAGTTCCCGTCTTCTTCTTGGTTTCAAGTTGATTCCAGGATGTCTGAAGTCTTAGGACACAGCTCCTACCTTTATTCGGATTCTAGGGGCCGGACTACCTGCTAGGTCCCTCCCTATGGGTGGGACCAGGAAGGGGGGTGGTTACACCCCCAATCCTTTGTCCAGCTCGCCCCAGGCCCGGGACTGGTGTGCCCCAGGACCGGTTTGAACTGGCATATGCACCGAGGCTCCTTGTGAGCCACAGGCATGTCTGGTTTCTTTCAAGCCCTACCTGACCAATACACAAAATCCTGTCTGGGGTGGTGCTCGCACCTCCCCTGGCAGGAAACCCTTTGTCCACACCTCCCAAGCTGGAAGGACTCCCAGCAGCAGGAGGGCAGACTTGTGTCTGTGGTGGCAGCATCCATTTTGTGGAGCTGAGGCTATGTCTGATTTTACCCGGGTTTCAGGTACTGTACATGTCGTGTCCCTCTAGAAGGGTGGAATGCTAACCCCGTCGCCAGAATTGGCGAGGGGTTAGTATTCCAATTCGTATGACACCTTACTCGACATGTTTTGATAAAGCCAAACCAAAGATAGCATTTAACCGCGAGGTTCATAATGCACTTAAGAGTATATGGTATGACGATATCTGGAAACAGTAGAAGGAAGTTGTTCCGACCACTGCAGACAGGCTCAGCTCATGCCAGAGCACCATCTCACATGGAACCAAGCACTCTGCCTTCAGGATTGTTAAGGCCTGCCATAGGAGTGACTTATAGGTTACCAGGTGTCCCATTTAAGGTTAGGTATAGGTATACTACACCTAAGTAAGAGGTGATTACACCAACTTACCCCAGCTGAGTGATCAGCCAGTTGTGTCAGATTGTTAGGCCAAGCCTGGGGTGGCACAATACATGCTGCAGCCCCTGGCAGGCCTTGGGTACACCAATGCCCTGGGTACCTAGTGTACACTGGTACAGGGGCTGACAGGGTGATCCACTTCCAATTGGTTATGCACCTAGGGTGCATAGTTTTAATTTAGTAGAGAGAACAGCAGGCTGGGGGTCTGATTGGCAGGCCCACAGCCTCAATATGTCAAAAACCAGTGAAGCAAAAAGCAAAAATTTGGGGTGACCATAGGATAGCAGACCCTACTCTCCTACAAGTAGTGTTTGGGCAGTGTCGGGGGTCGTGCTGGGGCTGGTTTTTCAGGGTTTAGGGCAGTGCAGTTGTGTTGGGGCAGTGTAGGGTGTTGTGCTGGGGCTGGTGTTTCAGGGTTTAGGGCAGTGCAGTGGTGTTTGGGCAGTGTAGGGGGTCAGGCTCGGGTGGTGTTTCAAGGTTTAGGGCAGTGGTGTTTGGACAGTGTGGGGGTCATGCTGGGGTAGTGATTCAGGGTGTAAGGCAGAGCAGTGGTGTTCAGGCAGTGTAGAGGGTCTTGCTGGGGGTGATGTTGCAGGGTTTACGGCAGTGCAGTGATGTTCTGACAGTGTGGGGGTCGTGCTGGGGCTGGTGTTTCAGGGTTTAGGGCAGTGCAGTGGTGTTCGGGCAGTGTAGGGCGCCGTGCTGGGGCTGGTGTTTCAGGTTTTAGGGCAGTGTAGGTGGTCGTGCTGGAGCTGGTGTTTCAGTGTTTAGGACAGTGCGGTTTTGTTCGGGCAGTGTTGGGGGTCGTGCTTGGGCTGGTGTTTCAGGGTTTAGGGCAATGCAGTGGTGTTCTGGCAGTGTAGGGAGTAGTGCTGGGAATGGTGTTTCAGGCTTTTGGGCAGTGCAGTGGTGTTCGGGCAGTGTCGGTGTCTTGCTGGGAGTGGTGTTTCAGGGATTAGGGTAGTGCAGTGGTGTTCGGGCAGTGTGGGAGGTCGTGCTGGGGTGGTGTTTTAGGGTTAGGGCACTGCAGTGGTGTTTGGGCAGTGTAGGGGGTTGTGCTGGGGGTGGTGTTTCAGGGTTTAGAGCAGTGCAGTGGAGTTCGGGAAGTGTAGGGGGTCGTGCTGGTGTTGGTGTTTCATGGTTTAGGGCAGTGTAGTGGTGTTCGGGAAGTTTAGGGGTCTTGCTGGGGGTGGTGAAACAGGGTTTAGGGCAGTGCAGTGGTGTTCAGGAAGTGTAGAGGGTCGTGCAGGGGCTGGTGTTTCAGGGTGTATGGCAGAGCAGTGGTGTTCGGGCAGTGTAGGGGTTGTGCTGATGTTTCAGGGATTAGGAGAGAGCAGTGGTGTTCTGGCAGTGTAGGGGGTAGTGCAGGGGGTGGTGTTTCAGGGTTTAGGGCAGGGCAGTGGTGTTCCGGCAGTGTGGGAGGTCGTGCTGGGGGTCGTGCTGGGGGGTGGTGTTTCAGGGTTTAGGGCAGTGCAGAGGTGTTCTGGCAGTGTGGGGGTTTGTGCTGGGGTGGTGTTTCAGGGTTTAGGGCAGTGCAGTCGTGTTCGGGCAGTGTGGGGGTCGTGCTGGGGGAGGAGTTTCAGCGTTTAGGGCAGTGCAGTGGTGTTCGGGCAGTGTTTGGGTTCATTCTGGTGCTCGTGTTTCAAGGTTTAGGGCAGTGCTGTGGTGTTCGAGCAGTGTAGAGGTCGTGCTCGGGCTGATGTTTCAGGGTTTAGGGCAGTGCATTCGTGTTCGGGTAGTGTAGGGGGACGTGCTTGCGGTGGTGTTTCATGGTTTAGGGCAGAGCAGTGGTGTTCGAGAAGAGATGGGGGACATGCTGGGGTGGTGTTTTAGGGTTTAGGGCAGAGCAGTGGTGTTCGGGCAGAGTAGGGGGTTTTGCGGGGGGTGCTGTTTCAGGGTTAAGAGCAGTGCAGTGGTGTTCGGGCAGTGTAGGGGGTCGTGCTGGGGCTGGTGTTTCAAGGTGTAGAGCAGTGCAGTGGTGTTTGGGCAGTGTAGGGGGTCATGCTGGGGCTGGTGTTTCAGGGTATAGGGCAGTGCAGTGGTGTTTGGGCAGTGTAGGGGTCGTGCTGGGCCTGGTGTTTCAGGGTGTAGGGCAGTGCAGTGGTGTTCGGGCAGTGTAGGGGGTCGTGCTGGGGCTGGTGTTTCAGGGTTTATGGCAGTGCAGTGGTGTTCGGGCAGTGTAGGTGTCTTGCTGGGAGTGGTGTTTCAGGGTTTGGGGTAGTGCAGTGATGTTCAGGCAGTGTGGGGGTTCTTCTGAGGCTGGTGTTTCAGGGTTTAGGGCAGTGCAGTGGTGTTCGGGCAGTGTAGGAGGTCGTGCTGGGGCTGGTGTTTCAGGGTGTATGGCAGAGCAGTGGTGTTCGGGCAGTGTAGGGGTCATGCTGATGTTTCAGGGATTAGGAGAGAGCAGTGGTGTTCTGGCAGTGTAGGGGTAGTGCAGGGGGTTGTGTTTCAGGGTTTAGGGCAGGGCAGTGGTGTTCCGGCAGTGTGGGAGTTCGTGCTGGGGGGTGGTGTTTCAGGGTTTAGGGCCGTGCAGACGTGTTCTGGCAGTGTGGGGGTTTGTGCTGGGGTGGTGTTTCAGGGTTTAGGGCAGTGCAGTCGTGTTCGGGCAGTGTGGGGGGTCGTGTGGGGCTGGTGTTTCAGGGTTTAGGGCAGTACAGTGGTGTTCGGGCAATGTAGGGGGTCGTGCTGGGGCTGGTGTTTCAGAGATTAGAGCAGTGCAGTGGTGTTCGGCCAGTGTGTGGGGTCTTGCTGGGGCTGGTGTTTCAGGGTTTAGGGCAGTGCAGTGGTGTTTGGGCAGTGTAGGGCATCGTGCTGGGGCTGGTGTTTCAGGGTTTAGGGCAGTTCAGTGGTGTTCGGGCAGTGTAGGGGGTCGTGCAGGGGGTGGTGTTTCAGTGTTCTGGCGCCTGGCAGTGGTGTTCAGGAAGTGTAGAGGGTCATGCAGGGGGTGGTGTTTCAGGGTTCAGGCCAGTGTATCGGTGTTTGGGCAGTGTTGGGGGTCTTGCTCGGGGTGGTGTATCAGGGTTTAGGACAGTGATGTTCAGGCAGTGTTGGGGGTCTTGCTATTGGTGGTATTTCAGGGTTTATGGGAGTGCAGTCGTGTTCGGGCTGTGTGGGTGGTCATGCTGGGTGGTGGTGTTTCAGGGTTTGGGGCAGTGCAGTGGTGTTCGGGCAGTGTGGGGGATCATGCTGGGTTTCAGGGTTTTGGCAGTGCAGTGGTTTTCGGGCAGTGTGGGGGCTCATGCTGGGGCAGGTGTTTCAGGGTTTAGGGCAGTGCAGAGGTGTTCGGGCGGTGTAGGGGGTCATGCTGGGGCTGGTGTTTTTGAGGGTTTAGAGCAGTGCAGTGGTGTTCAGGCAGTGTGGGGGTTCTTCTGAGGCTGGTGTTTCAGGGTTTAGGGCAGTGCAGTGGTGTTCGGGCAGTGGAGGGGGTCGTGCTGGGGCTGGTGTTTCAGGGTGTATGGCAGAGCAGTGGTGTTTGGGCAGTGTAGGGGTCGTGCTGATGTTTCAGGGATTAGGAGAGAGCAGTGGTGTTCTGGCAGTGTAGGGGGTAGTGAAGGGGGTGGTGTTTCAGGGTTTAGGGCAGGGCAGTGGTGTTCCGGCAGTGTGGGAGGTCGTGCTGGGGGGTGGTGTTTCAGGGTTTAGGGCAGTGCAGAGGTGTTCTGGCAGTGTGGGGGTTTGTGCTGGGGTGGTGTTTCAGGGTTTAGGGCAGTGCAGTCGTGTTCGGGCAGTGTGGGGGGTCATGCTGGGGGAGGACTTTCAGCGTTTAGGGCAGTGCAGTGGTGTTCGGGCAGTGTTTGGGTTCATTCTGGTGCTCGTGTTTCAAGGTTTAGGGCAGTGCTGTGGTGTTTGGGCAGTGTAGAGGTCGTGCTCGGGCTGATGTTTCAGGGTTTAGGGCAGTGCATTCGTGTTCGGGCAGTGTAGGGGGACGTGCTTGCGGTGGTGTTTTATGGTTTAGGGCAGAGCAGTGGTGTTCAAGAAGAGATGGGGGACAAGCTGGGGTGGTGTTTAGGGTTTAGGGCAGAGCAGTGGTGTTCGGGCAGAGTAGAGGGTTGTTCTGGGGGGTGCTGTTTCAGGGTTTAGAGCAGTGCAGTGGTGTTCGGGCAGTGTAGGGGGTCGTGCTGGGGCTGGTGGTTCAAGGTGTAGAGCAGTGCAGTGGTGTTTGGCCAGTGTAGGGGGTCATGCTGGGGCTGGTGTTTCAGGGTATAGGGCAGAGCAGTGGTGTTCGGGCAGTGTAGAGAGTCATGCTGGGGCTGGTGTTTCAGGGTATAGGGCAGTGCAGTGGTGTTCGGGCAGTGTAGGGGTCATGCTGGGCCTGGTGTTTCATGGTGTAGGGCAGTGCAGTGGTGTTCGGGCAGTGTAGGTGGTCGTGCTGGGGCTGGTGTTTCAGGGTTTATGGCAGTGCAGTGGTGTTCGGGCAGTGTAGGTGTCTTGCTGGGAGTGGTGTTTCAGGGTTTGGGGTAGCGCAGTGGTGTTCAGGCAGTGTGGGAGGTCGTGCTTGTCCTGGTGTTTCAGGGTGTAGGGCAGTGCAGTTGTGTTTGGGCAGTGTAGGGGGTATTGCTGGGGGTGGTGTTTCAGGGTTTATGGCAGTGCAGAGGTGTTCGGGCAGTGTAGGTGTCTTGCTGGGAGTGGTGTTTCAGGGTTTGGAGTAGTGCAGTGGTGTTCAGGCAGTGTGGGGGTTCTTCTGAGGCTGGTGTTTCAGGGTTTAGGGCAGTGCAGTGATGTTCGGGCAGTGGAGGGGGTCGTGCTGGGGCTGGTGTTTCAGGGTGTATGGCAGAGCAGTGGTGTTCGGGCAGTGTAGGGGTCGTGCTGATGTTTCAGGAATTAGGAGAGAGCAGTGGTGTTCTGGCAGTGTAGGGGGTGGTGTTTCAGGGTTTAGGGCAGTGCAGAGGTGTTCTGGCAGTGTGGGGGTTTGTGCTGGGGTGGTGTTTCAGGGTTTAGGGAAGTGCAGTCATGTTCGGGCAGTGTGGGGGGTCGTGCGGGGCTGGTGTTTCAGGGTTTAGGGCAGTACAGTGGTGTTCGGGCAGTGTAGGGGGTCGTGCTGGGGCTGGTGTTTCAGAGATTAGAGCAGTACAGTGGTGTTCGGCCAGTGTGTGGGGCCTTGCTGGGGCTGGTGTTTCAGGGTATAGGGCAGTGCAGTGGTGTTCGGGCAGTGTAGGGGTCGTGCTGGGCCTGGTGTTTCAGGGTGTAGGGCAGTGCAGTGGTGTTCGGGCAGTGTAGGGGGTCGTGCTGGGGCTGGTGTTTCAGGGTATAGGGCAGTGCAGTGGTGTTCGGGCAGTGTAGGGGTCGTGCTGGGCCTGGTGTTTCAGGGTGTAGGGCAGTGCAGTGGTGTTCGGGCAGTGTAGGGGGTCGTGCTGGGGCTGGTGTTTCAGGGTTTATGGTAGCGCAGTGGTGTTCGGGCACTGGAGGGGGACGTGCTGGGGCTAGTGTTTCAGGGTGTATGGCAGAGCAGTGGTGTTCGGGCAGTGTAGGGGTGGTGCTGATGTTTCAGGGATTAGGAGAGAGCAGTGGTGTTCTGGCAGTGTAGGGGGTAGTGCAGGGGGTGATGTTTCAGGGTTTAGGGCAGTGCAGAGGTGTTCTGGCAGTGTGGGCGTTTGTGCTGGGGTGGTGTTTTAGGGTTTAGGGCAGTGCAGTCCTGTTCGGGCAGTGTGGGGGGTCGTGCGGGCTGGTGTTTCAAGGTTTAGGGCAGTACAGTGGTGTTCGGGCAGTGTAGGGGGTCGTGCTGGGGCTGGTGTTTCAGAGATTACAGCAGTGCAGTGGTGTTCGGCCAGTGTGTGGGGTCTTGCTGGGGCTGGTGTTTCAGGGTTTAGGGCAGTGCAGTGGTGTTCGGGCAGTGTAGGGCGTCGTTCTGGGGCTGGTGTTTCAGGGTTTAGGGCAGTGCAGTGGTGTTCGGGCAGTGTAGGGGGTCGTGCAGGGGGTGGTATTTCAGTGTTTAGGGCAGGGCAGTGGTGTTCGGGCAGTGTCGGTGTCTTGCTGGGAGTGGTGTTTCAGGGATTAGGGTAGTGCAGTGGTGTTCGGGCAGTGTGGGAGGTCGTGCTGGGGTGGTGTTTTAGGGTTAGGGCACTGCAGTGGTGTTTGGGCAGTGTAGGGGGTTGTGCTGGGGGTGGTGTTTCAGGGTTTAGAGCAGTGCAGTGGTGTTCGGGAAGTGTAGGGGGTCGTGCTGGTGTTGGTGTTTCATGGTTTAGGGCAGTGTAGTGGTGTTCGGGAAGTTTAGGGGTCTTGCTGGGGGTGGTGAAACAGGGTTTAGGGCAGTGCAGAGGTGTTCGGGCGGTGTAGGGGGTCATGCTAGGGCTGGTGTTTTTGAGGGTTTAGAGCAGTGCAGTGATGTTGAGGCAGTGTGGTGGTTCTTCTGAGGCTGGTGTTTCAGGGTTTAGGGCAGTGCAGTGGTGTTCGGGCAGTGGAGGGGGTCGTGCTGGGGCTGGTGTTTCAGGGTGTATGGCAGTGCAGTGGTGTTCGGGCAGTGTAGGGGTCGTTCTGATGTTTCAGGGATTAGGAGAGAGCAGTGGTGTTCTGGCAGTGTAGGGGGTAGTGCAGGGGGTGGTGTTTCAGGGTTTAGGGCAGGGCAGTGGTGTTCCGGCAGTGTGGGAGGTCGTGCTGGGGGTCGTGCTGGGGGGTGGTGTTTCAGGGTTTAGGGCAGTGCAGAGGTGTTCTGGCAGTGTGGGGGTTTGTGCTGGGGTGGTGTTTCAGGGTTTAGGGCAGTGCAGTCGTGTTCGGGCAGTGTGGGGGTCGTGCTGGGGGAGGAGTTTCAGCGTTTAGGGCAGTGCAGTGGTGTTCGGGCAGTGTTTGGGTTCATTCTGGTGCTCGTGTTTCAAGGTTTAGGGCAGTGCTGTGGTGTTCGAGCAGTGTAGAGGTCGTGCTCGGGCTGATGTTTCAGGGTTTAGGGCAGTGCATTCGTGTTCGGGTAGTGTAGGGGGACGTGCTTGCGGTGGTGTTTCATGGTTTAGGGCAGAGCAGTGGTGTTCGAGAAGAGATGGGGGACATGCTGGGGTGGTGTTTTAGGGTTTAGGGCAGAGCGGTGGTGTTCGGGCAGAGTAGGGGGTTTTGCGGGGGGTGCTGTTTCAGGGTTAAGAGCAGTGCAGTGGTGTTCGGGCAGTGTAGGGGGTCGTGCTGGGGCTGGTGTTTCAAGGTGTAGAGCAGTGCAGTGGTGTTTGGGCAGTGTAGGGGGTCATGCTGGGGCTGGTGTTTCAGGGTATAGGGCAGTGCAGTGGTGTTTGGGCAGTGTAGGGGTCGTGCTGGGCCTGGTGTTTCAGGGTGTAGGGCAGTGCAGTGGTGTTCGGGCAGTGTAGGGGGTCGTGCTGGGGCTGGTGTTTCAGGGTTTATGGCAGTGCAGTGGTGTTCGGGCAGTGTAGGTGTCTTGCTGGGAGTGGTGTTTCAGGGTTTGGGGTAGTGCAGTGATGTTCAGGCAGTGTGGGGGTTCTTCTGAGGCTGGTGTTTCAGGGTTTAGGGCAGTGCAGTGGTGTTCGGGCAGTGTAGGAGGTCGTGCTGGGGCTGGTGTTTCAGGGTGTATGGCAGAGCAGTGGTGTTCGGGCAGTGTAGGGGTCATGCTGATGTTTCAGGGATTAGGAGAGAGCAGTGGTGTTCTGGCAGTGTAGGGGTAGTGCAGGGGGTTGTGTTTCAGGGTTTAGGGCAGGGCAGTGGTGTTCCGGCAGTGTGGGAGTTCGTGCTGGGGGGTGGTGTTTCAGGGTTTAGGGCCGTGCAGACGTGTTCTGGCAGTGTGGGGGTTTGTGCTGGGGTGGTGTTTCAGGGTTTAGGGCAGTGCAGTCGTGTTCGGGCAGTGTGGGGGGTCGTGTGGGGCTGGTGTTTCAGGGTTTAGGGCAGTACAGTGGTGTTCGGGCAATGTAGGGGGTCGTGCTGGGGCTGGTGTTTCAGAGATTAGAGCAGTGCAGTGGTGTTCGGCCAGTGTGTGGGGTCTTGCTGGGGCTGGTGTTTCAGGGTTTAGGGCAGTGCAGTGGTGTTTGGGCAGTGTAGGGCATCGTGCTGGGGCTGGTGTTTCAGGGTTTAGGGCAGTTCAGTGGTGTTCGGGCAGTGTAGGGGGTCGTGCAGGGGGTGGTGTTTCAGTGTTCTGGCGCCTGGCAGTGGTGTTCAGGAAGTGTAGAGGGTCATGCAGGGGGTGGTGTTTCAGGGTTCAGGCCAGTGTATCGGTGTTTGGGCAGTGTTGGGGGTCTTGCTCGGGGTGGTGTATCAGGGTTTAGGACAGTGATGTTCAGGCAGTGTTGGGGGTCTTGCTATTGGTGGTATTTCAGGGTTTATGGGAGTGCAGTCGTGTTCGGGCTGTGTGGGTGGTCATGCTGGGTGGTGGTGTTTCAGGGTTTGGGGCAGTGCAGTGGTGTTCGGGCAGTGTGGGGGATCATGCTGGGTTTCAGGGTTTTGGCAGTGCAGTGGTTTTCGGGCAGTGTGGGGGCTCATGCTGGGGCAGGTGTTTCAGGGTTTAGGGCAGTGCAGAGGTGTTCGGGCGGTGTAGGGGGTCATGCTGGGGCTGGTGTTTTTGAGGGTTTAGAGCAGTGCAGTGGTGTTCAGGCAGTGTGGGGGTTCTTCTGAGGCTGGTGTTTCAGGGTTTAGGGCAGTGCAGTGGTGTTCGGGCAGTGGAGGGGGTCGTGCTGGGGCTGGTGTTTCAGGGTGTATGGCAGAGCAGTGGTGTTTGGGCAGTGTAGGGGTCGTGCTGATGTTTCAGGGATTAGGAGAGAGCAGTGGTGTTCTGGCAGTGTAGGGGGTAGTGAAGGGGGTGGTGTTTCAGGGTTTAGGGCAGGGCAGTGGTGTTCCGGCAGTGTGGGAGGTCGTGCTGGGGGGTGGTGTTTCAGGGTTTAGGGCAGTGCAGAGGTGTTCTGGCAGTGTGGGGGTTTGTGCTGGGGTGGTGTTTCAGGGTTTAGGGCAGTGCAGTCGTGTTCGGGCAGTGTGGGGGGTCATGCTGGGGGAGGACTTTCAGCGTTTAGGGCAGTGCAGTGGTGTTCGGGCAGTGTTTGGGTTCATTCTGGTGCTCGTGTTTCAAGGTTTAGGGCAGTGCTGTGGTGTTTGGGCAGTGTAGAGGTCGTGCTCGGGCTGATGTTTCAGGGTTTAGGGCAGTGCATTCGTGTTCGGGCAGTGTAGGGGGACGTGCTTGCGGTGGTGTTTTATGGTTTAGGGCAGAGCAGTGGTGTTCAAGAAGAGATGGGGGACAAGCTGGGGTGGTGTTTAGGGTTTAGGGCAGAGCAGTGGTGTTCGGGCAGAGTAGAGGGTTGTTCTGGGGGGTGCTGTTTCAGGGTTTAGAGCAGTGCAGTGGTGTTCGGGCAGTGTAGGGGGTCGTGCTGGGGCTGGTGGTTCAAGGTGTAGAGCAGTGCAGTGGTGTTTGGCCAGTGTAGGGGGTCATGCTGGGGCTGGTGTTTCAGGGTATAGGGCAGAGCAGTGGTGTTCGGGCAGTGTAGAGAGTCATGCTGGGGCTGGTGTTTCAGGGTATAGGGCAGTGCAGTGGTGTTCGGGCAGTGTAGGGGTCATGCTGGGCCTGGTGTTTCATGGTGTAGGGCAGTGCAGTGGTGTTCGGGCAGTGTAGGTGGTCGTGCTGGGGCTGGTGTTTCAGGGTTTATGGCAGTGCAGTGGTGTTCGGGCAGTGTAGGTGTCTTGCTGGGAGTGGTGTTTCAGGGTTTGGGGTAGCGCAGTGGTGTTCAGGCAGTGTGGGAGGTCGTGCTTGTCCTGGTGTTTCAGGGTGTAGGGCAGTGCAGTTGTGTTTGGGCAGTGTAGGGGGTATTGCTGGGGGTGGTGTTTCAGGGTTTATGGCAGTGCAGAGGTGTTCGGGCAGTGTAGGTGTCTTGCTGGGAGTGGTGTTTCAGGGTTTGGAGTAGTGCAGTGGTGTTCAGGCAGTGTGGGGGTTCTTCTGAGGCTGGTGTTTCAGGGTTTAGGGCAGTGCAGTGATGTTCGGGCAGTGGAGGGGGTCGTGCTGGGGCTGGTGTTTCAGGGTGTATGGCAGAGCAGTGGTGTTCGGGCAGTGTAGGGGTCGTGCTGATGTTTCAGGAATTAGGAGAGAGCAGTGGTGTTCTGGCAGTGTAGGGGGTGGTGTTTCAGGGTTTAGGGCAGTGCAGAGGTGTTCTGGCAGTGTGGGGGTTTGTGCTGGGGTGGTGTTTCAGGGTTTAGGGCAGTGCAGTCATGTTCGGGCAGTGTGGGGGGTCGTGCGGGGCTGGTGTTTCAGGGTTTAGGGCAGTACAGTGGTGTTCGGGCAGTGTAGGGGGTCGTGCTGGGGCTGGTGTTTCAGAGATTAGAGCAGTACAGTGGTGTTCGGCCAGTGTGTGGGGCCTTGCTGGGGCTGGTGTTTCAGGGTATAGGGCAGTGCAGTGGTGTTCGGGCAGTGTAGGGAGTCGTGCTGGGGCTGGTGTTTCAGGGTATAGGGCAGTGCAGTGGTGTTCGGGCAGTGTAGGGGTCGTGCTGGGCCTGGTGTTTCAGGGTGTAGGGCAGTGCAGTGGTGTTCGGGCAGTGTAGGGGGTCGTGCTGGGGCTGGTGTTTCAGGGTTTATGGTAGCGCAGTGGTGTTCGGGCACTGGAGGGGGACGTGCTGGGGCTAGTGTTTCAGGGTGTATGGCAGAGCAGTGGTGTTCGGGCAGTGTAGGGGTGGTGCTGATGTTTCAGGGATTAGGAGAGAGCAGTGGTGTTCTGGCAGTGTAGGGGGTAGTGCAGGGGGTGATGTTTCAGGGTTTAGGGCAGTGCAGAGGTGTTCTGGCAGTGTGGGCGTTTGTGCTGGGGTGGTGTTTTAGGGTTTAGGGCAGTGCAGTCCTGTTCGGGCAGTGTGGGGGGTCGTGCGGGCTGGTGTTTCAAGGTTTAGGGCAGTACAGTGGTGTTCGGGCAGTGTAGGGGGTCGTGCTGGGGCTGGTGTTTCAGAGATTACAGCAGTGCAGTGGTGTTCGGCCAGTGTGTGGGGTCTTGCTGGGGCTGGTGTTTCAGGGTTTAGGGCAGTGCAGTGGTGTTCGGGCAGTGTAGGGCGTCGTTCTGGGGCTGGTGTTTCAGGGTTTAGGGCAGTGCAGTGGTGTTCGGGCAGTGTAGGGGGTCGTGCAGGGGGTGGTATTTCAGTGTTTAGGGCAGGGCAGTGGTGTTCAGGAAGTATAGAGTGTCATGCAGAGGGTGGTGTTTCAGGGTTCAGGCCAGTGTATCGGTGTTTGGGCAGTGTTGGGGGTCTTGCTCGGTGTGGTGTATCAGGGTTTAGGACAGTGGTGTTCAGGCAGTGTTGGGGGTCTTGCTAGTGGTGGTATTTCAGGGTTTAGGGGAGTGCAGTGGTGTTCGGGCTGTGTGGGGGGTCATGCTGGGTGGTGGTGTTTCAGGGTTTGGGGCAGTGCAGTGGTGTTCGGGCAGTGTGGGGGATCATGCTGGGGTTTCAGGGTTTTGGCAGTGCAGTGGTTTTCGGGCAGTGTGGGGGCTCATGCTGGGGCAGGTGTTTCAGGGTTTAGGGCAGTGCAGAGGTGTTCGGGCGGTGTAGGGGGTCATGCTAGGGCTGGTGTTTTTGAGGGTTTAGAGCAGTGCAGTGGTGCTCAGGCAGTGTGGGGGTTCTTCTGAGGCTGGTGTTGCAGGGTTTAGGGTAGTGCAGTGGTGTTCGGGCAGTGGAGGGGGTCGTGCTGGGGCTGGTGTTTCAGGGTGTATGGCAGAGCAGTGGTGTTCGGGCAGTGTAGGGATCGTGCTGATGTTTCAGGGATTAGGAGAGAGCAGTGGTGCTCTGGCAGTGTAGGGGGTAGTGCAGGGGGTGATGTTTCAGGGTTTAGGGCAGGGCAGTGGTGTTACGGAAGTGTAGGGGTCGTGCTGGGGCTGGTGTTTCAGGGTTTATGGCAGTGCAGTGGCGTGCTGGGGGAGGAGTTTCAGCATTTAGGGCAGTGCAGTGGTGTTCGGGCAGTGTTTGGGGTCATTCTGGTGCTCGTGTTTCAAGGTATTAGGGCAGTGCTGTGGTGTTCGGGCAGTGTAGAGGTCGTGCTCGGGCTGATGTTTCAGGGTTTAGGGCAGTGCATTAGTGTTCGGGCAGTGTAGGGGGACGTGCTTGCGGTGGTGTTTCATGGTTTAGGGCAGAGCAGTGGTGTTCGAGAAGAGATGGGGGACGTGCTGGGGTGGTGTTTCAGGGTTTAGGGCAGAGCAGTGGTGTTCGGGCAGAGTCGGGGGTTGTGCGGGGGGTGCTGTTTCAGGGTTTAGAGCAGTGCAGTGGTGTTCAGGCAGTGTAGGGGGTCGTGCTGGGGCTGGTGTTTCAAGGTGTAGGGCAGTGCAGTGGTGTTCGGGCAGTGTAGGGGGTCATGCTGGTGCTGGTGTTTCAGGGTATAGGGCAGAGCAGTGGTGTTCGGGCAGTGTATGGAGTCGTGCTGGGGCTGGTGTTTCAGGGTATAGGGCAGTGCAGTGGTGTTCGGGCAGTGTAGGGGTCGTGCTGGGCCTGGTGTTTCAGGGTGTAGGGCAGTGCAGTGGTGTTCGGGCAGTGTAGGGGGTCGTGCTGGGGCTGGTGTTTCCGGGTTTATGGCAGTGCAGAGGTGTTCGGGCAGTGTAGGTGTCTTGCTGGGAGTGGTGTTTCAGGGTTTGGGGTAGCGCAGTGGTGTTCAGGCAGTGTGGCAGGTCGTGCTTGGCCTGGTGTTTCAGGGTGTAGGGCAGTGCAGTTGTGTTCGGGCAGTGTAGGGGGTATTGCTGGGGGTGGTGTTTCAGGGTTTATGGCAGTGCAGTGGTGTTCGGGCAGTGTAGGTGTCTTGCTGGGAGTGGTGTTTCAATGTTTGGGGTAGTGCAGTGGTGTTCAGGCAGTGTGGGGGTTCTTCTGAGGCTGGTGTTTCAGGGTTTAGGGCAGTGCAGAGGTATTCTGGCAGTGTGGGGGTTTGTGCTGGGGTGGTGTTTCAGGGTTTAGGGCAGTGCAATCATGTTCGGGCAGTGTAGGGGGTCGTGCGGGGCTGGTGTTTCAGGGTTTAGGGCAGAGCAGTGGTGTTCGGGCAGTGTAGGGGGTCGTGCGGGGCTGGTGTTTCAGGGTTAAGGGCAGTGCAGTAGTGTTTGGGCAGTGTCGGGGGTCGTGCTGGGGCTGGTTTTTCAGGGTTTAGGGCAGTGCAGTTGTGTTGGGGCAGTGTAGGGTGTTGTGCTGGGGCTGGTGTTTCAGGGTTTAGGGCAGTGCAGTGGTGTTTGGGCAGTGTAGGGGGTCAGGCTCGGGTGGTGTTTCAAGGTTTAGGGCAGTGGTGTTTGGACAGTGTGGGGGTCATGCTGGGGTAGTGATTCAGGGTGTAAGGCAGAGCAGTGGTGTTCAGGCAGTGTAGAGGGTCTTGCTGGGGGTGATGTTGCAGGGTTTACGGCAGTGCAGTGATGTTCTGACAGTGTGGGGGTCGTGCTGGGGCTGGTGTTTCAGGGTTTAGGGCAGTGCAGTGGTGTTCGGGCAGTGTAGGGCGCCGTGCTGGGGCTGGTGTTTCAGGTTTTAGGGCAGTGTAGGTGGTCGTGCTGGAGCTGGTGTTTCAGTGTTTAGGACAGTGCGGTTTTGTTCGGGCAGTGTTGGGGGTCGTGCTTGGGCTGGTGTTTCAGGGTTTAGGGCAATGCAGTGGTGTTCTGGCAGTGTAGGGAGTAGTGCTGGGAATGGTGTTTCAGGCTTTTGGGCAGTGCAGTGGTGTTCGGGCAGTGTCGGTGTCTTGCTGGGAGTGGTGTTTCAGGGATTAGGGTAGTGCAGTGGTGTTCGGGCAGTGTGGGAGGTCGTGCTGGGGTGGTGGTTTAGGGTTAGGGCACTGCAGTGGTGTTTGGGCAGTGTAGGGGGTTGTGCTGGGGGTGGTGTTTCAGGGTTTAGAGCAGTGCAGTGGTGTTCGGGAAGTGTAGGGGGTCGTGCTGGTGTTGGTGTTTCATGGTTTAGGGCAGTGTAGTGGTGTTCGGGAAGTTTAGGGGTCTTGCTGGGGGTGGTGAAACAGGGTTTAGGGCAGTGCAGTGGTGTTCGGGGAGTGTAGGGAGTCATGCTGGGGCTGGTGTTTCAGGGTTTAGGGCAGCGTAGTAGTGTTTGGGCAGTGTAGGGGTCTTGCTGGGGGTGGTGTTTTAGGGTTTAGGGCAGTGCAGTGGTGTTCGGGCAGTGTTGTGGTTCTTGCTAGGATGGTGTTTCAAGGTTTAGGGCAGTGGTGTTCGGGCAGTGTAAGGGGTCTTGCTGGGGATGGTGTTTCAGGGATTAGGGGAGTGCAGTGGTGTTCGGGCAGTGTGGGGTTCATGCTGGGGGTGGTGTTTCAGGGAGTAAGGCAGAGCAGTGGTGTTCGGGCAGAGTAGAGCATCTTGCTGGGGGTGGTGTTTCAGGGTTAAGGCAGTGCAGTGATGTTCGGGCAGTGTGGGGAGTCGTGCTGGGGCTGGTGTTTCAGGGTTTAGGGCAGTGCAGTGGTGTTCGGGCAGTTTAGGGTGTCGTGCTGGGTCTTGTGTTTCAGGGTTTAGGGCAGTGAAGTGGTGTTCGGGCAGTGTAGGGGGACGTGCTGGTGCTGGTGTTTCAGGGTTTAGTGCAGAGCAGTGGTGTTCGGGCAGAGTAGGGGGACATGCTGGGGGTCGTGTTTTAGGTTTTAGGGCAGAGCAGTGATGTTCGGGTAGTGTAGGGGTCGTGCTGGGTCTGGTGTTTCAGGGTTTAGGGCAGTGCAGGGGTGTTCGGGCAGTGTGGGGGGTCATGCTGCGGCTGGTGTTTCATTTTTAGGGCAGTGCAGTGGTGTTCGGGCAGTGTAGCGGTTCGTGCTGGGGCTGATGATCCAGGGTTTAGGGCAGAGCATTGGTGTTCGGGTAGTGTAGAGGGTCTTGCTGGGGGTGATGTTGCAGGGTTTACGGCAGTGCAGTGATGTTCTGACAGTGTGGGGGTCGTTCTGGGGCTGGTGTTTCAGGGTTTAGGGCAGTGCAGTGGTGTTCGGGCAGTGAAGGGCGCCGTGCTGGGGCGGGTGTTTCAGGTTTTAGGGCACTGCAATGGTGTTCGGGCAGTGTAGGTGGTCGTGCTGGAGCTGGTGTTTCAGTGTTTAGGACAGTGCGGTTTTGTTCGGGCAGTGTTGGGGGTCGTGCTTGGGCTGGTGTTTCAGGGTTTAGGGCAATGCAGTGGTGTTCGGGCAGTGTAGGGAGTCGTGCTGGGAATGGTGTTTCAGGCTTTTGGGCAGTGCAGTGGTGTTCGGGCAGTGTCGGTGTCTTGCTGGGAGTGGTGTTTCAGGGATTAGGGTAGTGCAGTGGTGTTCGGGCAGTGTGGGAGGTCGTGCTGGGGTGGTGTTTTAGGGTTAGGGCAGTGCAGTGGTGTTTGGGCAGTGTAGGGGGTTGTGCTGGGGGTGGTGTTTCAGGGTTTAGGGCAGTGCAGTGGTGTTCGGGAAGTGTACGGGGTCGTGCTGGTGTTGGTGTTTCATGGTTTAGGGCAGTGTAGTGGTGTTCGGGAAGTTTAGGGGTCTTTCTGGGGGTGGTGAAACAGGGTTTAGGGCAGTGCAGTGGTGTTCGGGGAGTGTAGGGGGTCATGCTGGGGCTGGTGTTTCAGGCTTTTGGGCAGTGCAGTGGTGTTCGGGCAGTGTCGGTGTCTTGCTGGGAGTGGTGTTTCAGGGATTAGGGGAGTGCAGTGGTGTTCGGGCAGTGTGGGGTTCATGCTGGGGGTGGTGTTTCAGGGAGTAAGGCAGAGCAGTGGTGTCCGGGCAGAGTAGAGCATCTTGCTGGGGGTGGTGTTTCAGGGTTTATGGCAGTGCAGTGATGTTCGGGCAGTGTGGGGAGTCGTGCTGGGGCTAGTGTTTCAGGGTTTAGGGCAGTGCAGTGGTGTTCGGGCAGTTCAGGGTGTCGTGCTGGGGCTTGTGTTTCAGGGTTTAGGGCAGTGAAGTGGTGTTCGGGCAGTGTAGGAGGATGTGCTGGTGCTGGTGTTTCAGGGTTTAGTGCAGAGCAGTGGTGTTCGGGCAGAGTAGGGGGACATGCTGGGGGTCGTGTTTTAGGTTTTAGGGCAGAGCAGTGATGTTCGGGTAGTGTAGGGGTCGTGCTGGGTCTGGTGTTTCAGGGTTTAGGGCAGTGCAGGGGTGTTCGGGCAGTGTGGGGGTCGTGCTGCGGCTGGTGTTTCATTTTTAGGGCAGTGCAGTGGTGTTCGGGCAGTGTAGCGGTTCGTGCTGGGGCTGGTGATCCAGGGTTTAGGGCAGAGCATTGGTGTTCGGGTAGTGTAGGGGGCCGTGCAGGGGGTGGTGTTTCAGGGTTTATGGCAGGGTAGTGGTGTTCGGGCAGTATAGGGGGTGGTGCAGGGGGTGGTGTTTCAATGTTTAGGGCCGTGCAGTGGTGTTCGGGCAGTGTTGGGGGTCTTGCTGGGGGTGGTGTTTCAAGTTTTAGGGCAGTGGTGTTCGGGCAGTGTAGGGGGTCTTGCTGGTGTTTCAGGGTTTAGGGCAGTGCACTGGTTTTCGGGCAATGTAGGGGGTCGTGATGTGGCAGGTGTTTCAGGGTTTAGGGCAGTGCAGTGGTGTTCGGGCAGTGTAGGGGGTCTTGCTGGCGCTGGTGTTTCAGGGATTAGAGCAGTGCAGTGGTGGTCGGCCAGTGTGTGGGGTCTTGCTGGGGCTGGTGTTTCAGGGTTTAGGGCAGCGCAGTGGTGTTCGGGTAGTGTAGGGAGTCGTGCTGGGAATGGTGTTTCAGGCTTTTGGGCAGTGCAGTGGTGTTCGGGCAGTGTTGGTGTCTTGCTGGGAGTGGTGTTTCAGGGATTAGGGTAGTGCAGTGGTGTTCGGGCAGTGTGGGAGGTCGTGCTGGGGTGGTGTTTTAGGGTTAGGGCAGTGCAGTGGTGTTTGGGCAGTGTAGGGGGTTGTGCTGGGGGTGGTGTTTCAGGGTTTAGGGCAGTGCAGTGGTGTTCGGGAAGTGTACGGGGTCGTGCTGGTGTTGGTGTTTCATGGTTTAGGGCAGTGTAGTGGTGTTCGGGAAGTTTAGGGGTCTTTCTGGGGGTGGTGAAACAGGGTTTAGGGCAGTGCAGTGGTGTTCGGGGAGTGTAGGGGGTCATGCTGGGGCTGGTGTTTCAGGCTTTTGGGCAGTGCAGTGGTGTTCGGGCAGTGTCGGTGTCTTGCTGGGAGTGGTGTTTCAGGGATTAGGGGAGTGCAGTGGTGTTCGGGCAGTGTGGGGTTCATGCTGGGGGTGGTGTTTCAGGGAGTAAGGCAGAGCAGTGGTGTCCGGGCAGAGTAGAGCATCTTGCTGGGGGTGGTGTTTCAGGGTTTATGGCAGTGCAGTGATGTTCGGGCAGTGTGGGGAGTCGTGCTGGGGCTAGTGTTTCAGGGTTTAGGGCAGTGCAGTGGTGTTCGGGCAGTTCAGGGTGTCGTGCTGGGGCTTGTGTTTCAGGGTTTAGGGCAGTGAAGTGGTGTTCGGGCAGTGTAGGAGGATGTGCTGGTGCTGGTGTTTCAGGGTTTAGTGCAGAGCAGTGGTGTTCGGGCAGAGTAGGGGGACATGCTGGGGGTCGTGTTTTAGGTTTTAGGGCAGAGCAGTGATGTTCGGGTAGTGTAGGGGTCGTGCTGGGTCTGGTGTTTCAGGGTTTAGGGCAGTGCAGGGGTGTTCGGGCAGTGTGGGGGTCGTGCTGCGGCTGGTGTTTCATTTTTAGGGCAGTGCAGTGGTGTTCGGGCAGTGTAGCGGTTCGTGCTGGGGCTGGTGATCCAGGGTTTAGGGCAGAGCATTGGTGTTCGGGTAGTGTAGGGGGCCGTGCAGGGGGTGGTGTTTCAGGGTTTATGGCAGGGTAGTGGTGTTCGGGCAGTATAGGGGGTGGTGCAGGGGGTGGTGTTTCAATGTTTAGGGCCGTGCAGTGGTGTTCGGGCAGTGTTGGGGGTCTTGCTGGGGGTGGTGTTTCAAGTTTTAGGGCAGTGGTGTTCGGGCAGTGTAGGGGGTCTTGCTGGTGTTTCAGGGTTTAGGGCAGTGCACTGGTTTTCGGGCAATGTAGGGGGTCGTGATGTGGCAGGTGTTTCAGGGTTTAGGGCAGTGCAGTGGTGTTCGGGCAGTGTAGGGGGTCTTGCTGGCGCTGGTGTTTCAGGGATTAGAGCAGTGCAGTGGTGGTCGGCCAGTGTGTGGGGTCTTGCTGGGGCTGGTGTTTCAGGGTTTAGGGCAGCGCAGTGGTGTTCGGGTAGTGTAGGGCGTCGTGCTGGGGCTGGTGTTTCAGGGTTTAGGGCAGTGCAGAGGTATTCTGGCAGTGTGGGGGTTTGTGCTGGGGTGGTGTTTCAGGGTTTAGGGCAGTGCAATCATGTTCGGGCAGTGTGGGGGGTCGTGCGGGGCTGGTGTTTCAGGGTTTAGGGCAGTACAGTGGTGTTCGGGCAGTGTAGGGGGTCGTGCTTGGGCTGGTGTTTCAGAGATGGCAGCAGTGCAGTGGTGTTCGGCCAGTGTGTGGGGTCTTGCTGGGGCTTGTGTTTCAGGGTTTAGGGCAGTGAAGTGGTGTTCGGGCAGTGTAGGGGGATGTGCTGGTGCTGGTGTTTCAGGGTTTAGTGCAGAGCAGTGGTGTTCGGGCAGAGTAGGGGGACATGCTGGGGGTCGTGTTTTAGGTTTTAGGGCAGAGCAGTGATGTTCGGGTAGTGTAGGGGTCGTGCTGGGTCTGGTGTTTCAGGGTTTAGGGCAGTGCAGGGGTGTTCGGGCAGTGTGGGGGTCGTGCTGCGGCTGGTGTTTCATTTTTAGGGCAGTGCAGTGGTGTTCGGGCAGTGTAGCGGTTCGTGCTGGGGCTGGTGATCCAGGGTTTAGGGCAGAGCATTGGTGTTCGGGTAGTGTAGGGGGCCGTGCAGGGGGTGGTGTTTCAGGGTTTATGGCAGGGTAGTGGTGTTCGGGCAGTATAGGGGGTGGTGCAGGGGGTGGTGTTTCAATGTTTAGGGCCGTGCAGTGGTGTTCGGGCAGTGTTGGGGGTCTTGCTGGGGGTGGTGTTTCAAGTTTTAGGGCAGTGGTGTTCGGGCAGTGTAGGGGGTCTTGCTGGTGTTTCAGGGTTTAGGGCAGTGCAGTGGTTTTCGGGCAATGTAGGGGGTCGTGATGTGGCAGGTGTTTCAGGGTTTAGGGCAGTGCAGTGGTGTTCGGGCAGTGTAGGGGGTCTTGCTGGCGCTGGTGTTTCAGGGATTAGAGCAGTGCAGTGGTGGTCGGCCAGTGTGTGGTGTCTTGCTGGGGCTGGTGTTTCAGGGTTTAGGGCAGCGCAGTGGTGTTCGGGTAGTGTAGGGCGTCTTGCTGGGGCTGGTGTTTCAGGGTTTAGGGCAGTGCAGTGGTGTTCGGGCAGTGTAGGGGGTCATGCTGGGGTGGTGTTTCAAGGTTTAGGGCAGTGGTGTTTGGGCAGTGTGTGGGTCATGCTGGGGTAGTGATTCAGGGTGTAAGGCAGAGCAGTGGTGTTCAGGCAGTGTAGAGGGTCTTGCTGGGGGTGATGTTGCAGGGTTTACGGCAGTGCAGTGATGTTCTGACAGTGTGGGGGTCGTGCTGGGGCTGGTGTTTCAGGGTTTAGGGCAGTGCAGTGGTGTTCGGGCAGTGTAGGGCACCGTGCTGGGGCGTGTGTTTCAGGTTTTAGGGCACTGCAATGGTGTTCGGGCAGTGTAGGTGGTCGTGCTGGAGCTGGTGTTTCAGTGTTTAGGACAGTGCGGTTTTGTTCGGGCAGTGTTGGGGGTCGTGCTTGGGCTGGTGTTTCAGGGTTTAGGGCAATGCAGTGGTGTTCGGGCAGTGTAGGGAGTCGTGCTGGGAATGGTGTTTCAGGCTTTTGGGCAGTGCAGTGGTGTTCGGGCAGTGTCGGTGTCTTGCTGGGAGTGGTGTTTCAGGGATTAGGGTAGTGCAGTGGTGTTCGGGCAGTGTGGGAGGTCGTGCTGGGGTGGTGTTTTAGGGTTAGGGCAGTGCAGTGGTGTTTGGGCAGTGTAGGGGGTTGTGCTGGGGGTGGTGTTTCAGGGTTTAGGGCAGTGCAGTGGTGTTCGGGAAGTGTAGGGGGTCGTGCTGGTGTTGGTGTTTCATGGTTTAGGGCAGTGTAGTGGTGTTCGGGAAGTTTAGGGGTCTTGCTGGGGGTGGTGAAACAGGGTTTAGGGCAGTGCAGTGGTGTTCGGGGAGTGTAGGGGGTCATGCTGGGGCTGGTGTTTCAGGCTTTTGGGCAGTGCAGTGGTGTTCGGGCTGTGTCAGTGTCTTGCTGGGAGTGGTGTTTCAGGGATTAGGGTAGTGCAGTGGTGTTCGGGCAGTGTGGGAGGTCGTGCTGGGGTGGTGTTTTAGGGTTAGGGCAGTGCAGTGGTGTTTGGGCAGTGTAGGGGGTTGTGCTGGGGTGGTGTTTCAGGGTTTAGGGCAGTGCAGTGGTGTTCGGGAAGTGTAGGGGGTCATGCTGGTGTTGGTGTTTCATGGTTTAGGGCAGTGTAGTGGTGTTCGGGAAGTTTAGGGGTCTTGCTGGGGGTGGTGAAACAGGGTTTAGGGCAGTGCAGTGGTGTTCGGGAGTGTAGGGGGTCATGCTGGGGCTGGTGTTTTAGGGTTTAGGGCAGCGTAGTAGTGTTTGGGCAGTGTAGGGGTCTTGCTGGGGGTGGTGTTTTAGGGTTTAGGGCAGTGCAGTGGTGTTCGGGCAGTGTTGTGGTTCTTGCTAGGGTGGTGTTTCAAGGTTTAGGGCAGTGGTGTTCGGGCAGTGTAAGGGGTCTTGCTGGGGATGGTGTTTCAGGGATTAGGGGAGTGCAGTGGTGTTCGGGCAGTGTGGGAGGTCATGCTGAGGTGGTGTTTTAGGGTTAGGGCAGTGCAGTGGTGTTTGGGCAGTGTAGGGGGTTGTGCTGGGGGTGGTGTTTCAGGGTTTAGGGCAGTGCAGTGGTGTTCGGGAAGTGTAGGGGGTCATGCTGGTGTTGGTGTTTCATGGTTTAGGGCAGTGTAGTGGTGTTCGGGAAGTTTAGGGGTCTTGCTGGGGGTGGTGAAACAGGGTTTAGGGCAGTGCAGTGGTGTTCGGGGAGTGTAGGGGGTCATGCTGGGGCTGGTGTTTCAGGGTTTAGGGCAGCGTAGTAGTGTTTGGGCAGTGTAGGGGTCTTGCTGGGGGTGGTGTTTTAGGGTTTAGGGCAGTGCAGTGGTGTTCGGGCAGTGTGGGAGGTCGTGCTGGGGTGGTGTTTTAGGGTTAGGGCAGTGCAGTGGTGTTTGGGCAGTGTAGGGGGTTGTGCTGGGGTGGTGTTTCAGGGTTTTAGGGCAGTGAAGTGGTGTTCGGGCAGTGTAGGGGGACGTGCTGGTGCTGGTGTTTCAGGGTTTAGTGCAGAGCAGTGGTGTTCGGGCAGAGTAGGGGGACATGCTGGGGGTCGTGTTTTAGGTTTTAGGGCAGAGCAGTGATGTTCGGGTAGTGTAGGGGTCGTGCTGGGTCTGGTGTTTCAGGGTTTAGGGCAGTGCAGGGGTGTTCGGGCAATGTGGGGGTCGTGCTGCGGCTGGTGTTTCATTTTTAGGGCAGTGCAGTGGTGTTCGGGCAGTGTAGCGGTTCGTGCTGGGGCTGGTGATCCAGGGTTTATGGCAGAGCATTGGTGTTCGGGTAGTGTAGGGGGCCGTGCAGGGGGTGGTGTTTCAATGTTTAGGGCCGTGCAGTGGTGTTCGGGCAGTGTTGGGGGTCTTGCTGGGGGTGGTGTTTCAAGTTTTAGGGCAGTGGTGTTCGGGCAGTGTAGGGGGTCTTGCTGGTGTTTCAGGGTTTAGGGCAGTGCAGTGGTTTTCGGGCAATGTAGGGGGTCGTGATGTGGCAGATGTTTCAGGGTTTAGGGCAGTGCAGTGGTGTTCGGGCAGTGTAGGGGGTCTTGCTGGCGCTGGTGTTTCAGGGATTAGAGCAGTGCAGTGGTGGTCGGCCAGTGTGTGGGGTCTTGCTGGGGCTGGTGTTTCAGGGTTTAGGGCAGCGCAGTGGTGTTCGGGTAGTGTAGGGCGTCGTGCTGGGGCTGGTGTTTCAGGGTTTAGGGCAGTGCAGTGGTGTTCGGGCAGTGTAGGGGGTCATGCTGGGGTGGTGTTTCAAGGTTTAGGGCAGTGGTGTTTGGGCAGTGTGTGGGTCATGCTGGGGTAGTGATTCAGGGTGTAAGGCAGAGCAGTGGTGTTCAGGCAGTGTAGAGGGTCTTGCTGGGGGTGATGTTGCAGGGTTTACGGCAGTGCAGTGATGTTCTGACAGTGTGGGGGTCGTGCTGGGGCTGGTGTTTCAGGGTTTAGGGCAGTGCAGTGGTGTTCGGGCAGTGTAGGGCGCCGTGCTGGGGCGTGTGTTTCAGGTTTTAGGGCACTGCAATGGTGTTCGGGCAGTGTAGGTGGTCATGCTGGAGCTGGTGTTTCAGTGTTTAGGACAGTGCGGTTTTGTTCGGGCAGTGTTGGGGGTCGTGCTTGGGCTGGTGTTTCAGGGTTTAGGGCAATGCAGTGGTGTTCGGGCAGTGTAGGGAGTCGTGCTGGGAATGGTGTTTCAGGCTTTTGGGCAGTGCAGTGGTGTTCGGGCAGTGTCGGTGTCTTGCTGGGAGTGGTGTTTCAGGGATTAGGGTAGTGCAGTGGTGTTCGGGCAGTGTGGGAGGTCGTGCTGGGGTGGTGTTTTAGGGTTAGGGCAGTGCAGTGGTGTTTGGGCAGTGTAGGGGGTTGTGCTGGGGGTGGTGTTTCAGGGTTTAGGGCAGTGCAGTGGTGTTCGGGAAGTGTAGGGGGTCATGCTGGTGTTGGTGTTTCATGGTTTAGGGCAGTGTAGTGGTGTTCGGGAAGTTTAGGGGTCTTGCTGGGGGTGGTGAAACAGGGTTTAGGGCAGTGCAGTGGTGTTCGGGAGTGTAGGGGGTCATGCTGGGGCTGGTGTTTTAGGGTTTAGGGCAGCGTAGTAGTGTTTGGGCAGTGTAGGGGTCTTGCTGGGGGTGGTGTTTTAGGGTTTAGGGCAGTGCAGTGGTGTTCGGGCAGTGTTGTGGTTCTTGCTAGGGTGGTGTTTCAAGGTTTAGGGCAGTGGTGTTCGGGCAGTGTAAGGGGTCTTGCTGGGGATGGTGTTTCAGGGATTAGGGGAGTGCAGTGGTGTTCGGGCAGTGTGGGAGGTCGTGCTGGGGTGGTGTTTTAGGGTTAGGGCAGTGCAGTGGTGTTTGGGAAGTGTAGGGGGTCATGCTGGTGTTGGTGTTTCATGGTTTAGGGCAGTGTAGTGGTGTTCGGGAAGTTTAGGGGTCTTGCTGGGGGTGGTGAAACAGGGTTTAGGGCAGTGCAGTGGTGTTCGGGGAGTGTAGGGGGTCATGCTGGGGCTGGTGTTTCAGGGTTTAGGGCAGCGTAGTAGTGTTTGGGCAGTGTAGGGGTCTTGCTGGGGGTGGTGTTTTAGGGTTTAGGGCAGTGCAGTGGTGTTCGGGCAGTGTGGGAGGTCGTGCTGGGGTGGTGTTTTAGGGTTAGGGCAGTGCAGTGGTGTTTGGGCAGTGTAGGGGGTTGTGCTGGGGTGGTGTTTCAGGGTTTAGGGCAGTGCAGTGGTGTTCGGGAAGTGTAGGGGGTCGTGCTGGTGTTGGTGTTTCATGGTTTAGGGCAGTGTAGTGGTGTTCGGGAAGTTTAGGGGTCTTGCTGGGGGTGATGAAACAGGGTTTAGGGCAGTGCAGTGGTGTTCGGGGAGTGTAGGGGGTCATGCTGGGGCTGGTGTTTCAGGGTTTAGGGCAGCGTAGTAGTGTTTGGGCAGTGTAGGGGTCTTGCTGGGGGTGGTGTTTTAGGGTTTAGGGCAGTGCAGTGGTGTTCGGGCAGTGTTGTGGTTCTTGCTAGGGTGGTGTTTCAAGGTTTAGGGCAGTGGTGTTCGGGCAGTGTAAGGGGTCTTGCTGGGGATGGTGTTTCAGGGATTAGGGGAGTGCAGTGGTGTTCGGGCAGTGTGGGGTTCATGCTGGGGGTGGTGTTTCAGGGAGTAAGGCAGAGCAGTGGTGTTCGGGCAGAGTAGAGCATCTGCTGGGGGTGCTGTTTCAGGGTTTACGGCAGTGCAGTGATGTTCGGGCAGTGTGGGGAGTCGTGCTGGGGCTGGTGTTTCAGGGTTTAGGGCAGTGCAGTGGTGTTTGGGCAGTTTAGGGTGTCGTGCTGGGGCTTGTGTTTCAGGGTTTAGGGCAGTGAAGTGGTGTTCGGGCAGTGTAGGGGGACGTGCTGGTGCTGGTGTTTCAGGGTTTAGTGCAGAGCAGTGGTGTTCGGGCAGAGTAGGGGGACATGCTGGGGGTCGTGTTTTAGGTTTTAGGGCAGAGCAGTGATGTTCGTGTAGTGTAGGAGGTCGTGCTGGGTCTGGTGTTTCAGGGTTTAGGGCAGTGCAGGGGTGTTCGGGCAGTGTGGGGGGTGGTGCTGCGGCTGGTGTTTCATTTTTAGGGCAGTGCAGTGGTGTTCGGGCAGTGTAGCGGTTCGTGCTGGGGCTGGTGATCCAGGGTTTAGGGCAGAGCATTGGTGTTCGGGTAGTGTAGGGGGCCATGCAGGGGGTGGTGTTTCAGGGTTTATGGCAGGGTAGTGGTGTTCGGGCAGTATAGGGGGTGGTGTAGGGGGTGGTGTTTCAATATTTAGGGCCGTGCAGTGGTGTTCGGGCAGTGTTGGGGGTCTTGCTGGTGGTGGTGTTTCAAGTTTTAGGGCAGTGGTGTTCGGGCAGTGTAGGGGGTCTTGCTGGCGCTGGTGTTTCAGGGATTAGAGCAGTGCAGTGGTGGTCGGCCAGTGTGTGGGGTCTTGCTGGGGCTGGTGTTTCAGGGTTTAGGGCAGTGCAGTGGTGTTCGGGTAGTGTAGGGCGTCGTGCTGGGGCTGGTGTTTCAGGGTTTAGGGCAGTGCAGTTATGTGTGGGCAGTGTAGGGGGACGTGCTGGCGGTGGTTTTTCAGGGTATATGGCAGAGCAGTGGTGTTCGGGCAGTGTAGGGGGTCGAGCTTTAGCTGGTGTTTCAGGGTTTTGGCCAGTGCAGTAGTGTTCGGGCAGTGTAGGGGGTCGTGCTGGGGCTGGTGTTTCAGGGTTTAGAGCTGTGCAGTGGTGTTCGGGCAGTGTAGGGAGCCATGCTGGGGCTGTTGTTTCAGGGTCTAGGGCAGAGCAGTGGTGTTTGGTCAGTGTAGGGGGTTGTGCTGGGGCTGGTGTTTCAGGGTTTAGAACAGAGCATTGGTGTTCGGACAGTGTAGGGGGTCGTGCTGAGGTGGTGTTTCAGGGTTTAGGGCAGTGCAGTGGTGTTTGGGCAGTGTAGGGGGTTGTGCAGGGGGTGGTGTTTCAGGGTTTAGGGCAGGGAAGTGGTGTTCAGGCAGTGTAGGGGGTCGTGCAGTTGGTGGTGTTTCAGGGATTATGGCAATGAAGTGGTGTTCGGGCAGTGTTGTGGGTCTTGCTGGGGGAGGTGTTGCAGGGTTTATGGCAGTGCAGTTGTGTTCGGGCAGTGTGGGGGGTCGTGCTGGGGCTGGTGTTTCAGGGTTTAGGGCAGTGCAGTGGTTTTCGGGCAATGTAGGGGGTCGTGCTGGGGCAGGTATTTCAGGGTTTAGGGCAGTGCAGTGGTGTTCGGGAAGTGTAGGGGGTCTTGCTGGGGCTGGTGTTTCAGGGATTAGAGCAGTGCAGTGGTGGTCGGACAGTGTGTGGGGTCTTGCTGGGGCTGGTGTTTCAGGGTTTAGGGCAGTGCAGTGGTGTTCGGGTAGTGTAGGGCGTCGTGCTGGGGCTGGTGTTTCAGGGATTAGGGCATTGCATTTGTGTTTGGGCAGTGTAGGGGGACGTGCTGGCGGTGGTCTTTCAGGGTATATGACAGAGCAGTGGTGTTCGGGCAGTGTAGGGGGTCGTGCTGGGGCTGGTGTTTCAGGGTTTCGGCCAGTGCAGTGGTGTTCGGGCAGTGTAGGGGGTCGTGCTGGGGCTGGTGTTTCAGGGTTTAGAGCTGTGCAGTGGGGTTCGGGCAGTGTAGGGAGCCATGCTGGGGCTGTTGTTTCAGGGTTTAGGGCAGAGCAGTGGTGTTAGGTCAGTGTAGGGGGTTGTGCTGGGGCTGGTGTTTCAGGGTTTAGAACAGAGCATTGGTGTTCGGACAGTGTAGGGGGTCGTGCTGGGGTTGTGTTTCAGGGTTTAGGGCAGTGCAGTGGTGTTCGGGCAGTGTAGGGGGTTGTGCAGGGGGTGGTGTTTCAGGGTTTAGGGCAGGGAAGTGGTGGTCGGGCAGTGTAGGGGGTCGTGCAGTTGGTGGTGTTTCAGGGATTATGGCAATGAAGTGGTGTTCGGGCAGTGTTGTGGGTCTTGCTGGGGGTGGTGTTTCAGGGTTTAGGGCAGTGCAGTGGTGTTCGGGCAGTGTAGGGGTCTTGCTGGGGGTGGTGTTTCAGGGTTTGGGGCAGTGCAGTGGTGTTTGGGTAGAGTAGGGGGTTGTGCTGGGGCTGGTGTTTCAGGGTTTAGGGCAGTGTAGTAGTGTTTGGGCAGTGTAGGGAGTTACGCTGGGGCTGGTGTTTTAGGGTTTAGGGCAGAGTATTGGTGTCCGGGCAGTGTCGGGGGTCGTGCTGGGGCTGGTGATCCAGGATTTAGGGCAGAGCTTTGGTGTTCGGGCAGTGTAGGGGGCCGTGCAGGGGGTGGTGTTTCAGGGTTTATGGCAGGGCAGTGGTGTTCGGGCAGTATAGGGGGTGGTGCAGGGGGTGGTGTTTCAATGTGTAGGGCAGTGCAGTGGTGTTCGGGCAGTGTTGGGGGTCTTGCTGAGGGTGGTGTTTCAAGTTTTAGGACAGTGGTGTTCGGGCAGTGTAGGAGGTCTTGCTGGGTATGGTGGTTCAGGGTTTAGGGGAGTGCAGTGGTGTTCGAGCAGTGTGGGGGTCATGCTGTGGGTGGTGTTTCAGGGTGTAAGGCAGAGCAATGGAGTTCGGGCAGTGTAGAGGGTTTTGCTGGGGAGGTGTTGCAGGGTTTAGGACAGTGCAGTTGTGTTCGGGCAGTGTGGGGGGACGTGCTGGGGCTGGTGTTTCAGGGTTTAGGGCAGTGCAGTGGTTTTCGGGCAATGTAGGGGGTCGTGCTGGGGCTGGTGTTTCAGGGTTTCGGCCAGTGCAGTGGTGTTCGGGCAGTGTAGGGGGTTGTGCTGGGGCTGGTGTTTCAGGGTTTAGGGCAGTACAGTGGTGTTCGGGCAGTGTAGGGGGTCGTGCTGGGGCTGGTGTTTCAGAGATTAGAGCAGTGCAGTGGGGTTCGGCCAGTGTGTGGGGTCTTGCTGGGGCTGGTGTTTCAGGGTTTAGGGCAGTGCAGTGGTGTTCGGCCAGTGTAGGGCGTCGTGCTGGGGCTGGTGTTTCAGGGTTTAGGGCATTGCAGTGGTGTTCGAGTAGTGTAGGGGGACATGCTGGCGGTGGTTTTTCAGGGTATAGGGCAGAGCAGTGGTGTTCGGGCAGTGTAGGGGATCGTGCTGGGGCTGGTGTTTCAGGGTTTCGCCCAGTGCAGTGGTGTTCGGGCCGTGTAGGGGCTCATGCTGGGGCTGGTGTTTCACGGCTTAGGGCAGTGCAGTGGTGTTCTGGCAGTGTAGAGGCTCATGCTGGGGCTGCTATTTCACGGCTTAGGGCAGTGCAGTGGTGTTCGGGCAGTGTAGGGAGTCATGCTGGGGCTGGTGTTTCAGGGTTTACGGCAGAGCAGTGGTGTTCGGGCAGTGTAGGGGGTTGTGCTGGGGCTGGTGTTTCAGGGTTTAGGGCAGAGCATTGGTGTTCGGGCAGTGTAGGGGGTCGTGCTGGGGTGGTGTTTCAGGGTTTACGGCAGAGCAGTGGTGTTCGGGCAGTGTAGGGGGTTGTGCTGGGGCTGGTGTTTCAGGGTTTAGGGCAGAGCATTGGTGTTCGGGCAGTGTAGGGGATCGTGCTGGGGCTGGTGTTTCAGGGTTTAGGGCAGTGCAGTGGTGTTTGGGTAGAGTAGGGGTCGTGCTGGGGTTGGTGTTTCAGGGTTTAGGGCAGTGCAGTGGTGTTCGGGGAGTGTAGGGGGTCGTGCTGGGGCTGGTGATTCAGGGTTTAGGGCAGTGTAGTAGTGTTTGGGCAGTGTAGGGAGTTGCGCAGGGGCTGGTGTTTTAGGGTTTAGGGCAGAGTATTGGTGTCCGGGCAGTGTCGGAGGTCGTGCTGGGGCTGGTGTTTCAGGGTTTAGGGCAGAGCAGTGGTGTTCCGGCAGTGTTGTGGTTCTTGCTAGGGTGGTGTTTCAAGGTTTAGGGCAGTGGTGTTCGGGCAGTGTAGGGGGTCTTGCTGGCGATTGTGTTTCAGGGTTTAGGGGAGTGCAGTGGCGTTTGGGCAGTGTGGGGGTCATGCTGGGGGTGGCGTTTCAGGGTGCAAGGCAGAGCAGTGGTGTTCGGGCAGTGTAGAGAGTCTTGCTGGGGCTGGTGTTTCAGGGTTTACGGCAGTGCAGTGGTGTTCGGGCAGTGTGGGGAGTTGTGCTGGGGCTGGTGTTTCAGGGTTTAGGGCAGTGCAGTGGTATTCGGGCAGTTTAGGGTGTCGTGCTGGGGCTGGTGTTTCAGGGTTTAAGGCAGTGAAATGGTGTTCGGGCAGTGTAGGGGGACGTGCTGGTGCTGGTGTTTCAGGGTTAAGTGCAGAGCAGTGGTGTTCAGGAAGAGTAGGGGGACATGCTGGGGGTGCTGTTTTAGGTTTTAGGGCAGAGCAGTGATGTTCGGGTAGTGTAGGGGTTCGTGCTGGGCTGGTGATCCAGGGTTTAGGGCAGAGCATTGGTGTTCGGGCAGTGTAGGGGGCCGTGCAGGGTTGGTGTTTCAGGGTTCATGCCAGGCTAGTGGTGTTCGGGCAGTATAGGGGGTGGTGCAGGGGGTGGTGTTTCAATGTTTAGGGCAGTGCAGTGGTGTTCGGGCAGTGTTGGGGGTCTTGCAGGGGGTGGTGTTTCAGGTGGAGAAGTGTGGCTCAATGGTTAGAGCGGCAGATCTCGATGCAGAGCACTGGTCCGGGACCAGGGTTCGATTCCTGCCGCGGCAGGGTCTCGGGCTATAAATTCCTCGGACCAGATATTCTCGCCTCAGTACCTATTCTAATCATGGGTCTCACGCTGCAACTCTGGGCAATAGCTTGCTTAATCTCCACAACGGCCCCAACAGCGCTGGGATGCCTGGCTTCACCATGGGGGTGCCCAGGAGTGGACACTTCACACGGAAAGCCAGGAAGGGATCCTTCAGCGGTATGAGTACAGCGCTGAGATACCACCAGGGGTGATTTGGAGCTATATAAGTACATATTCATTTAGGGGAGTGCAGTGGTGTTCGGGCAGTGTGGGGGTCATGCTGTGGGTGGTGTTTCAGGGTGTAAGGCAGAGCAGTGGTGTTTGGGGAGTGTAAAGGGTCTTGCTGGGGGAGGTGTTGCAGGGTTTAGGGCAGTGCAGTTGTGTTCGGGCAGTGTGGGGGGTCATGCGGGGGCTGGTGTTTCAGGGTTTAGGGCAGTGCAGTGGTTTTCAGGCAATGTAGGGGGTCGTGCTGGGGCTCGTGTTTAAGGGTTTTGGCCCGTGCAGTGGTGTTCGGGCAGTGTAGGGGGCATGCTGGGGCTGGTGTTTCAGGGATTAGAGCAGTGCAGTGCTGGTCGGCCAGTGTGTGGGGTCTTGCTAGGGCTGGTGTTTCAGGGTTTAGGGCAGTGCAGTGGTGTTCGGGCAGTGTAGGGCGTCGTGCTGGGGCTGGTGTTTCAGGGTTTAGGGCAGTGCAGTGGTGTTCGGGCAGTGTAGGGGGACGTGCTGGCGGTGGTTTTTCAGGGTATAGGGCAGAGCAGTGGTGTTCGGGCAGTGTAGGGGGTCTTGCTGGGGCTGGTGTTTCAGGGTTTCGGCCAGTGCAGTGGTGTTCGGGCAGTGTAGGGGCTCATGCTGGGGCTGATGTTTCACGGCTTAGGGCAGTGCAGTGGTGTTCGGGCAGTGGAGGGGGTCGTGCTGGGGCTGGTGTTTCAGGGTGTATGGCAGAGCATTGGTGTTCGGGCAGTGTAGGGGTCGTGCTGATGTTTCAGGGATTAGGAGAGAGCAGTGGTGTTCTGGCAGTGTAGGGGGTAGTGCAGGGGGTGGTGTTTCAGGGTTTAGGGCAGGGCAGTGGTGTTCCGGCAGTGTGGGAGGTCGTGCTGGGGCGTGGTGTTTCAGGGTTTAGGGCAGTGCTGAGGTGTTCTGGCAGTTTGGGGGTTTGTGCTGGGGTGGTGTTTCAGGGTTTAGGGCAGTGCAGTCGTGTTCGGGCAGTGTGGGGGGTCGTGCGGGGCTGGTGTTTCAGGGTTTAGGGCAGTACAGTGGCGTTTGGGCAGTGTAGGGGGTCGTGCTCGGGCTGGTGTTTCAGAGATTACAGCAGTGCAGTGGTGTTCGGCCAGTGTGTGGTGTCTTGCTGGGGCTGGTGTTTCAGGGTTTCGGCCAGTGCAGTGGTGTTCGGGCAGTGTAGGGGCTCATGCTGGGGCTGGTGTTTCACGGCTTAGGGCAGTGCAGTGGTGTTCGGGCAGTGTAGGGGGTTTTTCTGGGGGTGGTTTTTCAGGGTTTAGGGCAGTGCAGAGGTGTTCTGGCAGTTGGGGGGTTGTGCTGGGGCTGGTGTTTCATGGTTTCGGCCAGTGCAGTGGTGTTCGGGCAGTGTAGGGGCTCATGCTGGGGCTGATGTTTCACGGCTTAGGGCAGTGCAGTGGTGTTCGGGCAGTGGAGGGGGTCGTGCTGGGGCTGGTGTTTCAGGGTGTATGGCAGAGCATTGGTGTTCGGGCAGTGTAGGGGTCGTGCTGATGTTTCAGGGATTAGGAGAGAGCAGTGGTGTTCTGGCAGTGTAGGGGGTAGTGCAGGGGGTGGTGTTTCAGGGTTTAGGGCAGGGCAGTGGTGTTCCGGCAGTGTGGGAGGTCGTGCTGGGGGGTGGTGTTTCAGGGTTTAGGGCAGTGCTGAGGTGTTCTGGCAGTTTGGGGGTTTGTGCTGGGGTGGTGTTTCAGGGTTTAGGGCAGTGCAGTCGTGTTCGGGCAGTGTGGGGGGTCATGCGGGGCTGGTGTTTCAGGGTTTAGGGCAGTACAGTGGCGTTTGGGCAGTGTAGGGGGTCGTGCTCGGGCTGGTGTTTCAGAGATTACAGCAGTGCAGTGGTGTTCGGCCAGTGTGTGGGGTCTTGCTGGGGCTGGTGTTTCAGGGTTTTGGCCAGTGCAGTGGTGTCGGGCAGTGTAGGGGCTCATGCTGGGGCTGGTGTTTCACGGCTTAGGGCAGTGCAGTGGTGTTCGGGCAGTGTAGGGGGTTTTTCTGGGGGTGGTGTTTCAGGGTTTAGGGCAGTGCAGAGGTGTTCTGGCAGTTGGGGGTTTGTGCTGGGGTGGTGTTTCAGGGTTTAGGGCAGTGCAGTCGTGTTCGGGCAGTGTGGGGGGTCGTGCAGGGTTGGTGTTTCAGGGTTTAGGGCAGTACAGTGGTGTTCGGGCAGTGTAGGGGGTCGTGCTCGGGCTGGTGTTTCAGAGATTGCAGCAGTGCAGTGGTGTTCGGCCAGTGTGTGGGGTCTTGCTGGGGCTGGTGTTTCAGGGTCTAGGGCAGTGCAGTGGTGTTCTGGCAGTTGGGGGGTTGTGCTGGGGCTGGTGTTTCATGGTTTCGGCCAGTGCAGTGGTGTTCGGGCAGTGTAGGGGCTCATGCTGGGGCTGATGTTTCACGGCTTAGGGCAGTGCAGTGGTGTTCGGGCAGTGGAGGGGGTCGTGCTGGGGCTGGTGTTTCAGGGTGTATGGCAGAGCATTGGTGTTCGGGCAGTGTAGGGGTCGTGCTGATGTTTCAGGGATTAGGAGAGAGCAGTGGTGTTCTGGCAGTGTAGGGGGTAGTGCAGGGGGTGGTGTTTCAGGGTTTAGGGCAGGGCAGTGGTGTTCCGGCAGTGTGGGAGGTCGTGCTGGGGGGTGGTGTTTCAGGGTTTAGGGCAGTGCTGAGGTGTTCTGGCAGTTTGGGGGTTTGTGCTGGGGTGGTGTTTCAGGGTTTAGGGCAGTGCAGTCGTGTTCGGGCAGTGTGGGGGGGTCATGCGGGGCTGGTGTTTCAGGGTTTAGGGCAGTACAGTGGCGTTTGGGCAGTGTAGGGGGTCGTGCTCGGGCTGGTGTTTCAGAGATTACAGCAGTGCAGTGGTGTTCGGCCAGTGTGTGGGGTCTTGCTGGGGCTGGTGTTTCAGGGTTTCAGCCAGTGCAGTGGTGTTCGGGCAGTGTAGGGGCTCATGCTGGGGCTGGTGTTTCACGGCTTAGGGCAGTGCAGTGGTGTTCGGGCAGTGTAGGGGGTTTTTCTGGGGGTGGTGTTTCAGGGTTTAGGGCAGTGCAGAGGTGTTCTGGCAGTTGGGGGTTTGTGCTGGGGTGGTGTTTCAGGGTTTAGGGCAGTGCAGTCGTGTTCGGGCAGTGTGGGGGGTCGTGCGGGGTTGGTGTTTCAGGGTTTAGGGCAGTACAGTGGTGTTCAGGGAGTGTAGGGGGTCGTGCTCGGGCTGGTGTTTCAGAGATTGCAGCAGTGCAGTGGTGTTCGGCCAGTGTGTGGGGTCTTGCTGGGGCTGGTGTTTCAGGGTCTAGGGCAGTGCAGTGGTGTTCGAGCAGTGTAGGGCGTCGTGCTGGGGCTGGTGTTTCAGGGTTTAGGGCAGTGCAGTGGTGTTCGGGCAGTGTAGGGGGTCGTGCAGGGGGTGGTGTTTCAGTGTTTAGGGCAGGGCAGTGGTGTTCAGGAAGTGTAGAGGGTCATGCAGGGGGTGGTGTTTCAGGGTTCAGGCCAGTGTATCGGTGTTTGGGCAGTGTTGGGGGTCTTGCTCGGGGTGGTGTATCAGGGTTTAGGACAGTGGTGTTCAGGCAGTGTTAGGGGTCTTGCTAGTGGTGGTATTTCAGGGTTTAGGGGAGTGCAGTGGTGTTCGGGCTGTGTGGGGGGTTATGCTGGGGGTGGTGTTTCAGGGTTTGGGGCAGTGCAGTGGTGTTCGGGCAGTGTGGGGGATCCTGCTGGGGTTTCAGGGTTGTGGCAGTGCAGTGGTTTTCGGGCAGTGTGGGGGCTCATGCTGGGGCAGGTGTTTCAGGGTTTAGGGCAGTGCAGAGGTGTTCGGGCGGTATAGGGGGTCATGCTGGGGCTGGTGTTTTTGAGGGTTTAGAGCAGTGCAGTGGTGTTCAGGCAGTGTGGGGATTCTTCTGAGGCTGATGTTTCAGGGTTTAGGGCAGTGCAGTGGTGTTCGGGCAGTGGAGGGGGTCGTGATGGGGCTGGTGTTTCAGGGTGTATGGCAGAGCAGTGGTGTTCGGGCAGTGTAGGGGTCGTGCTGATGTTTCAGGGATTAGGAGAGAGCAGTGGTGTTCTGGCAGTGTAGGGGGTAGTGCAGGGGGTGGTGTTTCAGGGTTTAGGGCAGGGCAGTGGTGTTCCGGCAGTGTGGGGGTTTGTGCTGGGGTGGTGTTTCAGGGTTTAGGGCAGTGCAGTTGTGTTCCGGCAGTGTGGGGGGCATGCTGGGGGAGGAGTTTCAGCGTTTAGGGCAGTGCAGTGGTGTTCGGGCAGTGTTTGGGGTCATTCTGGTGCTCGTATTTGAAGGTTTAGGGCAGTGCTGTGGTATTCGGGCAGTGTAGAGGTCGTGCTCGGGCTGATGTTTCAGGGTTTAGGGCAGTGCATTAGTGTTCGGGCAGTGTAGGGGCACGTGCTTGCGGTGGTGTTTCATGGTTTAGGGCAGAGCAGTGGTGTTCGAGAAGAGATGGGGGACATGCTGGGTGGTGTTTCAGGGTTTACGGCAGAGCAGTGGTGTGAGAAGTTGGCCTGGTATATGCTGTTCACTAGTTCTAGTGACCACCTTGTACCATGCCAAGCAACCCTTATGGTGTGGTTGTAAGTCAACCTTTTTGGACTAGCTGCCCTAGTGGTAGCGTAGGCTAAGCAGTCTTTGAGGCTAAACTCGTGAAGCGTGTTAAGCAAGCTGTTTTACCAATAGTAACCCCCTTTTATACCAATGAAAGGACACCACACAGATATATATTCAAAATATATATGTATTTATTTCTCAAAGTAACCCCTAGTCTCTTTATGAGCACAGGAGCACAAATCGTCAAACAAGATTATCACAGAATACACAGAAGTTGCACGTTATATGGATAGGCCCTGGTGGCCACTCAAACCATATACTAAAATAGTGGTATAAGTACCACGAACAGAAAAGGGAAAAGGCCTAAGGCCTCTAGAATCGCTGGGCCTACAAGGAGCTAACGTCAGTTAGTGACCAGGAGGTCCACGGGTGGCGTGTGCAGAGCAAATAGTCACACGCGTGCTCCCATAGGTTTCAATGGGTGCGTAAAAAGTACAAAGTTACTGCAAAGGAGATCTTCCGGGTTGACTAGGAACTTAAGATTTGGAACACAGGCACTAGAGATGTATTACTACACATGGGCACCGGAGTACCAGCTTTACCTCACCCACAGGAAGCGGGTGCATAGGCCTCGAAGTGCGTCGGGTTTCTTCTATCTGTTCCGTTGAGCCTGGGACAAAGATGCTGCAGGCGGTCGGTCGGGAAGAGATGCAGTGGATCCAAGAGTGGATCGGAGATGTTGAAGACCTGTAAGCAGAGGGGACAGTGTTCACAGTCACTAGCCAGTGACCAGCGTGGCACCAGGTGGGTACCAGGCGATGTCGGGTGCAAACAGGTGATGAGGGGTAGCTTGTCTCCGCAGCCACGTGGTCCCTGAAGGTCGACGACGTCCAGGAGTCGGCTCACGAGCTGTCCCACGCAGGCTCTCGCTGTCGGCGGTGTCGGCGACTTGATCGAAGCAAACAAGCCTTGGCAAAAGCAATTGTAGGAGGATTCGGAAATCAGCTGTTGGTTCTGACCAGCAAGGTCAGAGGGATTGCTCCTTTGGAGGGGAGCAAGGGCCAGTCTGGAGCAACCAGACCAGCGGTGTTTGTCGTAGATTTCGTCGCCAAGATGGCCACTAGCCAGCGGGCCAGCAACCGGTTAGGCGCGTCGAGTGGCAAAATGCAGAAGGGCCCCACGCAGATCGTGGAGATGCTGGAGGGCTCACCTTTGGTGCAGATGCTGCTCGAGGGTTGGGCTTCTCAGGACCCAAAGCACAACTTGGAGGGAGCCTCGGTTGTTGCACTTGTCAGCTTGTCGTAGTCGTTCCAAGATGGCTGGCTCCACGTGTCTCGGTGCCTCCACGGGTCTCCTCTTTTCAGGGACTGTGGATCGGGCGGTGAGAGGTCTGGAGGTCCAGGTCTTGTCAGTCTCTGGGCTCGGGCTCCGGCGGGAGGCGGCGGCAAAGCAGACGGTGATTCGCTGGATGGTGCTTGCGTTAGCAAGGTGGTCACTCCCTGACCACAGGGGAGATTTTCTTCAGTCTTCTGTGCAGCAGAATGTCGAAGTTCCCGTCTTCTTCTTAGTTTCAAGTTGATTCCAGGATGTCTGAAGTCCTAGGACACAGCTCCTACCTTTATTCGGATTCTAGGGGCCGGACTACCTGCGAGGTCCCTCCCTATGGGTGGGACCAGGAAGGGGGGTGGTTACACCCCCAATCCTTTGTCCAGCTCGCCCCAGGCCCGGGACTGGTGTGCCCCAGGACCGGTTTGAACTGGCATATGCACCGAGGCTCCTTGTGAGCCACAGGCATGTCTGGTTTCTTTCAAGCCCTACCTGACCAATACACAAAATCCTGTCTGGGGTGGTGCACGCACCTCCCCTGGCAGGAAACCCTTTGTCCACACCTCCCAAGCTGGAAGGACTCCCAGCAGCAGGAGGGCAGACTTGTGTCTGTGGTGGCAGCATCCATTTTGTGGAGCTGAGGCTATGTCTGATTTTACCCGGGTTTCAGGTACTGTACATGTCGTGTCCCTCTAGAAGGGTGGAATGCTAACCCCGTCGCCAGAATTGGCGAGGGGTTAGTATTCCAATTCGTATGACACCTTACTCGACATGTTTTGATAAAGCCAAACCAAAGATAGCATTTAACCGCGAGGTTCATAATGCACTTAAGAGTATATGGTATGACGATATCTGGAAACAGTAGAGGGAAGTTGTTCCGACCACTGCAGACAGGCTCAGCTCATGCCAGAGCACCATCTCACATGGAACCAAGCACTCTGCCTTCAGGATTGTTAAGGCCTGCCATAGGAGTGACTTATAGGTTACCAGGTGTCCCATTTAAGGTTAGGTATAGGTATACTACCCCTAAGTAAGAGGTGATTACACCAACTTACCCCAGCTGAGTGATCAGCCAGTTGTGTCAAATCGTTAGGCCAAGCCTGGGGTGGCATAATACATGCTGCAGCCCTTGGCAGGCCTTGGGTACACCAATGCCCTGGGTACCTAGTGTACACTGGTACAGGGGCTGACAGGGTGATCCACTTCCAATCGGTTATGCACCTAGGGTGCATAGTTTTAATTTAGTAGAGAGAACAGCAGGCTGGGGGTCTGATTGGCAGGCCCACAGCCTCAATATGTCAAAAACCAGTGAAGCAAAAAAGCAAAAATTTGGGGTGACCATAGGATAGCAGACCCTACTCTCCTACACAACCCCCCCCCAAACGCTGGGACATTAAACTAGCCTTGACCAGTCTCGTCTTCATGTCCTAAGTGGAAGTACCTGGAGAGACCATCTGCATTCCCATGGTCAGTACCTGGCCGGTGCTCCACTGTAAAGTCCATCCCCTGTAGGGAAATGGACCACCTAAGCAGTTTGGGGTTTTCACCCTTCATCTGATTTAGCCACAAGAGGGGCTTATGGTCGGTCTGAATCTTGAAGTGAGTGCCAAACAAGTATGGCCTCAGCTTCTTCAGGGCCCACACCACAGCAAAGGCCTCCCTCTCAATAGCTGACCAATTCTTCTCTCTGGGGGTCAACCTTCTGCTAATAAAAGCAATGGGTTGGTCTTGACCATCTACATTAAGTTGTGACAGCACAGCTCCCACACCCAACTCAGAAGCATCTGTTTGGACAATAAACTCTTTGGAGTAGTCAGGACTTTTCAGGATAGGTGCAGAGCACATGGCCTCCTTCAGGTCATCAAATGCCTTTTGACAGCTTACTGTCCACTGAACCTTTTTGGGCATCTTCTTGGATGTCAGATCATTAAGAGGAGTCACAATGGACCCATAGTTCTTAACAAACTTCCTGTAATACCCAGTCAAGCCCAAGAAAGCTCGAACTTGAGTCTGGGTGGTTGGAGGGGACCAATCCTTGATGGACTGTATCTTACTCTCCAGTGGTTGAACTTGGCCCCCACCTACAAGGTGGCCCAAATACACAACCTTACTCTGCCCTATCTGGCACTTAGTAGCCTTGATAGTGAGGCCTGCCCTTTGCAGAGCCTCAAGAGCCTTCTTCAGGTGGATCAGGTGATCCTCCCAGGTGGAGCTAAAGACAGCAATGTCATCAAGATATGCTGCGCAAAAGTCATCCAGCCCAGTAAGGACTTGGTTCACCAGCCTTTGGAAGGTGGCAGGTGCATTCTTCAGACCAAAGGGCATCACCACAAACTGGTAGTGCCCACCTGGGGTTGAGAATGCTGTTTTGGCCTTAGACTCCTCAGCTAATCTGATTTGCCAATAGCCAGCTGTTAAGTCAAATGTGCTCAAAAACTTTGCAGAAGCTAGTTTGTCTATGAGCTCATCTGCCCTTGGAATAGGGTGTGCATCTGTCCTGGTGACAGCATTGAGTCCTCTGTAGTCCACACAGAACCTCATCTCTCTCTTGCCATCTTTGGTGTGAGGTTTGGGGACCAGAACCACTGGGCTAGCCCAGGGGCTCTCTGAGGGTTCAATGACACCTAATTCCAGCATTTTATGTACCTCAGCCTTTATACAGTCCCTGACGTGGTCAGGTTGTCTGTAAAGTTTGTTCTTTACAGGCAGACTGTCACCAGTGTCCACAACATGGGTACACCAGTCAGTTTGACTAGGTATCAAGGAAAACATATGTGAAAATGATTGTAGAACCTGTCTACATTCAGTCTGCTGATGGGCAGTGAGGTTGCCTCCAAGGGTCACTCCTTCAACTGAGCCATCTTCAGGGTTCTGAGACAACAGGTCTGGGAGAGGGTCACTCTCTTCCTCCTGTCCCTCATCTGTAGCCATGAGCAAGCCCATGTCTGCCCTGTCAACATATGCTTTAAGCCTGTTAACATGGAGTACCCTGTGGGGACTCCTGGGAGTTCCTAGGTCCACCAAGTAGGTGACCTCTCCCTTCTTTTCCAGGATTGTATGGGGTCCAGACCATTTGTCTTGGAGTGCTGCTGGGGCCACTGGCTCCAACACCCATACCTTCTGTCCTGGCTGATACTCAACCAAGACAGCCTTTTGGTCATGCCAAGCTTTCTGTAAGGCCTGGCTTGCCTCAAGGTTTTTAGATGCCTTCTCCATATACTCAGCCATCCTGGAGCGGAGACCAAGTACATAGTCCACTATGTCTAGCTTAGGCTTTTTGAGAGGTAACTCCCAGCCTTCCTTCACCAAACACAGTGGGCCTCTCACAGGGTGCCCAAACAACAATTCAAAGGGGCTGTAGCCAACTCCTTTTTGTGGGACCTCTCTGTAAGCAAACAGAAGGCAGGGTAGAAGGATATCCCATCTTCGCCTGAGCTTTTCAGGTAATCCTTTGATCATACCCTTTAGGGTCTTGTTGAATCTCTCAACAAGCCCATTGCATTGTGGGTGATAAGGGGTGGTGAACTTGTAGTTGACACCACATTCCTTCCACATAGCTGTCAAGTATCCTGACATAAAGTTGGTACCTCTGTCAGATACTACCTCCTTAGGAAACCCCACTCTGGAGAATACTCCCAGCAGGGCCCTGGCCACAACAGGTGCTGTAGTGGTCCTAAGGGGAATTGCCTCTGGATACCTGGTGGCATGATCCACTACCACCAGTATAAATCTGTGCCCAGATGCAGTGGGAGGATCCATGGGACCCACTATGTCTATTCCCACTCTTTCAAAGGGAACCCCCACCACAGGTAGTGGTATCAGGGGGGCCTTTGTTGTGCCACCTGATTTGCCACTGGCTTGGCAGGTAACACAGGAGCGACAAAACTCCTTTGTATCTTCATTCATATGGGGCCAGTGAAAGTGAGGGACAAGTCTGTCCCAGGTCTTGTTCTGGCCTAGGTGTCCTGCTAAAGGAATATCATGGGCCAAGGTAAGAAGGAAGCCCCTAAATTGCAGAGGTATAACCAACCTCCTGGTTGCACCAGGCTTGGGGTCTCTAGCCTCTGAATAAAGGAGCCCTTCATCCCAATACACTTTATGGGTACCTTGAGCATTCCCAGCAGCCTCAGCAGCAGCCAGCTGTCTGAGGGGTTCAAGAGAGGGACAGGATAACTGAGCCTGCCTCAAGTCAGCCCTTGAAGGTCCCCCTGTCCCCAGAAACTCAACCTGATCAGGTTCAAGCTCTTCAGGGACAGTTCCTTCAGGGTCCTCTAGATCAGCTTCCTGGGAAGGCTGATCATCACTCTGAGGCAGGGGGGAAGGCACAGCCTTGACCCTCCTGTTCTTCTTCTTGGTAGGTGCTTGGTCCATTGTTCCAGGATCCAAGACCTGAGGTTCAGTGAGGCACTTTTTGGCCTGTGACCTGGTCACAGCAAGGACATGTGATGATATACCTAACATCTCTGCATGAGTCCTGTACTCCACTTCTGACCATAGAGAACTCTCTAGGTCATTGCCCAACAAACATTCTACTGGGAGGTCTGCACTAACCACAACCCTTTTGGGGCCAGTTACCCCTCCCCATGAGAAGTTAACAACTGCCACACTATGTGAAGTAGTGGCATTGCTGGCATTGGTCACCAGGTAGTTCTCACCTGGTATGTACTGTCCAGGATCCACAAAGCCTGGTGTCACCATAGTGACACTGGCACATGTGTCCCTGTAGGCTTGAGCCACTTTGTCATTAATTAAAGGAGTCTGTCTGTACTTGCCCAGGTTACTGGGGCTCACAGTCAGGGACAAATCAATGTCCCCATCACAGATCAAGACTGCCTGTGTAAGGGTTCTGTCTAAGTCAGAATCTCCTTCAGTTCCCATAGTGATTCCCACTACACCCTTTGTCTGGGGACCAACACTGCTAACAGTAGTACTGGGAGCAGGTGCCTTAGGGGCAACAGTGTTGGGGGCTCCACCCTTTTTGCAATCACTAGTCCAGTGAGTTGTATTTTTACAATGATTGCACCAGGGTTTCTTTTGACCTTCTTTCTTCTTTTTGGACTGTTGGGACCCACCCTCCTTAGTAGTAGTTTGGGGCCCTGTTGAAGACTTCTGGTCTTTAGGTTTCTGATCTCCACCCTTTTGGTCTGTTTTCTTCTGATCACCCCCTTGGCCCTGGTTCTGGTTCTTTTGCTTAACCCTGGTTCTGACCCATTTGTCTGCCTTCTTTCCCAATTCTTGGGGAGAGGTCAGATCAGAGTCAACCAAGTGTTGATGCAGTTGCTGGTTTTGACAGTTATTTAAAATCTGTTCTCTCATCATCAAATTATACAATCCTGTAAAATCAGATACCTTACTTCCCAGCAACCAACCCTCCAAAGCCTTAGTGGCACATTCAATGTATTCAGACCAGTCCTGAGTCTGTGTCTTTTGGGTGTCTCTGAACATTAACCTGTACTGCTCAGTGGTTAAGCCTAACCCATCAACTAGAACACTCTTCAGGACTCTGTAGTTTCTGACATCCTCTTCTCTAACAGTGAGGAGTCTGTCTCTGCCTCTTCCTTCAAAGGAGAGCCAGAGGATTGCTGCCCACTGGTCTTCAGGAACCTGCTGTACTTTGCAGGCTCTCTCAAGAGCAGTTATCCACTTGTGGATGTCATCCCCACTTTTGTAGGGGGGCACAACCTTAGACAGGTTTCTATTGTCGAAAACCCTATCTTTGTCCTTAGGGACAATGCTGCCACCAGTGGGTATAGACCCACTCTCTTTATGCTGTCTAGCCTTGCTAAGTTTCTCTTCCATCAGGGCTACTTCTAGCTCCTGCTTCCTGATCCTCAGCTGAGCCTCTTGCATCTTGGCCTCATGTTCCCTCCTCTGAGGGGTGGTCATCCTTCTCCTGGAGTGACCTTGAGAGCCTCTAGAGCCATGGGAAGCATTGGAGTCACCTGAGCGATTCCTTTGCCTTCCAAGCCCTGTGTTAAGTCCACTGGGGAGATCCAGTGGGTTGAACCCACTGTCAGTCCCCAATAGCCTTGGTTTAGCTGGGCCAAGTATAATACTTGGCACTGGGCTAGTTCTCCCTTCATCCTCACTACTGTCAGTATCCTTTTCACTCTCATCCTCTGTGGTAGGCATCCCATCTAAGGGGTGACTATTGGGAAGGGGTACTTCAGTGGCATCTTTAGAAGGGGGGCCTCCTGTTCCTGTCCCTAAGGGGGCTAACTGGGAAGCTTTCTTGAGCGCTCTCTGATTCTCATCATTCTGTAAGAGCTCTCTGAGCTCAGCAGAGTTTGGGTTCTTGGGCTGTTTAAGGCCTCTAAGAGTTGCCAAATGCCTGAGCTCATTCTGATTAAGGGTAGCAAAGCTGGATGGTGCCCTCTGGGGGTCACTCTCAACAGAGATGGGTACAGTGGACCCCTCTGCCCCGGCCATTGCTCTTAAGTGTGGGTGGATGTGTTGCAATCTACCTACACTTGGGTTTACCTACTAAACCTATCTAGTAGTTGTAGTCAGGGTGTGCTACTCCCTTTGCTCTACAACAACTAAGTTCAGTAGAACTTATGTATATCTAATCTTGTTTTATATGTACCTACAGGTACCTATGTGATCTTTCAATTGGTAACCAAGAGATTACAATGGTAAAACACAGCAAGCTCAAATCCAACCGCTGCTCACCAATGTGAGAAGTTGGCCTGGTATATGCTGTTCACTAGTTCTAGTGACCACCTTGTACCATGCCAAGCAACCCTTATGGTGTGGTTGTAAGTCAACCTTTTTGGACTAGCTGCCCTAGTGGTAGCGTAGGCTAAGCAGTCTTTGAGGCTAAACTCGTGAAGCGTGTTAAGCAAGCTGTTTTACCAATAGTAACCCCCTTTTATACCAATGAAAGGACACCACACAGATATATATTCAAAATATATATGTATTTATTTCTCAAAGTAACCCCTAGTCTCTTTATGAGCACAGGAGCACAAATCGTCAAACAAGATTATCACAGAATACACAGAAGTTGCACGTTATATGGATAGGCCCTGGTGGCCACTCAAACCATATACTAAAATAGTGGTATAAGTACCACGAACAGAAAAGGGAAAAGGCCTAAGGCCTCTAGAATCGCTGGGCCTACAAGGAGCTAACGTCAGTTAGTGACCAGGAGGTCCACGGGTGGCGTGTGCAGAGCAAATAGTCACACGCGTGCTCCCATAGGTTTCAATGGGTGCGTAAAAAGTACAAAGTTACTGCAAAGGAGATCTTCCGGGTTGACTAGGAACTTAAGATTTGGAACACAGGCACTAGAGATGTATTACTACACATGGGCACCGGAGTACCAGCTTTACCTCACCCACAGGAAGCGGGTGCATAGGCCTCGAAGTGCGTCGGGTTTCTTCTATCTGTTCCGTTGAGCCTGGGACAAAGATGCTGCAGGCGGTCGGTCGGGAAGAGATGCAGTGGATCCAAGAGTGGATCGGAGATGTTGAAGACCTGTAAGCAGAGGGGACAGTGTTCACAGTCACTAGCCAGTGACCAGCGTGGCACCAGGTGGGTACCAGGCGATGTCGGGTGCAAACAGGTGATGAGGGGTAGCTTGTCTCCGCAGCCACGTGGTCCCTGAAGGTCGACGACGTCCAGGAGTCGGCTCACGAGCTGTCCCACGCAGGCTCTCGCTGTCGGCGGTGTCGGCGACTTGATCGAAGCAAACAAGCCTTGGCAAAAGCAATTGTAGGAGGATTCGGAAATCAGCTGTTGGTTCTGACCAGCAAGGTCAGAGGGATTGCTCCTTTGGAGGGGAGCAAGGGCCAGTCTGGAGCAACCAGACCAGCGGTGTTTGTCGTAGATTTCGTCGCCAAGATGGCCACTAGCCAGCGGGCCAGCAACCGGTTAGGCGCGTCGAGTGGCAAAATGCAGAAGGGCCCCACGCAGATCGTGGAGATGCTGGAGGGCTCACCTTTGGTGCAGATGCTGCTCGAGGGTTGGGCTTCTCAGGACCCAAAGCACAACTTGGAGGGAGCCTCGGTTGTTGCACTTGTCAGCTTGTCGTAGTCGTTCCAAGATGGCTGGCTCCACGTGTCTCGGTGCCTCCACGGGTCTCCTCTTTTCAGGGACTGTGGATCGGGCGGTGAGAGGTCTGGAGGTCCAGGTCTTGTCAGTCTCTGGGCTCGGGCTCCGGCGGGAGGCGGCGGCAAAGCAGACGGTGATTCGCTGGATGGTGCTTGCGTTAGCAAGGTGGTCACTCCCTGACCACAGGGGAGATTTTCTTCAGTCTTCTGTGCAGCAGAATGTCGAAGTTCCCGTCTTCTTCTTAGTTTCAAGTTGATTCCAGGATGTCTGAAGTCCTAGGACACAGCTCCTACCTTTATTCGGATTCTAGGGGCCGGACTACCTGCGAGGTCCCTCCCTATGGGTGGGACCAGGAAGGGGGGTGGTTACACCCCCAATCCTTTGTCCAGCTCGCCCCAGGCCCGGGACTGGTGTGCCCCAGGACCGGTTTGAACTGGCATATGCACCGAGGCTCCTTGTGAGCCACAGGCATGTCTGGTTTCTTTCAAGCCCTACCTGACCAATACACAAAATCCTGTCTGGGGTGGTGCACGCACCTCCCCTGGCAGGAAACCCTTTGTCCACACCTCCCAAGCTGGAAGGACTCCCAGCAGCAGGAGGGCAGACTTGTGTCTGTGGTGGCAGCATCCATTTTGTGGAGCTGAGGCTATGTCTGATTTTACCCGGGTTTCAGGTACTGTACATGTCGTGTCCCTCTAGAAGGGTGGAATGCTAACCCCGTCGCCAGAATTGGCGAGGGGTTAGTATTCCAATTCGTATGACACCTTACTCGACATGTTTTGATAAAGCCAAACCAAAGATAGCATTTAACCGCGAGGTTCATAATGCACTTAAGAGTATATGGTATGACGATATCTGGAAACAGTAGAGGGAAGTTGTTCCGACCACTGCAGACAGGCTCAGCTCATGCCAGAGCACCATCTCACATGGAACCAAGCACTCTGCCTTCAGGATTGTTAAGGCCTGCCATAGGAGTGACTTATAGGTTACCAGGTGTCCCATTTAAGGTTAGGTATAGGTATACTACCCCTAAGTAAGAGGTGATTACACCAACTTACCCCAGCTGAGTGATCAGCCAGTTGTGTCAAATCGTTAGGCCAAGCCTGGGGTGGCATAATACATGCTGCAGCCCTTGGCAGGCCTTGGGTACACCAATGCCCTGGGTACCTAGTGTACACTGGTACAGGGGCTGACAGGGTGATCCACTTCCAATCGGTTATGCACCTAGGGTGCATAGTTTTAATTTAGTAGAGAGAACAGCAGGCTGGGGGTCTGATTGGCAGGCCCACAGCCTCAATATGTCAAAAACCAGTGAAGCAAAAAAGCAAAAATTTGGGGTGACCATAGGATAGCAGACCCTACTCTCCTACAAGTGGTGTTCGGGCAGAGTAGGGGGTTGTGCGGGGGGTGCTGTTTCAGGGTTTAGAGCAGTGCAGTGGTGTTCGGGCAGTAGAGGGGGTTGTGCTGGGGCTGGTGTTTCAAGGTGTAGGGCAGTGCAGTGGTGTTCGGGCAGTGTAGGGGATCATGCTGGGGCTGGTGTTTCAGGGTGTATGGCAGTGCAGTGGTGTTCGGGCAGTGGAGGGGGTCGTGCTGGGGCTGGTGTTTCAGGGTGTATCGCAGAACAGTGGTGTGAGAAGTTGGCCTGGTATATGCTGTTCACTAGTTCTAGTGACCACCTTGTACCATGCCAAGCAACCCTTATGGTGTGGTTGTAAGTCAACCTTTTCGGACTAGCTGCCCTAGTGGTAGCGTAGGCTAAGCAGTCTTTGAGGCTAAACTCGTGAAGCGTGTTAAGCAAGCTGTTTTACCAATAGTAACCCCCTTTTATACCAATGAAAGGACACCACACAGATATATATTCAAAATATATATGTATTTATTTCTCAAAGTAACCCCTAGTCTCTTTATGAGCACAGGAGCACAAATCGTCAAACAAGATTACAGTAGAATACACAGAAGTTGCACTTTATATGGATAGGCCCTGGTGGCCACTCAAACCATATACTAAAATAGTGGTATAAGTACCACGAACAGAAAAGGGAAAAGGCCTAGGGCCTCTAGAATCGCTGGGCCTACAAGGAGCTAACGTCAGTTAGTGACCAGGAGGTCCACGGGTGGCGTGTGCAGAGCAAATAGTCACACGCGGGCTCCCATAGGTTTCAATGGGTGCGTAAAAAGTACAAAGTTACTGCAAAAGGAATCTTCCGGATGACCTAGGAACTTAAGATTTGGGACACAGGCACTAGAGATGTATTACTACACATGGGCACCGGAGTACCAGCTTTACCTCACCCACAGGAAGCGGGTGCATAGGCCTCGAAGTGCGTCGGGTTTCTTCTATCTGTTCCGTGGGGCCTGTAGACAAAAGTGCTGCAGGCGGTCGGTCGGGAAGAGATGCAGTGGATCCAAGAGTGGATCGGAGATGTTGAAGACCTGTAAGCAGAGGGGACAGTGTTCACAGTCACTAGCCAGTGACCAGCGTGGCACCAGGTGGGTACCAGGCGATGTCGGGTGCAAACAGGTGATGAGGGGTAGCTTGTCTCCGCAGCCACGTGGTCCCTGAAGGTCGACGACGTCCAGGAGTCGGCTCACGAGCTGTCCCACGCAGGCTCTCGCTGTCGGCGGTGTCGGCGACTTGATCGAAGCAAACAAGCCTTGGCAAAAGCAATTGAAGGAGGATTCGGAAATCAGCTGTTGGTTCTGACCAGCAAGGTCAGAGGGATCGCTCCTTTGGAGGGGAGCAAGGGCCAGTCTGGAGCAACCAGACCAGCGGTGTTTGTCGTAGATTTCGTCGCCAAGATGGCCACTAGCCAGCGGGCCAGCAACCGGTTAGGCGCGTCGAGTGGCAAAATGCAGAAGGGCCCCACGCAGATCGTGGAGATGCTGGAGGGCTCACCTTTGGTGCAGATGCTGCTCGAGGGTTGGGCTTCTCAGGACCCAAAGCACAACTTGGAGGGAGCCTCGGTTGTTGCACTGGTCAGCTTGTCGTAGTCGTTTCAAGATGGCTGGCTCCACGTGTCTCGGTGCCTCCACGGGTCTCCTCTTTGCAGGGACTGTGGATCGGGCGGTGAGAGGTCTGGAGGTCCAGGTCTTGTCAGTCTCTGGGCTCGGGCTCCGGCGGGAGGCGGCGGCAAAGCAGACGTTGATTCGCTGGATGGTGCTTGCGTTAGCAAGGTGGTCACTCCCTGACCACAGGGGAGATTTTCTTCAGTCTTCTGTGCAGCAGAATGTCGAAGTTCCCGTCTTCTTCTTAGTTTCAAGTTGATTCCAGGATGTCTGAAGTCTTAGGACACAGCTCCTACCTTTAAGCGGATTCTAGGGGCCGGACTACCTGCTAGGTCCCTCCCTAAGGGTGGGACCAGGAAGGGGGGTGGTTACACCCCCAATCCTTTGTCCAGCTCGCCCCAGGCCCGGGACTGGTGTGCCCCAGGACCGGTTTGAACTGGCATATGCACCGAGGCTCCTTGTGAGCCACAGGCATGTCTGGTTTCTTTCAAGCCCTACCTGACCAATACACAAAATCCTGTCTGGGGTGGTGCACGCACCTCCCCTGGCAGGAAACCCTTTGTCCACACCTCCCAAGCTGGAAGGACTCCCAGCAGCAGGAGGGCAGACTTGTGTCTGTGGTGGCAGCATCCATTTTGTGGAGCTGAGGCTATGTCTGATTTTACCCGGGTTTCAGGTACTGTACATGTCGTGTCCCTCTAGAAGGGTGGAATGCTAACCCCGTCGCCAGAATTGGCGAGGGGTTAGTATTCCAATTCGTATGACACCTTACTCGACATGTTTTGATAAAGCCAAACCAAAGATAGCATTTAACCGCGAGGTTCATAATGCACTTAAGAGTATATGGTATGACGATATCTGGAAACAGTAGAAGGAAGTTGTTCCGACCACTGCAGACAGGCTCAGCTCATGCCAGAGCACCATCTCACATGGAACCAAGCACTCTGCCTTCAGGATTGTTAAGGCCTGCCATAGGAGTGACTCATAGGTTACCAGGTGTCCCATTTAAGGTTAGGTATAGGTATACTACACCTAAGTAAGAGGTGATTACACCAACTTACCCCAGCTGAGTGATCAGCCAGTTGTGTCAGATTGTTAGGCCAAGCCTGGGGTGGCATAATACATGCTGCAGCCCCTGGCAGGCCTTGGGTACACCAATGCCCTGGGTACCTAGTGTACACTGGTACAGGGGCTGACAGGGTGATCCAACCAATTGGGTATGTACCTAGGGTACATGGAGTCCATTTTACAGAGAGAGCAGATAGCCTGAGAGCCTGAATGGCAGGATCTCAGGCCAACTAAGTCGAAAAACCAGCTAGACACTAGGCAAAAATTTGGGGGTAACCATAGTCAGATATCCACCTTCCTACACAACCCCCCCCCAAACGAAGGGAGATAAGGCTGACCTTGACCAGGTAAGCCTATATTGCCCAAGTGGCCATATAAGGAGGAACCAGCACTGGCATGGTTACCCCCTGTCTCATGGTCCACTAAGCAATCCCTCACCCTAAGGGTATCAGAGGGTCTCCACCATAGGGAATCTCTACCTGTGGTGTGTCTTGGCAAAGTAAAAGGCTGGTGTTGAGATGGAGTACTGAAGTGAGTGTCCTCAAAGTGAGGCCTCAGCTTCCTCCAATCATCCTCCACCATGGATGCCTTTCTTTCTTTAACTGAGTTGCACTGTGCTCTCAGGGTCAGCCTCTGGCTACCTAAAGCTGGAGGCTGGGTCCCTTTTGTGGGCTTACTGGAGGGACAGGTCAGGTTTGGGGCCCTAAGGTCCCATGTTTGCCTGTGCCCAACAGAATCCCCCTGGGGGAGGTCCCTAACTACCTGTAAAGGAGATCCCTCAGGAATGTTTTTACCCATCACCTGACTAGGGCTACTAGCCAGGCAATCCTCATTCTTTTGATGGGGGGGTTCTTGTGGACAGGGGCCCTCTGGGGGTCCACTGGCCTCCCTGACCTCTGCAGCCCTGGGCTGACTGAGGCAGGGTAGAGAGAGGCAGGCTACCTGCACCAGACTGGATCCCACCTTGGAAGGGGCCACTGACATCAGAGGCTCTGCCAGGCCAGGCCTGGCTACCTCTGGGGCAGTTCCTTCACAAGGGGTGAGGTCAGATCCCTGAGGAGGCTGACCTTTTCCTAATGTCTGGGGAGAGGGAGACTTTTCTTCCTCCCCACTACTCTCAGTTTGTGTGGAGTGATCCATTGTTTCAGGCTTCACTACACCTATGTCAGTCTGAGTATAGGCTGAGACCATTACAGCCTTGCCAACCTTTTCAGGGGGGCACTCAGTTTGTGTTTGAGCTGTGACTGTCACAGCTCTGCCAGTCCCTACAGGGAAGTCTGTCTGTGCCTGGGCTGTGGCTACCACTGCCCTTCCAACCTTTTCAGGGAGGAAATCTATTTGGACAGGGGTTGTGAATGGCACAACCCCCCTACCCTTTTGTGAAAGGCCTACCATTTTAGAATGGGTGTCTTGTTCAACTCCAGCCCAAGCTGAGAGTTCTAAGTCATTCCCCAGTAAGCAGTCTACAGGCAAGGTTGGGGACACTGCTACCCTTTTAGGGCCAGTGACCCCTCCCCAGCTGAGACATACCTCTGCCATGGGATGACTGTTCTGTTTGCCATCAATGTTAGTCACCTGGTAGGAGAAACCGGGCAAAAGCTGCTCAGAGGGAACTAGCCAATGGGCCACCATTGTGATGCTAGCCCCAGTGTCTCTGTAGGCCTCAGCTTTTGTACCATTGATGTAGGGCTCCTGTCTGTACCTACCCAAAGTGTTGGGACAGGCAGTGAAGTTGGCAAACCCCATGCCACCATCACAGACAAGAGTGGTTGCTGTAGGGGAATTGGCTAAGCCAGGGTCCCCCTGTGTTCCCCAAGTAAACCCACCCAGATTTCTGGGGGCACTCCCACCACCTGGGGGATTACTGCTGACAGTAATAGGTGGTGTGACAGGAGTAATTGGAGGAACAGTTTTGTTTTTAGCCCTTGGGCAACCGCTGTCAGTTTTCCAATGCCCAGGAGTTTTACACTCATGGCAGTAGGGCTTTTTAGCTGTGGTAGAGGAGGGAGCTTGGGACCCACCACCCTGTGTGGAGTTTTGGGGCCCTGAGGAAGGTTTCTCTTTTTCTTTATCCCCACCCTTCTCTTGAGGCTTGGTGGTATCTTTCTTTTGGTCACCACCCTGGTTTTTAGGCCTGATCCTGGTCCTGACCCATTTATCTGCCCTCTTTCCCAATTCTTGGGGAGAGGTCAAATCTGAGTCTACCAGGTGTTGATGGAGAAGCTGGTTTTGACAATTACTTAAAATCTGCTCTCTCATCATCAAATTGTACAATCCTGTATAATCAGACACCTTACTTCCCAGCAACCAACCCTCCAAAGCCTTAGTGGCACATTCCACATATTCAGACCAGTCCTGAGTCTGTGTCTTCTGGGTGTCTCTGAACATTAACCTGTACTGTTCAGTGGTTAAGCCTAACCCATCAACTAGGACACTCTTCAGGACTCTGTAATTTCTGACATCCTCTTCTCTAACAGTGAGGAGTCTATCTCTGCCTCTCCCCTCAAAGGAGAGCCATAAGATTGCTGCCCACTGGTCTTCAGGAACCTGCTGCACTTTGCAGGCTCTCTCAAGAGCAGTCATCCATTTGTGGATGTCATCCCCACTTTTGTAGGGGGGCACAATCTTGGACAGGTTCCTATTGTCAAAGACCCTATCTTTGTCCCTAGGGACATTGCTGCCACCAGTGGGTATAGACCCACTCTCTCTATGCTGCCTAGCCTTGCTCAGTTTTTCTTCCATCAGGGCTACTTCTAGCTCCTGCTTCCTGATCCTCAGCTGGGCTTCCTGCATTCTGGCCTCATGTTCCCTCCTCTGAGGGGTGGTCAGTCTCCTTCTGGAGTGACCTTGAGAGCCTCTAGAGCCATGGGAAGCATTGGAGTCACCTGAGCGATTCCTTTGCCTTCCAAGCCCTGTGTTAAGTCCACTGGGGAGATCCAATGGGGTGAACCCACTGTCAGTCCCCAATAGCCTTAGTTTAGCTGGGCCAAGTATAACACTTGGCACTGGGCTAGTTCTCCCTTCATCCCCACTCACATCTGTATCCCCATCACTTTCTTCCTCTGTGGTAGGCATCCCATCTAAGGGGTGACTATTGAAAGGGGGTACCTCTGTGGCATCTTCAGAAGGGGGGCCTCCTGTTCCTGACCCTAAGGGGGCTAACTGGGAAGCTTTCCTGAGTTCTCTCTGATTCTCATCATTTTGTAAGAGTTCTCTGAGCTCAGCAGAGGTAGGGTTCTTGGGCTGTTTAAGGCCTCTAAGAGTTGCCAAATGCCTGAGCTCATTCTGGTTAAGGGTAGCAAAGCTGGATGTTGCCCTCTGGGGGTCACTCTCAACAGAGATGGGTACAGTGGACCCCTCTGCCCCGGCCATTGCTCTTAAGTGTGGGTGGATGTGTTGCAATCTACCTACACTTGTGTTTACCTACTAAACCTATCTAGTAGTTGTAGTCAGGGTGTGCTACTCCCTTTGCTCTACAACAACTAAGTTCAGTAGAACTTATGTATATCTAATCTTGTTTTATATGTACCTACAGGTAACTATGTGATCTTTCAATTGGTAACCAAGAGATTACAATGGTAAAACACAGCAAGCTCAAATCCAACCGCTGCTCACCAATGTGAGAAGTTGGCCTGGTATATGCTGTTCACTAGTTCTAGTGACCACCTTGTACCATGCCAAGCAACCCTTATGGTGTGGTTGTAAGTCAACCTTTTCGGACTAGCTGCCCTAGTGGTAGCGTAGGCTAAGCAGTCTTTGAGGCTAAACTCGTGAAGCGTGTTAAGCAAGCTGTTTTACCAATAGTAACCCCCTTTTATACCAATGAAAGGACACCACACAGATATATATTCAAAATATATATGTATTTATTTCTCAAAGTAACCCCTAGTCTCTTTATGAGCACAGGAGCACAAATCGTCAAACAAGATTACAGTAGAATACACAGAAGTTGCACTTTATATGGATAGGCCCTGGTGGCCACTCAAACCATATACTAAAATAGTGGTATAAGTACCACGAACAGAAAAGGGAAAAGGCCTAGGGCCTCTAGAATCGCTGGGCCTACAAGGAGCTAACGTCAGTTAGTGACCAGGAGGTCCACGGGTGGCGTGTGCAGAGCAAATAGTCACACGCGGGCTCCCATAGGTTTCAATGGGTGCGTAAAAAGTACAAAGTTACTGCAAAAGGAATCTTCCGGATGACCTAGGAACTTAAGATTTGGGACACAGGCACTAGAGATGTATTACTACACATGGGCACCGGAGTACCAGCTTTACCTCACCCACAGGAAGCGGGTGCATAGGCCTCGAAGTGCGTCGGGTTTCTTCTATCTGTTCCGTGGGGCCTGTAGACAAAAGTGCTGCAGGCGGTCGGTCGGGAAGAGATGCAGTGGATCCAAGAGTGGATCGGAGATGTTGAAGACCTGTAAGCAGAGGGGACAGTGTTCACAGTCACTAGCCAGTGACCAGCGTGGCACCAGGTGGGTACCAGGCGATGTCGGGTGCAAACAGGTGATGAGGGGTAGCTTGTCTCCGCAGCCACGTGGTCCCTGAAGGTCGACGACGTCCAGGAGTCGGCTCACGAGCTGTCCCACGCAGGCTCTCGCTGTCGGCGGTGTCGGCGACTTGATCGAAGCAAACAAGCCTTGGCAAAAGCAATTGAAGGAGGATTCGGAAATCAGCTGTTGGTTCTGACCAGCAAGGTCAGAGGGATCGCTCCTTTGGAGGGGAGCAAGGGCCAGTCTGGAGCAACCAGACCAGCGGTGTTTGTCGTAGATTTCGTCGCCAAGATGGCCACTAGCCAGCGGGCCAGCAACCGGTTAGGCGCGTCGAGTGGCAAAATGCAGAAGGGCCCCACGCAGATCGTGGAGATGCTGGAGGGCTCACCTTTGGTGCAGATGCTGCTCGAGGGTTGGGCTTCTCAGGACCCAAAGCACAACTTGGAGGGAGCCTCGGTTGTTGCACTGGTCAGCTTGTCGTAGTCGTTTCAAGATGGCTGGCTCCACGTGTCTCGGTGCCTCCACGGGTCTCCTCTTTGCAGGGACTGTGGATCGGGCGGTGAGAGGTCTGGAGGTCCAGGTCTTGTCAGTCTCTGGGCTCGGGCTCCGGCGGGAGGCGGCGGCAAAGCAGACGTTGATTCGCTGGATGGTGCTTGCGTTAGCAAGGTGGTCACTCCCTGACCACAGGGGAGATTTTCTTCAGTCTTCTGTGCAGCAGAATGTCGAAGTTCCCGTCTTCTTCTTAGTTTCAAGTTGATTCCAGGATGTCTGAAGTCTTAGGACACAGCTCCTACCTTTAAGCGGATTCTAGGGGCCGGACTACCTGCTAGGTCCCTCCCTAAGGGTGGGACCAGGAAGGGGGGTGGTTACACCCCCAATCCTTTGTCCAGCTCGCCCCAGGCCCGGGACTGGTGTGCCCCAGGACCGGTTTGAACTGGCATATGCACCGAGGCTCCTTGTGAGCCACAGGCATGTCTGGTTTCTTTCAAGCCCTACCTGACCAATACACAAAATCCTGTCTGGGGTGGTGCACGCACCTCCCCTGGCAGGAAACCCTTTGTCCACACCTCCCAAGCTGGAAGGACTCCCAGCAGCAGGAGGGCAGACTTGTGTCTGTGGTGGCAGCATCCATTTTGTGGAGCTGAGGCTATGTCTGATTTTACCCGGGTTTCAGGTACTGTACATGTCGTGTCCCTCTAGAAGGGTGGAATGCTAACCCCGTCGCCAGAATTGGCGAGGGGTTAGTATTCCAATTCGTATGACACCTTACTCGACATGTTTTGATAAAGCCAAACCAAAGATAGCATTTAACCGCGAGGTTCATAATGCACTTAAGAGTATATGGTATGACGATATCTGGAAACAGTAGAAGGAAGTTGTTCCGACCACTGCAGACAGGCTCAGCTCATGCCAGAGCACCATCTCACATGGAACCAAGCACTCTGCCTTCAGGATTGTTAAGGCCTGCCATAGGAGTGACTCATAGGTTACCAGGTGTCCCATTTAAGGTTAGGTATAGGTATACTACACCTAAGTAAGAGGTGATTACACCAACTTACCCCAGCTGAGTGATCAGCCAGTTGTGTCAGATTGTTAGGCCAAGCCTGGGGTGGCATAATACATGCTGCAGCCCCTGGCAGGCCTTGGGTACACCAATGCCCTGGGTACCTAGTGTACACTGGTACAGGGGCTGACAGGGTGATCCAACCAATTGGGTATGTACCTAGGGTACATGGAGTCCATTTTACAGAGAGAGCAGATAGCCTGAGAGCCTGAATGGCAGGATCTCAGGCCAACTAAGTCGAAAAACCAGCTAGACACTAGGCAAAAATTTGGGGGTAACCATAGTCAGATATCCACCTTCCTACAAGTGGTGTTCGGGCAGTGTAGGGGTCGTGCTGATGTTTCAGGGATTAGGAGAGAGCAGTGGTGTTCTGGCAGTGTGGGGGTTTGTGCTGGGGTGGTGTTTCAGGGTTTAGGGCAGTACAGTGGTGTTCGGGCAGTGTAGGGGGTCGTGCTCGGGCTGGTGTTTCAGAGATTACAGCAGTGCAGTGGTGTTCGGCCAGTGTGTGGGGTCTTGCTGGGGTGGTGTTTCAGGGTTTAGGGCAGTGCAGTGGTGTTCGAGCAGTGTAGGGCGTCATGCTGGGGCTGGTGTTTCAGGGTATAGGGCAGAGCAGTGGTGTTCGGGCAGTGTAGGGAGTCGTGCTGGGGCTGGTGTTTCAGGGTATAGGGCAGTGCAGTGGTGTTCGGGCAGTGTGGGGGTCGTGCTGGGCCTGGTGTTACAGGGTGTAGGGCTGTGCATTGGTGTTCGGGCAGTGTAGGGGGTCGTGCTGGGGCTGGTGTTTCAGGGTTTATGGCAGTGCAGTGGTGTTCGGGCAGTGTAGGTGTCTTGCTGGGAGGGGTGTTTCAGGGTTTGGGGTAGCGCAGTGGTGTTCAAGCAGTGTGGGAGGTCGTGCTTGGCCTGGTGTTTCAGGGTGTAGTGCAGTGCAGTTGTGTTCGGGCAGTGTAGGGGGTATTGCTGGGGGTGGTGTTTCAGGGTTTATGGCAGTGCAGTGGTGTTCGGGCAGTGTAGGTGTCTTGCTGGGAGTGGTGTTTCAGTGTTTGGGGTAGTGCAGTGGTGTTCAGGCAGTGTGGGGGTTCTTCTGAGGCTGGTGTTTCAGGGTTTAGGCCAGTGCAGTGGTGTTCGGGCAGTGGAGGGGGTCGTGCTGGGGCTGGTGTTTCAGGGTGTATGGCAGAGCAGTGGTGTTCGGGCAGTGTAGGGGTCGTGCTGATGTTTCAGGGATTAGGAGAGAGCAGAGGTGTTCTGGCAGTGTGGGGGTTTGTGCTGGGGTGGTGTTTCAGGGTTTAGGATAGTGCAGTCGTGTTTGGGCAGTGTGGGGGGTCGTGCGGGGCTGGTGTTTCAGGGTTTAGGGCAGTACAGTGGTATTCGGGCAGTGTAGGGGGTCGTGCTCGGGCTGGTGTTTCAGAGATTACAGCAGTGCAGTGGTGTTCGGCCAGTGTGTGGGGTCTTGCTGGGGCTGGTGTTTCAGGGTTTAGGGCAGTGCAGTGGTGTTCGAGCAGTGTAGGGCGTCGTGCTGGGGCTGGTGTTTCAGGGTTCAGTGCAGTGGTGTTCGGGCAGTGTAGGGGGTTGTGCAGGGGGTGGTGTTTCAGTGTTTAGGGCAGGGCAGTGGTGTTCAGGAAGTGTAGAGGGTCATGCAGGGGGTGTTGTTTCAGGGTTCAGGCCAGTGTATCGGTGTTTGTTCAGTGTTGGGGGTCTTGCTCGGGGTGGTGTATCAGGGTTTAGGACAGTGGTGTTCAGGCAGTGTTGGGGGTTTTGCTAGTGGTGGTATTTCAGGGTTTAGGGGAGTGCAGTGGTGTTCGGGCTGTGTGGGGGGTCATGTTGGGTGGTGGTGTTTCAGGGTTTGGGGCAGTGCAGTGGTGTTCGGGCAGTGTGGGGGATCATGCTGGGGTTTCAGGGTTTTGGCAGTGCAGTGGTTTTCGGGCAGTGTGGGGGCTCATGCTGGGGCAGGTGTTTCAGGGTTTAGGGCAGTGCAGAGGTGTTCGGGCGGTGTAGGGGGTCATGCTAGGGCTGGTGTTTTTGAGGGTTTAGAGCAGTGCAGTGATGTTGAGGCAGTGTGGTGGTTCTTCTGAGGCTGGTGTTTCAGGGTTTAGGGCAGTGCAGTGGTGTTCGGGCAGTGGAGGGGGTCGTGCTGGGGCTGGTGTTTCAGGGTGTATGGCAGTGCAGTGGTGTTCGGGCAGTGTAGGGGTCGTTCTGATGTTTCAGGGATTAGGAGAGAGCAGTGGTGTTCTGGCAGTGTAGGGGGTAGTGCAGGGGGTGGTGTTTCAGGGTTTAGGGCAGGGCAGTGGTGTTCCGGCAGTGTGGGAGGTCGTGCTGGGGGGTGGTGTTTCAGGGTTTATGGCAGTGCTGAGGTGTTCTGGCAGTGTGGGGGTTTGTGCTGGGGTGGTGTTTCAGGGTTTAGGGCAGTGCAGTCGTGTTCCGGCAGTGTGGGGGGCGTGCTGGGGGAGGAGTTTCAGCGTTTAGGGCAGTGCAGTGGTGTTCGGGCAGTGTTTGGGGTCATTCTGGTGCTCGTGTTTCAAGGTTTAGGGCAGTGCTGTGGTGTTCGAGCAGTGTAGAGGTTGTGCTCGGGCTGATGTTTCAGGGTTTAGGGCAGTGCATTAGTGTTCGGGCAGTGTAGGGGCACGTGCTTGCGGTGGTGTTTCATGGTTTAGGGCAGAGCAGTGGTGTTCGAGAAGAGATGGGGGACGTGCTGGGGTGGTGTTTCAGGGTTTAGGGCAGAGCAGTGGTGTTCGGGCAGAGTAGGGGGTTGTGCGGGGGGTGCTGTTTCAGGGTTTAGAGCAGTGCAGTGGTGTTCGGGCAGTGTAGGGGGTTGTGCTGGGGCTGGTATTTCAGGGTATAGGGCAGAGCAGTGGTGTTCGGGCAGTGTAGGGAGTCGTGCTGGGGCTGGTGTTTCAGGGTATAGGGCAGTGCAGTGGTGTTCGGGCAGTGTAGGGGTCGTGCTGGGCCTCGTGTTTCAGGGTGTATGGCAGTGCAGTGGTGTTCGGGCAGTGTAGGGGGTCGTGCTGGGGCTGGTGTTTCACGGTATGGGGTAGCGCAGTGGTGTTCAGGCAGTGTGGGAGGTCGTGCTTGGCCTGGTGTTTCAGGGTGTAGGGCAGTGCAGTTGTGTTCTGGCAGTGTAAGGGGGTTTTGCTGGGGGTGGTGTTTCAGGGTTTATGGCAGAGCAGTGGTGTTCGGGCAGTGTAGGTGTCTTGCTGGGAGTGGTGTTTCAGGGTTTGGGGTAGTGCAGTGGTGTTCAGGCAGTGTGGGAGGTTGTGCTTGGGTGGTGTTTCAGGTTTTAGGTTAGTGCAATGGTGTTCGGGTAGTGTTTGGGGTTGTGCAGACTGGTGTTTCAGGGTTTAGGACAGTGCGGTGGTGTTCGGGCATTGTAGGGTATCATGCTGGTGCTGGTGTTTCAGGGTTTAGGGCAGAGCAGTGGTGTTAGGGCAGTGTAGGGGGTCGTGCGGGGCTGGTGTTTCAGGGTTAAGGGCAGTGCAGTAGTGTTCAGGCAGTGTCGGGGATCGTGCTGGGGCTGGTGTTTCAGAGTTTAGGGCAGTGCAGTGGTGTTCGGGCAGTGTAGGGTGCCGTGCTGGCGCTGGTGTTTTAGGGTTTTGGGCAGTGCAGTGGTGTTCGGGCAGTGTAGGTGTCTTGCTGGGAATGGTGTTTCAGGGATTAGGGTAGTGCAGTGGTGTTCGGGCAGTGTAGGGGGTTGTGCGGTGTGTGGTGTTTCAGGGTTTAGGGCAGAGCAGTTGTGTTTGGGCAGTGTAGGGGGCCGTGTTGGGGCGGGTGTTTCAGGATGTAGGGCAGTGCAGTGGTGTTCGGGCATTGTAGAGGGTCATGCTGGGACTGGTGTTTCAGGTTTTAGGGCACTGCAATGGTGTTCGGGCAGTGTAGGGGGTCGTGCTGGAGCTGGTGTTTCGGGGTTCAGGACGATGCGGTTTTGTTCGGGCAGTGTAGGGGGTCGTGCTTGGGCTGGTGTTTCAGGCTTTTGGGCAGTGCAGTGGTGTTCGGGCAGTGTAGGTGTCTTGCTGGGAATGGTGTTTCAGGGTTTATGGCAGTGCAGTGGTGTTCGGGCAGTGTAGGTGTCCTGCTGGGAGTGGTGTTTCAGGGTTTGGGGTAGCGCAGTGGTGTTCAGACAGTGTGGGAGGTCGTGCTTGGCCTGGTGTTTCAGGGTGTAGGGCAATGCAGTTGTGTTCTGGCAGTGTAGGGGGTATTGCTGGGGGTGGTGTTTCAGGGTTTATGGCAGAGCAGTGGTGTTCGGGCAGTGTAGGTGTCTTGCTGGGAGTGGTGTTTCAGGGTTTGGGGTAGTGCAGTGGTGTTCAGGCAGTGTGGGAGGTCGTGCTTGGGTGGTGTTTCAGGTTTTAGGTTAGTGCAATGGTGTTCGGGCAGTGTTTGGGGTTGTGCAGACTGGTGTTTCAGGGTTTAGGACAGTGCGGTGGTGTTCGGGCATTGTAGGGTATCATGCTGGGGCTGGTGTTTCAGGGTTTAGGGCAGTGAAGTGATGTTCGGGCAGTGTAGGGGGTCGTGCTGGTGCTGGTGTTTCAGGGTTTAGGGCAGAGCAGTGGTGTTCGGGCAGTGTAGGGGGTCGTGCGGGGCTGGTGTTTCAGGGTTAAGGGCAGTGCAGTAGTGTTCAGGCAGTGTCGGGGGTCGTGCTGGGGCTGGTGTTTCAGAGTTTAGGGCAGTGCAGTGGTGTTCGGGCAGTGTAAGGTGCCGTGCTGGCGCTGGTGTTTCAGGGTTTAGGGCAGTGCAGTGGTGTTTGGGCAGTGTAGGGGGCCGTGTTGGGGCGGGTGTTTCAGGATGTAGGGCAGTGCAGTGGTGTTCGGGCATTGTAGAGGGTCATGCTGGGACTGGTGTTTCAGGTTTTAGGGCACTGCAATGGTGTTCGGGCAGTGTAGGGGGTCGTGCTGGAGCTGGTGTTTCAGGGTTTAGGACGATGCGGTTTTGTTCGGGCAGTGTAGGGGGTCGTGCTTGGGATGGTGTTTCAGGCTTTTGGGCAGTGCAGTGGTGTTCGGGCAGTGTAGGTGTCTTGCTGGGAATGGTGTTTCAGGGATTAGGGTAGTGCAGTGGTGTTCGGGCAGTGTAGGGGTTTGTGCGGTGTGTGGTGTTTCAGGGTTTAGGGCAGAGCAGTTGTGTTCGGGCAGAGTAGGTGGACATGCTGGGGGTGGTGTTTTAGGGTATAGGGCAGAGCAGTGGTGTTCGGGCAGTGTAGGGGATTGTGCTGGGGCTGGTGTTTCAGGGTTTAGGGCAGTGCAGTGGTGTTTGGGTAGAGTAGGGGTCGTGCTGGGGCTGGTGTTTCAGGGTTTAGGGCAGTGCAGTGGTGTTCGGGGAGTGTAGGGGGTCGTGCTGGGGCTGGTGATTCAGGGTTTAGGGCAGTGGTGTTCGGACAGTGTAGGGGGTATTGCTGGGGGTGGTGTTTCAGGGTTTATGGCAGTGCAGTGGTGTTCGGGCAGTGTAGGTGTCCTGCTGGGAGTGGTGTTTCAGGGTTTGGGGTAGCGCAGTGGTGTTCAGGCAGTGTGGGAGGTCGTGCTTGGCCTGGTGTTTCAGGGTGTAGGGCAGTGCAGTTGTGTTCTGGCAGTGTAGGGGGTATTGCTGGGGGTGGTGTTTCAGGGTTTATGGCAGAGCAGTGGTGTTCGGGCAGTGTAGGTGCCTTGCTGGGAGTGGTGTTTCAGGGTTTGGGGTAGTGCAGTGGTGTTCAGGCAGTGTGGGAGGTTGTGCTTGGGTGGTGTTTCAGGTTTTAGGTTAGTGCAATGGTGTTCGGGCAGTGTTTGGGGTTGTGCAGACTGGTGTTTCAGGGTTTAGGACAGTGCGGTGGTGTTCGGGCATTGTAGGGTATCATGCTGGGGCTGGTGCTTCAGGGTTTAGGGCAGTGAAGTGATGTTCGGGCAGTGTAGGGGGTCGTGCTGGTGCTGGTGTTTCAGGGTTTAGGCCAGAGCAGTGGTGTTAGGGCAGTGTAGGGGGTCGTGCGGTGCTGGTGTTTCAGGGTTAAGGGCAGAGCAGTAGTGTTCAGGCAGTGTCGGGGGTCGTGCTGGGGCTGGTGTTTCAGAGTTTAGGGCAGTGCAGTGGTGTTCGGGCAGTGTAGGGTGGCGTGCTGGCGCTGGTGTTTCAGGGTTTAGGGCAGTGCAGTGGTGTTTGGGCAGTGTAGGGGGCCGTTTTGGGGCGGGTGTTTCAGGATGTAGGGCAGTGCAGTGGGGTTCAGGCATTGTAGAGGGTCATGCTGGGACTGGTGTTTCAGGTTTTAGGGCACTGCAATGGTGTTCGGGCAGTGTAGGGGGTCGTGCTGGAGCTGGTGATTCAGGGTTTAGGACAATGCGGTTTTGTTCGGGCAGTGTAGGGGGTCGTGCTTGGGCTGGTGTTTCAGGCTTTTGGGCAGTGCAGTGGTGTTCGGGCAGTGTAGGTGTCTTGCTGGGAATGGTGTTTCAGGGATTAGGGTAGTGCAGTGGTGTTCGGGCAGTGTAGGGGGTCGTGCGGTGTGTGGTGTTTCAGGGTTTAGGGCAGAGCAATTGTGTTTGGGCAGTGTAGGGGGCCGTGTTGGGGCGGGTGTTTCAGGATGTAGGGCAGTGCAGTGGTGTTCGGGCATTGTAGAGGGTCATGCTGGGACTGGTGTTTCAGGTTTTAGGGCACTGCAATGGTGTTCGGGCAGTGTAGGGGGTCGTGCTGGAGCTGGTGTTTCAGGGTTTAGGACGATGCGGTTTTGTTCGGGCAGTGTAGGGGGTCGTGCTTGGGCTGGTGTTTCAGGCTTTTGGGCAGTGCAGTGGTGTTCGGGCAGTGTAGGTGTCTTGCTGGGAATGGTGTTTCAGGGTTTATGGCAGTGCAGTGGTGTTCGGGCAGTGTAGGTGTCCTGCTGGGAGTGGTGTTTCAGGGTTTGGGGTAGCGCAGTGGTGTTCAGGCAGTGTGGGAGGTCGTGTTTGGCCTGGTGTTTCAGGGTGTAGGGCAGTGCAGTTGTGTTCGGGCAGTGTAGGGGGTATTGCTGGGGGTGGTGTTTCAGGGTTTATGGCAGTGCAGAGGTGTTCGGGCAGTGTAGGTGTCTTGCTGGGAGTGGTGTTTCAGGGTTTGGAGTAGTGCAGTGGTGTTCAGGCAGTGTGGGGGTTCTTCTGAGGCTGGTGTTTCAGGGTTTAGGGCAGTGCAGTGATGTTCGGGCAGTGGAGGGGGTCGTGCTGGGGCTGGTGTTTCAGGGTGTATGGCAGAGCAGTGGTGTTCGGGCAGTGTAGGGGGTCGTGCTGGAGCTGGTGTTTCAGGGTTTAGGACGATGCGGTTTTGTTCGGGCAGTGTAGGGGGTCGTGCTTGGGCTGGTGTTTCAGGCTTTTGGGCAGTGCAGTCGTGTTCGGGCAGTGTAGGTGTCTTGCTGGGAATGGTGTTTCAGGGATTAGGGTAGTGCAGTGGTGTTCGGGCAGTGTAGGGGGTCGTGCGGTGTGTGGTGTTTCAGGGTTTAGGGCAGAGCAGTTGTGTTCGGGCAGAGTAGGTGGACATGCTGGGGGTGGTGTTTCAGGGTATAGGGCAGAGCAGTGGTGTTCGGGCAGTGTAGGGGATCGTGCTGGGGCTGGTGTTTCAGGGTTTAGGGCAGTGCAGTGGTGTTTGGGTAGAGTAGGGGTAGTGCTGGGGCTTGTGTTTCAGGGTTTAGGGCAGTGCAGTGGTGTTCGGGGAGTGTAGGTGTCTTGCTGGGAATGGTGTTTCAGGGATTAGGGTAGTGCAGTGGTGTTCGGGCAGTGTAGGGGGTCGTGCGGTGTGTGGTGTTTCAGGGTTTAGGGCAGAGCAGTTGTGTTTGGGCAGTGTAGGGGGCCGTGTTGGGGCGGGTGTTTCAGGATGTAGGGCAGTGCAGTGGTGTTCGGGCATTGTAGAGGGTCATGCTGGGACTGGTGTTTCAGGTTTTAGGGCACTGCAATGGTGTTCGGGCAGTGTAGGGGGTCGTGCTGGAGCTGGTGTTTCAGGGTTTAGGACGATGCGGTTTTGTTCGGGCAGTGTAGGGGGTCGTGCTTGGGCTGGTGTTTCAGGCTTTTGGGCAGTGCAGTAGTGTTCGGGCAGTGTAGGTGTCTTGCTGGGAATGGTGTTTCAGGGTTTATGGCAGTGCAGTGGTGTTCGGGCAGTGTAGGTGTCCTGCTGGGAGTGGTGTTTCAGGGTTTGGGGTAGCGCAGTGGTGTTCAGACAGTGTGGGAGGTCGTGCTTGGCCTGGTGTTTCAGGGTGTAGGGCAGTGCAGTTGTGTTCTGGCTGTGTAGGGGCTATTGCTGGGGGTGGTGTTTCAGGGTTTATGGCAGAGCATTGGTGTTCGGGCAGTGTAGGTGTCTTGCTGGGAGTGGTGTTTCAGGGTTTGGGGTAGTGCAGTGGTGTTCAGGCAGTGTGGGAGGTCGTGCTTGGGTGGTGTTTCAGGTTTTAGGTTAGTGCAATGGTGTTCGGGCATTGTTTGGGGTTGTGCAGACTGGTGTTTCAGGGTTTAGGACAGTGCGGTGGTGTTCGGGCATTGTAGGGTATCATGCTGGGGCTGGTGTTTCAGGGTTTAGGGCAGTGAAGTGATGTTCGGGCAGTGTAGGGGGTCGTGCTGGTGCTGGTGTTTCAGGGTTTAGGGCAGAGCAGTGGTGTTCGGGCAGTGTAGGGGGTCATGCGGGGCTGGTGTTTCAGGGTTAAGGGCAGTGCAGTAGTGTTCAGGCAGTGTCGGGGGTCGTGCTGGGGCTGGTGTTTCAGAGTTTAGGGCAGTGCAGTGGTGTTCGGGCAGTGTAGGGTGCCGAGCTGGCGCTGGTGTTTCAGGGTTTAGGGCAGTGCAGTGGTGTTTGGGCAGTGTAGGGGGCCGTGTTGGGGCAGGTGTTTCAGGATGTAGGGCAGTGCAGTGGTGTTCGGGCATTGTAGAGGGTCATGCTGGGACTGGTGTTTCAGGTTTTAGGGCACTGCAATGGTGTTCGGGCAGTGTAGGGGGTCGTGCTGGAGCTGGTGTTTCAGGGTTTAGGACGATGCGGTTTTGTTCGGGCAGTGTAGGGGGTCGTGCTTGGGCTGGTGTTTCAGGCTTTTGGGCAGTGCAGTCGTGTTCGGGCAGTGTAGGTGTCTTGCTGGGAATGGTGTTTCAGGGATTAGGGTAGTGCAGTGGTGTTCGGGCAGTGTAGGGGGTCGTGCGGTGTGTGGTGTTTCAGGGTTTAGGGCAGAGCAGATGTGTTCGGGCAGAGTAGGTGGACATGCTGGGGGTGGTGTTTCAGGGTATAGGGCAGAGCAGTGGTGTTCGGGCAGTGTAGGGGATCGTGCTGGGGCTGGTGTTTAAGGGTTTAGGGCAGTGCAGTGGTGTTTGGGTAGAGTAGGGGTCGTGCTGGGGCTGGTGTTTCAGGGTTTAGGGCAGTGCAGTGGTGTTCGGGGAGTGTAGGTGTCTTGCTGGGAATGGTGTTTCAGGGATTAGGGTAGTGCAGTGGTGTTCGGGCAGTGTAGGGGGTCGTGCGGTGTGTGGTGTTTCAGGGTTTAGGGCAGAGCAGTTGTGTTTGGGCAGTGTAGGGGGCCGTGTTGGGGCGGGTGTTTCAGGATGTAGGGCAGTGCAGTGGTGTTCGGGCATTGTAGAGGGTCATGCTGGGACTGGTGTTTCAGGTTTTAGGGCACTGCAATGGTGTTCGGGCAGTGTAGGGGGTCGTGCTGGAGCTGGTGTTTCAGGGTTTAGGACGATGCGGTTTTGTTCGGGCAGTGTAGGGGGTCGTGCTTGGGCTGGTGTTTCAGGCTTTTGGGCAGTGCAGTGGTGTTCGGGCAGTGTAGGTGTCTTGCTGGGAATGGTGTTTCAGGGTTTATGGCAGTGCAGTGGTGTTCGGGCAGTGTAGGTGTCCTGCTGGGAGTGGTGTTTCAGGGTTTGGGGTAGCGCAGTGGTGTTCAGACAATGTGGGAGGTCGTGCTTGGCCTGGTGTTTCAGGGTGTAGGGCAGTGCAGTTGTGTTCTGGCTGTGTAGGGGGTATTGCTGGGGATGGTGTTTCAGGGTTTATGGTAGAGCAGTGGTGTTCGGGCAGTGTAGGTGTCTTGCTGGGAGTGGTGTTTCAGGGTTTGGGGTAGTGCAGTGGTGTTCAGGCAGTGTGGGAGGTCGTGCTTGGGTGGTATTTCAGGTTTTAGGTTAGTGCAATGGTGTTCGGGCAGTGTTTGGGGTTGTGCAGACTGGTGTTTCAGGGTTTAGGACAGTGCGGTGGTGTTCAGGCATTGTAGGGTATCATGCTGGGGCTGGTGTTTCAGGGTTTAGGGCAGTGAAGTGATGTTCGGGCAGTGTAGGGGGAGTTGCTGGTGCTGGTGTTTCAGGGTTTAGGGCAGAGCAGTGGTGTTCGGGCAGTGTAGGGGGTCGTGCGGGGCTGGTGTTTCAGGGTTAAGGGCAGTGCAGTAGTGTTCAGGCAGTGTCGGGGGTCGTGCTGGGGCTGGTGTTTCAGAGTTTAGGGCAGTGCAGTGGTGTTCGGGCAGTGTAGGGTGCCGAGCTGGCGCTGGTGTTTCAGGGTTTAGGGCAGTGCAGTGGTGTTTGGGCAGTGTAGGGGGCCGTGTTGGGGCGGGTGTTTCAGGATGTAGGGCAGTGCAGTGGTGTTCGGGCATTGTAGAGGGTCATGCTGGGACTGGTGTTTCAGGTTTTAGGGCACTGCAATGGTGTTCGGGCAGTGTAGGGGATCGTGCTGGAGCTGGTGTTTCAGGGTTTAGGACGATGCGGTTTTGTTCGGGCAGTGTAGGGGGTCGTGCTTGGGCTGGTGTTTAAGGCTTTTGGGCAGTGCAGTGGTGTTCGGGCAGTGTAGGTGTCTTGCTGGGAATGGTGTTTCAGGGATTAGGCTAGTGCAGTGGTGTTCGGGCAGTGTAGGGGGTCGTGCGGTGTGTGGTGTTTCAGGGTTTAGGGCAGAGCAGTTGTGTTCGGGCAGAGTAGGTGGACATGCTGGGGGTGGTGTTTCAGGGTATAGGGCAGAGCAGTGGTGTTCGGGCAGTGTAGGGGATCGTGCTGGGGCTGGTGTTTCAGGGTTTAGGGCAGTGCAGTGGTGTTTGGGTAGAGTAGGGGTCGTGCTGGGGCTGGTGTTTCAGGGTTTAGGGCAGTGCAGTGGTGTTCGGGGAGTGTAGGAGGTCGTGCTGGGGCTGGTGATTCAGGGTTTAGGGCAGTGTAGTAGTGTTTGGGCAGTGTGGGGAGTTGCGCAGGGGCTGGTGTTTTAGGGTTTAGGGCAGAGTATTGGTGTCCGGGCAGTGTCGGAGGTCGTGCTGGGGCTGGTGTTTTAGGGTTTAGGGCAGAGCAGTGGTGTTCCGGCAGTGTTGTGGTTCTTGCTAGGGTGGTGTTTCAAGGTTTAGGGCAGTGGTGTTCGGGCAGTGTAGGGGTCTTGCTGGCGATTGTGTTTCAGGGTTTAGGGAAGTGCAGTGGTGTTTGGGCAGTGTGGGGGTCATGCTGGGGGTGGCGTTTCAGGGTGCAAGGCAGAGCAGTGGTGTTCGGGCAGTGTAGAGAGTCTTGCTGGGGCTGGTGTTTCAGGGTTTACGGCAGTGCAGTGGTGTTCGGGCAGTTTAGGGTGTCGTGCTGGGGCTGGTGTTTCAGGGTTTAAGGCAGTGAAATGGTGTTCGGGCAGTGTAGGGGGACGTGCTGGTGCTGGTGTTTCAGGGTTTAGTGCAGAGCAGTGGTGTTCAGGAAGAGTAGGGGGACATGCTGGGGGTGCTGTTTTAGGTTTTAGGGCAGAGCAGTGATGTTCGGGTAGTGTAGGGGTTCGTGCTGGGGCTGGTGATCCAGGGTTTAGGGCAGAGCATTGGTGTTCGGGCAGTGTAGGGGGCCATGCAGGGGGTGGTGTTTCAGGGTTCATGGCAGGCTAGTGGTGTTCGGGCAATATAGGGGGTGGTGCAGGGGGTGGTGTTTCAATGTTTAGGGCAGTGCAGTGGTGTTCGGGCAGTGTTGGGGGTCTTGCTGGGGGTGGTGTTTCAGGTGGAGAAGTGTGGCTCAATGGTTAGAGCGGCAGATCTCGATGCAGAGCACTGGTCCGGGACCAGGGTTCGATTCCCGCCGCGGCAGGGTCTCGGGCTATAAATTCCTCGGACCGGATATTCTCGCCTCAGTACCTATTCTAATCATGGGTCTCACGCTGCAACTCTGGGCAATAGCTTGCTTAATCTCCACAACGGCCCCAACAGCGCTGGGATGCCTGGCTTCACCATGGGGGTGCCCAGGAGTGGACACTTCACACGGAAAGCCAGGAAGGGATCCTTCAGCGGTATGAGTACAGCGCTGAGATACCACCAGGGGTGATTCGGAGCTATATAAGTACATATTCATTTAGGGGAGTGCAGTGGTGTTCAGGCAGTGTGGGGGTCATGCTGTGGGTGGTGTTTCAGGGTGTAAGGCAGAGCAGTGGTGTTTGGGGAGTGTAAAGGGTCTTGCTGGGGGAGGTGTTGCAGGGTTTAGGGCAGTGCAGTTGTGTTCGGGCAGTGTGGGGGATCATGCGGGGGCTGGTGTTTCAGGGTTTCGGCCAGTGCAGTGGTGTTCGGGCAGTGTAGGGGGCGTGCTGGGGCTGGTGTTTCAGGGATTAGAGCAGTGCAGTGCTGGTCGGCAAGTGTGTGGGGTCTTTCTAGGGCTGGTGTTTCAGGGTTTAGGGCAGTGCAGTGGTGTTCGGGCAGTGTAGGGCGTCATGCTGGGGCTGGTGTTTCAGGGTTTAGGGCAGTGCAGTGGTGTTCGGGCAGTGTAGGGGAACGTGCTGGCGGTGGTTTTTCAGGGTATAGGGCAGAGCAGTGGTGTTCGGGCAGTGTAGGGGGTTGTGCTGGGGCTGGTGTTTCATGGTTTCGGCCAGTGCAGTGGTGTTCGGGCAGTGTAGGGGCTAATGCTGGGGCTGGTGTTTCACGGCTTAGGGCAGTGCAGTGGTGTTCGGGCAGTGGAGGGGGTTGTGCTGGGGCTGGTGGTTCAGGGTGTATGGCAGAGCAGTGGTGTTCGGGCAGTGTAGGGGTCGTGCTGATGTTTCAGGGATTAGGAGAGAGCAGTGGTGTTCTGGCAGTGTAGGGGGTAGTGTTTCAGGGTTTAGGGCAGGGCAGTGGTGTTCCGGCAGTGTGGGAGGTCGTGCTGGGGGGTGGTGTTTCAGGGTTTAGGGCAGTGCTGAGGTGTTCTGGCAGTGTGGGGGTTTGTGCTGGGGTGGTGTTTCAGGGTTTAGGGCAGTGCAGTCGTGTTCGGGCAGTGTGGGGGGTCATGCGGGGCTGGTGTTTCAGGGTTTAGGGCAGTACAGTGGTGTTCGGCCAGTGTGTGGGGTCTTGCTGGGGCTGGTGTTTCATGGTTTCGGCCAGTGCAGTGGTGTTCGGGCAGTATAGGGGCTCATGCTGGGGCTGGTGTTTCACGGCTTAGGGCAGTGCAGTGGTGTTCGGGCAGTGTAGGGGGTTTTTCTGGGGGTGGTGTTTCAGGGTTTAGGGCAGTGCAGAGGTGTTCTGGCAGTGTGGGGGTTTGTGCTGGGGTGGTGTTTCAGGGTTTAGGGCAGTGCAGTCGTGTTCGGGCAGTGTGGGGGGTCGTGCGGGGCTGGTGTTTCAGGGTTTAGGGCAGTACAGTGGTGTTCGGGCAGTGTAGGGGGTCGTGCTCGGGCTGGTGTTTCAGAGATTGCAGCAGTGCAGTGGTGTTCGGCCAGTGTGTGGGGTCTTGCTGGGGCTGGTGTTTCAGGGTTTAGGGCAGTGCAGTGGTGTTCGAGCAGTGTAGGGCGTCGTGCTGGGGCTGGTGTTTCAGGGTTTAGGGCAGTGCAGTGGTGTTCGGGCAGTGTAGGGGGTGGTGCAGGGGATTGTGTTTCAGTGTTTAGGGCAGGGCAGTGGCGTTCAGGAAGTGTAGAGGTTCATGCAGGGGGTGGTGTTTCAGGGTTCAGGCCAGTGTATCGGTGTTTGGGCAGTGTTGGGGGTCTTGCTCGGGATGGTGTATCAGGGTTTAGGACAGTGGTGTTCAGGCAGTGTTAGGGGTCTTGCTAGTGGTGGTATTTCAGGGTTTAGGGGAGTGCAGTGGTGTTCGGGCTGTGTGGGGGGTTATGCTGGGGGTGGTGTTTCAGGGTTTGGGGCAGTGCAGTGGTGTTTGGGCAGTGTGGGGGATCATGCTGGGGTTTCAGGGTTTTGGGAGTGCAGTGGTTTTCGGGCAGTGTGGGGGCTCATGCTGGGGCAGGTGTTTCAGGGTTTAGGGCAGTGCAGAGGTGTTCGGGCGGTATAGGGGGCCATGCTGGGGCTGGTGTTGTTGAGGGTTTAGAGCAGTGCAGTGGTGTTCAGGCAGTGTGGGGGTTCTTCTGAGGCTGGTGTTTCAGGGTTTAGGGCAGAGCAGTGGTGTTCGGGCAGTGTAGGGGTCGTGCTGATGTTTCAGGGATTAGGAGAGAGCAGTGGTGTTCTGGCAGTGTAGGGGTTAGTGCAGGGGGTGGTGTTTCAGGGTTTAGGGCAGGGCAGTGGTGTTCCGGCAGTGTGGGAGGTCGTGCTGGTGGGTGGTGTTTCAGGGTTTAGGGCAGTGCAGTGGTGTTCGGGCAGTGTCGGTGTCTTGCTGGGAGTGGTGTTTCAGGGATTAGGGTAGTGCAGTGGTGTTCGGGCAGTGTGGGAGGTCGTGCTGGGGTGGTATTTCAGGGTTTAGGGCAGTGCAGTGGTTTTCGGGCAATGTAGGGGGTCGTGCTGTGGCAGGTGTTTCAGGGTTTAGGGCAGTGCAGTGGTGTTCGGGAAGTGTAGGGGGTCGTGCTGGTGTTGGTGTTTCATGGTTTAGGGCAGTGTAGTTGTGTTCGGGAAGTTTAGGGGTCTTGCTGGGGGTGGTGTTTCAGGGTTTAGGGCAGTGCAGTGGTGTTCGGGGAGTGTAGTGGGTCATGCTGGGGCTGGTGTTTCAGGGTTTAGGGCAGCGTAGTAGTGTTTGGGCAGTGTATGGGTCTTGCTGGGGGTGGTGTTTTAGGGTTTAGGGCAGTGCAGTGGTGTTCGGGCAGTGTTGCGGTTCTTGCTAGGGTGGTGTTTCAAGGTTTAGGGCAGTGGTGTTCGGGCAGTGTAAGGGGTCTTGCTGGGGATGGTGTTTCAGGGATTAGGGGAGTGCAGTGGTGTTCGGGCAGTGTGGGGTTCATGCTGGGGGTGGTGTTTCAGGGAGTAAGGCAGAGCAGTGGTGTTCGGGCAGAGTAGAGCATCTTGCTGGGGGTGGTGTTTCAGGGTTTACGGCAGTGCAGTGATGTTCGGGCAGTGTGGGGAGTCGTGCTGGGGCTGGTGTTTCAGGGTTTAGTGCAGTGCAGTGGTGTTCGGGCAGTTTAGGGTGTCGTGCTGCGGCTTGTGTTTCAGGGTTTAGGGCAGTGAAGTGGTGTTCGGGCAGTGTAGGGGGACGTGCTGGTGCTGGTGTTTCAGGGTTTAGTGCAGAGCAGTGGTGTTCAGGCAGAGTAGGGGGACATGCTGGGGGTCGTGTTTTAGGTTTTAGGGCAGAGCAGTGATGTTCGGGTAGTGTAGGGGGTCGTGCTGGGTCTGGTGTTTCAGGGTTTAGGGCAGTGCAGGGGTGTTCGGGCAGTGTGGGGGGTTGTGCTGCAGCTGGTGTTTCATTTTTAGGGCAGTGCAGTGGTGTTCGGGCAGTGTAGCGGTTCGTGCTGGGGCTGGTGATCCAGGGTTTAGGGCAGAGCATTGGTGTTCGGGTAGTGTACGGGGCCGTGCAGGGGGTGGTGTTTCAGGGTTTATGGCAGGGTAGTGGTGTTCGGGCAGTATAGGGGGTGGTGCAGGGGGTGGTGCTTCAATGTTTAGGGCCGTGCAGTGGTGTTCGGGCAGTGTTGGGGGTCTTGCTGGGGGTGGTGTTTCAAGTTTTAGGGCAGTGGTGTTCGGGCAGTGTAGGGGGTCTTGCTGGTGTTTCAGGGTTTAGGGCAGTGCAGTGGTTTTCGGGCAATGTAGGGGGTCGTGCTGTGGCAGGTGTTTCAGGGTTTAGGGCAGTGCAGTGGTGTTCGGGCAGTGTAGGGGGTCTTGCTGGCGCTGGTGTTTCAGGGATTAGAGCCGTGCAGTGGTGGTCGGCCAGTGTGTGGGGTCTTGCTGGGGCTGGTGTTTCAGGGTTTAGGGCAGTGCAGTGGTGTTTGGGTAGTGTAGGGCGTTGTGCTGGGGCTGGTGTTTCAGGGTTTAGGGCAGAGCAGTTGTGTTTAGGCAGTGTAGGGGGACGTGCTGGCGGTGGTTTTTCAGGGTATATGGCAGAGCAGTGGTGTTCGGGCAGTGTAGGGGGTCAAGCTTTGGCTGGTGTTTCAGGGTTTCGGCCAGTGCAGTGGTGTTCGGGCAGTGTAGGGGGTCGTGCTGGGGCTGGTGTTTCAGGGTTTAGAGCTGTGTAGTGGTGTTCGGGCAGTGTAGGGAGTCATGCTGGGGCTGTTGTTTCAGGGTCTAGGGCAGAGCAGTGGTGTTTGGTCAGTGTAGGGGGTTGTGCTGGGACTGGTGTTTCAGGGTTTAGAACAGAGCATTGGTGTTCGGACAGTGTAGGGGGTCGTACTGGGGTGGTGTTTCAGGGTTTAGGGCAAAGCAGTGGTGTTCGGGCAGTGTAGGGGGTTGTGCAGGGGGTGGTGTTTCAAGGTTTAGGGCAGGGAAGTGGTGTTCGGCCAGTGTAGGGGGTCGTGCAGTTGGTGGTGTTTCAGGGATTATGGCAATGAAGTGGTGTTCGGGCAGTGTTGTGGGTCTTGCTGGGGGAGGTGTTGCAGGGTTTAGGGCAGTGCAGTTGTGTTCGGGCAGTGTGGGGGGTCGTGCTGGGGCTGGTGTTTCAGGGTTTAGGGCAGTGCAGTGGTTTTCGGGCAATGTAGGGGGTCGTGCTGGGGCAGGTGTTTCAGGGTTTAGGGCAGTGCAGTGGTGTTCGGGAAGTGTAGGGGGTCTTGCTGGGGCTGGTGTTTCAGGGATTAGAGCAGTGCAGTGGTGGTCGGCCAGTGTGTGGGGTCTTGCTGGGGCTGGTGTTTCAGGGTTTAGGGCAGTGCAGTGGTGTTCGGGTAGTGTAGGGCGTCGTGCTGGGGCTGGTGTTTCAGGGTTTAGGGCAGTGCAGTTGTGTTTGGGCAGTGTAGGGGGACGTGCTGGTGGTGGTTTTTCAGGGTATATGGCAGAGCAGTGGTGTTCGGGCAGTGTAGGGGGTCGTGCTGGGGCTGGTGTTTCAGGGCTTCGGCCAGTGCAGTGGTGTTCGGGCAGTGTAGGGGGTCGTGCTGGGGCTGGTGTTTCAGGGTTTAGAGCTGTGCAGTGGTGTTCGGGCAGTGTAGGGAGCCATGCTGGGGCTGTTGTTTCAGGGTTTAGGGCAGAGTAGTGGTGTTTGGTCAGTGTAGGGGGTTGTGCTGGGGCTGGTGTTTCAGGGTTTAGAACAGAGCATTGGTGTTCGGACAGTGTAGGGGGTCGTGCTGGGGTTGTGTTTCAGGGTTTAGGGCAGTGCAGTTGTGTTCGGGCAGTGTAGGGGGTTGTGCAGGGGGTTGTGTTTTAGGGTTTAGGGCAGGGAAGTGGTGTTCGGGCAGTGTAGGGGGTCGTGCAGTTGGTGGTGTTTCAGGGATTATGGCAATGAAGTGGTGTTCGGGCAGTGTTGTGGCTCTTGCTGGGGGTGGTGTTTCAGGGTTTAGGGCAGTGCAGTGGTGTTCGGGCAGTGTAGGGGTCTTGCTGTGGGTGGTGTTTCAGGGTGTATGGCAGTGCAGTGGTGTTCGGGCAGTGTATGGGGTCGTGCTGGGGCTGGTGTTTCAGGGTTTATGGCAGTGCAGTGGTGTTCGGGCAGTGTAGGTGTCCTGCTGGGAGTAGTGTTTCAGGGTTTGGGGTAGCGCAGTGGTGTTCAGGCAGTGTGGGAGTTTGTGCTTGGCCTGGTGTTTCAGGGTGTAGGGCAGTGCAGTTGTGTTCTGGCAGTGTAGGGGGTATTGCTGGGGGTGGTGTTTCAGGGTTTATGGCAGAGCAGTGGTGTTCGGGCAGTGTAGGTGTCTTGCTGGGAGTGGTGTTTCAGGGTTTGGGGTAGTGCAGTGGTGTTCAGGCAGTGTGGGAGGTCGTGCTTGGGTGGTGTTTCAGGTTTTAGGTTAGTGCAATAGTGTTCGGGCAGTGTTTGGGGTTGTGCTGACTGGTGTTTCAGGGTTTAGGACAGTGCGGTGGTGTTCGGGCATTGTAGGGTATCATGCTGGGGCTGGTGTTTCAGGGTTTAGGGCAGTGAAGTGATGTTCGGGCAGTGTAGGGGGTCGTGCTGGTGTTTCAGGGTATAGGGCAGAGCAGTGGTGTTTGGGCAGTGTAGGGGGTCGTGCGGGGCTGGTGTTTCAGGGTTAAGGGCAGTGCAGTAGTGTTCAGGCACTGTCGGGGGTCGTGTTGGGGCTGGTGTTTCAGGGTTTAAGGCAGTTCAGTGGTGTTCGGGCAGTGTAGGGGGTCATGCTGGGGTGGTGTTTCACGGTTTAGGGCAGTGGTGTTTGGGCAGTGTGGGGGTCATGCTGGGATAGTGATTCAGGGTGTAAGGCAGAGCAGTGGTGTTCAGGCAGTGTAGAGGGTCTTGCTGGGGGTGATGTTGCAGGGTTTACGGCAGTGCAGTGGTGTTCTGACAGTGTGGGAGTCATGCTGGGGCTGGTGTTTCAGGGTTTAGGGCAGTGCAGTGGTGTTCGGGCAGTGTAGGGCGCCGTGCTGAGGCTGGTGTTTCAGGTTTTAGGGCACTGCAATGGTGTTCGGGCAGTGTAGGTGGTCGTGCTGGAGCTGGTGTTTCAGTGTTTAGGACAGTGCGGTTTTGTTCAGGCAGTGTTGGGGGTCGTGCTTGGGCTGGTGTTTCAGGGTTTAGGGCAATGCAGTGGTGTTCGGGCTGTGTAGGGAGTCGTGCTGGGAATGGTGTTTCAGGCTTTTGGGCAGTGCAGTGGTGTTCGGGCAGTGTCGGTGTCTTGCTGGGAGTGGTGTTTCAGGGATTAGGGTAGTGCAGTGGTGTTCGGGCAGTGTGGGAGGTCGTGCTGGGGTGGTGTTTCAGGGTTTAGGGCAGTGCAGTGGTTTTCGGGCAATGTAGGGGGTCGTGCTGTGGCAGGTGTTTCAGGGTTTAGGGCAGCGTAGTAGTGTTTGGGCAGTGTATGGGTCTTGCTGGGGGTGGTGTTTTAGGGTTTAGGGCAGTGCAGTGGTGTTCGGGCAGTGTTGTGGTTCTTGCTAGGGTGGTGTTTCAAGGTTTAGGGCAGTGGTGTTCGGGCAGTGTAAGGGGTCTTGCTGGGGATGGTGTTTCAGGGATTAGGGGAGTGCAGTGGTGTTCGGGCAGTGTGGGGTTCATGCTGGGGGTGGTGTTTCAGGGAGTAAGGCAGAGCAGTGGTGTTCGGGCAGAGTAGAGCATCTTGCTGGGGCTTGTGTTTCAGGGTTTAGGGCAGTGAAGTGGTGTTCGGGCAGTGTAGGGGGACGTGCTGGTGCTGGTGTTTCAGGGTTTAGTGCAGAGCAGTGGTGTTCGGGCAGAGTAGGGGGACATGCTGGGGGTCGTGTTTTAGGTTTTAGGGCAGAGCAGTGATGTTCGGGTAGTGTAGGGGGTCGTGCTGGGTCTGGTGTTTCAGGGTTTAGGGCAGTGCAGGGGTGTTCGGGCAGTGTGGGGGGTTGTGCTGCAGCTGGTGTTTCATTTTTAGGGCAGTGCAGTGGTGTTTGGGCAGTGTAGCGGTTCATGCTGGGGCTGGTGATCCAGGGTTTAGGGCAGAGCATTGGTGTTCGGGTAGTGTACGGGGCTGTGCAGGGGGTGATGTTTCAGGGTTTATGGCAGGGTAGTGGTGTTCGGGCAGTATAGGGGGTGGTGCAGGGGTTGGTGCTTCAATGTTTAGGGCCGTGCAGTGGTGTTCGGGCAGTGTTGGGGGTCTTGCTGGGGGTGGTGTTTCAAGTTTTAGGGCAGTGGTGTTCGGGCAGTGTAGGGGGTCTTGCTGGTGTTTCAGGGTTTAGGGCAGTGCAGTGGTTTTCGGGCAATGTAGGGGGTCGTGCTGTGGCAGGTGTTTCAGAGTTTAGGGCAGTGCAGTGGTGTTCGGGCAGTGTATGGGTCTTGCTGGGGGTGGTGTTTTAGGGTTTAGGGCAGTGCAGTGGTGTTCGGGCAGTGTTGCGGTTCTTGCTAGGGTGGTGTTTCAAGGTTTAGGGCAGTGGTGTTCGGGCAGTGTAAGGGGTCTTGCTGGGGATGGTGTTTCAGGGATTAGGGGAGTGCAGTGGTGTTCGGGCAGTGTGGGGTTCATGCTGGGGGTGGTGTTTCAGGGAGTAAGGCAGAGCAGTGGTGTTCGGGCAGAGTAGAGCATCTTGCTGGGGGTGGTGTTTCAGGGTTTACGGCAGTGCAGTGATGTTCGGGCAGTGTGGGGAGTCGTGCTGGGGCTGGTGTTTCAGGGTTTAGTGCAGTGCAGTGGTGTTCGGGCAGCTTAGGGTGTCGTGCTGCGGCTTGTGTTTCAGGGTTTAGGGCAGTGAAGTGGTGTTCGGGCAGTGTAGGGGGACGTGCTGGTGCTGGTGTTTCAGGGTTTAGTGCAGAGCAGTGGTGTTCGGGCAGAGTAGGGGGACATGCTGGGGGTCGTGTTTTAGGTTATAGGGCAGAGCAGTGATGTTCGGGTAGTGTAGGGGGTCGTGCTGGGTCTGGTGTTTCAGGGTTTAGGGCAGTGCAGGGGTGTTCGGGCAGTGTGGGGGGTTGTGCTGCAGCTGGTGTTTCATTTTTAGGGCATTGCAGTGGTGTTCGGGCAGTGTAGCGGTTCGTGCTGGGGCTGGTGATCCAGGGTTTAGGGCAGAGCATTGGTGTTCGGGTAGTGTACGGGGCCGTGCAGGGGGTGGTGTTTCAGGGTTTATGGCAGGGTAGTGGTGTTCGGGCAGTATAGGGGGTGGTGCAGGGGGTGGTGCTTCAATGTTTAGGGCCGTGCAGTGGTGTTCGGGCAGTGTTGGGGGTCTTGCTGGGGGTGGTGTTTCAAGTTTTAGGACAGTGGTGTTCGGGCAGTGTAGGGGGTCTTGCAGGTGTTTCAGGGTTTAGGGCAGTGCAGTGGTTTTAGGGCAATGTAGGGGGTCGTGCTGTGGCAGGTGTTTCAGGGTTTAGGGCAGTGCAGTGGTGTTCGGGCAGTGTAGGGGGTCTTGCTGGCGCTGGTGTTTCAGGGATTAGAGCCGTGCAGTGGTGGTCGGCCAGTGTGTGGGGTCTTGCTGGGGCTGGTGTTTCAGGGTTTAGGGCAGTGCAGTGGTGTTTGGGTAGTGTAGGGCGTTGTGCTGGGGCTGGTGTTTCAGGGTTTAGGGCAGAGCAGTTGTGTTTAGGCAGTGTAGGGGGACGTGCTGGCGGTGGTTTTTCAGGGTATATGGCAGAGCAGTGGTGTTCGGGCAGTGTAGGGGGTCAAGCTTTGGCTGGTGTTTCAGGGTTTCGGCCAGTGCAGTGGTGTTCGGGCAGTGTAGGGGGTCGTGCTGGGGCTGGTGTTTCAGGGTTTAGAGCTGTGTAGTGGTGTTCGGGCAGTGTAGGGAGTCATGCTGGGGCTGTTGTTTCAGGGTCTAGGGCAGAGCAGTGGTGTTTGGTCAGTGTAGGGGGTTGTGCTGGGACTGGTGTTTCAGGGTTTAGAACAGAGCATTGGTGTTCGGACAGTGTAGGGGGTCGTACTGGGGTGGTGTTTCAGGGTTTAGGGCAAAGCAGTGGTGTTCGGGCAGTGTAGGGGGTTGTGCAGGGGGTGGTGTTTCAAGGTTTAGGGCAGGGAAGTGGTGTTCGGCCAGTGTAGGGGGTCGTGCAGTTGGTGGTGTTTCAGGGATTATGGCAATGAAGTGGTGTTCGGGCAGTGTTGTGGGTCTTGCTGGGGGAGGTGTTTCAGGGTTTAGGGCAGTGCAGTTGTGTTCGGGCAGTGTGGGGGGTCGTGCTGGGGCTGGTGTTTCAGGGTTTAGGGCAGTGCAGTGGTTTTCGGGCAATGTAGGGGGTCGTGCTGGGGCAGGTGTTTCAGGGTTTAGGGCAGTGCAGTGGTGTTCGGGAAGTGTAGGGGGTCTTGCTGGGGCTGGTGTTTCAGGGATTAGAGCAGTGCAGTGGTGGTCGGCCAGTGTGTGGGGTCTTGCTGGGGCTGGTGTTTCAGGGTTTAGGGCAGTGCAGTGGTGTTCGGGTAGTGTAGGGCGTCGTGCTGGGGCTGGTGTTTCAGGGTTTAGGGCAGTGCAGTTGTGTTTGGGCAGTGTAGGGGGACGTGCTGGTGGTGGTTTTTCAGGGTATATGGCAGAGCAGTGGTGTTCGGGCAGTGTAGGGGGTCGTGCTGGGGCTGGTGTTTCAGGGCTTCGGCCAGTGCAGTGGTGTTCGGGCAGTGTAGGGGGTCGTGCTGGGGCTGGTGTTTCAGTGTTTAGAGCTGTGCAGTGGTGTTCGGGCAGTGTAGGGAGCCATGCTGGGGCTGTTGTTTCAGGGTTTAGGGCAGAGTAGTGGTGTTTGGTCAGTGTAGGGGGTTGTGCTGGGGCTGGTGTTTCAGGGTTTAGAACAGAGCATTGGTGTTCGGACAGTGTAGGGGGTCGTGCTGGGGTTGTGTTTCAGGGTTTAGGGCAGTGCAGTTGTGTTCGGGCAGTGTAGGGGGTTGTGCAGGGGGTTGTGTTTTAGGGTTTAGGGCAGGGAAGTGGTGTTCGGGCAGTGTAGGGGGTCGTGCAGTTGGTGGTGTTTCAGGGATTATGGCAATGAAGTGGTGTTCGGGCAGTGTTGTGGCTCTTGCTGGGGGTGGTGTTTCAGGGTTTAGGGCAGTGCAGTGGTGTTCGGGCAGTGTAGGGGTCTTGCTGGGGGTGGTGTTTCAGGGTGTATGGCAGTGCAGTGGTGTTCGGGCAGTGTAGGGGGTCGTGCTGGGGCTGGTGTTTCAGGGATTATGGCAGTGCAGTGGTGTTTGGGCAGTGTAGGTGTCCTGCTGGGAGTGGTGTTTCAGGGTTTGGGGTAGCGCAGTGGTGTTCAGGCAGTGTGGGAGGTTGTGCTTGGCCTGGTGTTTCAGGGTGTAGGGCAGTGCAGTTGTGTTCTGGCAGTGTAGGGGGTATTGCTGGGGGTGGTGTTTCAGGGTTTATGGTAGAGCAGTGGTGTTCGGGCAGTGTAGGTGTCTTGCTGGGAGTGGTGTTTCAGGGTTTGGGGTAGTGCAGTGGTGTTCAGGCAGTGTGGGAGGTCGTGCTTGGGTGGTGTTTCAGGTTTTAGGTTAGTGCAATGGTGTTCGGGCAGTGTTTGGGGTTGTGCTGACTGGTGTTTCAGGGTTTAGGACAGTGCGGTGGTGTTCGGGCATTGTAGGGTATCATGCTGGGGCTGGTGTTTCAGGGTTTAGGGCAGTGAAGTGATGTTCGGGCAGTGTAGGGGGTCGTGCTGGTGCTGGTGTTTCAGGGTTTAGGGCAGAGCAGTGGTGTTTGGGCAGTGTAGGGGGTCGTGCGGGGCTGGTGTTTCAGGGTTAAGGGCAGTGCAGTAGTGTTCAGGCACTGTCGGGGGTCATGTTGGGGCTGGTGTTTCAGGGTTTAAGGCAGTTCAGTGGTGTTCGGGCAGTGTAGGGGGTCATGCTGGGGTGGTGTTTCACGGTTTAGGGCAGTGGTGTTTGGGCAGTGTGGGGGTCATGCTGGGATAGTGATTCAGGGTGTAAGGCAGAGCAGTGGTGTTCAGGCAGTGTAGAGGGTCTTCCTGGGGGTGATGTTGCAGGGTTTACGGCAGTGCAGTGGTGTTCTGACAGTGTGGGAGTCATGCTGGGGCTGGTGTTTCAGGGTTTAGGGCAGTGCAGTGGTGTTCGGGCAGTGTAGGGCGCCGTGCTGAGGCTGGTGTTTCAGGTTTTAGGGCACTGCAATGGTGTTCGGGCAGTGTAGGTGGTCGTGCTGGAGCTGGTGTTTCAGTGTTTAGGACAGTGCGGTTTTGTTCAGGCAGTGTTGGGGGTCGTGCTTGGGCTGGTGTTTCAGGGTTTAGGGCAATGCAGTGGTGTTCGGGCTGTGTAGGGAGTCGTGCTGGGAATGGTGTTTCAGGCTTTTGGGCAGTGCAGTGGTGTTCGGGCAGTGTCGGTGTCTTGCTGGGAGTGGTGTTTCAGGGATTAGGGTAGTGCAGTGGTGTTCGGGCAGTGTGGGAGGTCGTGCTGGGGTGGTGTTTCAGGGTTTAGGGCAGTGCAGTGGTTTTCGGGCAATGTAGGGGGTCGTGCTGTGGCAGGTGTTTCAGGGTTTAGGGCAGCGTAGTAGTGTTTGGGCAGTGTATGGGTCTTGCTGGGGGTGGTGTTTTAGGGTTTAGGGCAGTGCAGTGGTGTTCGGGCAGTGTTGTGGTTCTTGCTAGGGTGGTGTTTCAAGGTTTAGGGCAGTGGTGTTCGGGCAGTGTAAGGGGTCTTGCTGGGGATGGTGTTTCAGGGATTAGGGGAGTGCAGTGGTGTTCGGGCAGTGTGGGGTTCATGCTGGGGGTGGTGTTTCAGGGAGTAAGGCAGAGCAGTGGTGTTCGGGCAGAGTAGAGCATCTTGCTGGGGCTTGTGTTTCAGGGTTTAGGGCAGTGAAGTGGTGTTCGGGCAGTGTAGGGGGACGTGCTGGTGCTGGTGTTTCAGGGTTTAGTGCAGAGCAGTGGTGTTCGGGCAGAGTAGGGGGACATGCTGGGGGTCGTGTTTTAGGTTTTAGGGCAGAGCAGTGATGTTCGGGTAGTGTAGGGGGTCGTGCTGGGTCTGGTGTTTCAGGGTTTAGGGCAGTGCAGGGGTGTTCGGGCAGTGTGGGGGGTTGTGCTGCAGCTGGTGTTTCATTTTTAGGGCAGTGCAGTGGTGTTTGGGCAGTTTAGCGGTTCGTGCTGGGGCTGGTGATCCAGGGTTTAGGCTAGAGCATTGGTGTTCGGGTAGTGTACGGGGCTGTGCAGGGGGTGGTGTTTCAGGGTTTATGGCAGGGTAGTGGTGTTCGGGCAGTATAGGGGGTGGTGCAGGGGGTGGTGCTTCAATGTTTAGGGCCGTGCAGTGGTGTTCGGGCAGTGTTGGGGGTCTTGCTGGGGGTGGTGTTTCAAGTTTTAGGGCAGTGGTGTTCGGGCAGTGTAGGGGGTCTTGCTGGTGTTTCAGGGTTTAGGGCAGTGCAGTGGTTTTCGGGCAATGTAGGGGGTCGTGCTGTGGCAGGTGTTTCAGAGTTTAGGGCAGTGCAGTGGTGTTCGGGCAGTGTAGGGGGTCTTGCTGGCGCTGGTGTTTCAGGGATTAGAGCAGTGCAGTGGTGGTCGGCCAGTGTGTGGGGTCTTGCTGGGGCTGGTGTTTCAGGGTTTAGGGCAGTGCAGTGGTGTTTGGGTAGTGTAGGGCGTCGTGCTGGGGCTGGTGTTTCAGGGTTTAGGGCAGAGCAGTTGTGTTTAGGCCGTGTAGGGGGATGTGCTGGCGGTGGTTTTTCAGGGTATATGGCAGAGCAGTGGTGTTCGGGCAGTGTAGGGGGTCAAGCTTTGGCTGGTGTTTCAGGGTTTCGGCCAGTGCAGTGGTGTTCGGGCAGTGTAGGGGGTCGTGCTGGGGCTGGTGTTTCAGGGTTTAGAGCTGTGTAGTGGTGTTCGGGCAGTGTAGGGAGTCATGCTGGGGCTGTTGTTTCAGGGTCTAGGGCAGAGCAGTGGTGTTTGGTCAGTGTAGGGGGTTGTGCTGGGGCTGGTGTTTCAGGGTTTAGAACAGAGCATTGGTGTTCGGACAGTGTAGGGGGTCGTACTGGGGTGGTGTTTCAGGGTTTAGGGCAAAGCAGTGGTGTTCGGGCAGTGTAGGGGGTTGTGCAGGGGGTGGTGTTTCAAGGTTTAGGGCAGGGAAGTGCTGTTCGGCCAGTGTAGGGGGTCGTGCAGTTGGTGGTGTTTCAGGTATTATGGCAATGAAGTGGGGTTCGGGCAGTGTTGTGCGTCTTGCTGGGGGAGGTGTTGCAGTGTTTAGGGCAGTGCAGTTGTGTTCGGGCAGTGTGGAGGGTCGTGCTGGGGCTGGTGTTTCAGGGTTTAGGGCAGTGCTGTGGTTTTCGGGCAATGTAGGGGGTCGTGCTGGGGCAGGTGTTTCAGGGTTTAGGGCAGTGCAGTGGTGTTCGGAAGTGTAGGGGGTCTTGCTGGGGCTGGTGTTTCAGGGATTAGAGCAGTGCAGTGGTGGTCGGCCAGTGTGTGCGGTCTTGCTGGGGCTGGTGTTTCAGGGTTTAGGGCAGTGCAGTGGTGTTCGGGTAGTGTAGGGCGTCGTGCATGGGCTGGTGTTTCAGGGTTTAGGGCAGTGCAGTTGTGTTTGGGCAGTGTAGGGGGACGTGCTGGTGGTGGTTTTTCAGGGTATATGGCAGAGCAGTGGTGTTCGGGCAGTGTAGGGGGTCGTGCTGGGGCTGGTGTTTCAGGGTTTAGAGCTGTGCAGTGGTGTTCGGGCAGTGTAGGGAGTCATGCTGGGGCTGTTGTTTCAGGGTTTAGGGCAGAGCAGTGGTGTTCGGTCAGTGTAGGGGGTTGTGCTGGGGCTGGTGTTTCAGGGTTTAGAACAGAGCATTGGTGTTCGGACAGTGTAGGGGGTTATGCTGGGGTTGTGTTTCAGGGTTTAGGGCAGTGCAGCTGTGTTCGGGCAGTGTAGGGGGTTGTGCAGGGGGTTGTGTTTTAGGGTTTAGGGCAGGGAAGTGGTGTCCGGGCAGTGTAGGGGGTCGTGCAGTTGGTGGTGTTTCAGGGATTATGGCAATGAAGTGGTGTTCGGGCAGTGTTGTGGGTCTTGCTGGGGGTGGTGTTTCAGGGTTTAGGGCAGTGCAGTGGTGTTCGGGCAGTGTAGGGGTCTTGCTGGGGGTGGTGTTTCAGGGTGTAGGGCAGTGCAGTGGTGTTCGGGCAGTGTAGGGGGTCGTGCTGGGGCTGGTGTTTCAGGGTTTATGGCAGTGCAGTGGTGTTCGGGCAGTGTAGGTGTCCTGCTGGGAGTGGTGTTTCAGGGTTTGGGGTAGCGCAGTGGTGTTCAGGCAGTGTGGGAGGTTGTGCTTGGCCTGGTGTTTCAGGGTGTAGGGCAGTGCAGTTGTGTTCTGGCAGTGTAGGGGGTATTGCTGGGGGTGGTGTTTCAGGGTTTATGGCAGAGCAGTGGTGTGAGAAGTTGGCCTGGTATATGCTGTTCACTAGTTCTAGTGACCACCTTGTACCATGCCAAGCAACCCTTATGGTGTGGTTGTAAGTCAACCTTTTCGGACTAGCTGCCCTAGTGGTAGCGTAGGCTAAGCAGTCTTTGAGGCTAAACTCGTGAAACGTGTTAAGCAAGCTGTTTTACCAATAGTAACCCCCTTTTATACCAATGAAAGGACACCACACAGATATATATTCAAAATATATATGTATTTATTTCTCAAAGTAACCCCTAGTCTCTTTATGAGCACAGGAGCACAAATCGTCAAACAAGATTATCACCTAATACACAGAAGTTGCACTTTATATGGATAGGCCCTGGTGGCCACTCGAACCATATACTAAAATAGTGGTATAAGTACCACGAACAGAAAAGGGAAAAGGCCTAGGGCCTCTAGAATCGCTGGGCCTACAAGGAGCTAACGTCAGTTAGTGACCAGGAGGTCCACGGGTGGCGTGTGCAGAGCAAATAGTCACACGCGTGCTCCCATAGGTTTCAATGGGTGCGTAAAAAGTACAAAGTTACTGCAAAAGGAATCTTCCGGATGACCTAGGAACTTAAGATTTGGAACACAGGCACTAGAGATGTATTACTACACATGGGCACCGGAGTGCCAGCTTTACCTCACCCACAGGAAGCGGGTGCATAGGCCTCAAAGTGCGTCGGGTTTCTTCTATCTGTTCCGTTGAGCCTGGGACAAAGATGCTGCAGGCGGTCGGTCGGGAAGAGATGCAGTGGATCCAAGAGTGGATCGGAGATGTTGAAGACCTGTAAGCAGAGGGGACAGTGTTCACAGTCACTAGCCAGTGACCAGCGTGGCACCAGGTGGGTACCAGGCAATGTCGGGTGCAAACAGGAAGGAAGGTGTAGCTTGACTCTGCAGCCACGTGGTCCCTGAAGGTCGACGACGTCCAGGAGTCGAGTCACGAGCTGTCCCACGCAGGCTCTCGCTGTCGGCGGTGTCGGCGACTTGATCGAAGCAAACAAGCCTTGGCAAAAGCAATTGTTGTAGGCAAGGAGTTTAAGCTGATGGTTCTGGCCAGCAAGGTCAGAGGAACTGCTCCTTTGGAGGGGAGCAAGGGCCAGTCTGGAGCAACCAGACCAGCGGTGTTTGTCGTAGATTTCGTCGCCAAGATGGCCACTAGCCAGCGGGCCAGCAACCGGTTAGGCGCGTCGAGTGGCAAAATGCAGAAGGGCCCCACGCAGATCGTGGAGATGCTGGGGGGCTCACCTTTGGTGCAGCTGCTGCTCGAGGGTTGGGCTTCTCAGGACCCAAAGCACAACTTGGAGGGAGCCTCGGTTGTTGCACTGGTCAGCTTGTCGTAGTCGTTCCAAGATGGCTGGCTCCACGTGTCTCGGTGCCTCCACGGGTCTCCTCTTTGCAGGGACTGTGGATCGGGCGGTGAGAGGTCTGGAGGTCCAGGTCTTGTCAGTCTCTGGGCTCGGGCTCCGGCGGGAGGCGGCGGCAAAGCAGACGGTGATTCGCTGGATGGTGCTTGCGTTAGCAAGGTGGTCACTCCCTGACCACAGGGGAGATTTTCTTCAGTCTTCTGTGCAGCAGAATGTCGAAGTTCCCGTCTTCTTCTTAGTTTCAAGTTGATTCCAGGATGTCTGAAGTCTTAGGACACAGCTCCTACCTTTATTCGGATTCTAGGGGCCGGACTACCTGCTAGGTCCCTCCCTATGGGTGGGACCAGGAAGGGGGGTGGTTACACCCCCAATCCTTTGTCCAGCTCGCCCCAGGCCCGGGACTGGTGTGCCCCAGGACCGGTTTGAACTGGCATATGCACCGAGGCTCCTTGTGAGCCACAGGCATGTCTGGTTTCTTTCAAGCCCTACCTGACCAATACACAAAATCCTGTCTGGGGTGGTGCACGCACCTCCCCTGGCAGGAAACCCTTTGTCCACACCTCCCAAGCTGGAAGGACTCCCAGCAGCAGGAGGGCAGACTTGTGTCTGTGGTGGCAGCATCCATTTTGTGGAGCTGAGGCTATGTCTGATTTTACCCGGGTTTCAGGTACTGTACATGTCGTGTCCCTCTAGAAGGGTGGAATGCTAACCCCGTCGCCAGAATTGGCGAGGGGTTAGTATTCCAATTCGTATGACACCTTACTCGACATGTTTTGATAAAGCCAAACCAAAGATAGCATTTAACCGCGAGGTTCATAATGCACTTAAGAGTATATGGTATGACGATATCTGGAAACAGTAGAAGGAAGTTGTTCCGACCACTGCAGACAGGCTCAGCTCATGCCAGAGCACCATCTCACATGGAACCAAGCACTCTGCCTTCAGGATTGTTAAGGCCTGCCATAGGAGTGACTTATAGGTTACCAGGTGTCCCATTTAAGGTTAGGTATAGGTATACTACACCTAAGTAAGAGGTGATTACACCAACTTACCCCAGCTGAGTGATCAGCCAGTTGTGTCAAATTGTTAGGCCAAGCCTGGGGTGGCATAATACATGCTGCAGCCCTTGGCAGGCCTTGGGTACACCAATGCCCTGGGTACCTAGTGTACACTGGTACAGGGGCTGACAGGGTGATCCAACCAATTGGGTATGTACCTAGGGTACATGGAGTCCATTTTAAAGAGAGAACAGCCAGGCTGAGATCCTGAATAGCAGGATCTCAGGCCAACTAAGTCGAAAAACCAGCTAGACACTAGGCAAAAATTTGGGGGTAACCATAGTCAGATATCCACCTTCCTACACAACCCCCCCCCAAACGAAGGGAGATAAGGCTGACCTTGACCAGGTAAGCCTATATTGCCCAAGTGGCCATATAAGGAGGAACCAGCACTGGCATGGTTACCCCCTGTCTCATGGTCCACTAAGCAATCCCTCACCCTAAGGGTATCAGAGGGTCTCCACCATAGGGAATCTCTACCTTTGGTGTGTCTTGGCAAAGTAAAAGGCTGGTGTTGAGATGGAGTACTGAAGTGAGTGTCCTCAAAGTGAGGCCTCAGCTTCCTCCAATCCCCCTCCACCATGGATGCCTTTCTTTCCTTAACTGAGTTGCACTGTGCTCTCAGGGTCAGCCTCTGGCTACCTAAAGCTGGAGGCTGGGTCCCTTTTGTGGGCTTACTGGAGGGACAGGTCAGGTTTGGGGCCCTAAGGTCCCAGGTTTGCCTGTGCCCAACAGAATCCCTCTGGGGGAGGTCCCTAACTACCTGTAAAGGAGATCCCTCAGGAATGTTTTTACCCATCACCTGACTAGGGCTACTAGCCAGGCAATCCTCATTCTTTTGATGGGGGGGTTCTTGTGGACAGGGGCCCTCTGGGGGTCCACTGGCCTCCCTGACCTCTGCAGCCCTGGGCTGACTGAGGCAGGGTAGAGAGAGGCAGGCTACCTGCACCAGACTGGGTCCCACCTTGGAAGGGGCCACTGACATCAGAGGCTCTGCCAGGCCAGGCCTGGCTACCTCTGGGGCAGTTCCTTCACAAGGGGTGAGGTCAGATCCCTGAGGAGGCTGACCTTTTCCTAATGTCTGGGGAGAGGGAGACTTTTCTTCCTCCCCACTACTCTCAGTTTGTGTGGAGTGATCCATTGTTTCAGGCTTCACTACACCTATGTCAGTCTGAGTATAGGCTGAGACCATTACAGCCTTGCCAACCTTTTCAGGGGGGCACTCAGTTTGTGTTTGAGCTGTGACTGTCACAGCTCTGCCAGTCTCTACAGGGAAGTCTGTCTGTGCCTGGGCTGTGGCTACCACTGCCCTTCCAACCTTTTCAGGGAGGAAATCTATTTGGACAGGGGTTGTGAATGGCACAACCCCCCTACCCTTTTGTGACAGGCCTACCATTTTTGAATGGGTGTCTTGTTCAACTCCAGCCCAAGCTGAGAGTTCTAAGTCATTCCCCAGTAAGCAGTCTACAGGCAAGGTTGGGGACACTGCTACCCTTTTAGGGCCAGTGACCCCTCCCCAGCTGAGACATACCTCTGCCATGGGATGACTGTTCTGTTTGCCATCAATGTTAGTCACCTGGTAGGAGAAACCGGGCAAAAGCTGCTCAGAGGGAACTAGCCAATGGGCCACCATTGTGATGCTAGCCCCAGTGTCTCTGTAGGCCTCAGCTTTTGTACCATTGATGTAGGGCTCCTGTCTGTACCTACCCAAAGTGTTGGGACAGGCAGTGAAGTTGGCAAACCCCATGCCACCATCACAGACAAGAGTGGTTGCTGTAGGGGAATTGGCTAAGCCAGGGTCCCCCTGTGTTCCCCAAGTAAACCCACCCAGATTTCTGGGGGCACTCCCACCACCTGGGGGATTACTGCTGACAGTAATAGGTGGTGTGACAGGAGTAATTGGAGGAACAGTTTTGTTTTTAGCCCTTGGGCAACCGCTGTCAGTTTTCCAATGCCCAGGAGTTTTACACTCATGGCAGTAGGGCTTTTTAGCTGTGGTAGAGGAGGGAGCTTGGGACCCACCACCCTGTGTGGAGTTTTGGGGCCCTGAGGAAGGTTTCTCTTTTTCTTTATCCCCACCCTTCTCTTGAGGCTTGGTGGTATCTTTCTTTTGGTCACCACCCTGGTTTTTAGGCCTGATCCTGGTCCTGACCCATTTATCTGCCCTCTTTCCCAATTCTTGGGGAGAGGTCAAATCTGAGTCTACCAGGTGTTGATGGAGAAGCTGGTTTTGACAATTACTTAAAATCTGCTCTCTCATCATCAAATTGTACAATCCTGTATAATCAGACACCTTACTTCCCAGCAACCAACCCTCCAAAGCCTTAGTGGCACATTCCACATATTCAGACCAGTCCTGAGTCTGTGTCTTCTGGGTGTCTCTGAACATTAACCTGTACTGTTCAGTGGTTAAGCCTAACCCATCAACTAGGACACTCTTCAGGACTCTGTAATTTCTGACATCCTCTTCTCTAACAGTGAGGAGTCTATCTCTGCCTCTCCCCTCAAAGGAGAGCCATAAGATTGCTGCCCACTGGTCTTCAGGAACCTGCTGCACTTTGCAGGCTCTCTCAAGAGCAGTCATCCATTTGTGGATGTCATCCCCACTTTTGTAGGGGGGCACAATCTTGGACAGGTTCCTATTGTCAAAGACCCTATCTTTGTCCCTAGGGACATTGCTGCCACCAGTGGGTATAGACCCACTCTCTCTAGGTTGCCTAGCCTTGTTCAGTTTTTCTTCCATCAGGGCTACTTCTAGCTCCTGCTTCCTGATCCTCAGCTGGGCTTCCTGCATTCTGGCCTCATGTTCCCTCCTCTGAGGGGTGGTCATCCTTTTCCTGGAGTGACCTTGAGAGCCTCTAGAGCCATGGGAAGCATTGGAGTCACCTGAGCGATTCCTTTGCCTTCCAAGCCCTGTGTTAAGTCCACTGGGGAGATTCAGTGGGTTGAACCCACTGTCAGTCCCCAATAGCCTTGGTTTAGCTGGGCCAAGTATAATACTTGGCACTGGGCTAGTTCTCCCTTCATCCTCACTACTGTCAGTATCCTTTTCACTCTCATCCTCTGTGGTAGGCATCCCATCTAAGGGGTGACTATTGGAACTGGGTACCTCTGTAGTATCTTCAGAAGGGGGGCCTCCTGTTCCTGACCCTAAGGGGGCTAACTGGGAAGCTTTCTTGAGTGCTCTCTGATTCTCATCATTCTGTAAGAGCTCTCTGAGCTCAGCAGAGTTTGGGTTCTTGGGCTGTTTAAGGCCTCTAAGAGTTGCCAAATGCCTGAGCTCATTCTGATTAAGGGTAGCAAAGCTGGATGGTGCCCTCTGGGGGTCACTCTCAACAGAGATGGGTACAGTGGACCCCTCTGCCCCGGCCATTGCTCTTAAGTGTGGGTGGATGTGTTGCAATCTACCTACACTTGGGTTTACCTACTAAACCTATCTAGTAGTTGTAGTCAGGGTGTGCTACTCCCTTTGCTCTACAACAACTAAGTTCAGTAGAACTTAAGTATATCTAATCTTGTTTTATATGTACCTACAGGTACCTATGTGATCTTTCAATTGGTAACCAAGAGATTACAATGGTAAAACACAGCAAGCTCAAATCCAACCGCTGCTCACCAATGTGAGAAGTTGGCCTGGTATATGCTGTTCACTAGTTCTAGTGACCACCTTGTACCATGCCAAGCAACCCTTATGGTGTGGTTGTAAGTCAACCTTTTCGGACTAGCTGCCCTAGTGGTAGCGTAGGCTAAGCAGTCTTTGAGGCTAAACTCGTGAAACGTGTTAAGCAAGCTGTTTTACCAATAGTAACCCCCTTTTATACCAATGAAAGGACACCACACAGATATATATTCAAAATATATATGTATTTATTTCTCAAAGTAACCCCTAGTCTCTTTATGAGCACAGGAGCACAAATCGTCAAACAAGATTATCACCTAATACACAGAAGTTGCACTTTATATGGATAGGCCCTGGTGGCCACTCGAACCATATACTAAAATAGTGGTATAAGTACCACGAACAGAAAAGGGAAAAGGCCTAGGGCCTCTAGAATCGCTGGGCCTACAAGGAGCTAACGTCAGTTAGTGACCAGGAGGTCCACGGGTGGCGTGTGCAGAGCAAATAGTCACACGCGTGCTCCCATAGGTTTCAATGGGTGCGTAAAAAGTACAAAGTTACTGCAAAAGGAATCTTCCGGATGACCTAGGAACTTAAGATTTGGAACACAGGCACTAGAGATGTATTACTACACATGGGCACCGGAGTGCCAGCTTTACCTCACCCACAGGAAGCGGGTGCATAGGCCTCAAAGTGCGTCGGGTTTCTTCTATCTGTTCCGTTGAGCCTGGGACAAAGATGCTGCAGGCGGTCGGTCGGGAAGAGATGCAGTGGATCCAAGAGTGGATCGGAGATGTTGAAGACCTGTAAGCAGAGGGGACAGTGTTCACAGTCACTAGCCAGTGACCAGCGTGGCACCAGGTGGGTACCAGGCAATGTCGGGTGCAAACAGGAAGGAAGGTGTAGCTTGACTCTGCAGCCACGTGGTCCCTGAAGGTCGACGACGTCCAGGAGTCGAGTCACGAGCTGTCCCACGCAGGCTCTCGCTGTCGGCGGTGTCGGCGACTTGATCGAAGCAAACAAGCCTTGGCAAAAGCAATTGTTGTAGGCAAGGAGTTTAAGCTGATGGTTCTGGCCAGCAAGGTCAGAGGAACTGCTCCTTTGGAGGGGAGCAAGGGCCAGTCTGGAGCAACCAGACCAGCGGTGTTTGTCGTAGATTTCGTCGCCAAGATGGCCACTAGCCAGCGGGCCAGCAACCGGTTAGGCGCGTCGAGTGGCAAAATGCAGAAGGGCCCCACGCAGATCGTGGAGATGCTGGGGGGCTCACCTTTGGTGCAGCTGCTGCTCGAGGGTTGGGCTTCTCAGGACCCAAAGCACAACTTGGAGGGAGCCTCGGTTGTTGCACTGGTCAGCTTGTCGTAGTCGTTCCAAGATGGCTGGCTCCACGTGTCTCGGTGCCTCCACGGGTCTCCTCTTTGCAGGGACTGTGGATCGGGCGGTGAGAGGTCTGGAGGTCCAGGTCTTGTCAGTCTCTGGGCTCGGGCTCCGGCGGGAGGCGGCGGCAAAGCAGACGGTGATTCGCTGGATGGTGCTTGCGTTAGCAAGGTGGTCACTCCCTGACCACAGGGGAGATTTTCTTCAGTCTTCTGTGCAGCAGAATGTCGAAGTTCCCGTCTTCTTCTTAGTTTCAAGTTGATTCCAGGATGTCTGAAGTCTTAGGACACAGCTCCTACCTTTATTCGGATTCTAGGGGCCGGACTACCTGCTAGGTCCCTCCCTATGGGTGGGACCAGGAAGGGGGGTGGTTACACCCCCAATCCTTTGTCCAGCTCGCCCCAGGCCCGGGACTGGTGTGCCCCAGGACCGGTTTGAACTGGCATATGCACCGAGGCTCCTTGTGAGCCACAGGCATGTCTGGTTTCTTTCAAGCCCTACCTGACCAATACACAAAATCCTGTCTGGGGTGGTGCACGCACCTCCCCTGGCAGGAAACCCTTTGTCCACACCTCCCAAGCTGGAAGGACTCCCAGCAGCAGGAGGGCAGACTTGTGTCTGTGGTGGCAGCATCCATTTTGTGGAGCTGAGGCTATGTCTGATTTTACCCGGGTTTCAGGTACTGTACATGTCGTGTCCCTCTAGAAGGGTGGAATGCTAACCCCGTCGCCAGAATTGGCGAGGGGTTAGTATTCCAATTCGTATGACACCTTACTCGACATGTTTTGATAAAGCCAAACCAAAGATAGCATTTAACCGCGAGGTTCATAATGCACTTAAGAGTATATGGTATGACGATATCTGGAAACAGTAGAAGGAAGTTGTTCCGACCACTGCAGACAGGCTCAGCTCATGCCAGAGCACCATCTCACATGGAACCAAGCACTCTGCCTTCAGGATTGTTAAGGCCTGCCATAGGAGTGACTTATAGGTTACCAGGTGTCCCATTTAAGGTTAGGTATAGGTATACTACACCTAAGTAAGAGGTGATTACACCAACTTACCCCAGCTGAGTGATCAGCCAGTTGTGTCAAATTGTTAGGCCAAGCCTGGGGTGGCATAATACATGCTGCAGCCCTTGGCAGGCCTTGGGTACACCAATGCCCTGGGTACCTAGTGTACACTGGTACAGGGGCTGACAGGGTGATCCAACCAATTGGGTATGTACCTAGGGTACATGGAGTCCATTTTAAAGAGAGAACAGCCAGGCTGAGATCCTGAATAGCAGGATCTCAGGCCAACTAAGTCGAAAAACCAGCTAGACACTAGGCAAAAATTTGGGGGTAACCATAGTCAGATATCCACCTTCCTACAAGTGGTGTTCGGGCAGTGTAGGTGTCTTGCTGGGAGTGGTGTTTCAGGGTTTGGGGTAGTGCAGTGGTGTTCAGGCAGTGTGGGAGGTCGTGCTTGGGTGGTGTTTCAGGTTTTAGGTTAGTGCAATGGTGTTCAGGCAGTGTTTGGGGTTGTGCTGACTGGTGTTTCAGGGTTTAGGACAGTGCGGTGGTGTTCGGGCATTGTAGGGTATCATGCTGGGGCTGGTGTTTCAGGGTTTAGGGCAGTGAAGTGATGTTCGGGCAGTGTAGGGGGTCGTGCTGGTGCTGGTGTTTCAGGGTTTAGGGCAGAGCAGTGGTGTTCGGGCAGTGTAGGGGGTCGTGCGGGGCTGGTGTTTCAGGGTTAAGGGCAGTGCAGTAGTGTTCAGGCACTGTCGGGGGTCGTGTTGGGGCTGGTGTTTCAGGGTTTAAGGCAGTTCAGTGGTGTTCGGGCAGTGTAGGGGGTCATGCTGGGGTGGTGTTTCACGGTTTAGGGCAGTGGTGTTTGGGCAGTGTGGGGGTCATGCTGGGATAGTGATTCAGGGTGTAAGGTAGAGCAGTGGTGTTCAGGCAGTGTAGAGGGTCTTGCTGGGGGTGATGTTGCAGGGTTTTTGGCAGTGCACTGGTGTTCTGACAGTGTGGGAGTCGTGCTGGGGCTGGTGTTTTTAGGGTTTAGGGCAGTGCAGTGGTGTTCGGGCAGTGTAGGGTGCCGTGCTGGGGCTGGTGTTTCAGGTTTTAGGGCACTGCAATGGTGTTCGGGCAGTGTAGGTGGTCGTGCTGCAGCTGGTGTTTCAGTGTTTAGGACAGTGCGGTTTTGTTCGGGCAGTGTTGGGGGTCGTGCTTGGGCTGGTGTTTCAGGGTTTAGGGCAATGCAGTGGTGTTCGGGCAGTGTAGGGAGTCGTGCTGGGAATGGTGTTTCAGGCTTTTGGGCAGTGCAGTGGTGTTCGGGCAGTGTCGGTGTCTTGCTGGGAGTGGTGTTTCAGGGATTAGGGTAGTGCAGTGGTGTTCGGGCAGTGTGGGAGGTCGTGCTGGGGTGGTGTTTCAGGGTTTAGGGCAGTGCAGTGGTTTTCGGGCAATGTAGGGGGTCGTGCTGTGGCAGGTGTTTCAGGGTTTAGGGCAGTGCAGTGGTGTTCGGGAAGTGTAGGGGGTCGTGCTGGTGTTGGTGTTTCATGGTTTAGGGCAGTGTAGTTGTGTTCGGGAAGTTTAGGGGTCTTGCTGGGGGTGGTGTTTCAGGATTTAGGGCAGTGCAGTGGTGTTCGGGGAGTGTAGGGGGTCATGCTGGGGCTGGTGTTTCAGGGTTTAGGGCAGCGTAGTAGTGTTTGGGCAGTGTATGGGTCTTGCTGGGGGTGGTGTTTTAGGGTTTAGGGCAGTGCAGTGGTGTTCAGGCAGTGTTGTGGTTCTTGCTAGGGTGGTGTTTCAAGGTTTAGGGCAGTGGTGTTCGGGCAGTGTAAGGGGTCTTGCTGGGGATGGTGTTTCAGGGATTAGGGGAGTGCAGTGGTGTTCGGGCAGTGTGGGGTTCATGCTGGGGGTGGTGTTTCAGGGAGTAAGGCAGAGCAGTGGTGTTCGGGCAGAGTAGAGCATCTTGCTGGGGGTGGTGTTTCAGGGTTTACGGCAGTGCAGTGATGTTCGGGCAGTGTGGGGAGTCGTGCTGGGGCTGGTGTTTCAGGGTTTAGGGCAGTGCAGTGGTGTTCGGGCAGTTTAGGGTGTCGTGCTGGGGCTTGTGTTTCAGGGTTTAGGGCAGTGAAGTGGTGTTCGGGCAGTGTAGGGGGACGTGCTGGTGCTGTTGTTTCAGGGTTTAGTGCAGAGCAGTGGTGTTCGGGCAGAGTAGGGGGACATGCTGGGGGTCGTGTTTTAGGTTTTAGGGCAGAGCAGTGATGTTCGGGTAGTGTAGGGGGTCGTGCTGGGTCTGGTGTTTCAGGGTTTAGGGCAGTGCAGGGGTGTTCGGGCAGTGTGGGGGGTTGTGCTGCAGCTGGTGTTTCATTTTTAGGGCAGTGCAGTGGTGTTGGGGCAGTGTAGCGGTTCGTGCTGGGGCTGGTGATCCAGGGTTTAGGGCAGAACATTGGTGTTCGGGTAGTGTACGGGGCCGTGCAGGGGGTGGTGTTTCAGGGTTTATGGCAGGGTAGTGGTGTTCGGGCAGTATAGGGGGTGGTGCAGGGGGTGGTGCTTCAATGTTTAGGGCCGTGCAGTGGTGTTCGGGCAGTGTTGGGGGTCTTGCTGGGGGTGGTGTTTCAAGTTTTAGGGCAGTGGTGTTCGGGCAGTGTAGGGGGTCTTGCTGGTGTTTCAGGGTTTAGGGCAGTGCAGTGGTTTTCGGGCAATGTAGGGGGTCGTGCTGTGGCAGGTGTTTCAGGGTTTAGGGCAGTGCAGTGGTGTTCGGGCAGTGTAGGGGGTCTTGCTGGCGCTGGTGTTTCAGGGATTAGAGCAGTGCAGTGGTGGTCGGCCAGTGTGTGGGGTCTTGCTGGGGCTGGTGTTTCAGGGTTTAGGGCAGTGCAGTGGTGTTTGGGTAGTGTAGGGCGTCGTGCTGGGGCTGGTGTTTCAGGGTTTAGGGCAGAGCAGTTGTGTTTAGGCAGTGTAGGGGGACGTGCTGGCGGTGGTTTTCAGGGTATATGGCAGAGCAGTGGTGTTCGGGCAGTGTAGGGGGTCAAGCTTTGGCTGGTGTTTCAGGGTTTCGGCCAGTGCAGTGGTGTTCGGGCAGTGTAGGGGGTCGTGCTGGGGCTGGTGTTTCAGGGTTTAGAGCTGTGTAGTGGTGTTCGGGCAGTGTAGGGAGTCATGCTGGGGCTGTTGTTTCAGGGTCTAGGGCAGAGCAGTGGTGTTTGGTCAGTGTAGGGGGTTGTGCTGGGGCTGGTGTTTCAGGGTTTAGAACAGAGCATTGGTGTTCGGACAGTGTAGGGGGTCGTACTGGGGTGGTGTTTCAGGGTTTAGGGCAAAGCAGTGGTGTTCGGGCAGTGTAGGGGGTTGTGCAGGGGGTGGTGTTTCAAGGATTATGGCAATGAAGTGGTGTTCGTACAGTGTTGTGGGTCTTGCTGGGGGAGGTGTTGGAGGGTTTAGGGCAGTGCAGTTGTGTTCGGGCAGTGTGGAGGGTCGTGCTGGGGCTGGTGTTTCAGGGTTTAGGGCAGTGCAGTGGTTTTCGGGCAATGTAGGGGGTCGTGTTGGGGCAGGTGTTTCAGGGTTTAGGGCAGTGCAGTGGTGTTCGGGAAGTTTAGGGGGTCTTGCTGGGGCTGGTGTTTCAGGGATTAGAGCAGTGCAGTGGTGGTCGGCCAGTGTGTGGGGTCTTGCTGGGGCTGGTGTTTCAGGGTTTGGGGTAGTGCAGTGGTGTTCAGGCAGTGTGGGAGGTCGTGCTTGGGTGGTGTTTCAGGTTTTAGGTTAGTGCAATGGTGTTCGGGCAGTGTTTGGGGTTGTGCTGACTCGTGTTTCAGGGTTTAGGACAGTGCGGTGGTGTTCGGGCATTGTAGGGTATCATGCTGGGGCTGGTGTTTCAGGGTTTAGGGCAGTGCAGTGGTGTTCGGGAAGTGTAGGGGGTCTTGCTGGGGCTGGTGTTTCAGGGATTAGAGCAGTGCAGTGGTGGTCGGCCAGTGTGTGGGGTCTTGCTGGGGCTGGTGTTTCAGGGTTTAGGGCAGTGCAGTGGTGTTCGGGTAGTGTAGGGCGTCGTGCTGGGGCTGGTGTTTCAGGGTTTAGGGCAGTGCAGTTGTGTTTGGGCAGTGTAGGGGGACGTGCTGGTGGTGGTTTTTCAGGGTATATGGCAGAGCAGTGGTGTTCGGGCAGTGTAGGGGGTCGTGCTGGCGCTGGTGTTTCAGGGATTAGAGCAGTGCAGTGGTGGTCGGCCAGTGTGTGGGGTCTTGCTGGGGCTGGTGTTTCAGGGTTTAGGGCAGTGCAGTGGTGTTTGGGTAGTGTAGGGCGTCGTGCTGGGGCTGGTGTTTCAGGGTTTAGGGCAGAGCAGTTGTGTTTAGGCAGTGTAGGGGGACGTGCTGGCGGTGGTTTTTCAGGGTATATGGCAGAGCAGTGGTGTTCGGGCAGTGTAGGGGGTCAAGCTTTGGCTGGTGTTTCAGGGTTTCGGCCAGTGCAGTGGTGTTCGGGCAGTGTAGGGGGTCGTGCTGGGGCTGGTGTTTCAGGGTTTAGAGCTGTGTAGTGGTGTTCGGGCAGTGTAGGGAGTCATGCTGGGGCTGTTGTTTCAGGGTCTAGGGCAGAGCAGTGGTGTTTGGTCAGTGTAGGGGGTTGTGCTGGGGCTGGTGTTTCAGGGTTTAGAACAGAGCATTGGTGTTCGGACAGTGTAGGGGGTCGTACTGGGGTGGTGTTTCAGGGTTTAGGGCAAAGCAGTGGTGTTCGGGCAGTGTAGGGGGTTGTGCAGGGGGTGGTGTTTCAAGGTTTAGGGCAGGGAAGTGGTGTTCGGCCAGTGTAGGGGGTCGTGCAGTTGGTGGTGTTTCAGGGATTATGGCAATGAAGTGGTGTTCGGGCAGTGTTGTGGGTCTTGCTGGGGGAGGTGTTGCAGTGTTTAGGGCAGTGCAGTTGTGTTCGGGCAGTGTGGAGGGTCGTGCTCGGGGCTGGTGTTTCAGGGTTTAGGGCAGTGCAGTGGTTTTCGGGCAATGTAGGGGGTCGTGCTGGGGCAGGTGTTTCAGGGTTTAGGGCAGTGCAGTGGTGTTCGGGAAGTGTAGGGGGTCTTGCTGGGGCTGGTGTTTCAGGGATTAGAGCAGTGCAGTGGTGGTCGGCCAGTGTGTGCGGTCTTGCTGGGGCTGGTGTTTCAGGGTTTGGGGTAGTGCAGTGGTGTTCAGGCAGTGTGGGAGGTCGTGCTTGGGTGGTGTTTCAGGTTTTAGGTTAGTGCAATGGTGTTCGGGCAGTGTTTGGGGTTGTGCTGACTGGTGGTTCAGGGTTTAGGACAGTGCGGTGGTGTTCGGGCATTGTAGGGTATCATGCTGGGGCTGGTGTTTCAGGGTTTAGGGCAGTGAAGTGATGTTCGGGCAGTGTAGGGGGTCGTGCTGGTGCTGGTGTTTCAGGGTTTAGGGCAGAGCAGTGGTGTTCGGGCAGTGTAGGGGGTCGTGCGGGGCTGGTGTTTCAGGGTTAAGGGCAGTGCAGTAGTGTTCAGGCACTGTCGGGGGTCGTGTTGGGGCTGGTGTTTCAGGGTCTAGGGCAAAGCAGTGGTTTTCGGGCAGTGTAGGCGGTCATGCTGGGGTGGTGTTTCACGGTTTAGGGCAGTGGTGTTTGGGCAGTGTGGGGGTCATGCTAGGATAGTGATTCAGGGTGTAAGGCAGAGCAGTGGTGTTCAAGCAGTGTAGAGGGTCTTGCTGGGGGTGATGTTGCAGGGTTTACGGCAGTGCAGTGGTGTTCTGACAGTGTGGGAGTCGTGCTGGGGCTGGTGTTTCAGGGTTTAGGGCAGTGCAGTGGTGTTCGGGCAGTGTAGGGCGCCGTGCTGAGGCTGGTGTTTCAGGTTTTAGGGCACTGCAATGGTGTTCGGGCAGTGTAGGTGGTCGTGCTGGAGCTGGTGTTTCAGTGTTTAGGATAGTGCGGTTTTGTTCAGGCAGTGTTGGGGGTCGTGCTTGGGCTGGTGTTTCAGGGTTTAGGGCAATGCAGTGGTGTTCGGGCTGTGTAGGGAGTCGTGCTGGGAATGGTGTTTCAGGCTTTTGGGCAGTGCAGTGGTGTTCGGGCAGTGTCGGTGTCTTGCTGGGAGTGGTGTTTCAGGGATTAGGGTAGTGCAGTGGTGTTCGGGCAGTGTGGGAGGTCGTGCTGGGGTGGTGTTTCAGGGTTTAGGGCAGTGCAGTGGTTTTCGGGCAATGTAGGGGGTCGTGCTGTGGCAGGTGTTTCCGGGTTTAGGGCAGCGTAGTAGTGTTTGGGCAGTGTATGGGTCTTGCTGGGGGTGGTGTTTTAGGGTTTAGGGCAGTGCAGTGGTGTTCGGGCAGTGTTGTGGTTCTTGCTAGGGTGGTGTTTCAAGGTTTAGGGCAGTGGTGTTCGGGCAGTGTAAGGGGTCTTGCTGGGGATGGTGTTTCAGGGATTAGGGGAGTGCAGAGGTGTTCGGGCAGTGTGGGGTTCATGCTGGGGGTGGTGTTTCAGGGAGTAAGGCAGAGCAGTGGTGTTCGGGCAGAGTAGAGCATCTTGCTGGGGGTGGTGTTTCAGGGTTTACGGCAGTGCAGTGATGTTCGGGCAGTGTGGGGAGTCGTGCTGGGGCTGGTGTTTCAGGGTTTAGGGCAGTGCAGTGGTGTTCGGGCAGTTTAGGGTGTCGTGCTGGGGCTTGTGTTTCAGGGTTTAGGGCAGTGAAGTGGTGTTCGGGCAGTGTAGGGGGACGTGCTGGTGCTGGTGTTTCAGGGTTTAGTGAAGAGCAGTGGTGTTCGGGCAGAGTAGGGGGACATGCTGGGGGTCGTGTTTTAGGTTTTAGGGCAGAGCAGTGATGTTCGGGTAGTGTAGGGGGTCGTGCTGGGTCTGGTGTTTCAGGGTTTAGGGCAGTGCAGGGGTGTTCGGGCAGTGTGGGGGGTTGTGCTGCAGCTGGTGTTTCATTTTTAGGGCAGTGCAGTGGTGTTGGGGCAGTGTAGCGGTTCGTGCTGGGGCTGGTGATCCAGGGTTTAGGGCAGAACATTGGTGTTCGGGTAGTGTACGGGGCCGTGCAGGGGGTGGTGTTTCAGGGTTTATGGCAGGGTAGTGGTGTTCGGGCAGTATAGGGGGTGGTGCAGGGGGTGGTGCTTCAATGTTTAGGGCTGTGCAGTGGTGTTCGGGCAGTGTTGGGGGTCTTGCTGGGGGTGGTGTTTCAAGTTTTAGGGCAGTGGTGTTCGGGCAGTGTAGGGGGTCTTGCTGGTGTTTCAGGGTTTAGGGCAGTGCAGTGGTTTTCGGGCAATGTAGGGGGTCGTGCTGTGGCAGGTGTTTCAGGGTTTAGGGCAGTGCAGTGGTGTTCGGGCAGTGTAGGGGGTCTTGCTGGCGCTGGTGTTTCAGGGATTAGAGCAGTGCAGTGGTGGTCGGCCAGTGTGTGGGGTCTTGCTGGGGCTGGTGTTTCAGGGTTTAGGGCAGTGCAGTGGTGTTTGGGTAGTGTAGGGCGTCGTGCTGGGGCTGGTGTTTCAGGGTTTAGGGCAGAGCAGTTGTGTTTAGGCAGTGTAGGGGGACGTGCTGGCGGTGGTTTTCAGGGTATATGGCAGAGCAGTGGTGTTCGGGCAGTGTAGGGGGTCAAGCTTTGGCTGGTGTTTCAGGGTTTCGGCCAGTGCAGTGGTGTTCGGGCAGTGTAGGGGGTCGTGCTGGGGCTGGTGTTTCAGGGTTTAGAGCTGTGTAGTGGTGTTCGGGCAGTGTAGGGAGTCATGCTGGGGCTGTTGTTTCAGGGTCTAGGGCAGAGCAGTGGTGTTTGGTCAGTGTAGGGGGTTGTGCTGGGGCTGGTGTTTCAGGGTTTAGAACAGAGCATTGGTGTTCGGACAGTGTAGGGGGTCGTACTGGGGTGGTGTTTCAGGGTTTAGGGCAAAGCAGTGGTGTTCGGGCAGTGTAGGGGGTTGTGCAGGGGGTGGTGTTTCAAGGATTATGGCAATGAAGTGGTGTTCGTACAGTGTTGTGGGTCTTGCTGGGGGAGGTGTTGGAGGGTTTAGGGCAGTGCAGTTGTGTTCGGGCAGTGTGGAGGGTCGTGCTGGGGCTGGTGTTTCAGGGTTTAGGGCAGTGCAGTGGTTTTCGGGCAATGTAGGGGGTCGTGTTGGGGCAGGTGTTTCAGGGTTTAGGGCAGTGCAGTGGTGTTCGGGAAGTTTAGGGGGTCTTGCTGGGGCTGGTGTTTCAGGGATCAGAGCAGTGCAGTGGTGGTCGGCCAGTGTGTGGGGTCTTGCTGGGGCTGGTGTTTCAGGGTTTGGGGTAGTGCAGTGGTGTTCAGGCAGTGTGGGAGGTCGTGCTTGGGTGGTGTTTCAGGTTTTAGGTTAGTGCAATGGTGTTCGGGCAGTGTTTGGGGTTGTGCTGACTCGTGTTTCAGGGTTTAGGACAGTGCGGTGGTGTTCGGGCATTGTAGGGTATCATGCTGGGGCTGGTGTTTCAGGGTTTAGGGCAGTGCAGTGGTGTTCGGGAAGTGTAGGGGGTCTTGCTGGGGCTGGTGTTTCAGGGATTAGAGCAGTGCAGTGGTGGTCGGCCAGTGTGTGGGGTCTTGCTGGGGCTGGTGTTTCAGGGTTTAGGGCAGTGCAGTGGTGTTCGGGTAGTGTAGGGCGTCGTGCTGGGGCTGGTGTTTCAGGGTTTAGGGCAGTGCAGTTGTGTTTGGGCAGTGTAGGGGGACGTGCTGGTGGTGGTTTTTCAGGGTATATGGCAGAGCAGTGGTGTTCGGGCAGTGTAGGGGGTCGTGCTGGGGCTGGTGTTTCAGGGTTTCGGCCAGTGCAGTGGTGTTCGGGCAGTGTAGGGGGTCGTGCAGGGGGTGGTGCTTCAATGTTTAGGGCCATGCAGTGGTGTTCGGGCAGTGTTGGGGGTCTTGCTGGGGTTGGTGTTTCAAGTTTTAGGGCAGTGGTGTTCGGGCAGTGTAGGGGGTCTTGCTGGTGTTTCAGGGTTTAGGGCAGTGCAGTGGTTTTCGGGCAATGTAGGGGGTCGTGCTGTGGCAGGTGTTTCAGAGTTTAGGGCAGTGCAGTGGTGTTCGGGCAGTGTAGGGGGTCTTGCTGGCGCTGGTGTTTCAGGGATTAGAGCAGTGCAGTGGTGGTCGGCCAGTGTGTGGGGTCTTGCTGGGGCTGGTGTTTCAGGGTTTAGGGCAGTGCAGTGGTGTTTGGGTAGTGTAGGGCGTCGTGCTGGGGCTGGTGTTTCAGGGTTTAGGGCAGAGCAGTTGTGTTTAGGCAGTGTAGGGGGACGTGCTGGCGGTGGTTTTTCAGGGTATATGGCAGAGCAGTGGTGTTCGGGCAGTGTAGGGGGTCAAGCTTTGGCTGGTGTTTCAGGGTTTCGGCCAGTGCAGTGGTGTTCGGGCAGTGTAGGGGGTCGTGCTGGGGCTGGTGTTTCAGGGTTTAGAGCTGTGTAGTGGTGTTCGGGCAGTGTAGGGAGTCATGCTGGGGCTGTTGTTTCAGGGTCTAGGGCAGAGCAGTGGTGTTTGGTCAGTGTAGGGGGTTGTGCTGGGGCTGGTGTTTCAGGGTTTAGAACAGAGCATTGGTGTTCGGACAGTGTAGGGGGTCGTACTGGGGTGGTGTTTCAGGGTTTAGGGCAAAGCAGTGGTGTTCGGGCAGTGTAGGGGGTTGTGCAGGGGGTGGTGTTTCAAGGTTTAGGGCAGGGAAGTGGTGTTCGGCCAGTGTAGGGGGTCGTGCAGTTGGTGGTGTTTCAGGGATTATGGCAATGAAGTGGTGTTCGGGCAGTGTTGTGGGTCTTGCTGGGGGAGGTGTTGCAGTGTTTAGGGCAGTGCAGTTGTGTTCGGGCAGTGTGGAGGGTCGTGCTCGGGGCTGGTGTTTCAGGGTTTAGGGCAGTGCAGTGGTTTTCGGGCAATGTAGGGGGTCGTGCTGGGGCAGGTGTTTCAGGGTTTAGGGCAGTGCAGTGGTGTTCGGGAAGTGTAGGGGGTCTTGCTGGGGCTGGTGTTTCAGGGATTAGAGCAGTGCAGTGGTGGTCGGCCAGTGTGTGCGGTCTTGCTGGGGCTGGTGTTTCAGGGTTTGGGGTAGTGCAGTGGTGTTCAGGCAGTGTGGGAGGTCGTGCTTGGGTGGTGTTTCAGGTTTTAGGTTAGTGCAATGGTGTTCGGGCAGTGTTTGGGGTTGTGCTGACTGGTGGTTCAGGGTTTAGGACAGTGCGGTGGTGTTCGGGCATTGTAGGGTATCATGCTGGGGCTGGTGTTTCAGGGTTTAGGGCAGTGAAGTGATGTTCGGGCAGTGTAGGGGGTCGTGCTGGTGCTGGTGTTTCAGGGTTTAGGGCAGAGCAGTGGTGTTCGGGCAGTGTAGGGGGTCGTGCGGGGCTGGTGTTTCAGGGTTAAGGGCAGTGCAGTAGTGTTCAGGCACTGTCGGGGGTCGTGTTGGGGCTGGTGTTTCAGGGTCTAGGGCAAAGCAGTGGTTTTCGGGCAGTGTAGGCGGTCATGCTGGGGTGGTGTTTCACGGTTTAGGGCAGTGGTGTTTGGGCAGTGTGGGGGTCATGCTAGGATAGTGATTCAGGGTGTAAGGCAGAGCAGTGGTGTTCAAGCAGTGTAGAGGGTCTTGCTGGGGGTGATGTTGCAGGGTTTACGGCAGTGCAGTGGTGTTCTGACAGTGTGGGAGTCGTGCTGGGGCTGGTGTTTCAGGGTTTAGGGCAGTGCAGTGGTGTTCGGGCAGTGTAGGGCGCCGTGCTGAGGCTGGTGTTTCAGGTTTTAGGGCACTGCAATGGTGTTCGGGCAGTGTAGGTGGTCGTGCTGGAGCTGGTGTTTCAGTGTTTAGGATAGTGCGGTTTTGTTCAGGCAGTGTTGGGGGTCGTGCTTGGGCTGGTGTTTCAGGGTTTAGGGCAATGCAGTGGTGTTCGGGCTGTGTAGGGAGTCGTGCTGGGAATGGTGTTTCAGGCTTTTGGGCAGTGCAGTGGTGTTCGGGCAGTGTCGGTGTCTTGCTGGGAGTGGTGTTTCAGGGATTAGGGTAGTGCAGTGGTGTTCGGGCAGTGTGGGAGGTCGTGCTGGGGTGGTGTTTCAGGGTTTAGGGCAGTGCAGTGGTTTTCGGGCAATGTAGGGGGTCGTGCTGTGGCAGGTGTTTCCGGGTTTAGGGCAGCGTAGTAGTGTTTGGGCAGTGTATGGGTCTTGCTGGGGGTGGTGTTTTAGGGTTTAGGGCAGTGCAGTGGTGTTCGGGCAGTGTTGTGGTTCTTGCTAGGGTGGTGTTTCAAGGTTTAGGGCAGTGGTGTTCGGGCAGTGTAAGGGGTCTTGCTGGGGATGGTGTTTCAGGGATTAGGGGAGTGCAGTGGTGTTCGGGCAGTGTGGGGTTCATGCTGGGGGTGGTGTTTCAGGGAGTAAGGCAGAGCAGTGGTGTTCGGGCAGAGTAGAGCATCTTGCTGGGGGTGGTGTTTCAGGGTTTACGGCAGTGCAGTGATGTTCGGGCAGTGTGGGGAGTCGTGCTGGGGCTGGTGTTTCAGGGTTTAGGGCAGCGTAGTAGTGTTTGGGCAGTGTATGGGTCTTGCTGGGGGTGGTGTTTTAGGGTTTAGGGCAGTGCAGTGGTGTTCGGGCAGTGTTGTGGTTCTTGCTAGGGTGGTGTTTCAAGGTTTAGGGCAGTGGTGTTCGGGCAGTGTAAGGGGTCTTGCTGGGGATGGTGTTTCAGGGATTAGGGGAGTGCAGAGGTGTTCGGGCAGTGTGGGGTTCATGCTGGGGGTGGTGTTTCAGGGAGTAAGGCAGAGCAGTGGTGTTCGGGCAGAGTAGAGCATCTTGCTGGGGGTGGTGTTTCAGGGTTTACGGCAGTGCAGTGATGTTCGGGCAGTGTGGGGAGTCGTGCTGGGGCTGGTGTTTCAGGGTTTAGGGCAGTGCAGTGGTGTTCGGGCAGTTTAGGGTGTCGTGCTGGGGCTTGTGTTTCAGGGTTTAGGGCAGTGAAGTGGTGTTCGGGCAGTGTAGGGGGACGTGCTGGTGCTGGTGTTTCAGGGTTTAGTGCAGAGCAGTGGTGTTCGGGCAGAGTAGGGGGACATGCTGGGGGTCGTGTTTTAGGTTTTAGGGCAGAGCAGTGATGTTCGGGTAGTGTAGGGGGCCGTGCTGGGTCTGGTGTTTCAGGGTTTAGGGCAGTGCAGGGGTGTTCGGGCAGTGTGGGGGGTTGTGCTGCAGCTGGTGTTTCATTTTTAGGGCAGTGCAGTGGTGTTTGGGCAGTGTAGCGGTTCGTGCTGGGGCTGGTGATCCAGGGTTTAGGGCAGAGCATTGGTGTTCGGGTAGTGTACGGGGCTGTGCAGGGGGTGGTGTTTCAGGGTTTATGGCAGGGTAGTGGTGTTCGGGCAGTATAGGGGGTGGTGCAGGGGGTGGTGCTTCAATGTTTAGGGCCGTGCAGTGGTGTTCGGGCAGTGTTGGGGGTCTTGCTGGGGGTGGTGTTTCAAGTTTTAGGGCAGTGGTGTTCGGGCAGTGTAGGGGGTCTTGCTGGTGTTTCAGGGTTTAGGGCAGTGCAGTGGTTTTCGGGCAATGTAGGGGGTCGTGCTGTGGCAGGTGTTTCACAGTTTAGGGCAGTGCAGTGGTGTTCGGGCAGTGTAGGGGGTCTTGCTGGCGCTGGTGTTTCAGGGATTAGAGCAGTGCAGTGGTGGTCGGCCAGTGTGTGGGGTCTTGCTGGGGCTGGTGTTTCAGGGTTTAGGGCAGTGCAGTGGTGTTTGGGTAGTGTAGGGTGTCGTGCTGGGGCTGGTGTTTCAGGGTTTAGGGCTGTGTAGTGGTGTTCGGGCAGTGTAGGGAGTCATGCTGGGGCTGTTGTTTCAGGGTCTAGGGCAGAGCAGTGGTGTTTTGTCAGTGTAGGGGGTTGTGCTGGGGCTGGTGTTTCAGGGTTTAGAACAGAGCATTGGTGTTCGGACAGTGTAGGGGGTCGTACTGGGGTGGTGTTTCAGGGTTTAGGGCAAAGCAGTGGTGTTCGGGCAGTGTAGGGGGTTGTGCAGGGGGTGGTGTTTCAAGGTTTAGGGCAGGGAAGTGGTGTTCGGCCAGTGTAGGGGGTCGTGCAGTTGGTGGTGTTTCAGGGATTATGGCAATGAAGTGGTGTTCGGGCAGTGTTGTGGGTCTTGCTGGGGGAGGTGTTGCAGTGTTTAGGGCAGTGCAGTTGTGTTCGGGCAGTGTGGAGGGTCGTGCTGGGGCTGGTGTTTCAGGGTTTAGGGCAGTGCAGTGGTTTTCGGGCAATGTAGGGGGTCGTGCTGGGGCAGGTGTTTCAGGGTTTAGGGCAGTGCAGTTGTGTTCGGGCAGTGTGGAGGGTCGTGCTGGGGCTGGTGTTTCAGGGTTTAGGGCAGTGCAGTGGTGTTCGGGTAGTGTAGGGCGTCGTGCATGGGCTGGTGTTTCAGGGTTTAGGGCAGTGCAGTTGTGTTTGGGCAGTGTAGGGGGACGTGCTGGTGGTGGTTTTTCAGGGTATATGGCAGAGCAGTGGTGTTCGGGCAGTGTAGGGGGTCGTGCTGGGGCTGGTGTTTCAGGGTTTCGGCCAGTGCAGTGGTGTTCGGGCAGTGTAGGGGGTCGTGCTGGGGCTGGTGTTTCAGGGTTTAGAGCTGTGCAGTGGTGTTTGGGCAGTGTAGGGGGTTGTGCTGGGGCTGGTGTTTCAGGGTTTAGAACAGAGCATTGGTGTTCGGACAGTGTAGGGGGTCGTGCTGGGGTTGTGTTTCAGGGTTTAGGGCAGTGCAGTTGTGTTCAGGCAGTGTAGGGGGTCGTGCAGTTGGTGGTGTTTCAGGGATTATGGCAATGAAGTGGTGTTCGGGCAGTGTTGTGGGTCTTGCTGGGGGTGGTGTTTCAGGGTTTAGGGCAGTGCAGTGGTGTTCGGGCAGTGTAGGGGTCTTGCTGGGGGTGGTGTTTCAGGGTGTAGGGCAGTGCAGTGGTGTTCGGGCAGTGTAGGGGGTCGTGCTGGGGCTGGTGTTTCAGGGTTTATGGCAGTGCAGTGGTGTTCGGGCAGTGTAGGTGTCCTGCTGGGAGTGGTGTTTCAGGGTTTGGGGTAGCGCAGTGGTGTTCAGGCAGTGTGGGAGGTTGTGCTTGGCCTGGTGATTCAGGGTGTAGGGCAGTGCAGTTGTGTTCTGGCAGTGTAGGGGGTATTGCTGGGGGTGGTGTTTCAGGGTTTATGGCAGAGCAGTGGTGTTCGGGCAGTGTAGGTGTCTTGCTGGGAGTGCTGTTTCAGGGTTTGGGGTAGTGCAGTGGTGTTCAGGCAGTGTGGAAGGTCGCGCTTGGGTGGTGTTTCAGGTTTTAGGTTAGTGCAATGGTGTTCGGGCAGTGTTTGGGGTTGTGCTGACTGGTGTTTCAGGGTTTAGGACAGTGCGGTGGTGTTCGGGCATTGTAGGGTATCATGCTGGGGCTGGTGTTTCAGGGTTTAGGGCAGTGAAGTGATGTTCGGGCAGTGTAGGGGGTCGTGCTGGTGTTTTAGGGTTTAGGGCAGAGCAGTGGTGTTCGGGCAGTGTAGGGGGTCGTGCGGGGCTGGTGTTTCAGGGTTAAGGGCAGTGCAGTAGTGTTCAGGCACTGTCGGGGGTCGTGTTGGGGCTGGTGTTTCAGGGTTTAAGGCAGTTCAGTGGTGTTCGGGCAGTGTAGGGGGTCATGCTGGGGTGGTGTTTCACGCTTTAGGGCAGTGGTGTTTGGGCAGTGTGGGGGTCATGCTGGGATAGTGATTCAGGGTGTAAGGCAGAGCAGTGGTGTTCAGGCAGTGTAGAGGGTCTTGCTGGGGGTGATGTTGCAGGGTTTACGGCAGTGCACTGGTGTTCTGACAGTGTGGGAGTCGTGCTGGGGCTGGTGTTTCAGGGTTTAGGGCAGTGCAGTGGTGTTCGGGCAGTGTAGGGCGCCGTGCTGGGGCTGGTGTTTCAGGTTTTAGGGCACTGCAATGGTGTTCGGGCAGTGTAGGTGGTCGTGCTGCAGCTGGTGTTTCAGTGTTTAGGACAGTGCGGTTTTGTTCGGGCAGTGTTGGGGGTCGTGCTTGGGCTGGTGTTTCAGGGTTTAGGGCAATGCAGTGGTGTTCGGGCAGTGTAGGGAGTCGTGCTGGGAATGGTGTTTCAGGCTTTTGGGCAGTGCAGTGGTGTTCGGGCAGTGTCGGTGTCTTGCTGGGAGTGGTGTTTCAGAGATTAGGGTAGTGCAGTGGTGTTCGGGCAGTGTGGGAGGTCGTGCTGGGGTGGTGTTTCAGGGTTTAGGGCAGTGCAGTGGTTTTCGGGCAATGTAGGGGGTCGTGCTGTGGCAGGTGTTTCAGGGTTTAGGGCAGTGCAGTGGTGTTCGGGAAGCGTAGGGGGTCGTGCTGGTGTTGGTGTTTCATGGTTTAGGGCAGTGTAGTTGTGTTCGGGAAGTTTAGGGGTCTTGCTGGGGGTGGTGTTTCAGGGTTTAGGGCAGTGCAGTGGTGTTCGGGGAGTGTAGGGGGTCATGCTGGGGCTGGTGTTTCAGGGTTTAGGGCAGCGTAGTAGTGTTTGGGCAGTGTATGGGTCTTGCTGGGGGTGGTGTTTTAGGGTTTAGGGTAGTGCAGTGGTGTTCAGGCAGTGTTGTGGTTCTTGCTAGGGTGGTGTTTCAAGGTTTAGGGCAGTGGTGTTCGGGCAGTGTAAGGGGTCTTGCTGGGGATGGTGTTTCAGGGATTAGGGGAGTGCAGTGGTGTTCGGGCAGTGTGGGGTTCATGCTGGGGGTGGTGTTTCAGGGAGTAAGGCAGAGCAGTGGTGTTCGGGCAGAGTAGAGCATCTTGCTGGGGGTGGTGTTTCAGGGTTTACGGCAGTGCAGTGATGTTCGGGCAGTGTGGGGAGTCGTGCTGGGGCTGGTGTTTCAGGGTTTAGGGCAGTGCAGTGGTGTTCGGGCAGTTTAGGGTGTCGTGCTGGGGCTTGTGTTTCAGGGTTTAGGGCAGTGAAGTGGTGTTCGGGCAGTGTAGGGGGACGTGCTGGTGCTGGTGTTTCAGGGTTTAGTGCAGAGCAGTGGTGTTCAGGCAGAGTAGGGGGACATGCTGGGGGTCGTGTTTTAGGGCAGAGCAGTGATGTTCGGGTAGTGTAGGGGGTCGTGCTGGGTCTGGTGTTTCAGGGTTTAGGGCAGTACAGGGGTGTTCGGGCAGTGTGGGGGGTTGTGCTGCAGCTGGTGTTTCATTTTTAGGGCAGTGCAGTGGTGTTTGGGCAGTGTAGCGGTTCGTGCTGGGGCTGGTGATCCAGGGTTTAGGGCAGAGCATTGGTGTTCGGGTAGTGTACGGGGCCGTGCAGGGGGTGGTGTTTCAGGGTTTATGGCAGGGTAGTGGTGTTCGGGCAGTATAGGGGGTGGTGCAGGGGGTGGTGCTTCAATGTTTAGGGCCGTGCAGTGGTGTTCGGGCAGTGTTGGGGGTCTTGCTGGGGGTGGTGTTTCAAGTTTTAGGGCAGTGGTGTTCGGGCAGTGTAGGGGGTCTTGCTGGTGTTTCAGGGTTTAGGGCAGTGCAGTGGTTTTCGGGCAATGTAGGGGGTCGTGCTGTGGCAGGTGTTTCAGGGTTTAGGGCAGTGCAGTGGTGTTCGGGCAGTGTAGGGGGTCTTGCTGGCGCTGGTGTTTCAGGGATTAGAGCAGTGCAGTAGTGGTCGGCCAGTGTGTGGGGTCTTGCTGGGGCTGGTGTTTCAGGGTTTAGGGCAGTGCAGTGGTGTTTGGGTAGTGTAGGGCGTCGTGCTGGGGCTGGTGTTTCAGGGTTTAGGGCAGAGCAGTTGTGTTTAGGCAGTGTAGGGGGACGTGCTGGCGGTGGTTTTTCAGGGTATATGGCAGAGCAGTGGTGTTCGGGCAGTGTAGGGGGTCAAGCTTTGGCTGGTGTTTCAGGGTTTCGGCCAGTGCAGTGGTGTTCGGGCAGTGTAGGGGGTCGTGCTGGGGCTGGTGTTTCAGGGTTTAGAGCTGTGTAGTGGTGTTCGGGCAGTGTAGGGAGTCATGCTGGGGCTGTTGTTTCAGGGTCTAGGGCAGAGCAGTGGTGTTTGGTCAGTGTAGGGGGTTGTGCTGGGGCTGGTGTTTCAGGGTTTAGAACAGAGCATTGGTGTTCGGACAGTGTAGGGGGTCGTACTGGGGTGGTGTTTCAGGGTTTAGGGCAAAGCAGTGGTGTTCGGGCAGTGTAGGGGGTTGTGCAGGGGGTGGTGTTTCAAGGTTTAGGGCAGGGAAGTGGTGTTCGGCCAGTGTAGGGGGTCGTGCAGTTGGTGGTGTTTCAGGGATTAGGGCAATGAAGTGGTGTTCGGGCAGTGTTGTGGGTCTTGCTGGGGGAGGTGTTGCAGGGTTTAGGGCAGTGCAGTTGTGTTCTGGCAGTGTGGAGGGTCGTGCTGGGGCTGGTGTTTCAGGGTTTAGGGCAGTGCAGTGGTTTTCGGGCAATGTAGGGGGTCGTGTTGGGGCAGGTGTTTCAGGGTTTAGGGCAGTGCAGTGGTGTTCGGGAAGTGTAGGGGGTCTTGCTGGGGCTGGTGTTTCAGGGATTAGAGCAGTGCAGTGGTGGTCGGCCAGTGTGTGGGGTCTTGCTGGGGCTGGTGTTTCAGGGTTTAGGTCAGTGCAGTGGTGTTCGGGTAGTGTAGGGCGTCGTGCTGGGGCTGGTGTTTCAGGGTTTAGGGCAGTGCAGTTGTGTTTGGGCAGTGTAGGGGGACGTGCTGGTGGTGGTTTTTCAGGGTATATGGCAGAGCAGTGGTGTTCGGGCAGTGTAGGGGGTCATGCTGGGGCTGGTGTTTCAGGGTTTCGGCCAGTGCAGTGGTGTTCGGGCAGTGTAGGGGGTCGTGCTGGGGCTGGTGTTTCAGGGTTTAGAGCTGTGCAGTGGTGTTCGGGCAGTGTAGGGAGCCATGCTGGGGCTGTTGTTTCAGGGTTTAGGGCAGAGCAGTGGTGTTTGGTCAGTGTAGGGGGTTGTGCTGGGGCTGGTGTTTCAGGGTTTAGAACAGAGCATTGGTGTTCGGACAGTGTAGGGGGTCGTGCTGGGGTTGTGTTTCAGGGTTTAGGGCAGTGCAGTTGTGTTCGGGCAGTGAAGGGGGTTGTGCAGGGGGTTGTGTTTTAGGGTTTAGGGCAGGGAAGTGGTGTTCGGGCAGTGTAGGGGGTCGTGCAGTTGGTGGTGTTTCAGGGATTATGGCAATGAAGTGGTGTTCGGGCAGTGTTGTGGGTCTTGCTGGGGGTGGTGTTTCAAGGTTTAGGGCAGTGTAGTGGTGTTCGGGCAGTGTAGGGGTCTTGCTGGGGGTGGTGTTTCAGGGTTTAGGGCAGTGCAGTGGTGTTTGGGTAGAGTAGGGGGTTGTGCTGGGGCTGGTGTTTTAGGATTTAGGGCAGTACAGTGGTGTTCGGGGAGTGTAGGGGGTCGTGCTGGGGCTGGTGTTTCAGGGTTTAGGGCAGTGTAGTAGTGTTTGGGCAGTGTAGGGAGTTGCGCTGGGGCTGGTGTTTTCGGGTTTAGAGCAGAGTATTGGTGTCCGGGCAGTGTCGGGGGTCGTGCTGGGGCTGGTGATCCAGGATTTAGGGCAGAGCTTTGGTGTTCGGGCAGTGTAGGGGGCCGTGCAGGGGGTGGTGTTTCAGGGTTTATGGCAGGGCAGTGGTGTTCGGGCAGTATAGGGGGTGGGTCAGGGGGTGGTGTTTCAATTTTTAGGGCAGTGCAGTGGTGTTCGGGCAGTGTTGGGGGTCTTGCTGAGGGTGGTGTTTCAAGTTTTAGGACAGTGGTGATCGGGCAGTGTAGGGGGTCTTGCTGGGTATGGTGGTTCAGGGTTTAGGGGAGTGCAGTGGTGTTCGAGCAGTGTGGGGGTCATGCTGTGGGTGGTGTTTCAGGGTGTAAGGCAGAGCAATGGAGTTCGGGCAGTGTAGAGGTGTAGGAGAGTAGGGTCTGCTATCCTATGGTCACCCCAAATATTTGCTTTTTGCTTCACTGGTTTTTGACATATTGAGGCTGTGGGCCTGCCAATCTGACCCCCAGCCTGCTGTTCTCTCTACTAAATTAAAACTATGCACCCTAGGTGCATAACCAATTGGAAGTGGATCACCCTGTCAGCCCCTGTACCAGTGTACACTAGGTACCCAGGGCATTGGTGTACCCAAGGCCTGCCAGGGGCTGAAGCATGTATTATGCCACCCCAGGCTTGGCCTAACAATTTGACACAACTGGCTGATCACTCAGCTGGGGTAAGTTGGTGTAATCACCTCTTACTTAGGTGTAGTATACCTATACCTAACCTTAAATGGGACACCTGGTAACCTATAAGTCACTCCTATGGCAGGCCTTAACAATCCTGAAGGCAGAGTGCTTGGTTCCATGTGAGATGGTGCTCTAGCATGAGCTGAGCCTGTCTGCAGTGGTCGGAACAACTTCCTTCTACTGTTTCCAGATATCGTTATACCATATACTCTTAAGTGCATTATGAACCTCGCGGTTAAATGCTATCTTTGGTTTGGCTTTATCAAAACATGTCGAGTAAGGTGTCATACGAATTGGAATACTAACCCCTCGCCAATTCTGGCGACGGGGTTAGCATCCCACCCTTCTAGAGGGACACGACATGTACAGTACCTGAAACCCGGGTAAAATCAGACATAGCCTCAGCTCCACAAAATGGATGCTGCCACCACAGACACAAGTCTGCCCTCCTGCTGCTGGGAGTCCTTCCAGCTTGGGAGGTGTGGACAAAGGGTTTCCTGCCAGGGGAGGTGCATGCACCACCCCAGACAGGATTTTGTGTATTGGTCAGGTAGGGCTTGAAAGAAACCAGACATGCCTGTGGCTCACAAGGAGCCTCGGTGCATATGCCAGTTCAAACCGGTCCTGGGGCACACCAGTCCCGGGCCTGGGGGCGAGCTGGACAAAGGATTGGGGGTGTAACCACCCCCCTTCCTGGTCCCAGCCATAGGGAGGGACCTAGCAGGTAGTCCGGCCCCTAGAATCCGCTTAAAGGTAGGAGCTGTGTCCTAAGACTTCAGACATCCTGGAATCAACTTGAAACTAAGAAGAAGACGGGAACTTCGACATTCTGCTGCACAGAAGACTGAAGGAAATCTCCCCTGTGGTCAGGGAGTGACCACCTTGCTAACGCAAGCACCATCCAGCGAATCAACATCTGCTTTGCTGCCGCCTCCCGCCGGAGCCCGAGCCCAGAGACTGACAAGACCTGGACCTCCAGACCTCTCACTGCCCGATCCACAGTCCCTGAAAAGAGGAGACCCGTGGAGGCACCGAGACACGTGGAGCCACCCATCTTGGAACGACGACGACAAGCTGCAAGCGCAACAACCGAGGCTCCCTCCAAGTTGTGCTTTGGGATCTGAGAAGCCCAACCCTCGAGCAGCATCTGCACCAAAGGTGAGCCCTCCAGCATCTCCATGAGCTGCGTGGGGCCCTTCTGCATTTTGCCACTCGACGCGCCTAACCGGTTGCTGGCCCGCTGGCTAGTGGCCATCTTGGCAACGAACTTCACAAAATACACCACTGGTCTGGTTGCTCCAGACTGGCCCTTGCTCCCCTCCAAAGGAGCAGTCCCTCTGACCTTGCTGGTCAGAACCATCAGCTTATTTCATCTCCTACAACAATTGCTTTTGCCAAGGCTTGTTTGCTTCGATCAAGTCGCCGACACCGCCGACAGCGAGAGCCTGCGTGGGACAGCTCGTGAACCGACTCCTGGACGTCGTCAACCTCCAGGGACCACGTGGCTGCAGAGACAAGCTACACCTTTCTTCCTGTTTGCACCCGACATTGCCTGGTACCCACCTGGTGCCACGCTGGTCACTGGCTAGTGACTGTGAACACTGTCCCCTCTGCTTACAGGTCTTCCGGAAGATCCTTTTTGCAGTAACTTTGTACTTTTTACGCACCCATTGAAACCTATGGGAGCACGCGTGTGACTATTTGCTCTGCACACGCCACCCGTGGACCTCCTGGTCACTAACTGAAGTTAGCTCCTTGTAGGCCCAGCGATTCTAGAGGCCCTAGGCCTTTTCCCTTTTCTGTTCGTGGTACTTATACCACTATTTTAGTATATGGTTTGAGCGGCCACCAGGGCCTATCCATATAAAGTGCAACTTCTGTGTATTCTACTGTAATCTTGTTTGACGATTTGTGCTCCTGTGCTCATAAAGAGACTAGGGGTTACTTTGAGAAATAAATACATATATATTTTGAATATATATCTGTGTGGTGTCCTTTCATTGGTATAAAAGGGGGTTACATTTGGTAAAACAGCTGGCTTAACACGCTTCACAAGTTTAGCCTCAAAGACTGCTTAGCCTACGCTACCACTAGGGCAGCTAGTCCGAAAAGGTTGACTTACAACCACACCATAAGGGTTGCTTGGCATGGTACAAGGTGATCACTTTAACTAGTGAACATCATATACCAGGCCAACTTCTCACAAGAGGGTTTTGCTGGGGAGGTGTTGCAGGGTTTAGGGCAGTGCAGTTGTATTCGGGCAGTGTGGGGGGTCGTGCTGGGGCTGGTGTTTTAGGGTTTAAGGCAGTGCAGTGGTTTTCGGGCAATGTAGGGGGTCGTGCTGGGGCTGGTGTTTCAGGGTTTCGGCCAGTGCAGTGGTGTTCGGGCAGTGTAGGGGGTCGTGCTGGGGCTGGTGTTTCAGGGTTTAGGGCAGTACAGTGGTGTTCGGGCAGTGTAGGGGGTAGTGCTGGGGCTGGTGTTTCAGAGATTAGAGCAGTGCAGTGGGGTTCGGCCAGTGTGTGGGGTCTTGCTGGGGCTGGTGTTTCAGGGTTTAGGGCAGTGCAGTGGTGTTCGGGCAGTGTAGGGCGTCGTGCTGGGGCTGGTGTTTCAGGGTTTAGGGCATTGCAGCGGTGTTCGAGTAGTGTAGGGGGACGTGCTGGCGGTGGTTTTTCAGGGTATAGGGCAGAGCAGTGGTGTTCGGGCAGTGTAGGGGATCGTGCTGGGGCTGGTGTTTCAGGGTTTCGGCCAGTGCAGCGGTGTTCGGGCCGTGTAGGGGCTCATGCTGGGGCTGGTGTTTCACGGCTTAGGGCAGTGCAGTGGTGTTCAGGCAGTGTAGGGGCTCATGCTGGGGCTGGTATTTCACGGCTTAGGGCAGTGCAGTGGTGTTCGGGCAGTGTAGGGAGTCATGCTGGGGCTGGTGTTTCAGGGTTTACGGCAGAGCAGCGGTGTTCGGGCAGTGTAGGGGGTTGTGCTGGGGCTGGTGTTTCAGGGTTTAGGGCAGAGCATTGGTGTTCGGGCGGTGTAGGGGATCGTGCTGGGGTGGTGTTTCAGGGTTTAGGGCAGTGCAGTGGTGTTCGGGCAGTGTAGGGGGTTGTGAGGGGGGTGGTGTTTCAGGGTTTAGGGCAGGGAAGTGGTGTTCGGGCAGTGTAGGGGGTCGTGCAGTTGGTGGTGTTTCAGGGATTAGGTTAGTGCAGTGGTGTTCGGGCAGTGTTGTGGGTCTTGCTGGGTGTGGTGTTTCAGGGTTTAGGGCAGTGCAGTGGTGTTCGGGCAGTGTAGGGGGTCTTGCTGGGGGTGGTGTTTCAGGATTTAGGGTAGGGCAGTGGTGTTCGGGCAGTGTAGGGGGTCTTGCTGGGGGTGGTGTTTCAGGATTAAGGGTATTGCAGTGGTGTTCGGGCAGTGTAGGGGTCTTACTGGGGGAGGTGTTTCAGGGTTTAGGGCAGTGCAGTGGTATTCGGGCAGTGTAGGGGGTCGTGCTGGGGTCGGTGCTTTAGGGTTTAGGGCACTGCAGTGGTGTTAGAGCAGTGTAGGAGGTCATGCTGGGTGTGGTGTTTCAGGGTTTAGGGCAGTGCAGTTTTGTTCGGGCAGTGTAGGGGTCGTGCTGGGGCTGGTGTTTCAGGCTTTTGGGCAGTGCAGTTGTGTTCGGGCAGTGTAGGGGGTGTTGCTGGGGGTGGTGTTTCAGGGTTTATGGCAGTGCAGTGGTGTTCGGGCTGTGTAGGTGTCTTGCTGGGAGTGGTGTTTCAAGGTTTGGGGTAGTGCAGTGGTGTTCGGGCAGTGTAAGAGGTCGTGCTTGGGTGGTGTTTCAGGGTTTAGGTTAGTGCAATGGTGTTCGGGCATTGTTTTGGATTGTGCTGACTGGTGTTTCAGGGTTTAGGACAGTGCAGTGGTGTTCGGGCATTGTAGGGTATCGTGCTGGGGCTGGTGTTTCAGGGTTTAGGGCAGTGAAGTGGTGTTCGGGCAGTGTAGGGGATGGTGCAGGTGCTGGTGTTTCAGGGTTTAGGGCAGAGCAGTGGTGTTCGTGCAGTGTAGGGGGTCGTGCGGGGCTGGTGTTTCAGGGTTAAGGGCAGTGCAGTAGTGTTCAGGCAGTGTCGGGGGTCGTGTTGGGGCTGGTGTTTCAGGGTATAAGGCAGTTCAGTGGTGTTCGGGCAGTGTAAGGGGTCATGCTGGGGTGGTGTTTCAAGGTTTAGGGCCGTGGTGTTCGGGCAGTGTGGGGGTAATGCTGGGGGTAGTGTTTCAGGGTGTAAGGCAGAGCAGTGGTGTTCGGGCAGTGTAGAGGGTCTTGCTGGGGGTGGTGTTGCAGGGTTTATGGCAGTGCAGTGGTGTTCGGACAGTGTGGGGGTCGTGCTGGGGCTGGTGTTTCAGAGTTTAGGGCAGTGCAGTGGTGTTCGGGCAGTGTAGGGTGCCGTGCTGGCGCTGGTGTTTCAGGGTTTAGGGCAGTGCAGTGGTGTTTGGGCAGTGTAGGGGGCCGTGTTGCGGCGGGTGTTTCAGGATGTAGGGCAGTGCAGTGGTGTTCGGGCATTGTAGAGGGTCATGCTGGGACTGGTGTTTTAGGTTTTAGGGCACTGCAATGGTGTTCGGGCAGTGTAGGGGGTCGTGCTGGAGCTGGTGTTTCAGGGTTTAGGACGATGCGGTTTTGTTCGGGCAGTGTAGGGGGTCGTGCTTGGGCTGGTGTTTCAGGCTTTTGGGCAGTGCAGTGGTGTTCGGGCAGTGTAGGTGTCTTGCTGGGAATGGTGTTTCACGGATTAGGGTAGTGCAGTGGTGTTCGGGCAGTGTAGGGGGTCGTGCGGTGTGTGGTGTTTCAGGGTTTAGGGCAGAGCAGTTGTGTTCGGGCAGAGTAGGTGGACATGCTGGGGGTGGTGTTTCAGGGTATAGGGCAGAGCAGTGGTGTTCGGGCAGTGTAGGGGATCGTGCTGGGGCTGGTGTTTCAGGGTTTAGGGCAGTGCAGTGGTGTTTGGGTAGAGTAGGGGTCGTGCTGGGGCTGGTGTTTCAGGGTTTAGGGCAGTGCAGTGGTGTTCGGGGAGTGTAGGGGGTCGTGCTGGGGCTGGTGATTCAGGGTTTAGGGCAGTGTAGTAGTGTTTGGGCAGTGTAGGGAGTTGCGCTGGGGCTGGTGTTTTAGGGTTTAGGGCAGAGTATTGGTGTCCGGGCAGTGTCGGAGGTCGTGCTGGGGCTGGTGTTTCAGAGTTTAGGGCAGAGCAGTGGTGTTCCGGCAGTGTTGTGGTTCTTGCTAGGGTGGTGTTTCAAGGTTTAGGGCAGTGGTGTTCGGGCAGTGTAGGGGGTCTTGCTGGGGGTGGTGTTTCAGGATTAAGGGTATTGCAGTGGTGTTCGGGCAGTGTAGGGGTCTTACTGGGGGAGGTGTTTCAGGGTTTAGGGCAGTGCAGTGGTATTCGGGCAGTGTAGGGGGTCGTGCTGGGGTCGGTGCTTTAGGGTTTAGGGCACTGCAGTGGTGTTAGAGCAGTGTAGGAGGTCATGCTGGGTGTGGTGTTTCAGGGTTTAGGGCAGTGCAGTTTTGTTCGGGCAGTGTAGGGGTCGTGCTGGGGCTGGTGTTTCAGGCTTTTGGGCAGTGCAGTTGTGTTCGGGCAGTGTAGGGGGTGTTGCTGGGGGTGGTGTTTCAGGGTTTATGGCAGTGCAGTGGTGTTCGGGCTGTGTAGGTGTTTTGCTGGGAGTGGTGTTTCAAGGTTTGGGGTAGTGCAGTGGTGTTCGGGCAGTGTAGGAGGTCGTGCTTGGGTGGTGTTTCAGGGTTTAGGTTAGTGCAATGGTGTTCGGGCATTGTTTTGGATTGTGCTGACTGGTGTTTCAGGGTTTAGGACAGTGCAGTGGTGTTCGGGCATTGTAGGGTATCGTGCTGGGGCTGGTGTTTCAGGGTTTAGGGCAGTGAAGTGGTGTTCGGGCAGTGTAGGGGGTCGTGCAGGTGCTGGTGTTTCAGGGTTTAGGGCAGAGCAGTGGTGTTCGTGCAGTGTAGGGGGTCGTGCGGGGCTGGTGTTTCAGGGTTAAGGGCAGTGCAGTAGTGTTCAGGCAGTGTCGGGGGTAGTGTTGGGGCTGGTGTTTCAGGGTATAAGGCAGTTCAGTGGTGTTCGGGCAGTGTAAGGGGTCATGCTGGGGTGGTGTTTCAAGGTTTAGGGCCGTGGTGTTCGGGCAGTGTGGGGGTAATGCTGGGGGTAGTGTTTCAGGGTGTAAGGCAGAGCAGTGGTGTTCGGGCAGTGTAGAGGGTCTTGCTGGGGGTGGTGTTGCAGGGTTTATGGCAGTGCAGTGGTGTTCGGACAGTGTGGGGGTCGTGCTGGGGCTGGTGTTTCAGAGTTTAGGGCAGTGCAGTGGTGTTCGGGCAGTGTAGGGTGCCGTGCTGGCGCTGGTGTTTCAGGGTTTAGGGCAGTGCAGTGGTGTTTGGGCAGTGTAGGGGGCCGTGTTGTGGCGGGTGTTTCAGGATGTAGGGCAGTGCAGTGGTGTTCGGGCATTGTAGAGGGTCATGCTGGGACTGGTGTTTTAGGTTTTAGGGCACTGCAATGGTGTTCGGGCAGTGTAGGGGGTCGTGCTGGAGCTGGTGTTTCAGGGTTTAGGACGATGCGGTTTTGTTCGGGCAGTGTAGGGGGTCGTGCTTGGGCTGGTGTTTCAGGCTTTTGGGCAGTGCAGTGGTGTTCGGGCAGTGTAGGTGTCTTGCTGGGAATGGTGTTTCACGGATTAGGGTAGTGCAGTGGTGTTCGGGCAGTGTAGGGGGTCGTGCGGTGTGTGGTGTTTCAGGGTTTAGGGCAGAGCAGTTGTGTTCGTCCAGAGTAGGTGGACATGCTGGGGGTGGTGTTTCAGGGTATAGGGCAGAGCAGTGGTGTTCGGGCAGTGTAGGGGATCGTGCTGGGGCTGGTGTTTCAGGGTTTAGGGCAGTGCAGTGGTGTTTGGGTAGAGTAGGGGTCGTGCTGGGGCAGGTGTTTCAGGGTTTAGGGCAGTGCAGTGGTGTTCGGGGAGTGTAGGGGGTCGTGCTGGGGCTGGTGATTCAGGGTTTAGGGCAGTGTAGTAGTGTTTGGGCAGTGTAGGGAGTTGCGCTGGGGCTGGTGTTTTAGGGTTTAGGGCAGAGTATTGGTGTCCGGGCAGTGTCGGAGGTCGTGCTGGGGCTGGTGTTTCAGAGTTTAGGGCAGAGCAGTGGTGTTCCGGCAGTGTTGTGGTTCTTGCTAGGGTGGTGTTTCAAGGTTTAGGGCAGTGGTGTTCGGGCAGTGTAGGGGGTCTTGCTGGGGGTGGTGTTTCAGGATTAAGGGTATTGCAGTGGTGTTCGGGCAGTGTAGGGGTCTTACTGGGGGAGGTGTTTCAGGGTTTAGGGCAGTGCAGTGGTATTCGGGCAGTGTAGGGGGTCGTGCTGGGGTCGGTGCTTTAGGGTTTAGGGCACTGCAGTGGTGTTAGAGCAGTGTAGGAGGTCATGCTGGGTGTGGTGTTTCAGGGTTTAGGGCAGTGCAGTTTTGTTCGGGCAGTGTAGGGGTCGTGCTGGGGCTGGTGTTTCAGGCTTTTGGGCAGTGCAGTTGTGTTCGGGCAGTGTAGGGGGTGTTGCTGGGGGTGGTGTTTCAGGGTTTATGGCAGTGCAGTGGTGTTCGGGCTGTGTAGGTGTCTTGCTGGGAGTGGTGTTTCAAGGTTTGGGGTAGTGCAGTGGTGTTCGGGCAGTGTAGGAGGTCGTGCTTGGGTGGTGTTCCAGGGTTTAGGTTAGTGCAATGGTGTTCGGGCATTGTTTTGGATTGTGCTGACTGGTGTTTCAGGGTTTAGGACAGTGCAGTGGTGTTCGGGCATTGTAGGGTATCGTGCTGGGGCTGGTGTTTCAGGGTTTAGGGCAGTGAAGTGGTGTTCGGGCAGTGTAGGGGGTCGTGCAGGTGCTGGTGTTTCAGGGTTTAGGGCAGAGCAGTGGTGTTCGTGCAGTGTAGGGGGTCGTGCGGGGCTGGTGTTTCAGGGTTAAGGGCAGTGCAGTAGTGTTCAGGCAGTGTCGGGGTCGTGTTGGGGCTGGTGTTTCAGGGTATTAGGCAGTTCAGTGGTGTTCGGGCAGTGTAAGGGGTCATGCTGGGGTGGTGTTTCAAGGTTTAGGGCCGTGGTGTTCGGGCAGTGTGGGGGTAATGCTGGGGGTAGTGTTTCAGGGTGTAAGGCAGAGCAGTGGTGTTCGGGCAGTGTAGAGGGTCTTGCTGGGGGTGGTGTTGCAGGGTTTATGGCAGTGCAGTGGTGTTCGGACAGTGTGGGGGTCGTGCTGGGGCTGGTGTTTCAGAGTTTAGGGCAGTGCAGTGGTGTTCGGGCAGTGTAGGGTGCCGTGCTGGCGCTGGTGTTTCAGGGTTTAGGGCAGTGCAGTGGTGTTTGGGCAGTGTAGGGGGCCGTGTTGCGGCGGGTGTTTCAGGATGTAGGGCAGTGCAGTGGTGTTCGGGCATTGTAGAGGGTCATGCTGGGACTGGTGTTTTAGGTTTTAGGGCACTGCAATGGTGTTCGGGCAGTGTAGGGGGTCGTGCTGGAGCTGGTGTTTCAGGGTTTAGGACGATGCGGTTTTGTTCGGGCAGTGTAGGGGGTCGTGCTTGGGCTGGTGTTTCAGGCTTTTGGGCAGTGCAGTGGTGTTCGGGCAGTGTAGGTGTCTTGCTGGGAATGGTGTTTCACGGATTAGGGTAGTGCAGTGGTGTTCGGGCAGTGTAGGGGGTCGTGCGGTGTGTGGTGTTTCAGGGTTTAGGGCAGAGCAGTTGTGTTCGGGCAGAGTAGGTGGACATGCTGGGGGTGGTGTTTCAGGGTATAGGGCAGAGCAGTGGTGTTCGGGCAGTGTAGGGGATCGTGCTGGGGCTGGTGTTTCAGGGTTTAGGGCAGTGCAGTGGTGTTTGGGTAGAGTAGGGGTCGTGCTGGGGCTGGTGTTTCAGGGTTTAGGGCAGTGCAGTGGTGTTCGGGGAGTGTAGGGGGTCGTGCTGGGGCTGGTGATTCAGGGTTTAGGGCAGTGTAGTAGTGTTTGGGCAGTGTAGGGAGTTGCGCTGGGGCTGGTGTTTTAGGGTTTAGGGCAGAGTATTGGTGTCCGGGCAGTGTCGGAGGTCGTGCTGGGGCTGGTGTTTCAGAGTTTAGGGCAGAGCAGTGGTGTTCCGGCAGTGTTGTGGTTATTGCTAGGGTGGTGTTTCAAGGTTTAGGGCAGTGGTGTTCGGGCAGTGTAGGGGGTCTTGCTGGCGATTGTGTTTCAGGGTTTAGGGGATTGCAGTGGTGTTTGGGCAGTGTTGGGGTCTTGCTGGGGGTGGCGTTTTAGGGTGCAAGGCAGAGCAGTGGTGTTCGGGTAGTGTAGAGAGTCTTGCTGGGGCTGGTGTTTCAGGGTTTACGGCAGTGCAGTGGTGTTCGGGCAGTGTGGGGAGTCGTGCTGGGGCTGGTGTTTCAGGGTTTAGGGCAGTGCAGTGGTGTTCGGGCAGTTTAGGGTGTCGTGCTGGGGCTGGTGTTTCAGGGTTTAAGGCAGTGAAATGGTGTTCGGGCAGTGTAGCGGGACGTGCTGGTGCTGGTTTTTCAGGGTTTAGTGCAGAGCAGTGGTGTTCAGGAAGAGTATGGGGACATGCTGGGGGTGGTGTTTTAGGTTTTAGGGCAGAGCAGTGATGTTCGGGTAGTGTAGGGGGTTCGTGCTGGGGCTGGTGATCCAGGGTTTAGGGCAGAGCATTGGTGTTCGGGCAGTGTAGGGGGTCTTGCTGGGTATGGTGGTTCAGGTGGAGAAGTGTGGCTCAATGGTTAGAGCGGCAGATCTCGATGCAGAGCACTGGTCCGGGACCAGGGTTCGATTCCCGCAGCGGCAGGGTCTCGGGCTATAAATTCCTCAGACCGGATATTCTCGCCTCAGTACCTATTCTAATCATGGGTCTCACGCTGCAACTCTGGGCAATAGCTTGCTTAATCTCCACAACGGCCCCAACAGCGCAGGGATGCCTGGCTTCACCATGGGGGTGCCCAGGAGTGGACACTTCACACGGAAAGCCAGGAAGGGATCCTTCAGCGGTATGAGTACAGCGCTGAGATACCACCAGGGGTGATTCGGAGCTATATAAGTACATATTCATTTAGGGGAGTGCAGTGGTGTTCGGGCAGTGTGGGGGTCATGCTGTGGGTGGTGTTTCAGGGTGTAAGGCAGAGCAGTGGTGTTCGGGCAGTGTAAAGGGTCTTGCTGGGGGAGGTGTTGCAGGGTTTAGGGCAGTGCAGTTGTGTTCGGGCAGTGTGGGGGGTCATGCGGGGGCTGGTGTTTCAGGGTTTCGGCCAGTGCAGTGGTGTTCGGGCAGTGTAGGGGGCGTGCTGGGGCTGGTGTTTCAGGGATTAGAGCAGTGCAGTGCTGGTCGGCCAGTGTGTGGGGTCTTGCTAGGGCTGGTGTTTCAGGGTTTAGGGCAGTGCAGTGGTGTTCGGGCAGTGTAGGGGGACGTGCTGGCGGTGGTTTTTCAGGGTATAGGGCAGAGCAGTGGTGTTCGGGCAGTGTAGGGGGTTGTGCTGGGGCTGGTGTTTCAGGGTTTCGGCCAGTGCAGTGGTGTTCGGGCAGTGTAGGGGCTCATGCTGGGGCTGGTGTTTCACGGCTTAGGGCAGTGCAGTGGTGTTCGGGCAGTGTAGGGGGTTTTTCTGGGGGTGGTGTTTCAGGGTTTAGGGCAGTGCAGTGGTGTTCGGGCAGTGTAGGGGTCTTGCTGGGGGTGGTGGCTCAGGGTTTAGGGCAGTGCAGTGGTGTTCGGGCAGTGTAGGGGGTCGTGCTGGGGCTGGTGTTTCAGGGTTTAGGGCAGTGCAGTGGTGTTCGGGCAGTGTAGGGGCTCATGCTGGGGCTGGTGTTTCACGGCTTAGGGCAGTGCAGTGGTGTTCGGGCAGTGTAGGGGGTTTTTCTGAGGGTGGTGTTTCAGGGTTTGGGGCAGTGCAGTGGTGTTCGGGCAGTGTAGGGGTCTTGCTGGGGGTGGTGGTTCAGGGTTTAGGGCAGTACAGTGGTGTTTGGGGAGTGTAGGGGGACGTGCTGGGGCTGGTGTTTCAGGGTTTAGGGCAGTGCAGTGGTGTTCGGGCAGTTTAGGGTGTCGTGCTGGGGCTGGTGTTTCAGGGTTAAGGGCAGTGAAGTAGTGTTCGGGCAATGTAGGGGGACGTGTTGGTGCTGGTGTTTCAGGGTTTAGTGCAGAGCAGTGGTGTTCGGGCAGAGTAGGGGGACATGCTGGGGGTGATGTTTTAGGTTTTAGGGCAGAACAGTGATGTTCGGGTAATCAATCAATCAATCAAAGACATTTATAGAGCGCACTACATACCCGTAGGGTCTCAAGGCGCTGGGGGTGGGGGGGGGTGCCGCTACTGCTCGAACAGCCAGGTCTTCAGCTTCTTCCTGAAGGAGAGGTGGTCTTGGGTCAGGCGCAGGTCGGTCGGGAGGGAGTTCCAGGTCTTGGCGGCCAGGTAGGAGAAGGACCTTCCTCCTGTAGTCGCTCTTCGGATGCGGGGGACGGCGGCGAGGGTGTGGTTGGCTGATCGGAGGTGGCGTTTGGGAGCGTAGAAGTTGATTCGGCTGTTGAGGTTGCTCGGGCCTTGGTCGTGTAGTGCTTTGTGTGCGTGGGTGAGGAGGCGGAAGGTGATTCTTTTGTTGACGGGGAGCCAGTGTAGGTCTCTCAGATGTCCGGAGATGTGGCTGGTTCGTGGGATGTCGAGGATGAGTCTGGCTGAGGCGTTCTGGATCCGCTGGAGTCTCTTCTGGAGCTTGGCGGTGGTACCGGCGTAGAGGGCGTTGCCGTAGTCCAGTCGACTGGTGACGAGGGCCTGGGTGACGGTCTTCCTGGTCTCGGTGGGGATCCACCAGAAGATCTTCCGTAGCATGCGTAGGATGTTGAAGCACGCCGAGGAGACGTTGTTGACTTGCTTGGTCATGGAGAGGGAGGAGTCCAGGATGAAGCCCAAGTTGCGTGCATGGTCTGTCGGTTTGGGTGCGGTGCCCAGGGCGGGAGGCCACCAGGAGTCGTCCCAGGCGGAGGGTGAAGAGCCCAGGATGAGGACCTCCGTCTTGTCTGAGTTCAGTTTCAGGCGGCTGGTCGTCATCCACTCGGCTACCTCTTTCATCCCTTCGTGCAGGTTGGCTCTGGCGGCGGCGGGGTCGTTGGTCAGGGAGAGGATCAGCTGGGTGTCGTCGGCGTAGGAGATTATGCTGAGGTTGTGTTGGCGTGCGATGGCCGCGAGGGGGCTCATGTAGACGTTGAAGAGAGTAGGGCTCAGCGAGGATCCTTGAGGGACGCCGCAGATGACTTCAGTGGCCTCTGACTTGTACGGAGGTAGGCGGACTCTCTGTGTTCTTCCGTCGAGGAAGGAGATGATCCATTCCAGTGCCTTGTCCTGGATTCCGATGTTGCTGAGGCGCTGTACTAGGGTGCGGTGGCAGACAGTGTCGAATGCCGCGGAGAGGTCTAGGAGGATGAGGGCCGCTGTTTCTCCGTTGTCCATCAGGGCTCAGATGTCATCGGTGGCGGCGATGAGGGCGGTCTCGGTGCTGTGGTTGGCTCGGAAGCCAGACTGTGAGGGGTGGAGGGATCCATTCGTCTCGAGGAAGGCGGCCATCTGCTTGTTGACGGTCTTTTCGATGACTTTGGCTGGAAACGGGAGGAGCGAGATGGGGCGGTAATTCTTGAGTTCGGTGGGGTCCGCTGTGGGTTTCTTGAGTAGAGCGCTGAGTTCGGCGTGCTTCCAGCTCTCAGGGAAGGTGGCGGTGTCGAAGGATGTGTTGATGATGTCTCGTAGGTGGGGTGCGATGACAGTGTCGGCCTTGTTGAAGACGTGGTGAGGGCAGGGGTCGGTCGGCGATCCGGAGTGGATGGAGTTCATCGTGCGGATGGTGTCTTCGGTGCTGATCGGGGTCCAGGCGTGGAGGGTGGTGGTGGGGGGTGGTTGTTCGGTCGTGGTGTGCGTTGGTTGGTTGTTGAAGCTGTTGTGTATGTCCGCGATCTTGTTGTGGAAGTATGAGGCGAGGGAGTTGCAGAGGTCTTGCGATGGGGTGATTTCGTCATTTCCTGCGCTGGGGTTGGATAGCTCTTTCACGATGTTGAAGAGTTCCTTGCAGTTGTGTGCGTTGTTGTCCAGCCGGTCCTTGAATGCAGTTTTCTTGGCGGCGCGGATCAGCTGGTGGTGCTTCCGGGTGGCCAGCTTGAAGGTGGTCCTGTTGTCCGGTGTAGGTTCCCTTCTCCAGACTTTCTCGAGGGCTCGGCAGTTCTTCTTGGAGCTCTTGAGTTCGTCGGTGAACCATGGGGCTTTCTTGCTGCCGGGTCTGCTGGGCGGGGTCCTCAGCGGGGCGAGCTCGTCCGCGCAGTTGCTGATCCACTTCGTGAGGTTGTCGGCGGCCTGGTTGGGGTTCGCTGAGCTGGCAGGAGGGTGCTGGCTCAAGGAGGTGGCGAGCTGGTCTGCTGTGATCTTGTTCCAGCTTCTGCGGGCAGCCTGTTGTTGGTGGTGGTGGGTCGTCGTTCTTTTGAAGGTGAAGTGGACGCAGCTGTGGTCCGTCCATTGAAGCTCTGTGGCGTGTCTGAAGTCGATGTCTGTGCTGGATGAGAAGACTGCGTCGAGTGTGTGTCCGGTGAGGTGGGTGGGGGTGGACACCAGTTGCTTGAGTCCAAGGTTGGCGAGGTTGTCGAGCAGGGTGCTGGTGTTGCGGTCGTTGTTGTTCTCCAGGTGGAAGTTGAGGTCCCCCAAGAGGATGTAGTCAGCGGAGGGGAGGGCATGCGGGCTGACGAAGTCGGCGATGTCCTCGCTGAATTGTGTGCGTGGTCCCGGGGGTCGGTAGATCAGGGTGCCTCTGAGGGTGGTGTTCGGGTCGGTGTGGATCTGGAAATGCAGGTGTTCGGCGGTGGTCAGGGTGTTGTCGGTGTGGTCGTGAGACGGATGGTGTTCCTGTGGACGATGGCGATGCCTCCTCCCATCTGGTTGGCGGTGCGATCCCTCCGGGTGATCTTGTAGCCCTCTGGGATGGCGATGGCGATGTCGGGAGCTGAAGAGGCGTTCATCCAGGTCTCTGTGAGGAAGGCAACGTCAGGGGCTGTGGCGTCTAGGAGGTTCCAGAGTTCGATGGCGTGTCTGTGGACGGAGCGGGTGTTGAGCAGGATGCACTTGAGGTGGTTGCTGCTGGTGTTCGGCTTGGCGGGTGCTGGTGCGGGGCAGGTCAGATGCAGGTGAACTTGCAGGCGAGGCAGCTGAAGGGTCTGTGGGTGCGTCGTGGTGTGGCTTGGTGGCATCCTGGGAGTCGGCCGTTGTTGAGTGCGATGAGGGTGGCGGCGGAGTACGTCAGGCGGGTCGGTCGGGGTCTTCGTGGGCCAGGGGTCCTGGCGCTGGTCGCGATCCGGTCGCGGACGGGCGCAGACGGGCTTACCTTTGGCGCGCCTTCGGCGCACAATCGGCGCGCCCGCTGCGCGTGACCGCTGCGCGTTCGCACGGTCGCCATATAAGGCGAAGTGCGCGGGTGGGCGGAGCAGCTGGGAGGCGGGAGCGGGGAGGGAACAGAAGGAAAAAAGGGGCGGGGTCTGCGGTGGAGGCGGGAAGCGGGGAGCGGGGAGGGCGTCAACAGGCGGGAAAAAAGACAGTCAATACGGCGGAACAGCAACAATGATCACAAAAAACACAAAAAAACAGGTCAACAGGCAATACGGCGGACAAACAATAATAAGCACAGAAGAGCACTAGAACGAGTCTGCACAGTGCCCCGGGGGCACAGGGAGAGGAGCGCTGAGCACGGACCACGCCGCTCGAAGGAGGGGGCGTGGTCACGAGCCGGCAGTCGGGCAGCGAGGCACAAGGAAGGAAGGGGGCACACGCAGCAGCTGGTGGCCGTGCGGCACGGGGGTGTAAGGGGTCATGATGGGGCTGGTGTTTCAGGGTTTAGGGCAGTGCAGGGGTGTTCGGGCAATGTGGGGGGTCGTGCTGTGGTTGGTGTTTCATTTTTAGGGCAGTGCAGTGGTGTTCGGGCAGTGTAGGGGTTCGTGCTGGGGCTGGTGATCCAGGGTTTAGGGCAGAGCATTGGTGTTCGGGCAGTGTATGGGGCCGTGCAGGGGTGGTGTTTCAGGGTTTATGGCAGGGCAGTGGTGTTCGGGCAGTATAGGGGGTGGTGCAGGGGGTGGTGTTTCAATGTGTAGGGCAGTGCAGTGGTGTTCGGGCAGTGTTGGAGGTCTGGCTGGGGGTGGTGTTTCAAGTTTTAGGGCAGTGGTGTTCGGGCAGTGTAGGGGGTCTTGCTGGGTATGGTGGTTCAGGGTTTAGGGGAGTGCAGTGGTGTTCGGGCAGTGTGGGGGTCATGCTGTGGGTGGTGTTTCAGGGTGTAAGGCAGAGCAGTGGTGTTCGGGCAGTGTAGAGGGCCTTGCTGGGGGAGGTGTTGCAGGGTTTAGGGCAGTGCAGTTGTGCTGGAGCTGGTTTTTCAGGGTTTAGAGCAGTGCAGTGCTTTTCTGGCAATGTAGGGAGTCGTGCTGGAGCTGGTGTTTCAGGGTTTCGGCCAGTGCAGTGATGTTCGGGCAGTGTAGGAGGTCGTGGTGGGGCTGGTGTTTCAGGGATTAGAGCAGTGCAGTGGTTTTCGGGCAGTGTAGGGGGACGTGCTGGCAGTGGTTTTTCATGATATAAGGCAGAGCAGTGGTGTTCGGGCAGTGTAGGGGGTCGTGCTGGGGCTGGTGTTTCAGGGGTTCGGCCAGTGCAGTGGTGTTCGGGCAGTGTAGGGGCTCATGCTGGGGCTGGTGTTTCACGGCTTAGGGTAGTGCAGTGGTGTTCGGGCAGTGTAGGGGGTCGTGCTGGGGCTGGTGTTTCAGGGTTTAGAGCTGTGCAGTGGTATTCGGGCAGTGTAGGGAGTCATGCTGGGGCTGGTGTTTCAGGGTTTAGGGCAGAGCAGTGGTGTTTGGTCAGTGTAGGGGGTTGTGCTGGGGCTGGTGTTTCAGGGTTTAGGTCAGAGCATTGGTGTTTGGGCAGTGTAGGGGGTCATGCTGGGGTGGTGTTTCAGGATTTAGGGCAGTGCAGTGGTGTTCGGGAAGTGTAGGGGGTTGTGCAGGGGGTGGTGTTTCAGGGTTTAGGGCAGGGAAGTGGTGTTTGGGCAGTGTAGGGGGTCGTGCAGGGGGTAGTGTTTCAAGGATTATGGCAGTGCAGTGGTGTTTGGGCAGTGTTGTGGGACTTACTGGGGGTGGTGTTTCAGGGTTTCAGCCAGTGCAGGGATGTTCGGGCAGTGTAGGGGCTCATGCTGGGGCTGGTGTTTCACGGCTTAGGGCAGTGCAGTGGTGTTCGGGCAGTGTAGGGGGTCGTGACTGGGCTGGTGCTTCAGGGTTTAGAGCAGTGCAGTGGTGTTCGGGCAGTGTAGGGAGTCATGCTGGGGCTGGTGTTTCAGGGTTTAGGGCAGAGCAGTGGTGTTCGGGCAGTGTAGGGGATGTGATGGGGCTGGTGTTTCAGGGTTTAGGGCAGAGCATTGGTGTTCGGGCAGTGTAGGGGGTTGTGCTGGTGTTAGAAATGGGATTTCTGGTTGGCTAGGGCTGGCGCTAAAGCCAGGCAGAAACCACCACTCTAGTCAGGGCTGGGGAGTTACACGCCAAAGATAACCCCTGCTCACCCCCTTGGTAGCTTGGCACGAGCAGTCAGGCTTATCCCGAAGGCGATGTGTAAAGCGTTTGCGCGCGCACCCAGCAACAACACCCAAGACCCACCACAAAAGAAACTCCACACAAGGTATTATATAAAAATAGCCTTTGTATTATACCAAAACACATTAGATAATATTCACACAATTAACACTGTGCCAACTGGCACTGGGCAGAATTTTACAAGGGATTATATGTACAGAGGACAGGGCCACATGGACCACTGTCAGGAATTAGCACTTTTCGAACTTAGCACTTAGAACATAGGATATAAAATTACTGTAGCACAAAATAACATATGTAGCACACAACCAGTAACTACTGGTAACAGGTAAGTACCACCTACGCAACACTAACCACCTTAGGAAAATGTCACGCAGGGAACCAGGACCTCACTAGCACCACCTGTACTAGGAGAAAAACAACCACCTAAGTATCACAATACCTGTAGGGGTATAAACTCATTACACATGATGCATCACAACACATTCAGAGGTGTAAACACAAGGCACATGACGCATAAAACACATTCAGAGGTGCAGGTTAGGAACAATAGCGCAAAACTCACATTAGCCACCACTTGTGGCAGTCCCTAGGCCAACTGGCCTTGTCGGGGCTAGGACGCCCTGTGTCCCAATGTCATAGGGGGCATAAACGTGGCAGCTGCCCACTAGGTGCTGGGAAGATGCTGGGGCCAATGTTGGAGCCTTCCAGGGATCTGAATACACAACACTCGTGGCCCCCTGAGCCCCTCTGGGCTCTAAACCAAGGACTGGCCCCTTGGAGCCTCGCTGGCCTCAAACAACAAGAAATGCCCCCTAGAGCCTCCGTGGCTCTGCACAACTCTGTGGGGCAAGGTGGGAGGGGCCCGCTGCCTTCTGGGGCTGCTCTACCACTGAGCAGCTGGTGCCCCCTCGTTGGAGCGTACTCGCGCTCTGAAACAATTACTACTGGCTGCGGTGGAGCCTCACAGGCTCTACATAACAATGTGCCGTCGTTGGAGTCCCTCTGGACTCTGAGCAATAAATAATCCCCCCCGGGGTTGGAGTCCCGCTTCGGGGAACTCGCGAGCCTCGCAGGCTCTTAAAACAATGTGCCCCTTCGTTGGAGCGCCACTCACGCTCGAGAACACTAAAGAATAATGCCCCCAGAAGCTGGAGCCACGTAGGCTCTGCACAATGATGCGCCCCGCGTTGGAGCGAACCGGCACCCACAGCACGCGCACGGAGTCCCCCAGCCCTGCTTAACTCACCGGGCTGTTGCTCTGGGGGCTCCCGCGTCGTCTCTGCTCTCTGCTGCCGGTAGCACTCCGGCGGGGCAGCAGCGCCTCGCGGCCTCGCCTGGACTTCGTTCTGGGCTTGTTTGCAGTCTCCTCTGTCACCGGAGCGCGGGGTAGGCTCCCGTCTGCTTCCGGGTTGAGGCCCCGCCCACGTGTTAGTCAGCGCTGCCTGACTTCCTGGGCTTCCGCGGCGGTGATTCTCTGGCCATAAGAGGGGTAGGCTCCCTCGTAATCAACACAAATAAGCGGGGTGGGCACCCGCCAACTAAATAATTAAATAAGCGGGGTAGGCACCCGCGTAGTGCACGGCATAATCAGCGGGGTGGGCCTTCGCTCGATCTCGGCCAAAACGGGGGAATCCCTACGTCGGGGTTCCCCCCGTGAATTATCGTAGCGCTGCTGGCCACAATGACGGCGCTCTTCGGGGAAAGCGCTTCTCGATGCTGGGGCCACAAATAAAGCGCTCCTAGCGCTATAAGTGAAATAAAAGCACTTCCAGGCGCTTTAGGGGAGAAAGAAAGTCCAGCAAAGTTCTCCTCTGTATGCAGTAATGCAGGGGGGAACAAGGCTGGGCCCAGAGCCAGCTCACTGGGCCTCCAGGCAGGGAGGTAGTCCAAGTGGCGGTCCTCTGGCCCAGCAACAGCAGCAGCCCCCACAGGCAGGATCCTGGAAGAGAACAAATTGTAAGGGGACACAGCCCCTTCTTATACACCTTTTCCCTTTGTTCTTGGTTCAGAGTGAGGGGGAAAACCAGTCGCAGCTCGTTGGGGAGCACCCTTGATGTGCTCAGCCCCTCACTCTATTCACTGGCAGGGCTAGGGTCATCAGTCGCACCACAGGGGGCGGAGCCAGCATTGTGTAGGGAAAGCCCTGCCCTATTCAGGTCCAAGGTGCACTCCTCCCCAGCCATCAGCATGCTAATCTCACACTCACCACTGGGGCAGACCCACCCAGACTCCTGGAGCCAGGCTCACCAGCCAGCTCCAGCCAATCACACGCCAGACACATTTTACACTAATGTGCCAACTCCTAGAAATGGCACTTCCGCACATGACATAATCACGCATTATACATCATTGCGAAGCATTCAATCACACGAGTCCGCACATACCAAACTCGAGCCTCCGCATCAGGAACTACCAGGGACACATACATTCCCCATGCATTCCTATGGGAGGGCAGGCCTATCTCACCACATGCACTCAGAGTGCGCAGGCACTTTACTCTGGGACACAGGGAAAGTGCGCAGAAACCAAAAAGCACTACCACCAGGTCACCAGTAAAAGCAAAAAGTTCAGGGGTGAACCTGCCAGAAGGGCCAACTCCAACACAACCCCCTTCCAGCCAAAAACGCAGGGCAGACCAATCACCACCGTGATGGACTTCCCTGCTTTGGGCGATAGAACACGGATGCGGGCCCACATCTGCAGGGACACCCTCCTGTTCTACGCCACGGTGAACCCATGGGATTCCTTCTAAAACCACTGTCTGGACCAACTGGGCTACCCCACCGGTACTCCCAAGCTGTCCGCGGCCAAGACCAGGCCCTAGGCCACCCAGGTGCCACCGGTCCTTGCCTAATCACAGAGTGGGGGGTCGTAACCCCTGGCACATAGCGGCCATTTTCCATTCTTCCTGTCTGCAAGACAGGACTAGACTGCCACTGGTTCTCCAGCCTAGGGTCTACAACCTCAGGCGGACCAGGAGTCCCAGGGAAGGCTCTCCTCCCCCTACCTCTTCTCCTAGGGTTCCTCCTCCTCTGGTGAGGGGTACACCTAGAACGCCATTCCAACCCAGGGTTTAACCCCTCAGGTTGCACCGGGGTCAGAGGTGGGCTCTCCCACCCTCTGCACCCCCTTCCAGAGCCCTGCCCACTACCAACTGGGGCGGTAACTCTGGAAGAAGAACCGGTCGGGATGCTGGTTACAGACGTCCCACCCTTCAGGTCAGGCTGATCCCGAACCTGGCCTTCCAACCTCCGGCCTAGAACCTTTGGTGGAATAATCGCCTGGCACTCCAGGACTTCTGGGGATTTACACTCCGTCCCCCTGAGGCTAACAAACGACACATATGTCGTGTGACTGTCTGTCTGGCGCGGATCTCCCGTCCCCTGTCCACCTGACAGTGCGCAGAGATCCCCCAGAACAGGTGGTGTCACCATGGTCACTACACAGGATCCTGCCCCAACTGGGTAGTCCCTGACCCACTGGCTCTTCCACTGGGAAACTCATCCCCCAATCACTCCTCACGCTGGACTCCTGTACCCTCCCTACCGTAGCGGCACTGCCAGACTCTAGAACCACAGGAGCCCTGTTTACAGGCGCTCCAGGTCCTCTACTCACTAAGAGATCTTCCTCAAGTGGAGTAACAGGACAGCCTAGGTCCCCAACTTGGTGTTCCCTCATGAAACCATCCAAGTCCTGAGGCAGGGTTTCATGCGTCTGGGGACCCTCGGTCACCCACTTACTCCCGCTCCACTGAGCCAGGCAGTAAGCCCCTACACCCTCCTCGCTATCCTGGGACCTAGCTGGGCTACACTGAGCCTCTTCCACCATGCTGGGCTGGAAGATACCTGAACCACTACTTTTGGAGTCACTCCCTAATGACTCTAGAGAACCTCTAGCACTTTCCCAGCGCTCTGCTTCCTCTGCAAGCTCCCAAGGGTCACGGCCCTCCAACCCCAACAGGTGTTGGCGCAACTCCGGCCCACAACGACTGAGCATCTGCTCTCTGATAACCAGCCTATACATGCCGGAATAACTACATTCCGTATTCTGATTCACCCAATCAGACAGTGCATCATCACATTCATCCACAAACTCCTCCCAAGACTGGTGAGACAGTTTCCTACTGCCCCTGAATTTCAACCTTAACTCCTCCTCCTGGGAAACAGGTACCAGACTGGGGGAATTGGGACTGGGATTTCCTACACTGAAATTTATATAGCTGCCACCACTGGACTCAACCCTCCCTGGGGAGCCCAGAAAATTAAAACTGCGCGCAGGGGATAGTCTACCCTCCAGAGCTACTTTGCCTCTGGTGGAGGCCCTCTCAGCCTCCTCTATCCTCTCCTGCGCCAAGACCCACTCAGTCTCTAGCTGTTGCTTCTTGGCCTCCAGCTGCGCCCTAGCCTGGGCATGCTCTAACCTGAGCTTCTCTAACGTCAGCTGGTGCTCCCTTTCTTTCCTCCTATCTTCCCACTCCTCTGGGGACAGGAAAAGGGATGAGGCGCTGCCTCCTACGCTGGACCCAGCAAGGGACTCCCTACCTATGGGGTCTTCACTTTCTACTGGCGTCCAGTTACTGTCATCTTCTTCCTCCTCTTCTGAATCTTCAGGGCTCCCCACAGACCCACCACCCTCCAGGTGTGAGGCCCGGGCCCTTTCCCTACTGCGCTCAAGATCCCTTTGATTCTTAACCCACTGGATCATGTGGCCCCTAAGGTCACACAGAGTGTCTGACTCTCTCACCCCTATGTCTCTCTCTCTACAGAACCTTTCCAACTCCTGCATATTGTACCAAACTAGATCACTGAGATCAAAAGCAGGCTCCATTCTGGCGGACGTTCTGGTGAAAGGATTACACAGGGAACCTAGGGGTCTGAGCTTAACAGGAGCACACAATTCACAAAAAGGGTTCAGCAAGCTCTCTATCCCAGAGAACTCACACTCACTCGCCTAGTGCCACACACCATTCATCCACACACAACCCTCCCCTTGGACTGGTAAGGCAGTTTCTACCACCCCTGATTCCTCAACCTGACCACAAGTGACACAGGTACCAACTCTGGGCGCAGGGCGGGGAACAAATGTACTGGACACTATTATGCTGCCACCACTGGATCCCACCCTCTGGTGAATCCAGAAAACACAATGCACTTAGGGGGATGATCTACCCTCCCGAGCTAGGGACACCTAACTCACAGTGCACAAGAAACACATTTCCAAAGAAATGACATTTAAAAACAACCTTAGAACTTTAATCCCTATACCATGTGACTATCTAAATGCGGAGTTTTGTGGTGAAGCCAGCTGTCGCTGTGGTACTGCGCAAACGCAAGTCCTAATCCCACCGCTGATCACCAATGTTAGAAATGGGATTTCTGGTTGGCTTGGGCTTGCGCCAAAGCCAGGCAGAAACCACCACTCTAGTCAGGGCTGGGGAGTTACACGCCAAAGATAACCCCTGCTCACCCCCTTGGTAGCTTGGCAAGAGCAGTCAGGCTTATCCCGGAGGCGATGTGTAAAGCGTTTGCGCGCACACCCAGCAACAACACCCAAGGCTCACCACAAAAGAAACTCCACACAAGGTATTATATAAAAATAGCCTTTGTATTATACCAAAATACATTAGATAATATTCACACAATTTACACTGTGCCAACTGGCACTGGGCAGAATTTTACAAGGGATTATATGTACAGAGGACAGGGCCACATGGACCACTGTCAGGAATTAGCACTTTTCGAACTTAGCACTTAGAACATAGGATATAAAATTACTGTAGCACAAAATAACATATTTAGCACACAACCAGTAACTACTGGTAACAGGTAAGTACCACCTACGCAACCCTAACCACCTTAGGAAAATGTCACGCAGGGAACCAGGACCTCACTAGCACCACCTGTACTAGGAGAAAAACAACCACCTAAGTATCACAATACCTGTAGGGGTATAAACTCATTACACATGATGCAACACAACACATTCGGGGCTGTAAACACAAGGCACATGACGCATAAAACACATTCAGAGGTGCAGGTTAGGAACAATAGCGCAAAACTCACATTAGCCACCACTTGTGGCAGTCCCTAGGCCAACTGGCCTTGTCGGGGCTAGGACGCCCTGTGTCCCAATGTCAGGGGGGCTTAAACGTGGCAGCTGCCCACTAGGTGCTGGGCAGCTGGGAAGATGCTGGGGCCAACGTTGGAGCCTTCCAGGGCTCTGAATACACAACACTCGTGGCCCCCTGAGCCCCTCTGGGCTCTAAACCAAGGACTGGCCCCTTGGAGCCTCGCTGGCCTCAAACAACAAGAAATGCCCCCTAGAGCCTCCGTGGCTCTGCACAACTCTGTGGGGCAAGGTGGGAGGGGCCCGCTGCCTTCTGGGGCCGCTCTACCACTGAGCAGCTGGTGTCCCCTCGTTGGAGCGTACTCGCGCTCTGAAACAATTACTACTGGCTGCGGTGGAGCCTCACAGGCTCCACATAATAATGTGCCGTCGTTGGAGTCCCTCTGGACTCTGAGCAATAAATAATGCCCCCCGGGGTTGGAGTCCCGCTTAAGGGAACTCGCGAGCCTCGCAAGCTCTTAAAACAATGTGCCCCTTCGTTGGAGCGCCACTCGCGCTCGAGAACACTAAAGAATAATGCCCCCAGAAGCTGGAGCCACGTAGGCTCTGCACAATGATGCGCCCCGCGTTGGAGCGAACCGGCACCCACAGCACGCGCACAGAGTCCCCCAGCCCTGCTTAACTCACCGGGCTGTTGCTCTGGGGGCTCCCGAGTCATCTCTGCTCTCTGCTGACGGTAGCACTCTGGCGGGGCAGCAGCGCCTCGCGGCCTCGCCTGGACTTCGTTCTGGGGTTGTTTGCAGTCTCCTCCGTCACCGGTTGAGGCCCCGCCCATGTCTCAGTCGCAGCTGGTTGGGGAGCACCCTTGATGTGCTCAGCCCCTCACTCTATTCACTGGCAGGGCTAGGGTCATCAGTCGCACCACAGGGGGCGGAGCCAGCATTGTGTAGGAAAAGCCCTGCCCTATTCAGGTCCAAGGTGCACTCCTCCCGAGCCATCAGCATGCTAATCTCACACTCACCACTGGGGCAGATCCACCCAGACTCCTGGAGCCAGGCTCACCAGCCAGCTCCAGCCAATCACACGCCAGACACATTTTACACTAATGTGCCAACTCCTAGAAGTGGCACTTCCGCACATGACATAATCACGCATTATACATCATTGCGAAGCATTCAATCACACGAGTTCGCACATACCAAACTCGAGCCTGCACACCCCCCGCATCAGGAACTACCAGGGACACATACATTCCCCATGCATTCCTATGGGAGGGCAGGACTATCTCACCACATGCACTCAGAGTGCGCACGCACTTTACTCTGGGACACAGGGAAAGTGTGCAGAAACCAAAAAGCACTACCACCAGGTCACCAGTAAAAGCAAAAAGTTCAGTGGTGAACCTGCCAGAAGGGCCAAGTCCAACAGCTGGGGTGGTGTTTCAGGGTTTCGGGCAGTGCAGTGGTGTTCGGGGAGTGTAGGGGGTCGTGCTGGGGCTGGTGTTTCAGGGTTTAGGGCAGTGTAGTAGTGTTTCGGCAGTGTAGGGAGTTGCACTGGGGCTGGTGTTTTAGGGTTTAGGGCAGAGTATTGGTGTCCGGGCAGTGTCAGGGTTCGTGCTGGGGCTGGTGATCCAGGGTTTAGGGCAGAGTATTGGTGTTCGGGCAATGTAGGGGGCAGTGCAGGGGGTGGTGTTTCAGGGTTTATGGCAGGGCAGTGGTGTTCGGGCAGTATAGGGGTGGTGCAGGGGGTGGTGTTTCAATGTGTAGGGCAGTGCAGTGGTGTTCGGGCAGTGTTGGGGGTCTTGCTGGGGGTGGTGTTTCAAGTATTAGGGCAGTGGTGTTCGGGCAGTGTAGGGGGTCTTGCTGGGTATGGTGGTTCAGGGTTTAGGGGAGTGCAGTGGTGTTCGAGCAGTGTGGGGGTCATGCTGTGGGTGGTGTTTCAGGGTGTAAGGCAGAGCAGTGGTGTTCGGGCAGTGTAGAGGTTCTTGCTGGGGGAGGTGTTGCAGGGTTTAGGGCAGTGCAGTTGTGTTCGGGCAGTGTGGGGGGTGGTGCTGGGGCTGGTGTTTCAGGGTTTAGGGCAGTGCAGTGGTTTTCGGGCAATGTAGGGGGTCGTGCTGGGGCTGGTTGGGCATTGTAGGGGGTCGTGCTGGGGCTGGTGTTTCAGGGTTTAGGGCAGAGCAGTGGTGTTCGGGCAGTGTAGGGGGTCGTGCTGGGGCTGGTGTTTCAGGGATTAGAGCAGTGCAGTGGTGTTCGGCGAGTGTGTGGGGTCTTGCTGGGGCTGGTGTTTCAGGGTTTAGGGCAGTGCAGTGGTGTTCGGGCAGTGTAGGGCGTCGTGCTGGGGCTGGTGTTTCAGGGTTTAGGGCAGTGCAGTGGTTTTCGGGCAATGTAGGGGGTCGTGCTGGGGCTGGTGTTTCAGGGTTTCGGCCAGTGCAGTGGTGTTCTGGCATTGTAGGGGGTTGTGCTGGGGTGGTGTTTCATGATTTAGGGCAGTGCAGTGGTGCTCGAGCAGTGTAGGGAGATGTGCTGGGGCTGGTGTTTCAGGGTTTAGGGCAGTGTAGTGGTGTTTGCGCAGTGTAGTGGGTCGTGCTGGGGCTGGTGTTTCAGGGTTTAGGGCAAAGCAGTGTTGTTCGGGCACTGTAGGGGGTCATGCTGGGGCTGGTGTTTCAGGGTTTAGGGCAGATCAGTGGTGTTCGGGCAGTGTTGGGGGTCTTGCTGGGGGTGGTGTTTCAAGGTTTAGGGCAGTGGTGATCGGGCAGTGTAGGGGGTCTTGCTGGGGATGGTGTTTCAGGGTTTAGGGCAGTGCATTGATTTTCGGGCAGTGTAGGGCATCGTGCTGGGGCTTGTGTTTCAGGGTTTAGGGCAGTGCAGTGGTATTCGGGCAGTGTAGGGGGTCGTGCTGGGGCTGGTGTTTCAAGGTGTAGGGCAGTGCAGTGGTGTTCAGGCAGTGTAGGGGGTCTTGCTGGGGCTGGTGTTTCAGGGTTTAGTGCAGTGCAATGGTGTTCGGGCAGTGTAGGGGGGTCGTGATGGGGTTGGTGTTTCAGGGTTTAGGAAAGTTCAGTTTTGTTCGGGCAGTGTAGGGGGGTCGTGCTGGGGCTGGTGTTTCAGGGTTTGGGGCAATGCAGTGGTGTGCGGGCATTGTAGGGTATCATGCTGGGGCTGGTGTTTCAGGGATTAGGGCAGTGAAGTGGTGTTCGGGCAGTGTAGGGGGTCGTGCATGGCATGGTGTTTCAGGGTTTAGGGCAGAGCAGTGGTGTTCGGGCAGTGTAGGGGGTCGTGCAGGGCTGGTGTTTCAGGGTTTAGGGCAGAGCAGTGGTGTTCGGGCAGTGTAGAGGGTCTTGCTGGGGGTTGTGTTGCAGGGTTTACGGCAGTGCAGTGGTGTTCGGGCAGTGTGGGGGTCGTGCTGGGGCTGGTGTTTCAGTGTTTAGGGCAGTGCAGTGGTGATCGGGCAGTGTAGGGCGCCATGCTGGGGCTCGTGTTTCAGGGTTTAGGGCAGTGCAGTGGTGTTCCGGCAGTGTAGGGGGCCGTGTTGGGGCTGGTGTTTCAGGATGTAGGGCAGTGCAGTGGTGTTCGGGCATTGTAGGGGGTCGTGCAGGGGCTGGTGTTTCAGTTTTTAGGGCACTGCAATGGTGTTCGGGCAGTGTAGAGGGTCGTGCTTGAGCTGGTGTTTCAGGGTTTAGGACAGTGCAGTTTTGTTTGGGCAGTGTAGGGGGTCGTGCTGGGGCTGGTGTTTCAGGATTTAGGGCAATGCAGTCGTGTTCGGGCAGTGTAGGGGGTCGTGCTGGGGCTGGTGTTTCAGGCTTTTGGGCAGTGCAGTTGTGTTCGGGCAGTATAGGGGGTGTTGCTGAGGGTGGTGTTTCAGGGTTTATGGCAGTGCAGTGGTGTTCGGGCAATGTAGTTGTCTTGCTGGGAGTGGTTTTTCAGGGTTTAGGGTAGTGCAGTGGTGTTCTGGCAGTGTGGGAGGTCATGCTGGGGTGGTGTTTTAGGGTTAGGGCAGTGCAGTGGTGTTTGGGCAGTGTAGGGGGTCGTGCTGGGGGTGGTGTTTCAGGGTGTAGGGCAGTGCAGTGGTGTTCGGGAAGTGTAGGGGGTCATGCTGGGTGTGGTGTTTCAGGGTTTAGGGTAGTGCAGTGGTGTTCGGGCAGTGTAGGGAGTTGCCCTGGGGCTGGTGTTTTAGGGTTTAGTGCAGAGTATTGGTGTCCGGGCAGTGTCGGGGGTCGTGTTGGGGCTGGTGTTTCAGGGTTTAAGGCAGAGCAGTGGAGTTCAGGCAGTGCAGGGGTTCGTGCTGGGGCTGGTGTTTCAGGGTTTAGGGCAGAGCATTGGTGTTCGGGCAGTGTAGGGGGCCGTGCAGGGGGTGGTGTTTCAGGGTTTATGGCAGGGCAGTAGTGTTTGGGCAGTATAGGGGTGGTGCAGGGGGTGGTGTTTCAATGTTTAGGGCAGTGCAGTGGTGTTCGGGCAGTGTTGGGGGTCTTGCTGGGGGTAGTGTTTCAAGTTTTAGGGCAGTGGTGTTCGGGCAGTGTAGATGGTCTTGCTGGGTATGGTGGTTCAGGGTTTAGGGGAGTGCATTGGTGTTCGGGCAGTGTGGGGTTCGTGCTGGTGCTGGTGTTTCAGGGTTTAGGGCAGAGCATTGGTGTTAGGGCAGTGTAGGGCGCCGTGCAGGGGGTGGTGTTTCAGGGTTTATGGCAGGGCAGTGGTGTTCGGGCAGTGTGGGGGGCTCGTGCTAGGGCTGGTGTTTCAGGGTTTAGGGCAGTGCAGTGGTTTTCGGGTAATGTAGGAGGTCGTGCTGGGGCTGGTGTTTCAGGGTTTAGGGCAGTGCAGTGGTGTTCGGGCAGTGTAGGGGGTCATGCTGGGGCTGGTGTTTCAGGGATTAGAGCAGTGCTGTGGTGTTCGGCCAGTGTGTGGGGTCGTGCTGGGGCTGGTGTTTCAGGGCTTCGGCCAGTTCAGTGGTGTTCGGGCAGTGTAGGGTGTCATGCTGCGGCTGGTTTTTCAGGGTTTAGGTCAGTGCAGTGGTGTTCGGGCAGTGTAGGGGGACATGCTGGCGGTGGTTTTTCATGGTATAGGGCAGAGCAGTGGTGTTCGGGCAGTGTAGGGGGTCGTGCTGGGGCTGGTGTTTCAGGGTTACGGAAGGTGCAGTGGTGCTCGGGCAGTGTAGGGAGTCATGCTGGGGCTGGTGTTTCAGGGTTTAGGGCAGAATAGTGGTGTTCGGGCAGTGTAGGAGGTCGTGCTGGGGTGGTGTTTCAGGGTTTAGGGCAGTGCAATGGTGTTCGGGCAGTGTAGGGGGATGTGCAGGGGGTGGTGTTTCAGGCTTTAGGGCAGATCATTGGTGTTCGGGCAGTGTAGGGGGTCGTGCTGGGGTGGTGTTTCAGGGTTTAGGGCAGTGCAGTGGTGTTCCGGCAGTGTAGGGGGTTGTGCAGGGGGTGGTGTTTCAGGGTTTAGGGCAGGGAAGTCGTGTTTGGGCAGTGTAGGGGGTCTTGCTGGGTATGGTGGTTCAGGGATTATGGCAGTGCAGTGGTGTTCGGGCAGTGTTGTGGGTCTTGCTGGGGGTGGTGTTTCAGGGTTTAGGGCAGTGCAGTGGTGTTTGGGTCGTGTAGGGGGTCGTGCTGGGGCTGGTGTTTCAGGGTTTAGGGCAGTAGAGTGGTGTTCGGGGAGTTTAGAGGGTCGTGCTGGGGCTGGTGTTTCAGGGTTTAGGGCAGTGTAGTAGTGTTTGGACAGTGTAGGGAGTTGCTCTGGGGCTGGTGTTTCAGGGTTTATGGCAGGGCAGTGGTGTTCGGGCAGTATAGGGGGTGGTGCAGGGGGTGGTGTTTCAATGTTTAGGGCAGTGCAGTGGTGTTCGGGCAGTGTTGGGGGTCTTGCTGGGGGTGGTGTTTCAAGTTTTAGGGCAGTGGTGTTCGGGCAGTGTAGGGGGTCTTGCTGGGTATGGTGTTTCAGGGTTTAGGGGAGTGCAGTGGTGTTCGAGCAGTATGGGGTTCATGCTGTGGGTGGTGTTTCAGGGTGTAAGGCAGAGCAATGGTGTTCGGGCAGTATAGAGTGTCTTGCTGGGGGAGGTGTTGCAGGGTTTAGGGCAGTGCAGTTGTGTTTGGGCAGTGTGGGGGGTCATGCTGGGGCTGGTGTTTCAAGGTTTAGGGCAGTGCAGTGGTTTTCGGGCAATGTAGGAGGTCGTGCTGGGGCTGGTGTTTCAGGGTTTAGGGCAGTGCAGTGGTGTTCGGCAGTGTAGGGGGTCGTGCTGGGGCTGGTGTTTCAGGGTTTAGGGCAGTAGAGTGGTGTTCGGGTAGTGTAGGGGGTCATGCTGGGGCTGGTGTTTCAGGGTTTAGGGCAGTGTAGTAGTGTTTGGACAGTGTAGGGAGTTGCTCTGGGGCTGGTGTTTCAGGGTATATGGCAGGGCAGTGGTGTTCGGGCAGTATAGGGGGTGGTGCAGGGGGTGGTGATTCAATATTTAGGGCATTGCAGTGGTGCTCGGGCAGTGTTGGGGGTCTTTCTGGGGGTGGTGTTTCAAGTTTTAGGGCAGTGGTGTTCGGGCAGTGTAGGGGGTCTTGCTGGGTATGGTGGTTCAGGGTTTAGGGGAGTGCAGTGGTGTTTGGGCAGTGTGGGGGTCTTGCTGGGGGAGGTGTTGCAGGGTTTAGGGCAGTGCAGTTGTGTTCGGGCAGTGTGGGGGGTCGTGCTGGGGCTGGTGTTTCAGGGATTAGGGCAGTGCAGTGGTTTTCGGGCAATGTAGGGGGTCTTGCTGGGGCTGGTGTTTCAGGGTTCGGCCAGTGCAGTGGTGTTCGGGCAGTGTAGGGGGTCGTGCTGGGGCTGGTGTTTCAGGGTTTAGGGCAGTGCAGTGGTGTTCGGGCAGTGTAGGGGGTTGTGCTATGGCTGGTGTTTCAGGTATTAGAGCAATGCAGTGGTGGTTGGCCAGTGGGTGGGGTCTTGCTGGGGCTGGTGTTTTAGGGGTTAGGGTAGTGCAGTGGTGGTCGGGCAGTGTAGGGCGTCGTGCTGGAGCTGGTGATTCAGGGTTTAGGGCAGTGCAGTGGTGTTCGGGCAGTGTAGGGGGACGTGCTGGCAGTGGTTTTTCAGGGCATAAGGCAGAGCAGTGGTGTTCGGGAAGTGTAGGAGGTCGTGCTGGGGCTGGTGTTTCAGGGTTTCGGCCAGTCCAGTTGTGTTCTGGCAGTGTAGGGGCTCATGCTGGGGCTGGTGTTTCATGGCTTAGGGCAGTGCAGTGGTGTTCGGGTTGTGTAGGGGGTCGTGCTGGGGCTTGTGTTTCAGGGTTTAGAGCTGTGCAGTGGTGTTCGGGCAGTGTAGGGAGTCATGCTGGGGCTGGTGTTTCAGGGTTTAGGGCAGTGCAGTGGTTTTTGGGCAGTGTAGGGGGTTGTGCAGGGGGTGGTGTTTCAGGGTTTAGGGCAGAGAATTGGTGTCCGGGCAGTGTAGGGGGCCGTGCAGTTGGTGGTGTTTCAGGGAATATGGCATTGCAGTGGTGTTCGGGCAGTGTTGTTGGACTTACTGGGGGTGGTGTTTCAGGGTTTAGGGCAGTGCCGTGGTGTTCGGCAGTGTAGGGGGTCGTGCTGGGGCTGGTGTTTCTGGGTTTAGGGCAGTGTAGTAGTGTTTGGGCAGTGTAGGGAGTTGCTCTGGGGCTGGTGTTTTAGGGTTTATGGCAGGGCAGTGGGGTTCGGGCAGTATAGGGGGTAGTGCAGGGGGTGGTGTTTCAATGTTTAGGGCAGTGCAGTGGTGTTCGGGCAGTGTTGGGGGTCTTGCTGGGGGTGGTGTTTCAAGTTTTAGGGCAGTGGTGTTCGGGCAGTGTAGGGGGTCTTGCTGGGTATGGTGGTTCAGGGTTTAAGGGAGTGCAGTGGTGTTCGAGCAGTGTGGGGGTTATGCTGTGGGTGGTGTTTCAGGGTTTAGGGCAGGGCAGTGTTGTTCGGGCACTGTAGGTGGTCGTGCTGGAGCTGGTGTTTCCGGGTTTAGGGCAGAGCAGTGGTGTTTGGGTAGTGAGTGGGGTCGTGCAGAGGGTGTTGTTTCAGGTTTTAGGGCAGTGCAGTGGTGTTCGGGCAGTGTTGGGGGTCTTGCTGGGGGTGGTGTTTCAAGGTTTAGGGCAGTGGTGATCGGGCAGTGTAGGGGGTCTTTCTGGGGATGGTGTTTCAGGGTTTAGGGCAGTGCATTGGTTTTCGGGCAGTGTAGGGCATCGTGCTGGGGCTGGTGTTTCAGGGTTTAGGGCAGTGCAGTGGTGTTCGGGCAGTGTAGGGGGTCGTGTTGGGGCTGGTGTTTCAAGGTGTAGGGCAGTGCAGTGGTGTTCGGGCAGTGTAGGGGGTCGTGCTGGGGCTGGTGTTTCAGGGTTTAGTGCAGTGCAATGGTGTTCGGGCAGTGTAGGGGGGTCGTGATGGGGCTGATGTTTCAGGGTTTAGGAAAGTTCAGTTTTGTTCGGGCAGTGTAGGGGGTCGTGCTGGGGCTGGTGTTTCAGGGTTTGGGGCAATGCAGTGGTGTTCGGGCATTGTAGGGTATCTTGCTAGGGCTGGTGTTTCAGGGTTTAGGGCAGTGAAGTGGTGTTCGGGCAGTGTAGGGGGTCGTGCATGTGCTGGTGTTTCAGGGTTTAGGGCAGAGCAGTGGTGTTCGGGCAGTGTAGGGGGTCGTGCGGGGCTGGTAATGCAGGGTTTAGGGCAGAGCAGTGGTGTTCGGGCAGTATGGGGGTCGTGCTGGGGCTGGTGTTTCAAGGTTTAGGGCAGTGCAGTGGTGATCGGGCACTGTAGGGCGCCATGCTGGGGCTCGTGTTTCAGGGTTTAGGGCAGTGCAGTGGTGTTCGGGCAGTGTAGGGGGTCGTGCTTGAGCTGGTGTTTCAGGGTTTAGGACAGTGCAGTTTTGTTCGGGCAATGTAGGGGGTCGTGCTGGGGCTGGTGTTTCAAGATTTAGGGCAATGCAGTTGTGTTTGGGCAGTGTAGGGGGTCGTGCAGGGGCTGGTGTTTCAGGCTTTTGGGCAGTGCAGTTGTGTTCAGGCAGTGTAGGGGGTGTTGCTGGGGATGGTGTTTCAGGGTTTCTGGCAGTGCAGTGGTGTTCGGGCAATGTAGGTGTCTTGCTGGGAGTGTTTTTTCAGGGTTTAGTGTAGTGCAGTGGTGTTCGGGCAGTGTGAAAGGTCATGGTGGGGTGGTGTTTTAGGGTTAGGGCAATGCAGTAGTGTTTGGGCAGTGTAGGGGGTCGTGCTGGGGGTGGTGTTTCAGGGTTTAGGGCAGCGCAGTGGTGTTCGGGAAGTGTAGGGGCTCGTGCTGGGTGTGGTGTTTCAGGGTTTAGGGTAGTGCAGTGGTGTTCGGGCAGTGTAGGGAGTTGCTCTGGGGCTGGTGTTTTAGGGTTTAGGGCAGAATATTGGTGTCCGGGCAGTGTCGGGGGTCGTGCTGGGGCTGGTGTTTCAGGGTTCAGGGAAGAGCAGTGGAGTTCAGGCAGTGCAGGGGTTCATGCTGGGGCTGGTGTTTCAGGGTTTAGGGCAGAGCATTGGTGTTCGGGCAGTGTAGGGGGCCGTGCAGGGGGTGGTGTTTCAGGGTTTATGGCAGGGCAGTAGTGTTTGGGCAGTATAGGGGGTGGTGCAGGGGGTGGTGTTTCAATGTTTAGGGCAGTGCTGTGGTGTTCGGGCAGTGTTGGGGGTCTTGCTGGGGGTGGTGGTTCAGATTTTAGGGGAGTGCATTGGTGTTCGGGCAGTGTGGGGTTCGTGCTGGGGCTGGTGTTTCGGGATTAGGGCAGAGCATTGGAGTTCGGGCAGTGTAGGGGGCCGTGCAGGGGGTGGTGTTTCAGGGTTTATGGCAGGGCAGTGGTGTTCGGGCAGTGTGGGGGGTCGTGCTGTGGCTGGTGTTTCAGGGTTTAGGGCAGTGAAGTGGTTTTCAGGCAATGTAGGGGGTCATGCTGGGGCTGGTGTTTCAGGGCTTCGGCCAGTGCAGTGGTGTTCGGGCAGTGTAGGGTGTCGTGCTGGGGCTGGTGTTTCAGGGTTTAGGGCAGTGCAGTGGTGTTCGGGCAGTGTAGGGGGTCGTGCTGGGGCTGGTGTTTCAGGGATTTGAGCAGTGCAGTGGTGTTCGGCCAGTGTGGTGGGTCTTGCTGGGGCTGGTGTTTCAGGGTTTAGGGCAGTGCAGTAGTGTTCGGGCAGTGTAGGGCGTCGTGCTGGGGCTGGTGTTTCAGGGTTTAGGTCAGTGCAGTGGTGTTCGGGCAGGGTAGGGGGACGTGCTGGCGGTGGTTTTTCATCGTATAGGGCAGAGCAGTGGTGTTCGGGCAGTGTAGGGGGTCGTGCTGGGGCTGGTGTTTCAGGGTTTAGGGCAGTGCAGTGGTGTTCGGGCAGTGTAGGGGGTCGTGCTGGGGCTGGTGTTTCAGGGTTTAGGGCAGAGCAGTGGTGTTCGGGCAGTGTAGGGGGTCGTGCTGGGGCTGGTGTTTCAGGGTTCGGCCAGTGCAGTGGTGTTCGGGCAGTGTAGGGGGACGTGCTGGCAGTGGTTTTTCAGGGTATAAGGCAGAGCAGTGGTGTTCGGGAAGTGTAGCGGGTCGTGCTGGGGCTGGTGTTTCACGGCTTAGGGCAGTGCAGTGGTTTACGGGCAGTGTACGGGGTCGTGCTGGGGCTGGTGTTTCAGGGTTTAGGGCAGAGCATTGGTGTTCGGGCAGTGTAGGGGGTCGTGCTGGGGTGGTGTTTTAGGGTTTAGGGCAGTGCAGTGGTGTTCGGGCAGTGTAGGGTTTTTTTTTTCAGGGTTTAGGGCAGGGCAGTGGTGTTCGGGCAGTGTTGTGGGTCTTGCTGGGGGTGGTGTTTCAGGGTTTAGGGCAGTGCAGTGGTGTTTGGGCAGTGTAGGGAGTCTTGCTGGTTGTGGTGTTTCAGGGTTTAGGGTAGTGCAGTGGTGTTCGAGCAGTGTAGGGGGTCGTGCTGGGGCTGGGTTTTCAAGGTTTAGGGCAGTGCAGTGGTGTTCGGGCATTGTAGGGAGTCATGCTGTGGCTGGTGTTTTAGGGTTTAGGGCAGTGCAGTGGTGTTCGGGCAGTGTAGGGGGTCGTGCTTGAGCTGGTGTTTCAGGGTTTAGGACAGTGCAGTTTTGTTCGGGCAATGTAGGGGGTCATGCTGGGGCTGGTGTTTCAAGATTTAGGGCAATGCAGTTGTGTTCGGGCAGTGTAGGGGGTCGTGCAGGGGCTGGTGTTTCAGGCTTTTGGGCAGTGCAGTTGTGTTCAGGCAGTGTAGGGGGTGTTGCTGGGGATGGTGTTTCAGGGTTTCTGGCAGTGCAGTGGTGTTCGGGCAATGTAGGTGTCTTGCTGGGAGTGGTTTTTCAGGGTTTAGGGTAGTGCAGTGGTGTTCGGGCAGTGTGAAAGGTCATGGTGGGGTGGTGTTTTAGGGTTAGGGCAATGCAGTAGTGTTTGGGCAGTGTAGGGGGTCGTGCTGGGGGTGGTGTTTCAGGGTTTAGGGCAGCGCAGTGGTGTTCGGGAAGTGTAGGGGCTCGTGCTGGGTGTGGTGTTTCAGGGTTTAGGGTAGTGCAGTGGTGTTCGGGCAGTGTAGGGAGTTGCTCTGGGGCTGGTGTTTTAGGGTTTAGGGCAGAATATTGGTGTCCGGGCAGTGTCGGGGGTCGTGCTGGGGCTGGTGTTTCAGGGTTCAGGGAAGAGCAGTGGAGTTCAGGCAGTGCAGGGGTTCATGCTGGGGCTGGTGTTTCAGGGTTTAGGGCAGAGCATTGGTGTTCGGGCAGTGTAGGGGGCCGTGCAGGGGGTGGTGTTTCAGGGTTTATGGCAGGGCAGTAGTGTTTGGGCAGTGTAGGGGGTGGTGCAGGGGGTGGTGTTTCAATGTTTAGGGCAGTGCTGTGGTGTTCGGGCAGTGTTGGGGGTCTTGCTGGGGGTGGTGGTTCAGGGTTTAGGGGAGTGCATTGGTGTTCGGGCAGTGTGGGGTTCGTGCTGGGGCTGGTGTTTCGGGATTAGGGCAGAGCATTGGAGTTCGGGCAGTGTAGGGGGCCGTGCAGGGGGTGGTGTTTCAGGGTTTATGGCAGGGCAGTGGTGTTCGGGCAGTGTGGGGGGTCGTGCTGTGGCTGGTGTTTCAGGGTTTAGGGCAGTGCAGTGGTTTTCAGGCAATGTAGGGGGTCATGCTGGGGCTGGTGTTTCAGGGCTTCGGCCAGTGCAGTGGTGTTCGGGCAGTGTAGGGTGTCGTGCTGGGGCTGGTGTTTCAGGGTTTAGGGCAGTGCAGTGGTGTTCGGGCAGTGTAGGGGGTCGTGCTGGGGCTGGTGTTTCAGGGATTTGAGCAGTGCAGTGGTGTTCGGCCAGTGTGGTGGGTCTTGCTGGGGCTGGTGTTTCAGGGTTTAGGGCAGTGCAGTAGTGTTCGGGCAGTGTAGGGCGTCGTGCTGGGGCTGGTGTTTCAGGGTTTAGGTCAGTGCAGTGGTGTTCGGGCAGGGTAGGGGGACGTGCTGGCGGTGGTTTTTCATCGTATAGGGCAGAGCAGTGGTGTTCGGGCAGTGTAGGGGGTCGTGCTGGGGCTGGTGTTTCAGGGTTTAGGGCAGTGCAGTGGTGTTCGGGCAGTGTAGGGGGTCGTGCTGGGGCTGGTGTTTCAGGGTTTAGGGCAGAGCAGTGGTGTTCGGGCAGTATAGGGGGTCGTGCTGGGGCTGGTGTTTCAGGGTTCGGCCAGTGCAGTGGTGTTCGGGCAGTGTAGGGGGACGTGCTGGCAGTGGTTTTTCAGGGTATAAGGCAGAGCAGTGGTGTTCGGGAAGTGTAGCGGGTCGTGCTGGGGCTGGTGTTTCACGGCTTAGGGCAGTGCAGTGGTTTACGGGCAGTGTACGGGGTCGTGCTGGGGCTGGTGTTTCAGGGTTTAGGGCAGAGCATTGGTGTTCGGGCAGTGTAGGGGGTCGTGCTGGGGTGGTGTTTTAGGGTTTAGGGCAGTGCAGTGGTGTTCGGGCAGTGTAGGGGTTTTTTTTTCAGGGTTTAGGGCAGGGCAGTGGTGTTCGGGCAGTGTTGTGGGTCTTGCTGGGGGTGGTGTTTCAGGGTTTAGGGCAGTGCAGTGGTGTTTGGGCAGTGTAGGGAGTCTTGCTGGTTGTGGTGTTTCAGGGTTTAGGGTAGTGCAGTGGTGTTCGAGCAGTGTAGGGGGTCGTGCTGGGGCTGGGTTTTCAAGGTTTAGGGCAGTGCAGTGGTGTTCGGGCATTGTAGGAAGTCATGCTGTGGCTGGTGTTTTAGGGTTTAGGGCAGTGCAGTGGTGTTCGGGCAGTGTTTGGGGTCGTGCTGGCTGGAGTTTCAGGGTTTAGGACAGTGCAGTTGTGTTTGGGCAGTTTAGGGGGTCATGCTGGGGCTGGTGTTTCAGGGTTTAGGGCAGTGCTGTGGTGTTTGGGCAGTGCAGGGGTCATGTTACGGCTGTGGTTTCAGGGTTCTGGGCAGAGCAGTGGTGTTCATTCAGTGTTTGGGGTCGTGCTGGGGGTGGTGTTTCAGGATTTTGGGCAGTGCAGTTGTGTTCGGTCAGTGTAGGGGGTCTTGCTGGGGATGGTGTATCAGGGTTTAGGGCAGTGCAGTGGTGTTCGGGCAGTGTAGGGGTCTTGCTGGGGGTGGTGTTTCAGGGTTTAGGGTAGTGCAGTGGTGTTCGGGCAGTGTAGGGGTCTTGCTGGGGGTGGTGTTTCAAGATTTAGGGCAGTGATGTTCGGGCAGTGTAGGCGGTCTTGCTGGGGATGGTGTTTCAGGGTTTAGGGGAGTTCAGTGGTGTTTGGACAGTGTGGGGGTCATCCTGCGCGTGGTGTTTCAGGGTGTAAGGCAGAGCAGTGGTGTTCTGGCAGTGTAGGGGACGTGCTGGCTGTGGTTTTTCAGGGTTTAGGGCAGAGCAGTGGTGTTCGGGCAGTGTAGGGGGTCGTGCTGGGGTGGTGTTTCAGGGTTTAGGGCAGTGCAGTGGTGTTCGGGCAGTGTAGGTGGTTGTGCTGGGGGTGGTGTTTTAGGGTTTAGGGCAGGGAAGTGGTGTTCGGGCAGTGTAGGGGGTCGTGCAGTTGGTGGTGTTTCAGGGATTATGGCAGTGCAGTGGTGTTCGGGCAGTGTTGTGTGTCTTGCTGGGGGTGCTGTTTCAGGGTTTAGGCCAGTGCAGTGGTGTTTGGGCAGTGTAGGGGTCTTGCTGGGGGTGGTGTTTCAGGGTTTAGGGCAGTGCAGTGGTGGTCGGGCAGTGTAGGCGGTCGTGCTGGGGCTGGTGTTTCAGGGTTTAGGGCAGTGAAGTGGTGTTCGGGCAGTTTAGGGGGACGTGCTGGTGCTGGTGTTTCAGGGTTTAGAGCAGAGCAGTGGTGTTCGGGCAGAGTAGGGGGACATGCTGGGGGTGGTGATTTAGGTTTTAGGGCAGAGCATTGATGTTCGGGTAGTGTAGGGGGTAGTGCTGTGGATGGTGTTTCAGGGTTTAGGGCAGTGAAGTGGTGTTCGGGCAGTTTAGGGGGACGTGCTGGTGTTTCAGGGTTTAGAGCAGAGCAGTGGTGTTCGGGCAGAGTAGGGGACATGCTGGGGGTGGTGATTTAGGTTTTAGGGCAGAGCAGTGATGTTTGGGTAGTGTAGGGGGTCGTGCTGGGGCTGGTGTTTCAGGGTTTAGGGCAGTGCAGGGGTGTTCGGGCAGTGTGGGGGGTCGTGCTGCGGCTGGTGATTCATTTTTAGGGCAGTGCAGTGGTGTTCGGGCAGTGTAGGGGTTTGTGCTGGGGCTGGTGATCCAGGGTTTAGGGCAGAGCATTGGTGTTCGGGCAGTGTAGGGGGAGTGCAGGGGGTGGTGTTTCAGGGTTTATGGCTGGGCAGTGGTGTTCGGGCAGTATAGGGGGTGGTGCAGGGGGTGGTGATTCAATATTTAGGGCAGTGCAGTGGTGCTCGAGCAGTGTTGCAGGTCTTTCTGGGGGTGGTGTTTCAAGTTTTAGGGCAGTGGTGTTCGGGCTGTTTAGGGGGTCTTGCTGGGTATGGTGGTTCAGGGTTTAGGGGAGTGCAGTGGTGTTTGGGCAGTGTGGGGGTCGTGCTGGGGCTGGTGTTTCAGGGTTTAGGGCAGTGCAGTGGTTTTCGGGCAATGTAGGGGGTCGTGCTGGGGCTGGTGTTTCAGGGTTCGGCCAGTGCAGTGGTGTTCGGGCAGTGTAGGGGGTCGTGCTGGGGCTGGTGTTTCAGGGTTTAGGGCAGTGCAGTGGTGTTCGGGCACTGTAGGGGGTCGTGCTGGGGCTGGTGTTTCAGGTATTAGAGCAGTGCAGTGGTGGTTGGCCAGTGGGTGGGGTCTTGCTGGGGCTGGTGTTTCAGGGGTTAGGGTAGTGCAGTGGTGGTCAGGCAGTGTAGGGCGTCGTGCTGGAGCTGGTGTTTCAGGGTTTATGGCAGTGCAGTGGTGTTCGGGCAGTGTAGGGGGACGTGCTGGCAGTGGTTTTTCAGGGTATAAGGCAGAGCAGTGGTGTTCGGGAAGTGTAGGGGATCATGCTGGGGCTGGTGTTTCAGGGTTTCGGCCAGGGCAGTGGTGTTCGGGCAATGTAGGGGCTCATGCTGGGGCTGGTGTTTCACGGCTTAGGGCAGTGCAGTGGTGTTCGGGCAGTGTAGGGGGTCGTGCTGGGGCTGGTGTTTCAGGGTTTAGAGCTGTGCAGTGGTGTTCGGGCAGTGTAGGGAGTCATGCTGGGGCTTGTGTTTCAGGGTTTAGGGCAGAGCATTGGTGTTCGGGCAGTGTAGGGGGTCGTGCTGGCATGGTGTTTCAGGGTTTAGGGCAGTGCAGTGGTGTTCAGGCAGTGTAGGGGGTTGTGCAGGGGGTGGTGTTTCAGGGTTTAGGGCAGAGAAGTGGTGTTCGGGCAGTGTAGGGGGTCGTGCAGTTGGTGGTGTTTCAGGGAATATGGCAGTGCAGTGGTGTTCGGGCAGTGTTGTGGGACTTACTGGGGGTGGTGTTTCAGGGTTTAGGGCAGTGCAGTGGTGTTCGGGCAGTGTAGGGGTCTTGCTGGGGGTGGTGTTTCAGGGTTTAGGGCAGTGGAGTGGTGTTCGGCAGTGTAGGGGGTCGTGCTGGGGCTGGTGTTTCTGGGTTTAGTGCAGTAGAGTGGTGTTCAGGGAGTGTAGGGGGTCGTGCTGGGACGGGTGTTTCAGGGTTTAGGGCAGCGTAGTATTGTTTGGGCAGTGAAGGGAGTTGCTCTGGGGCTGGTGTTTTAGGGTTTATGGCAGGGCAGTGGGGTTCAGGCAGTATAGGGGGTGGTGCAGGGGGTGGTGTTTTAATGTTTAGGGCAGTGCAGTGGTGTTCGGGCAGTGTTGGGTGTCTTGCTGCGGGTGGTGTTTCAAGTTTTAGGGCAGTGGTGTTCGGGCAGTGTAGGGGGTCTTGCTGGGTATGGTGGTTCAGGGTTTAGGGGAGTGCAGAGGTGTTCGAGCAGTGTGGGGGTCATGCTTTGGGTGGTGTTTCAGGGTTTAGGGCAGGGCAGTGTTGTTCGGGCACTGTAGGGGGTTGTGCTGGGGCTGGTGTTTCAGGGTTTAGGGCAGAGCAGTGGTGTTTGGGTAGTGAGTGGGGTCGTGCAGAGGGTGGTGTTTCAGGTTTTAGGGCAGTGCAGTGGTGTTCGGGCAGTGTTGGGGGTCTTGCTGGGGGTGGTGTTTCAAGGTATAGGGCAGTGGTGATCGGGCAGTGTAGGGGGTCTTTCTCGGGATGGTGTTTCAGGGTTTAGGGCAGTGCATTGGTTTTCGGACAGTGTAGGGCATCGTGCTGGGGCTGGTGTTTCAGGGTTTAGGGCAGTGCAGTGGTGTTCGGGCAGTGTAGGGGGTCGTGTTGGGGCTGGTGTTTCAAGGTGTAGGGCAGTGCAGTGGTGTTCGGGCAGTGTAGGGGGTCGTGCTGGGGCTGGTGTTTCAGGGTTTAGTGCATTGCAATGGTGTTCGGGCAGTGTAGGGGGGTCGTGATGGGGCTGGTGTTTCAGGGTTTAGGAAAGTTCCGTTTTATTCGGGCAGTGTAGGGGGTCGTGCTGGGGCTGGTGTTTCAGGGTTTGGGGCAATGCAGTGGTGTTCGGGCATTGTAGGGTATCATGCTAGGGCTGGTGTTTCAGGGTTTAGGGCAGTGAAGTGGTGTTCGGGCAGTGTAGGGGGTCGTGCATGTGCTGGTGTTTCAGGGTTTAGGGCAGAGCAGTGGTGTTCGGGCAGTGTAGGGGGTGGTGCGGGGCTGGTGTTGCAGGGTTTAGGGCAGAGCAGTGGTGTTCGGGCAGTGTAGAGGGTCTTGCTGGGGGTTGTGTTGCAGGGTTTACAGCAGTGCAGTGGTGTTCGGGCAGTATGGGGGTCGTGCTGGGGCTGGGGTTTCAGGGTTTAGGGCAGTGAAGTGGTGTTCGGGCAGTGTAGGGGGTCGTGCATGTGCTGGTGTTTCAGGGTTTAGGGCAGTGCAGTGGTGTTCGGGCAGTGTAGGGGGTCGTGCTTGAGCTGGTGTTTAAGGGTTTAGGACAGTGCAGTTTTGTTCGGGCAGTGTAGGGGGTCGTGCTGGGGCTGGTGTTTCAGGATTTAGGGCAATGCAGTCGTGTTCGGGCAGTGTAGGGGGTCGTGCTGGGGCTGGTGTTTCAGGCTTTTGGGCAGTGCAGTTGTGTTCGGGCAGTGTAGGGGGTGTTGCTGGGGGTGGTGTTTCAGGGTTTATGGCAGTGCAGTGGTGTTCGGGCAATGTAGGTGTCTTGCTGGGAGTGGTTTTTCAGGGTTTAGGGTAGTGCAGTGGTGTTCGGGCAGTGTGGGAGGTCATGCTGGGGTGGTGTTTTAGCGTTAGGGCAGTGCAGTGGTGTTTGGGCAGTGTAGGGGGTCGTGCTGGGGGTGGTGTTTCAGGGTTTAGGGCAGTGCAGTGGTGTTTAGGAAGTGTAGGGGGTCGTGCTGGATGTGGTGTTTCAGGGTTTAGGGTAGTGCAGTGGTATTCGGGCAGTGTAGGGAGTTGCTCTGGGGCTGGTGTTTTAGGTTTTAGGGCAGAATATTGGTGTCCGGGCAGTGTCGGGGTTCGTGCTGGGGCTGGTGTTTCAGTGTTCAGGGCAGAGCAGTGGAGTTCAGGCAGTGCAGGGGTTCATGCTGGGGCTGGTGTTTCAGGGTTTAGGGCAGAGCATTGGTGTTCGGGCAGTGTAGGGGGCTGTGCAGGGGGTGGTGTTTCAGGGTTTATGGCAGGGCAGTGGTGTTCGGGCAGTGTGGGGGGTCGTGCTAGGGCTGGTGTTTCAGGGTTTAGGGCAGTGCAGTGGTTTTCGGGCAATGTAGGGGGTCGTGCTGGGGCTGGTGTTTCAGGGCTTCGGCCAGTGCAGTGGTGTTCGGGCAGTATAGGGTGTCGTGCTGGGGCTGGTGTTTGAGGGTTTAGGGCAGTGCAGTGGTGTTCGGGCAGTGTAGGGGGTCGTGCTGGGGCTGGTGTTTCAGGGATTAGAGCAGTGCAGTGGTGTTCGGCCAGTGTGGTGGGTCTTGCTCTGGCTGGTGTTTCAGGGTTTAGGTCTGTGCAGTAGTGTTCGGGCAGTGTAGGGCGTCGTGCTGGGGCTGGTGTTTCAGGGTTTAGGTCAGTGCAGTAGTGTTCGGGCAGGGTAGGGGGACGTGCTGGCAGTGGTTTTTCATGGTATAGGGCAGAGCAGTGGTGTTCGGGCAGTGTAGGGGGTCATGCTGGGGCTGGTGTTTCAGGGTTTCGGCCAGTGCAGTTGTGTTCGGGCAGTGTAGGGGCTCATGCTGGTGTTTCACGGCTTAGGGCAGTGCAGTGGTGTTCGGGCAGTGTAGGGGGTCGTGCTGGCTGGTGTTTCAGAGATTAGGGCAGTGCAGTGGTGTTCGGGCAGTGTAGGGAGTCATACTGGGGCTGGTGTTTCAGGGTTTAGGGCAGAGCAGTGGTGTTCGGGCAGTGTAGGGTGTCGTGCTGGGGCTGGTGTTTCAGGGTTTAGGGTAGTGCAGTGGTGTTCGGGCAGTGTAGGGGTTGTGCTGGGGCTGGTATTTCAGGGATTAGAGCAGTGCAGTGGTGTTCAGCCAGTGTGGGGGGTCTTGCTGGGGCTGGTGTTTCAATGTTTAGGGCAGTGCAGTAGTGTTCGGGCAGTGTAGGGCGTCGTGCTGGGGCTGGTGTTTCAGGGTTTAGGTCAGTGCAGTGGTGTTCGGGCAGGGTAGTGGGACGTGCTGGCGGTGGTTTTTCATGGTATACGGCAGAGCAGTGGTGTTCGGGCAGTGTAGGGGGTTGTGCTGGGCTGGTGTTTCAGGGTTTAGGGCAGAGCATTGGTGTTCGGGCAGTGTAGGGATGCGTGCAGGGGGTGGTGTTTCAATGTTTAGGGCAGTGCAGTGGTGTTCGGGCAGTGTTGGGGGTCTTGCTGGGTATGGTGGTTCAAGGTTTAGGGGAGTGCAGTGGTGTTCGAGCAGTGTGGGGGTCATGCTGTGGGTGGTGTTTCATGGTTTAGGGCAGGGCAGTGTTGTTCGGGCACTGTAGGGGGTCGTGCTGGGGCTGGTTTTTCAGGGTTTAGGGCAGAGCAGTGGTGTTTGGGTAGTGAGTGGGGTCGTGCAGAGGGTGGTGTTTCAGGTTTTAGGGCAGTGCAATGGTGTTCGGGCAGTGTTGGGGGACTTGCTGGGGGTGGTGTTTCAAGGCTTAGGGCAGTGGTGATCGGGCAGTGTAGGGGGTCTTACTGGGGATGGTGTTTCAGGGTTTAGGGCAGTGCATTGGTTTTCGGGCAGTGTAGGGCATCGTGCTGGGGCTGGTGTTTCAGGGTTTAGGGCAGTGCATTGGTGTTCGGGCAGTGTAGGGGGTCGTGCTGGGGCTGGTGTTTCAAGGTGTAGGGCAGTGCAGTGGTGTTCGGGCAGTGTAGGGAGTCGTGCTGGGGCTGGTGTTTCAGGGTTTAGTGCAGTGCGATGGTGTTCGGGCAGTGTAGGGGCGTCGTGATGGGGCTGGTGTTTCAGGGTTTAGGAAAGTTCCGTTTTGTTTGGGCAGTGTAGGGGGTCGTGCTTGGGCTGGTGTCTCAGGGTTTGGGGCAATGCAGTGGTGTTCGGGCATTGTAGGGTATCATGCTGGTGTTTCAGGGTTTAGTGCCGTGAAGTGGTGTTCGGGCAGTGTAGGGGGTCGTGCATGTGCTGGTGTTTCAGGGTTTAGGGCAGAGCAGTGGTGATCGGGCAGTGTAGGGGGTCGTGCGGGGCTGGTGTTGCAGGGTTTAGGGCAGAGCAGTGGTGTTCGGGCAGTGTAGAGGGTCTTGCTAGGGGTTGTGTTGCAGGGTTTACGGCAGTGCAGTGGTGTTCGGGCAGTGTGGGGGTCGTGCTGGGGCTGGTGTTTCAGGGTTTAGGGCAGTGCAGTCGTGTTCGGGCAGTGTAGGGCACCGTGCTGGGGCTCTTGTTTCAGGGTTTCGGGCAGTGCAGTGGTTTTCGGGCAGTGTAGGGGGCCGTGTTGGGGCTGGTGTTTCAGGATGTAGGGCAGTGCAGTGGTGTTTGGGCATTGTAGGGGGTTGTGCTGGGGCTGGTGTTTCAGGTTTTAGGGCACTGCAATGGTGTTCGGGCAGTGTAGAGGGTCGTGCTTGAGCTGGTGTTTCAGAGTTTAGGACAGTGCAGTTTTGTTCGGGCAGTGTAGGGGGTGTTGCTGGGGGTGGTGTTTCAGGGTTTATAGCAGTGCAGTGGTGTTCGAGCAGTGTAGGGAGTTGCGCTGGGGCTGGTGTTTTAGGGTTTAGGGCAGAGTATTGGTGTCCGGGCAGTGTCGGGGGTCGTGCTGGGGCTGGTGTTTCAGGGTTCAGGGCAGAGCAATGGAGTTCAGGCAGTGCAGGGGTTCGTGCTGGGGCTGGTGTTTCAGGGTTTAGGGCAGAGCATTGGTGTTCGGGCAGTGTAGGGGGCCGTGCAGGGGGTGGTGTTTCAGGGTTTATGGCAGGGCAGTAGTGTTTGGGCAGTATAGGGTGTGGTGCAGGGGGTGGTGTTTTAATGTTTAGGGCAGTGCAGTGGTGTTCGGGCAGTGTTGGGGGTCTTGCTGGGGGTGGTGTTTCAAGTTTTAGGGCAGTGGTGTTCGGGCAGTGTAGGAGGTCTTGCTGGGTATGGTGGTTCAGGGTTTAGGGGAGTGCATTGGTGTTCGGGCAGTGTGGGGTTCGTGCTGGGGCTGGTGTTTCAGAGTTTAGGGCAGAGAATTGGTGTTTAAGCAGTGTAGGGGGCCGTGCAGGGGGTGGTGTTTCAGGGTTTATGGCAGGGCAGTGGTGTTCGGGCAGTGTGGGGGGTCGTGCTAGGGCTGGTGTTTCAGGGTTTAGGGCAGTGCATTGGTTTTCGGGCAGTGTAGGGTGTCGTGCTGGGGCTGGTGTTTCAGGATTTAGGGCAGTGCAGTGGTGTTCGGGCAGAGTAGGGGGTCGTGTTGGGGCTGGTGTTTCAGGGATTAGAGCAGTGCAGTGGTGTTCGGCCCGTGTGGGGGGTCTTGCTGGGGCTGGTGTTTCAGGGTTTAGGGCAGGGCAGTAGTGTTTGGGCAGTGTTGGGCGTCGTGCTGGGGCTGGTGTTTCAGGGTTTAGGTCAGTGCAGTGGTGTTCGGGCAGGGTAGGGGGACGTGCTGGCGGTGGTTTTTCATGGTATAGGGCAGAGCAGTGGTGTTCGGGCAGTGTAGGGGGTCGTGCTGGGGCTGGTGTTTCAGGTTTTCGGCCAGTGCAGTGGTGTTCGGGCAGTGTAGGGTCTCATGCTGGGGCTGGTGTTTCATGGCTTAGGGCAGTGCAGTGGTGTTCGGGCAGTGTAGGGGGTCGTTTTGGGGGCGCTGGGGTTTCAGGGTTTAGAGCAGTGCAGTGGTGTTCGGGCATTGTAGGGGGTCGTGCTGTGTCTGGTGTTTTAGGGTTTAGGTGTAGGAAGGTGGATATCTGACTATGGTTACCCCCAAATTTTTGCCTAGTGTCTAGCTGGTTTTTCGACTTAGTTGGCCTGAGATCCTGCTATTCAGGATCTCAGCCTGGCTGTTCTCTCTTTAAAATGGACTCCATGTACCCTAGGTACATACCCAATTGGTTGGATCACCCTGTCAGCCCCTGTACCAGTGTACACTAGGTACCCAGGGCATTGGTGTACCCAAGGCCTGCCAGGGGCTGAAGCATGCATTATGCCACCCCAGGCTTGGCCTAACAATCTGACACAACTGGCTGATCACTCAGCTGGGGTAAGTTGGTGTAATCACCTCTTGCTTAGGTGTAGTATACCTATACCTAACCTTAAATGGGACACCTGGTAACCTATAAGTCACTCCTATGGCAGGCCTTAACAATCCTGAAGGCAGAGTGCTTGGTTCCATGTGAGATGGTGCTCTGGCATGAGCTGAGCCTGTCTGCAGTGGTCGGAACAACTTCCTTCTACTGTTTCCAGGTATCGTCATACCATATACTCTTAAGTGCATTATGAACCTCGCGGTTAAATGCTATCTTTGGTTTGGCTTTATCAAAACATGTCGAGTAAGGTGTCATACGAATTGGAATACTAACCCCTCGCCAATTCTGGTGACGGGGTTAGCATTCCACCCTTCTAGAGGGACACGACATGTACAGTACCTGAAACCCGGGTAAAATCAGACATAGCCTCAGCTCCACAAAATGGATGCTGCCACCACAGACACAAGTCTGCCCTCCTGCTGCTGGGAGTCCTTCCAGCTTGGGAGGTGTGGACAAAGGGTTTCCTGCCAGGGGAGGTGCATGCACCACCCCAGACAGGATTTTGTGTATTGGTCAGGTAGGGCTTGAAAGAAACCAGACATGCCTGTGGCTCACAAGGAGCCTCGGTGCATATGCCAGTTCAAACCGGTCCTGGGGCACACCAGTCCCGGGCCTGGGGCGAGCTGGACAAAGGATTGGGGGTGTAACCACCCCCCTTCCTGGTCCCACCCATAGGGAGGGACCTAGCAGGTAGTCCGGCCCCTAGAATCCGCTTAAAGGTAGGAGCTGTGTCCTAAGACTTCAGACATCCTGGAATCAACTTGAAACTAAGAAGAAGACGGGAACTTCGACATTCTGCTGCACAGAAGACTGAAGAAAATCTCCCCTGTGGTCAGGGAGTGACCACCTTGCTAACGCAAGCACCATCCAGCGAATCACCGTCTGCTTTGCCGCCGCCTCCCGCCGGAGCCCGAGCCCAGAGACTGACAAGACCTGGACCTTCAGACCTCTCACCGCCCGATCCACAGTCCCTGAAAAGAGGAGACCCGTGGAGGCACCGAGACACGTGGAGCCAGCCATCTTGGAACGACTATGACAAGCTGACAAGTGCAACAACCGAGGCTCCCTCCAAGTTGTGCTTTGGGTCCTGAGAAGCCCAACCCTCGAGCAGCATCTGCACTAAAGGTGAGCCCTCCAGCATCTCCACGATCTGCGTGGGGCCCTTCTGCATTTTGCCACTCGACGCGCCTAACCGGTTGCTGGCCCGCTGGCTAGTGGCCATCTTGGCGACGACATCTACGACAAACACCACTGGTCTGGTTGCTTCAGACTGGCCCTTGCTCCCCTCCAAAGGAGCAATCCCTCTGGCCTTGCTGGTCAGAACCAACAGCTGATTTCCGAATCCTCCTACAATTGCTTTTGCCAAGGCTTGTTTGCTTCGATCAAGTCACCGATACCGCCGACAGCGAGAGCCTGTGTGGGACAGCTCGTGAGCCGACTCCTGGACGTCGTCGACCTTCAGGGACCACGTGGCTGCGGAGACAAGCTACCCCTCATCACCTGTTTGCACCCGACATCGCCTGGTACCCCCCTGGTGCCACGCTGGTCACTGGCTAGTGACTGTGAACACTGTCCCCTCTGCTTACAGGCCTTCAACATCTCCGATCCACTCTTGGATCCACTGCATCTCTCCCGGACCGACCGCCTGCAGCATCTTTGTCTTCAAGCTCCACGGAACAGATAGAAGAAACCCGACGCACTTTGAGGCCTATGCACCCGCTTCCTGTGGGTGAGGTAAAGCTGGTACTCCGGTGCCCATGTGTAGTAATACATCTCTAGTGCCTGTGTTCCAAATCTTAAGTTCCTAGTCAACCCGGAAGATCTCCTTTGCAGTAACTTTGTACTTTTTACGCACCCATTGAAACCTATGGGAGCACGCGTGTGACTATTTGCTCTGCACACGCCACCCGTGGACCTCCTGGTCACTAACTGACGTTAGCTCCTTGTAGGCCCAGCGATTCTAGAGGCCCTAGGCCTTTTCCCTTTTCTGTTCGTGGTACTTATACCACTATTTTAGTATATGGTTTGAGTGGCCACCAGGGCCTATCCATATAACGTGCAACTTCTGTGTATTCTGTGATAATCTTGTTTGACGATTTGTGCTCCTGTGCTCATAAAGAGACTAGGGGTTACTTTGAGAAATAAATACATATATATTTTGAATATATATCTGTGTGGTGTCCTTTCATTGGTATAAAAGGGGGTTACATTTGGTAAAACAGCTGGCTTAACACGCTTCACGAGTTTAGCCTCAAAGACTGCTTAGCCTACGCTACCACTAGGGCAGCTAGTCCGAAAAGGTTGACTTACAACCACACCATAAGGGTTGCTTGGCATGGTACAAGGTGATCACTTTAACTAGTGAGCATCATATACCAGGCCAACTTCTCACATTGGTGAGCAGCGGTTGGATTTGAGCTTGCTGTGTTTTACCATTGTAATCTCTTGGTTACCAATTGAAAGATCACATAGGTACCTGTAGGTACATATAAAACAAGATTAGATATACATAAGTTCTACTGAACTTAGTTGTTGTAGAGCAAAGGGAGTAGCACACCCTGACTACAACTACTAGATAGGTTTAGTAGGTAAACACAAGTGTAGGTAGATTGCAACACATCCACCCACACTTAAGAGCAATGGCCGGGGCAGAGGGGTCCACTGTACCCATCTCTGTTGAGAGTGACCCCCAGAGGGCACCATCCAGCTTTGCTACCCTTAATCAGAATGAGCTCAGGCATTTGGCAACTCTTAGAGGTCTTAAACAGCCCAAGAACCCAAACTCTGCTGAGCTCAGAGAGCTCTTACAGAATGATGAGAATCAGAGAGCACTCAAGAAAGCTTCCCAGTTAGCCCCCTTAGGGTCAGGAACAGGAGGCCCCCCTTCTGAAGATACTACAGAGGTACCCAGTTCCAATAGCCATCCCTTAGATGAGAACCATACTACAGGGGAGGAAAGTGGTGAGGATACAGAAAGTAGTGATGATGAAGGGAGAACTAGCCCAGTGCCAAGTATTATACTTGGCCCAGCTAAACTAAGGCTATTGGGGACTGACAATGGGTTCACCCCATTGGATCTCCCCAGTGGACTTAACACAGGGCTTGGGAGGCAAAGGAATCACTCAGGTGACTCCAATGCTTCTCATGGCTCTAGAGGCTCTCAAGGTCACTCCAGGAAAAGGATGACCACCCCTCAGAGGAGGGAACATGAGGCCAGAATGCAGGAAGCCCAGCTGAGGATCAGGAAGCAGGAGCTAGAAGTAGCCCTGATGGAAGAAAAACTGAACAAGGCTAGGCAACCTAGAGAGAGTGGGTCTATACCCACTGGTGGCAGCATTGTCCCTAAGGACAAAGATAGGGTCTTTGACAATAGGAACCTGTCTAAGGTTGTGCCCCCCTACAAAAGTGGGGATGACATCCACAAATGGATAACTGCTCTTGAGAGAGCCTGCAAAGTACAGCAGGTTCCTGAAGACCAGTGGGCAGCAATCCTCTGGCTCTCCTTTGAAGGAAGAGGCAGAGACAGACTCCTCACTGTTAGGGAGGAGGATGTCAGAAACTACAGAGTCCTGAAGAGTGTCCTAGTTGATGGGTTAGGCTTAACCACTGAACAGTACAGGTTAATGTTCAGAGACACCCAGAAGACACAGACTGAGGACTGGTCTGAATATGTTGAATGTGCCACTAAGGCTTTGGAGGGTTGGTTGCTGGGAAGTAAGGTATCTGATTATACAGGATTGTACAATTTGATGATGAGAGAACAGATTTTAAGTAACTGTCAAAACCAGCTCCTCCATCAACACCTGGTAGACTCAGATTTGACCTCTCCCCAAGAATTGGGAAAGAGGGCAGATAAATGGGTCAGGACCAGGATCAGGCCTAAGAATCAGGGTGGTGACCAAAAGAAAGATACCACCAAACCTCAAGAGAAGGGTGGGGATAAAGCAAAAGAGAAATCTTCCTCAGGGCCCCAAAACTCCACACAGGGTGGTGGGTCCCAGGCTCCCTCCTCTACCACAGGTAAAAAGCCTTACTGCCATGAGTGTAAAACTCCTGGGCATTGGAAAACTGACAGCAGTTGCCCAAGGGCTACAAACAAAACTGTTCCTCCAATTACTCCTATCACACCACCTATTACTGTCAGCAGTAATCCCCCAGGTGGTGGGAGTGCCCCCAAAAATTTGGGTGGGTTTACTTGGGGAACACAGGGGGACCCTGGCTTAGCCAATTCCCCTGCAGCAGATACTCTTGTCTGTGATGGTGGCATGGGGTTTGCCAACTTCTCTGCCTGTCCCAACACTTTGGGTAGGTACAGACAGGAGCCCTACATCAATGGTACAAAAGCTGAGGCCTACAGAGACACTGGAGCTAGCATCACAATGGTGGCCCATTGGCTAGTTCCCTCTGAGCAGCTTTTGCCTGGTTTCTCCTACCAGGTGACCAACATTGATGGCAAACAGAACAGTCATCCCATGGCAGAGGTATGTCTCAGCTGGGGAGGTGTCACTGGCCCTAAAAGGGTGGCAGTGTCCCCAACCTTGCCTGTAGACTGCTTACTGGGGAATGACTTAGAACTCTCAGCTTGGGCTGGAGTTGAACAAGACACCCATTCTAAAATGGTAGGCCTTTCACAAAAGGGTAGTGGGGTTGTGCCATTCACAACCCCTGTCCAAATAGATTTCCTCCCTGGAAAGGTTGGAAGGGCAGTGGTAGCCACAGCCCAGGCACAGACAGACTTCCCTGTAGAGACTGGCAGAGCTGTGACAGTCACAGCTCAAACACAAACTGAGTGCCCCCCTGAAAAGGTTGGCAAGGCTGTAATGGTCTCAGCCTATACTCAGACTGACATAGGTGTAGTGAAGCCTGAAACTATGGATCACTCCACACAAACAGAGAGTAGTGGGGAGGAAGAAAAGTCTCCCTCTCCCCAGACATTAGGAAAAAGTCAGCCTCCTCAGGGAGCTGACCTCACCCCTTGTGAAGGAACTGCCCCAGAGGTAGCCAGGCCTGGCCTGGCAGAGCCTCTGATGTCAGTGGCCCCTTCCAAGGTGGGACCCAGTCTGGTGCAGGTAGCCTGCCTCTCTCTACCCTGCCTCAGTCAGCCCAGGGCTGCAGAGGTCAGGGAGGTCAGTGGACCCCAAGAGGGCCCCTGTCCACAAGAACCCCCCCATCAAAAGAATGAGGATTGCCTGGCTAGTAGCCCTAGTCAGGTGATGGGTAAAAACATTCCTGAGGGATCTCCTTTACAGGTAGTTAGGGACCTCCCCCAGAGGGATTCTGTTGGGTACAGGCAAACATGGGACCTTAGGGCCCCAGACCTGACCTGTCCCTCCAGTAAGTCCACAAAAGGGACCCAGCCTCCAGCTTTAGGTAGCCAGAGGCTGACCCTGAGAGCACAGTGCAACTCAGTTAAGGAAAGAAAGGCATCCATGGTGGAGGAGGATTGGAGGAAGGTGAGGCCTCACTTTGAGGACACTCACTTCAGTACTCCATCTCAACACCAGCCTTTTACTTTGCCAAGACACACCAAAGGTAGAGATTCCCTATGGTGGAGACCCTTTGATACCCTTAGGGTGAGGGATTGCTTAGTGGACCATGAGACAGGGGGTAACCATGCCAGTGCTGGTTCCTCCTTATATGGCCACTTGGGCAATATAGGCTTACCTGGTCAAGGTCAGCCTTATCTCCCTTCGTTTGGGGGGGGTTGTGTAGGAAGGTGGATATCTGACTATGGTTACCCCCAAATTTTTGCCTAGTGTCTAGCTGGTTTTTCGACTTAGTTGGCCTGAGATCCTGCTATTCAGGATCTCAGCCTGGCTGTTCCCTCTTTAAAATGGACCCCATGTACCCTAGGTACATACCCAATTGGTTGGATCACCCTGTCAGCCCCTGTACCAGTGTACACTAGGTACCCAGGGCATTGGTGTACCCAAGGCCTGCCAGGGGCTGAAGCATGCATTATGCCACCCCAGGCTTGGCCTAACAATCTGACACAACTGGCTGATCACTCAGCTGGGGTAAGTTGGTGTAATCACCTCTTGCTTAGGTGTAGTATACCTATACCTAACCTTAAATGGGACACCTGGTAACCTATAAGTCACTCCTATGGCAGGCCTTAACAATCCTGAAGGCAGAGTGCTTGGTTCCATGTGAGATGGTGCTCTGGCATGAGCTGAGCCTGTCTGCAGTGGTCGGAACAACTTCCTTCTACTGTTTCCAGGTATCGTCATACCATATACTCTTAAGTGCATTATGAACCTCGCGGTTAAATGCTATCTTTGGTTTGGCTTTATCAAAACATGTCGAGTAAGGTGTCATACGAATTGGAATACTAACCCCTCGCCAATTCTGGCGACGGGGTTAGCATTCCACCCTTCTAGAGGGACACGACATGTACAGTACCTGAAACCCGGGTAAAATCAGACATAGCCTCAGCTCCACAAAATGGATGCTGCCACCACAGACACAAGTCTGCCCTCCTGCTGCTGGGAGTCCTTCCAGCTTGGGAGGTGTGGACAAAGGGTTTCCTGCCAGGGGAGGTGCATGCACCACCCCAGACAGGATTTTGTGTATTGGTCAGGTAGGGCTTGAAAGAAACCAGACATGCCTGTGGCTCACAAGGAGCCTCGGTGCATATGCCAGTTCAAACCGGTCCTGGGGCACACCAGTCCCGGGCCTGGGGCGAGCTGGACAAAGGATTGGGGGTGTAACCACCCCCCTTCCAGGTCCCACCCATAGGGAGGGACCTAGCAGGTAGTCCGGCCCCTAGAATCCGCTTAAAGGTAGGAGCTGTGTCCTAAGACTTCAGACATCCTGGAATCAACTTGAAACTAAGAAGAAGACGGGAACTTCGACATTCTGCTGCACAGAAGACTGAAGAAAATCTCCCCTGTGGTCAGGGAGTGACCACCTTGCTAACGCAAGCACCATCCAGCGAATCACCGTCTGCTTTGCCGCCGCCTCCCGCCGGAGCCCGAGCCCAGAGACTGACAAGACCTGGACCTCCAGACCTCTCACCGCCCGATCCACAGTCCCTGAAAAGAGGAGACCCGTGGAGGCACCGAGACACGTGGAGCCAGCCATCTTGGAACGACTACGACAAGCTGACAAGTGCAACAACCGAGGCTCCCTCCAAGTTGTACTTTGGGTCCTGAGAAGCCCAACCCTCGAGCAGCATCTGCACTAAAGGTGAGCCCTCCAGCATCTCCACGATCTGCGTGGGGCCCTTCTGCATTTTGCCACTCGACGCGCCTAACCGGTTGCTGGCCCGCTGGCTAGTGGCCATCTTGGCGACGAAATCTACGACAAACACCGCTGGTCTGGTTGCTCCAGACTGGCCCTTGCTCCCCTCCAAAGGAGCAATCCCTCTGGCCTTGCTGGTCAGAACCAACAGCTGATTTCCGAATCCTCCTACAATTGCTTTTGCCAAGGCTTGTTTGCTTCGATCAAGTCGCCGACACCGCCGACAGCGAGAGCCTGCGTGGGACAGCTCGTGAGCCGACTCCTGGACGTCGTCGACCTTCAGGGACCACGTGGCTGCGGAGACAAGCTACCCCTCATCACCTGTTTGCACCCGACATCGCCTGGTACCCCCCTGGTGCCACGCTGGTCACTGGCTAGTGACTGTGAACACTGTCCCCTCTGCTTACAGGCCTTCAACATCTCCGATCCACTCTTGGATCCACTGCATCTCTCCCGGACCGACCGCCTGCAGCATCTTTGTCTTCAAGCTCCACGGAACAGATAGAAGAAACCCGACGCACTTTGAGGCCTATGCACCCGCTTCCTGTGGGTGAGGTAAAGCTGGTACTCCGGTGCCCATGTGTAGTAATACATCTCTAGTGCCTGTGTTCCAAATCTTAAGTTCCTAGTCAACCCGGAAGATCTCCTTTGCAGTAACTTTGTACTTTTTACGCACCCATTGAAACCTATGGGAGCACGCGTGTGACTATTTGCTCTGCACACGCCACCCGTGGACCTCCTGGTCACTAACTGACGTTAGCTCCTTGTAGGCCCAGCGATTCTAGAGGCCCTAGGCCTTTTCCCTTTTCTGTTCGTGGTACTTATACCACTATTTTAGTATATGGTTTGAGTGGCCACCAGGGCCTATCCATATAACGTGCAACTTCTGTGTATTCTGTGATAATCTTGTTTGACGATTTGTGCTCCTGTGCTCATAAAGAGACTAGGGGTTACTTTGAGAAATAAATACATATATATTTTGAATATATATCTGTGTGGTGTCCTTTCATTGGTATAAAAGGGGGTTACATTTGGTAAAACAGCTGGCTTAACACGCTTCACGAGTTTAGCCTCAAAGACTGCTTAGCCTACGCTACCACTAGGGCAGCTAGTCCGAAAAGGTTGACTTACAACCACACCATAAGGGTTGCTTGGCATGGTACAAGGTGATCACTTTAACTAGTGAGCATCATATACCAGGCCAACTTCTCACATTAGGGCAGTGCAGTGGTGTTCGGGCAGTGTTTGGAGTCGTGCTGGCTGCAGTTTCAGGGTTTAGGACAGTGCAGTTGTGTTTGGGCAGTGTAGGGGGTCGAGCTGGGGCTGGTGTTTCAGGGTTTAGGGCAGTGCTGTGGTGTTCGGGAAGTGTAGGGGGTCATGTTACGGCTGTGGTTTCAGGGTTCTGGGCAGAGCAGTGGTGTTTATTCAGTGTTTGGGGTCATGCTGGGGGTGGTGTTTCAGGATTTTGGGCAGTGCAGTTGTGTTCGGTCAGTGTAGGGGGTCTTGCTGGGGGTGGTGTATCAGGGTTTAGGGCAGTGCAGTGGTGTTCGGGCAGCGTAGGGGTCTTGCTGGGGGTGGTGTTTCAGGGTTTAGGGTAGTGCAGTGGTGTTCGGGCAGTGTAGGGGTCTTGCAGGGGGTGGTGTTTCTAGATTTAGGGCAGTGATGTTCGGGCAGTGTAGGGGGTCTTGCTGGGGATGGTGTTTCAGGGTTTAGGGGAGTTCAGTGTTGTTTGGACAGTGTGGGGGTCATGCTGCGGGTGGTGTTTCAGGGTGTAAGGCAGAGCAGTGGTGTTCTGGCAGTGTAGGTGGACGTGCTGGCTGTGGTTTTTCAGGGTTTAGGGCAGAGCAGTGGTGTTCGGGCAGTGTAGAGGGTCTTGCTGGGGGTGGTGTTGCATTGTTTACGGCAGTGCAGTGGTGTTCGGGCAGTGTGGGGGTCGTCCTGGGGCTGGTGTTTCAGTGTTTAGGGCAGTGCAGTGGTGATCGGGCAGTGTAAGGCGCCGTGCTGGGGCTCGTGTTTCAGGGTTTAGGGCAGTGCAGTGGTGTTCGGGCAGTGTAGGGGGCCGTGTTGGGGCTGGTGTTTCAGGATGTAGGGCAGTGCAGTGGTGTTCGGGCATTGTAGGGGGTCGTGCTGGGGCTGGTGTTTCAGGTTTTAGGGCACTGCAATGGTGTTCGGGTAGTGTAGAGGGTCGTGCTTGAGCTGGTGTTTCAGGGTTTAGGACAGTGCAGTTTTGTTCGGGCAGTGTAGGGGGTCGTGCTGGGGCTGGTGTTTCAGGATTTAGGGCAATGCAGTCGTGTTCGGGCAGTGTAGGTGGTCGTGCTGGGGCTGGTGTTTCAGGCTTTTGGGCAGTGCAGTTGTGTTCGGGCAGTGTAGGGGGTGTTGCTGGGGGTGGTGTTTCAGGGTTTATGGCAGTGCAGTGTTGTTCGGGCAATGTAGGTGTCTTGCTGGGAGTGGTGTTTCAGGGTTTAGGGTAGTGCAGTGGTGTTCAGGCAGTGTGGGAGGTCGTGCTGGGGTGGTGTTTTAGGGTTAGGGCAGTGCAGTGGTGTTTGGGCAGTGTAGGGGGTCGTGCTGGGGGTGGTGTTTCAGGGTTTAGGGCAGTACAGTGGTGTTCGGGAAGTGTAGGGGGTCGTGCTGGGTGTGGTGTTTCGGGGTTTAGGGTAGTGCAGTGGTGTTTGGGCATTGTAGGGGGTCTTGCTGGGGGTGGTGTTTCAGGGTTTAGGGCAGTGCAGTGGTATTCGGGCAGAGTAGGGGGTCGTGCTGGGGCTGGTGTTTCAGGGTTTAGGGCAGTGTAGTGGTGTTTGGGTAGAGTAGGGGGTCATGCTGGGGCTGGTGTTTCAGAGTTTAGGGCAGTGTGGTAGTGTTTGGGCAGTGTAGGGAGTTGCGCTGGGGCTGGTGTTTTAGGGTTTAGGGCAGAGTATTGGTGTCCGGGCAGTGTCGGGGGTCGTGCTGGGGCTGGTGTTTCAGGGTTTAGGGCAGAGCAGTGGAGTTCAGGCAGTGCAGGGGTTCGTGCTGGGGCTGGTGTTTCAGGGTTTAGGGCAGAGCATTGGTGTTCAGGCAGTGTAGGGGGCCGTGCAGGGGGTGGTGTTTCAGGGTTTATGGCAGGGCAGTAGTGTTTGGGCAGTATAGGGGTGGTGCAGGGGGTGGAATTTCAATGTTTAGGGCAGTGCAGTGGTGTTCGGGCAGTGTTGGGGGTCCTGCTGGGGGTGGTGTTTCAAATTTTAGGGCAGTGGTGTTCGGGCAGTGTAGGAGGTCTTGCTGGGTATGGTGGTTCAGGGTTTAGGGGAGTGCATTGGTGTTCGGGCAGTGTGGGGTTCGTGCTGGGGCTGGTGTTTCAGGGTTTAGGGCAGAGCATTGGTGTTCGGGCAGTGTAGGGGGCCGTGCAGGGGGTGGTATTTCAGGGTTTATGGCAGGGCAGTGGTGTTCGGGCAGTGGTGGGGGGTCGTGCTAGGGCTGGTGTTTCAGGGTATAGGGCAGTGCAGTGGTTTTTGGGCAATGTAGGGGGTTGTGCTGGGGCTGGTGTTTCAGGGCTTTGGCCAGTGCAGTGGTGTTCGGGCAGTGTAGGGTGTCGTGCTGGGGTTGGTGTTTCAGGGTTTAGGGCAGTGCAGTGGTGTTCGGGCAGTGTAGGGGGTCGTGCTGGGGCTGGTGTTTCAGGGATTAAAGCAGTGCAGTGGTGTTCGGCCAGTGTGGAGGGTCTTTCTGGGGCTGGTGTTTCAGGGTTTAGGGCAGTGCAATAGTGTTCAGGCATTGTAGGGCGTCGTGCTGGGGCTGGTGTTTCAGGGTTTAGGTCAGTGCAGTGGTGTTCGGGCAGTGTAGGGGACATGCTGGCGGTGGTTTTTCAGGGTATAGGGCAGAGCAGTGGTGTTCGGGCAGTGTAGGGGGTCGTGCTGGGGCTGCTGTTTCAGGGTTTCGGCCAGTGCAGTGGTGTTCGGGCAGTGTAGGGGCTCCTGCTGGGGCTGGTGTTTCATGGCTTAGGGCAGTGCAGTGGTGTTTGGGCAGTGTAGGGGGTCATGCTGGCTGGAGTTTCAGGGATTAGGGCAGTGCAGTGGTGTTCGGGCAGTGTAGGGAGTCATACTGGGACTGGTGTTTCAGGGTTTAGGGCAGAGTAGTGATGTTCGGGAAGTGTAGGGGGTTGTGTTGGGGCTGGTGTTTCAGGGTTTAGGGCAGAGCATTGGTGTTTGGGCAGTGTAGGGGGTCGTGCTGGGGTGGTGTTTCAGGGTTTATGGCAGTGCAGTGGTGTTCGGGCAGTGTAGGGGGATTTGTTTCAGGGTTCAGGGCAGGGCAGTGGTGTTCGGGCAGTGTTGTGGGTCTTGCTGGGGGTGGTGTTTCAGGGTTTAGGGCAGTGCAGTGGTGTTCGGGCAGTGTAGGGAGTCTTGCTGGTTGTGGTGTTTCAGGGTTTAGGGTAGTGCAGTGGTATTCGGGCAGTGTAGGGGGTCTTGCTGAGGGTGGTGTTTCAGGGTTTAGGGTAGTGCAGTGATGTTCGAGCAGTGTAGGGGGTCGTGCTGGGGCTGGGGTTTCAGGGTAGGGCAGTGCAGTGGTGTTCGGGCATTGTAGGGGGTCGTGCTGTGGCTGGTGTTTCAGGGTTTAGGGCAGTGCAGTGGTGTTCGGGCAGTGTTTGGGGTCGTGCTGGCTGGAGTTTCAGGGTTTAGGACAGTGCAGTTGTGTTTGGGCAGTGTAGGGGGTCGTGCTGGGGCTGGTGTTTCAGGGTTTAGGGCAGTGCTGTGGTGTTCGTGCAGTGTAGGGGGTCATGTTACGGCTGTGGTTTCAGGGTTCTGGGCAGAGCAGTGGTGTTCATTCAGTATTTGGGGTCGTGCTGGGGGTGGTGTTTCAGGATTTTGGGCAGTGCAGTTGTGTTCGGTCAGTGTAGGGGGTTTTGCTGGGGGTGGTGTATCAGGGTTTAGGGCAGTGCAGTGGTGGTCGGGCAGTGTAGGGGTCTTGCTGGGGGTGGTGTTTCAGGGTTTAGGGTAGTGCAGTGGTGTTCGGGCAGTGTAGGGGTCTTGCTGGGGGTGGTGTTTCAAGATTGAGGGCAGTGATGTTCGGGCAGTGTAGGGGGTCTTTCTGGGGATGGTGTTTCAGGGTTTAGGGGAGTTCAGTGGTGTTTGGACAGTGTGGGGGTCATCCTGCGGGTGGTGTTTCAGGGTGTAAGGCAGAGCAGTGGTGTTCTGGCAGTGTAGGGGGACGTGCTGGCTGTGGTTTTTCAGGGTCTTGGGCAGAGCAGTGGTGTTTGGGCAGAGTAGGGGGACGTGCTGGGGGTGGTATTTTAGGTTTTAGGGCAGAGCAGTGGTGTTCGGGAATGGAGGGGGTCGTGCTGGGGGTGGTGATTCAGGGTTTATGTCAGTGCAGTGGTGTTCAGGCGTTGTAGGGGGTCGTGCTGGGGCTGGTGTTTCAGAGTTTAGGGCAGTGCAGTTGTGTTCGGTCAGTGTAGGGGGTCTTGCTAGGGGTGGTGTATCAGGGTTTAGGGCAGTGCAGTGGTGTTCGGGCAGTGTAGGGGTCTTGCTGGGGGTGGTGTTTCAGAGTTTAGGGTAGTGCAGTGGTGTTCCGGCAGTATGGGGGGTCGTGCTGGGGTGGTGTTTTAGGGTTTAGGGCAGTGCAGTGGTGTTCTGGCAGTGTAGGGGGTTGTACTGGGGCTGGTGTTTCAGGATTTAGGGCAGTGCAGTGGTGTTCGGGCAGTGTAGGGTGTCATGCAGGGGGAGGTGTTTCAGGGTCAAGGGCAGGGCAGTGGTGTTTGGGCAGTGTAGGGGGTGGTGCAGGGGGTGGTGTTTCAGGGTTTTGCGCAGTGCAGTGGTGTTCGGGCAGTGTTGTTGGTCTTGCTGGGGGTGGTGTTTCAAGATTTAGGGCAGTGATGTTCAGGCAGTGAAGGGGGTCTTGCTGGGGATGGTGTTTCAGGGTTTAGGGGAGTTCAGTGGTGTTTGGACAGTGTGGGAGTCATGCTGCGGGTGGTGTTTCAGGGTGTAAGGCAGAGCAGTGGTGTTCTGGCAGTGTAGGGGGACGTGCTGGCTGTGGTTTTTCAGGGTTTATGGCAGAGCAGTGGTGTTAGGGCAGTGTAGAGGGTCTTGCTGGGGGTGGTGTTGCATTGTTTACGGCAGTGCAGTGGTGTTCGGGCAGTGTGGGGGTCGTGCTGGGGCTGGTGTTTCAGGGTTTAGGGCAGTGCAGTGGTGATCGGGCAGTGTAGGGCGCCGTGCTGGGGCTCGTGTTTCAGGGTTTAGGGCAGTGCAGTGGTGTTCGGGCAGTGTAGGGGGCCGTGTTGGGGCTGGTGTTTCAGGATGTAGGGCAGAGCAGTGGTGTTCGGGCAGTGTAGGGGGTCATGCTGGGGCTGGTGTTTCAGGGTTTCGGCCAGTGCAATGGTGTTCGGGCAGTGTAGGGGCTCATGCTGGGGCTGGTGTTTCCCAGCTTAGGGCAGTGCAGTGGTGTTCGGGCATTGTAGTGGGTCATGTTACGGCTGTGGTTTCAGGGTTCTGGGCAGAGCAGTGGTGTTCATTCAGTATTTGGGGTCGTGCTGGGGGTGGTGTTTCAGGATTTTGGGCAGTGCAGTTGTGTTTGGTCAGTGTAGGGGGTCTTGCTGGGGGTGGTGTATCAGGGTTTAGGGTAGTGCAGTGGTGTTCGGGCAGTGTAGGGGTCTTGCTGGGGGTGGTGTTTCAAGATTGAGGGCAGTGATGTTCGGGCAGTGTAGGGGGTCTTGCTGGGGATGGTGTTTCAGGGTTTAGGGGAGTTCAGTGGTGTTTGGACAGTGTGGGGGTCATCCTGCGGGTGGTGTTTCAGGGTGTAAGGCAGAGCAGTGGTGTTCTGGCAGTGTAGGGGGACGTGCTGGCTGTGGTTTTTCAGGGTCTTGGTCAGAGCAGTGGTGTTTGGGCAGAGTAGGGGGACGTGCTGGGGGTGGTATTTTAGGTTTTAGGGCAGAGCAGTGGTGTTCGGGAATGGAGGGGGTCGTGCTGGGGGTGGTGATTCAGGGTTTTTGTCAGTGCAGTGGTGTTCGGGCGTTGTAGGGGGTCGTGCTGGGGCTGGTGTTTCAGGGTTTAGGGCAGTGCAGTGGTGTTCAGGCAGTGTCGGGGATCGTGCTGGGGCTGGTGTTTCAGGGTTTAGGGCAGTGCAGTGATGTTCGGGCAGTGTAGGGTGTCGTGCTGGGGCTGGTATTTCAGGGTTTAGGGCAGTGCTGTGGTGTTCGGGCAGTGTAGGGGGTCATGTTACGGCTGTGGTTTCAGGGTTCTGGGAAGAGCAGTGGTGTTCATTCAGTGTTTGGGGTCGACCTGGGGGTGGTGTTTCAGGATTTTGAGCAGTGCAGTTGTGTTCGGTCAGTGTAGGGGGTCATGCTGGGGGTGGTGTATCAGGGTTTAGGGCAGTGCAGTGGTGTTCGGGCAGTGTAGGGGTCTTGCTGGGGGTGGTGTTTCAGAGTTTAGGGTAGTGCAGTGGTTTTCCGGCAGTATGGGGGGTCGTGCTGGGGTGGTGTTTTAGGGTTTAGGGCAGTGCAGGGGTGTTCTGGCAGTGTAGGGGGTTGTACTGGGGGTGGTGTTTCAGGATTTAGGGCAGTGCAGTGGTGTTCGGGCAGTGTAGGGTGTCGTGCAGGGAGAGGTGTTTCAGGGTCTAGGGCAGGGCAGTGGTGTTTGGGCAGTGTAGGGGGTGGTGCAGGGGGTGGTGTTTCAGGGTTTTGTTGTTGGTCTTGCTGGGGGTGGTGATTCAAGATTTAGGGCAGTGATGTTCAGGCAGTGTAGGGGGTCTTGCTGGGGATGGTGTTTCAGGGTTTAGGGGAGTTCAGTGGTGTTTGGACAGTGTGGGGGTCATGCTGCGGGTGGTGTTTCAGGGTGTAAGGCAGAGCAGTGGTGTTCTGGCAGTGTAGGGGATGTGCTGGCTGTGGTTTTTCAGGGTTTAGGGCAGAGCAGTGGTGTTTGGGCAGTGTAGAGTGTCTTGCTGGGGGTGGTGTTGCATTGTTTACGGCAGTGCAGTGGTGTTCGGGCAGTGTGGGGGTCGTGCTGGGGCTGGTGTTTCAGGGTTTAGGGCAGTGCAGTGGTGTTCGGGCAGTGTAGGGGGCCGTGTTGGGGCTGGTGTTTCAGGATGTAGGGCAGTGCAGTGGTGTTCGGGCATTGTAGGGGGTCGTGCTGGGGCTGGTGTTTCAGGTTTTAGGGCACTGCAATGGTGTTCGGGTAGTGTAGAGGGTCGTGCTTGAGCTGGTGTTTCAGGGTTTAGGACAGTGCAGTTTTGTTTGGGCAGTGTAGGGGGTCGTGCTGGGGCTGGTGTTTCAGGATTTAGGGCAATGCAGTCGTGTTCGGGCAGTGTAGGAGGTGGTGCGGGGGCTGGTGTTCCAGGCTTTTGGGCAGTGCAGTTGTGTTCGGGCAGTGTAGGGGGTGTTGCTGGGGGTGGTGTTTCAGGGTTTATGGCAGTGCAGTGGTGTTCGGGCAATGTAGGTGTCTTGCTGGGAGTGGTGTTTCAGGGTTTAGGGTAGTGCAGTGGTGTTCAGGCAGTGTGGGAGGTCATGCTGGGGTGGTGTTTTAGGGTTAGGGCAGTGCAGTGGTGTTCGGGAAGTGTAGGGGGTCGTGCTGGGTGTGGTGTTTCAGGGTTTAGGGTAGTGCAGTGGTGTTCGGGCATTGTAGGGGGTCTTGCTGGGGGTGGTGTTTCAGGGTTTAGGGCAGTGCAGTGGTATTCGGGCAGAGTAGGGGGTCGTGCTGGGGCTGGTGTTTCAGGGTTTAGGGCAGTGTAGTGGTGTTTGGGTAGAGTAGGGGGTCATGCTGGGGCTGGTGTTTGAGAGTTTAGGGCAGTGTGGTAGTGTTTGGGCAGTGTAGGGAGTTGCGCTGGGGCTGGTGTTTTAGGGTTTACGGCAGAGTATTGGTGTCCGGGCAGTGTCGGGGGTCGTGCTGGGGCTGGTGTTTCAGGGTTTAGGGCAGAGCAGTGGAGTTCAGGCAGTGCAGGGGTTCGTGCTGGGGCTGGTGTTTCAGGGTTTAGGGCAGAGCATTGGTGTTCGGGCAGTGTAGGGGGCCGTGCAGGGGGTGGTGTTTCAGGGTTTATGGCAGGGCAGTAGTGTTTGGGCAGTATAGGGGTGGTGCAGGGGGTGGAATTTCAATGTTTAGGGCAGTGCAGTGGTGTTCGGGCAGTGTTGGGGGTCTTGCTGGGGGTGGTGTTTCAAACTTTAGGGCAGTGGTGTTCGGGCAGTGTAGGTGGTCTTGCTGGGTATGGTGGTTCAGGGTTTAGGGGAGTGCATTGGTGTTCGGGCAGTGTGGGGTTCGTGCTGGGGCTGGTGTTTCAGGGTTTAGGGCAGAGCATTGGTGTTCGGGCAGTGTAGGGGCCGTGCAGGGGGTGGTATTTCAGGGTTTATGGCAGGGCAGTGGTGTTCGGGCAGTGTGGGGGGTCGTGCTAGGGCTGGTGTTTCAGGGTATAGGGCAGTGCAGTGGTTTTTGGGCAATGTAGGGGGTTGTGCTGGGGCTGGTGTTTCAGGGCTTCGGCCAGTGCAGTGGTGTTCGGGCAGTGCAGGGTGTCGTGCTGGGGTTGGTGTTTCAGGGTTTAGGGCAGTGCAGTGGTGTTCGGGCAGTGTAGGGGGTCATGCTGGGGCTGGTGTTTCATAGATTAGAGCAGTGCAGTGGTGTTCGGCCAGTGTGGGGGGTCTTGCTGGGGCTGGTGTTTCAGGGTTTAGAGCAGTGCAATACTGTTCAGGCATTGTAGGGCGTCGTGCTGGGGCTGGTGTTTCAGGGTTTAGGTCAGTGCAGTGGTGTTCGGGCAGTGTAGGGGACATGCTGGCGGTGGATTTTCAGGGTATAGGGCAGAGCAGTGGTGTTCGGGCAGTGTAGGGGGTCGTGCTGGGGCTGCTGTTTCAGGGTTTCGGCCAGTGCAGTGGTGTTTGGGCAGTGTAGGGGGTCCTGCTGGGGCTGGTGTTTCATGGCTTAGGGCAGTGCAGTGGTGTTGGGGCAGTGTAGGGGGTCGTGCTGGCTGGTGTTTCAGGGATTAGGGCAGTGCAGTGGTGTTCGGGCAGTCTAGGGAATCATACTGGGGCTGGTGTTTCAGGGTTTAGGGCAGAGCAGTGATGTTCGGGTAGTGTAGGGGGTTGTGTTGGGGCTGGTGTTTCAGGGTTTAGGGCAGAGCATTGGTGTTCGGGCAGTGTAGGGGGTCGTGCTGGGGTGGTGTTTCAGGGTTTAGGGCAGTGCAGTGGTGTTCAGGCAGTGTAGGGGGATTTGTTTCAGGGTTTAGGGCAGGGCATTGGTGTTCGGGCAGTGTTGTGGGTCTTGCTGGGGGTGGTGTTTCAGGGTGTAGGGCAGAGCAGTGGTGTTCGGGCAGTGTAGGGGGTCGTGCTGGGGTGGTGTTTCAGGGTTTAGGGCAGTGCAGTGGTGTTCAGGCAGTGTAGGGGAATTTGTTTCAGGGTTTAGGGCAGGGCAGTGGTGTTCGGGCAGTGTTGTTGGTCTTGCTAGGGGTGGTGTTTCAGGGTTTAGGGCAGTGCAGTGGTGTTCGGGCAGTGTAGGGTGGCTTGCTGGTTGTGTTGTTTCAGGGTTTAGGGTAGTGCAGTGGTGTTCGGGCAGTGTAGGGGGTCTTGCTGAGGGTGGTGTTTCAGGGTTTAGGGTAGTGCAGTGGTGTTCGAGCAGTGTAGGGGGTCGTGCTGGGGCTGGGGTTTCAGGGTAGGGCAGTGCAGTGGTGTTCGGGCATTGTAGGGGGTCGTGCTGTGGCTTGTGTTTCAGGGTTTAGGGCAGTGCAGTGGTGTTCGGGCAGTGTTTGGGGTCGTGCTGGCTGGAGTTTCAGGGTTTAGGACAGTGCAGTTGTGTTTGGGCAGTGTAGGGGGTCGTGCTGGGGCTGGTGTTTCAGGGTTTAGGGCAGTGCTGTGGTGTTCGGGCAGTGTAGGGGGTCATGTTACGGCTGTGGTTTCAGGGTTCTGGGCAGAGCAGTGGTGTTCATTCAGTATTTGGGGTCGTGCTGGGGGTGGTGTTTCAGGATTTTGGGCAGTGCCGTTGTGTTAGGTCAGTGTAGGGGGTCTTGCTGGGGGTAGGGTATCAGGGTTTAGGGCATTGCAGTGGTGTTCGGGCAGTGTAGGGGTCTTGCTGGGGGTGGTGTTTCAGGGTTTAGGGTAGTGCAGTGGTGTTCGGGCAGTGTAGGGGTCTTGCTGGGGGTGGTGTTTCCAGATTGAGGGCAGTGATGTTCGGGCAGTGTAGGGGGTCTTGCTGGGGATGGTGTTTCAGGGTTTAGGGGAGTTCAGTGGTGTTTGGACAGTGTGGGGGTCATCCTGCGGGTGGTGTTTCAGGGTGTAAGGCAGAGCAGTGGTGTTCTGGCAGTGTAGGGGGACGTGCTGGCTGTGGTTTTTCAGGGTCTTGGGCAGAGCAGTGGTGTTTGGGCAGAGTAGGGGGACGTGCTGGGGGTGGTGTTTTAGGTTTTAGGGCAGAGCAGTGGTGTTCGGGAATGGAGGGGGTCGTGCTGGGGGTGGTGATTCAGGGTTTATGTCAGTGCAGTGGTGTTCGGGCGTTGTAGGGGGTCGTGCTTGGGCTGGTGTTTCAGGGTTTAGGGCAGTGCAGTGGTGTTCAGGCAGTGTCGGGGATCGTGCTGGGGCTGGAGTTTCAGGGTTTAGGGCAGTGCAGTGATGTTCGGGCAGTGTAGGGTGTCGTGCTGGGGCTGGTATTTCAGGGTTTAGGGCAGTGCTGTGGTGTTCGGGCAGTGTAGGGGGTCATGTTACGGCTGTGGTTTCAGGGTTCTGGGCAGAGCAGTGGTGTTCATGCAGTGTTTGGGGTCGTCCTGGGGGTGGTGTTTCAAGATTTTGAGCAGTGCAGTTGTGTTCGGTCAGTGTAGGGGGTCTTGCTGGGGGTGGTGTATCAGGGTTTAGGGCAGTGCAGGGGTGTTCGGGCAGTGTAGGTGTCTTGCTGGGGGTGGTGTTTCAGAGTTTAGGGTAGTGCAGTGGTGTTCGGGCAGTATGGGAGGTCGTGCTGGGGTGGTGTTTTAGGGTTTTGGGAAGTGCAGTGGTGTTCGGGCAGTGTAGGGGGTTGTACTGGGGGTGGTGTTTCAGGATTTAGGGCAGTGCAGTGGTGTTCGGGCAGTATAGGGTGTCGTGCAGGGGGAGGTGTTTCAGGGTCTAGGGCAGGGCAGTGGTGTTTGGGCAGTGTAGGGGGTGGTGCAGGGGGTGGTGCAGGGGGTGGTGTTTCAGGGTTTTGCGCAGTGCAGTGGTGTTCGGGCAGTGTTGTTGGTCTTGCTGGGGGTGGTGTTTCAAGATTGAGGGCAGTGATGTTCAGGCAGTGTAGGGGGTCTTGCTGGGGATGGTGTTTCAGGGTTTTGGGGAGTTCAGTGGTGTTTGGGCAGTGTGGGGGTCATGCTGCGGGTGGTGTTTCAGGGTGTAAGGCAGAGCAGTGGTGTTCTGGCAGTGTAGGGGGACGTGCTGGCTGTGGTTTTTCAGGGTTTAGGGCAGAGCAGTGGCGTTTGGGCAGAGTAGGGGGACGTGCTTGGGGTGGTGTTTTAGGTTTTAGGGCAGAGCAGTGGTGTTCAGGAATGGAGGGGATCGTGCTGGGGGTGGTGATTTAGGGTTTATGTCAGTGCAGTGGTGTTCGAGCAGTGTAGGGCGTTGTGCTGGGGCAGGTGTTTCTGGGTCTAGGGCAGTGCAGTAGTGTTCGGGCAGTTTAGGTGGTCGTGCATTGGCTTTTGTTTCAGGGTCTAGGGCATTGCAGTGGTGTTCGGGCAGTGTAGGGGGTTGTGCTGGGGCTGGGGTTTCAGGGATTAGGGCAGTGCAGTGGTGTTCGGGCATTGTAGGGGGTCGTGCTGGGGCTGGTGTTTCAGGGTTTAGGGCAGTGCAGTGGTGTTCAGGCAGTGTCGGGGATCATGCTGGGGCAGGTGTTTCAGGGTTTAGGGCAGTGCAGTGGTGTTCGGGAAGTGTAGGGGGACGTACTGGCTGTGGTTTTTCACGGTTTAGGGCAGAGCAGTGGTGTTTGTGGTGAGTAGGGGGACATGCTGGGGGTGGTGTTTTAGGTTTTAGGGCAGAGCAGTGATTTTCAGGAATGGAGAGGGTCGTGTTGGGGGTGGTGATTCAGGGTTTATGTCAGTGCAGTGGTGTTCGGGCAGTGTAGGGCATCGTGCTGGGGCTGGTGATTCAGGGTCTAGGGCAGTGCAGTGGTGTTCGGGCAGTTTAGGGGGTCGTGCATTGGCTGGTGTTTCAGGGTCTAGGGCATTGCAGTGGTGTTCGGGCAGTGTAGGGGGTCGTGCGGGGGCTGGGGTTTCAGGGTTTAGGGCAGTGCAGTAGTGTTCGGGCAGTGTTGGGGGTCTTGCTGGGGATGGTGTTTCAGGGTTTAGGGGAGTGCAGTGGTGTTCGGGCAGTGTGGGGGTCATGCTGGGGGTGGTGTTTCAGGGTGTAAGGCAGAGCAGCAGTGTTCAGGCAGTGTAGAGGGTCTTGCTGTGGTGGTGTTGCAGGGTTTAGGGCAGTGCAGTGGTGTTCGGGCATTGTGGGGGGTCGTGCTGGGGCTGGTGTTTCAGGGTTTAGGGCAGTGCAGTGGTGTTCGGGCAGTGTAGGGCGTCGTGCTGTTGCTGGTGTTTCAGGGTTTAGGGCAGTGCAGTGGTGTTCGGGCAGTGTAGGGCGTCATGCTGGGGCTGGTATTTCAAGGTGTAGGGCAGTGCAGTGGTGTATGGGCTGTGTAGGGGGTCGTGCTGGGGCTGGTGTTTCAGGGTTTAGGGCAATGCATTGGTGTTCGGGCAGTGTAGGGGGCCGTGCTGGGGCTGGTGTTTCAGGGTTTAGGGCAGTGCAGTGGTGTTCGGGCAGTTTAGGTGGTCGTGCATTGGCTTTTGTTTCAGGGTCTAGGGAATTGCAGTGGTGTTCGGGCAGTGTAGGGGGTTGTGCTGGGGCTGGGGTTTCAGGGATTAGGGCAGTGCAGTGGTGTTCGGGCATTGTAGGGGGTCGTACTGGGGCTGGTGTTTCAGGGTTTAGGGCAGTGCAGTGGTGTTCAGGCAGTGTCGGGGATCATGCTGGGGCAGGTGTTTCAGGGTTTAGGGCAGTACAGTGGTGTTCGGGAAGTGTAGGGGGACGTACTGGCTGTGGTTTTTCACGGTTTAGGGCAGAGCAGTGGTGTTTGTGGAGAGTAGGGGGACGTGCTGGGGGTGGTGTTTTAGGTTTTAGGGCAGAGCAGTGATTTTCGGGAATGGAGAGGGTCGTGTTGGGGGTGGTGATTCAGGGTTTATGTCAGTGCAGTGGTGTTCGGGCAGTGTAGGGCATCGTGCTGGGGCTGGTGATTCAGGGTCTAGGGCAGTGCAGTGGTGTTCGGGCAGTTTAGGGGGTCGTGCATTGGCTGTTGTTTCAGGGTCTAGGGCATTGCAGTGGTGTTTGGGCAGTGTAGGGGGTCGTGCGGGGGCTGGGGTTTCAGGGTTTAGGGCAGTGCAGTGGTGTTCGGGCAGTGTGGGGGTCATGCTGGGTGTGGTGTTTCAGTGTGTAAGGCAGAGCAGCAGTGTTCAGGCAGTGTAGAGGGTCTTGCTGTGGTGGTGTTGCAGGATTTAGGGCAGTGCAGTGGTGTTCGGGCATTGTGGGGGGTCGTGCTGGGGCTGGTGTTTCAGGGTTTAGGGCAGTGCAGTGGTGTTCGGGCAGTGTAGGGGTCTTGCTGGGGGTGGTGTTTCAGGGTTTAGGGTAGTGCAGTGGTGTTCGGGCAGTGTAGGGGTCTTGCTGGGGGTGGTGTTTCAAGATTGAGGGCAGTGATGTTCGGGCAGTGTAGGGGGTCTTGCTGGGAATGGTGTTTCAGGGTTTAGGGGAGTTCAGTGGTATTTGGACAGTGTGGGGGTCATCCTGCGGGTGGTGTTTCAGGGTGTAAGGCAGAGCAGTGGTGTTCTGGCAGTGTAGGGGGACGTGCTGGCTGTGGTTTTTCAGGGTCTTGGGCAGAGCAGTGGTGTTTGGGCAGAGTAGGGGGACGTGCTGGGGGTGGTATTTTAGGTTTTAGGGCAGAGCAGTGGTGTTCGGGAATGGAGGGGGTCGTGCTGGGGGTGGTGATTCAGGGTTTTTGTCAGTGCAGTGGTGTTCGGGCGTTGTAGGGGGTCGTGCTGGGGCTGGTGTTTCAGGGTTTAGGGCAGTGCAGTGGTGTTCAGGCAGTGTCGGGGATCGTGCTGGGGCTGGTGTTTCAGGGTTTAGGGCAGTGCAGTGATGTTCGGGCAGTGTAGGGTGTCGTACTGGGGCTGGTATTTCAGGGTTTAGGGCAGTGCTGTGGTGTTCGGGCAGTGTAGGGGGTCATGTTACGGCTGTGGTTTCAGGGTTCTGGGAAGAGCAGTGGTGTTCATTCAGTGTTTGGGGTCGACCTGGGGGTGGTGTTTCAGGATTTTGAGCAGTGCAGTTGTGTTCGGTCAGTGTAGGGGGTCTTGCTGGGGGTGGTGTATCAGGGTTTAGGGCAGTGCAGTGGTGTTCGGGCAGTGTAGGGGTCTTGCTGGGGGTGGTATTTCAGAGTTTAGGGTAGTGCAGTGGTGTTCCGGCAGTATGGGGGGTCGTGCTGGGGTGGTGTTTTAGGGTTTAGGGCAGTGCAGTGGTGTTCTGGCAGTGTAGGGGGTTGTACTGGGGGTGGTGTTTCAGGATTTAGGGCAGTGCAGTGGTGTTCGGGCAGTGTAGGGTGTCGTGCACGGGGAGGTGTTTCAGGGTCTAGGGCAGGGCAGTGGTGTTTGGGCAGTGTAGGGGGTGGTGCAGGGGGTGGTGTTTCAGGGTTTTGCGCAGTGCAGTGGTGTTCGGGCAGTGTTGTTGGTCTTGCTGGGGGTGGTGTTTCAAGATTTAGGGCAGTGATGTTCAGGCAGTGTAGGGGATCTTGCTGGGGATGGTGTTTCAGGGTTTAGGGGAGTTCAGTGGTGTTTGGACAGTGTGGGGGTCATGCTGCGGGTGGTGTTTCAGGGTGTAAGGCAGAGCAGTGGTGTTCTGGCAGTGTAGGGGACATGCTGGCTGTGGTTTTTCAGGGTTTAGGGCAGAGCAGTGGTGTTCGGGCAGTGTAGAGGGTCTTGCTGGGGGTGGTTTTGCATTGTTTACGGCAGTGCAGTGGTGTTCGGGCAGTGTGGGGGTCGTGCTGGGGCTGGTGTTTCAGGGTTTAGGGCAGTGCAGTGGTGATCGGGCAGTGTAGGGTGCCGTGCTGGGGCTCGTGTTTCAGGGTTTAGGGCAGTGCAGTGGTGTTCAGGCAGTGTAGGGGGCCGTGTTGGGGCTGGTGTTTCAGGATGTAGGGCAGTGCAGTGGTGTTCGGGCATTGTAGGGGGTCGTGCTGGGGCTGGTGTTTCAGGTTTTAGGGCACTGCAATGGTGTTCGGGTAGTGTAGAGAGTCGTGCTTGAGCTGGTGTTTCAGGGTTTAGGACAGTGCAGTTTTGTTCGGGCAGTGTAGGGGGTCGTGCTGGGGCTGGTGTTTCAGGGTTTAGGGCAGTGCAGTGATGTTCGGGCAGTGTAGGGTGTCGTACTGGGGCTGGTATTTCAGGGTTTAGGGCAGTGCTGTGGTGTTCGGGCAGTGTAGGGGGTCATGTTACGGCTGTGGTTTCAGGGTTCTGGGAAGAGCAGTGGTGTTCATTCAGTGTTTGGGGTCGACTTGGGGGTGGTGTTTCAGGATTTTGAGCAGTGCAGTTGTGTTCGGTCAGTGTAGGGGGTCTTGCTGGGGGTGGTGTATCAGGGTTTAGGGCAGTGCAGTGGTGTTCGGGCATTGTAGGGGGTCGTGCTGGGGCTGGTGTTTCAGGTTTTAGGGCACTGCAATGGTGTTCGGGTAGTGTAGAGAGTCGTGCTTGAGCTGGTGTTTCAGGGTTTAGGACAGTGCAGTTTTGTTCGGGCAGTGTAGGGGGTCGTGCTGGGGCTGGTGTTTCAGGATTTAGGGCAATGCAGTCGTGTTCGGGCAGTGTAGGGGGTGGTGCTGGGGCTGGTGTTCCAGGCTTGTGGGCAGTGCAGTTGTGTTCGGGCAGTGTAGGGGGTGTTGCTGGGGGTAGTGTTTCAGGGTTTATGGCAGTGCAGTGGTGTTCGGGCAATGTAGGTGTCTTGCTGGGAGTGGTGTTTCAGGGTTTAGGATAGTGCAGTGGTGTTCAGGCAGTGTGGGAGGTCATGCTGGGGTGGTGTTTTAGGGTTAGGGCAGTGCAGTGGTGTTTGGGCAGTGTATGGGGTCGTGCTGGGTGTGGTGTTTCAGGGTTTAGGGTAGTGCAGTGGTGTTTGGGAAGTGTAGGGGGTCGTGCTGGGTGTGGTGTTTCAGGGTTTAGGGCAGAGCAGTGGAGTTCAGGCAGTGCAGGGGTTCGTGCTGGGGCTGGTGTTTCAGGGTTTAGGGCAGAGCATTGGTGTTCGGGCAGTGTAGGGGGCCGTGCAGGGGGTGGTGTTTCAGGGTTTATGGCAGGGCAGTAGTGTTTGGGCAGTATAGGGGTGGTGCAGGGGGTGGAATTTCAATGTTTAGGGCAGTGCAGTGGTGTTCGGGCAGTGTTGGGCGTCTTGCTGGGGGTGGTGTTTCAAATTTTAGGGCAGTGGTGTTCGGGCAGTGTAGGAGGTCTTGCTGGGTATGGTGGTTCAGGGTTTAGGGGAGTGCATTGGTGTTCGGGCAGTGTGGGGTTCGTGCTGGGGCTGGTGTTTCAGGGTTTAGGGCAGAGCATTGGTGTTCGGGCAGTGTAGGGGCTGTGCAGGGGGTGGTATTTCAGGGTTTATGGCAGGGCAGTGGTGTTCGGGCAGTGTGGGGGGTCGTGCTAGGGCTGGCAGTTTCAGGGTATAGGGCAGTGCAGTGGTTTTTGGGCAATGTAGGGGGTTGTGCTGGGGCTGGTGTTTCAGGGCTTCGGCCAGTGCAGTGGTGTTCGGGCAGTGTAGGGTGTCGTGCTGGGGTTGGTGTTTCAGGGTTTAGGGCAGTGCAGTGGTGTTCGGGCAGTGTAGGGGTCATGCTGGGGCTGGTGTTTCATGGATTAGAGCAGTGCAGTGGTGTTCGGCCAGTGTGGGGGGTCTTGCTGGGGCTGGTGTTTCAGGGTTTAGGGCAGTGCAATAGTGTTCAGGCATTGTAGGGCGTTGTGCTGGGGCTGGTGTTTCAGGGTTTAGGTCAGTGCAGTGGTGTTCGGGCAGTGTAGGGGACATGCTGGCGGTGGATTTTCAGGGTATAGGGCAGAGCAGTGGTGTTCGGGCAGTGTAGGGGGTCGTGCTGGGGCTGCTGTTTCAGGGTTTCGGCCAGTGCAGTGGTGTTCGGGCAGTGTAGGGGGTCCTGCTGGGGCTGGTGTTTCACGGCTTAGGGCAGTGCAGTGGTGTCGGGCAGTGTAGGGGGTCGTGCTGGCTGGTGTTTCAGGGATTAGGGCAGTGCAGTGGTGTTCGGGCAGTCTAGGGAGTCATACTGGGGCTGGTGTTTCAGGGTTTAGGGCAGAGCAGTGATGTTCGGGTAGTGTAGGGGGTTGTGTTGGGGCTGGTGTTTCAGGGATTAGGGCAGAGCATTGGTGTTCGGGCAGTGTAGGGGGTCGTGCTGGGGTGGTGTTTCAGGGTTTAGGGCAGTGCAGTGGTGTTCAGGCAGTGTAGGGGGATTTGTTTCAGGGTTTAGGGCAGGGCAGTGGTGTTCGGGCAGTGTTGTGGGTCTTGCTGGGGGTGGTGTTTCAGGGTGTAGGGCAGAGCAGTGGTGTTCGGGCAGTGTAGGGGGTCGTGCTGGGGTGGTGTTTTAGGGTTTAGGGCAGTGCAGTGGTGTTCAGGCAGTGTAGGGGGATTTGTTTCAGGGTTTAGGGCAGGGCAGTGGTGTTCGGGCAGTGTTGTTGGTCTTGCTGGGGGTGGTGTTTCAGGGTTTAGGGCAGTGCAGTGGTGTTCGGGCAGTGTAGGGTGGCTTGCTGGTTGTGGTGTTTCAGGGTTTAGGGTAGTGCAGTGGTGTTCGGGCAGTGTAGGGGGTCTTGCTGAGGGTGGTGTTTCAGGGTTTAGGGTAGTGCAGAGGTGTTCGAGCAGTGTAGGGGGTCGTGCTGGGGCTGGGGTTTCAGGGTAGGGCAGTGCAGTGGTGTTCGGGCATTGTAGGGGGTCGTGCTGTGGCTGGTGTTTCAGGGTTTAGCGCAGTGCAGTGGTGTTCGGGCAGTGTTTGGGGTCGTGCTGGCTGGAGTTTCAGGGTTTAGGACAGTGCAGTTGTGTTTGGGCAGTGTAGGGGGTCGTGCTGGGGCTGGTGTTTCAGGGTTTAGGGCAGTGCTGTGGTGTTCGGGCAGTGTAGGGGGTCATGTTACGGCTGTGGTTTCAGGGTTCTGGGCAGAGCAGTGGTGTTCATTCAGTATTTGGGGTCGTGCTGGTGGTGGTGTTTCAGGATTTTGGGCAGTGCAGTTGTGTTAGGTCAGTGTAGGGGGTCTTGCTGGGGGTGGTGTATCAGGGTTTAGGGCATTGCAGTGGTGTTCGGGCAGTGTAGGGGTCTTGCTGGGGGTGGTGTTTCAGGGTTTAGGGTAGTGCAGTGGTGTTCGGGCAGTGTAGGGGTCTTGCTGGGGGTGGTGTTTCCAGATTGAGGGCAGTGATGTTCGGGCAGTGTAGGGTTTCTTGCTGGGGATGGTGTTTCAGGGTTTAGGGGAGTTCAGTGGTGTTTGAACAGTGTGGGGGTCATCCTGCGGGTGGTGTTTCAGGGTGTAAGGCAGAGCAGTGGTGTTCTGGTAGTGTAGGGGGACGTGCTGGCTGTGGTTTTTCAGGGTCTTGGGCAGAGCAGTGGTGTTTGGGCAGAGTAGGGGGACGTGCTGGGGGTGGTGTTTTAGGTTTTAGGGCAGAGCAGTGGTGTTCGGGAATGGAGGGGGTCGTGCTGGGGGTGGTGATTCAGGGTTTATGTCAGTGCAGTGGTGTTCGGGCGTTGTAGGGGGTCGTGCTGGGGCTGGTGTTTCAGGGTTTAGGGCAGTGCAGTGGTGTTCAGGCAGTGTCGGGGATCGTGCTGGGGCTGGTGTTTCAGGGTTTAGGGTAGTGCAGTGGTGTTCGGGCAGTGTAGGGGGTCTTGCTGAGGGTGGTGTTTCAGGGTTTAGGGTAGTGCAGAGGTGTTCGAGCAGTGTAGGGGGTCGTGCTGGGGCTGGGGTTTCAGGGTAGGGCAGTGCAGTGGTGTTCGGGCAGTGTAGGGTGTCGTGCTGGGGTTGGTGTTTCAGGGTTTAGGGCAGTGCAGTGGTGTTCGGGCAGTGTAGGGGTCATGCTGGGGCTGGTGTTTCATGGATTAGAGCAGTGCAGTGGTGTTCGGCCAGTGTGGGGGGTCTTGCTGGGGCTGGTGTTTCAGGGTTTAGGGCAGTGCAATAGTGTTCAGGCATTGTAGGGCGTTGTGCTGGGGCTGGTGTTTCAGGGTTTAGGTCAGTGCAGTGGTGTTCGGGCAGTGTAGGGGACATGCTGGCGGTGGATTTTCAGGGTATAGGGCAGAGCAGTGGTGTTCGGGCAGTGTAGGGGGTCGTGCTGGGGCTGCTGTTTCAGGGTTTCGGCCAGTGCAGTGGTGTTCGGGCAGTGTAGGGGGTCCTGCTGGGGCTGGTGTTTCACGGCTTAGGGCAGTGCAGTGGTGTCGGGCAGTGTAGGGGGTCGTGCTGGCTGGTGTTTCAGGGATTAGGGCAGTGCAGTGGTGTTCGGGCAGTCTAGGGAGTCATACTGGGGCTGGTGTTTCAGGGTTTAGGGCAGAGCAGTGATGTTCGGGTAGTGTAGGGGGTTGTGTTGGGGCTGGTGTTTCAGGGATTAGGGCAGAGCATTGGTGTTCGGGCAGTGTAGGGGGTCGTGCTGGGGTGGTGTTTCAGGGTTTAGGGCAGTGCAGTGGTGTTCAGGCAGTGTAGGGGGATTTGTTTCAGGGTTTAGGGCAGGGCAGTGGTGTTCGGGCAGTGTTGTGGGTCTTGCTGGGGGTGGTGTTTCAGGGTGTAGGGCAGAGCAGTGGTGTTCGGGCAGTGTAGGGGGTCGTGCTGGGGTGGTGTTTTAGGGTTTAGGGCAGTGCAGTGGTGTTCAGGCAGTGTAGGGGGATTTGTTTCAGGGTTTAGGGCAGGGCAGTGGTGTTCGGGCAGTGTTGTTGGTCTTGCTGGGGGTGGTGTTTCAGGGTTTAGGGCAGTGCAGTGGTGTTCGGGCAGTGTAGGGTGGCTTGCTGGTTGTGGTGTTTCAGGGTTTAGGGTAGTGCAGTGGTGTTCGGGCAGTGTAGGGGGTCTTGCTGAGGGTGGTGTTTCAGGGTTTAGGGTAGTGCAGAGGTGTTCGAGCAGTGTAGGGGGTCGTGCTGGGGCTGGGGTTTCAGGGTAGGGCAGTGCAGTGGTGTTCGGGCATTGTAGGGGGTCGTGCTGTGGCTGGTGTTTCAGGGTTTAGCGCAGTGCAGTGGTGTTCGGGCAGTGTTTGGGGTCGTGCTGGCTGGAGTTTCAGGGTTTAGGACAGTGCAGTTGTGTTTGGGCAGTGTAGGGGGTCGTGCTGGGGCTGGTGTTTCAGGGTTTAGGGCAGTGCTGTGGTGTTCGGGCAGTGTAGGGGGTCATGTTACGGCTGTGGTTTCAGGGTTCTGGGCAGAGCAGTGGTGTTCATTCAGTATTTGGGGTCGTGCTGGTGGTGGTGTTTCAGGATTTTGGGCAGTGCAGTTGTGTTAGGTCAGTGTAGGGGGTCTTGCTGGGGGTGGTGTATCAGGGTTTAGGGCATTGCAGTGGTGTTCGGGCAGTGTAGGGGTCTTGCTGGGGGTGGTGTTTCAGGGTTTAGGGTAGTGCAGTGGTGTTCGGGCAGTGTAGGGGTCTTGCTGGGGGTGGTGTTTCCAGATTGAGGGCAGTGATGTTCGGGCAGTGTAGGGTTTCTTGCTGGGGATGGTGTTTCAGGGTTTAGGGGAGTTCAGTGGTGTTTGAACAGTGTGGGGGTCATCCTGCGGGTGGTGTTTCAGGGTGTAAGGCAGAGCAGTGGTGTTCTGGTAGTGTAGGGGGACGTGCTGGCTGTGGTTTTTCAGGGTCTTGGGCAGAGCAGTGGTGTTTGGGCAGAGTAGGGGGACGTGCTGGGGGTGGTGTTTTAGGTTTTAGGGCAGAGCAGTGGTGTTCGGGAATGGAGGGGGTCGTGCTGGGGGTGGTGATTCAGGGTTTATGTCAGTGCAGTGGTGTTCGGGCGTTGTAGGGGGTCGTGCTGGGGCTGGTGTTTCAGGGTTTAGGGCAGTGCAGTGGTGTTCAGGCAGTGTCGGGGATCGTGCTGGGGCTGGTGTTTCAGGGTTTAGGGCAGTGCAGTGATGTTCGGGCAGTGTAGGGTGTCGTGCTGGGGCTGGTATTTCAGGGTTTAGGGCAGTGCTGTGGTGTTCGGGCAGTGTAGGGGGTCATGTTACGGCTGTGGTTTCAGGGTTCTGGGCAGAGCAGTGGTGTTCATGCAGTGTTTGGGGTCGTCCTGGGGGTGGTGTTTCAAGATTTTGGGCAGTGCAGTTGTGTTCGGTCAGTTTAGGGGGTCTTGCTGGGGGTGGTGTATCAGGGTTTAGGGCAGTGCAGGGGTGTTCGGGCAGTGTTGGTGTCTTGCTGGGGGTGGTGTTTCAGAGTTTAGGGTAGTGCAGTGGTGTTCGGGCAGTATGGGAGGTCATGCTGGGGTGGTGTTTTAGGGTTTTGGGAAGTGCAGTGGTGTTCGGGCAGTGTAGGGGGTTGTACTGGGGGTGGTGTTTTAGGTTTTAGGGCAGAGCAGTGGTGTTCAGGAATGGAGGGGATCGTGCTGGGAGTGGTGATTTAGGGTTTATGTCAGTGCAGTGGTGTTCGAGCAGTGTAGGGCGTTGTGCTGGGGCTGGTGTTTCAGGGTTTAGGGCAATGCATTGGTGTTCGGGCAGTGTAGGGGGCCGTGCTGGGGCTGGTGTTTCAGGGTTTAGGGCAGTGCAGTGGTGTTCGGGCAGTTTAGGTGGTCGTGCATTGGCTTTTGTTTCAGGGTCTAGGGAATTGCAGTGGTGTTCGGGCAGTGTAGGGGGTTGTGCTGGGGCTGGGGTTTCAGGGATTAGGGCAGTGCAGTGGTGTTCGGGCATTGTAGGGGGTCGTGCTGGGGCTGGTGTTTCAGGGTTTAGGGCAGTGCAGTGGTGTTCAGGCAGTGTCGGGGATCATGCTGGGGCAGGTGTTTCAGGGTTTAGGGCAGTACAGTGGTGTTCGGGAAGTGTAGGGGGACGTACTGGCTGTGGTTTTTCACGGTTTAGGGCAGAGCAGTGGTGTTTGTGGAGAGTAGGGGGATGTGCTGGGGGTGGTGTTTTAGGTTTTAGAGCAGAGCAGTGATTTTCGGGAATGGAGAGGGTCGTGTTGGGGGTGGTGATTCAGGGTTTATGTCAGTGCAGTGGTGTTCGGGCAGTGTAGGGCATCGTGCTGGGGCTGGTGATTCAGGGTCTAGAGCAGTGCAGTGGTGTTCGGGCAGTTTAGGGGGTCGTGCATTGGCTGTTGTTTCAGGGTCTAGGGCATTGCAGTGGTGTTTGGGCAGTGTAGGGGGTCGTGCGGGGGTGGGGTTTCAGGGTTTAGGGCAGTGCAGTGGTGTTCGGGCAGTGTTGGGGGTCTTTCTGGGGATGGTGTTTCAGGGTTTATGGGAGTGCAGTGGTGTTCGGGCAGTGTGGGGGTCATGCTGGGTGTGGTGTTTCAGGGTGTAAGGCAGAGCAGCAGTGTTCAGGCAGTGTAGAGTGTCTTGCTGTGGTGGTGTTGCAGGATTTAGGGCAGTGCAGTGGTGTTCGGGCATTGTAGGGGGTCGTGCTGGGGCTGGTGTTTCAGGGTTTAGGGCAGTGCAGTGGTGTTCGGGCAGTGTAGGGCGTTGTGCTGTTGCTGGTGTTTCAGGGTTTAGGGCAGTGCAGTGGTGTTCGGGCAGTGTAGGGCGTCATGCTGGGGCTGGTATTTCAAGGTGTAGGGCAGTGCAGTGGTGTATGGGCTGTGTAGGGGGTCGTGCTGGGGCTGGTGTTTCAGGGTTTAGGGCAATGCATTGGTGTTCGGGCAGTGTAGGGGGTCGTGCTGGGGCTGGTGTTTCAGGGTTTAGGGCAGTGCAGTAGTGTTCGGTCACTGTTTGGGGTCGTGCTGGCTGGTGTTTCAGGGTTTAGGACAGTGCAGTGGTGTTCAGGCAGTGTAGGGGTCGTTCTGGGGCTGGTGTTTCAAGGTTTAGGGCAGTGCAGTCATGTTCGGGCAGTGTAGGGGGTCATATTGCGGCTGTCGTTTCAGGGTTCTGGGCAGAGCAGTGGTGTTCATTCAGTGTTTGGGGTCGTGTTGGGGGTGGTGTTTCAGGATTTTGGGCAGTGCAGTTGTGTTCAGGCAGTGTAGGGGGTCTTGCTGGCGATGGTGTTTCAGGGATTAGGGAAGTGCAGTGGTGTTCTGGCAGTGTAGGGGTATTGCTGGGGGTGGTGTTTCAGGGTTTAGTTTAGTGCAGTGGTGTTCGGGCAATGTGTGGGGTCGTGCTGGGTTGGTGTTTCAGGGTTTAGGGCTGTGCAGTGGTGTTCAGGCAGTGTAAGGGGTCGTGCTGGGGGTGGTGTTTCATGGTTTAGGGTAGTGCAGTGATGTTCGGGCAGTGTAGGGGGTCTTGCTGGGGATGGTGTTTCAGGATTTAGGGCAGTGCAGTGGTATTCGGGCAGTGTATGGGGTCATTCAGGGGGTGTTGTTTCAGGGTTTAGGGCAGGGCAGTGGTGTTTGGGCAGTGTAGGGGTCGTGCTGTGGTGGTGTTTCAGGGTTTAGGACAGTGCAGTGGTGTTCAGGCAGTGTAGGGGTCGTTCTGGGGCTGGTGTTTCAAGGTTTAGGGCAGTGCAGTCGTGTTCGGGCAGTGTAGGGGGTCATATTGCGGCTGTCGTTTCAGGGTTCTGGGCAGAGCAGTGGTGTTCATTCAGTGTTTGGGGTCGTGTTGGGGGTGGTGTTTCAGGATTTTGGGCAGTGCAGTTGTGTTCAGGCAGTGTAGGGGGTCTTGCTGGAGATGGTGTTTCAGGGATTAGGGAAGTGCAGTGGTGTTCTGGCAGTGTAGGGGTATTGCTGGGGGTGGTGTTTCAGGGTTTAGTTTAGTGCAGTGGTGTTCGGGCAGTGTGTGGGGTCGTGCTGGGTTGGTGTTTCAGGGTTTAGGGCTGTGCAGTGGTGTTCAGGCAGTGTAAGGGGTCGTGCTGGGGGTGGTGTTTTAGGGATTAAGGCAGTGCAGTGATGTTTGGGCAGTGTATGGGGTCATGCTGGGGGTGGTGTTTCATGGTTTAGGGTAGTGCAGTGATGTTTGGGCAGTGTAGGGGGTCTTGCTGGGGATGGTGTTTCAGGATTTAGGGCAGTGCAGTGGTATTCGGGCAGTGTATGGGGTCATTCAGGGGCTGTTGTTTCAGGGTTTAGGGCAGGGCAGTGGTGTTTGGGCAGTGTAGGGGTCGTGCTGTGGTGATGTTTCAGGGTTTAGGGCAGTGCAGTGGTGTTCGGGAAGTGTAGGGGGTCGTGCTGGGGCTGGTGCTTCAGGGATTAGGGCAGTGTAGTGGTGTCCGGGGAGTGTAGGGTGTCGTGCTGGGTCTCGTGTTTGAGGGATTTAGGGCAGAGCAGTGGTGTTCGGGCACTGTAGGGGGTCGTGCTGGGGCTGGTGTTTCAGGGTTTAGGGCAGAGCAGTGGTGTTCGGGCAGTCTAGGGGGTTGTGCAGGGGGTGATGTTTTAGGGCTTAGGGCAGTGCAGTGGTGTTCGGGCAGTGTTGGGGGTCTTGCTGGGGGTGGTGTTTCAAGGTTTAGGGCAATGGTGTTCGGGCAGTGTAAGGGGTCTTGCTGGGGATGGTGTTTCAGGATTTAGGGGAGTGCAGTGGTGTTCGGGCAGTGTAGGGGTCATGCTGGGGTGGTATTTCAGGGTGTAAGGCAGAGCAGTGGTGTTCAGGCAGTGTAGATGGTCCTGCTGGGGTGGTGTTGCAGGGTTTAGGGCAGTGCAGTGGTGTTCGAGTAATTGTGTTGGATCATGCTGGGGCTGGTGTTTCAGGGTTTAGGGCAGTGCAGTGGTGTTCGGGCAATGAAGGGCGTCATGCTGGGGCTGGTGTTTCAGGGTTTAGGGCAGTGCAGTGGTGTTTGGGCAGTGTAGGGGGTCATGCTGGTGCTGGTATTTCAAGGTGTAGGGCAGTGCAGTGGTGTTCGGGCAGTGTGGGGGTCATGCTGGGGGTGGTGTTTCAGGGTGTAAGGCAGATCAGCAGTGTTCAGTCAGTGTAGAGGGTCTTGCTGGGGTGGTGTTACAGGGTTTAGGGCAGTGCAGTGGTGTTCGGGCATTGTGGGGGGTCGTGCTGTTGCTGTTGGTTCAGGGTTTAGGGCAGTGCAGTGGTGTTCGGGCAGTGTAGGGGTCATGATTTGGCTGGTATTTCAAGGTGTAGGGCAATGCATTGGTGTTCGGGCAGTGTAGGGGGTCGTGCTGGCTGGTGTTTCAGGGTTTAGGACAGTGCAGTGGTGTTCAGGCAGTGTAGGGGTCATTCAGGGGCTCGTGTTTCAAGGTTTAGCGCAGTGCAGTGGTGTTCGGGCAGTGTGGGGGTCATGCTGGGGGTGGTGTTTCAGGGTGTAAGGCAGATCAGCGGTGTTCAGTCAGTGTAGAGGGTCTTGCTGGGGTGGTGTTGCAGGGTTTAGGGCAGTGCAGTGGTGTTCGGGCATTGTGGGGGGTCGTGCTGTTGCTGTTGGTTCAGGGATTAGGGCAGTGCAGTGGTATTCGGGCAGTCTAGGGAGTCATACTGGGGCTGGTGTTTCAGGGTTTAGGGCAGAGCAGTGATGTTCGGGTAGTGTAGGGGGTTGTGTTGGGGCTGGTGATTCAGGGATTAGGGCAGAGCATTGGTGTTCGGGCAGTGTAGGGGGTCGTGCTGGGGTGGTGTTTCAGGGTTTAGGGCAGTGCAGTGGTGTTCAGGCAGTGTAGGGGGATTTGTTTCAGGGTTTAGGGCAGGGCAGTGGTGTTCGGGCAGTGTTGTGGGTCTTGCTGGGGGTGGTGTTTCAGGGTGTAGGGCAGAGCAGTGGTGTTCGGGCAGTGTAGGGGGTCGTGCTGGGGTGGTGTTTTAGGGTTTAGGGCAGTGCAGTGGTGTTCAGGCAGTGTAGGGGGATTTGTTTCAGGGTTAAGGGCAGGGCAGTGGTGTTCGGGCAGTGTTGTTGGTCTTGATGGGGGTGGTGTTTCAGGGTTTAGGGCAGTGCAGTGGTGTTCGGGCAGTGTAGGGTGGCTTGCTGGTTGTGGTGTTTCAGGGTTTAGGGTAGTGCAGTGGTGTTCGGGCAGTGTAGGGGGTCTTGCTGAGGGTGGTGTTTCAGGGTTTAGGGTAGTGCAGAGGTGTTCGAGCAGTGTAGGGGGTCGTGCTGGGGCTGGGGTTTCAGGGTAGGGCAGTGCAGTGGTGTTCGGGCATTGTAGGGGGTCGTGCTGTGGCTGGTGTTTCAGGGTTTAGCGCAGTGCAGTGGTGTTCGGGCAGTGTTTGGGGTCGTGCTGGCTGGAGTTTCAGGGTTTAAGACAGCGCAGTTGTGTTTGGGCAGTGTAGGGGGTCGTGCTGGGGCTGGTGTTTCAGGGTTTAGGGCAGTGCTGTGGTGTTCGGGCAGTGTAGGGGGTCATGTTACGGCTGTGGTTTCAGGGTTCTGGGCAGAGCAGTGGTGTTCATTCAGTATTTGGGGTCGTGCTGGTGGTGGTGTTTCAGGATTTTGGGCAGTGCAGTTGTGTTAGGTCAGTGTAGGGGGTCTTGCTGGGGGTGGTGTATCAGGGTTTAGGGCATTGCAGTGGTGTTCGGGCAGTGTAGGGGTCTTGCTGGGGGTGGTGTTTCAGGGTTTAGGGTAGTGCAGTGGTGTTCGGGCAGTGTAGGGGTCTTGCTGGGGGTGGTGTTTCCAGATTGAGGGCAGTGATGTTCGGGCAGTGTAGGGTTTCTTGCTGGGGATGCTGTTTCAGGGTTTAGGGGAGTTCAGTGGTGTTTGAACAGTGTGGGGGTCATCCTGCGGGTGGTGTTTCAGGGTGTAAGGCAGAGCAGTGGTGTTCTGGTAGTGTAGGGGGACGTGCTGGCTGTGGTTTTTCAGGGTCTTGGGCAGAGCAGTGGTGTTCGGGAATGGAGGGGGTCGTGCTGGGGGTGGTGATTCAGGGTTTATGTCAGTGCAGTGGTGTTCGGGCGTTGTAGGGGGTCGTGCTGGGGCTGGTGTTTCAGGGTTTAGGGCAGTGCAGTGGTGTTCAGGCAGTGTCGGGGATCGTGCTGGGGCTGGTGTTTCAGGGTTTAGGGCAGTGCAGTGATGTTCGGGCAGTGTAGGGTGTCGTGCTGGGGCTGGTATTTCAGGGTTTAGGGCAGTGCTGTGGTGTTCGGGCAGTGTAGGGGGTCATGTTACGGCTGTGGTTTCAGGGTTCTGGGCAGAGCAGTGGTGTTCATGCAGTGTTTGGGGTCGTCCTGGGGGTGGTGTTTCAAGATTTTGGGCAGTGCAGTTGTGTTCGGTCAGTGTAGGGGGTCTTGCTGGGGGTGGTGTATCAGGGTTTAGGGCAGTGCAGGGGTGTTCGGGCAGTGTTGGTGTCTTGCTGGGGGTGGTGTTTCAGAGTTTAGGGTAGTGCAGTGGTGTTCGGGCAGTATGGGAGGTCGTGCTGGGGTGGTGTTTTAGGGTTTTGGGAAGTGCAGTGGTGTTCGGGCAGTGTAGGGGGTTGTACTGGGGGTGGTGTTTTAGGTTTTAGGGCAGAGCAGTGGTGTTCAGGAATGGAGGGGATCGTGCTGGGAGTGGTGATTTAGGGTTTATGTCAGTGCAGTGGTGTTCGAGCAGTGTAGGGCGTTGTGCTGGGGCTGGTGTTTCAGGGTTTAGGGCAGTGCAGTGGTGTTCGGGCAGTTTAGGTGGTCGTGCATTGGCTTTTGTTTCAGGGTCTAGGGAATTGCAGTGGTGTTCGGGCAGTGTAGGGGGTTGTGCTGGGGCTGGGGTTTCAGGGATTAGGGCAGTGCAGTCGTGTTCGGGCATTGTAGGGGGTCGTGCTGGGGCTGGTGTTTCAGGGTTTAGGGCAGTGCAGTGGTGTTCAGGCAGTGTCGGGGATCATGCTGGGGCAGGTGTTTCAGGGTTTATGGCAGTGCAGTGGTGTTCGGGAAGTGTAGGGGGACGTACTGGCTGTGGTTTTTCACGGTTTAGGGCAGAGCAGTGGTGTTTGTGGAGAGTAGGGGGACGTGCTGGGGGTGGTTTTTTAGGTTTTAGAGCAGAGCAGTGATTTTCGGGAATGGAGAGGGTCGTGTTGGGGGTGGTGATTCAGGGTTTATGTCAGTGCAGTGGTGTTCGGGCAGTGTAGGGCATCGTGCTGGGGCTGGTGATTCAGGGTCTAGGGCAGTGCAGTGGTGTTCGGGCAGTTTAGGGGGTCGTGCATTGGCTGTTGTTTCAGGGTCTAGGGCATTGCAGTGGTGTTTGGGCAGTGTAGGGGGTCATGCGGGGGTGGGGTTTCAGGGTTTAGGGCAGTGCAGTGGTGTTCGGGCAGTGTTGGGGGTCTTTCTGGGGATGGTGTTTCAGGGTTTATGGGAGTGCAGTGGTGTTCGGGCAGTGTGGGGGTCATGCTGGGTGTGGTGTTTCAGGGTGTAAGGCAGAGCAGCAGTGTTCAGGCAGTGTAGAGTGTCTTGCTGTGGTGGTGTTGCAGGATTTAGGGCAGTGCAGTGGTGTTCGGGCATTGTGGGGGGTCGTGCTGGGGCTGGTGTTTCAGGGTTTAGGGCAGTGCAGTGGTGTTCGGGCAGTGTAGGGCGTTGTGCTGTTGCTGGTGTTTCAGGGTTTAGGGCAGTGCAGTGGTGTTCGGGCAGTGTAGGGCGTCATGCTGGGGCTGGTATTTCAAGGTGTAGGGCAGTGCAGTGGTGTATGGGCTGTGTAGGGGGTCGTGCTGGGGCTGGTGTTTCAGGGTTTAGGGCAGTGCAGTAGTGTTCGGTCACTGTTTGGGGTCGTGCTGGCTGGTGTTTCAGGGTTTAGGACAGTGCAGTGGTGTTCAGGCAGTGTAGGGGTCGTTCTGGGGCTGGTGTTTCAAGGTTTAGGGCAGTGCAGTCGTGTTCGGGCAGTGTAGGGGGTCATATTGCGGCTGTCGTTTCAGGGTTCTGGGCAGAGCAGTGGTGTTCATTCAGTGTTTGGGGTCGTGTTGGGGGTGGTGTTTCAGGATTTTGGGCAGTGCAGTTGTGTTCAGGCAGTGTAGGGGGTCTTGCTGGCGATGGTGTTTCAGGGATTAGGGAAGTGCAGTGGTTTCCTGGCAGTGTAGGGGTATTGCTGGGGGTGGTGTTTCAGGGTTTAGTTTAGTGCAGTGGTGTTCGGGCAGTATGTGGGGTCGTGCTGGGTTGGTGTTTCAGGGTTTAGGGCGGTGCAGTGGTGTTCAGGCAGTGTAAGGGGTCGTGCTGGGGGTGGTGTTTCAGGGATTAAGGCAGTGCAGTGATGTTTGGGCAGTGTATGGGGTCATGCTAGGGGTGGTGTTTCATGGTTTAGGGTAGTGCCGTGATGTTCTGGCAGTGTAGGGGGTCTTGCTGGGGATGGTGTTTCAGGATTTAGGGCAGTGCAGTGGTATTCGGGCAGTGTATGGGGTCATTCAGGGGGTGTTGTTTCAGGGTTTAGGGCAGGGCAGTGGTGTTTGGGCAGTGTAGGGGTCGTGCTGTGGTGGTGTTTCAGGGTTTAGGACAGTGCAGTGGTGTTCAGGCAGTGTAGAAGTCGTTCTGGGGCTGGTGTTTCAAGGTTTAGGGCAGTGCAGTCGTGTTCGGGCAGTGTAGGGGGTCATATTGCGGCTGTCGTTTCAGGGTTCTGGGCAGAGCAGTGGTGTTCATTCAGTCTTTGGGGTCGTGTTGGGGGTGGTGTTTCAGGATTTTGGGCAGTGCAGTTGTGTTCAGGCAGTGTAGGGGGTCTTGCTGGAGATGGTGTTTCAGGGATTAGGGAAGTGCAGTGGTGTTCTGGCAGTGTAGGGGTATTGCTGGGGGTGGTGTTTCAGGGTTTAGTTTAGTGCAGTGGTGTTCGGGCAGTGTGTGGAGTCGTGCTGGGTTGGTGTTTCAGGGTTTAGGGCTGTGCAGTGGTGTTCAGGCAGTGTAAGGGGTCGTGCTGGGGGTGGTGTTTCAGGGATTAAGGCAGTGCAGTGATGTTTGGGCAGTGTATGGGGTCATGCTGGGGGTGGTGTTTCATGGTTTAGGGTAGTGCAGTGATGTTCGGGCAGTGTAGGGGGTCTTGCTGGGGATGGTGTTTCAGGATTTAGGGCAGTGCAGTGGTATTCGGGCAGTGTATGGGGTCATTCAGGGGGTGTTGTTTCAGGGTTTAGGGCAGGGCAGTGGTGTTTGGGCAGTGTAGGGGTCGTGCTGTGGTGATGTTTCAGGGTTTAGGGCAGTGCAGTGGTGTTCGGGAAGTGTAGGGGGTCGTGCTGGGGGTGGTGCTTCAGGGATTAGGGCAGTGTAGTGGTGTCCGGGGAGTGTAGGGTGTCGTGCTGGGTCTCGTGTTTGAGGGATTTAGGGCAGAGCAGTGGTGTTCGGGCACTGTAGGGGGTCGTGCTGGGGCTGGTGTTTCAGGGTTTAGGGCAGAGCAGTGGTGTTCGGGCAGTCTAGGGGGTTGTGCAGGGGGTGATGTTTTAGGGCTTAGGGCAGTGCAGTGGTGTTCGGGCAGTGTTGGGGGTCTTGCTGGGGGTGGTGTTTCAAGGTTTAGGGCAATGGTGTTCGGGCATTGTAGGGGGTCTTGCTGGGGATGGTGTTTCAGGATTTAGGGGAGTGCAGTGGTGTTCGGGCAGTGTAGGGGTCATGCTGGGGTGGTATTTCAGGGTGTAAGGCAGAGCAGTGGTGTTCAGGCAGTGTAGATGGTCTTGCTGGGGTGGTGTTGCAGGGTTTAGGGCCGTGCAGTGGTGTTCGAGTATTGTGTTGGATCATGCTGGGGCTGGTGTTTCAGGGTTTAGGGCAGTGCAGTGGTGTTCGGGCAGTGAAGGGCGTCATGCTGGGGCTGGTGTTTCAGGGTTTAGGGCAGTGCAGTGGTGTTTGGGCAGTGTAGGGGGTCATGCTGGTGCTGGTATTTCAAGGTGTAGGGCAGTGCAGTGGTGTTCGGGCAGTGTGGGGGTCATGCTGGGGGTGGTGTTTCAGGGTGTAAGGCAGATCAGCGGTGTTCAGTCAGTGTAGAGGGTCTTGCTGGGGTGGTGTTGCAGGGTTTAGGGCAGTGCAGTGGTGTTCGGGCATTGTGGGGGGTCGTGCTGTTGCTGTTGGTTCAGGGTTTAGGGCAGTGCAGTGGTGTTCGGGCAGTGTAGGGGTCATGCTTTGGCTGGTATTTCAAGGTGTAGGGCAATGCATTGGTGTTCGGGCAGTGTAGGGGGTCATGCTGGTGCTGGTATTTCAAGGTGTAGGGCAGTGCAGTGGTGTTCGGGCAGTGTAGGGGGTCGTGCTGGGGCTGGTGTTTCAGGGTTTAGGGCAATGCAGTGGTGTTCGGGCAGTGTAGGGGGTTGTGCTGGGGCTGGTGTTTCAGGGTTTAGGGCAGTGCAGTGGTGTTCAGGCAGTGTTTGGTGTCGTGCTGGCTGGTGTTTCAGGGTTTAGGGCAGTGCAGTGGTGTTCGGGTAGTGTAGGGGTCTTGCTGGGGGTGGTGTTTCAGGGTTTAGGGTAGTGCAGTGGTGTTCGGCCAGTGTGTGGGATCATGCTGGGGTGGTGTTTCAGGGTTTAGGGCTGTGCAGTGGTATTCGGGCAGTGTAGGGGGTCATGCAGGGGATGGTGTTTCAGGGTGTAGGGCAGGGCAGTGGTGTTTGGGCAGTGTAGGGTGTTGTGCAGGGGCTGGTGTTTAAGGTTTTAGGGCAGGGCATTGGTGTTCGGGCAGTGTTGGGGGTCATGTTACGGCTGTAGTTTCAGGGTTCTGGGCAGAGCAGTGGTGTTCATTCAGTGTTTGGGGTCGTCCTGGGGGTGGTGTTTCAGGATTTTGGGCAGTGCAGTTGTGTTCGGTCAGTGTAGGGGGTCTTGCTGGGGGTGGTGTATCAGGGTTTAGGGCAGTGCAGTGGTGTTCGGGCAGTTTAGGGGTCTTGCTGGGGGTGGTGTTTCAGGGTGTAAGGCAGAGCAGCGGTGTTCAGGCAGTGTAGGGCGTTGTGCTGTTGCTGGTGTTTCAGGGTTTAGGCCAGTGCAGTGGTGTTCGGGCAGTGTAGGGCGTCATGCTGGGGCTGGTATTTCAAGGTTTAGGGCAGTGCAGTGGTGTATGGGCTGTGTAGGGGGTCGTGCTGGGGCTGGTGTTTCAGGGTTTAGGGCAATGCAGTAATGTTCGGTCAGTGTTTGGGGTTGTGCTGGCTGGTGTTTCAGGGTTTAGGACAGTGCAGTGGTGTTCAGGCAGTGTAGGGGTCGTTCTGGGGCTGGTGTTTCAAGGTTTAGGGCAGTGCAGTCGTGTTCGGGCAGTGTAGGGGGTCATATTGTGGCTGTCGTTTCAGGGTTCTGGGCAGAGCAGTGGTGTTCAGGCAGTGTAGGGGGTCGTGCTGGGGTTGGTGTTTCAGGGTTTAGGGCAGTGCAGTAGTGTTCGGTCAGTGTTTGGGGTCGTGCTGGCTGGTGTTTCAGGGTTTAGGACAGTGCAGTGGTGTTCAGGTAGTGTATGGGGTCTTGCTGGGGATGGTGTTTCAGGGATTAGGGAAGTGCAGTGGTGTTCTGGCAGTGTAGGGGTATTGCTGGGGGTGGTGTTTCAGGGTTTAGTTTAGTGCAGTGGTGTTCGGGCAGTGTGTGGGGTCGTGCTGGGTTGGTGTTTCAGGGTTTAGGGCTGTGCAGTGGTGTTCGGGCAGTGTAAGGGGTCGTGCTGGGGGTGGTGTTTCAGGGATTAAGGCAGTGCAGTGATGTTTGGGCAGTGTATGGGGTCATGCTGGGGGTGGTGTTTCATGGTTTAGGGTAGTGCAGTGATGTTCGGGCAGTGTAGGGGGTCTTGCTGGGGATGGTGTTTCAGGATTTAGGGCAGTGCAGTGGTATTCGGGCAGTGTATGTGGTCATTCAGGAGGTGTTGTTTCAGGGTTTAGGGCAGGGTAGTGGTGTTTGGGCAGTGTAGGGGGTCGTGCTGTGCTGGTGTTTCAGGGTTTAGGGCAGTGCAGTGGTGTTCGGGAAGTGTAGGGGGTCGTGCTGGGGCTCGTGTTTCAGGGATTAGGGCAGTGTAGTGGTGTCCGGGGAGTGTAGGGGGTCGTGCTGGGTCTCGTGTTTCAGGGATTTAGGGCAGAGCAGTGGTGTTCGGGCACTGTAGGGGGTCGTGCTGGGGCTGGTGTTTCAGGGTTTAGGGCAGAGCAGTGGTGTTCGGGCAGTCTAGGGGGTTGTGCAGGGGGTGATGTTTCAGGGCTTAGGGCAGTGCAGTGGTGTTCGGGCAGTGTTGGGGGTCTTGCTGGGGGTGCTGTTTCAAGGTTTAGGGCAGTGGTGTTCGGGCAGTGTAGGGGATCTTGCTGGGGATGGTGTTTCAGGGTTTAGGGGAGTGCAGTGGTGTTCGGGCAGTGTAGGGGTCATGCTGGGGTGGTATTTCAGGGTGTAAGGCAGAGCAGTGGTGTTCAGGCAGTGTAGAGGGTCTTGCTGGGGTGGTGTTGCAGGGTTTAGGGCAGTGCAGTGGTGTTGAAGTATTGTGAGGGATCATGCTGGGGCTGGTGTTTCAGGGTTTAGGGCAGTGCAGTGGTGTTCGGGCAGTGAAGGGCTTCATGCTGGGGCTGGTGTTTCAGGGTTTAGGGCAGTGCAGTGGTGTTCGGGCAGTGTAGGGGGTCATGCTGGTGCTGGTATCTCAAGGTGTAGGGCAGTGCAGTGGTGTTCGGGCAGTGTGGGGGTCATGCTGGAGGTGGTGTTTCAGGGTGTAAGGCAGATCAGCGGTGTTCAGTCAGTGTAGAGGGTCTTGCTGGGGTGGTGTTGCAGGGTTTAGGGCAGTGAAGTGGTGTTCGGGCATTGTGGGGGGTCGTGCTGTTGCTGGTGGTTCAGGGTTTAGAGCAGTGCAGTGGTGTTCGGGCAGTGTAGGGGGTCATGCTTTGGCTGGTATTTCAAGGTGTAGGGCAATGCATTGGTGTTCGGGCAGTGTAGGGGGTCGTGCTGGCTGGTGTGTCAGGGTTTAGGACAGTGCAGTGGTGTTCAGGCAGTGTAGAGGTCGTTCAGGGGCTCGTGTTTCAAGGTTTAGCGCAGTGCAGTGGTGTTCGGGCAGTGTAGGGGGTCATGTTGCGGCTGTCGTTTCAGGGTTCTGGGCAGAGCAGTGGTGTTCATTCAGTGTTTGGGGTTGTATTGGGGGTGGTGTTTCAGGATTTTGGGCAGTGCAGTTTTGTTCGGGCAGTGTAGGGGGTCTTGCTGGGGATGGTGTTTCAGGGTTTAGGGAAGTGTAGTGGTGTTCTGGCAGTGTAGGGGTATTGCTGGGGGTGGTGTTTCAGGGTTTAGGGTAGTGCAGTGGTGTTCGGGCAGTGTGTGGGGTCGTGCTGGGTTGGTGTTTCAGGGTTTAGGGCTCTGCAGTGGTGTTCGGGCAGTGTAAGAGGTCTTGCTGGGGGTGGTGTTTCAGGGATTAAGGCAGTGCAGTGATGTTCGGGCAGTGTAGGGGGTCATGCTGGGTGTGGTGTTTCAGGGTTTAGGGTAGTGCAATGTTGTTCGGGCAGTGTAGGGCGTCTTGCTGGGTCTGGTGTTTCAGGGATTTAGGGCAGAGCAGTGGTGTTCGGGGACTGTAGGGGGTCGTGCAGGGGGTGGTGTTTCAGGGCTTAGGGCAGTGCAGTGGTGTTCGGGCAATGTTGGGGGTCTTGCTGAGGGTGGCGTTTCAAGGATTAGGGCAGTGGTGTTCGGGCAGTGTAGGGGGTCTTGCTGGGGATGGTGTTTCAGGGTTTAGGGGAGTGCAGTGGTGTTCGGGCAGTGTGGGGGTCATGCTGGGGTGGTGTTTCAGGGTGTAAGGCAGAGCAGTGGTGTTCAGGCAGTGTAGAGGGTCTTGCTGGGGTGGTGTTGCAGGGTTTAGGGCAGTGCAGTGGTGTTCGGACATTGTGAGGGATCGTGCTGGGGCTAGTGTTTCAGGGTTTAGGGCAGTGCAGTGCAGTGGTGTTCGGGCAGTGAAGGGTGTCATGCTGGGGCTGGTGTTTCAGGGTTTAGGGCAGTTCAGTGGTGTTCGGGCAGTGTAGGGGGTCATGCTGGTGCTGGTATTTCAAGGTGTAGGGCAGTGCAGTCTTGTTCGGGCAGTGTAGGGGGTCGTGCTGGGGCTGTGGTTTCAGGGTTTAGGGCAATGCAGTGGTGTTCGGGCAGTGTAGGGAGTCGTGCTGGGGCTGGTGTTTCAGGGTTTAGGGCAGTGCAGTGGTGTTCAGGCAGTGTTTGGGGTCGTGCTGGCTGGTGTTTCAGGGTTTTGGACAGTGCAGTGGTGTTCAGGCAGTGTGGGGGTCGTGCTGGGGCTAGTGTTTCAAGGTTTAGGGCAGTGCAGAGGTGTTCGGACAGTGTAGGGGGTCTTGCTGGGGATGGTGTTTCAGGGTTTAGGGCAGTGCAGTGGTGTTCGGGTAGTGTAGGGGTCTTGCTTGGGGTGGTGTTTCAGGGTTTAGGGTAGTGCAGTGGTGTTCGGCCAGTGTGTGGGGTCATGCTGGGGTGGTGTTTCAGGGTTTAGGGCTGTGCAGTGGTATTCGGGCAGTGTAGGGGGTCATGCAGGGGGTGGTGTTTCAGGGTTTAGGGCAGGGCAGTGGTGTTTGGGCAGTGTAGGGTGTTGTGCAGGGGCTGGTGTTTCAGGTTTTAGGGCAGGGCATTGGTGTTCGGGCAGTGTTGGTGTTCGGGCAGTGTAGGGGGTCGTGCTGGGGCTGGTGTTTCAGGGTTTAGGGCAGTGCAGTGGTGTTCGGGCAGTGTAGGGGTTCTTGCTGGTGGAGGTGTTTCAGGGTTTAGGGCAGAGCAGTGGTGTTCGGGCAGTGTAGGAAGTCATGCTGGGGCTGGTGTTTCAGGGTTTAGGGCAGTGCAGTGGTGTTCGGGCAGTGTAGGGGGTCATGCTGGGGTTGGTGTTTCAGGGTTTAGGGAATTGCATTGGTGTTTGGGCAGTGTAGGGGGTTGTGCAGGGGGTGGTGTTTCAGGGTTAAGGGCAGGGCATTGGTGTCCGGGCAGTGTCGGGGGTCGTGCAGGGTGTGGTGTTTCAGGGTTTAGGGCAGTGATGTTCGGGCAGTGTAGGGGGTCTTGCTGGGGATGGTGTTTCAGGGTTTATGGGAGTGCAGTGGTGTTCGGGCAGTGTGGGGGTCATTCTGGGGGTGGTGTTTCAGCATGTAAGGCAGAGCATTGGTGTTCGGGCAGTGAAGAGGGTCTTGCTGGGGCTTGTGTTTCATATTTAGGGCAGTGCAGTGGTGTTCAGGCAGAGAAGGGAGTCGCGATGGGGCTGGTGTTTCAGGGTTTAAGGGCAGTGCATTGGTGTTCGGGCAGTGTAGGGCGTCGTGCTGGGGCTGGTGTTTCAGGGTGTAGGGCAGTGCAGTGGTGTTCGGGCAGTGTAGGGGGTCGTGCTGGGGCTGGTGTTTCAGGGTTTTAGGGCAGAGCAGTGGTGTTCAGGCACTGTAGGGGGTCATGCTGGGGCTGGTGTTTCAGGGTTTAGGGCAGTGCAGTGGTGTTCGGGCAGTGTTGGTGTTCGGGCAGTGTAGGGGGTCGTGCTGGGGCTGGTGTTTCAGGGTTTAGGGCAGTGCAGTGGTGTTCGGGCAGTGTAGGGGTTCTTGCTGGTGGAGGTGTTTCAGGGTTTAGGGCAGAGCAGTGGTGTTCGGGCAGTGTAGGAAGTCATGCTGGGGCTGGTGTTTTAGGGTTTAGGGCAGTGCAGTGGTGTTCGGACAGTGTAGGGGGTCATGCTGGGGCTGGTGTTTCAGGGTTTAGGGAATTGCATTGGTGTTTGGGCAGTGTAGGGGGTTATGCAGGGGGTGGTGTTTCAGGGTTTAGGGCAGGGCATTGGTGTCCGGGCAGTGTCGGGGGTCGTGCAGGGTGTGGTGTTTCAGGGTTTAGGGCAGTGGTGTTCGGGCAGTGTAGGGGGTCTTGCTGGGGATTGTGTTTCAGGGTTTATGGGAGTGCAGTGGTGTTCGGGCAGTGTGGGGGTCATTCTGGGGGTGGTGTTTCAGCATGTAAGGCAGAGCATTGGTGTTCGGGCAGTGAAGAGGGTCTTGCTGGGGGTGGTGTTGCAGGGTTTAGGGCAGTGCATTGGTGTTTGGGCAGTGTTGGGGGTCGTGCTGGGGCCGGTGTTTCATATTTAGGGCAGTGCAGTGGTGTTCAGGCAGTGAAGGGAGTGGCGATGGTGCTGGTGTTTCAGGGTTTAAGGGCAGTGCATTGGTGTTCGGGCAGTGTAGGGCGTCGTGCTGGGGCTGGTGTTTCAGGGTGTAGGGCAGTGCATTGGTGTTCGTGCAGTGTTCGGGGTCTTGCTGGGGCTGGTGTTTCAAGGTTTAGGGCAGTGGTGTTCGGGCGGTGTAGGGGGTCTTGCTGGGGATGGTGTTTGAGAGTTTATGGGAGTGCAGTGGTGTTCGGGCAGTGTAGGGGGTGATGCTGGGGCTGGTGTTTCAGGGTTTAGGGCAATGCAGTGGTGTTCGGGCAGTGTAGGGGGTCGTGCCTGGGCTGGTATTTCAAGGTGTAGGGCAGTGCAGTGGTGTTCGGGCAGTGTAGGGGTTCGTGCTGGGGCTGGTGTTTCAGGGTTTAGGGCAATGCAGTCGTGTTCGGGCAGTGAAGGGGGTCGTGCTGGGGCTTGTGTTTCAGGGTTTAGGGCAGTGCAGTGGTGTTCGGGCAGTGTTTGGGGTCATGCTGGCTGGTGTTTCAGGGTTTAGGACAGTGCAGTGGTGTTCAGGCAGTGTAGGGGGTCGTGCTGGGGCTGGTATTTCAAGGTTTAGGACAGTGCAGTGGTGTTCGGGCAGTGTAGGTGGTCATGTTGCGGCTGTTGTTTCAGGATTTTGGGCAGTGCAGTTGTGTTCTGGCAGTTTAGGGGGTCTTGCTGGGGATGGTGTCTCAGGGTTTAGGGCAATGCAGTGGTGTTCAGGCAGTGTAGGGGTCTTGCTTGGGGTGGTGTTTCAGGGTTTAGGGTACTGCAGTGGTGTTCAGGCAGTGTGTGTGGTCATGCTGGGGTGGTGTTTCAGGATTTAGGGATGTGCAGTAGTGTTCGGGCAGTGTAGGGGTCGTGCTGGGGGTGGTGTTTCAGGGTTTAAGGCAGTGCAGTGGTGTTCGGGCAGTGTAGGGGGTCATGCTGGGGGTGGTGTTTCAGGGTTTAGGGTAGTGCAGTGGTGTTCGGGCAGTGTAGGAGGTCTTGCTGGGGATGGTGTTTCAGGGTTTAGGGCAGTGCAGGGGTATTCGGGCAGTGTGGGGGGTCGTGCAGGGGCTGGTATTTCACGGTTTAGGGCAGTGCAGTGGTGTTCGGGTAGTGTAGGGGGTCGTGCAGGGTGTGGTGTTTCAGGGTTCATGGCAGTGGTGTTCGGGCAGTGTCGGGGGTCGTGCAGGGTGTGGTTTTTCAGGGTTTAGGGCAGTGGTGTTCGGGCAGTGTAGGGGGTCTTGCTGGGTATGGTGTTTCAGGGTTTATGGGAGTGTAGTGGTGTTCGGGCAGTGTGGGGGTCATGCTGGGGCTGGTGTTTCAGGGTGTAAAGCAGAGCAGTGGTGTTGGGGTGGTGTAGAGGGTCTTGTTGGGGGTGGTGTTGTAGGGTTTAGGGCAGTGCAGTGGTGTTCAGGCAGTGAAGGGAGTCATGATAGGGCTGGTGTTTCAGGGTTTAGGGCAGTGCAGTGGTGTTCGGGCAGTGTAGGGGGTCATCCTGGGGCTGGTGTTTCAGGGTTTAGGGAATTGCATTGGTGTTTGGGCAGTGTAGGGGGTTGTGCAGGGGGTGGTGTTTCAGGGTTTGGGGCAGGGCATTGGTGTCTGGGCAGTGTCGGGGGTCGTGCAGGGTGTGGTGTTTCAGGGTTTAGGGCAGTGGTGTTCGGGCAGTGTAGGGGGTCTTGCTGGGGATGGTGTTTCAGGGTTTATGGGAGTGCAGTGGTGTTCGGGCGGTGTGGGGGTCATTCTGGGGGTGGTGTTTCAGCATGTAAGGCAGAGCATTGGTGTTCGGGCAGTGAAGAGGGTCTTGCTGGGGGTGGTGTTGCAGGGTTTAGGGCAGTGCATTGGTGTTTGTGCAGTGTTGGGGGTCGTGCTGGGGCATGTGTTTCATATTTAGGGCAGTGCAGTGGTGTTCAGGCAGAGAAGGGAGTCGCGATGGGGCTGGTGTTTCAGGGTTTAAGGGCAGTGCATTGGTGTTCGGGCAGTGTAGGGCGTCGTGCTGGGGCTGGTGTTTCAGGGTGTAGGGCAGTGCAGTGGTGTTCGGGCAGTGTAGGGGGTCGTGCTGGGGCTGGTGTTTCAGGGTTTTAGGGCAGAGCAGTGGTGTTCAGGCCCTGTAGGGGGTCATGCTGGGGCTGGTGTTTCAGGGTTTATGGGAGTGCAGTGGTGTTCGGGCAGTGTAGGGGGTCTTGCTGGGGATGGTGTTTCAGGGTTTATGGGAGTGCAGTGGTGTTCGGGCAGTGTGGGGGTCATTCTGGGGGTGGTGTTTCAGCATGTAAGGCAGAGCATTGGTGTTCGGGCAGTGAAGAGGGTCTTGCTGGGGGTGGTGTTGCAGGGTTTAGGGCAGTGCATTGGTGTTTGGGCAGTGTTGGGGGTCTTGCTGGGGCTGGTGTTTCATATTTAGGGCAGTGCAGTGGTGTTCAGGCAGTGAAGGGAGTCGCGATGGGGCTGGTGTTTCAGGGTTTAAGGGCAGTCCATTGGTGTTCGGGCAGTGTAGGGCGTCGTGCTGGGGCTGGTGTTTCAGGGTGTAGGGCAGTGCAGTGGTGTTCGGGCAGTGTAGGGGGTCGTGCTGGGGCTGGTGTTTCAGGGTTTTAGGGCAGAGCAGTGGTGTTCAGGCACTGTAGGGGGTCATGCTGGGGCTGGTGTTTCAGGCTTTAGGGCAGAGCAGTAGTGTTTGGGCAGTCTAGGGGTCGTGCAGGGGGTGGTGTTTCAGGGCTTAGGGCAGTGCAGTGGTGTTCGTGCACTGTTCGGGGTCTTGCTGGGGCTGGTGTTTCAAGGTTTAGGGCAGTGGTGTTCGGGCGGTGTAGGGGGTCTTGCAGGGGATGGTGTTTGAGAGTTTATGGGAGTGCAGTGGTGTTCCGGCAGTGTAGGGGGTGATGCTGGGGCTGGTGTTTCAGGGTTTAGGGCAATGCAGTGGTGTTCGGGCAGTGTAGGGGGTCGTGCCTGGGCTGGTATTTCAAGGTGTAGGGCAGTGCAGTGGTGTTCGGGCAGTATAGGGGTTCGTGCTGGGGCTGGTGTTTCAGGGTTTAGGGCAATGCAGTCGTGTTCGGGCAGTGAAGGGGGTCGTGCTGGGGCTTGTGTTTCAGGGTTTAGGGCAGTGCAGTGGTGTTCGGGCAGTGTTTGGGGTCATGCTGGCTGGTGTTTCAGGGTTTAGGACAGTGCAGTGGTGTTCAGGCAGTGTAGGGGGTCGTGCTGGGGCTGGTATTTCAAGGTTTAGGACAGTGCAGTGGTGTTCGGGCAGTGTAGGTGGTCATGTTGTGGCTGTTGTTTCAGGATTTTGGGCAGTGCAGTTGTGTTCTGGCAGTTTAGGGGGTCTTGCTGGGGATGGTGTCTCAGGGTTTAGGGCAATGCAGTCGTGTTCAGGCAGTGTAGGGGTCTTGCTTGGGGTGGTGTTTCAGGGTTTAGGGTACTGCAGTGGTGTTCGGGCAGTGTGTGTGGTCATGCTGGGGTGGTGTTTCAGGATTTAGGGCTGTGCAGTAGTGTTCGGGCGGTGTAGGGGGTCTTGCTTGGGATGGTGTTTCAGTGTTTATGGGAGTGCAGTGGTGTTCGGGCAGTGTAGGGGGTCATGCTGGGGCTGGTGTTTCAGGGTTTAGGGCAATGCAGTGGTGTTCGGGCAGTGTAGGGGGTCGTGCCTGGGCTGGTATTTCAAGGTGTAGGGCAGTGCAGTGGTGTTCGGGCATTGTAGGGTTTCGTGCTGGGGCTGGTGTTTCAGGGTTTAGGGCAATGCAGTCGTGTTCGGGCAGTGAAGGGGGTCGTGCTGGGGCTTGTGTTTCAGGGTTTAGGGCAGTGCAGTGGTGTTCGGGCAGTGTTTGGGGTCATGCTGGCTGGTGTTTCAGGGTTTAGGACAGTGCAGTGGTGTTCAGGCAGTGTAGGGGGTCGTGCTGGGGCTGGTATTTCAAGGTCTAGGGCAGTGCAGTGGTGTTCGGGCAGTGTAGGGGGTCATGTTGCGGCTGTGGTTTCAGGGTTCTGGGCAGAGCAGTGGTGTTCATTCAGTGTTTGGGGACATGTTGGGGGTGGTGTTTCAGGATTTTGGGCAGTGCAGTTGTGTTCTGGCAGTTTAGGGGGTCTTGCTGGGGATGGTGTTTCAGGGTTTAGGGCAGTGCAGTGGTGTTCAGGCAGTTTAGGGGTCCTGCTGGGGGTGGTGTTTCAGGGTTTAGGGTAGTGCAGTGGTGTTCGGGCAGTGTAGGGGTCTTGCTGGGGATGGTGTTTCCAGATTGAGGGCAGTGATGTTCGGGCAGTGTAGGGGGTCTTGCTGGGGATGGTGTTTCAGGGTTTAGGGGAGTTCAGTGGTGTTTGAACAGTGTGGGGGTCATCCTGCGGGTGGTGTTTCAGGGTGTAAGGCAGAGCAGTGGTGTTCTGGCAGTGTAGGGGGACGTGCTGGCTGTGGTTTTTCAGGGTCTTGGGCAGAGCAGTGGTGTTTGGGCAGAGTAGGGGGACGTGCTGGGGGTGGTGTTTTAGGGTTTAGGGCAGAGCAGTGGTGTTCGGGGATGGAGGGGGTCGTGCTGGGGGTGGTGATTCAGGGTTTATGTCAGTGCAGTGGTGTTCGGGCGTTGTAGGGGGTCGTGCTGGGGCTGGTGTTTCAGGGTTTAGGGCAGTGCAGTGGTGTTCAGGCAGTGTCGGGGATCGTGCTGGGGCTGGTGTTTCAGGGTTTAGGGCAGTGCAGTGATGTTCGGGCAGTGTAGGGTGTCGTGCTGGGGCTGGTATTTCAGGGTTTAGGGCAGTGCTGTGTTGTTCGGGCAGTGTAGGGGGTCATGTTATGGCTGTGGTTTCAGGGTTCTGGGCAGAGCAGTGGTGTTCATGCAGTGTTTGGGGTCGTCCTGGGGGTGGTGTTTCAAGATTTTGGGCAGTGCAGTTGTGTTCGGTCAGTGTAGGGGGTCTTGCTGGGAGTGGTGTATCAGGGTTTAGGGCAGTGCAGGGGTGTTCGGGCAGTGTAGGTGTCTTGCTGGGGGTGGTGTATCAGAGTTTAGGGTAGTGCAGTGGTGTTCGGGCAGTATGGGAGGTAGTGCTGGGGTGGTGTTTTAGGGTTTTGGGAAGTGCAGTGGTGTTCGGGCAGTGTAGGGGGTTGTACTGGGGGTGGTGTTTTAGGTTTTAGGGAAGAGCAGTGGTGTTCAGGAATGGAGGGGATCGTGCTGGGAGTGGTGATTTAGGGTTTATGTCAGTGCAGTGGTGTTCGAGCAGTGTAGGGCGTTGTGCTGGGGCAGGTGTTTCAGGGTCTAGGGCAGTGCAGTGGTGTTCGGGCAGTTTAGGTGGTCGTGCATTGGCTTTTGTTTCAGGGTCTAGGGCATTGCAGTGGTGTTCGGGCAGTGTAGGGGGTTGTGCTGGGGCTGGGGTTTCAGGGATTACGGCAGTGCAGTGGTGTTCGGGCATTGTAGGGGGTCGTGCTGGGGCTGGTGTTTCAGGGTTTAGGGCAGTGCAGTGGTGTTCAGGCAGTGTCGGGGATCATGCTGGGGCAGGTGTTTCAGGGTTTAGGGCAGTGCAGTGGTGTTCGGGAAGTGTAGGGGGACGTACTGGCTGTGGTTTTTCACGGTTTAGGGCAGAGCAGTGGTGTTTGTGGCGAGTAGGAGGACATGCTGGGGGTGGTGTTTTAGGTTTTAGGGCAGAGCAGTGATTTTCAGGAATGGAGAGGGTCGTGTTGGGGGTGGTGATTCAGGGTTTATGTCAGTGCAGTGGTGTTCGGGCAGTGTAGGGCATCGTGCTGGGGCTGGTGATTCAGGGTCTAGGGCAGTGCAGTGGTGTTTGGGCAGTTTAGGGGGTCGTGCATTGGCTGGTGTTTCAGGGTCTAGGGCATTGCAGTGGTGTTCGGGCGGTGTAGGGGGTCGTGCGGGGGCTGGGGTTTCAGGGTTTAGGGCAGTGCAGTAGTGTTCGGGCAGTGTTGGGGGTCTTGCTGGGGATGGTGTTTCAGGGTTTAGGGGAGTGCAGTGGTGTTCGGGCAGTGTGGGGGTCATGCTGGGGGTGGTGTTTCAGGGTGTAAGGCAGAGCAGCAGTGTTCAGGCAGTTTAGAGGGTCTTGCTGTGGTGGTGTTGCAGGGTTTAGGGCAGTGCAGTGGTGTTCGGGCATTGTGGGGGGTCGTGCTGGGGCTGGTGTTTCAGGGTTTAGGGCAGTGCAGTGGTGTTCGGGCAGTGTAGGGCGTCGTGCTGTTGCTGGTGTTTCATGGTTTAGGGCAGTGCAGTGGTGTTCGGGCAGTGTAGGGTGTCATGCTGGGGCTGGTATTTCAAGGTGTAGGGCAGTGCAGTGGTGTATGGGCTGTGTAGGGGGTCGTGCTGGGGCTGGTGTTTCAGGGTTTAGGGCAATGCATTGGTGTTCGGGCAGTGTAGGGGGCCGTGCTGGGGCTGGTGTTTCAGGGTTTAGGGCAGTGCAGTGGTGTTCGGGCAGTTTAGGTGGTCGTGCATTGGCTTTTGTTTCAGGGTCTAGGGAATTGCAGTGGTGTTCGGGCAGTGTAGGGGGTTGTGCTGGGGCTGGGGTTTCAGGGATTAGGGCAGTGCAGTGGTGTTCGGGCATTGTAGGGGGTCATGCTGGGGCTGGTGTTTCCGGGTTTAGGGCAGTGCAGTGGTGTTCAGGCAGTGTCGGGGATCATGCTGGGGCAGGTGTTTCAGGGTTTAGGGCAGTGCAGTGGTGTTCGGGAAGTGTAGGGGGACGTACTGGCTGTGGTTTTTCACGGTTTAGGGCAGAGCAGTGGTGTTTGTGGAGAGTAGGGGGATGTGCTGGGGGTGGTGTTTTAGGTTTTAGAGCAGAGCAGTGATTTTCGGGAATGGAGAGGGTCGTGTTGGGGGTGGTGATTCAGGGTTTATGTCAGTGCAGTGGTGTTCGGGCAGTGTAGGGCATCGTGCTGGGGCTGGTGATTCAGGGTCTAGGGCAGTGCAGTGGTGTTCGGGCAGTTTAGGGGGTCGTGCATTGGCTGTTGTTTCAGGGTCTAGGGCATTGCAGTGGTGTTTGGGCAGTGTAGGGGGTCGTGCGGGGGTGGGGTTTCAGGGTTTAGGGCAGTGCAGTGGTGTTCGGGCAGTGTTGGGGGTCTTTCTGGGGATGGTGTTTCAGGGTTTATGGGAGTGCAGTGGTGTTCGGGCAGTGTGGGGGTCATGCTGGGTGTGGTGTTTCAGGGTGTAAGGCAGAGCAGCAGTGTTCAGGCAGTGTAGAGTGTCTTGCTGTGGTGGTGTTGCAGGATTTAGGGCAGTGCAGTGGTGTTCGGGCATTGTGGGGGGTCGTGCTGGGGCTGGTGTTTCAGGGTTTAGGGCAGTGCAGTGGTGTTCGGGCAGTGTAGGGCGTTGTGCTGTTGCTGGTGTTTCAGGGTTTAGGGTTTAGGGCAGTGCAGTGGTGTTCGGGCAGTGTAGGGCGTCATGCTGGGGCTGGTATTTCAAGGTGTAGGGCAGTGCAGTGGTGTATGGGCTGTGTAGGGGGTCGTGCTGGGGCTGGTGTTTCAGGGTTTAGGGCAATGCATTGGTGTTCGGGCAGTGTAGGGGGTCGTGCTGGGGCTGGTGTTTCAGGGTTTAGGGCAGTGCAGTAGTGTTCGGTCACTGTTTGGGGTCGTGCTGGCTGGTGTTTCAGGGTTTAGGACAGTGCAGTGGTGTTCAGGCAGTGTAGGGGTCGTTCTGGGGCTGGTGTTTTAAGGTTTAGGGCAGTGCAGTCGTGTTCGGGCAGTGTAGGGGGTCATATTGTGGCTGTCGTTTCAGGGTTCTGGGCAGAGCAGTGGTGTTCATTCAGTGTTTGGGGTCATGTTGGGGTGGTGTTTCAGGATTTTGGGCAGTGCAGTTGTGTTCAGGCAGTGTAGGGGGTCTTGCTGGAGATGGTGTTTCAGGGATTAGGGAAGTGCAGTGGTGTTCTGGCAGTGTAGGGGTATTGCTGGGGGTGGTGTTTCAGGGTTTAGTTTAGTGCAGTGGTGTTCGGGCAGTGTGTGGGGTCGTGCTGGGTTGGTGTTTCAGGGTTTAGGGCTGTGCAGTGGTGTTCAGGCAGTGTAAGGGGTCGTGCTGGGGGTGGTGTTTCAGGGATTAAGGCAGTGCAGTGATGTTTGGGCAGTGTATGGGGTCATGCTGGGGGTGGTGTTTCATGGTTTAGGGTAGTGCAGTGATGTTCGGGCAGTGTAGGGGGTCTTGCTGGGGATGGTGTTTCAGGATTTAGGGCAGTGCAGTGGTATTCGGGCAGTGTATGGGGTCATTCAGGGGGTGTTGTTTCAGGGTTTAGGGCAGGGCAGTGGTGTTTGGGCAGTGTAGGGGTCGTGCTGTTGAGGAAAATAAAAATCTATGAGGCCTATGTGTCCCCATGTGCCCCCCCCAACGCTTATATGCACATACATGTAACCTATGTATTTCCCCTCCATGGCCTTTCTATCATGATGCTTATGCTATAACGTGGCCTGCCATCATCCAGTCTCCCATGAGAGAAACGACAAATCTGTATTGAGGCCTACACGTTTTTCATCATGTTTTCCTGCATTTTCATGAAGCCCATGTTTATGGCTCAGCCAGAGCCGAAAAGAGGTTTCATGCCTCAGAACGCTCTGAAAGCTGCAGCTACGTCTCCTTGGCCTTGCACACTTGGGCCTCAGCCAAAGGGGCCCCGACCGAGGTGCCGAGACAGTATTGAGCACGGTTATCTGCTTACTCTTACTGAAACCACATTCTTGCCTGGTGAAGGAGGAATGAACGCGACCCATCTGCAAGGAGGGAGCCCAGCCTTACTGTCTCTCTTTGTGAGATTGCAAAGCTCACGTCAGTAAAAAGCCCATAGCCCCCATGTAAGGCCTCTGCAGTAAATGAAGTAAATGAAGAAATAGATGCCACATCGGCTCTTGGTGATGAGCAACCTATGTCACAAATCAGTCCCTGCTCCAGACATCGGATATCAGATAATACAAGATGTGCTGGTCGTCCTGACACTGAAGGCCTCACTCACTGAAGGCCTCACTTCCAGACTTGTCCGGTTGCATAGCAACCCTCCCCACGTCAGTTACACGTCATGCTCGAGTTGAGCACAAGTAAGGCAAAGTTCCAGTACAATTCCAGCAGATCACGCAACCCCCTCCAGGTATCCACCCACACATGACAAATTACCCATTATCACCAAGTGGACGCCCACATGGACGCCCACCTTCACGCCTACTTACACGCCCACATGCTCTTATCTCATTCTCTCTTGCTCTTTTGCTTACGTACAATTGAGAAATGTATATATACTGTACTCTGTGAATAATGTTTTGAGAATATTGAGAATACTTTTGAGTCCCTTTCCAGATCCTTTTTGGTGATGGTAATATTCTCCCTCTGACTCGAGTTATTGGAATAAAGCCCTTTATGAACCTGATACCACAAACTCAGCCTCTTGCTTTATGCATGATCTTATTTATATTTTAAAATTCTGAGAGCGTAATATTTTATTTACCACACTGTGGTGGTGTTTCAGGGTTTAGGACAGTGCAGTGGTGTTCAGGCAGTGTAGGGGTCGTTCTGGGGCTGGTGTTTCAAGGTTTAGGGCAGTGCAGTCGTGTTCGGGCAGTGTAGGGGGTCATATTGCGGCTGTCGTTTCAGGGTTCTGGGCAGAGCAGTGGTGTTCATTCAGTGTTTGGGGTCGTGTTGGGGGTGGTGTTTCAGGATTTTGGGCAGTGCAGTTGTGTTCGGTCAGTGTAGGGGGTCTTGCTGGGGGTGGTGTATCAGGGTTTAGGGCAGTGCAGTGGTGTTCGGGCAGTTTAGGGGTCTTGCTGGGGGTGGTGTTTCAGGGTGTAAGGCAGAGCAGCGGTGTTCAGGCAGTGTAGGGCGTCGTGCTGTTGCTGGTGTTTCAGGGTTTAGGCCAGTGCAGTGGTGTTCGGGCAGTGTAGGGCGTCATGCTGGGGCTGGTATTTCAAGGTGTAGGGCAGTGCAGTGGTGTATGGGCTGTGTAGGGGGTCGTGCTGGGGCTGGTGTTTCAGGGTTTAGGGCAATGCATTGGTGTTCGGGCAGTGTAGGGGGTCGTGCTGGGGGTGGTGTTTCAGGGTTTAGGGCAGTGCAGTAATGTTCGGTCAGTGTTTGGGGTTGTGCTGGCTGGTGTTTCAGGGTTTAGGACAGTGCAGTGGTGTTCAGGCAGTGTAGGGGTCGTTCTGGGGCTGGTGTTTCAAGGTTTAGGGCAGTGCAGTCGTGTTCGGGCAGTGTAGGGGGTCTTGCTGGGGATGGTGTTTCAGGGATTAGGGAAGTGCAGTGGTGTTCTGGCAGTGTAGGGGTATTGCTGGGGGTGGTGTTTCAGGGTTTAGTTTAGTGCAGTGGTGTTCGGGCAGTGTGTGGGGTCGTGCTGGGTTGGTGTTTCAGGGTTTAGGGCTGTGCAGTGGTGTTCAGGCAGTGTAAGGGGTCGTGCTGGGGGTGGTATTTCAGGGATTAAGGCAGTGCAGTGATGTTTGGGCAGTGTATGGGGTCATGCTGGGGGTGGTGTTTCATGGTTTAGGGTAGTGCAGTGATGTTCGGGCAGTGTAGGGGGTCTTGCTGGGGATGGTGTTTTAGGATTTAGGGCAGTGCAGTGGTATTCGGGCAGTGTATGGGGTCATTCAGGGGGTGTTGTTTCAGGGTTTAGGGCAGGGCAGTGGTGTTTGGGCAGTGTAGGGGTCGTGCTGTGGTGATGTTTCAGGGTTTAGGGCAGTGCAGTGGTGTTCGGGAAGTGTAGGGGGTCGTGCTGGGGCTGGTGCTTCAGGGATTATGGCAGTGTAGTGGTGTCCGGGGAGTGTAGGGGGTCGTGCTGGGTCTCGTGTTTGAGGGATTTAGGGCAGAGCAGTGGTGTTCGAGCACTGTAGGGGGTCGTGCTGGGGCTGGTGTTTCAGGGTTTAGGGCAGAGCAGTGGTGTTCGGGCAGTCTAGGGGGTTGTGCAGGGGGTGATGTTTCAGGGCTTAGGGCAGTGCAGTGGTGTTCGGGCAGTGTTGGGGGTCTTGCTGGGGGTGGTGTTTCAAGGTTTAGGGCAATGGTGTTCGGGCAGTGTAGGGGGTCTTGCTGGGGCTGGTGTTTCATGGTTTAGGGCAGTGCAGTGGTGTTCGGGCAGTGTAGGGGTCATGCTGGGGTGGTATTTCAGGGTGTAAGGCAGAGCAGTGGTGTTCAGGCAGTGTAGATGGTCTTGCTGGGGTGGTGTTGCAGGGTTTAGGGCAGTGCAGTGGTGTTCGAGTATTGTGTTGGATCATGCTGGGGCTGGTGTTTCAGGGTTTAGGGCAGTGCAGTGGTGTTCGGGCAGTGAAGGGCGTCATGCTGGGGCTGGTGTTTCAGGGTTTAGGGCAGTGCAGTGGTGTTTGGGCAGTGTAGGGGGTCATGCTGGTGCTGGTATTTCAAGGTGTAGGGCAGTGCAGTGGTGTTCGGGCAGTGTGGGGGTCATGCTGGGGGTGGTGTTTCAGGGTGTAAGGCAGATCAGCGGTGTTCAGTCAGTGTAGAGGGTCTTGCTGGGGTGGTGTTGCAGGGTTTAGGGCAGTGCAGTGGTGTTCGGGCATTGTGGGGGGTCGTGCTGTTGCTGTTGGTTCAGGGTTTAGGGCAGTGCAGTGGTGTTCGGGCAGTGTAGGGGTCATGCTTTGGCTGGTATTTCAAGGTGTAGGGCAATGCATTGGTGTTCGGGCAGTGTAGGGGGTCGTGCTGGCTGGTGTTTCAGGGTTTAGGACAGTGCAGTGGTGTTCAGGCAGTGTAGGGGTCGTTCAGGGGCTCGTGTTTCAAGGTTTAGCGCAGTGCAGTGGTGTTCGGGCAGTGTAGGGGGTCATGTTGCGGCTGTCGTTTCAGGGTTCTGGGCAGAGCAGTGGTGTTCATTCAGTGTTTGGGGTCGTGTTGGGGGTGGTGTTTCAGGATTTTGAGCAGTGCAGTTTTGTTCGGGCAGTGTAGGGGGTCTTGCTGGGGATGGTGTTTCAGGGTTTAGGGAAGTGCAGTGGTTTTCTGGCAGTGTAGGGGTATTGCTGGGGGTGGTGTTTCAGGGTTTAGGGTAGTGCAGTGGTGTTCGGGCAGTGTGTGGGGTCGTGCTGGGTTGGTGTTTCAGGGTTTAGGGCTCTGCAGTGGTGTTCGGGCAGTGTAAGAGGTCGTGCTGGGGGTGGTGTTTCAGGGATTAAGGCAGTGCAGTGATGTTCGGGCAGTGTATGGGGTCATGCTGGGTGTGGTGTTTCAGGGTTTAGGGTAGTGCAATGGTGTTCGGGCAGTGTAGGGCGTCTTGCTGGGGATGGTGTTTCAGGGTTTAGGGCAGTGCAGTGGTATTCGAGCAGTGTATGGGGTCATTCAGGGGGTGTTGTTTCAGGGTTTAGGGCAGGGCAGTGGTGTTTGGGCAGTGTAGGGGGTCGTGCTGTGGTGGTGTTTCAGGGTTTAGGGCAGTGCAGTGGTGTCCGGGAAGTGCAGGGGGTCGTGCTGGGGCTGGTTTTTCAGGGTTTAGGGCAGTGTAGTGGTATCCGGGCAGTGTAGGGGGTCATGCTGGGTCTGGTGTTTCAGGGATTTAGGGCAGAGCAGTGGTGTTCGGGCACTGTAGGGGGTCGTGCTGGGGCTGGTGTTTCAGGGTTTAGGACAGAGCAGTGGTGTTCGGGCAGTCTAGGGGGTCGTGCAGGGGGTGGTGTTTCAGGGCTTAGGGCAGTGCAGTGGTGTTCGGGCAGTGTTGGGGGTCTTGCTGAGGGTGGTGTTTCAAGGATTAGGGCAGTGGTGTTCGGGCAGTGTAGGGGGTCTTGCTGGGGATGGTGTTTCAGGGTTTAGGGCAGTGCAGTGGTATTCAAGCAGTGTAGGGGGTCATGCAGGGGGTGGTGTTGCAGGGTTTAGGGCAGTGCAGTGGTGTTCGGACATTGTGAGGGATCGTGCTGGGGCTGGTGTTTCAGGGTTTAGGGCAGTGCAGTGGTGTTCGGGCAGTGAAGGGTGTCATGCTGGGGCTGGTGTTTCAGGGTTTAGGGCAGTGCAGTGGTGTTCGGGCAGTGTAGGGGGTCATGCTGGTGCTGGTATTTCAAGGTGTAGGGCAGTGCAGTGGTGTTCGGGCAGTGTAGGGGGTCGTGCTGGGGCTGGTGTTTCAGGGTTTAGGGCAATGCAGTGGTGTTCGGGCAGTGTAGGGGGTTGTGCTGGGGCTGGTGTTTCAGGGTTTAGGGCAGCGCAGTGGTGTTCAGGCAGTGTTTGGGGTCGTGCTGGCTGGTGTTTCAGGGTTTAGGGCAGTGCAGTGGTGTTCGGGTATTGTAGGGGTCTTGCTGGGGGTGGTGTTTCAGGGTTTAGGGTAGTGCAGTGGTGTTCGGCCAGTGTGTGGGATCATGCTGGGGTGGTGTTTCAGGGTTTAGGGCTGTGCAGTGGTATTCGGGCAGTGTAGGGGGTCATGCAGGGGATGGTGTTTCAGGGTGTAGGGCAGGGCAGTGGTGTTTGGGCAGTGTAGGGTGTTGTGCAGGGGCTGGAGTTTCAGGTTTTAGGGCAGGGAATTGGTGTTCGGGCAGTGTTGGGGGTCATGTTACGGCTGTAGTTTCAGGGTTCTGGGCAGAGCAGTGGTGTTCATTCAGTGTTTGGGGTCGTCCTGGGGGTGGTGTTTCAGGATTTTGGGCAGTGCAGTTGTGTTCGGTCAGTGTAGGGGGTCTTGCTGGGGGTGGTGTATCAGGGTTTAGGGCAGTGCAGTGGTGTTCGGGCAGTTTAGGGGTCTTGCTGGGGGTGGTGTTTCAGGGTGTAAGGCAGAGCAGCGGTGTTCAGGCAGTGTAGGGCGTCGTGCTGTTGCTGGTGTTTCAGGGTTTAGGCCAGTGCAGTGGTGTTCGGGCAGTGTAGGGCGTCATGCTGGGGCTGGTATTTCAAGGTGTAGGGCAGTGCAGTGGTGTATGGGCTGTGTAGGGGGTCGTGCTGGGGCTGGTATTTCAGGGTTTAGGGCAATGCATTGGTGTTCGGGCAGTGTAGGGGGTCGTGCTGGGGGTGGTGTTTCAGGGTTTAGGGCAGTGCAGTAATGTTCGGTCAGTGTTTGGGGTTGTGCTGGCTGGTGTTTCAGGGTTTAGGACAGTGCAGTGGTGTTCAGGCAGTGTAGGGGTCATTCTGGGGCTGGTGTTTCAAGGTTTAGGGCAGTGCAGTCGTGTTCGGGCAGTGTAGGGGGTCATATTGTGGCTGTCGTTTCAGGGTTCTGGGCAGAGCAGTGGTGTTCATTCAGTGTTTGGGGTCGTGTTGGGGGTGGTGTTTCAGGATTTTGGGCAGTGCAGTTGTGTTCAGGCAGTGTAGGGGGTCTTGCTGGAGATGGTGTTTCAGGGATTAGGGAAGTGCAGTGGTGTTCTGGCAGTGTAGGGGTATTGCTGGGGGTGGTGTTTCAGGGTTTAGTTTAGTGCAGTGGTGTTCGGGCAGTGTGTGGGGTCGTGCTGGGTTGGTGTTTCAGGGTTTAGGGCTGTGCAGTGGTGTTCAGGCAGTGTAAGGGGTCGTGCTGGGGGTGGTGTTTCAGGGATTAAGGCAGTGCAGTGATGTTTGGGCAGTGTATGGGGTCATGCTGGGGGTGGTGTTTCATGGTTTAGGGTAGTGCAGTGATGTTCGGGCAGTGTAGGGGGTCTTGCTGGGGATGGTGTTTCAGGATTTAGGGCAGTGCAGTGGTATTCGGGCAGTGTATGGGGTCATTCAGGGGGTGTTGTTTCAGGGTTTAGGGCAGGGCAGTGGTGTTTGGGCAGTGTAGGGGTCGTGCTGTGGTGGTGTTTCAGGGTTTAGGACAGTGCAGTGGTGTTCAGGCAGTGTAGGGGTCGTTCTGGGGCTGGTGTTTCAAGGTTTAGGGCAGTGCAGTGGTGTTCGGGCAGTGTAGGGCGTCATGCTGGGGCTGGTATTTCAAGGTGTAGGGCAGTGCAGTGGTGTATGGGCTATGTAGGGGGTCGTGCTGGGGCTGGTATTTCAGGGTTTAGGGCAATGCATTGGTGTTCGGGCAGTGTAGGGGGTCGTGCTGGGGGTGGTGTTTCAGGGTTTAGGGCAGTGCAGTAATGTTCGGTCAGTGTTTGGGGTTGTGCTGGCTGGTGTTTCAGGGTTTAGGACAGTGCAGTGGTGTTCAGGCAGTGTAGGGGTCGTTCTGGGGCTGGTGTTTCAAGGTTTAGGGCAGTGCAGTCGTGTTCGGGCAGTGTAGGGGGTCATATTGTGGCTGTCGTCTCAGGGTTCTGGGCTGAGCAGTGGTGTTCATTCAGTGTTTGGGGTCATGTTGGGGGTGGTGTTTCAGGATTTTGGGCAGTGCAGTTGTGTTCAGGCAGTGTAGGGGGTCTTGCTGGAGATGGTGTTTCAGGGATTAGGGAAGTGCAGTGGTGTTCTGGCAGTGTAGGGGTATTGCTGGGGGTGGTGTTTCAGGGTTTAGTTTAGTGCAGTGGTGTTCGGGCAGTGTGTGGGGTCGTGCTGGGTTGGTGTTTCAGGGTTTAGGGCTGTGCAGTGGTGTTCAGGCAGTGTAAGGGGTCGTGCTGGGGGTGGTGTTTCAGGGATTAAGGCAGTGCAGTGATGTTTGGGCAGTGTATGGGGTCATGCTGGGGGTGGTGTTTCATGGTTTAGGGTAGTGCAGTGATGTTCGGGCAGTGTAGGGGGTCTTGCTGGGGATGGTGTTTCAGGATTTAGGGCAGTGCAGTGGTATTCGGGCAGTGTATGGGGTCATTCAGGGGGTGTTGTTTCAGGGTTTAGGGCAGGGCAGTGGTGTTTGGGCAGTGTAGGGGTCGTGCTGTGGTGGTGTTTCAGGGTTTAGGACAGTGCAGTGGTGTTCAGGCAGTGTAGGGGTCGTTCTGGGGCTAGTGTTTCAAGGTTTAGGGCAGTGCAGTCGTGTTCGGGCAGTGTAGGGGGTCATATTGCGGCTGTCGTTTCAGGGTTCTGGGCAGAGCAGTGGTGTTCATTCAGTGTTTGGGGTCGTGTTGGGGGTGGTGTTTCAGGATTTTGGGCAGTGCAGTTGTTTTCAGGCAGTGTAGGGGGTCTTGCTGGGGATGGTGTTTCAGGGATTAGGGAAGTGCAGTGGTGTTCTGGCAGTGTAGGGGTATTGCTGGGGGTGGTGTTTCAGGGTTTAGTTTAGTGCAGTGGTGTTCGGGCAGTGTGTGGGGTCGTGCTGGGTTGGTGTTTCAGGGTTTAGGGCTGTGCAGTGGTGTTCAGGCAGTGTAAGGGGTCGTGCTGGGGGTGGTAATTCAGGGATTAAGGCAGTGCAGTGATGTTTGGGCAGTGTAGGGGTCGTGCTGTGGTGATGTTTCAGGGTTTAGGGCAGTGCAGTGGTGTTCGGGAAGTGTAGGGGGTCGTGCTGGGGCTGGTGTTTCAAGGATTAGGGCAGTGTAGTGGTGTCCGGGGAATGTAGGGGATCGTGCTGGGTCTCGTGTTTGAGGGATTTAGGGCAGAGCAGTTGTGTTCGAGCACTGTAGGGGGTCGTGCTGGGGCTGGTGTTTCAGGGTTTAGGGCAGAGCAGTGGTGTTCGGGCAGTCTAGGGGGTTGTGCAGGGGGTGATGTTTCAGGGCTTAGGGCAGTGCAGTGGTGTTCGGGCAGTGTTGGGGGTCTTGCTGGGGGTGGTGTTTCAAGATTTAGGGCAATGGTGTTCGGGCAGTGTAGGGGGTCTTGCTGGGGATGGTGTTTCAGGGTTTAGGGGAGTGCAGTGGTGTTCGGGCAGTGTAGGGGTCATGCTGGGGTGGTATTTCAGGGTGTAAGGCAGAGCAGTGGTGTTCAGGCAGTGTAGATGGTCTTGCTGGGGTGGTGTTGCAGGGTTTAGGGCAGTGCAGTGGTGTTCGAGAATTGTGTTGGATCATGCTGGGGCTGGTGTTTCAGGGTTTAGGGCAGTGCAGTGGTGTTTGGGCAGTGAAGGGCGTCATGCTGGGGCTGGTGTTTCAGGGTTTAGGGCAGTGCAGTGGTGTTTGGGCAGTGTAGGGGGTCATGCTGGTGCTGGTATTTCAAGGTGTAGGGCAGTGCAGTGGTGTTTGGGCAGTGTGGGGGTCATGCTGGGGGTGGTGTTTCAGGGTGTAAGGCAGATCAGCGGTGTTCAGTCAGTGTAGAGGGTCTTGCTGGGGTGGTGTTGCAGGGTTTAGGGCAGTGCAGTGGTGTTCGGGCACTGTGGGGGGTCGTGCTGTTGCTGTTGGTTCAGGGTTTAGGGCAGTGCAGTGGTGTTCGGGCAGTGTAGGGGTCATGCTTTGGCTGGTATTTCAAGGTGTAGGGCAATGCATTGGTGTTCGGGCAGTGTAGGGGGTCGTGCTGGCTGGTGTTTCAGGGTTTAGGACAGTGCAGTGGTGTTCAGGCAGTGTAGGGGTCGTTCAGGGGCTCGTGTTTCGATGTTTAGCGCAGTGCAGTAGTGTTCGGGCAGTGTAGGGGGTCATGTTGCGGCTGTCGTTTCAGGGTTCTGGGCAGAGCAGTGGTGTTCATTCAGTGTTTGGGGTCGTGTTGGGGGTGGTGTTTCAGGATTTTGAGCAGTGCAGTTTTGTTCGGGCAGTGTAGGGGGTCTTGCTGGGGATGGTGTTTCAGGGTTTAGGGAAGTGCAGTGGTTTTCTGGCAGTGTAGGGGTATTGCTGGGGGTGGTGTTTCAGGGTTTAGGGTAGTGCAGTGGTGTTCGGGCAGTGTGTGGGGTCGTGCTGGGTTGGTGTTTCAGGGTTTAGGGCTCTGCAGTGGTGTTCGGGCAGTGTAAGAGGTCGTGCTGGGGGTGGTGTTTCAGGGATTAAGGCAGTGCAGTGATGTTCGGGCAGTGTATGGGGTCATGCTGGGTGTGGTGTTTCAGGGTTTAGGGTAGTGCAATGGTGTTCGGGCAGTGTAGGGCGTCTTGCTGGGGATGGTGTTTCAGGGTTTAGGGCAGTGCAGTGGTATTCGAGCAGTGTATGGGGTCATTCAGGGGGTGTTGTTTCAGGGTTTAGGGCAGGGCAGTGGTGTTTGGGCAGTGTAGGGGGTCGTGCTGTGGTGGTGTTTCAGGGTTTAGGGCAGTGCAGTGGTGTTCGGGAAGTGTAGGGGGTCGTGCTGGGGCTGGTTTTTCAGGGTTTAGGGCAGTGTAGTGGTATCCGGGCAGTGTAGGGGGTCATGCTGGGTCTGGTGTTTCAGGGATTTAGGGCAGAGCAGTGGTGTTCGGGCACTGTAGGGGGTTGTGCTGGGGCTGGTGTTTCAGGGTTTAGGACAGAGCAGTGGTGTTCGGGCAGTCTAGGGGGTCGTGCAGGGGGTGGTGTTTCAGGGCTTAGGGCAGTGCAGTGGTGTTCGGGCAGTGTTGGGGGTCTTGCTGAGGGTGGTGTTTCAAGGATTAGGGCAGTGGTGTTCGGGCAGTGTAGGGGGTCTTGCTGGGGATGGTGTTTCAGGGTTTAGGGCAGTGCAGTGGTATTCAAGCAGTGTAGGGGGTCATGCAGGGGGTTGTGTTGCAGGGTTTAGGGCAGTGCAGTGGTGTTCGGACATTGTGAGGGATCGTGCTGGGGCTGGTGTTTCAGGGTTTAGGGCAGTGCAGTGGTGTTCGGGCAGTGAGGGGTGTCATGCTGGGGCTGGTGTTTCAGGGTTTAGGGCAGTGCAGTGGTGTTCGGGCAGTGTAGGGGGTCATGCTGGTGCTGGTATTTCAAGGTGTAGGGCAGTGCAGTGGTGTTCGGGCAGTGTAGGGGGTCGTGCTGGGGCTGGTGTTTCAGGGTTTAGGGCAATGCAGTGGTGTTCGGGCAGTGTAGGGGGTTGTGCTGGGGCTGGTGTTTCAGGGTTTAGGGCAGCGCAGTGGTGTTCAGGCAGTGTTTGGGGTCGTGCTGGCTGGTGTTTCAGGGTTTAGGGCAGTGCAGTGGTGTTCGGGTAGTGTAGGGGTCTTGCTGGGGGTGGTGTTTCAGGGTTTAGGGTAGTGCAGTGGTGTTCGGCCAGTGTGTGGGATCATGCTGGGGTGGTGTTTCAGGGTTTAGGGCTGTGCAGTGGTATTCGGGCAGTGTAGGGGGTCATGCAGGGGATGGTGTTTCAGGGTGTAGGGCAGGGCAGTGGTGTTTGGGCAGTGTAGGGTGTTGTGCAGGGGCTGGTGTTTCAGGTTTTAGGGCAGGGCATTGGTGTTCGGGCAGTGTTGGGGGTCATGTTACGGCTGTAGTTTCAGGGTTCTGGGCAGAGCAGTGGTCTTCATTCAGTGTTTGGGGTCGTCCTGGGGGTGGTGTTTCAGGATTTTGGGCAGTGCAGTTGTGTTCGGTCAGTGTAGGGGGTCTTGCTGGGGGTGGTGTATCAGGGTTTAGGGCAGTGCAGTGGTGTTCGGGCAGTTTAGGGGTCTTGCTGGGGGTGGTGTTTCAGGGTGTAAGGCAGAGCAGCGGTGTTCAGGCAGTGTAGGGCGTCGTGCTGTTGCTGGTGTTTCAGGGTTTAGGCCAGTGCAGTGGTGTTCGGGCAGTGTAGGGCTTCATGCTGGGGCTGGTATTTCAAGGTGTAGGGCAGTGCAGTGGTGTATGGGCTGTTTAGGGGGTCGTGCTGGGGCTGGTGTTTCAGGGTTTAGGGCAATGCATTGGTGTTCGGGCAGTGTAGGGGGTCGTGCTGGGGGTGGTGTTTCAGGGTTTAGGGCAGTGCAGTAATGTTCGGTCAGTGTTTGGGGTTGTGCTGGCTGGTGTTTCAGGGTTTAGGACAGTGCAGTGGTGTTCAGGCAGTGTAGGGGTCGTTCTGGGGCTGGTGTTTCAAGGTTTAGGGCAGTGCAGTCGTGTTCGGGCAGTGTAGGGGGTCATATTGTGGCTGTCGTTTCAGGGTTCTGGGCAGAGCAGTGGTGTTCGGGCTGTGTAGGGGGTCGTGCTGGGGTTGGTGTTTCAGGGTTTAGGGCAGTGCAGTAGTGTTCGGTCAGTGTTTGGGGTCATGCTGGCTCGTGTTTCAGGGTTTAGGACAGTGCAGTGGTGTTCAGGCAGTGTATGGGGTCTTGCTGGGGATGGTGTTTCAGGGATTAGGGAAGTGCAGTGATGTTCTGGCAGTGTAGGGGTATTGCTGGGGGTGGTGTTTCAGGGTTTAGTTTAGTGCAGTGGTGTTCGGGCAGTGTGTGGGGTCGTGCTGGGTTGGTGTTTCAGGGTTTAGGGCTGTGCAGTGGTGTTCGGGCAGTGTAAGGGGTCGTGCTGGGGGTGGTGTTTCAGGGATTAAGGCAGTGCAGTGATGTTTGGGCAGTGTATGGGGTCATGCTGGGGGTGGTGTTTCATGGTTTAGGGTAGTGCAGTGATGTTCGGGCAGTGTAGGGGGTCTTGCTGGGGATGGTGTTTCAGGATTTAGGGCAGTGCAGTGGTATTCGGGCAGTGTATGGGGTCATTCAGGGGGTGTTGTTTCAGGGTTTAGGGCAGGGCAGTGGTGTTTGGGCAGTGTAGGGGGTCGTGCTGTGCTGGTGTTTCAGGGTTTAGGGCAGTGCAGTGGTGTTCGGGAAGTGTAGGGGGTCGTGCTGGGGCTCGTGTTTCAGGGATTAGGGCAGTGTAGTGGTGTCCGGGGAGTGTAGGGGGTCGTGCTGGGTCTCGTGTTTCAGGGATTTAGGGCAGAGCAGTGGTGTTCGGGCAGTCTAGGGGGTTGTGCAGGGGGTGATGTTTCAGGGCTTAGGGCAGTGCAGTGGTGTTCGGGCAGTGTTGGGGGTCTTGCTGGGGGTGGTGTTTCAAGGTTTAGGGCAGTGGTGTTCGGGCAGTGTATGGGATCTTGCTGGGGATGGTGTTTCAGGGTTTAGGGGAGTGCAGTGGTGTTCGGGCAGTGTAGGGGTCATGCTGGGGTGGTATTTCAGGGTGTAAGGCAGAGCAGTGGTGTTCAGGCAGTGTAGAGGGTCTTGCTGGGGTGGTGTTGCAGGGTTTAGGGCAGTGCATTGGTGTTGGAGTATTGTGAGGGATCATGCTGGGGCTGGTGTTTCAGGGTTTAGGGCAGTGCAGTGGTGTTCGGGCAGTGAAGGGCTTCATGCTGGGGCTGGTGTTTCAGGGTTTAGGGCAGTGCAGTGGTGTTCGGGCAGTGTAGGGGGTCATGCTGGTGCTGGTATCTCAAGGTGTAGGGCAGTGCAGTGGTGTTCGGGCAGTGTGGGGGTCATGCTGGAGGTGGTGTTTCAGGGTGTAAGGCAGATCAGCGGTGTTCAGTCAGTGTAGAGGGTCTTGCTGGGGTGGTGTTGCAGGGTTTAGGGCAGTGAAGTGGTGTTCGGGCATTGTGGGGGGTCGTGCTGTTGCTGGTGGTTCAGGGTTTAGAGCAGTGCAGTGGTGTTCGGGCAGTGTAGGGGGTCATGCTTTGGCTGGTATTTCAAGGTGTAGGGCAATGCATTGGTGTTCGGGCAGTGTAGGGGGTCGTGCTGGCTGGTGTGTCAGGGTTTAGGAGAGTGCAGTGGTGTTCAGGCAGTGTAGAGGTCGTTCAGGGGCTCGTGTTTCAAGGTTTAGCGCAGTGCAGTGGTGTTCGGGCAGTGTAGGGGGTCATGTTGCGGCTGTCGTTTCAGGGTTCTGGGCAGAGCAGTGGTGTTCATTCAGTGTTTGGGGTCGTATTGGGGGTGGTGTTTCAGGATTTTGGGCAGTGCAGTTTTGTTCGGGCAGTGTAGGGGGTCGTGCTGGGTTGGTGTTTCAGGGTTTAGGGCTCTGCAGTGGTGTTCGGGCAGTGTAAGAGGTCTTGCTGGGGGTGGTGTTTCAGGGATTAAGGCAGTGCAGTGATGTTCGGGCAGTGTAGGGGGTCATGCTGGGTGTGGTGTTTCAGGGTTTAGGGTAGTGCAATGGTGTTCGGGCAGTGTAGGGCGTCTTGCTGGGGATGGTGTTTCAGGGTTTAGGGCAGTGCAGTGGTATTCGAGCAGTGTAGGGGGTCATGCAGGGGGTGTTGTTTCAGGGTTTAGGGCAGGGCAGTGGTGTTTGGGCAGTGTAGGGGGTTGTGCTGTGGTGGTGTTTCAGGGTTTAGGGCAGTGCAGTGCTGTTCGGGAAGTGTAGGGGGTCGTGCTGGGGCTGGTTTTTCAGGGTTTAGGGCAGTGTAGTGGTATCCGGGCAGTGTAGGGGGTCATGCTGGGTCTGGTGTTTCAGGGATTTAGGGCAGAGCAGTGGTGTTCGGGCACTGTAGGGGGTCGTGCTGGGGCTGGTGTTTCAGGGTTTAGGACAGAGCAGTGGTGTTCGGGCAGTCTAGGGGGTCGTGCAGGGGGTGGTGTTTCAGGGCTTAGGGCAGTGCAGTGGTGTTCGGGCAGTGTTGGGGGTCTTGCTGAGGGTGGCGTTTCAAGGATTAGGGCAGTGGTGTTCGGGCAGTGTAGGGGGTCTTGTTGGGGATGGTGTTTCAGGGTTTAGGGGAGTGCAGTGGTGTTCGGGCAGTGTGGGGGTCATGCTGGGGTGGTGTTTCAGGGTGTAAGGCAGAGCAGTGGTGTTCAGGCAGTGTAGAGGGTCTTGCTGGGGTGGTGTTGCAGGGTTTAGGGCAGTGCAGTGGTGTTCGGACATTGTGAGGGATCGTGCTGGGGCTAGTGTTTAAGGGTTTAGGGCAGTGCAGTGCAGTGGTGTTCGGGCAGTGAAGGGTGTCATGCTGGGGCTGGTGTTTCAGGGTTTAGGGCAGTTCAGTGGTGTTCGGGCAGTGTAGGGGGTCATGCTGGTGCTGGTATTTCAAGGTGTAGGGCAGTGCAGTCTTGTTCGGGCAGTGTAGGGGGTCGTGCTGGGGCTGGTGTTTCAGGGTTTAGGGCAATGCAGTGGTGTTCGGGCAGTGTAGGGGGTCGTGCTGGGGCTGGTGTTTCAGGGTTTAGGGCAGTGCAGTGGTGTTCAGGCAGTGTTTGGGGTCGTGCTGGCTGGTGTTTCAGGGTTTTGGACAGTGCAGTGGGGTTCAGGCAGTGTGGGGGTCGTGCTGGGGCTAGTGTTTCAAGGTTTAGGGCAGTGCAGAGGTGTTCGGACAGTGTAGGGGGTCTTGCTGGGGATGGTGTTTCAGGGTTTAGGGCAGTGCAGTGGTGTTCGGGTAGTGTAGGGGTCTTGCTTGGGGTGGTGTTTCAGGGTTTAGGGTAGTGCAGTGGTGTTCGGCCAGTGTGTGGGGTCATGCTGGGGTGGTGTTTCAGGGTTTAGGGCTGTGCAGTGGTATTCGGGCAGTGTAGGGGGTCATGCAGGGGGTGGTGTTTCAGGGTTTAGGGCAGGGCAGTGGTGTTTGGGCAGTGTAGGGTGTTGTGCAGGGGCTGGTGTTTCAGGTTTTAGGGCAGGGCATTGGTGTTCGGGCAGTGTTGGTGTTCGGGCAGTGTAGGGGGTCGTGCTGGGGCTGGTGTTTCAGGGTTTAGGGCAGTGCAGTGGTGTTCGGGCAGTGTAGGGGTTCTTGCTGGTGGAGGTGTTGCAGGGTTTAGGGCAGAGCAGTGGTGTTCGGGCGGTGTAGGAAGGCATGCTGGGGCTGGTGTTTCAGGGTTTAGGGCAGTGCAGTGGTGTTCGGGCAGTGTAGGGGGTCATGCTGGGGTTGGTGTTACAGGGTTTAGAGAATTGCATTGGTGTTTGGGCAGTGTAGGGGGTTGTGCAGGGGGTGGTGTTTCAGGGTTTAGGGCAGGGCATTGGTGTCCGGGCAGTGTCGGGGGTCGTGCAGGGTGTGGTGTTTCAGGGTTTAGGGCAGTGATGTTCGGGCAGTGTAGGGGGTCTTGCTGAGGATGGTGTTTCAGGGTTTATGGGAGTGCAGTGGTGTTCGGGCAGTGTGGGGGTCATTCTGGGGGTGGTGTTTCAGCATGTAAGGCAGAGCATTGGTGTTCGGGCAGTGAAGAGGGTCTTGCTGGGCGTGGTGTTGCAGGGTTTAGGGCAGTGCATTGGTGTTTGGGCAGTGTTGGGGGTCGTGCTGGGGCTTGTGTTTCATATTTAGGGCAGTGCAGTGGTGTTCAGGCAGAGAAGGGAGTCGCGATGGGGCTGGTGTTTCAGGGTTTAAGGGCATTGCATTGGTGTTCGGGCAGTGTAGGGCGTCGTGCTGGGGCTGGTGTTTCAGGGTGTAGGGCAGTGCAGTGGTGTTCGGGCAGTGTAGGGGGTCGTGCTGGGGCTGGTGTTTCAGGGTTTTAGAGCAGAGCAGTGGTGTTCAGGCACTGTAGGGGGTCATGCTGGGGCTGGTGTTTCAGGGTTTAGGGCAGTGCAGTGGTGTTCGGGCAGTGTTTATGTTCGGGCAGTGTAGGGGGTCGTGCTGGGGCTGGTGATTCAGGGTTTAGGGCAGTGCAGTGGTGTTCGGGCAGTGTAGGGGTTCTTGCTGGTGGAGGTGTTTCAGGGTTTAGGGCAGAGCAGTGGTGTTCGGGCAGTGTAGGAAGTCATGCTGGGGCTGGTGTTTTAGGGTTTAGGGCAGTGCAGTGGTGTTCGGACAGTGTAGGGGGTCATGCTGGGGCTGGTGTTTCAGGGTTTAGGGAATTGCATTGGTGTTTGGGCAGTGTAGGGGGTTATGCAGGGGGTGGTGTTTCAGGGTTTAGGGCAGGGCATTGGTGTCCGGGCAGTGTCGGGGGTCGTGCAGGGTGTGGTGTTTCAGGGTTTAGGGCAGTGGTGTTCGGGCAGTGTAGGGGGTCTTGCTGGGGATTGTGTTTCAGGGTTTATGGGAGTGCAGTAGTGTTCGGGCAGTGTGGGGGTCATTCTGGGGGTGGTGTTTCAGCATGTAAGGCAGAGCATTGGTGTTCGGGCAGTGAAGAGGGTCTTGCTGGGGGTGGTGTTGCAGGGTTTAGGGCAGTGCATTGGTGTTTGGGCAGTGTGGGGGGTCGTGCTGGGGCTTGTGTTTCACATTTAGGGCAGTGCAGTGGTGTTCAGGCAGAGAAGGGAGTCGCAATGGGGCTGGTGTTTCAGGGTTTAAGGGCAGTGCATTGGTGTTCGGGCAGTGTAGGGCGTCGTGCTGGGGCTGGTGTTTCAGGGTGTAGGGCAGTGCATTGGTGTTCGTGCAGTGTTCGGGGTCTTGCTGGGGCTGGTGTTTCAAGGTTTAGGGCAGTGGTGTTCGGGCGGTGTAGGGGGTCTTGCTGGGGATGGTGTTTGAGAGTTTATGGGAGTGCAGTGGTGTTCGGGCAGTGTAGGGGGTGATGCTGGGGCTGGTGTTTCAGGGTTTAGGGCAATGCAGTGGTGTTCGGGCAGTGTAGGGGGTCGTGCCTGGGCTGGTATTTCAAGGTGTAGGGCAGTGCAGCGGTGTTCGGGCAGTGTAGGGGTTCGTGCTGGGGCTGGTGTTTCAGGGTTTAGGGCAATGCAGTCGTGTTCGGGCAGTGAAGGGGGTCGTGCTGGGGCTTGTGTTTCAGGGTTTAGGGCAGTGCAGTGGTGTTCGGGCAGTGTTTGGGGTCATGCTGGCTGGTGTTTCAGGGTTTAGGACAGTGCAGTGGTGTTCAGGCAGTGTAGGGGTCGTGCTGGGGCTGGTATTTCAAGGTTTAGGACAGTGCAGTGGTGTTCGGGCAGTGTAGGTGGTCATGTTGCGGCTGTTGTTTCAGGATTTTGGGCAGTGCAGTTGTGTTCTGGCAGTTTAGGGGGTCTTGCTGGGGATGGTGTTTCAGGGTTTAGGGTACTGCAGTGGTGTTCGGGCAGTGTGTGTGGTCATGCTGGGGTGGTGTTTCAGGATTTAGGGATGTGCAGTAGTGTTCGGGCAGTGTAGGGGTCGTGCTGGGGGTTGTGTTTCAGGGTTTAGGGTAGTGCAGTGGTGTTCGGGCAGTGTAGGAGGTCTTGCTGGGGATGGTGTTTCAGGGTTTAGGGCAGTGCAGTGGTATTCGGGCAGTGTAGGGGGTCGTGCAGGGGCTGGTATTTCACGGTTTAGGGCAGTGCAGTGGTGTTCAGGTAGTGTAGGGGGTCGTGCAGGGTGTGGTGTTTCAGGGTTCATGGCAGTGGTGTTCGGGCAGTGTCGGGGGTCGTGCAGGGTGTGGTTTTTCAGGGTTTAGGGCAGTGGTGTTCGGGCAGTGTAGGGGGTCTTGCTGGGTATGGTGTTTCAGGGTTTATGGGAGTGTAGTGGTGTTCGGGCAGTGTGGGGGTCATGCTGGGGCTGGTGTTTGAGGGTGTAAGGCAGAGCAGTGGTGTTCGGGTAGTGTAGAGGGTCTTGCTGGGGGTGGTGTTGTAGGGTTTAGGGCAGTGCAGTGGTGTTCAGGCAGTGAAGGGAGTCATGATAGGGCTGGTGTTTCAGGGTTTAGGGCAGTGCAGTGGTGTTCGGGCAGTGTAGGGGGTCATGCTGGGGCTGGTGTTTCAGGGTTTAGGGAATTGCATTGGTGTTTGGGCAGTGTAGGGGGTTGTGCAGGGGGTGGTGTTTCAGGGTTTAGGGCAGGGCATTGGTGTCTGGGCAGTGTCGGGGGTCGTGCAGGGTGTGGTGTTTCAGGGTTTAGGGCAGTGGTGTTCGGGCAGTGTAGGGGGTCTTGCTGGGGATGGTGTTTCAGGGTTTATGGGAGTGCAGTGGGGTTCGGGCAGTGTGGGGGTCATTCTGGGGGTGGTGTTTCAGCATGTAAGGCAGAGCATTGGTGTTCGGGCAGTGAAGAGGGTCTTGCTGGGGGTGGTGTTGCAGGGTTTAGGGCAGTGCATTGGTGTTTGGGCAGTGTTGGGGGTCGTGCTGGGGCATGTGTTTCATATTTAGGGCAGTGCAGTGGTGTTCAGGCAGAGAAGGGAGTCGCAATGGGGCTGGTGTTTCAGGGTTTAAGGGCAGTGCATTGGTGTTCGGGCAGTGTAGGGCGTCGTGCTGGGGCTGGTGTTTCAGGGTGTAGGGCAGTGCAGTGGTGTTCGGGCAGTGTAGGGGGTCGTGCTGGGGCTGGTGTTTCAGGGATTTAGGGCAGAGCAGTGGTGTTCAGGCACTGTAGGGGGTCATGCTGGGGCTGGTGTTTCAGGCTTTAGGGCAGAGCAGTAGTGTTTGGGCAGTCTAGGCAGTCGTGCAGGGGGTGGTGTTTCAGGGCTTAGGGCAGTGCAGTGGTGTTCGTGCAGTGTTCGGGGTCTTGCTGGGGCTGGTGTTTCAAGGTTTAGGGCAGTGGTGTTCGGGCGGTGTAGGGGGTCTTGCAGGGGATGGTGTTTGAGAGTTTATGGGAGTGCAGTGGTGTTCCGGCAGTGTAGGGGGTGATGCTGGGGCTGGTGTTTCAGGGTTTAGGGCAATGCAGTGGTGTTCGGGCAGTGTAGGGGGTCGTGCCTGGGCTGGTATTTCAAGGTGTAGGGCAGTGCAGTGGTTTTCGGGCAGTGTAGGGGTTCGTGCTGGGGCTGGTGTTTCAGGGTTTAGGGCAATGCAGTCGTGTTCGGGCTGTGAAGGGGGTCGTGCTGGGGCTTGTGTTTCAGGGTTTAGGGCAGTGCAGTGGTGTTCGGGCAGTGTTTGGGGTCATACTGGCTGGTGTTTCAGGGTTTAGGACAGTGCAGTGGTGTTCAGGCAGTGTAGGGGGTCGTGCTGGGGCTGGTATTTCAAGGTTTAGGACAGTGCAGTGGTGTTCGGGCAGTGTAGGTGGTCATGTTGCGGCTGTTGTTTCAGGATTTTGGGCAGTGCAGTTGTGTTCTGGCAGTTTAGGGGGTCTTGCTGGGGATGGTGTCTCAGGGTTTAGGGCAATGCAGTGGTGGTCAGGCAGTGTAGGGGTCTTGCTTGGGGTGGTGTTTCAGGGTTTAGGGTACTGCAGTGGTGTTCGGGCAGTGTGTGTGGTCATGCTGGGGTGGTGTTTCAGGATTTAGGGCTGTGCAGTAGTGTTCGGGCGGTGTAGGGGGTCTTGCTTGGGATGGTGTTTCAGTGTTTATGGGAGTGCAGTGGTGTTCGGGCAGTGTAGGGGGTCATGCTGGGGCTGGTGTTTCAGGGTTTAGGGCAATGCAGTGGTGTTCGGGCAGTGTAGGGGGTCGTGCCTGGGCTGGTATTTCAAGGTGTAGGGCAGTGCAGTGGTGTTCGGGCATTGTAGGGTTTCGTGCTGGGGCTGGTGTTTCAGGGTTTAGGGCAATGCAGTGGTGTTCGGGCAGTGAAGGGGGTCGTGCTGGGGCTTGTGTTTCAGGGTTTAGGGCAGTGCAGTGGTGTTCGGGCAGTGTTTGGGGTCATGCTGGCTGGTGTTTCAGGGTTTAGGACAGTGCAGTGGTGTTCAGGCAGTGTAGGGGGTCGTGCTGGGGCTGGTATTTCAAGGTCTAGGGCAGTGCAGTGGTGTTCGGGCAGTGTAGGGGGTCATGTTGCAGCTGTGGTTTCAGGGTTCTGGGCAGAGCAGTGGTGTTCATTCAGTGTTTGGGGACATGTTGGGGGTGGTGTTTCAGGATTTTGGGCAGTGCAGTTGTGTTCTGGCAGTTTAGGGGGTCTTGCTGGGGATGGTGTTTCAGGGTTTAGGGCAGTGCAGTGGTGTTCAGGCAGTTTAGGGGTCCTGCTGGGGGTGGTGTTGCAGGGTTTAGGGCAGTGCAGTGGTGTTCAGGCAGTGAAGGGAGTCATGATGGGGCTGGTGTTTCAGGGTTTAGGGCAGTGCAGTGGTGTTCAGGCAGTTTAGGGGTCCTGCTGGGGGTGGTGTTTCAGGGTTTAGGGTACTGCAGTGGTGTTCGGGCAGTGTGTGTGGTCATGCTGGGGTGGTGTTTCAGGATTTAGGGCTGTGCAGTAGTACTCGGGCAGTGTAGGGGTCGTGCTGGGAGTGATGTTTCAGGGTTTAAGGCAGTGCAGATGTGTTCGGGCAGTGTAGGTGGTCATGCTGGGGGTGGAGTTTCAGGGTTTAGGGTAGTGCAGTGGTGTTCGGGCAGTGTAGGGGGTCTTGCTGGGGATGGTGTTTCAAGGTTTAGGGCAGGTCAGTGGTATTTGGGGAGTGTAGGGGGTCAGGCAAGGGCTGGTATTTCACGGTTTAGGGCAGTGCAGTGGTGTTCGGGCAGTGTAGGGGGTCGTGCAGGGTGTGGTGTTTCAGGGTTCAGGGCAGTGGTGTTCGGGCAGTGTAGGGGGTCGTGCAGGGTGTGGTGTTTCAGGGTTCAGGGCAGTGGTGTTCGGGCAGTGTAGGGGGTCGTGCAGGGTGTGGTTTTTCAGGGTTTAGGGCAGTGATGTTCGGGCAGTGTAGGGGGTCTTGCTGGGGATGGTGTTTCAGGGTTTAGGGCAATGCAGTGGTGTTCGGGCAGTGTAGGGGGTCGTGCCTGGGCTGGTATTTCAAGGTGTAGGGCAGTGCAGTGGTGTTCGGGCATTGTAGGGTTTCGTGCTGGGGCAGGTGTTTCAGGGTTTAGGGCAATGCAGTGGTGTTCGGGCAGTGAAGGGGGTCGTGCTGGGGCTTGTGTTTCAGGGTTTAGGGCAGTGCAGTGGTGTTCGGGCAGTGTTTGGGGTCATGCTGGCTGGTGTTTCAGGGTTTAGGACAGAGCAGTGGTGTTCAGGCAGTGTAGGGGGTCGTGCTGGGGCTGGTATTTCAAGGTCTAGGGCAGTGCAGTGGTGTTCGGGCAGTGTAGGGGGTCATGTTGCAGCTGTGGTTTCAGGGTTCTGGGCAGAGCAGTGGTGTTCATTCAGTGTTTGGGGACATGTTGGGGGTGGTGTTTCAGGATTTTGGGCAGTGCAGTTGTGTTCTGGCAGTTTAGGGGGTCTTGCTGGGGATGGTGTTTCAGGGTTTAGGGCAGTGCAGTGGTGTTCAGGCAGTTTAGGGGTCCTGCTGGGGGTGGTGTTGCAGGGTTTAGGGCAGTGCAGTGGTGTTCAGGCAGTGAAGGGAGTCATGATGGGGCTGGTGTTTCAGGGTTTAGGGCAGTGCAGTGGTGTTCAGGCAGTTTAGGGGTCCTGCTGGGGGTGGTGTTTCAGGGTTTAGGGTACTGCAGTGGTGTTCGGGCAGTGTGTGTGGTCATGCTGGGGTGGTGTTTCAGGATTTAGGGCTGTGCAGTAGTGTTCGGGCAGTGTAGGGGTCGTGCTGGGAGTGATGTTTCAGGGTTTAAGGCAGTGCAGTGGTGTTCGGGCAGTGTAGGTGGTCATGCTGGGGGTGGAGTTTCAGGGTTTAGGGTAGTGCAGTGGTGTTCGGGCAGTGTAGGGGGTCTTGCTGGGGATGGTGTTTCAAGGTTTAGGGCAGGTCAGTGGTATTTGGGGAGTGTAGGGGGTCAGGCAAGGGCTGGTATTTCACGGTTTAGGGCAGTGCAGTGGTGTTCGGGCAGTGTAGGGGGTCGTGCAGGGTGTGGTGTTTCAGGGTTCAGGGCAGTGGTGTTCGGGCAGTGTAGGGGGTCGTGCAGGGTGTGGTGTTTCAGGGTTCAGGGCAGTGGTGTTCGGGCAGTGTAGGGGGTCGTGCAGGGTGTGGTTTTTCAGGGTTTAGGGCAGTGATGTTCGGGCAGTGTAGGGGGTCTTGCTGGGGATGGTGTTTCAGGGTTTATGGGAGTGTAGTGGTGTTCGGGCAGTGTGGGGGTCATGCTGGGGCTGGTGTTTCAGGGTGTAAGGCAGAGCAGTGGTGTTCGGGCAGTGTAGAGGGTCTTGCTGGGGGTGGTGTTGTAGGGTTTAGGGCAGTGCAGTGGTGTTCAGGCAGTGAAGGGAGTCATGATAGGGCTGGTGTTTCAGGGTTTAGGGCAGTGCAGTGGTGTTCGGGCAGTGTAGGGCATCGTGCTGGGGCTGGTGTTTCAGGGTGTAGGGCAGTACAGTGGTGTTCGGGCAGTGAAGGGGGTCGTGCCGGGGCTGATGTTTAAGAGTTTAGGGCGGTTTAATGGTGTTCAGGCAGTGTAGGGGGTGGTGCTGGGGCTGGTGTTTCAGGGTTTAGGACAGTGCAGTTTTGTTCGGGCAGTGTAGGGGGTCGTGTTGGGGCTGGTGTTTCATGGTTTAGGGCAATGCAGTGGTGTTCGGGCAGTGTAGGGGGTCAAGCTGGGGCTGATGTTACAGTGTTTAGGGCAGTGGTGTTCATGCAGTGTTTGGGGTTGTGCTGACTGGTGTTTCAGGGTTTAGGACAGTGCAGTGGTGTTCGGGCAGTGTTGAGCGTCGTGCTGGGGCTGGTGTTTCAGGGTGTAGGGCAGTACAGTGGTGTTTGGGCAGTGTAGGGGTCGTGTTGGGGCAGGTGTTTAAGGGTTTAGGGCGGTGTAATGGTGTTCGGGCAGTGTAGGGGTTGTGCTTGGGCTGGTGTTTCAGGGTTTAGGACAGTGCAGTGGTGTTCGGGCAGTGTAGGGGGTCATGCTGGGGCTGATGTTACAGGGTTTAGGGCAGTGGTGTTCATGCAGTGTTTGGGGTTGTGCTGACTGATGTTTCAGGGTTTAGGACAGTGCAGTGGTGTTCGGGCAGTGTTGGGAGTCATGCTGGGGCTGGTGTTTCAGGGTGTAAGGCAGTACAGTGGTGTTCGGGCAGTGTAGGGGTCGTGCCGGGGCTGGTGTTTAAGGGTTTAGGGCGGTGTAATGGTGTTCGGGCAGTGTAGGGGTTCATGCTGGGGGTGGTCTTTCAGGGTTTAGGGTAGTGCAGTGGTGTTCGGGTAGTGTAGGGGGTCGTGTTGGGGCTGGTGTTTCAGGGTTTAGCACAGTGCAGTGGTGTTCGGACAATGTAGGGGGTCGTGCTGAGGCTGGTGTTTCAGGGTTTAGGGCAGTGCAGTGGTGTTCGGGCAGTGTAGGGCGTCGTGCTGGGGCTGGTGTTTCAGGGTGGAGGGCAGTGCAGTGGTGTTCGGGCAGTGTAGGGGGTCGTGCTGGGGCTGGTGTTTCAGGGATTTAGGGCAGAGCAGTGGTGTTTGGGCACTGTAGGGGGTCAAGCTGGGGCTGGTGTTTCAGGCTTTATGGCAGAGCAGTAGTGTTTGGTCAGTCTAGGGGGTCGTGCAGGAGGTGGTTGTGAGAAGTTGGCCTGATGTATGATGTCACTAGTTCTAGTGTACACCTTATATCAGTCCAAACAACCCTTATGGTGATTGGTTGTAAAGTCAACCTTATAGACCAGCTATCCTAGTGGTAGCATGGACAAGAGCAGTCTTAGGCTAAACTCTGAATGGCATGTGAAGCCAGCTGTGATACCATATATAATCCCTTGAATACCAAATGAAAGGACACCACAACAGATATATATATAAAATAAAGTGTATTTATTCTAGTCAAACCCTCAGCACTCTTTATGAGATTAGAGGTAAGTACAACACAGTCTTATTTAAGCATACATTAAGTCACACAGGTAAGTAATACAGTTAGGCCCTAGGGGCCACGCAAACCATATACTAAGTAAGTGGTATAAGAACCACTGTCACGGAAATAGAATAGGCCTAGGCCTAGGGAATCGCTGGGGCTACACTACACTAGCGTTAGTTAGGAAGTGGGAGGCCCACGGGATTCGTGTGCAGAGTGGAAACACTCACGCGTAATGCGTAAAAGTCAATAGCAATAGTACAGTTTAGAAAACGGTAGATTTAGGACACTTCCGGAGTAGCTAGGAAGTTGAGACTTGAAAACTAGACACTAGGATAGTCACTATCCTGATGAGCACCGGAGTACCCAAGTTACCTAGCCCACAGGCTGCGGGTGCATAGGGGTGAAGATGCGTCGTTTTCGTCGTCGACTCCTATGGATGCCTGAAGAAAGATGCTGACAGGCAGTCAGTGAAGAGTGTCCGGTGGATCCCAAGGCTGGGATCAAGAAGAGAAGAAACCTGCAAGCAGAAGGGACAGAGTCAAGGTCACTAGCCAGTGACCACGTGGAACCAGGAAGGAACCAGGCGATGTCGTGAAGATTGCAGGTGAAGGTGAAGCTTGTCGCTGCAGCCAGGAGGACCAGGAAGCGTTGAGGACGACCAGGACCAGGAGGCGAGCTGTCCCACGAAGGCTCTTGCTGTCGGCGGCGTCGAAGTTGGACTAGGACTCACCAAGCCTTGGCAAGCGGAACCCACGAAGAACGAAGGACTTGCTTCTGGTGCAGACCAGGAAGGTCTGGGGTGCTTCTTCTTTGCAGAGAAGCGGGAGCCAGTCTGGAGGAGCCAAACCAGCACAGAAGATTTCAGGGTGCGTCGTCACAAAGGCCACTAGCCAGCGGGCAAGCAACCGGACAGACGCGGCAAGCAGGAAAATGCTGAAGGGCCCCACGCAGGACTCGTGGAGTGTGGGGGGCTGATCTTCGGTGCAGATGGTGCTTGGGGTTGGGGCTTCTCAATCCCCGGTGCACAACTTCGAGGGTACCTCAGAAGCTGCGCTGTAAGTTACTAGCCACTTTTTCCAGGTAGCCGGTCCCACGTCGCTCGTCGCCTCCACGGATCTCAGCTCTGCTGCAGATGTGGATGAGGGTCGGAGAAGTCTGGAAGTCAAGGCTCTGGTCGGGCTCTGCAGTCGGTTCCTCGTAGAACGGTCGCAAAGCAAAGGGTAGTCTCTTGATGGTGCCTGTTTGCACAGGGTAGCCACTCCTTGGCTACAAGGGAGATTCTTCAGTCTTCTTCTTTCGTCGAATGTCGAAGGTCCAGAGTTTCTGTTCAGTTTTGCAGGTTCAGGATAATCTAAAGTCTTGAGGCCCAACTCCCACTCTTATACTAATCTGGGGGGCTGGGATACCTGCTAGGTCACGCCTTATGGGTGGGACCTGGGAGGGGGTGGTTACACCCACTTCCCTTTGTCCAGTTTCGCGCCAGAGCTGGGGCTGGAGTGCCCCAGCGCCGGTTTGAACTGGACTATGCAAGGAACACCTTGTGTGTCCCAGGCATGTCTCATTCCTTTCAGCCCACCCTGCCCCAATACACTAAAGGCTGTCTGGGGAGGTGCTAGCACCTCCCCAAGCAGGAAACCTATTGTCCAAGCCTCCCTTGCCAGGATCACTCCCAGCAGCAGGGGTCAGACTCGTGTCTGTGGCAGCAGCATCCATTTTGTGATGCTGAGGCTTTGGTTAGAGTTAAACAGCAAAGTAGGATTTTAACATGTCTCTCCCTCTAGAAGGGAGGAATAATATCCTCATCACCAGAAATGGTATGGGGGTATTATTCCAAAGTGTTAGACACCTTACACGACATGTTTGGATAAAGCCAAACCATAGTTACCATAACCGTTTAAGATTATAAGGCACTTTAAGAGTATATGGTAGGCTATATCATAGAACAGCTATAAGGACATGGTTCCGAAAGCTGCAGACAGGCTCAGCTCATGCTAGAGCACCATCTCACATGTTACCAAGCACTCTGCCTCCAGGATTGTTAAGGCCTGCCATAGGAGTGACTGATAGGTACACATGTGTCTATATATAAGGGCAGATATAGGCATACTATATCTAAGCAAGGGGTGATTACACGACCTTGCCCCAGCTGAGTGATCAGCCAGTTGTGTCTGATTGGAAAGCCAGACCAGGGGTGGCATAATACATGCTGCAGCCCCTGGGAGGCCTAGGGTACACCTATGCCCTGGGTACCTAGGGTACACTGTACAGGGTCCAATAAGGTGATCCTTACCAATTGGGAATGTACCTAGGGTACATGGAGTCCATTTTAAAGAGAGAGCAGACAGCCTGAGACCCTGAATGGCAGGATCTCAGGCCAACTAAGTCGAAAAACCAGCTAGACACTAGGCAAAAAGTTGGGGGTAACCATAGTCAGATATCCACCTTCCTACAGGGGGTCTTTCTGGGGGTGGTGTTTCAATGTTTAGGGCAGTGCAGTGGTGTTCGGGAGGTGTGGGGGTCGTGCTGGGGCTGGTGTTTCAGGGTTTAGGGCAGTGCAGTGGTGTACGGGCAGTGTAGTGGGTCGTGCTGGGGGTAGTGTTTCAGGGTTTAAGGCAATGCAGTGGTGTTCGGGCAGTGTAGGGGGTCGTGCAGGTGGTGGTGTTTCAGTGTTTAGGGCAGGGCAGTGGTGTTCGGGCAGTGTAGTGGGTCGTGCAGGGGGTGTTGTTTCAGGGTTCAGGGCAGTGCATCGGTGTTCAGGCAGTGTTTGGGGTCTTGCTCGGGTGGTGTTTCAGCGTTTAGGACAGTGGTATTCAGGCAGTGTTGTGGGTCTTGTAAGGGGTGGTGTTTCAGGGTTTAGGGGAGTGCAGTGGCGTTCGGGCAGTGTGGGGGGTCGTGCTGGGTGGTGGTGTTTCAGGGTTTAGGGCAGTGTAGTGGTGTTCGGGCAGTGTGGGGGATTGTGCTGGGGCTGGTGTTTCAGGGTTTAGGGCAGTGCAGTGGTGTTCGGGCACTGTGGGGGATCATGGTGGGGCAGGTGTTTTAGGGTTTAGGGCAGTGCAGTGGTGTTCGGGCAGTGTAGGGGTTCGTGCTGGGGCTGGTGTTTCAGGGTTTAGAGCAGTGCAGTGGTGTTTGGGCAGTGTAGGGGGTCATGCTGGGGCAGGTGTTTCGGGGTTTAGGGCAGTGCAGTGGTGTTCGGGTAGTGTAGGGGGTCGTGCTGGGGCTGGTATTTCAGGGTTTAGAGCAGTGCAGTGGTGTTCGGGCAGTGTAGGTGGTCATGCTGGGGCTGGTGTTTCAGGGTTTAGACCAGTGCAGTGGTGTTCGGGCAGTATAGGGGGTCATGCTGGAGCTGGTGTTTCAGGGCTTAGAGCAGGGCAGTGGTGTTCGGGAAGTGTAGGGGGTCGTGCTGCGGCTGGTGTTTCAGGGTGTAGGGCAGTGCAGTGGTGTTCGGTCAGTGTAGGGGGTCGTGCTGGGGCTGGTGTTTCAGGGTTTAGAACAGTGCAGTTGTGATCGGGGAGTGTATGGTGTCATGCTGGGGCTAGTGTTTCAGGGTTTAGGGCAGGGCAGTGGTGTTGGGCAGTGTAGGGGGTCGTGCAGGTGGTGGTGTTTCAGGGTTTAGCGCAGAGCATCGGTGTTCGGGCAAAGTTGGGGGTCTTGGTGGGGGTGGTGTTTCAGGGTTTAGGACAGTGGTGTTCGGGCAGTGTAGGGGGTCCTGCTGGGGGTGGTGTTTCAGGGTTTAGGGCAGTGCAGTGGTGTTCGGGCAGTGAAGGGGGTCGTGCTGGGGCTGGTGTTTCAGGGTTTAGGGCAGTGCAGTGGTTTTCGGGCAGTGTAGGGGGTAGTGCTGGGGCTGGTGTTTCAGGATTTAGGGCAGTGCAGTGGAGTTCGGGCAGTGTTTGGGGTCTTGCAGGGGGTGGTGTTTCAGAGTTTAGGGCAGTGGTGTTTGTGCAGTGTAGTGGGTCTTGCTGGGGGTGGTGTTTCAGGGTTTAGGGCAGTGCAGTGGTGTTCAGGCAGTGTAGGGGTTTGTGCTGTGGCTGGTGTTTCAGGGTTTAGGGCAGTGCAGTGTGTTCGGGCAGTGTAGGAAGTCATGCTGGGGCTGGTGTTTCAGGGTTTAGGGCAGTGCAGTGGTGTTCAGGTAGTATAGGGGTTCGTGCTGTGGCTGGTGTTTTAGGGTTTAGGGCAGTGCAGTGGTGTTCTGGCAGTGTAGGGGGTCGTGCAGGGGGTGGTGTTTCAGGGTTTAGGGCAGGGCATTGGTGTTCGGGCAGTGTAGGGGGTCGTGAAGGTTGTGGTGTTTCAGGGTTTAGGGCAGTGGTGTTTGGGCAGTGTAGGGGTCTTGCTGGGGATGGCGTTTCAGGGTTTATGGGAGTGCAGTGGTGTTCGGGCAGTGTGGGGGTCATTTTGGGGGTTGTGTTTCAGCGTGTAAGGCAGAGCATTGGTGTTCGGGCAGTGAAGAGGGTCTTGCTGGGGGTGGTGTTGCAGGATTTAGGGCAGTGCATTGGTGTTTGGGCAGTGTTGGGGGTCGTGCTAGGGCTGGTGTTTCATTTTTAGGGCAGTGCAGTGGTGTTCAGGCAGTGAAGGGAGTCGCGATGGGGCTGGTGTTTCAGGGTTTAAGGGCAGTGCATTGGTGTTCGGGCAGTGTAGGGCGTCATGCTGGGGCTGGTGTTTCAGGGTGTAGGGCAGTGCAGTGGTGTTCGGGCAGTGTAAGGGGTCTTGCTGGGGCTGGTGTTTCAGGGTTTTAGGGCAGAGCAGTGGTGTTCAGGCACTGTAGGCGGTCATGCTGGGGCTGGTGTTTCAGGCTTTAGGGCAGAGCAGTAGTGTTTGGGCAGTCTAGTGGGTCGTGCAGGGGGTGGTGTTTCAGGGCTTAGGGCAGTGCAGTGGTGTTCATGCAGTGTTCGGGGTCTTGCTGGGGTTGGTATTTCAAGGTTTAGGGCAGTAGTGTTTGGGCAGTGTAGGGGGTCTTGCTGGGGATGGTGTTTCAGGGTTTATGGGAGTGCAGTGGTGTTCGGGCAGTGTAGGGGGTCGTGCTGGGGCTGGTGTTTCAGGGTTTAGGGCAATGCAGTGGTGTTTGGGCAGTGTAGGGGGTCGTGCTGGGGCTGGTATTCCAAGGTGTAGGGCAGTGCAGTGGTGTTCGGGCAATGTAGGGGTTTCTGCTGGGGCTGGTGTTTCAGGGTTTAGGGCAATGCAGTCGTGTTCGGGCAGAGTAGGGGGTCATGCTGGGGCTTGTGTTTCAGGGTTTAGGGCAGTGCAGGGGTGTTCGGGCAGTGTTTGGGGTCATGCTGGCTGGTGTTTCAGGGTTTATGACAGTGCAGTGGTGTTCAGGCAGTGTTTGGGGTCGTGCTGGCTGGTGTTTCAGGGTTTAGGACAGTGCAGTGGTGTTCAGGCAGTGTAGGGGGTCGTGCTGCGGCTGCTGTTTCAAGGTTTAGGGCAGTGCAGTGGTGTTCGGGCAGTGTAGGGGGTCTTGCTGGGGATGGTGTTTCAGGGTTTAGGGCAGTGCAGTGGTGTTCAGGCAGTGTAGGGGTCTTGCTGGGGGTGGTGTTTCAGGGTTTAGGGTAGTGCAGTGGTGTTCGGGCAGTGTGTGTGGTCATGCTGGGGTGCTGTTTCAGGATTTAGGGCTGTGCAGTGGTGTTCGGGCAGTGAAGGGGTCGTGCTGGAGGTGGTGTTTCAGGGTTTAAGGCAATGCAGTGGTGTTCGGGCAGTGTAGGGGGTCATGTTGGGGGTGGTGTTTCAGGGTTTAGGGTAGTGCAGTGTGTTCGGGCAGTGTAGGGGGTCTTGCTGGGGATGGTGTTTCAGGGTTTAGGGCAGTGCAGTGGTATTCGGGCAGTGTAGGGGGTCGTGCAGGGGCTGGTATTTCACGGTTTAGGGCAGTGCAGTGGTGTTCGGGCAGTGTAGGGGGTGGTGCAGGGTGTTGTGTTTCAGGGTTCAGGGCAGTGGTGTTCTGGCAGTGTAGGGGGTCGTGCAGGGTGTGGTTTTTCAGGGTTTAGGTCAGTGGTGTTCGGGCAGTGTAGGGGGTCTTGCTGGGGATGGAGTTTCAGGGTTTATGGGAGTGTAGTGGTGTTCGGGCAGTGTGGGGGTCATGCTGGGGGTGGTGTTTCAGGGTGTAAGGCAGAGCAGTGGTGTTCAGGCAGTGTAGAGGGTCTTGCTGGGGGTGGTGTTGCAGGGTTTAGGGCAGTGCAGTGGTGTTCAGGCAGTGAAGGGAGTCATGATGGGGCTGGTGTTTCAGGGTTTAGGGCAGTGCAGTGGTGTTCGGGCAGTGTAGGGCGTCGTGCTGGGGCTGGTGTTTCAGGGTGTAGGGCAGTACAGTGGTGTTCGGGCAGTGTAGGGGGTCGTGCCAGGGCTGGTGTTTAAGGGTGTAGGGCGGTGTAATGGTGTTCGGGCAGTGTAGGGGGTTGTGCTGGGGCTGGTGTTTCAGGGTCTAGGACAGTGCATTTTTGTTCGGGCAGTGTAGGGGATGTATTGGGGCTGGTGTTTCATGGTTTAAGGCAATGCAGTGGTGTTCGGGCAGTGTAGGGGGTCATGTTGGGGGTGGTGTTTCAGGGTTTAGGGTAGTGCAGTAGTGTTCGGGCAGTGTAGGGGGTCGTGTTGGGGCTGGTGTTTCAGGGTTTAGCACAGTGCAGTGGTGTTCGGGCAGTGTAGGGGGTCATGTTGGGGGTGGTGTTTCAGGGTTTAGGGTAGTACAGTGGTGTTCGGGCAGTGTAGGGAGTCGTGTTGGGGCTGGTGTTTCAGGGTTTAGCACAGTGCAGTGGTGTTCGGACAATGTAGGGGGTCGTGCTGAGGCTGGTGTTTCATTTTTAGGGCAGTGCAGTGGTGTTCAGGCAGTGAAGGGAGTCGCGATGGGGCTGGTGTTTCAGGGTTTAAGGGCAGTGCATTGGTGTTCGGGCAGTGTAGGGCGTCGTGCTGGGGCTGGTGTTTCAGGGTGTAGGGCAGTGCTGTGGTGTTCGGGCAGTGTAGGGGTTCGTGCTGGGACTGGTGTTTCAGGGTTTTAGGGCAGAGCAGTGGTGTTCGGGCACTGTAGGGGGTCATGCTGGGGCTGGTGTTTCAGGCTTTATGGCAGAGCAGTAGTGTTTGGTCAGTCTAGGGGGTTGTGCAGGAGGTGGTGTTTCAGGGCTTAGGGCAGTGCAGTGGTTTTGTGAGTGTTTGGGGTCTTGCTGCGGTTGGTGTTTCAAGGTTTAGGGCAGTGGTGTTCGGGCAGTGTAAGGGGTCGTGCTGGGGGTGGTGTTTCATGGTTTAGGGCAGTGCAGTGGTGTTCGGGCAGTGTAGTGGGTCGTTCTGGGGCTGGTGTTTCAGGGTCTAGGGCAGTGCAATGGTGTTCGGTCAGAGTAGGTGGTCGTGCTGGGGCTGGTGTTTCAGGGTTTAGGGCTGTGAAGTGGTGTTCGGGCAGTGTAGGGAGTCATGCTGGGGCTGGTGTTTCATGGTTTAGGGCAGGGCAGTGGTGTTTGGGCAGTGTAGGGGTCGTGCAAGGGGTGGTGTTTCAGGGTTTATGGCAGTGCACTGGTGTTCGGGCAGTGTAGGGGGTCATGCTGGAGCTGGTGTTTCAGGGTTTAAGGCAGTCCAGTGGTGATCGGGCAGTGTAGGGGTCGTGCTGGGGCTGGTGTTTCAGGGTTTAGAGCAGTGCAGTGGTGTTCGGGCAGTGTAGGGGGTCCTGCTGTGGCTGGTGTTTCAGGGTTTAAGGCAGAGCAGTGGTGTTGGGCAGTGTAGGGGGTCGTGCTAGGGCTGGTGTTTCAGGGTTTAGGGCAGAGCAGTTGTGTTCCGGCAGTGTAGGGGGTCGTTCTGAGGCTTGTGTTTCAGGGTTTAGGGCAATGCAGTGGTGTTCGGGCAGTGTAGGGGGTCGTCCTGGGGCTGGTGTTTCAGGGTTTAGGGTTGAGCAGTGGTGTTCAGGCAGTGTTTGGGGTTGTGCTGGCTGGTGTTTCAGGGTTTATCACAGTGCAGTGGTGTTCGGGCAGTGTAGGGGGTCATGTTGCGGCTGTGGTTTCAGGGTTCTGGACAGAGCAGTAGTGTTCATTCAGTGTTTGGGGTCGTGCTGGGGGTGGTGTTTCAGGATTTTGGGCAGTGCAGCTGTGTTCGGGCAGTGTAGGGGGTGTTGCTGGGGGTGGTGTTTCAGGGTTTAGGTAAGTGCAGCTGTGTTTAGGCAGTGTAGGGGGTGTTGCTGGGGGTGGTGTTTCAGGGTTTAGGGCAGTGCAGTGGTGTTCGGGCAGTGTAGGGTGTCGTGCAGGGGGAGGTGTTTCAGGGTTTAGGGCAGGGCAGTGGTGTTCGGGCAGTGTTCGGGGGTCTTGAAGGGGGTGGTGTTTCAGGGTTTATGGCAGTGCAGTGGTGTTCGGGCAGTGTTGTTGGTCTTTCTGGGGGTGGTGTTTCAAGATTTAGGGTAGTGATCTTCGGGCAGTGTTCGGGGTCTTGAAGGGAGTGGTGTTTCAGGGTTTATGGCAGTGCAGTGGTGTACGGGCAGTGTTGTTGGTCTTGATGGGGGTGGTGTTTCAGGGTGTAAGGCAGAGCAGTGGTGTTCTGGCAGTGTAGGGGGACGTGCTGGCTGTGGTTTTTCAGGGTTTAGGGCAGAGCACTGGTGTCTGGGCAGAGTAGGGGGACGTGCTGGGGGTGGTGCTTTAGGTTTTAGAGCAGAGCAGTGGTGTTCGGGAATGGAGGGGGTCGTGCTGGGCGTCGTGATTCAGGGTTTATGTCAGTGCAGTGGTGATCGGGCAGTCTAGGGCGTCGTGCTGGGGCTGGTGTTTCAGGGTCTAGGGCAGTACAGTGGTGTTCGGGCAGTTTAGGGGGTCGTGCATTAGCTGGTGTTTCAGGGTGTAGGGCATTGCAGTGGTGTTCGGGCAGTGTGGGGGTCATGCTGGGGCTGGGGTTACAGGGTTTAGGGCAGTGCAGTGGTGTTCGGGCAGTGTAGGGGGTCGTGCTGGGGCTGGTGTTTCAGGGTTTATCACAGTGCAGTGGTGTTCGGGCAGTGTAGGGGGTCATGTTGCGGCTGTGGTTTCAGGGTTCTGGGCAGAGCATTAGTGTTCATTCAGTGTTTGGGGTCGTACTGGGGGTTGTGTTTCAAGATTTTGGGCAGTGCAGCTGTCTTCGGGGCAGTGTTGGGGGTGTTGCTGGGGGTGGTGTTTCAGGGTTTAGGGAAGTGCAGTGGTGTTCGGGCAGTGTAGGAGTCTTCCTGGGGGTGGTGTTTCAGGGTTTAGGGTAGTGCCGTGGCGTTCCGGCAGTGTGGGCGGTTGTGCTGGGGTGTTGTTTCAGGGTTTTGGGCAGTGCAGGGGTGTTCGGGCAGTGTAGGGGGTCTTGCTGGGGGAGGTGTTTCAGGGTTTTATTTATAACAGACCTTGCATTATTCTAGAAATCTTTCTTAAAAATTTCAGTCATCCAATCAAGTATGTCGAACCAAAGATAGGGTTGAACACCACGAGTACATGTATGTATTATAATTATATATATTCTCTTTTTATAGATTGTTTAAACTTGATAGAGAGAGCTGTTTTTAATTCATTGGTCCTGAAGAAGGTGTTACAAATCATATCTCACACCGAAACGCGTCGACAAGAGGACAAAATTATATTTGTGTTTTTATATCAATTTTATATGTATGCAATGCATTTTTGATTCCCACATTGAATGTTTTAAAAAATGTTTTTGATTTAATTATGTGCAATTATTGATTTCACCTGTTATTGAGAGTTATTTTTTACATATGATTGTTGTTTTTGAAGATGCTTTACCCCATTGTATTTTGATAATTGTGGACAAATCATTGTAATCCAATTTGAGGTATACAACAATTTTTAAATTGAATAAAATAACAATACATTCTATCTTTGTTGTGTTTAGTCTTATGGATTCCTTATCTTTGGTTCAATATATATTGATCCTTAACCTGTAGTTGGAGACTTTTGAGTAAATCCATGAGGGAAATTTGACAGTTTTTAACGTTGTTACGTACCCGGTCCCTTCTGGTTAAACCTGGGAAACTCTCTACTTGTTTTTGGTTTCAGGGTTTAGGGCAGTGCAGTGGTGTTCGGGCAATGTAGGGTGTCGTGCAGGGGGAGGTGTTTCAGGGTTTAGGGCAGGGCAGTGGTGTTCGGGCAGTGTTTGGGGTCTTGAAGGGGGTGGTGTTTCAGGGTTTATGGCAGTGCAGTGGTGTTCGGGCAGTGTTGTTGGTCTTGCTCGGGGTGGTGTTTCAAGATTTAGGGCAGTGATCTTCGGGCAGTGTTAAGGGGTCTTGAAGGGAGTGGTGTTTCAGGGTTTATGGCAGTGCAGTGGTGTTCGGGCAGTGTTGTTGGTCTTGATGGGGGTGGTGTTTCAGGGTGTAAGGCAGAGCAGTGGTGTTCTGGCAGTGTAGGGGGACGTGCTGGCTGTGGTTTTTCAGGGTTTAGGGCAGAGCAGTGGTGTTTGGGCAGAGTAGGGGGACGTGCTGGGGGTGGTGTTTTAGGTTTCAGGGCAGAGCAGTGGTGTTCGGGAGTGGAGGGGGTCGTGCTGGGGGTGGTGATTCAGGGTTTATGTAAATGCAGTGGTGTTCGGGCTGTGTAGGGCGTCGTGCTGGGGCTGGTGTTTCAGGGTCTAGGGCAGTACAGTGGTGTTCGGGCAGTTTAGGGGGTCGTGCATTGGCTGGTGTTTCAGGGTCTAGGGCATTGCAGTGGTGTTCGGGCAGTGTAGGGGGTCGTGCTGGGGCTGGGATTTCAGGGGTTAGGGCAGTGCAGTGGTGTTCGGGCAGTGTAGGGGGTCATGCTGGGGCTGGTGTTTCAGGGCTTAGGGCAGTGCAGTGGTGTTCAGGCAGTGTCGGGGATCGTGCTGGGGCTGGTGTTTCAGGGTTTAGGGCAGTGCAGTGGTGTTCGGGCAGTGTAGGGTGTCGTGCTGGGGCTGGTGTTTCAGGGTTTAAGGCTTTGCAGTGGTGTTCGGGCAGTGTAGGGGGTCGTGATGGGGCTGGTGTTTCAAGGTTTAGGGCAGTGCAGTAGTGTTCTGGCAGTATAGGGGGACGTGCTGGTTGTGGTTTTTCAGGGTTTAGGGCAGAGCAGTGGTGTTTGTGCAGAGTAGGGGCATGTGCTGGGTGTGGTGTTTTAGGTTTTAGGGCAGAGCAGTGGTGTTCGGGAATGGAGGGGGTCGTGCTGGGGGTGGTGATTCAGGGTTTATATCAGTGCAGTGGTGTTCGGTCTCTGTAGGGCATCGTGCTGGGGCTGGTGTTTCAGAGTCTAGGGCAGTGCAGTGGTGTTCGGGCAGTTTAGGGGGTCGTGCATTGGCTGGTGTTTCAGGGTCTAGGGCATTGCAGTGGTGTTCGAGCAGTGTAGGGGGTCGTGCTGGGGTTTCAGGGTTTACAGCAGTGCAGTGGTGTTCGGGCAGTGTAGGGGGTCATGCTGGGGCTGGTGTTTCAGGGTTGAGGGCAGTGGTGTTCGGGCAGTGTAGGGGGTCATGCTGAGGCTGGTGTTTCAGGGTTTAGGGCAGACCAGTGGTGTTTGGGCAGTGTAGTGGGTCGTGCTGGGGCTGGTGTTTCAGAGTTTAGGGCAGAGCAGTGGTGTTCGGGCAGGGTAGGGGGTCGTGCTGGGCCCCTTGCAATCCTCCAGTGACCCATTCAGCACCGTTTACTAATCCATTCACTGTGCCAAAACCCAACGATTTATAAATTCACCCAGGCACTCTCCTTGCAGTACTCTAATCATTCAGTCAGTACCCAAGTATTCATGCAGTGAGCCAGTCCTTAGCACATGGACTGCTTCAAACCCCTATCCAATATGCATGCAGTCCTCTAACCACCTACACACTTGTCTTTCACACCTTCAATTCCCAAGTCAGTATACATACACTTCCAGCAAATACCCTGCCACTCCCTTTGCACTCCTCTAGTGAACTATTCAGCACCATGTACTAATCTATTTACTGTGCCAAAACCCAACCACTTATAAATTCACCCAGGAACTCACCTTGCAGTACTCTAATCATTCAGTCAATACCCAAGTACTCAAGCACTGAGCCAGGCCTTAGCACATAGACTGCTTCAAACCCCTATACACTATCCATTCAGTCCTCTAACCACCTACACACTTGTCTTTCACACCTGCAATTCCCCAGTCATTATCAATACACTCCATCAAACACCCTGTCACTCCCCTTGCACTCCTCCAGTGACCCATTCAGCACCGTGTACTGATCCATTCACTGCGCCATAACCCAAACACTTATAAATTCACCCAGGCACTCTCCTTGCAGTACTCTAATCATTCAGTCAGTACCCAAGTATTCATGCAGTGAGACAGGCCTTAGCACATGGACTGCTTCAAACCCCTATCCACTATGCATGCAGTCCTCTAACCACCTACACACTTGTCTTTCACACCTGCAATTCCCCAGTCATTATCAATACACTCCAGCAAAAACCCTGCCACTCCCCTTGCACTCTTCTAGTGACCCATTCAGCACCATGTACTAATCCATTCACTGCGCCAAAACCCAAACACTGATAAATTCACCCAGGCATTCTCCTTGCAGTACTCTAATCATTCAGTCAGTACCCAAGTACTCATGCAGTGAGCCCAGCCTTAGCACATGGACTGCTTCAAACGCCTACCCACTATGCATGTAGTCCTCTAACCAACTACACACTTATCTTTCACACCTTCAATTCCCCAGTCAGTATTCATACACTTCAAGCAAATACCCTGTTACTCCCCTTGCACTCCTCTACTGACCTATTCAGCATCATGTCCTAATCCATTCACTGCGCCAAAACCCAAACACTTATATATTCACCCAGGCACTCTCCTTGCAGTAATCTAATCATTCAGTCACTACCCAAGTCAACATGCACTGAGCCAGGCCATAGCACATTGACTTCTTCAAACCCCTATCCACTATGCATGCAGTCTTTTAACCACCTACACACTTGTCTTTCACACTTTCAATTCCCCAGTCAGTATCCATAAACTTCCAGCAAATTCCCTGCCACTCCGCTTGCACTCTTCTAGTGACCCTTTCAGCACCATGTACTAATCCATTCACTGCGCCAAAACCCAAACACTTATAAATTTACCCAGGCACTCTCCTTGCAGTACTCTAATCATTCAGTCAGTACCCATGCACTCGTGCAGTGACCCAGGTCTTAGCACATGGACTGTTTCAAATGCCTATCCACTATGCATGCAGTCCTATAACCACCTACACACTTATCTTTCACACCTTCAAATCCCCAGTCAGTATTCATACACTTCGAGCAAACACCCTGTCACTCCCTTTGCACTCCTCTAGTGAACCATTCAGTACCATGTACTAATCCATTCACTGCGCCAAAACCCAACCACTTATAAATTCACCCAGGAACTCTCCTTGCAGTACTCTAATCATTCAGTCAGTATCCAAGTACTCATGTACTGAGCCAGACCTTAGCACATTGACTGCTTCAAACCCCTATCCACTATGCATGCAGTCCTCTTACCACCTAAAAACCTGTCTTTCACACCTTCAATTCCCCAGTCAGTATCCATACACTAAACGCCCTGTCACTCCAATTGCACTCCTCTAGTGACCCATTCAGCACCATGTGCTAATCCATTCACTGCGCCAAAACCCAGCCATTCATAAATTCACCCAGGCACTCTCCTTGCAGTACTTTAATCATTCTGTCAGTACTCAAGTACTCATGCAGTGACCCAGGTCTTAGCACATGGACTGCTTCAGGCGCCTATCCACTATGCATGCAGTCCTCTAACCACCTACACACTTGTCTTTCACACCTTCAATTCGTTAGTCAGTATCTATACACTCCAGCTATCACCCTGTCACTCCCCTTGCACTCCTCTAGTGATCCATTCAGTACCATGTATTAATCAATTCACTCCGCCAAAACCCTAGCACTTATAAATTCACCCATGCACTCTCCGTGCAGTAATCTAATCATTCAGTCAATACCCAAGTACTCATGCACTGAACCAGGCCTTAGCGCATAGACTGCTTCAAACACCTATCCATTATGAATGCAGTCCTCTAACCACCTAAAAACCTGTCTTTCACACCTTCAATTCCCCAGTCAGTATCCATACACTCCAGCAAACACCCTGTCACTCCCATTGCACTCCTCCAGTGACCCATTCAGCACCGTGTACTAATCCATTCACTGCGCCAAAACCCAACCATTTATAAATTCACCCAGGCACTCTCCTTGCAGTACTCTAATCATTCAGTCAGTACCCAAGTACTCATGCACTGACAAAGGCCTTAGCAGATTGACTGCTTCAAAACCCTATACACTATGCATGCAGTCCTCTAACCACCCACACACTTGTATTTCACACCTTCAATTCCCCAGTCAGTATTCATACACTTCCAGCAAACACCGTGTCACTCCCTTTGCACTCCTCTAGTGACCCATTCAGCACCATGTACTAATCCATTCACTGCGCCAAAACCCAACCACTTATACATTCACCCATGCACTCTCCTTTCAGTTATCTAATCATTCAGTCAGTACCCAAGTACTCATGCACTGAACCAGGCCTTAGCACATAGACTGCTCCAAACACCTATCCATTATGAATGCAGTCCTCTAAGCACCTACAAACCTGTCTTTCACACCTTCAATTCCCCAATCAGTATCCATACACTCCAGCAAACACCCTGTCACTCCCCTTGCACTCCTCCAGTGACCCATTCAGCACCGTGTACTAATCCATTCACTGCGCCAAAACACAACCATTTATAAATTCACCCAGACACTCTCCTTGCAGTACTCTAATCATTCAGTCAGTACCCAAGTACTCATGCACTGACCCAGGCCTTAGCACATTGACTGCTTCAAACCCCTATAGACTATGCATGCAGTCCTCTAACCACCTACACACTTGTCTTTCACACCTTCAATTCCCCAGTCAGTATACATAAACTTCCCGCAAACACCCTGTCACTCCCCTTGCACTCTTCTAGTTACCCATTCAGCACCATGTACTAATCCATTCACTGCACCAAAACCCAAATACTTACAAATTCACCAAGGCATTCTCCTTGCAGTACTCTAATCATTCAGTCAGTACCCAAGTAGTCATGCAGTGACCCAGGTCTTAGCATGTGGACAGCTTCAAATGCCTATCCATTATGCATGCAGTCCTCTAACCACCTACAAACCTGTCTTTCACACCTTCAATTTCACAGTCAGTATCCATACACTCCAGCAAACACCCTGTCACTCCCCTTGCACTCCTCTAGTGAACCATTTAGCACCATGTACTAATCCATTCACTGAGCCAAAACCCAAACACGTATAAATTCACCCAGGCCCTCTTCATGCAGTACTCTAATCATTCAGTCAGTACCCAAGTACTCATCTAGTGACCAAAGCATTAGAACATGGACTGCTTCAAGCCCCTATCCACTATGCATGCAGTCTTCTAACCACGTGAACACTTGTCTTTCCCACTTTCAATTCTCCAGTCAGTATCCATACACTAAACGCCCTGTCACTCCAATTGCACTCCTCTAGTGACCCATTCAGCACCATGTGCTAATCCATTCACTGCGCCAAAACCCAGCCATTCATAAATTCACCCAGGCCCTCTCCTTGCAGTACTCTAATCATTCAGTCAGTACCCAAGTATTTATGCAGTGAACCAGGCATTAGCACATGGACTGCTTCAAACCCCTATCCAATATGAATGTAGTCCTCTAACCACCTACACACTTGTCTTTCAAACCTTCAATTCCCCAGTCAGTATACATACACTTCCAGCAAACACGCTGTCACTCCCCTTACACTCTTCTAGTAACCATTTCAGCACCATGTACTAATCCATTTACTGCGCCAAAACCCAAACACTTATAAATTCACCCAGGCACTCTCCTTGCAGTACTCTAATCATTCAGTCAGTACTCAAGTACTCATGCAGTGACCCAGGTCTTAGCACATGGACTGCTTCAAACGCCTATCCACTATGCATGCAGTCCTCTAACCACCTACACACTTATCTTTCACACCTTCAATTCCCCAGTCAGTATTCATACTCTTCCAGCAAAAACCCTGTCACTCCCCATGCACTCCTCTAGTGACCCATTTTGCAACAAGTGCTAATCCATTCACTGCGCCAAAAGCCAACCTCCTATAAATTCACCCAGGCACTCTCCTTGCAGTACTCTAATCATTCAGTCAGTACCTAAGTATTCATGCAGTGAGACAGGCCTTAGCACATGGACTTCTTCAAACCCCTATCCACTATGCATGTAGTCCTCTAACCACCTACACACTTGTCTTTCACCCCTTCAATTCCCCAGTCAGTATACATACACTCCAGCAAACACCGTGTCACTCTCCTTGCACTCCTCCAGTGACCCATTCAGCATCATGTACTAATCCATTCACTGCGCCAAAAGCCAACCACTTATAAATTCACCCAGGAACTCTCCTTGCAGTACTCTAATCATTCAGTCAGTACCCAAGTATTCATGCAGTGAACCAGGCATTAGCACATGGACTGCTTCAAACCCCTATCCAATATGCATGCAGTCCTCTAACCACCTACACACTTGTCTTTCTCACCTTCAATTCCCCTGTCAGTATACATACACTTCCAGCAAACACCATGTCACTCCCTTTGCACTGCTCTAGTGACCCATTCAGCACCATGCACTAATCCATACACTGCGCCAGAAGCCAACCACTTATAAATTCACCTAGGCACTCTCCTTGCAGTACTCTAATTATTCAGTCAGTACCCAAGTACTCATCGAGTGACCCAGGCATTAGAACATGGACTGCTTCAAACCCCTATCCACTTTGCATGCAGTCTTCTAACCACCTACACACTTGTCTTTCACACATTCAATTCCCCTGTCAGTATACATACACTTCCATAAAACACCCTGTCACTCCCCTTGCACTCCTCTAGTGACCCATTCAGCACCATGTGCTAATCCATTCACTGCGCCAAAACCCAAACACTTATAAATCCACCCAGGCACTCTCCTTGAAGTACTCTAATCATTCAGTCAGTATCCAAGTACTTATGCAGTGACCCAGGTCTTAGCACATGGACTGCTTCAAATGCCTATCCACTATGCATGCAGTCCTCTAACCACCTACACACTTGTCTTTCATACCTTCAATTCCCCAGTCAGTATACATACACTTCCAGCAAACACCCTGTCACTCCTCTTGCACTGCTCCAGTGACCCATTCAGCACCATTTACTAATCCATTCACTGTGCAAAAGCCAAACACTTATAAATTCACCTAGGCACTCTCCTTGCAGTGCTCTAATCATTCAGTCACTACCCAAGTACTCATGCACTGACCCAGGCCTTAGCACATGGACTGCTTCAAACCCCTATCCACTATGCATGCAGTCCTCTAACCACCTACACACTTGTCTTTCACACCTTCAATTCCCCAGTCAGTATCCATACACTCCAGCAAACACCCTGTCACTCCCCTTGCACACCTCCAGTGACCCATTCAGCACCGTGTACTAATCCATTCACTGCACCAAAAGCCAAACACTTATAAATTCACCCAGGCACTCTCCTTGCAGTACTCTAATCATTCAGTCAGTATTCAAGTACTCATGCAGTGAGCCAGGCCTTAGCACATGGACTGCTTGAAACCCCAATCCACTATGCATGAAGTCCTCTAACCACCTACACACTTGTATTTCACACCTTCAATTCCCCAGTCAGTATCCATACACTCCAGCAAACACCCTGTCACTCCCCTTGCACTCCTCCAGTGACCCATTCAGCACCGTGTACTAATCCATTCACTGCGCCAAAACAAAACCATTTATAAATTCACCCAGGCACTCTCCTTGCAGTACTCTAATCATTCAGTCAGTACCCAAGTATTCATGCAGTGAACCAGGCATTAGCACATGGACTGCTTCAAACCCCTATCCAATATGCATGCAGTCCTCTAACCACCTACACACTTGTCTTTCTCACCTTCAATTCCCCTGTCAGTATACATACACTTCCAGCAAACACCATGTCACTCCCTTTGCACTGCTCTAGTGACCCATTCAGCACCATGTACTAATCCATACACTGCGCCAGAAGCAACCACTTATAAATTCACCTAGGCACTCTCCTTGCAGTACTCTAATCATTCAGTCAGTACCCAAGTACTCATCGAGTGACCCAGGCATTAGAACATGGACTGCTTCAAACCCCTATCCACTTTGCATGCAGTCTTCTAACCACCTACACACTTGTCTTTCACACATTCAATTCCCCTGTCAGTATACATACACTTCCATAAAACACCCTGTCACTCCCCTTGCACTCCTCTAGTGACCCATTCAGCACCATGTGCTAATCCATTCACTGCGCCAAAAGCCAACCTCTTATAAATTCACCCAGGCACTCTCCTTGCAGTACTCTAATCATTTAGTCAGTACCCAAGTACTCATCCAGTGACCCAGGCATTAGAACATGGACTGCTTCAAACGCCTATCCACTATGCATGCAGCCCTCTAATGACCTACACACGTATCTTTTCACACCTTCAATACTCCAGTCAGCATCTATACACTTCCAGCAAACACCCTGTCACTCCCCTTGCACTCCTCTAGTGACCCATTCAGCACATGTACTAATACATTCACTGCGCCCAAACCCAAACACTTATAAATTCACCCAGGCCCTCTCCTAGCAGTACTCTAATCATTCAGTCAGTACCAAAGTACTCATACAGTGACCCAGGCATTAGAACATGGACTGCTTCAAATCCCTATCCACTATGCATGCAGTCTTCTAACCACGTACACACTTGTCTTTCCCACTTTCAATTCTCCAGTCAGTATCCAAACACTTCCTGCAAACACCCTGTCACTCCAATTGCACTCCTCTAGTGACCCATTCAGCAGCATGTGCTAATCCATTAACTGCGCCAAAAGCCAAACACTTATAAATTCACCCAGGCACTCTCCTTGCAGTACTCTAATCATTCAGTCAGTACCCAAGTACTCAAGCACAGAGCCAGGCCTTAGCACATGGACTACTTCGAACCCCTATCCACTATGCATGCAGTCCTCTAACCACCTACACACTTGTCTTTCACCCCTTCAATTCCCCAGTCAGTATACATACACTCCAGCAAACACCGTGTCACTCTCCTTGCACTCCTCCAGTGACCCATTCAGCATCATGTACTAATCCATTCACTGCGCCAAAAGCCAACCACTTATAAATTCACCCAGGCACTCTCCTTGCAGTACTCTAATCATTCAGTCAGTACCTAAGTACTCATGCAGTGAGCCAGGCCTTAGCACATGGACTGCTTCAAATGCCTACCCACTATGCATTTAGTCCTCTAACCAACTACACACTTATCTTTCACACCTTCAATTCCTCAGTCAGTATTCATACACTTCAAGCAAACACCCTGTTACTCACCTTGCACTCCTCTACTGACCTATTCAGCATCATGTACTAATCCATTCACTGCGCCAAAACCCAAACACTTATATATTCACCCAGTCACTCTCCTTGCAGTAATCTAATCATACAGTCACTACTCAAGTCAACATGCACTGAGCCAGGCCTTAGCACATGGACTGCTTCAAATGCCTATCCACTATTCATGCAGTCCTCTAACCACCAACACACTTGTCTTTCACACCTTCAATTCCCCAGTCAGTATCCATACACTCCAGCAAACACACTGTCAATCCCCTTGAACTCCTCCAATGACCGATTCAGCACCATGTACTAATCCATTCACTGCACCAAAAGCCAAACACTTATAAATTCACCCAGGCACTCTCCTTGCAGTACTCTAATCATTCAGTCAGTATCCAAGTACTTATGCAGTGAGCCAGGCCTTAGCACATGGACTGCTTGAAACCCCAATCCACTATGCATGCAGTCCTCTAACCACCTACACACTCGTCTTTCACCCCTTCAATTCCCCAGTCAGTATCCATACACTCCAGCAAACACCCTGTCACTCCCCTTGCACTCCTCCAGTGACCCATTCAGCACCGTGTACTAATCCATTCACTGCGCCAAAACCCAGCCATTTATAAATTCACCCAGGCACTCTCCTTGCAGTACTTTAATCATTCAGTCAGAACCCAAGTATTCATGCAGTGAACCAGGCATTAGCACATGGATTGATTCAAACCCCTATCCGATATGCATGCAGTCCTCTACCCACCTACACACTTGTCTTTCTCACCTTCAATTCCCCTGTCAGTATACATACACTTCCAGCAAACACCCTGTCACTCCCCTTGCACTCCTCCAGTGACCCATTCAGCACCGTGTACTAATCCATTCACTGCGCCAAAACCCAGCCATTTATAAATTCACCCAGGCACTCTCCTTGCAGTACTCTAATCATTCAGTCAGTACCCAAGTACTCATCGAGTGACCCATGCATTAGAACATGGACTGCTTCAAACCCCTATCCACTATGCATGCAGTCTTCTAACCACCTACACACTTGTCTTTCACACATTCAATTCCCCTGTCAGTATACATACACTTCCAGAAAACACCCTGTCACTCCCCTTGCACTCCTCTAGTGACCCATTCAGCACCATGTGCTAATCCATTCACTGTCGCCAAAAGCCAACCTCTTATAAATTCACCCAGGCAATCTCCTTGCAGTACTCTAATCATTTAGTCAGTACCCAAGTACTCATCCAGTGACCCAGGCATTAGAACATGGACTGCTTCAAACTCCTATCCACCATTCATGCAGTCTTCTAACCACGTACACACTTGTCTTTCCCACTTTCAATTCTCCAGTCAGTATCCATACACTTCCAGGTAACACCCTGTCACTCCAATTGCACTCCTCTAGCGACCCATTCAGCACCATGTGCTAATCCATTAACTGCGCCAAAAGCCAAACACTTATAAATTCACCCAGGCACTCTCCTTGCAGTACTCTAATCATTCAGTCAGTACCCATGCACTCGTGCAGTGACCCAGGTCTTAGCACATGGACTGTTTCAAATGTCTATCCACTATGCATGCACCTTCAATTCCCCAGTCAGTATTCATACACTTCAAGCAAACACCTGTTACTCACCTTGCACTCCTCTACTGACCTATTCAGCATTATGTACTAATCCATTCACTGCGCCAAAACCCAAACACTTATATATTCACCCAGGCACTCTCCTTGCAGTAATCTAATCATTCAGTCACTACCCAAGTCAACATGCACTGAGCCAGGCCTTAGCACATGGACTGCTTCAAATGCCTATCCACTATTCATGCAGTCCTCTAACCACTTACACACTTGTCTTTCACACCTTCAATTCCTTAGTCAGTATCCATACACTCCAGCTAACACCCTGTCACTCCCCTTGCACTCCTCTAGTGACCCATTCAGTACCATGTATTAATCAATTCACTGCGCCAAAACCGTAGCACTTATAAATTCACCCATGCACTCTCCGTGCAGTAATCTAATCATTCAGTCAGTACCTAAGTACTCATGCACTGAACCAGGCCTTAGCGCATAGACTGCTTCAAACACCTATCCATTATGAATGCAGTCCTCTAACCACCTACAAACCTGTCTTTCACACCTTCAATTCCCCAGTCAGTATCCATACACTCCAGCAAACTCCCTGTCACTCCCCTTGCACTCCTCCAATGACCCATTCAGCACCGTGTACTAATCCATTCACTGCGCCAAAACCCAACCATTTATAAATTCACCCAGGCACTCTCCTTGCAGTACTCTAATAATTCAGTCAGTACCCAAGCACTCATGCAGTGAGCCAGGCCTTAGCACATGGACTGCTTCAAACCCCTATCCAATATGCATGCAGTCCTCTAACCACCTACACACTTGTCTTTCACACCTTCAATTCCCCAGTCAGTATACATACATTTCCAGAAACACCCTGTAACTCCCTTTGCACTCCTCTAGTGAACCATTCAAAACCATGTACTAATCTTCCGCGGTGCGAACTTTCAACGTATGCAATTTTATAGTAAATGGCTTATTTATAGAACTCCCTCATTTCTCCACAAAATCTACCCCCTGGTTGAAGATAAGTGCTTTTGATGCGTAGAGAAGGGTACCTGGAGTCATATCATTTGGGAATGCCCAAAAATAACGGAATTTTGGGAAGAAATAGGAAACTATCTCTGTATTACGATCAAAGCCAATATCCTGATTGATATATCAATAGCAGTATTAGGCTGCTCTCCGAGCCCTACTCCACACGATGAGGCTTTGTTTATAGCATCATTAATAGCTAGATCCCTAATCTTACAATTATGGAAATCAGAGAAAGCTCCATTTTTTCAAGCATGGAAAGCTAAACTACTTCGGATCTAGGGTAGGGAAAGAAAATATGCATTAAGAGCAGGAGCACTTAGGAATTATCATAAGCACTGGAGCACGTTTGATAGCTAAATGGATTGACACTCTCTATTATGAGAATGGCATTTTGCATTTCATATGTTCAGACAGGTTTTATAAGAGGTGAAACGCACAGCAGAATCCTTTTTCTTCTACTCACTTATCTCACTATGCACTTTATTCACTAAAATGGCTGCTAATGTTTAATGTATTGCCTATGTCGTATTTATATTGCTGCTATGCTACAATGAATTGATTACAATGCAAGTATTTATATTTTCCGCATTCCTAATCCTTGATGTTAATCTTTATGGCTGATGAGCCTTGTAATGTCTTTTTTGTGCCCATGAACTCTCAATAAAAATATGGAAAAAAAAAAAAACATGTACTAATCCATTCACTGCGCCAAAAAAAACACAACCACTTATAAATTCACCCAGACACTCTCTTTGCAGTACTCTAATCATTCAGTCAGTACCCAAGTACTCATGCACTGACAAAGGCCTTAGCACATTGACTGCTTCAAACCCCTATACACTATGCATGCAGTCCTCTAACCACCTACACACTTGTCTTTCACACCCAGTAAACACCGTGTCACTCCCTTTGCACTCCTCTAGTGACCCATTCAGCACCATGTACTAATCCATTCACTGCGCCAAAACCCAACCACTTATAAATTCACCCATGCACTATCCTTTCAGTAATCTAATCATTCAGTCACTACCCAAGTACTCATGCACTGAACCAGGCCTTAGCACATAGACTGCTCCAAACACCTATCCATTATGAATGCAGTCCTCTAAGCACCTACAAACCTGTCTTTCACACCTTCAAATCCCCAATCAGTATCCATACACTTCAGCAAACACCCTGTCACTCCCCTTGCACTCCTCCAATGACCCATTCAGCATCGTGTACTAATCCATTCACTGCGCCAAAACCCAACCATTTATAAATTCACCCAGGTACTCTCCTTGCAGTACTCAAATCAAATCAAATCAAATAGTCTTTATTCGGGTATTAAAAAAATATCCATAAAAGATACATATCATAAAACAGTCTTATTTTTGTTAAAAACTTAAATCATTATACACAATACACGTAAAATCAGTAATGATAAAACCCCGGTATACATAGTAATTAAAAATCGGACAATCAAATACTATAATCCATTATGTACAACTTTCTCACAGTAATTAGTATAGACTGAATCTGGGTACAAACTTTTTGATCCTATAAACTTGGGAGCGGCCTCATAGTTAGTCCTCTCCTCTAGTGTTTCTTAGTTTAACAGCCACTCGCAGGAAGTGTACAGTGCTAAATAAAATAAAGGGTTCGGCGGAGAGTTTAAGAAATAAAAGAGCCACTTTAGCCTGTCTGATTTTGGAGCGTCTTAGAATAGTTTTTAGGAACCGGGACCTTGGGTATGCATAAAAGGGGCAGATTAGGACGAAATGAAGGGTATCTTGCGGAGATCTTAGATCGCAGCCGCAACACCCTTTTGTGCTTGCATCGCTTGCAAAACCAGCTGGGACTGACAGAATGTGGTGCAAAAGATTTAGCCTGAATCTAGTCATCAGGAATCTATCCTGTCCATTGTGTATATTGGACAGGTAAAATTCCATGCCCAGACAAGATTTTGTGAGCTGGTATTGTCTTACAGTGCTTTTCTGCCCTTCCCTTTTCTCTCTAACCCCGGCTGAATACCGTAGGAAGTCAGCCTTTATGACGCCCTTGTCTCTCTTGGCTAATGTAGAGGATTCATTGAAAAAGTTGGCATGACCCAATCTATTAGGTGTGTCCCTTACATATTTGAGCCAGGGTATTTGCAGCCCCTTGTCCCCCTCATACAGTCCTCCAAGATTTGCCTACTTAGACTTGCCTCTGGATTTGTCCATATTTTCACCCAACAAATAATCAGTTTGAGGCAAGCTAAGGTAGGAGATACCCAGCTCCTCATGGACTATAAAAGAAGGGGTACTTTGAGGCACTTGCAGGAGTCTCCTTAAAAACTTGTTTTCCTCCAATTGAATTTTTTCCCCGTCTGTGAAGCCCCACACCTCACTTCCATACAGGGTTTTGGCGCAACAGACAGAGCCATATAGATGCACTATTTCATTAGGTGACCAGCGGCCAAGTCTGCGTACATAATTCATAATTGACCCCACCGCACTAGGGTGTTGGCTACATTTATGTCTTATGAGGGATTTAAAATTGAGGTCTTTATCAAATAGGATCCCCAGGTAGTTAAAGAATTTAACCTTCTCAAGTTTATGTGTTCCTATAGTAAAGACACAATTCTTGGATGGGGTTTTACCCGCTTCCATGATGTACGACTTTGAGAGGTTAGATACTAAATCAAGGTCTGCCATGAAACTGACAAATCCGCTAATGAGGGCCTGCAAACTCCTTCCTGTACGCGCCAAGAGGACCGCGTCGTCTGCATATAGGAGGACAGGTATACTTCTCCTCCCAATGCAGGGACAGTCTGCCTCCAAGGCTCCAAGCGCCTTGTCGAGCCCATTGATATAAAGCGAGAACAGGAAGGGCGCAAGGATGCATCCTTGTCTTACCCCACCACAACACTGGAAGTCCTCTGTGACGTCTCCCTCGTCAGTAAATCTAACCCGTGCCGTGGTGTTTTGATGAAGCATTCGTAAAACGTGGATCAGTCCTGTGTCCACGCCCATGGTTCCCAAAATTTCCCACAGCTTTCCCACAGCTTTCTTCTGTTCACACAGTCAAATGCTGCTGAGAGGACCATAAATGCCAAATAGACTGTGCCTTCCCTGGCCATAGTATACTTTGCCACCAGGTGATAAAGGTTAAGGCATTGGTCAGTTGTGGAACGCCCATTTCGGAAACCATACTGAACATCTGTGAAGATGTTGTTTTCATCGTCCCAGACCATTAGGCGATTTAAAATGACTCTCCCCAAGACTTTCGCCGTAACATCTATAAGGGATATTGGGCGATAACATTGTGGTTCATTTCTGTTGCCCTTCTTAAATATAGGCACAATGACGGCCATGGACCAGGATCTGGGCATACCTACTTCGAAGGCTGTGTTGAACACCCTAGTTAGTATTGGGGCCCAGAGGTCTGCCTGGCTTTTAAATAAATCGGGAGGTATCCCGTCGGGCCCTGGTGCCTTTCTCATTACCAGACCATCGATACCCAAATTGACCTCAGCTACCATGATGGGTGTCCAGTCGCTGATAGAGAGTCCTAAAATTGGAGTTGACTGCTCCTCAAATTTCCCACGATTGTACAGACTGGTGAAGTGCGCCACCCACGCCTCTGGCAGAATGTGAGACGCCACTTGGGGTTTATTTGGGGGTTGGAAACACGGGGCATTTATTACCCTCCAGAAACTGCTCATATCTCTAAGCTCTGCAGCCTCTCTTAGAGAGTCCCAAGCCTCGAGTTGTAAGGAGGTTTTCCGCAACTTGGTCGCTTTTTTGTAGCGAATCCTACAGGCAGCAATCTTTCCTCTGTCCTTTGGGTCCCTATGAGCCCTTGAACAGTTCTTGTCGAACCATCTGGGGCAGAAATCTGCCTGAGTCTTTGGTTTACTCCTTAAAAGGCTATCTATGTGCTGAGCAGTGCCCTCGAATGCTGCAATCAAATCCGTCCCCTCTACATTTAGATCTAAACACCTCCAAGTGTGGTTATCAGCGTTGGCGAGGAGAACTCTATGGAGTTCCTCTCCGTCAATGCTGCTCCATTTAATTCTCCTCCCCTGATCCTTTGCCTTATATTCACCCACAGTGGTCTTTTTGACCACTTTGGTACAGATCGTGTCCACCAGTGACAGTGCCAGGGGGTTGTGGTCACTGAACACACTGGGCACTATCTTAAAGTCGCCTACCCTACTTTCTAAGACATTGGATATGAAGATGTAATCAATAATTGGGTTGTTGCCCCTTCCCTTAAAGGAAGGAGTTATAGTGTTAGGCATCCCACACCCAATCCTATCCATCGTGTGGGTTAAAGCAAACTTGCTCAGAATTGTACTCAGTGCCAGACCCTCTCTAGAATGCTCCGGATGCCAACCCTTAATAGAAGGACAGGCGTCCCAAGTACCACCTTCCCATTTCAGGTAGGGGCACTGATGACAATTAAAGTCCCCCATAAGGATTAACTGGGTGCCTGCATCCCTTGTGTCTTGTAGGCTGACCAGCCTCTCCTCCAGCTCAGCCAAATTTAACAGAGATTGTCCCGCATTATAAAAATTTATAAAAATGAGCTTTAAGCCCTTTGTTATGTATCTTACGCCCTGGAGACAGCATGAATCCCACCCCAGGTCTACCCACCTTCCTTGCAATGCCAGTGCCACGTACATAATTAGTCCGCCCTTGGCGCGGCCCATAGGTGATTTCCGGGCCGGGACAAAGAACAATTTGTATCCTTCGAGAAATAACGCGTCACTGCTTGTTTCCCATGTTTCCTGGAGACAAATAACATGGTGTTTTTTGATGAAATCTAGCCAGTCTAAATTTTGAATCTTGGCTACAAGCCCTGCAATGTTCCAGGAAATCAGCCTCAGTTCTTTATAGTTTCAGTCTAGGCCCCTAATCGCTCCTGGCAGCTTTTTTGGGGGAGGGCACGTATTTGGGCAATTTACTAGTGGTGGCATGGTTTCTACTTCCCTCTCCGGCCCTGCTATGATACCGGCCGCTAAATCCAGGTCAAGTGCCCCTAGTTCCAGATCATGTGCCCCTAGTGGGTGAATATCTCCAATAATGCGGTGGGTGTCTCGTTCTGTCTCAGTCTCCCCACTCCCTGTTTTCATCAGTCAGTCTTGTTCGTCCAGGGCAGAGGTACTATAGAGAGGGGCAAATCTGTTCGTTTCATTGCTGAGGACATCCTTCCTCCTTTTCTTGACGACCCCAGGCCCCTGCCATCTCTGCCCAAATTCTGGGGCACTATTCCTGTAAAAGAAATGCAGGGGTAGCATCCTGATACAGGACCCGTTTCCTCCCTCCTCATGGCGATTATCAAGCAGATCTCTTACTAACTCGGGGTGCCTGAAGTTAACAATGACACAGTCGCCTGCAAAATTTTTCTCACTGTTTCCAATCCAAGCCACCCTCCTGGCCATAAGAATATGCCTATGCTGCAATCTCCTGACAGATGTGTTATTACGTAGCCAGTGCGAGGCTTTATTGATCAGTGTGCTGGTCATTTCTTCACTATCTTTATTGAGACCAGGCACGCCTACTAGCACAATCGAATAGGGGCTAGATGAAGGGGGTAAATCCAATGTCTGAAGACCTGGAGTACTCTGGGCGCAGACATTACTATTATTCTTGTGAGCATTGTCGGGCTCTTTTTGTCCCAGACAAACGTCCTTAGGGTCAGGAAGAATCCGCGTGTTGCCCTGGGCCTTACAGCACGGGATCCCATTACTTGTATTTGCTTGTTCCCCGTGTATTTCCCTGTGGTCTCTGCGCCCGGGGTCAGTATTAGTGGCGGCCTTATTCCCACGATCAGCCACTACTGGCTCCTCCTCCCTCCTCTGTGAATTTGTCCCGGATGGCTGTCCACTAACCGGGTCTACCAGCCTACTTAATTTCCCAACCAAATTAGAAATTGCTGTCATTACTGGGCCTAAATGTTGGAGTAAAAGCAGTTCAATTTTTTCCCCAAATGCTGTAGTAATTTCGTGCAGCCCCACAGCCCCATTTGTAATTTGACAGGATGGGCATACTCTGCTCTCAGGGTTCGTATTTACTCCTTTACTAGGCTTTGATGGCCCTCTACGGCTGGGCTTACTGGGACGAGTTACTAAAAGCGTCCCACCTCTATCCAGGGGCCCTGTCAATAATTGGGATCTTTTAGAGCGTGCAACAACTTCACTGATGGGGGTCTGAGTGAGGTCTATATTAGGCGCTGATCGTTGAGCGCTGGGCGCCCCCCTTAAGTCTTCTCCTCCCAGTGTGTTACTTACAGTAACCAGCTGAGTGTCGCTAGTGCCGGACATTTGCTTCGAAATGTCTTTAGTGATGAGGTCTATTACAATTGGGCCTAGTGTGTCTGGGTCCCCCTGTGAACTACACTCTGCCACTGTTAATATGTCGGTGGAATCAGGCTGAGTTGAATGGACTTGTTTAGCTTGAGTTAGAGGGGCTCTACCACCAGGCGTAGGGCAAAAAGCTATATTGCCCAAGGAGGACCGTTTCTTAGCTATTAGAGAATCCAGTGAGAGCCGCTGCTCAGTCAACTGGATCTCATGGGCTAGCAGTGACTCAGCTCGTATGATAAAGGCGTCAAGGGTACCCTTTACCCCTCCCTCCACCCTGGATTGATGGTTCTTGGACTTGACCATGACCGGAATGTTTTTTTTTTTTCTTGTTTTTTTTAGCGCTACCCCAATTTTTTTTATAATGCAGCGGGATTAGGGGGTAAAATGCCTAGTGAGTACAATATTCACACTAATACCACTTTATGGACACCTCAGACCCACAATTGACGACTGTTGGTGAAGACAATTTTAAAACAACGAATAACATGCATATCACTATGAAAGAAAAAAATAAAAAAATAAAAATAGACCTGGATAGCAGGGCAGGTTACAAGAGTCTCGGAGTCCAATATATGAGGCCAGGGGCACTTCCACGCAAACGGCTCCTAGCGCAGAAGCAAGGGACAGCCACAGACGGCCCGCCCTTTGTCCGGGCTTAGCCCGGCGCTGCCCGCGCGCGGTCCCAAGACACGGGGGGTGGAGTTATTTTTAAAGCGCCTCCGGGCGCGAAATGCAGTGTGTCTGCTTCCGGTGGGCTGCAGCGGGGGAGCCTGAAAAGTGTGGTTTACAGCTCCCTCCACACAGCGGTCGCCAATTTCGCCGGTGCGACGGCGGGAGGGAGAAGCAATCTGCGGCAAAAGGGATGTGGCAACCCCAGGAGGCCAAAGAGGACATCAGGTAAGCACAGCAGGTTTATCCTCACAGCAAAAGCGTTCTGACAACTCTAATCATTCAGTAAGTACCCAAGTATTCATGCAGTGAGCCAGGCCTTAGCACATGGACTACTTCAAACCCCTATCCAATATGCATGCAGTCCTCTAACCACCTACACACTTGTCTTTCACACCTTCAATTCCACAGTCAGTATACATACATTTCCAGAAACACCCTGTCACTCCCTTTGCACTCCTCTAGTGAACCATTCAAAACCATGCACTAATCCATTCACTGCGCCAACACACAACCATTTATAAATTCACCCAGACAATCTCCTTACAGTACTCTAATCATTCAGTCAGTACCCAAGTACTCATGCACTGACCCAGGCCTTAGCACATTGACTGCTTCAAACCCCTATACACTATGCATGCAGTCCTCTAACCACCTACACACTTGTCTTTCATCCCTTCAATTCCCCAGTCAGTATACATACACTCCAGCAAACACCGTGTCACTCTCCTTGCACTCCTCCAGTGACCCATTCAGCATCATGTACTAATCCATTCACTGCGCCAAAAGCCAACCACTTATAAATTCACCCAGGCACTCTCCTTGCAGTACTTTAATCATTCAGTCAGTACTCAAGTACTCATGCAGTGACCCAGGTCTTATCACCTGGACTGCTTCAAACGCCTATCCATTATGCATGCAGTCCTCTAACCACCTACACACTTATCTTTCACACCTTCAATTCCCCAGTCAGTATTCATACACTTCCAGCAAACACCCTGTCGCTCCCCATGCACTCCTCTAGTGACCCATTCAGCACCATGTGCTAATCCATTCACTGCGCCAAAAGCCAACCTCTTATAAATTCACCCAGGCACTCTCCTTGCAGTACTCTAATCATTCAGACAGTACCCAAGTACTCATCTAGTGACCAAAGCATTAGAACATGGACTGCTTCAAACCCCTATCCACTATGCATGCAGTCTTCTAACCACGTAAATACTTGTCTTTCCCTCTTTCAATTCTCCAGTCAGTATCCATACACTTCCAGCAAACACCCTGTCACTCCAATTGCACTCCTCTAGAGACCCATTCAGCACCATGTGCTAATCCATTCACTGCGCCAAAACCCAAACACTTATGAATTCACCCAGGCACTCTCCTTGCAGTACTCTAATCATTCAGTCAGTACCCAAGTACTCATGCAGTGACCCAGGTCTTAGCACATGGACTGCTTCAAAAGCCTATCCACTATGCATGCAGTCCTCTAACCACCTATACACTTGTCTTTCACACCTTCAATTCCCCAGTCAGTATCTATTCACTCCAGCAAACACCCTGTCACTCCGCTTGCACTCCTCTAGTGACACATTCGGCACCATGTACTGATCCATTCACTGAGTCAAAACCCAAGCACTAATAAATTCACCTAGGCACTCTCCTTGCAGTACTCTAATCATTCAGTCAGTACCCAAGTACTCATCTAGTGACCAAAGCATTAGAACATGGACTGCTTCAAACCCCTATCCACTATGCATGCAGTTTTCTAACCACGTAAACACTTGTCTTTCCCACTTTCAATTCTCCAGTCAGTATACATACACCCTGTCACTCCAATTGCACTCCTCTAGTGACCCATTCACCACCATGTGCTAATCCATTCACTGCGCCAAAATCCAGCCATTTATAAATTCACCCAGGCACTCTCCTTGCAGTACTTTAATCATTCAGTCAGTTCTCAAGTATTCATGCAGTGAACCAGGCATTAGCACATGGACTGCTTCAAACCCCTATCCAATATACATGCAGTCCTCTAACCACCTACACACTTGTCTTTCACACCTTCAATTCCCCAGGCAGTATACATACACTTCCAGCAAACACGCTGTCACTCCCCTTACACTCTTCTAGTAACCCTTTCAGCACCATGTACTAATCCATTCACTGCGCCAAAATCCAGCCATTTATAAATTCACCCAGGCACTCTCCTTGCAGTACTCTAATCATTCAGTCAGTACCCAAGTACTCATGCAGTGACCCAGGTCTTAGCACATGGACGGCTTCAAACGCCTATCCACTATGCATACAGTCTGCAAACCACCTACACACTTATGTTTCACACCTTCAATTCCCCAGTCAGTTTTCATACACTTCCAGCAAACACCCTGTCACTCCCCATACACTCCTCTAGTGACCCATTCAGCACCATGTGCTAATCCATTCACTGCGCCAAAAGCCAACCTCTTATAAATTCACCCAGGCACTCTCGTTGCAGTACTCTAATCATTCAGTCAGTACCCAAGTACTCATGCACTGAGCCAGGCCTTAGCACATGGACTGCTTCAAACGCCTATCCACTATGCATGCAGTCCTCTAACCACCTACACACTTGTCTTTCACACCTTCAATTCCCCAGTCAGTATCTATTCACTCCAGCAAACACCCTGTCACTCCGCTTGCACTCCTCTAGTGACACATTCAGCACCATGTACTAATCCATTCACTGCGTCAAAACCCGAGCACTAATAAATTCAGCTAGGCACTCTCCTTGCAGTACTCTAATCATTCAGTCAGTACCCAAGTACTCATGCACTGAGCCAGGCCTTAGCACATAGACTGCTTCAAACGCCTATCCACTATGCATGCAGTCCTCTAACCACCTACACACTTGTCTTTCACACCTTCAATTCCCTAGTCATTATCAATACACTCCATCAAACACCCTGTCACTCCCCTTGCACTCCTCCAGTGACCCATTCAGCACCGTGTACTGATCCATTCACTGCGCCAAAACCCAAACACTTATAAATTCACCCAGGCACTCTCCTTGCAGTACTCTAACCATTCAGTCAGTACAGAAGTATTCATGCAGTGAGACAGGCCTTAGCACATGGACTGCTTCAAACCCCTATCCACTATGCATGCAGTCCTCTAAACACCTACACACTTGTCTTTCACACCTTCAATTCACTAGTCAGTATTATTCATGCAGTGAGACAGGCCTTAGCACATGGACTGCTTCAAACCCCTATCCACTATTCATGCAGTCCTCTAACCACCTACACACTTGTCTTTCACACCTTCAATTCACTAGTCAGTATCCATACACTCCAGCAAAAACCCTGTCACTCCCCTTGCACGCCTCTAGTGACCCATTCAGTACCATGTATTAATCCATTCACTGCGCCAAAACCAAAGCACTTATAAATTGACCCAGGCACTCTCCTTGCAGTACTCTAATCATTCAGTCGGTACCCAAGATCTCCTGCACAGAGCCAGGCCTTAGCACATGGACTGCTTCAAACGCCTAGCCACTATACATGCAGTCATGTAACCACCTACACACTTGTCTTTCACACCTTCAATTCCCCAGTCACTATCCATACACTTCCAGGAAACACCCTGTCACTCCCTTTCCACTCCTCTAGTGAACCATTCAGCACCATGTACTAATCCATTCACTGCGCCAAAACCCAACCATTTATAAATTCACCCAGGCCCTCTCCTTGCAGTACTCTAGTCATTCAGTCAGTACCAAAGTCCTCATGCACTGACCTTAGTACATTGACTGCTTCAAACCATTATACACTATTCATCAGTCCTCTAACCACCTATACACTTGTCTTTCACACCTTCATTTCCCCATTCAGTATCCATACACTTCCAACAAACACCCTGTCACTCCTCTTGCACTCTTCTAGTGACCCATTCAGCACCATGTACTAATCCATTCACTGCACCAAAAACCAACCAATTATCAATTCACCCAGGCACTCTCCTTGCAGTACTCTAATCATTCAGTCAGTCCTCAAGTACTCATGCAGTGACCCAGGTCTTAGCACATGGACTGCTTCAAACGCCTATCCACTATGCATGCAGTCCTCTAACCACCTACACACTTATCTTTCACACCTTCAATTCCCCAGTCAGTATTCATACACTTTCAGCAAACACCCTGTCACTCCCCATGCACTCTTCTAGTGACCCATTCAGCACCATGTGCTAATCCATTCACTGCGCCAAAAGCCAACCTCTTATAAATTCACCCAGGCACTCTCCTTGCAGTACTCTAATCATTCAGTTAGTACCCAAGTACTCATGCACTGAGCCAGGCCTTAGCACATGGACTGCTTCAAACGCCTATCCACTATACATGCAGTCCTCTAACCACCTACACACTTGTCTTTCACCCCTTCAATTCCCCAGTCAGTATACATACACTCCAGCAAACACCGTGTCACTCTCCTTGCACTCCTCCAGTGACCCATTCAGCATCATGTACTAATCCATTCACTGCGCCAAAAGCCAACTACTTATAAATTCACCCAGGCACTCTCCATGCAGTACTCTAATCATTCAGTCAGTACCTAAGTACTCCTGCAGTGAGCCAGGCCTTAGCACATGGACTGCTTCAAACGCCTACCCACTATGCATTTAGTCCTCTAACCAACTACACACTTATCTTTCACACCTTCAATTCCCCAGTCAGTATTCATACACTTCAAGCAAACACCCTGTTACTCACCTTGCACTCCTCTACTGACCTATTCAGCATCATGTACTAATCCATTCACTGCGCCAAAAGCCAACCACTTTTAAATTCACCCAGGCACTCTCCTTGCAGTACTCTAATCATTCAGTCAGTACCTAAGTACTCATGCAGTGAGCCAGGCCTTAGCACATGGACTGCTTCAAACGCCTACCCACTATGCATTTAGTCCTCTTACCACCTACACACTTGTCTTTCACACCTACAATTCCCTAGTCAGTATCTATACACTCCAGCAAACACCCTGTCACTCCCCTTGCACTCCTTTAGTGACCCATTCAGTACCATGTATTAATCCATTCACTGCACCAAAACCCAAGCACTTATAAATTCACCCAGGCTCTCTCCTTGCAGTACTCTAATCATTCAGTCATTACCCAAGTACTCATGCACTGAGCTAGGCCTTAGCATATAGACTGCTTCAAACGCCTATCCACTATGCATGCAGTCCCCCAACCACCTACACACTTGTCTTTCACACCTTCAATTCCCCAGTCAGTATCCATACACTTCCAGGAAACACCCTGTCACTCCTCTTGCACTCCTCTAGTGACCCATTCAGCACCATGTACTAATCCATTCACTGCCCCAAAACCCAAACACTTATAAATTCACCCAGGCACTCTCCTTGCAGTACTCTAATCATTCAGTCAATATCCAAGTACTCATGCAGTGAGCCAGGCCTTAGCTCATGGACTGCTTCAAACCCCTATCCTATATGCATGCAGTCGTCTAACCACCTTCACACTTGTCTTTCACACCTTCAATTCCCCAGTCAGTATACATACACTTCCAGCAAACACCCTGTCACTCCCTTTCCACTCCTCTAGTGAACCATTCAGCACCATGTACTAATCCATTCACTGCGCCAAAACCCAACCATTTATAAATTCACACAGGCACTCTCCTTGCAGTACTCTAATCATTCAGTCAGTACCAAAGTCCTCATGCACTGACTCAGGCCTTAGCACATTGACTGCTTCAAACCATTATACACTATGCATGCAGTCCTCTAACCACCTACACACTTGTCTTTCACACCTTCATTTCCCCATTCAGTATCCATACACTTCCAACAAACACCCTGTCACTCCTCTTGCACTCTTCTAGTGACCCATTCAGCACCATGTACTAATCCATTCACTGCACCAAAAACCAACCACTTATCAATTCACCCAGGCACTCTCCTTGCAGTACTCTAATCATTCAGTCACCACCCAAGTACTCATGCACTGAGCCAGGCCTTAGCACATGGACTGCTTGAAACACCTATCCACTATGCATGCAGCCTCTAACCACCAACACACTTGTCTTTCACACCTTCAATTCCCCAGTCAGTACACATAAACTTCCAGCAAACACCCTGTCACTCCCCTTGCACTCTTCTAGTGACCCATTCAGCACCATGTACTAATCCATTCACAGCGCCAAAACCCAAACACTTATAAATTCACCCAGGCACTCTCCTTGCAGTACTCTAATCATTCAGTCAGTACTCAAGTACTCATGCAGTGACCCCGGTCTTAGCACATGGACTGCTTCAAACGCCTATCCGCTATGCATGCAGTCCTCTAACCACCTACACACTTATCTTTCACACCTTCAATTCCCCAGTCAGTATTCATACGCTTTCAGCAAACACCCTGTCACTCCCCATGAACTCCTCTAGTGACCCATTCAGCACCATGTGCTAATCCATTTACTGCGCCAAAAGCCAACCTCCTATAAATTCACCCAGGCACTCTTCTTGCACTACTCTAATCATTCAGTCAGTACCCAAGTACTCATGCACTGAGCCAGTCCTTAGCACATGGACTGCTTCAAACGCCTATCCACTATGCATGCAGTCCTCTAACAACCTACACACTTATCTTTTCACACCTTCAATTCTCCAGTCAGTATTTATACACTTCCAGCAAACACCCTGTCACTCCCCTTGCACTCCTCTAGTGACCCATTCAGCACATGTACTAATCCATTCACTGCGCCCAAACCCAAACACTTATAAATTCACCCAGGCCCTCTCCTTGCAGTACTCTAATCATTCAGTCAGGACCTAAGTACTCATCTAGTGACCAAAGCATTAGAACATGGACTGCTTCAAACCCCTATCCACTATGCATGCAGTCTTCTAACCATGTAAAAACTTGTCTTTCCCACTTTCAATTCTCCAGTCAGTATCCATACACTTCCAGCAAACACCCTGTCACTCCAATTGCACTCCTCTAGTGACCCATTCACCACCATGTGCTAATCCTTTCACTGCGCCAAAATCCAGCCATTTATAAATTCACCCAGGCACTCTCCTTGCAGTACTCTAATCATTCAGTCACCACCCAAGTACTCATGCACTGAGCCAGGCCTTAGCACATGGACTGCTTGAAACACCTATCCACTATGCATGCAGCCTCTAACCACCTACACACTTGTCTTTCACATCTTCAATTCCCAAGTCAGTATACATACACTTCCAGCAAACACGCTGTAGATCCCCTTACACTCTTCTAGTAACCCTTTCAGCACCATGTACTAATCCATTCACTGTGCCAAAACCCAAACACTTATAAATTCACCCAGGCACTCTCCTTGCAGTACTCTAATCATTCAGTCAGTACCCAAGTACTCATGCAGTGACCCAGGTCTTAGCACATGGACTGCTTCAAACGCCTATCCACTATGCATACAGTCCTCTAACCAACTACACACTTATCTTTCACACCTTCAATTCCCCAGTCAGTTTTCATAAACTTCCAGCAAACACCCTGTCACTCCCCATGCACTCCTCTAGTGACCCATTCAGCAACATGTGCTAATCCATTCACTGCGCCAAAAGCCAACCTCTTATAAATTCTCCCAGGCACTCTCCTTGCAGTACTCTAATCATTCAGTCAGTACCCAAGTACTCATGCACTGAGCCAGGCCTTAGCACATAGACTGCTTCAAACGCCTATCCACTATGCATGCAGTCCCCCAGCCACCTAAAAACTTGTCTTTCACACCTTCAATTCCCCAGTCATTATCAATACACTCCATCAAACACCCTGTCACTCCCCTTGCACTCCTCCAGTGACCCATTCAGCACCGTGTACTGATCCATTCACTGCGCCAAAACCCAAACTCTTATAAATTCACCCAGGCACTCTCCTGCAGTACTCTAACCATTCAGTCAGTACGCAAGTATTCATGCAGTGAGACAGGCCTTAGCACATGGACTGCTTCAAACCCCTATACACTATGCATGCAGTCCTCTAACCACCTACACACTTGTCTTTCACACCTTCAATTCACTAGTCAGTATCCATACACTCCAGTAAAAACCCTGTCACTCCCTTGCACTCCTCTAGTGACACATTCAGCACCATGTACTAATCCATTCACTGCGTCAAAACCCGAGCAGTAATAAATTCACCTAGGCACTCTCCTTGCAGTACTCTAATCATTCAGTCAGTACCCAAGTACTCATGCAGTGAGCCAGGCCTTAGCACATGGACTGCTTCAAACCCCTATCCACTATGCATGCTGTCTTCTAACCACCTACACACTTGTCTTTCACACCTTCAATTCCCCAGTCAGTATCTATACACTCCAGCAAACACCCTGTCACTCCCCATGCACTCCTTTAGTGACCCATTCAGCACCATGTACTAATCCATTCACTGCGTCAGAACCCAAGCACTTATAAATTCACCCAGGCTTCTCTCCTTGCAGTACTCTAATCATTCAGTTAGTATCCAAGTACTCATTCACTGAGCCAGACCTTAGCACGCGCACTACCTCAAACCCCTATCCACTATGAATGCCGTCCTCTAACCACCTACACACTTGTCTTTCACACCTTCAATTCCCCAGTCAGTATACATACACTTCCAGCAAACACCCTGTCACTCCCTTTCCACTCCTCTAGTGAACCATTCAGCACCATGTACTAATCCATTCACTGCGCCAAAACCCAACCATTTATAAATTCACCCAGGCACTCTCCTTGCAGTACTCTAATCATTCAGTCAGTACCAAAGTCCTCATGCACTGACTCAGGCCTTAGTACATTGACTGCTTCAAACCATTATACACTATGCATCAGTCCTCTAACCACCTACACACTTGTCTTTCACACCTTCATTTCCCCATTCAGTATCCATACACTTCCAACAAACACCCTGTCACTCCTCTTGCACTCTTCTAGTGACCCTTTCAGCACCATGTACTAATCCATTCACTGCACCAAAAACCAACCAATTATCAATTCACCCAGGCACTCTCCTTGCAGTACTCTAATCATTCAGTCACCACCCAAGTACTCATGCACTGAGCCAGGCCTTAGCACATGGACTGCTTGAAACACCTATCCACTATGCATGCAGCCTCTAACCACCAACACACTTGTCTTTCACATCTTCAATTCCCAAGTCAGTATACATACACTTCCAGCAAACACGCTGTAGATCCCCTTACACTCTTTTAGTAACCCTTTCAGCACCATGTACTAATCCATTCACTGTGCCAAAACCCAAACACTTATAAATTCACCCAGGCACTCTCCTTGCAGTACTCTAATCATTCAGTCAGTACCCAAGTACTCATGCAGTGACCCAGGTCTTAGCACATGGACTGCTTCAAACGCCTATCCACTATGCATACAGTCCTCTAACCAACTACACACTTATCTTTCACACCTTCAATTCCCCAGTCAGTTTTCATAAACTTCCAGCAAACACCCTGTCACTCCCCATGCACTCCTCTAGTGACCCATTCAGCAACATGTGCTAATCCATTCACTGCGCCAAAAGCCAACCTCTTATAAATTCTCCCAGGCACTCTCCTTGCAGTACTCTAATCATTCAGTCAGTACCCAAGTACTCATGCACTGAGCCAGGCCTTAGCACATAGACTGCTTCAAACGCCTATCCACTATGCATGCAGTCCCCCAGCCACCTAAAAACTTGTCTTTCACACCTTCAATTCCCCAGTCATTATCAATACACTCCATCAAACACCCTGTCACTCCCCTTGCACTCCTCCAGTGACCCATTCAGCACCGTGTACTGATCCATTCACTGCGCCAAAACCCAAACTCTTATAAATTCACCCAGGCACTCTCCTGCAGTACTCTAACCATTCAGTCAGTACGCAAGTATTCATGCAGTGAGACAGGCCTTAGCACATGGACTGCTTCAAACCCCTATACACTATGCATGCAGTCCTCTAACCACCTACACACTTGTCTTTCACACCTTCAATTCACTAGTCAGTATCCATACACTCCAGTAAAAACCCTGTCACTCCCTTGCACTCCTCTAGTGACACATTCAGCACCATGTACTAATCCATTCACTGCGTCAAAACCCGAGAAGTAATAAATTCACCTAGGCACTCTCCTTGCAGTACTCTAATCATTCAGTCAGTACCCAAGTACTCATGCAGTGAGCCAGGCCTTAGCACATGGACTGCTTCAAACCCCTATCCACTATGCATGCTGTCTTCTAACCACCTACACACTTGTCTTTCACACCTTCAATTCCCCAGTCAGTATCTATACACTCCAGCAAACACCCTGTCACTCTCCATGCACTCCTTTAGTGACCCATTCAGCACCATGTACTAATCCATTCACTGCGTCAGAACCCAAGCACTTATAAATTCACCCAGGCTTCTCTCCTTGCAGTACTCTAATCATTCAGTTAGTATCCAAGTACTCATTCACTGAGCCAGACCTTAGCACGCGCACTACCTCAAACCCCTATCCACTATGAATGCCGTCCTCTAACCACCTACACACTTGTCTTTCACACCTTCAATTCCCCAGTCAGTATACATACACTTCCAGCAAACACCCTGTCACTCCCTTTCCACTCCTCTAGTGAACCATTCAGCACCATGTACTAATCCATTCACTGCGCCAAAACCCAACCATTTATAAATTCACCCAGGCACTCTCCTTGCAGTACTCTAATCATTCAGTCAGTACCAAAGTCCTCATGCACTGACTCAGGCCTTAGTACATTGACTGCTTCAAACCATTATACACTATGCATCAGTCCTCTAACCACCTACACACTTGTCTTTCACACCTTCATTTCCCCATTCAGTATCCATACACTTCCAACAAACACCCTGTCACTCCTCTTGCACTCTTCTAGTGACCCTTTCAGCACCATGTACTAATCCATTCACTGCACCAAAAACCAACCAATTATCAATTCACCCAGGCACTCTCCTTGCAGTACTCTAATCATTCAGTCACCACCCAAGTACTCATGCACTGAGCCAGGCCTTAGCACATGGACTGCTTGAAACACCTATCCACTATGCATGCAGCCTCTAACCACCAACACACTTGTCTTTCACACCTTCAATTCCGCAGTCAGTATCCATAAACTTCCAGCAAACACCCTGCCACTCCCCTTGCACTCTTCTAGTGAACCTTTAAGTACCATGTACTAATCCATTCACTGCGCCAAAACCCAAACACTTATAAATTCACCCAGGCACTCTCCTTGCAGTACTCTAATCATGCAGTCAGTCCTCAAGTACTCATGCAGTGACCCAGGTCCTAGCACATGGACTGCTTCAAACGCCTATCCACTATGCATGCAGTCCTCTAACCACCTACACACTTATCTTTCACACCTTCAATTCCCCAGTCAGTATTCACACACTTTCAGCAAACACCCTGTCACTCCCCATGCACTCTTCTTGTGACCCATTCAGCACCATGTGCTAATCCATTCACTGCGCCAAAAGCCAACCTCTTATAAATTCACCCAGGCACTCTCCTTGCAGTACTCTAATCATTCAGTTAGTACCCAAGCACTCATGCACTGAGCCAGGCCTTAGCACATGGACTGCTTCAAACGCCTATCCACTATACATGCAGTCCTCTAACCACCTACACACTTGTCTTTCACCCCTTCAATTCCCCAGTCAGTATACATACACTCCAGCAAACACCGTGTCACTCTCCTTGCACTCCTCCAGTGACCCATTCAGCATCATGTACTAATCCATTCACTGCGCCAAAAGCCAACTACTTATAAATTCACCCAGGCACTCTCCATGCAGTACTCTAATCATTCAGTCAGTACCTAAGTACTCCTGCAGTGAGCCAGGCCTTAGCACATGGACTGCTTCAAACGCCTACCTACTATGCATTTAGTCCTCTAACCAACTACACACTTATCTTTCACACCTTCAATTCCCCAGTCAGTATTCATACACTTCAAGCAAACACCCTGTTACTCACCTTGCACTCCTCTACTGACCTATTCAGCATCATGTACTAATCCATTCACTGCGCCAAAAGCCAACCACTTTTAAATTCACCCAGGCACTCTCCTTGCAGTACTCTAATCATTCAGTCAGTACCTAAGTACTCATGCAGTGAGCCAGGCCTTAGCACATGGACTGCTTCAAACGCCTACCCACTATGCATTTAGTCCTCTTACCACCTACACACTTGTCTTTCACACCTACAATTCCCTAGTCAGTATCTATACACTCAAGCAAACACCCTGTCACTCCCCTTGCACTCCTTTAGTGACCCATTCAGTACCATGTATTAATCCATTCACTGCACCAAAACTCAAGCACTTATAAATTCACCCAGGCTCTCTCCTTGCAGTACTCTAATCATTCAGTCATTACCCAAGTACTCATGCACTGAGCTAGGCCTTAGCACATAGACTGCTTCAAACGCCTATCCACTATGCATGCAGTCCCCCAACCACCTACACACTTGTCTTTTACACCTTCAATTCCCCAGTCAGTATCCATACACTTCCAGGAAACACCCTGTCACTCCTCTTGCACTCCTCTAGTGACCCATTCAGCACCATGTACTAATCCATTCACTGCCCCAAAACCCAAACACTTATAAATTCACCCAGGCACTCTCCTTTCAGTACTCTAATCATTCAGTCAATATCCAAGTACTCATGCAGTGAGCCAGGCCTTAGCTCATGGACTGCTTCAAACCCCTATCCTATATGCATGCAGTCGTCTAACCACCTTCACACTTGTCTTTCACACCTTCAATTCCCCAGTCAGTATACATACACTTCCAGCAAACACCCTGTCACTCCCTTTCCACTCCTCTAGTGAACCATTCAGCACCATGTACTAATCCATTCACTGCGCCAAAACCCAACCATTTATAAATTCACACAGGCACTCTCCTTGCAGTACTCTAATCATTCAGTCAGTACCAAAGTCCTCATGCACTGACTCAGGCCTTAGCACATTGACTGCTTCAAACCATTATACACTATGCATGCAGTCCTCTAACCACCTACACACTTGTCTTTCCCACCTTCATTTCCCCATTCAGTATCCATACACTTCCAACAAACACCCTGTCACTCCTCTTGCACTCTTCTAGTGACCCATTCAGCACCATGTACTAATCCATTCACTGCACCAAAAACCAACCACTTATCAATTCACCCAGGCACTCTCCTTGCAGTACTCTAATCATTCAGTCACCACCCAAGTACTCATGCACTGAGCCAGGCCTTAGCACATGGACTGCTTGAAACACCTATCCACTATGCATGCAGCCTCTAACCACCAACACACTTGTCTTTCACACCTTCAATTCTCCAGTCAGTATTTATACACTTCCAGCAAACACCCTGTCACTCCCCTTGCACTCCTCTAGTGACCCATTCAGCACATGTACTAATCCATTCACTGCACCCAAACCCAAACACTTATAAATTCACCCAGGCCCTCTCCTTGCAGTACTCTAATCATTCAGTCAGGACCTAAGTACTCATCTAGTGACCAAAGCATTAGAACATGGACTGCTTCAAACACCTATCCACTATGCATGCAGTCTTCTAACCATGTAAACACTTGTCTTTCCCACTTTCAATTCTCCAGTCAGTATCCATACGTTTCCAGCAAACACCCTGTCACTCCAATTGCACTCCTCTAGTGACCCATTCACCACCATGTGCTAATCCATTCACTGGGCCAAAATCCAGCCATTTATAAATTCACCCAGGCACTCTCCTTACAGTACTCTAATCATTCAGTCAGTACCCAAGTATTCATGCAGTGAACCAGGCATTAGCACATGGACTGCTTCAAACTAGGGGTGGGCGGAATTTGCGTAATCGCGTTACGCAAATCTCCGCGAAACGGTAAAAAATCTCCGCGAACATGCAGAAATTCCGCGAACACGCGGAATTGCTTGTTCGCGATGCTTTTTTCCTGTTCACAGTTGCTGTTTGCGTGCTCGGGGAGAAATATCTCGCGAACACGCATTTTGAGAACGCGAACAAGAAAAAATTTCGCGAAGTCGCGGAAAGCAGAATTTTGGGTAATTTCGCGTTCTCCGCAGAACGCGAAATTACCGAAATTCCGCAAATTCCGCGAGCGGAACGGAATTTACCGCCCAGGCCTACTTCAAACCCCTATCCAATATGCATGCAGTCCTCTAACCACCTACACACTTGTCTTTCACACCTTTAATTCCCAAGTCAGTATACATACACTTCCAGCAAACACCCTGTAGATCCCCTTACACTCTTCTAGTAACCCTTTCAGCACCATGTACTAATCCATTCACTGCGCCAAAACCCAAACACTTATAAATTCACCCAGGCACTCTCCTTGCAGTACTCTAAACATTCAGTCAGTACCCAAGTACTCATGCAGTGACCCAGGTCTTAGCACATGGACTGCTTCAAACGCCTATCCACTATGCATACAGTCCTCTAACCAACTACACACTTATCTTTCACACCTTCAATTCCCCAGTCAGTTTTCATAAACTTCCAGCAAACACCCTGTCACTCCCCATGCACTCCTCTAGTGACCCATTCAGCAACATGTGCTAATCCATTCACTGCACCAAAAGCCAACCTCTTATAAATTCTCCCAGGCACTCTCCTTGCAGTACTCTAATCATTCAGTCAGTACCCAAGTACTCATGCACTGAGCCAGGCCTTAGCACATGGACTGCTTCAAATGCCTATCCACTATGCATGCAGTCCTCTAACCACCTACACACTTGTCTTTCACACCTTCAATTCCCCAGTCAGTATCTATTCACTCCAGCAAACACCCTGTCACTCCGCTTGCACTCCTCTAGTGACACATTCAGCACCATGTACTAATCCATTCACTGCGTCAAAACCCGAGCAGTAATAAATTCACCTAGGCACTCTCCTTGCAGTACTCTAATCATTCAGTCAGTACCCAAGTACTCATGCACTGAGCCAGGCCTTAGCACATAGACTGCTTCAAACGCCTATCCACTATGCATGCAGTCCCCCAGCCACCTAAAAACTTGTCTTTCACACCTTCAATTCCCCAGTCATTATCAATACACTCCATCAAACACCCTGTCACTCCCCTTGCACTCCTCCAGTGACCCATTCAGCACCGTGTACTGATCCATTCACTGCGCCAAAACCCAAACTCTTATAAATTCACCCAGGCACTCTCCTGCAGTACTCTAACCATTCAGTCAGTACCCAAGTATTCATGCAGTGAGACAGGCCTTAGCACATGGACTGCTTCAAACCCCTATCCACTATGCATGCAGTCCTCTAAACACCTACACACTTGTCTTTCACACCTTCAATTCACTAGTCAGTATCCATACACTCCAGTAAAAACCCTGTCACTCCCCTTGCACTCCTCTAGTGACACATTCAGCACCATGTACTAATCCATTCACTGCGTCAAAACCCGAGCAGTAATAAATTCACCTAGGCACTCTCCTTGCAGTACTCTAATCATTCAGTCAGTACCCAAGTACTCATGCACTGAGCCAGGCCTTAGCACATAGACTGCTTCAAACGCCTATCCACTATGCATGCAGTCCCCCAGCCACCTAAAAACTTGTCTTTCACACCTTCAATTCCCCAGTCATTATCAATACACTCCATCAAACACCCTGTCACTCCCCTTGCACTCCTCCAGTGACCCATTCAGCACCGTGTACTGATCCATTCACTGCGCCAAAACCCAAACTCTTATAAATTCACCCAGGCACTCTCCTGCAGTACTCTAACCATTCAGTCAGTACCCAAGTGTTAGACCTGGCACCATTGGCGTGAGTCTCCCTTCCTTTTTTCGCTGTGTCTCCTCTGTTTTTGATGGTTATAGATGCTCTGGGCGCTGTGCCACTGCCATTCAGTGCCACAGCGCGAATGCTCCCTTTGTAAAGATGACATATGAATTGGTACATCCATGATTGGCTTATTCAGTTTACCTGTTAGTCCCTAGTAGCGTGGCCGGTGTGTGCCCAGGGCTGGTAAACCGAATGCTGCTGGTGGGCCTGCAGCACTGGTTTGTGCCACCCACAGAAGCAGCTTGTAAAGTGTGTCTCAGACCTGCCATTGCAGTGTCTGCGTGCAGTCCAGAACTGCCATCTTGGCTGTGAAGTGCACCCACTTCCCAGCCCCTAAAACCTTCCCTTGGCATCATGTAAGCCCCCCTTATGATAGGGCACATTGTATGTGTAAGGTAGGACATGCCCTGTTGTATGTAGTATGTCCTAGTAGTGAACTACACCCAATTTCGTTTTTCACTACTGTAAGGCTACCTGTTCTCCATAGGCCAGAATGGGAGGTCTGGGCTATTACATCCTATAGTCCTAACTGACCCACAGAACATGGTAGAAAAACGAATCTAGTATGCCTGAGCTCAGAATATTAAAATACATCTTTTAGTGAAGGTTATTTTAATATTCTGTGTTTGAAACTACCACTTTTAGAGTATAGGTACTTTCTTGCCTAAGCCTTCCAGTTGCTCTGCTATTATGTGTATTGGCTGTCTGGTTTTGGAGGGACAGGGCAGGCTGAGTCAGACCTGGGTTGAATAGAGCGACCTGCCTGGGTGTGAGGGGAGGGGTAGCTCCTGCACTTGAATAGGGCTGTGCCTGGCAAGGTGAATGCTGGTTCCACCTCCCACTGTGCGTCTGAGGCAGACCCCCTCTTTCTGAAAGGAAGGATGCAGCCTGATCAACAAAGTGCTCCAGGGCTGGGCAAAACTGGTTCTGGCTGGGTTCAGAGACTTGGGACCCCTAAGAACAAAGACTTTGGGGGTATAAATATTTGTGCACAAACCCCTACAATTGGTATTGCTCCTGGATAACAAGAAGAACCTCTGTCCGTGTGGCTACAGGAATCTGCAAGAGAAGGACTGTCCTTGTGCCTTGTGTGCTGTTTCTGGGACTGGCCTGCAGCTGCTACTACTGGACTTCAAGAAGAGGAAACAAACTTTGATTGGACTTTTATTTTTGCTACAGCAATCACCCAAGGGCTAGAAGAGAGCTAGCCTCCTGCTGGAGTCTCAGGCACATCAGACTCCACCATCAGCCTCCTGTTCCCTCCCAGCGAGGATTACTATCTGCAGGTGAGGCTCCTGTGTGTTCCAGGGCCTCTATTTCTACTGCTGAGAAGAGAGCGCTGAAAATCGTCGCTAACCCCCGTTAGCGAGCTGCTGCAGCTGGTGAGCGTGAGGAAAATCGCCGCTCCGCTGTCGCCGAGTGCTCGCTATCCCCAAGAAGATCGCATCATTCGTCAGCGGGCCCGAAAACGCCCGCTATCTGAAAATCATCGCAACAGGATCATCGCAGCACGGACGCAGAGCGTTCGCCATTTTCCCCGCATCGCATCCGGATCGTCGCTCCCTCGCGGAGCGCCATTTTTCGTCATCGCAACACGATCGCACACGCAACAGGCCCGGTGCATCATCCTCCCTTCACGGCAAGGATTTAATCGCATCACCGGCTTAGCGTGAAGAAGTTTGTCGCTTTGCCCTGCCCGCAACCCAGCGCATCATCCTCCCTTGCGGTAAGGATTCAACGCATCGCTGGTTAGCGGGAGGAAATTTATCGCTACAGCTCCTTAGCGACATTTTTGTTGCTTTGCTCCAGGAACCAGATACTTTGTGAGTAAAAGGGTCGCAGAGACCACTGCATTGAACTAAACATCCTTTTTTGCACCTTGAACTATTTTTGCAGCATTTCTAAAGTAATTATATTTTTATCGTATTGTGGATTTTTACTGTTATTGGTCTTGTGATTAAGTCTATATAAAAATACTTATTTTTCATAACTACTTGAGTGGTGTCCATTTGTAGTGTTCCTCATTATATTACTGTGTATGGTCATAAATGCTTAACACACTGCCTCTGAGATAAGCCTAGCTGCTCGTGCTACGTTACCACAGGGTTGAGCAGGGGTTGTCAAAGGGTGTAGGCTGCTTACTCTGACTTAGGAAGAAGGGTCCCTACTTGGACAGTGGCTAGCCATTGCCAACTAGAGACCCCCATTTCTAACATTGGTCGTCAGCGGTGAGGATCTGGACTTGCATTTATGATTGCATACAGTAATTATAGTGTACACTACTAGTGAGTGCAGACCATAACATTTGGTAGGGGATAAAGCAGTTTCCAGCCCGGGCACTAGTGTGTCCTCAAGGGGCCTGACTCCAGAAGAGATGGAGGACAGGGAGAGAGATAGGCGGCATAATATGGAGATGGCTAAGCTTAAATTGGATGGTCAGAGAGACCTAGAGAATAAGAAGTTGGAAGTTGAGATAATGAAGATGAAATTTGAACATGAGAGAATTTTGAGGGAGTTGGAGATTAAGGCCAAGAGTATTGAGATCTCCCCCTCTGGTGGCAGCATACCGGTAGTGCATAATGAGAGTAGAGTGTATATACCTAAAGAGATTATTAAGGATTTTCATAAAAGTGAGGATATTGGGCAATGGTTTGCCGCTTATGAATTAGCTATGGTGTCCCACTGGGTCCCTGAGAAGGATTGGGGAGCGGGGTTGTGGGGACGCTTTGTGAGTGAGGGGAGGGATACCTTGTTGGACCTACCCCCAGAAAGTAGAATGATTTATGCCCACATGAAGGAAGCTTTGATTACCCGCTATGGTTTGACCCCTGAAATGTACAGGCAGAGATTTAGAACCTGCAAGAAGTTAGAGGGTACCACGTGGTTTGAATATGTGTCTTATTTTGGCAGAGCAATGGCGCGCTGGGTAAAAGGCAGCAAAGTAGAAACTTTTGAGCAACTGTATGACTTGATTGCATGGGAGCATTTTTCTAGTAACTGTTTTCCTGAGCTACGCCAGCATCTGATAGATAGCAAGCTAACTAACCCTAGGAAGCTTGCTGAGGAGGCGGACCGCTGGGTGAGCACCCGGGTCCGCAAGGGTCCAGTGGGAGACTTTGCCAAAGGTGGGCAGGGTCCCCAGCAGAGAGGTGGGGGGGACCGGGGTAAACCAAGGGAGTTCCACCGAGGGCCCCAAGATAATTCCCAAGGGAACCAGGCAGTGGTGTCCCAGCCTCCCCCGGATAAGAAGCCAATGCCTCCAACAGGTAATCCTGTTCCAAGGAGGCCTCCTACTTGTTTTAAGTGTGGCCAGGTGGGCCACAGATACTTTGACCCCCAGTGTCCCCAAAGGGATACTCCTGCACTACCCCGTGCACCGCCCCACCAGCTTGCTAGTGTAGCCCTGGGGGAGGAGGAGATGGGTGCCCAAGGTGGGTGGGACCCCGTAGAATTGACCCTTGTCTCACTAGGAGACTTTGAAATGGTTCCTAAGCCTGCACTGCCTGATAACACTAAAAAATACAGGCAGTGGGTAACCATCAATGGCCATAAAGTGGAGGCTCTGAGGGACACAGGAGCCAGTGTAACTGCTGTCAGCTCCCGGTTGGTGTCCAAAGAGCAGGTTGTGCCCCATGCATTCTACCCAGTAGTGTCTGCAGACAACACAGAGAGCCAATGTGAGGTGGCTCAGGTTCCCTTTGAGTGGGGGGGGTCTCAGGAACTCTTCAGGTGGCTGCGAGGCCCGCCATGCCTGTGGACTGTCTGTTGGGCAATGATTTGGAGAACTCCCCGTGGGCTACGGTGGAGAGGAGAGCTCACTTGCAAATGTTGGGACTGCCTGAGTGGGAATGTGCTACCACTCGGTCCATGGCAGCCAAAGAGAGTGTTGAGAAAGACCTGGAGCCTGAGAATATGGCCCAGGTCCCTGCCTTAGAGGGAGGGGGCAGGGGGCGTGGGAAACCGTCCCCCTTGGTTCCCACGGCCCAGGAGGGAGCAGACCCTAAGGGGGATGCCCTGGAGCCTACCGGGGAGCAGAGTACCGACCTGGGGGACCTGCCTGAGCTGACCCAGTGGCAGCAGGAAGGAGGGCCCACCAGGGAGGAGTTTTGTGAACAGCAGAGAACTTGCCCCTCTCTTGAGGGTATGCGGCAACAGGCTGCAGCCCAGGCAGCAGGTGATATGTCCGGTTCACATCTGATTTATTGGGAGAACAGTCTCCTGTATAGCGAGCCTAAGGTTGCTGAGCCGGGGTCAGCCCGTGTGCTGGTGGTACCCGAGTGCTTCAGAACCTTCCTACTGGGGTTGGCTCATGACATTCCATTGGCAGGACTTCTGGGGCAGACCAAGACCTTTGAAAGGCTGGTCACCCATTTTATTGGCCCCAGATGTTCAAGAGTTCAGATACGTATTGTAGGACCTGTGAGACTTGCCAGACAAGTGGGAAGAGTGGGGGATAGATCAAAGCCCCACTCCAACCCTTCCCAGTTGTTAGTACCCCATTCGAGCGAGTGGGCATCGACATTGTGGGGCCTCTGGACCCCAAGACAGCCATGGGCAACAGGTACATCCTGGTCTTGGTGGACCATGCCACCCGGTACCCTGAAGCCATCCCGCTCAGGACAGTGACGGCCCCCGTGGTGGGACGTGCACTGATGGGGATCTTCTCCCGTGTGGGGTTCCCCAGAGAGGTGGTGAGCGACAGGGGGACCAACTTCATCTCCCAGTATATGAAGTCTCTGTGGAAGGAGTGTGGGGTGACTCATAAGTTTACCACTCCTTACCACCCCCAGGGTAACGGTCTGGTTGAGAGATTCAACCGGACCTTGAAGGGCATGATCATGGGCCTAGAAGAGCCCCTGAGGCGTAAGTGGGACGTCCTCTTGCCATGCCTGTTGTTTGCATACCGTGAAGTGCCACAGAAGTCCTTAGGGTTCAGTCCCTTTGAATTGCTCTATGGCCATCCGGTAAGAGGGCCTCTGAGTTTGGTCAAGGAAGGCTGAGAGCAATCTCCCAGGAAACCTCCCAGGATGTATTTAGCTACATCCTGGCCTTCAGGAACCAAACTCGGCGTTTCAGAAAAATTGCTGAGGCAAATCTGGAAGCCAGCCAGGAGGAGATGAAACGTTGGCATGACCAGAATGCCACTCTGGTCGAATTTCAACCTGGTCAGAAGGTTTGGGTACTGGCCCCAGTGGAGCCTTGTGCGCTCCAAGTTAAGTGGACCGGTCCCTTTGAGGTGGTGGAGCGCAAAAGTCAAGTTGCCTATTTGGTGGACTTTAAATCTCCCAGCAACCCCCTGCGGGACCTGCATGTGAACCGCCTAAAGCCCCACTTTGAGAGGTCTGAAGTGGGCATGCTCCTTGCCACAGATGCAGGGATGGAGGAGGAAAGTGAGCCTCTTCCTGACCTCCTGTGTGCGGGGGAGAAGGATGGGTCAGTGGAGGGTGTGGTCCTCTCCACCACACTGACCCCTGAGCAGCAGTTAGATTGCCGCCAGCTGTTGGGGCAATTCCCTGATTTATTTTCCCTGGTGCCTAGTGTCACTGACTGGTGCGTCCATGAGGTGGACACCGGGGACAGTCCTCCTGTCAAGCACAAGGCTTACCGAGTGACTGACCGGGTAAGGGCCTACATCAAGGAGGAGGTCTCCAAAATGTTTGCTCTAGGGGGGATTGAGTCCTCTAGCAGCCCCTGGTCCAGCCCCGTGGTCTTGGTACCAAAAGCTGCAGCGCCTGGTGACACTCCAGAACTTAGGTTCTGTGTGGACTATCGACGTCTCAATTCGGTCACGAGGACCGACGTGCACCCCATCCCCAGAGCTGATGAGCTCATAGATTGGTTGGGGGCTGCCCGGTACCTCAGCACGTTTGATCTAACGTCTGGGTACTGGCAGATCGCCTTAACTGATGGGGCAAAGGAGAGTTCAGCATTCTCCACCCCAGATGGGCACTACCAGTTCCGTGTGATGCCCTTTGGAATGAAGAATGCCCCTGCCACCTTTCAGAGGTTGGTCAATCAGGTGTTGGCTGGGCTGGAGGATTTCAGTGCCGCCTACATGGATGACATTGCAGTATTCAGTTCCTCGTGGGAGGACCACTTACACCACCTCTGGGAAGTGTTGATGGCGCTGCGCAGAGCAGGCCTCACAATCAAGGCCAGTAAGTGCCAGATTGGGCAGGGTTCGGTGGTGTACTTAGGACACCAGGTAGGGAGTGGCCAGGTGGCACCTCTACAGCCCAAGATCGAAACCATCCTGGCGTGGGAGCCCCCAAGGACCCAGACCCAGGTGAGGGCCTTCTTAGGACTCACGGGTTATTACAGGAGGTTTGTCAAGGGGTATGGCAGCATCGTTGCCCCCTTGACTGAGCTGACTTCCAAGAAGCAGCCCAAGATTGTGAACTGGACTGACACCTGTCAGAAAGCTTTTGATGCCCTCAAAACTGCCATGTGTACAGCGCCCGTGCTCCTGGCGCCCAACTTTGCTAAGGAATTTATTGTCCAGACAGACGCTTCAGAGCACGGGGTGGGGGCTGTTCTGTCACAGATGAATGAGGAGGGACTAGACCAACCCGTAGCCTTCATCAGTAGGAGGTTACTTCCACGGGAACAGAAGTGGAGTGCAATTGAGCGTGAGGCATTTGCTGTGGTCTGGGCACTGAAGAAGCTGAGACCATACCTTTTTGGGACTCACTTCCGGGTTCAGACAGACCACAGGCCCCTCAGATGGTTGATGCAGATGAGGGGTGAGAATCCCAAGTTGTTAAGGTGGTCCATTTCCCTACAGGGTATGGACTTTACGGTGGAACATCGCCCTGGTACAGAACACGCCAATGCTGATGGTCTGTCCAGATTTTTCCGCCTTAGTGAAGAGAACTTCCAAGGGGATGGGTAGTTCTCCCCACATTTCAGCTGGAGGGGACGCGTGTTAGACCTGGCACTATTGGCGTGAGTCTCCCTTCCTTTTTTCGCTGTGTCTCCTCTGTTTTTGCTGGTTATAGATGCTCTGGGCGCTGTGCCACTGCCATTCAGTGCCACAGCGCGAATGCTCCCTTTGTAAAGATGACATATGAATTGGTACATCCATGATTGGCTTATTCAGTTTACCTGTTAGTCCCTAGTAGCGTGGCCGGTGTGTGCCCAGGGCTGATAAACCGAATGCTGCTGGTGGGCCTGCAGCACTGGTTTGTGCCACCCACAGAAGCAGCTTGTAAAGTGTGTCTCAGACCTGCCACTGCAGTGTCTGCGTGCAGTCCAGAACTGCCATCTTGGCTGTGAAGTGCACCCACTTCCCAGCCCCTAAAACCTTCCCTTGGCATCATGTAAGCCCCCCTTATGATAGGGCGCATTGTAAGTGTAAGGTAGGACATGTTGTATGTAGCATGTCCTAGTAGTGAACTACACCCAATTTCGTTTTTCACTACTGTAAGGCTACCTGTTCTCCATAGGCCAGAATGGGAGGTCTGGGCTATTACATCCTATAGTCCTAACTGACCCACAGAACATGGTAGAAAAACGAATCTAGTATGCCTGAGCTCAGAATATTAAAATACATCTTTTAGTGAAGGTTATTTTTATATTCTGTGTTTGAAACTACCACTTTTAGAGTATAGGTACTTTCTTGCCTAAGCCTTCCAGTTGCTCTGCTATTATGTGTATTGGCTGTCTGGTTTTGGAGGGACAGGGCAGGCTGAGTCAGACCTGGGTTGAATAGAGCGACCTGCCTGGGTGTGAGGGGAGGGGTAGCTCCTGCACTTGAATAGGGCTGTGCCTGGCAAGGTGAATGCTGGCTCCACCTCCCACTGTGCGTCTGAGGCAGACCCCCTCTTTCTGAAAGGAAGGATGCAGCCTGATCAACAAAGTGCTCCAGGGCTGGGCAAAACTGGTTCTGGCTGGGTTCAGAGACATTGGGACCCCTAAGAACAAAGACTTTGGGGGTATAAATATTTGTGCAAAAACCCCTACAATTGGTATTGCTCCTGGATAACAAGAAGAACCTCTGTCCGTGTGGCTACAGGAATCTGCAAGAGAAGGACTGTCCTTGTGCCTTGTGTGCTGTTTCTGGGACTGGCCTGCAGCTGCTACTACTGGACTTCAAGAAGAGGAAACAAACTTTGATTGGACTTTTATTTTTGCTACAGCAATCACCCAAGGGCTAGAAGAGAGCTAGCCTCCTGCTGGAGTCTCAGGCACATCAGACTCCACCATCAGCCTCCTGTTCCCTCCCAGCGAGGATTACTATCTGCAGGTGAGGCCCCTGTGTGTTCCAGGGCCTCTATTTCTAGTGCTGAGAAGAGAGCGCTGAAAATCGTCGCTAACCCCCGTTAGCGAGCTGCTGCAGCTGGTGAGCGTGAGGAAAATCGCCGCTCCGCTGTCGCCGAGTGCTCGCTATCCCCAAGAAGATCGCATCATTCGTCAGCGGGCCCGAAAACGCCCGCTATCTGAAAATCATCGCAACAGGATCATCGCAGTGCGGACACAGAGCGTTCGCCATGTTCCCCGCATCGCATCCGGATTGTCGCTCCCTCGCGGAGCGCCATTTTTCGTCATCGCAACACGATCGCACACGCAACAGGCCCGATGCATCATCCTCCCTTCACGGCAAGGATTTAATCGCATCACCGGCTTAGCGTGAAGAAGTTTGTCGCTTTGCCCTGCCCGCAACCCAGCGCATCATCCTCCCTTGCGGTAAGGATTCAACGCATCGCTGGTTAGCGGGAGGAAATTTATCGCTACAGCTCCTTAGCGACATTTTTGTTGCTTTGCTCCAGGAACCAGATACTTTGTGAGTAAAAGGGTCGCAGAGACCACTTCATTGAACTAAACATCCGTTTTTGCACCTTGAACTATTTTTGCAGCATTTCTAAAGTAATTATATTTTTATCGTATTGTGGATTTTTACTGTTATTGGTCTTGTGATTAAGTCTATATAAAAATACTTATTTTTCATAACTACTTGAGTGGTGTCCATTTGTAGTGTTCCTCATTATATTACTGTGTATGGTCATAAATGCTTAACACACTGCCTCTGAGATAAGCCTAGCTGCTCGTGCTACGTTACCACAGGGTTGAGCAGGGGTTGTCAAAGGGTGTAGGCTGCTTACTCTGACTTAGGAAGAAGGGTCCCTACTTGGACAGTGGCTAGCCATTGCCAACTAGAGACCCCCATTTCTAACACCAAGTATTCATGCAGTGAGACAGGCCTTAGCACATTGACTGCTTCAAACCCCTATCCACTATGCATGCAGTCCTCTAACCACCTACACACTTGTCTTTCACACCTTCAATTCACTAGTCAGTATCCATACACTCCAGTAAAAACCCTGTCACTCCCCTTGCACTCCTCTAATGACCCATTCAGTACCATGTATTAATCAATTCACTGCGCCAAAACCCAAGCACTTATAAATTGACCCAGGCACTCTCCTTGCAGTACTCTAATCATTCAGTCAGTACCCAAGAACTCATGCACAGAGCCAGGCCTTAGCACATGGACTGCTTCAAACGCCTAGCCACTATACATGCAGTCATGTAACCACCTACACACTTGTCTTTCACACCTTCAATTCCCCAGTCACTATCCATACACTTCCAGGAAACACCCTGTCACTCCTCTTGCACTCCTCTAGTGACCCATTCAGCACCATGTACTAATCTATTCACTGCGTCAGAACCCAAGCACTTATAAATTCACCCAGGCACTCTCCTTGCAGTACTCTAATCATTCAGTTAGTATCCAAGTACTCATTCACTGAGCCAGACCTTAGCACACGCACTACCTCAAACCCCTATCCACTATGAATGCCGTCCTCTAACCACCTACACACTTGTCTTTCACACCTACAATTCCCCAGTCAGTATCCATACACTCCAGCAAACACCCTGTCACTCCCCTTGCACTCCTTTAGTGACCCATTCAGTACCATGTATTAATCCATTCACTGCGCCAAAACCCAAGCACTTATAAATTCACCCAGGCTCTCTCCTTGCAGTACTCTAATCATTCAGTCAGTACCCAAGTACTCATGCACTGAGCTAGGCCTTAGCACGTAGACTGCTTCAAATGCCTATCCACTATGCATGCAGTCCCCCAACCACCTACACACTTGTCTTTCTCACCTTCAATTTCCCAGTCAGTATCCATACACTTCCAGGAAACACCCTGTCACTCCTCTTGCACTCCTCTAGTGACCCATTCAGCACCATGTACTAATCCATTCACTGCCCCAAAACCCAAACACTTATAAATTCACCCAGGCACACTCCTTGCAGTACTCTAATCATTCAGTCAATATCCAAGTACTCATGCAGCGAGCCAGGCCTTAGCACATGGACTGCTTCAAACCCCTATCCTATATGCATGCAGTCGTCTAACCACCTACACACTTGTCTTTCACACCTTCACTTTCCCAGTCAGTATACAGGCACTTCCAGCAAATACCCTGTCACTCCCTTTGCACTCCTCTAATGAACCATTCAGCACCATGTATTAATCTATTCACTGCGCCAAAACCCAACCACTTATAAATTCACCCAGGCACTCTCCTTGCAGTACTCTAATCATTCAGTCAATATCCAAGTACTCATGCAGCGAGCCAGGCCTTAGCACATTGACTGCTTCAAACCATTATACACTATGCATGAAGTTCTCTAACCACCTACACACTTGTCTTTCACACCTTCATTTCCCCATTCAGTATCCATACACTTCCAACAAACACCATGTCACTCCTCTTGCACTCTTCTAGTGACCCATTCAGCACCATGTAGTAATCCATTCACTGCACCAAAAACCAACCACTTATCAATTCACCCAGGCACTCTCCTTGCAGTACTCTATTCATTCAGTCACTACCCAACTACTCATGCACTGAGCCAGGCCTTAGCACATTGACTGCTTGAAACACCTATCCACTATGCATGCAGCCTCTAACCACCAACACACTTGTCTTTCACACCTTCAATTCCGCAGTCAGTATCCATAAACTTCCAGCAAACACCCTGCCACTCCCCTTGCACTCTTCTAGTGAACCTTTCAGCACCATGTACTAATCCATTCACTGCGCCAAAACCCAAACACTTATAAATTCACGCAGGCACTCTCCTTGCAGTACTCTAATCATTCAGTCAGTACCCAAGTACTCATGCAGTGACCGAGGTCTTAGCACATGGACTGCTTCAAATGCCTATCCACTATGCATGCAGCCTCTAACCACCAACACACTTGTCTTTCACACCTTCAATTCCGCAGTCAGTATCCATAAACTTCCAGCAAGCACCCGTCACTCCCCTTGAACTCCTCTAATGACCCATTCAGCATCATGTACTAATCCATTCACTGCGCCAAAACCCAACCACTTATAAATTCACCCAGGCACTCTCCTTGCAGCACTCTAATCATTCAGTCAGTACCCAAGTACTTATGTAGTGAGCCAGGCCTTAGCACATGGACTGCTTCAAATCCTATCCACTATGCATGCAGTCCTCTAACCACCTACACACTTGTCTTTCACACCTTCAATTCCCCAGTCAGTATTCATAAACTTCCAGCAAACACCCTGTCACTCCCCTTGCACTCTTCTAGTGACCCATTCAGCACCATGTGCTAATCCATTCACTGCGCCAAAAGCCAACCTCTTAAAAAATTCACCCAGGCACTCTCCTTGCAGTACTCTAATCATTCAGACAGTACCCAAGTACTTATGTAGTGAGCCAGGCCTTAGCACATGGACTGCTTCAAACGCCTATCCACTATGCATGCAGTCCTCTAATGACCTACACACTTATCTTTTCACAGCTTCAATTCTCCAGTCACTATCTATACACTTCCAGCAAACACCCTGTCACTCCCCTTGCACTCCTCTAGTGACCCATTCAGCACCATGTACTAATCCATTCACTGCGCCAAAACCCAAACACTTATAAATGCACCTAGGCCCTCTCCTTGCAGTACTCTAATCATTCAGACAGTACCCAAGTACTCATCTAGTGACCAAAGCATTAGAACATGGACTGCTTCAAACCCCTATCCACTATGCATGCAGTCTTCTAACCACGTAAACACTTGTCTTTCCCTCTTTCAATTATCCAGTCAGTATCCATACACTTCCAGGAAAACACCCTGTCACTCCAATTGCACTCCTCTAGAGACCCATTCAGCACCATGTGCTAATCCATTCACTGCGCCAAAACCCAAACACTTATGAATTCACCCAGGCACTCTCCTTGCAGTACTCTAATCATTCAGTCAGTACCCAAGTACTCATGCAGTGACCCAGGTCTTAGCACATGGACTGCTTCAAAAGCCTATCCACTATGCATGCAGTCCTCTAACCACCTACACACTAATCTTTCACACCTTCAATTCCCCAGTCAGTATTCATACACTTCCAGCAAACACCCTGTCACTCCCCTTGAACTCCTCTAGTGACCCATTCAGCACCATGTGCTAATCCATTCACTGTGCCAAAAGCCAACCTCTTATAAATTCACCCAGGCACTCTCCTTGCAGTACTCTAATCATTCAGTCAGTACCCAAGTACTCATGCACTGAGCCAGGCCTTAGCACATAGACTGCTTCAAACGCCTATCCACTATGCATGCTGTCCCCCAACCACCTAAAAACTTGTCTTTCACACCTTCAATTCCCCAGTTATTATCAATACACTCCATCAAACACCCTGTCACTCCCCTTGCACTCCTCCAGTGACCCATTCAGCACCGTGTACTGATCCATTCACTGCGCCATAACCCAAACACTTATAAATTCACCCAGGCACTCTCCTTGCAGTACTCTAATCATTCAGTCAGTACCCAAGTATTCATGCAGTGAGACAGGCCTTAGCACATGGACTGCTTCAAACCCCTATCCACTATGCATGCAGTCCTCTAACCACCTACACACTTGTCTTTCACACCTTCAATTCACTAGTCAGTATATCCATACACTCCAGCAAAAACCCTGTCACTCCCCTTGCACTCCTCTAGTGACCCATTCAGTACCATGTATTAATCCATTCACTGCGCCAAAACCCAAGCACTTATAAATTGACCCAGGTACTCTCCTTGCAGTACTCTAATCATTCAGTCAGCACCCAAGAACTCATGCACAGAGCCAGGCCTTAGCACATGGACTGCTTCAAACGCCTAGCCACTATACATGCAGTCATGTAACCACCTACACACTTGTCTTTCACACCGTCAATTCCCCAGTCACTATCCATAAACTTCCAGCAAACACCCTGTCACTCCCCTTGCACTCTTCTAGTGACCCATTCAGCACCATGTACTAATCCATTCACTGCGCCAAAACCCAAACACGTATAAATTAACCCAGGCATTCTCCTTGCAGTACTCTAATCATTCAGTCAGTACCCAAGTAGTCATGCAGTGACCCAGGTCTTAGCACATGGACTGCTTCAAACGCCTATCCATTATGCATGCAGTCCTCTAACCACCTACAAACCTGTCTTTCACACCTTCAATTTCACAGTCAGTATCCATACACTCCAGCAAACACCCTGTCACTCCCCTTGCACTCCTCCAGTGAACCATTCAGCACCACGTACTAATCCATTCACTGCGCCAAAACCCAAACACTTATAAATTCACCCAGGCCCTCTCCTTGCAGTACTCTAATCATTCAGTCAGTACCCAAGTACTCATCTAGTGACCAAAGCATTAGAACATGGACTGCTTCAAACCCCTATCCACTATGCATGCAGTCTTCTAACCACGTAAACACTTGTCTTTCCCACTTTCAATTCTCCAGTCAGTATCCATACACTTCCAGCAAACACCCTGTCACTCCAATTGCACTCCTCTAGTGACCCATTCACCACCATGTGCTAATCCATTCACTGCGCCAAAATCCAGCCATTTATAAATTCACCCAGGCACTCTCCTTGCAGTACTCTAATCATTCAGTCAGTACCCAAGTAGTCATGCAGTGAACCAGGCATTAGCACATGGTCTGCTTCAAACCCCTATCCAATATGCATGCAGTCCTCTAACCACCTACACACTTGTCTTTCACACCTTCAATTCCCCAGTCAGTATATATACACTTCCAGCAAACACCCTGTCACTCCCCATGCACTCCTCTAGTGACCCATTCAGCACCATGTGCTAATCCATTCACTGCGCCAAAAGCCAACCTCTTATAAATTCACCCAGGCACTCTCCTTGCAGTACTCTAATCATTCAGTCAGTACCCAAGTATTCATGCAGTGAGACAGGCCTTAGCACATGGACTGCTTCAAACCCCTATCCACTATGCATGCAGTCCTCTAACCACCGACACACTTGTCTTTCACACCTTCAATTCCCCTGTCAGTATCTATATATTCACTCCAGCAAACACCCTGTCACTCCGCTTGCACTCCTCTAGTGACACATTCAGCACCATGTACTAATCCATTCACTGCGTCAAAACCCGAGCACTAATAAATTCACCTAGGCACTCTCCTTGCAGTACTCTAACCTTTCAGTCAGTACCCAAGTATTCATGCAGTGAGACAGGCCTTAGCACATGGACTGCTTCAAACCCCTATCCACTATGCATGCAGTCCTCTAACGACCTACACACTTATCTTTTCACAGCTTCAATTCTCCAGTCAGTATCTATACACTTCCAGCAAACACCCTGTCACTCCCCTTGCACTCCTCTAGTGACCCATTCAGCATCATGTACTAATCCATTCACTGCGCCAAAACCCAAACACTTATAAATGCACCTAGGCCCTCACCTTGCAGTACTCTAATCATTCAGACAGTACCCAAGTACTCATCTAGTGACCAAAGCATTAGAACATGGACTGCTTCAAACCCCTATCCACTATGCATGTAGTCTTCTAACCACGTAAACACTTGTCTTTCCCTCTTTCAATTCTCCAGTCAGTATCCATACACTTCCAGCAAACACCCTGTCACTCCAATTGCACTCCTCTAGAGACCCATTCAGCAACATGTGCTAATCCATTCACTGCGCCAAAACCCAAACACTTATGAATTCACCCAGGCACTCTCCTTGCAGTACTCTAATCATTCAGTCAGTATCCAAGTACTCAAGCAGTGACCCAGGTCTTAGCACATGGACTGCTTCAAAAGCCTATCCACTATGCATGCAGTCCTCTAACCACCTACACACTAATCTTTCATACCTTCAATTCCCCAGTCAGTATCTATTCACTCCAGCAAACACCCTGTCACTAAGCTTGCACTCCTCTAGTGACCCATTCAGTACCAAGTATTAATCTATTCACTGCGCCAAAACCCAAGCACTTATAAATTGACCCAGGTACTCTCCTTGCAGTACTCTAATCATTCAGTCAGCACCCAAGAACTCATGCACAGAGCCAGGCCTTAGCACATGGACTGCTTCAAACGCCTAGCCACTATACATGCAGTCATGTAACCACCTACACACTTGTCTTTCACAAAGTCAATTCCCCAGTCAGTATTTATACACTTCCAGCAAACACCCTGTCACTCCCCTTGAACTCCTCTAGTGACCCATTCAGCACCATGTAATAATCCATTCACTGTGCCAAAAGCCAACCTCTTATAAATTCATCCAGGCACCATCCTTGCAGTACTCTAAGCATTCAGTCAGTACCCAAGTACTCATGCAGTGACCCAGGTCTTAGCACATGGACTGCTTCAAACCCCTATCCAATATGCATGCAGTCCTCTAACCACCTACACACTTGTCTTTCACACCTTCAATTCCCCAGTCAGTATCTATTCACTCCAGCAAACACCCTGTCACTCCGCTTGCACTCCTCAAGTGACACATTCAGCACCATGTACTAATCCATTCACTGAGTCAAAACCCAAGCACTAATAAATTCACCTAGGCACTCTCCTTGCAGTACTCTAATCATTCAGTCAGTACCCAAGTACTCATGCACTGAGCCAGGCCTTAGCACATAGACTGCTTCAAACGCCTATCCACTATGCATGCTGTCCCCCAACCACCTAAAAACTTGTCTTTCACACCTTCAATTCCCCAGTCATTATCAATACACTCCATCAAACACCCTGTCACTCCCCTTGCACTCCTCCACTGACCCATTCAGCACCGTGTACTGATCCATTGACTGCGCCATAACCCAAACACTTATAAATTCACCCAGGCACTCTCCTTGCAGTACTCTAATCATTCAGTCAGTACCCAAGTATTCATGCAGTGACCCAGGTCTTAGCACATGGACTGCTTCAAACACCTATCCACTATGCATGCAGTCCTCTAACCACCTACACACTTGTCTTTCACACCTTCAATTCACTAGTCAGTATCCATACACTCCAGCAAAAACCCTGTCACTCCCCTTGCACTCCTCTAGTGACCCATTCAGCACCATGTACTAATCCATTCATTGCGCCAAAACCCAAACACTTATAAATTCACCCAGGCATTCTCCTTGCAGTACTCTAAACATTCAGTCAGTACCCAAGTACTCATCTTGTGACCAAAGCATTAGAACATGGACTGCTTCAAACCCCTATCCACTATGCATGCAGTTTTCTAACCACGTAAACACTTGTCTTTCCCACTTTCAATTCTCCAGTCAGTATCCATACACTTCCAGCAAACACCCTGTCACTCCAATTGCACTCCTCTAGTGACCCATTCACCACCATGTGCTAATCCATTCACTGCGCCAAAATCCAGCAATTTATAAATTCACCCAGGCACTCTCCTTGCAGTACTCTAATCATTCAGTCAGTACCCAAGTATTCATGCAGTGAACCAGGCATTAGCACATGGTCTGCTTCAAACCCCTATCCAATATGCATGCAGTCTTCTAACCACCTACACACTTGTCTTTCACACCTTCAATTCACTAGTCAATATCCATACACTCCAGCAAAAACCCTGTCACTCCCCTTGCACTCCTCTAGTGACCCATTCAGTACCATGTATTAATCCATTCACTGCGCCAAACCTCAAGCACTTATAAATTGACCCAGGCACTCTCCTTGCAGTACTCTTATCATTCAGTCAGTACCCAAGAACTCATGCACAGAGCCAGGCATTAGCACATGGACTGCTTCAAGCGCCTAGCCACTATACATGCAGTCATGTAACCACCTACATACTTGTCTTTCACACCTTCAATTCCCCAGTCACTATCCATACACTTCCAGGAAACACCCTGTCACTCCTCTTGCACTCCTCTAGTGACCCATTCAGCACCATGTACTAATCTATTCACTGCCCCAAAACCCAAACACTTATAAATTCAACCAGGCACTCTCCTTGTAGTACTCTAATTATTCAGTCACTATCCAAGTACTCATGCAGTGAGCCAGGCCTTAGCACATGGACTGCTTCAAACCCCTATCCAATATGCATGCAGTCTTCTAACCACCTACACACTTGTCTTTCACACCTTCAATTCCCCAGTCAGTATCTATACACTCCAGCAAACACCCTGTCACTCCCCATGCACTCCTTTAGTGACCCATTCAGCACCATGTACTAATCCATTCACTGCGTCAGAACCCAGGCACTTATAAATCCACCCAGGCACTCTCCTTGCAGTACTCTAATCATTCAGTTAGTATGCAAGTACTAATTCACTGAGCCAGACCTTAGCACACGCACTACCTCAAACCCCTATCCACTATGAAAGCCGTCCTCTAACCACCTACACACTTGTCTTTCACACCTACAATTCCCTAGTCAGTATCCATACACTTCCAGCAAACACCCTGTCACTCCAATTGCACTCCTCTAGTGACCCATTCACCACCATGTGCTAATCCATTCACTGCGCCAAAATCCAGCCATTTATAAATTCACCCAGGCACTCTCCTTGCAGTACTCTAATCATTCAGTCAATATCCAAGTACTCATGCAGCGAGCCAGGCCTTAGCACATGGACTGTGTTATACTCTACACCTGTATCTATCACCTGTTTACAGCTGTTTATCTGTGCCTGTATTAATAGTGTGGAATGTTGGGTTGCCTAGTTACGAGGTATAGAACTGTGGGGAGTTGAGAAGAGAGGAGAAGCGGTTGGTGTGGGAGGCAGTTGTCCTGGCTCTTGTCTGCTGTGCAGTTTTGTTCTAATAAACCTCAATTCAACTCTACTCACCTTCGTCTTGATTACTACAATTTATTGGCGACGAGGATGGGATTCCTTTACAAACTGTAAAGCCGTTTCACATTGAGGCGACCATTCGAAAGAACAACCTTTAGAAAGTAAGGAACTGATGGGCCTAACAATGGTCGCATAATTTGGTATAAACTTTGAGTAAAATTCCAATAAACCAAGAAGCGACTTTACACCACTTTTATCACACGGCGTTGGAGCGTTACTTATAGCATCAAGCAATCCTTGTCTTGGTTTGATCCCCTCACCTGAAATGAGATGACCTAGATATTCAATTTCCTCAGTAAGGAACATGCACTTCTCTGGCTTGACAACAACACCATGATTTTGGAAAGTCAACAATACCTTTTCAAGAATAGAGTTGTGAGTTATACTGTCTTTAGAATGTATCAGAACGTCGTCCTGAAAAACAAGTACACCGGATATCCCTCCTAACATGTTCTGCATGACCCGCTGAAAGACTGAAGCCGCAGAGGCCAGACCAAAGGGCATTCGTTTGTACTGAAAAGTACCTAGTGGAGATACAAACGCAGTAAGTGGACGAGATTCAGGTTCCAATTCAACCTGGTGGTAAGCACTTGCTAGATCTAGTTTCGAGAAAAACTTGGACCCTCTAACACTAGCAAACAGATCAGAGATCTTAGGTAATGGGTGAGAATCAACCCATATTTCTTTGTTAAGGGATCTCAAGTCAATGCAAACACGCAGTTTCCCACATCTCTTGCGTGCAACGACCAAAGGCGAAAGCCAAAGAGACGATTCAGTGGGCTCGATGATTCCATGATCGCACAATGACTTAAGTTCCCTCTCAAGATCTTCTCTCACACTGAAGGGCACACCTCTTAATTTATGTTTGATAGGTAGTGCACCATCTTTTACTAAAATCTTGTGCCTGAACCCTTTAATAGTACCTAATCCCCCACTAAAAACCGAGGGAAAACGTTTACTCCATTGACACAATTGTGAATCATCAGACACCAGGAGCACTTGCTCAGAAGCACCAGGCCTGAGCATCATCTTAAAAAGACCCTGATGGTACCACCCCAAAATATTGAGACCTTTTACTGCCACATACACCTTTCCGGTAATTGACCTATCTTTGAATACCAACTCATCCTCAAAAAACCCCAAGAGATCTATTTTCCGTCCCTCATAAGAGACAGGTGAACGGTCTGGAGGTTGGAGAGGTCTTTCTCCCCAAGTTTGAAGAAAAAGATCTTGCGTGATCATGGTAATTTTTGCACCAGAATAGACTAAGAGATTGAGTGTTTTTCCCCCCACAATGATTTCAGCAATAGGATCTACACATTCCTTTGATTCATCAATGGTGCCTACAAATTCATTAATGACGGATACCACAGATACAACTTCAGGATCTGAGTCTTGATCTGACTCCATAACACAAGCAACTGACCTTCTGCTAAATTTACGCTTCATGCAAACTTTTGCGAAGTGTCCAATCTTCTTGCAATAGTTGCAAGTTACATTAGCTCCGGGACACTTAGCACCCTTAATGTGGGGCGGATTACCACAACGATAGCACATATGTTTTTGATTTTGAAAATCAACATTACTTTTACCAGAATTTTGAAGTTTTTGAGCACTGCTCTTGGGCTTATTATCAATAGTTTTGACTTTACTATTAGAAGAAACAACATTAACAGCATCAGTGGGTTTATCTTCTAGCTCCTTCAAAGATGTTTGCGAAGTTTCAATGCTCTTCGCAATCTTCACTGTCTCATCCAGAGAAGGATTAGCTAACGAGAGTAGCTTTTGACGAATTTGCTTGTCTCTACAGTGGCAGACAAATTGATCACGTATGAGTTGATCAGTGAATGCTTCAAACTGGCAAACGGAAGCAAGTCTGCGTAAAGCAGAGATATAAGAGTCAACGTCTTCACCTTCATTTTGGTACCTTTTCAGAAACTTATGACTTACTAAGTCAAGTAACTGTGATATATTGAATTCCCTTAATAGTATGTTGTGGTTCTACAGGACCACTCCGCATTCAACGACTAAAGTGTCTCCTTTCGACCTACTGAGAGGAAGGAAGCCTAATACTAGTTTTAAGCCAGCTTGGATGAACAAGTGGATTAAAACTGTGCCGGATATTGACAGTCTCATGCTGTTAGTCAAAGAGAACGTTTCCAACTCTCAGTCCAAACAAAAATCTTGGTTCGACAGCAAGAGAGGTGTGAAAAGTGTGCCTCTAAAGGTTGGAGATCTTGTTCGTGTTAGATCGCCAGTGCACGTAAGAAAGGGGGAAAGCAAATTTGGTTCTCCTATATCTGTCACTAGGTTGGGTAGGAACTCTGTGCAAGTGGAAGGAGGTAAATGGTGGAATGCCAGCAAAATTGTTAAAGTTAGAATTACTCATGATGTTTCTTCTACTGGTACACATTCTTACAGCAGCGGTGGGAGTATTACTCCTGCTGGTTTAGGTAATGGCAAGAGTGCTGTTTCTTCTTCTTTTGCTCTGAGGAGAAGTTCAAGACCTAGGGTGATTCCCATGAGATACCGTACTGCTGTGTAATGTTTTGTTCTTTCTTACAGAGACTCTATCTATCGCTTTAAGTGTAACATTTTAGAAATTTTCTGTTATCTCCTCTATGGATAGAATTAGTAGTACTAATTGTATTAATTTTCTGTGTTTTTTTTGGTTTCCTATTTTCCCTTTTCTTTTTCCCTTTTGTTTACTGGGTTGATTGTGGTATGTCTGTTCTTAAGTACAATGTATATTTTGTTTTTATTGAGAAAGGAGGATATGTTATACTCTACACCTGTATCTATCACCTGTTTACAGCTGTTTATCTGTGCCTGTATTAATAGTGTGGAATGTTGGGTTGCCTAGTTACGAGGTATAGAACTGTGGGGAGTTGAGAAGAGAGGAGAAGCGGTTGGTGTGGGAGGCAGTTGTCCTGGCTCTTGTCTGCTGTGCAGTTTTGTTCTAATAAACCTCAATTCAACTCTACTCACCTTCGTCTTGATTAATACAGACTGCTTCAAACCCCTATCCTATATGCATGCAGTCGTCTAACCACCTACACACTTGTCTTTCACACCTTCAATTCCCCAGTCAGTATACATACACTTCCAGCAAACACCCTGTCACTCCCTTTGCACTCCTCTAGTGAAACATTCAGCACCATGTACTAATCCATTCACTGCGCCAAAACCCAACCATTTATAAATGCACCCAGGCACTCTCCTTTCAGTACTCTAATCATTCAGTCAGTACAAAAGTCCTCATGCACTGACCCAGGCCTTAGCACATTGACTGCTTCTAACCATTATACACTATGCATGCAGTCCTCTAACCACCTACACACTTGTCTTTCACACCTTCATTTCCCCATTCAGTATCCATATACTTCCAACAAACACCCTGTCACTCCTCTTGCACTCTTCTAGTGACCCATTCAGCACCATGTACTAATCCATTCACTGCACCAAAAACCAACCACTTATCAATTCACCCAGGCACTCTCCTTGCAGTACTCTAATCATTCAGCCAGTACCCAAGTACTCATCTAGTGACCAAAGCATTAGAACTTGGACTGCTTCAAACCCCTATCCACTATGCATGCAGTCTTCTAACCACGTAAACACTTGTCTTTCCCACTTTCAATTCTCCAGTCAGTATCCATACACTTCCAGCAAACACCCTGTCACTCCAATTGCACTCCTCTAGTGACCCATTCACCACCATGTGCTAATCCATTCACTGTGCCAAAATCCAGCCATTTATAAATTCACCCAGGCACGCTCCTTGCAGTACTCTAATCATTCAGTCAGTACCCAAGTAGTCATGCAGTGAACCAGGCATTAGCACATGGTCTCCTTCAAACCCCTATCCAATATGCATGCAGTCCTCTAACCACCTACACACTTGTCTTTCACACTTTCAATACCCCAGTCAGTATATATACACTTCCAGCAAACACCCTGTCACTCCCCATGCACTCCTCTAGTGACCCATTCAGCACCATGTGCTAATCCATTCACTGCGCCAAAAGCCAACCTCTTATAAATTCACCCAGGCACTCTCCTTGCAGTACTCTAATCATTCAGTCACTACCCAAGTACTCATGCACTGAGCCAGGCCTTAGCACATGGACTGCTTGAAAAACCTATCCACCATGCATGCAGCCTCTAACCACCAACACCCTTGTCTTTCACACCTTCAATTCCGCAGTCAGTATCCATAAACTTCCAGCAAACACCCTGCCACTCCCCTTGCACTCTTCTAGTGAACATTTCAGCACCATGTACTAATCCATTCACTGCGCCAAAACCCAAGCACTTATAAATTCACCCAGGCTCTCTCCTTGCAGTACCCTAATCATTCAGTCAGTACCCAAGTACTCATGCACTGAGCTAGGCCTTAGCACATAGACTGCTTCAAATGCCGATCCACTATGCATGCAGTCCCCCAACCACCTACACACTTGTCTTTCTCACCTTCAATTCCCCAGTCAGTATCCATACACTTCCAGGAAACACCCTGTCACTCCTCTTGCACTCCTCTAGTGACCCATTCAGCACCATGTACTAATCCATTCACTGCCCCAAAACCCAAACACTTATAAATTCACCCAGGCACTCTCCTTGCAGTACTCTAATCATTCAGTCAGTACCCAAGTACTCATGCAGTGAACGAGGTCTTAGCACATGGACTGCTTCAAATGCCTATCCACTATGCATGCAGCCTCTAACCACCAACACACTTGTCTTTCACACCTTCAATTCCGCAGTCAGTATCCATAAACTTCCAGCAAGCACCCGTCACTCCCTTTGAACTCCTTTAGTGACCCATTCAGCATCATGTACTAATCCATTAACTGCGCCAAAACCCAACCACTTATAAATTCACCCAGGCACTCTCCTTGCAGTCCTCTAATCATTCAGTCAGTACCCAAGTACCTATGTAGTGAGCCAGGCCTTAGCACATGGACTGCTTCAAATCCTATCCACTATGCATTCAGTCCTCTAACCACCTACACACTTGTCTTTCACACCTTCAATTCCCCAGTCAGTACACATAAACTTCCAGCAAACACCCTGTCACTCCCCTTGCACTCTTCTAGTGACCCATTCAGCACCATGTGCTAATCGATTCACTGCGCCAAAAGCCAACCTCTTAAAAAATTCACCCAGGCACTCTCCTTGCAGTACTCTAATCATTCAGTCAGTACCCAAGTACTCATGCAGTGACCCAGGTCTTAGCACATGGACTGCTTCAAACCCCTATCCAATATGCATGCAGTCCTCTAACCACCTACACACTAATCTTTCACACCTTCAATTCCCCAGTCAGTATTCATACACTTCCAGCAAACACCCTGTCACTCCCCTTGAACTCCTCTAGTGACCCATTCAGCACCGTGTACTGATCCATTCACTGCACCATAACCCAAACACTTATAAATTCACCCAGGCACTCTCCTTGCAGTACTCTAATCATTCAGTCAGTACCCAAGTATTCATGCAGTGACCCAGGTCTTAGCACATGGACTGCTTCAAACCCCTATCCAATATGCATGCAGTCCTCTAACCACCTACACACTTGTCTTTCACACCTTCAATTCCCCAGTCAGTATCTATTCACTCCAGCAAACACCCTGTCACTCCGCTTGCACTTCTCTAGTGACAAATTCAGCACCATGTACTAATCCATTCACTGAGTCAAAACCCAAGCACTAATAAATTCACCTAGGCACTCTCCTTGCAGTACTCTAATCATTCAGTTAGTATGCAAGTACTCATTCACTGAGCCAGACCTTAGCACACGCACTACCTCAAACCCCTATCCACTATGAAAGCCGTCCTCTAACCACCTACACACTTGTCTTTCACACCTACAATTCCCTAGTCAGTATCCATACACTCCAGCAAACACCCTGTCACTCCCTTTGCACTCCTTTAGTGACCCATTCAGTACCATGTATTAATCCATTCACTGCGCCAAAACCCTAGCACTTATTAATTCACCCAGGCTCTCTCCTTGCAGTACCCTAATCATTCAGTCAGTACCCAAGTACTCATGCACTGAGCTAGGCCTTAGCACATAGACTGCTTTAAACGCCTATCCACTATGCATGCAGTCCCCCAACCACCTACACACTTGTCTTTCACACCTTCAATTCCCTAGTCAGTATCCATACACTTCCAGGAAACACCCTGTCACTCCTCTTGCACTCCTCTAGTGACCCATTCAGCACCATGTACTAATCCATTCACTGCCCCAAAACCCAAACACTTATAAATTCACCCAGGCACTCTCCTTGCAGTACTCTAATCATTCAGTCAATATCCAAGTACTCATGCAGCGAACCAGGCCTTAGCACATGGACTGCTTCAAACCCCTATCCTATATGCATGCAGTCGTCTAACCACCTACACACTTGTCTTTCACACCTTCAATTCCCCAGTCAGTATACATACACTTCCAGCAAACACCCTGTCACTCCCTTTGCACTCCTCTAGTGAACCATTCAGCACCATGTACTAATCCATTCACTGCGCCAAAACCCAACCATTTATAAATTCACCCAGGCACTCTCCTTGCAGTACTCTAATCATTCAGTCAGTACCATCGTCCCCATGCACTGACCCAGGCCTTAGCACATTGACTGCTTCAAACCATTATACACTATGCATGCAGTCCTCTAACCACCTACACACTTGTCTTTCACACCTTCATTTCCCCATTCAGTATCCATATACTTCCAACAAACAGCCTGTCACTCCTCTTGCACCCTTCTAGTGACCCATTCAGCACCATGTACTAATCCATTCACTGCACCAAAAACCAACCACTTATCAATTCACCCAGGCACTCTCCTTGCGGTACTATAATCATTCAGTCACTACCCAAGTACTCATGCACTGAGCCAGGCCTTAGCACATGGACTGCTTTAAAAACCTATCCACCATGCATGCAGCCTCTAACCACCAACACACTTGTCTTTCACACCTTCAATTCCGCAGTCAGTATCCATAAACTTCCAGCAAACACCCTGCCACTCCCCTTGCACTCTTCTAGTGAACCTTTCAGCACCATGTACTAATCCATTCACTGCGCCAAAACCCAAGCACTTATAAATTCACCCAGGCTCTCTCCTTGCAGTACTCTAATCATTCAGTCAGTACCCAAGTACTCATGCACTGAGCTAGGCCTTAGCACATAGACTGCTTCAAATGCCGATCCACTATGCATGCAGTCCCCCAACCACCTACACACTTGTCTTTCTCACCTTCAATTCCCCAGTCAGTATCCATACACTTCCAGGAAACATCCTGTCACTCCTCTTGCACTCCTCTAGTGACCCATTCAGCACCATGTACTAATCCATTCACTGCCCCAAAACCCAAACACTTATAAATTCACCCAGGCACTCTCCTTGCAGTACTCTAATCATTCAGTCAATATCCAAGTACTCATGCAGTGAGCCAGGCCTTAGCACATGGACTGCTTCAAACCCCTATCCTATATGCATGCAGTCGTCTAACCACCTTCACACTTGTCTTTCACACCTTCAATTCCCCAGTCAGTATACATACACTTCCAGCAAACACCCTGTCACTCCCTTTGCACTCCTTTAGTGAATCATTCAGCACCATGTACTAATCCATTCACTGCGCCAAAACCCAACCATTTATAAATTCACCCAGGCACTCTCCTTGCAGTACTCTAATCATTCAGTCAGTACCAAAGTCCTCATGCACTGACCCAGGCCTTAGCACATTGACTGCTTCAAACCATTATACACTATGCATGCAGTCCTCTAACCACCTACACACTTGTCTTTCACACCTTCATTTCCCCATTCAGTATCCATACACTTCCAACAAACACCCTGTCACTCCTCTTGCACTCTTCTAGTGACCCATTCAGCACCATGTACTAATCCATTCACTGCACCAAAACCCAACCATTTATAAATTCACCCAGGCACTCTCCTTGCAGTACTCTAATCATTCAGTCACTATCCAAGTACTCATGCACTGAGCCAGGCCTTAGCACATGGACTGCTTGAAACACCTATCCACTATGCATGCAGCCTCTAACCACCAACACACTTGTCTTTCACACCTTCAATTCCGCAGTCAGTATCCATAAACTTCCAGCAAACACCCTGCCACTCCCCTTGCACTCTTCTAGTGAACCTTTCAGCACCATGTACTAATCCATTCACTGCGCCAAAACCCAAACACTTATAAATTCACGCAGGCACTCTCCTTGCAGTACTCTAATCATTCAGTCAGTACCCAAGTACTCATGCAGTGACCGAGGTCTTAGCACATGGACTGCTTCAAATGCCTATCCACTATGCATGCAGCCTCTAACCACCAACACAATTGTCTTTCACACCTTCAATTCCGCAGTCAGTATCCATAAACTTCCAGCAAGCACCCGTCACTCCCCGTGAACTCCTCTAGTGACCCATTCAGCATCATGTACTAATCCATTCACTGCGCCAAAACCCAACCACTTATAAATTCACCCAGGCACTCTCGTTGCAGTACTCTAATCATTCAGTCAGTACCCAAGTACTTATGTAGTGAGCCAGGCCTTAGCACATGGACTGCTTCAAATCCTATCCACTATGCATGCAGTCCTCTAATGACCTACACACTTATCTTTTCACAGCTTCAATTCTCCAGTCAGTACACATACACTTCCAGCAAACACCCTGTCACTCCCTTTGCACTCCTCTAGTGAACCATTCAGCACCATGTACTAATCCATTCACTGCGCCAAAACCCAACCATTTATAAATTCACCCAGGCACTCTCCTTGCAGTACTCTAATCATTCAGTCAGTACCATCGTCCTCATGCACTGACCCAGGCCTTAGCACATTGACTGCTTCAAACCATTATACACTATGCATGCAGTCCTCTAACCACCTACACACTTGTCTTTCACACCTTCATTTCCCCATTCAGTATCCATATACTTCCAACAAACAGCCTGTCACTCCTCTTGCACTCTTCTAGTGACCCATTCAGCACCATGTACTAATCCATTCACTGCACCAAAAACCAACCACTTATCAATTCACCCAGGCACTCTCCTTGCGGTACTATAATCATTCAGTCACTACCCAAGTACTCATGCACTGAGCCAGGCCTTAGCACATGGACTGCTTTAAAAACCTATCCACCATGCATGCAGCCTCTAACCACCAACACACTTGTCTTTCACACCTTCAATTCCGCAGTCAGTATCCATAAACTTCCAGCAAACACCCTGCCACTCCCCTTGCACTCTTCTAGTGAACCTTTCAGCACCATGTACTAATCCATTCACTGCGCCAAAACCCAAGCACTTATAAATTCACCCAGGCTCTCTCCTTGCAGTACTCTAATCATTCAGTCAGTACCCAAGTACTCATGCACTGAGCTAGGCCTTAGCACATAGACTGCTTCAAATGCCGATCCACTATGCATGCAGTCCCCCAACCACCTACACACTTGTCTTTCTCACCTTCAATTCCCCAGTCAGTATCCATACACTTCCAGGAAACATCCTGTCACTCCTCTTGCACTCCTCTAGTGACCCATTCAGCACCATGTACTAATCCATTCACTGCCCCAAAACCCAAACACTTATAAATTCACCCAGGCACTCTCCTTGCAGTACTCTAATCATTCAGTCAATATCCAAGTACTCATGCAGTGAGCCAGGCCTTAGCACATGGACTGCTTCAAACCCCTATCCTATATGCATGCAGTCGTCTAACCACCTTCACACTTGTCTTTCACACCTTCAATTCCCCAGTCAGTATACATACACTTCCAGCAAACACCCTGTCACTCCCTTTGCACTCCTTTAGTGAATCATTCAGCACCATGTACTAATCCATTCACTGCGCCAAAACCCAACCATTTATAAATTCACCCAGGCACTCTCCTTGCAGTACTCTAATCATTCAGTCAGTACCAAAGTCCTCATGCACTGACCCAGGCCTTAGCACATTGACTGCTTCAAACCATTATACACTATGCATGCAGTCCTCTAACCACCTACACACTTGTCTTTCACACCTTCATTTCCCCATTCAGTATCCATACACTTCCAACAAACACCCTGTCACTCCTCTTGCACTCTTCTAGTGACCCATTCAGCACCATGTACTAATCCATTCACTGCACCAAAACCCAACCATTTATACATTCACCCAGGCACTCTCCTTGCAGTACTCTAATCATTCAGTCACTATCCAAGTACTCATGCACTGAGCCAGGCCTTAGCACATGGACTGCTTGAAACACCTATCCACTATGCATGCAGCCTCTAACCACCAACACACTTGTCTTTCACACCTTCAATTCCGCAGTCAGTATCCATAAACTTCCAGCAAACACCCTGCCACTCCCCTTGCACTCTTCTAGTGAACCTTTCAGCACCATGTACTAATCCATTCACTGCGCCAAAACCCAAACACTTATAAATTCACGCAGGCACTCTCCTTGCAGTACTCTAATCATTCAGTCAGTACCCAAGTACTCATGCAGTGACCGAGGTCTTAGCACATGGACTGCTTCAAATGCCTATCCACTATGCATGCAGCCTCTAACCACCAACACAATTGTCTTTCACACCTTCAATTCCGCAGTCAGTATCCATAAACTTCCAGCAAGCACCCGTCACTCCCCGTGAACTCCTCTAGTGACCCATTCAGCATCATGTACTAATCCATTCACTGCGCCAAAACCCAACCACTTATAAATTCACCCAGGCACTCTCGTTGCAGTACTCTAATCATTCAGTCAGTACCCAAGTACTTATGTAGTGAGCCAGGCCTTAGCACATGGACTGCTTCAAATCCTATCCACTATGCATGCAGTCCTCTAACGACCTACACACTTATCTTTTCACAGCTTCAATTCTCCAGTCAGTACACATAAACTTCCAGCAAACACCCTGTCACTCCCCTTGCACTCTTCTAGTGACCCATTCAGCACCATGTGCTAATCCATTCACTGCGCCAAAAGCCAGCCTCTTAAACAATTCACCCAGGCACTCTCCTTGCAGTACTCTAATCATTCAATCAGTACTCAAGTACTCATGCACTGAGCCAGGCCTTAGCACATGGACTGCTTCAAACGCCTATCCACTATGCATGCAGTCCTCTAACGACCTACACACTTATCTTTTCACAGCTTCAATTCTCCAGTCAGTATCTATACACTTCCAGCAAACACCCTGTCACTCCCCTTGCAATCCTCTAGTGACCCATTCAGCACCATGTACTAATCCATTCACTGCGCCAAAACCCAAACACTTATAAATGCACCTAGGCCCTCACCTTGCAGTACTCTAATCATTCAGACAGTACCCAAGTACTCATCTAGTGATCAAAGCATTAGCACATGGACTGCTTCAAACCCCTATACACTATGCATGCAGTCTTCTAACCACGTAAACACTTGTCTTTCCCTCTTTCAATTCTCCAGTCAGTATCCATACACTTCCAGCAAACACCCTGTCACTCCAATTGCACTCCTCTAGAGACCCATTCAGCAACATGTGCTAATCCATTCACTGCGCCAAAACCCAAACACTTATGAATTCACCCAGGCACTCTACTTGCAGTACTCTAAGCATTCAGTCAGTACCCAAGTACTCATGCAGTGACCCAGGTCTTAGCACATGGACTGCTTCAAAAGCCTATCCACTATGCATGCAGTCCTCTAACCACCTACACACTAATCTTTCACACCTTCAATTCCCCAGTCAGTATTCATACACTTCCAGCAAACACCCTGTCACTCCCCTTGAACTCCTCTAGTGACCTATTCAGCACCATGTGCTAATCCATTCACTGTGCCAAAAGCCAACCTCTTATAAATTCACCCAGGCACTATCCTTGCAGTACTCTAAGCATTCAGTCAGTACCCAAGTACTCATGCAGTGACCCAGGTCTTAGCACATGGACTGCTTCAAACCCCTATCCAATATGCATGCAGTCCTCTAACCACCTACACACTTGTCTTTCACACCTTCAATTCCCCAGTCAGTATCTATTCACTCCAGCAAACACCCTGTCACTCCGCTTGCACTCCTCTAGTGACACATTCAGCACCATGTACTAATCCATTCACTGAGTCAAAACCCAAGCACTAATAAATTCACCTAGGCACTCTCCTTGCAGTACTCTAATCATTCAGACAGTACCCAAGTACTCATCTAGTGACCAAAGCATTAGCACATGGACTGCTTCAAACGCCTAGCCACTATACATGCAGTCATGTAACCACCTATACACTTGTCTTTCACACCGTCAATTCCCCAGTCACTATCCATAAATTTCCAGCAAACACCCTGTCACACCCTTTGCACTCTTCTAGTGACCCATTCAGCACCATGTACTAATCCATTCACTACGCCAAAACCCAAACACTTATAAATTGACACATGCAATCTCCTTGCAGTACTCTAATCAATCAGTCAGTACCCAAGTAGTCATACAGTGACCCAGGTCTTAGCACATGGACTGCTTCAAACGCCTATCCATTATGCATGCAGTCCTCTAACCACCTACAAACCTGTCTTTCACACCTTCAATTTCACAGTCAGTATCCATACACTCCAGCAAACACCCTGTCACTCCCCTTGCACTCCTCCAGTGAACCATTCAGCACCATGTACTAATCCATTCACTGCGCCAAAACCCAAACACTTATAAATTCACCCAGGCCCTCTCCTTGCAGTACTCTAATCATTCAGTCAGTACCCAAGTACTCATCTAGTGACCAAAGCATTAGAACATGGACTGCTTCAAACCCCTATCCACTATGCATGCAGTCTTCTAACCACGTAAACATTTGTCTTTCCCACTTTCAATTCTCCAGTCAGTATCCATACACTTCCAGCAAACACCCGGTCACTCCAATTGCACTCCTCTAGTGACCCATTCACCACCATGTGCTAATCCATTCACTGTGCCAAACTCCAGCCATTTATAAATTCACCCAGGCACTCTCCTTGCAGTACTCTAATCATTCAGTCAGTACCCAAGTATTCATGCAGTGAACCAGGCATTAGCACATGGTCTGCTTCAAACCTCTATCCAATATGCATGCAGTCCTCTAACCACCTACACACTTGTCTTCCACACCTTCAATTCCCCAGTCAGTATACATACACTTCCAGCAAACACCCTGTCACTCCCCATGCACTCCTCTAGTGACCCTTTCAGCACCATGTGCTAATCCATTCACTGCGCCAAAAGCCAACCTCTTATAAATTCACCCAGGTATTCTCCTTGCAGTACTCTAATCATTCAGTCAGTACCCAAGTACTCATGCACTGAGCCAGGCCTTAGCACATGGACTGCTTCAAACGCTCATCCACTATGCATGCAGTCCTCTAACCACCTACACACTTGTCTTTCACACCTTCAATTCCCCAGTCAGTATCTATTCACTCCAGCAAACACCCTGTCACTCCGCTTGCACTCCTCTAGTGACACATTCAGCACCATGTACTAATCCATTCACTGCGTCAAAACCCGAGCACTAATAAATTCACCTAGGCACTCTCCTTGCAGTACTCTAACCTTTCAGTCAATACCCAAGTATTCATGCAGTGAGACAGGCCTTAGCACATGGACTGCTTCAAACCCCTATCCACTATGCATGCAGTCCTCTAACCACCATCACACTTGTGTTTCACACCTTCAATTCACTCGTCAGTATCCATACACTCCAGCAAACACCCTGTCACTCCCCATGCACTCCTTTAGTGACCCATTTAGCACCATGTACTAATCCATTCACTGCGTCAGAACCCAAGCACTTATAAATTCACCCAGGCACTCTCCTTGCAGTAATCTAATCATTCAGTTAGTATGCAAGTACTCATGCAGTGACCCAGGTCTTAGCACACGCACTACCTCAAACCCCTATCCACTATGAAAGCCGTCCTCTAACCACCTACACACTTGTTTTTCACACCTATAATTCCCTAGTCAGTATCCATACACTCCAGCAAACACCCTGTCACGCCCATTGCACTCCTTTAGGGACCCATTCAGTACCATGTATTAATCCATTCACTGCGCCAAAACCCAAGCACTTATAAATTCACCCAGGCTCTCTCCTTGCAGTACTCTAATCATTCAGTCAGTACCCAAGTACTCATGCACTGAGCTAGGCCTTAGCACATGGACTGCTTCAAACCCCTATCCACTATGCATGCAGTACTCTAACCACCTACACACTTGTCTTTCACACCTTCAATTCCCCAGTCAGTATACATACACTTCCAGCAAACACCCTGTCACTCCCTTTGCACTCCTCTAGTGAACCATTCAGCACCATGTACTAATCCATTCACTGTGCCAAAACCCAACCATTTATAAATTCACCCAGGCACTCTCTTTGCAGTACTCTAATCATTCAGTCAGTACCAAAGTCCTCATGCACTGACCCAGGCCTTAGCACATTGACTGCTTCAAACCATTATACACTATGCATGCAGTCCTCTAACCACCTACACACTTGTCTTTCACACCTCCATTTCCCCATTCAGTATCCATATACTTCCAACAAACACCCTGTCACTCCTCTTGCACTCTTCTAGTGACCCATTCAGCAACATGTACTAATCCATTCACTGCACCAAAAACCAACCACTTATCAATTCACCCAGGCTCTCTCCTTGCAGTACTCTAATCATTCAGTCATTACCCAAGTACTCATGCACTGAGCTAGGCCTTAGCATATAGACTGCTTCAAACGCCTATCCACTATGCATGCAGTCCCCCAACCACCTACACACTTGTCTTTCACACCTTCAATTCCCCAGTCAGTATCCATACACTTCCAGGAAACACCCTGTCACTCCTCTTGCACTCCTCTAGTGACCCATTCAGCACCATGTACTAATCCATTCACTGCCCCAAAACCCAAACACTTATAAATTCACCCAGGCACTCTCCTTGCAGTACTCTAATCATTCAGTCAATATCCAAGTACTCATGCAGTGAGCCAGGCCTTAGCTCATGGACTGCTTCAAACCCCTATCCTATATGCATGCAGTCGTCTAACCACCTTCACACTTGTCTTTCACACCTTCAATTCCCCAGTCAGTATACATACACTTCCAGCAAACACCCTGTCACTCCCTTTCCACTCCTCTAGTGAACCATTCAGCACCATGTACTAATCCATTCACTGCGCCAAAACCCAACCATTTATAAATTCACACAGGCACTCTCCTTGCAGTACTCTAATCATTCAGTCAGTACCAAAGTCCTCATGCACTGACTCAGGCCTTAGCACATTGACTGCTTCAAACCATTATACACTATGCATGCAGTCCTCTAACCACCTAAACACTTGTCTTTCACACCTTCATTTCCCCATTCAGTATCCATACACTTCCAACAAACACCCTGTCACTCCTCTTGCACTCTTCTAGTGACCCATTCAGCACCATGTACTAATCCATTCACTGCACCAAAAACCAACCACTTATCAATTCACCCAGGCACTCTCCTTGCAGTACTCTAATCATTCAGTCACCACCCAAGTACTCATGCACTGAGCCAGGCCTTAGCACATGGACTGCTTGAAACACCTATCCACTATGCATGCAGCCTCTAACCACCAACACACTTGTCTTTCACACCTTCAATTCCCCAGTCAGTACACATAAACTTCCAGCAAACACCCTGTCACTCCCCTTGCACTCTTCTAGTGACCCATTCAGCACCATGTACTAATCCATTCACAGCGCCAAAACCCAAACACTTATAAATTCACCCAGGCACTCTCCTTGCAGTACTCTAATCATTCAGTCAGTACTCAAGTACTCATGCAGTGACCCCGGTCTTAGCACATGGACTGCTTCAAACGCCTATCCGCTATGCATGCAGTCCTCTAACCACCTACACACTTATCTTTCACACCTTCAATTCCCCAGTCAGTATTCATACGCTTTCAGCAAACACCCTGTCACTCCCCATGAACTCCTCTAGTGACCCATTCAGCACCATGTGCTAATCCATTTACTGCGCCAAAAGCCAACCTCCTATAAATTCACCCAGGCACTCTTCTTGCACTACTCTAATCATTCAATCAGTACCCAAGTACTCATGCACTGAGCCAGTCCTTAGCACATGGACTGCTTCAAACGCCTATCCACTATGCATGCAGTCCTCTAACAACCTACACACTTATCTTTTCACACCTTCAATTCTCCAGTCAGTATTTATACACTTCCAGCAAACACCCTGTCACTCCCCTTGCACTCCTCTAGTGACCCATTCAGCACATGTACTAATCCATTCACTGCGCCCAAACCCAAACACTTATAAATTCACCCAGGCCCTCTCCTTGCAGTACTCTAATCATTCAGTCAGGACCTAAGTACTCATCTAGTGACCAAAGCATTAGAACATGGACTGCTTCAAACCCCTATCCACTATGCATGCAGTCTTCTAACCATGTAAAAACTTGTCTTTCCCACTTTCAATTCTCCAGTCAGTATCCATACACTTCCAGCAAACACCCTGTCACTCCAATTGCACTCCTCTAGTGACCCATTCACCACCATGTGCTAATCCATTCACTGCGCCAAAATCCAGCCATTTATAAATTCACCCAGGCACTCTCCTTGCAGTACTCTAATCATTCAGTCACCACCCAAGTACTCATGCACTGAGCCAGGCCTTAGCACATGGACTGCTTGAAACACCTATCCACTATGCATGCAGCCTCTAACCACCTACACACTTGTCTTTCACATCTTCAATTCCCAAGTCAGTATACATACACTTCCAGCAAACACGCTGTAGATCCCCTTACACTCTTCTAGTAACCCTTTCAGCACCATGTACTAATCCATTCACTGTGCCAAAACCCAAACACTTATAAATTCACCCAGGCACTCTCCTTGCAGTACTCTAATCATTCAGTCAGTACCCAAGTACTCATGCAGTGACCCAGGTCTTAGCACATGGACTGCTTCAAACGCCTATCCACTATGCATACAGTCCTCTAATCAACTACACACTTATCTTTCACACCTTCAATTCCCCAGTCAGTTTTCATAAACTTCCAGCAAACACCCTGTCACTCCCCATGCACTCCTCTAGTGACCCATTCAGCAACATGTGCTAATCCATTCACTGCGCCAAAAGCCAACCTCTTATAAATTCTCCCAGGCACTCTCCTTGCAGTACTCTAATCATTCAGTCAGTACCCAAGTACTCATGCACTGAGCCAGGCCTTAGCACATAGACTGCTTCAAACGCCTATCCACTATGCATGCAGTCCCCCAGCCACCTAAAAACTTGTCTTTCACACCTTCAATTCCCCAGTCATTATCAATACACTCCATCAAACACCCTGTCACTCCCCTTGCACTCCTCCAGTGACCCATTCAGCACCGTGTACTGATCCATTCACTGCGCCAAAACCCAAACTCTTATAAATTCACCCAGGCACTCTCCTGCAGTACTCTAACCATTCAGTCAGTACGCAAGTATTCATGCAGTGAGACAGGCCTTAGCACATGGACTGCTTCAAACCCCTATACACTATGCATGCAGTCCTCTAACCACCTACACACTTGTCTTTCACACCTTCAATTCACTAGTCAGTATCCATACACTCCAGTAAAAACCCTGTCACTCCCTTGCACTCCTCTAGTGACACATTCAGCACCATGTACTAATCCATTCACTGCGTCAAAACCCGAGCAGTAATAAATTCACCTAGGCACTCTCCTTGCAGTACTCTAATCATTCAGTCAGTACCCAAGTACTCATGCAGTGAGCCAGGCCTTAGCACATGGACTGCTTCAAACCCCTATCCACTATGCATGCTGTCTTCTAACCACCTACACACTTGTCTTTCACACCTTCAATTCCCCAGTCAGTATCTATACACTCCAGCAAACACCCTGTCACTCCCCATGCACTCCTTTAGTGACCCATTCAGCACCATGTACTAATCCATTCACTGCGTCAGAACCCAAGCACTTATAAATTCACCCAGGCTTCTCTCCTTGCAGTACTCTAATCATTCAGTTAGTATCCAAGTACTCATTCACTGAGCCAGACCTTAGCACGCGCACTACCTCAAACCCCTATCCACTATGAATGCCGTCCTCTAACCACCTACACACTTGTCTTTCACACCTTCAATTCCCCAGTCAGTATACATACACTTCCAGCAAACACCCTGTCACTCCCTTTCCACTCCTCTAGTGAACCATTCAGCACCATGTACTAATCCATTCACTGCGCCAAAACCCAACCATTTATAAATTCACCCAGGCACTCTCCTTGCAGTACTCTAATCATTCAGTCAGTACCAAAGTCCTCATGCACTGACTCAGGCCTTAGTACATTGACTGCTTCAAACCATTATACACTATGCATCAGTCCTCTAACCACCTACACACTTGTCTTTCACACCTTCATTTCCCCATTCAGTATCCATACACTTCCAACAAACACCCTGTCACTCCTCTTGCACTCTTCTAGTGACCCTTTCAGCACCATGTACTAATCCATTCACTGCACCAAAAACCAACCAATTATCAATTCACCCAGGCACTCTCCTTGCAGTACTCTAATCATTCAGTCACCACCCAAGTACTCATGCACTGAGCCAGGCCTTAGCACATGGACTGCTTGAAACACCTATCCACTATGCATGCAGCCTCTAACCACCAACACACTTGTCTTTCACATCTTCAATTCCCAAGTCAGTATACATACACTTCCAGCAAACACGCTGTAGATCCCCTTACACTCTTCTAGTAACCCTTTCAGCACCATGTACTAATCCATTCACTGTGCCAAAACCCAAACACTTATAAATTCACCCAGGCACTCTCCTTGCAGTACTCTAATCATTCAGTCAGTACCCAAGTACTCATGCAGTGACCCAGGTCTTAGCACATGGACTGCTTCAAACGCCTATCCACTATGCATACAGTCCTCTAACCAACTACACACTTATCTTTCACACCTTCAATTCCCCAGTCAGTTTTCATAAACTTCCAGCAAACACCCTGTCACTCCCCATGCACTCCTCTAGTGACCCATTCAGCAACATGTGCTAATCCATTCACTGCGCCAAAAGCCAACCTCTTATAAATTCTCCCAGGCACTCTCCTTGCAGTACTCTAATCATTCAGTCAGTACCCAAGTACTCATGCACTGAGCCAGGCCTTAGCACATAGACTGCTTCAAACGCCTATCCACTATGCATGCAGTCCCCCAGCCACCTAAAAACTTGTCTTTCACACCTTCAATTCCCCAGTCATTATCAATACACTCCATCAAACACCCTGTCACTCCCCTTGCACTCCTCCAGTGACCCATTCAGCACCGTGTACTGATCCATTCACTGCGCCAAAACCCAAACTCTTATAAATTCACCCAGGCACTCTCCTGCAGTACTCTAACCATTCAGTCAGTACGCAAGTATTCATGCAGTGAGACATGCCTTAGCACATGGACTGCTTCAAACCCCTATACACTATGCATGCAGTCCTCTAACCACCTACACACTTGTCTTTCACACCTTCAATTCACTAGTTAGTATCCATACACTCCAGTAAAAACCCTGTCACTCCCTTGCACTCCTCTAGTGACACATTCAGCACCATGTACTAATCCATTCACTGCGTCAAAACCCGAGCAGTAATAAATTCACCTAGGCACTCTCCTTGCAGTACTCTAATCATTCAGTCAGTACCCAAGTACTCATGCAGTGAGCCAGGCCTTAGCACATGGACTGCTTCAAACCCCTATCCACTATGCATGCTGTCTTCTAACTACCTACACACTTGTCTTTCACACCTTCAATTCCCCAGTCAGTATCTATACACTCCAGCAAACACCCTGTCACTCCCCATGCACTCCTTTAGTGACCCATTCAGCACCATGTACTAATCCATTCACTGCGTCAGAACCCAAGCACTTATAAATTCACCCAGGCTTCTCTCCTTGCAGTACTCTAATCATTCAGTTAGTATCCAAGTACTCATTCACTGAGCCAGACCTTAGCACGCGCACTACCTCAAACCCCTATCCACTATGAATGCCGTCCTCTAACCACCTACACACTTGTCTTTCACACCTTCAATTCCCCAGTCAGTATACATACACTTCCAGCAAACACCCTGTCACTCCCTTTCCACTCCTCTAGTGAACCATTCAGCACCATGTACTAATCCATTCACTGCGCCAAAACCCAACCATTTATAAATTCACCCAGGCACTCTCCTTGCAGTACTCTAATCATTCAGTCAGTACCAAAGTCCTCATGCACTGACTCAGGCCTTAGTACATTGACTGCTTCAAACCATTATACACTATGCATCAGTCCTCTAACCACCTACACACTTGTCTTTCACACCTTCATTTCCCCATTCAGTATCCATACACTTCCAACAAACACCCTGTCACTCCTCTTGCACTCTTCTAGTGACCCTTTCAGCACCATGTACTAATCCATTCACTGCACCAAAAACCAACCAATTATCAATTCACCCAGGCACTCTCCTTGCAGTACTCTAATCATTCAGTCACCACCCAAGTACTCATGCACTGAGCCAGGCCTTAGCACATGGACTGCTTGAAACACCTATCCACTATGCATGCAGCCTCTAACCACCAACACACTTGTCTTTCACACCTTCAATTCCGCAGTCAGTATCCATAAACTTCCAGCAAACACCCTGCCACTCCCCTTGCACTCTTCTAGTGAACCTTTAAGTACCATGTACTAATCCATTCACTGCGCCAAAACCCAAACACTTATAAATTCACCCAGGCACTCTCCTTGCAGTACTCTAATCATGCAGTCAGTCCTCAAGTACTCATGCAGTGACCCAGGTCTTAGCACATGGACTGCTTCAAACGCCTATCCACTATGCATGCAGTCCTCTAACCACCTACACACTTATCTTTCACACCTTCAATTCCCCAGTCAGTATTCACACACTTTCAGCAAACACCCTGTCACTCCCCATGCACTCTTCTAGTGACCCATTCAGCACCATGTGCTAATCCATTCACTGCGCCAAAAGCCAACCTCTTATAAATTCACCCAGGCACTCTCCTTGCAGTACTCTAATCATTCAGTTAGTACCCAAGCACTCATGCACTGAGCCAGGCCTTAGCACATGGACTGCTTCAAACGCCTATCCACTATACATGCAGTCCTCTAACCACCTACACACTTGTCTTTCACCCCTTCAATTCCCCAGTCAGTATACATACACTCCAGCAAACACCGTGTCACTCTCCTTGCACTCCTCCAGTGACCCATTCAGCATCATGTACTAATCCATTCACTGCGCCAAAAGCCAACTACTTATAAATTCACCCAGGCACTCTCCATGCAGTACTCTAATCATTCAGTCAGTACCTAAGTACTCCTGCAGTGAGCCAGGCCTTAGCACATGGACTGCTTCAAACGCCTACCTACTATGCATTTAGTCCTCTAACCAACTACACACTTATCTTTCACACCTTCAATTCCCCAGTCAGTATTCATACACTTCAAGCAAACACCCTGTTACTCACCTTGCACTCCTCTACTGACCTATTCAGCATCATGTACTAATCCATTCACTGCGCCAAAAGCCAACCACTTTTAAATTCACCCAGGCACTCTCCTTGCAGTACTCTAATCATTCAGTCAGTACCTAAGTACTCATGCAGTGAGCCAGGCCTTAGCACATGGACTGCTTCAAACGCCTACCCACTATGCATTTAGTCCTCTTACCACCTACACACTTGTCTTTCACACCTACAATTCCCTAGTCAGTATCTATACACTCAAGCAAACACCCTGTCACTCCCCTTGCACTCCTTTAGTGACCCATTCAGTACCATGTATTAATCCATTCACTGCACCAAAACCCAAGCACTTATAAATTCACCCAGGCTCTCTCCTTGCAGTACTCTAATCATTCAGTCATTACCCAAGTACTCATGCACTGAGCTAGGCCTTAGCACATAGACTGCTTCAAACGCCTATCCACTATGCATGCAGTCCCCCAACCACCTACACACTTGTCTTTTACACCTTCAATTCCCCAGTCAGTATCCATACACTTCCAGGAAACACCCTGTCACTCCTCTTGCACTCCTCTAGTGACCCATTCAGCACCATGTACTAATCCATTCACTGCCCCAAAACCCAAACACTTATAAATTCACCCAGGCACTCTCCTTTAAGTACTCTAATCATTCAGTCAATATCCAAGTACTCATGCAGTGAGCCAGGCCTTAGCTCATGGACTGCTTCAAACCCCTATCCTATATGCATGCAGTCGTCTAACCACCTTCACACTTGTCTTTCACACCTTCAATTCCCCAGTCAGTATACATACACTTCCAGCAAACACCCTGTCACTCCCTTTCCACTCCTCTAGTGAACCATTCAGCACCATGTACTAATCCATTCACTGCGCCAAAACCCAACCATTTATAAATTCACACAGGCACTCTCCTTGCAGTACTCTAATCATTCAGTCAGTACCAAAGTCCTCATGCACTGACTCAGGCCTTAGCACATTGACTGCTTCAAACCATTATACACTATGCATGAAGTCCTCTAACCACCTACACACTTGTCTTTCCCACCTTCATTTCCCCATTCAGTATCCATACACTTCCAACAAACACCCTGTCACTCCTCTTGCACTCTTCTAGTGACCCATTCAGCACCATGTACTAATCCATTCACTGCACCAAAAACCAACCACTTATCAATTCACCCAGGCACTCTCCTTGCAGTACTCTAATCATTCAGTCACCACCCAAGTACTCATGCACTGAGCCAGGCCTTAGCACATGGACTGCTTGAAACACCTATCCACTATGCATGCAGCCTCTAACCACCAACACACTTGTCTTTCACACCTTCAATTCTCCAGTCAGTATTTATACACTTCCAGCAAACACCCTGTCACTCCCCTTGCACTCCTCTAGTGACCCATTCAGCACATGTACTAATCCATTCACTGCGCCCAAACCCAAACACTTATAAATTCACCCAGGCCCTCTCCTTGCAGTACTCTAATCATTCAGTTGTTGTAAATTAAGGCAGAATGTGATTAAGCATTTACTGAAAACATTAGTGTTTCCCTTTTATCGTGTTTTCCTCATTATGTTGGCCGAAGTCCGGACTCCATTTTGTATTGACATGCTGCCATGTGTTCACCACGAGGAGAGTCCGACCTCTGTGTTAGTTGCTCTTGTAATCTGCCTAGCAACAGGTTATAAATAGCTCTCCCTTGTCCGTCTGGCGCATGCCCAGACTTGACCACATCTGTTATAATTAGCTTTGCTTGACCATGTGTTTTCGCAGGCCCAAGGAGTGTGTTAGCTCCGCCCATGTATTGATTCGGTATCGAGAATGACCCTAAATGGTAATGTTCTTCGACTCTGTGGTATCCACCCACTCATGAGCCCCTTTGCTGTGTATAAAAGGGGACTGTGTATGCAAGTTCAGTGTGCTACTCCTTGCAATACTGAAGAGTGTTGTGTGGATTGTAGGACCACCCTTAAGGGTTAATAAACGTTGTTTTTGTACTTTGCAGTTTCCGTGCCAACTTCCTTATAGATTTCGTTACAGAAGAGCGAACCCTTGTCTCTTGCGGGCCTAGCTGGGGCTTGTATTCATCAATTGGCGCCCGTCACGTGGGGCTCATCGGCGACTCGGATGCTCGAAGGATTGGTCGCGACGAAGGTGAGGAGTTTGGCCAGGGACGTGATCACTGCCAGCGGCGTCTTAGCCTTGGCATCCCGAGGTTTTTCTTCCTTCCCTTCCGAGCTGACCATCTGGGTGGCGCCGGTCATCGACTGAGACCTCTTCTGTCGGTCCTGCCGTGAGAGCCGTTTGGGCGATTGTGGAGCTTGGCAGTTGGAACCTGGACTCTTGATTGGTAAGAACCGTTGTACGGTACTTGCTCCGAGTTTTGAAGCCTGGTCTGGCTATTTGAGTTTGATTGATGGTGACTAGTCATATTTTGAATTTGTCTTTGTGAAAATATATGCGTTGCAACACATATAGGCAGGTAATGTGGAGAAATTTCTCCGGAGCTGTGTAAACTTTGAACGGCGCAACGATTAAGTGCCATTTTTCTTGATAATACTGCATATTTTGCATTATTCCTAGCATGCCTGCTTTTAGCGCACTTCGTAAGTGGTGCTGCTGTCTTGAGAACCGGTTGAACCTCGAGGAATCTGCTCCAGCTCCCCCAGAGGGGACTCCTAATAGGGATATGTACGTGAAGCATGGTCTTTCTTCCATAATGTACAGCACGTTATGGAGGAAATATACTAGGAAGGATCCTGAGTTGCGATGGCCTTTGTATGGATCGTTTGATATACGTAAGATTGAGTATGTGGAACAGTGTATGTGTAAGCGACGTGCTCGTCAGGATATGTTTGAGTGTGTGCGATTATGGGTGAAGGAAGTGCGTGAGCGAGAGAAACGTGAGAAAGCGCTGTTTGATAAGGAGCAGCGAAAGAATGATCATATGCGAGCGCAGGAAGCGAAGCGTCGGGAGGACAAAGAGCAAACGGACAGACAAGAGAAAGAGCGTAGGCTACAAGTTTCGGGTCAATATGTTGTTCGTCAGCCGCTTTATCCTGTCCTTAATAATCCTGATGACGATTTTTATTTACTAGATCGCTCTCCGCCCCCTTATGTTGGCGCATCTGCTCCACGGCCGCAAGATTCTGGCCCGGCTCCGGGTAAGGTCGACACACGGTCCATGTTATCGGCCGAGCATATGGCTGAGCTTCGGAAACTTTCCCTCCGTGCACTTAAGGGCAAGATGTCTATGGATGAGTTGTTCCATGCTTGGGGGTCGTGGCAAGATAGAGAGAGGGTGTATTTTTTGTCTCATTTTTCAGAAGAAGTAATTGCAGCTTTCCGAAAATATTCTAGTGTCCTTGAGCCTGACGACGTGTCTTCGGATGCCGGAGCATTACGTAATGGTGTTTTTTCTCCCCCTAAGGCTTCTGAGGCGGCTCGGCGGCTGTTCGCTTTGCGGGACGAGGTACTGGCCCTTAGAGAGAAAGCACGTCAACAAACGGAGGAGGAGAAGCAGTCGGATCCGTCTGCAGCAGGGGGCCACCCATCCGCCTCCCGGTCAGATAAGGATGACATAGTGCATGCTAAACCAATGCGAGAGGCGGTGCCTTTGTATGTTCCTCCTAAGGGAGCGGGGACTAGCTCGGATGTTAACTCCGCCGATGCAAGGGGATATTTTGTATATAACTGGGTTTATACTCCATGGCATAGGGCCGATGTTATGGCATTAAAGAATGCGCTGCCTGACCCCCGCAAGAATCCAGCGGCCTTCTATGAAGAAGTCGAGGGGGCCTTGAATTCTTGCATTATGACCTTGGCGGATATAGACCTGTTCTTTGGCCTTATCCTACCACCGGATACGTGGCGCTCTGTCCGGAAGGTAGATGATGCGGTTGCCTTCAAGGCCCGGTGGTCTGACCTTGAGGATGAGGATAGGGAACGGAAGCCCGCACAGAAACCACCCCAGAATATTTTAGATCTCCCTGCGGCTATTGTGGCTAAGTTGAAGACGATTATCCCCCCTAAAAAGATTGACTGGAATATGTTAGCAGCATGTAAACAGAAAGTTGACGAGTCAGTCGCGGACTTCTTTACGCGTTTTGAGGAAACGTTCCATGATTTTAGTGGCCAGTCGCTTACTGACGACACGGGCCGCCACCTTTTCGCGGACAAATATGTGGCAAATCTGCTGCCGGCAGTTGCGGCCCGGTTAAAAGCGAGTGAGAGTTCTTGGTCCTCCGCGACACCGACGGCCCTTCTGACCATTGCCCAGTATTATGAGCGTCAGGAGCACGAGGCGAAGGGCCAGGAGGAGAAGAAATCGAAAGATCTTAAAACCAAAGTGATGTTAGCACAAGTATATGGGCCGCCCCGCCGGGGTAATAATAATAGAGGAAGGGGCGGATCCTATGGTCCCCCTTCGGGCCGATCTGATTTGAATAGGAACCAGTGTGCGTATTGCAAGCAGTTGGGCCATTGGGCCAGGGATTGCCCAGCGTTGCGTGCTTCGCGTCAGGGGCACACTCCGGGTGGGCCGAGAGGTAGAGGGGGCTTCTCGAACTTTAGAGGGAATTCCAACGATAATGTCCGTTTCGATACTGCTGGACAGCACCGAGATAGCTCAAATGTTTTCGATCGCCAGCACCAGTATCATGTATCGGACAGCGATCGATCGGGATATCACGATTCTCAGCATGCATAGGAATGCGTTGGATGGGGGTCCGAATCAGTTGAGGTGCCGGTCGATCAGACGGGTCCTTATGTATCGGCTGAGGTTTTAGGTTCTACTGATCAGTTCCTAGTGGATACAGGAGCGACACGTAGTGCGTTGTCTAGGTACTTGGTTCCGGGGGCTCCCCCATCCGGCTCGATAGTTACATCGGTAGGGTTTGACGGTACACTCTCCCGAAGCCCTCTTTCACAGCCCCTTGCATTTAAAGTTGATTGTTTTTCTGCGCCTTGTCCGTTTCTGCTTGCTCCGTACACACCGGATAACATTATGGGCATTGATATGTTAAAACACTTTAGGGCTACAATCCGCTGCTCCCCTGAGGGTGTGAGGGTGATCCTAAATGACAACTACCCCCGGTCAGGGCGGATGTGTACGATATCAGAGGATGCGTTGTTGGCTACCCTCCCCCAAACTTTATGGGCGACATCGGACACAGATGTCGGACAAATGGTGATTCCTCCGGTCCACATTAGTGTCCAGGAGGGGGCGGTACTACCGCGCCTCCCGCAGTATCGTATTTCCCAGGAGGGCGAGGAGGCTCTCATACAGATTGTGCAAGATTTGATCGCAGTAGGAGTAGTGGAAGAAGTTCCCTATAATATCTGTAACAGTCCGATTCTCCCTATTCTGAAAAAGGACACGGATGCAAAGGTTTATCGGTTCATAATTGATTTGAGGGAAGTGAACAAGATCGTGATACCTCAGTATCCGGTGGTTTCCGATATCACGACGTTGCTTACCTTGGTCCCGCCTACGGCGACCGTGTTCTCAGTGATTGATTTGAAAAATGCCTTCTTTTCTATTCCCATTCACCCTGATAGCCGATTTCTTTTTGGGTTCACATTAAACAATAGATCTTATCGTTTTTGTAGAGTTCCCCAGGGCTATACAGAAAGCCCTAGTATTTATAGTCAGGCTTTGAAGCGACAGTTGGATTCCTTTGCCTTACTCGAGGGGGTCGCCCTCATTCAATATGTCGATGACATCCTGTTGGCGGCTGACACCCTGGAGTTGTGTGAGAAAAGTACGATAGCCTTACTTTCCTTTTTAGCATCCCACAATCATAAGGTTTCTAGGAAGAAATTGCAATTCTGTAGACCAAAGGTGACTTATTTGGGTCACCTTTTGTCTAAGGAGGGGCGTGCACTCACACCAGATCGTATCCAAGTAATTTTGGACACACCAAGGCCATCCACGCAGAAGGATGTGCGTGCATTTTTGGGTCTTGTTTCTTTTTGTAGACAGTGGATATTGGGGTTTTCACACATAGCTAAGCCATTACTAGCTCTCTTGACAAAAGACACGCCCATCCCGATCCCCTGGTCAGATGAGTGTGATGTTGCTTTTCAGCAACTGCGACAGGCCCTTTGTTCAGCACCAGTGTTAGGGACCCCTGATTATGCAAAACCCTTTTCGTTGTATGTGCATGAGAAAGATGGATGTGCATTATCAGTCTTAGTGCAGATGCACGGCGATAAGCAGCGCCCTTGTGCATACTTTTCGGCTGTACTTGATCCTGTCGCCCGAGCATTGCCAGGGTGTTTTCGCTCGGTTGCGGCGACAGCTGTGTCAATACGGCAGAGTGAAGGAATTGTATTGTCCCATAAACTGTTGGTGTTAGTTCCCCACGCTGTTGATGCCCTGCTTAATCAAACAAAGACGCAGCATTTGACCAGTGCCCGTTTAACGGGATATGAGTTGACGCTTTTAGCTCCTCACATTACGTTAAAAAGGTGCGTGACATTAAACCCGGCCACATTGTTGCCATACCCCGAGACCCAGCCTGAGGCACAGAAAGCGCATGATTGTATTCTTGTGACTGAGGAACAAACAAAGGGTCGTATTGATCTCCAGGATACGCCCTTTTCAGATGTAGATGGAGAGTTGTGGGTGGATGGATCATGCCTGAAGCTACCAGATGGTACGACTTCAGCAGCGTATGCAATTACCACGTTACAGACGATAGTGGAGACAGCACGCATACCACAGAAATCAGCTCAAGCAGCGGAACTAATAGCGTTAACACGAGCGTGTGAGCTCAGTACAGGATTGTGTGTGAATGTTTACACAGACAGCCGCTATGCCTTCGGAGTAGCGCACGATTTCGGCCTACTCTGGAAGGAGAGAGGGTTTCTAACGTCACATGGGGTGCAGATAATGCATGGGGAGTTAGTCCACAACCTTTTAACTGCATTGACATACCCAAAGAAAATTGCCATTGTTAAGTGTAGTGCCCATAGGAAAGTGGTTGATAAGGTTGGAGAAGGAAATGCGTTAGCGGATCGAGTAGCACGGGAGACTGCGATGCAGCCCGGTACTACTGCCATGTATGTAGTGAAGTCACAGGTGGAGAGATGGCATGATGCGAAGGAGCAAGTGCGAGAAATACAAAAGACCGCTTCTGACAAAGAGCGGGAACAATGGGCTAGCGAAGGAGAACTGGATGACGAGGGTTGCTGGAGAAATAAGCAGATGGATAGATGGAAGTTACCCACGGCTTTTGTACAACCTATGGTCCAGATGGCACATGGGCTAGCACATGTTGGAGCTTCCGCAATTGTGAAATTGCTTACCCAAGTCTGGGAGCATCCAGAGATTGCTAGCACGGCAAAGAGGGTGGTGCAGACCTGTATGATCTGTCTGAAGTATAACCCAGGGAAAGGCACGCGAACTCCAGCAGGAGGATTTGCGACGCCCACTGCACCCTTTGAGGTTCTGCAGATGGATTACATCCAGCTTGAGCGCTGTAACAATTTGAAGTATGTTCTAGTAGTGGTTTGCGCCTTCAGTAAATGGGTTGAGGCGTACCCTGCGAAAGACAATACTGCAATGACTACAGCGAAGCTATTGCTGAAAGAGTTTTTCCCCCGATACGGCGTCTGTAGACTTCTGTGGAGTGATAATGGCCCTCACTTTGTAGCAGATGTTATAAAGTATGTCTTGAAGGGCCTAGGCATCACCCAGAAGTTCCACGCCGTGTTCCACCCTCAGTCTGCAGGACTAGTCGAGAAGTATAATGGTACACTGAAGCTTAAGATCGCCAAAATTCAAGCTTCAACATCTTTGACTTGGCCAGACGCCTTGCCACTGGCGTTATTGTCAATTAGGTCGGTGCCACACTCTCGAACCGGCCTTACACCCTATGAGATTGTATTTGGACGCCCAATGAATATTTGGGGTCCACCAAGGCCTAAGGCTGTGTATGATGTACCTTGTGTGATGATGAGTGATTATCTGGCACAGTTAACGGATAACTTGGTTTCCATTCATCAACAGGTCCGAGAGGCGCTCCCTGATCGGTCTACCGGTGAAGGACATGGTCTCCGGCCTGGGGATCATGTCATGCTGAAGGTCTTCGACAGAACGAACAGTTTGGAGCCGAGATGGGTCGGACCTGAGCAAGTCCTTCTTGCAACGAGGACGGCAGTGCGAGTCTCGAACAGGAAGAATTGGATCCATTCCTTGCACTGTCGAAAGGTACCGCCCGGATTGGTGGAGTCTGCCGTGCTGACCGATCAACGAGACATCCTAGCAGCAGAGACAAGCCGTGCTGCTGAGCCAAACGACACTGAGGAGCTCTTTCCGGACCATACGACTTCTGGAGGAAGGCGATATCATCTGCGACCAAGGAAGTGAGGTTTCTAGTACCGGGACATACTGTCAGAACGGCCCTTGGGTTAGTGAAACGGAGAGCCAATGAGGCAAGGGGGGGGGATCAGCCCTGCATTAGTGTAGCGACACCCGTCTTGGCCCGCTGGTGAAGAAATCAACCGCTGCCCAAGGGGAAGAGTTCTGACAGACTCTTTAGTTTCAGGAAGATATCAGGGTATTGTTTCCTTTGACATGGAGAAGAAGAGAATTCTTTGTGCGTTGGGGTTCATGCTAACAGTAGCCATCGTTGGTATAACCACATGGTTTGTGGAGGAGGCAACTCCTGCCCGGGAGACACTTGTATTGACGACTCCAGTGCCTGCGGAGCACTACTTTTATACATTGCCATACCAAGAGATGAAGCATCGGCAATCCTATTTGAATAACACTTTCATTCAGATGCTGCATCACACCCACGTTGCTACAAATGCTACGAACTGTTGGATATGTGGGATGATGCCAGCCCATCAGAAGAAAGGAGGTACGCCATTCATACCACTTCCTTTCTCTCACAATGGCTCCTGTAGAGCATGGTACACTCTGTTGTTTGCCACTCGAAAACCGACAGTGGGGCGATTGCTTTTCAGACTTAATAAAGAATGCCATCAGGACAAGAATGGATATCCACAAGCGAATGGGACAATTTGGGAATGGGAAGAATACCGACCGGACAATGAATCCATCCCCTATATCTTCACGAACACCAGAGACACTGTGGGGAAGGATAAATTTGTAATTCAAGTAGCACAAGCCCAAGCGGACCTGTGTGTCCAGAGTGTGGGTTTTATCCCTGTTGGTGTCAGTGATTGTATAACTGTGTTAAACATTGATGGGTTAAATAACAGCACCTTCCTAGCATCCCATAATACCTACTTTGTATGTGGAAATAAAGGTTATTACCGTTTGCCGGCTGGGTGGTCTGGGGTATGCTATGTATCATTCCTATTACCTCCTGTATTTTTAGCACCCGCGTCATATCATAAGGATTTAAAACTGTTGAATAATGTGACTGTAAATAGATATAAACGTACTCTATCAATTGACGAGGTGGATCAAACAGATACCAGTTTGCAACAGTATATTGATTTTAATTTAGGATTGTTCTTCTTTGTTGGAGCTGCTTTGAATAGTAGGAAGATCCGAAGATTAACAAGAGTGGTAGAAGCTGTGACTAATCAGACTGCTGCTGCTCTTGGGAATCTTACGGAAGAGTTACAGATTACCAGAATTGTTGCATTGCAGAACCGTATGGTATTGGATGTAATGCTAGCTGATCGAGGAGGAGCCTGTAAAATTATTGGAAGTAGCTGCTGTGTGTTCATTCCTGATCATACGCCATCCGTTTATAACGCCATTAATAAGCTGCATAAAATAGCAGCTGAAATCCACACAGAAAACGGCACTTGGTCCTTTTCTGGATGGTTTTGGGCGTTGGTTACTGCCTGGGGATGGAAGGTCTTAACTGGTCTCTGCATTATTATAGCAATTCTGTTCTTTCTCTGTATGTGTCTTCAATGTGGACCATTGTGCTGTTCCGTATGCATTTCATTCTGCATTCCAGATAAGAAAGCTATTGCCGATGTTGCCCGCCAGAAGGGTCTAGCTAAAGAGGTTAAAGGAATGATGATAATTGACATATACGATGATTATTCTTGGAAGCCAGATGTCTTCAGTAAATGCTGAAAGGGTCGTCTGTTGTAAATTAAGGCAGAATGTGATTAAGCATTTACTGAAAACATTAGTGTTTCCCTTTTATCGTGTTTTCCTCATTATGTTGGCCGAAGTCCGGACTCCATTTTGTATTGACATGCTGCCATGTGTTCACCACGAGGAGAGTCCGACCTCTGTGTTAGTTGCTCTTGTAATCTGCCTAGCAACAGGTTATAAATAGCTCTCCCTTGTCCGTCTGGCGCATGCCCAGACTTGACCACATCTGTTATAATTAGCTTTGCTTGACCATGTGTTTTCGCAGGCCCAAGGAGTGTGTTAGCTCCGCCCATGTATTGATTCGGTATCGAGAATGACCCTAAATGGTAATGTTCTTCGACTCTGTGGTATCCACCCACTCATGAGCCCCTTTGCTGTGTATAAAAGGGGACTGTGTATGCAAGTTCAGTGTGCTACTCCTTGCAATACTGAAGAGTGTTGTGTGGATTGTAGGACCACCCTTAAGGGTTAATAAACGTTGTTTTTGTACTTTGCAGTTTCCGTGCCAACTTCCTTATAGATTTCGTTACAGAAGAGCGAACCCTTGTCTCTTGCGGGCCTAGCTGGGGCTTGTATTCATCACAGTCAGGACCTAAGTACTCATCTAGTGACCAAAGCATTAGAACATGGACTGCTTCAAACCCCTATCCACTATGCATGCAGTCTTCTAACCATGTAAACACTTGTCTTTCCCACTTTCAATTCTCCAGTCAGTATCCATACACTTCCAGCAAACACCCTGTCACTCCAATTGCACTCCTCTAGTGACCCATTCACCACCATGTGCTAATCCATTCACTGGGCCAAAATCCAGCCATTTATAAATTCACCCAGGCACTCTCCTTACAGTACTCTAATCATTCAGTCAGTACCCAAGTATTCATGCAGTGAACCAGGCATTAGCACATGGACTGCTTCAAACCCCTATCCAATATGCATGCAGTCCTCTAACCACCTACACACTTGTCTTTCACACCTTCAATTCCCAAGTCAGTATACATACACTTCCAGCAAACACGCTGTAGATCCCCTTACACTCTTCTAGTAACCCTTTCAGCACCATGTACTAATCCATTCACTGCGCCAAAACCCAAACACTTATAAATTCACCCAGGCACTCTCCTTGCAGTACTCTAATCATTCAGTCAGTACCCAAGTACTCATGCAGTGACCCAGGTCTTAGCACATGTACTGCTTCAAACGCCTATCCACTATGCATACAGTCCTCTAACCAACTACACACTTATCTTTCACACCTTCAATTCCCCAGTCAGTTTTCATAAACTTCCAGCAAACACCCTGTCACTCCCCATGCACTCCTCTAGTGACCCATTCAGCAACATGTGCTAATCCATTCACTGCACCAAAAGCCAACCTCTTATAAATTCTCCCAGGCACTCTCCTTGCAGTACTCTAATCATTCAGTCAGTACCCAAGTACTCATGCACTGAGCCAGGCCTTAGCACATGGACTGCTTCAAATGCCTATCCACTATGCATGCAGTCCTCTAACCACCTACACACTTGTCTTTCACACCTTCAATTCCCCAGTCAGTATCTATTCACTCCAGCAAACACCCTGTCACTCCGCTTGCACTCCTCTAGTGACACATTCAGCACCATGTACTAATCCATTCACTGCGTCATAACCCGAGCAGTAATAAATTCACCTAGGCACTCTCCTTGCAGTACTCTAATCATTCAGTCAGTACCCAAGTACTCATGCACTGAGCCAGGCCTTAGCACATAGACTGCTTCAAACGCCTATCCACTATGCATGCAGTCCCCCAGCCACCTAAAAACTTGTCTTTCACACCTTCAATTCCCCAGTCATTATCAATACACTCCATCAAACACCCTGTCACTCCCCTTGCACTCCTCCAGTGACCCATTCAGCACCGTGTACTGATCCATTCACTGCGCCAAAACCCAAACTCTTATAAATTCACCCAGGCACTCTCCTGCAGTACTCTAACCATTCAGTCAGTACCCAAGTATTCATGCAGTGAGACAGGCCTTAGCACATGGACTGCTTCAAACCCCTATCCACTATGCATGCAGTCCTCTAAACACCTACACACTTGTCTTTCACACCTTCAATTCACTAGTCAGTATCCATACACTCCAGTAAAAACCCTGTCACTCCCCTTGCACTCCTCTAGTGACACATTCAGCACCATGTACTAATCCATTCACTGCGTCAAAACCCGAGCAGTAATAAATTCACCTAGGCACTCTCCTTGCAGTACTCTAATCATTCAGTCAGTACCCAAGTACTCATGCACTGAGCCAGGCATTAGCACATAGACTGCTTCAAACGCCTATCCGCTATGCATGCAGTCCCCCAGCCACCTAAAAACTTGTCTTTCACACCTTCAATTCCCCAGTCATTATCAATACACTCCATCAAACACCCTGTCACTCCCCTTGCACTCCTCCAGTGACCCATTCAGCACCGTGTACTGATCCATTCACTGCGCCAAAACCCAAACTCTTATAAATTCACCCAGGCACTCTCCTGCAGTACTCTAACCATTCAGTCAGTACCCAAGTGTTAGACCTGGCACCATTGGCGTGAGTCTCCCTTCCTTTTTTCGCTGTGTCTCCTCTGTTTTTGATGGTTATAGATGCTCTGGGCGCTGTGCCACTGCCATTCAGTGCCACAGCGCGAATGCTCCCTTTGTAAAGATGACATATGAATTGGTACATCCATGATTGGCTTATTCAGTTTACCTGTTAGTCCCTAGTAGCGTGGCCGGTGTGTGCCCAGGGCTGGTAAACCGAATGCTGCTGGTGGGCCTGCAGCACTGGTTTGTGCCACCCACAGAAGCAGCTTGTAAAGTGTGTCTCAGACCTGCCATTGCAGTGTCTGCGTGCAGTCCAGAACTGCCATCTTGGCTGTGAAGTGCACCCACTTCCCAGCCCCTAAAACCTTCCCTTGGCATCATGTAAGCCCCCCTTATGATAGGGCACATTGTATGTGTAAGGTAGGACATGCCCTGTTGTATGTAGTATGTCCTAGTAGTGAACTACACCCAATTTCGTTTTTCACTACTGTAAGGCTACCTGTTCTCCATAGGCCAGAATGGGAGGTCTGGGCTATTACATCCTATAGTCCTAACTGACCCACAGAACATGGTAGAAAAACGAATCTAGTATGCCTGAGCTCAGAATATTAAAATACATCTTTTAGTGAAGGTTATTTTAATATTCTGTGTTTGAAACTACCACTTTTAGAGTATAGGTACTTTCTTGCCTAAGCCTTCCAGTTGCTCTGCTATTATGTGTATTGGCTGTCTGGTTTTGGAGGGACAGGGCAGGCTGAGTCAGACCTGGGTTGAATAGAGCGACCTGCCTGGGTGTGAGGGGAGGGGTAGCTCCTGCACTTGAATAGGGCTGTGCCTGGCAAGGTGAATGCTGGTTCCACCTCCCACTGTGCGTCTGAGGCAGACCCCCTCTTTCTGAAAGGAAGGATGCAGCCTGATCAACAAAGTGCTCCAGGGCTGGGCAAAACTGGTTCTGGCTGGGTTCAGAGACTTGGGACCCCTAAGAACAAAGACTTTGGGGGTATAAATATTTGTGCACAAACCCCTACAATTGGTATTGCTCCTGGATAACAAGAAGAACCTCTGTCCGTGTGGCTACAGGAATCTGCAAGAGAAGGACTGTCCTTGTGCCTTGTGTGCTGTTTCTGGGACTGGCCTGCAGCTGCTACTACTGGACTTCAAGAAGAGGAAACAAACTTTGATTGGACTTTTATTTTTGCTACAGCAATCACCCAAGGGCTAGAAGAGAGCTAGCCTCCTGCTGGAGTCTCAGGCACATCAGACTCCACCATCAGCCTCCTGTTCCCTCCCAGCGAGGATTACTATCTGCAGGTGAGGCTCCTGTGTGTTCCAGGGCCTCTATTTCTACTGCTGAGAAGAGAGCGCTGAAAATCGTCGCTAACCCCCGTTAGCGAGCTGCTGCAGCTGGTGAGCGTGAGGAAAATCGCCGCTCCGCTGTCGCCGAGTGCTCGCTATCCCCAAGAAGATCGCATCATTCGTCAGCGGGCCCGAAAACGCCCGCTATCTGAAAATCATCGCAACAGGATCATCGCAGCACGGACGCAGAGCGTTCGCCATTTTCCCCGCATCGCATCCGGATCGTCGCTCCCTCGCGGAGCGCCATTTTTCGTCATCGCAACACGATCGCACACGCAACAGGCCCGGTGCATCATCCTCCCTTCACGGCAAGGATTTAATCGCATCACCGGCTTAGCGTGAAGAAGTTTGTCGCTTTGCCCTGCCCGCAACCCAGCGCATCATCCTCCCTTGCGGTAAGGATTCAACGCATCGCTGGTTAGCGGGAGGAAATTTATCGCTACAGCTCCTTAGCGACATTTTTGTTGCTTTGCTCCAGGAACCAGATACTTTGTGAGTAAAAGGGTCGCAGAGACCACTGCATTGAACTAAACATCCTTTTTTGCACCTTGAACTATTTTTGCAGCATTTCTAAAGTAATTATATTTTTATCGTATTGTGGATTTTTACTGTTATTGGTCTTGTGATTAAGTCTATATAAAAATACTTATTTTTCATAACTACTTGAGTGGTGTCCATTTGTAGTGTTCCTCATTATATTACTGTGTATGGTCATAAATGCTTAACACACTGCCTCTGAGATAAGCCTAGCTGCTCGTGCTACGTTACCACAGGGTTGAGCAGGGGTTGTCAAAGGGTGTAGGCTGCTTACTCTGACTTAGGAAGAAGGGTCCCTACTTGGACAGTGGCTAGCCATTGCCAACTAGAGACCCCCATTTCTAACATTGGTCGTCAGCGGTGAGGATCTGGACTTGCATTTATGATTGCATACAGTAATTATAGTGTACACTACTAGTGAGTGCAGACCATAACATTTGGTAGGGGATAAAGCAGTTTCCAGCCCGGGCACTAGTGTGTCCTCAAGGGGCCTGACTCCAGAAGAGATGGAGGACAGGGAGAGAGATAGGCGGCATAATATGGAGATGGCTAAGCTTAAATTGGATGGTCAGAGAGACCTAGAGAATAAGAAGTTGGAAGTTGAGATAATGAAGATGAAATTTGAACATGAGAGAATTTTGAGGGAGTTGGAGATTAAGGCCAAGAGTATTGAGATCTCCCCCTCTGGTGGCAGCATACCGGTAGTGCATAATGAGAGTAGAGTGTATATACCTAAAGAGATTATTAAGGATTTTCATAAAAGTGAGGATATTGGGCAATGGTTTGCCGCTTATGAATTAGCTATGGTGTCTCACCGGGTCCCTGAGAAGGATTGGGGAGCGGGGTTGTGGGGACGCTTTGTGAGTGAGGGGAGGGATACCTTGTTGGACCTACCCCCAGAAAGTAGAATGATTTATGCCCACATGAAGGAAGCTTTGATTACCCGCTATGGTTTGACCCCTGAAATGTACAGGCAGAGATTTAGAACCTGCAAGAAGTTAGAGGGTACCACGTGGTTTGAATATGTGTCTTATTTTGGCAGAGCAATGGCGCGCTGGGTAAAAGGCAGCAAAGTAGAAACTTTTGAGCAACTGTATGACTTGATTGCATGGGAGCATTTTTCTAGTAACTGTTTTCCTGAGCTACACCAGCATCTGATAGATAGCAAGCTAACTAACCCTAGGAAGCTTGCTGAGGAGGCGGACCGCTGGGTGAGCACCCGGGTCCGCAAGGGTCCAGTGGGAGACTTTGCCAAAGGTGGGCAGGGTCCCCAGCAGAGAGGTGGGGGGGACCGGGGTAAACCAAGGGAGTTCCACCGAGGGCCCCAAGATAATTCCCAAGGGAACCAGGCAGTGGTGTCCCAGCCTCCCCCGGATAAGAAGCCAATGCCTCCAACAGGTAATCCTGTTCCAAGGAGGCCTCCTACTTGTTTTAAGTGTGGCCAGGTGGGCCACAGATACTTTGACCCCCAGTGTCCCCAAAGGGATACTCCTGCACTACCCCGTGCACCGCCCCACCAGCTTGCTAGTGTAGCCCTGGGGGAGGAGGAGATGGGTGCCCAAGGTGGGTGGGACCCCGTAGAATTGACCCTTGTCTCACTAGGAGACTTTGAAATGGTTCCTAAGCCTGCACTGCCTGATAACACTAAAAAATACAGGCAGTGGGTAACCATCAATGGCCATAAAGTGGAGGCTCTGAGGGACACAGGAGCCAGTGTAACTGCTGTCAGCTCCCGGTTGGTGTCCAAAGAGCAGGTTGTGCCCCATGCATTCTACCCAGTAGTGTCTGCAGACAACACAGAGAGCCAATGTGAGGTGGCTCAGGTTCCCTTTGAGTGGGGGGGGGTCTCAGGAACTCTTCAGGTGGCTGCGAGGCCCGCCATGCCTGTGGACTGTCTGTTGGGCAATGATTTGGAGAACTCCCCGTGGGCTACGGTGGAGAGGAGAGCTCACTTGCAAATGTTGGGACTGCCTGAGTGGGAATGTGCTACCACTCGGTCCATGGCAGCCAAAGAGAGTGTTGAGAAAGACCTGGAGCCTGAGAATATGGCCCAGGTCCCTGCCTTAGAGGGAGGGGGCAGGGGGCGTGGGAAACCGTCCCCCTTGGTTCCCACGGCCCAGGAGGGAGCAGACCCTAAGGGGGATGCCCTGGAGCCTACCGGGGAGCAGAGTACCGACCTGGGGGACCTGCCTGAGCTGACCCAGTGGCAGCAGGAAGGAGGGCCCACCAGGGAGGAGTTTTGTGAACAGCAGAGAACTTGCCCCTCTCTTGAGGGTATGCGGCAACAGGCTGCAGCCCAGGCAGCAGGTGATATGTCCGGTTCACATCTGATTTATTGGGAGAACAGTCTCCTGTATAGCGAGCCTAAGGTTGCTGAGCCGGGGTCAGCCCGTGTGCTGGTGGTACCCGAGTGCTTCAGAACCTTCCTACTGGGGTTGGCTCATGACATTCCATTGGCAGGACTTCTGGGGCAGACCAAGACCTTTGAAAGGCTGGTCACCCATTTTATTGGCCCCAGATGTTCAAGAGTTCAGATACGTATTGTAGGACCTGTGAGACTTGCCAGACAAGTGGGAAGAGTGGGGGATAGATCAAAGCCCCACTCCAACCCTTCCCAGTTGTTAGTACCCCATTCGAGCGAGTGGGCATCGACATTGTGGGGCCTCTGGACCCCAAGACAGCCATGGGCAACAGGTACATCCTGGTCTTGGTGGACCATGCCACCCGGTACCCTGAAGCCATCCCGCTCAGGACAGTGACGGCCCCCGTGGTGGGACGTGCACTGATGGGGATCTTCTCCCGTGTGGGGTTCCCCAGAGAGGTGGTGAGCGACAGGGGGACCAACTTCATCTCCCAGTATATGAAGTCTCTGTGGAAGGAGTGTGGGGTGACTCATAAGTTTACCACTCCTTACCACCCCCAGGGTAACGGTCTGGTTGAGAGATTCAACCGGACCTTGAAGGGCATGATCATGGGCCTAGAAGAGCCCCTGAGGCGTAAGTGGGACGTCCTCTTGCCATGCCTGTTGTTTGCATACCGTGAAGTGCCACAGAAGTCCTTAGGGTTCAGTCCCTTTGAATTGCTCTATGGCCATCCGGTAAGAGGGCCTCTGAGTTTGGTCAAGGAAGGCTGAGAGCAATCTCCCAGGAAACCTCCCAGGATGTATTTAGCTACATCCTGGCCTTCAGGAACCAAACTCGGCGTTTCAGAAAAATTGCTGAGGCAAATCTGGAAGCCAGCCAGGAGGAGATGAAACGTTGGCATGACCAGAATGCCACTCTGGTCGAATTTCAACCTGGTCAGAAGGTTTGGGTACTGGCCCCAGTGGAGCCTTGTGCGCTCCAAGTTAAGTGGACCGGTCCCTTTGAGGTGGTGGAGCGCAAAAGTCAAGTTGCCTATTTGGTGGACTTTAAATCTCCCAGCAACCCCCTGCGGGACCTGCATGTGAACCGCCTAAAGCCCCACTTTGAGAGGTCTGAAGTGGGCATGCTCCTTGCCACAGATGCAGGGATGGAGGAGGAAAGTGAGCCTCTTCCTGACCTCCTGTGTGCGGGGGAGAAGGATGGGTCAGTGGAGGGTGTGGTCCTCTCCACCACACTGACCCCTGAGCAGCAGTTAGATTGCCGCCAGCTGTTGGGGCAATTCCCTGATTTATTTTCCCTGGTGCCTAGTGTCACTGACTGGTGCGTCCATGAGGTGGACACCGGGGACAGTCCTCCTGTCAAGCACAAGGCTTACCGAGTGACTGACCGGGTAAGGGCCTACATCAAGGAGGAGGTCTCCAAAATGTTTGCTCTAGGGGGGATTGAGTCCTCTAGCAGCCCCTGGTCCAGCCCCGTGGTCTTGGTACCAAAAGCTGCAGCGCCTGGTGACACTCCAGAACTTAGGTTCTGTGTGGACTATCGACGTCTCAATTCGGTCACGAGGACCGACGTGCACCCCATCCCCAGAGCTGATGAGCTCATAGATTGGTTGGGGGCTGCCCGGTACCTCAGCACGTTTGATCTAACGTCTGGGTACTGGCAGATCGCCTTAACTGATGGGGCAAAGGAGAGTTCAGCATTCTCCACCCCAGATGGGCACTACCAGTTCCGTGTGATGCCCTTTGGAATGAAGAATGCCCCTGCCACCTTTCAGAGGTTGGTCAATCAGGTGTTGGCTGGGCTGGAGGATTTCAGTGCCGCCTACATGGATGACATTGCAGTATTCAGTTCCTCGTGGGAGGACCACTTACACCACCTCTGGGAAGTGTTGATGGCGCTGCGCAGAGCAGGCCTCACAATCAAGGCCAGTAAGTGCCAGATTGGGCAGGGTTCGGTGGTGTACTTAGGACACCAGGTAGGGAGTGGCCAGGTGGCACCTCTACAGCCCAAGATCGAAACCATCCTGGCGTGGGAGCCCCCAAGGACCCAGACCCAGGTGAGGGCCTTCTTAGGACTCACGGGTTATTACAGGAGGTTTGTCAAGGGGTATGGCAGCATCGTTGCCCCCTTGACTGAGCTGACTTCCAAGAAGCAGCCCAAGATTGTGAACTGGACTGACACCTGTCAGAAAGCTTTTGATGCCCTCAAAACTGCCATGTGTACAGCGCCCGTGCTCCTGGCGCCCAACTTTGCTAAGGAATTTATTGTCCAGACAGACGCTTCAGAGCACGGGGTGGGGGCTGTTCTGTCACAGATGAATGAGGAGGGACTAGACCAACCCGTAGCCTTCATCAGTAGGAGGTTACTTCCACGGGAACAGAAGTGGAGTGCAATTGAGCGTGAGGCATTTGCTGTGGTCTGGGCACTGAAGAAGCTGAGACCATACCTTTTTGGGACTCACTTCCGGGTTCAGACAGACCACAGGCCCCTCAGATGGTTGATGCAGATGAGGGGTGAGAATCCCAAGTTGTTAAGGTGGTCCATTTCCCTACAGGGTATGGACTTTACGGTGGAACATCGCCCTGGTACAGAACACGCCAATGCTGATGGTCTGTCCAGATTTTTCCGCCTTAGTGAAGAGAACTTCCAAGGGGATGGGTAGTTCTCCCCACATTTCAGCTGGAGGGGACGCGTGTTAGACCTGGCACTATTGGCGTGAGTCTCCCTTCCTTTTTTCGCTGTGTCTCCTCTGTTTTTGCTGGTTATAGATGCTCTGGGCGCTGTGCCACTGCCATTCAGTGCCACAGCGCGAATGCTCCCTTTGTAAAGATGACATATGAATTGGTACATCCATGATTGGCTTATTCAGTTTACCTGTTAGTCCCTAGTAGCGTGGCCGGTGTGTGCCCAGGGCTGATAAACCGAATGCTGCTGGTGGGCCTGCAGCACTGGTTTGTGCCACCCACAGAAGCAGCTTGTAAAGTGTGTCTCAGACCTGCCACTGCAGTGTCTGCGTGCAGTCCAGAACTGCCATCTTGGCTGTGAAGTGCACCCACTTCCCAGCCCCTAAAACCTTCCCTTGGCATCATGTAAGCCCCCCTTATGATAGGGCGCATTGTAAGTGTAAGGTAGGACATGCCCTGTTGTATGTAGCATGTCCTAGTAGTGAACTACACCCAATTTCGTTTTTCACTACTGTAAGGCTACCTGTTCTCCATAGGCCAGAATGGGAGGTCTGGGCTATTACATCCTATAGTCCTAACTGACCCACAGAACATGGTAGAAAAACGAATCTAGTATGCCTGAGCTCAGAATATTAAAATACATCTTTTAGTGAAGGTTATTTTTATATTCTGTGTTTGAAACTACCACTTTTAGAGTATAGGTACTTTCTTGCCTAAGCCTTCCAGTTGCTCTGCTATTATGTGTATTGGCTGTCTGGTTTTGGAGGGACAGGGCAGGCTGAGTCAGACCTGGGTTGAATAGAGCGACCTGCCTGGGTGTGAGGGGAGGGGTAGCTCCTGCACTTGAATAGGGCTGTGCCTGGCAAGGTGAATGCTGGCTCCACCTCCCACTGTGCGTCTGAGGCAGACCCCCTCTTTCTGAAAGGAAGGATGCAGCCTGATCAACAAAGTGCTCCAGGGCTGGGCAAAACTGGTTCTGGCTGGGTTCAGAGACATTGGGACCCCTAAGAACAAAGACTTTGGGGGTATAAATATTTGTGCACAAACCCCTACAATTGGTATTGCTCCTGGATAACAAGAAGAACCTCTGTCCGTGTGGCTACAGGAATCTGCAAGAGAAGGACTGTCCTTGTGCCTTGTGTGCTGTTTCTGGGACTGGCCTGCAGCTGCTACTACTGGACTTCAAGAAGAGGAAACAAACTTTGATTGGACTTTTATTTTTGCTACAGCAATCACCCAAGGGCTAGAAGAGAGCTAGCCTCCTGCTGGAGTCTCAGGCACATCAGACTCCACCATCAGCCTCCTGTTCCCTCCCAGCGAGGATTACTATCTGCAGGTGAGGCCCCTGTGTGTTCCAGGGCCTCTATTTCTACTGCTGAGAAGAAAGCGCTGAAAATCGTCGCTAACCCCCGTTAGCGAGCTGCTGCAGCTGGTGAGCGTGAGGAAAATCGCCGCTCCGCTGTCGCCGAGTGCTCGCTATCCCCAAGAAGATCGCATCATTCGTCAGCGGGCCCGAAAACGCCCGCTATCTGAAAATCATCGCAACAGGATCATCGCAGTGCGGACACAGAGCGTTCGCCATGTTCCCCGCATCGCATCCGGATTGTCGCTTCCTCGCGGAGCGCCATATTTCGTCATCGCAACACGATCGCACACGCAACAGGCCCGATGCATCATCCTCCCTTCACGGCAAGGATTTAATCGCATCACCGGCTTAGCGTGAAGAAGTTTGTCGCTTTGCCCTGCCCGCAACCCAGCGCATCATCCTCCCTTGCGGTAAGGATTCAACGCATCGCTGGTTAGCGGGAGGAAATTTATCGCTACAGCTCCTTAGCGACATTTTTGTTGCTTTGCTCCAGGAACCAGATACTTTGTGAGTAAAAGGGTCGCAGAGACCACTGCATTGAACTAAACATCCGTTTTTGCACCTTGAACTATTTTTGCAGCATTTCTAAAGTAATTATATTTTTATCGTATTGTGGATTTTTACTGTTATTGGTCTTGTGATTAAGTCTATATAAAAATACTTATTTTTCATAACTACTTGAGTGGTGTCCATTTGTAGTGTTCCTCATTATATTACTGTGTATGGTCATAAATGCTTAACACACTGCCTCTGAGATAAGCCTAGCTGCTCGTGCTACGTTACCACAGGGTTGAGCAGGGGTTGTCAAAGGGTGTAGGCTGCTTACTCTGACTTAGGAAGAAGGGTCCCTACTTGGACAGTGGCTAGCCATTGCCAACTGGAGTCCCCCATTTCTAACACCAAGTATTCATGCAGTGAGACAGGCCTTAGCACATTGACTGCTTCAAACCCCTATCCACTATGCATGCAGTCCTCTAACCACCTACACACTTGTCTTTCACACCTTCAATTCACTAGTCAGTATCCATACACTCCAGTAAAAACCCTGTCACTCCCCTTGCACTCCTCTAATGACCCATTCAGTACCATGTATTAATCAATTCACTGCGCCAAAACCCAAGCACTTATAAATTGACCCAGGCACTCTCCTTGCAGTACTCTAATCATTCAGTCAGTACCCAAGAACTCATGCACAGAGCCAGGCCTTAGCACATGGACTGCTTCAAACGCCTAGCCACTATACATGCAGTCATGTAACCACCTACACACTTGTCTTTCACACCTTCAATTCCCCAGTCACTATCCATACACTTCCAGGAAACACCCTGTCACTCCTCTTGCACTCCTCTAGTGACCCATTCAGCACCATGTACTAATCTATTCACTGCGTCAGAACCCAAGCACTTATAAATTCACCCAGGCACTCTCCTTGCAGTACTCTAATCATTCAGTTAGTATCCAAGTACTCATTCACTGAGCCAGACCTTAGCACACGCACTACCTCAAACCCCTATCCACTATGAATGCCGTCCTCTAACCACCTACACACTTGTCTTTCACACCTACAATTCCCTAGTCAGTATCCATACACTCCAGCAAACACCCTGTCACTCCCCTTGCACTCCTTTAGTGACCCATTCAGTACCATGTATTAATCCATTCACTGCGCCAAAACCCAAGCACTTATAAATTCACCCAGGCTCTCTCCTTGCAGTACTCTAATCATTCAGTCAGTACCCAAGTACTCATGCACTGAGCTAGGCCTTAGCACGTAGACTGCTTCAAATGCCTATCCACTATGCATGCAGTCCCCCAACCACCTACACACTTGTCTTTCTCACCTTCAATTCCCCAGTCAGTATCCATACACTTCCAGGAAACACCCTGTCACTCCTCTTGCACTCCTCTAGTGACCCATTCAGCACCATGTACTAATCCATTCACTGCCCCAAAACCCAAACACTTATAAATTCACCCAGGCACACTCCTTGCAGTACTCTAATCATTCAGTCAATATCCAAGTACTCATGCAGCGAGCCAGGCCTTAGCACATGGACTGCTTCAAACCCCTATCCTATATGCATGCAGTCGTCTAACCACCTACACACTTGTCTTTCACACCTTCACTTTCCCAGTCAGTATACAGGCACTTCCAGCAAATACCCTGTCACTCCCTTTGCACTCCTCTAATGAACCATTCAGCACCATGTATTAATCTATTCACTGCGCCAAAACCCAACCACTTATAAATTCACCCAGGCACTCTCCTTGCAGTACTCTAATCATTCAGTCAATATCCAAGTACTCATGCAGCGAGCCAGGCCTTAGCACATTGACTGCTTCAAACCATTATACACTATGCATGCAGTTCTCTAACCACCTACACACTTGTCTTTCACACCTTCATTTCCCCATTCAGTATCCATACACTTCCAACAAACACCATGTCACTCCTCTTGCACTCTTCTAGTGACCCATTCAGCACCATGTAGTAATCCATTCACTGCACCAAAAACCAACCACTTATCAATTCACCCAGGCACTCTCCTTGCAGTACTCTATTCATTCAGTCACTACCCAACTACTCATGCACTGAGCCAGGCCTTAGCACATTGACTGCTTGAAACACCTATCCACTATGCATGCAGCCTCTAACCACCAACACACTTGTCTTTCACACCTTCAATTCCGCAGTCAGTATCCATAAACTTCCAGCAAACACCCTGCCACTCCCCTTGCACTCTTCTAGTGAACCTTTCAGCACCATGTACTAATCCATTCACTGCGCCAAAACCCAAACACTTATAAATTCACGCAGGCACTCTCCTTGCAGTACTCTAATCATTCAGTCAGTACCCAAGTACTCATGCAGTGACCGAGGTCTTAGCACATGGACTGCTTCAAATGCCTATCCACTATGCATGCAGCCTCTAACCACCAACACACTTGTCTTTCACACCTTCAATTCCGCAGTCAGTATCCATAAACTTCCAGCAAGCACCCGTCACTCCCCTTGAACTCCTCTAATGACCCATTCAGCATCATGTACTAATCCATTCACTGCGCCAAAACCCAACCACTTATAAATTCACCCAGGCACTCTCCTTGCAGTACTCTAATCATTCAGTCAGTACCCAAGTACTTATGTAGTGAGCCAGGCCTTAGCACATGGACTGCTTCAAATCCTATCCACTATGCATGCAGTCCTCTAACCACCTACACACTTGTCTTTCACACCTTCAATTCCCCAGTCAGTATTCATAAACTTCCAGCAAACACCCTGTCACTCCTCTTGCACTCTTCTAGTGACCCATTCAGCACCATGTGCTAATCCATTCACTGCGCCAAAAGCCAACCTCTTAAAAAATTCACCCAGGCACTCTCCTTGCAGTACTCTAATCATTCAGTCAGTACCCAAGTACTCATGCACTGAGCCAGGCCTTAGCACATGGACTGCTTCAAACGCCTATCCACTATGCATGCAGTCCTCTAATGACCTACACACTTATCTTTTCACAGCTTCAATTCTCCAGTCACTATCTATACACTTCCAGCAAACACCCTGTCACTCCCCTTGCACTCCTCTAGTGACCCATTCAGCACCATGTACTAATCCATTCACTGCGCCAAAACCCAAACACTTATAAATGCACCTAGGCCCTCTCCTTGCAGTACTCTAATCATTCAGACAGTACCCAAGTACTCATCTAGTGACCAAAGCATTAGAACATGGACTGCTTCAAACCCCTATCCACTATGCATGCAGTCTTCTAACCACGTAAACACTTGTCTTTCCCTCTTTCAATTATCCAGTCAGTATCCATACACTTCCAGCAAACACCCTGTCACTCCAATTGCACTCCTCTAGAGACCCATTCAGCACCATGTGCTAATCCATTCACTGCGCCAAAACCCAAACACTTATGAATTCACCCAGGCACTCTCCTTGCAGTACTCTAATCATTCAGTCAGTACCCAAGTACTCATGCAGTGACCCAGGTCTTAGCACATGGACTGCTTCAAAAGCCTATCCACTATGCATGCAGTCCTCTAACCACCTACACACTAATCTTTCACACCTTCAATTCCCCAGTCAGTATTCATACACTTCCAGCAAACACCCTGTCACTCCCCTTGAACTCCTCTAGTGACCCATTCAGCACCATGTGCTAATCCATTCACTGTGCCAAAAGCCAACCTCTTATAAATTCACCCAGGCACTATCCTTGCAGTACTCTAAGCATTCAGTCAGTACCCAAGTACTCATGCAGTGACCCAGGTCTTAGCACATGGACTGCTTCAAACCCCTATCCAATATGCATGCAGTCCTCTAACCACCTACACACTTGTCTTTCACACCTTCAATTCCCCAGTCAGTATCTATTCACTCCAGCAAACACCCTGTCACTCCGCTTGCACTCCTCTAGTGACACATTCAGCACCATGTACTAATCCATTCACTGAGTCAAAACCCAAGCACTAATAAATTCACCTAGGCACTCTCCTTGCAGTACTCTAATCATTCAGTCAGTACCCAAGTACTCATGCACTGAGCCAGGCCTTAGCACATGGACTGCTTCAAACGCCTAGCCACTATACATGCAGTCATGTAACCACCTACACACTTGTCTTTCACACCGTCAATTCCCCAGTCACTATCCATAAACTTCCAGCAAACACCCTGTCACTCCCCTTGCACTCTTCTAGTGACCCATTCAGCACCATGTACTAATCCATTCACTGCGCCAAAACCCAAACACGTATAAATTAACCCAGGCATTCTCCTTGCAGTACTCTAATCATTCAGTCAGTACCCAAGTAGTCATGCAGTAACCCAGGTCTTAGCACATGGACTGCTTCAAACGCCTATCCATTATGCATGCAGTCCTCTAACCACCTACAAACCTGTCTTTCACACCTTCAATTTCACAGTCAGTATCCATACACTCCAGCAAACACCCTGTCACTCCCCTTGCACTCCTCCAGTGAACCATTCAGCACCACGTACTAATCCATTCACTGCGCCAAAACCCAAACACTTATAAATTCACCCAGGCCCTCTCCTTGCAGTACTCTAATCATTCAGTCAGTACCCAAGTACTCATCTAGTGACCAAAGCATTAGAACATGGACTGCTTCAAACCCCTATCCACTATGCATGCAGTCTTCTAACCACGTAAACACTTGTCTTTCCCACTTTCAATTCTCCAGTCAGTATCCATACACTTCCAGCAAACACCCTGTCACTCCAATTGCACTCCTCTAGTGACCCATTCACCACCATGTGCTAATCCATTCACTGCGCCAAAATCCAGCCATTTATAAATTCACCCAGGCACTCTCCTTGCAGTACTCTAATCATTCAGTCAGTACCCAAGTAGTCATGCAGTGAACCAGGCATTAGCACATGGTCTGCTTCAAACCCCTATCCAATATGCATGCAGTCCTCTAACCACCTACACACTTGTCTTTCACACCTTCAATTCCCCAGTCAGTATATATACACTTCCAGCAAACACCCTGTCACTCCCCATGCACTCCTCTAGTGACCCATTCAGCACCATGTGCTAATCCATTCACTGCGCCAAAAGCCAACCTCTTATAAATTCACCCAGGCACTCTCCTTGCAGTACTCTAATCATTCAGTCAGTACCCAAGTACTCATGCACTGAGCCAGGCCTTAGCACATGGACTGCTTCAAACGCTTATCCACTGTGCATGCAGTCCTCTAACCACCGACACACTTGTCTTTCACACCTTCAATTCCCCTGTCAGTATCTATATATTCACTCCAGCAAACACCCTGTCACTCCGCTTGCACTCCTCTAGTGACACATTCAGCACCATGTACTAATCCATTCACTGCGTCAAAACCCGAGCACTAATAAATTCACCTAGGCACTCTCCTTGCAGTACTCTAACCTTTCAGTCAGTACCCAAGTATTCATGCAGTGAGACAGGCCTTAGCACATGGACTGCTTCAAACCCCTATCCACTATGCATGCAGTCCTCTAACGACCTACACACTTATCTTTTCACAGCTTCAATTCTCCAGTCAGTATCTATACACTTCCAGCAAACACCCTGTCACTCCCCTTGCACTCCTCTAGTGACCCATTCAGCATCATGTACTAATCCATTCACTGCGCCAAAACCCAAACACTTATAAATGCACCTAGGCCCTCACCTTGCAGTACTCTAATCATTCAGACAGTACCCAAGTACTCATCTAGTGACCAAAGCATTAGAACATGGACTGCTTCAAACCCCTATCCACTATGCATGTAGTCTTCTAACCACGTAAACACTTGTCTTTCCCTCTTTCAATTCTCCAGTCAGTATCCATACACTTCCAGCAAACACCCTGTCACTCCAATTCCACTCCTCTAGAGACCCATTCAGCAACATGTGCTAATCCATTCACTGCGCCAAAACCCAAACACTTATGAATTCACCCAGGCACTCTCCTTGCAGTACTCTAATCATTCAGTCAGTATCCAAGTACTCAAGCAGTGACCCAGGTCTTAGCACATGGACTGCTTCAAAAGCCTATCCACTATGCATGCAGTCCTCTAACCACCTACACACTAATCTTTCACACCTTCAATTCCCCAGTCAGTATCTATTCACTCCAGCAAACACCCTGTCACTAAGCTTGCACTCCTCTAGTGACCCATTCAGTACCAAGTATTAATCTATTCACTGCGCCAAAACCCAAGCACTTATAAATTGACCCAGGTACTCTCCTTGCAGTACTCTAATCATTCAGTCAGCACCCAAGAACTCATGCACAGAGCCAGGCCTTAGCACATGGACTGCTTCAAACGCCTAGCCACTATACATGCAGTCATGTAACCACCTACACACTTGTCTTTCACAAAGTCAATTCCCCAGTCAGTATTCATACACTTCCAGCAAACACCCTGTCACTCCCCTTGAACTCCTCTAGTGACCCATTCAGCACCATGTAATAATCCATTCACTGTGCCAAAAGCCAACCTCTTATAAATTCATCCAGGCACCATCCTTGCAGTACTCTAAGCATTCAGTCAGTACCCAAGTACTCATGCAGTGACCCAGGTCTTAGCACATGGACTGCTTCAAACCCCTATCCAATATGCATGCAGTCCTCTAACCACCTACACACTTGTCTTTCACACCTTCAATTCCCCAGTCAGTATCTATTCACTCCAGCAAACACCCTGTCACTAAGCTTGCACTCCTCAAGTGACACATTCAGCACCATGTACTAATCCATTCACTGATTCAAAACCCAAGCACTAATAAATTCACCTAGGCACTCTCCTTGCAGTACTCTAATCATTCAGTCAGTACCCAAGTACTCATGCACTGAGCCAGGCCTTAGCACATAGACTGCTTCAAACGCCTATCCACTATGCATGCTGTCCCCCAACCACCTAAAAACTTGTCTTTCACACCTTCAATTCCCCAGTCATTATCAATACACTCCATCAAACACCCTGTCACTCCCCTTGCACTCCTCCACTGACCCATTCAGCACCGTGTACTGATCCATTGACTGCGCCATAACCCAAACACTTATAAATTCACCCAGGCACTCTCCTTGCAGTACTCTAATCATTCAGTCAGTACCCAAGTATTCATGCAGTGACCCAGGTCTTAGCACATGGACTGCTTCAAACACCTATCCACTATGCATGCAGTCCTCTAACCACCTACACACTTGTCTTTCACACCTTCAATTCACTAGTCAGTATCCATACACTCCAGCAAAAACCCTGTCACTCCCCTTGCACTCCTCTAGTGACCCATTCAGCACCATGTACTAATCCATTCATTGCGCCAAAACCCAAACACTTATAAATTCACCCAGGCATTCTCCTTGCAGTACTCTAAACATTCAGTCAGTACCCAAGTACTCATCTTGTGACCAAAGCATTAGAACATGGACTGCTTCAAACCCCTATCCACTATGCATGCAGTTTTCTAACCACGTAAACACTTGTCTTTCCCACTTTCAATTCTCCAGTCAGTATCCATACACTTCCAGCAAACACCCTGTCACTCCAATTGCACTCCTCTAGTGACCCATTCACCACCATGTGCTAATCCATTCACTGCGCCAAAATCCAGCAATTTATAAATTCACCCAGGCACTCTCCTTGCAGTACTCTAATCATTCAGTCAGTACCCAAGTATTCATGCAGTGAACCAGGCATTAGCACATGGTCTGCTTCAAACCCCTATCCAATATGCATGCAGTCTTCTAACCACCTACACACTTGTCTTTCACACCTTCAATTCACTAGTCAATATCCATACACTCCAGCAAAAACCCTGTCACTCCCCTTGCACTCCTCTAGTGACCCATTCAGTACCATGTATTAATCCATTCACTGCGCCAAACCTCAAGCACTTATAAATTGACCCAGGCACTCTCCTTGCAGTACTCTTATCATTCAGTCAGTACCCAAGAACTCATGCACAGAGCCAGGCATTAGCACATGGACTGCTTCAAGCGCCTAGCCACTATACATGCAGTCATGTAACCACCTACATACTTGTCTTTCACACCTTCAATTCCCCAGTCACTATCCATACACTTCCAGGAAACACCCTGTCACTCCCCTTGCACTCTTCTAGTGACCCATTCAGCACCATGTGCTAATCGATTCACTGCGCCAAAAGCCAACCTCTTAAAAAATTCACCCAGGCACTCTCCTTGCAGTACTCTAATCATTCAGTCAGTACCCAAGTACTCATGCAGTGACCCAGGTCTTAGCACATGGACTGCTTCAAACCCCTATCCAATATGCATGCAGTCCTCTAACCACCTACACACTAATCTTTCACACCTTCAATTCCCCAGTCAGTATTCATACACTTCCAGCAAACACCCTGTCACTCCCCTTGAACTCCTCTAGTGACCCATTCAGCACCGTGTACTGATCCATTCACTGCGCCATAACCCAAACACTTATAAATTCACCCAGGCACTCTCCTTGCAGTACTCCAATCATTCAGTCAGTACCCAAGTATTCATGCAGTGACTCAGGTCTTAGCACATGGACTGCTTCAAACCCCTATCCAATATGCATGCAGTCCTCTAACCACCTACACACTTGTCTTTCACACCTTCAATTCCCCAGTCAGTATCTATTCACTCCAGCAAACACCCTGTCACTCCGCTTGCACTTCTCTAGTGACAAATTCAGCACCATGTACTAATCCATTCACTGAGTCAAAACCCAAGCACTAATAAATTCACCTAGGCACTCTCCTTGCAGTACTCTAATCATTCAGTTAGTATGCAAGTACTCATTCACTGAGCCAGACCTTAGCACACGCACTACCTCAAACCCCTATCCACTATGAAAGCCGTCCTCTAACCACCTACACACTTGTCTTTCACACCTACAATTCCCTAGTCAGTATCCATACACTCCAGCAAACACCCTGTCACTCCCTTTGCACTCCTTTAGTGACCCATTCAGTACCATGTATTAATCCATTCACTGCGCCAAAACTCTAGCACTTATTAATTCACCCAGGCTCTCTCCTTGCAGTACCCTAATCATTCAGTCAGTACCCAAGTACTCATGCACTGAGCTAGGCCTTAGCACATAGACTGCTTTAAACGCCTATCCACTATGCATGCAGTCCCCCAACCACCTACACACTTGTCTTTCACACCTTCAATTCCCTAGTCAGTATCCATACACTTCCAGGAAACACCCTGTCACTCCTCTTGCACTCCTCTAGTGACCCATTCAGCACCATGTACTAATCCATTCACTGCCCCAAAACCCAAACACTTATAAATTCACCCAGGCACTCTCCTTGCAGTACTCTAATCATTCAGTCAATATCCAAGTACTCATGCAGCGAACCAGGCCTTAGCACATGGACTGCTTCAAACCCCTATCCTATATGCATGCAGTCATCTAACCACCTACACACTTGTCTTTCACACCTTCAATTCCCCAGTCAGTATACATACACTTCCAGCAAACACCCTGTCACTCCCTTTGCACTCCTCTAGTGAACCATTCAGCACCATGTACTAATCCATTCACTGCGCCAAAACCCAACCATTTATAAATTCACCCAGGCACTCTCCTTGCAGTACTCTAATCATTCAGTCAGTACCATCGTCCTCATGCACTGACCCAGGCCTTAGCACATTGACTGCTTCAAACCATTATACACTATGCATGCAGTCCTCTAACCACCTACACACTTGTCTTTCACACCTTCATTTCCCCATTCAGTATCCATATACTTCCAACAAACAGCCTGTCACTCCTCTTGCACTCTTCTAGTGACCCATTCAGCACCATGTACTAATCCATTCACTGCACCAAAAACCAACCACTTATCAATTCACCCAGGCACTCTCCTTGCGGTACTATAATCATTCAGTCACTACCCAAGTACTCATGCACTGAGCCAGGCCTTAGCACATGGACTGCTTTAAAAACCTATCCACCATGCATGCAGCCTCTAACCACCAACACACTTGTCTTTCACACCTTCAATTCCGCAGTCAGTATCCATAAACTTCCAGCAAACACCCTGCCACTCCCCTTGCACTCTTCTAGTGAACCTTTCAGCACCATGTACTAATCCATTCACTGCGCCAAAACCCAAGCACTTATAAATTCACCCAGGCTCTCTCCTTGCAGTACTCTAATCATTCAGTCAGTACCCAAGTACTCATGCACTGAGCTAGGCCTTAGCACATAGACTGCTTCAAATGCCGATCCACTATGCATGCAGTCCCCCAACCACCTACACACTTGTCTTTCTCACCTTCAATTCCCCAGTCAGTATCCATACACTTCCAGGAAACATCCTGTCACTCCTCTTGCACTCCTCTAGTGACCCATTCAGCACCATGTACTAATCCATTCACTGCCCCAAAACCCAAACACTTATAAATTCACCCAGGCACTCTCCTTGCAGTACTCTAATCATTCAGTCAATATCCAAGTACTCATGCAGTGAGCCAGGCCTTAGCACATGGACTGCTTCAAACCCCTATCCTATATGCATGCAGTCGTCTAACCACCTTCACACTTGTCTTTCACACCTTCAATTCCCCAGTCAGTATACATACACTTCCAGCAAACACCCTGTCACTCCCTTTGCACTCCTTTAGTGAATCATTCAGCACCATGTACTAATCCATTCACTGCGCCAAAACCCAACCATTTATAAATTCACCCAGGCACTCTCCTTGCAGTACTCTAATCATTCAGTCAGTACCAAAGTCCTCATGCACTGACCCAGGCCTTAGCACATTGACTGCTTCAAACCATTATACACTATGCATGCAGTCCTCTAACCACCTACACACTTGTCTTTCACACCTTCATTTCCCCATTCAGTATCCATACACTTCCAACAAACACCCTGTCACTCCTCTTGCACTCTTCTAGTGACCCATTCAGCACCATGTACTAATCCATTCACTGCACCAAAACCCAACCATTTATAAATTCACCCAGGCACTCTCCTTGCAGTACTCTAATCATTCAGTCACTATCCAAGTACTCATGCACTGAGCCAGGCCTTAGCACATGGACTGCTTGAAACACCTATCCACTATGCATGCAGCCTCTAACCACCAACACACTTGTCTTTCACACCTTCAATTCCGCAGTCAGTATCCATAAACTTCCAGCAAACACCCTGCCACTCCCCTTGCACTCTTCTAGTGAACCTTTCAGCACCATGTACTAATCCATTCACTGCGCCAAAACCCAAACACTTATAAATTCACGCAGGCACTCTCCTTGCAGTACTCTAATCATTCAGTCAGTACCCAAGTACTCATGCAGTGACCGAGGTCTTAGCACATGGACTGCTTCAAATGCCTATCCACTATGCATGCAGCCTCTAACCACCAACACAATTGTCTTTCACACCTTCAATTCCGCAGTCAGTATCCATAAACTTCCAGCAAGCACCCGTCACTCCCCGTGAACTCCTCTAGTGACCCATTCAGCATCATGTACTAATCCATTCACTGCGCCAAAACCCAACCACTTATAAATTCACCCAGGCACTCTCGTTGCAGTACTCTAATCATTCAGTCAGTACCCAAGTACTTATGTAGTGAGCCAGGCCTTAGCACATGGACTGCTTCAAATCCTATCCACTATGCATGCAGTCCTCTAACGACCTACACACTTATCTTTTCACAGCTTCAATTCTCCAGTCAGTACACATAAACTTCCAGCAAACACCCTGTCACTCCCCTTGCACTCTTCTAGTGACCCATTCAGCACCATGTGCTAATCCATTCACTGCGCCAAAAGCCAGCCTCTTAAACAATTCACCCAGGCACTCTCCTTGCAGTACTCTAATCATTCAATCAGTACTCAAGTACTCATGCACTGAGCCAGGCCTTAGCACATGGACTGCTTCAAACGCCTATCCACTATGCATGCAGTCCTCTAACGACCTACACACTTATCTTTTCACAGCTTCAATTCTCCAGTCAGTATCTATACACTTCCAGCAAACACCCTGTCACTCCCCTTGCAATCCTCTAGTGACCCATTCAGCACCATGTACTAATCCATTCACTGCGCCAAAACCCAAACACTTATAAATGCACCTAGGCCCTCACCTTGCAGTACTCTAATCATTCAGACAGTACCCAAGTACTCATCTAGTGACCAAAGCATTAGCACATGGACTGCTTCAAACCCCTATACACTATGCATGCAGTCTTCTAACCACGTAAACACTTGTCTTTCCCTCTTTCAATTCTCCAGTCAGTATCCATACACTTCCAGCAAACACCCTGTCACTCCAATTGCACTCCTCTAGAGACCCATTCAGCAACATGTGCTAATCCATTCACTGCGCCAAAACCCAAACACTTATGAATTCACCCAGGCACTCTACTTGCAGTACTCTAAGCATTCAGTCAGTACCCAAGTACTCATGCAGTGACCCAGGTCTTAGCACATGGACTGCTTCAAAAGCCTATCCACTATGCATGCAGTCCTCTAACCACCTACACACTAATCTTTCACACCTTCAATTCCCCAGTCAGTATTCATACACTTCCAGCAAACACCCTGTCACTCCCCTTGAACTCCTCTAGTGACCTATTCAGCACCATGTGCTAATCCATTCACTGTGCCAAAAGCCAACCTCTTATAAATTCACCCAGGCACTATCCTTGCAGTACTCTAAGCATTCAGTCAGTACCCAAGTACTCATGCAGTGACCCAGGTCTTAGCACATGGACTGCTTCAAACCCCTATCCAATATGCATGCAGTCCTCTAACCACCTACACACTTGTCTTTCACACCTTCAATTCCCCAGTCAGTATCTATTCACTCCAGCAAACACCCTGTCACTCCGCTTGCACTCCTCTAGTGACACATTCAGCACCATGTACTAATCCATTCACTGAGTCAAAACCCAAGCACTAATAAATTCACCTAGGCACTCTCCTTACAGTACTCTAATCATTCAGACAGTACCCAAGTACTCATCTAGTGACCAAAGCATTAGCACATGGACTGCTTCAAACGCCTAGCCACTATACATGCAGTCATGTAACCACCTATACACTTGTCTTTCACACCGTCAATTCCCCAGTCACTATCCATAAATTTCCAGCAAACACCCTGTCACACCCTTTGCACTCTTCTAGTGACCCATTCAGCACCATGTACTAATCCATTCACTACGCCAAAACCCAAACACTTATAAATTGACACATGCAATCTCCTTGCAGTACTCTAATCAATCAGTCAGTACCCAAGTAGTCATACAGTGACCCAGGTCTTAGCACATGGACTGCTTCAAACGCCTATCCATTATGCATGCAGTCCTCTAACCACCTACAAACCTGTCTTTCACACCTTCAATTTCACAGTCAGTATCCATACACTCCAGCAAACACCCTGTCACTCCCCTTGCACTCCTCCAGTGAACCATTCAGCACCATGTACTAATCCATTCACTGCGCCAAAACCCAAACACTTATAAATTCACCCAGGCCCTCTCCTTGCAGTACTCTAATCATTCAGTCAGTACCCAAGTACTCATCTAGTGACCAAAGCATTAGAACATGGACTGCTTCAAACCCCTATCCACTATGCATGCAGTCTTCTAACCACGTAAACATTTGTCTTTCCCACTTTCAATTCTCCAGTCAGTATCCATACACTTCCAGCAAACACCCGGTCACTCCAATTGCACTCCTCTAGTGACCCATTCACCACCATGTGCTAATCCATTCACTGTGCCAAACTCCAGCCATTTATAAATTCACCCAGGCACTCTCCTTGCAGTACTCTAATCATTCAGTCAGTACCCAAGTATTCATGCAGTGAACCAGGCATTAGCACATGGTCTGCTTCAAACCTCTATCCAATATGCATGCAGTCCTCTAACCACCTACACACTTGTCTTCCACACCTTCAATTCCCCAGTCAGTATACATACACTTCCAGCAAACACCCTGTCACTCCCCATGCACTCCTCTAGTGACCCTTTCAGCACCATGTGCTAATCCATTCACTGCGCCAAAAGCCAACCTCTTATAAATTCACCCAGGTATTCTCCTTGCAGTACTCTAATCATTCAGTCAGTACCCAAGTACTCATGCACTGAGCCAGGCCTTAGCACATGGACTGCTTCAAACGCTCATCCACTATGCATGCAGTCCTCTAACCACCTACACACTTGTCTTTCACACCTTCAATTCCCCAGTCAGTATCTATTCACTCCAGCAAACACCCTGTCACTCCGCTTGCACTCCTCTAGTGACACATTCAGCACCATGTACTAATCCATTCACTGCGTCAAAACCCGAGCACTAATAAATTCACCTAGGCACTCTCCTTGCAGTACTCTAACCTTTCAGTCAGTACCCAAGTATTCATGCAGTGAGACAGGCCTTAGCACATGGACTGCTTCAAACCCCTATCCACTATGCATGCAGTCCTCTAACCACCATCACACTTGTGTTTCACACCTTCAATTCACTCGTCAGTATCCATACACTCCAGCAAACACCCTGTCACTCCCCATGCACTCCTTTAGTGACCCATTTAGCACCATGTACTAATCCATTCACTGCGTCAGAACCCAAGCACTTATAAATTCACCCAGGCACTCTCCTTGCAGTAATCTAATCATTCAGTTAGTATGCAAGTACTCATGCAGTGACCCAGGTCTTAGCACACGCACTACCTCAAACCCCTATCCACTATGAAAGCCGTCCTCTAACCACCTACACACTTGTTTTTCACACCTATAATTCCCTAGTCAGTATCCATACACTCCAGCAAACACCCTGTCACGCCCATTGCACTCCTTTAGGGACCCATTCAGTACCATGTATTAATCCATTCACTGCGCCAAAACCCAAGCACTTATAAATTCACCCAGGCTCTCTCCTTGCAGTACTCTAATCATTCAGTCAGTACCCAAGTACTCATGCACTGAGCTAGGCCTTAGCACATGGACTGCTTCAAACCCCTATCCACTATGCATGCAGTACTCTAACCACCTACACACTTGTCTTTCACACCTTCAATTCCCCAGTCAGTATACATACACTTCCAGCAAACCCCCTGTCACTCCCTTTGCACTCCTCTAGTGAACCATTCAGCACCATGTACTAATCCATTCACTGCGCCAAAACCCAACCATTTATAAATTCACCCAGGCACTCTCTTTGCAGTACTCTAATCATTCAGTCAGTACCAAAGTCCTCATGCACTGACCCAGGCCTTAGCACATTGACTGCTTCAAACCATTATACACTATGCATGCAGTCCTCTAACCACCTACACACTTGTCTTTCACACCTTCATTTTCCCATTCAGTATCCATATACTTCCAACAAACACCCTGTCACTCCTCTTGCACTCTTCTAGTGACCCATTCAGCAACATGTACTAATCCATTCACTGCACCAAAAACCAACCACTTATCAATTCACCCAGGCACTCACCTTGCGGTACTCTAATCATTCAGTCACTACCCAAGTACACATGCACTGAGCCAGGCCTTAGCACATGGACTGCTTGAAAAACCTATCCACCATGCATGCAGTCCTCTAACCACCTACACACTTGTCTTTCACACCTTCATTTTCCCATTCAGTATCCATATACTTCCAACAAACACCCTGCCACTCCCCTTGCACTCTTCTAGTGAACCTTTCAGCACCATGTACTAATCCATTCACTGCGCCAAAACCCAAGCACTTATAAATTCACCCAGGCTCTCTCTTTGCAGTACTCTAATCATTCAGTCAGTACCCAAGTACTCATGCACTGAGCTAGGCCTTAGCACATAGACTGCTTCAAATGCCTATCCAGTATGCATGCAGTCCTCTAACCACCTACACACTTGCATTTCACACCTTCCATTCCCCAGTCAGTATCCATACACTTCCAGCAAACACCCTGTCACTCCCCTTGCACTCCTCTAGTGACCCATTCAGCACCTGTACTAATCCATTCACTGCGCCAAAACACAAACACTTATAAATTCACCCAGGCACTCTCCTTGCAGTACTCTAATCATTCAGTCAGTACCCAAGAACTCATGCACTGAGCCAGGCCTTAGCACATGGACTGCTTCAAACGCCTGTTAACTATGCATGTAGTCCTGTAACCACCTACACAGTTGTCTTTTACACCTTCAATTCCCCAGTCAGTATCCATACACTTCCAGCAAACACCCGGTTACTCCAATTGCACTCCTCTAGTGACCCATTCACCACCATGTGTTAATCCATTCACTGCGCCAAAATCCAGCCATTTATAAATTCACCCAGGCATTCTCCTTGCAGTACTCTAATCATTCAGTCAGTACCCAAGTACTCATGCACTGAGCCAGGCCTTAGCACATGGACTGCTTCAAACGCTCATCCACTATGCATGCAGTCCTCTAACCACCTACACACTTGTCTTTCACACCTTCAACTCCCCAGTCAGTATCTATTCACTCCAGCAAACACCCTGTCACTCCGCTTGCACTCCTCTAGTGACACATTCAGCACCATGTACTAATCCATTCACTGCGTCAAAACCCAAGCACTAATAAATTCACCTAGGCACTCTCCTTGCAGTACTCTAACCTTTCAGTCAGTACCCAAGTATTCATGCAGTGAGACAGGCCTTAGCACATGGACTGCTTCAAACCCCTATCCACTATGCATGCAGTCCTCTAACAACCTACACACTTGTGTTTCACACCTTCAATTCCACAGTCAGTATACATACACTTCCAGCAAACACCCTGTCACTCCCTTTGCACTCCTCTAGTGATCCATTCAGCACCATGTACTAATCCATTCACTGTGCCAAAACCCAACCATTTATAAATTCACCCAGGCACTCTCCTTGCAGTACTCTAATCATTCAGTCAGTACCAAAGTCCTCATGCACTGACCCAGGCCTTAGCACATTGACTGCTTCAAACCATTATACACTATGCATGCAGTCCTCTAACCACCTACACACTTGTCTTTCACACCTTCTTTTCCCCATTCTGTATCCATACACCTCCAACAAACACCCTGTCACTCCTCGTGCACTCTTCTAGTGACCCATTCAGCACCATGTACTAATCCATTCACTGCACCAAAAACCAACCACTTATCAATTCACCCAGGCACTCTCCTTGCAGTACTCTAATCATTCAGTCACTACCCAAGTACTCATGCACTGAGCCAGGCCTTAGCACATGGACTGCTTGAAACACCTATCCACTATGCATGCAGCCTCTAACCACCAACACACTTGTCTTTCACACCTTCAATTCCGCACTCAGTATCCATAAACTTCCAGCAAAAACCCTGCCACTCCCCTTGCACTCTTCTAGTGAACCTTTCAGCACCATGTACTAATCCATTCACTGCGCCAAAACCCAAACACTTATAAATTCACGCAGGCACTCTCCTTGCAGTACTCTAATCATTCAGTCAGTACCCAAGTACTCATGCAGTGACCGAGGTCTTAGCACATGGACTGCTTCTAATGCCTATCCACTATGCATGCAGCCTCTAACCACCAACACACTTGTCTTTCACACCTTCAATTCCGCAGTCAGTATCCATAAACTTCCAGCAAGCACCCATCACTCCCCTTGAACTCCTCTAGTGACCCATTCAGCATCATGTACTAATCCATTCACTGCGCCAAAACCCAACCACTTATAAATTCACCCAGGCACTCTCCTTGCAGTACTGTAATCATTCAGTCAGTACCCAAGTACTTATGTAGTGAGCCAGGCCTTAGCACATGGACTGCTTCAAATCCTATCCACTATGCATGCAGTCCTCTAACCACCTACACACTTGTCTTTCACACCTTCAATTCCCCAGTCAGTACACATAAACTTCCAGCAAACACCCTGTCACTCCCCTTGCACTCTTCTAGTGACCCATTCAGCACCATGTGCTAATCCATTCACTGCGCCAAAAGCCAACCTCTTAAAAAATTCACCCAGGCACTCTCCTTGCAGTACTCTAATCATTCAGTCAGTACCCAAGTACTCATGCACTGAGCCAGGCCTTAGCACATGGACTGCTTCAAACGCCTATCCACTATGCATGCAGTCCTCTAACGACCTACACACTTATCTTTTCACAGCTTCAATTCTCCAGTCAGTATCTATACACTTCCAGCAAACACCCTGTCACTCCCTTTGCACTCCTCTAGTGACCCATTCAGCACCATGTACTAATCCATTCACTGCGCCAAAACCCAAACACTTATAAATGCACCTAGGCCCTCTCCTTGCAGTGCTCTAATCATTCAGACAGTACCCAAGTACTCATCTAGTGACCAAAGCATTAGAACATGGACTGCTTCAAACCCCTATCCACTATGCATGCAGTCTTCTAACCATGTAAACACTTGTCTTTCCCTCTTTCAATTCTCCAGTCAGTATCCATACACTTCCAGCAAACACCCTGTCACTCCAATTGCACTCCTCTAGAGACCCATTCAGCACCATGTGCTAATCCATTCACTGCGCCAAAACCCAAACACTTATGAATTCACCCAGGCACTCTCCTTGCAGTAATCTAATCATTCAGTCAGTACCCAAGTACTCATGCAGTGACCCAGGTCTTAGCACATGGACTGCTTCAAAAGCCTATCCACTATGCATGCAGTCCTCTAACCACCTACACACTAATCTTTCACACCTTGAATTCCCCAGTCAGTATTCATACACTTCCAGCAAACACCCTGTCACTCCCCTTGAACTCCTCTAGTGACCCATTCAGCACCATGTGCTAATCCATTCACTGTGCCAAAAGCCAACCTCTTATAAATTCACCCAGGCACTATCCTTGCAGTACTCTAAGCATTCAGTCAGTACCCAAGTACTCATGCAGTGACCCAGGTCTTAGCACATGGAGTGCTTCAAACCCCTATCCAATATGCATGCAGTCCTCTAACCACCTACACACTTGTCTTTCACACCTTCAATTCCCAAGTCAGTATCTATTCACTCCAGCAAACACCCTGTCACTCCGCTTGCACTCCTCTAGTGACACATTCAGCACCATGTACTAATCCATTCACTGAGTCAAAACCCAAGCACTACTAAATTCACCTAGGCACTCTCCTTGCAGTACTCTAATCATTCAGTCAGTACCCAAGTACTCATGCACTGAGCCAGGCCTTAGCACATAGACTGCTTCAAACTCCTATCCACTATGCATGCTGTCCCCCAACCACCTAACAACTTCTCTTTCACACCTTCAATTCCCCAGTCAGTATCCATACACTTCCAGGAAACACCCTGTCACTCCTCTTGCACTACTCTAGTGACCCATTCAGCACCATGTACTAATCCATTCACTGCCCCAAAACCCAAACACGTATAAATTCACCCATGCACTCTCCTTGCAGTACTCTAATCATTCAGTCAGTACCCAAGTACTCATGCACTAAACCAGGACTTAGCACATAGACTGCTTCAAACGCCTATTCACTATAAATGCAGTCCTCTAACCACCTACAAACCTGTGTTTCACACCTTCAATTCCCCAGTCAGTATCCATACACTCCAGCAATCACCCTGTCACTACCCTTGCACTCCTCCAGTGATCCATTCAGCAACGTGTACTAATCCATTCACTGCTCCAATATCCAACCATTTATAAATTCACGCAGGCACTCTCCTTGCAGTACTCTAATCATTCAGTCAGTACCCAAGTACTCATGCAGTGACCGAGGTCTTAGCACATGGACTGCTTCAAATGCCTATCCACTATGCATGCAGCCTCTAACCACCAACACACTTGTCTTTCACACCTTCAATTCCGCAGTCAGTATCCATAAACTTCCAGCAAGCACCCGTCACTCCCCTTGAACTCCTCAAGTGACCCATTTAGCATCATGTACTAATCCATTCACTGCGCCAAAACCCAACCACTTATAAATTCACCCAGGCACTCTCCTTGCAGTACTCTAATCATTCAGTCAGTACCCAAGTACTTATGTAGTGAGCCAGGCCTTAGCACATGGACTGCTTCAAACGCCTATCCACTATCCATGCAGTCCTCTAACTACCTACACACTTGTCTTTCACACCTTTAATTCCCCAGTCAGTATACATACACTCCAGCAAACACCGTGTCACTCCCCTTACACTCCTCCAGTGACCCATTAAGCACCATGTACTAATCCATTCACTGCGCCAAAAGCCAATCACTTATAAATTCACCCAGGCACTCTCCTTGCAGTACTCTAATCATTCAGTCACTACCCAAGTACTCATGCACTGAGTTAGGCCTTAGCACATGGACTGCTTCAAACCCCTATCCACTATGCATGCAGTCCTCTAATCACCTACTCACTTATCTTTCACACCTTCAATTCCCTGTCACTCTCCGTAAACTCCAGCAAACACCCTGTCACTCCCCTTGCACTCTTCCAGAGACTCATTCAGCACCATGTACTAATCCATTCACTGCTCCAAAACCCAAGCACTTATAAATTCACCCATGCACTCTCCTTGCAGTACTCTAATCATTCAGTCAGTACCCAAGTACTCATGCACTGAACCAGGACTTAGCACATAGACTGCTTCAAACGCCTATTCACTATAAATGCAGTCCTCTAACCACCTACAAACCTGTCTTTCACACCTTCAATTCCCCAGTCAGTATCCATACACTCCAGCAAACACCCTGTCACTACCCTTGCACTCCTCCAGTGATCCATTCAGCAACGTGTACTAATCCATTCACTGCGCCAAAACCCAACCATTTATAAATTCACCCAGGCACTCTCCTTGCAGTACTCTAATCATTCAGTCAGATCCCATGTATTCATGCAGTGAGCCAGGCCTTAGCACATGGACTGCTTCAAACACCTATCCAATATGCATGCAGTCCTCTAACCACCTACACACTTGTTTTTCACACCTTCAATTCCCCAGTCAGTATACATAAACTTCCAGCAAACACCCTGCCACTCCCCTTGCACTCCTTTAGTGAACCATTCAGCACCATGTAATAATCCATTCACTGCGCCAAAACCCCACCATTTATAAATTCACCCAGGCACTCTCCTTGCAGTACTCTAATCATTCAGTCACTACCCAAGTACCCATGCACTGAGCCAGGTCTTAGTACACGGACTGCTTGAAACGCCTATCCACTATGCATGCAGCCTCTAACAACCTACACACTTGTCTTTCACACCTTCAATTCCGCAGTCAGTATCCATAAACTTCCAGCAAACACCCTGCCACTCCCCTTGCACTCTTCTAGTGAACCTTTCAGCACCATGTACTAATCCATTCACTGCGCCAAAACCCAAGCCCTTATAAATTCACCCAGGCTCTCTCCTTGCAGTACTCTAATCATTCAGTCAGTACCTAAGTACTCATGCACTGAGCTAGGCCTTAGCACATAGACTGCTTCAAATGCCTATCCACTATGCATGCAGTCCCCCAACCACCTACACACTTGTCTTTCTCACCTTCAATTCCCCAGTCAGTATCCATACACTTACAGGAAACACCCTGTCACTCCTCTTGCACTCCTCTAGTGACCCATTCAGCACCATGTACTAATCCATTCACTGCCCCAAAACCCAAACACTTATAAATTCACCCAGGCACTCTCCTTGCAGTACTCTAATCATTCAGTCAATATCCAAGTACTCATGCAGTGAGCCAGGTCTTAGCACATGGACTGCTTCAAACCCCTATCCTATATGCATGCAGTCGTCTAACCACCTTCACACTTGTCTTTCACACCTTCAATTCCCCAGTCAGTATACATACACTTCCAGGAAACACCCTGTCACTCCTCTTGCACTCTTCTAGTGACCCATTCAGCACCATGTACTAATCCATTCACTGCTGCAAAAACCAACCACTTATCAATTCACCCAGGCACTCTCCTTGCAGTACTCTAATCATTCAGTCAGTACCAAAGTCCTCATGCACTGACCCCGGCCTTAGCACATTGACTGCTTCAAACCATTATACACTATGCATGCAGTCCTCTAACCACCTACACACTTGTCTTTCACACCTTCATTTCCCCATTCAGTATCCATACACTTCCAGGAAACACCCTGTCACTCCTCTTGCACTCTTCTAGTGACCCATTCAGCACCATGTACTAATCCATTCACTGCTGCAAAAACCAACCACTTATCAATTCACCCAGGCACTCTCCTTGCAGTACTCTAATCATTCAGTCACTACCCAAGTACTCATGCACTGAGCCAGGCCTTAGCACATGGACTGCTTGAAACACCTATCAACTATTCATGCAGCCTCTAACCACCAACACACTTGTCTTTCACACCTTCAATTCCGCAGTCAGTATCTATAAATTTCCAGCAAGCACCCGTCACTCCCCTTGAACTCCTCTAGTGACCCATTCAGCATCATGTACTAATCCATTCACTGCGCCAAAACCCAACCACTTATAAATTCACCCAGGCACTCTCCTTGCAGTACTCTAATCCTTCAGTCAGTACCCAAGTACTCATGTAGTGAGCCAGGCCTTAGCACATTGACTGCTTCAAATCCTATCCACTATGCATGCAGTCCTCTAACCACCTACACACTTGTCTTTCACACCTTCAATTCCCCAGTCAGTACACATAAACTTCCAGCAAACACCCTGTCACTCCCCTTGCACTCTTCTAGTGACCCATTCAGCACCTTGTGCTAATCCATTCACTGCGCCAAAAGCCAACCTCTTAAAAAATTCACCCAGGGACTCTCCTTGCAGTACTCTAATCATTCAGTCAGTACCCAAGTACTCATGCACTGAGCCAGGCCTTAGCACATGGACTGCTTCAAACGCCTATCCACTATGCATGCAGTCCTCTAACGACCTACAAACTTATCTTTTCACAGCTTCAATTCTCCAGTCAGTATCTATACACTTCCAGCAAACACCCTGTCACTCCCCTTGCACTCCTCTAGTGACCCATTCAGCACCATGTCCTAATCCATTCACTGCGCCAAAACCCAAACACTTATAAATTCACCTAGGCCCTCTCCTTGCAGTGCTCTAATCATTCAGACAGTACCCAAGTACTCATCTAGTGACCGAAGCATTAGAACTTGGACTGCTTCAAACCCCTATCCACTATGCATGCAGTCTTCTAACCACGTAAACACTTGTCTTTCCCTCTTTCAATTCTCCAGTCAGTATCCATACACTTCCAGCAAACACCCTGTCACTCCAATTGCACTCCTCTAGAGACCCATTCAGCACCATGTGCTAATCCATTCACTGCGCCAAAACCCAAACACTTATGAATTCACCCAGGCACTCTCCTTGCAGTACTCTAATCATTCAGTCAGTACCCAAGTACTCATGCAGTGACCCAGGTCTTAGCACATGGACTGCTTCAAAAGCCTATCCACTATGCATGCAGTCCTCTAACCACCTACACACTAATCTTTCACACCTTCAATTCCCCAGTCAGTATCTATTCACTCCAGCAAACACCCTGTCACTCCGCTTGCACTCCTCTAGTGACACATTCAGCACCATGTACTAATCCATTCACTGAGTCAAAACCGAAGCACTACTAAATTCACCTAGGCACTCTCCTTGCAGTACTCTAATGATTCAGTCAGTACCAAAGTACTCATGCACTGAGCCAGGCCTTAGCACATAGACTGCTTCAAACGCCTATCCACTATGCATGCTGTCCCCCAACCACCTAAAAACTTGTCTTTCACACCTTCAGTTCCCCAGTCATTATCAATACACTCCATCAAACACCCTGTCACTCCCCTTGCACTCCTCCAGTGACCCATTCAGCACCATGTACTGATCCATTCACTGCGCCATAACCCAAACACTTATAAATTCACCCAGGCACTCTCCTTGTAGTACTCTAATCATTCAGTCAGTACCCAAGTATTCATGCAGTGAGACAGGCCTTAGCACATGGACTGCTTCAAACCCCTATCCACTATGCATGCAGTCCTCTAACCAGCTACACACTTGTCTTTCACACCTTCAATTCACTAGTCAGTATCCATATACTCCAGCAAAAACCCTGTCACTCCTCTTGCAATCCTCTAGTGACCCATTCAGTACCATGTATTAATCCATTCACTGCGCCAAAACCCAAGCACTTATAAATTGACCCAGGCACTCTCCTTGCAGTACCCTAATCATTCAGTCAGTACCCAAGAATTCATGCACAGAGCCAGGCCTTAGCACATGGACTGCTTCAAACGCCTAGCCACTATACATGCAGTCATGTAACCACCTACACACTTGTCTTTCACACCGTCAATTCCCCAGTCACTATCCATAAACTTCCAGCAAACACCCTGTCACTCCCCTTGCACTCCTCCAGTGAACCATTCAGCACCATGTACTAATCCATTCACTGCGCCAAAACCCAAACACTTATAAATTCACCCAGGCCCTCTCCTTGCAGTACTCTAATCATTCAGTCAGTACCCAAGTACTCATCTAGTGACCAAAGCATTAGAACATGGACTGCTTCAAACCCCTATTCACTTTGCATGTAGTCTTCTAACCACGTAAACACTTGTATTTCCCACTTTCAATTCTCCAGTCAGTATCCATACACTTCCAGCAAACACCCTGTCACTCCAATTGCACTCCTCTAGTGACCCATTCACCACCATGTGCTAATCCATTCACTGCGCCAAAATCCAGCCATTTATAAATTCACCCAGGCACTCTCCTTGCAGTACTCTAATCATTCAGTCAGTACCCAAGTATTCATGCAGTGAACCAGGCATTAGCACATGGTCTGCTTCAAACCCCTATCCAATATGCATGCAGTCCTCTAACCACCTACACACTTGTCTTTCACACCTTCAATTCCGCAGTCATTACCCAAGTACTCATGCACTGAACCAGGACTTAGCACATGGACTGCTTCAAACACCTATCCACTGTGCATGCAGTCCTGTAACCACCTACAAACTTGTTTTCCATACCTTCAATTTCCCAGTCAATATCCATACACTCCAGCAAACAACCTTTCACTCCCCTTGCACCCCTTCAGTGACCCATTCAGCACCATGTACTAATCCATTCACTGCGCCAAAACCCAAACACTTATAAAATCACCCAGGTACTCTCCTTGCAATACTCTAATCATTCAGTGTAGGAGAGTGGCATCGACGGCATAGTTGCCCCCAACTTTTTGCTGATGTTTTGACTGTTTATGACTCTAGCCAGGCTGTGGCCCTGCTATCCAGGACCCCAGCCTATCTGCTTCTTCTCTAAACTGATGTGAGTACCCTAGGTACAACCCAATTGGATACTGAGGATACCCTGTAGATGGTACCCTAGGTACCCAGGATATGGGTCCCTCAGAGGCCTACCAGGGCTGCAGCACTTATTGTGCCACCCTGGGACAGCCATACCAAATGACACCACCAGACCACTACTGTAGTCTGGGTAAGGTGGTGCTTGCACCCCCTTACAGGGATACAGGTACCCTGTATCCCACCTATGTACAACACATGTATTCTCATTGGTCACCCCTCAAGCAGGCCTTGCTAATCCTACAAGGCAGGGTGCTGAGATATGTGTGAGGGGGGACCCATACCTCAGTAGGGCCCCTCTGCAACCCTCGTAAAATCATTGCTGGGTTGTTTGTAGTGTAGCCATACCATATACTCTTAACCGCATTATAAGTATATCGCGATAGCGTGATAACTTGAGAATGGCTACACAGAACCATATCGTGTTTGGTGTCAAACATGTAGGAATCATACCCCCAGTCCAGTCATGGGCATTAGGGCATGATTCCCCCCTGCTAGAGAGGCGATATGGGAAAAGCGGCAGAATTTAGACACCAATTTAAAAGTGCACACGTATCACAAAATGGATGCTGCTCGCCACCCACATGACTCTGGCTGCCTGTTGCTGGGGAAAACCCCAGCCTCGGCAGCTGGACAATAGGGATCCTGTTGCAGGGAGGTGCCAGCACCTTTCCAGACAGGCTATGTGGATTGGAACTGGGTGGGTGCACCATAGGATACCTTTCAGAGTTGCACATAGGCTGCTACAGCGCCTACATTCTGCATACACCGCCTGGAACCGGTTCAGGGGCATCCTGCCCCTTGCCCAGGTGGGAAACACACAAAGGGGAGAGGGTGTAGCCACCCTTTCCCGCCTCAACTACCATTGGTGGACACTGATCTGGACACTCCCCTAATCTTGTGGATAAAGGTGAATAACGTGTCCCCGGAGAATCAGATTAATCTTGGACTTCACAGACTTGACCTTCAACGAGCTGCTGCCCAGCTGAAGAAATCTCCCTTGGGGTAAAGGAGTTACCCCCCTGCTTGGCAGGCACCTGAAACACTGCAAGTTACCCGGTTGGAACTTTGCTTCTCCTTCGGACATCGACGACTCCTCTTGACCTTGAGGTGGGTTTCCTAGCATCCCAGAGTCCAGTGAGCATGCCCAGCAAGTCTGAGCACCATGGAACGTGTGGGTGCTGAGATCCCCGATAACCCAGGACACCGGCCACCTCTTGTGTAGCACACGACCCTGACCAGTGGGGAAGTTTTGCTTTGGCCCAATATTGAGCCAACCTATCAGCAGCAACTGTGCTAAGGATCAGCACCCTATCTCACTCCGGTGGCCCGTGGCCACCCTTTTACGCACTCTAAATTGCTGCCTTCTGCAGTCCCTTGTCTCTCAACTTGTGGGCCCTGGCAGAGGACAATCCTTACTTTTAAGAATTCCCCTGGTTGCTCCAGGACTGCTCTACAGTCCCCTCAAAGGAGACCTCTCACAGACCTCGTGGGTCTGCACCAGTAGCTGATTTGTTCATCTTGTGTGGGTTGCAGTTGCCAAGGCTTAGTGGATCCAATCCGGACACTAACACCGCAGTGACCCTCATCCTTTGTGGCACAGTCGCCCACCAGTATCTGGCCTTCCTTGAAGTTTCTCGGAGCCCGTGGCTGCAGATCCAAGCTATACCTTTTCCACTTGAAGCACCAGACATTGAAGGGCTCTTTTCCTTGAGCTCCCTGGTCACTGTGCCGTGACCCAGACTCTGTCCCCTCTGCTTTCAGGTTCTCCTCTACAAGATCTACAACTTCAATCTTCACGTCATCACCGACGCTTTTGGCTAGCAGCAGTTTTGTACATTTTCCCATTGAAAATCAGCCCGCGACCCGACATCGAAAACGACCTATGCAACCGGCTTCCCTGGGGCAGGTAACAGTGGTACCTCGGTACTCCTGTGGTAGTGGGCTCCTCAAAAGCTTAACTGTAAGTTTTTAACTTTGAAATCCTGCTACAAGTGTCTTTAATCTGTTTAAATCAAACCGCGACATTCTCCATAGGCTTTAATAGAGATCTCGACAGCAGCTATTTCCACTGCACGCGCCTCCCGTGGGTCCCCTTCCTCATAACCTGGGGTGGATTCTTAAGGGGCCAGCGATCCTAAATGCCCTAGGCATTGTCTGTAGAATTGTCGTGGTTCTTATACCACTTTTTTAATATATGGTTTGGTCCACCCCTGGGGACCTGTGATTCCAGTGCTATTTATTGTATCTATAAATGCTTGTTTGAATTGTAACTTTACCTCTAGCCTCATAAAGAGACTTGTGGGATTCTTTTTAGAATAAATACATATATTTTATATATATACCTGTGTGGACTACTCTTTCATTTGGTCATTCAAGAGGTTATCTATGGTAAAACAATAAGCTTAACACTCCTTCAAGACTTAGCCTGAAGGCTGCTCTCCACAGCTACCACTAGGATAGATTTCTTTAAAGGTTGTCTTTTAAACCTATCACCTTAAGAGTCGAATTGGACTGGTGCAAGGTGGCCACTATAACTAGTGACCAGCATATGCCAGGCCAACTCAGCATATGCCAGGCCAACTTCTCACATTCAGTCAGTATCAAAATACTTATGCAGCAAGCCAGGCCTTAGCACATGGACTGCTTCAAATGCCTATCCACTATGCATGCAGTCCTCTAACCACCTACGCACTTGTCTTTCACACCTTCAATTCCGCAGTCAATATCTATACACTTCCAGCAAACAACCTATCAATCCCCTTACACTCCTCTACTGATCCATTCAGCACCATGTATTAATCAATTTTTTCCGCCAAAATGCAAACACTTATAAATTCACCCAGGCACTCTCCTTAGAGTACTCTAATCATTTAGTCAGTACCCAGGTACTCATGCAGTGAGCCTGGCCTTAGCACATCGACTGCTTCAAACCCCTATCCACTATGCATGCAGTCCTCTAACCACCTACACACTTGTATTTCACACCTTCAATTCCTTAGTCAGTATCCATACACTCCAGCAAACAACCTGTCACTCCCCTTGCACTCCAGTAGTGACCCATTCAGCACCATGTACTAATCCATTCACTGCGCCAAACCCAACCACTTATAAATTCACCCAGGCACTATCCTTGAAGTACTCTAATCATTCAGTCAGTACCCAAGTATTCATGCAGTGAGCCAAGCCTTAGAACATGGACTGCTTCAAACCCCTATCCACTATGCATGCAGTCCTCCAACCACCTACACACTTGTCTTTCATACCTTTAATTCCCCAGTCAGTATACATACACTTCCAGCAAACACCATGTCACTCACTTTGCACTCCTCTAGTGACCCATTCAGCAATATCTACTAATCCATTCACTGCGCCAAAACCCAAACACTTATAAATTTACCCAAGCACTGTGCTTGCAGTACTCTAATCATTCAGTCAGTACCCAAGTATTCATGCAGTGAGCCAGGCCTTAGCACATGGACTGCTTCAAACGCCTATCCACTATGAATTCAGTCCTCTAACCACCTACAAACCTGTCATTCACACCTTCAATTCCCCAGTCAGTATCCATACACTCCAGCAAACACCCTTTCACTTCCCTTGTACTCCTCTAGTGACCCATACAGCACCTGTACTAATCCATTCGCTGTGCCAAAACCCAAACTCTTAAAAATTCACCCAGGCACTCTCCTTCTAGTACTCTAATCATTCAGTCAGTGCCCAAGTATTCATGCAGTGAGCCAGGCCTTAGCAGATGGACTGCTTCAAACCCCTATCCACTATGCATGCAATCCTATAACCACCTACATACTTGTCTTTCACACCTTCAATTCCCTAGTCAGTATCCATACTCTCCATCAAACACCCTGTCACTCCCCTTGCACTCCTTTAGTGACCCATTCAGTACCATGTATTAATACATTCACTGCGACAAAACCCAAGCACTTATAAATTGACCAAGGCACTCTCCTTGCAGTACTCTAATCATTCAGTCAGTACCCAAGTATTCATGCAGTGAGCCAAGCCTTAGCACATGGACTGCTTCAAACCCCTATCCACTATGCATGCAGTCCTCCAACCACCTACACACTTATCTTTCATACCTTTAATTCCCCAGTCAGTATACATACACTTCCAGCAAACACCCTGTTACTCCCTTTGCACTCCTCCAGTGACCCATTCAGCAATATCTACTAATCCATTCACTGCGCCAAAACCCAAACACTTATAAATTTACCCAAGCACTGTTCTTGCAGTACTCGAATCATTCAGTCAGTTTCCAAGTACTCATGCACTGAGCCAGACCTTTGCACATGGACTGCTTCAAACCCCTATCCACTATGCATGGAGTCCTCTAACCACCTACACACTTGTCTTTCACACCTTCAATTCCTTAGTCAGTATCCATACACTCCAGCAAACACCCTGTCACTCCCCTTGCACTCCTCTAGTGACCCATTCAGTACCATGCATTAATCAATTCACTATAACAAAACCAAAGCACTTATAAATTCACCCATGCACTCTCCTTGCAGTACTCTAATCATTCAGTCAGTACCCAAGTACTCATGCACTGGACCAGGCCTTAGCACATAGACTGCTTCAAACGCTTATCCACTATGAATGCAGTCCTCTAACCACCAACAAACCTGTTATTCACACCTTCAATTCCAAAGTCAGTATCCATACACTCCAGCAAACACCCTGTCACTCCCCTTGCACTCCTCCAGTGACCCATTCAGCAACATGTACTAATCCATTCACTACGCCAAAACCCAACAATTTATAAATTCACCCAGGCACTCTCATTGCAGTACTCTAATCATTCAGTCAGTACCCAAGTACTTATGCAGTGAGCCAGGCCTTAGCACATGGACTGCTTCAAACGCCTATCCACTATGCATGCAGTACTCTAACCAAATACACACTTGTCTTTCACACCTTCAATTCCGTAGTCAGTATCTATACACTCCAGCAAATACCCTGTCACTCCCCTTGCACTCCTCCCGTGACCCATTCAGCACTATGTACTAATCCATTCATTGCATCAAACCCCAAAAACTTATAAATTCACCCAGGCACTCTCCTTGAAGTACTCTAATCATTCAGTCAGTACCCAAGTACTCATGCAGTGAGCCAGGCCTTAGCACATGGACTGCTTCAAACCCCTATCCACTATACATGCAGTCCTCTAACCACCTACACACTTGTATTTCACACCTTCAATTCCCTAGTCAGTATCCATACACTCCAGCAAACAACCTATCACTCCCCTTGCCCTCCGCTAGTGACCCATTCGGTACCATGTATTCATCCATTCACTGCGCCAAAACCCAAGCACTTATAAATTCACCCAGGCACTCTCCTTGCAGTACTCTAATAATTCAGTCAATACCCAAGTACTCATCCAGTGACCCAGGCCTTAGCAGATTGACTGCTTCAAACGCCTATCCACTTTGCATGCAGTCCTCTAACCAAATACACAATTGTCTTTCACACCTTCAATTCCCCAGTAAGTATCTATACACTCCAGCAAATACCCTGTCACTCCCCTTGCACTCCTCCCGTGACCCATTCAGCACTATGTACTAATCCATTCACTGTATCATACCCCAAAAACTTATAAATTCACGCAGGCACTCTCCTTGAAGTACTCTAATCATTCAGTCAATACCCAAGTACTCATCCAATGACCCAGGCCTTAGCACATTGACTGCTTCAAACCCATTTCCACTATGCATGCAGTCTTCTAACCACCTACACACTTGTCTTTCACACTTTCAATTCTCCAGTCATTATCCATACACTTCCAGCAAACACACTGTCACTCCCCTTGCACTCCAGTAGTTACCCCTTCAGCACCATGTACTAATCCATTTACTGCGCCAAACCCAACCACTTATAAATTTACCCAGTCACTCTCCTTGAAGTACTCTAATCATTCAGTCAGTACCCAAGCATTCATGCAGTGAGCCAAGCATTAGCATATGGACTGCTTCAAACCCCTATCCACTATGCATGCAGTCCTCCAACCACCTACACACTTGTCTTTCATACCATTAATTCCCCAGTCAGTATACATACACTTCCAGCAAACACCCTGTCACTCCCTTTGCACTCCTCCAGTGACCCATTCAGCAATATCTACTAATCCATTCACTGCGCAAAAATCCAAACACTTATAAATTTACCCAAGCACTGTGCTTGCAGTACTCTAATCATTCAGTCAGTTTCCAAGTACTCATGCACTGAGCCAGACCTTTGCACATGGACTACTTCAAACCCCTATCCACTATGCATGGAGTCCTCTAACCACCTACACACTTGTCTTTCACACATTCAATTCCTTAGTGGGTATCCATACACTCCAGCAAACACCCTGTCACTCCCCTTGCACTCCTCTAGTGACCCATTCAGTACCTTGTATTAATCAATTCACTATACTAAAACCAAAGCACTTATAAAATCACCCATGCACTCTCCTTGCAGTACTCTAATCATTCAGTCAGTACCCAAGTACTCATGCACTGGACCAGGCCTTAGCAAATAGACTGCTTCAAACGCCTATCCACTATGAATGCACTCCTCTAACCACCTACAAATCTGTCATTCACACATTCAATTGCCCAGTCAGTATCCATACACTCCAGCAAACACCCTGTCACTCCCCTTGCACTCCTCCAGTGACCCATTCAGCAACATGTACTTATCCATTCACTGCGCCAAAACCCAACAATTTATAAATTCACCCAGGCACTCTCCTTGCAGTACTCTAATCATTCAGTCAGTACCCAAGTACTTATGCAGTGAGCCAGGCCTTAGCACATGGACTGCTTCAAACGCCTATCCACTATGCATGCAGTCCTCTAACCAAATACACACTTGTCTTTCACACCTTTAATTCCCCAGTCAGTATCTATACACTCCAGCAAATACCCTGTCACTCCCCTTGCACTCCTCCCGTGACCCATTCAGCACTATGTACTAATCCATTCACTGCATCAAACCCCAAAAACTTATAAATTCACCCAGGCACTCTCCTTGAAGTACTCTAATCATTCAGTCAGTACTCAAGTACTCATGCAGTGAGCCAGGCCTTAGCACATGGACTGCTTCAAACCCCTATCCACTATGCATGCAGTTCTCTAACCACCTACACACTCGTATTTCACACCTTCAATTCCCTAGTCAGTATCCATACACTCCAGCAAACAACCTGTCACTCCCCTTGCCCTCCGCTAGTGACCCATTCGGTACCATGTATTAATCCATTCACTGCGCCAAAACCCAAGCACTTATAAATTCACCCAGGCACTCTCCTTGCAGGACTCTAATCATTCAGTCAATACCCAAGTACTCATCCAGTGACCCAGGCCTTAGCACATTGACTGCTTCAAACCCCTATCCATTATGCATGTAGTCCTCTAACCACCTACACACTTGTCTTTCATACATTCAATTCCCCAGTCAGTATCCATACTCTTCCATCAAACACCCTGTCACTCCCCTTGCACTCCTCTAGTGACCCATTCAGCACCATGTACTAATACGTTCACTGCGCCAAATGCCAAACACTAATAATTTCACCCAGGCACTCTCCTTGCAGTACTCTAATCATTCAGTCAGTACCCAAGTACTCATGCACTGAGCCAGGTCTTAGCACATGGAGTGCTTCAAACCCCTATCCACTATACATGCAATCCTCTAACCACCTACACACTTGTCTTTCACACCTTCAATTCCTTAGTCAGTATCCATACACTCCAGCAAACACCCTGTCACTCCCCTTGCACTCCTCTAGTGACCCATTCAGTACCATGTATTAATCAATTCACTGCACCAAAACCACAGCACTTATAAATTCACATATGCACTCTCCTTGCGGTACTCTAATCATTCAATCAGTACCCAAGTACTCATGCACTGGACCAGGCCTTAGCACATAGCCTGCTTCAAACGCCTATCCACTATGAATGCTGTCCTCTAACCACCTACAAACCTGTCATTCACACATTCAATTCCCCAGTCAGTATCCATACACTCCAGCAAACACCCTGTCACTCCCCTTGCACTCCTCCAGTGACCCATTCAGCAACATGTACTAATTCATTCACTGCGCCAAAACCCAACAATTTATAAATTCACCCAGGCACTCTCCTTGCAGTACTCTAATCATTCAGTCAGTACCCAAGTACTCATGCAGGCAGCCAGGCCTTAGCACATGGACTGCTTCAAACCCCTATCCACTATGCATGCAGTCCTATAACCACCTACACACTTGTATTTCACACCTACAATTCCGTAGTCAGTATCCATACACTCCAGCAAACAACCTGTCACTGCCCTTGCCCTCCGCTAGTGACCCATTCGGTACCATGTATTAATCCATTCACTGCGCCAAAACCCAAGCACTTATAAATTCACCCAGGCACTCTCCTTGCAGTACTCTAATCATTCAGTCAATACCCAAGTACTCATCCAGTGACCCAGGCCTTAGCACATTGACTGCTTCTAACCCCTATCCACTATGCATGCAGTCTTCTAACCACCTACACACTTGTCTTTCACACTTTCAATTCTCCAGTCATTATCCATACACTTCCAGCAAACACACTGTCACTCCCCTTGCACTCCAGTAGTGACCCCTTCAGCACCATGTACTAATCCATTCACTGCGCCAAAACCCAAACACTTATAAATTTACCCAAGCACTGTGCTTGCAGTACTCTAATCATTCAGTCAGTTTCCAAGTACTCATGCACTGAGCCAGACCTTTGCACATGGACTGCTTCAAACCCCTATCCACTATGCATGGAGTCCTCTAATCACCTACAAACCTGTCATTCACACCTTCTATTCCCCAGTCAGTATCCATACACTCCAGCAAACACCCTGTCACTCCCCTTGCACTCCTCTAGTGACCCATTCAGTACCATGTATTAATCAATTCACTGCACCAAAACCACAGCACTTATAAATTCACCCATGCACTCTCCTTGCAGTATTTTAATCATTCAGTCAGTACCCTAGTACTCATGCACTGGACCAGGCCTTAGCACATAGACTGCTTCAAACGCCTATCCACTATGAATGCAGTCCTCTAACCACCTACAAACCTGTCATTCACACCTTCAACTCCCCAGTCAGTATCCATACACTCCAGCAAACACCCTGTCACTCCCCTTGCTCTCCTCCAGAGACCCATTCAGCAACATGTACTAATCCATTCACTGCGCCAAAACCCAACAATTTATAAATTGACCCAGGCACTCTCCTTGCAGTACTCTAATCATTCAGTCAGTACCTAAGTACTTATGCAGTGAGCCAGGCCTTAGCACATGGACTGCTTCTAACGCCTATCCACTATGCATGCAGTCCTCTAACCACCTACACACTTATCTTTCACACCTTCAGTTCCCCAGTCAGTATACATACACTTCCAGCAAACACCCTGTCACTCCCCCTGCACTCCTCCCGTGACCCATTCAGCACTATGTAGTAATCCATTCACTGCATCAAACCCCAAAACTTATAAATTCACCCAGGCACTCTCCTTGAAGTACTCTAATCATTCAGTCAGTACACAAGTACTCATGCAGTGAGCCAGGCCTTAGCACATGGACTGCTTCAAACCCCTATCCACTATGCATGCAGTCATCTAACAACCTACACACTTGTATTTCACACCTTCAATTCCCTAGTCAGTATCCATACACTCCAGCAAACTACCTGTCACTTCCCTAGCCCTCCGCTAGTGACCAATTCGGTACCATGTATTAATCCATTCACTGTGCCAAAACCCAAGCACTTATAAATTCACCCAGTCACTCTCCTTGCAGTACTCTAATCATTCAGTCAATACCCAAGTACTCATCCAGTGACCCAGGCCTTAGCACATTGACTGCTTCAAACCCCTATCCACTATGCATGCAGTCTTATAACCACCTACACACTTGTCTTTCACACTTTCAATTCTCAAGTCATTATCCATATACTTCCAGCAAACACCCTGTCACTCCCCTTGCACTCCAGTAGTGACCCATTCAGCACCATGTACTAATCCATTCACTGCGCCAAACCCAACCACTTATAAATTCACCCAGGCACTCTCCTTGAAGTACTCTAATCATTCAGTCAGTACCCAAGTATTCATGCAGTGAGCCAAGCCTTAGCACATGGACTGCTTAAAACCCCTATCCACTATGCATGCAGTCTTCTAACCACCTACACACTTGTCTTTCACACTTTCAATTCCCCAGTCAGTAGCCATACACTTCCAGGAAACATCCGGTCACTCCTATTGCACTCCTCTAGTGACCCATTCAGCACCATGTACTAATCCATTCACTGCCCCAAAACCCAAACACTTATAAATTCAACCAGGCACTCTCCTTGTAGTACTGTAATAATTCAGTTAGTATCCAAGTACTCATGCACTGAGCCAGACCTTAGCACATGGACTGCTTCAAACCCCTATCCACTATCCATGCCGTCCTCTACCCACCTACAAACTTGTCTTTCACACCTTCAATTCCCTACTCAGTATCCATACACTCCAGCAAACACCCTGTCACTCCCCTTGTACTCCTTTAGTGACCCATTCAGTACCATGTATTAATCCATTCACTGCGCCAAAACCCAAGCACTTATAAATTCACCCAGGCACTCTCCTTGCAGTACTCTTATCATTCAGTCAGTACCCAAGTACTCATGCACTGAGCCAGGCCTTATCACATAGACTGCTTCAAAAGCCTATCCACTATGCATGCAGTCCCCCAACCACCTACACACTTGTCTTTCACACCTTCAATTCCCCAGTCAGTATCCATACACTTCCAGGAAACACCCTGTCACTCCTCTTGCACTACTCTAGTGACCCATTCAGCACCATGTACTAATCCATTCACTGCCCCAAAACCCAAACACGTATAAATTCACCCAGCCACTCTCCTTGCAGTACTCTAATCATTCAGTCAATATCCAAGTACTCATGCAGTGAGCCAGGCCTTAGCACATGGACTGCTTCAAACCCCTATCCACATTGCATGCAGTCCTCTAACCACCTACACACTTGTCTTTCACACCATCAATTCCCCAGTCAGTATCCATTAACTCCAGCAAACACCCTGTCACTTCCCTTGCACTCCTCCAGTGACCCATTCAGCACTATGTACTAATCCATTCTCTGCGTCAAACCCCAAAAACGTATAAATTAACCCAGGCACTCTCCTTGAAGTACTCTAATCATTCAGTCAGTACCCAAGTACTCATGCACTGAGCCAGGCCTTAGCACGTGGACTGCTTCAAACGCCTATCCTCTATGCATGCAGTCCTCTAACCCACTACACACTTATCTTCCACACTTTCAATTCCCCAGTCAGTATACATACACTTCCAGCAAACACCCTGTCACTCCCCTTGCACTCCTGTAGTGACCCAATCAGCACCATGTACTAATCCATTCACTGCACCAAAACCCTACCACTAATGAATTCACCCTGTCACTCCCCTTGCACTCCTCCAGTGACCAATTCAGCACCATGTACTGATCCATTCACTGCGCCAAAACCCAAACACTTATAAATTCACCCAGGCACTCTTCTTGCAGTACTCTTTCATTCAGTCAGTACCCAAGTACTCATTCACTGAGCCAGGCCTTAACATATGGACTACTTCAAACGCCTATCCACTTTCCATGTAGTCCTCTAACCACCTACACACTTTTCTTTCACACCTTCAATTCCCCAGTCAGTATCCATACACTTCCAGGAAACACCCTGTCACTCTTCTTGCACTCCTCTAGTGATCCATTCAGCACCATGTACTTATCCATTCACTGCGCCAAAACCCAACAATTTATAAATTCACCCAGGCACTCTCCTTGTAGTACTCTAATCATTCAGTCACTATCCAAGTACTCATGGAACGAGCCAGGCCTTAGCACATGGACTGCTTCAAAACCCTATCCACTATGCATGCAGTCCTCTAATCACCTACACACTTGTCTTTCACACCTTCAATTCCCCAGTCAGTATCTATACACTCTAGCAAACACCCTGTCACTCCCCTTGCACTCCTCTAGTGACCCATTGAGCACCATGTACTAATCCATTCACTGCGTCAAAACCCAAGCACTTATAAATTGACCAAAGCATTGTACTTGTAGTCCTCTAATCATTCGGTCAGTACCCAAGAACTCATGCACAGAGCCAGGCCTTAGCACATGGATTGCTTCAAATGCCTATCCACTATACATGCAGTCATGTAACCACCTACACACTTGTCTTTCACTCTTTCAATTCCCAAGTCAGTAGCCATACACTTCCAGGAAACATCCGGTCACTCCTATTGCACTCCTCTAGTGACCCATTCAGCACCATGTACCAATCCATTCACTGCCCCAAAACCCAAACATTTATAAATTCAACCAGGCACTCTCCTTGTAGTACTGTAATAATTCAGTTAGTATCCAAGTACTCATGCACTGAGCCAGACCTTAGCACATGGACTGCTTCAAACCCCTATCCACTATCCATGCCGTCCTCTACCCACCTACAAACTTGTCTTTCACACCTTCAATTCCCTACTCAGTATCCATACACTCCAGCAAACACCCTGTCACTCCCCTTGTACTCCTCCAGTGACCCATTCAGTACCATGTATTAATCCATTCACTGCGCCAAAACCCAAGCACTTATAAATTCACCCAGGCACTCTACTTGCAGTACTCTAATCATTCAGTCAGTACCCAAGTACTCATGCACTGAGCCAGGCCTTATCACATAGACTGCTTCAAAAGCCTATCCACTATGCATGCAGTCCCCCAACCACCTACACACTTGTCTTTCACACCTTCAATTCCCCAGTCAGTATCCATACACTTCCAGGAAACACCCTGTCACTCCTCTTGCACTACTCTAGTGACCCATTCAGCACCATGTACTAATCCATTCACTGCCCCAAAACCCAAACACGTATAAATTCACCCAGCCACTCTCCTTGCAGTACTCTAATCATTCAGCCAATATCCAAGTACTCATGCAGCGAGCCAGGCCTTAGCTCATGGACTGCTTCAAACCCCTATCCACATTGCATGCAGTCCTCTAACCACCTACACACTTGTCTTTCACACCATCAATTCCCCAGTCAGTATCCATTAACTCCAGCAAACACCCTGTCACTTCCCTTGCACTCCTCCAGTGACCCATTCAGCACTATGTACTAATCCATTCTCTGCGTCAAACCCCAAAAACGTATAAATTCACCCAGCCACTCTCCTTGAAGTACTCTAATCATTCAGTCAGTACCCAAGTACTCATGCACTGAGCCAGGCCTTAGCACGTGGACTGCTTCAAACGCCTATCCACTATGCATGCAGTCCTCTAACCAACTACACACTTATCTTCCACACTTTCAATTCCCCAGTCAGTATACATACACTTCCAGCAAACACCCTGTCCCTCCCCTTGCACTCCTGTAGTGACCCAATCAGCACCATGTACTAATCCAGTCACTGCCCCAAAACCCAAACACTTATAAATTCAACCAGGCACTCTCCTTGTAGTACTCTAATCATTCAGTTAGTATCCAAGTACTCATGCACTGAGCCAGACCTTAGCACATGGACTGCTTCAAACCCCTATCCACTATCCATGCCGTCCTCAAACCGCCTACACACTTGTCTTTCACACTTTCAATTCCCCAGTCAGTATCTATACACTCCAGCAATCACCCTGTCACTCCCCTTACTCTCCTCTAATGACCCATTCAGCGCCATGTACTAATCCATTCACTGCTTCAAAACCCAAGCACTTATAATTTCACGCAGGCACTCTCCTTGCTGTACTCTAATCATTCAGTTAGTATCCAAGTACTCATGCACTGAGCCAGACCTTAGCACATGGACTGCTTCAAACCCCTATCCACTATCCATGCCATCCTCTAACCACCTACACACTTGTCTTTCACACCTTCAATTCCCTACTCAGTATCCATACACTCCAGCAAACACCCTGTCACTCCCCTTGCACTCCTTTAGTGACCCATTCAGTACAATGTATTAATCCATTCACTGTGCCAAAACCCAAGCACTTATAAATTCACCCAGGCACTCTCCTTGCAGGACTCTAATCAGTCAGTCAATATCCAAGTACTCATGCAGCGCGCCAGGCCTTAGCACATGGACTGCTTCAAACCCCTATCCACATTGCATGCAGTCCTCTAACCACCTACACACTTGTCTTTCACACCTTCAATTCCCCAGTCAGTATCCATTAACTCCAGCAAACACCCTGTCACTCCCCTTGCACTCCTCCAGTGACCCATTCAGCACTATGTACTAATCCATTCTCTGCATCAAACCCCAATAACGTATAAATTAACCCAGGCACTCTCCTTGAAGTACTCTAATCATTCAGTCAGTATCCAAGTACTCATGCACTAAGCCAGGCCTTAGCACATGCACTGCTTCAATCCCCTATCCACTATGCATGCAGTCCTCTAACCACCTACACACTTATATTTCACACCTTCAATTCCCTAGTCAGTATCCATACACTCCATCAAACACCCTGTCACTCCCCTTGCACTCCTCCAGTGACCCATTCAGCACCATGTACTAATCCATTCACTGCGCCAAAACCCAAACACATATAAATTCACACAGGCACTCTCCTTGCACTACTCTAATCATTCAGTCAGTTCCCAAGTAGTCATCCAGTGACCCAGGCCTTAGCACATTGACTGCTTCAAACCCCTATCCACTATGCATGCAGTCTTCTAACCACCTACACCCTTGTCTTTCACACTTTCAATTCTCCAGTCAGTATCCATACACTTCCCGCAAACTCCCAGCACTCCCCTTGCACTCCTATAGTGACCCATTCAACACCATGTACTAATCCATTCACTGCACCAAAATCCAACCACTTATAAATTCACCCAGACACTCTCCTTGAAGTACTCTAATCATTCAGTCAGCACCCAAGTACTCATGCACTGAGCCAGGCCTTAGCACATGGACTGCTTCAAATGCCTATCCGCTATGCATGCAGTCTTCTAGCCACCTGCACACTTGCCTTTCCTACCTTCAATTAACCAGTCAGTATCCATACACTTCCAGCAAATACCATGTCACTCCCCTTGCACTCCTCCAGTGACCCATTCAGCACTATGTACTAATCGATTTACGGCGTCAAACCCCAAAAACTTATACATTCACCAAGACTCTCTCCTGGCAGTACTCTCATCATTCAGTCAATATCCAAGCACTCATGCAGCGAGCCAGGCCTTAGCACATATACTGCTTCAAACCCCTATCCACTTTGCATGCAGTCCTCTAACCACCTACACACTTGTCTTTCACACCTTCAATTCCCTAATCAGTATCCATACACTCCAGCAAACACCCTTTCACTCCCCCTGCACTCCTCCAGTGACCCATTCAGCACTATGTACTAATCCATTCACTGCGTCAAACCCCAAAAACTTAAAAATTCACCCAGGCACTCTCCTTGAAGTACTCTAATAATTCAGTCAGTACCCAAGTCCTCAAGCACTGAGCCAGGCCTTAGCACATGGACTGCTTCAATCCCCTATCCACTATGCATGCAGTCCTCTAACCACCTACACACTTGTATTTCACACCTTCAATTCCCTAGTCAGTATCCATACACTCCAGCAAACATCCTGTCACTCCCCTTGCACTCCG